>NC_136059.1:1549859772-1552693778 GCF_964261635.1 Lissotriton helveticus
GGGGCACATCAGGAAATCGACAATCAAGGCGAGGTATCATTTGAGGAAGCCACTCCTCCTGATGATCCTTCATTGTCTTCCACAACCCTAGCAAGGAAGAGATCAAGGGTGGTGTCTACATCCTCTTCAAGCACACCTCCTTCTGATGATACGGATCAAACTTGGGAACCAGCACCACAGCCGTCTGAGAGTGAGGCACACCATGATCCAACAAAGGTACTTAAGCGTAAAAGGAAGCTCGTCCAAAGTCTCAGACTTATGGAGTGTGATGAGGCTCAACAAGAAGTGGCGGATACTGCTGCTGATGAAGACTCTGCCAACGACGACCCAGTCATCATAAAGGTCACTGCAGCCCCAGCGGGCATGCAGCAAACAGACATTTTGACCCTAGCCCGAAGAGCTGCTGCGCGTGATGATGATGATGATGATGTTGTCGATGAGGAGGCAGTGGAAACACCACAATCATTGGAGTTAAGTAGTACACCAACTCGTCCCGCTTCCATATTTCTTTCTGGCAAGAAGAGACCTGCGTCAACCTCGACCTTAATTAGTGGCGGTGAAAGTGGAAAACGTACAAAAGTTGGCCAATCCAGATCCTCCACTTCATCTGGCATTAGCTTCATGACCACCACCACCACCAGTATCGCCGCCTCCTCCAGGTCCCACAGACACTTCAAGTCCCCAGTTTGGGACTTCTTTACTGTTTGTCCCAAAAATCCAAGGTTTGCCATTTGTACCCTTTGTAAGCTTGCAGTTAGTCGTGGTAAGCCAGGTAGCAACTATGGTACCGGCGGCCAGAGTGGTCATCTTGACAGAAAGCACGGTGTCCAATGGTTTGCGCACCTAGCTGCGATCAAGAAAGGCCAAAATCAAGGAAACGTTGATGTTTCATCTGATGTTGACGAGCAGGAAGAAGACGTGTCAAACACTTCCCTTACACCCAGTACCCCTCTCAGCAGCACACCCAATGTGAGGCACACTAAGAGTGTTGGAGCGAGTGAGACACCAACGCACAAAAGTTCACCAGCGAGCAAAATTGGGTCAACGAAGTCATTATCAGCCCGTAAATGCTTGGTCCAGGCCAACATTAGAACAATGCTTACTTCAGACGTGCCATATGAACGCAACCACCCACTGACGCGTCTGTATAACACTAAGCTGGCTAAAATGCTAGCTGTGGACCTTCTACCTTTTTCTTTTGTAGAAGCGGTAGGTTTTCTTGAATTAGTTGCAACGCTCTGCCCTAAATGGAAGGTTCCGAGCCGGTTCTATTTTGCCAGAGTTGCGGTTCCAGCACTACATAAAGATGTGCTGCAGGCGATTGGGGCAGCTTTGCAGAAGAGTGCTGTTCACACAATACATCTGACAACAGACATGTGGACCAGTGGCCCAGGCGATGATTACATGTGCATCACTGCACACTGGGTCTCTTTTTCAGGTGTTATAGCAAAGCTAAACGCAGGTGTTGACCCGGACCAAGTTTTCAAAGCTGCTCGGAAACATGCAACACTAGCCATGTTTGCCTTGGAGAAAAGTCACACAGCAGAAAACCTTTTGGAAGAGTTTGACAAAAAGGTGTTGTCAATGCTATCCCCCCTAAAACGCAAGATTGGTTATGTTTCCACGGATAATGGCGCCAATGTAGTTAAGGCCATGTCACAGGGTCACCATGTTAGAGTGCCGTGTTTGGCGCACTGTATCAACCTGGTAGTTCAAAAATTCTTGAGTGATAAAGAGAGTCCAGCGTTCGAGGTAATGGCCACCTGCCGCAAAATGTGCAACCATTTCAGCCATTCTTTTAAGGCCCGGAAGCATCTGCGGAGACTGCTACTTCAACGTGGAATGCCAGTGAAAGCACTCATCCAGGAGGTGGCAACACGTTGGAACTCAACCTTCTACATGCTTGAGCGTCTGCATGAGCAGTATACGGTACTCGATCACTATTTCTTGACAGAGGCTACATCTCAGAAGGAGGACCTGCGGATGAGTAAGGCGCAATGGGCCATAGTTAAAAGCCTGACAGACATGCTTCGTCCTTTTGAGTTCTTCACGCGTGCAGTCAGCCAGGAGGACTGTAATTTGGGAAAAGCTATCCCATTGTTGTGCATACTGGAGCACCAACTGATGGCGGTTTCTTCTGAGTTTGAAAAAGATGAAAAAAAAAAAAACCATTTCATTTTGTCTGAGAAATTATTACATCGCCTACGTGGTGATGAACGTCTTAAAAACATCAACTCAGATCAGCATTACATTTGTGCTACTATTCTGGATCCACGCTACAAAAAGGCGCTGGCAGACAACGCATTCTTTCCTTTCGCTGATGCAGATGTTCAAAAGTACAAACATTGGTTAGCCTGGTCAGCCAAGAGGTTTGAAAAAGAACGGCAGGTTATTGAAGGAGAAGCCAGTACATCAGCATCAGCAGGCCATCCGCAGTCACAAGAATCCACTTCTGCACCTGTGGCTGGGGCACAAGTGACCTCTCAGCCGTTAAAGACACCGGCAACTGGATCATCTGCACCACACACAATGACAACACTAACAGTGGCTGGGGAGGAGGATTGGCTAAGTTTGATGGGGTATGGTTCTCTAAAAAATGTCACAGGCACAGCAAAAAGTAAGCAAAGTGGAGGAACAGTTGATGACCTTGAGTCGATGGTGCAGGACTATCTGAATGACTCAACAGTGGTCTTTCTTAATGAGGAGCCATTGCAGTATTGGCATGGCAAAAAACAATTGTGGCCACAGCTCTACAACCTGGCTATAAACTATTTGTCTTGCCCACTCGCAAGTGTGTCTTCTGAACGTGTTTTCAGTGCTGCTGGTGGCATTGTAACTGCCAAACGGAGCCGCCTATCGCCCAAAAATGTGGAGCGGCTGACAATGATCAAGATGAATCAGCACCTCATACCACCAGATTACAAAGTGCGAGAAAGCACGCCACATGAAGACGATGAGGACAGCAACGTAGATGAGGGGATTTTTTCTCTGTTCGGTGCCACTGACCTCATCCAGCCTGAATTCGCAGAGTATGATGACGAAATCTTGTTCTTATTCCCTGACACCGAGCCCTGAAAATGAGACAATCAATCAAGAACTTTCTTTTTCGTCCTTATTCACTTTTATTCCTGTGTGCTTTGTGTCTCTCTTTCTTTGTTTTGCACAGTTAATTTAATTCAAACTTTAATCACCTAATCCCAAAAACAAGACCATCATCAGAACTGTCTTCACTTGTTTGCTTATTGATTTGAAGGTGCCGCAGTCTACATTCCTCAGGTTCACAAGTTCTGAAGAACATGCTCCTCTATCCTCCTCCTCCAGACTGCGATTTCCCTCCAAGCAGAGTGCTGGATTACGCACAATGAAGAAAGACTCAGCACTTGTGGGGGTGTTGTACTTCTTTGCGGGTGAGTTGACGGTTTTGGGCCCATTGCTGTGAAGCTCTAATAATGGACAAAAGTGTTTTGGACCAAATATGAGGTGGAAATTTCTTGCCGTTTTTGCTGACTTGCTTGCCTTTGAGGTGCTCTTTGGCGGGGTTCCGGGGGTTTGTGTGTAATTTTTGGTGTCTGTCGAAGCACTGCTGCGACAGTCTAATCTTGATTGCATTTGCTTTTCAGGAAATCCGTGGTGGAAAACAGGAGTTATGATGATTGATGATGACCTAGCTGCACAGCGCGTTACTTTGGACCGAAGGCCGAGAGATATTGTAAGTATGAGATTTAGCTTTTTCGCTGTTTGGGGGTGTTGTCGGGTGTTTTTTTGCGGGTGGGTTGGCGCCGGCGGGTCTTGCCTGGGGCATTCCTGGGAAGGTCTAATACCGGATACAAGTGTTTTGGACAAAATCCATAAGGAACAGCCTTTTTTTTGCCATTTCTTCAGACATCTTGCTCAATGTAGCCTTTTGGGGGGCTTCCTGCTGTTCGTGGGTGGGTTGCGGCCGGGGTCTCTGTCGAAGCACTGCTGCGACAGTCTAATCTTGATTGCATTTGCTTTTCAGGAAATCCGTGGTGGAAAACAGGAGTTATGATGATTGATGATGATGACGACCTAGCTGCACAGCGCCGCGTTTGGACCGAAGGCCGAGAGACATTGTAAGTATGAGATTTAGCTTTTTCGCTGTTTGGTGGTGTTGTGTCGCGTGTTTTTTTGCGGGTGGGTTGGCGCCGGCGGGTCTTGCCTGGGGCATTCCTGGGAAGGTCTAATACCGGATACAAGTGTTTTGGACAAAATCCATAAGGAACAGCCTTTTTTTTGCCATTTCTTCAGACATCTTGCTCAATGTAGCATTTTGGGGGGCTTCCTGCTGTTCGTGGGTGGGTTGCGGCCGGGGTCTCTGTCGAAGCACTGCTGCGACAGTCTAATCTTGATTGCATTTGCTTTTCAGGAAATCCGTGGTGGAAAACAGGAGTTATGATGATTGATGATGATGATGACGACCTAGCTGCACAGCGCCGCGTTTGGACCGAAGGCCGAGAGACATTGTAAGTATGAGATTTAGCTTTTTCGCTGTTTGGTGGTGTTGTGTCGGGTGTTTTTTTGCGGGTGGGTTGGCGGGTCTTGCCTGGGGCATTCCTGGGAAGGTCTAATACCGGCTAGAAGTTAGTTGGACAAAATCCATAAGGAAACACCAGTTTTGGCACTTTTTGTAAGTTAGGGTTCGTTAGGGTTAGCCCTAGCAGCAGGATTGCATGTGTTTAGGGGGGTTCTATTGCAACGCGGTTCTGTTGTTGTAGAGCACTGTTGGAGCGATGCTGGCTATGGATACTTTTGCTTGCAGGCAAGTGGTTTGAATACAATCCACGGTCTGTATTTGGGTCTACTGTTACTTTCAAAGTACGTTTTGTAACCATTTTTCTGCTAGGCATCGTTTTTGGAGATATGATTGGGTTCTTCTACATTTTTGCGACTGGCTTTAGTAAGGGTCTTGGTGGGAGCATTGCTGGGAAGGTCAAATTTTGTTCTAAAACACAGTAGTACACCCACCTTGAGGGGAAAGATCCGCTATAATATTTTGGCCATACTTATTGATCCTTAAAAAGGTGACTCAGACAGAGCAGGCAATTTCAAAAATATTGTACTGTCTATTAGGGAAATCAAAGTGTGACTTTTTGAACCACACAGCGTACATACCTTTTATTTATTTATCAGTGGTATTGTAATAGCACTTCCTGTTTTCCGTTCAATAATTACAGGCCTGGTTTCAGTCAACATCCGCCAGGCAGGCAGTGGACAGGGTGTCTCTTCTGTCAGTGGTCACCACCACATTGATGGACGAAGCGTCAGCTGGAATGGAGGAGTGCCGCCAATAAGAGGAATTGTTTGCTGCATGCAACTTACTTACCAATTTCAACAGGACAACTCCAACAACATACGCAATACAGATACAGTATCCATTGTTGTCTTTTATTCTATGAGTGTGACTGCATGTGCTTACCTTTACTTTGTAACCAAAGATTGTCTGTAAACTCTGTATCTTCAATTATTGTTTGTCCATGCTCTGCTTTTTTTTTCTTCTCTCAACAAAACCTACCCAAAAAGAAACCCCCATTCCCATCCATTTTACAAACCCTAACCCTCTTCCCCCGGGCTGTGTTGTTTTGCTTGATGTCTGACTAAAATGACATCAATAATTCCACACACTTGCTGGGGAGGATAAGGTGATAGCAGCAACAGGCTGGTGAAGGAATACGAGGATATCTTCTAGACTTACTCAGCTTCAGTACTATATCTTCTAGTAGTAGTAGCCAATGTCAAATAAATTCAACGCAAGTACTAGTTATACTTGCAATACTTTACCATTTGTTAGGCTACATTATGGCACTGTTCTAGTGTACTGTCACCTGCTATTTTCTCGATCGTACCGTAACCGTTGTAATGCTACAGTAAGGAGTACAAACAAGGTTTCGTTTTCTTTTTTTCCATAGGCATGCAACTGCCACTGTGTCACACCACTAGTAACACCGCAATGAGGAAATGTCACCCGCCCAGGAATGACAACGTTAATCCCCATTTCACCTGGAGCCAGCCCTGGGCCTAGCCCTAATTTCTAACACAAATTACAGGTAAGATAAGCGTTTGGTGGGAGGTAGTATAATGGAGTATTATTTCGGAGTAGACAAGAGTTTGACGGTTGTACTACTAAAGTCCTACGACTGTTCAGGAAAACAAAGTTACTGTTACACCCCCGCCCCCCACCCACCAGACTGAAAAGCAGTAAAAAACAGGTATGGTCAGATAAAGTAGTTGAAAAATATATTTATTTATCCCTAACAAAATAATCTCCCTCACCCACCCTAACCCCAACGATTGTCTCTGAAACGTCCCAAAACGATCCCAACTCCCAAATCCCACCCCCCAAAAGTCTATAAAAAAAGGGCAAGGGACACTCCACTACTGGAGGGTGCTGGTGCTGGTGCATGATGCGGCATGGGCATCATACTCCTTGCGGAGGGTGGCAAGCTCGGAGCGGAGGCCCTTAACCAAGGTCTTATACCTCAGGACCTCCTGCTCCAGGTTGGACATGCGGACTCGTAGGCGGTGTTGGCGTTCCTTGCAGCTCCTGTGGGGGGCAGCTGGTGTTTCGGGTGCTTGGCGGTGGCGGTCGGCTTTCTTAGCCCGGCTCGGTCCCGCTGGTTTAGTCACGGAGGAGGATGCAGTGGTCACAGTCGAAGATGTTGCCCCGCTCGACTGCGTGTCCTCCTCCTCCTCCAGGGCCACCAGCCGCCGATACTCGGCGACTGTGGCCTCCAGCCTCCGTTGCCGGGCCAATCTAGCCTGCTCCCTCCTTGTTGTTGATTTGGAAGGAGCAACTATATGAAGAAAGAAAGACATAGTCTGTAACCAATGCTCCTTATTAATAACACAAAGTGATTGAGCCGAAAGTTGGGTCACAGAGTACAAGTAGCAAATTGAAAGCACAGTACATAACTATTGAGGACAGTATCTATGTAACCCTCCCACTTCTGCATCCTTGCTCTAACAGTAGTGGTAGTTTAATGAACTAATTCTACGACCACTATGGACTTCCATTACAGTCGACTATGACAGTACACCAGTCTTATTCTTCTTCTTCTCTCTTGTTTAGGGAAATGGGTACGTTATCTTATGCAAGCCGGCAGAATGACATGGACACAGCACAGTGAAGTTGCACCCGAGAAAAAAAGTTGCACACCATGATGATGGAGACAGACTTGCGTTACTGTACCGGTCCAGTACATGCAGGTGGTGAAGCTATTACTTTTCTATTACGGGTGGCACTGAGAATACTCTGTTACAAGGGCTACTGCTTAATTAATTTACCTTTCACCCTACAGTGCAAATGAGTACTAGAAAAGGAAACTGAAGAAGCTAACTAATTTGATTATCTATCACTTCACATGGGACGTATTTAATGACAGATGAGATGACTTTAGGTGCTTTGCTTAATATTGAGTGAACACAGTGATACACCCACACATGAATGACGTACTACAAGTAAACTAAAGTTATTAAGAGAGGTACGGAGTGTCCACCGTAATAACCAGATATATGCTGTGAATGCAAACGCAATACAAAGTACTGCTACTATTCATGGTAGTATTGGACACATTTACAATTTCTTTTCCTTGCCTTCCCTGCACTGGGACGGACGTGCGGGTGCGGTGGTACATGCTCTTCAAGGTAACACTTACTTCACCTGGCGACCATCTACTCTCTCTAGATACACATTTGCTATGTAAGAGTCAGAGAATACCATGCTCCAGGCATCCATTCATTCAAAGTATACGCACACATACAGTTTCTGTTTCACCCACCCAGGCTGCTGTCCTTCCACCCATCCTTGCTTCATCATTGACCCAGCCATGCACCATACCATATTCTTTCCTTCCCAGCCACCTCTGGGTCCAAGCAAACACATATCGTTCTTCTTTGCCAGCCATCATACAAGTTCGCGTCCCACTTACTTACACCCTTCTTTCGCTTTTCGTTCATCCCATCCATCACGTTCGTCTAAGAACTTATTGGGATTCTTCTCACCAAAAACTTCACAGCTAAGTCGAAGTACATTTCGAGGAGGCTACTACCTGGTTGATTTGTAATTGTAATACACCCGTGCAGAAAGCACACTATGCAGTCTTCAATCTCAATAAGTAAGGAATATATAGCTTACCTGTTTCCGCCACCACCGTTTGATCCCCCACAGGAACGGCCACCAGCTCTTCTACCGCCGCATCCTCCCCAGAGGCCTCCGAGTCCAAGTCCAACACATCAGCCACCTCCGCGCTGGCCCCGTCACCAGATGTTACACCTACAAAGTACATTTAAGAAAGTTAGAATACACCACTCACTACTATATAATATTTGGTCTAGGAGAAATGTTAAAAAAACAGAATACAATGTAATAATTTGTGACTGTCTACTCCATAGTAAAAATGTCCCATTTTCCAGGGAAGGCTGTTGTCTTGCTGCACTTTTATGCACAACTGATGAATGCTTGCTTTTGATTTTTAACACGCACCACTTTTTCTCCTAACAGACAGAAGCTTGACTCCTGAGTCCTAAGAACACGACCAGGATCAAGTTCAAAGTAGGTGAGAGTTCGGCTCGACCACAAGAAATGTGTCCAATTAATCGTCAGCACTAACCACTTTTCCGTTTACAGTTAAATAGTTTTATGACAAAGTAGATTTCAATAAATGTGTTTACTTTTAATAAAGCTTTTACACTTAAATAGACTCTGTGGTTTTTGTTCCTCTAGACTAGAGTGGATGAGCTAAAGGTTTTGGAATTTTTGCAAGCATGAGTGCCTCTGACACTTCTTGACTGTGCTGTGACTCCGTACTACTCTCTTGTCCTGCGTACGATAATCTAGAGATCATTGGGGATCTATAATCGGTGACTTCGGGAGCTGAATGACTCTGCCACACTATCTAGTCAGTAAGGAGACAGTGCATAGAGGTATTGCTGAATATAATGGGAGTCCAATGGAATTGCCAAATGTCCAATCTTAGTTAGCTACACAGACAGACTAATAAGAATAGTCTAGTAATACCACAGGGAGTCATATTCGAGGCAGGATAAGAATTTATATCCAGTCTACAAGAAGATCAAAGACGATTTAGAAAAAATCGAATGAGGAACGCTAGGAAAAAATAGGTACTGTTTAGTAAAATGTAAACTTACTGGGGCCAGCAAAGGAGCCCTCGCCTGCCCGATCCTGGCCTGCATCCTCAGCACCCTCCTCCTGTGTCCTCTTGCCCTTGGGGGGAGCTGATGTACAACATGAAAGAAAGAAAAACCATAAAACATGGATGAGATTTTTCAACCAAATCAAACATTTCAAAAGAACAATAACAACATATTTTGGAAAAATAGCAAATAGATAGACAACTATTCCACGGGATCTATCTCATGTGGTATACTACGTTATTCGTATTGCCTGATTTGCGGAACGTTGACTTAGAAAGTTCCTATGTAACTCAATAAACAGACTACTAAAGAGGTTTGCCTAGGCCTGGCACTGCAGGCAGTAGTGCACAACACGTGACAGACAAAGTCCATCCTGCTTGCAGATCAGTGAATACTCAAACTATCAATCCACCCGCCACCACCGCCACTATTTCTTCTGATAGCCATGTGACTGTCTAAAGGAAGGACACTGGACTTCAGTCTGTTGGGGCTGATTTATAAGTCCCTTGCGGAAGTTGCGGCTGATTTTCCTCCATTGTTGCGTGCCTTTTCTGACGCAGCGGCAGAACAAAAGACTCGCCATGGTGTTGGTGCGGCGTATATATTAAAAAAAAAAACACATATGGGCATATGGGCGATGCATCACGTTGTAAAGCCCTGCGCCATCAGGGGGCGTTCCGGCGCAAGGGAGGGCGTACCTGCGCAGGAACGAATCCTAAAAGTGGCTGAGGGAAATCTACAAGATGTCAATCAGTCATTTTTATGACAATGATGCATGACTCAAACCCTGCGCGCTTGAAGCCGACGTACGGCTTGATGCAGCATTGGGGAGATAGGGTACCCCAGAGCATTGCTGGAGCTGCGCCATCGTTGGCACGCAACTCCAGCAATGCGCTGCCTTTACGGCACAGATGCGTAAGGCTTCTGTGACGTTTTGGGCCAATGGGTGGTGGTGGCATGGCACACAATTACTGCCGCATCCCTGCTACTTTGCAGGGATGCGCCGGTAATTGAAAATATGACCCTTACTGTCTAGCATTACGCAGTTCTTTTCTTTACAGTACACTGATACATAATTTCTCAGGCCAATGAAATGCTTCTGAACACAACATACAAAACAAAGAAGCATAGTAGCAAGCAAGGCTACTGAGAAGGAGAGCAGTGCACCTGAAAATGAAATGCATAGAAGATTTTGAAATATAATTTACCTCAATGTAATCGGCAGCATTATTGCTCTTGGTAAAGAACAAAGATTTGCAAATAACAGAGCAGGATAAAACAGAGTAGTAAATGTACTACTACTACTACTCACCAAGGCCGGGGACCTCTACGCCGAGCGCGTCCAGCAAGTCCCGCTTCCGGTCCATGACATCGGTCCAGCGGTGGGTGGCCTGGTTATATGTGCGCCGGACCCCAGAGATCTTGTACATGGCCCGGCACACCTTCTCCCACCGCTGGCGGCGCTCCCGGATGCCATAGCCGGTCGCGATCTTGCCGCCTCCCAGGATCGTCTTGGGGAGGCGGCGCTGGACATGGAAGATCAGTGCCGCCACTTCCTCCGCGCTAAAGATCTCCCTCGGGACCACTTGCTCCCCCCTTAAACGCCCGCACGGGAGCCGGGCACGGGGTGCGGGACCCTTCCCCTTCTCAGGGTGCTTCCCGGCTCCCTTTACCATGGTCTGGGCAGAAATAAACTTAAATGATAAAGAAGAAATAGAATAGTGAAGAAGAAAATAAAAGAGTTTAAAAAAGTAGTTTAAAAGTAACTAAAAGCTGCAGAAAACACAAAAATATAGAGCTAGAAAAATAGAGGGTTAGATAATAAGTAAAATTAGATCAAAAAAACTTCAAACAAGCAAAGGATGGCAGAGATTGAGAGAGGATAGAGAAAGCATGCCCAGAACCATAGCAATGAATGAGAAACAAGATGGCCGCGCCCGTTCACGACCGCGTGGGTAAGTTCGCGCGAGATTTTCCTTGCGAGTACGCGCGAACTTGTACTCGCGAGCAGCACACTTTGCGAGATTACACATAGCGGGCGGAAACGGAATTACGTCACGCCAACAAGATGGCCGCGCCCGTGTACGACCGATAGGGTAACTTGGCAAACGAATAGCTAGAAGCGCCTCGCGAACACGCGCAAGATCACGCGAATATACACGTCGCAACAAAAACAATTTTGTATTCGCACGTATTCGCGGCTTCCGAAATCGATCTCGCACGGATTCGCGCCCCAAATAACGCGCGAAATTGCAAAAAAAACGATTTTAGCTAAAATGAAAGCAATGAGCAGGTGCAAAAGTTCAAACTTAACATTAGTAACATTCAAGGTAGTGCTTCCTGATGGGCCCCTCCAGAGTTTGCAACAATTCTATGACCCTGCTATGACCCAAACAGCAGGCTCATAGAATAGCACCATAAAGGTCCTGTAAAAAAAAATTTCACTGCAACAAAAAGCAAATTACAGATAAGGAAGGAAGCAGGTGCCAGCCAGACTGGAACTTTCAAAATTACTGACACATTAATGAAACACAAATTAATTGATGGCAGTTGAAGAAGGGCAGGTGTGCTAGCTTTTTTCAACCACCATAATCTACAGTAATAAATAAACCTAATAGGTGCCTGTGAGGATGTACTAGAGGGTGGCATGGGTGTCCCAGAGGGTGGCAGTGGTGAAACAGAGGGTGCTGTGAACCTGTGATGATAAACCAGACGTAGAAACAACATAGTCGCGGCCGTTGCAAGCCGAAAAGTAAGTTCGCAATTGCGAACTTGTCCCAAAATCGGCGCGAACACGCGCCAACACAAAAAACGGAAAAATCCGCAAGTCCGCTAGAGTTCGCGGATCTTCGCGGATTGCGAATCCGTAAATACGCAAGTTCGCGGATTGCCAATCCGCAAAATCCGCCCATGCTTAGTAGTCGGGTCCCCCCCCGGGCTCTCAGGGAAAGGCAGGCGGGCCCCACGGCAGGACCCGCGCTCAGCTCCCTGCCGCCGGACTCTCTCACATACGGCCTCTTGTCGTCCTCCACCAGCCCTTCCCCGGCACCTCTGGCGGTCCGCGGTAGCACTCCTCTTGGGACCCGGGTTGGGCCACTCACTCGGTATCCTCCCGGGGGTCCGCCCGCACGTCTCTTGTGTGCGCTTCAGCCTGCGCCGACGTCAGAGGGGAGCAGGCCCAGAAGCCGGGACCTCGATTTCCGGACTCCCCCGGGCCCTGGCGCTCACCTCGCTCCTCAGCGCCTCCGTTACCGCTCCGCCGACCTCGGGCACCAGGTCGCCCCCCGAGGGCAGCCCTCTCCTTCCGAAGGTGTCGGATGGTGATCTCCGAGCTCTGGACCCCTCCGCCCGGAGTGTTAGGGCTCGTCACGGCCTCACTCCGCCATGTTGTACGTGGCCGTCCCCGGGTCCGGAGGAACCCCAGCGCCGAACGCGGGCAGCTTGCAAGCCCGACACAAACCCTGAGCAGGCGCCGATGGTTAGGGCGGAATCAACCCGATTGCACGGGGATTTCGCTCCGAATCACGGATATTAGAGCGGATTAACGGGGCAAAGGACAGGAGCCTCGCTAGGCTGCGTCCGCTCGCATCGGCCGCTAGCCACGCCCCTCAATAATTTTATGTGCTTAACAAAGAAGTGCTGGTTCGGGTATCACCAGAGTAAAAAGTGGTGTAATGATTCACTATTTTGCTCCTCAGGAAGGAAGAAACTGAACAAATGTAATCTCACACATCTGAATAAACACTGATTCACTAAATTTTCTACTTTAAACACAACAAAAAGTTGTCTAATTACAGGTAGAATAAGATATAAAGGATTTGTAATAAGTCAGCAGGAACAGACGTCAAGTTTGTAATAGAGCAATTCTTCCACCAAACTCTAAATCAGGCCCTTAGATTTTTGTTACTAAAAAGAATAGGTTGTTTCCTGGAGGTGTGCTCTTCAGACAAGAGCGATGTGGTCTCCTCATGACATGGTAAACTTGACACAGCAGCTCAGCATGCAAGTTCAATTGGCAGATGTACTAGAATGTAGTGTTGTTATACTTTATGCAGACCAATGTTGAAGTTGAATTCTGATTTGGGCCACAAATGAGAGTTCAATGAAGATAAGTTATCACTTGTTGAAAACTATTTGATGAATATGGACTGTTATTCTCTGCACAGATCAGACATAAGAAAATGCATCTCTTTGCATGAAGGGTGTTCTCAGGTAATGTTACAAAAGGGAACTTAATAAAGGTGTGCTTTCCTCACACTCCCCCAACCATCATACAGAACCCCACACTTCCACCAGCGCAGGTACACACCAAGGCTAAACCAATATTTCGGGTTCACTGTAGAAGCAGTCTTCATTACAGGATAGAACGTTCTGAGAATCAGACCTAGGTGTGGTTCAATTTCTGGTCCTGCAAGAGAAAATAAAAAAACCAATATTAATTAAAAGAAAGACGAATGCCAACTTAAAATGACGAGTGTGCTGCAAACCTCATGTGTTTGTTATGATACATATTAAAAATTTTACTTGGTGCATGGCTTTCTAAGTTTTCCACTCAGCAGCAAATGAAACTTCAAACCTCTGAGGAAAAAGGGAACCAGATTTCACCAGATTTGATATAGAAAAATGGTCAACTTTCTTTTTTGACAAAATGACTGCAACTCCTTTTTAACATGGTTCACACAAGTAAGACCTAATCACAATTTTTGCATCTTTGTGCAGTAGATGCATTTCTGCATCTACAACAAAGTTTATATTAACTTTTCAGGAGGAAGCATGTAGGGCATTTAGCCAAAACAATGCTCCAGGCAACGTAACTTTTTACAGCTCATGTAAGGCATTCAGCATTCATCAGTAAGCGAAAAAAGAACGTTTCACATTGTCTTTTCACTAGATTCCCTGGATTCACTTGCACCTTTTTATAATGGTGATGAAGGAGTGCGGAATTATAGCAGGATTGCTGCATTTTTACAGAAATCCAAAATTCTTGTACGAAGAAAGACTTCATAGTTAAGTAGTTCGTTGGTGTAGAGCTGTTTTACTTTTTAACTGTTTTTTAGCAAGAGACATAATGAAACAACACCTGTAAGGAGCATCTGGTGCTGGCATTTGGTGCTAAAATGTGACTCTGCAATGTGAATTGATTACGAAAGACAACAAATCTAAAACAATATGTATTGTTTTAATATAATAACCAAAATAGCAGCAATACATGTTTATCCTACAAAAATTGCTGTCGGTGTACCTATATTTAAGATGCAACCATTCACTTCAAAGGCCTCTTGCTGGAGTTCTATATTTGAAGCCTCCTGCTGGAATTAGCACTGAGATATTTGTTTCTTTAATGAGCACTGTCCGGAAAGCAATCTTCTTAGAGTTGATTTGCATACCCATTATGACATGGGGTCGCAACAGATAGTGTTGCTGTTTTATTTTCTTCCACACAAATTAAGTGTTTCAACTATATGGGTTGAAATGACAAAGTCATGGGCTTCTATTCTCAATGCCAACATTTGTTTGAAATATATGTAGAAAAGAACTTAAATATCCCCTGTGTGGCTTTTTTCCACTTTCAATTTGCATTGAACATGCAATGCTAGTGATTGACCCACTTTCAAACACCACTGTAAAATGTATAAATCCGCCATACTGTAAAGGGCTTATACAAAATGTGAAACACTTTATTAAGGGACCAGAAAGAAGAAGCCAACATCTGTCAGGGCATGCTTCAAAGCCAACTATCTGTGTATTTGAGTGGTGTGATGACATGAGCAAAAATAGTCAGATAAAACTATCTGCAGCCAGACCTAAAAGCAATGTAGAATGGGTAGATTGCCACAGATCACAGTGTTCCATAACAGCATAGCATTTTTGAAATTACCGTATTGAATTGTTATTTGATGGATGGCCCAAAACACGATCTCCTCTGGAATAGATGGCACCATAAATAGATTTACAATCCTAGAAGATATTGACTGTGGTATCCACTTGGTAAGAGCAATTTGACACATTAAAGCCATCCTTTCAATTTCAGCAGAATTCTCCTAAATATGTAGAAATAGGAAATATTGGTAATTTAAATGATTTATGACAAGCAGGACGAGACAAACAAATC
The DNA here is from genome assembly GCF_964261635.1 of Lissotriton helveticus. Classification (NCBI taxonomy): domain Eukaryota; kingdom Metazoa; phylum Chordata; class Amphibia; order Caudata; family Salamandridae; genus Lissotriton; species Lissotriton helveticus. The sequence goes on from NC_136059.1 coordinate 1,549,875,056, forward strand.
CAAAACAAGAATTAAGTACAAAGTATCAGGTATGCAGACAATATTGTGAAACAGGAAATGCCTAAACACATCATTTTGAGCCTGATTATGAGTTTGACAGATGGGATACTCCTTGATGGATATGCCGTCCGCCATGCTACAAGTTACATAGGATATAATGGAATTGTAATACGGGGACAGGATATCCCTCACGTTTGTAACAGAATATTGCTGACTACCAAACACTTAATCAGGCCTTAAAACTCAATCAACAATAAGATAGAACCAGAGCAGATACAAGAAATGTATTCACTTCTTAAAATAGATGAAGTAGCATGGCAACTGGCTCCGAGAGGTCTCGCCCCTGAATGGATTCCGCCGTTGGGATTTAATTGGCCTCTCGTTCCTTGGGGACATCTGGGTGGGGGACCATATTCACGCCTTTGCGGACCTTCAGCAGCGACATGCCCTTACCCATACCCAACACTTCAGCTACCTGCAACTGCGACACGCTGTTCTTGTACACCTCCCCTCACCAATTTCCCTTCCAGAGTTCAGCCAACTGGAAGCCCAGGTCATGATGGGAAACCTAGGCAAGGGGGGAGTGTCCCGTATCTATCGATCCCTAATAAATAATGGCCCAGCGTCCTTAGATGGAGTCCGTGCCCGGTGGGAGGGATGGGTGGGCCCCCTGGAGGAGGCAGACTGGAGGGATGCTCTGATGGCCCCTAGAACCCTGACCACGTCCTCCAGGCTGCGCCTCGTGCAGATATACTACCTGCACACTGTCTACCTCACCCCTGCGCGACCCTTCCGTGCCCACTTGCGACCCTCCCCAGACTGCCCGAAATGCGGCTCTTCACCTGCTGATTTCTACCACATGGTGTGGCTCTGCCCAGCGTTAGAGAGGTTCTGGAGGGGGGTGGAGCGGGAGCTTACATTAGCCCTGAGTTGGGAGGTTCCTAATGACCCACTCAGAATGCTGCTGGGAATTTTTGATAGTCTGGATGGCTCCAGGATGGATAAACGATTACTGGGAACAGCAGTGGCGGTGGCTAAGAGGGACATAGCGACATACTGGATGCGCACCGCTGCTCCTACTGTCAGGGGGTGGAGAAGGGGGGTAGACTGGTGTGGCGTCCAGGAGGAGGCAGTGTTTGAATCCCGGGGCTCGCCGGATTTGTTCCACAAAATATGGGGTAAATGGTTCAACTTGATCCCGCCATGATTCCTAATGTACCCTATATCTCCTGTTATATTGCCAATGTGGAGTGCATGAGGTTGTTATATTCGATTGGACTGACCCTGCACAGAACCTTTGTTGCTTTGAACCCACTGTCTAAGCTGATTGATGAACTGTAACCAATGAATTTTTTCTTGTTCTTGCTGTATTTACTCAATAAAAAATTGATTATCAAAAAAATAAATAGTTGAAGTAGAACCAGGAGTTTCCAAAACAGACTGAGCACCAGCGGCAAGAACGTTTACAGGATAAAAACGGGTCATATATAAAATTATAAATATAGTGGTGCACCCAATACATGAATAAAAAGTCCATCACAATATCAGAATTTCTTGTCTCTTCTTTTTTTCACATCCAATATACTTTTATTTTTATCAGGGTCTGTCTTTCTGCACTGCAGAGGTATTTAAAAGCGACTGATACCCTTTAGGCTGTGCACCAAATATATTTCATGGGACAAGCTGGGATGTGAGCGCTATTTTACCTAGCCGCTTTCAGTATTTGTATGAGCATATACAATAAGAAATAATTAATTGCATTTGGCTGTTCTCTAGACCTTTATTGCCTTAGTGTTTTCTACATATAAAATAGCTGTACTTTAGGGTATGATTTTATTAAATATTTAACCTCTTTTCAACACAACAGAAAGATTGCAGAAGCTTTTTGATCAAAACAAATAGTACTGGCTTTAAAGATATTGAATGATTATTTTTACAAATATTTTACCAATTTTAGGACTAACTCAAATGTATTTCAAACACTCTAAAAAGGATGGACTGTTTTAGATATAAATGCAGGGACAGGGAAAATCATGATAAAACACCATGAAAATAAATCAGAAGTACCTATAATAGTATAATACATAAACTGCATCCTAATGACAATGTGGGGAACTACTAAATATGTCTACAATGGTTTAATCTCGTTGTATAGCTTGCGAAAAAACGCAACCTTTCTTGTGAAGTTCTGAACTCTCAGAGGCCAGAGATAGTACAACGGTGAAACATATGTGGCACTTCCAAGCTGCTGTTCTGTATTGCACTGCCAGCATACATGGCTGCATGTGGAGGTTGGGACAGTCCTTAACTCCATATTCCTTCAGGGGGATGCATGGGCCTCTGAGACTCTAAGTGGCCCCTACCAAAATGTTTCTTAGTAGCTGTGCTAGCTTTGCACCACTTCCCTTAAACATGTTCTGAGATCCAGGTTGCCTTTGCCAGTGCTTAGTAATTTGACATAAACAACCGGACAAAAGTGTTCACTAATTTGTATGGGACTGAGCCTCCTAACAAATGGTGTAATGCATCTTGACACAGTGTTGTGGTGAAATGGGTGTAAATACAATGCTTTTTACAAAAGGACCCACACATGCCTTGGCAGCATCCGCTACAAACTGGTACGGCCAAAGAGGAGCAAAACAAAGGATCTAACACCACCTCCCTCCTGTGCACTTTGCTAATCTAGTCCATGTTGTGAAATGAATGGAGATCCGATCTCTGTCCCCCTTTCTCTCACTTTACTGTTTCTCACACACATAAACAAATACACACGCAAACACGTACAGACATGCAGACACATTTCTGTGTGAACATCAGGCTCTAAAATAGGCAATTCATAAAAAAATACAAATCAAGATCTACAAGAGAGCTTAACTTTTGAATCTATAAGTTTGTTACATACGGATTGAATCTATTTTGTGTTCTCAGCCCTTGCCTACATGAACATGTGGGAGGTAAAGAAGAATCAGATTCTCGGTGGCTCTACATTGCTACCTTTGTAAGATATTTAAGAAGTTCTTTAAAAGTGAAAATATGGAATTTAGGGTCCGATTTTGTGTTTGACAGATGAAGCAGTGTCCGCCAGGATGTCAGTGGACATTGCGTTCGCCATCCCAACATTACTTAAGTTGTTACATTTAGAGATGACCTCCACAGCTGTCATCTCTGTATTTTGAAAGGAACCATTGTCACCACGGTTTCCTTCAAGGTACAGAATGGTTGGTTGATGGCCATCCTCGATGTGACAACTGTTTACCAAATATTTATTTTTTTGTTTTTGAGAAACTCCTGAAGCAGCAGTTTCTAAAAAATTGAAAACTCATGACCTTCACGCTCTGGGAGTTTTCACCTAGGGTATGTGGGTCTTTATTGTTTTTTTGTCCCTCACCGCCAAGTTTTGCTTGCAGTGATGGACAAAAAGAAATCATACAGTTTGCTCTAAATAGAGGGGACATTGTGATGCCCTTATTTCAGACCATCAGAGTAGGCTTTCAGAGACTGAGCTACCAAGAAAACTACTGACAAAAAGGTTGGAGTCTGCCCATCTGTAAATGAGGCAGGTTGACAAAAGCTTGGTGGGCAGGTTGCTCTGACACATTTACAATAGTGTAACCTATACCACAAACTCAAAATTAAGGGCTTAATATTTGTTATAGTTTTATTAAAGGCCTTGCAAAATATATAAAAAGGGGAAACAATCATATTCCTGAGTTTAAATCCACTGGTTTCTCACCTAGATATAATTTGAGTGTCATATTGTTACAAAGAAATATTTACTTTGATGTATGCTCATTTATTTTTTAATTGATCTATGTATTTACAGTTTGTTTTTGCATTAATTGTGAAACAAACCTCTCTTTCGTTTACTGTCACTGTGCAGAACAAATAGTGTGACTAAAATGTGATATTTTTTGAATATTTTTTCTGTTTGATCAGAATATATTTTTCTAATGTATAGGGTTTGTTAGATGTATACATGATTCAAAACCTCTGACCACAATGTGCAAAAAATTAATTTAATAGTTTAAAAAAATCACAACCAAGTATACCACTATTTTACAGAAGAATCAGAAATAAAGCAGAGCTGTTTTATTAGTTGTATTTTGTGTGGGTATGTGTGTGGGATGTTGTGTGAGAAATGGTGTAGAGAGTTTGTGAGACATATGATTTGGAGGGTGGTGAGAGTGACTGTGGTCGTGCAGAAGTTGTTGGTCAGTATGTGGGGTATAGATAATAATGTGAGTTAAATGATGTGAGTTTGAAATGTTGAAGGCATTGGTTGAGGAGGAAAAAATAGTGTAAGATTCATAGGATGTCTGGTGTAGGTGTTAGTGTAAGGCGTAGAAGGAGAAGGAATGTAGGTGAAGCACTGTGGGCTATTTAAAAGTTTACAATGGCATTTCGTATTGGTGGATTAAAAACAGGGGTCTCCAACTGATCGATCGCAAGTTACTATTAGCTCTCAAGCTGCTACTGAGTAGCTCACATATGATAATTGTGACGTACGTGACAAAGTGGACGTACGGTAATAATATATTGGATAGAATAGGGTGCGCTGGGAAGTAAGGATTCTGTGTACAATGCACAGTGTCTTGAAGTGAATTCTCTTATCAACCGGGAGCCAGTGCAATTTGTGAATAAATGTAGCAAATGAGCAGAATTCAGCGAGTGCGAATAGAGTTCGCAATGCGGCATTATGAGCCCTCTGAAGTTGTTTGATCCCTGTTTTATTAGCGTCCAGATAGAGAGAGTTGCAGTAGTCCAGTCTAGAGAGTAAAGTAGACTGGATAATGATCTGGCATGTCTGTGAGTCAAAGAACCCAAGCAAAGGCTTAAGTCCTCCTAAAAGTCCAAAACAGACACCTGCCACTGATTCCGTCTTTGCTTCTAAGGACAATTCGCTATCTACCCAGACACTCAGATTGTTTTACAGCCTCCTTGGGCAAAGGGGAGAAACCTAGTGAGGTGTCCCTCCAATGATCACCCCATATGTGAGTATCTCTTCCTAAAGGAAGAATCTCTGATTTGTTAGCATTTCGCTGCAGACAGTTGGCCAACATTCAATCCGCAATGACCACCATATCATCATGAAATATGACCAGACTCTAATTAGAGTTGTTTGAGAAGGAGATCACGAGCTAAGTAACATCACCATAGGATACTAATGAGAGCACCATGTCTTTTGCCACCACCGCAAGAGGCTGTTTATAAATGTTAAATAGCCTGGGGCTCAGAGCTGATCCCTGGGGTACTCCATGACATACGGTGTGCACCTGAAAGCAATAAGGGGAAGAAACAACCTGGAATGATCTCTCTGAGAGAAATGACGTAAGCCAGGTTAGGGCCGAACCTCCAAAACCTATCTCTTGTAAGCGCCGCAAAAGGATCTCAAGTAATACTGTGACGAACGGGGCACTTAGATAGAGAAGGATCACAGTAGAATTGTTGCGGAGTCCTGCAGATGTTCAGTATCTGCCAACAGGGCAGATTCAATACTGTGCTGGGATCTAAAACCATTGGGAGTACAAGATTTCGATGGACTCCACAAATTTGGTTAAAATAGAATTGATGTAGCATTTAATAGTTTTAGCCAGGAAGGGAAGAAGGGAGATGGGTTGAAAGTTTTCTGGTTTAGATACATCCAGAGTAGTTCTTCTCTTTTTTCACTCACATCATTGCCTGCCTGTCTTTCTCTCTCTCTATTTCACACTTTTGGTGTTTCAAGAGCAAAGGGACACAACTTACCCACAGGGACCCCAAATGTAAACCTTTGCGACACAACTCCGATTCTATTAACACTTTATGGTCCCTGTATCTGGAATGACTTACTCTAGGGTATCTAGGTGCAGGGTTTACGTTATTTGGCCTCCGTGTGCATTTATCACTCCTATATTAGACAGTAGCTCAGAAAAAGGTGAAGACACCTGAATTAACGAATGTTGATGGCAGCGTACACTCCATGTGGTGGTGAAGGAAGTATATACTAGCTAGTCCTACCTGATGTAGTTTGTGTTGCAGGTGTGTAGAACAACAAACATTGGGGTGTATGTTTCATGTATGTTGTAAGTAGTGAAGGTACGGTATGTAAGTGCAGTGTTGGTGCAGGTTAGAGTTTACTTGGTGGTGTCAAATGTCCCTAAAATGTATCAGAGTGGCATTCTTACACTAATTTGCATTGCATTATGGTGTTCAGTACACTCATTTTATAGAGTCAGACCATTCTCCATGCTTCCTTCCTAGGGACACTCTTTACTATCAATATACTAATTCATCCCTGTCAACTCTAAAATACTACTACATCAAACTAACGTGCCTGGAATGATTAACAAAAACATTATTTACCGATTCGGTAAATAAGAAGGGGGGAGATGTAGGAACATCCAGATGTTCCTTTTACCGAATCGGTAAAAATCGGTATTTACAGATTCGGTAAATACCGACCGGTAATGCCCATTCATTCCTATGGGCTTTGAAGCCCATAGGAATGAATGGGCATTACCGGTCGGTATTTACCGAATCGGTAAATACCGATTTTGACAAGGGTGCAGGGGGTGTCACTTTGACACCCTCTAGCACCCCCCAAAAAGGTTCGGGGGCCATGTGGCAGGCATACCTGCCCTAAGGGCAGGTCTGCCTGTCATATGGCACAGGTGTGCATGCACACATGTGCATGCACACCTGAATCGGTATTTTACCATCAAATTGAATTTGATGGTAAAATACCGAATTTGTAGGGCTTGTGGGACTCAGAAGAGTCCCACCTACATCTCAATTTTACCGATTCTGTAAAAAATACCGGTCGGTAAATTTACCGACCGGTATATTTACCGATTCGGTAAAATTACCGAATTGGCCTGTTTCCTTCCCCCTACATGTCAAAAGCCAAATACCGATCGGTAACGGCCGAAATCGGCCGTTACCGACCGGTATTTGGCTACCTACATCTGGCCCTAGGTAACAAAAAAATTGACTGTTGTCTTGAGAGTACTAACAGTAGAGAGACTTGTTACTAAAACCCTTAAAAGGGAATAATAGAATATTGCACCCACAATAGCATTGGTGGCTCCTCCTCTGAGGCGGATGAGCCATCACCCCACTGTTTGAATTGCAAGCTGAATACAAAAAATAAAATGCTAATAACATTTAATATTATCATTTTTTTCTGTATTCAGCTTGCAGCTGAAGCCAAAGGTTGGGGCTGGGCTCCGCGTGTCACAGGGGGAGGAGTCATGGCAGCACCTAAAGTGCGCATTATGGTTTGGCCGGCCATCTCAGGCCAGCCAAAGCATCATGTGCACACTGCATGTTCTCCACACAAGCTGTATTACAGTCTGCGTGGAGAACATGCACAGCCTGCCAGCCCTGTCTGAGCGCCAAACCACAGCGTTTCAACCAATCACGACGCTGCTATAAGGCAGCCTTGTGACTGGTCAGGGGAATCTGGGAGGCTGTGTGCTTCCAGTGGAAGGAGGAGGGAGGAAGAAGAGGCGGCAGCCGGCAGTCGGTGGTATAAGTAAGTGCTTTTTAATTATTATTTTTAAAATTTCCCACCACCTCCCAATGGGCCCGATTCACAGAACTAATTTAAGACAAATTCCTAAACTTACTACTTTTGGTATTCACAGAAGTTAGGATTTTGTCTTAAGACAGACTTAAGACAGACTTAAGATAGACTTAAGACAGAATCCTAACTTAAGTCTGTCTTAAGTCTGTCTTAAGTCTGTCTTAAGACAAAATCCTAACTTCTGTGAATACCAAAAGTAGTAAATTTAGGATTTTGTCTTAAATTAGTTCTGTGAATCGGGCCCTCTGTCCCCCCGCCCCATCACCACTATTCGGCAGCAGTCAGTACTGAATAATAGTATCAGTTATGGTAGTTAAAAAGTCCAGCACTTTGTATTATACTCCTACTTAAAGGCTTTTTAATGGAAATAAATGAGAAACCGGTGTGTAAATGAAAAAACTGTTTAATAAAAAAACATATTTTACAGTTAATTATTTTTCTGATTTTATTATCCGTGTAATAGTTTTAATTAACCATGCACTTTACAAATCAAACTTACTTACTTAAAATGAGTTAAAAAGGCCATTGTTTAAAATAATTTGTGTGGATGCAGTGTCACGTTAAGTTTTTATTTTTTTATTGAAAATGAAATACTACGACTGCATTTCACACAGTATGAAAAAAGTTATATTTCTTGCTGCACGCACTTCTGGACTAGCACCTGATATATTATATAGGTCCTCCTGACAAAATCTAATGACGCAGTAGCAGCTCGTGTCAATGCAGTATTTTACATAGAGTTATTCTGCTCTGCCTTCAAAGAACGGGCCCATGCGCAAGATCAACATATGGCCATACATACTGGATTTTAATATGGTGCCTGTCGAGCACTACTGATTTACCTGCTATCACCACTTACTTTATTGAATGACATCCTGTGCCACATTCATTTAAGGTCTGGTACTAGAATATCTTTGTCAGTATATTGTCTGGCATAAATATTCTGTACTAAACATTGTTGATAAAAGTTATCACCACCTTTAGGACAGGATATTGATGTCAAATGATATTCTATATGTGATATTCATATATATAGTCCTATTAATTATTACATTCCCACCAACTGTAAAACTAAGTCACTGCTCTCTTTTCAAGAGCTGTTATATTTCCTGCAGCTCCCACAATATTATCAATCATGTGGTACATCCTAAAAAATCCCTTCTATTGCCATTGGGTAATTAATTTGACTTTTTCATATCAGGAATATCTTGCTATTTGTTAGTGCCCCATTGGGTCTCCCATGCACTACTTCAGCTGGGCTCTCTACTCACATCCATTGTGGCTTCAAGATAATCATCCTGTGTAAATTATTTCACAACCTCTGGGAGAGCCATCTGTATAAGCCTGTTAACAATCCAATGGCACATCTGCTCATTTCCATATTGACTGCAGATCACGACGGAACTATTTGGGATCCCAAAAGTCTGACTGGATGATCAGTAGTAATTCTTCTTTGCCACGTCAGTAAAGACGAAGTGCTTTGCTGCACCTGCCCTGAAGCTCCTGAGGTTTCCCAAGATTGAATGAATAATTACCATCTGCCAGTGAGAACCTGTTGCTTACCGAGTACTTCAGGATGCTGTCCAGAGTGTCAGCAGTCATCAACATGTTGCTCTGTGTCAAATTCCTTTGTGTGACGGTAGTGTACATACAACGTACAATTGCTAGTTCCTGCAGGGGTGTTAACTGGAAAAAAACACATATTTTATTCATCTGAACAACAGGGTTAATCAGAGACGTATTCACAAACTGTAACATACTATAACATGCTTTTCACAAAACCTATATCTGAAGACTTCTGCCTCCAACTCTCGCATCTTTTCTACGAGGAGATAAATGCAGCGCATGTATACCTACCATTTTCTTTTACCTGTTGGAAGGATAGGGGTGATTGGCTGGAAAATGGGGAACATTTATTACAAAATGGAAGGGATTTAGGAAAAGGTAAGGAGGGGTAAAGGAAGGATTAAAGAGGTTTTTAGGGAGGGACAAACACCCACCCACAAAAAGGTAAGCTTGTTGATATTCACAAACTGTACTTACTTTATTACTTAAGCCATAAAAGTCATAAAACCGTTACACATATTTTTTCAGCCCAGATCTGGAGTAAGTGCAGAATCACACATGGCAAACCACTGAAATTGCAACACCATTCCATAGCAAATAATGGAGATAAGGACGTAAAATAAAACCCAATAGAAATGAATGTTAAAATACATGAACCTATTTTGAAATTTGAGTCGCACAACTTCACGGACCATTCTGATGTGTATTCAAGGTTTGCATAACTTTTCATTAGTCCCAATGCATTTCAGCACTTCACTCGGCCTTCTGCGGGGGAAAGAGATCTGCAGACATCAGCACGCTTTGCCTCTCGAACACAGCTGAATCCTTTTGCCTTTAAATTTACTTGCCTCTGGTGGGCGTTCCAATAATTAATTCGCAAGGTTCCCTGGTATTCGTAGGCTGGATGTCTGTAAGTTCGACCTTGAATTGTTGTCGTAACTTCCCCACACGCCTCTTTTGTGCGCGATGGGGACTCTGACCAGGCTCCAGTGCCTGGTGGCAGCCGCTGCCCTAAAGCTTCTCGTTGGTTTGTCAAAGACCTCCTTTTGCGGGCAGGTATGGCGCTCTTGTTGAGGTACGTAACTCCGCGGCTGGACAACGCCGTGTTTAACATCAAAGAACCTTCCCCAACAGGAGAAATTTGAGTCGCACAACTTCACGGACCATTGTGATGTTTATTCAAGGTTTGCATAATTTGCATTACTCCCAATGCATTTCGGCACTTCACTCTGCCTTCTTCGGGGGAAAAAGATCTGCAGATATCACACTCTTTGCCTCTCGAACACAGCTGAATCCTTTTGCCTTTAAATTTACTTGCCTCTGGTGGGCGTTCCAATAATTAATTCGCAAGTCTCCCTGGTATTCGTAGGCTGGATGTCTGTAAGTCCGACCTTGAATTGTTGCTGTGACTTCCCCACACGCCTCAATTGTGCGCGATGGGGACTCTGACCAGGCTCCAGTGCCAGGTGGTCGGCCGCTGCCCTAAAGCTTCACGCTGGTTTGTCAAAGACGTCCTTTTGCGGGCAGGTATGGTGCTCTTGTTGAGGTGCGTAACTCCGCGGCTGGACAACGCCGTGTTTAACATCAAAGAACCTTCCCCAACAGGATATATTTGAGTCGCACAACTTCACGGACCATTCTGATGTTTATTCAAGGTTTGCATAATTTTATATATATATATCAAGGCTTCACAAGCCGAACACGTAGTTGTTTTGTCTGCCACTTGCTATGTTTCATTAAATTTAATTTCGTTTCCCGGAGTGCCGTCCCTGAGTGAATCTTTTGGAGCAGCCCTCTTTCCCCCTTTGCTATTTTCAGATCCCCTAATTGGGTTGTATGATGATGTTCACATATAAAAATACACTCTTTTAAGATGTCTCTTTCACTGTTAAGCAAGGACTGAAAAAGGCTAACGCCGAAACACGTCTACTTGTTAATTTAAGAACAAACTGTGATCCCTTGAGTGCTCCGTGTTGTCCCGTTGAACCTAAGTTGTAATAAAGCATGTAAGCAGATTTCAAGCAATAACAGTGACTCAGGCCAATCTTTGGAGAATGGTTGTACATGTATATACGCTTGAAAATAGTGAAGTGCCAAAAGCAGTAAAGTTACTACAAAGTCTAAGAGTAAATGTACATGTGTGTGTGTTTGTGTCCTTTTGCACTGGAAATCATTGACCTTTTTCTGGTCCTTCATTTTTCTCAACTATCCATACCCAGAGGAGGAACAAGCCATGAATGCTTGCTCTCTCAGAAATCTCTCCTTTATATGACACTCAACATAACCGGTCCCGGGATGCTTGTTTCGGGTGCAGGGAAGACCTGGCTTGGCAGTTCGGGCTGGACTGTTACTATGAGGCACAGGGTCAAGACTAATTTGCATATGGCTGGGTCTGAACTGGGGTTGCAATGTGAGCTAAAGAACTATGATGTATTAAACCCAAATCTGTGACTGGGGGTGAGCGTCTGAGGGGTTTCAGCGCTCCGTCCATCATCTCCTTGTGCTTGCAGAAATATGATATAACACTGCAATACCGCACAATAACTTATTTATACTGTACACTACAGCAACACACTGCATTACAACCCAATACAACCTAACCTATTACAGCTGTACTTCACACCACACAGTCCTTCACAGTGCAGTAAAGCACAAAACGTCACACTACAACACTACACAATATAACACAATGTTAGACAACCACACATGTAGCTAAAGCTCGCTGCCTCTCATTGCCTTGAGTGTCATGTAAAGCAATGGAGACTCACAGATACCTTTTTTCGATGTTCCAGGATTTTACAACACGATAAAATGGTCTCATCTGGTTTGACAGAAGCAGACGTATCCAAAAAATCCATAAGGATTTCTATGTCCAAGCGCCGGACCGATTCCATCAGTCGAACTGTAATGACAACCCCAAGAAACAGACACTTGTATGAATAATGTCTAGGCAGATGTTGCTCTTTAGTCATTTAGAAAAAAGTATCACAAGACATTTGTAACTCGCACCGCAATCTGCATGAATTTTTAAAGGTAGGACAGATATCTAAGATTCATTTGTGATTGCGCAAATTATGTTGTGTTTTATAGCTTGATTACATATGGAATTTAACTGTTGTGCATTCTATATATATATGTGCTTATGAACTACTGACAAAACTAGCATTGGCATAGGCAATAGATCTCGACCCCTAAATTGGGCTGCCACCTTTCGAAGAGAAAAATACGGTAATATGTTGATTTTGTAAGAGTCTGCAGAGGCCCAAAATAGGACTTTAAACACAATTGTATGTATTAATTTGCAAAATGACTCTTCTATCTTTGTTTACTTTAATCATTTGTCATGGATCATTAACTCACACCTAGAACACATTTAAATGGGTTTTCTATTTATATTTGCTCTTTGAAGTATACACAGATAAGGCCTAACAGTTTTTGTTCCGACTGAGACATTAAAATGACCGTGGTGCTGCTAGGAAAGGAGTTAGGTGGCAACCCTACCCCTGAACCATATTGGTTTTGCCAACTTCTTTTTAGATGACTTCTGTGAATGTACACACATTCACAGTTGTCAGCTTTGAATGAATTTTCTTATGCTTTCCAGGGGGCAGTTTTAACAAAGAGAGGGTGGTGGCAGAAGACGTGGCAGCAGGAGAAAAGAATAGAAAATAATACTTCATATGCACTGCAGTGCAAGATCTGATGCCTGTAGTGGAAGGATTCATGCCATACAATGAACACTGAGTTATTAGAAAATGCTCAAATGAGCGACAAGCACAAGAATAGGGCTGAAAGCCATCAAAACAGTAGCAGAGAAGTGAGAGAGACAAGAAAACCATCCAAACATAAGCAAAGAACTGACAAAAAACACAAAGACTACTATCTGTTTGGCAGCGCTCTGGGAATTGGACTTACCGCTGTCAGGCTGTGAGGCACACGGACCCCAGGACCCCCGAGAGAGGCAGAGCGGCGGGCAAACAGCACGAGGGACTCGTTGTCCCGTGAGGCATCAGCGCTGCACAGCCCCGCCTCTCCTACCGGGCAGTAGAAATCGACCTCGCAGCGCTCTGGGAATTGGACTTACCGCTATCAGGCTGCGAGGCACATGAATCCCAGGACCCCCGAGAGAGGCAGAACGGCGGGCAAACAGCGCGAGGGACTAATTGTCCCGTGAGGCATCAGCGCTGCACAGCCCGCCCCCCTCCTACCGGATATCACCAGCTGGCCATCTCTGCCCCGCGGGACGCGAGCGAGTGGCGCTGGGCTAAGCCTGGACAAAGGGCGGGCTGTCTGTGGCCGTACGAGGACGAAAGAGGATGAGACGGGGCCCATCTCTTTCATTGTGACCCTGGGATTGTGATCCAGGCATCTTAACAAGGTCAGTGTTGCAGTGATCGCTAAGTCCTGTCACTATAGAGTCATGGCCACTAATGGAGCCGGGAGGGGCCGGACGGCTACCACGGGTGGCGTTGTTGGAACGATAGATCAATTTTTAATGTTATGTTATGTTATGTTATTTTATTTTATATAGCGCGCAGATGCCGCAGCCAAGTGGCGTCCCGGCGCTTTTAGGAGATGTTAAAACACAACACAGCAGAAATGACCCGGTGAGAATGAGACTAGACTGAGGAAAATAGGAAGGTTTTTAATGCCTTCCTAAAAGGAAGCAAGTCAGGAATAGAGCGTAAAGGAGCAGGCAAAGAGTTCCAGAGGGCTGCCGCCATCACTGAAAAAGAACGCCCACCCATTCTCGCTTTTTTGAAGCGTGGCACAATGGCGAGATTTAGCCCTGAGGATCGAAGGGCTCTGGGAGGAACATAATGAAGAATTGTCTGCGAAAGGATAGGGGGAGAGGCTAACTTAAGAATTTTAAAAGTTAAACAAAGAGCCTTAAATTTAATTCTTTGCCCAACAGGCAGCCAATGAAGACCTTGAATAGTTCGGCGGGCAGAGACAAACTTCGGCATCAGGGCATCGTCAGTCATACAAAGGGAAAACGAATAAACTGAGAAACGTTTATCCATGGATCAATTATTCAATAAAAAATCCTCCTTGGGAACGATTGCTACAGCCCTATCCCTCTGCCAGTTTCAGATGCATCACTAATACAGCCATTGCTGGCAGTCCACCCTGGGCCCAGAATTGCACCGGGTACACCAGAGAATTGTACAAATACCCCGGAGCAGATAGTAGTTATGTTGCATAGCCCATCAGCTAATATACCATCTCTGGAGTCCACATCAGGAACAAATCCCCAAAACCCTCGCTGCACTAGATCCGGTCAGTCCGCGAGGATGGTGGCGGTTATGAACTTGGTGCAATAAGTAAAGCCCCGGAACAAGCAGTTAAAAGGAAGCGAGGGGGAACTGCTATAACCAGCAAGAACACTAAAAGGCAAAAATGCTCTAGAAAGGATGCTGAACTGCCTGCAATTGGTTTAGCCGGGAAACCTCCTGCAACAGACAAGTCACTGTCATTGGCTGAAGAAGCTTTGGTACTCACAGAGAAAGCAGGGATTTCTGGGAAAAGATGGAACAGATATTTATACAGTCATGCCTTCCAATTCACAAGAGACTGGACACTATGGAAATAAGACTCTCTCGTTTAGAATTATTATGTACCCCAAAAGAAGGAGGGACAGGTAGGGGGAACTTGGATTTGTCCCGTAATGGTCCAAGCACATCTGGGCAAAGTCAAAAGGGGTCCCAAAATGTAACTACGGGAGCAATTTTTGGGGAGAGGGTACCTGTTGTGCAGTCTGATATAGTGGTTACACACCCAACTCCAAAGCTACCGACAACGCAGAGATTATCCTCAAATAATATGGGAAATTCGGGGGGAAGGTGCATGACCGTTGGAAGCAGCCTTGTGCAAGAACCTAAGCAGCCAACAAATCTGGGCCTGGGAGAAGGAGCACAGGATCGCAGCAATCACCAGTTGCCTCGCTTAGGCTTGCCCCCAGAGTCAGTCCCATATGTGGAGGTCCTTGCAGGGGTCCCCTCCCTGAATGCTGGTAAGATAGAGGATTACAGGGACTTGAAAAATAAGTGTATTTACTGGTTGAATCGCCATAGACCTTTCCGGAGGGGGGCGCCAGCGAAATTCTATTCACTAGACGTACAGACTGGGTTGGGGCTAGGGAAAAGAATATAGATGGGAACTGCATTGTGATTACCTTTAGGGACAGTTGGACAGTCAGGCATATTTGTCATCAGAACCCAAGCATTCCAGACACATGCATTAAAACCTTGCCATTGACTTCTTTTTACCCAGGTACATACAGTAAGAAGCGCCCTGAGTTTAAGATGGCTGGAATTAACTGGACGGGTGAGGATAAGCGAAGAAATAATCCCACACTAGGTAACCCAAATTGGGACAGGCCAATACACAGCCCTATGTCTTTTGACATGTTTCATCATCCCAACAGATTCAATGATCTGGATTCTGTCGAGTGACTACAGAGCCCATGTAAGTCCCACTCCCAAATAGCAGAGTGTAATAACATGACAGTTGTGAAGGCTAACTTCCTGAATATGAAATATCTCTTTGATGTGTACAGAATCAGGGTAGAAGATTGTCCACCAGAGGATAGAAAGTGTATAACTAGTGGTTACCCACTGAGTAGGACAGGAGGTAATAAGGGAAATAGTGGTATCAAGGCTAAAGCTGTAGAGACTAGAGGAGATAGCGAAGTGGGTGACAAGAGGGGACCGTGACAACCTGATTGTCGGGCCCATAGACCTTCGAACTATAGCGCAAGTCGAAATCAAGCCCAAAGAGAGGATACGGGGAGTGTCAACATAATTTCTTAGAATGTGAAAAATAAATTAAGCTCAGACGACTGGGGTCTGTTCATTGATACACACAACATCTGCCTTATGCAGGAGACGTGGGCCATGGACTACTACGAGCAAAGTGGGTTTGCCACATTCAATGTCCCTGCATCAAAAGGGGGCAGAGGGAGACCCTCAGGGGGGCTCAGTACATGGGTAGTGACTCACCTTGGAGTCATGGCAAAGCAAGTATCAACTAATTCCCCAGACATTCTGTGTGTCCTACTAACATCAAGGGGGAATAATCCCTTGGCCATAATCAACATCTACTCCAGGCCAACACAGGGTGGCCAGGAGTCCCTGGTCATTGAACAGCTAAGGGGATTTATTAAGTCCTTAGACCCCGAGGCTGGTAATATTATCGGGGGGGATTTCAATTGCCAATTTGAACCCCTCAATAATTTAAGTACCGAGGATCAAGACGAGGAAAATTTATATTGGAACATCCCGGAGCCCGCAATTACTACTGTAAAAGCATGGACACCTTTGGTACTGCAAATTCTCTCCCTTTCATTGTCTCTATCAGTAAGGCCCTGTAATGGCCGGCTAAAATCGGACAGGCCCGGAAATGTGACCTTTAATAGAGAGGGCCAATAGTCGATCATCGACTATATCATGATCGAATGTAGGTCATGGGACAAAGTCCAGGACTTCAAGATTTATTATCGGACGGACAGTGACCGTAACGCACTGGTCATATCCTTGAAGCCTGGGAATTGGGGTATGAGATATTCTGCACCTGGGACCAATCCGCCACCGTATCCTCTACTTTTGCATAACAATAGGAGGAGAGTTAAATGGCCACATATTGCAGGCTCCCCAACAAGGCAGTCTGAAATATTTTGCCAAATCTTGCCCTACCTTAGTAAGATGGCTGATGTGGGACTTGACGGGGCTGTAGTTGAAAGGGACAGTAGGCCGGTAGAAATTCACCAACAGTTAACCTCAATATTGTTAGAGGTCTTTTTTCCACCTCAGGTATTTAAGGAAAATCTCCCAAAGACCCATCCCTGGTACACCGCTGAATGCCGGAAAATTAAAGGAGAGCTGGTTAAAGCCGTCAAAGTAAGTGATAGACCCGAAATTAAGCTGTTAAGGGTCTTGTACAAGCATGTCCTAGAGAGGGAAAGAAAGACGTGGGAGGAGGGCCATTGGGAAGATCTGAGGGAGGCACTACAACAGTGGTTCCCAAACTTTTGACTCCTGTGGACCCCCATTGAGTCACCACTGGAAGCCGGGGACCCCCAAGTAATTTGTAGGATTCAAATTTCAAACATTAAAACAGTAATTCAAACACAATAAACACAAATGTGCATACAAAAGAAAAACTTGAATTACTAAGGATTTTAGTGGCATATTTACAAGCCCTTATGCCCATGGGAACGTCACTTTTTGCGTTGTTCCCGTGGCGATAGGGGCTTCGCCTTATTTACAAGGCAGCGTTGAGCCACTTTCCATGGCTTAACGCTGCCAGGCAAATAAGGCACCCTTTCATGCAATACTTAGCGTGAAATAGGGGCAGTGGGTGTTGCGGTTGGTGTTCCACTGCAACACCCATTGATTTTGACGCTGCCTCCTATTTACAAGGGCAGTGTAAACAGAAGGCTGCGCCAAAATAAAAAAGAGGAAACACCTGGTCTTAACTTGGCGAAACAAGGAGAAATGCTTTATTGCTCCTCCATTTTGCTTTTTCCATGTGTGGTGCCTTATGCAATACACGTGGAAAAAGAAAAACGCCTTGGATTGTTTATGTTCAGGAAAGTGACCCTTCTTGCGCGTAAAGAATCTTGAAAATGTTTTGTAACTTCCATGTGTGCTGCATTAAGCAGAACACATATAAGTGACAAAACAGCATTTCAAAGTTGTTTATGTGCAGGAAGGAGGACCTTCCTGTACATAAACAATCTTTCCCTACATGCAGACACACTTGCACTATGCTAAGGGTAGCGCCAGTGCAGGGGAAACACAGGGCTGCACTATATTCTTGTAAATATGGTGCAGCCCTGCGTTTCAG
Organism: Lissotriton helveticus; assembly: GCF_964261635.1. Taxonomy (NCBI): domain Eukaryota; kingdom Metazoa; phylum Chordata; class Amphibia; order Caudata; family Salamandridae; genus Lissotriton; species Lissotriton helveticus. The sequence continues at coordinate 1,549,893,033 of NC_136059.1, forward strand.
AAGTGGCGGAGCGTGTTGTTAAGCCAAGGAGGCTAACAACACGCTCCTCCACTTCTGTTGTAAATATCCCTCTTAATATTTTATATTGAAAGAATTTGCAAAAAGCAAAATAATTTGATTGGAAGATTGGTGCTGCATCCTAGTGACTCACTTTTAAATAGCTGGTTTTATTTTACAGTACGAGGCTCTTGTTCTTGCCAGGGCCAGACTGGAAACCAAAAGTAGCCCTAGAAAATGTTTTCAGACCAGTCCCCATACGGTGCATACCAAGTGCAGTGAGTGACCCTGGCCACTACAGAGGGGGCTTTGGAAGGCTCTCCACCCCGCAATTTTGAGGAAATAATGGTGCAGGCTACAACACATTTATCATTACATATTGAATTTTATTAGCTTTTAAGCAGTAGTAAATGAAGACCTCACTATGCACCAGAGTACGACAATCTGGGAAGAAAAAAAAGTTACTGACAAAAGCAGTAACCCACTGACCTATGGACATAAAATTCTTTTTTTTTTTTAAATGCATGGTACACGTTCTTTGCAGTAGGCATATTAACCCTTTGTGTTACATTAGATAAGTTAAAGTTGCCACTGGAGAAAACTCTCATCTCTCTCCAGCAGGTACATTAATCACTGGTGTTATCTTGACACTTTTATTGTTGCTCTAAAACGGCTAATTATACAAGAAACTTTCCAGTGCTTTCAAAACTGCTGCCTGCGGACCCCCTGGTAATGTGTCAAGGACCCCTGGGGGTCCGCGGACCACAGTTTGGGAATCACTGCACTACAACATAGAGATCTTAAATTGTTCTGGGCAATTGTTAGTTCGGAGGGCAGGGTTATGCGACCCGCCGTATGTCCTAACATAGCCCCAACATTATGGGAAGAACATTTTAGTGGTCTATATGCTCAACCGGGCACTGGCGCCCTCGGGTTGGAATCCCTGAGCCTCCCCCATGAGTATCGACTGGAGGGGGCGCAGGAGATATCGATCCGGGAGGTCGAGTCTTCCATTTCGAGGTTACAACCCAACAAAGCACCAGGGCTTGATAAAATCCCTGGCGACCTGTTCGGGTCTGAACCTAAAATTTGGGCCCCTTATCTCTGTGTTTTATTCAACGCAATACTAATGGGTACAAGTCCCCCCAAGACCTGGAGGGGGGCTGAGATAGTGCCCATTCTCAAAAAAGGTTGCCCCCTCCAACCCTCTAATTATAGGCCTATCAGCTTAATAGATATTCCGCAGAAAGTTTTTGGGAGGATATTACTGGACAGGATCCAGCTATGGGAAGAGGAAAACCAAATCTTAAGCAATCTACAAGCTGGCTTTAGATCTGGTATTTCCACCATTGATCAGATCTTATGGTTGCAAGTCCTCTTCTGGAAAACAGTGAGTGTGGTGGGTGGGAGTCTTTACCTCATTTTTGTGGACTTGCGGGTCGCGTTTGACCTGGTCCCCAGGGATAAGCTCTGGAAAGTCCTCCAGGATCTTGGAATGCCTAACTATCTATTGGATGCATTGATCAGGCTCCATTCACTTAACTTTGCTAAGGTCAGATGTGGAAAAATGGGAGAATTGTCAGCATGGTTCCCGGTGCAAAGGGGGGTATGCCAGGGGTGTGTGCTGGCTCCCACCCTCTTTTGCCTGTATATAAATGGGCTTGTTAAACATCTCTTAGCCATAAAGGACATGGATGCTCCTAAGTTATCTACTGGAAGAGTGCCCACACTAATGTTTGCGGACGACACTCTGCTACTGTCACGAACAGCTACTGGCATCCAGCGTGTCCTTGATGAATTTGCAGATTTCTGTGCCTTGAGTGGACTGGAAATCAATTTGGCAAAAACCAAATATATGATTTTCAATCCACCAAGGTAAATGCGACCTAATCCTACTCTGAATGGTATACCTCTGGAGAGAGTTAAAGCGTTTGTCTACTTAGGTATTACTCTGAAGGAAGACCTGGGTTAGGATGCACAACTAAATAAATCAGCTTTGAAATTAACACAGACAGTTGGTGGATTGACCAAAAGGTTCAGAACATCTATATTCAAGCCGGCTGCCCCTATAACTGAGATATGCACAGTCCAAGCTAGAGCTGCAGCACTCTACGGGGCAGAACTATGGGGTCACTGTCCACCGAAAAGCTTGATATTGGCTGAAAACACATTTATGAGAGAGTTGTTCGCCCTACCTGTTAGCACCCCACTTATCCAACTCAGATTTGACCTAGGTTTGCTATCAGTGGAAGAGGAGGCCGCCTTGAGACCTCTAACTTACTGGAGAAGACTCTGGTCTGTCCAAGAACTAGCCCCGTATCGTGTAGAGTTTAAGGAGTTTTGGGTGACCCTGAGGTCAAAGAAAGTGTCCTGGCTTTCACACATTAAAGACCTCTGCGAACAACTTGGTCTCTCTGGTCTATGGGAATCCCTTGAGGTAGTCTCTCCTACTATAGCTAGACTTGACCTGGTAAGAAGGTTTAGGTCTAATAACTTGCTGGCACTTCACGCTAACTTGGCAGCAGGGAGACTGACTGTTGAATTCTTCAATGTAAAAATGGAATATAAGAAGGAGGAATTCCTTGACAAGATCCGCCCAGTCCAAGTCAGAAAGTTGTACTTACAACTAAGAATGGGTAGTTTGCCATTAAGGTCACTGACTTCTAAATGGGATGTGAATAAATGTCCACAGTGCCCGGCGTGTAAAGATTCCATAGAAAATGAAAGCAATGTATTCTTCTTTTGCCCAGCGTATGTGTTGCCCCGAATGAGGTGGATTAAACCCATTTGTAGGAACCTGGGCTTTCGTGAATGTGAACCCGCACTTAGAATACTTAAATATGATACCCACCCACTGATTGTTTTTGCTGTGTCCCGCTTTTTAAATAGTATGTGGATCAAGCGTAGAACTTTTATAATGACTTAATTCTAGAACCCCGTACTCTTTTAACAGTATTGCTGAATCATTTGATAACCATTTAGTCGGTTAATTCTTATTTAATTTTTACTGCAAATTATGTGTATATATATGAATTATGTTCTTAACTTATGTACTAAAAGTATTTTATTGTTCACTTTTATTATGATATGTACTTTTATGACTCACAGTGGTCGAAATAAAGTTATCAATGATGATGATGACTATCTGTTTTGTATTGCTCAATAGGTCTTCAACAATAGACATCTAAAACTAAAGAGTCCTAAAAACAGCCCCAAAACGAGAGAGTCAGACATACTCCTTTTCTAGGTTATTGGGACAGGTAGAACAACTGATTGAATTTTTTGAGTGATGTACAAGTCAGTGGCTGGCATATGGCATGTTATCATATAGATTCTTGGAGAATAGATCACAAAGATTTTTAGTTAATCAAAAACTATCAACACCATCCCCTATTACGATTTGTGTACCGCAAGGATCAACTCTTTCGCCAACTCTTTTTAACTTGTACATGGAACGGCTGGCTGAGAGTCTAGGACAGCCAATATCTTGTTTCATATATATGCTGACGACAGACAGATCTACATTAAAGTCTCGTCACTGAAGGAGATCAAGTCAATGAATGAAGCGCTAACGATGACCATTCAATGGCTAACAAGTAATCAACTTGAACAAAACGAGCTAAAAACTGAATTCTTATTAATTTCCCACCCGCAAAATCTCTTCTAAAATAAAGGAATGGACCACACTGATTCACCGCGCTTAACTGCACCCAGACCTTAGTGGACTCAGCCAAATCACTAGGATTCATATTGGACAAGAACCTGAATATGCAAAGCCACATCAACTTGATGGCTAAAAATGCCTGGTACCAACTGAGTTGTCTTAGAAAACTGAAACCATTCCTAGAAACGTCAGACCTCAAAATGGCAGTTCAGGCGTTGGTCATCGCGAGGATCGAATACGGTTGTTCAACTTTATCTGGCCTGCCCAAGACCTCAACAGCGCCCCTAAAAGCTTGTCTCAACGCAGCCACAAGACTCATAACTGGACCTAGAAACTTTGATCACATCTCTCCACACTTAAACGCTCTGTACTGGCTACCATACGAAGCCAGAGTAAAACTCAAACTGGCCTGTATCACACATAAGGAGCTAGACTCAAAATCACTGGCATACTTTGTCCAGAAAGTGATAATATCCGGAGGAGGCAGGTACCACCAAACATTAGAAGAAACCATTCTATTCAAAATTCAAGAAGGAAGCTAGGATCTTCCTAATGGGGAAATTCCTACCATAACTCTTTACAAAGAATCAACTAATTCATCTGTTAATCGAATCACCTTCCGTTCGCTACAGATTTATAAATCAGAGGGACTTTTGATGGTAAAAGATAAATTGTAATTTTATGTATTCGTTCAGTCTCAGATATTATTGTAAGTCCTGAGAACTTTTACTGTCCACTGTTTTTATACTGTTTTATGTTATCTGTATGCATACGTTTATGTTGCTTGCTATTGGTCACATTCTAGACCACTATATCTCTGTTAATCGCTCTGCCACACTAACGGGCCATGTTCGTGCTATATAAAACACAAAATAAATAAATAAATATAGATGCCAAGGAGCCTTTAGTCTTGCATGGGGTGGCTGGCAATTGACCCTCTCTTCAATCTGTTTGGAAGGTTTTGCATAGTGCTCATTTTGTCTCGGTAAGTTAACATGAAGTGTAAATGATAAATTTAGGGTAGGGTTGCAAGATGAAAGTGGTCTGATAATTCATCCTAAAGAAAAGTTAAGTTGAATTTTCTGAACTTAAGATAACCAGTGTAAGATGTAATAGATGCTGTTAAAAAGAACAGTGAGATAAAGCAGCATTAGACAATGTGCAGGTAGGTGTGGCTCCCTGAGGATCATGTATACCCAGGTTGACAAAAGACCAATATTTCATTAAGAAGGACGCAACAAGTAGGTCAGGTGGGGGACAGTAGGTCATGCCTGAGAACTGAACATTAGGCCACAGGACAAAATGTAGCCGCTTAACATAACAGAGGACCAGCACCAAAATAATGAGGAAATGCGTTAAAGGTGAAACATAAGTGAGGGAAGGGGAGATAATGTTACAGCAAAATAATGGTGGAATTATCTGTTCACTTCAACATATATTTTGATGAAAAACTTGTGAACACTCCAATGATCGACTTAAAAGCAACCCATCATAAATTTCATATATCAACCTTTTCTTAACTTAAGACCTAAATATTGGGGTACAAAGCTGAATAATTGGTATTTTGCATTGCAACTGTAGTTTGTCTCATATTTCATTAAATGCATTACCTACTGCTGAATTTATCTGCTTTTTAACATATTTCAGGCATTTGCATAGTGCACATTTTGCCTTTGGCTGGTCTTATGGGGTTTTCCACAGTTTGGTGGCTTTCTACATGGTGCTGGTGGTAATGAAGCAGACCTGTGTCATTTACCAAAATTAAGATATGTTATTGCTTTTGTGTGCTTGTCATGCTTTGGGTTAGCTGGATAGTTAAGGCTGTAAGTATTCCCCAACTGTTCATGCATTTTCTGCATTGTTAAACATACATGTGGATGTGTTTGAATCCTATGTGTGCCTTGTGTGTGTGTAGTATTTTTTAACATTGGTGCTTTTGGGTACTGCAATAGCCTACTATACAGTGTATCTGTGTTCAATGTATGTTAGGAGTATTAATGTTTTCTGTTGAATGTCTATTGTGATAGCCATCTATACTGCATACCTGTACTACTTTGCATGTTGAATGTGTTTGTAGTATTCTATTTAATGTGTTCTGGAACTTGATTTGTTTCATAATCAGTAGTGCTGCTGTGAGTCACATGCTAGACAGCTAAATGACATATCTTGTATGAGTTGGGTTTGTGAAATATGTTCTGTCTTCTGTGTTGTATTGGAATTGTGTAAGGCGTTTCCTAAGTGCAGTTGTGACCTCCATTACAGCTGACCATAGATTCATCTTCTTGAGTGTGTGTTCTATTTATGTGATATGTTCTGTCTTGAGTATTTGATTTTATTTTTGAGCATTCTTTGGGAGAAATACAGATGGTAAATGCTCAACTTTGGATAATTCCCTTATCTTACTTCAGTTTACAGCTGATTGGTTGAACTATACCTTCCACCTGAGGAAGCCTAGGAAGAGAAATGCAATGAGAATTGCCCCTCCATGGTGTTGGCATCTGAAATCCCATACATTTGATAATGTATTCCTTTACATTTTCAGTGGTGGCTTTTGAACCAAACTAAACATTATTTATTTAGTTGTTGAATTGGTTGACAACTGCAACAAAACTTCCATGAATATGCAGATGTACTGAAAGTACCCATAAGGATATAATGCTAGAGCTGTTTGTTGGAACTTAAAGTCCTCTGCATTGTAAAGGACCTGTACCCCTGCCCTGAGTGCCCAACTGTACTTTTGCCCAGATCCCTAATGTTGGTTGTTATCAGCAATCGCATGTCATGCGTTTGGTCCATGACATAGACCTGTCTCACACATTGCGTACTTGTTGGGCTGGGATGGATGCCCAAAGCACTACACTCATAGTGCTGTTGTGTGGTTCGTATAAACCTATATAGGATCTACGTGTTTAGACAACATAGAATGTTGGATTGGTGTCCAGAGTGATTCCTGACACCCCCACTGGATATGTTCCCCTGTATACCAGATAGCTCACAGTGCCACTGTAAACTCCTCTTATCAAGGAGAGAATAGTTCTTGGCGACCATCGAACATGACAACTCTGTCCCATCGGGGATCGTGGCAACAGTACAGTACTTTTCGCTCAGTCACTCGTGCTCACTGTGTCTCAGAGAGATACACAGAATAAACGGTGGGAACGTTTTCAATAAGCATTTGTTGAACCAGCGTCATTCTAGTGTAAAATATGTGTCCTGAAACAACCATTTGACAGAAACAGGTATATATGATTATAAGCACCGGCAGAGTAAAAGAATGGTAGATTTCTACCAAAATGCTAAAACAATGAATACAGTAATAATGCGTACTCCTACGATGCAACCGTAACTAGATGTACCTAGGTGAACCTAGCATGCATGTAGGTGTAAAGCCAAGACTCCCACTTTGATAAAAATCAACTCCATTACATGAAGTGGGAGACTGTCGGACCCCTTCTTGGTCTCGTGATGGACACCCCATGAGGGATGTTAGACCGCTGCTAGCTGGAGTGTCTGCGTGCAGGAATCTCAGAGTCTTATGTCAGTGTGTCAGTATGGAAGTCCTTTTTCTCCTTTCCCTGTCTCAGCAAAGATATGGTGTATATATACCCGAAGTGGTACCCTCAGGGGATCTACCTTGCTGTGTCATGTCAGACTTGGGATGACGGAAGGAATGACCCTTAAAAATAGTTATTATGCAGGAGATGGTAGTCCTGCTAAGTTTCTAAGAATCTTCATGCATAATGATTGAGGCTAGGTTTCAGGGAAAACCCTACATCCTGCTGGAAGTACCGTAACTAGGTAAAAGGTCAGTCCCAAGAACTGTTATGTAGTGTAATGGCAGGAGAAATATAGGTGAGAGGTTAGGTTGCTACCTGAGTCTATATTGGGGGGCCTATGTGGAACATAAAAGTGCTGGAAGGCCACTGCCTTCACCAGACATTAAGCAGCATGAGGGCTGTGGTGGTAGCATACTGTGTAGCGATTCTAAGGGTGAACAGGTCCTTTTTACCCTGTGTCACTGGAGTTAGGACTACAGGCTCACTCACAATTTTAAAAGTCTCACTGCTGTGTGCCTAGCTCACCCTTGTCCTTCATGCCTAAAGTGCTGCACCGGAGTGGTGACTATGCACTGGTTGTATGTGTGCCTGGGAACAGTACAGTACAGGGATCGAGCAGTGCTGTACAGTACATGCATGATGAGCGCAGTACTGACTGTATGTATGCCTGTGAGGAATACAGGATAAGAGAGATGTAGTGCTGTTCAATTTGAGCACAGTGGAAGCATGTGCTGGGTATATAGATGCTTGCGAAAAGTACAATACATGAAAGGTTAAGTGTTGTGCAATACATGCCTGATGAACATGTGTACTGGCAGTGTGTGTGTTTTCAAGTAGCGCATCATGGCACAACACAGAAACGCTACAGTAAGGAACAGTGCTTAGTGTGAATGAGTGTGCTGAATGCATGTGTGCCTGTGAGGGCACTATGCATGAAAGTAACAGTACTGTGTGGAGTGTGTACTGTGTCCATACACTGAGTGCAAATGTGTCTGCAATGGTACATTATATAGAAGACCCTGGGTTCCATTTTGGGAAGCTCTGGCCTACCTAATGAAGATATTAAGAGTAGAGGAATACCCTCAGAGAGTTTTGTGTATGGCTGCATTCCGGTGAGCTGGGTGGGACCCACTGGAGAAGGGAGAGAGAGAGAGAGACCCCCAGTACACTTCAATGGGTGCTCTTTCATTCAGTAGTAGATCACAAAGGAAAGGGCCAGGACACATTTCAGGAAGGCGATGGGGCTAATAAGGGAATGTACTAGAAAGACTAGAGCTGGGAGCCTGGGATTAACCTTTTGATGCACATGTTGCTGTGGTTGCATCGAGGTGTGAACTCTAGTCACTCCTATGGCCTCTGTTGTGTGACTATCAGCTTCAGAGTCACTCCTACTGTAATAGACAGCCTTTCAAGAGAAAACAGAGAGAGAAAAGTGTACACTTCTAAAAGAAGCAGAACTCCAACTTAAAACTGAAAAGAATCAGAGCCTAAATGACATTTGGCATCTGGAAAAGGACTATAAGAAAGGGTGGTTGAGACCGCAAATGTGTCTTCTGCCAAGCAGCCAGTCTGGCTGCGTGAGGAGAAGCTTTGCAAGACTTCTGCCTGTGACCTGGACTGGGGGCAAAGGCCTGCTAGTTTTCCTGCTGGGTAAGAGTAGGGCATCACCGAATGAAACCAAGGCCATCTGCTCTGGAGCCTGGAGCATCATCACCTGCCTGTTTGCCAAGATCAGTGTGCCCTGTGAGGAAGAGGAGAGCGTTGAAGGGAGAGAGGTCCAGTAGGGAGCTCTGACAAAAACTCCCAGTGTGAGCATTGAGGAGACAGCTGTGCACTGGAGGGGTCCTTGTCTGTGTGCAGGATCAAATCAGCAACCCCCGGATGCCAGGAGAGGGCCACTGTGGACTCAGCAGTGAATCAAGAGTTGAGTCAAAAGCGTTAAACCCAGCCTGCACCACTTGGTTGCAATGACTCTGTATGCCAGGAGGGGCCACCATGTAAGTAATTGTTGCCAACAAAGTGCCAAGACCTGTGCGGGCCTTAGCGGTGACATCATATGCCAGGAGGGGCTGTCATGGTATATGTTCCTGCGAAGTACAGACTGATGTCTTGCAAGCTGGTACTGCAGCAATCAAGTGTGCCAGGAGGGATTACCAGTACCCAGTACTACAAATATTTGGGCTGTCTCCTGAGCATACTGAAGCTGCGATCTGCGGGTCGGAAAGAAGCACTAAGACCAGCCCTTCGACCTGACCTGTGAGAGGACTTCACCCCGTCCCTGGTACCGGGTCGGGGCACAAGGATCAACCCTCTCCCCTGTGTAGGAAAAGCTGAATTTACCATGCCAGTGGAAGCCAGGAGCACCTCTGATTGCTGTTGAAGCTGGCTGTGCTCCTGAGAATAGAACCAGCTCGGTGCTGCTACACATCCAGTGTACAGATCAACTTGACTGAGCAGGAGTGGAGCATCGGAAGCACCCAAAGTCAAGGCACCCTCTGTAGTGCTGAATGCTTCTTTACTGCTGGAGCAGGTAAGTATTAATATAGGCCTTTCAGGTCCAGGGTCACTCACTGATGAGGTGCTGTGGCACCATAGACACTTTTGACTGCTTCCAAACAGTGGCCACCAGTGAATGGGGGACACCTCAAACCACATTACAAGAAAGAGTGTGATACCGGGATGTGCCAGTTAAACACTAGAGCCCCGACATCAAGGGGATTGTGTTATTGCTTACTAATGCTGAAATACTTTTTTGAAAAGAAAATCAAATACTTCACTGGTCATTGATTTATTGACATTACTGAGTGCACTTCGAGTCGTGTTAATCAACCTGTATCTACACTTCCCCCACGAGGGAGCCTTTAACTGCTTATCCGCAGCTATCACTTAGAGTCAAGTGCAGCAGGGGTACTAGGTCCAGTTGCTCAGGGCCCATAGTAGGTCGGGCCATGTGAGCTCAGGAGAAGAAGATCTCAACCACAACAGTTGGGTCCAATAGTCCCTTCATGCACGTGGCCCTCTTAAAGAGGTTTTGGCAATGTTGCTCTTAATTTCTAGAGTCAGACTCCTCAATTGTTATGTTATGCAAAAGCCCTCCAGCATACAAGACAACAGACCCCATGAACTCTCTAACTTATTTAAAAGGGCCTTGATTGGAGTCCATCATATTGGACACTATTGGTATTTGTTAATCACAAAGAGCCTATGGTCAAATATTAAGGTTAGATTGAGGGCATGGGTATAACTAGATTCAATGTGACTTTCCATTACAGAGTCCTATATGTCTGCACAACCTCAAGATAGTGGATCCCAGATGGTCCTCCTTTCATGCCCAAGTTGCTGGTAAATGTAAATGTAAATGTATTGCGATTTATATAGCGCACGTATCACCCGAAGGCATCAAGGCGCTTAACTTGGGAACCCGTCCTGGTATTCCCCTGTGAGATAACCCCAGCAGGGTATCCACAAGGTGAAAGCCAGGCATCCCGCCGCGAGGGGCCGTAGTGGAGATTAAGCAAGCTATTGCCCAGAGTCGCAGAGTGTGAACCCGTGAGTCGAGTAGGCACCGGAACGAGAATTTTCAAGTCTGTGGAATTTTTGAGCCCAAGACCCGCCGAGGCGGGGAATTGAACCCTGGTCCAGGACCGATTTCAGCTTCCGGGTCTGCCGCCTCTAACCCCTGAGCCACACTTCTCCACTGGTGCTTGAAACAATAACATAACATAACATAACATAACATGACATACCATAACAACATAACAAAACGTAACATAACATGACATAACACAATATAACAAAACATAACATAACATGACATATCAAATTATAACATAACACAACAATACATATTTGTGATTGCATACATAATTGTGATTGTTGCATTTATATATATAAATTTAGAAGGTTCTCCTAATTTGCCCCTGCAGCGAAGCATCACATTTTTTAAGAAAGGCTTACAAGTGGAGGGCCTGTTCTCATGCATCCCATTGGAATATATTGTCTCTTGGTCAATGTTTTGGGCAGGCACTTTTGAATCTACTTACTGCAACCCTGAAACTGCTATAGGTTGTGCAGTGTTGCTCATGGCCAGGTCTACAATTGGTAATTTTGCTTTGGAATTCTAGGGCCACGGACCTCCTATCCAAATACCAGGAGTGCTGAGCTCATTTTGCCACACTGAAGAAAAGTGTCATTTGAGAGTGTGGGTTGCTGAGGTAAGCAGACTTCTCCATTTCCCAGCATACATTGTCCCTTTAGACTCTGTAGACTAGGTACTTCCAAAGGACCCCTGTTGTGTAAAGTAGCTCTGCGGCCATCAGCAACATTTGGCAGCATGCATTCAAAGGCCATACTACCTGTGATCATTTTCAGTGTCATCTTAAAGATTTTGTGGGTCCTGGGCAAAACATAATATAAAGGCCCCTGTACAGTACAAATTAGAAATGTGTTACCCATTTCCTGGTAATTCAATCCCACATGATGCCAAACAGTACTAAATTATATGTTAACAGGGTCCCATAACTAGTTGAAACATGTCTTGACCAGGATGCCAAACGTCCTTAAAATGACACAGGGTAAAATGAGTCAGTTGTAGCAGTAGTCAAAGAGTGTAGATACAGAATATGAATAGCCAGAGATCAAATAGAGAGAAAGTTCACTTTTCCAAGGGGTCTCTTAGGAGGCAGGGGGGCAACTTGCACATCCATCCTGTGGCCTCCACGCCCACCACCCACATGCCATAGTGCTCTAATAATTTATCAGTGCTGCATTTGGTTGTCTTTCGAGCATTCTGCTGGGGTGGTGCCAGGATTAGAAATCCTGTAAGTACCTCCCTCCTCAATGACTGATGGCCCAATATGCCCAGAACTGAAATACTGAATGATTGATTCTGCCACCACTTCCACCATACATTCTAATATTGAGTGACTGCTGCTTCCATACCCCCATGTACTTCAATACTGAGTGGTTGATTCCCCCTGCAGTTCATGTACTATAATATTACACAATAGCTTCAAGGACAGCTTGTACTGTGCTGAAATTGTACTTGTTTCAGAACTACATTCATTTGTTTAGATGCAGCTATAAATAATCAAAGAAGGCACACAAAAGGAGAGCACCCGAAGTACATTTATGTCTAGTACAAGGAGGTAATGAGGGGTTTTGTTTTTGACCACTTACCTCCCTCAGGCACTGCATATGGTCTACAGCAGCGGATTACTGACCTCAGGCGGGCTCGCATTTGCAACTACAGGAGAAGCAGAAACAAATCATGTGCTCATTCTCTCTAAAACCAGATTTCACCATTAAGTCATGTTGTTCTACTATGTCATTCCCTGTGCAGCCACCTTCTAGTTGAAATGTAGTAGCTAACTACTCAAGGGAACACCTACATATTCAACTGCCATGATCTCCATGTTACTGGCCTCACCACATTCTATGAGCCTCCTCGGTGTACTGCCCTATATCTCAGCCATGCCTTGAAGGGGAGGTAAATTGTTTAGCTCAGTATAACTCTTTTACTTCACATTGAAGGCCTGTTGTGGGGTGAGAACTAAACATGACGTTTATGCAACTTTGGTAAAAAGATCAATCTCACACACTTTTTTGGAGACACTGAATCAATTGCGAGCAAATCTGAGAACATCTCAATTGACAAACTCTTTTCATCAAAGGGTAAACTTTAAAGTGAGCACTATAATTTACTCACTACTTATTCTCCCAATCCTTTAAACTCACGCTGTGAGTTGGGAAGGAACCATATGTCTAGCTCCAATCGTTTCTCAGTTACCAAACAAAAACAAAGTTCAAAGGTTACTCCAAAAACTGTTACTGCTCCCTGTGTTTTTAGTGACACTACATTGTATACCTCTCATATTTTAAAACATCTGCATGTCTCATGCTTTTCCCTTGCTCACTTGCAGCTTCCTTTATCCCTTTCTGCTGTATTTGCTGCTATTGTCTTGGTCTCTTGAGCTGTAAACTTTCACACTAATTAAGAAACTCCAAACCTGGTGATGACAACTAAGCATGATACCCTATTTACACTTACAGGCATGAAATAAAAACTCACATTGATGGACATCCTGAATTGAGTAAAATTCAAATGTCAGCTGTGGTTGATGGTGCTCACACAACTGGACGGTAGGCAAACAGCTAGGAATTAAAAAAAAAAGTTAGTGTGTGAAGTCAAGAACTTCAGTTGTCACACATTCCATGAGTTGTGAAAGCCTGAGATCAATGACATATCCTCCCAATTAGGAAACAGTATACAATAAGTGGCCCATTTACAATGCTGGAGCGTGGTTTGATGCCAAATTTGGCAATGAACTGCTTGGACATTTTTTAAATGTAGGGATCAGCCGTATTTACAAAAATACAGTGCACCCCTGCGTTTTCTCTAGCGTTGGCGCTAAAAAAGCTACCTAGCCCCAGCGCAGGCACCCTTGTACCATGTTGCAAGGGTGAAACAAGATTCCTGGGCACACGTTATTGAGTAAGTATGCATTTACGCAAAGCTTCTTTTACCACAATTACTCTCATAGATGGTCCATTCAAGATTAATAGGAATTTTTAAATTCATTTAATATTTAACATTGGCAGACACAACCAGTCAACACTTGTTTTGTCACAATGGGAGGTGTCCCGTGACTTCTTCAGAGCTGTTTAACAGAACAGAACAAACTCCATGAAAACACCATCCTAGTAATACAATTACTGACTGTGCCCTAGGGGGGTGGTCACTGAATCTCTGGCAGCCCACCGGGAAAGCGTCAGCGAGGACCCGCTATCTACACACACTTCAGTTCAACATAAACGGGTAACTTCTGCAAACAAATGCATACTTGATCTCCCACCCCAATCAGCGCCCTTAGTAGCTGTGCTTTTGGGGGTTCCTCCACTTATATCTGGAAGTAGGGAAACCTCATTAGATCTGATACACAAGACCACTCATTGGTGTAATAGCAATGTGACAAATGGCTCGAATATTACTCCAGACATCATAATGGCCAAAAGGTTTGGTTGGATTGGCCATGGGACTAGGAAAAATATTGAGGGGGATTGTATAATTGTCAACTTCAAGCACCCCATGCAAACCAAAGCATTAGTAGATTGTCAACACAAAAATGGTATCAAATCTAAAATTAAAATAGTACCATTGCAAACTTTTTATCCTCCCAAATATTCCTTAGTAAACTGTGACTGGCAGATGCCTGGTTGGCAGAGGCCATTTAGGTTGATTACACCCCCCTCCCCCCCAAGAAAGCAGCTTAAACACTACATTACCACTAACAAATCAGTTACTACCACTACCTAAACCGCAGGGACTTGATGTAAATATTTGAATGTCTATGGTAGCTGGGACAACACAGGTCAAGAATTTACAACCAAAAGCTTACATTGAACTAATAACAGTTGCCCCCACACCCCAAAGTGTGCTGGATAATCCACCTAACTCTACCTCTAGCCCAGTTATTTCCAATGATGCCTCTATGAAGGTATTGTCTTGGAATATAGCTGGACTTAGGGCAAAGAAGGGTGATGGTTTTTGGGTACACTTCCTTGCCAAACACCATATTATTGCTCTACAAGAGACCTGGGAACCCAATGATTGTTTTTATCTTGATGGCTGCGTCTCGTTTTGCAAACAGGCAATCCCGTATAATATGGGTAGAGCCAAGGGAGGCCTCCTTTTAATGTTCAGTCTCAAACTTTGTTATAGGGCCAAACTGATTGATTCCCCTTCACCCCACGCATTAGCAGTGGAACTGTCAGGAAAGAACCTTACCATCTTGTTAGAGGTGAATTTTTATAATTTCTTTTCCAGGACAAAGGGAGACCGAACACCTTTTGGCCTTAGAAGACTTAGTAAAAATATATTGGGAAGACAGCCACGTTTATTATGACATGCTAATTGTGGGGGATTTTAACACTCAAAAATGTTGCTTTAAATGTCCCTCAATGTTGGAGGAGGAAGACGATTTACAGGGGTCAAACCACTTTGAGCACACACCGTCAGGAACTTTCTTAGAAGGCCTGCTCTCTGTGTTTAATCTGAATTGTTTACAACAACCCGATAAGTCTGCCCTGGGTCCCACCTACGTAGGTATTGGTAGCTCAAGTAAAATTTATCATATTTTTTTATCTGCCTTATTAACTTTGGCTGTACAGACTTTTAATGTTGTCTGTAATTGTTTTAGTGACCGTAACCCTTTAATATTGGTTCTCCTCCTCTCTTCTGTCTTAAAAGGGGGACTGTGAACCACATTACTAATACAAATATCAGTACCAAAGACCAGGCGCGAAGGTTGAGGGGGGAAAAGATCACTCCAGAGAGCTTCCTGGAGAACCTGTATACCACCTGTGCCTTGGAGCTCCAAGTATGTATGGACCCAACACTACAGGATAGAGTTACCTTAGGTGCCTTTGATATCATTATTAAACAGGCCAGCTCTAATTTAGTGACTAAAACTAAAGCAAAATGCCCAAGGCTAAAAAGGTGGTTTGATGGTACTTGCTCAGACGCCCTTAAGGAGTTAATGAAGGCTGTTAAGCTAAAACCGAGGGACCCAATAGTAACCAGGAGCTGCAGGAAGGCGTATACATTAGCAGTCTATGAGAGAAAAAAACAACTAAGAGAGCATGCCTGGGAGGAGCTTGGTCAAGCTAGCGTCCTGTCTGATAGCTCTAGACTATGGTCTATAGTCAACCGTCTCCTTTTTTCAGATGTATCAAACTCCAGCAAGGATTGCATAATACCTGCAGAGAAATGGCAATATTTATAGTAACACCAATCTAGAAGAAACTGTGGGACACACAGTTCCCGGACTAGTAATCTACCCTCTCCATCTTAGAACAGATGAGGTAGTTCAACATCGGGGGAAAGGCCCCTGGCCCTGATGGTATACCAGCTGACCTGTATAAGGCAGACCCCAAAGTCTAGGCCAATATTTTAACACATGTTTTTAATGCCGGCTGTGGTTACGGCTCCCCCCCCCCTCGTCATGGGCAAAGGCAGTCATTGTTCCCATTTTTAAAGAGGGGCCCGTGACAACCTGGCATGTTATAGGCCAATTTCGCTTTTAGATTCTGCATCTAAAATTATGGGTATGGTAGTTCTGGATCGCCGCACCGCCTGGCTTGATCACGCTATTGTTATTTCCGATCTCCAATGTGGATTCAGGCAGGGGAAAAAGACACTAGATCAATACCTGAATCTCCATTTGGTGATCGTGAAGTATACCGTTGCCAAGGGAGGTGTAATTCATCTGGCCTTCATGGATCTAACCTCAGCTTTTGACCTTGTCAATAGGTCTAAGCTGTGGTTGATCCTTCGTGACATAGGGCTAGATGCAGAACTGATCTCCTTCCTGCATACTGCACATGCTAACACCACGGCCGAGGTACGGTTTAATGAAGACGGCTGCCTGACGCATTCTTGGCCAGTAGGAAGAGGGGTCCAGCAGGGATGCATTTTCACTCCCCTGCTATTTACTCTATACATTAATAAATTGGGAGACACTTTAATATCATGCTGCAAGGACATACCTAGGGCCGGCACCAAAATGATCCCCGCATTGCTGTACGCAGACAACGAGGTCTTATTGTCGAGAACTGCAAGGGGCTTGCAAAACTTCTAAATTGTTTTATAGATTTTATGAATTCACTAGATTTAATCATGAACTTTAAGAAATCCCCTGCAATGCCCATAGGTCCTCGAAAGGTGGCCAAGGCCAAATGTTATTGTAATGGGGACAAACTAACTAAGGTACCCACGTTCCCATGCTTAGGGCTACTCTTTGATGACCAAGGTACATGGTGTGCGCAATGAACTATTAAAAAGAACGTCCTAGCTAGAGGGACTGGGGCTACTCTGGACTTTGCAAAAAGACTATGGTCAAAACCCCTCCCTGCACTTTTGAAAGTCTATAACGCAAAATGTATTCCCATGGCTACGTATGGATGTGATATTTGGGGCTACAAGGACGTGAAGGGCATACAAGTGGTGGAGAATGATTTTTTGCGCAAACTCCTCGGGGTCCTTGTAGCTACCCCTGTTTACTGTTTGCATGAATAATTGGGGATGGGGTATATTTCGGACCAGATCACAGTTGCCCCACTGTTACGATGGCTCAGAATTTGGGCGCAACCTTCCCCAAATTTAAACCAACTCATAATTTTGGATTGCACTGCGCTTGAGAGAGCCCTACCTTTTGGATTGCACTGCGCTTGAGAGAGCCCTACACATCCCTTGGCTGAAATACATAAAGGAAGAGACAAAATGTCTTAGCTGTGCAGAATTGTTTTTGCCCAGAGGCCCCTGGGCAAGACCGCAATCATAGATTTTAAACTGCAGTTTTTGGATAGGCAGAAAAGCCCCAGGGAGGAGGCTGAGTGAGTTAAACCTTCAGTGAGGAAGAAAGTTACATTGAGCCTAGGCCCGCAACTACAACCATATTTATCTTATGTCAACAAACCATACCATCGTTTTGTTTTGACAAGATTCCACTTAAATATGGTTCCCTGGCTGCGGGCGTTCCCGAGGGATATTTAAAACCTGAATCATTAAAACCTTGCTCTTGTGATAACTTCTCGGAACAAGATACATTGCACCTAATGTTCTTCTGTGCTTACTATGATTCTTTGTGCAGGCAGCACATTCTTCCTTTACTTAGAGATTGTCAATTTGCCCAATTGAGGCCAGCACTACTCTATCTACAAATGCTAGCCTCACCTATGGTTTGCTTTGGGGTCGCAAGCTTTTTAGGCGGGCCATTAGATATAGGACCAGACTATTGCTGTAATAGCAATCATGTGTTACTTGCTGGTTCAAATATGTCTTCTTTTTTAAACAATACCATGCATTTTAATATGTGATATTAACTATGGACTTGGTTTACTATTCTAGCACAGTGCACTTTATATGATATCGTTTTTAAAGGTTTTTAATATGAATAACTGTGACTGTAATGCGGGATGACTCTGTTGTAATGTATTTTGGTGGAATGTGTATTTTTATAATATTGTACAATTGTATGACTCTTGGCTGTCGAATAAAGTAGTTTTGACTGCCTGACTGAAAGGGGGGGTCACCTGGGTTTTTGGCCCCGGGCTCAGCGGCCATATAGGGAAACCTACCAAACCCACACATTTCTGAAAACTAGACACCAGGGGGAGTCCAATGAGGTGTGACTTGTGTTGATCCCCCAACGTTTCCCTACCCAGAATCCCCTGCAAACCTCACATTTAGCTAAAAAGACTCATTGTCCACATATTTTTGTGTGGAATCACCATGCCGGCTCAAATGTCCTACCCCACAGCATTCTCCTTAGTGTCCCGAGTAAAATTATACCTCACTATGTGGGTGTCCAATGCAGAATTGGCTAAAAACTATTATCTGTGCTATACCCTTATTGCCTATGTTTTGGGCTCTTCCCAGTCACAGGCCCTTGCCCCACTCCCAAACGTGAGGCATAAATTTACTTGGGAGACTGAGGGGGATGCTGTGGGGTAGGACATTTTTGCCAGAACGGTGATTCCACCTAAAAATATGTGGAAAATGTGTTTCTTTCACCTAAATGTGAGGTTTGCAGGGCAATCTGCGTATGAAAACATTGGGGAATGCACGCAAGCCATACCTCGCTGGACTTGCCCAGGTGTCTAGTTTTCATAAATGTGTGGGTTTGCTAGCTTCCCAAAATGGCCACCTAGCTCGGGGCCAAAAACCCAGACGACTCCCTTGCAAAACCAGGTTGTTTTGTGATAGGTAATTTTGATGTCTCCTCAATACGTTTTGGGCCCTTGCCTGTCGCGGGTACTTGACACACCCACGCAGGTGAGGTGTCATTTTTATCGGGAGACCGGGGGAACGCTGGGTGGGTGAAAATTTGTTGATCCATGTAGATTCCGGAAATTTCCCACATAGAAATTTGAGAAAAAAGTAATTTTTTTCAGCTAAATTAGAGGTTTGCCGGGCATTCTGGGTAGGAAAACGTTGGGGCATCCGCGCAAGCCATATCTCACAGGACTCCCCTGGGTGTCTACTTTTCAGAAATGTGTAGGTTTGGTAGTTTCCCAAGATGGCCACCGAGCCCGGGGTCAAAAACCCAGGTGACCCAGCTTGCAAAACCAGGATGTTTTGTGATAGGTTATTTTGATGTCTCCTCAATACTTTTTGGGCCCTTGCCTGTCGCGGGTACTTAACCCACCCACTCAAGTGAGGTATAATTTTTATTGGGAGACGTGGAGGAACGCTGGGTGGTAGGAAATTTGTTGATCCACGTAGATTCCAGAACTTTCCCACACAGAACTTTGGGGAAAAAGTGATTTTTTCAGATAAATTTGAGGTTTGCAGGGCATTCTGGGTATGAAATCGTTGAGGGATCCGCGCAAGCCGTACCTCGCTGGACTCCCATGGGTGTTTAGTTTTCAGAAATGTGTGGGTTTGGTAGTTTCTCAAGATGACCGCTTTGCCCGGGGCCAAAAACCCAGGTGTCCCCCATTGCAAAACCAGGTTGTTTTGTGATAGGTAATTTTGATGTCTCCTCAATACATTTTGGGCCCTTGCCTGTCAGGAGTACTTGACCCACCCACGCGAGTGAGGTATAATCTTTATTGAGAGACCTGGGGGAACGCTGAGTAGTAGGAAATTTGTGGATCCACATCGATTCCAGAACTTTCCCACACAGAAAAAAAGTGATTCTGTCAGCTAAGTTTGAGGTTTGCAGGGTATTCTGGGTAGGGAAACATTGGGGGATCCACACAAGCTCTACCTCGCTGGACTCCTCCAGGTGTCTCGTTTTCAGAATTGTGTGGGTTTGGTAGGTTTCCCTAGATGGCCGCTGAGCCCGGGGCCAAAAACCCAGGTGACCCCCCATTGCAAAACCAGGTTGTTTTGAGATAGGTCATTTTGATGTCTCCTCCATATGTTTTTGGCCCTTGCCTGTCGTGGGTACTTGACACACCCACACATGTGAGGTACCATTTTTATTGAGAGACCTGGGGAAATGCTGTGTAGAAGGAAATTTGTGGATCCACGCAGATTCTTGAACTTTCCCACACAGAAAATTAAGAAAAAGGTGATTTTTTCAGCTAAATTTGAGGTTTGCAAGGGATTCTAGGTAGAGAACTGTTGGGGAACCCACGCAAGCCATACCTTGCTGTACTCTCCCGGGTGTCTAGTTTAAAAAAATGTGTATGTTTGGTAGGTTTCCCTAGATGGCCGCCGAGCCCGGGGTCAAAAACTCATGGGACCCCCCCTTGCAAAACCAGGTTGTTTGCAGATTCCAGGACTTTCCACCACAGAAATTTGAGGAATTTTTTTTTTTTTTTTACAAATTTTGAATTGCAAGGGATTTCGTGTAACAGAACCTGGTGAGAGCCAAAAACCCAGGTGACCCCATTGCAAAACCAGGTTGTTTTGTGATAGGTCATTTTGAGTTTGCAAGGGATTTTGGGTAACAGAACCTGGTGAGAGCCAGACAAGTCACCCCCCATTATGGATTCCCCTGGGTGTCTAGTTTTAAAAAATGTATAGGTTTGCTAGGTTTCCCTAGGTGCCGGCAGAGCTAGGGTTCAAAATCTACAGCCAGGCACTTTGCAAAATAGTGTCAGCTTTCACTGTGAAATGTGGTGTGTCCACGATGCGTTTTAGGCCGTTTCCTGTCACAGGCACTAGGCCTACCCACACAAGTGAGGTACCATTTTTCTTGGAGGACTTTGGGGAATGCGAGGTGAGTGGAATTTTGTGTATCCACGCATATTCCAGAACTTTCCACCACAGAAATGTGAGGGAAATGTTTTTGGGTTTTTTTTATACAAATTTTGAGGTTTGCAAGGGATTTTGGGTAACAGAACCTGTTGAGTGCCAGTCTAATCACAAACTCCTGGATTCCCCTGGGTGTCTAGTTTTCAAAAATGTATAGGTTTGCTAGATTTCCCTAGGTGCCAGCAGAGCTAGGGTTCAAAATCTACAGCTAGGCACTTTGCCAAAAAAGAGTCCGTTTTCATTGTGAAAATGTGGCGTGTCCACGTTGCGTTTTAGCCCATTTGCTGTCGCCGGCACTAGCCCTACCCACACAAGTGAGGTATAATTTTTCTCGGAAGCCTTTGGGGAACGCGCGGTGGGTAGAATTTTGTGAATCTATGCAGATTTCAGAACTTTCCACCACAGAAATTTGAGGAAAATGTGTTTTTTTCCCACAAATATTTAGGTATGCAAGGGATTCTGGGTTACATAACCTAGTAAGAGCCACACAAGTCACCCCATCCTGGATTCTCCTCAGTGTCTGTTTTTCAAAAATATATAGGTTTGCTATGTTTCCCTAGGTGCCGGCTGCGCTAGGACCCAAAAGCCACAGGTAGGCACAGTCTGAAAAAAAGTCAGTGCCTCGTGGGCTTTCTGCCGCCTTGGGGAGGGGGGAAATCAGGGGATATTGCCCTGATATGCCCCTGAGGGGGGCAGAAAGTCAGTGGCTATTCTTTTGGGGGGTTGGGGGTCTTGGGAAGCCCATTCTGGTCAGCCCCCACCACTGCGTATGAAAAAGCCATCATATTCGTTGGTGCATAGTGGGCTTTATGCCCCCCGGGGGGCAGATCAGGCGCTACTGCCCCATCTGCCTCCTGGAAGGGGTAGAAATACTGTAGCATCTTTTTGGGATGGATGGGGCATTGGCATGTCCATTCTTGGCAGACCCACCCCGAACTTTGGAGGAAAGAAATCGCTGGTTCCTAGTGGGCTTTTTGCCCCCAGTGGGGTGCATATAAGGTGTTATTGCCACATCTGCCTCCCAGGAGAGGGCAGAAAGATTGTAGCATTTTTTATTTGGGTGGGGGCATTGAGATGCCCATTCTGGGCAGCCCCCACCCCTACATATATATACAAAAATAAATCCCTGGTGCTTAGTGGGCTTTCTGCCCCCCGGGGGCAAATCAGGGGCTATTGCCCCATCTGCCTCCTGGGGGGGGGCAGAAAGTCTTTTGTTTTCTTTAGGTGGTAGGGTGGGGGCATTTGCATGCCAATTCTGGGCCGCCTCCGCACCGGGCAAGGAAAAAAAAGAATCCCTGCCATCTAAAGTGCTTTTTGTCCCCTGGGGGGCAGAATGGGGGCTACTGCCACCATCTTCCCCCCTGGGGGGCAGAAAGATTGGAATTTTGTAGGGGGGAGGGTTGGGGGCACATCTTGGGCAACCCCCACCCCTATATTCATTGAGGCAGATTGGGGGCTACTGTCCCAATATGCCCACCAGGAGGGGCATAAAGACTGTACCTTTGTGGCGGGGGTGAGCAGCCCCACCCCAATTATAATTTTTACCAGAGATTAAAAAAAATCCAAGGTATCTAGTGGGGTTTCTGCCCCGCCGGGGGGCTGAAAGACTGTTCCTTTGCAGCATGGGGTTGGGGGCACTGGCATGCCCATATTGGGCAGCCCCTACCCTTAATTATATATTTTCTTTAACCCCTAGTATCTATAAGGCTTTCTGCCCCCCTCAGGGGTGATTTTGTGGCCGGGGGTGGGGGTGGGGGCATATGCAGGCCCATATTGGGCAGCCCCATCCCTAATTAAAATTCAAATATTAACAAAAAACCCTGATATCTACTGGGCTTTCCACCCCCCCCCCCTTTGTGGGGGGCAGATTGGGGGCTACTGCCCCACCTGCCCTCCAGGGAGGGGCAGAAAGACTACATTTTCCCAAATTCATATGGAGGAGCAAAGGCCCTTGCCCAAGGGTCTGATCCCCCCTCCCTGGTGCCTAGTGGGTAGATCCCTGCTTGTGGATTGCCCTCCTGGATCAATCTCCAAGCAGGGATCCACTAGGGAGGTGCCAAAAGAGGCAAGAATGGTGCAGAAAGAAGCAAGTGAAGTACAGAAAGAGGCAACAGAGGAGGAGAAAGAAGCAAGAGAAGTACAGAAAGAGGCAAGTGAGGTGCAGAAAGAAGCAAGAGCAGTGCAGAATGAACCAAGAGAGGTGCTAAAAGAGGCAAGAGGAGTGGAGAAAGAGGTAGGAGATATACATAAAAAGGCAAGAGAGGTACAGAAAGAGGCAGGAGGGTTGCAGAAAGAGCCAAGAGAATTGGTGAAAGAAGCAAGAGATGTATAGGAAGAAGCAAGAGAAGTGCAGAAAGAGGCAAGAGAATTGATGGAAGAAGCAACAGAGGTGCTAAAAGAGGCGCGAAAGGTGCAGAAAGAACAAGAGAGGGTCAAAAGAGGCAAGTGAGGTGCAGATGGAGACAAGAGAACTGCAAAAAGAGGCAAGAGAGTTGCAGAAATGGGCTAAGGGGAGCAGAAAGAGGGAACAGGTGTCAGACAGAGGCAAGAGAGGTGCAGAAAGAGGGAAGAGGGGTACAGAAAGAAGCAAGAGGGGTGCAGAAAGAAGCAAGAGAGATGCAGAAAGAAACAAAAGAAGTACAGAAAGAAGGAACAGGGGTGTAGAAAGAGGCAAGAAGAGTTCAGAAAGAGGGAAGAGGGGTGCAGAAACAGGCAAGAGAAGTGCAGAAAGAAGCAACCGAGATGCAGAAAGGGGGAGGAGGGCTGGAGAAAGAAGCAAGAGGGATGCAAAAAGAAGCAAGAGAGGTGCCGAAAGAAACAAAAGAAGTGTAGAAAGAAGCAACAGAGGTACAGAAAGAGACAAGAGGAGTGCAGAAAGAGAGCAGAGGGGTGCAGAAAGAGGCATGAGGTGTGCAGAAAGAAGCAACAGAGGTATAGGAAGAGGGATTGAAAAGAGGCAAGAGGGGTGCAGAAAGAAGCAAGAGAGGTGCATAAAGCAACAAAAGAAGTGCAGAAAGAAAGAACAGAGGTGCAGAAATTGGCAAGAGGAGTGCAGAAAGAGAAGAGGGGTGCAGAAAGAGGCACAAGGGGTGTAGAAAGAAGCAAGAGAGGTACGGAAAGATACAAGATAACTGCAGAAAGGAGCAACAGATGCAGAAAGAGGGAAGAGGGGTGGAGAAGGAGACAAGAGAAGTACAGAAAGAAGCAACAGACATGCAGAAAGGGAAAGAGGGGAGCAGAAAGGGAAAGAGGGGAGCAGAAAGAAGCAAGAGAGGTGCATAAAGAAACAAAAGGAGTGCAGAAAGAAGGAACAGAGATGCAGAAAGAGGCATGAGGAGTACAGAAAAAAGGAAGAGGGGTGCAGAAAGAGGCAAGAGAGGTGCACAAAGGGACAAGAGGGGTGCACAAAGAAGCAAGTGAGGTGCAGAAAGAAGCAACAGAGGTGCAGAAAGAGGCAAAAGAGTTGCATAAAGTAGAAGAGATATGCAGAAAGAGGCAAGAGTAGTGCAGAAAAAGAAAGAGGTGCAGAAAGAAGCAACATAAATGCAGAAAGAGGCAAGAGAGGTGCAGAAAGAAGCAAGAGTGGCTTGCACACCATTAGTACGAATTTAACACCCACATTTAGCATTAAGTAACAGGTGACCATTCTAGGTTTACAAAGGACCTTCCACCACACTGTAACATTTGTCGCAGCATTTTTGGTAACGTTTGATCCGTTTGAGTTAGAAACAGAGCTTTTTTGTTCGAATCTGCAGATTAGGCAGCAGATGATGAATTATGTGGCTAATGCGGAAAATGGATAATTGTGCCAAAGTTGGTGCAGCCAAATAGTCGCATAATTCCAGTGTCCCTGCTCATACCTCTGACTAGGTCCAGAAGTGCTCCTCAGTGATTCCTTCTTTTTTAGTCTCATGGATGAGGTCCACTTTAGTCCTGAGGTCCTCAGGACACAAGAGGACCTCATTACCCCACCAGCAGTGCGCCAAGAGGCTAGTTTGCAGAGAGGTGTAAAAGGGGGCATGGCTTCATACCACCTCTCAAGCATTCCACTGTGTGGGGCTTACTGGAGGTACCTGGTGGGCTAGTTGGCATCCAGGGACCCTCAGGGTTCAAGGGGACATAATCCCCTAACTTAGAATACACCAGGAGGTGTGTTTGCACAGTGGTGAAAGGAGGGGGCGGGGCCTCCCGTGAGACACTGGCTTTTTTTAATTTGATTTTTGGAAGAGGGGCTGTGTGGCCCCCTTCCCTTTATTTTTGGGCCCTGAGGACTCCGTCCACCAGAGCCTGAGCATTTTTTCCTTTTTTTTATAAAAAATAACAGGAAGGGAGCCGCTGGGCCCCCCTGCCATGGCCAATTTCGGCCCCGGGGAACCCATCCCCCGTGGCATTGCCACATATTTATGTTTGTTAAAAAAATTATTTGTAAGGTTGGGCGCCGCGTGGCCCCCGCTCCTGAGGCCAGTTTTGGCCCTGGGGACCCCATCCCTTGGGGCCCGGCCATATTTATTATAATTTTTTTAAATACAAAAGAGAGGGGGGCCGCATTGCCCCCCTTCCATGGACCACTTTTAAACCCTGGGACCCTCTCCCCCTGGGGCATGGCTTCTTTGATGGGGACCGTATGGGGATTTACAATGCCCCCATGGTCCCTGCCGGCTCGCAGCCTCCTGCGGGAGCTGGCATTGCTTTTGGACAGGGGGAGCTGCTGACATGCAGTTTCCCTTGTCCAAAAGGATTCTTGGTAGCATGAGCAGGTTTCCTGCTTTGGCATGGTGGGAGACGTGCTCCCGCCCTGCCATAGGAAATGGCAATGTCCTGGGTGGGGAACCACGGGACATTGCAGGAGCTGGCCCTGGGGGGTGTTGGTCCCCAGGGCCATCGAGGGCTCTAGGAGGGGGGCCATGTGGCCACCCCCTCCCATAATTTGCACAGCCCCGGGAAGGGGGTGGTCCCCAGGGCCCGCAACAGTCCCCCATATATAAATGAAGTATGCCCCGGGGAGGTGGTGGTCCCTGGGGCCATGCGGGGGTACTCGAAACCCCCCACACCTTTTTCTAAAAATCAGAACCCCGGGGAGGTGGTGGTTCCTGGGGCTGCAGGGGCTGCAGGGGCAGCATGCGCCCCGCATTTAATTAATAAAGCCCCGGGGAGGGACAGCCCATGGGGTACATGGGGGGAGGCATAATTCCTCCTATGCCTTTTAACTATAATAAAGCCCCGAGAGTTGGCGGTCCCTGGGCCTGCGGGGGGCTGCGTGCCCCTGCATATAATCGGCATGGCCCGGGGAGGTGGTGGTCCCCAGGGCCCACAACAGACCCCTATATGTAAATGAAGTTTGCCCCGGGGAGGTGGTAGTCCCTGGGGCCGTGTCAGAGTGCTCGAAACCCCCCACAATTTTTTTTTTTAAATCAGAGCCACGGGGAGGTGGCGGTTCCCAGGGCTGCAAGGGCTGCGTGCGCCCCACATTTAATTAATAAAGCCCCAGGGAGGTGGCAGCCCCTGGGGCTGCATGGGGGGAGGCATAATCCCCCCTATGCCTTTTAACTATAATAAAGCCCCGGGAGGTGGCAGTCCCCGGGGCTGCGGGGCCCGGTGGCCATCGCACTATATTTTGTGATTGCCCCCGGGAACTGGCCCACGCGGGGGCTTAATTAAACAAAGCGTAGGAGACCTTTCTTTGTTTTTTAAAATTTTCATCCTGATTCGTGCAAATTTCGCTAAGCGCTGTTTGTTCAGAAGTAGCGAATTTAACCAGATAGTCAGAGTAGATGGTCTCAAATATCGATTTCTCAAAGAGTCGCAAGTCACAAATGTTCTTGCAGCACAGTCAGTAGGGTTGATGGCACAGTGGGAGGAAGCACTGATTTCTCCGATGATAACAGGTCACAGAAAGAGGTGGTGGAGTACTCAACAATCGTAATTGTAGTTCACAAGTTTGCTGTGGGCTGATCTGTCAGAGGACTAGGGACCCGTTGTTCAGAGTATTAACATCAATGGCTGTATAACTTCATGACATTTTATTTGAAAATTCAGTTTGACTATTTATATATATATTCATCTGTATTCATTCTGCATTATGAGTCAACCAATTTTGGTGTCTATGTTGTGCATTTTCCATGTTTTAGTCATGCTGCTTGTAGCAAAAACCCTCATCCATACTAATATTATAAAGAGAGAGCCCAAACCTTTGAGGCGGGTAATCCCAGTAACCACAGCACCAATCACAACACCCAATACAGCGTTGGAAAGGGCAGTTGTGGAGTTCTGGACTTTTTTGGTTCTGTCCAGAGGTGTCAGGGATAACACCCGAAGACCCCGGAGTTCTACCTGTCTCGGTGCAAAAATAAACAGAAACACGGGCTTCTCGATGGTGGCGTCAAAGACCAAAGGTTTATTACTGCAGGGACACAGAAGTCACAGAAACTGCACACGGGCAGTATCCAGGAGCCTGTTCAATTTGTACAAAGAGGGTTGCTCCTTATATACTGATCCAGGAGCCTGTTCAATTTGTACAAAGAGGGTTGCTCCTTATATACTGAATATTGGGCTTCAGGCAAATTCTTTACATGTTAGCACATTCCAAAAACTTCGTATCTAAAACAATAAATATTTGGCGTTGCACAGGAATCGTCAACAATATCTGATGTCAAAACATTACGAACGAGGGGTTCCCACTATTCCATCATAATCCCATGTCAACTTTTCATTCAAGACCCGGACCGCCTCATCGTAAATTTCGTTACCTCCCCCTAATAAAGGCCCAGAAGGAAAGGAGCAGAGCCAGGTGCAGAAGATAGAAAAACAGGATAAGAGATGTTTGTGGGTCGTAAATGGGCACGGTTACCGGCTTCGGCCGTCTAATCATGATCAGGCCAACGAACACGAGAACCAGTATAGCAGGACTGGCCTCAGGCTGGGGAGGCAGCTCTTGCAGCTCTTGCCGAGTCATGCTGCTACAGCGTTGCTGGCCTAAGGTGCACGTGTCACTAGCAAGGTGAATTGCCGGCTAAAGCCTACGTGTCCTTAAATGAAAAAGAGGTCATTGCGTGTCCATTGACTATGTGAGGGCAAGGAATACAAAATGGCTTCCTTGTTCTAAGATGGATGCCACGGGTAGATCAGAAATGTGTTCATAACGGGAGTGCTCTTGCTCGTAGCATAGCAAAAACACCAGGATATACTAAATGGATCATTTGCGGTTCACTGATACCAAAATTATGTATTTGCGACAATGTTAAAAACACGGGTTCAAATCGTCACGGAACCTCAGACCCTCCTTTTGCCCTTACATAGGCAATTACTCAGTCTATGTCAGAATCTAACTCTATGCTCATTAGGTCAGTGACATGTTGTTGCATCATCATCCTGTCTCGTGCCTTTTCTCCTAATGCAGGTGGTTTTCTGAAACAGGTTGCAGCACAGAGACTACACAAAGCGGGACCACATTGGATAATAAGGCAGCATGAGAACAGAAATACTAGGATGACACCAATGACCATCAGAACCTTCCATCCCCACGCTGTTACCAGAGTCCAAAACCACTCCATGAAGGACCAGTTTCCCTTGTCTACGTGTATAGAGTCGGAAATCTTGTGTAGCTTAGAGATCGCTTCATAGACGGTTGGAGCATTATTGGGAATAAAAACACAGCAGCTCGATTGGATCATTCTGCATACCCCACCTCGATCTGCAAGTATTACGTCTAGAACCATACGGTTCTGCAACGTCATGAGACGATCCGCCTGAAGCTCAGCTGTTAAGTTACTAAGGGCACCAGCAGTTTCTGTAATAGTAGATTCAACTACCCGTGTTAGTTGATGTAGATTTCTACTATTGGCCATAGGCCCCCAAAACGGAAGGAAACCTTTGAAGAAGTCTCCAGCTTCCTGACCAGCGGTATCTTCCTTGCTGAAGACACCTCTTGCTACTCTGGTTTTGTGATAATCTGAGGAAGCAGTGTACGTCGGAGGTAACAATCGAGCAATATAACATGAACCTGAGAAATCAGCAGGCAGCCATGTATACGCTCTGTCTTGACAGATGAAGTAAGTACCCCTAGCAGTAAGGAAGGCAGGGGAGGAGTTAGACGGAAATACGTAAGTCTCAACGCACTCACTCCTCCCTAGCTGAGCTCTCAGATTTCTTCCATTTCCTTGTAAACAGACCTGACCTCGGTGAGGCACGACCCAAACTGAAGTGGAGCTTTTACGCTTGCTTTCTCCCAAACTAAGGCGATACTCTGTAGAGTTCCAACTCAAATAC
Organism: Lissotriton helveticus; assembly: GCF_964261635.1. NCBI lineage: Eukaryota > Metazoa > Chordata > Amphibia > Caudata > Salamandridae > Lissotriton > Lissotriton helveticus. The sequence goes on from NC_136059.1 coordinate 1,549,922,281, forward strand.
ACCCGTAATTCATCTCTAGGGTAAGATGGAGTATTATTGACGTCTTTAATCATGTCAATAATTCCCTGGACTAAAGCTTTGTTGGCTGAGTTGTATTTAGTGGACCGTGGTGGACGCGGAGGATAGGTCTCAAGGGCATAGGAAAAAATGGTCTGAAAGGCCTGAAATGATCCATTATAGCTAAAAGGCAAGACTAGATAGGGAATGCCTTTATCCATAGTGTGAGGTATCAAGCCACACACCCAGCAGTCTGTAGTATTAACTACCAGTTGGTGTTGATGCAAGAGCTGTACAAATGTATTGTTAATAAATTCTGAGCGTCGAGCTTGTTCGTGTTCAGGAAATGAGTGAAAAGAATGCATAGAAGAAACCGTAGAAGTAGTAGGATCAAGGGGAGGTACTGTAGTTACCGGCATAAAAATCAAATGTACACCAAAGATGATTCCACCCACCAACGTTATCAAAACAATTAAAAATGTAACTGCACATTGCATTAGAAAGCATTTGCTGTGAAGTATTCTGTACAGTCTATTTCTGCGCACATAAATTACGTTCTTTCGTTGCAGCTCAGGAAGCTCCATCTTCTACAATCCGCTCGTGACCACTGATGATGTGTACGTAGATGAAAATGCCTCTATCAGCCCTGGGAGTTCCCAGAACTAACAGAAAGATCGACCTTGTGTCTGACCCCCGCAGATTCAACTAAGCACACAGCCACGACCCTACGGCTACCCAGACGGCAAGGCAAAATTTAAAACAACAAAATAATAGTAAACTTCCTGGCTGGAGGCAATGTATCAGAAAATTCAAATGTGAAAATAGGCAGTTTCCTGCTTTATTTGTCCATATTGCGAGGTCGCAAATTGTATCTCAGTTTTGCAGGCGCTGTCTGATCTGGAAACAATGTATTTTCAGTCGACGTTGCAATGTTCACGTTCGCAGATGGCAAATGTTCAGGGTTCAAGAGAGCAGTTTCAGGAGGAGAGTCAGAGTTTGATGTATCAGTGATCAGTTCTGCATCACTGAAAGGGATGAAACTGGGTATTTGTTCTGCTTCAGAGGCACTGATTCCTTTCTTTACCCAGTTGTCGTAAGGAAGTGGCAGAGGCACACGTTTGACGTGTGTCGCATGGATCCAATTCTTCCGTCCGGCCACACGAATAGCAGTCCTCGTTGCCAACAAGACCTGGAATGGTCCGACAAATCTGGGTTGGAGATTCCTTGTCCGACCAAAATTCCTAATGACCACCTGGTCACCTGGTTTCAGCTGATGACCTGGACTCTCCGGTGGCTTTGGCAATGAATCGAAAACCTGTTGGTGAATAAGGCTCAATTTAGCAGTCAAGTCGAAAAGGTAATCAATTAACATTGGATATTCCAGCTGCTTAAATTCTTTCGGTCTAGGTACCCCCCAAACATTTGCAGGACGACCAAAAATGATTTCATATGGACTAAGTCCTACTCTAGAATGCACAGTTGCTCTTGTTGATAACAAAGCCAAAGGCAATGCATCTGGCCAGGACAAACCCGTGGACGCTTGTATCTTAGCAAGTTTCAGTTTAAGGGTGCCATTGTAACCCTCAACTAAACCCGCGGACTGGGGATGATTCGCACTGTGAAACTTTTGTCTAATCCCTAGGCCGGCACACACACTCTGCATAACTTTCCCTACGAACTCACTTCCGTTATCTGACCATACAATCCGAGGCATTCCGAATCTGGGGAAGTATTCTCTAAGAAGGATCTTGGCAGTGGACAAAGCAGTATTGTCCTTCAGTGGGTATGCTTCGATCCATCTGGAAACGCACAAACTACCACTAGGACGTACTTTAGATTATTACAACGATCCATGTGAATGAAGTCTAGCTGGATCACTTCAAAGGGGCAGGAAGGAGGAGCGAAGTGACCTGCAGGTGTGGGGATTCCCTTGCCAGGATTATGCATCAAGCATATCATACAATTTCTCACCACTCTCTCTGCACACTTACTAATCCCATCATTCTTCCAAACTGGAGCCAACATCTTACAAATCCCTTTAGAGCTGATGTGCGCTGCTCCATGTGCCATCGTTACTACTGCAAGCACATACGCATCAGGTAACATCCAACGCTGTTGTTCCGACAAATCAATCCAACACCCACTCGAGTCCAACTTACCCGTGCTCTCTTTCCATGCACGCTTTTCCTCCTCAGTCGCCTCTTTCTGAATTTCTTTCACGCTTTCCACTGTGTCCTCACACATTCCAGACTCAGAAATCCATCTTGCAGACGTTGCAACATACATTCTACTCATCATATTTCTAGCTGTCTGTTTTGCAGTCTCATCAGCAAAAGCATTCCCACGACCAACATCATCCGTGATTGCTTTATGAGCACTGCATTTCACAATCGCAACTTCAGTCGGCAAGGTTAGAGATTCCAACAAGTCATTAACTAGCTGACCATGTTGGATCTTAGTCCCATGGGACGTAATGAAACCTCTCTCTTTCCACAAACGGCCAAAACTATGGGCCACGCCGAACGCGTACTGACTATCTGTGAACACATTCACTCTCTTTCCCTTAGCTAAAACGCACGCTCTTGTTAGCGCGATCAATTCTGCAGCCTGGGCAGAATTCTGACTCACTCTCGCAGTCTCCACAATCGTACTCAAGGTCGTTACTGCATAGGCAGCAGTCACGTCACCATTCTCCAATTTGAAGCAAGACCCATCAACATACAACGTGCCATCTGGATCTGATAACGGAGTGTCTTTTAAATCAATTCGTCCTTTTGTTTCTTCCTCAGTTCTGAAACAACAGTCGTGTGGTTCGGAATCACTCGACTCTTGACTAGTCGGCAACAATGTTGCTGGATTCAATACATTGCATCTTTTGATCTGAATATGACTCGCTAGCAGTGTCAATTCGTAACCTGATAATCTAGCACTGGTAAGGTGCTGCGTCTTGGTTCGGTTCATGAGTGTATCCACAGCATGAGGAACCATAACCACTAGCATGTTGTTCATCACTAAACCAGCAGATTGTCGAATGGAGGCTGCAGCTGCGGCTGTAGCTCTCAAGCAACTAGGCAACGCTCTAGCTACCGGATCTAACGTTGATGAAAAATACGCACAAGGGCGTTGTTTATCACCAAATTTCTGCGTCAAAACACTCAACGCACAACCTTCTCTCTCGTGGACATAGAGCGTGAATGGCTTACTGTAATCGGGTGTACCCAATACAGGAGCTGAACACAGTGCGTTTCGTAACTCAGAAAAACTCTCCTGACATTCGGCAGACCATGGCACTGGACTCGGAACATTTTTCCCAGTCAAAGCTACCAATGGTTTCGCCAAAAGAGAAAAATTCGGGATCCATTGCCTACAATATGAGGTAATACCTAAAAAGGCACGTACTTCTCTCTGCGTGCTAGGAACATTCATCTGTGTAATTGCTTTTATTCTCTCTGGGGTCAACTTCCTTCCCTCCTTTGACAAGAGATGACCTAGGTAGGTCACTTCTTGGCAACAGTATTGCATTTTTGAAGGTGACACTTTGTGATTCAAATTTGACAAATGACGCAATAATGAAATTGTAGCTGTTTTGCAAGTTTCCTTGTCATCGGCAGCCACTAGAAGATCATCGACATATTGTACTAAAGCAGAACCAGGAGGAAGTACAAAGGAATCTAATTGGCTTTTTAATGCTTGACTGTAAATGGATGGGCTTTCACAATAACCTTGTGGAGCGCGTTTAAACCTGAAGCTTCGTCCTCCTAGAGAGAAACCGAAGATATCTCTGCTTTCCTCGGCTATCGGAATGCTGAAAAAGGCATTTTTCAAGTCGATAACCGAAAACCATGCTGCTGTAGCAGGAATCAACGTTAACAATGCAGTAATGTCTGGAACCACAGGAAACTGTGGAATCACAATTTTATTAACCTCTCTAAGATCAATTACAAACCTATATACTGGAGGTTTTGTTGGGTCAGTTCGTTTCAGAATGGGCAGTACAGGACTATTACAGACATTACCCCTAGTTTCTTCTATAACGTCTTTCTTGATCAGATCTTGTACTATCAGTAGGAGCGCACGCTCACCTTCACTAGAGATTCTGTATTGTGGAATTCGTGGAAATTTCACATTCGCTTTCAAAGTTACTACATATGGTGGAATTTCTAAAAGACCTACATCATTAGGACCAGTCGCCCAAAGAGTATCAGGGAGTGAACGCAGCTCTGGTGGGAGCGCATCCATCGACAAGTACATTGGAGAGATGATTCTTTTACCCAACGTAAGCTGTACTCCTTCTGGAGAACAGTACAATGTCGCATATAGGCGTTTTAACAAGTCTAAACCAAGCAGATTTTCATTACAACCTGTCGTCAGAATCAGGGGGGCTTTCAAGTGGCGGGGTCCAACAGAAATAGACAAAGGACCAGAAACAGGGTTGTGAACAGGGGCGCCTGAAAAACCTACTGAAACGTTTGTTGAGCCAGACAAAGGTGCGCCAGGGAGTTTCGCATGTATGATAGAACTTTTTGCTGCACCAGTATCCAACAGAAACGGTTCGACTATACCTGATGTTGCTACTGCGACATAAGGCCCACTCTGATCTACTGGAACTGATACTACTCCCTCTCTTTGTCCATGGCTGTCCTAGTACTCCCTTGGCTGAACTTCCTCACTAGCTTCATAGTAATCTTCAACATGATATTGTTGAGACCTATTTTGTTGGGCAGATTGTCCATTTCGTTGGTCGAAATAATTAGAAGGGCGATCACTTGTCTGTGGAGGCATAGCACCTCTTCCTCGACCTCTAGAATTCTGCATATAACCACCACGACCTCTCTGAGCTGCCGCAGTATTATTTTGTGCCCGTACTGGACACTCAGTCTTATAATGGCCTTCCATTTTGCAATAAGCACACTGATTCCATTGGTACTGTGGCCTCTGAGAATTATACTCCGTTCTTTGATATGACCCTTGCTGTGTATTAGTCTGATTGGTGCGAGGCGGATATGCTTGCTGTAAAAGAACTTTAGTTTTTAACTCTTTCGTCTTTTTATCTGATTTTTCTTTTTCCTCTTTGTCCCTATTTTCATAGTACTGGGCAGTAGCAAGTATTTGCGCAGTCGTAGAGACAGCCCACGCACTTTCAGAATTTTTTAATTTACCACTAAGTTCTGGCAACAGATTGTGCACAAATTTATCAACAAATAATCTCTGGCCTCCTTCTGTGCTCATATCCTGACCACTATGATCCACAAAAGTCTCCTCGAATCTTGTGAAAAAGTCGGAGACGCTTTCGTCTTTCTTCTGTTTGCACGCGGACAATTTGTCCCAGTTAACGCGTAGTGCTGGCATTAGGGTTTTCATTAAATCGATTATTCTACCAGGCAAATTAGCAATTAAGGGTTCAGGTTTAGAACCACCTATTTGTTGACCATCCGCTGCAATTATAGCTGCCCAATCACCACCTAGGGCAACTGGATGATTCTCTTTCCGTATTTTAGCCCAAATTGGTTGCGGTACTACATTACCAAATAGCAGATCTATGTCAGCTAGGTTTAATACACAAGCGTCAACTGTCTGAGCCAACTCTTTGTAGTACCCTGCAGGATTTTTACGCGGATCTGGCAAGGCCTGTTTCACTGCTAATACTTCAGCTCGCTTCCATGGAATATGTATCCATACTCTCTGGAATTGGGCCGGAGCGGCTGCAATACCAAGGTTTGCATTAGCTTGCACAGCTTCACTCCAAATTGGTGGAACCTCCCTCATTGGATATTGACGACTTTGTTTCGTACTACGTTTCTCTAATTCCCTCGGTGAACGAAGGGATGGGTCATTCCTATAACTTAAAATCAGTTCCATCGCTTTTTTTATATTTTGACCAACTATCATACCTGCAGCAAACTCTTTCTGAACATTAATTAATTCTTCTAGATTTGATTCAGGGTCATCCTCTTCCAATTCCTCACGTAGAAGGAAGCACATTTCATCAAACACATATCGTTGTGTCGGTTCATTCCATTGCATAAATATATCTAATACATCTTGTACATTATATCTTCCAACTTTCGAAACCCATCTAAGAGCAGTGGAATCTAATATTCCTTTTTCTTCAGTACTGGGAAGCTGACTACGTCTCTGCACAGAGTCAGAGGTAGGAGTCTTAATCAGAGTTTTATAGAAGGGAGATAGAATATTAGAGGCAGAATCAGTGATTCTCCGACGAACAGAAAGCGGAGTCATAATATTAGTAGAAGCAGTAAATAGAGTAGCAGTTGGAACAGATAGATTAGGAACAGTAGGAGTAGCGGGCAAAACAGCTTGTGAACTAGCAGGTGTGAGCGATACAGGTATAGGTAAAGAAGCCGGCAACCCTGAAAGAGGGGGTGCCGAAGGAACATTAATATTGACCACAGGAGGTACAGGAACTTGATTCAGAGGAGCGGGAACACCAGGTTGTCCAGCAACCGGTAATTGAACATTCGGTATAGGTGGAGCCGTAGCACCCTGTGCATTGTGGGGGTGATCGTAACAAGTAAGACAACAGGGGATCCTTTTCAGGGTCCTCTACTATCTTAGCTGTATTCGATGGCAAAGCAGGATAGCACTTGTCTATCGCTAAATTACGCTCTCTATTGGCCACCTCCATTGCCTTCTCAGACTCGTTGAGTTGCAGCTGCTTAGCAGACTGTTCTAAAGTCAACTCTTGCTCTTTCTGTTCTTTCTTCAACTTTTTAATTTCTCTCTGTTTAGATTCTTTTCGCCAATAACGGAAAGAATCAAACATTGCCGGCCGGGCTTTCTTCTTAAATAATTTCGTTTCTAAATTATCAAGAACTTGAGGTTCGAAACTACCATGCAGTGGCCAACTAAGGACACCATCTTTCTCTGTGTAGTGGATCCATACCTCGTTATAAGAGATAGGGCCCACACCAAATTTGCAATATAGATCATAAAGGGGAGTTCCAATCGGAGGAACCGAACACGAGTCCTCCAACTGGGAATCACTGTTGCAACTAAAACAAGACAACATACAATTTTTCCGACTTACCATTTTATAACCCGGAACACAAAACAGACAAAACACAAACCAAAAGAAAGGTGCGTACTCGAACCAAGAACTTAGGCCTACCAGAACAGACAAACGTATCGATACCCGAACTGAACTGAATGATTATCGTAACCAGAATAACCAGCGATAATCTTATGAAACCGAACCGAAACCAAGAAAAGGATTATCGAAACAGAAACAACCCTCACGAAGTAATCAACTATCAACCACTCAATACTTAACTGAGGCACTGAAGACGTCACCAAGGAGAAACCCGTCACGTCTCGCCGTACTAAGGACTGCACCTCGGGTCCAAGACAGGGCGACGGTCAAGGCAACGAACCACTGCAGCCGTCTGAACGGGAACCCTCGTGGAAGAGAACGTCGGGCCACTTTTGCGATATGCCGGGATCGATGAAGTGGGGCGCCTCCCTCTGAAATCTTCACACGAAACTTCTCGAACTCTTCAGGCTTTTGGACCGGTACCGAATGACGTCGCCCCACGTGGGGCGCCAATTGGAGTTCTGGACTTTTTTGGTTCTGTCCAGAGGTGTCAGGGATAACACCCGAAGACCCCGGAGTTCTACCTGTCTCGGTGCAAAAATAAACAGAAACACGGGCTTCTCGATGGTGGCGTCAAAGACCAAAGGTTTATTACTGCAGGGACACAGAAGTCACAGAAACTGCACACGGGCAGTATCCAGGAGCCTGTTCAATTTGTACAAAGAGGGTTGCTCCTTATATACTGAATATTGGGCTTCAGGCAAATTCTTTACATGTTAGCACATTCCAAAAACTTCGTATCTAAAACAATAAATATTTGGCGTTGCACAGGAATCGTCAACAATATCTGATGTCAAAACATTACGAACGAGGGGTTCCCACTATTCCATCATAATCCCATGTCAACTTTTCATTCAAGACCCGGACCGCCTCATCGTAAATTTCGTTACCTCCCCCTAATAAAGGCCCAGAAGGAAAGGAGCAGAGCCAGGTGCAGAAGATAGAAAAACAGGATAAGAGATGTTTGTGGGTCGTAAATGGGCACGGTTACCGGCTTCGGCCGTCTAATCATGATCAGGCCAACGAACACGAGAACCAGTATAGCAGGACTGGCCTCAGGCTGGGGAGGCAGCTCTTGCAGCTCTTGCCGAGTCATGCTGCTACAGCGTTGCTGGCCTAAGGTGCACGTGTCACTAGCAAGGTGAATTGCCGGCTAAAGCCTACGTGTCCTTAAATGAAAAAGAGGTCATTGCGTGTCCATTGACTATGTGAGGGCAAGGAATACAAAATGGCTTCCTTGTTCTAAGATGGATGCCACGGGTAGATCAGAAATGTGTTCATAACGGGAGTGCTCTTGCTCGTAGCATAGCAAAAACACCAGGATATACTAAATGGATCATTTGCGGTTCACTGATACCAAAATTATGTATTTGCGACAATGTTAAAAACACGGGTTCAAATCGTCACGGAACCTCAGTTGCAGCAAAAGGACATAAGCTATGCAGACGGCCACCATATACATTTTTTATTTTTTTATTTTGTATTGTTTTTATTAACTTTTCAAGAAACAGTGGTGTTCATCACAATCCTACAGTGCAAGACATACAATTCTACCGTAGGACACCATATACATTTGAAAGGTAAAAGAACTGTGTCTGCCTTGTGCTGCGGGCGTGGGCTAGGGTCGTGACTAACGCTAGGGGCGTGTGGTACAGCCATCACATTGTGGGCTGTGGGCGTGTGCTGGGGGCTTGACAAACGCTGGGGGTGTGACAAACGCTGGGGGCGTGTGTCCGCCTTTCATGCCATGTGAGTCGTACATACAAGCGCCAATTACGTTGCTGCGCAGCATCAAGGGGCACGCTGGGGGCGTGACACGCCTGGGGCGTGACACGCTGGGGGCGTGAGACACACTGGGGGCGTGTGTCCGGCCTTCATGCCATGTGAACGCAATTGCGCTGCATCAAGGGGCACGCTGGGGGTGTGAGAAACTCTGGGGGCTTGTGCTACGTTCCGCCCTTCATGCCATAAGGGTCGTACATTAATCAGAAGATCGTCTGCTGTGGCCGTGTGCTGGAGGTATGACAAACGCGTTCAGCTGGAGGCCTGTTAAGTAACATTACTGCAGCCTCTCCTGCGCGCTGCTACTGAACTCTCTCATTCAACGAAATTAGACGCGCCTGCTATCATCAACCAGGGCTCTAGCCGGGCTCAGGCGACGGATCAGTACACTAATTACATGCGCCTGATAACATCAACCAGGGCTGCAGCTGGGCCTCAAGCGGGGGAACACGCGCCTGCTAACATCAAACAGGCCTGCATCTGGGCCTCAAGCGGGGGAACACGCAAATGAGCGTGTCTGCGGGGACAATTACTGCAGCCTCTCCTACTCGCTGTCACTGAACTCTCTCATTAAACAGATTTACCCGCGGCTGATAACTCTCTCATTCAACGACATTACATGCGCCTGCTAACATCAACTAGGGCTGTAGCCGGGCTCAGGCGGCGGATCACTACACCAATTACACACGCCTGCTAACATCAACCAGGGCTGCAGCTGGCCCTTCTCCGTCCCTATTCTAATGAAACAAAAAATGTTGTCTACTGCGATATTTTAAAATAAATTGCCCATGCCAAATACACACATTACACACATTGTATTTCATACCCGGACGGACTGCTATTAAGAATATAAATGGCAAAAGTTACATACATTTGGAGGGGATATTTTTCCACTTCTATTCTAGTTACATTTTACCGCATAATAATAATAATAATAATAATAATCCACATTTGTAAAGCGCACAATCACCCGTAAGGGTCTCTAGGCGCTGGGGGCCGTCGGGAAGATTAAGCAAGCTATAGCCCAGAGTCACATGGTGCTGGGCTAATCTGCCGCCGGCGCTGGGGATCGAACCGTGATCCCCAGATTCCAACGTCAGTCGCCCTGGCCGCGGCGCCACACCTCTCCCTGTGAAGTAATAAGTCAAAGGACATACCTGACTCACATGTAGTTCAGACTCACAATAGCCGTGCTGAGGTTTCTCTCAAGCTAACACAGCTTTAACCTTCTCTCTCCACGTATCCAAGGAAAGTAACCACTGCACCTGAAATTCGGAAGCCTCAGCCCCAGTGTTCTAGACTCGAGTAATGGAGCCATTGTGACATCATTAGCAATTCCAGGCTTGTTACGTTTCTATCTCTGTAGCCTGGCAATGCCTAATGGTGTCACTCACACAGATACCTAGTGTTTGTGGGATGTTCAGTTATTTTTTTCTTTTATTTTTTTTTTTCTTGCGTAGCTCCAATCTACCAAAACAAAAGAGAACAAGCATTAGAAATGCAATCGGGCTCGGATTTATTTGAGTTTGAGCTAATGGCATTGTAAATGGTGATGTATTTTTGCTAAGTGTTATGGAGTGTGTTAATGTGGTGTGTAGTGGGATTATGTGTGTTAGATTGTAATTGTAGCAATGGTGGCATGCTGTGTTTTTACATGAATATGTTTAAAACTAAAGTGTACCATACTGATATTGCTACAATACTTAATTGTGGATGTGTAACAATCGATGCATGTACTGTTGGCCGTGACTGCCTGTAGAAATTGTGCACTGATGGCTGGTGGTGAGCAGTAGCATTGGTGGTGGTGGTACTGCTGGCCGTAGTACTGGTAGTGGTAGTACTGGTGGTGGTAGTACTGGTGGTGGTAGTGGTAGTACTGGTAGTGGTAGTACTGGTGGTCGTGGTACTGGTAGTACTGGTGGTGGTGGTAGTGGTAGTACTGGTGCCTGTAGTACTGGTAGTACTGGTGGTGGTGGTGGTACTGGTAGTGGTAGTACTGGTGGTGGTGTTGGTACTGGTAGTACTGGTGGTGGTAGTACTGGTAGTGGTGGTACTGGTGGTGGTGGTAGTGGTACTGGTAGTACTGGTAGTGGTAGTACTGGTGGCTGTAGTAGTGGTAGTACTGCTGGTTGTAGTTCTGGTAGTACTGATGGTGATAGTACTGGAGTACTGGTGGTGGTGGTACTGGTAGTGGTAGTACTGGTGGTGGTGGTAGTGGTAGTACTGGTGGTGGTGTTACTGGTAGTACTGGTGGTGGTGGTACTGGTAGTGGTAGTAGTGGTAGTACTGGAGGTGGTGGTACTGGTAGTGGTAGTACTGGTGGTGGTAGTACTGGTGGTGGTGGTAGTGGTACTGGTAGTACTGGTGGTGGTGGTACTGGTGGTGGTGGTACTGGTAGTACTGGTGGTGGTGGTAGTGGTAGTACTGGTGGCTGTAGTAGTGGTAGTACTGGTGGCTGTAGTAGTGGTAGTACTGGTGGTAGTAGTACTGGTAGTACTGATGGTGGTAGTACTGGTAGTACTGGTGGTGGTGGTGGTACTGGTAGTGGTAGTACTGGTGGTGGTGGTACTGGTGGTGGTGGTACTGGTAGTGGTAGTACTGGTGGTGGTGGTACTGGTAGTACTAGCAGTAGATCTGCTAATAAAGACTGAACCCAACACGGGTACCCAAGATCAGTATTAGGGACTGGTGCGGGTTCTGTTGTGAGACTGTGGGTGGGCAGACCCGCTGCTCCTATGTCGGTCCCTATTCTCGCCTTCTTGTTCATAGTTGCCTTCCCAGGTGTCTGCTTACACTTCCCCTTCTTGCGAATGCCCGCACCCTCAGGTACCTACGTTGGTTGGAGGGTTGCTGCCTCCGCTTGGAGTAGGGTGGACGGGAGATCATCTCCAAGTGTCCGGTTAAGGTATTGGAACAAGATACATCAGCTATAGGCGGGAAAAGATCGGGGGTAATTGATAGCTGCCTCTCTGTACGTTCTATTTCAGACGTGACAACACCTATGGCCCTTTGCAACATTTTATCAATTGACGTGGGGGTGCGGATAGGTAAGAGTTTTTCTGGGGATGCAGGTGCGCTTCCCCATTTTTACACTATGTCCAGGCAACCCTTCTTATTAGGACCAATCCAATAGCCCAACAATAAGAACGCTCTGCAGTTTATACCTTAAATACACAATGTATAAACAGAGGAATCAAAGGTTCATGGAAACAATACCAGTGAACTCAGTAATATTCCTAGCTAGAGGAAAGCCCGGGATAGTGTACCCCTCATATCCAGTTTTAAAAAAGAAGATCAGACAGACAAGGATGGCGGCAGGTGAAAAAGCAGGATGTCCAAAGTACACCAAATGTCATTAATCTACTTGCCGTTGTGGAGGGGTAGACAGGAGTCTCGGTAATGTTGGTCTTCTTGGGCAGCCGATGTACGAATGGAATAACCAAAGGTAATGGCCCTGTCCGGTCACTTCCTGTCAGTGACAGGCAAGGACGAGCCCTGCGCTGTGGGGTGGGGGCGGCAGTTGTGAAGGCCCCCGGAGCACACCTTGCTCAGCTGCAGAGGACTGTGCTCCCGCTATGCACTCTGGGACTGGTAGTCCCACCAGAGTGTGGTTCAGCCTCGTCGTAGGTGACGGGGAGAGCAGAGTTCACACTCTGAGGGCGATGGATATAGGCAAAGGCAAGAAGGCCCCCGCAGCCCCCCTCTGATGGGCAACGGCACTCCAACAGCAATTTGCCCGCAGAGTTCGCAGCGTCCTTTCAGCTTCTCACCTTATTCAACCAGTCGCCTCACACAGAAGCAGCACAGGGGCACGTCGTTCATGCAGTTTTTACAGCTATTAATACTGGGCCTTTCCTGTCCCCAGAGCCTCACAAGCCTTGAACTATTGTCCTTGTTTGCTTTTGATACATGCACAATTGCCACCATTGCCTCATGTCACGTAACGTTTGTTCTTGTGTTTCGAGAATCTGACATTTAGTGCAGTATTATCCTCTAATTGTACGTTGAACGCTTTTATTACATGCACACCTCACTATCTTCCTCCTGTAACGTATTGTTTGCTACCTTGTATTTTGCTTTCTCTTGATTCAAGCACAATTGTCTCTAAGCCTTATATAACGCAACGTTGCTTTTGTAACATGCTGACTAGTAAGTGTTCCTCATGTTTCACTACTGTTCCTATTGTGAAGCGCTCTGACACCTTCGGGTAAAGTCCGCGCTATATAAACAACGCATTAAATCAATAAATAAAACGGGAAGGGGCATACTCCTTCGAAGTTAGGGACTTGTCCATACTTAACTCGTTCCTCGTCTACCTGAGCCCCGTCTGCAGTGATGAAGGGGAAGCAACTGTCCAGACCGATCCCTCAGCACCGGGTCAAAAGTGAGCGGGGCCACTGAAAGGTGTGACCGCTCCTCCGAAAGCAAACACCAGCGATAGCCCGCGCGCAGGTCTCTAATAAAGTGGCGCTCCGGTTCTCACCATCACGCCAGAAGGGGTGGCTCTGGGAGTATCGCCAGCCATATCTGTTGCGACCTGCCTCGCCAGGATGCCCCAGTAATTGAGTTGGGTCGGGATGCCCCACCTTGCCCGACGGGCGGGGGTGGGGCATCCAGAGTAGAAGGCCAACCAGAGGAGAAGGCCCCCTGCGGTGGCCTCGGGCAGCCGCAAGTGTGTTGGAACTAGGAGTGCTCCCAATTTCCCCACGTGGCCAACAGATTATGAGCCTGCGCAAATCACAGTTTGCCACTAACTGCAAAAGCACAAAGCAAAATAGCACGTTTACACCACAGCGTGAAACCCTGCCATCCTCATGTGAACTTAACAGACTAAGTACTCTGTAAATAAGTAACCACCGCTCGTGGTGCAAGGGACAAGTGGAAGCCCTCTGCAGAAACGGGTCAGGTTACTTGCACTGCTAACCGGTTATTGGAGTAGAATATTAAACTTTAGTGATAATTCACCTATTACACTACTATTTGTGCAGCGTTCCCGTCACACACTAAAACCCGCCGCCCCCAACCAGAGTGCCATGCCGTGGCTCGCGAGCTGGCCGGCACTCCAGGACCCACGCCACCCAGTGTTCGCTGGGGGGGGGGAGTGGGGGGGGGGGTTGGAGTGTCGGTTTGGGCACGATTAACCCCAATTCCAACTCCGGCCCAGCACTTTGAGGGACCGGAGAAATATAATCGCAGGGTCATTAGAGCGTGACAACCCCATCTCACCCGCTCTGAAACGCAAAGCCGTCTGGTGTGCAACAGCCGCATGGCTGCGGCAGGGGACACATCTACTGCCCCAAAAAACTAAAGAAATTCCGGGAGGCCGTGCTGAGGAGATCGCCGAGGCGCTAGGGAGAGAAAACAAATGGAGTTTTTCCCCGGCTACCGAAAAATGCATCGGCTGATCATCTAATCTGCGCATGAATCAAAAAGGGGGGGGGGCCGATTCAGCATTTTAAAACATGCCAAGTCGAAATCCGATCCCTGCTAGGCCAGCGCCGGAGCAGGCGCTCCGCCCTCGAGGCTACACAGTAGCGCTCAGATGCCGCACCCGGGATGGGACCCTGCAAGAGGGTGGCGAGAGGAGTTAGAACAAGGAAGCTGCGCGCTGAGCGCTGCAGAATTGTGAACGCGCCCGGCCATCTGGATTCACTAACGGAGGCACCCTGACAGCTCCTAATTAAAATGTATGTACTTCTTTGCGCGAGCACGAACGAAATATGCCCAAAATGGCGGAACAAAACTACATTTACCCTATCACTTCAAGCCTATTAAAACGAAAACACAAGGAAGACGAATCACTGGCCAGATGACAGAAAACGCTAAGGAATGTGTGGAATCCCTCTCCCCAAGGCCCTAGGAGATACTTCTTTTTTTTCTTGTAACATTAGGATCTCGAAACTCCTCCCCCACTTACAGTGGGGAGGAGTCCGAGCCCTAAAAACCACCACAGAGCCATAGGTTGACCAGTCGTGTATTGTGCCAACTCAGCTTATAGCTGGTAGGGGAAATTATAAAGCGCGAAGTAGGGCCAGTTCCACTCAGCACTAAATACGGTGACCAATCTTAAACCAGCTTAGGATGGTATCTCAGTTGATAGTGCCCGATTTATCGAGACCCCTTTGGTATCAAGACTGTTAATCTTGTTAGCCAAGATGGGCAGTACACACGTTAATCATAGGACCTGGGGAAAAAGAAAAAAAAAAAAAAAAAACCCAGGTATAGTCGCGACTAACCCAGCATTGCCCAAAACGCTCTACTATTTGGATTTCCTATCCTGGCTAAGTCAAGTTTGGAAATTTGAAGGAGTGATGTTCGCCATTCATGCACTGTAGGTGGTTGAGCATCTTTCCAATGCCTACATATCTCCCTACGTGCAGCAAGTATAGAATAAAACCCTCATCCTGAAACCTGGTAAACCCGCTTCTGATTGTGGTTCATATAGACCCATCTCCATATTAAATGCCGACTACAAAATTTTTACATCTATATTAGCTAATCGGCTAGGTCAGGTGACCCCGGATATTATAGATTCGACTCAAAAGGGGTTTATTAAAGGGAGACAGCTTGGTGAACTTACATATGAATTGATTGGCTCAATAGATATTGCTATGAAGGAGGAAGTCCCACTGGTTGTTCTTACCCTTGATGCCACCAAGGCCTTCGATAGGGTGAATTGGTTATACCTATCGGAGGCTTTGAAGAGGTTTAACGTTGGGGATAGATTTCGGAGGACCATAGAGCTCCTGTATCGTAATCCATCTGCCTCATTGTTAATTAATGGTGGCTTGACAGAACCCTTCAAGGTCATGAGAGGAACCAGACAGGGTTGTCCCCTGTCCCCTCTTCTTTTTGACGTATACATAGAACCTTTTGCTCAGATTCTCAGGGATAACAGACTTATTAAACCCTTTAGTTTTGGTGGCTGGGATAAGAAGGTGGCACTTTATGCTGATGACATTATGATTTTCTCAACAAATTACGAAGAGGCATACCCTGAGATAATTGAACAGGCCCTTACATTTGGAAATGTGTCAGGGATGTTCAGTTATGTAGCAGAAAGTTTTTACCCCAAAGAAGGGATTCTTCACGTTTGTGAATTGAAAGGAAAAGTGCATAATATCTATGAAAGTTTTTGCCTTGCTCACCAGACCCAAACATTTTACTGTTGACCTGAAACTGAAATCTCTAGGCTGTTCTGTGACTTGCTCACCAGCCATCAATATTTTATGTTTGACTATCACAGAGAGTCATTAGCATGAATACCAGATTCTAAACTCCTGTTATTGCTATGACATGGGAAACCTGGGTGTTGGACTTGTTTTTTTTCCCTAAAATGTTTTGCTTTCCCCCCTAGCCTTTTATCATGTGTGAGAAAATGCCTGTTGCGCAATGGCGTGTGCAGATTTATTTGTACTATTTTGTGGAGAAATGTCACTTTTAAAATGGACACCATTTCTGTCTGCTTGTGCCGCCTGCCTGAGGTGGGTTGGCGGTCTAGTGTTTAAAGTGACAAGGCGCTCTACACTTCCCCCACAGTGACAGTGAGGCTGGAACTGCCAGGGACCGTCTAGAAGCTTCCAGCCCTTTCTGGTAGTTGGGAGGAGGGGTGTATATGTAGAGCAGTAGAGATGCCATGCGCTCAGACTGAAGGTGGACTGGATTGAGAGGGGACACTCTGCCAGGAGGTACCGCCACAAGGGCCTGTGTGCTGGCCCCTGAGCCCATCTGTACCCCTCTGCTGTCAACAGGGCCAGTGAGAGCCTTTGCTGGTGTGAGGACTGCTATGTCAGGAGGAGTGCCACTTTATGGGAGATGACTGTTTCTAGGAGCTGCTGTCCTGTACTGATGAGTGCCCACTGTCTGCTGATCTTGCCCAGCCTGGCCTGCCTGCTCTGCTGGCCTAGCGCCTCGTGAACACTATACTTTGACTGCCTGTATTCCCAGGAGGTGAGGAGTGTGGGCACTACTTTCTTGTGTGGAGCTCTGGATCTCGCCAGCTCCCTTGCGCTTGGGAGGCACTATTTCCTTGGTTGCCAGAGGAGGAGTGACGCCTGCAGCGCTATGCTGTCAAAGCACTATCTCCTGGTTGCCTGCACTCCAAGGAGGTGAGGAGCGTGGGGGCTACTCCATCGGCTGGGACCCTGGGACTGTGATCCATCTATGCCGCGTGAGCGCTGCTTCCAGCCCCTGCCCAGGAGAAGTAGGTACGTGGGTCCTGCAGCGCTGTGCTGTCAAAGCGCTATATTTCAATTCCCCTGCGTGTGTGCTGCATTGTGGTGCTGCCAGAGCGCCTAATTCGCATCGACTGTGCTCTGCTTGCTGCCAAGGCACTACAACTGTGCCCAGGAGAAGAGGAGCGGACGTCTTCAGCGCCGGGATTCTAAAGCGCTACAAGGGTATCCCGGCATGTGGAATTCCCCCCTGCCTGCTTGGTTGACAGTGGGCAGCTGCAAGGTATTGGGGGCATTGTACTCCTCAGGAGAAGAAAGAGAGGAGTGAGAGACACTCCTGCCCTGCCCCAGTGCTTTGCGCACTTTGCTTTTGCTGTTTTTGCAGCCAGCCCTGACTTTGCAGGACAAAGAGCATTTGAGCCCCGGAGAGAGGCCAGTTTGCTTGGGGCCAGTTTCAGAGTGTTGTGCCCCCGATTGGGGTGAACTATGTCTATGCTGGCGAGGCCTATTGCCCCATATGAATCCTTGCATAATATTGTTACATAATGCATTTGTTTCTTTTCCCCTAAGGCTGCAATGCTGGTGTTCTGCATACTAGGTCATTCTGGGTCTTACTGGCACCTGCTTTGGTCTGCTCCGGATGCTTCGTAAGTTTCTTCCTATACTATCGGAGGAGCACAGGAAGATCACGGTTCAGGCCATAATCGGTTCGAGATTGGATTACGCTAATATTCTCTATCTCGGCCTACCGGAGTATTTGCTGCAACGACTGCAGGTGGTCCAGAATTCGGCAGCACGGGCCATTTTTGGACTACCTGGCCGTGTTAGAACCTCGGGCCTCCTGCAGTCACTCCACTGGCTCCCTATCCGGAAGCGGATCATTTTTAAGGCCCTGACCTTGGCCCATAAAGCCTTACATGCTACAGGAGCAAAATATCTGCAAAAAAGGTTGGCTTTTTACCATCCTGCCAGGTCCCTGAGATCGGGGTCTTTGTTTCTAGCTGTGGTCCCTCGTATAAAAAGGGCACGTATAGGAGGTCGATCATTCAGACTGCTGGCCCCGCAGCTCTGGAACACTCTGCCAGTGACACTGCGTAGCACCTCAAATTTACTGGCGTTCAGGAAGGGCCTTAAAACTTGGCTTTTTACTTTGTAGTTATAAGGTTCTACTACTAGCTAGGGATCTCCCTTCTTGTCTGCCTTTTTCCTCTGTTGTGTTGTGATACAGGTCTGAAATAACGCGCCGGGATACTCTTTTGAGTGGCCGTGCGCTATACAAGACAAAAATAACATAACATAACATAACTAGGCCTAATCTGAGGTTCGCATTCCTGGCTACGGCAATGATGATTTATGCCTGAAGTTATGCATAATGCGTTTTCATGATTAATGCCTTTATGCTACTGTTTTTCCCTAATGCCTACGTGGCTCATTTCATGATTAGGCCTACCTTGACAAATGCCTAAGGTGATTTATGCCAAGTGCATGTCTACTCACCAGTAGGTACGGCCGATGAGATTTTATTGCTTATGGACTTTCAGTTATCCTTGGACTTGTGATGGTTCTGGCAGCGGCCCGATTGGCGTTGCCGTGTATATAGTCTCCCTGTGAATTATTCCCCGGTGCCGGCTGGCGCAGTTTATCTGGACCTGTGATTCCCTTCCGATGTGTTTATTTTACAATACACATACTGTTTTTCACCTAACCTGGTGTAGTCTTTTTTTGTAGTGTGCCTTGTGT
The DNA here is from genome assembly GCF_964261635.1 of Lissotriton helveticus. NCBI lineage: Eukaryota > Metazoa > Chordata > Amphibia > Caudata > Salamandridae > Lissotriton > Lissotriton helveticus. The sequence continues at coordinate 1,549,941,085 of NC_136059.1, forward strand.
GTCGACTGTGTGTGCTGCGCGGATGCTTTACACATTTCCTCTGGAGTTTGGCCTGCCCGCTCTGTACCACGCTACCCGTTTCTAACATTGGGAGACAAAAGTTGTTTCACACTGTTGCAAACTGATATATCCATTCCAGGTTATCCTGACAGGTGTCTCAGAGAACCTGTCAGCCTTGAATGGAGAGAAGAGAGCACAGCTTCGAGTGTGGAGGGGAAGGAAAGTTGTGGAGAGAGGTGTGGTAGAGTGGTCGGAGGCCAGGTATTTTTTTTATATATAGGCAGTAGAAAGACTTGAAGAGAGGTGTGGTGGGAGTCAAAATACCAAGCTTATCATTGAGTAAGGCAATGTTTTTTGTATCAGGGTACTGAGATACATTATAGACAACTCAAGCTTCCTTCTTATTGTCTATTTGATGCTACCCGGGATCCCTGGGTGCAAAACTTGGCAGTTGTGTTAAATGCTTGCTAGTAATAATGTTACATTGATCCATGAGAAATTTCAATAGATCTAATTCAATAATCGGCGTTAGCATTTATTTGTGGATTACACGATTTATTTGACCATAAATATTATTCAGTCAATAGGAATAATAACACCTGTAAAGGTTGATGGTCCTTTGTGGTTCAGCTTAAACTTGGAGAACAGTGTCCTTTACAGCTAAATCATTTTGGGGGAAAATACAATTGATGATAGCACACTTGACAATAACTTTCTGTTGCAAGGTGCACATGAATTTCCTATGGTATTGTCTTGCAAAGGAGTGTTCTGTTAAAATGTCTTATCAAAGCATTATTAGTGGGAATCAGTTAGAAAAGGTCTGAATAGAGATCCTTAAAAGCTTTGCGTCACTGGGCCCCATGCCACAAAGGATAGATTGATTCTGAGGTCCTCTATGTGACATATCATCCAGTTGCACGTGGATCAAACACCTTAGAATCTTCCCCTGGGACTTTCAGGCAAGAAGAGAACACTCTGATGCCAGCCAGAGATCCAGGACCTGGATGGGCTCTTCTTGGGGATCAGCGCTCACTCCAGCAGAGGCCATCCCCAGGGCTCACCCAGTTCCATTAGGTGCTGGTCAGCTGGACAGGTGCAGGGAGGCCTCTGGAAGCTTGTTTCTTCCCTGTATCTCAATCAGGAGGTCAGTCAACTGACTCTTGGAATCAGTTCTGCAGAGCCCTACACGACCAAGGCCCGAGCTACCTCAACAGCCGAGTCAACTTCTACGCTCCCAAACGCCACCTCCGATCAGCCAACCACGCCCTCGCCGCCGTCCCCCGCATCCGAAGAGCAACTACAGGAGGAAGGTCCTTCTCCTACCTGGCCGCCAAGACCTGGAACTCCCTCCCGACCGACCTGCGCCTGACCCAAGACCACCTCTCCTTCAGGAAGAAGCTGAAGACCTGGCTGTTCGAGCAGTAGCGGCACTCCCCCCCCCCCCCCCTCCCCCCCCCAGCGCCTTGAGACCCTACGGGTATGTAGCGCGCTTTATAAGTGTCATTGATTGATTGATTAGTTTAAGACAAGCAGGTCCCATTTTCCTTCTTCAGATAGCAGGGCAGTCCTTTTCCGGAATCTTCTACAGGTCCAGCAGTGTTTTGATGAGAGATTTTGAAAGTGGCACTTTTATTCTCAGTGCCAGCCTGTGGGCGAGGGATGTCTCCTATGTCTAAACTTCCCTCTTTCCTGTGTTTGGCTCCAAACTGTCTAGGGTAACAAAAGGTAGACATGCCTAGTTAAGAGCTGCGTTTGTCATTGGCACAGCAGGCAACCCTTAGAAGTCAGGAAGGGGCAGGCCCCAAGGCTATGCTTTGAAGGTCAGGAAGGCTGAGCACAACTTTCTAGGAATTCCTGGTCGGAAGGCCCTGTTGCCCCCATATCTGGAAGTAATACACAAAACACCACAGGAGAGGCATTCGCAGTCATGTGATCCTGGACCTTGGCAGTAAGGCACATTTGGTTTATGCAGAAAAAGGGACTCTTTCTAAAATTGGCTCTGTCAGAAAACAACCTAAACTCCGGCTTTACCATTAAAGAGTATTTCAAATTACAATGTATTTGAGTGGGACAGTATTTCTTTCTCAGGTCCAAAATTTAAATTATGGTGTAATAAGTTAACCCAGTGTTAGTGTATGGGAGAGCTAGCTTTACAACATTGAAAACTGCCTCTAGGATGTTTTCTTTGTCCAGGCATGTAAAACTGAAATAGACATGGCCTTCTTTTTAAATACAATGCACACTGCCCTATGAGCCTTTCGGGTCGGACTTAGGGGTGACTTATAAGTATTAACCCCTCCGACGCTCATGACAGAGCGGTTCCGCCATGAGCGCCGGTTGGGATGTGCTCATAACGGTACCATTCCGTCACGACCACGCCTGTTTTTTAGAACCTTCAGCACAGCGCGAAAATTCGCGCCACGCTGAAGGTGTTAAGCAGGAAGGTTTAGGCTTGGCAAAAGATTTGTTTTCCCTGGGGGTAGACACCAGTTTAAAACTGCACTACAGATTTCAGTGGGAGGCCTGGGATATGTTTTTGCATCTCTTCTTCAGTGAGGGGGGGAGCACAAAAAGTGCTGCAGCCCACTAGTAGTATAAAATATCCAAGCCCTGGGTACATTTAGTCCCATAAACTTGGGTCCTACTTGTAAAGTAAATGTAACTAATCAGGCGTAGGCCGATTTTACCCTGTTTTGATGGGAAAGCAAAATCACTTTACCACTGATTAGCAGGAGCAAAGTGCGCAGAGTCCTAAAAGCTAACAAAAATTGGTTCAGCAAATGAAGGAAAAGATCTGAGGTGACCTAGCATACAGGGCCAAGTTGAACACCGCCTCATTCTGTTCCTGGTCATAACAACTAGAATGAATATTACCGTCTCTCTGAATATTAATAATTTGGTAGGTAGTAAGGCTGACCAACAGATATGAAACCATCACCATTGACATTGATTAGCTGCAAAAATACCTCGAAAGCATCTATTCTTTTTTCTCTTTGATAGGTATACAAGCCCAGCCCTAATATAAACATTTATTAGATATCTCTAGATGGTAAATAGTGTTTGAACAGAACACAAGTAATCCTTCTTCCATTTCACCACAGCCTGTAGCTTTTCCTCTTGTTCTGTATCACTACCCAGGTTCATAACATGTGTGTACAACTTGGGAGCCATCAAGCACAAGACTCACATGAACAGACAGAAGGAGGAGCAGATTTTTATTAACAACAATTCCAGCCCAACTGAGCAGCAAAAAACTAAACTTATCAGAAAACCTAAATGTGTGCAATAGCAAAGCAAAAACAGAGATGCCTATAAAATGTTGTGGACAATAATTCCCAAAAAATATGCTTTAATTAAAAAAAACAACAACTCTAAACCACTAAGGGAATGTTTGACGATAAAAGAATCTCCCAAATTAGGTAAGGCATACCATTTACAGCCTTCACCCCCTAACACTTAAAACACTTCAAGCTCAATTAACACATGTTGAGATGTTTTGAAAATACAAAAGAAAACATAATCAATCACAAAAGAAAATTAAACATGGAAACATAAATCATAATCTTTTTACGAAGTGGGACATCATCTAAACTGGCACACGGTGCACAAATATCTTTGGGTATACTTAATTGAAAGCTGAGAAAGAAGAAGATCAGAGAGACGTACATATTTGTCATAGAAACTATTATAGATAACAATAAACCTATGTACTCAAGGGGGGTTGTGTGTGAGTGTTTGTACCTTGATATTCACATTGTTTACTGCGAAATAGGTCCAGTTATTTTGCAACACTTCTAATTGAATTACCAGTAAAGTCATGTGTGTCACAATGAGATGAATTGAGTGCAATGTTACTTGTGAATAATAAACCTGCATATTTTTCTTACAGATGGGCAATAAATTCATGAAACACTCATTAACGTACTTCATATCTAAAAGATTTCCATCTGTATTATTAAAGAAATGTAAAAGCAGTGTATCTTTAATCCTGTAACCCACACCCTGAATCCTCTCCCTGATAACCTTAAAAAGATCCCCTATATACTTAAGCCATACTTCTGTCCCTATACCTTATTCTTCAATTTTTTAAACTCTTCCCTTAACCCACTAATTCTACACCCAGAATTGTCAATACCTATATCGTACATCAAACAATATCAAACTGTATCATCTGTAACTGTCATCACTCTAAATCCTAACACTTTAACTTTAATTTTCTGAAACTACAAGGCCTTTAGAGGTAGAACAGTGTCTAAATTCTATTTTAGTTAAATATGAACATCATGATTTAGAGTCAAAATGTAAAAGAAGTCCCATCCATCATATTCCAAGTGTATTGTAGTCTTAGGCACATGTAATATGGCGGAAGAAGTATCTGTCCCATTTTGACTGAGGATATCATCCACATACTCTTAATAGGACCCTCAGTCAAGCAATCTAATACACAAATGAACTTACCAGTAGTAGTAATATTCAAGCACACTAATAAATGTCAGTGTTGAAAGAAATAGCAGTTCTCACAAGCTAACACAGCTCCAATCTCCTCTTTCCAAGTCTCCAAGGAAAGTGACCACTGCGCCTGAGATCTAGAACGCTCATCCTCAGTGTCCTAGGCAACAGCAATGGAGCCATTATGACACTGTCAGCAACCATCTGCTTGGCTTGTTATCTTTCTATTTCTGCTAACTGGCAATGCCTGATGATGTCACAGACACAGAATCTGCATGGGGTGGAAGACTAAGTTGAGAATCCTGGTGTGTGGGAAATTCCAACAAACAAAGGAAGCGGAATTATCCTTAAATAAAATGCAGAAGAGGTCATGATTCCTTGATAAGGGACTGTCAAGAAGCTTTCCAATCCAGGTAAAGATTTGTTCCAATTACACAGTGTCACAGAAACCATATCTGGACATTCTCTATGTCATGGGAACCAAGCTATACCTGTCTGATTAGCCTTAACTAGGGCAAAACCAGTCCTCGGTTGCTTGTGTTTCGGTTCAGGGAGAACCTTGCCTGTTCCCATTAGAACAGAGTCAAGACTGATTTGCATATGGCTGAGTCTAAAATGAATACTATAACATAGGGGGCGTGGGAAATCCCACGCTGGGTCTTGAGGAGCACCAGAAGGTCTTAGCCGGTCTAAAACAACCGTGGATGTATCATTGGTGTCAACATTTAAGTTTCAAACTGTAGTTGATCCCGTAGTTAATCCCAATGCCTTTCGGGACATAGCGTCCCTTCATCAGGGATCCGAAACCAAACGTTCTACAAGTGATCTGGCGTTTCCGCGTTCAAGTCGAATACGCGGAACGGTTGTTTATATGATTTATAATATACAACTACTTGGACACAATTGGAACAATAAAAAATTTCAGATTCAAACCTGAGTAAAGTTTGATATTCTTAAGGCTAAGACCTTCTGGTGCTCCTCAAGATCCAGCGTGGGATTTCCCATGCCCCCTATGTTATAGTATTCAATTTATTCTCTACTAGCCGGAAGAGAAGCATTCTTGAGGCGCCCTAAAAAGCAACAAAAATCTTTTTTGTTTTACCCATCGGATTACGTTCTAAACTCTCGGTGTGCCACACCACCATTTCATTTGAGTCTAAAATGAGCAAGCATGCTATGGAAAATAATTATGGATTGGGATGCGGACCGAGTAATTACCAGTGGATGAGATTAATTCAAGCATTCCATCCATCACTTTTCTATACACTCTAATGAAAAAGCAGACATTTTTTTTTTACGATTTACATCATGGGAAGGGTTTCCTAATTTCAAGATATATATTTGGGCAATTCTTGAGGGTAACTTGCATTAGTTTCCAATGTTTTTCAACACCTAAAAACCAGTGGCCATCAATTTGTACACTTTTTGTGTGTTGTTGTCATTTTGGTCCACTCTTTTTTGGTGCTTACAGGACTGTTTCTTTTATCATGAATTACTTGCAATACGGACATTGCATGAGATATATTACAGAGTGGTTGTAGACACTCTGTATTTATAGTTAGGATCCCCAGAGTTAGGAACTTCATAGATATTGGAGCATTAATAAATGTATGTCTTTTTAATGACTCTCCACAAACTTTTGCAGGCCTATTGCTTTTCCTACATTGTCAGATGATGCACAGTTTCATGTTGATTGGTCAAGGGTGTGCAAAGAAATCAGAGGGTCCAAAAGCACGTTTCTTCCTGAAACATTCCTTTTCAATACACTTTTTACTTGTGGGTAGGTAAGTAGGGAATACATTTCAAAAGTTATAAGGCATTTAAACTTAGTGACATATGAGGCTATGAAACACAACTAAATTTCACAGTAATTTTGAGCTACTTGCCAATGACAAGGGGTATATGATTGCATGATGGCTGCCTTTATCAATGTAAGAGGCAGCCATGTTGTTTTACCCACACTTTGGCTGAGTTCTGGGTAATCTACTACCAGTTTAATAAGTGGTTCTAGGTAGGGCAAATTATCTATACGTTTCTGGATATTTAAAAAAAAAATCACAGAGCGCTAAGGTACCATCTTGGAAGTACAGTGGAACTTAAAAGCAATTACAAACAAATACATATGTAAAAACTTGAAAAATACACTGTACTACGCTATATTTTACAAACAGTGTTCTGAACTGGTTGTGACATTAAAACATTTTTTTTACTTTAAAAAAGAATAATAATTCAGCATTGCAATACTACTTATAATGTGCTGCACTACTGAATTTTATCTAAAAAACTGTGTAACAAAATCCTGTGTGTTCTTTAATTTGACATGTTTTTTTTCTGGTAAGTACCATGGTACTTTGTTGGTATTACTTTGGCACTCCGTAAACTTGCCTGAAAGAAAGACTAGGAAGACTCTCCCAGGTTTGGGTGAGTCTCCTGGCCTTTGGGCTGGTGGAGGCTTGTGTAAGAAGCTGGGTTTCTGTTGCAGTAACCCTCTCACTCGTTGCCAGATTTCTGATGCACTGTGATTTGATGTGCCCTGGGTCGCTGCCAATCAGGTTCCCAGGGCCTGTGTTCTTTCCCAAAATGGTACCTTTGTACCCCCAATTGGCACCTCTCCGACCAAATGTAAGTTCCTTGTTATAGGTACCATGGGTACCAAGGCCACTATGACCAGTAAAGACTTCGAAGGGCTGCAGCACATATTGTGCCATCCTGAGAGGTCCTGTACCTTAACACACACGCACTGCCATTGCAGGCTGCATGTTTTGGTGCAGAGGAAAGTGAAGAGTCGACATGGCACACATTTCTGTGTTCCATGCCTGCAACCCACTGCCTATGGTATAGGTCAACAATTACAATAGAAGCATTCCACTTCATCCGGACGCACAGCAAACTACGTGAAGAATTTCCACAATGTATTCCATAGTTTATCAAAATTTCTTAATCTTTATTCCATTGATTCCAAACAGTTTGTCCATTTTTTCTCTATTTTTTCACTTTCAACTCCTGCCACATGTGAGGCGGTATTTTGTACACTGATCCTTCTTTTGAATCGGATATGCCCATCCAGGTCGAGCTTGATCCAAATAGACACGTCCACCTTTCGTGACTCTCCCCTGACCTGTCCCAACTGACTCCACTGTCTTCGGCCAAACCTGTTTAGGCAGCTCCTCGCCCAGCGGCCGAATACGATAGCATCTACGCATAACATTCCACGAACCATTCACTACATACAGACCATGCTTTCTGAAAACATGCACCTGTCCACGTTCCTTGTTTATGGCCAGTTTTATGACTGGGTTGTAACTTTCTTTATTGAGGTTTCATCGATATCTGATGGGAGTTCCAGGCCTAACTGGGTAATCTATCAACGAACTGGACATCTAAAATATGGGCTTGCTTACATGACTTTGCTCTTTGTATTATTGTAGAAATATGTATATTGCCATACCATAAACTCAAGAATTCTTGCTTGAAGCCATGTATCGTGTATATAAGGAGAAGGCTGGTTCTGTAAAAACGAACAGTCTCCCTAGAACCTACTCTCCGTGTGGTGTACTTCTGGGACACGTGTTACTTGGTAGCTACCAATAAAACTTGATCTTTGACTGCGACTAGAAGACTCCGTGTTTCTGTGGTCCGGAACAAGGGAGAACTCAGAGGTCTTCGGGTGTTATCCCCTAACACCAGCGGGTTCCTAAAACCCCGTTACCTCAGTTGGCGCCCAACTCGGGGCGATATCAAGCGGTGACGGTCCAAGCCAGATGTTCGTGAGGAGCTTCGTGTGAAAATTCCGGAGGACGGCCAGCCACTTCAGCGACCCCTGTATGTCGACGTGGTTCCGAAGGTCTTTGCTGCGAGGTTCCCCGCGTCCCGATGGCTACGAAGGACTGCTGCCCTGACTATCGCCTTGTTTTGGACCCAGTGATCCTTGGTAGAGCGAAACGATAGACGAGTCTTCTAGCGACGTCACAGATCTTCAAATACTTCAGTTAAGTATAAGTGGAGCGTCTCCCAGTCCTTAGTTTGTCCTTAGTTTTTGGTATCCTTGAGATACGACTTGATTTGGTACTTGCAAGCCCCAAAGCCGAAGGACTCGTGTATTCACGAGAAATATCGTAATAGATAATCCTTTGAAGTTTGAAGCTAGACTAGTGAACGAAGATGCCTGGTTTTAGCAAACTTGGAAACTTGTTTTGTCTTGGTTGTAGTAAGGACTCCCGATTAGAGGATTCCTGTCCGGTTCCTCCAATTGGAACTCCAACGTATGAGCTCTATGTAAGGCACGGCGTAGGTCCTATAACGTATAACGAAGTATGGATAAAATACACCCGCAAGGATGGTGTTTTAAAATGGCCCCAATATGGTAGTTTCGACTCAGAAGTTTTAGATAACCTAGAGGTCAAACTGTTCAAGAAGAAAGCCCGGCCGGCGATGTTTGACTCTTTCCGCTTATGGCGCAAAGAAGCCAAACAGAAAGAAATAAAATTAGCAAAAAGAAATAAAAGAAGTATGTCGATGGTACAAGCTGCCGTTGCATACAGGGATAACGAGGAAGAGCAGGAAAGCGAACAGATGCTTAGGAGCAAGAAATTAGCGATAGATAAATGTTACCCGATGCTGCCAAATAAGGGACAAGGTCAAAAGGAAGGATCCAAGAAAGATCCATTAATGTCCCACCTATTAAATTCTCCGCCACCCTATGCACAAAATGCCACAGCACCTCCGCAACCTTTAGTTGCACCTCTGGTAGCTGTTATGCAGGCTCCTTTACAGCACTCACCAGCTGTTCTTCAGCTGGCTCCTGTTTCTCTGGTACAGCCTCCTCAAGGCTCACCGATCACATCTATTTCTCCTACTGTTCCTTCTAAAATTTCGCCTAGCGCACCTTCTAGTCTCTCTGATACTCGTTCTACGAACATTTCTGTTTCTGCTTTGCGTGACTCTGTTCTACCACCAGTTATTCCTCCACTTTCACCTTCCGTCTGGCATAAAATGGCCAGCATTGTTACTAACTTTCCTTCACCACTTTTTCGGTCGCCTAAAACGACCCCTAACACGGAACGAAGAAAATTACGAAGCCAAATGCCCGATTATCAGGAAAGAGAATCATTGAATAAGCTAGCACGGAATTGGGCTATTGACACAGCAAGATATGATGTAGAGTCTGTCTTGAACGTTTTCCGTCAATGGGATGAACCAACGCAAAGATACGTCTTTGAGCAGATGTGTGTTTTTCTGTGTGAGGATTTGGAAGATAATGGTCAGAAGAGCAACCAGCAAGAGTTGTGTAGTGTGCGATTTAAATTTGGGGAGGGTATGATAGTTGGTCCCGACGTTGAAAAAGCAGTTGAGATATTATTATCACATCGAAGTACGGGTGGTAATTCTGGGTCATTCTCTGACAGTGGTACATCTAGTAGGAAAAGAGCGAGACAGTACCCCATGAGAGAGGTTCCTCCGGTTTGGAGGGAAGGCGATGCAAACGCAGTTCCTCCGGTTCTGCCTCATTTCCAGCGTGTATGGGTACACGTCCCCTGGAAAAGATCCGAAGTTTTAGCACTCAAACAGACACTACCCGATCCCCGTAAAAACCCGACTGGGTATTATAAGGAGTTGTCCCAAACTGCAAGCTCATGTATAATGAATTTAGCGGATATAGACATGTTGTTTGGGAACGTTGTTCCACACCCTTTATGGAGTAAGATACGTCATACAGATCATGACCAAGAATTAGGTGACTCGTGGGCAAACATTGCGACTACAGATGCTAGACAAGTCGGTGGTTTCAAGCCTGAGCCGTTAATAGCTGAACTTCCTGGTAGAATTATTGCGTACATGAAGACCATTATGCCTGAAGTACGCGTGAACTGGGACAAGCTATCCGCGTGCAAGCAGAAGAAAGACGAGAATGTGTCTGACTTCTTCACGAGATTTGAGGAAACTTTCACTGACCATAGTGGTCAGGATATGGCTACCGAGGGTGGCCAAAGATTGTTTGTAGACAAGTTTGTACACAATTTGCTTCCTGAATTGTGTGCTAAACTAAAAGACTCAGAAAGTGCTTGGGCTGTCTCTACGTCAGCACAGATTTTAGCAACAGCTCAGTACTACGAAAACAGGCGCAAAGACGAGCTAGACAAAGCAGACAAAAAGACGAAAGATTTAAAAACTAAAGTTCTTCTCCAACAGGCCTATCCGCCCCGTATGGCTAACCAGCCCAATTATCAACAGAATAAGCAGTATTCTAGAGACGCGCAAGGGAACGAGTCTTCCCATCAGCGTCCTACATATGGCCCGAATCAATGTGCGTATTGCAAGGAAGAGGGTCATTTTAAAAGTAATTGCCCGGCTCTTACACGACGCTTAAACGGTGTTTCAGGTGTAAGAGGGAGAGGTGTTCAACATGCCCCAAGAGGTAGGGGCCGTGGAAATTTCTCCCAGAACACAGTATCTGTTCCGCCTCAGAATTCCATGAATAGCTTTGACCAACAGAATAACGCATCGTCTAGGTCAGCTCAGTACTATGCTGACGACTACTACACCGAACACGACAATGAGGGTAATGATTGCTAGGACAGCCATGGACAAAGAGAGGGAGTTGTTTCAGTTCCAGTAGATCAGGATGGACCTTATGTCCAGGTAATTACCTCAGGAGTGTCAGAGCCATTTCTGCTGGATACTGGTGCTACAAAAAGTTCTATTATGCACTCAAAACTTCCTGGCGCACCTTTGTCTGGCGAAATAAATGTCTCAGTAGGCTTCTCTGGCGAACCTGTTAGAAACCCGATCTCTAGTCCTATGTCCCTTTCTGTTGGCCCCTGTGAATTAGAAGCACCCCTCATTCTTACAACAGGTTGCGGTGAAAATTTGTTAGGATTGGATTTGCTAAAGAGGTTGTATGCGACTTTGTACTGTTCTCCCTCGGGAGTACAACTTACTTTAGGGAAAAAAGTCATTTCTCCAATGTACTTGTCAAAAGAAGGTATTCCAACTGAATTGTCATCACTTCCGGATATACTGTGGGCTAATGGTTCCAATGATGTAGGTCGTTTGGAGATAGCACCGTATGTCATAACTTTGAAAGCCAACGTAGGATTGCCACGTATTCCCCAATACAAAATATCTAACGAATGCGAGAAGGCATTATTAACGATCATTTATGATTTGATCGATAAAGATGTTATCGAAGAAACAACAGGGAACGTTTGTAACAGTCCAGTTTTACCGGTCTTAAAACGTACTGATCCTTCACAGCCCCCTGTGTATAGGTTTGTTATTGACCTCCGAGAAGTAAATAAGGTAGTTATCCCGCAGTTTCCAGTGGTCCCCGACATTACCGCCTTATTGACAATGGTTCCAGCTTCAGCAGACTGGTTCTCGGTGATTGACCTGAAGAACGCTTTCTTCAGCATCCCGATCGCCGAAGAGAGTAGAGACCTTTTCGGCTTCAATTTAGGAGGACGAAGCTTCCGCTTCAAATGCGCTCCTCAAGGCTACTGCGAAAGCCCATCGATATTCAGTCAGGCTCTGAAAACACAACTAGACACAATTGTGCTGCCAGATGGGTCAACCTTAATCCAGTACGTAGACGATCTACTGATCACTGCAGACACTAAAGAGATTTGCAAGGAAGCTACGTTGTCGCTATTGCGTCACTTATGTGACATGAAGCACAAAGTCTCCCTTTCAAAACTGCAATTTTGTCGACAAGAAGTAACCTACCTAGGTCACATCTTATCGAAGGAGGGAAGGAGACTGACACCAGAAAGAATACAGGCAATTACAGAACTAAGTGCCCCAAGGACACAGAGAGAGATTCGAGCCTTCTTGGGCATTACATCGTACTGTAGACAATGGATACCGAATTTCTCACTACTAGCCAAGCCCTTGCTGGCACTACTCCGCAAAGACACGCCTAATCCTATGCCTTGGTCTGAAGATTGTCAGACGAGTTTCCACGAGTTGCGTGAGGCATTGTGTTCGGCTCCTGTGTTGGGAAACCCCAACTACGGTAAGCCTTTTACATTGTATGTCCACGAAAAAGAAGGTTGTGCATTATCAGTCTTAACGCAACTCTTTGGGGACAAACAGCGCCCATGCGCGTATTTTTCGGCAACTCTGGATCCTGTGGCTAAGGCACTGCCAAGTTGTCTGAGAGCAACCGCCGCAGCAGCTGTCTGCATTCGACAGTCTGCTGGATTAGTCATGAATAACACTTTGATCGTTATGGTTCCGCATGCAGTAGACATTTTGCTAAATAGGACAAAGACACAACACCTTACTAGCGCTCGACTATCCAGTTACGAACTTACCCTGCTAGCAAGTCACATCCATATAAAGAGGTGTGATACACTCAACCCCACTACGTTATTACCCATCCCGACAGAGACAGACAAGATTGACAAACATGACTGCTGTTTCAGGACAGAGGAAGAGACAAAAGGGAGAGTAGACTTACAGGACACTCCCCTTCCCGAATGCAATGATACTCTATGGGTTGATGGTTCATGTTTCAAGTTGCCGAATGGTGATACGACTACAGCATATGCCGTAAAAAACATTACACACCATTGTAGAAACTGCACGCGTTTCCCACAATTCTGCGCAAGCTGCAGAGTTGATTGCGCTTACTAGAGCATGTGTGTTGGCGAAAGGAAAGCGAGTGAATGTGTACACTGACAGCCAATATGCCTTTGGTGTGGCTCACAGTTTTGGGAGATTGTGGGGTGAACGTGGGTTCCTTACGTCCCATGGTGCAAAGATACAACATGGCCAGCTAGTCAATGAGCTCCTTGAGTCACTCACCTTACCCCTACAAGTCGCCATTATAAAATGCAGTGCACACAAAAAGATTCAGGATGATGTTGGCCGTGGGAATGCATTTGCAGATGAGGTTGCGAAAGAAACTGCAAGGAACACAATGAGTCGGATGTATGTTATGGGTCCCGCCAGATGGATTGCTGATGTAGGAAGGTGTGAGGACACCATTGAAAGCGTAAAATCGATACAAGCCGAGGCCACTGAGAACGAGATGAATGAATGGAGAGAAAGCACAGGTAGATTGGATGCGAATGGTTGTTGGGTCGAACTATCGGAACACCAGCGATGGCTATTACCTAATGCATACGTACTTGCAGTAGTAACGATGGCTCACGGAATGGCACACATCAGTTCGAGAGGAATATGTAAACTATTGGCCCCAGTATGGCAGAATAGCAATATCCCAAAATGTGCAAAGAATGTGGTCGAAAAGTGTATGGTGTGTTTGAAGTACAATCCCGGTAGGGGAACTCCAACTCCAGCTGGTCATTTTGCGCCTCCAACGTATCCGTTCGAGGTTTTGCAGCTCGACTTCATCCACATGGAGAGGTGCAACAATCTAAAGTACGTGCTCGTTGTTGTTTGCGCCTTTTCAAGGTGGGTGGAAGCGTACCCCCTTAAGGACAATACCGCTTTATCAACTGCCAAAGCACTTGTCAAAGAGTTCTTCCCTAGGTTCGGTATGCCTAGAATTGTCTGGAGTGATAACGGAAGTGAATTTGTAGGATGCGTGATGAAGAGAGTGTGTGAGTGTTTAGGCATCCACCAGAAATTCCACGCTGCAAACCACCCCCAATCAGCTGGATTAGTAGAGTGCTACAATGGCACTCTAAAACTCAAACTAGCCAAGATCCACGCCAGTACAGGTCTTAAATGGCCTGACGCTTTGCCTCTAGCACTTTTGTCAACCAGGACGACTGTCCACTCCAGAATAGGACTTAGCCCCCATGAGATCGTGTTTGGCCGCCCAGCCAACGTCTGGGGCGTGCCAAGACCCAAGAAACTAAGCGAGATAGAACACCCCGTACTGCTTGACTATTTGTGCGAATTGACAACTAAATTACGTGTTTTACACCAACAGGTTCACAGTTCCTCTCCACCAGCCTCTGACGATCCAGGTCACCTCATCGAACCCGGCTCGTGGGTTTTGGTGCGGAATTTCCAGCGCACCAACAACGGACAGCCGAGGTGGAGCGGACCGCACCTAGTGTTGCTTTCAACGAGATCTGCTGTTCGAGTGGAAGGCAAGAAGAACTGGGTACATGGGACCCACTGCAAACGGGTCCCTCTACCCCTTCCATACGACCGGTGGGTCAACAAAGGACTTGCCGACTCTGAGACAGAATCCGTACCTCGCTTCATCCCTTTCAGCGATGCCCGTTTGAAAGAAACTAGTACCGAAAAGGAGAGTGATCATATTTTGCAAGGACTTGTGTCACCGTCTATGCAATTGGACATTACTGAACCTGAGACGTTGTTTGAAGATCACACCGTACCTGGGAAACGACGATACAACCTACGGTCTAAAGAAGAAAAAAGAGGACTAATAAAAGCTTGATCTAATGTAATTTCCCTTTTCCCCCTAAGAACTATTTTTTTGGATTTTCAGCTCTCTCGTCCCAAGGGAACTAGCTCATTTTTGATTTTTCGAACCGCCATCCGGTTCTGCTGCTAGGGTCGCGGTTGAAGTCTGGGGAGTGCAACTGGGAAGTTCTAGGTCCACGGTTCTGACTGGTCCACGGGAGTCACCCCGGACTGAGCAGAGCGCGCTCCCTGGGAGAATCAATCAACCACCGCGGTCAGCAACTAGAGGATGGAGTTTCCAAGGGTAGAGAGACCTATCAGACTTACGAACTTCAGAAAACAGTTATGCACGATACTGTCCACAAGGAGATTCCTGATACTATGTGTTTTGATGTTATGTAGCATACTTGTGTTTTTTACCGGTTATATTCTATTCGTATTTAAAGTTACCTTTTCGAATGACACCCAGCCACCACCTCCTCCCACTATTTCTCCACACTACTTTCACCCTCTACCTGAACACGAGTCTGCCCGAAGACTCGAATTTGTAAACAACTCTTTCATTCAGCTTCTACACCAACACCAGTCCATAATGAACACGTCAAACTGTTGGATATGCGGACTTATGCCACACACAACCGATAAGGGGATCCCATACTTCATTTTGCCATTCAGCTACTATGGTTCTCTGTGGGCATTCCAGACCATGTTCTTATTCGCCCTAGAACCATACCCGACCAGTTCCGCTGCGAGCGATTCCAGTAACAAGGCACTAATTGCAGGGATAAGAAACATGAGTAGGGATATCGACACATATCTGACAATGCCCAAAGATGAACTGAGTCCCTACACCCGTCGGAACGTGACTAAACATGGGGTTTACCTGATCAAGAGCCAGGCAGCAAGGAAATCCCGCCCAGTTTGGATAGTGCCCCACCGAGGTCACTTATGCTTACAGGGTATTGGTAGGAACCCCACAGCACAGTTAGGAAAGAGCATTTGCACGGAAACATATGTATTTGCTTCCCGAACTTCTCCTATACTCTTGGCAGCCAAAGGCACGTATTTCGTTTGCCACGACCAAGCCTACACGTGGTTGCCCCCTGATTTCTCAGGTACATGTTTTATTTCATTTCTGCTGCCTCCCACCTATTCGGCCCGAGCAGATTACCATCGGACAAGGACAGCTAGAGGTGTCGTGAGTAAAGACGACACCGCGGGTCAGGAATTCGCTGACTTCGCAAAGGGTTTTCTGCCATTTTGGGGTCCTATGGTGAACAGCAGGAATATTCGCCAGTTAGCAAGGATAGTTGAATCCGCCGTGACTACGATGGCCGGAGCCCTTGGCAATTTGACAACAGAGCTTCAGTCGGATCGACTTATGACCCTTCAGAACCGAATTGCCTTAGACATCATACTCGCCGATCATGGTGGTGTGTGTAGAGTCATCCAATCCAGTTGCTGCATATTCATCCCTGATAACGCACCGACAGTATACCAGGCCATCTCCAAACTGCACGAAAATTCTGGTTCCCTTCACGTTGAGAAAGGGGATTGGTCCCTGCTGGGGTGGTTCTGGGAACTGATCACTGCCTGGGGTTGGAAAACATTGATCTTCATTGGGATGATCTTGGCACTTCTGTTCATGTTTTGCTTGTGTATACAGTGTGCTCCTGCACTATGTGGCCTCTGTGCTACTTCGTGTGTACGGAAGCCTGTGTCGCAGGACGAGCTGAGTAACAGAATGATGCTACAGCAACATCTCCACGAATTTCTTCATACCGATTTGGACTCAGATTAGCATGAGTTATTGCCTTATATGAGGGCAAAAGGAGGGTCTGTGGTTCTCAAAATCCGGACCCTGTTGTTTTCCCGATATCGAGGTCCAATACCCGTGTCACAAAATCTCAATGTACCAAGACGATTTTGGTGTCTATGAACCGATAATGATTAGGACATCAGTCCTATGTATTTGCGTTACAATCGAGGGTTGCCAACACCCCTAAATCACAGTCTCCGTCCCATCCCTTAAACTCCATTTTGTGAACGGCATCCATCTTGCATCTTGCCCTCATGATAAGTCAATTAAAGGTCGAGCTTGATCCAAATAGACACGTCCACCTTTCGTGACTCTCCCCTGACCTGTCCCAACTGACTCCACTGTCTTCGGCCAAACCTGTTTAGGCAGCTCCTCGCCCAGCGGCCGAATACGATAGCATCTACGCATAACATTCCACGAACCATTCACTACATACAGACCATGCTTTCTGCAAACATGCACCTGTCCACGTTCCTTGTTTATGGCCAGTTTTATGACTGGGTTGTACCTTTCTTTATTGAGGTTTCATCGATATCTGATGGGAGTTCCAGGCCTAACTGGGTAATCTATCAACGAACTGGACATCTAAAATATGGGCTTGCTTACATGACTTCGCTCTTTGTATTATTGTAGAAATATGTATATTGCCATACCATAAACTCAAGAATTCTTGCTTGAAGCCATGTATCGTGTATATAAGGAGAAGGCTGGTTCTGTAAAAAGGAACAGTCTCCCTAGAACCTACTCTCCGTGTGGTGTACTTCTGGGACACGTGTTACTTGGTAGCTACCAATAAAACTTGATCTTTGACTGCGACTAGAAGACTCCGTGTTTCTGTGGTCCGGAACAAGGGAGAACTCAGAGGTCTTCGGGTGTTATCCCCTAACACCAGCGGGTTCCTAAAAACCCGTTACCTCAGTTGGCGCCCAACTCGGGGCGATATCAAGCGGTGACGGTCCAAGCCAGATGTTCGTGAGGAGCTTCGTGTGAAAATTCCGGAGGACGGCCAGCCACTTCAGCGACCCCTGTATGTCGACGTGGTTCCGAAGGTCTTTGCTGCGAGGTTCCCCGCGTCCCGATGGCTACGAAGGACTGCTGCCCTGACTATCGCCTTGTTTTGGACCCAGTGATCCTTGGTAGAGCGAAACGATAGACGAGTCTTCTAGCGACGTCACAGATCTTCAAATACTTCAGTTAAGTATAAGTGGAGCGTCTCCCAGTCCTTAGTTTGTCCTTAGTTTTTGGTATCCTTGAGATACGACTTGATTTGGTACTTGCAAGCCCCAAAGCCGAAGGACTCGTGTATTCACGAGAAATATCGTAATAGATAATCCTTTGAAGTTTGAAGCTAGACTAGTGAACGAAGATGCCTGGTTTTAGCAAACTTGGAAACTTGTTTTGTCTTGGTTGTAGTAAGGACTCCCGATTAGAGGATTCCTGTCCGGTTCCTCCAATTGGAACTCCAACGTATGAGCTCTATGTAAGGCACGGCGTAGGTCCTATAACGTATAACGAAGTATGGATAAAATACACCCGCAAGGATGGTGTTTTAAAATGGCCCCAATATGGTAGTTTCGACTCAGAAGTTTTAGATAACCTAGAGGTCAAACTGTTCAAGAAGAAAGCCCGGCCGGCGATGTTTGACTCTTTCCGCTTATGGCGCAAAGAAGCCAAACAGAAAGAAATAAAATTAGCAAAAAGAAATAAAAGAAGTATGTCGATGGTACAAGCTGCCGTTGCATACAGGGATAACGAGGAAGAGCAGGAAAGCGAACAGATGCTTAGGAGCAAGAAATTAGCGATAGATAAATGTTACCCGATGCTGCCAAATAAGGGACAAGGTCAAAAGGAAGGATCCGAGAAAGATCCATTAATGTCCCACCTATTAAATTCTCCGCCACCCTATGCACAAAATGCCACAGCACCTCCGCAACCTTTAGTTGCACCTCTGGTAGCTGTTATGCAGGCTCCTTTACAGCACTCACCAGCTGTTCTTCAGCTGGCTCCTGTTTCTCTGGTACAGCCTCCTCAAGGCTCACCGATCACATCTATTTCTCCTACTGTTCCTTCTAAAATTTCGCCTAGTGCACCTTCTAGTCTCTCTGATACTCGTTCTACGAACATTTCTGTTTCTGCTTTGCGTGACTCTGTTCTACCACCAGTTATTCCTCCACTTTCACCTTCCGTCTGGCATAAAATGGCCAGCATTGTTACTAACTTTCCTTCACCACTTTTTCGGTCGCCTAAAACGACCCCTAACACGGAACGAAGAAAATTACGAAGCCAAATGCCCGATTATCAGGAAAGAGAATCATTGAATAAGCTAGCACGGAATTGGGCTATTGACACAGCAAGATATGATGTAGAGTCTGTCTTGAACGTTTTCCGTCAATGGGATGAACCAACGCAAAGATACGTCTTTGAGCAGATGTGTGTTTTTCTGTGTGAGGATTTGGAAGATAATGGTCAGAAGAGCAACCAGCAAGAGTTGTGTAGTGTGCGATTTAAATTTGGGGAGGGTATGATAGTTGGTCCCGACGTTGAAAAAGCAGTTGAGATATTATTATCACATCGAAGTACGGGTGGTAATTCTGGGTCATCCTCTGACAGTGGTACATCTAGTAGGAAAAGAGCGAGACAGTACCCCATGAGAGAGGTTCCTCCGGTTTGGAGGGAAGGCGATGCAAACGCAGTTCCACCGGTTCTGCCTCATTTCCAGCGTGTATGGGTACACGTCCCCTGGAAAAGATCCGAAGTTTTAGCACTCAAACAGACACTACCCGATCCCCGTAAAAACCCGACTGGGTATTATAAGGAGTTGTCCCAAACTGCAAGCTCATGTATAATGAATTTAGCGGATATAGACATGTTGTTTGGGAACGTTGTTCCACACCCTTTATGGAGTAAGATACGTCATACAGATCATGACCAAGAATTAGGTGACTCGTGGGCGAACATTGCGACTACAGATGCTAGACAAGTCGGTGGTTTCAAGCCTGAGCCGTTAATAGCTGAACTTCCTGGTAGAATTATTGCGTACATGAAGACCATTATGCCTGAAGTACGCGTGAACTGGGACAAGCTATCCGCGTGCAAGCAGAAGAAAGACGAGAATGTGTCTGACTTCTTCACGAGATTTGAGGAAACTTTCACTGACCATAGTGGTCAGGATATGGCTACCGAGGGTGGCCAAAGATTGTTTGTAGACAAGTTTGTACACAATTTGCTTCCTGAATTGTGTGCTAAACTAAAAGACTCAGAAAGTGCTTGGGCTGTCTATACGTCAGCACAGATTTTAGCAACAGCTCAGTACTACGAAAACAGGCGCAAAGACGAGCTAGACAAAGCAGACAAAAAGACGAAAGATTTAAAAACTAAAGTTCTTCTCCAACAGGCCTATCCGCCCCGTATGGCTAACCAGCCCAATTATCAACAGAATAAGCAGTATTCTGGAGACGCGCAAGGGAACGAGTCTTCCCATCAGCGTCCTACATATGGCCCGAATCAATGTGCGTATTGCAAGGAAGAGGGTCATTTTAAAAGTAATTGCCCGGCTCTTACGCGACGCTTAAACTGTGTTTCAGGTGTAAGAGGGAGAGGTGTTCAACATGCCCCAAGAGGTAGGGGCCGTGGAAATTTCTCCCAGAACACAGTATCTGTTCCGCCTCAGAATTCCATGAATAGCTTTGACCAACAGAATAACGCATCGTCTAGGTCAGCTCAGTACTATGCTGACGACTACTACACCGAACACGACAATGAGGGTAATGATTGCTAGGACAGCCATGGACAAAGAGAGGGAGTTGTTTCAGTTCCAGTAGATCAGGATGGACCTTATGTCGAGGTAATTACCTCAGGAGTGTCAGAGCCATTTCTGCTGGATACTGGTGCTACAAAAAGTTCTATTATGCACTCAAAACTTCCTGGCGCACCTTTGTCTGGCGAAATAAATGTCTCAGTAGGCTTCTCTGGCGCCCCTGTTAGAAACCTGATCTCTAGTCCTATGTCCCTTTCTGTTGGCCCCTGTGAATTAGAAGCACCCCTCATTCTTACAACAGGTTGCGGTGAAAATTTGTTAGGATTGGATTTGCTAAAGAGGTTGTATGCGACTTTGTACTGTTCTCCCTCGGGAGTACAACTTACTTTAGGGAAAAAAGTCATTTCTCCAATGTACTTGTCAAAAGAAGGTATTCCAACTGAATTGTCATCACTTCCGGATATACTGTGGGCTAATGGTTCCAATGATGTAGGTCGTTTGGAGATAGCACCGTATGTCATAACTTTGAAAGCCAACGTAGGATTGCCACGTATTCCCCAATACAAAATATCTAACGAATGCGAGATGGCATTATTAACGATCATTTATGATTTGATCGATAAAGATGTTATCGAAGAAACAACAGGGAACGTTTGTAACAGTCCAGTTTTACCGGTCTTAAAACGTACTGATCCTTCACAGCCCCCTGTGTATAGGTTTGTTATTGACCTCCGAGAAGTAAATAAGGTAGTTATCCCGCAGTTTCCAGTGGTCCCCGACATTACTGCCTTATTGACAATGGTTCCAGCTTCAGCAGACTGGTTCTCGGTGATTGACCTGAAGAACGCTTTCTTCAGCATCTCGTTGTTGTTTGCGCCTTTTCAAGGTGGGTGGAAGCGTACCCCCTTAAGGACAATACCGCTTTATCAACTGCCAAAGCACTTGTCAAAGAGTTCTTCCCTAGGTTCGGTATGCCTAGAATTGTCTGGAGTGATAACGGAAGTGAATTTGTAGGATGCGTGATGAAGAGAGTGTGTGAGTGTTTAGGCATCCACCAGAAATTCCACGCTGCAAACCACCCCCAATCAGCTGGATTAGTAGAGTGTTACAATGGCACTCTAAAACTCAAACTAGCCAAGATCCACGCCAGTACAGGTCTTAAATGGCCTGACGCTTTGCCTCTAGCACTTTTGTCAACCAGGACGACTGTCCACTCCAGAATAGGACTTAGCCCCCATGAGATCGTGTTTGGCCGCCCAGCCAACGTCTGGGGCGTGCCAAGACCCAAGAAACTAAGCGAGATAGAACACCCCGTACTGCTTGACTATTTGTGCGAATTGACAACTAAATTACGTGTTTTACACCAACAGGTTCACAGTTCCTCTCCACCAGCCTCTGACGATCCAGGTCACCTCATCGAACCCGGCTCGTGGGTTTTGGTGCGGAATTTCTAGCGCACCAACAACGGACAGCCGAGGTGGACCGGACCGCACCTAGTGTTGCTTTCAACGAGATCTGCTGTTCGAGTGGAAGGCAAGAAGAACTGGGTACATGGGACCCACTGCAAACGGGTCCCTCTACCCCTTCCATACGACCGGTGGGTCAACAAAGGACTTGCCCACTCTGAGACAGAATCCGTACCTCGCTTCATCCCTTTCAGCGATGCCCGTTTGAAAGAAACTAGTACCGAAAAGGAGAGTGATCATATTTTGCAAGGACTTGTGTCACCGTCTATGCAATTGGACATTACTGAACCTGAGACGTTGTTTGAAGATCACACCGTACCTGGGAAACGACGATACAACCTACGGTCTAAAGAAGAAAAAAGAGGACTAATAAAAGCTTGATCTAATGTAATTTCCCTTTTCCCCCTAAGAACTATTTTTTTGGATTTTCAGCTCTCTCGTCCCAAGGGAACTAGCTCATTTTTGATTTTTCGAACCGCCATCCGGTTCTGCTGCTAGGGTCGCGGTTGAAGTCTGGGGAGTGCAACTGGGAAGTTCTAGGTCCACGGTTCTGACTGGTCCACGGGAGTCACCCCGGACTGAGCAGATCGCGCTCCCTGGGAGAATCAATCAACCACCGCTGGCAGCAACTAGAGGATGGAGTTTCCAAGGGTAGAGAGACCTATCAGACTTACGAACTTCAGAAAACAGTTATGCACGATACTGTCCAGAAGGAGATTCCTGATACTATGTGTTTTGATGTTATGTAGCATACTTGTGTTTTTTACCGGTTATATTCTATTCGTATTTAAAGTTACCTTTTCGAATGACACCCAGCCACCACCTCCTCCCACTATTTCTCCACACTACTTTCACCCTCTACCTGAACACGAGTCTGCCCGAAGACTCGAATTTGTAAACAAATCTTTCATTCAGCTTCTACACCAACACCAGTCCATAATGAACACGTCAAACTGTTGGATATGCGGACTTATGCCACACACAACCGATAAGGGGATCCCATACTTCATTTTGCCATTCAGCTACTATGGTTCTCTGTGGGCATTCCAGACCATGTTCTTATTCGCCCTAGAACCATACCCGACCAGTTCCGCTGCGAGCGATTCCAGTAACAAGGCACTAATTGCAGGGATAAGAAACATGAGTAGGGATATCGACACATATCTGACAATGCCCAAAGATGAACTGAGTCCCTACACCCGTCGGAACGTGACTAAACATGGGGTTTACCTGATCAAGAGCCAGGCAGCAAGGAAATCCCGCCCAGTTTGGATAGTGCCCCACCGAGGTCACTTATGCTTACAGGGTATTGGTAGGAACCCCACAGCACAGTTAGGAAAGAGCATTTGCACGGAAACATATGTATTTGCTTCCCGAACTTCTCCTATACTCTTGGCAGCCAAAGGCACGTATTTCGTTTGCCACGACCAAGCCTACACGTGGTTGCCCCCTGATTTCTCAGGTACATGTTTTATTTCATTTCTGCTGCCTCCCACCTATACGGCCCGAGCAGATTACCATCGGACAAGGACAGCTAGAGGTGTCGTGAGTAAAGACGACACCGCGGGTCAGGAATTCGCTGACTTCGCAAATGGTTTTCTGCCATTTTGGGGGCCTATGGTGAACAGCAGGAATATTCGCCAGTTAGCAAGGATAGTTGAATCCGCCGTGACTACGACGGCCGGAGCCCTTGGCAATTTGACAACAGAGCTTCAGTCGGATCGACCTATGACCCTTCAGAACCGAATTGCCTTAGACATCATACTCGCCGATCGTGGTGGTGTGTGTAGAGTCATCCAATCCAGTTGCTGCATATTCATCCCTGATAACGCACCGACAGTATACCAGGCCATCTCCAAACTGCACGAAATATCTGGTTCCCTTCACGTTGAGAAAGGGGATTGGTCCCTGCTGGGGTGGTTCTGGGAGCTGATCACTGCCTGGGGATGGAAAACATTGATCTTCATTGGGATGATCTTGGCACTTCTGTTCATGTTTTGCTTGTGTATACAGTGTGCTCCTGCACTATGTGGCCTCCGTGCTACTTCGTGTGTACGGAAGCCTGTGTCGCAGGACGAGCTGAGTAACAGAATGATGCTACAGCAACATCTCCACGAATTTCTTCATACCGATTTGGACTCAGATTAGCATGAGTTATTGCCTTATATGAGGGCAAAAGGAGGGTCTGTGGTTCTCAAAATCCGGACCCTGTTGTTTTCCCGATATCGAGGTCCAATACCCGTGTCACAAAATCTCAATGTACCAAGACGATTTTGGTGTCTATGAACCGATAATGATTAGGACATCAGTCCTATGTATTTGCGTTACAATCGAGGGTTGCCAACACCCCTAAATCACAGTCTCCGTCCCATCCCTTAAACTCCATTTTGTGAACGGCATCCATCTTGCATCTTGCCCTCATGATAAGTCAATTAAAGGTCGAGCTTGATCCAAATAGACACGTCCACCTTTCGTGACTCTCCCCTGACCTGTCCCAACTGACTCCACTGTCTTCGGCCAAACCTGTTTAGGCAGCTCCTCGCCCAGCGGCCGAATACGATAGCATCTACGCATAACATTCCACGAACCATTCACTACATACAGACCATGCTTTCTGCAAACATGCACCTGTCCACGTTCCTTGTTTATGGCCAGTTTTATGACTGGGTTGTACCTTTCTTTATTGAGGTTTCATCGATATCTGATGGGAGTTCCAGGCCTAACTGGGTAATCTATCAACGAACTGGACATCTAAAATATGGGCTTGCTTACATGACTTCGCTCTTTGTATTATTGTAGAAATATGTATATTGCCATACCATAAACTCAAGAATTCTTGCTTGAAGCCATGTATCGTGTATATAAGGAGAAGGCTGGTTCTGTAAAAACGAACAGTCTCCCTAGAACCTACTCTCCGTGTGGTGTACTTCTGGGACACGTGTTACTTGGTAGCTACCAATAAAACTTGATCTTTGACTGCGACTAGAAGACTCCGTGTTTCTGTGGTCCGGAACAAGGGAGAACTCAGAGGTCTTCGGGTGTTATTCCCTGACACCAGCGGGTTCCTAAAAACCCGTTACCTCAGTGTTTTTCCTGTCCTTGACTGATCCGTGGCCAGGGTTGGTCTTCACACCATTCTAGATAAATATAGTGCTGAAACTCTATACTGCACCTTCTATTTTCTGTCTTTTCTTCAATAAAGACATACCTTTGCATCCGTTAATTTTCCATGCTTTTCGCAATCTACTATATGAAAAGTCATACATTTATTTTCCATAGCATGTTCCTATGTTTCCCCACCTTTAGAGCACATTCTCTCCATACTGTTTATGATATATAGATGTGGTTCTATAATTTTTCTCCTGTAAGCTGATTGAAGTAATGCTGCTAGAACTATAGCGTGTTCCATTTTTCCCCTTCCTATAGATGTATAGGATTTCCAAACTTCCATCAAACTTTAGGTAATTTTCTCAGTAGTAAAATCCTAGTGTGTACTTAAGTTTGCCCCATTTAGAGTTATACTTTCTTGAATTTCATTCCCGAAATCTGCTTAGTATATTCCTATGTTCTTATCTTCCTTTTAGACTCATAAATGGTTGCCCTGATATACTTTATATATGGTTATGTGCTCTTTGTTATCTTGATTATTGATTGCCTCTTAGTTATAAACTGTATGCTTGCTGAATCTGAATTCTAGATAAAATCTTTAAACTTCCCAGTAGTTTGTGGTCATTTAATTACAAAGAAAAATAAAAGTTGGTACATGGTTTGTCTACCTTTCTTTTACAGCTAGCTCCCTGATCCATTGTGGTCATAGGTACCCGTAACGGTGGATTGGTAAGTCGGGTACATGAGAAATAAATAGGAAGGAACCAGGGTTACTGGTAGTAGAGTGTAAGGTCACCTGATTAATGTATATGATAAATTGGAAGTTTATGGGCCCGATACGTGTATGGTAAAATTATTGACCGGGTGACCTGCGCGCTCTATCACACTGTACCCCTACAGTGTCTAAGTCCATTCTTAGACATTGTAAGTGCAGTAAAGTCATAAAGAGTATATTGTCCGGGACTTTTTCGTTACGAACTCCACAGCACCATAATGGCTTTACTGAATTCTGCAAAGTTTGGTAGCAAACTTCATAGCATAAAAACCCATACTGATGCCAGTGTGGGATTTATTATACCATGTACTCAGAGGGCATTTTAGTAAACACCAGCCTCCCACCACAAGACTTGTTTCTGGACCTCTGGGGTGGGAACCTTTGATCACTGAGCCCAGAAACAAAGCCTTTCCTGGGCAGAGGTGGTCAGACCCCCCCCAGGTCAAGAAGAGCCATTCGTGGCAGGAGAGCTTTACAGGCCTAGTCGTGTTTGTAACATGACCCGCAGCCTATTCTGCTGTCAGAAGCAGGCCCCCTTCCAGTCTCCCCTCCTTTTCGGAGGACGACAGGCGGGAAAAATTATAACAGTCCAGAAGGTGTGCCCACCTATGTCAACTCTACCCTCAGTTGGGGGAGTTGAAGTGAAGTCCACTTTTCAGTTCCTGTCATCTTGTAGAGGGCAGGCCTTCTCAAATCAGGATCGGGGATTGTGCCCACTCCCCCACATGCAGTGAGCACACCAAGGGTGTAGTCACCCTAAGGTAAGTAGCTGATTGGATACTGACTTCAAGATCCCTAAAATGCCCCCAAAATACAGTATTTACGGACAGCCTTGAACCAAGAAGACAGATTCCCCCAACCTACAAAGAAGAAGGATGAAAGAAGACGCCTAGCAGAGGAGACTGCAGAGAACTGACTTGGCTTCAGCCCTACCGGCCCGTTTGCAGTTTCCAGACAACATGTGCAAAAAATCGCCTTGTCCTGCAGCCAGCGACCTCAGAACCCCTGGGTGGACTGACTGCCTTCAACAAAGACCGTATCCGCTGTGAACAGCAGCGCTATTCAACAGAATCACCAAAGAAAGACTCTGAGCCTGACTCCTGGAACCATCACTGCACCCGACGCCTACGCCCCGAGTCTGAGTGGCTCACTGGCCCCAGCAAGGTCCCCCAGCACTCTAAAGTCAGAGTCCATCATGGGTTGACCCCTCCAGGACTCCCCGACATCACCTGCAGACCCTGTACGGAGACCCCCCAAACGCGAAAGCCGCGGTAAGGTAAAATCAGACCTCAAAAGGCAAACCTACATCCACCTAGCCCTATACCCTGGAGAAGAGAAACTGAGGTGCACCTATGTATCATAGTCCTCCTACAAACCTGCTCAACTGTTGGTTCATCCCGGAAGACTTCCTACACCGATATTGCAGCCAAAATCCAAAATCAGCAACTCCCTTTGAAAACAACAGAGCACCAGACCCCAAAACAGCACCCTTCACACTGACGCCCCTGTGCCGCTGTGGTTGCACTTTGTGTGCTAACTCGTATCCCCCTTTGCCCTGAGCTTAAGTCCACAACCTTTTGACCTTCTTGTGAGCAGCCACCAAACGGAGGCACCCTATCACCCATTGGATAACATTCAGCTTCATCACTCTGTACCCAGCCGCCCTAGTGCTTTTCAAGGTACTTTGAGAGCACATCCATGACCTTCTGGGATTCCTGGCTCTAACCCCCAAAAACCAACTCTCAACCCTAAGTACTTACCTCGAAACTGTTAACATTGTTTACTCCCATAGGAAGGCATTGACTGCTTTCTTGTGAAATTTGTTCTGTGTATTGAGTTGGTTTGTATGAAACGCTAACAAACTTTGTATGTACAAAAACTGATTTACTTTTCTTTTCTCTAGGAAATCTCCCAGTGTGGTATCTAGGCATATCACACTGAGCAGAAAAAGTAACTTGAAAAGTAATCTAAAAAGTAATAGGCAAAGTAATCTAAAAAGTAACTGAAGAGTAAGTCCAATTGTTTTATGAATAAGTGACTTACCTGTAACCCATCCACTTGAATTCAACTGTATTCAAACTGTATTTGCTTGCATTATTCTTGCAAAGTATTATCACACATACCTGTAACAGACCTGGCTTGGTTTTAGAAAATAAAATACAACTAAATAAAATTGTTATACAAACAAAGTGGTCTGAGTTCAGTCTTTCAGTGTGTGGCATCATTTCTTGCCTTAGTAGGTAAAATTAATGCATACAACTACCCTCTGATAAAGCTTTTATACTCGCTCACACTACCACATATAGAGAGTAAAGTATTATCTACTTTAGCCTCTGCCTACCTTTGGGGATCCACTGGACACGGTGCACACTATAGCTTACTTTGGTATAGTAAATACAGACCCAGCTTCCTTCATTGGTGGATCAGTGGTGGGGTCTACAATCATTGCATTTGTTGAACTGACTTGGTAAACAGCTGATCACACGACAGAACTCCTAAATAGTCTTTATAATTTTGAATTTTTTGAATAGACACATTTTTTCAAGTGACTAGGGCCTAGATGTATCAAGCCTTTTGCGATTCGTTAAGGCCGAAATTCGCAGAATTTCGGCCGTAACTTATCGCAAACGGACATTTTGCATCTTTTGGGACGTATGTGAAATTAGCAAAATAAGGAATCGGAAAAATTTGCGATTCCTTATTTTGCTTAAGCATTTAAGGAATCGCAATTTTGCGATTCCTTAAATGCCATGTATGAAGATTTTTTAAATTGCGAATTCAGGTTAAGGAATCGCAAAATAACACTGATTTGAGGTTCGTGTTAATTTGCAAAATCCTTTCAAAACCCACATTTTGGCAATTTTGAGGGTGGCATGTAACACACACATGCCCTTAGGGCATGTATGTGCGCCATATGCACACACATGTAAGTTTCAGGGGTGCAGCAGGGTGTTCATGAGACACCCCTGCACCCTTGAAATAATTCTCAAATTGCGATTAGCAAACTGCGTATTCGCAATTTGAGAATTACTTCACGATCATTCCTATGGGCCTCCGGGCCCATAGGAATGCATTGGAAATTATTCCTTATTTGCAAATTTGCAAAATGGGAATTCGCAAATAAAGAATAATAAGGAATCGCTAAAAAAAGCGATTTTTTACATACATTCCATTTTGCGAATTCTAAATAGCGATTCGCTAAAAATCGCTATTTAAGATTCGAAAAATGGAATCTTGATACATCAAGGCCTAAAAGACTTGTTAGGGCCTTGGTAAGGTCCATTTAGAATTTTAGAAAAATAAAAACTTAGTTATGGGTTAGAGGGTTTTGATTTTCTTCAGAACGTCTCTTAAGAAGAACCCAACTGTTAGTGGAAACATACCAATTGGCATGGAGAATATGGTTGAGGAGCTCGACCTCACCCCTTACCTCCATTTAGAATTTAAGGAGTTTAGGTCTCTGTGCAAACCTAAAAACATTGTTATGGGGTCCCAACCCTCCAAACAAAAGCTCAAAGAGCTGTTGGCAGGTTCTGCAATGGACCACTCCTCTGAGCAAGATGAGGCCCTCTCAAATGGGGAAGAAGGAGGAGGGGGTGAGGATAACTTCCAACCCCCTCACTTCTTAGAGAGAACATGGTCCCTGTGCCCCTTACTCCAGGAATACAACTCACAGCACCTAGATACCACACAGGTAGGTCAGGTGCTTCTGAGTCCCTTGAGGACAGCCTCAATGAAAAGGCCAACTTTTAGTAAGGTTGGCTAAAAGATTGGACTAAGAGACCAGACTCCTGGCTCCAGAAAAAGAAAGAGCAGAAAAGGGCCTAGCTCCAATCAATGATGGCAGCAATTTAATAAACAGGGTCAGAGAGCAATCTTATGATCCCCAAATCCCCAAAGGGATTGTCCCCAAATGTGAGGGTGGTGATCATATCACCAAGTGATTCACAGCCTTTAAGAGAGCTTGTGAAGCCAAAAAAAGTGACAACAACTCACTGGGTAGCACTCCTTTGGGAACTGTTCTTTAGTAAAAGCAGAGACAGACTTCTGACTATGAACTCATGAAGGGCACACTGATTGAGGGATTTGGAATCACTTCTGAGGAGTATCGAATTAGATTCAGGAGGGCTCATAATATTCAGAGTCAGCCCTGGGTGAAATTTGTAGACTACTCAATGAAAACACAAGGTGGCTGGTTGACTGAAAGTAAGATGCAAGAATATGATGCTCTTTATAATTTGTTTATGAAAGAACACATATTAAGTAATTGCATTGATGAAAAGTTGCATCAGTATATGGGAGACCTCGGTCCAATTTGTCCCAGGAATTGTAAAAGAAAGCTGACCATCGGGTCAAGACAAGGGTGAATAAGACGTCTACTGGGAGTGACCAAAAGAAAGGGGTAAAAAAAAGTTTCCCAGAGGAAAGACAGTGAGCTTCTTAAAGATAAAATAAAAGAGTCTAAGGTAGCCTACCAAAAACTTGTCCAGGAGGGTGGGCCCAAAGTTACCTCACATATTAAAACTAGGTACCAAGGTAAGAGTTGGGATCCCAACAAGGCATGGTATCAAAACTGTCAATAGACAGGACACCACACCGAGGACCCTAGCTGTGCTAAGAACCCCTAGTGTAGCTCCTGTGGTTACCAGTGTAGCTTTGGAGAGTGATCCCTCAGATGAGAAAGACCCCCTAGCGTTCAATTGGAAAATGGGCACAAAAGGTAAGTTTGAGATTCCAGAGAAAAGTAGACACTTCCACCACCTACTGGTGAATGGAATCCCAGCCACTGCCCTGAGAGATACCCGCGTCAGTCACACTGTGTTGCATGACAGGTTGGTACTCTCAAACCAGTATGTCCCAGGGGAAAAAAAAAGAGTAAGGGCTATGCCAGGGGTGGTCACTGTTGGGCCTGTAGCTGTAGTGCCCCTAGCAATAGCTGGGTCCCTTAGTTGGGGAAAGGTGGTAGTCAATAAAGACCTCCCCTTGATTGTCTCCTTGGGAATGACCACTCAGAGGCTGGCAAGAGCCAAACTGATTTACAGGTCCATAGCCAGACCTCATCCAAGAAACCTGGGGGGAAGGCTGAACCTTTAGTTAGTGCATATAAGCCCCAAAAGAAACAAGCATTTGCAATGAAATAGGTCTCGCATTTGTTAAAGTCAGAGCTGTTGGTGTTGAAAATTACAATGTTTTTTACTTTTGCTTTTTTATTTGCAATGGACTGTGATTTGCCGCTGGTGATGGAAAGGCACAGGGAGATGCAGTTCCACATCTGCAACTAAAATATAAAGTATAGCGAATACTTATTGCATTGTCCCATTTCTGATTGCTTTCTGTATAATGTAAGAGGTTTGACTTGATACATTAAGTAGGCTGAGCAGGCATCCTGGAGCCTTCACCCCACAACGTTATCTCCTAAGCCCTGTGATTGGATGACGTCTGGTGATATCTCTTCATGATACGATGCTATGAAGATGCAGCCATGAATCATGAGAAGAAGTGGCAGAACATTCAGAGAGGGGGCAGCAATGCCAGTCCTTTAGAAGTCAGAATCTGTATTTTATTAACACTCAGAATGTTACTAATGAAAAAATGAACACGCTTCTTAGCTACATAATTATACTTGGGAGCATGACATAAAATGAACGCATCTGGAAACTCACATGCGAGATAGGCTGGCTATTTTGAAGCCTTTTTTATTTTCCCTGCTACTCATGCTATGTGTGGACAAGGACTACTTTGTAAAAGGAAATGCACCCGGAGTCACAGGGGTCACGGAGCTATTTTCCCTGGAGAGCAGGGCTGGGGAGGTCTGTAAAGAAGGCAGGGGCCACAGAGGCCTCTTCTTTCATTTCTTAAATATACCCTAATGAAACTGCAGCCTTCACGCCAACTTGCTAGAAAAAACAGACACTTCCAGACCCAAGAGGCGGGAATTTAAAGAAGATTAAGCCGATCTTTCATTCTTATTTTTCACAGCAGAGGTAAGATTTGTTTTCAGCTCTGCAAAGTTAGAGAATAATTTCCAAAAGATCATCTGTGTATTCCCTTCTCTTTCGTGTTTTTTTATCTTTCTCTTATTTCTTGCATTGCACTATTGATACAGACGTTATTATGCCCGGACAGCCGCGCAGGCTGCAAAATTAAAAGTGAAAGTGCTTGTAAAACGTTGGTCAGCTCAGCTGCTCCAAGGCTCTATAAATTAAAAGTGCAATCGGCAGTAATGGACAGAGCTGCCGACTTTGGAGCTGGCGACTTCGAGCATGGGCTTAGCATTGTGCTCATGTGAAGCACTCCAATACCTGTGGGTTGAGTTCCGCTATATATTAACTGCAACAAAAACCAGAAAAACACCTCTGCATGAAACATGCTCCTGCATCTGATCCCAACAAAAACAGGATCCCAGGGACCTGGTAATGAATTGCTTAGTGCTAGAGGCAACGAATTATGGAATGCTATTACGTCATAAATGAAGTCACTTCCTTCTCTGGAAGCATTTAGGGTACATTATAAAAAAGAAGTGTCAGAAGCATTTTTGTTCTCTTAGATATGACCAAAAAAGCCTTATGTACAACTGAACTATAGTCCTCCTTAATGGTAATCACGTTATCGACCACAGAAGGCAGAAGGGCAGATTAACTGCTCCCGGAAACATCTCAGCAGCGGGCACTCAACCCGCCGAGTTATCTCGCTGGATTCCAGCATGGCGGCAGCAGGAGCCAGGTGCAGGCTCTCGCTGACATTAAACTCCACCGCTGAGCTGCAGGGCGGAGCGCGCAAGCTCAGTGTGAAGGTATAGGGATTCCACTGAGAAGTGCCAGTACTATCCCATTGAAAGGTGAAGCACTCTTTCCGTGATATCTCTCTCCTACCAACTGCAGATAAAGCAGCCTACATAACAAGCACCTGCACTGTCCTAATAATAGAACAGCAGCGATGAAGCGAAACCTCGGTAATGCCCAGCTTAATGTACAGTTGCCCTGATAAGAAGTACTGGTGCTGTGCAATAAAAGTACCGCAGACTCACGAGTAGCGTTGGTACTGTCCCATTAAATGTCTGGCAGCCCATTAGAGGGTAGGTGCCCTTGTAAGTATTGCACTTTTGCTGAGAAAAGCGAACCCTTTCCACTAATAGTGTAACAGGCCTCGTGATAAGTGCTGATGCCATAAGCTGTTTTGCCCCGAGTGCTGGTGAAAGAAGTGTTAGTGCTCAGACCCGGACAGTATCGACCCCTGTAAAGCACAGGAATGCCCCAGACACCTCATCCACTTACTATGTTGTTTCTTTACGGGGCCTTATATATCACCTCGTGGTGAACATGTCTCCATCATTCCAATGAGCCTAGTCGTTAACAGGCTTCCACCCCTGTCTGCCCTACCACAGTATTGGCCACCGCTGATTTCCAGCGCTGTAAACATCCGGTGTCAGTTATATCCTGCTCAATGGTAATCACGTTATCGACCACAGTAGGTTGAAGGGTGGATTTGATGCTCTCGGAAACTTCTCAGCAGCGGGCACTTAACCCGCTGAGTTATCTCGCTGGATTCCAGCATGGCGGCAGCAGAAGCCAGGTGAAGGCTCTCGCTGACATTAAACTTCACCGCTGAGCTGCAGGACGGAGCGAGTGAGCTCAGTGTGAAGCTATAGGGGTTCCACTGAGAAGTGCCGGTACTATCCCATTGAAAGGTGAAGCACTCTTTCTGTGAAATCTCTCTCCTAACAACTGCAGATATAGCAGCCTGTATAGCAAGTGCCTGCACTGTCCTAATAATAGAACAGCACCATGAAGAGAAACCTCGGTAATGCCCAGCTGAATGTACAGTTGCCCTGATAAGAAGTACTGGTGCTGTGCAATAAAAGTACCACAGACTCACGAGTAGCGTTCTTACTGTCCCACTAAATATCTGGCACCCCAGTAAAGGGTAGGTGCCCTTGTAACTATTGCACTTTTGCTGAGACGTGCGAACCTTTTCCACTAATAGTGTAACAGGCCTCGTGATTAGTGCTGATGCCATAAGTTGCTTTGCCCTGAGTGCTGGTGAAAGAAGTGTTAGTGCTCAGACCCGGACATTATTGACCCCTGTAAAGCACAGGAGGCGCCAGACACCTCATCCACTTACTATGTTGTTGCTTTACGCAGCCTTATCTATCACCTCGTGGTGAACATGTCTCCATCATTCCAACGAGCCTCGTCGGTAACAGGCTTCCACTCCTGCCTGCCCTACCACAGTATTGGCCCCAGCTGATTTGCAGCTCTGTAAACATCCGGTGTCAGTTATATCCTGCTCAATGGTAATCACGTTATCTACCACAGAAGGTAGAAGGACGGATTTGCCGCTCCCGGAAACTTCTCAGCAGCGGGCACTCAACCCGCCGAGTTATCTCCCTGGATTCCAGCATGGCGGCAGCAGAAGCCAGATGCAGGCTCTCGCTGACATTAAATTCCACCGCTGAGCTGCAGGGCGGAGAGCGTGAGCTCAGTGTGAAGGTATAGGGGTTCCACTGAGAATTGCCACTACTATCCCATTGAAAGGTGAAGCACTCTTGCCGTGAAATCTCTCTCCTGCCAACTGCAGATATAGCAGCCTGCATAACAAGCTCCTGCACTGTCCTAATAATAGAACAGCAGCCATGAAGTGAAACCTAGGTAATGCCCAGCTGAATGTACAGTTGCCCTGATAAGAAATACTGGTGCTGTGCAATAAAAGTACCGTAGACTCACGAGTAGCGTTGGTACTGTCCCACTAAACGTTTGGCAGCACAGTAGAGGGTAGGTGCCCTTGTAAGTATTGCCATTTTTGCTGAGAAATACAAACTCTTTCCACTAATAGTGTAACAGGCCTTGTGATTAGTGCTGGTGAAAGAAGTGTTAGTGCTCAGACCCGGACAGTATCGACCCCCGTAAAGCGCAGAATGCGCCAGACACCGCATCCACTTACTATGTTGTTGCTTTACGCAGCCTTATATATCACCTCGTGGTGAAAATGTCTCCATCATTCCAATGACCTTAGTCTGTAACAGGCTTCCACCGCTGCCTGCCTTACCACAGTATGGGCAACCGCTGATTTGCAGAACTGTAAACATCCGGTGTCAGTTATGTCCTATTCAATGATAATCACGTTATCGACCACAGAAGGTAGAAGAACGGATTCGCCGCTCCCGAAACTTCTCAGCAGCGGGCACTCAACTCGCAGAGTTATCTCGCTGGATTCCAGCATGGCGGCAACAGGAGCCAGGAGCTGGCTCTCGCTGACACTAAACTCCACCGCTGAGCTGCAGGGCGGAGAGCGTGAGCTCAGTGTGAAGGTATAGGGGTTCCACTGAGAAGTGCCGGTACTATCTCATTGAAAGGTGAAGCACTCTTGCCGTGAAATCTCTCTCCTACCAACTGCAGATATAGCAGCCTGCATAACATTGCGTGCACTGTCCTAATAATAGAACAGCAGCGATGAAGTGAAACCTCGGTAATGCTCAGCTGAATGTACAGTTGCCCTGATAAGAAGTACTGGTAATGTGCAATAAAAGTACCGCAGACTCATGAGTAGTGTTGGTACTGTCCCACTAAACGTCTGGCAGCCCAGTAGAGGGTAGGTGCCCTTGTAAGCATTGCACTTTTGCTGAGAAGTGCGAACCCTTTCCACTAATAGTGTACCAGGCCTCGTGGTAAGTGCTGATGCCATAAGCTACTTTGCCCCGAGTGCTGGTAAAAGAAGTGTTAGTGCTCAGATCCGGACAGTATCGACCCCTGTAAAGCACAGGAGGCGCCAGACACCTCATCCACTTACTGTGTTGTTGCTTTACGCGGCCTTATCTATCACCTCGTGGTGAACATGTCTCCATCATTCCAACGAGCCTCGTCGGTAACAGGCTTCCACTCCTGCCTGCCCTACCACAGTATTGGCCCCAGCTGATTTGCAGCTCTGTAAACATCCGGTGTCAGTTATATCCTGCTCAATGGTAATCACGTTATCTACCACAGAAGGTAGAAGGACGGATTTGCCGCTCCCGGAAACTTCTCAGCAGCGGGCACTCAACCCGCCGAGTTATCTCCCTGGATTCCAGCATGGCGGCAGCAGAAGCCAGATGCAGGCTCTCGCTGACATTAAATTCCACCGCTGAGCTGCAGGGCGGAGAGCGTGAGCTCAGTGTGAAGGTATAGGGGTTCCACTGAGAATTGCCACTACTATCCCATTGAAAGGTGAAGCACTCTTGCCGTGAAATCTCTCTCCTGCCAACTGCAGATATAGCAGCCTGCATAACAAGCTCCTGCACTGTCCTAATAATAGAACAGCAGCCATGAAGTGAAACCTAGGTAATGCCCAGCTGAATGTACAGTTGCCCTGATAAGAAATACTGGTGCTGTGCAATAAAAGTACCGTAGACTCACGAGTAGCGTTGGTACTGTCCCACTAAACGTTTGGCAGCACAGTAGAGGGTAGGTGCCCTTGTAAGTATTGCCATTTTTGCTGAGAAGTGCAAACTCTTTCCACTAATAGTGTAACAGGCCTTGTGATTAGTGCTGGTGAAAGAAGTGTTAGTGCTCAGACCCGGACAGTATCGACCCCCGTAAAGCGCAGAATGCGCCAGACACCGCATCCACTTACTATGTTGTTGCTTTACGCAGCCTTATATATCACCTCGTGGTGAAAATGTCTCCATCATTCCAATGACCTTAGTCTGTAACAGGCTTCCACCGCTGCCTGCCTTACCACAGTATGGGCAACCGCTGATTTGCAGAACTGTAAACATCCGGTGTCAGTTATGTCCTATTCAATGATAATCACGTTATCGACCACAGAAGGTAGAAGAACGGATTCGCCGCTCCCGAAACTTCTCAGCAGCGGGCACTCAACTCGCAGAGTTATCTCGCTGGATTCCAGCATGGCGGCAACAGGAGCCAGGAGCTGGCTCTCGCTGACACTAAACTCCACCGCTGAGCTGCAGGGCGGAGAGCGTGAGCTCAGTGTGAAGGTATAGGGGTTCCACTGAGAAGTGCCGGTACTATCCCATTGAAAGGTGAAGCACTCTTGCCGTGAAATCTCTCTCCTACCAACTGCAGATATAGCAGCCTGCATAACATTGCGTGCACTGTCCTAATAATAGAACAGCAGCGATGAAGTGAAACCTCGGTAATGCTCAGCTGAATGTACAGTTGCCCTGATAAGAAGTACTGGTAATGTGCAATAAAAGTACCGCAGACTCATGAGTAGTGTTGGTACTGTCCCACTAAACGTCTGGCAGCCCAGTAGAGGGTAGGTGCCCTTGTAAGCATTGCACTTTTGCTGAGAAGTGCGAACCCTTTCCACTAATAGTGTACCAGGCCTCGTGGTAAGTGCTGATGCCATAAGCTACTTTGCCCCGAGTGCTGGTAAAAGAAGTGTTAGTGCTCAGATCCGGACAGTATCGACCGCTGTAAAGCACAGGATGCGCCAGACACCTCATCCACTTACTGTGTTGTTGCTTTAAGCGGTCTTATATATCACCACCTGGTGAACATGTCTACATCATTGCAATGAGCCTAGTCGGTAACAGGCTTCCACCCCTGCCTGCCCTACCACAGTATGGGCCACCGCTGATTTGCAGCGCTGTAAACATCCGGTGTCAGTTATGTCCTGCTCAATGGTAATCACGTTATCGACCACAGAATGTAGAAGGGCGGATTTGCGGCTCCCGGAAACTTCTCAGTAGCGGGCACTCAACCCGCCGAGTTATCTCCCTGGTTTCCAGCATGGCGGCAGCAGGAGCCACTTGCAGGCTCTCGCTGACATTAAATTCCAACGCTGAGCTGCAGGGCGGAGCGCGTGAGCTCAGTGTGAAGTAATAGGGGTTCCACTGAGAAGTGCCGGTACTATCCCATTGAAAGGTGAAGCACTCTTGCTGTGAAATCTCTCTCCTAACAACTGCAGATATAGCAGCCTGCATAACAAGCGCCTGCACTGTCCTAATAATAGAACAGTAGCCATGAAGTGAAACCTCGGTAATGCCCAGCTGAATGTACAGTTGCCCTGATAAGAAGTACTGGTGCTGTGCAATAAAAGTACCACAGACTCACGAGTAGCGTTGGTACTGTCCCACTAAACATCTGGCAGCCCAGTAGAGGGTAGGTGCCAATGTAAGTATTGCACTATTGCTGAGACGTGCCAACCTTTTCCACTAATAGTGTAACAGGCCTCGTGATAAGTGCTGATGCCATAACCTGCTTTGCCCCGAGTGCTGGCGAAAGAAGTCTTAGTGGTCAGACCCGGACAGTATCGACCCCTGTAAAACACAAGATGCTCCAGACACCGCATCCACTTACTATGTTGTTGCTTTACGGGGCCTTATATATCACCTCGTGGTAAACATGTCTCCATCATTCCAATGAGCCTAGTCGGTAACAGGCTTCCACCCCTGACTGCCCTACCACAGTATTGGCCACAGCTGATTTGCAGCTCTGTAAACATCCAGTTTCAGTTATATCCTGCTTAATGGTAATCACGTTATCTACCACAGAAGGTAGAAGGACGGATTTGCCGCTCCCGGAAACTTCTCAGCAGCGGGCACTCAACTCGCCGAGTTATCTCGCTAGATTCCAGCATAGCGGCAGCAGGAGCCAGGTGCAGGCTCTCGCTGACATTAAATTCCACCGCTGTGCTGCAGGGCGGAGCGCGTGAGCTCAGTGTGAAGGTATAGGGGTTCCACTGAGCAGTGCCGGTACTATCCCATTGAAAGGTGAAGCACTCTTGCCGTGAAATCTCTCTCCAACCAACTGCAGATATAGCAACAGGCTTCCACCCCTGTCTGCCCTACCACACTATTGGCCATCGCTGATTTGCAGCGCTGTAAACATCCGGTGTCAGTTATATCCTGCTCAATGGTAATCACGTTATCCCTGTATAGCATGGCGGCAGCAGGAACCAGGTGCAGGTTCTCGCTGACAGTAAACTCCACCACTGAGCTGCACGTCGGAGCGCGGGAGCTCAGTGTGAAGGTATAGGGGTACCACTGAGAAGTGCCGGTACTATCCCATTGAAAGGTGAAGCACTCTTGCCGTGAAATCTCTCTCCTACCAACTTCAGATATAGCAGCCTGCATAACAAGCCCCACCCCTAGTTAAAATTAAAATGTAAACAAAAAACCCTGGTATCAACTTTCTAGGAATTCCTGGTCAGAAGGCCCTGTTGCCCCCATATCTGGAAGTAATACATAAAACACCACAGGAGAGGCATTCACAGTCATGTGATCCTGGACCTTGGCAGTAAGGCACATTTGGTTTATGCAGAAAAATGCACTCTTTCTAAAATTGGCTTTGTCAGAAAACAACCTAAACTCCGGCTTTACCATTAAAGAGTATTTCAAATTACAATTTATTTGAGTGGGACAATGTTTCTTTCTCAGGTCCAAAATTTAAATTATGGTGTAATAAGTTAACCCAGTGTTAGTCTATGTGAGAGCTAGCTTTACAACATTGAAAACTACCTCTAGGATGTTTTCTTTGTCCAGGCATGTAAAACTGAAATAAACATGGCCTCCTTTTTCAATACAATGCACACTGCCCTGTGAGCCTTTCGGGTCAGACTTAGGGGTGACTTATAAGTATTAAGCAGGAAGGTTTAGGCTTGGCAAAAGCTTTGTTTTCCCTGGGGGTAGACACCAGTTTAAAACTGCACTACAGATTTCAGTGGGAGGCCTGGGATATGTTTTTGCATCTCTTCTTCAGTGGGGGGGGGGGGCACAAAAAGTGCTGCAGCCCACTAGTAGTATATAATATCCAAGCCCTGGGTACATTTAGTCCCATAAACGTGGGTCCTACATGTAAAGTAAATGTAACCAATCAGGCGTAGGACAATTTTACCCTGTTTTGATGGGAGAGGAAAATCACTTTACCACTGATTAGCAGGAGCAAAGTGCACAGAGGCCTTAAAGCTAACAAAGACGGGTTCAGCAAATGAAAGAAAAGATCTGAGGTGACCTTGCATACAGGGCCAAGTTGAACACCACCTCATTCTGTTCCTGGTCATAACATCTAGAACTAATATTACCGTCTCTCTGAATATTAATATTTTGGCAGGTTGTAAGGCTGACCAACAGATATGAAACTATCACCATTGACATTGATTAGCTGCAAAAATACCTTAAAAGCATCTATTGTTTTTTCTCTTTGATAGGTATACAAGCCCAGCCTTAATATAAACATTTATTAGATATCTCTAGATGGTAAATAGTGTTTGAACAGAACACAAGTAATCCTTCTTCCATTTCACCACAGCCAGTAGGTTTTCCTCTTGTTCTGTACCACTACCCAGGTTCATAACATGTGTGTACAACTTAGGAGCCATCAAGCACAAGACTCACATGAACAGACAGAAGGAGGAGCAGATTTTATTAACAACAATTCCAGCCCAACTGAGCAGCAAAAAAGTAAACTTATCAGAAAACCTAAATGTGTGCAATAGCAAAGCAAAAACAGAGATGCCTATAAAATGTTGTGGACAATAAATCACAAAAAATATGCTTTAATTAAAAAAAAAAACAACTCTAAACCACTAAGGGAATGTTTGACGATAAAAGAATCTCCCAAATTAGGTAAGGCATACCATTTACAGCCTTCACCCCCTAACACTTAAAACACTTCACGCTCAATTAACACATGTTGAGATGTTTTGAAAATACAAAAGAAAACATAATCAATCACAAAAGAAAATTAAACATGGAAACATAAATCATAATCTTTTTACGAAGTGAGACATCATCTAAACTGGCACATGGTGCACAAATATCTTTGGGTATACTTAATTGAAAGCTGAGAAAGAAGAAGATCGGAGAGACGTACATATTTGTCATAGAAACTGTTGGAACCTGGGATGTCAGGTCACCTAGGGTAGCCTGGCCTAGGGGTAAGGCATGCAATTCTAGAGGCACAGTGTGAAGGTTGCAAACCACCCAAGAGTAAATCCACGCAATAATACTTAAAAAGGACGCTACACCAATTGGTTAGGAAAATAAGTACCTGTTTATAAAAATAATATACTCTGTTCTCTTATACTTTAGAATTCACAGTTCAGTACTTTACAATCAATCAGGTGAAATAACAGTTCGCTTACGTCTTGGGAGAGAAAACCACAACTCAGTATAAGCAAATGCAGATGTCAGGGAATTAATAACAATCTTTTTAGCAGTTTCAACTGGCATTAATAATCAACATCAATAGTATCTGTCCTTACAAACGTTTCCAGCATCACTGGTTCTGTTTTTACCTCAATGCCTAAACCTTTACCTCCCTCTACTCTTATATCCACTCAACAGATACACATCTAAAGAGAGGTTTTCTTATGTCTTTACATGAGCCTCTGCAGCTCCTAGAAGGAACTCTTCAACACCCACTTAGTTGCAGTAATTGGCGGTATAACAGTGAGCTAGGGCACTTCCCACATGTACTGATATTAGTTTCCCTCAGAAGGGTAGGACCTTGGCTTATCTCCCACTTCGCTATTCTCTGAAGCGCTTTATCCTGGGAGTGCTCAGCTCTCCCCTTCACCCCCTCTCTCCTTACTGTCTCAGTGGCGGTACTGCCACGGTCCTCCGGCTTCTGGCTGACAACCGGCCACTGACGATTCTGCCAAGCTCCCCCGACCAGCTACTTAGCCTGGTGCTGGCGTGGGGAAAAACAACACCAATAGCGCGGGTACTTGTCAGGCTTCCGCCCCTTCCCCACTGCTCAGCGCTGCTCCTCCGTGTTGGCGCTTCAGCAGGGAAAGAGGTACCTGAAGCGGAGAAGCGCCAAAGCCTGCTCCCTTGCCGATCGTCTCCCCGCCGGTCTGGGCGTCACTCGCTCAGCGGTTCCACTGCGCAAATGCGGGGGAGTAGTGTCGCCGGCTGGGAGTCGGTTCCAATCACCTGACGCTGGAAGCGTCTCCTGCGGGGGCCTGCTCACTTCTTGGATCGCCTCACAATCACAGAGCAAGGCAGCGCGGGCGCGAGGGACTAGTGTTCCCGCTTGGCGCCGCGCTGTCACCGCTCCTTCGCTCACAGTCCTTCCCCTCACCTGGCTCCAGGAATAACGCTATTCAGAGCGGAACGCTCACTACTCAGGGCCACAGAGGCTCCGCAGCCACTTGCCTCTCCCTCAAAGCTTCGGGGAAATACAGAGCACAACTCCTGGCTGGAATCTGCTTCCTCCACAACGCTGGTAGGTGAAGCTCTGCCACAGGGGAATTAGGGAAGTCTCCCTGCAAGAGCGTTCCGCTAGGGATCAATGGGGCCAAGGCTTAGAGGGGGCTTCCACCGCAATTAGATTGATCTCTTCAGCAGAAGAAGGTGGTTGGGAGGGATTGGTCAGGGGTTGAAGGGGGAACGTCTCCCTGT
This sequence comes from Lissotriton helveticus, assembly GCF_964261635.1. Classification (NCBI taxonomy): domain Eukaryota; kingdom Metazoa; phylum Chordata; class Amphibia; order Caudata; family Salamandridae; genus Lissotriton; species Lissotriton helveticus. The sequence goes on from NC_136059.1 coordinate 1,549,983,148, forward strand.
AGTGGCTGTCTGTCACAAGGACAAACTAACTGCTCCCAGTGCGTCCTCCTCCTCTCACCACTGCCTCACTCCTCCACTCTCTGGTCAGCACAAAATGGCTTCCCAACCCCTGCCCTTTTATAGACAACCCCCACAGAGTCCAGTAGGGTCCAGAAGGTTCTGGAAGGCCTAAGGTTATCCTATGGGGCAGTCTAAGATGTGGCAGTTGGAAACAGTTAGGGTCCTCCATTTTGTGAATTACAGCAGTTTCCTGACAGAACAGGCCTCTGGGCCTGAGGTGAAAAACTATGAGGGGAAAAAGAACACCTATCCCCATGGCCAACACCTAGAAAAAGTCAGTGGACAGAAATTATTAAGGGTATGAGGGGCAAAAAGGGGACAAAATAAATAATAAATTGGAGGGACTACGCAAAAAGCCAGACAGGTCTAACACGCATCCCCCCAGCTGAAAGTGGGGAGAACTACCCAACCCCTTGGGAGTCCTCATCACTAAGGCGGAAATACCTGGAGAGACCGTCTGCATTGGCGTGGTCCACTCCAGGCCGATGTTCCACCCGGAAGTCCATTCCCTGTAGGGAGATGGACCACCTCAACAGCTTGGGATTTTCCCCCTTCATTTGCATCAGCCAACGAAGGGGTCGGTGGTCAGTCTGAACCAGGAAGTGCGAGCCAAAGAGGTATGGCCGCAGCTTCTTCAGAGCCCACACCACCGCAAAAGCTTCCCTCTCAATTGCACTCCACTTCTGTTCCCGGGGAAGCAGTCTCCTGGATAAGAAGACTACAGGCTGATCCAGGCCCTCTTCATTTAGTTGCGATAACACTGCCCCAATGCCATGTTCTGATGCATCTGTTTGGACAATGAACTCCTTGGAGAAGTCGGGAGCCTTCAGGACCGGTGCTGCACACATTGCCTGCTTCAACTTTTCGAAGGCTTGCTGACAAGCCCTCGTCCAAACTACCCGTCGAGGTTGTTTCTTTGAGGTGAGCTCTGTGAGGGGCGCTACAATAGTGCCATACCCCTTCACAAAGCGACGGTAGTAACCTGTGAGGCCCAGGAAAGCTCGGACCTCAGTCTGTGTCTTGGGGGGTTCCCAGGCCATGATTGCCTCAATCTTTGCCTGCAGGGGCTGCACTGACCCCCTACCCACCAAGTGTCCAAGGTACACAACCGACCCCTGCCCAATCTGGCATTTGCTGGCCTTGATTGTCAATCCAGCCTTTTTCAGGGCCTGGAGAACTGCTTGCAAATGTTGCAAATGGTCCTCCCAACTGCTACTGAAGACAGCAATGTCATCCAGGTAGGCAGCAGAGAAACTCTCCATTCCAGAGAGGACCTGATTCACCAGCCGCTGAAATGTGGCAGGGGCATTTTTGAGCCCAAAGGGCATCACACAAAATTGGAAGTGTCCCTCAGGCGTGGAGAAGGCTGACCTTTCCTTTGCTCCATCTGTCAAGGAGATCTGCCAGTACCCTGAAGTGAGGTCAAAGGTACTTAGGTATTGGGCAGCTCCTAGCCGGTCAATTAACTCATCCGCCCTAGGGATCGGATGAGCATCAGTCTTTGTAACTGAGTTCAGTCCTCGGTAATCCACACAGAACCTCAGTTCTGGTGTGGTGCCTGGTGGGGCGGCTTTTGGTACTAGCACCACCGGACTGGACCAAGGGCTGTTGGAAGGTTCTATCACTCCTAGCTCTAGCATCTTGGCAACCTCTCCATGGATGCTAGCCTTCACCTTGTCTGACAGCCTGTAGGTCTTTGACTTCACTGGGGGGCTGTCTCCTGTGTCCACATCATGGGTACACAGGTGGGTTCTTCCCGGGACAAGGGAGAACAACGAAGAGTACTGCTCCAATACCTGGCGGCAATCCTCTCGTTGCTCAGGAGTTAGGGATGGGGAGAGAATCACTCCCTCCACCGACCCATCCTTCTCTTGGAATGAAAAGAGATCCGGGAGAGGTTCGCTTTCTGCTTCCTCGGCACCATCCGTCACCATCATCAGGATGACCTCTGGCCTCTCATGGTGGGGTTTGAGGCGATTGGCATGCAGCACCCGTAGGGGTTGTCGCGGGGTCTTAAGATCCACCAAGTAAGTGGCCTTACCCTTCTTTTTCCAACACCTCAAATGGGCCTGTCCAACGATCTTGAAGGGCACTTAGCTCTCCAGGTTCCATCACCCATACTTTTTGGCTAGGCTCCAACTCCACCGGGTGAGCATTTTGGTCGTACCATTCCTTCATTACGGCCTGGCTGGCCTCCAAGTTATCAGAAGCCTGCTTCCACAACTTGGCCATCTGGCTCCTAAAGGCCAGCATGTAGCTCACCACATCCTGAGGAGGTTTCCTGGGAGACTTTTCCCATCCATCCTTCACCAGGCTGAGAGGTCCACGCACAGGGTGCCCGTACAACAATTCAATAGGGCTGAAGCCCACTCCCTTCTGCGGCACCTCTCTGTAGGAAAACAGCAAGCAAGGCAGGAGGACGTCCCATTTCCTCCGTAGGCTCTCAGGCTTCTTATCATGCCCTTCAGGGTCTTATTAAACCTCTCAACCAGTCCATTCGACTGGGGGTGATAAGGAGTGGTGAACCGGTAAGTCACTCCACACTCCTTCCACATCGCCCGCATGTAAGCTGACAGAAAGTTGGTCCCCCTGTCAGACACAACTTCCTTGGGGAATCCTACTCGGGTAAAGATTCCCATCAGGGCCCTAGCCACCACAGGTGCTGTGACTGTCCTCAGAGGAATGGCCTCTGGGTACCATGTGGCATGATCCACCAGGACCAGGATGAACCTGTGACCAGCTGTGGTTGGTGGATCTAAAGGCCCTACAATGTCGATGCCCACCCTCTCAAAGGGTGTGCTAACGACTGGAAGTGGTTCCAGGGGAGCCTTCAGCTTCACTCCTGTTTTCCCACTGGCCTGGCAGGATACACATGTCCGACAGGAAGTGTTGGACGCCACTTTCATCTGAGGCCAGTAAAAGTGGAGGACAAGCCGTGCAAAGGTCTTGTCCTGGCCTAAGTGTCCTGCCAGTGGTATCGCATGAGCCAATTCCAGCAGAAAGGCTCGGAATTGTTGCGGGACTACCAAGGCCCTTGACGAACCAGGTAAGGGTACCTTGGGTTCACTGTAGAGGAGTCCATCCTCCCAGTAAATATGGTAGTGTCCCGTAACATCACCTGCTGCTTGGGCTTCAGCCTGTCGCCTCAGTCCCTCAAGGGTAGGGCACTCCCTCTGCCCCTTACAGAATTCCTCTCTGGTAGGACCTCCCTCCACATGCCACTCAGCAGGGATGGGTAAATCCTCCAGAGAGTCTACTTCCCCCTCCACGGACTCCTGGTCCACCACCGCAGGTGGCCGATCTGTCACATGGGGCGTGGAAGCCGGAGCAGGCTCTTCCTGTCTCCGGGTCTGTCCCTTTTTAGCAGCGGGTTGGGCCATTGTTCCAGGCTCCAACCCAGGCGAACTCCCTCTCCGGGCAGTCGCAGACCGTGTGCTTACACAGGCCCAGTCAGGTGTACCCAGCATCGCAGAATGCGTCCGGTATTCCACCTCTCTCCAAGTGTTGTGCTCCATGTCATTCCCCAACAGACAATCGACTGGCACGGCAGGGCTTACGGCAACTCGAAGTGAACCTGCAACCCCTTCCCACTCAAAGGGAACCTCAGCCACTGGATAATGGCCCATTCTGCCGTCAGCCATCGCGGCGGGGTGGAGTACATTAGGAACCACCTGCTCTGGAGACACCAGTTGACTTCTCACCATAGTCATACTGGCTCCTGTATCTCTCAGAGCCTCCCCTCTCTGGCCATTGATGGTGACCCATTGCCCATACTTTGTAGTATTTGGGGGCACCTGGATCTTTGGAACCATCTCCCGCTCTCCCAGGGACACTAAGGTGACACTCGCCCACTCACCCCCCTTATCTAAGGGCAACTCCTCCCCGAGCGCTACATTAGCTACTCCCGGTGACTTTCCTCCGGTGGGAGGGGGTGGTCTCTTTGGGCATCTGACATCTCCCTTATAATGTCCAACACCACCACATTCAAAACAGTGGAGAACCCTTGGCTGCTGGCTTTGGCCAGGATTAGGGTTTCTGGGCGGGTTTGCCCTAGGGGTGAAACCTGCTCCCTTACCTTGGAAATTATTTTGGGGACCTTTGGAGAACTCCTTCTTTTTATCTCCCCCCTCCTTCTTCTGGGGGGCGCCCTGTCCGGCTTTTTGAGAATCCCCTCCAGTCCCCTTTGAGGACACTCGGGTACTTGCCCAAGTGTCCGCCTCCTCTGCAAGCTTCCGGGGATTGGTCAGCTTGCTGTCCACCAGGTGTTGGCGCAACTCGGGAAAACATTTCTCGAGGAGGTGTTCTTTCAAAAATAGATTGTACAGCCCCTCATAATCCTTCACCTCGCTGCCCTTGACCCAACCCTCCAAAGCTTTCTTGGCGTAGTCTAAGAAGTCTACCCAATTCTGGGTACTCAGTTTGTGACTTCCCCTGAATTTCTGTCTGTATCTTTCAGGGGTAAGTCCAAACTTCTTCACCAGTGCCACCTTCATTGTAGGGTAGTTGGTTTGTTCATCCTGCTCCAGAGCCAACAAGGTGTCTCTGCCAGCAGGTGGCATGTATTTATACAGCACACCCCCCCAGTGAGTTTCTAAGATCCCGTGAGCCCTTAGAAAAACTTCGTAGGCGGCCAGCCATTTGGCAATGTCATCGCCTGGGGTGTAACTAGCGATGACATCTTTGGGTAAATAGGGTCTGGGTTCCCTGGTGTTCCCTTTATTTTCGCTGCCACCATTATCTGGATTGGGAGACCTTTGTATTAAGGCTTGTAGGTCCATCTCCTTGATGGCTCGCTCATGGGCTAACCTCCTGTCCTCCCTTTCCATATCCATCCTAGCTAATTCCAACTTCGTTCTCCTCTCCTCCCTCCGATCTTCTAGCTCGGCGTCAGTTAAACCCCTCTCTGAGACGCTGCTGCCCGCCCTCGAAGGTGTCCTGGGACCTGTCAGCAGATTCCCCCTTCTAGCTTGGTTCAACATTGCAATCTCAAGGACAGTGTCCCCGTCACTCCCTTCGGTATCTGGTTCTTCCACTAAATGAGCTTCCACCCATGCCCTTATGCTTGTCAGCAACTCGCCTTTCTTGGCACCTTTGTTAAAGAATACCCCTTGTTGCTGACACCATTCTTTGAGTTGGGTCACAGTATTGGATTCTAGCTCTTTAAAATTCAATTCCATCTTTCACTATGGAATAAAATTAACACACAGGAGAAAACCAAGAAGTGACCTGAGGTTAACCTCCACCCACCACCAGAAATAAATTTGGAAAAAACAAAATTCAAATTAGGAGGGCCGCAAGGAGAAAACTCCTGGTGTAGGTCAGTGTATTGCGTTGAATTACTAATGAGTAGCTGCAACCAAGTCAGAATCCCACCGCTAGGCACCAATCTGTTGGAACCTGGGATGTCAGGTCACCTAGGGTAGCCTGGCCTAGGGGTAAGGCATGCAATTCTAGAGGCACAGCGTGAAGGTTGCAAACCACCCAAGAGTAAATCCACGCAATAACACTTAAAAAGGACGCTACACCAATTGGTTAGGAAAATAAGTACCTGTTTATAAAAATAATATACTCTGTTCTCTTATACTTTAGAATTCACAGTTCAGTACTTTACAATCAATCAGGTGAAATAACAGTCCGCTTACGTCTTGGGAGAGAAAACCACAACTCAGTATAAGCAAATGCAGATGTCATGGAATTAATAACAATCTTTTTAGCAGTTTCAACTGGCATTAATAATCAACATCAATAGTATCTTTCCTTACAAACGTTTCCAGCATCACTGGTTCTGTTTTTACCTCAATGCCTAAACCTTTACCTCCCTCTACTCTTATATCCACTCAACAGATACACATCTAAAGAGAGGTTTTCTTATGTCTTTACATGAGCCTCCGCAGCTCCTAGAAGGAAATCTTCCACACCCACTTAGTTGCAGTAATTGGCGGTATAACAGTGAGCTAGGGCACTTCCCACATGTACTGATATTAGTTTCCCTCAGAAGGGTAGGACCTTGGCTTATCTCCCACTTCGCTATTCTCTGAAGCGCTTTATTCTGGGAGTGCTCAGCTCTCCCCTTCACCCCCTCTCTCCTTACTGTCTCAGTGGCGGTACTGCCACGGTCCTCCGGCTTCTGGCTGACAACCGGCCACCGACGATTCTGCCAAGCTCCCCCGACCAGCTACTTAGCCTGGTGCTGGCGCGGGGAAAAACAACACCAATAGCGCGGGTACTTGTCAGGCTTCCGCCCCTTCCCCACTGCTCAGCGCTGCTCCTCCGTGTTGGCGCTTCAGCAGGGAAAGAGGTACCTGAAGCGGAGAAGCGCCAAAGCCTGCTCCCTCGCCGATCGTCTCCCCGCCGGTCTGGGCGTCACTCGCTCAGCGGTTCCACTGCGCAAATGCGGGGGAGTAGTGTCGCCGGCTGGGAGTCGGTTCCAATCACCTGACGCTGGAAGCGTCTCCTGCGGGGGCCTGCTCACTTCTTGGATCGCCTCACAATCACAGAGCAAGGCAGCGCGGGCGCGAGGGACTAGTGTTCCCGCTTGGCGCCGCGCTGTCACCGCTCCTTCGCTCACAGTCCTTCCCCTCACCTGGCTCCAGGAATAACGCTATTCAGAGCGGAACGCTCACTACTCAGGGCCACAAAGGCTCCGCAGCCACTTGCCTCTCCCTCAAAGCTTCGGGGAAATACAGAGCACAACTCCTGGCTGGAATCTGCTTCCTCCACAACGCTGGTAGGTGAAGCTCTGCCACAGGGGAATTAGGGAAGTCTCCCTGCAAGAGCGTTCCGCTAGGGATCAATGGGGCCAAGGCTTAGAGGGGGCTTCCGCCGCAATTAGATTGATCTCTTCAGCAGAAGAAGGTGGTTGGGAGGGATTGGTCAGGGGTTGAAGGGGGAACGTCTCCCTGTAGTGGCTGTCTGTCACAAGGACAAACTAACTGCTCCCAGTGCGTCCTCCTCCTCTCACCACTGCCTCACTCCTCCACTCTCTGGTCAGCACAAAATGGCTTCTTAACCCCTGCCCTTTTATAGACAACCCCCACAGAGTCCAGTAGGGTCCAGAAGGTTCTGGAAGGCCTAAGGTTATCCTATGGGGCAGTCTAAGATGTGGCAGTTGGAAACAGTTAGGGCCCTCCATTTTGTGAATTACAGCAGTTTCCTGACAGAACAGGCCTCTGGGCCTGAGGTGAAAAACTATGAGGGCAAAAAGAACACCTATCCCCATGGCCAACACCTAGAAAAAGTCAGTGGACAGAAATTATTAAGGGTATGAGGGGCAAAAAGGGGACAAAATAAATAATAAATTGGAGGGACTACGCAAAAAGCCAGACAGGTCTAACAGAAACTATTATAGATAACAATAAAACTATGTACTCAAGGGGGCTGTGTGTGAGTGTTTGTACCTTGATATTCACATTGTTTACTGCGAAATAGATCCAGTTATTTTGCAACACTTCTAATTGAATTACCAGTAAAGTCATGTGTTTCACATTGAGATGAATTGAGTGCAATGTTACTTGTGAATAATAAACCTGCATATTTTTCTTACAGATGGGCAATAAATTCACAAAACATTCATTAACGTACTTCATATCTAAAACATTTCCATCTGTATTATTAAAGAAATCTAAAAGCAGGGTTTCTTTAATCCTGTAACCCACACCCTGAATCCTCTCCCTGATGAGCTTAAAAAGATCCCCTAAAAACTTAAGCCATACTTCTTTCTCTACACCTTATTCTTCAATTTTTTAAACTCTTCCCTTAACCCACTAACTCTACACCCAGAATTGTCAATACCTATATCGTACATCAAACAATATCAAACTGTATCATCTGTAAATGTCATCACTCTAAATCCTAACACTTTAACTTTAGTTTTCTGAAAATACAAGGCCTTCAGAGGTAGAACAGTGTCTAAATTCTAGTTTAGTTAAATATGAACATAATGATTTAGAGTCAAAATGTAACAGAAGTCCCATCCATCATATTCCAAGTGTATTGTAGTCTTAGGCACATGTAATATGGCGGAAGAAGTATCTGTCCCATTTTGACTGAGTATATCATCCACATACTCTTAATAGGACCCTCAGTCAAGCAATCTAATACACAAATGAACTTACCAGTGGTAGTAATATTCAAGCACACTAATAAATGTCAGTGTTGAAAGAAATTGCAGTTCTCCCAAGCTAACACAGCTCCAACCTCCTCTTTCCAAGTCTCCAAGGAAAGTGACCACTGCGCCTGAGATCTAGAACTCTCATCCTCAGTGTCCTAGGCAACAGCAATGGAGCCATTATGACACTGTCAGCAACCATCTGCTTGGCTTGTTATGTTTCTATTTCTGCTAACTGGCAATGTCTGATGATGTCACAGACACAGAATCTGCATGGGGTGGAAGACTAAGTTGAGAATCCTGGTGTGTGGGAAATTCCAACAAACAAAGGAAGCGGAATTATCCTTAAATAAAATGCAGAAGAGGTCATGGTTCCTTAATAAGGGACTGCCGAGAAGCTTTCCAATCCAGGTAAAGATTTGTTCCAGTTACACAGTGTCACAGAAACCATATCTGGACATTCTCTATGTCATGGGAACCAAGCTATACCTGTCTGATTAGCCTTAACTAGGGCAAAACCAGTCCTCGGTTGCTTGTGTTCCAGTTCAGGGAGAACCTTGCCTGTTCCCATTGGAACAGAGTCAAGACTGATTTGTATATGGCTGAGTCTAAACTGAGCAAGCATGCCATGGAAAATAATTATGGATTGGGATGCGGACCGAGTAATTACCAGTGGATGAGATTAATTCAAGCATTCCATCCATCACTTTTCTATACACTCCAATGAAAAAGCCAACATTGTTTTTTTACGATTTACATCATGGAAAGGGTTTCCTAATTTCAAGATACATTTTTTGGCAATTCTTGAGGGTAACTTGCATTAGTTTCCAATGTTTTTCAACACCTAAAAACCAGTGGCTATCAATTTGTACACTTTTTGTGAGTTGTTGTCATTTTGGTCCACTCGTTTTTTATTGCTTACACGGACTGTTTCTTTTATCATGAATTACTTTCAATACGGTCATTGCATGAGATATATTACAGAGTGGTTGTAGACACTGTGTATTTATAGTTAGGATCCCCAGAGGTAGGAACTTCATAGATATTGGAGCATTAATAAATGTATGTCTTTTTAATGACTCTCCATGAACCTTTGCAGGCCTATTGCTTTTTCTACATTGTCAGATGATGCACAGTTTTATGTTGATTGGTCAAGGGTGTGCAAAGAAATCAGAGGGTCCAAATGCACGTTTCTTTCTGAAACATTCCTTTTCAATACACTTTTTACTTGTGGGTAGGTAAGTAGGGAATACATTTCAAAAGTTATAAGGCATTTAAACTTAGTGACATATGAAGCTTTGAAACACAGCTAAATTTCACAGTAATTTTGCGGTACTTGCCAATGACAAGGGGTATATGATTGCATGATGGCTGCCTTTATCAATGTAAGAGGCAGCCATGTTGTTTTACCCATACTTTGGCTGAGTTCTGGGTAATCTACTACCAGTTTAATAAAGTGGTACTAGGTAGGGCAAATTATCTATATGTTTCTGGATATTTAAAAAAAAATCACAGAGCTCTAAGGTAACATCTTGGAAGTACAGTGGAACTTGAAAGAAATTACAATCAAATACATATGTAAAAACTTGAAAAATACACTGTACTAAACTATATTTTACAAACAGTGTTCTGAACTGGTTGTGACATTAAAACATTTGTTTTTACTTTAAAAAAGAATAATAATTCAGCATTGCAATACTACTTATAATGTGCTGCACTACTGAATTTTATCTAAAAAACTGTGTAAAAAAATCCTGTGTGTTCTTTAATTTGACATGTTTTTTTTCTGGTAAGTACCATGGTACTTTGTAGGTATTACTTTGGCACTCCGTAAACTTTTTTTTTTTTAGTATAGAAAAAATGTAAACATTTTCCTACTATAAGAAGGTGGGTTTCTCTACCCTTCCTTGCCTGAAAGAAAGACTAGACAGACTCTCCCAGGTTTGGGTGAGTCTCCTGGCCTTTGGGCTGGTGGAGGCTTGTGTAAGAAGCTGGGTTTCTGTTGCAGTAACCCTCTCACTTGTTGCCCGATTTCTGATGCACTTTGATTTGATGTGCCCTGGGTCACTGCCAATCAGGTTCCCAGGGCCTGTGTTCTTTCCCACAACGGTACCTTTGTGCCCCCAATTGGCTCCTCTCCGGCCAAATGTAAGTTCCTTGTTAAAGGTACCATGGGTACTAAGGCCACTATGACCAGTAAAAACTTCGAAGGGCTGCAGCACATATTGTGCCATCCTGAGAGGTCCTGTACCTTAACACACATGCACTGCCATTGCAGGCTCCATGTTTTGGTGCAGAGGAAAGTGAAGAGTCGACATGGAACGCATTTCGTTGTTCCATGTCTGCAACCCACTGCCTATGGTATAGGTCAGACACCCCTCTAGCTGGATGCACTATAAAACTGGTGAGGGTACACTGTACCCCTACAGTGTCTAAGTCCATTCTTAGACATTGTAAGTGCAGTAAAGTCATAAAGAGTATATGGTCTGGGATTTTTTCGTTACGAACTCCACTGCACCATAATGGCTTTTCTGAATTCTGCAAAGTTTGGTAGCAAACTTCATAGCATAAAAACCCATACTGATGCCAGTGTGGGATTTATTATACCATGTACTCAGAGGGCATCTTAGTAAGCACCAGCCTCCCACCACAAGACATGTTTCTGGACCTCTGGGGTGGGAACCTTTGATCACTGAGCCCAGAAACAAAGCCTTTCCTTGGCAGAGGTGGTCACACCTCCCCCAGGTCAAGAAGAGCCATTCGTGGCAGGAGAGCTTTACAGGCCTAGTCATGTTTGTAACATGACCCGCAGCCTATTCTGCTGTCAGAAGCAGGCCCCCTTCCAGTCTCACCTCCTTTTCGGCAGGACGACAGGTGGGAAAAATTAGAAAGTCCAGAAGGTGTGCCCACCTATGTCAACTCTACCCCTCAGGTGGGGGAGTTGAAGTGAAGTCCACTTTTCAGTTCCTGTCGTCTTGTAGAGGGCAGGCCTTCTCCAATCAGGATCGGGGATTGTGCCCACTCCCCCACATGCAGTGAGCACACCAAGAGTGTAGTCACCCTAAGGTCAGTAGCTGATTGGATACTGACTTCAAGATCCCTAAAATGCCCCCAAAATACAGTATTTAGGGACAGCCTTGAACCAAGACGACAGATTCCCCCAACCTACAAAGAAGAAGGATGAAAGAAGACGCCCAGCAGAGGACACTGCAGAGAACTGACTTGGCTTCAGCCCTACCGGCCCGTCTGCAGTTTCCAGAAAACATGTGCAAAAAATTGCCTTGTCCTGCAGCCAGCGACCACCAGAACCCCTGGGTGGACTGACTGCCTTCAACAAAGACCGTATCTGCTGTGAACAGCAGCGCTGTTCAACAGAATCACCAAAGAAAGACTCTGAGCCTGACTCCTGGAACCATCACTGCACCCGACGTCTACTGCCCGAGTCTGAGTGGCCCACTGGTCCCAGCAAGGTCCCCCAGCACTACAAAGTCCGAGTCCATCGTGGGTTGACCCCTCCAGGACTCCCCGACATCACCTGCAGACCCTGTACGGAGACCCCCCAACCGCGAGAGCCGCGGTAAGGTAAAATCAGACCTCAAAAGGCAAACCTTCATCCACCTAGCCCTGTACCCTGGAGAAGAGAACCTGAGGTGCACCTATGTATCATAGTCCTTCTACTTACCTGCTCAACTGTTGGTTCATCCCGGAAGACTTCCTACACCGATATTGCAGACAAAAATCCAAAATCGGCAACTCCCATTGAAAACAACAGAGCACCAGACCCCAAAGCAGCACCCTGCACACTGCCGCCCCTGTGCCGCTGTGGTTGCACTTTGTGTGCTAACTCGTATCCCCCGTTGCCCTGAGCTTAAGTACAGGAGCTTTGATCCTACAACCTTTTGACCTTCTTGTGAGCAGCCACCAAACGGAGTCACCTTATCACCCATTGGATAACATTCAGCTTCATCACTCTGTACCCAGCCGCCCTAGTGCTTTTCAAGGTACGTTGAGAGCACATTCTTGACCTTGTGGGAACCCTGGCTCTAACCCCAAAAAACCAACTCTCAACCCTAAGTACTTACCTCGAAACTGTTAACATTGTTTACTCCCATAGGAAGACATTGACTGCTTTCTTGTGAAATGTGTTCTGTGTATTGAGTTGGTTTGTATGAAACCCTAAGAAACGTTATATGTATAAAAACTGATTTACTTTCCTTTTCTCTAGGAAATATCCCAGTGTGGTTTCTAAGCATATCACACTGAGCAGAAAAAGTAACTTCAAAAGTAATCTGAAAAGTAATAAGCAAAGTAATCTCAAAAGTAGCTGAAAAGTAATCCAATTGTTTTATGAATAAGTGACTTACTTGTAACCCATCCAATTGCATTCACCTGTATTCAAACTGTATTTGCTTGCTTGCGATTATTCTTGCAAAGTATTATCGCACATACCTGTAACAGACCTGGCTTGGTTTTAGAAAATAAAATACAACTAAATAATATTGTTATACAAACAAAGTGGTCTGAGTTCAGTCTTTCAGTGTGTGGCATCATTTCTTGCCTGAGTAGGTAAAATAAATGCATACAACTACCCTCTGATAAAGCTTTTATACTCGATCACACTACCACATATAGAGAGTAAAGTATTATCTACTTTAGCCTCTGCCTACCTTTGGGGATCCACTGGGCACGGTGCACACTATAGCTTACTTTGGTATAGTAAATACAGACACAGCTTCCTTCATCGGTGGATCAGTGGTGGGGTCTACATCTTTGCATTTGTTGAACTGACTTGGTAAACAGCTGATCACATGACAGAACTCCTAAATAGTATTTATATTTTTTGAATAGACACATTTTTTCAAGTGACTAAAAGCCTTGTTAGGGCCTTGGTTAAGTCCATTTAGAATTTTAGAAAAATAAAAACTCACCATAGTTATGGGTTAGAGGGTTTTGATATTTTTCAGAACGTCTCTTAAGAAGAACCCAACTGTTAGTGGAAACATACCAATTGGCATGGAGAATATGGTTGAGGAACCCGACGTCACCCCTTACCTCCATTTAGAATTTAAGGAGTTAAGGTATCTGTGCAAACCTAAAACATTGTTATGGGGTCCCATCCCTCCAAACAAAAGCTCAAAGAGCTGTTGGCTGGTTCTGCAATGGACCACTCCTCTGAGCAAGATGAGGCCCTCTCAAATGGGGAAGAAGGGGGAGGGGTGAGGATAACTTCCAACCCCCTCACTTCTTAGAGAGAACAGGGTCCCTGTGCCCCTTCCTTACTCCAGGAACACAGCTCACAGCAACTGGATACCACACAGGTGGGTCAGGTGCTTCTGAGTCCCTTGAGGACAGCCTCAATGAAGAGACCAACTTTTAGTAAGGTTGGCTAAAAGATTGGACTAAGAGACCAGACTCCTGGCTCCAGAAAAAGAAAGAGCCGAAATGGGCCTAGCTTCAATCAATAATGGCAGCAATTTAATAAACAGGGTCAGAGAGCAATCTTATGATCCCAAAATCCCCAAAGGGATTGTCCCCAAATTTGAGGGTGGTGATCATATCACCAAGTGGTTCACAGACTTTAAGAGAGCTTGTGAAGCCAGAAAAGTGACAAAAACTCACTGGGTAGCACTCTGTTGGGAACTGTTCTTTGGTAAAAGCAGAGACAGACTTCTGACTCTTAGTGGGTTAGAAGCATAGTCCTATGAACTCATGAAGGGCACCCTGATTGAGGGATTTGGACTCACTTCTGAGGAGTATCGAATTAGATTCAGGCGGGCTCAGAAAATCCAGAGTCAGCCCTGGGTGAAATTTGTAGACTACTCAATGAAAACACAACGTGGCTGGTTGACTGGAAGTAAAGTGCAAGAATATGATGGTCTTTACAATTTGTTTATGAAAGAACACATATTAAGTAATTGCGTTGAGGAAAAGATGCATCAGTATATGGGAGACCTAGGTCCAATTTGTCCCCAGGAATTGTAAAAGAAAGCTGACCACCGGGTCAAGACAAGGGTGACTAAGACGTCTACTGGGAGTGACCAAAAGAAAGGGGTAAAAAAAAGTTTCCCAGAGGAAAGACAGTGAGCTTCTTAAAGATAAAATAAAAGAGTGTAAGGTAGCCTACCAAAAACTTGTCCAGGAGGGTGGGCCCAAAGTCACCCCACATACTAAAACTAGGTACCAAGGTAAGAGTTGGGATCCCAACAAGGTATGGTATCAAAATTGTCAAAAGACAGGACACCACACCAAGGACCCTAGCTGTGCTAAGAACCCCTAGTGTAGCTCCAGGGGTTACCAGTGTAGCTTTGGAGAGTGATTCCTCAGATGAGGAAGACCCCCTAGCGTTCAATTGGAAAATGGGCACAAAAGGTAAGTTGGAGATTCCAGAGAAAAGTAGACACTTCCACCACCTACTGGTGAATGGAATCCCAGCCACTGCCCTGAGAGATACCTGTGTCAGTCACACTGTGGTGCATGACAGGTTGGTACTCTCAAACCAGTATGTCCCAGGGGAAACTAAAAGAGTAAGGGCTATCCCAGGGGAGGTCACTGTTAGGCATGTAGCTGTAGTGCCCCTAGCAATAGCTGGGTTCCTTAGTTGGAGAAAGGTGGTAGTCAATAAAGACCTCCCCTTGATTGTCTCCTTGGGAATGACCACTCAGAGGCTGGCGAGAGCCAAACTGATTTACAGGTCCATAGCCAGACCTCATCCAAGAAACCTGGGGGGGAGGCTGAACCTTTAGTTAGTGCAGATAAGCCCCAAAAGAAACAAGCATTTGCAATGCAATAGGTCTCGCATTTGTTAAAGTTAGAGCTGTTGGTGTTGAAAATGACAATGTTTTTTACTTTTGTTTTTTTATTTGCAATGGACTGTGATTTGCCACTGGTGATGGAAAGGCACAGGGAGATGCAGCTCCACATCTGCAACTAAAATATAAAGCATAGCGAATACTTATTGCATTGTCCCATTTCTGATTGCTTTCTGTATAATGTAAGAGGTTTGACTTAATACATTAGGTAGGCTGAGCAGGCATCCTGGAGCCTTCACCCCACAACGTTATCTCCTACGCCCTCTGATTGGATGACTTCTGGTGATATCTCTTCATGATACGATGCTATGAAGATGCAGCCATGAATCATGAGAAGAAGTGGCAGAACATTCAGAGAGGGGGCAGCAATGCCAGTCCTTTAGAAGTCAGAATCTGTATTTTATTAACACTCAGAATGTTACTAATGAAAAAATGAACACGCTTCTTAGCTACATAATTATACTTGGGAGCATGACATAAAATGAACGCATCTAGAAACTCACGTGCGAGATAGGCTGGCTATTTTGAAGCATGTTTTATTTTCCCTGCTACTCATGCTATGTGTGGACAAGGACTGCTTTGTAAAAGGAAATGCACCCGGAGTCACAGGGGTCACAAAGCTATTTTCCCTGGAGAGCAGGGCTGGGGAGGTCTGTAAAGAAGGCAGTGGCCACAGAGGCCTCTTCTTTCATTTCTTAAATATACCCTAATGGAACTGCAGCCTTCACGCCAACTTGCTAGGAAAAAACCAGACACTGCCAGACCCAAGAGGCGGGAAGTTAAAGAAGATTAAGCCGATCTTTTATTCTTATTTTTTACAGCAGAGTTAAGATTTGTTTTCAGCTGGGCAAAGTTAGATAATAATTTCCAAAAGATCCTCTGTGTATTCCCTTCTCTTTCGTGTTTTTTTATCTTTCTCTTATTTCTTGCATTGCACTATTGATACAGACGTTATTATGCCCGGACAGCCGCGCAGGCTGCAAAATTAAAAGTGAAAGTGCTTGTAAAACGTTGGTCAGCTCAGCTGCTCCAAGGCTCTATAAATTAAAAGTGCAATCGGCAGTAATGGACAGAGCTGCCGACTTTGGAGCTGGCGACTTCGAGCATGGGCTTAGCATCGTGCTCATGTGAAGCACTCCAATACCTGTGGGTTGAGTTCCGCTATATATTAACTGCAACAAAAACCAGAAAAACACCTCTGCCTGAAACATGCTCCTGCATCTGATCCCAACAAAAACAGGATCCCAGGGACCTGGTAATGGATTGCTGAGTGCTAGAGGAAACGAATTGTGGAATGCTATTACGTCATAAATGAAGTCACTTCCTTCTCTGCAAGCATTTAGGTTACATTATAAAAAGAAGTGTCAGAAGCCTTTTTGTTACCTTAGATATGACCAAAAAAGCATTATGTACAACTGAACTATAGTCCTCCTTAATGGTAATCAGGTTATCGACCACAGAAGGAGACGGTCGGATTCGCCGCTCCCGGAAACTTCTCAGCAGCAGGCACTCAACCCGCCGAGTTATCTCGCTGGATTCCAGCATGGCGGCATCAGGAGCCAGGTGCAGGCTCTCGCTGACATTAAACTCCACCGCTGAGCTGCAGGGCGGAGCGCGCGAGCTCAGTGTGAAGGTATAGGGGTTCCACTGAGAAGTGCCGGTACCATCCCATTGAAAGGTGAAGCACTCTTGCCGTGAAATCTCTCTCCTACCAACTGCAGATATAGCAGCCTGCATAACAAGCGCCTGCACTGTCCTAATAATAGAATAGCAGCGATGAAGTGAAACCTCGGTAATGCCCAGCTGAATGTACAGTTGCCCTGATAAGAAGTACTGGTGCTGTGCAATAAAAGTACCGCAGACTCACGACTAGCGTTGGTACTGTCCGACTAAACGTCTGGCAGCCCAGTAGAGGGTAGGTGCCCTTGTAAGTATTGCACTTTTGCTGAGAAGTGTGAACCCTTTCCACTAATATTGTAACAGGCCTCGTGATGAGTGCTGATGCCATAAGCTGCTTTGCCCCGAGTGCTGGTGAAAGAAGTGTTAGTGTTCAGACCCCGACAGTATCGACCCCTGTAAAGCACAGGATGTGCCAGACACCTCATCCACTTACTATGATGTTGCTTTAAGCAGGCTTATATATCTCCTTGTGGTGAACATGTCTCCATCATTTCAATGAGCCTAGTCGGTAGCAGGCTTCCACCCCTGCCTGCCCTACCACAGTATTGGCAACCACTGATTTGCAGCGCTGTAAACATCCGGTGTCAGTTATGTCCTGCTCAATGTTAATCACGTTATCGACCACAGAAGGTAGAAGGGCGGATTCGCCGTTCCCGGAAACTTCTCAGCAGCGGGCACTCAACCCGCCAAATTATCTCGCTGGGTTCCAGCATGGCGGCAGCAGGAGCCAGGTGCAGGCTCTCGCTGACATTAAACTCCACCGCTGAGCTGCAGGACGGAGCGCGTGAGCTCAGTGTGAAGGTATAGGGGTTCCACTGAGAAGTGCTGGTACTATCCCGTTGAAAGGTGAAGCACTCTTGCCGTGAAATCTCTCTCCTACCAACTGCAGATATGGCAGCCTGCATAACAAGCGCCTGCACTGTCCTAATAATAGAACAGCAGCCATGAAGTAAAACCTCGGT
This sequence comes from Lissotriton helveticus, assembly GCF_964261635.1. Taxonomy (NCBI): domain Eukaryota; kingdom Metazoa; phylum Chordata; class Amphibia; order Caudata; family Salamandridae; genus Lissotriton; species Lissotriton helveticus. The sequence continues at coordinate 1,550,000,766 of NC_136059.1, forward strand.
AATGCCCAGCTGAATGTACAGTTGCCCTGATAAGAAATACTGGTGCTGTGCAATAGAAGCACTGCATACTCACGAGTAGCGTTGGTACTGTCCCACTAAACGTCTGGCAGCCCAGCAGAGGGTAGCTGCCCTTGTAAGTATTGCACTTTTGCTAAGAAGTGCGAACCCTTTCCACTAATAGTGTAACAGGCCTCGTAATAAGTGCTGATGCCATAAGCTGTTTTGTCCCGAGTGCTGGGGAAAGAAGTGTTAGTCCTCAGACCCGGACATTATCGACACCTGAAAAGCACAGGATGCGCCAGACACCTCATCCACTTACTATGTTGTTGCTTTAAGCGGCCTTATATATCACCTCGTGGTGAACATGTCTCCATCATTCCACTGAGCCTAGTCGGTAACAGGCTTCCACCGATGTCTGCCCTACCACAGTATTGGCCACCTCTGATTTGCAGAGCTGTAAACATCCGGTGTCAGTTATGTCCTGCTCAATGGTAATCACGTTATCAACCACAGAAGGTAGAAGTGCGGATTCACCGCTCTCGGAAACTTCTCAGCAGCAGACACTGAACCCGCCGAGTTATCTCGCTGGATTTCAGCATGGCGGCAGCAGGAGCCAACTGCAGGCTCTCGCTGACATTAAACTCCACCGCTGAGCTGCAGGGCGGAGCGCGCGAGCTCAGTGTGAAGTAATAGGGGTTCCACTGAGAAGTGCCGGTACTATCCCATTGAAAGCAGAAGCACTCTTGCCCTGAAATCTCTCTCCTACCAACTGCAGATATAGCAGCCTGCATAACAAGCGCCTGCACTGTCCTAATAATAGAACAGCAGCCATGAAGTGAAACCTCGGTAATGCCCAGCTGAATGTACAGTTGCCCTGATAAGAAGTACTGGTGCTGCGCAATTAAAGTACCGCAGACTCACGAGTAGCATTGGTACTGTCCCACTAAACGTCTGGCAGCCCAGTAGAGCGTAGGTGCCCTTGAAAGTATTGCACTTTGGCTGAGAAGTGCAAACTCTTTCCACTAATAGTGTAACAGGCCTTGTGATAAGTGCTGATGCCATAAGCTGCTTTGCCCCGAGTGCTGGTGAAAGAAGTGTTCGTGCTCAGACCCGGACAGTATCGACCCCTGTAAAGCACAGGATGCGCCAGACACCTCATCCACTTACTATGTTGTTGCTTTACGCAGCCTTATATATCACCTCGTGGTGAACATATCTCCATCATTCCAACGAGCCTAGTCGGTAACAGGCTTCCACTCCTGCCTGCCCTACCACAGTATTGGCCACAGCTGATTTGCAGGGCTGTAAACATCCGGTTTCATTTATATCCTGCTCAATGGTAATCACGTTATCTACCCCAGAAGGTAGAAGGACGTATTTGCCGCTCCCGGAAACTTCTCAGCAGCGGGCACTCAACCCGCCGAGTTATCTCGCTGGATTCCAGCATGGCGGCAGCAGGAGCCAGGTGCAGGCTCTCGCTGACATTAAATTCCACCGCTGAGCTGCAGGGTGGAGCGCGTGAGCTCAGTTTGAAGGTATAGGGGTTCCACTGAGAAGTGCCGGTACTATCCCATTGAATGGTGAAGCACTCTTGCTGTGAAATCTCTCTCCTACCAACTGCAGATATAGCAGCCTGAATAACAAGCACCTGCACTGTCCTAATAATAGAACAGCAGCCATGAAGTGAAACCTCGGTAATGCCCAGCTGAATGTACAGTTGCCCTGATAAGAAGTACTGGTGCTGTGCAATAAAAGTACCGCAGACTCACGAGTAGCATTGGTACTGTCCCACTAAACGTTTGGCAGCCCAGTAGAGGGTAGGTGCCCTTGTAAGTATTGCACTTTTGCTGAGAAGTGCAAACTCTTTCCACTAATAGTGTAACAGGCCTCGTGATTAGTGCTGATGCCATAAGCTGGTTTGCCCCAAGTGCCGGTGAAAGAAGTGTTAGTACTCAGACCCGGATAGTATCGACCCTTGTAAAGCACAGGATGCGCCAGACACCTCATCCACTTACTATGTTGTTGCTTTAAGCAGCCATATATATCACCTCGTGGTGAACATGTCTCCATCATTCCAATGAGCCTAGTCGGTAACAGGCTTCCACCCCTACCTGCCCTACCACAGTATTGGCCACCGCTGATTTGCAGCGCTGTAAACATCCGGTGTCAGTTATGTCCTGCTCAATGGTAATCACGTTATCGACCACAGAAGGTAGAAGGGTGGATTCGCCTCTCCCGGAAACTTCTCAGCAGCGGGCATTCAACCCGCTGAGTTATCTCGCTGGAGTCCAGAATGGCGGCAGCAGGAGCCAGGTGCAGACTCTCGCTGACATTAAACTCCACCGCTAAGCTGCAGGGCGGAGCGCGCGAGCTCAGTGTGAAGGTATAGGGGTTACACTGAGAAGTGCCGGTACTATTCCCACTGAAAGGTGAAGCACTCTTGCCGTGAAATCTCTCTCCTACCAACTGCAGATATAGCAGCCTGCATAACAAGCGGGTAAGAAGCTTTGTTTAGCATCCTGCACAGCATAGGGACATCGGCACCTGTAATTTCAAAGCCACTCTTGCCTTCCCCCACAAAAAGCGACGCGTCTCAGAGCTTGATAAACAGCTAGACTAAAATACATAATTTCAAGTGTGCCTACACTTCTAAGGGGAGGCAGGAAGGAATAAATCCAAGCGACACACCATCATGGCTTGATGCCACATTTTTGCCAGGGAAATGGTTCCAGTCATGAGGACAATGCAGCACGTGCCTCTGAGGAACTATATCGACGTTGTGTGGCAGCATGCGCCCCAGGGAGGCATTAAGGGCGATCAGCGTAGCTGGACGCTTTCAATAAAAGTTCAAATGCAGAAAGGAAACAGAAAAATGCGATACATGTAGCAAGGCAAAGTCACACAGCTAAAAAGATTCCTACAGAGTTTACAGAAACAAAGGCGATTTGTGTCTCATTTCGAAGCTAAGCAGGCCAGGTCCAATGAGAAAGAAGCCCGAGAGTGGTGCGTGCGTGCCACTGCCAGGCATATGTTTTCAATTATCGCGCCCCTGTGGGCACGATAATTGAAAACATATGGGTTTTGGTGCGCGTAACAGACACCAATAGGCCATAGGCAGAGCAACGCGACCGCCTATGGCCTATTGCGTGTTCTGTTAAAACACAGCACGCACTCAAAGCCCAATCAAAATGGACCTAGGAAAGGAACATGCACGAGCATGTGGAATTTCCAGGTCCATTTTGAAAACACCTACAAAACGGCTCGCCTCTGCGAGCACTGCTAGGCAGTGTGCCACAAGGGCTCGCCCTAAAAACAGTGTAGGGAAGGGTAGCCACAGTTCCAATGGGCCAAGGAGATTCTACATTAGTAAGGGAGAACTCCAAAATTGGCACTGGGGAAGTCCTCCCTAGCCCACAAAAAGACCTGACTATTCAGGCAACTGTCCATCCTGAGTTGGTGGCTCCTCAGCTGGCAGAACAGAGGTTGTAAAAAAGGTGTTCACTACAACGTTTAGTGGCCCCTACCCTAACACAGTAGATAAGCCGCCAGAACCCAAAAAAGCCTGTAAGTTAGCCCCTTCACCAAGCTGACAACTCTCAGTGTCCTCTACTGGGAGTTAGCATTCAGGGCAGCACTGTCCTTGGCATGGTGGCCTAGTCCCATGCCAAATAGCAAGACAGGCACCCTGACCCTATTGGTCATGGTGGGGTTAATCAAGCAGTGAGTATCCTCTGTGGGTAACTCGAGTTTTGCCCAAGCTAACTTAGAATTTGCAGAGGTAGGCACCTCTGAACCTAAACTGAAAAGATATTGTAAATACACCAAAGATCTAGAAAAGGAGCATTGAGAATTAGGTCCTGAAACTGTTGAGGTAGGCCAGCTCCCCAGAGGGAATGACCTGGACAGAAAGATGTAAGGCAGAGTAGGCCCTGCAACATTCAGACCACTTTCTCTACTCCTCCTTGCCTGAAAGAAAGACTAGGAAGACTCTCCCAGGTTTGGCTAAGTCTCCTGGCCTTTGGGCTGGTGGAGGCTTGTGTAAGAAGCTGGATTTCTATTGCAGTAACCCTCCTACTTGTTGCCAGATTTCTGATGCACTTTGACTTGATGTGACGTGGATCCCTGCCAATCAGGTTCCCACGGCCTGTGTTCTTTCCAAAAACGGTACCTTTGTACCTCCAATTGGCACCTCTTTGGCCACATGTAAGTTCCTTGTAAAAGGTACCTTGGGTACCAAGGGTACAGTGATTAGGGAAGTCCTCTAAGGGCAGCAGCACATATTGTGCCACCCATTAGAGGTCCTGTACCTTAACACACAAACACTGGCCATTGCAGGCTGGCTGTTTTGCTGCAGAGAAAAGTGAAGGATTGACATGGCACACATTCCTGTGTGCCTTGCTTGAAACCCACTGCCTCTGGTATAGGTCAGACACCCCTCTAGCTGGCTGTCTTTTACCACTGGTGAGGGTAAAGTTATATGAGCACTGTACCCCAACAGTATCGAAGTCAATTCTAAGACATTGTAAGTGCAGTAAAGCCACAAAGACTATGTGGTCTGGGAGATTGTCATTACGAACTCCACAGCACCGTAATGGCTTTACTGAATTTTGGGAAGTTTGGTAGCAAACCTCTCAGCATAATAGACCCACACTGATGCCAGTGTGGAATTTATTATAGCATGCACTCAGAGGGCATCTTAGAGATGTCCCCTGAAAAATGACCAGCCTCTGGGGGGTTCCCTGACAGATAAACACCAGCCTGCCACGACAAGCCATGTTTCTGGACCCCTGGGGTGTGAGCCTTTGATCCCTGAGCCCAGAAACAAAGCATTTCCTCAGTGGTGGTGATCACACCTACCCAGAGTCAGGAAGACCTATCTGTGGCCAGGAAGCTTTAAAGGCCTTACCGCCTTGGTAATACATCCCCAAACCTCTCCTGCTATCAGGAGCAGCCCCCCTCCTGTCTCCCCACCTTTTCAGTGGGTAGACAGGCGAGAAAATTAGAACAGCCCAGAAGGTGTGCCCATCGATTCCTACTCCACCCCTCAGGTGAGGGAGGCGTGGTGAAGCCCACTCTTCAGTGCCTGCCATCTTGCAGATGGCAGGCACTCTCCAATCAGGTTAGGGATTGTGCCTGCCATCACGCCCCACGCAGGGTGAGCATACCAAGTGTGTAGTCACTCTAAGGTCAGTAGCCTATTGGCTACTGACTTCGGGACCTCAAAAATGCCCCTGCAATACAGTATGTAGGGGGCAGCCATAAACCAAGAAGACAGATTCCACGATCCTATGAAGAAGAAGGGCGAAAGAAGAGACCCGCAGTGGAGACTGCAGAGAAGTCCTGAGTTGGCCCAGCCCTTCAGGCTTTCTGCAGTTTAAAGAGATCCTGTGTAAACTTTGCCTTGTCCTATAGCCTGCAGCCTCCAGAACCCCTGGGAGGACAGACTGCCTTCAACAAAGACTGGATCTCTTGTGAACAACAGCTCTGTTCAACAGAATAACGAAAGAAAGACTCAGAGCCTGCTGACGACAAAGGAACCCGATGCCTGGAACCACCACTGCACCCGATGCCTATAGCCCAAGTCTAAGTGGGCCATTGGTCCCAGCGAGGTCCCCCAGCACTCCAGAATATGAGTCCACCATGGGTTGACGTTTCCAGGACTGCCCGACGTCACCTGCAGACTATGCATGGAGACCGCCAACCGCGAATACTTCGGTAAAGTGGCAACCGACCTCAAAAGGCACCCCTGCATCCAGCCGCCCTGCGCCATGGAGAAGTGTACCTGAGGTGTACCTATGACCCCTAGCCCTCCACCTTACCATCCCAGCTGTTTGTTCATCCCAGAGACTTCTTTGACCAAGCCTGCAGCCAAAATGCAAAAACCGCAACCCCTTTGAATACAACAGGGCACCCGCTGCCAAAACATCACCCTGCACCCAGCCACCCCTGTACAGTTGTGGTTGCACTTTGTGTGCTAACTCCGATCCCCCTTTGCCCCGAGCTTAAGCCCAGGATCTTTGCTCCCACAACATTGTGGCCTGCTCGTGAGCAGCCACAATCCGGAAGACCGCTCTCCCAAATTGGATAACATTGGACCCCAGCTCTCTGCACCCAGCCGCCCTAGTGCCGCTGAGGGCGCTTCGAGAGTGCATCCTGGACCCTGGGCGAACCCTGGCTCTAACCCCAGACCACCAACTCCCAAACCTAGGTACTTACCTCGAAACCGATAACATTGTTTTCTCTAACAGGACTGCATTGACTGCTTACTTGTGAAAATTGTTCCAAGTGTGGAGTTGGTTTATATGAACCCTATGCAATTGCATTTGTACAAAAACTGATTTACTTACATTTTCGCTAGGAAATGTCCCAGTGTGATATTTAGGCATATAGCACTCAGCAGAAAAAGTAGCTTGAAAAGAATTCTGAAATGTAACGTACAAAGCAATCTAAAAAGTAACTGAAAAGTAATTTCAATTGTTTTATGAACAAGTGACTTACCTGTAACCAACCCAAATGCATTCTACAGAATAAAAACTGTATTTACCTGCATTATTCTGGCAATTTATTATCATACTTACCTGTACCAGGCCTGGCTTGGTCCTAGAAAATAAAATACAACTAAATAATATTTCTATACAAACATATTGTTCTGAATTCAGTGTTTGAGTGTGTGACATCATTTTGTTGCCTGAGAGTGTACAATAAATGCTTATCAATGCTCTCTGATAAAGCCTTACTACTCGCCCACACTACCACAAATAGAGGGTAAGGTATTATCTACTTTAGCCTCTGTTTCCCTTTGTGGATCCACTGGACTCTCTGCACACTATATCTTACTTTCGTATAGTATATACAGAACCAGCTTCCTATACCTACTTATTGCCACTTTAATAAAGTGGAAATAGGTAGGGATCATCAATAAACCTACAACTTGCCTATATCAAGAGCCACAACTTAGAACACTGCCAAAGTGTGGTGAAAACGACATGGTTGCCTTTTAGTTTTGTAAGGATAGTCATTAGCCAATGATATACTGCCTTGTGCTCGGCATGTACCTAAGTATCCCCCAAAGTTATTGCGGTATACTGCAGTACAATATATATCTAAGTGTTTTGTCACTTAGAACTTTAACAGTACTTCTCCAAATTACAGGTAACACCTGAAACCTATCTTCATGTCATAACCTATCTTCCTGCATAATTTCATCTACATCCGTTCTGACTCATTCACATTATGTTTCTTTGGACTACATTCCACTACAGCACACTTCACTCCACTCTACGCCAGTAAGTTCTATTCCACTCTTGTTTACCCCAGTCTACTCAACGCTATTTAACTCTGTGCCCCTCTACTCTACGCCACTCTAGTAAATGCCAATCCACACTGTGCCTTTTCAATCTATGCCACTTCACTCTACACTATTCCATTCTACGGCACTTGACTCTAAACCACTCTTTACTACTTCACTCTAAGTTATTCCAGTCTATGCCACACCACTCTGTGCTACTGCACTTCACGCCACTCCACTGAAACTGTAACTCACATCTTTACAGTGCACTGCTTATATCCTTTCTTATTACATCCCTTATACTATATGAAATCATAGCTTTCATAAAAACACTAATAACATCTTAAATAGGATAATTTCTGAGAACACCGTGCATCTTAAAGGTGCATGAAATAGTATTGTAGTGTGACTAGTGAGTTGACAGCACTGTATTTAGAGGTTCCTGGGTTATAGAATTTGAAGCTGGTGAGTAAGTTATATATTTAGGGCATAACTATAACTTCAGAATTTCTGATATTTTTGTAGTTTAGGTTTGGTTTGTATAGAAACAATAACTAGAGTTTTTTTCTAACTCTAATTTAGGACCTGATTTAGAACTCAGTGGACTGGTTACTCCATCACAATGAATGACGGATATCCTGTCCGCTGTAATCTAAATCCCATGGGATATGGGTCCTCAGTTTTAACCTTTTAAGGTATTTGAGATGCACTAATTGCATTAGAATTGCTCATCAAGAAGGAACGTTGTATTGTTGCTGACAAAATTTATGTCGAGCTGCATCAGCATGACAAAGTCAATCAAGTGTACATCACAGTGAGGTGCATGAGGAAGATTAACAGAAATACAACAGCAACTGACTATTGGCTCTGCAAAATCCATTTCATATATTGGAAATCCTAAGTGAGTGGGAGGCAAAACACTAGTTTTTTTTTTTTAATAAATTGGTTTTGAGGAGATGATCAATGCAGAGGATGCTGAGTGTAGACAGCAAGACACCCTGAAATTTTTTTGTAAATATTTGCAAAGGGAAGGATAAAGTATTGCTAGGAAATTGTCTGGAGTGTGGCAGGATAACAGGTATTCCTTTTTGGAGGGAGGTGATATATGTATGGCCAGTGGTTGAGCAAATATGTCTCAAGACACCAAATGTAACACAAGGAAAGGCGCTGAGGGAGGTGAGAGTACAGTGCATATGGCTCTCCCATGACTCCTCTAACCCTGCACAGACGGTAAAATCAGGGACATATGATTTGGGTGTGCCATACATAACATACACAACAAACATAAAAGTGTAGATTGGTGTCAGAGAATAACATCAGTATTTTTCAAATGAGGGTTCTGACAAGCATCATAAGTATCTCAAGTTTCAATCTCATTGTCTTTTTGATGTCACTCAGGATCTCAGGAAATAAACTGTCTAGACATGTGTGTGAAATGCTTGCTAATCATACATGTTTCATTGCTCAGTGACAAACTGTAAAAAATCTAATTGAGTAATTGTCATCGACATTTAGTTGTGCACTAAATGAAGCATTTGACCATAAATATAATTCAGCGAATAGGAGCAAAAACACATGCAAAGGATGATGGCCCTCAGTGGGTTCAGTTAAACTGGGAGAGCAGTGACATTCACAGATAACCGAACTTGAACCTTAGGAAAATACAAAATTGGCGGTAGTTCAATGTGACAAAACATTTGTGTTGGAAGGTGCATATGAAATTGCCTTGTGTCTTCTCTTGTCAAACCGTGTTATGTATAAAAAAGTCTGAACAAAGCATTGTTAGCAAGAATCATTTTGAGAAGAGAGGTAATTGAAAGCCCTGCCTTATTGGCCCCTATGCCACAAATGATAGATTAGTTCTGAGGGCATCCTTGTGAACTCATTTAAAAAGAATGACATGTACCTGAGGAAATATCCATGCATTTACTGAATACTCAGGTTCATACGTATTTATTTCGATAAAATTCATCATAAAAGACTACATGCAACATCCTTCTTTACCACTTAGAATAGATAGTCATCCCAATAATACAGGTTTAAAACACACATTAATATAAATACATAAAACAGTATTAAATTGACATATTTAGACGTTCTAAAAAATACAGTGCAATTAATAACATCACAAAGCTAATTAGCTCTCAAGTAATAATATGGTGCCTAGCTCTAATAACCCAGGCCCAACCCAAACATTTGGCAACCGCTACAGCCACCGGAATAGATGTTATAGACCTCAGCTTCCACAACGCTTCCTGGCCCACCCGTGTATTCAAGTTCTTACAAATTGGTTTTAACCATTTCCTCCTGGGGGCCAGGTATGCTGGGCAAACAAAAAAGACATGACCCGTAGATTCTTTCTGATCACAACACCACGGACAAGTGGCCAAAGAGTCACCCCCCATTTATGTGTAAATGATCTTAAAGGTAGTGCCCCGACTCTAAATTGGTAATACAATTTCCTATCCAAACTCTTGGTAATAGTATCCCAATACATTTCAAACAGGGGGTCGAGCTTGTGTAATAAAAACCGACCAGTCAGAGAAGCTGTATCTGACTGGACTACTAGCTGGTTTTTTAGAGCCGCCCAGTAGAGGTCCTTAAATGCCTTTTTAGGAGGAAAAACATTTGTTCCAGGGTTCATTCACCTCTCACTTAGACCCATGGACTCCAAAGTGGATTTAAGACATTTGAACCACAATATATTTGCAGAACCCCCTATTGATCTCACATCCTGAATTTCCTTTGCGAAGATGGCAAGTTCTGGAGTTGTCCAAATCCTTCTCCAAAGTGCAACAATCCTAAAGTGTGCCACATCCTCAATTGATTTGCAACCAAGGTCTAATAACAGAGGTCTCAATGGGGTAGATTGGGGCAAGCCAACCAAACAACGTAAAAAATTGTTTTGCACTCTGACTAGATGGGACAAGTCAGAGTGACCCCAAAGGTCCGCACCATACAAAATTGCCGACTTTATTTTCGCATTATAAATTTTAAGTGCTGGACCAATTCGTTTTGTTAAAGAGGCTCTCTGTTCCTTAATAAGACAGCCAGTCAAGTGGGCAAACCTCAGTGAGAGTACCTCAATCTCGGCCTTCCAGCTAGCTCTGTTTTCAAGTACAACCCCCAAATAAGTCATTGATTCCACCTGCTCGAGCCCTGTCCCATTCAGGCTAACACAATCCCCCTTAGGTCTATTTTTAGTTAGCACCATTAATTTGGTTTTGCTTACATTAATCTGGAGAGAATTATTCTTGCAAAATAACTCACATTTATTCAATGCTAGTTGTAAGCACTTTTGGGTTTTGGACAGGATGAGGGTATCATCGGCAAAAATTAGAAGAGGGAACTTTGTACCTCCTAACACCGGGGCATCCGTCGGGGTGTCCTAAAAAACTGCACCACTCTATTGATGAATAATAGAAAGAGAGTAGGTGCCAGGACACACCCCTGGCGGACACTGCGGGTCACTGGAAATCTCCGGGTAACCTGTCCCTGTCTGCCCCATCTGATTTGTGCAAAGTTCTCTCCATGCAACCTTATGACCAGATTTAAAAGATCACTTGGCATACCCATGTTGCCCAAAGCCTCCCATAATTTGGCACGGGGGACAAGATCGAATGCAGACTTTAGGTCTACAAATGCCGCATAGATGGTTCCCCCACCCAGGGTAACCACCTTCCAATAGATGAGGATAAATCTTAGCACCTGGTCGATAGTGCTAACACAGGTTCTAAAACCGGCCTGCATCGGGGATAGAATGTTCTCGCTGTCCATCCAGGCCTGGATTTTAGCCAACACCATCCTAGATGTAATTTTTTGGATGGCGTCTATCAAACTAATAGGACGGTAGTTCCCTGGGTTTGATCGGTCCCCCTTTTTAAATATAGGAAGAATTTCCGCCCCCTGCCAAGAATCCGGGATCCGGGCCCCCTCTGCTATTGCATTCGCAAGAATGGTTATGTATGGCACCCATAACCCGGAGCATGCTTGAATAAATCTGCCGGGATACAGTCCATACCTGGGGCTTTACCACCTTTAGTTGACCCCAGAGCAATCTCAACATCCTTGTGCTCAAAAACAACAACGGGATGACCCAGAACCCTAGACAATAAGGTGAAATTCCCCAGGCCTTCAGTGGCAGCAATATCAAGACCCGTAAACTGCGACTGAAAGTAGTCTACCCATACATCTGCAGCCACATGGTTAGTGGGGGTCTGAATTTCTAAACCACTCCCCCATTTAATAATCTGCCAAAACTTGATCTGGTCAGTAGACAAACTAGCCTCGTACAGGTCCTGCCAATGGCGATCGTCCCACTCTCTTTTTGCCTTAAGCAATGACTTTTTGTAGTCTGTCCTTGCCTTCCTAATATCTAGGCTAACACGTTTTTTTAGTGCTGAAATCAGGACTCTGTGTGCCTGACGGCACTGTTTTGTGTACCATTTGTGGCCTGGTTTTGCTATCGAGGTATTTATAGGTTTGACTTTTTTTGTAAAAAGGGCTTTCAGGGAGCTAAAGAGTTGATCATGCAATGTACTTAGTTGCTCTAATTTGTCCACAGAATCACCCAGGGTTTGCATGACGTGCAAAGTATTTAGGACTATCTGAGATATCTTGCCCAAGACTGCTTCGTCTTCCAGTATCCTCCTCTATCTCACCCGTCTCATGTCATTAGTAAGAAGGGTATCTGCTGTAACACACTCGGAGTCATATGTGTGGACTGTATAGCTTTCTTTTTTGTTTTTGTTTTTTTAATTTTTTTTATTAACAGCAAGAGAAATGGAGAAGAAAAATATATAAACAGAGACAAAGCAGATCATATCATAACTTAAAAGGGAAGAGTCTTCTTGAACATAATACATATAATATGGCAAAAGAGAAAAGTATTACAGAGGACGCCAAAATAACATGTTGAGTTATAAGTCTGAAAAGGTTTAGTATTTTAACATTCTAGATAAAATTACCCCAAATTTTGTTAAATTTACATAAAGATCGAACCCCTCTAAGCCTAGCCAAAGCCGCCTCCATGTTATAAATTTCATTGACCAGGGCCCACCATTCCATTATATGTGGGGGCTGAGGAGAGATCCAGGCACGGGCAATGGTCAATTTTGCACAGGATAGCAAGATAGTTATTAAGGACTGTTGGGGAAGAAAGACGTCATGTATATCTAATAGGATTAGAGAAGACGAGAGAGAAGGTGGTCTAGTCAATTTTAGTTTCAGGGCTCGATCAAAGGCAAGCCAAAAATCATTTAATACGGGGCAGGAAAACAACATGTGCTCTATATTAGCACCTACCAGCGCACATTTAGGGCATTTCGTGCGATCGCTTGTTAGAGTATTTGCAGACCAGTTGAGAATCATTTCAGGGGTATAGTATAACATACAAGTCGTTTTAAATTGTTGCAGTCTTAGACTTGATGACTTGACCAAATTGTTCAAATTAGAAAGAGAATGAGCAATCTGGTTGGAATTAATCGGAAGTCTCAATTTCAGGCTCCATTTCTCCGCCAATTTGGAGCAGTCATCAATTTTATATGAGACAAAGCAGCTGTACCCTTCATTAATCAGAGATTTTGTTTTGGATGAATATAAATGATTCCAAATGTCCGAATCTACAACCTCTAATATTTTCATCTTACGGATCAAAAAATCATAAATTTGCATACATTTAAACCTCATCTCCTCGGTCAAGTTATATAAATTTTTAAGTGCGACAAAATTTAGAAAGCCCTGAGCACCGTAAAGATCCGCTAATGTAGCGATTCCAAAAACAGACCATGATTTTGCTTGACCATCATTAAATATCCCGGGAAAACCTGGGTTTCCCCAGAGCGGTAATTTGGGGTGAAAAAAAGAAGTTTTACAGAAAGACAGGATATTAAACCATATTTTCGCAATATCCCTTGCCGTCTTAAATCTGACCCTTTTAAAATAATTAGGATCGTTCAGTCTAAACAAAAACATTCTGGCGTCTGATTTTAACAAAATAATATGATAGAAAAGTTGCATTTCTGGGTTAAGCAGCGAGCGGAGACGACTAATAAAAGTAGCCCAGAAGTATAATTTGAAATCGGGGAAGTTGAGGCCTCCTGTATCCAAAGAGCCTTTAAGTAGCTTTAGAGATCTACGTGCTTTCCTATAACCCCAAATGAAACTGCTGAACTGTATCGCTTTCAAGCTCCAGAGTGAGCACCAGGGGGTTGTGGTCACTCTCCGGGCGGGTATGAACAGACATGTCCACCAGGGATGACCAACACTCAACCTTTAGAAGAATATAAAAAATTCGACTTGATCTAATATTGTTGTCGAAAGTTAATCTACCGTTTTTATCTGAGAGCGATCGGCCATTTACAGCTCTCAACCCCCATTCTAGGCAAAATCCCAACCAATGTAAGGCAGCTTCTGTCCCTTTTTTGATTGGTGACAATTCTAGGGGAGGAATATTCGAGAGCTTATCTTCATCCGAAGTTAAGTCAACCCCGCCACTCACATATGTCTCAAAGGTACAATTTAGATCCCCCGCCACAATAACAAACTTTTCCCTCCCTATTGCACTAAGAAGGGAACCGAGCTCCTTTAAGATGATCGTCGGGCACAGCCCACCTGGTAGCCCACGGGCATAAACATTAATAATAAAAATATCTCTATGGTTTAATTTAGTAAGTTTTAACCCAATAATATCAGGGCTGTGCACAATCACTTCAGTGGGTTTATAACTAACTGTCTGCTTTATCCAAATAGTAAGACCTGCTGAGGCCCTTCCTTTTCTCATCCTGATAGCGGGTTTATAAAAATTCAGAAAGCCTGGGCGAAATAGGGGTTTTGTCGCCCAGGTCTCCTGAAATAAGACAATATCGTGTAGATCCACAAAGTCAACCCACTCGGCAATATCCAACCTACTGTTCAACCTGATTAATCAACTGGGAAGAGACTTCATTGTAATCTCTGTTACTAACTACAAACTTCAAGATACCACTACCAAACCGCACTATATTACTACCGCCTGCTATAAGTAACTCTCCCTGGCTTTCAGTCTCTGGATGTGTGCTACCCGGACGTTCTAACAAATCATTTTCATCTTGATTAGCGCCAGCTTCATTAGGGAGTCAATCTACACCCTCCAGATCTGTGAGGGGGTCAAACCTATTAAACACTGGGAGGGGATACACAATCCTATGATGCAGATTTGGGCCCATTAGACCTCTCTGACGAGAGTTAGGATGGGGAGTATAACGCCCAACATTTGTACCTGGATAAAAATAATCAAGGCCCAAAGAGTGAATGTCCCCTTCCCGACCAAACCTAGCATTTCTCCGAATATAATCTACCTCCCAGGGGTCCCTAAAATTCACTACTATACAATCCCCCTTTAGGTCTTTAGGATTTTTACCCACCCAGTGCACCCTTCTAACTCCCAGAATCTCAGTATTCGAAGAGAGGGAAGGGTCCTATTCCTATATAACCAAAAGATCACCTTATTTTTCAACTCCCTATTAGATTCCGGATTTCCTGCCCCTAGGGCTCGTATACCCACCAGTACAATCGAATAGGGAGCTGACTCAGGGGGAAGGTCTAATCTAGGGAGGTGATCTTTACAGACCTCCTTATCGTGATGTGGTTGCCTAATAGGCCTTCTACCAGCAGGAAAACCACTAGTTACAGATTTCGGTATGGGCACCGACTCCGTCACCCTCCCACCTGATCTAGAAGAACCTATCGGTTGGCTCTTCGGGCATGATTGTATCGTTGGACCATTTGATTTTTTGCCTGGTACCTCAGTGGGTGCCCTAACGGTAGTACTAGGACCCGGACCCTTTGTAGTAGTATCTGTATTTTTAGGGCTGGACATACTTTTTACCAGGTCGGCCAGTAAAAGTGAGTTACCTCCGACCTGTTTCTCAATCTGGTCTAGTTTAGAATTGATCACCTGGTTCTCTCTAAGAGAGGGAGCATCAAAGATTTCACCAAGATTTCAATTTTTCCCAGAAATCCATCCTCATCAATGGGACAATTAGAGGTGTGAGTAGCTACTATGGGAGCCCTGGGCGGAATAGGAGGCTGGGCTGCAAGTAGGGGGACCAAATTAGAGAACTTTTTTTGTAACTTAGCATGACTGCCCTTCAAAGGGCTACCCCCTCTTTTCTTACTGTTGGGTTTATTCTTAACTAAAGACCCCTGGGTCTGGGTAAGGGGGGATAAGGTAGATATCCTCGGAGAGTTATATAAACCAGTATTACCATTAGAAGTCTGACTCGAGGGGGACAAGATTATGCTAGAACTATCTAGATCTTCACCTATATCCATCAACCTAATTTCATCCCCTAAAGCCTGTATAGGTACCAGGGAAACCGCCGACCCTATTTGACCTAGAGACGATCGTTTCCCCATTATTAGATCCAAAGACAATCGCTTCTCTGCAAACGTGATCTCCTTTTCTAGTATTTTGGACGCTCTCTTAAAAAAGTGGTCCAGAATACCTGTGGCCACCCCACCAGAGGTAGAAAGTGTAATGTGTCGATTCTTTCCGGACCGTAAAGACATGGTGATCCCAACCACAATTTACCTGAATGCTATACAACAAATGTCACAATCGTACCGGTTCTGCGCACAAGTTCACTAGTAGAGCAAAAAACTGCAGGGCTTAGGAGAGTTACCAGTGAAAGAGAAGGGGCCCAGCCCGGCCTTGCACGACCTTGGACGGCCTTAGACGGCCCGCCCTTTGCCCGGGCTTCGCCCGGCGCACACCCGCGCGCGTCCCGCGTGTGCTGATCAGCCTAAATAGGAAAGGCTGAGGGGGCGGAGCGGGAAGAGGGCCCAGGTGCGGCCGGTGAAATTGCCTTGTGTCTTCTCTTGTCAAACCGTGTTATGTATAAAAAAGTCTGAACAAAGCATTGTTAGCAAGAATTATTCTGAGAAGGTCAGAAGAGAGGTAATTGAAAGCCCTGCCTTATTGGCCCCTATGCCACAAATGATAGATTAGTTCTGAGGGCATCCTTGTGAACTAATTTAAAAAGAATGACATGTACCTGAGGAAATATCCATGCATTTACTGCATACTCACTTTTAACTTAAATCATAAACTCTTAAAAACTAAACAGATCAACTCATTCCATTGCTCTTGATAACATTCAGAGCTCATGTTTGCGGCCCATAGAATAGGAAATACTGAAGACTGTTGTTAGGCTCACCAACTGCTATTCAAACTATCACCACTGAAATTAATTATATGCAAGTATCTAGGTATTTAGTATGGGTATGCAGGAAACCTCTATGCTTTTTACAATGTGATAGGTTGACAACCCCAGCTTCATTCAAACATATATTTGATTTCTCTGTATGATGAATAGTGTTCTATCCCAACACCAGTAATGATTCTTTCTTTTCACCACAGCCTGTAAGATTGACACTTGTACCCTACCACCATCCAGGTTCAAAACATAGATGCACAATACGACAGCCCTCAAACTCTATCCCAACAGAGCAGCAAACAACAAAACTTACCAGAAAACTGAATGTGTGCAATAGCAAAGCAAAAATAGAGATGCCTATAGAATTTTGAGGACAATAGGTGACCAAATATTTTTTTCTATTCAGAAAATCAACTCTGAACAGCTAAGGAAATGTTTTACAATTAAAGAATTTCACAAATTAGGTAAGGTGTAACATTTGCAGACTTCAGCCCCTAGCACTTAATACACTTCACACTCAATTTCCACATTTCTAGATGTTTCAAAAATACAAAAGCAAACAAAATTAATCATAGAAGAAAATTTAATGCAAACTTAAATCATAAACTTTCTTCGAAATGAGAAGTCATCTAAACTGGTTCATTGTGCACAAATATATTTTGGTACTTAGGGGCACATTAGGATGGCGGGCGGACTTTGTCCGCCCGCCATCCCATCGCAAAAAGGGACCGCCCGCCCTAAGGGCGGGGGTCCCGTGGGGGACATTAGGATGCTCCCGCCACAGTGGCGGGTGCATCCAGCATTCCTGTCATTGTGGCGGGTGGTGCAGTCAGCACCGCCCGCCACAATGCCAGGAAGGCATCCTGGGCACTTCAATGCACAACATGTTGTGCAATGAAGTGCTGGGGGGGTACCATAGGTACCCCCCATGTGCACCCCCCACCCCCAGAATCCCTGGGAGCCCGCTATGGTCCCCCAATGTTGAAAACCGCCTACCTTTCCGTGGCGGCACCGCTCCCATAGTAATATGGATGGCGGGGTCTACCAGACACCGCCACCATATGGTAGGTGTGAGACTTGGCCCTTTCCCCAGAAATTTTTCGCTTTTTATCCCCTGTTAATTTAGAATGCCCCTATTGAAACAACAGTGTGTAGGCCTTGTGTGGTGGAGAAGGGCCTGTGTAGTGTAAAACTAGTGTTAAAGTACAGGTACTTCCTACCCCTAACATGGCCGCCACAGACCACTGCTGCAGCAGCGTGGTTTAGTGGGCGCATTCTAGTAGCCAGAGGCTGGCTGGAACCCTCAGGCAATGTATCCATCTTAGACTGCCAGCCTGTCCTCAGGTAGAATGGTGGAACCTACTAGAACCACCTGGAACCTTCTGGGAGAGGTGAGGTGACACCAACTGACACCAACTGACACTACCAACTGTCAACTGGCAGTATAAAAGGAAAGGGAGGGAACTTTCCTGAGGAGAGAAGCTGAAGGGAAGACCTGGGGAAGAACCTACGCAGGAGTTTAGGCAGAGGGGCCTAGTCAGGGACTATGATACTGGAAGTGACAGGGCTTGGAGTGCTGCCTTACAAGTATTGAGGACTCCTGTAAATCCCCCCTGACCTAGCCCAGCGGAAGGGAACCCCCAGGGACCACTTGAAGGGATTGGCTGAGAAGAATTTGGAACACCAGCCACCAATTTACCCTCCCCTTCAAGAAATAAGAAACCAAAGGAAATAAGAAACCAACTGCTATTTACAAGGGCGCAAGAAACAGCTGCGCCAAGAAGTAACCAAGAAACTTACAAAGGCGCAAGGAACATAAAACGCCAAGAAGAGACAGAATCACCACAGGACATTTGAAGAACCACCCAGGTATTGGCGCTGTGTTGCTCCTTGTGCCCCCTGACGCCATCTGGGATCTCTCTTTCTGATTTGCCATGGACGTGTGGTCTGTCCTGCGGGTTCTACTGAACTATATGTTCTGCCTGAGCTGTGTTTAGCTATCCCTGACTAAACTACCTGTACTGCCAGGCTCTGAACTGAATTATTATTGGGACTGCTGTCCTGCTGCATTCCTAGCCAGAACCCTTATGAAGCGCTGTGTCAGCAAGCGCGCAATTTCCTCTCCAGCGCTCACCTGTGGTGTTGTGTGAAAAGCGCTGGTAATTGCTTCCCTGCTGGGCCCCCTTTGGAGCACTGTGAAGGGCTGACGAGCACGCCCTGTCAACTGGCCTGTGGAGCGGATCCGATCGCGTGCAGTGGCTGCAGCGGTCCCCGGAGTCTTGGGGAGGCCGCTCCGATTGCCTGGGGGCCTCCTGCCCTGTTTTGTGTCCTGTTGCGGCGGCCCCCGGTGTGAGAAGAGGGCCGCCGGAATTTCTCTTGGGCCGCGCTAGGCCTGACAGGCCCCGAAGCTCTTGCCTGCATCACGTGACAGGGGCGCCGCGTCTCTAGCCGCGCCCCCGTCTTCCTAATTCCGGATTTGTCCGCCGAGCCTCCCAGTTCCCGGCCCGAGTCCCGGGGAGAGACGCCCGGGCCCAGCACTCGTCGCGGAGGGGGTCGTGAAGCCTGAGAGCCCCCTCCGATTTGCCCTGCAACGCTCGGAACTGCCTCGCGACCGGCGCTGGAGTTCTGTAGCTGCTCCCTGCACCGCGCCCGGTCGTGTGAGGCTCCAGAACCTATGCAAGGGCCCGAGAAGGGCCGAAGAAGGCAGGTAAACCCCCGGGGAGGAGGGCGGAAGGTCGCATGAGACCTCGAGTTCGCCCCTCCCCTGGGGAAGATTGTTG
Organism: Lissotriton helveticus; assembly: GCF_964261635.1. NCBI lineage: Eukaryota > Metazoa > Chordata > Amphibia > Caudata > Salamandridae > Lissotriton > Lissotriton helveticus. Next base: position 1,550,020,031 of record NC_136059.1, read on the forward strand.
TTGGGCCCCGTTGGCCCAGATTAACGGAGAGTCCCCTGACCTGGGCCAGGACCCCTAAACACCGTGAGGGTATCACTTGGTGGAGGGGAGGGGAAAGAAAGTGCTTACAGGCCTACTGGGCCTTTGAACTGTGCCAGGAATCTATTTTTAGCCCTGCTGAATTGCCTATGGAGACCCTTTATATTAGAAAGGCCATGGGGGGGGGCCATACCTAGTGAATTGGGGTCCAGGTTTTAATGGGATGTTTACCCAGTGAAGTGTTTACCTAAAAGGATGCCCGTACTTGCTATATAAAATGCCTATGCTTGATGTCTAGGGTAATGTTGATTCCTGATTAGGGAAGGGTTGTTCCTATTTCCCTGAAGTGTTTACTCCTGATTAAGGAGAGGTTTACCTTGGTTAACTAACTGTTCCACATAAGGAAATGTTTAGCCTTGCATATTAGGATGGAAAGCCCTATAGGAATAATTGGCACTAGGTAGTTAAATGTCTAACCCTGCCTAGTACGATGCCTTTCAGTTATCTAAGAAAACGTTATTCCTACAGGAGTGTGTTTTACAAGTAAAAGTTGATTACTTACCTCCAAGGGGGTAAACCAGAAGACCATACCTGATTCCTTATTGAGTAGCTGGTTGTCACTCATGTAAGGTGGAAGGGCCTAACTTCTAACAAAGAGTGTCACATAGAGAAATGCTCTGCCTTTAAGGGAACGTTTTATGTATACTATGTTGAAATGCCTAAATGAAATGCTGGGTTTCCCCAGGGAGGTGTTTTATTCCTAAATAAGGAGATGGTTTAACCTACACAAGAGGTCATTTATTTATAATGAAATGTTCTGCCTCTTGAGTGTTATATTTGTTGAAGCCTAAAGTTAGTTATGATACATCCTTTATGCCTTCATAAGTTTTACCCCTGATAGGGGAGGAGGAGTCTAATGCTGAGGCTAATAGGATGTTACACCTTTAGTGAAATGCTTCCTCATTACTTAACGCAGTGTTGTATTCATGACCTTATGATGTAATTCTTACAGGTGATGATGAGAAACCAGGCCAAGGACAGGCCTGTGGTTATTTAATATTTAATATTTATTATTTATCCATCCAGAATTTAGTGCCAAGTGTTCTCACACATGTATTTTAATGGAAAGCTAATAAGCTAATTTTATGATGAATTCCTAATACCCTGATCCTGCTCTATCTTAATAAAGTTGACTTGAGTTTTTACACAAGCTCACTGGAGTGGTGTCACTAATTGCGTGCCCATGTTTCTGACTCTGTGGTTGCGTGTGCTGCATGGTCGCTTAACACAAATGCTTTCTGATGCCTACCCGCTCGTGCCATGCTACCCTAGGGGACTGGTGACCCCAGTTCCAACATATTGGTGTCGAGCGGTGGGATCCAGGACCTGTGACCATGCAGCACCCTCCATTGGGACAGGGTGCACAGCAATTGGGCTGCACAATTATTGTGTGTGCAAGCCTTAGGAATTGACCCCTCCACTGTCTAGCCTGTGAGTGTATCAGGGCCTGTTGGACCTCATTCTGTCGCCACATCCTAGAACCTTTTTCCTGAATTATCTGAGTCCTCACCTGGCACTGGAGTGTTGTCAGGGGATGGGGGTGCCTGTTGGGCGGAGGGAAGAAGGAACTCCGTACCACTTTGGGGGCACGGGTAGGAGCCCACCCAGAGGGGAGAGGGGATGGGGACAGAAGGGGCAGGTCACACCCAGGGAGGCGGCCACACCAGAGAACCTTGGAAGGCGGGGTGTGTCGTCAGAGAGGTTAGAGCATGAGAGGGAGAGTGTGAGCCTTGCAACAAAGGAAGGGAAGCTGGTGCACAGGCTTCAGCTAACAGAGACAGAGCTGAAGACCTTGAATACATGTGTGCCAGGTACTTCCATGGTGGCAGCGTACCCGAGGTTCGGGGTTTGGACCAGTCACGGGGTGTAGAACCTGGACTGGGGTTTCAGGTGCAGGGATTGCCTGACCTGGAGGGTGGGGTACCAGTAACTATGGACCCTACCAATGTGACTTCCAGGGGTACCTATCCAGGTGGGAGGGTGCGGAACCCTGGAAGGGGGTGCAGAGGGAGGAAGGACTCTCCTCTGGCACCGGGCCAGCCACAGGGCGCAGATCCTGGGTTGGGTGGCCAGGTTCAGGGGTTGCCTGACCTGGCGGGAGGAACCTCTGTATTCAGAGTCCCCCCAGTTGTTGTGACTTCCAGGGGTACCTATCCAGGTGGGAGGGTGCGGAACCCTGGAAGGGGGTGCAGAGGGAGGAAGGACTCTGGCACCGGTCCAGCCACGGGGTTAAAGATCCTGGGTTGGGTGGCCAGGTTCAGGGGTTGCCTGACCTGGCGGGAGGAATCTCTGTATTCAGAGTTCCCCCCGGTTGTGACTCTCAGGGGTACTACTCCAGGTGGGAGGGTGCGGAACCCTGGGAGGGGGTGCAGGGAGAGGTAGGTCTCGCCCCTGTCACCAATTCAACTTAAGGGTTTAGACCCTAGGTTGAGGAGGAGAGTGGAAAAAGGTACCACGGGCCTGGGGCGACTGCCCCCCACTCTGAGAGAGAGTAAGGGCCAGAGACATCTGGATTGGAGGTCTGTCCTGGCCGCATCCCACTAGGAACACCAGTGGGGTGGTTGGATTAGCGAGGATGTCATGGTGGTATTGGGCCTGCGTCCACCTTTTTCCGCCCCAAGCAGGGAAGCCCGTCAAGGGATTGATCAGTCTACCCTGGCTTTTGGCTGGGGGGGAGATGTGTGAGACTTGGCCCTTTCCCCAGAAATTTTTCGCTTTTTATCCCCTGTTAATTTAGAATGCCCCTATTGAAACAACAGTGTGTAGGCCTTGTGTGGTGGAGAAGGGCCTGTGTAGTGTAAAACTAGTGTTAAAGTACAGGTACTTCCTACCCCTAACATGGCCGCCACAGACCACTGCTGCAGCAGCGTGGTTTAGTGGGCGCATTCTAGTAGCCAGAGGCTGGCTGGAACCCTCAGGCAATGTATCCATCTTAGACTGCCAGCCTGTCCTCAGGTAGAATGGTGGAACCTACTAGAACCACCTGGAACCTTCTGGGAGAGGTGAGGTGACACCAACTGACACCAACTGACACTACCAACTGTCAACTGGCAGTATAAAAGGAAAGGGAGGGAACTTTCCTGAGGAGAGAAGCTGAAGGGAAGACCTGGGGAAGAACCTACGCAGGAGTTTAGGCAGAGGGGCCTAGTCAGGGACTATGATACTGGAAGTGACAGGGCTTGGAGTGCTGCCTTACAAGTATTGAGGACTCCTGTAAATCCCCCCTGACCTAGCCCAGCGGAAGGGAACCCCCAGGGACCACTTGAAGGGATTGGCTGAGAAGAATTTGGAACACCAGCCACCAATTTACCCTCCCCTTCAAGAAATAAGAAACCAAAGGAAATAAGAAACCAACTGCTATTTACAAGGGCGCAAGAAACAGCTGCGCCAAGAAGTAACCAAGAAACTTACAAAGGCGCAAGGAACATAAAACGCCAAGAAGAGACAGAATCACCACAGGACATTTGAAGAACCACCCAGGTATTGGCGCTGTGTTGCTCCTTGTGCCCCCTGACGCCATCTGGGATCTCTCTTTCTGATTTGCCATGGACGTGTGGTCTGTCCTGCGGGTTCTACTGAACTATATGTTCTGCCTGAGCTGTGTTTAGCTATCCCTGACTAAACTACCTGTACTGCCAGGCTCTGAACTGAATTATTATTGGGACTGCTGTCCTGCTGCATTCCTAGCCAGAACCCTTATGAAGCGCTGTGTCAGCAAGCGCGCAATTTCCTCTCCAGCGCTCACCTGTGGTGTTGTGTGAAAAGCGCTGGTAATTGCTTCCCTGCTGGGCCCCCTTTGGAGCACTGTGAAGGGCTGACGAGCACGCCCTGTCAACTGGCCTGTGGAGCGGATCCGATCGCGTGCAGTGGCTGCAGCGGTCCCCGGAGTCTTGGGGAGGCCGCTCCGATTGCCTGGGGGCCTCCTGCCCTGTTTTGTGTCCTGTTGCGGCGGCCCCCGGTGTGAGAAGAGGGCCGCCGGAATTTCTCTTGGGCCGCGCTAGGCCTGACAGGCCCCGAAGCTCTTGCCTGCATCACGTGACAGGGGCGCCGCGTCTCTAGCCGCGCCCCCGTCTTCCTAATTCCGGATTTGTCCGCCGAGCCTCCCAGTTCCCGGCCCGAGTCCCGGGGAGAGACGCCCGGGCCCAGCACTCGTCGCGGAGGGGGTCGTGAAGCCTGAGAGCCCCCTCCGATTTGCCCTGCAACGCTCGGAACTGCCTCGCGACCGGCGCTGGAGTTCTGTAGCTGCTCCCTGCACCGCGCCCGGTCGTGTGAGGCTCCAGAACCTATGCAAGGGCCCGAGAAGGGCCGAAGAAGGCAGGTAAACCCCCGGGGAGGAGGGCGGAAGGTCGCATGAGACCTCGAGTTCGCCCCTCCCCTGGGGAAGATTGTTGTTGGGCCCCGTTGGCCCAGATTAACGGAGAGTCCCCTGACCTGGGCCAGGACCCCTAAACACCGTGAGGGTATCACTTGGTGGAGGGGAGGGGAAAGAAAGTGCTTACAGGCCTACTGGGCCTTTGAACTGTGCCAGGAATCTATTTTTAGCCCTGCTGAATTGCCTATGGAGACCCTTTATATTAGAAAGGCCATGGGGGGGGGCCATACCTAGTGAATTGGGGTCCAGGTTTTAATGGGATGTTTACCCAGTGAAGTGTTTACCTAAAAGGATGCCCGTACTTGCTATATAAAATGCCTATGCTTGATGTCTAGGGTAATGTTGATTCCTGATTAGGGAAGGGTTGTTCCTATTTCCCTGAAGTGTTTACTCCTGATTAAGGAGAGGTTTACCTTGGTTAACTAACTGTTCCACATAAGGAAATGTTTAGCCTTGCATATTAGGATGGAAAGCCCTATAGGAATAATTGGCACTAGGTAGTTAAATGTCTAACCCTGCCTAGTACGATGCCTTTCAGTTATCTAAGAAAACGTTATTCCTACAGGAGTGTGTTTTACAAGTAAAAGTTGATTACTTACCTCCAAGGGGGTAAACCAGAAGACCATACCTGATTCCTTATTGAGTAGCTGGTTGTCACTCATGTAAGGTGGAAGGGCCTAACTTCTAACAAAGAGTGTCACATAGAGAAATGCTCTGCCTTTAAGGGAACGTTTTATGTATACTATGTTGAAATGCCTAAATGAAATGCTGGGTTTCCCCAGGGAGGTGTTTTATTCCTAAATAAGGAGATGGTTTAACCTACACAAGAGGTCATTTATTTATAATGAAATGTTCTGCCTCTTGAGTGTTATATTTGTTGAAGCCTAAAGTTAGTTATGATACATCCTTTATGCCTTCATAAGTTTTACCCCTGATAGGGGAGGAGGAGTCTAATGCTGAGGCTAATAGGATGTTACACCTTTAGTGAAATGCTTCCTCATTACTTAACGCAGTGTTGTATTCATGACCTTATGATGTAATTCTTACAGGTGATGATGAGAAACCAGGCCAAGGACAGGCCTGTGGTTATTTAATATTTAATATTTATTATTTATCCATCCAGAATTTAGTGCCAAGTGTTCTCACACATGTATTTTAATGGAAAGCTAATAAGCTAATTTTATGATGAATTCCTAATACCCTGATCCTGCTCTATCTTAATAAAGTTGACTTGAGTTTTTACACAAGCTCACTGGAGTGGTGTCACTAATTGCGTGCCCATGTTTCTGACTCTGTGGTTGCGTGTGCTGCATGGTCGCTTAACACAAATGCTTTCTGATGCCTACCCGCTCGTGCCATGCTACCCTAGGGGACTGGTGACCCCAGTTCCAACATATTGGTGTCGAGCGGTGGGATCCAGGACCTGTGACCATGCAGCACCCTCCATTGGGACAGGGTGCACAGCAATTGGGCTGCACAATTATTGTGTGTGCAAGCCTTAGGAATTGACCCCTCCACTGTCTAGCCTGTGAGTGTATCAGGGCCTGTTGGACCTCATTCTGTCGCCACATCCTAGAACCTTTTTCCTGAATTATCTGAGTCCTCACCTGGCACTGGAGTGTTGTCAGGGGATGGGGGTGCCTGTTGGGCGGAGGGAAGAAGGAACTCCGTACCACTTTGGGGGCACGGGTAGGAGCCCACCCAGAGGGGAGAGGGGATGGGGACAGAAGGGGCAGGTCACACCCAGGGAGGCGGCCACACCAGAGAACCTTGGAAGGCGGGGTGTGTCGTCAGAGAGGTTAGAGCATGAGAGGGAGAGTGTGAGCCTTGCAACAAAGGAAGGGAAGCTGGTGCACAGGCTTCAGCTAACAGAGACAGAGCTGAAGACCTTGAATACATGTGTGCCAGGTACTTCCATGGTGGCAGCGTACCCGAGGTTCGGGGTTTGGACCAGTCACGGGGTGTAGAACCTGGACTGGGGTTTCAGGTGCAGGGATTGCCTGACCTGGAGGGTGGGGTACCAGTAACTATGGACCCTACCAATGTGACTTCCAGGGGTACCTATCCAGGTGGGAGGGTGCGGAACCCTGGAAGGGGGTGCAGAGGGAGGAAGGACTCTCCTCTGGCACCGGGCCAGCCACAGGGCGCAGATCCTGGGTTGGGTGGCCAGGTTCAGGGGTTGCCTGACCTGGCGGGAGGAACCTCTGTATTCAGAGTCCCCCCAGTTGTTGTGACTTCCAGGGGTACCTATCCAGGTGGGAGGGTGCGGAACCCTGGAAGGGGGTGCAGAGGGAGGAAGGACTCTGGCACCGGTCCAGCCACGGGGTTAAAGATCCTGGGTTGGGTGGCCAGGTTCAGGGGTTGCCTGACCTGGCGGGAGGAATCTCTGTATTCAGAGTTCCCCCCGGTTGTGACTCTCAGGGGTACTACTCCAGGTGGGAGGGTGCGGAACCCTGGGAGGGGGTGCAGGGAGAGGTAGGTCTCGCCCCTGTCACCAATTCAACTTAAGGGTTTAGACCCTAGGTTGAGGAGGAGAGTGGAAAAAGGTACCACGGGCCTGGGGCGACTGCCCCCCACTCTGAGAGAGAGTAAGGGCCAGAGACATCTGGATTGGAGGTCTGTCCTGGCCGCATCCCACTAGGAACACCAGTGGGGTGGTTGGATTAGCGAGGATGTCATGGTGGTATTGGGCCTGCGTCCACCTTTTTCCGCCCCAAGCAGGGAAGCCCGTCAAGGGATTGATCAGTCTACCCTGGCTTTTGGCTGGGGGGGAGATGTGTGAGACTTGGCCCTTTCCCCAGAAATTTTTCGCTTTTTATCCCCTGTTAATTTAGAATGCCCCTATTGAAACAACAGTGTGTAGGCCTTGTGTGGTGGAGAAGGGCCTGTGTAGTGTAAAACTAGTGTTAAAGTACAGGTACTTCCTACCCCTAACATGGCCGCCACAGACCACTGCTGCAGCAGCGTGGTTTAGTGGGCGCATTCTAGTAGCCAGAGGCTGGCTGGAACCCTCAGGCAATGTATCCATCTTAGACTGCCAGCCTGTCCTCAGGTAGAATGGTGGAACCTACTAGAACCACCTGGAACCTTCTGGGAGAGGTGAGGTGACACCAACTGACACCAACTGACACTACCAACTGTCAACTGGCAGTATAAAAGGAAAGGGAGGGAACTTTCCTGAGGAGAGAAGCTGAAGGGAAGACCTGGGGAAGAACCTACGCAGGAGTTTAGGCAGAGGGGCCTAGTCAGGGACTATGATACTGGAAGTGACAGGGCTTGGAGTGCTGCCTTACAAGTATTGAGGACTCCTGTAAATCCCCCCTGACCTAGCCCAGCGGAAGGGAACCCCCAGGGACCACTTGAAGGGATTGGCTGAGAAGAATTTGGAACACCAGCCACCAATTTACCCTCCCCTTCAAGAAATAAGAAACCAAAGGAAACAAGAAACCAACTGCTATTTACAAGGGCGCAAGAAACAGCTGCGCCAAGAAGTAACCAAGAAACTTACAAAGGCGCAAGGAACATAAAACGCCAAGAAGAGACAGAATCACCACAGGACATTTGAAGAACCACCCAGGTATTGGCGCTGTGTTGCTCCTTGTGCCCCCTGACGCCATCTGGGATCTCTCTTTCTGATTTGCCATGGACGTGTGGTCTGTCCTGCGGGTTCTACTGAACTATATGTTCTGCCTGAGCTGTGTTTAGCTATCCCTGACTAAACTACCTGTACTGCCAGGCTCTGAACTGAATTATTATTGGGACTGCTGTCCTGCTGCATTCCTAGCCAGAACCCTTATGAAGCGCTGTGTCAGCAAGCGCGCAATTTCCTCTCCAGCGCTCACCTGTGGTGTTGTGTGAAAAGCGCTGGTAATTGCTTCCCTGCTGGGCCCCCTTTGGAGCACTGTGAAGGGCTGACGAGCACGCCCTGTCAACTGGCCTGTGGAGCGGATCCGATCGCGTGCAGTGGCTGCAGCGGCCCCCGGAGTCTTGGGGAGGCCGCTCCGATTGCCTGGGGGCCTCCTGCCCTGTTTTGTGTCCTGTTGCGGCGGCCCCCGGTGTGAGAAGAGGGCCGCCGGAATTTCTCTTGGGCCGCGCTAGGCCTGACAGGCCCCGAAGCTCTTGCCTGCATCACGTGACAGGGGCGCCGCGTCTCTAGCCGCGCCCCCGTCTTCCTAATTCCGGATTTGTCCGCCGAGCCTCCCAGTTCCCGGCCCGAGTCCCGGGGAGAGACGCCCGGGCCCAGCACTCGTCGCGGAGGGGGTCGTGAAGCCTGAGAGCCCCCTCCGATTTGCCCTGCAACGCTCGGAACTGCCTCGCGACCGGCGCTGGAGTTCTGTAGCTGCTCCCTGCACCGCGCCCGGTCGTGTGAGGCTCCAGAACCTATGCAAGGGCCCGAGAAGGGCCGAAGAAGGCAGGTAAACCCCCGGGGAGGAGGGCGGAAGGTCGCATGAGACCTCGAGTTCGCCCCTCCCCTGGGGAAGATTGTTGTTGGGCCCCGTTGGCCCAGATTAACGGAGAGTCCCCTGACCTGGGCCAGGACCCCTAAACACCGTGAGGGTATCACTTGGTGGAGGGGAGGGGAAAGAAAGTGCTTACAGGCCTACTGGGCCTTTGAACTGTGCCAGGAATCTATTTTTAGCCCTGCTGAATTGCCTATGGAGACCCTTTATATTAGAAAGGCCATGGGGGGGGCCATACCTAGTGAATTGGGGTCCAGGTTTTAATGGGATGTTTACCCAGTGAAGTGTTTACCTAAAAGGATGCCCGTACTTGCTATATAAAATGCCTATGCTTGATGTCTAGGGTAATGTTGATTCCTGATTAGGGAAGGGTTGTTCCTATTTCCCTGAAGTGTTTATTCCTGATTAAGGAGAGGTTTACCTTGGTTAACTAACTGTTCCACATAAGGAAATGTTTAGCCTTGCATATTAGGATGGAAAGCCCTATAGGAATAATTGGCACTAGGTAGTTAAATGTCTAACCCTGCCTAGTACGATGCCTTTCAGTTATCTAAGAAAACGTTATTCCTACAGGAGTGTGTTTTACAAGTAAAAGTTGATTCCTTACCTCCAAGGGGGTAAACCAGAAGACCATACCTGATTCCTTATTGAGTAGCTGGTTGTCACTCATGTAAGGTGGAAGGGCCTAACTTCTAACAAAGAGTGTCACATAGAGAAATGCTCTGCCTTTAAGGGAACGTTTTATGTATACTATGTTGAAATGCCTAAATGAAATGCTGGGTTTCCCCAGGGAGGTGTTTTATTCCTAAATAAGGAGATGGTTTAACCTACACAAGAGGGCATTTATTTATAATGAAATGTTCTGCCTCTTGAGTGTTATATTTGTTGAAGCCTAAAGTTAGTTATGATACATCCTTTATGCCTTCATAAGTTTTACCCCTGATAGGGGAGGAGGAGTCTAATGCTGAGGCTAATAGGATGTTACACCTTTAGTGAAATGCTTCCTCATTACTTAACGCAGTGTTGTATTCATGACCTTATGATGTAATTCTTACAGGTGATGATGAGAAACCAGGCCAAGGACAGGCCTGTGGTTGTTTAATATTTAATATTTATTATTTATCCATCCAGAATTTAGTGCCAAGTGTTCTCACACATGTATTTTAATGGAAAGCTAATAAGCTAATTTTATGATGAATTCCTAATACCCTAATCCTGCTCTATCTTAATAAAGTTGACTTGAGTTTTTACACAAGCTCACTGGAGTGGTGTCACTAATTGCGTGCCCATGTTTCTGACTCTGTGGTTGCGTGTGCTGCATGGTCGCTTAACACAAATGCTTTCTGATGCCTACCCGCTCGTGCCATGCTACCCTAGGGGACTGGTGACCCCAGTTCCAACAGTAGGCATACCGGTAGGCAATCGGGCGGATTGCCTACCGGCGGAAAACTGCCGGGCGGTCTTCCTATCCACCGGGGTACCCCCCACCATGGTAATGTGGCGGGGGAAAATAGAGGCGGCTGGTGGTTTTTGGCAGGCGGATCGCCACCGCCATACGGGTGGTGGCGATCTGCCCATTATCTTAATGGGCCCCTTAGTTTAAAGCTAAGAAAGAAGAGAATCAGAGGGAGGTACATGTTTGTCGAAGATACTATTATAGATATTAATAAAACTACGTACTCAAGAGGTGTGTATGTGAGTGTATGTGTTTTTTTACCTTGATAATTCAATTGTTTACTGAGACATAGCTCCAGTTATTTTGCAGCACTTCTAATTGAATTACCTGGAAGGTCACTTGTGTTTCATTAATTTAATTCAGTACAATGTTACTGTGAAAAGGGAACCTTCATTTTTCAGACATATGGGATATATATTCACAAAGCACTCATTAGCATACCTCATATCTAAAACATTTCCATCTGTATTATTAAAGAAATTTAAGATCAGGGTTTCTTTAATCCTATAATCCACACTGTAAACTCTCTCCCCCATAGCCATGAATAAATCTCCATAATACTTAAGCCATATCCTTAGGCCCTATACCTTATATTCCAATTTGTTAAACTCTGCTCTCTTACCATTTAACCCTGCGCCTAAAAGTGTAAATACCTATACTGTACATCCCACAATATTAAACCCTATTCTCTATAATCGTCATGACCCTAACTCTTATTCCTTTAAATCCTTAACACTCTAACTAAAACCCTTAATTCTTAAACCTGTACCTTAACACCTTAACTATTATACCCTTAACCTAAAACCACACATTTCTAACCCCATTACCTCACATCTATTCCCCTAATGCATAATCCCTATCCTGTTAACTTTAAAGTAAAGTCTCATCTTTTGGCCTCAGTATGTGTGTGTGTTTGGATTCTGAAAATACATAGGCCTTTAGAACAAAGTCTCACTTCTATTTTTAGATAAATATGAACATAATGATTTAGAGTCAAAACGTAACAGAAGTCCCATCCATCGTATTACAACTGTATTATAGTCTAAATGTAACAGAAGTCCCATCCATCGTATTACAACTGTATTATAGTCTAAGGCACTGGTAATATGGTGGAAGAAGTATCTGTCCCATTCTGAGTATCTCATCCACATACTCTAAATAATAATCTCAGTTAAGCAATCTAACGCACAAGTGAACTTACCAGTGGTAGTAGTATTCAAGCGAAGTAATTAATGTCAGCGTGTAAAGAAATTGCAGCTCTCACAAGCTAACACAGCTCCAACCTCCTCCTTCCAAGTCTCCAAGGAAAGTGACCACTGCGCCTGAGATCTAGAACTCTCATCCTCAGTGTCCTAGGCAACAGGAATGGAGTCATTATGACACTGTCAGCAACCATATGCTTGGCTTGTTATGTTTCTATTTCTGCTAACTGGCAATGTCTGATGATGTCACAGACACATAATCTGCATAGGGTGGAAGACTGAGTTGAGAATCCTGGTGTGTGGGACATTCCAACAAACAAAGGAAGCTGAATTATCCTTAAATAAAATGGAGAAAAGGTCATAGTTATTCAATAATCTTTGTTCCAGTGGCACAGTGTAAAAAAAACACGTCTGCACATATATTTTGTCACTGGAACCAAGCTATACCTGTCTGATGGGCCCTAACTAGGGCAAAACCAGTCCTGGGTTGCTTGTGTTCTGTTTCAGGGAGAACATTGCCTGTTCCCATTACAGCAGAGTCAAGACTGATTTGACTGGGTTCAAACTGAGGTGACATGGTATGGAAAATAATAATGGATCGGGATGAACCCGAGTAATTACTAGAGGATGAGATTAATTCAATCATACCATCCATTACTTTTCTGTACACTTTAATAAAAAAGCAGACATTGTTTTGTACTTTGTACATCATGGGAAGGGTTTCCTAATTTCCAGTTATATTTGTTGTCAATTCTTGTGAGACTTTTCATCATTATTAGTAGGGTATGTATGTTTAAAGTTCTACGGTTTACAATTAAAAGTACAATTTACCTACCTGTACCAAGTCCTGCTTGGTTCTAGAAATAAATACAAGTATACCTTTTTATACTTACCTAGTTGATCTAGATTATGTGTATGCAATCAGTCTTGATTCAGTGAATGCAAAAAATACTTAACACACTCTCTGGATAAGCCTAACGTCTCGCCCACACTACCACAAAGAGAGCTGTTAGTACTTACCTAATTTAGCCTCTGCTATACCTCTGGGGAATCCCTGGACTCTCTGCACACTATACCATACATGGTTACAGTATATACATAGCCAGTTTCCTACAATACATATGATTGATTAATAACATTTTGGGTCTTTTCACATGGGCACCTCTTATTCCATGGGCACAATAAAGTGAGGATGGACATTGGTTGGTTTTCTTTGTGGATAAATGTTTGTTGGATGTTAACTGCTAGGAGAGATGAAAGTCCATTATAGAGGTTTATTAAAAAGTCAGTGTGGGTCTGTTGGTAGAGACAGGGGTTGTGATTTAGTGAGGGCATGTGCTTGGTGTAATGAGGAGTGGCAGGTAGCAAATACTTTGAGTGGGTGTAACTGCATGAGCTGTGACATGAATGTGTAAGCTGTAGGCTCAAATCTTGTGATTTTGGGATATACCTAAGCACTGTTTTTCAGAAAGACTGGATTTGTTGAGGTGCTAAGGCAGTATTTATCCATATAGTCAGAGTAGATGATCTCAAGTATTGATCTCTCAAAGGGTCACAAGTCACAAAGGTTCTTGCAGCACAGTCAGCAGGGGTGATAGCACAGTGGGAGCAAGCACTGATTTCTCAGATGATCACAGCTTGTAGGAAGACAGGATCCTTCTGGATGTGTACCCCCTCTCTTTGCTTGATGCTAAGTGGGTTTTTGACTAGTCTGACTGGGATCCTGCTAATCAGGTCTGCAGTCCATTGTCTTCCTCATTAAACTGTTGTGTTATGTACTTAGGAACACCCCAGATAAGATATTGGGGTACCCTTGTCAGTCCTTAGTATATGGTACCCATGGACCCAGGGTATAGGTGTCACAGAGGTCTCCCAAGGACTGCAGCATGTGTTATGCCACCCATGAGAGGCCATTCAAAATAGAACTACAGGCCTGCCATTGCAGCCTATGTAAAGTGGTGTATGCACCACTTACGAAAGATATCGGTTTACCATATCTAAGGGTCACTGCACTTAAAATCTATAAGTCACCCCGATAGCAGGCTTTTGCAATCCTGAGGGCAAGGTGCTTGGTTCCAAGTGAGAGGGCGCCCCTGCATGAGCAGGGCACCCCTGCAGCCTACAGGGTCCATTCTCCCGGGTTGTCAGTGAAGCAGCCATATACTAATATAGAGGGGCATTGCGTGACCACCCAATGACCATCTCAAACACGGCTGCAATGAACCCTATCATGTTTGGTGTCAAACATGTTGGAATCATATCCCCACAGCGTTACCGGTGTGGGAGGTTTGATTCCACCCACCGGTAGAGCCCTCCGTTAGGCTCTCAGTATTCCCGATGTCAGCCTTCTAGTCCCGGACAGCACAAAATGGTTGCTGCCGACCAGAGACACATTTCTGCCCTCCTTCTGCTGAGTCAAACTTGAGCAGGGGAAGGCAGGACAATAGGCATCCTGTCACAGTGAGGTGTGACAACCTCCTAGACAGGATTTAGTGTAATTGGGCTGGGTGGGTGCGCTTGCCAGCACCTGAAAGTCTGCATGAAGGGGCACATTTGGTGTCCCTGTGCAAAGTCCAGTTCAAACCAGTCCTAGAAGCTGTTGGCTCCTGCTCTGGTGGGAAACTGGACAAAGGACATGGGAGTAACCTCCCCCCTGTTCTAACACTCCCTGGTCCCCTGAATCTTCTCAATCCTTTCCTTAGGGTACTTAAGGGCTTACCTGGGTGTAGGTCCCTAGATTTGTCGTGGACAAGATTCAGAACTTCTACTGTCTGGGCTCTCTGAACGTCGCTGGAATTTGTTTGGACCTGGCTTCGTCTCCCTTTGAATCTGTTGCCTTGTCTGTGCCTGTGCACCTTACAGAATCCATGTAGGGCCTGTGGAGCATCCAAGACACATGAAGATAAACTCCCTTGTAGTGAAGGAGTCACTCCCCTGCATTCACAGGCACCGCAACACAGCTGACCGGTCTGCTGATCCCGAGCTCCTACGACTCTGAAGGGTTCAACAACACAGTACATGTCCCTAGCAGCCTGAGCTGCCCTCTCACTCAGTTTGGGGCCAGAATCCCTGGTGGGGGCTGCGATACCCGAACCCCTGTGCACTGCATACATTTGAAAGTGCAAATGCTTATTGGCAATTCTGCAGCAAGTGCATTGGGCTCCAAGTAGCCCCAGCCTCTGGCAACCTCTGCTGCAAAGATCTTCATCCACATCACACCATGTGCTCCGTAGCCTGTTGTTTTGTAAAGCTGCAAGAGGTCCTCCTGCGACTTCAGTGTCTTTGACCTGTGGGTCCTATAGAGGGTCAACTATGTCTTCTTTTGGCTTCCCTGACTGCTAAAGACTTGCCCGGACTCCCCTGCTGGTGGTGAGCCTCCTGGACTGTGCTGGTCCTCTTCCTGCAACTACATATCTCCCTGTGTGGTTTGCTTTTGCCAAGGCTTGTTGGTGCTCCTGCCGGACACCGACACCTCAGCACTCGACATCCTTCATGGGATAGCTCGTATCTGACTACTAGTCAGCATCGCCTGGTCGCCACAGCTGGAGTGTCAAGGTCATCGACATCTATCGTGTAGCACCCGACATCGGTGGGCATTCGTCTACCGAGCCTCTGGTCTATCTCAAGTAACGCAGACTCTGTCCCCTCTCTTTTCAGGTACTCTTCATCAAGAATCCATGTTTGCATTCCCACAGACACTTTCTCCTCTTCCAGCAGTGGCACTTTCCTGAGGCCCTCCATTGTGTTCGACTGTGGTTTTTGACGCCACATCACACCTATGCACCCGGCTTCCCTCAGATAGGTAACTTTGGTACCACAGTATCCACGGGTGGGTTGGCTCTCCAACCTCCTGTCTTCCATGGGGTTTCCTCAGGGTTCACTGGGAAGGGTCCATAATATTTAAAAATCCAACCGCAACTTACATGTAGAGTTGTACGGTGCCTGCGATCGTGTTCTCACACTGCACGGGCCCTCCGTGGGGTCCCTGTCTACTTACCTTGGGTGGTTCCTTGCGTCCCCAGCAATTCTACGTCCTCTTGGCCTTGTCCTGACTCAAGTTGTGGGGCGCAATTCACAGAACTAAGTTAAGACAAAATCCTAAACTTACTACCATTTTGGTATTCACAGAAGGCACTTACTCATTTTCGTATTCACAGAAGGCACTTACTCATCAATGAGTAAGTGCCTTCTGTGAATACCAAAATGAGTAAGTGCCTTCTGTGAATACCAAAATGAGTAAATGGTAGTAAGTTTAGGATTTTGTCTTAAGTTAGTTCCGTGAATCGGGCCCATGGTTCTTATACCACTTTTTAGGTCTCACCTACGCAGTGCGCATGCGCGCCTTAGGAGACCTTTAGTGATCGATTCAGTTTTGGCCCCAAAAACGTGCACGCGTTTCATTGCTTTAAATGGCAACGCGTGCACATTTGGCGATTCTCTTGCGGGAGCAAGCTTTGAAACCATCTGTTTGTAATTAACAGATGGTTTCAAAGCTCGCCCCCGCAAAGGAAACAGGCACAGACCCCCTCCTCTCTCCCCTCCCCCTGCTGCCTCCTCCTCTCATCGTCAGCGCGAGGTGCGTGTGAATATTTTTTCTTCTTTTTTTTTCTACAACGTGCCCGGTTCTGGTTCCATTGCCCATTTCTCCACAGCTCGTTTCCACTTATAGCGTCCTATAAATTAAATTGTACCGCCAAAAAGCGGGGCTTTAAGGCGATGCACTGAATGAAAACCCTCTACGGTGGCTTCACGGACAGAACGCAGGGGTTAACTTGCTGGCAGCCCCCGTGAAGTGTTTGTGGTCGCTGCCATCTGCCCCTCCGCCCTCCCGCCCGTTTTTCCTCCCGCAGTCTGGGCCGCGGGAACCCCCTCGGACTGCGGGAGGGAGGACGGGCGGAGGGTCAGGGCTCTGCTCACTGGGACCCCTGCACCAGGAGGAGTTGGCAAGCAGGTCACTTGTAGCTGTAAAATGACACCATGCTTCTCCTCCATTTTCTAATGAAATCCGCCGAGTGGGAGAGCAAAAGGAGTTGGAAGCGCCTTTCCTTGGAGACTTTCGACGTAAGTTTGGGCTCCGGTAACTGTTTGTTTTGTTTTTTTGTGTGCATCTTTTAATGTTTCCTGTTTTGCAGAAGTGCCGGCAAGAGATTCACCAAGAATGCTTAAGACCGCTCAGTTACAGAAGAAACTGTTCCGGATGGGCGGAGGTGTGTCAGGCATGACGCAGCAGAGAAAGTTTGTGAATAAACACTTCTGTGGTGTTTGGTAGAAAAATTTGCCCCGACTGCGGGCGACGATGGGTGAAAATATTGAAGTCTATTTTCCACCTTGTTCATCTGCTTCAGCAGCTAAATGGGTCCAATTCTTTTTATTTCTTCTTTTTAATGTTTTTTTGTTATTCCTGTCGCCGTCCCGAAGTTGCCAGATCAGGTGTCCAAGTCTGCTCTGTAAATAGACCTTTGATTTTTTTTGTTTGTTAGTGGTTGCACAGTAATAGGCTTGATTGGCGAGGACAGAGCAGTGACAGGGTTGAGGGAGGGCAGATTGGTAACAGTTGAAGCTAGGAACACGGCTCCAGGTGGGCTGCCTGGTAAGGGGGCACTTCTGCTCGGGAGGAAGGGGAGGAGGGATGCTGAGGTTTGCATGGTGGGGCGGAGGCGAACGATGGTTGCCCTCTCCTTAGTGTCCAGTAAGGCGCTGGAGGTGAGGGCCTATAAGGGGAGGGGCCATCTGAGCCAGTCCAGCCTGAAGCAGAAGGGTTGTACTGATAATGGCCCATTACACCAAGGTGGGCGAACACAGGCTGGCATTTTGGAGCAGAAAACAATACTATCCCTTATTGGCCCTCTGCCACTTCACTGTCTGCAACGGAGCCCCACCATTCTCATTTTGACCTACAGCATTACAGCCTGCTGCCGGGGGCTATACCAGCTGGTAAGGCTCTCTCTCCCAGTTATAGACCCAAACCACAAGCGAGGGCCTTCAACGAGGGCAAGTGCCTTTACCGATTAGTGTGCCCTGACAGATAATTTCACCGTCTGAGGATAGAAAGTTTTAAATTACACAGGCGGAAACAGAACAAAAAACATTGGAATGTTGGCGCTTGGGGGCCCATATCCTGCGTTATTGGCCCTTCCCCCCGCTGCATGCCATTGTCCTTTTATAAAAGATCTGAAAATATGTATGTGCCTGTAAAAGTTATTACAACGCTATAAAGTGGTAATCAGATGAGTTACCTGACATTAACCGTCATTTCATTCGAAGCGCTTCGTTCACAAGATTTGAAAACAAAGTTGCACTTATACTTCCGTGTTGTGGGTCTGACTCCCTCCCCTGCTTGGCACCGACCACCCACCTAGGGTTATTTGCGCAGATCGAATCGACGTCAAGATTTCCCAACCCGTCCCTGTCACACTTGCATGCTGCTGTCTGTCTGTCTCTTTGCAGCCTTTTTCCACTCTCCCTGTCATCCTTAAATGGCCTAGCCACGCGCCTGGCCTGGAAATGACCGAGGCACTCCCAGTTTATTTCGCTGACTGTCACCAGGTTCCACTAGCCTCTCGGAGGGAAGGGCCCGCATGTCGGGAACCCCCAATATCCGAGGAGGCACATCTGCGAGCCACTGAACCCAGAAGGCTCGTGGGCAGGCTCCCTGTCCCGAAAGGTCTCTCTTAGGTGTTGGTGAAGTGTCAGAAAGTGAAATGCAGACACCAGCTCTGAAGATGGGGTGCATGTGAAGGTGAGGCCTAGCACTGGAAGTCTGCAGGCCGGCTATCTTTGTGGGATTTGGGTGAGAGGTGCTATGTGGAGAGCCTTGGGTTCCTTAGATACTCTACGGCTGTGGCCTTTTAAGTGCAGAAAACATGCAAAACATAAGGCGGGCAGAGAAAAGCTATTATTGAATGCATTATTTTTAAAATGTGCCTTTTGGTCTTGGAATATCATCCGTGATCTTAAACAGGCCAAACTAATGTATTTTTGTCGTTGCTGAAATTTGCTTTCCTTTTGATCACAACACTAAAATAACAAGCATGGGCATAGCCAATAGGTCTCGCCTTTGGGACCTTGTAAGTGTTTAACCATGCAACAGTTAATGTTGTTGCACCAAGGACTTTGTGCTGCATAACTAAATACTTATAAGGTTCCAAAACTGAGACCCATTGGCTATGCCAAGGCTTGTTTAGTATATGATTTGGTCCCCCCTGGGGCCCACTGTGTATTTGTGCTATTTACTGTGATTTCTTTGCTATAGTTTTGTTTGCTTTGTGTATATCTCCATGTGTGGTTCTTTTTCATTTAATCTATACTATAAGATTACATTCTAGTGAAACAAGGTGCTTTACACTCATTCAAGACTAAGCTTGAAGGCTGCTCTCCACCGCTACTACTTGGATAGCTTTCTAAGGTTGTCTGAGACCTCCTCAATTACCATAAGGGTTGTCTGGACTGGTGCAGTGGACAGCATATACCAGGCCAGCCTCTCACACAGCTCACAGAAAGAAGTGATGGAGTACTCATCATTCATAATTGTAGTTCACAAGTTTGCTGCGCGATGATCATTCAGAGGACTAGGGACCCGCTATTCAGAGTATTAACATCAATTACTCGTATGAATTCCTGACATTTTACTCGAACATTTTTTTTGAATATTTGTATATTTATCTGTATTAATCCTCCATTATAAGACATGTTATTTGTTTTCAGGGATGATGTGTACTGTTGGGGGGCGTGGCTTGGATGCCAAGGGGAATGGCAGCGTGAGCCCGGAGCTCCGCGCCCGATCCCCATTAGCATCCTGTAAACTGCACGGAATCCGGCGTGCAAGGCGGTATCCTGCAGTGCGGAACGTCGGAGGGGCGACGGAACCTCAGGAGCCGGGTGTTTAATCTCTCCGGCGCGGCTACACCGAGGTGGAGCAGGCATCACCTATCGGGACGAACTGGCCCCAAAATGGCGGACCGCTTCCGGATCGAAGCGACTGATGAACGAGGGCGAGTACCGGCGTAACCAGACGCATCGGTGGGAACGAAGGCACCGACCAGAACACCCCTTTGACCGCTATCGAGGAGGAAGGTGCGGGGTGGACTCGCCTGATGTCCGGCGGCCCCCGCATTGGTTAAGAACAAGATGGCGGCTGCCCTGCGACTCCGGGGAATGAAAGTCTAGCAGCGCACTCGGAAGAGGTGAGCGGACCAGGGCTGCGGAGGAAGGCGCACGATCAACGCAGGAGCGGAGCGTCGGGAGAGCGGCCCCTCTGCCCGTCCGGTGAGCGGATCTCCCGCAATCTTGAGAGCGGGGTATGGTGAGTCTGGCTGGGTAGCGGGAAGATGGGCAGAGTACAGGATTAAGGGGATGAGAGGCGCAGCCCGCCGGTACTCCGGACTTGCGAGGACTGCGAAACTGACCAGCGCTGACTTTGCCTACATTATCAGGAGCAGGAAATACAGGTGCTCTGGCCAGCCAATGAGCGCAGTGAGCCCCGGTGGGAAGACGTGCTGGGGATACCTTGGGGAGCTGGGCGCCAGTGGCGCTGGCAGTGGTAGAGCGTGTCAAGGAGGGCGGATAAGGAGAAGTGCCCACCGCAGGGGACTACCTGGTACTCGGGACGCCGAAAAGCGGCTACCTCTGTGAGCGAGCCCTGAGACTCCGGTGGTGGACAATCAATCAAAGTATTAGCGCCGGGGCCCTGGCAATAGCCGTGCTCGGAGTCCTGTGCCACAGGGGGTTTTGCATCTACACCGGCAGCAAGGGCGGAGGAGCTGAAGAAACCGCAGACTGCTAGAGGTGTCCGAAGGGGAGACAGTGGGGCGCCTGGGACCCACGGAACCCTAGGAGGGCGGCGTCCTGCGACTCGCTGGAGAGCGGAACGGAGCACTGAAGCTGGCCAGACCCAGTAAGGAGGACCTGCAAACACCCTGAACAGTAATCGGCCCTGCGGAACGGACAGCCAAGAAGGGTAGGAGCTACCCCACGTCTGGGGCATTGGAAGCGGCCTGACTCCTGTGTGCTGCAGAAAGCTGACAAGATGGGGAAACCTAAGGGGCGAGTGGATAGAGCTGCCGGATCGGATGTGCCGGACGGCACAACGCAAACCCCAACGGAAGTGCAACAACTACAGGACCGAATTCTGGAAGCTATAACGACCACGAAAAACGTCCTTCAACAGGATATTGCTCAAGTGGCGTCGGGCCTCGGGCTCCTACGCGCAGACCATGACAAATTGAAGGACAGGGTCAAAGGTACGGAAGATACGCTGCAGGAGCTGGTGCCGGAACATAAATCTATGGAGGGGTGGCTGGTGGATGCACTCGACCGGATTCAAGCGCTGGAGCGAAGGGCGGAGGATGCCGAAAATCGCAGCAGGCGTAATAACGTGCGCTTAGTGGGGCTGCCGGAGAAAAAAGAAGGAGAGGACATGGTGAGATACCTTGACAACTGGCTGCGAACGGAAGTGGCGCCGGAGGGCCTCTCACCCTTCTTTACCCTGGAAAGAGCACACCGAGTCCCGGCTAGGTCTCCTAAGCCAGGCCTACCGCCCCGCCCGGTGGTGATAAAACTGCTGCATTATAAAGACAGGGACTGGCTGCTACGAAGGGCTAGGGATGTAGGCCCATTCCAAGTGGATAACAGCAATAAGACATTGTTCCCTGACTTTAAATTTGAAACTCAGAAACTGCGAGCTTCCTTCCTATCGCTCAAACGGGAACTCCGTGCAGAGGGCATAAAGTACTCGCTTCTCTTCCCAGCCAAGCTTAGAGTGGAAGTGGATGGCAAGGCGTTCTTCTTTTTGACATCAGCAGATGCCTGGGCATGGTGGGATACTTACAAAGCTGGAACGGACGGGCCAAAATGCCGGGCTGAAGAAGCGAAGCATCAGCAGCCGGTGCGGAAATCGCAGAGGATCCGGAGGCACCGGCACAGATCCAAGAAACCGACAGAATCGCAAACGGAGGAGGAGAGGAGAGCAGCGTTGCAGGCGGTGGTGAACCTGTCGGGAGTGGGGAGTACCCGCTCGCGCAAGAGCTCGGACTCGGCGGAACATCGTACAGGATCGGAAACGGAGTTGTCAGAATTTGGCGGCGCAAAGGGCCCAGTGGTGACGCCGCAGACATCGGAAGAAATTGTCGAGGCCTAAGGAGGGTGACAATTGGTCATCTTTGAGCGCGGCTCCTGGGGACACCGGAAGCTCCCAATGACACGGCGGATGCTGGAGCAGCTGAGATGTTCGTGAGTGACTTTGGGGGTTGGGGGGCGGAATGGGTTGGGCCCGTGGTAACCACCCTCGGGCCGAACTGCGCCCCATCGGCCCATAAGGCCGCCGTAGTGCAGACTGCGGCTTAGTCGGACGATTGTGGGGGATTAGTTAGTCGTTATTTGAAGTTTGGATGGGAGCTACTTTACCGAAGTCGGGTCCTGTTCTGGGGGGGAGGGTGCCGAGAGTAGTTGGGGTGGCTCAAGGCAAAGAGCATGGGGTAGAGGGGTCATTTGTTTTGAAGTTTGGTTTGAGGAGGAGGGAAGCCACTGCGCACGCCTGGACAAGGACTTTTATGATTGCATGCAGCTCACTGTGGGACTATGGCTAACTCTGGAACAACGAAATGTGTGACCTGGAATGTGCGGGGACTACACACCATGGCAAGAAGAAACAAGGTGCATGCTTATCTAGTTCGTAGGGGGGTTCAGATTGCACTGTTACAGGAAACACACCTTACAAAGGGGCGGCGCTACAGCGGAGGTGGAGAGGGCAACTGTTCAACACCACATACTCTGCTTTCGCAAGGGGGGCGCTGATCTGGATTAGAGCTGGGGTTCCCTTTCACATGACCAGACAAATATTAGACCCAGAGGGCAGATTTGTGGCCATAGAGGGGAAACTGAGGGGTCGGGATATAGTGCTTTGCAGCGTATACGCACCCAATGTAGACCAGTCGGCTTTTTTAACGAAGCTCTCTGGTGCGCTGGCGAGTTACCTAGCAGGCCCTATAATCATGGGAGGAGACTTTAATTCAGTGGCGGACACGACCCTGGACAGATCCCACCCGCCGCTGGGAGCGTCACCAGTGTATCGCTTGGCGAAGCGTAGGCTTGAATGGCAGGAGAGTTGGGAGCTGCTGGATGCCTGGAGAGCGCGACACCCTACCTTAAGGGACTATTCGTACTACTCCAGCCTGCACGACCTCCACGTTCGACTGGACACGTTCTTGTGTTCCCCACTAGTGATTTCAACTGTGGCAAACGCTGAGTACTTAACTCGCACGTTATCCGACCATAACCCCCTGTTATTGACACTAAACTGGGTAACTGAGACCTCGCGGATCCCAACGTGGCAACTACGCCCATATACCCTTGATGATCTACTGTTTAGGGAAGCGCTTGGGGAGAGAATTACACAATACTTCGAGGAAAATGACGGCACCACGGCCACTAAAGCGATGGAGTGGGACGCCTTCAAGGTTGTCGTCAGGGGTCACTGTATCGGGAAATATGCCGGAGCCCGCAAAACGCTATTAGATGATTTGGAAAAAGCAGAGAAAGCACTGCGGGAGGCCGAATTGGCGCGCCCGAACCACCCTGAACTCCAGGAAGGGGTCAGCGAGGCCAAGGAAGCAGTGGCGGTGGAACTGGAGAGGCTCCGGAGTTTTGATCATAAAACATACCTGACGAGGGCGCACGCTGAGGGGGATAAGGCGGGGACGATGCTCGCTTGGCTGGCTAATCCGACAAGGCGTAGCCACCCGATTTTGGCTGTTGAAGACGAGGGGGGTCACATATGTAACTCCCAAACGGGGATCCTAGACAACTTCCGATCATTTTATGAAACGCTTTACAAAAGCGGATTGGACGATCGAGAATGTGAGATCGACACCTTTTTGGAGGGACTGCAATTACCGCAGTTAGACCAGGGACAGTCAGACGACCTGGGCAGGGATATCACACTAGGGGAAATCGGAAGCGCAGTGAAGCAGATGGCTCGGAATAAGACCCCCGGGCCTGGACGGATTGCCGATAGAATTCTACAGCAGATACTTAGGTCAATTAGCCCCGCGACTCAAGGCGGTTTACAACGAAGCTAAAGCTAGAGGAAGGCTACCCCAGTCCATGTGCGAAGCCTTGATGATCCCCTTACTGAAGCCGGGGAGGGAGGAGACCAAGATGGCCTTTTATCGCCCGCTGTCCATGCTGACAACGGACTACAAAATCCTGAGTACAATACTGGCCACTAGACTGCTGACCCATATGACGGAGCTGATCCACAGCGATCAATCCGGCTTTATCCCCACACGAAACACTACCATCAATATACGTCGACTGATACGGCTAATGGGTGACCCGCTGCCAGAGGCGCGATTGCCCTTGGTGTCGTCAGTTGATATCGAAAAAGCATTTGACAGTCTGGAATGGAGATATCTCTATAGGGTCATGAAACGCTTCGGTCTTGGCGATGGTTATATAGGGTGGACCAAAGTGTTGTACACATCCGCGACGGCACGTGTCCGGATCGGTTCCCTAGTATCTCACCAATACCAAGTGTGCCGCGGTACTAGGTAGGGGTGCTCGCTATCCCCATTATTATTTGCCCTAGCGATAGAACCGTTTGCGGCAGGAGCGCGGTCGGGAAATTATTACAGGGGCCTGGCCTGTAGGGGAACCCCTCAGGTTATTTCGCTGTATGCTGATGACCTCTTACTATTTCTAGAGGACGCCAACGAGGCGCTAGAGGGCGCAGAACAACTCCTAGAACTTTTCGGTAGATTATCAGGCCTGAAAGTCAATTGGACTAAATCATGCTTATTCCCAATGCATCAGGGAGAGGAGCGACCTGCTAATCGCCCACAAATTAACTGGGAACCGGTTCGTATGAAATATTTAGGAGTGTATGTGTACCACAAGGCAGCAGACATGCTGGAGAGCAATGTGGGCCGTTGTATCCGGGCATTGAAGGGGAGTATGTCCTTTTGGGCCACTCTTCCGCTCTCAGTGACAGGCCGCATCTCCTTAGTTAAAATTATAGCTTTGCCGCGTCTCCTTTACTACTTCCGTACGCTACCGGTGTGGATTCCTGGCTCTGTCTTTCAGCAGTTGCGATCAATGCTGATATCGTTTCTATGGGGTACGGGCAGGCGTAGAATAGCGTTAGACACGTTGACCCGGCCTAAGGATGAGGGGGGCATGGCGGGCCCGGATTTTGAGTTATACTACCTAGCGGCTCAATTACAAATTTTTACGCAGGAGGTCGCAAGGGTGTATAGAGGCCCCCAGCAAGAGAGGGACGGACGTACCCCCCGACACGTGCTTGCATACATTGCTTTACAGCAGAAGCTCATCCTCAAGGACCTATCCCTAGAAGAGCAGACGTTTAGGCTCTGTTGGAACCGAGCGCGGCGGAGAGCGGGAGTGCGACGGATGTATGCACCCGAGATACCGTTGGGAATGGTAACGGCAATCCCACACGGCGGTGGCTGGTCGCGCCTGCAGGGGTGGGAAGATGTGGGTCTACATATGATAGGAGACCTATATGAAGACGGGACATTACTTCCGTACCAGACCTTGCAAGACAGATTCGATCTCCCAAGGGGTGATTACCTGATGCATGCTGCAGTGACAAGAGCAATGCAGATACACTGGGGGGAGGGGCTACTGGAACCTACCACGTCCATGGCCTGTCAGTACACCATGATGGCGGCCGGCACGTATAAGGCAGTGACGTGCCTTTATTCTAGATGGCTGCGGGAACCATTAAAACACTGAAGGCTAAATGGGAACTGGACCTCCAAATGGAGATCCCTGACACAACGTGGGTGCAGCTGCTAAGGCGAGCTAGGAAGAGCACGAGGAACGCCCGCTTCCAACTGATACACTTTTATATTCTTCACAGAGCCTACCTTACGCCAGGGAAAATCGGGAAATACTTTGGGGTGGAAAACGCTGCTTGCCCCAGATGTAACACAGCAGGGGCGGATTTCGGACACATGCTATGGGACTGCCCGCACTTGCAAGACTACTGGCAGGAGATCGGTGAAACGTTGAACTATGCTACGGAGAGCGACCTACACTACACTAAGGCGGTGGGCGTACTACATTGGTTTCCGCACACACCCAAGAATAGGATCACAAGCAAATTTATAGATATGGGTCTGATACTAGCTAAGAGGGAAATAACTAGCCATTGGAAATCCAAAAAGGGGCCCACGCACAAGCGATGGCTCAATGAATACCTCAAATGGACAGCGAGCGAAAGTACGATCAGATATCAATTGGCTCGCCGCAAACCTGACGATAAAGCACTGGAAGCAGCAGCGGCATGGGAGGCACTGGTGCAAGCACTGCGAGATAGCACGATGGAGGAGGGGGATGAGCATTCAAACGCAGGAACCGAGGATCCCACAGACGAACCAGGGGCACCCGCTTAGAATATCCCGAGTCATTCCTGAGAGAGCTCAAACAAATTCACTAATAGCGAAACCAGGCGTAGGCACAGGCATTGGCAACGGGCGGGGGGGGGTGGGAGTTGGAGTGCGTTCTGAAATAGGGGGGAGGGAGAGTTTTAGGAGGGGTGAAAAATACAAAAGCAGACTGCTGTAAAACTTGCATGAGGACTTGAAGGAGTTCAAGAACTGTTGCGTGGGGTGATTCACAATCTGACGCCGCCCGACCTCCGGGTTGTGGGCTTATGGGCCGTGTATAATATTTACCCAAACAAGACCTGAGGATTGATAGTGACCATGCAAGATGTTCAGAAATGCTTACTGTTTGTATGATTTGGCTCTGCAATAAAAACGGTTTTACAAAAAAAAATGATGTGTACTGTTAACCAATTTTGGTGTCTGTGTTGTGGATTTCATATGTTTTAGTCATGCTGCTTATAGTAAAAACACTCATCAGAATCTATATGCCAAAACTGACATACATTTGGAGGGGAAATGTTTCCTTGACTATTCTAGTTAAATTTCACGGCATGTGAAGTAATAAGTCAAAGGACACACCTCACTCACATGTAGTTCAGACTCACAATATCCATGATTAAGTAAATCCCAGTTTCTCTCAAGCTAAAACAGCCTTAACCTTCTCTCCCCACGTATCCAAGGAAAGTGACCACTGCATGGAAAGTGACCTAGAACACTGAGGCTTCCGGATCTCAATCTGGAAGCCCCAGCCTCCGTGTTCTAGGCTCCAGTAAATGAGGCATTGTGACATCATTAGCAATTCCAGGCTTGTTTTATTTCTATCTCTGCAGCCTGGTAATGCTTGATGATGTCACTGACGCATCATCAGGAATGGTTGGAAGATTTGCCATAAGATACCTAGTTTTTTTGGGATGTTCAGTTAGGTAGCATAAAGTGTATACTCCAAAAGAAGGGAATCTTCACATTTGTGAATTGAAATGGAAGGTGCATAATATCTATGAATTTTTGTGCCTTGCTCACCAGATTCAAACATTTTACTACTGACCTGAAAATGTGGAATCTCTAGACTGTTATGTGATTTGCTCACCATTAATATTTTTGTTATGTTTGATTATCACAGAGAGTCATTAGCATGAATACCAGAATGCAAATCCTGTTATTGCTATGACATGGGAAACCTGAGAGACAAACGTTGTTTCACACTGTTGCAAACTGATAAATTAATTTATTTATTTGCTTGTTTGTATAGCACTAGAATCGACCCCAAGGGATATCTCTGCGCTTCAGCGAGATATGGGTGGCAGAATAACTCCAAAGAGTTAGTCAGAGAGGAAGAGGGTAGTCTTCAGCTGCTTTCAAAATTGAAGTAGTCCAAACACTGCCTCAAGGGCAGCGGCAGTTCGTTCTAGTAACGTGGGCCAAGATGGGATAAGGCCTTTCCTCCTAATCTTGCTCTTCTTACTCGTGGCACCGCAAGTAGAGATTTCATACTTGAGCGGAGCGGTCTTAAAGGAGTGTATGACATGAATTTCTCAGAGAGATATGCAGGGCCTGAGTTAAGCAGTGCCTTATGAATAGTACAGCAGATTTTGAACTTAACTCTTTGACGGATGGGGAGCCAGTGCAATTTTATCAGGAGAGAGCGGGAGGGAGTCCTAGGGGGGACATTAAGGACCAATCGTGCCGCCGTATTCTGAACCACCTGTAGTCTTGCCAATGAGGCCTCATTGGCAGAGACTAACAGGCCGTTACAATAGTCCAGGTGACTTAGTACAAGTGCCTGGACAAGTGTCTTCTGGGAAGAATCAGGTAGTAGGGGGAAAACTTGACGGAGTAGGCCTATTGTATGAAAACAGACCCCAGCTGTTTGAGTGGCATGCTCCTTCAGCGTGAGTGCCTGGTCCAGCCTAATCCCTAGGTTTTTAACTGACATCTTAGGGATTGGAAGGGGGCCTAGATCTATCGGCTACCATTCAATCAATCAATCAATCACTACATTTGTAGAGCGCGCTACTCACCCGTGAGGGTACCAAGGTGCTGAAGGGGGGGTGGTGCCGCTACTGCTCGAATAGCCAGGTCTTGAGGTGTCTCCTGAAGGTGAGATGGTCCTGGGTCAGTCGTAGGTGTGCGGGGAGGAAGTTCCATGTCTTGGCTGCCAGGTAGGAGAACGATCTTCCTCGGGTGGTCGCTCTGCGAATCCGTGGGACGGTGGCGAGGGCGAGGCTGGTGGAGAGGAGCTGGCGGGTGGGGGTATGGAACGAGAGGCGGTTGTTGAGGTATTCGGGCCCATGTCGTGGAGTGCTTTGTGTGCGTGGGTGAGCAGCCGGAACGTGATCCTCTTGCTGATGGGGAGCCAGTGCAGGTTTCTCAGGTGGGCGGATATGTGGTTGCGGCGAGGGATGTCGAGGATGAGTCGTGCGGAGGCGTTCTGTATGCGCTGAAGCCGTTTCTGAAGTTTGGCTGTGGTTCCTGCGTAGAGGGCGTTCCCGTAGTCCAGTCGGCTTGTGACGAGGGACTGGGTGACCGTCTTTCTGGTTTCGGTGGGGATCCATCGGAAGATCTTACGGAGCATGCGCAAGGTGTTGAAGCATGAGGACGAGACTGCGTTGACTTGCTTGGTCATCGTGAGGGAGGAGTCCAGGATGAATCCCAGGTTGCGAGCGTGGTCCATGGGTGTCGGTGCGGTGCCCAGCGTCGTGGGCCACCAGGAGTCGTCCCAGGCGGATGGGGATTGTCCCGGGATGAGGACCTCCGTCTTTTCCGAGTTGACCTTCAGACGGCTGTGCTTCATCCATTCTGTGACATCTTTCATTCCATCCTGGAAGTTGGCTTTGGCGGTGAGAGGGTCTTTGGTGAGGGAGAGTATCAGTTGGGTGTCGTTGGCGTAGGAGATGATGTTGATGTTGTGTTTGCGTGTGATGGTAGCGAGGGGGCTCATGTAGATATTGAAGAGGGTCGGGCTGAGTGAGGAGCCCTGGGGTACGCCGCAGATGATCTTGGTGGCCTCGGAGTGGAAGGGAGGGAGGCGGACTCTCTGGGTTCTGTCGGAGAGAAACGATGTGATCCAGTTCAGGGCCTTTCCTTGGATCCCAGAGTTGTAAAGGCAGTTTATTAGGGTGCGGTGGCAGGCGGTATCAAAGGCTGCCGAGAGGTTCAGGAGGATGAGGGCGGCTGTCTCTCCATTGTCCATCAGGGTCCTGATGTCATCGGTGGCTGTGATGAGAGCGGTCTCGGTGCTGTGGTTGGCTCAGAATACGGACTGGGATGGGTTGAGCGAGTTGTTTGCTTAAAGGAATGTAGTCAGCTGTTTATTGATGTCTTCTCGATGAGTTTAGTCAGGAAGGGAAGAAGAGAGATAGGGCGAAAGTTCTTGAAGTCTTTGGGGTCCGCTGTTGGTTTCTTCAGGAGGGCATTGATTTCTGCGTGTTTCCAGCTTCTAGGGAAGGTGGCTGACGTGAAGGAGCTGTTAATGATGTTCCGGAGGTGGGGTGCGATGATGGTGTCGGCTTTGTTGAAGATGTGATGAGGGCATGGGTCGGAGGGGGAGCCAGAGTGGATGGTGTTCATGACGCAGGTGGTGTCTCCAGTGCTGATGGGCGTCCATGCGCTGAGGCTGGTGGTGGGGGTCGTTGGTTTGGTGGCTGGAGGCGGAGTCTGGGGTCCGAACCTCTCGTGTATATCTGCAGAATTTGCAGTGGAAGAATGCGGCGAGGGAATCGCAGTGGTCTTGCGAAGGTGTGATGTCGTTGTTGCTGGCACTGGGGTTGGAGAGCTCTTTGATGATGCCGAAGAGTTCCTTGCTGTTGTGGGAGGCGTTGTCAAGCCGCTCTTTGAATGATGTCATTTTAGTGGTGCGGATCATATGGTGGTATTCGCGGGTGGTGCTCTTGAGCGCTGTCATGTTTTCTGAAGTCCGTTCGTGGCGCCAAGCTTTTCCGAGGGTTCGCCAAGCTTTCTTAGCGATTTTGAGGGCGTCTGTGAACCATGAGGTTTTTCTGTTGCTAGTCTTGCCTGGGGGTTTCTTCAGTGGAGCGAGTTCGTCGGCGCAGTTGGTGATCCACTGTGCGAGATTGTCTGCTGTGTTGTTGGTGTCAGGGGTGTCGGCAGGTGGGTTCTGGCTCAGCGATGTGGTCAGCTGGTCCATGGTGCATTTGCTCCAGCATCTGCGGGGGATCTGTAGTGTGTGGTGGTGGGATGTGGTCTTCTTGAAGGTAAAATGGATGCAGCTGTGGTCAGTCCAGTGTAGTCCGGTGGAACGGCTGAAGGCAACGTGGCTGCTAGCAGAGAAGATGGGGTCAATCGTGTGGCCGGCATAGTGGGTGGGGGTGTTCACCAGTTGCTTGAGTCCGGGGTTGGAGAGGTTGTCGAGCAGGGTGGTGGAGTTGTTGTTGTTGTTGTTTTTCTCCAGGTGGAAGTTCAGGTCCCCTAGGGGTTGCACTCTGGTGAGGCTAGGGCGTGCGGGCTGATGAAGTCGGCGATGGTTTAGCTGAATTGTGTCCGTGGGCCCGGGGGTCTGTAGATGAGCGTTCCTCTGAGGATGGTCTGGGGTCGGTGTGGATTTGGAAGTGTAGGTGTTCGGCGGCGGTGAGTGTGTCTTCGGCATTGGCCGTGATGCTGATGGTGTTCCTGTAGATGATGGCGATTCCTCCTCCAGTTTTGTTGACGCGGTCCTTCCGGGTGATTTTGTAGCCGTCCGGGATGGCTATGGCGATGTGGGGGGCCGAGGAGGCGTTCATCCAGGTTTCTGTGAGGAAGGCGACGTCTGGTGCTGTTGTATCAAGGAGTTCCCAGAGTTCGACGGCGTGTTTGTGGACGGAGCGGGTGTTGAGCAGGATGCACTTGAGGTGGTTGTTGTTGTCGTTGCTGTGTTCGGTGGGCGGGGTGCAGGTTCGGAGGCAGGAGAATTTGCATGCTTGGCAGGTGAAGGGTCCGTGGGTGCGTTTCGGGGTGGCTTGGTGGCAGGCGGCAGGTCATCCTGTGTTGAGTGTGGTGAGGGTGGCGGTATTGTACCTCAGTCGGGTGCCCTGGCAACGGCTGGGGCCAGGGGTTCTGGTGCTGGGCGCGGTCCAGGTGCGGACGGGCGCAGACGGGCTTGCCTTTGGCACGCCCGCTGCGCGCGTCCGCTGCGCTTCTGCGCTTCTGCGCGGCGCCCTCCATAAAAGGCGAAGTGGGAGGGAGGAGCAGCTGGGAGGCGGGAGCGGGGTGGCCAATGGGTGACTGGTACGGCGCACAGAAGGCAAAAGGGGGCAGGCCGCAGGGGAGCAGCGGCGGGAAGTAGGGAGCGGGGGGGCACAGAGGGCGAGGGCGCAGAACGGGCGGCAAACAGAGGGGCAACCAACAGTAAACAATGCAACAATCAGCAATAAAATAAAAGAACAAACACCAGAGACAGGTACCGGGGCACACCAGCGGCAAACCCTTGGCAGCAGCA
Organism: Lissotriton helveticus; assembly: GCF_964261635.1. Taxonomy (NCBI): domain Eukaryota; kingdom Metazoa; phylum Chordata; class Amphibia; order Caudata; family Salamandridae; genus Lissotriton; species Lissotriton helveticus. The sequence continues at coordinate 1,550,051,435 of NC_136059.1, forward strand.
GCAGGGGCAGACACGGGCAGTCACGGGCAACCAGGGGGAGCCGTGAGGTGTGAGGAGTGACCAGAGGTCAGGTCACACTCACTGCCGCGCGGCGCCCTCCATAAGAGGCCAAGTGGGTGGGAGGAGCAGCTGGGAGGCGGGAGCGGGGTGGCCAATGGGCGACTGGCACGGGGCACAGAAGGAAAAAGGGGGCGAGGCCACAGGGGAGCAGTGGCGTGAAGTGGGGAGCGGGGGGGGCACAGAGGGCGAGGGCGCAGAACGGGCGGCAAACAGAGGGGCAACCAACAGTTAAACAAAGCAACAGTCACAACAGAGACAGGTACCGGGGCACACCAGCGGCGAACCCTTGGCAGCAGCAGCAGGGGCAGACACGGGCAGTCACGGGCAACCAGGGTGAGCCGTGCGGCGTGGGGAGTGACCAGAGGTCAGGTCACCATTCAGGAGTCCATAGACGGGGTGCCTATCCGAAGAGCATGATTTCAGTTTTCCCCACATTGCACTGGAGGAAGTTGATTCGCATCCAGTGAGATATCGCTCTCATCCCCCTAGAGAAGGCCGCCTGTACTACAGGAGTGAAGTTATTAAATGGAAAAAGTGGCTGGGTGTCATCAGCGACTGAGATTGGAATAAACCCATGGGCTCTCACAAGATTGGCCAAGGGAGTAATATAAATATTAAAAAAGTGTAGGGCTCAGACATGAGATCTGCGGAACTCCCTTGGACAACCCAGCAGGGGCCGATCGATACGGGCCCAGGTTGACGATCTGAAAATAATCGGATAAAAAACTCCTCACCCACTGCAGAGCTGTTTTCCTCAACCCAACCTCTTCCAATCTATTAATACAGATGTTGTGCGAGATTGTGTCAAACACCGCGGATAGGTCCAACAGCACCAGAATCATAGAATGGCCCTTATCTAGGGTCATCCTGATGTTATCCGTGACCACTAGAAGAGCTGATTCGGTGCTGTATTTGCTCCTAAAACCGGACTGAGAGGAATCTAAACAACCCGTACGTTCGACAAAATTGGAGAGGTGGTTGTTTACATGTTTTCCATTAGTTTGCCTGTAAATGGGAGGAGTGAAATAGGGCGGAGGTTGAAAAAATCCGTCAATGGGACTTTAGAATTCATCCGAATGGGCCTGACCTGGGCAACTTTCCACTCCAGAGGTACGTGTCCCTTTCCAAGGGAGAGAATTATGAGGGATTGCATGGGATAGGACAGACTCTTGGCCAGGGAAGGAAGAATCCTAGCAGGGATGTGGTCAGCAGGGGCGTCAGACTTAATTTTTTTAATCAATAATTCAACCTCATTCAGCGACATTGCTGGAAAGTTTTCCAATAGCTGAGGTTTCATAGAATTAAGCAGGTTACTGCCCTCCTGGATCTGCATCACGCCACCTGGTCTGGTAATTTTCCATTAATCAGTTCTATTTTTTGTATAAAGTAGTATCGTCACATAAAGATTGTGATGAGGTCTCTATACTTTCACAGGCTACTGGATTAATAAAGGAGTGTAGAATTTAGAGGGTTTTAGAGGAGTTGCCAGCCTCCGCTAGCTGTGTAGTAATGTACGTTTTTTGTTACGCTTTTATATTTCTATGATTGCTGGAAAGAGCCAATTGAAACTGCTCTTTGTCTGTGTCATCATGGGAGAGACGCCAAGGTCTCTCTAATTTCCTACATTGTTGTTTTTGGGCTCGTAGTTGGGTAGAGAACCAAGCTGCATGTGGTCTAGTAGAGGGACTCGGGGTAGCCTTTAATGGTGCAATACTATCAATAGCTGTAAGAACTGCCAAATTGTGTCTAGACAGGGCATCCTCGATGTTATCAGATGTCTGAATCTGAGATCCCTGAAATCTTGTATGAAAGCTTTCCTCTGTGACCTTCTTCCACTGCCTATGGAGGGAACGTATAGGAGGTTTGGGTTTTACTAAGTTCACGAGGTCCTGAACAGAAAACTCTATCACCGAATGATCTGACCAAGTAAGTTGTTGCGGGGGCCACACTGAATCAAGGGTGAATTTGAAAAAATAATGTACAGGGTATGCCCCGCTACGTGAGTTGAGCCTTCATTAATCTTAACCAAACCCAGCAGAGAAAGGTCATTTAAAAGTATTTGTACATCGGAGTTCGTGAGACATTCACTGTGAACATTAAAATCACCTAAAAGGAGAATGTTTTTACATGTGTTCACATATGGGGCTAGTAATTCGACCAATTTCAGGGAGATATCAGCAATGGGTCCAGGGGGTCGATAGACTAAAGCCCCTTTCCAGCTGGTGTGCGAGGAGGATTCAATTCTGAAGATCAATATCTCCATATTAGCATCCTCACATTGATCCAGGATGGAAATCGTTAATTCTTTCATTAGACACAATTGCAATTCCTCCCCCCATTTTTTTGGTTCTATCCAGTCTGATCATCTTAAATCCCTCTGTTAGTTATAACGGGAACAGAGTGTGGTTTCAGCCTCGTCTCTGTGAAGAAACTGCATTCCAAACCATCCTGACAAGGCTCCCAGAGAGCCTGTCAGCTTGGGATGGAGATCAGAGAGCACAGCTTCGAGTGTGGAGACAAAGGGAAGCTGTATAGAGAGGCGTGGTAGGGTGGTCGGAAGCCAGGTATTATTTTTTTATATTAGGGCAGTAGAAAGATTTGAAGAGAGATGTGGTGGGAGGCAAAGTACCAGGCTTATCAGTGAGTTGGGCAATGGTTTTTATATCAGTGTTATGAGATGCATCATAGACAACTCAATCTTTCATCTGATTTTTTATTTTGTCCTTCCTGGGATCCCTGGGTGCAAAATTTGACAGTTGTGTGAAATGCTTGCTTATGATAAATGTTACATTGATTAATGAGAGATTTCAACAGATCTTATTGAATAATCCGCGTTTAGCATTTATTTGTGGATTCCCCAAATCATTAGACCATAAATATTATTCAGCTAATAGGAATTAATCAACATGTAAAGGAAGATGGCCCTTTGTGGTTCGACTTAAACTTGAATAAAAGTGTCCTTTATAGCTAAATCATTTTGGGGAAAATATACAATTGACGATGGCACACTGTGGCAATAACTTTCTGTTGCAAGGTGCACATGAAATTCCTATGGTCTTGCAAAAGAGTCTTTTGTTAAAATATCTGGTCAAAGCATTATTAGCGGGAATAAGTTAGAAAAGGTCCAAATAGAGTGAAAACCCTGCGTCACTGGACCCCATGCCACAAAGTATAGATTCACTATAAGGTCATCCATGTGACATGTCATCCAGGCGTACAGGGACCAAAAACTTTAGAATCTTCACTTGGGACTCGGTACTTGTGGTTTTCAGGCAAGAAGTGAACACGCTGATGCCAGCCAAAGGTCAAGAACCTGGATGGGCACCTCTTGGGGATCAGCGCTCACTCCACCAGGGCTCAGGCAGGTACAAGCTGTTCCATTTGGTTCTGGTCAGCTTGACAGTTGCCTGGAGGCCTCTGGAAGCTTGTTTTTTCCCTGTAGCTCAAACAGGAGGTCAGTCAGCTGACTCTTGAAATCACTACTGCTGAGCCTTAGTTTAAGACAAGCAGGTCCCGTGTTCCTTCTTCCGATAGCAGGGCAGTCCTTTCCTGAATCTTCCACAGGCCCAGCAGTGCTGATAAGAGATTTTGAAGGTGCTACTTTTATCATGTGTGCCAGCCTGCGGGTGAGCAAGTAAGTAAGTCATTTATTATGCATGATTAATTAAAACCGTCACATTCAGAGCATTACAGGTTGATATCTAAAAAAGTTACATTAAATAAACAAATAAAGTAAGTATGAGATTAAAAACAACCTTGCATTGGTACTAAAAGACATAAAATTGTTCTGATTGTAGTAGCACTGCTGACACAGGATAGCAGGCCTTTCTGAGGTCATTATATGTAGTGCGTAATGTTAAAACCGGTGGAGCGGGCCAATTCAGAGTCTGTTCTAGTCTCGGTTGGTCACTGCTGTTGGCAGCAAGTAATTTTCAGTCTCTGAGCTATCAGGTCAAAGAATTTTGTAAGGCGACAGTTTAGCTGCAATAAAGAGGGATTAAAACACAGCATCACTGCCTGTCTGCAGGACCTTACTCCATGCTGCTTAAATAGTGGTTTTACCAGACTTTTCCGTATGTCGTCCAGCTACTTGCATATGCATATAATATGAATCAAGGTCTCAGGGTCTTTCACAAAAAACGGCACAAGTAATCGGTCCCTCTTCTTTCCCACGGTGGCATGAACGGGTTGATCGGGCCGACTCCCAGCCGTAGCTTTAAAAAAAATTCTTTGGCCTCGAGCTTGGTTCCGTCCTTGAGGTAGGGCTGAGGTTTTAGAACATCGAAGTTGTTAAGTACAACCCAGCCGTGAGCTCTCTTGGAAACCAAGTTCTTGTCCTCTATGGCTGATATGAGCCTGGTCGATTTTGTTACTATTTTTTTAAAAACCAAGTGGCCCATTGGTGTGTTCCATTCATCTGCCAGGCCAAGGGCTTGCAGAGAGTTTTGTAGGTAGACATTAACTGGTGATTTTTCAGTGCAGGTCAGCTCTAGCCAAAGTTGGTTATTCAAGGTCCCTCTCTCACCAGCTCTGATTTTGTGCCAACTCTTTAAGAAAGCTCCCTGCCTTTCTATTTCCTGTTTCTGGATTCCAAATTCCAGCCTTATTTGCGCAGGTGAAACATATTTGGGGAGCTGAAATATCGCCCGGTAGGAGGTTGCGATTATACAGTCGAGGGTAGCAGCATCTATTCCTGTCATGGATTTGCTCCCGTAGGTGATTACTGGTTGCAATTTTGCGCGCAGGACCTTTAAGAGGGGGTCAAGTGTCAAGTCAGGTAGCAATTTCTTCAGGGGCTTTAATGCCATGCAGGTCATTACTCCCTTCCTTCGTAGAGATTCAAGTTGTGGTTTGAAGGAATTGTTTTTATCTAGGAGTACGCCCAAATATTTGTAGAAACTTACTTGGTCAAGGCGTTTACCTTCCATGTACCAACTGTGATTTGTCTTCTTGCGGTGGTTTACGCTCATGACTTTGAATTTTTTTTAATTTATTTTTAGTGCGTTCTGATGTGAGAAGTTGTGGGTAGCATCTAAAAGGTGCTGAAGTCCTATCGGAGTTCTGCTGATCAGCACTAGGTCTTCAGCATAAAGTACATTTGTCAGTATCATGGCCCCTAGCTTCGGGGAGTGTGAGGAGCAAGCATCCAGTTCTGCTGGCAGATCCGCCAGGAAGAGGCTGAAGAGCAAAGGGGCCAAGACGCATCCTTGTTTTAAGCCCTTCCTTGTAATTATTTTTCTTGAGAGGTGCCTTCCTGCGCCTAATTTAATTCTGACCCATGTGTCGGTATGCAGTTGAATGAGTTGATCTAGGAGGGTTAACGGAATCCCCCATTCTTTAGGCAAAGTTTGGAGCAGTCTACGTGGTTGAAGGCTGCGGTGTAGTCAATGAAGCAAAGGTACAGGGAATGTTTACCTTGCTTCGCTGCATCCATAAGCATGGATATGGCCATGATGTTTGTTGTAGTTCCTAGCCCTTGACGAAACCCCGTTTGGGTCATTGGTATTATAATACTTCTTGTAGACCGGGCGACCAGGTCTTTAAGGACAATACCTGCATAGTATTTAGCCTCTGTGTCGATCAAGGCTATCAGGCAATAGTTGTTTGGGTTGGATCTCGCCCCTTGCTTGAATATGGGACTGATGATGGAGCCTCGCCATGACTCTGGAATTTCTGTTGTTTTTATAGCGTGTCCTATTACTGGGACTAGTGCATTGCTCCAGAAGTCTTTGTCCTGCTTATATAGCAAAAGTGGTATACCGTTCGGGCCGGAGCTCCTGCCCGTCTGTCTTTGGAAATTTGTTTACATATATCATCGACCAAGAGTTCTTTTTGTAGGTCTTCTAAACAAGTTTTGCAGTTGTGGTTTGACAGACGAGCTACTTCTGGCTGCGGCAGGATCGATGGTTCAGTACCCACATGCTTTTGGTTTCTACCCACTCTAATGGTATTTTTTGTGCCGGCGTGGCACGAGTGGCACAGGGGGACTGTTATTTCAGGTTCTTGGTCGTTGAAATGTTTAGTTAGGTAGTCTACCCAGGTAGCTTCGGGTAAGGTATGTCCCCTTTGTCTAAACTTCCCTCTTTCCTGTGTTGGGCTCTAAACTGTCTAGGGTAACAAAGGGTAGACATGCCTAGTTAAGAGCTGCATTTGTAAGTGGCACAGCAGGCAACCCTTAGAAGTCAGGAAGGGGTGGGCAAGCCTCAAGGCTATGTTTCGAAGCTCAGGAAGGCTGAGCACAACTTTCCATGACACCAGACCCAAGGACCTTTTGACCCCATACCTGGATGTAAATCACAAAACACCACAGGAGAGATATCGGTATCTTACGTAGTCCTCTTACTTCTTCCCTGCGCAGTGCTGCACCTTCTGCACTACTCCAGAGTATCATTTCTGTACACCAGTGCGATATAGTAGTCGGTTTACTCGACTTCCAGCACATAGTAAGGGTTCTAATAGCTAATATTAATGCAAGGTCTATGAAACGGTATTGTACCTTGTGTTTGGACAAATGTTTGTGCAGGCCTAGGATGCATTCCTCCACAGTGTCGTGACTCTCGTGATGTGCTGCTGTCCCGGTTATTCTCCTGATCGTGTCCCAGTATCCCCTGATTACTGGGCACGCCCATATCATGTGTATCAAGCCTGCCCCTTCTGTCTTACATCTCCGGCAGAAATGCTGTATTTGTGGGAACTTTCTATCCAACCTACTCGGGGACAAATAAGCACGATGTAGTATCACTGTCTGAAAAAATTGGAATTTCGAGTTTCTCGATACCTTTCTGGGATGTTCTAGTACTGCCGTCCATTCCTTATTTGACATGTCTCTACCTATATGCCCCGTCCATGCAATCTTCAGTGCTTCCAAAGGGACCCGTGTGTGGACGCTGATGCTAGTGTACAGCCAACGAATCAAAGTGTCTACCTCTTCCAATATAGTGTACCATCGTCACCAGCTCATTGCTGGAAGGTTCCCTCCTCTGCGGTGCCCAGTGCTTTTTCACGTATTGAAACGGTGCAGCGTGTGTTAAGTAAAGGTGAGCTGGGGCTCCCGTTTCATGCACGAAGGTGTCGTGGTCTAGCAGCATCTCATTACTAAGTAGGTCTCCTACCGTGCTGATACCAGCCCAGGTTGCTAATTTGCGATTTGTGAGTATGCCGCTTGCCAGTGGGATCTCCAGCAGTGGAATGTTGCCTGTGTATGCAGGGGGTGCATTCGTGTATCGCAGCGCCACTTTCCAACATTTAAGCGCAGTGTCTAGAAAGGGGGGTAGGTCTCTCGGTAGTTTATGTCCTGGCAATAATAAAGCTTGCAGACCTCCATTATCAATGTCCGCTTCAGTGTACCCTATTTCCTGCAGATTACGACCCGCCGTCCAGTATGATAACCATTGCAATTGGCAAGCGTAATAATAAGCGCTGAAGTCCGAAACTCCCAGCCCTCCGGCGCGAGTACCCACTTGCATTTTTTCAAGCTTATACATCTCCTACCCTTCCCCCATATTAACTCTATTAACAGAGTATTTAGCAATGTGAAAGTGGACTACGGCACTATTAATGGTAAATTTGTGAAATAATGCAATAAACGAGGCAGAACAACCATTTTCGCTATTGCTGCTCTCCCCAGTACGGACAGTGGCAGTGCAGTCCAAAAGGCGACACTGGATCTAAGGGCTTTCCAACAAACTGGTTGCCCTGTTGAGAAGTGTGAGTAGAGAGGTCTCTGTTACTGCATGCCCTAATATAGGGTGTAATACGTAAAACTCACAGTTTTCAGTTTTTACTGACCTTTACAGATAAATACAGGCAGAGAACAATTTCTGCATTTATATTTTTAAAGAAAGCAGATAAATACAGAAAATTCTGTTTCTTTCAAGTGACTCTCTGTGCTGTCTTTCATGAATTGTAGGCCAGCAACTCAGCAGATAGCATGGGGAATTAAAAAACAGGATGAAATTTCCTTAAATAACAGCATATGTCATGATACATTTGTGATAGAATACTAATATTTGCCAGTGGTGTGCATAGTAGGATGCGGGGAGAAACTCTGCTCTCCAGTGACAAACCTCCCCAAGGCGACAACTGTATGTAATAGGGTGTGGGTAGAGAGTGGCCTCTCTGCTAACACCTACCCCCAGATGTGCACAGTAGGGTGTGAAGAGGCACTGTCCTCTCCACTCACACCTCTCTCCCTTGTGAGTAATGTACGTAATAGGGACTCAGGAGAAAGAAGCCTCTCCACTGACAGGTCTCCCCATGGTGACAAGCATGCATAGTAGAGTAAGAGAGGGAGAGACTGGACTCTCTGTTGAGACCTCTCCCCGGGATAACAGGTGAGCGTAGTAGGCTGTGGGGAGAGACAGGTCTCTTTGCTGATACCTCTCTCTAGGGTGAAGGATTTGCATAGAAGGGTGTGGGGAAGGAGTGGCCTCTCTGCTGAGAACTCTTTCTTGGATAATGGGTGTGCATAGTTGAATGTGGGAAGCGACTCACCTCTCGCTCATACCGCTCACCATGGGGACAGGTGTGCGTAGTACAGTGTGCAATGGAGTGGCCTCTCTGCTGAAACCTCTCCCCAAGGTGATCGGTGTGCTTTGTAACATGTGTGGAGGGACTGGCCTCACCACTGGCAACTCTCCACAAGGAGAAAGATGAGCGTAGTATAGTGTGGGAAGGGACTGGCCTCTGCCAATATCTCAGTCTTGCATGATACTGTGCATACTAGTGTGGATCTCTCTACTGAGACCTCTCTCTTGCATGACAAGTGAGCATAGTAGGGTATAGAAAAAATTGGCTTCTCCCCTAACCACTCTCGCTGGCATAAGAGCTGTGCATTGTGCGATATAGACAGCCCTCCAGTGAGACCTGAGTAGTGCTAGGGGGAAGAACTGCCAGTGCCAGTTTCAGTCAACATTCCACTGCTCTAATAGTATTCAAGTCTAAAATTACTAGTAAGTAAAAAAAAATACTGCTAACTTTAAACTTATTTATATTACAATAAGTTTATTTAACAACATTACAAACCTACAATAACTATATCCTCAAACTATAACATGAATTGTAAAACAAAGAAAACACCCAGCCTTACTCATTTCTGATTTGGTTTTTCAAGTGAAGTGACCTACTGAAAACGTTTTCCATCTTGTTACCAGTTCTTATTGTTTTAAGAGAAATACTGCCAGGCCTTCAGACTCTGACGAACAGGAAGCAGTTGCACCACCTCAACCTGCAAAGTCACCAAAAGAGTAAATTGTTCAGTAGTCTTTTTCCCTGCGTCCTGGAGGGACGTATGTCATTACATCGCATACTAATACGACGCGTGCCATTAAAATGCGGGTATTACTACGCGATGTCAATGACAACGACATGCCATTCCATTGCATACTTTTACCACGAGTATGCCTTTACCACGCATGCCATTACAACGCAAAGGCATGCGTGGTAAGGCTATACTCATGCTTAAAGTTTGCAAGGTAAGTGACAACCCTACCCCTACACCTAGACAACACACTACTCCCACCCCTACACTACCCCTAAAACACTAGGACACTACAACACTACCCACACTACTGTAAAGACCGGATTCTCTGACCAAATTAGCAGCTCACCCAAACATCACAAACCCAGTCACAACGTAACTCCATCCCTTCCCAGTTCCTATTTACAACAGTACCTGGAGTACTTACCTGGGAATGGGGACCCCCTATATATATATATATATATATATATATATATATATATATATATTCTTCACCAAGATGCCACTAGCTTTACCAAAGCACTCGACATTGCTCTGCCATCCAGCTAGTGGCATCTTGGTGAAGAATATATATATATATATATATATATATATATATATATATATATATATATATATATATATATATATATATATATATATATAGACTTAAACTAATAATATACTACTAAATCCTAGAGAAACTACGGAATTCCATCCTACATTCTATAATTCCACCCTATAGCCCTACAACAATCTGGCTCGGGCTAATCTACTCCCTCTCCTGTCGGGGAGCAGCGCTAATACACAATGCTCTATCCTGAGCAATCTCCCTTTTATCTCCACTTGTAGCTCCACGACTATCCGGCCTGGACTACTCTACTCCCTCGCTCCTTGGGGAGCAGCTCTAATATATCACAACCCACTCTCTATTAATATCTCTCTCTCTCTCTCTTTATTGGGGAATCTCCTAAGTTTCTAATATCTACTGAAAGTATCTATCTTATATGAATTGTCATTATTATATGCGGGACAGGAGATCCAATCCTCACACACAAAAGTGGCCAAATCACCTCATTAAAGCATTACTACATAATTCGGCCCACGCTCTCTCCCGTCTACAGTTACCTTCACAGAAGGGAATGTCCCTTCCTTCTGTCCATCAGCATTTGGCTCGAAGAAAGGTTAACTCTATCATAGTAATAATACTCAAATGCATTCATTAAGAACTGGGGTCCCTTTATTAAACAATAAGAATAAACATTGTATTCATATTAGCACCTAGCAATCTAAGCATAGCCTGAAAAGGAAAAGAAAGAATTAGCATGACCCACAGGGCTTGGTCGCCCCACTCACTGCTGCCGCTCCTGCCTGCCTTTGCCGCCTCCTGCCTGCAGATTCCTTCGCTCGCTGCCCGCTGCTCCTGGGAATTTCCCGCTGCTCCTGGGAATTTCCCGCTGCCCGCTGCTTCTTGGAATTTCCCGCCGCTGCCTCCCTGCTGCCCCGCCCCCCTGTGATTCCATTCGCCGCCCCGCTCCCGCCACCCAGCTGCTCCTCCCTCCCGGCTCCTTACTTATGACGCCCCCAGAGGGACCGTGCAGCGGACGCGCGCAGCGGGAGCGCCGATTGAGCGCCGAAGGTGCGCCAAAGGTAAACCCGTCTGCGCCCGTCTGCGCCTGGCCCGTGCCCAGCGCCAGGACCCCTGGCCCTCCCCGCCGAGGCAAGACGACCCGACTGACCTACGACGCCGCCACTCTCAACGCACTCAATGCCGGCCGGACCCACGCCTGCTGCCGAGCCACCCCGAGACGCACCCACGGACCCTTCACCTGCTGCACCTGCAAGTTCACCTGCCTCCGAACCTGCCCCGCACCCGCCAAGACAAACACCAGCAGCAACCACCTCAAGTGCATCCTGATCAACACCCGCTCCATCCACAGACACGCCGTGGAACTCTGGAACCTCCTCGACGCTACATCACCGGACGTCGCCTTCCTCACGGAAACCTGGATGAACGCCTCCTCTGCACCCGACATCGCCATCGCCATCGCCATCGCGGACGGGTACAAGATCATCAGGAGGGACCGCATCAACCAGACCGGAGGTGGCATCGCCATCGTCCACAGGAACACCATCCGCATCACGACCGACGCCAACGACTCCTTCGTCGCAGCCGAACATCTCCACTTCCAGATTCACACCGACCCTAAGTCGACCCTCAGAGGCACCCTCGTCTACAGACCCCCGGGACCATGCACAGAATTCAGCGAAGACATCACAGACTTCATCAGCCCGCACGCCCTCCCCTCCACTGACTACATCCTCCTCGGGGACCTCAACTTCCACCTGGAGAACAACAAGGACCGCAACACCACCGCCCTGCTGGAAAACGTCGCCAACCTCGGACTCAAGCAACTGGTCAACACCCCCACCCACTACGCCGGCCACACGCTTGATCCCGTCTTCTCTTCCAGCAAGTACATCACCTTCAGCCACGCCACCGGACTCCACTGGACCGACCACAGCTGCGTCCACTTCAGCTTCAAAAGATCCACGACCCACCACCACCCGCAACAGGTACCTCACAGGAATTGGAGCAAGATCACCGCAGACCAGCTCACTACCTCCCTCAGCCAGAGCCCACCCGCCAACACAACGGACCCCAACGAAGCAGCCCGCAACTTCACACAGTGGCTGGCCGCCTGCGCGGACGACCTCGCGCCACTAAAGAACCCTCCCAGCAGACCTAGAAGCAAGAAGGCATCCTGGTTCGCCGACGACCTCAAGGACTCCATAAGACCTGCCGCACCCTCGAGAAAGCCTGGCTCCTCGACCGGACCACCGACAACATGACCGCCCTCAAACACGCTACCTGCAAGCACCACCAGCTCATCCGCACCACCAAGCAGAAATCCCTGAAAGAACGACTGGACAACAACGCCCACGACAGCAAAGAGCTCTTCACTATCGTCAAGGAGTTCTCCAACCCCAGCACCGGCACCAACGACATCACTCCGTCACAAGACCTCTGCGACTCCCTCGCCTCGTTCTTCCACCGCAAGATCGCCGACATCCACAACAGCTTCGGCGCCCCACCCACGCACCCAACTGTCGAACCAACGCCCCCCACCGCCACCCTTCGCACCTGGACCAGGGTGACCACCGAAGACACAGCCCGCACGATGAACACCATCCACTCCGGATCACCGACCGACCCCTGCCCACACCACGACTTCAACAAGGCCGACTCCACCATCGCACCCCAACTCCGGAACATCATCAACGCCTCCTTCAACACCGCCACCTTCCCGGAGAGCGGGAAGCACGCCGAGATCAGCGCCCTCCTGAAGAAACCTACAGCGGACCCCACCGATCTCAAAAACTTCCGCCCCATCTCGCTCCTCCCTTTTCCTGCTAAAGTCATCGAGAAGAACGTCAACAGACAGCTGACCGCCTTCCTAGCGATGAACGGATCCCTCGACCCCTCGCAGTCCGGCTTCAGAGCCAACCACAGCACCGAGACCGCCCTCATCGCAGCCACCGACGACATCCGGACCCTGCTCGACAAGGGGGAAACAGTGGCCCTCATCCTCCTGGACCTCTCCGCTGCGTTCGACACGGTCTGACACCGCACCCTAGTCCAGCGCCTCAGCAACATCGGTATCCAAGAGAAGGCACTGGAGTGGATCATCTCGTTCCTCGCCGGAAGAACACAAAGAGTCCGCCTCCCCCCGTTTCGCTCCGAGGCCACCGAAGTCATCTGCGGCGTCCCGCAAGGATCTTCACACAGCCCCACCCTCTTCAACATCTACATGAAACCTCTCACAGCCATCGCACGCCAGCACAACCTCAACATCATCTCTTACGCCGACGACACCCAGCTGATCCTCTCCCTCACCAGAGACCCCGACACCACCAGAACCTGCCTACACGAAGGGATGAAAGACGTCGCAGAGTGGATGAAGGACAGCCGCCTGAAACTGAACTCGGACAAGACGGAAGTCCTCATCCTGGGATCTTCGCCCTCTGCCTGGGACGACTCCTGGTGGCCCCCAGCCCTGGGCACCGCACCCAAGCCAACCGACCACGCACGCAACCTGGGCTTCATCCTGGACCCCTCCCTCTCGATGACCAGACAAGTCAATGCCGTCTCCTCATCGTGCTTCAACACCCTGCGTATGCTTCGCAAGATCTTCCGTTGGATCCCGACCAAGACCAGGAAGACTGTCACCCAGGCACTCGTCACCAGTCGACTGGACTACGGAAACGCCCTCTACGCCGGAACCACAGCCAAGCTACAGAAAAGACTCCAGCGCATCCAGAACGCCTCCGCCCGACTCATCCTGGATGTCCCCCGACGCAGCCACATCTCCAGCCACCTGAGGAACCTGCACTGGCTCCCCGTCGACAAGAGGATCACGTTCCGGCTCCTCACCCACGCACACAAGTCTCTCCATGACCTGGGCCCCAAGTACCTCAACGACCGCCTGACCTTCTACACGCCCACCCGCCAGCTAGGTCCACCAGCCTCGCCCTCGCAGCCGTACCACGCATCCGAAGAGCCACCGCCGGAGGAAGATCCTTCTCTTACCTGGCTGCCAAGACTTGGAACTCCCTCCCCATCCACCTTCGGCTGACCCAGGACCATCTCGCCTTCAGGAAACAACTCAAGACCTGGCTGTTCGAGCAGTAGCATACCCCTCCCCCCAAGCGCCTTGAGACCCTCCCGGGTGAGTAGTGCGCTATACAAATGGCATGATTGATTGATTGATTGATTGATGTATTTGCGCACTAGAATAGCAGGACAGACTTCACCTTATAATTACGTAGTTCGACTCTGGCTGTCATCTGGGTCCCTCTCTCATCTGTGCCTTGGCTCATCTCAGACTCTGCTCTGCACTCAAGGATACACATCTGCACTGCTATGCACCTCCACCTCCGTCACCCCTTCAAAGCAACGGAACCCTTCTCTGGTCTTCGTCTCCGTCTCTCAGCTCTGCACCATCCAATCTGCACTGACTTCTCCTCTCTCCCGCGAACTGTCTTCACCTCCAAGCTTCACTCCGCTGATATAAGTTTCACTATTCTGAGAACCAACCTTCAACTAACTTCACTTTATTTATGCCAATACTGTCCACAAACTAACTCCAACTATTGTAGCAGACGAATTGGTATAACCTCGGCATTTCCAAAGGATCATTGGTGTGGCTAAGAATCATCTGTCTCGTCTCTCTTCCAAAGATCGTCTGCCTCCTCTACCTTGCTGAATTTCGATAATGTAGAGAGCCCTTCGTTCATGGAAATTTCAGGACAGTAACCTGCCGCCCACCAGACTTCTGTACCAGGCCCCGAGCTCTCGACGCTCCCACAGTGGCCACCTGTTGTTGCGTCTTAAACTCGAGCCCCGTCTACATTCTTCCGATAAGGGCCAGCTCTGACCGGTTCCTCTCCAGCGAACAACAGCTCATAACTAAAATATTACTTTTGACCTACAAGTGCCTCGGACAGCCGAGGCAAAAAGGAAAATGGAGTCTCTCTCGTTTGGGCCTTGCAGGCCCGAAAAAGATGAAAGAGACGTACGGCTCTGTCAAAGCACATAGGCAAGCCCTACCAATAGGTAATAGTGAATCAGGAATGAAGCATCTATCTCCTAATGTAAGTTTTCAGGCCCAAAGACAATGAAAGGGGCACTGAATTATGTTAAAGTCAATAGGCAAACCCTAAGAATAAGCTACAAATAGGGATTCATCCACTATACTAAGATGGTAGTAGACCACAGTCACCATTACTCAGGAAATAGAACAAAATATCCGGTCACCACAACTACTCCCACCCCTACACTACCCTAAACCCTAAAACACTATGACATTATAACACTACTCACACCCCTATACTACCCTAAACCCAAAAACACTACAACACTACCCACACTACTCCCATCCCTACACTACCCTAAACCCAAAAACACTACAACACTACCCACACTACTCTCGCCCCTACACTATCCTAAACCCTAAAACACTACCACACTACAACACTACCCACACTACTCCCACCCTTACACTACCCTAAACCCTAAAACACAACATAACTACCCACACTACTCCCACCCCTACACTACCCTAAACCCTAAAATACTGCAACACTACCCACACTACTCCCACCACTACACTACCCTATACCCTAAAACACTACGACACTCCATCACAACCTACGCTACTCCCACCTCTACACTACCCCTAACCCTAAAACACTACTACACTACAACACTACCCGCACTACCTTCAACCCACCCCTACACTACCCAAAACCCTAAAACACTACGACACTACAACACTACCCACACTACTCCCACCCCTACACTACCCCTAACCCTAAAATACTACCACACTACACTACCCACACTACTCTCACCCCTACACTACCCTAAAACACTACGACACTACAACACTACCCACACTACTCCCACCCCTACACTACCCTAAACCTTAAAACACTACGACACAACATGACTACCCACACTACTCCCACCCCTAACTAACCCTAACCCTAAACACTACGACACTACATCACTACCCACACTACTCCCATCCCTACACTACCCTAAACCCTAAAACACTACAACACTACCCACACTACACTACCCTAAAACACTACTACACTACAACACTACACGCACTACTCCCACCACTACACTACCCTAAACCCTAAAACACTACAACACTACCCACATTACTCCCACCCCTACACTACCCTAAACCCTAAAACACTACACTACCCACACTACTCCCACCCCTACACTACCCCTAACCCTAAAACACTACTACACTACAGCACTACCCATACTACTCCCACCCCTACACTGCCCTAAACCCTACGACACTACTCCCACCCCTACACTACCCAAAACCCTAAAACACTACTACACTACAACACTACCCACACTACTCCCACCCCTACACTACCCTAAACCCCAAAACACTACAACACTACCCACACTACTCCAACCCCTACACTACCCTAAACCCAAAAACACTACAACACTACCCACACTACTCTCGCCCCTACACTATCCTAAACCCTAAAGCACCATGACACTACCCACACTACTCCCACCCCTACATTACCCTAAACCCTAAAACCCAACAACACTACCCACACTACTCCCACCCCTACACTACCCTAAACTCTAAAACACTACAACACTACCCACACTACTCCCACCACTACACTACCCTATACCCTAAAACACTACGACACTCCATCACTACCCACGCTACTCCCATCCCTACACTACCCCTAACCCTAAAACACTAATACACTACAACACTACCCGCACTACTTCCACCCCACCCCTACACTACCCTAAACCCTAAAACACTACGACACTACAACACTACCCACACTACTCCGACCCCTACACTACCCCTAACCCTAAAACACTACGACACTACAACACTACTCCCACCCCTACACTACCCTAAACCCTAAAACACTACGACACTACAACACTACCCACACTACTCCCACTCCTACACTACACTAAACCCTAAAACACTACGACACTACATGACTAGCCACACTACTCCCACCCCTAACTACCCCTAACCCTAAACACTACGACACTACATCACTACCCACACTACTCCCATCCCTACACTACCCTAAACCCTAAAACACTACAACACTACCCGCACTACTCCCACCCCTACACTACCCTAAAACACTACTACACTACAACACTACCCACACTATTCCCACCCCTACCCTACCCTAAACCGTAAAACACTACAACACTACCCACACTACTCCCATCCCTACACTACCCTAAACCCTAAAACACTACAACACTACTCTCAACCCTAAAACCTAAAACACTACAGCACTACAACACTACCCACACTACTACCAACCCTACACTACCTTAAACCTTAAACATTACAAAACTACCCACATTACTCCCACCCCTACACTACCCTAAACCCTAAAACACTATACTACCCACACTACTCCCACCCCTACCCTACCCCTAACCCTAAAACACTACTACACTACAACACTACCCACACTACTCCCACCCCAAAACTGCCATAAACCCTAAAACACTATACTACCCACACTACTCCCACCCCTACACTACCCTAATCACTGAAATACTACTAACCTACAACACTATCCACACTACTCCCACCCCTGCACTACCCTAAAACACTACTACACTACAACACTACCCACACTACTCGCAACCCTACACTACCCTAAACCCTAAAACACTACCAGACTACCCACACTACTCCCACCCCCTACACTACCCTAAACCCAAGAACACTACCCACACTACTCCAACCCCTACACTACCCTAAACCCTAAAACACTACACTACCCACACTACTCCCACCCCATCACTACCCTAAACCCTAAAACACTACAACACTACCCACACTACTCCCACCCCTACACTACCCCTAACCCTAAAACACTACTACACTACAACACTACCCACACTACTCCCACCCCTACACTACCCTAAACCCTAAAATACTACAACACTACCAACACTACTCCAACCCCTACACTACCCTAAACCCTAAAACACTACTACACTACCCACACTACTCCCACCCCTACACTACCCTAAACCCTAAAACACTACAACACTACCCACACTACTCCCACCACTAGACTACCCTATACCCTAAAACACTACAACACTCCATCACTACCCACGCTATTCCCACCCCTACACTACCCCTAACCCTAAAACATTACTACACTACAACACTACCCGCACTACTCCCACCCCACCCCTACACTACCCTAAACCCTAAAACACTACGACACTACAACACTACCCACGCTACTCCCACCCCTACACTACCCCTAACCCTAATACACTACGACACTACAACACTACCCACACTACTCCCCCCTACACTACCCTAAACCCTAAAACACTACGACACTACAACACTACCCACACTACTCCCACCCCTACACTACCCTAAACCCTAAAACACTACAACACTACATGACTACCCACACTACTCCCACCCCTAACTACCCCTAACCCTAAACACTATGACACTACATCACTACCCACACTACTCCCATTCCTACACTACCCTAAACCCTAAAACACTACAACACTACCCACACTACTCCCACCCCTACACTACCCTAAAACACTACTACACTACAACACTACTCCCACCCCTACACTACCCTAAACCCTAAAACACTACAACACTACCCACACTACCCCCACCCCTACACTACCCTAAACCCTAAAACACTACGACACAACAACACTACCTACACTACTCCCACGCCTAAACTACCCTAAACCCTAAAACGCTACGACACTACAACACTACCCACACTATTCCCACCCCTACCCTACCCTAAACCCTAAAACACTACTACACTACAATACTACCCACACTATTCCCATCCCTACACTACCCTAAACCCTAAAACACTACAACACTACTCTCACCCCTAAACCCTAAAACACTACAGCACTACAACACTACCCACACTACTACCAACCCTACAGTACCTTAAACCTTAAACATTACAACACTACCCACATTACTCCCACCCCTACACTACCCTAAACCCTAACACACTATACTACCCACACTACTCCCACCCCTACACTACCCTTAACCCTAAAACACTACTACACTACAACATTACCCACACTACTCCCACCCTAAAACGACCCTAAACCCTAAAACACTATGACACTAACCACACTACTCCCACCCCTACACTACCATAATCACTAAAATACTACTAACCTACAACACTATCCACACTACTCCCACCCCTGCACTACCCTAAAACACTACTACACTACAACACTACCCACACTACTCGCACCCCTACACTACCCTAAACCCTAAAACACTACAACACTACACTACCCACACTACTCCCACCCCTACACTACCCTAAACCCTAAAACACTACTACACTACAACACTACCCACACTACTCCCACCCCTACACTACCCTAAACCCTAAAACATTACAACACTACCCACACTACTCCCACCCCTAAACCCTAAAACAAAACGACACTACGACACTACAACACTACCCACTCTACTCCCACCCCTACATAGACCCTCCAGGATTTCGCCATTTCGCGGTTTGCCGCGAAATCAGCACTTTTGTAAAAATGCCGCGATTTTTACAAAAGTGCCCGCGAAATCGGCACTTTTGTAAAAATGCCGCGATTTTACAAAAGTGCCTACGAAATCGGAAGGTGATTGGGCACTGAAGGAGACACCGTTGACGTAGGGAAGATTTGACCGAATGTAGTTATTGTTTTCAAGAATCAGTGAGTTGCATCGGCAACAGACAAAAGGCTCACAATTGATCGAGTCTCACAGACTACCTACCATAGGGCTCATGGTTTCCTTCAGCAGCCAGAGTTTACACCAACCTCCTGTTCCCAACCGTCTCGGATGATCACGCAGCCTAGAATTGTTCGGTGAGAGTTATATACTTTGTTACGCCTTTCTGATTGCAGGCTGAGCTGCGTTGTCCGCAGTTCTAGTCGGGCGCGGTGACTCCTTGCTGGCTAATCTGATCCTTGTGACATTTGCACGCGCAGGACAGTGATATCGATGTACAGCCATTCCAGTAGCTGGAATGTGCACGTGCCCAGGAGCCAACATTTGTGCAGAATACGCAGATCCGTGTAGAACACGTCTATACTATGATAGAAACAGCCGGGAAAGCCAGTATTGACATTTTTCATTTATGCATTGCTCTTTGTGCCCGGCATACTTATTTTAGTAATGCTGGCCTAACTTATGTCAAATTAGGTATTATATCTGCATAGCTCTTTAGTTACATTAATGTCACAACTATCACAACTATTGCAATGGCGTATGTAAGGGGTAAGAGTAAACCGTCACTTATTGAAGGCTGTTGTCAAAGCAAACTATGTACCAGAGCTTTGACCTTGTTTTGTGTTCTTCGCAAATGAAATGTAACTTTAGAGCACAAGGTGATTGATTTATTAAAGGTCCTTGCTACCTCATGGGCCTAATGCCCGAATTACTTTTCAACTACACCACTCAGTTGTAACACCACGATTGAAGCACCAACAGAGTGTTACATTGGGGAATTATTTTATAGCATGCGTAGACTTATAAGAGCCTCATTGTGCGTAGTGTGGTATATCGCTATGTGAAAAATGTGACCTGTTTTTGGAAGTAAAAGTGTCTTTAATTCTGTTGAAAGGTCGGATTGTCTTTGTTTTGTATGGGCAGAGAATGTGTCACTGAGTATTGGGTCTTTTATAGAAAATGTGTTGCCTCCCAACCGTTTCGTCTTTTTTAAGATGCTTCCACGAAAGAGACATCTGACAATTTCAAAATTCAAGACACTTTATACTAAGGCAGACCTCCTTTGGAAAATATAGGGCCAGTGGAGAGCATTTTAAACTTTTGAAGGTTGAGGAAATCTTGCAATGACATGCTCTCTGAAAAGGAATGATTCTGAGTAAAATAAAGTGCCGCAAAAATGCTGCTAAATTTCCATATTTGTGCCTCCAAATTTCCATATTTGTGCCGCTAAATTTGCTAATCCATGCGGCTATATCCTGGGGGGTCTGCCTACACTACCTTAAACCCTAAAACACTACGACACTACAACACTACCCACACTTCTCCCACCCCTACACTACCCTAAACCCTAAAACACTACAACACTACCCACATTACTCCCACCCCTACACTACCCTAAACCCTAAAACACTACACTACCCACACTACTCCCGCCCCTACACTACCCCTAACCCTAAAACACTACAACACTACCCACATTACTCCCACCCCTACACTACCCTAAACCCTAAAACACTACACTACCCACACTACTCCCGCCCCTACACTACCCCTAACCCTAAAACACTACAACACTACCCATACTACTCCCACCCCTACACTACTCTAAACCTTAAAACACTACAACACTACCAACACTACTCCCACCCCTACACTACCCTAAACCCTAAAACACTACTACACTACCCACACTACTCCCACCCCTACACTACCCTAAACCCTAAAACACTACAACACTACCAACACTACTCCCACCCCTACACTACACTAAACTCTAAAACACTGCGACACTACAACACTATCCACACTACTCCCACCTCTACACTACCCTAAACTCTAAAACACTACTAAACTACAACAATACCCACACTACTTCCACCCCTACACTACCCTAAACCCTAAAACACTACTACACTACAACACTACCCACACTACTCCCACCCCATCACTACCCTAAACCCTACAACACTACCGACACTACTCCCACCCCTAAACCCTAAAACAAAACGACACTACAACACTACCCACACTACTCCCACCCCTACACTACCCTAAACCCTAAAACACTACAACACTACCCACACTACTCCCACCACTACACTACCCTACACCCTAAAACACTACTACACTACAACACTACCCACACTACTCCCACCCCTACACTACCCTAAACCCTAAAACACTATGACACTACACTACCCACACTACTCCCACCCCTACACTACCATAAACCCCAAAACACTTCGACACTACAACACTACCCACACTACTCCCACCCCTAACTAACCCTAACTCTAAACACTACGGCACTACATCACTAACCACACTACTCCCATCCCTACACTACCCTAAAACACTACCCACACTACTCCCACCTCTACACTACCCTAAACCCAAAAACGATACCACACTACACTACCCACACTACTCCCACCCCTACACTACCCTAAAACACTACCCACGCTACTCCCACCCCTACATTACCCTAAACCCTAAAACACTGCTACACTACCCACACTACTCCCACCTCTACACTACCCTAAACCCTAAAACACTACAACACTACCCACACTACTCCCACCCCAACACTACCCTAAAGCCTAAAACACTACGACACAACAACACTACCCACACTACTCCCACGCCTAAACTATCCTAAACCCTAAAACACTACGACACTACAACACTACCCACACTGCTCCCACTCCTACACTACCCTAAACCCTAAATCACTACTACACTACCCATACTACTTCCATCCCTACACTACCCTAAACCCTAAAACACTACAACACTACTCCCACCCCTAAACCCTAAAACACTACAGCACTAGAACACTACCCACACTACTACCAACCCTACACTACCTTAAACACTATACTACCCACACTACTCCCACCCCTACACCACCCCAACCCTAATACACTACCCACACTACTCCCACCCCTAATCTACCCTAAACCCTAAAACACAACACTAACCACACTACTTCCACCCCTACACTACCCTAAACCCTAAAACACTACTAACCTACAACACTATCCACACTACTCCCACCCCTGCACTACCCTAAAACACTACTACACTACAACACTACCCACACTACTTGCACCCCTTCACTACCCTAAACCACTACTACACTACCCACACCACTCCCACCCCTACACTACCCTAAACCCAAGAACACTACAACACTACCTATACTACTACCACGCCTAAACTACCCTAAACCCTAAAACACTATGACACTACAACACTACCCACACTACTCCCACCCCTACACTACCCTAAACCCTAAAACACTACGACACTACTCTACCCACACTACTCCCACCCCTACACTACTCTAAACTCTAAAACACTACACTACCCACACTACTCCCACCCCTAAACCCGAAAACACTACCCACACTACTCCCACCCCTACACTACCTTAAACCCTAAAACACTACGACTCTACAACACTACCTACACTACTCCCATCCCTACACTACCCTAAACCCTAAAACACTACAACACTACCCACATTACTCCCACTCCTACACTACCTTAAACCCTAAAGCACTACACTACCCACACTACTCCCACCACAACACTAGCCCTAACCCTAAAACACTACTACACTACAACACTACCCACTCTACTCCCACCCCTACACTACCCTAAACCCTAAAGCACTACAACACTACCCACACTACTCCCACCCCTACACTACACTGAAACACTACTACACTACAACACTACTCCCACCCCTACACTACCCTAAACCCTAAAACACTTCTACACTACCCACACTACTCCCACCCCTACACTACCCTAAAACACTATGACACTACACCACTACCCACACTACTCCCACCCCATACAAATACCCTAAACCCTAAAACACTACTACACTACAACACTATCCACACTACTTCCACCCCTACACTACCCTAAACCCTAAAACACTACTACACTACAACACTACCCACACTACTCCCATCGCATCACTACCCTAAACCCTAAAACACTACAAAACTACTCCCACCCCTAAACCCTAAAACACTATAACACTACAACACTACCCACATTACTCCCACCCCTACACTACCCTAAACCCTAAAACACTACAACACTATCCACACTACTCCCACCCCTACGCTAACCTAAACCGTAAAACACTATTACACTACACCCACCTCTACACTACCCCTAACCCTAAAACACTACGACACTACCCACACTACTCCCACCCCTACACTACCCTAAACCCTAAAACCTCCACCCCAAGCACAATCAGCTTACCTATTTCCTCGTGATCCCAGCGTCACCGTGTCTGCTCCTAGTTCCTGCTTCCTGCGTCGTCAGAGGTGTACGTCGTTGTGAGGAAACAGCCTCAGTTTCCTCACAACAACGTGGATAGCCATTACATCGCATGCGTTGTAAAAGTGCATGCGATGTAATGGTATGCATGGTTTTTACCACACGTTGTAACATCGCATGCGTTGTAACGCATGCGATGTAATGGCAACGCTTGGTAAAAACCGCGTTGTAATGGTGTTCCCCGTCCTGGAGGAAGCAACGTTTTTTAAAATATAAAAAACAGCAAAGCAATGCAAGCCCAATACAGCATGTGGACAACTGGCATGTTACGCTATTTAAAATCTATGCATTCCTATACACTAGCTTGTCAAGGGATGCAAAAATGTTCTGAAATGGAGAGCAGCTCAGGAGCCTCTGCAACTTTGCTCCTGGGGATTCAGTACCACCTAAAGTGCTGTCTAATCAGGCCTATAACAACCCAGCCTATTTAAACAGTGCTTTGTTTTGCTGCCTGTGCAGTGAAAGTATCTTTTCATCGGAAATTAGCAGAACTGCTGAGGACAAGCTGGTTAGGAACAAATAAGCAATCCCAGCCATTAGTTGTTTTTTATGATTGTCCTCAGAGTTATTTTTTACTGCTTCTTCAGAAAGCAAAATGTGTTGGGTTTTTTCCTCCATATATTTTGTGACATGATATTTTTGTTATTGAAGATCTCTGTTTTCCATTTTGCTCCTATAAAAAGAAGAAAACACTGACTCGTCACTATTTTGACCTCACTTTGATGCATCTTTCACCTGCAATAACATATGTATATGTGTTACACCTCTAACTTGATAATAAATTGTCCAGAAAACGTCTGCAACCTCACCCAGTAGTGGATTTGTCTAGAAGATTTTACAGAAATCTTAGAATTTGTATTGACACATTTTAACACCATGGAATATAAAGAGAATGCTTCAGTTTTATAACCACGTGGCCTCTAGGCTGAGGCCTCTTTCCAATGTAAACAGTGACTGTCAAATGCTGTAGTAAATAACTCAAGAAAAAAGAAAATAGGAAGGGGCCAGGGAGTTTTTGACATGCAGCACATATACCCCCTTATATATAATCAATATACAAAGATGTGCTGTTCCTGTCATTGCAGGTTGATTATAAACTATATAATCCAAACCTATCATAGGCTGACAGAGAATTTCCAGTTTTTGGAGCAAGCGCCCTCACCTACCCAAGGGGTGGCATGCTTCTTCATTGGGCTAGCTCGTCATTGGCCCGGTGTTGCAATGCCCAAAGTGCCCCTAAGAATGGGGCTCTCTGTCGGAGATCTTTTTCACGTGTGACCCAGTGATAGATTGGTGAGTGTGAATAGTAAAGTTAGAAATCACTAGGAATCTCTCATCTTTCCTTTATTTGCAAGGGATCCTGTTACGGGTTAGAAAACAAGGGGGAATAGGAAGGGTATAATGTGCCCCTTTATTCCTTATAAGGCTGACATGTTTCCTGCCCACAACTGTGTAAAATAGATCACTGGCAATTTTCCCAGATCAAGTCATTACCTAATCTATCTCAAGAGTTCCCTCTTCCATGAAAGAGTAGTTGCCCCAATCATTACAACACCATCACTCAGTGTATTGTGGTATCTATTAATATGCCACAATTAGCTGTACTCCCATTTGTCCAGCCCGCATCCCACTTGAGTAGAGCCCCTAAAGACACATGAGATGTAACCTTCTCTTGAGGTGATCACTGCATGTTTTATTGAGTCCGTCCTTCCACCTACCTGGTCATCATGGTCACCCTTTTCAAGTAAACAGGATCTATGTTTAACAGGATGTATGTCTGGATTTGGTAACAACTGCATCTATACTCTACAGGGTAAAGAGTACCTGCCAATGCCACTAGTTAGAAACTCACCGTTCTCTAAAGACCTTTCCTCTATATAAACAGGGTGTATGTTTGCTAAGAGCTCCAGCCATACTGTTGTACATAGTAAATACTTTGGACCCGATACACAATGGTAAAATTAGACAAAAGTCTAACTTTACAACTTTTCGGTATGGACTTACGAGTAGTATCTTTACTACTGCAGAGGTTCCGTACTCAGGGCAAAGTTTTTGCACTTGGGACATTTTCCCAGTCGCTTGCAGAAACTCTGCGATCGGGGCGGAGACTCTTTACTCAGGTGGAGTAAGTATAATTTCATATACCTGCAGACAATTAATGCCACCTGCAATGCCTGCACTACAATCCACAAAAAAGCAGCACACTTCCAAGGCTCTTCCTCCCCTGCCTGCTCTGTGCTTTGCCTGGCCTCCAGCATACTAAATGTGAGGAGTAAGCAGAACATTACTGAGGAGGAAACCCAGTTCATTGTTAGTTTTGTAGTGAGGAACTTCAAAAAACGGCATGGTCTTCCTTCATAGATCAGCAGTGCAACACAGAAGGAAGCCCAATCACAGCAGATGGCTTCTTCAGTCAGTGCATTGGGAAAGGATGTCTGGTCCGCAACAGATGTCAAAAATAAGTGATTGGATGAGAGGAGGCTTGTGAAGGAGAAGTTCATGAAGATACAGGTGGCCACAGCTCTCCCTGTTGGACACACTGGACCCCGTCTCCGTCTCACCCCACTTAAGAAGGACATCCTCTTCACCATGCACCCCCAGCTGCAAGGGCCGTCTGCGAATAATGACCTTAATGTGGTGCCAGGTAATATGTGATCATGTAAACAATAACTTAATTTGATAAATGTGTACTATAAACTGAAAATGTGACTATGAAAATCACTTCAAGTTTGTGGAAATATTTATGGTGATTTAAATTCGCAAGTGTCTCATTTTGCATATCACACTTCAGGTCGCAGAATCCTATGTGATGGAAATGTTAACTTCCAATTTCCTATTCACAAACAGTGGTCCTTCACTGCTGGTGATTTCATTTTACACTGGTATATGGCACATGAAAATGTGCATTAATTAGTAACCATCAAAGTTGTCAAGTAAATGCAATTGAGTAAATATGTGAAAAGCTATACATAATCATCATTTGTTTGTATTGTCTGTTGACTACTTATTTTTATTTCCACATACAGCCAGAGTAGATCCACCCACTGGAACAGAGGTCCCTGCATTTGCAGGGAGGCAGCATTATTGGGCAGATCAACCTATACCACTGAAGGAGGTGACCTGCTAGGGCCAACAGGGTCACTAGCAGACCATGTCTCAGACGTCCATACTAAATGAAGAGTCGGGGGACAGTGAAGAATATATATCAATAACTGTTTATTCGTATACACTCAGAGCGGAGCCCCGTCTGCACAGTCTCTAGGAGTGGTACAGAAGGAACTGAGGATCAACAAGCATAGAAATACACTAAGTATATTTCATGATTAGTTATAAAAACACGCCCAGAGTGGAATTTTCCAGGCAGATGCACCTGAACAGTAAAATACAAAAAAAAGGCTTTTGCTCTCGAAACCCAGCACTGTCCAAGGCTGTTGCACCCGGTACTGCGATAAGGCCACATCTCAGCCTTCCATATTAAATGAAGAGTTGAAGGAACAGTGGAAAATATACACCAATAACTGTTTATTCATATACACTCAGAGCGGAGCCCCGTCTGCACAGTCTCTAGGAGTGGTACAGAGGGAACTGAGGATCAACAAGCATAGTGATACATTAAGTATATTTCATGATTAGATAAAAACACACCCATCATGAGGCTTCCCGGACAGGTGGGAGAGGACCTCTATCTAGTGAGAAAGCTATGTGCTGGCATTAATAATTCTTCATTGCAGAAACACAACTCAACAAAGGGCATTTCTCAGAAATAGCAAAGGTTAGTTTTGATTGTCTTAAAATGGCATCTGAACATAAAATGGTGCAGTGGATACTAACTTATACAAGGCACTGCGTAAGCATTAACGGGCCTAATCTAACACCACTGCACAATCTGGTATGTAAATATGGCCAAAGGAGAGTCCCATTTACTAGAATGTGATCGAACAACCCATAGATATGTTACATAGAATCCATCAATAGTCTCACACATGGGAACTGAACTAGAATATGTTGTTCATAACATGTGTCAACTAGAATGTAGACTAAATACACTAATTTCATTTTAGGCCATGTGACGTTGGCCAGGAAAACACCCACTACAGCGATCTGTGCTCCACATATGGGTGCGAAATATGGTTAGTTGTCACACTGTATGGGTGGTAGACCTGGGTAAGCACTTAAATATGACTTTATTGATGGCTCACAGTCTTTAAAATTGGACGACATTTTAGCACAATGTGGTGTGTGTGTAGTATCCCTGTTGTCACTTATCTCCATATGCTCAGATATGGCTCATTAGAGTACCACTTCATAACATGTTGGCTAATGAAGGATGACTTTGCATTTAAATTGAAATAATACAGAATGTACCAAATTACTTATATTCTCTCATCTAACGTGGAGTAGCCCCAATTGTGTTGAAAGTGAATATCTATAACATAAACATGTAACATGATTCACATCATCCTTTGTATTGAAATATGAATATGTGTGGTACATTTCAGCTGTTGTCAGGAGTTCCTCAGTGATCCAAAGTACCTCATCCAGAGATTAGAGCGACATTTTGGCTGCAGCAGTCAGACCCATTATCATCCGTGAGGTAAGTGTGCCTTATAGTGTTGTAAACTATTAATTCCCAAATGGTGCACAATAACCAAATCATTGGGAAAGGAAATTAGCAGATATTGTCACTTTTTTAAGCATCTTATGTTGGTGTGTGATATATTCCCAACATAATCAGTGATGTCTGTGTTAGTTTTGCATGTTCAACTATCATTCATGTTGAACATTAATTAAGGAGTCACTTCCTTCTGATGCTGTTGGATCGAGGACCATGTCTTTTTCCACACAATCAAGGAGCCAGGTTCAGCAGCTGACATCATGGGGCATCTCAAACCAACACAGAGCTATGGCTGGAACTGGTGAGTTTGATTTTGCATTGCACATCTGCATTGAACTCCTCAGTGCTACAGCGGGAGCTGTCACATGTAGCTTTTCCCAAAGCGGATCACATGTGCAACTTCAGATAGTTGCAAAGAAAAATGGATCTAACCCTTGTGTTGTAGCATAATATACTATGGCAAATACTTATCGTGTTGCAACCTCTGCCTTTCAGGTGCTGAGGGCAATTAGTCATGGACATGGATTACGAGGAGTGCATTGCTGGCCCACTGGCCAATACACCGAAGCCTACATCAGGTCCTGCCAACAGTGTGCCTCCCACTGCACCTCTGAGGATTGCCCATTCCCAACAGTCAGTCAACCAGCCACAGCATTCACCTACCACAATACAACCATCACCTCCTCACAGCCTTCATGCCCAAGGAGGATATGTTCCTTCTTCTACACACTCCTCCCATGACAGTGCTTCCCAAGCCTTCTCTCAAGCATCTGAGGGACCTAGCAGCCCTGATGGGGACAGGTATCCCCTATGCAAGAATCTCCTCCCCACAGCCCTCCAGATGCCACCCCTCCCAGTGCTGGCGGACCCAACGACCGTATCAGAGGTTGTATCAGAGTTTGTACCATGTGGAGGGGGCTGGCAGATGGTCATGGTGGCCAGTGGGAGGATGAATGTTTCCAACAGGTTGATGTGAGGCAGCACATTCATGCCATGGGAACTATTGTGTCTGACATTTCAGTCTCACTACAGGAAATCTCTCAGATGATTGACAGGCAGTGTGTCTTTGACAGGATTGAGAAATCTTTCCAAGACATGTCAAGAGGGCAATGTGACATCATGTCAATCTGTAGGGAAGAGAGTGCAAGGCACCATGCCTTGGCCATGAAGATGATGAATGGCATATGGAAAATATTTCAAAGTCTTCCTTCACGGTCAACACCATGAGGGGACACAACACATCTACCTGCACCCCACCCACCCATCCCCCTGTACTGGCATCTCCTCGACGTACCTAGGCACCCCTCATGCCCCCGCACAGTCACGTCCCCCATTTGTACAGCCACATCCCCCACCTGTGCAGTCAACCTTTGCCCCTGTACAGGCACAAGCAGACATTGTACAAGCACACTCTATCCCTGTACAGGCACAAGCAAAAACTGTACAGGCACCCTCTGACCCCTGTACAGGAACAGGCAAAAACTATACAGAAACCCTCACCCATGTACAGGCACAAACAACAACTGTGCCAGCACCCTCTGCCCGTGTACAGGCACAAACAACAACTGTGCAGGCACCCTCACCCCCTGTACAGGAGGCCTGCCAACTGTAAAGGCAGATGTACCAAACCCACCCACACATTGGCACCAACACAGTAAACACTCTTATTCACTGAGATCCTCACCACCACAATTGTGAAGTCACAAGAGAGATCCCTTAGGATCTCTGTACAATGTATATGCTTTCAATATTTATGAATAGAAAGATATTTTTCACAAATCAATACTGAGTTGAGCACTAATTGATGATGGTTAATTGGTTACTCTGGTTACATGTGATGCAAAATGTGTGTGAGTAAGATGTGTTGATTTGTAGGACCATCTGTGGAACAAGGTACCATGTTGAACGCATAGCTAAACACCTACTGATGTAGACTTCCATACTTTTAATTCAGCATATATAATTAAAAACACAAGACAGGGATGTTGTTGATGAAACAAATATATATTGTAGGTAATATAAGGAAATAAATTCAAATAAAATACGGGAAAAGGAAATTAAATAGAATATTCTCTCAGAATGCCGCAAGGGCACTTGGAGGGGGTTGGGCAAAATAAATCAAACACAACAGGATGCGTCAAGGGAACCAGTCTATGTACAAAGGGTCAAATAAAGGCCAACCGTCCAAAACATTGTGCAGTCACTGGCTATCCTCACTGTAATCATTGCCCACAATGTTCAAATACTTTGCTCCTGTGGACTCTTCCTGGCAGGCCGAGACAGGACCAAACACCCCACAGCAGCGGGAAACATGAGGGGTATCAGGGAAAACAGAGAGGGAAGACTTATTTGGAAACATGACAATTGTGACCTGGGTGTGTCGTTAAGCCAACAAAGACAATAGGGCTGCACATAAGGAAGTGAGGGAGGAAGTGAGGCTATCAAAATGTCTGCAGTGTGACACTCGGAAAATCCAAATGTCATCCTTCACCTCCTAGAAGCCCCGAGAGACCACCACCCTGACATCTTCACTTGACTCCATCACTTTCTGGAATGCAGCCTCAGGAGATACAATGCACTGAGGGGTTTGGGTTGAAGATGAGGAGTGTGGGGTGTTGTGGGCAGATATCTCCCTCAGCTCTACTGACCAGGGACTTCGAGGTGAGGCAGTGGCAGGGGGTGCATCTTGAGTCCCAGATGGACTGGGGGCCTCAAAAGTTAAGGAGGGGTTGGTGGCAGGCCCAGAAGGTGTTGAGGCCTACTCCACGGGCACCATTACAATGGCCAGATCTTGAGGGCCATGGGGAGACTCTTCTTCGTTCCCCCCCTGGCTGGTGTTGTCCCTCTCAATGCCCCCCCGCCCCTTCAGTCTCCTCAGATTCCACCTGGGCTAGTGATGTTGCTGCTATTGACTCTGTCCAGGTGAGTGCACTTCCCCTGTCTGCTGCTTGGTCTCCCTCCACTCCCTTGCTGGTCGTATCTAGAGGACGTGCTTGCAGATGAGCCGAGGATCTGCTGGTCTGCCCCTTGTCCTGTCCAGATGTAGCTTGGCCAGCCTGGTCCACTGAAAATGAAGACAAACAATTTTGTAGTTGGTGTACAATTTATGATAAAGGTCGAGACAACATAAAGCAAGTGCTGACTTTGTACTTCTTTGATCTTTCATTTTGGTCAGTATACTCTTCAGTATTTACTAACTCTCACCTTCAGCATTAGTGCAATGTGAAGTCTCTGACATTTACACATAGTTACCTTCCATTGCAATTTTACAAATGAATGTAGTACAAGTCTGGATGGATATTTCCACACCTAAAATTGGATCCAACTTTATTGTGTAATGCGCAGTCGCAACGGTCGTACACTTACATACTAACAACTGTCATCTGTTGTGTAACATAGTGAAACACAACATAGATGCTAAATTTGGTGTACATATCCAAACAAGCCCTTGGATATGGCCTTTGCTGAGTTGTGATTCAAATGTTTGGGATATTCCTTGACAACATCAGACACTACATGGCAAGGTCCACATTTTGCATGACAGGACTGCTTCATTTTTACTGGCAAACACATGTGCTTCTTAGTACTTGTGTTTGAAATGACATATGTGCAACTGTTGAGATTGTGTGTGCATTTTGGACACCTTGGAATTTTTTGTGCAATTTGAGTGAGACAAGTAAAACAATGTCAGCGTTTATTTCATTTCACAAAAATATAATAGTTGTCATACAAAAAATACACTGAAAAAGCATACATTATACATCATATAACACACAAACCCCTCATATGTCAACAGTAGGTAGATGTTGACAAAGCCATTCATTCACCATAGCACATAACAGTTACAAGGCCCTTATTTCACTATTCATGATTATGTAAGTGCTTTCTTTCACAGACATAAAAATTTGAGCGTAATAAAGCCAGTTGTGTTTAGAATACTGCAAGTCCCAGAATGCCCTCAGTAAACAACATTCCATTTGCTTCAATAATGCATAGACCTTATAAGGACTGCAGCCATTACTCTGATAAGTTATAAGATGACAAAACAGTCAGTCAAGAAATCTTTATTTCGGTAATATACCATAAAAGTAGACAAAAACATATAAAAACAGTATAAAATAGATGACAATATAGGTTAGTTATAGCAGACATAGGGCCAGATGTAGGTAAATCTAATTTACCGATTCTAAAATACCAAGTCATACCGAATCGGTATTTCAGAATCGGAAAATGAGATGTAGATAAAAAATCGGAAAAAATTACCGATTCGGAATCACTCGGTATCTGAAATCGGTATTTACCGATTCGGTATTTACCTACTCGGTAAAATCCGAATCGGTAAAACCCATACATACCAACGGGTCCATGGCCCATAGGAATGAATGGGTAGTACCGAATCGGAATATACCGAGTCGGTAAATACCGATTCGGTAAATACCGAGTCGGTAAATTCCGATTCGGAAATTTGAAAATGACAAACATGTGAGCCTGTGAACTAATCAGGAACTCCAACCACACCCAATTCCAAAGGCACTGGGGAATCAACCAATCAGATTCAAGCACCCCTCCCCAGTACCTGGGACTGGCCACGCCCATGCAGGTGCAGAAACCAACAGTCAGGAGAGCAGGAGGACAGAGTGTGGAGCAGGCTTCCCTGAGCTAACCAACACAGCGCCATGGAGAGTCAGGATGCACAGAGGGATGCTGCAGAGCGCAAAAGGAAGCAGAAGTTCAGCCAAGAAGAACTGCAGGTGCTTGTAGCAGAGGTGGCAAGAAATTACAGCAAGATATTTGGCAAGCTATCACTGCATGTAGCAGAATCCATCAAGCGCAGCACCTGGATAGAAATACAAGGCAAGGTAAATGCCATTGGTGTCACCCACCGTGACCTTGAAGATCATAAAAAACGGTGGTATGACATCCGCATTATCACCAAGAAGAAACTTGCTGCCCACCGCAAGGAATGTGCGTTAACAGGGGGAGGAAGAAACAGAGCCCCACGACTCAGCGACATCGAGGAGATGGTGGCATCCACCCTTGAGCAGGAATGCATCCACGGCATCGGGGACGCTGACAGCTCAGCAAGAGGCGCAAAGAAACAAGGTAAGATGCAAGTACATTGTCATTAACCCATTTACCTATTCCCCTCACACACTCTGTGTGCCCAAATCATACTCCAGAACAGGTTGTACTAATGTCCTGCAATGCATCCTGGGAAATGTAGTCATGGGTAGATACCTCTGAGCAGTCAGCATGCCTTGCAGCAAGGGGAGCAACAGACAACTAGCATAGGCAAATTGAGAGACAGGCAAAAGTGCAATAGTAGTGTGTTTTATCATGAGACACAGGTGAACAACTCCACTGACACAATGTCCATGTCTGTCCACAGGAGAGTCAATGCGCAGCACAGCAGAGGATAGAGAGAAGAGGAGGGAAGGAGCTGGACCAAGCACATCACACGGAGGGAAGGACCAAGAGCAGGCAGCCCAGTCACCTGAGGAGCCAACAGCACCACATCCACAGTCCCCTCTGTTATTTGGGAGTCAGGAGACAGGAGCGGCTGCACAGTCCCCCACCCCCACAACGCCATCCCCAGTGCTGGGAAGGGCAAGGCGCCTTAATGTGCCCCCTCGCAGAATACTGGAAACATCTGAGGAGGAGGAGGTGGAGGGTGACACACAGGAAACAGCCAACACCGAGCAGCTGGCCACTCCCAGAGTTTTGCGGGCCAGTGTCCGAGGGCGAAGGCCACGTGAGGCAGAGGATGTGCGTCAGGATCGGGGGTCTTCTGCGGACTGGAGGCCACCATGGTCAAAGTACAGCGCCTGCAGGCAAAAGCAATGATGGGGGTTCAGAGGCAGGCACGCACAACAAACAAAAAGCTCGATACAGTAGGCAAGGGCATAGGGGAAATATCAGAGAGCATGCAGTCAATGGCGTCTGGCATTTCTGACATAACACAGTGCATGACTGTCCTGTGTGACAAAATGGACAGGGACCATTTGGAGAGACGCAAGGCACGTGTTGACGTGCGGCAGCAGACAAAAGCCCTGAACAGGTTTGCTACTGCTACCACCGTGCTGTGCAGACGGTCAGTGGCGATGCAGGATGCCATTGTGCAGTGCTGCACAAATTTATCTGTAGGAATGGCCAGGATGACCTCTGCAATGGAGCTCGTGCTCGCTCAACAGACTGGCACTGGAGGCGACACTTGTGTGTTGGAAAGTGAGGGGTCCACCAGCAGGAGTTGCGCAAGCACTCCTGTGCAAGACTTACGTAGGAGCGGCAGGCGTCGGGGAAGTGACACAGGCCACACCGAGAACATTGACACTCAGCCACAGCAGTCCCGCCCTGTGGTCCGTGGCCACAAACATTGACTTTGCCCTCCACCCGAGGAAGAGGTCACGGTGGTGTTAACCGTGCCAACACAGTCATGGACAGTTTAATATTGTGTGCCCAATGTGTGCTATCAATGCAGTAGCGTAGTGATTAATAAACTACGTACACCAATAACTTTGCCTGCCTGTGTCTCATTACTCACTCAGAAATATAGCTGTGTGACCTCTTCCCGTCTCAGTCTCCCATCTGTAGCTGCTGCTGCCACTGTACCATGGGGCTCTGCCTCCTCTGTGTCGTCATCAATGTCCTCATGATGTGTGATCTCCACCTCTGTGCCTTCCTTTGTAGCGAGATTATGTAAGATTGCACAGGTCGCTATGATTTTGCAGCAGATGATTGGGGTGTACTGCCGTGCCCCTCCACCCTTGTGGAGGCAGCGAAACCTGCTCTTAGGGAGTCCAAATGTGCGCTCCACAACGTTTCGTGTAGATCTGTGAGCCACATTGTATCGCCTTTCAATCCTGGTGGATGGGTTGAGGTAGGGGGTGAGCACAAAGGACCGCAGGGCATATGCACTGTCGCCTAGGGGGAGAAAGAATGACATTAATTGCATGTACATGAGACGTAGATCTGCTGTGAGTGTCATGGTGTGTCAATGTGATTTACCTAGCAGGTATCCATTTCCAAATTCTCCGGCAAGTAGGCGTGTGTATATTCCACTATTCTGGAATATGTAAGAATCATGGGTACTTCTGGGGAACTTCGCAACGAAGGCTGTGATGAGGTTCCCTGCATTACATATGACCTGTACGTTGATGGAGTGCGTAGACTTGCGGTTTCTGTATATGTGCTCTGTGGCTGCAGGTGGACAGAGTGGTACGTGGGTACCATCGATGCAGCCTATGACGTGAGGGAAGTGTGCCAGGTGATAGAAGTCTGTCTTGGTTTTTGCTAGTTCTGCTGGTGTAGCAGGGAATGAAATGTAATGCTCCATCCTCTGCATCATGGCGTCAAGAAACCTCCTGAAGAAGCGGGACAGGCAGCCCTGGGACACACCACCCACTGCAGCTATCACACTCTGGTAGCTCCCAGAGGCCTGCAGGTGAAAGCTACATAGCACCTGGA
Source organism: Lissotriton helveticus (assembly GCF_964261635.1). Lineage (NCBI taxonomy): Eukaryota > Metazoa > Chordata > Amphibia > Caudata > Salamandridae > Lissotriton > Lissotriton helveticus. The sequence continues at coordinate 1,550,087,541 of NC_136059.1, forward strand.
CATGGGGTGGGATGGCGTGGGCCCTGGGTGTTGGGTGCTCCAGGAGTGGGTGTAGGTCCCTGATCAAGTCCTTGATAGTGTCGGGGAGTAGCCTGTACCTCTGGAGTATTTCTGGCTCTGTCAGTTGGAACAGTGTTATCCTCTGCCTGTACACTTGTTCCTCCCATTGCCATTCTCTCTCTTCTGCTGCCTGTAGTCTTTGCCGCCTTGCTATGACGTAGAAAGCCGCCATTATGGTTCCACAGATGCATTTAGGGACTCTTTTTATGGACCTCCCCTGGTTACCACCTGCATTCAATCCATGGTAAATACCGACTCATAAATACCGAATTTCCGCAAATTCGGTATTTTTGGGCTTTCCTACATCTCCATGGCCATTTTTTACCGTTTCTTATTTACCGATTCGGAAAATAAGAAAACGGTAGATATGGATTCGGTATATTCCGCCTCGGTAATTATACCGACTCATATTTACCGAATCGGAATTATACCGACTCGTGTTTTCCGATTCGGTAAATTTTGGGCTCCTACATCTCATTTCATGGATACCGGTCGGTAACGGCCGAATTTACCGATTTTCGGCCGTTACCGACTGGTAATTGGCGACCTACATCTGGCCCATAGTTTCCAAGGCATTTTCCAGATAGACACAATTGGGCGAAATTCATACATATAAAAACCCCGTTAAAAAAAATTCTAATAAATACATTTAAAAAAAAACACTAAAGAATTTATAGAAAAGCAGTGTATATCCTTTTGGCTGCTGTTCCAAGCTTAAGTTCAGGTAATTAAGAATCCACGCTTATGCCACATAGCTTCCAGAAATTGCAAGACGGCAAAAACAATGGGTCCAGTTGTGTCTAATTTTAGCACTCTGAATGCATGCATGCATTGCCGGAAACCCACATTTTTGCACAAAGGAATGACCCAGTACTTCCTAGGCCTGTGATACGCCGGGCAAAAGAAAAAAACCTGGAGGTCGGTTTCAATATCACAGTTACATCCAGGACAGTTTTTCAGAGCAGGGGATGACCACCTACTAGTAAAGGCTTGCAAAGGTAAAACGCCATACCTCCACTGTACATACAGTTTCAAGAAATCGCTCAAAAAAATAAAAATCTTTGCCCAGTAAAAAAGAAGCAGTTAAAGGGCCGATTTGGTGGTTACATAGTGCAACATTAAGTTTGTCAGCACAAAATATTTTCGTGAGTTGGGTGCGTCAGATCAATTTACAACCCCTCTCTGGGTCAGCTCATAAAACAGGGACTTTTAACCTTGTAAATTTATCTTTATAAAATGAGCCAGGGAATTTCCTCTGCACTCGGAAAGGTCAGTATTTCTTTGAGTTCCTGTCTATAATTTGTTAACTCCGATGTTACCCAGAGCCTGCGCCAGAACCTAAGAGGTTTTAGCGCTAGCTCTTCGTCAATTGGTCTGACCCCTAGGTCAAGCCTTAAAGGAAGAAGTGGAGTACTAGATGGTAATGCTAGCAACTGTCTTAGAAATGTATTTTCGGTCCTAGTAATCTCGGTCCTGCAACAGTGACCCCATAGTTCGCCCCCGTACATGATGGCACCCCTGGCTTGTGATTTGTAAACCTCAAGCGGTGGTCCAACAGGTTTAATAGTGGACTTGTTGGATAGCTTGAGAATTCCGCCAGAGAGTTGGGTCAGTTTTAATTGTGACTGAATTTTCTGGGGGCCCCACGTCAAGTTCTCATTAATGGTGACCCCCAGATAGTCAAAAGTGGTTACACTTTCAAGTCTCGTTGTCCCTAGACTTGGGTTTGATCGTGTAGTTCTAGGGGGTTTGAAGATCATGAATTTGGTTTAAGAGAGTTGATCTTCAATCCCCGACTGGTACAGAATTCTTCAAAGCCATCCAATGTTCGCTGTATACCCATCGGAGATTTGGAAAGCAAAAGGGTGTCGTCGGCGAACATAATTGCAGGGACCCTGTTGCCAGCCAACTTGGGAGCATCATTATTCTGTACTCCGCTGAGGTATGCGATTACCCCGTTGGCATAGAGGCAAAACAGGGTCGGTGCGAGCACACAGCCCTGCCTTACCCCCCTGACAAGGGTGGAGTTCTGGACTTTTTGGTTCCGTCCAGAGGTGTCAGGGAAAACACCCGAAGACCCCGGAGTTCAACCTGTCTCGGTGCACAAACAAACAGAAACACGGGCTTCTCGATGGTGGCGTCAAAGACCAAAGGTTTATTACTGCAGGGACACAGAAGTCACAGAAATTACACATGGGCAGTATCTAGGAGCCTGTTCAATTTGTACAAAGAGGGTTGTTCCTTATATACTGAATATTGGGCTTCAGGCAAATTCTTTACATGTTAGCACATTCCAAAAACCTTTGTATCTTAAACAATAAATATTTGTCGTTGCACAGGAATCGTCAACAATATCTGATGTCAAAACATTACGAACGAGGGGTTCTCACTAGTCCATCATAATTCCATGTCAACTTCCCATTCAAGACCCGGACCGCCTCATCGTAAATTTCGTTACCTCCCCCTAATAAAGGCCCAGAAGGAAAGGAGCAGAGCCAGGTGCAGAAGATAGAAAAGTAGGATAAGAGATGTTTGTGGGTCGTAAATGGGCACGGTTACCAGCTTCGGCCGTCTAATCATGATCAGGCCAACGAACACGAGAACCAGTATAGCAGGACTGGCCTCAGGCTGAGGAGGCAGCTCTTGCCGAGTCATGCTGCCACAGCGTTGCTGGCCTAAGGTGCACGTGTCACTAGCAAGGTGAATTGCCGGCTAAAGCCTACGTGTCCTTAAATGAAAAGAGGTCATAGCGTGTCCATTGACTATGTGAGGGCAAGGAATACAAAATGGCTTCCTTGTTCTAAGATGGATGCCACGGGTAGAACAGAAATGTGTTTGTAACAGGAGTGCTCTTGCTCGTAGCATAGCGAAAACACCAGGGTATACTAAATGGATCATTTGCGGTTCACTGATACCAAAATTATGCATTTGCGACAATGTTACTAACACGGGTAAAATCGTCACGGAACCTCAGACCCTCCTTTTGCCCTTACATAGGCAATTACTCAGTCTATGTCTGAATCTAACTCTATGCTCATTAGGTCAGTGACATGTTGTTGCATCATCATTCTGTCTCGTGCCTTATAGATCGCTTCATAGACAGTTGGAGCATTATTGGGAATAAAAACACAGCAGCTCGATTGGATCATTCTGCATACCCCACCTCGATCTGCAAGTATTACGTCTAGAACCATACGGTTCTGCAACGTCATGAGACGATCCGACTGAAGCTCAGCTGTTAAGTTACTAAGGGCACCAGCAGTTTCTGTAATAGTAGATTCAACTACCCGTGTTAGTTGACGTAGATTTCTACTATTGGCCATAGGCCCCCAAAACGGAAGGAAACCTTTGAAGAAGTCTCCAGCTTCCTGACCAGCGGTATCTTCCTTGCTGAAGACACCTCTTGCTACTCTGGTCTTGTGATAATCTGAAGAAGCAGTGTATGTCGGAGGTAACAATCGAGCAATATAACATGAACCTGAGAAGTCAGCAGGCAGCCATGTATACGCTCTGTCTTGACAGATGAAGTAAGTACCCCTAGCAGTAAGGAAGGCAGGGGAGGAGTTAGACGGAAATACGTAAGTCTCAACGCACTCACTCCTCCCTAGCTGAGCTCTCAGATTTCTCCCATTTCCTTGCAAACAGACCTGACCTCGGTGAGGCACGACCCAAACTGAAGTGGAGCTTTTACGCTTGCTTTCTCCCAAACTAAGGCGATTCTCTGTAGAGTTCCAACTCAAATACACCCGTAATTCATCTCTAGGGTATGATGGAGTATTATTGACGTCTTTAATCATGTCAATAATCCCCTGGACTAAAGCTTTGTTGGCTGAGTTGTATTTAGTGGACCGTGGTGGACGCGGAGGATAGGTCTCAAGGGCATATGAAAAAATGGTCTGAAAGGCCTGAAATGATCCATTATAGCTGAAAGGCAAGACTAGATAGGGAATGCCTTTATCCATAGTGTGAGGTATCAAGCCACACACCCAGCAGTCTGTAGTATTAACTACCAGTTGGTGTTGATGCAAGAGCTGTACAAATGTATTGTTAATAAATTCTGAACGTCGAGCTTGTTCGTGTTCAGGAAATGAGTGAAAAGAATGCATAGAAGAAACCGTAGAAGTAGTAGGATCAAGGGGAGGTACTGTAGTTACCGGCATAAAAATCAAATGTACACCAAAGATGATTCCACCCACCAACGTTATCAAAACAATTAAAAATGTAACTGCACATTGCATTAGAAAGCATTTGCTGTGAAGTATTCTGTTCAGTCTATTTCTGCGCCCATAAATTACATTCTTTCGTTGCAGCTCAGGAAGCTCCATCTTCTACAATCCGCTCGTGACCACTGATGATGTGTACGTAGATGAAAATGCCTCTATCAGCCCTGGGAGTTCCCAGAACTAACAGAAAGATCGACCTTATGTCTGACCCCCGCAGATTCAACTAGGCACACAGCCACGACCCTACGGCTACCCAGACGGCAAGGCAAAATTTAAAACAACAAAATAATAGCAAACTTCCTGGCTGGAGGCAATGTATAGAAAATTCAAATCTGAAAATAGGCAGTTTCCTGCTTTATTTGTCCATATTGCGAGGTCGCAAGTTGTATCTCAGTTTTGCAGGAACTGTCTGATCTGGAAACAATGTATTTTCAGCTGACGTTACAATGTTCACGTTCGCAGATGGCAAATGTTCAGGGTTCAAAAGAGCAGTTTCAGGAGGAGAGTCAGAGTTTGATGTATCTGTGATCAGTTCTGCATCACTGAAAGGTATGAACCTGGGGACTTGTTCTGTTTCAGAGGCACCGATTCCTTTCTTTACCCAGTTGTCGTAAGGAAGTGGCAGAGGCACACGTTTGACATGTGTCGTATGGATCCAGTTCTTCCGTCCGGCCACACGAATAGCAGTTCTCGTTGCCAATAAGACTTGGAAAGGGCCGACGAATCTGGGCTGAAGATTTTTCGTTCTTGCAAAATTTCTAATGACTACTTGATCCCCAGGTTTCAGCTGATGACCTGGACTCTCCGGTGGCTTTGGCAATGCATCGAAAACCTGTTGGTGAATAAGGCTCAATTTAGCAGTCAAGTCGAAAAGGTAATCAATTAACATTGGGTATTCCAGCTGCTTAAATTCTTTCGGTCTAGGTACCCCCCAAACATTTGCAGGACGACCAAAAATTATTTCATATGGACTAAGCCCTACTCTAGAATGTACAGTTGCTCTTGTTGATAACAAAGCCAAAGGCAGTGCATCTGGCCAGGGCAAGTTCGTGGATGCTTGTATCTTAGCAAGTTTCAGTTTAAGGGTGCCATTGTAACCCTCAACTAAACCCGCGGACTGGGGATGATTCGCACTGTGGAACTTTTGTCTAATCCCTAGGCCGGCACACACACTCTGCATAACTTTCCCTACGAACTCACTTCCGTTATCTGACCATACAATCCGTGGCATTCCGAATCTGGGGAAGTACTCTTTAAGAAGGATTTTGGCAGTGGACAAAGCAGTATTGTCCTTCAGTGGGTATGCTTCGATCCATCTGGAGAACGCACAAACTACCACTAGGACGTATTTCAGATTATTACAATGATCCATGTGAATGAAGTCTAGCTGGATCACTTCAAAGGGGCAGGAAGGAGGAGCGAAGTGACCTGCAGGTGTGGGGATTCCCTTGCCAGGATTATGCATCAAGCATACCATACAATTTCTCACCACTCTCTCTGCACACTTACTAATCCCATCATTCTTCCAAACTGGAGCCAACATCTTACAAATCCCTTTAGAACTGATGTGCGCTGCTCCATGTGCCATCGTTACTACTGCAAGCACATACGCATCAAGCAACATCCAACGCTGTTGTTCCGACAAGTCAATCCAACACCCACTCGAGTCCAATTTACCCGTGCTCTCTTTCCATGCACGCTTTTCCTCCTCAGTCGCCTCTTTCTGAATTTCTTTCAAGCTTTCCACTGTGTCCTCACACATTCCAGACTCAGAAATCCATCTTGCAGACGTTGCAACATACATTCTACTCATCATATTTCTAGCTGTCTGTTTTGCAGTCTCATCAGCAAAAGCATTCCCACGACCAACATCATCCGTGATTGCTTTATGAGCACTGCATTTCACAATCGCAACTTCAGTCGACAAGGTTAGAGATTCCAACAAGTCATTAACTAGCTGGCCATGTTGAATCTTAGTCCCATGGGACGTAATGAAACCTCTCTCTTTCCACAAACGGCCAAAACTATGGGCCACGCCGAACGCATACTGACTATCTGTGAACACATTCACTCTCTTTCCCTTAGCTAAAACGCACGCTCTTGTCAGCGCGATCAATTCTGCAGCCTGGGCAGAATTCTGACTCACTCTCGCAGTCTCCACAATCGTACTCAAAGTCGTTACTGCATAGGCAGCAGTCACATCACCATTCTCCAATTTGAAGCAAGACCCGTCAACATACAACGTGCCATCTGGATCTGATAATGGAGTGTCTTTTAAATCAATTCGTCCTTTTGTTTCTTCCTCAGTTTTAAAACAACAGTCGTGTGGTTCGGAATCACTCGACTCTTGGCTAGTCGGCAACAATGTTGCTGGATTCAATACATTGCATCTTTTGATCTGAATATGACTCGCTAACAATGTCAGTTCGTAACCTGATAATCTAGCACTGGTAAGGTGTTGCGTCTTGGTTCGATTCATAAGTGTATCCACAGCATGAGGAACCATAACCACTAGCATGTTGTTCATTACTAAACCAGCAGATTGCCGAATGGAGGCTGCAGCTGCGGCTGTAGCTCTCAAGCAACTAGGCAACGCTCTAGCTACCGGATCTAACGTTGATGAAAAATACGCACAAGGGCGTTGTTTATCACCAAATTTCTGTGTCAAAACACTCAACGCGCAACCTTCTCTCTCATGGACATAGAGCGTGAATGGCTTACTGTAATCGGGTGTACCCAATACAGGAGCTGAACACAGTGCATTTAGTAACTCAGAAAAACTCTCCTGACATTCGGCAGACCATGGCACTGGACTCGGAACATTTTTCCCAGTCAAAGCTACCAACGGTTTTGCCAAAAGAGAAAAATTCGGGATCCATTGCCTACAATATGAGGTAATACCTAAAAAGGCACGTACTTCTCTCTGCGTGCTAGGAACATTCATCTGTGTAATTGCTTTTATTCTCTCTGGGGTCAACTTCCTTCCCTCCTTTGACAAGAGATGACCTAGGTAGGTCACTTCTTGGCAACAGTATTGCATTTTTGAAGGTGACACCTTGTGATTCAAATTTGACAAATGATGCAATAAAGAAATTGTAGCTGTTTTGCAAGTTCCCTTGTCATCGGCAGCCACTAGAAGATCATCGACATATTGTATTAAAGCAGAACCAGGAGGAAGTACAAATGAGTCTAACTGGCTTTTTAATGCTTGACTGTAGATGGATGGGCTTTCACAATAACCTTGTGGAGCGCGTTTAAACCTGAAGCTTCGTCCACATAGAGAGAAACCGAAGATATCTCTGCTTTCCTCGGCTATCGGAATGCTGAAAAAGGCATTTTTCAAGTCGATAACTGAAAACCATGCTGCTGTAGCAGGAATCAACGTTAACAATGCAGTGATGTCTGGAACCACAGGAAACTGTGGAATCACAATTTTATTAACCTCTCTAAGATCAATTACAAATCTATATACTGGAGGTTTTGTTGGGTCAGTTCGTTTCAGAATTGGTAGTACAGGACTATTACAGACATTACCTCTAGTTTCTTCTATAACGCCTTTCTTGATCAGATCTTGTACTATCAGTAGGAGCGCACGCTCACCTTCACTAGATATTCTGTATTGTGGAATTCGTGGAAATTTTACATTCGCTTTCAAAGTTACTACAAATGGTGGAATTTCTAAAAGACCTACATCATTAGGACCAGTCGCCCAAAGAGTATCAGGGAGTGAACGCAGCTCTGGTGGAAGTGCATCCATCGACAAATACATTGGAGAGGTGATTTTTTTACCCAACGTAAGCTGTACTCCTTCTGGAGAACAGTACAATGTCGCATATAGGCGTTTTAACAAGTCTAAACCAAGCAGATTTTCATTACAACCTGTCGTCAAAATCAGGGGTGCTTTCAATTGTCGGGGTCCAACAGAAATAGACAAAGGACCAGTGTTGGAAATGGGGGTTGCCCAAGTCTCAAAGGGGGTAGCATGGCATCAAGCGGGCAGGCCAAACTTGGAGGACATGTGAAGCACTCACGCAGTACCCTCAGTCAACACACCAGGCACACCACAAAAGAGGCAGGACACCAGTTTGAGTTGGAAAATTAAGTAGTTTAGTATCTCCAACCTGCAAGGCAAAAATGCATCAACAGTGTCATCATAACACGGCGCCAACTGGCACCAGAGCCCAGTACTTCAGAGGGGGGAATTATTTACATGGGATATAAAGGGTTGAGTCCAAAGTCCATGCTGTAAGGGAAAAAGGATGGGTTAAAAATGTCATTAGATCTGGAGCCCAATCTGGCGGGGCCAACTCAGACTCTCATCCTACAGGGAAGGCTGTAAATGCAAAATACCACCTTAGCATAGATATTTATATCATGCACAATCACGCCAACCCAACCCCTGTAAAAGAAAACATCAGGGCAACATAGTACCTCATAAATAGGAGCACCTGTAATAACAGGCACAAAAGCATGCGATTAACCATTAGGTAGGAAAGTGGCCTCACCATAACCGTATAAACAGTAACCTAAGAGCCATGCCTAACCTCAGGGACCATCTGGCACAGGTAACTATGGCATTTCATTAGGCATGTCACCTGACTAAGTGTATCAAACATCAGGCGGAACATACATCGCCTAGCATTAACATCAGGTAGAGGCCCTCTTCAAAGCTCAGGAACACCTGTAAGGGATTAGCTAGGCTCCCTCTACCACAACCTCGGGGTATGAGCAGGGGCCTAGAATCAATCGTCAGGCCAGCTTAGGGCAGGACATCTTTAGCCTAAAAACAGTAACCACAGATAACTGCAGGGCCTGAGTAAACAGCTTCCTTCAGGCAGGCTTAAACACTTTAGTGGAAATCATGTAACCTCGTGCTGTCATAATCCCTTAGCATTCAGGTGTCACCCCATTAGGAGAACAAACGCTGCACTACACAGCCAACAATATTTCCTAGCTGCAGGAATCAGCCAGTCATTAAATGGGGGTAAACATTTCATTACTGGTCAGGCTGGAATAAACGTTGCATTTTTAATAACAGTAACCCAATCAGTAGAACATTTCATCAAATAGGCACACCCTTCATTAAACGGGGCCTAGCGGTAGTCTATGAAGAACCATCCCCCAGCCAGGGGTTAGCTTTATGGCCAGACCATCACTACAGGCTTTTGCCCATGTTCTACCCACTTCCAGGTCTTTCTTTGGCTAAGTAGGGCCAACGGGACCCAGCCACAGTCTCTCCCGGGGGAGGGGCGAACTCGAGGCCTTCTCCGGCCTTCCGCCCTCCTCCCCTGGGGATTACCTTTTTGTCTTCCAAACACTCTATTCCATCAGAGGGGGGGCAACTGTCATTAATGAACAAGAGCCAGGGGTTGACTGGGACTCTTATATTCTTTACACCCCTCAGCTAACCAGGCTCCTTGTTATAAGCAGTGTTTCCACAGTTAAGCCCCTCGTTTTCCAGGCTTTTCCCCCCTCCTTCTTCTTTTCAGGCTCAACCAGTGTGGAAAGGAACCCAGACGAAAAGGAGGCCTAACCAGCTCTCCCTCGCCTCCCCTCACTCCTCACCGCTTACTTTGTATGAGCAGGCAACAGTCGAGTCCTCCGCTCACCCTCTGGACTCGAGGGCTCTTCACCGCTGCTACTCGGCCCCCTCGCTCCCTCTCAGAGGAGCGGAGACCTCTTCTGCACACAGAAAATGAAGCGCAGACACGGTGATGCAGCCTCGCCACAGGGCTGCTCCTCACCGTCCAGGATCGGTCCCTCGGCGCCCCACTCGATCTCTGCCACTCGCCGAGGCTGCCTCCGGACAGCTCTCCTCAGCGTCGCGTCAGCGCTTCCACACGCCCCCGGGCTCTCCTGCGCATGCGCGGGGGAGAAGCGACACCGCACTGGGCCTGCTCGGACCTAGGCCCCTCCTGAGGGATTATTACAGCCGACTGGGCATGCGCGATTGCGCCTCAGCAAAGCGTCTCGTCCAGGCTCTTCTTGGTAAACCGGGACTCCACTCGGTAACGCGACTGGAGCGCGGAAGGTGCCCCCGGGGTCCCGCTTTCGAAGGGGAGCCCTGACAAGCTTCCCAGGCTCAGTGGATCCCGGGGTTGGGCGCTTTACCAAAACGCTTGATGCCTTCCACCAAGGACTCCAGGGACCAGTTGTCTGCAGATCCAGCCAGGGCTCCTCAGGACACCAGCCTTCCCCAGCACCCAGGAAGGTAGGGACAGCGCTAGCTTGATTCTCCTCAGCAGATGTCGCTATTTACAGCGCACTGCTCCTCCCTCTTAGCCCAACAGAATAGAGGCAGTTCAGGGCTTCTATGGACACGCAGCTCCTCACAGTCCTTCTCTAGCGCTTCCAAATTATAGCGCTTCCCAGGCAGGACAGTTCAGGTCAGGGCAGCAACAGTCTTGGAGTTTACAGCGCTTAGGTAGGCAAACCAGGGCTTCCAAGTAGGCTCCTCACAGAGGGGGGGGCGAACAGTTCCACAGCCAGCCCCAGGGGCACACTCCTCACCTCCTGGGGGGTTCAAGCCCACAGCATTCCTCCTCTTCTGGGTACCTTTTTCCCTCAGCGCTGGCGTAGTCCAAGGTCCCACAGCGTCAGGGACCTATGAAGAGTCCTCCCTTGTCAGGGGCCCATGGGGACAGCAGCGGGGGGGTTTATAGGGGTGCAGGGCCCAGCTCACAGGTTCATGTGGCGGTAGCACCTCACAGTAGGTCCCCCTCCCTTCCTTGTCCCAGCGCTGACTGACTCTCTGGTGACACTTCACCCTATTTATACCCTCCTCCCAGGCAGTGCCAGGACCTTCTAGAATGTTGGCACATCTAGCCTAAACTGGTTCTAGGGGAGGGGGTGAGCACCCTGGGTGCCAGGCTTTCCCTCCAAAACTAGGGGTAGCTGGGTAATATTATCTAGACTGCTGACCTATGTCAGTCCAGTGGCAAAACCCATGGCCATGGCATCCATTTTAAAAACAATACATGTCAGTCAGGTACATTTCCAAAATGGGGGTGCAGTTTTAAAATGGGGGATTTTACAAGTGCTCACATTATGTCAGGTAATTACATTTTCACAAGGTGTCTCACACCACTCATGGCCTATACAGGTTTAATCCCATGGGGGAGACAATCCAGATAAGGGGGTCAAAAGCGAAAAATTTTGGGGGGAAAAGGCCAAGTCCAACACGACTCCCCCCCAGCCAAAAGCCAGGGTAGACATATCAATGCCTTGATGGGCTTCCCTGCTTGGGGCGGAAAAAGGTGGACGCAGGCCTGCAAGTACAGGAGCACCTGCAGTCTCTCCTCCACTCTGGAACCCAATGGTTCTTTTTCGCATCCCTCCTTTCACCAACATCACCACCCCACTGGTGTTCCCTAGTGGGATGTCTCTCCTTCCTAGAGTGGGAGGCTCTAGCCTCAGGCTTGTAATTCCCTTGGACCACTCTCTTCTCTCCAAACTGCCACTGGTCCACCCATCTGGGGTCTACACCCTCAGACTGACCAGCCCTTAGGGGCGAGGCTCTCCTCCCCCTACTTCTCCTCCTAGGGTTCCTCCATCTCCTACGCTGGGGGACACCCTCACACAACTCTCTCCCCAACCTGGAGCCGAAACCCACAGGCTGAACCGGTGACAGGGGCGAGTCCTCCCTCTCCCTGCACCCCCTCCCAGAGTCCCGCACCCTCCTAACTGGAGTAGTACCCCTGGGAGTCACTTCCGGGGGGACTCTGGTTACAGAGGTCCCTCCCACCAGAGCAGGCAAACCCTGTCCCTGGCCACCCAACCCAGGATCTGCGCCCTGTGGCTGAGCTGGTGACAGAGAAGAGACCTTCCTCCCTCTGCACCCCCTCCCAGAGTTCCGCACCCTCCCACTGGGAGTAGTACCCCTGGGAGTCAAATTGGTAGGGACCTGAATTACAGGTACCCCACCCTCCAGGTCAGGCAACCCCTTAACCTGGAACCCCAGTCCAGGATCTAAACCCTGTGACTGGTCAAACCCCCGAACCACTGGAGCTCCAATTAATGATGCTCCGGGTCCTCCTGACATGAGGGGATCCTTTCCACGAGAAGGCACACCGGGACAGCCTAGACTCCCAACCTGGGGTTCCCTAAAAGAACTCTCCAGTCCCTGTGACTGCAGTTGGGGCATCTCGGGACACCTCCCCGTCTCACTCCCTCCTTTAGATGGGATGTGAGGCCCTACAACCCGCCCACTTTCCTGGGACCTAGCTGGGCTTCTCACCTCTCCCGCCACGCTGGGTCGGAAGATCCCTGCACCTCTCCTTTCTGGATCACTCCCCAATGTCTTCCCAGACGCTCTGGCACTTACCCAGAGGTCTGCCTCCCGTGCAAGTTCCCTGGGGTCTGAGAACCCGCACCGCAACAGATGGTGACGCAGTCTTGGGAAACAACTCCTCAGCATGTGCTCCCGGATAACGGCATGGCACAGCCCTTCCCAATCCTCCACTGCTCTCCTCACCACCCAATCCTCCAGTACAGTCCAACACTCCTCCTCGAACTCTCCCCAGGACTGATGGGACAGCTTTCCCCTGCCCCTAAACACTAACCCGTCCTCCTCTTCCGGGGAATCAGGCACAGTCTCTTGGGCTTCGGGAGTGGAACTCCTTGCACTGGACCTACACTCGCTGCCACCACTGGATCCCACCCTCTTCGGTGAATCCAGACTCCTAAAACCACTCTCAGGGGACAACCTACCCACCTGAGCTGATCTCTCTCTGGCGAAGGCCCTCTCCGCCTCTGCCATCCTCTCCAGCGCTAGGACTTTTTCAGTCTCTAGTCGCTGCTCTTCTACCCTCAGCTGCGCTAAGCCCTCGGCATGCCTGAGCTTTGCCAGCGCCAGCTGATACTCCCTTTCCTCCCTCCTATCTACCCACTCTTCTGGGGACAGGGAAAGGGATGGGGCAGTGCCCCCGGGACTGGACCCAGTGTGAGACTCCCTATCTCCGGTGTCCTCCACAGCTACTGGCGTCTCTGCCCTGCTAGACTCTTCCTCCTCCTCATCGGAGCATTTACCTCCCAGGGTTCTGGATGGGGAGCCCTCACTCTGGTCTCTAACCCACTGACCCTTCAACACTTCGGGGGGGTAGTCAGACAAGTCCCAATTAACCTCTAAGGGCTCTCCCCTCTTGAGGGCCTCATAGAGAAACAAATTCCTCCTAATGTTCCCTACTGGGGGTATCCCTCTCTCCAGGAGGAAGTCTATCACCTCCTGTTCGGTGTACTCCATCAGTTCCACTTCCTGGTAAATCAACCCCATCGTGGCGAGGTACACCCGGGACACACCCTCCCAGTGGAACAAGGGGACAGTTCAAAATACTCTTCAGGAGGAAGCAATCAAAAACAATGTTCAAACAATAATCCCCACCACAAGGCTCTACCTGTGGTGTAACCTGTGGCCGCTGTGGTACTGCGCAAACACAAGTCCTATCCCACCGCTCTGCCACCAAATGTTGGAAATGGGGGTTGCCCAAGTCTCAAAGGGGGTAGCATGGCATCAAGCGGGCAGGCCAAACTTGGAGGACATGTGAAGCACTCACGCAGTACCCTCAGTCAACACACCAGGCACACCACAAAAGAGGCAGGACACCAGTTTGAGTTGGAAAATTAAGTAGTTTAGTATCTCCAACCTGCAAGGCAAAAATGCATCAACAGTGTCATCATAACACGGCGCCAACTGGCACCAGAGCCCAGTACTTCAGAGGGGGGAATTATTTACATGGGATATAAAGGGTTGAGTCCAAAGTCCATGCTGTAAGGGAAAAAGGATGGGTTAAAAATGTCATTAGATCTGGAGCCCAATCTGGCGGGGCCAACTCAGACTCTCATCCTACAGGGAAGGCTGTAAATGCAAAATACCACCTTAGCATAGATATTTATATCATGCACAATCACGCCAACCCAACCCCTGTAAAAGAAAACATCAGGGCAACATAGTACCTCATAAATAGGAGCACCTGTAATAACAGGCACAAAAGCATGCGATTAACCATTAGGTAGGAAAGTGGCCTCACCATAACCGTATAAACAGTAACCTAAGAGCCATGCCTAACCTCAGGGACCATCTGGCACAGGTAACTATGACATTTCATTAGGCATGTCACCTGACTAAGTGTATCAAACATCAGGCGGAACATACATCGCCTAGCATTAACATCAGGTAGAGGCCCTCTTCAAAGCTCAGGAACACCTGTAAGGGATTAGCTAGGCTCCCTCTACCACAACCTCGGGGTATGAGCAGGGGCCTAGAATCAATCGTCAGGCCAGCTTAGGGCAGGACATCTTTAGCCTAAAAACAGTAACCACAGATAACTGCAGGGCCTGAGTAAACAGCTTCCTTCAGGCAGGCTTAAACACTTTAGTGGAAATCATGTAACCTCGTGCTGTCATAATCCCTTAGCATTCAGGTGTCACCCCATTAGGAGAACAAACGCTGCACTACACAGCCAACAATATTTCCTAGCTGCAGGAATCAGCCAGTCATTAAATGGGGGTAAACATTTCATTACTGGTCAGGCTGGAATAAACGTTGCATTTAATAACAGTAACCCAATCAGTAGAACATTTCATCAAATAGGCACACCCTTCATTAAACGGGGCCTAGCGGTAGTCTATGAAGAACCATCCCCCAGCCAGGGGTTAGCTTTATGGCTAGACCATCACTACAGGCTTTTGCCCATGTTCTACCCACTTCCAGGTCTTTCTTTGGCTAAGTAGGGCCAACGGGACCCAGCCACAGTCTCTCCCGGGGGAGGGGCGAACTCGAGGCCTTCTCCGGCCTTCCGCCCTCCTCCCCTGGGGATTACCTTTTTGTCTTCCAAACACTCTATTCCATCAGAGGGGGGGCAACTGTCATTAATGAACAAGAGCCAGGGGTTGACTGGGACTCTTATATTCTTTACACCCCTCAGCTAACCAGGCTCCTTGTTATAAGCAGTGTTTCCACAGTTAAGCCCCTCGTTTTCCAGGCTTTTCCCCCCTCCTTCTTCTTTTCAGGCTCAACCAGTGTGGAAAGGAACCCAGACGAAAAGGAGGCCTAACCAGCTCTCCCTCGCCTCCCCTCACTCCTCACCGCTTACTTTGTATGAGCAGGCAACAGTCGAGTCCTCCGCTCACCCTCTGGACTCGAGGGCTCTTCACCGCTGCTACTCGGCCCCCTCGCTCCCTCTCAGAGGAGCGGAGACCTCTTCTGCACACAGAAAACGAAGCGCAGACACGGTGATGCAGCCTCGCCACAGGGCTGCTCCTCACCGTCCAGGATCGGTCCCTCGGCGCCCCACTCGATCTCTGCCACTCGCCGAGGCTGCCTCCGGACAGCTCTCCTCAGCGTCGCGTCGGCGCTTCCACACGCCCCCGGGCTCTCCTGCGCATGCGCGGGGGAGAAGCGACACCGCACTGGGCCTGCTCGGACCTAGGCCCCTCCTGAGGGATTATTACAGCCGACTGGGCATGCGCGATTGCGCCTCAGCAAAGCGTCTCGCCCAGGCTCTTCTTGGTAAACCGGGACTCCACTCGGTAACGCGACTGGAGCGCGGAAGGTGCCCCCGGGGTCCCGCTTTCGAAGGGAAGCCCTGACAAGCTTCCCAGGCTCAGTGGATCCCGGGGTTGGGCGCTTTACCAAAACGCTTGATGCCTTCCACCAAGGACTCCAGGGACCAGTTGTCTGCAGATCCAGCCAGGGCTCCTCAGGACACCAGCCTTCCCCAGCACCCAGGAAGGTAGGGACAGCGCTAGCTTGATTCTCCTCAGCAGATGTCGCTATTTACAGCGCACTGCTCCTCCCTCTTAGCCCAACAGAATAGAGGCAGTTCAGGGCTTCTATGGACACGCAGCTCCTCACAGTCCTTCTCTAGCGCTTCCAAATTATAGCGCTTCCCAGGCAGGACAGTTCAGGTCAGGGCAGCAACAGTCTTGGAGTTTACAGCGCTTAGGTAGGCAAACCAGGGCTTCCAAGTAGGCTCCTCACAGAGGGGGGGGCGAACAGTTCCACAGCCAGCCCCAGGGGCACACTCCTCACCTCCTGGGGGGTTCAAGCCCACAGCATTCCTCCTCTTCTGGGTACCTTTTTCCCTCAGCGCTGGCGTAGTCCAAGGTCCCACAGCGTCAGGGACCTATGAAGAGTCCTCCCTTGTCAGGGGCCCATGGGGACAGCAGCGGGGGGGTTTATAGGGGTGCAGGGCCCAGCTCACAGGTCCATGTGGCGGTAGCACCTCACAGTAGGTCCCCCTCCCTTCCTTGTCCCAGCGCTGACTGACTCTCTGGTGACACTTCACCCTATTTATACCCTCCTCCCAGGCAGTGCCAGGACCTTCTAGAATGTTGGCACATCTAGCCTAAACTGGTTCTAGGGGAGGGGGTGAGCACCCTGGGTGCCAGGCTTTCCCTCCAAAACTAGGGGTAGCTGGGTAATATTATCTAGACTGCTGACCTATGTCAGTCCAGTGGCAAAACCCATGGCCATGGCATCCATTTTAAAAACAATACATGTCAGTCAGGTACATTTCCAAAATGGGGGTGCAGTTTTAAAATGGGGGATTTTACAATTGCTCACATTATGTCAGGTAATTACATTTTCACAAGGTGTCTCACACCACTCATGGCCTATACAGGTTTAATCCCATGGGGGAGACAATCCAGATAAGGGGGTCAAAAGCGAAAAATTTTGGGGGGAAAAGGCCAAGTCCAACAACCAGAAACAGGGTTGTGAACAGGGGCGCCTGAAAAACCTACTGAAACGTTTGTTGAGCCAGACAAAGGTGCGCCAGGGAGTTTCGCATGTATGATAGAACTTTTTGCTGCACCAGTATCCAACAGAAACGGTTCGACTATACCTGATGTTGCTACTGCGACATAAGGCCCACTCTGATCTACTGGAACTGATACTACTCCCTCTCTTTGTCCATGGCTGTCCTAGTACTCCCTTGGCTGAACTTCCTCACTAGCTTCATAGTAATCTTCAACATGATACTGTTGAGACCTATTCTGTTGGGCAGATTGTCCATTTCGTTGGTCGAAATAATTAGAAGGGCGATCACTCGTCTGTGGAGGCATAGCACCTCTTCCTCGACCTCTAGAGTTTTGCATATAACCACCACGACCTCTCTGAGCTGCCGCAGCATTATTTTGTGCCCGTACTGGACACTCAGTCTTATAATGGCCTTCCATTTTGCAATAAGCACACTGATTCCATTGGTACTGTGGCCTCTGAGAATTATACTCCGTTCTTTGATATGACCCTTGTTGTGTATTAGTCTGATTGGTGCGAGGCGGATATGCTTGCTGTAAAAGAACTTTAGTTTTTAACTCTTTCGTCTTTTTATCTGATTTTTCTTTCTCCTCTTTGTCCCTATTTTCATAGTACTGGGCAGTAGCAAGTATTTGCGCAGTCGTAGAGACAGCCCACGCACTTTCAGAATTCTTTAATTTACCACTAAGTTCTGGCAACAGATTGTGCACAAATTTATCAACAAATAATCTCTGGCCTCCTTCTGTGCTCATATCCTGACCACTGTGATCCACGAAAGTCTCCTCGAATCTTGTGAAAAAGTCGGAGACGCTTTCGTCTTTCTTTTGTTTGCACGCGGACAATTTGTCCCAGTTAACGCGTAATGCTGGCATTAGGGTTTTCATTAAGTCGATTATTCTACCGGGCAAATTAGCAATTAAGGGTTCAGGTTTAGAACCACCTATTTGTTGACCATCCGCTGCAATTATAGCTGCCCAATCACCACCTAGGGCAACTGGATGATTCTCTCTACGAATTTTAGCCCAAATTGGTTGCGGTACTACATTACCAAACAGCAGATCTATGTCAGCTAGATTTAATACACAAGCGTCAACTGTCTGAGCCAACTCTTTGTAATACCCTGCAGGATTTTTACGCGGATCTGGCAAGGCCTGTTTCACTGCTAATACTTCAGCTCGCTTCCACGGAATATGTATCCATACTCTCTGGAATTGGGCCGGAGCGGCTGCAATACCAAGGTTTACATTAGCTTGCACAGCTTCACGCCAAATTGGTGGAACCTCTCTCATTGGATATTGACGATTTTGTTTCGTACTACGTTTCTCTAACTCCCTCGGTGAACGAAGGGATGGGTCATTCCTATAACTTAGAATCAGTTCCATCGCTTCTTTTATATTTTGACCAACTATCATACCTGCAGCAAATTCTTTCTGAACATTAATTAATTCTTCTAGATTTGATTCAGGGTCATCCTCTTCCAATTCCCACGTAGAAGGAAACACATTTCATCGAACACATATCGTTGTGTCGGTTCATTCCATTGCATAAATGTATCTAATACATCTTGTACATTATATCTTCCAACTTTCGAAATCCATCTAAGAGCAGTGGAATCTAGTATTCCTCTTTCTTCAGTACTGGGAAGCTGACTACGTCTCTGCACAGAGTCAGAGGTAGGAGTCTTAATCAGAGTTTTATAGAAGGGAGATAGAATGTTAGAGACAGAATCAGTGATTCTTCGACGAACAGAAAGTGGAGTCATAATATTAGCAGAAGCAGTAAATAGAGTAGCAGTTGGAACAGATAGATTAGAAACAGTAGGAGTAGCGGGCAAAACAGCTTGTGAACTAGCAGGTGTGAGCGATACAGGCATAGGTAAAGGAGCCGGCAACCCTGAAAGAGGGGGTGCCGAAGGAACATTAATAGTGACCACAGGAGGTACAGGAACTTGATTCAGAGGAGCGGGAACACCAGGTTGTCCAGCAACCGGTAATTGAACATTCGGTATAGGTGGAGCCGTAGCACCCTGTGCATACGGTGGGGGTGATCGTAACAAGTAAGATAACAGGGGATCCTTTTCAGGGTCCTCTACTATCTTAGCTGTACTTGATGGCAAAGCAGGATAGCACTTGTCTATTGCTAAATTATGCTCTCTATTGGCCACCTCCATCGCTTTCTCAGACTCGTTGAGTTGCAGCTGTTTAGCAGACTGGTCTAAAGTCAACTCTTGCTCTTTCTGTTCTTTTTTCAACTTTTTAATTTCTCTCTGTTTAGATTCTTTTCGCCAATAACGGAAAGAATCAAACATTGCCGGCCGGGCTTTCTTCTTGAACAATTTCGTTTCTAAATTATCAAGAACTTGAGGTTCGAAACTACCATGCAGTGGCCAACTAAGGACACCATCTTTCTCTGTATAGCGGATCCATACCTCGTTATAAGAGATAGGGCCCACACCAAATTTGCAATATAGATCATAAAGGGGAGTTCCAATCGGAGGAACCAAACACGAGTCCTCCAACTGGGAATCACTGTTGCAACTAAAACAAGACAACATACAATTTTTCCGACTTACCATTTTATAACCCGGAACACAAAACAGACGAAACACAAATTAAAGAAAGGTGCGCACTTGAACCAAGAACTTAGGCCTACCAGAACAGACAAACGTATCGATACCCGAACTGAACTGAATGATTATCGTAACCAGAATAACCAGCGACAATCTTATAAAACCGAACCAAACCAAGAACTAAAAGGATTAGCAAAACAGAAACAACCCTTACGAAGTAACCAACTATCAATCACTTAATACTTAACTGAGGCACTGAAGACGTCACCAAGGAGAAACCCGTCACGTCTCGCCGTACTAAGGACTGCACCTCGGGTCCAAGACAGGGCGACGGTCAAGGCAACGAACCACTGCAGCCGTCTGAACGGGAACCCTCGTGGAAGAGAACGTCGGGCCACTTTTGCGATATGCCGGGATCGATGAAGTGGGGCGCCTCCCTCTGAAATCTTCACACGAAGCTTCTCGAACTCTTCAGGCTTTTGGACCGGTACCGAATGACGTCGCCCCACGTTGGGCGCCAATTGGAGTTCTGGACTTTTTGGTTCCGTCCAGAGGTGTCAGGGAAAACACCCGAAGACCCCGGAGTTCAACCTGTCTCGGTGCACAAACAAACAGAAACACGGGCTTCTCGATGGTGGCGTCAAAGACCAAAGGTTTATTACTGCAGGGACACAGAAGTCACAGAAACTACACATGGGCAGTATCTAGGAGCCTGTTCAATTTGTACAAAGAGGGTTGTTCCTTATATACTGAATATTGGGCTTCAGGCAAATTCTTTACATGTTAGCACATTCCAAAACCCTTTGTATCTTAAACAATAAATATTTGTCGTTGCACAGGAATCGTCAACAATATCTGATGTCAAAACATTACGAACGAGGGGTTCTCACTAGTCCATCATAATTCCATGTCAACTTCCCAATCAAAACCCGGACCGCCTCATCGTAAATTTCGTTACCTCCCCCTAATAAAGGCCCAGAAGGAAAGGAGCAGAGCCAGGTGCAGAAGATAGAAAAGTAGGATAAGAGATGTTTGTGGGTCGTAAATGGGCACGGTTACCAGCTTCGGCCGTCTAATCATGATCAGGCCAACGAACACGAGAACCAGTATAGCAGGACTGGCCTCAGGCTGAGGAGGCAGCTCTTGCCGAGTCATGCTGCCACAGCGTTGCTGGCCTAAGGTGCACGTGTCACTAGCAAGGTGAATTGCCGGCTAAAGCCTACGTGTCCTTAAATGAAAAGAGGTCATAGCGTGTCCATTGACTATGTGAGGGCAAGGAATACAAAATGGCTTCCTTGTTCTAAGATGGATGCCACGGGTAGAACAGAAATGTGTTTGTAACAGGAGTGCTCTTGCTCGTAGCATAGCGAAAACACCAGGGTATACTAAATGGATCATTTGCGGTTCACTGATACCAAAATTATGCATTTGCGACAATGTTACTAACACGGGTAAAATCGTCACGGAACCTCAAGGGGAAATCGAGATGATAGTGCACCGTTTTTCCTGCATCTAACTTGGGCGAAGTTGGCCTCATGTAACCTCATCAGGACAGACAGGAGGTGTGCCGGGATGCCCAGCTCAAGAAGAACAGTCCAGAGTTTCCCTCGGGGAACTAGATCAAAGGCAGAGCGAAGGTCAACGAATACCATGTAGAGTCTGCCACCCTCTATTCTCACTGTTTTCCAATACAAGAGTAGTAAATGAAAAATGTATTTGGTCCACGGTGGAGGTATTCTTCCTAAACCCTGCCTGATAGGGGCTAAGAATTGTGTACTCCTCTATCCAGTCCTGTAGCCGGTCCAAAATGAGTCTCGCAAAGATCTTCTGGGGGACATCAATGAGGCTTATGAGTCTGTAGTTGGATGGGAGCAGAGGAGAGCCCTTTTTAAAAATGGGGACTATCTCCACGCCCAGCCAAGTACAGGGAACCACCATGCCTCTCAGGACCGCATTAAAGAGGATCTGGAAGTATGGACCCCAGATTTTTGGCTCATGCCTAAAAAGGTCGCCCGGAAGTTTATCCAGGCCTAGTGCTTTACTTGTGGCGAGTTTGGAAATAGCATTAAAACTTCTGCCACCGTAAACTCATTCACCTCAGAGTATGGAACAGGTGCAAGCTGGGTGGATATATTTTCAAGGTCGTCAGAGAGGCCCTTGGTAAAATACAAGGCCCGGTAATGGCCTTCCCAGACTTCCGCCGCTATATTGGATTCAATGGCTGCTTTCGGCTCATTGCAACCATTGTTAATTATGGACCAAAATTTCCGGGAATCTTTAGTAGCTAGTGCAAAAGATAAACTAGACCACTTATCATGATCCCACTCTTCCTTCGCGCACTTAGTCAACCATTTATAGTGTGCTCTCCTAGCTTCTATTATTATCTTTTATGGCCTGTAGTAGCTCTGTTTTAGCCTTCCTACACGCTGCGTTATAACACAAACACTGGGGGACCCTTTTTGCCTTCTTAGACACCCGAGGGTTAAGTACCTCTGCCAAATTAGATACTAGGCCCACATGAAGAGCCTGCAGCTTAGTTAAATAATCAGAGGGCGGTGGTTGATTAATTAGCACTGCAACCTGTATGAACGAGGGAATTATCAGGCTATATAGTTTTTCTAGTTGTTCCGGGTGTTCCATTAATTTATGCCATCTTACCCTGCGTCTGTCATTAGACAGGGTAAGATCGCCATCAGTATCCCCGGAAGCTGAGGCGCCGCTCCTACTGGTATTAGGCAGGCCCAGTTCTAAAATTAGGGCATTATGATCACTGTCCACTCTTGTAGCAACATTAAGATCTATGACCTTTGGCCATAGCCGCGTTTCAGCCAAAATGTAATCAAGACGGGACATTTGGCTGGGGCGTCAGAGGGGGTACGGCCATTGCATGCTCGTAAGGAGTGATTTAAAGTTAATGCCATAATCTGTATGGCTTACGGAGACCATGCCCTAGGAGATGGAGCCTGAATGAAAGGGATAGACCAATGGCCATCCTCTGCCAATAGGGCATCTTCATTTATACCCTCTAGAGGCTCGAAGTGGCAGTTCAGGTCACCCCCCACCAGAAGGTAAGTGTCACTCGGAATTGTTCAAATAAAAAGGGACAAGTCCTCAATAGTACTGGACTCACTAGTTATACTTACAGGGCGAGAATAGACATTAATCAATGCAAGCTTAAAAGCATTGGGCCAGGCAAGGACTACACATTGGATGAATTTGGAATGGGTATTTAGTGACTTGACAGTTCAGCCCAAATGGGAACCGACCCAGATAGTAAGACGTCCTGATGGGCGGCCTCTCCCTCCCCATACTGCCGGGACATGGAATGAAGCAAAACCTGCCAGATATTGCTCCGTTCGAGCCCACGTCTCTTGGAAGAGGCACACATCACTTTCATCCACAAAGAAACCCCATTCAGGACAGGTCAATTTATTAGGCAAACCTGCCAGATTCCAAGATAATATTTTGAATGTGTCTGTCCTAGGGCCCAAGTCCCTGCACTTGAGTGACTCCTCTATTCCCTCCTCAGTTAAACCCACTTTACATAATAAGGGGGGGAATAAGTTATCTTCTACTGCTGTATCCGCTACAGGCTCCTTACTTATACCAGTGGGGAGTAAGCTGAAATCAGTGTATTCACCATACTTCTTTCAAGCATCTTGACCCCTATAGTGCTAGAAGTTTTTCTTTCTTTTTTGCTTCCTCCATCATCCCACTCTTTCTCCGGGACTGCCCCATTTATACCCCCAAGAGTGGGCCGCAGTCAATCCACCATGTCCAGGCAGCGCTATCTATTTTGTAGGCGGACACCCACGGGAGCTAGAGATTCTCCAAGCCTACCCTGATTATTACCACCCCCTATTGAGGGCCCTACTAAATTCCAAACTTGTTCAGTGTCTGGCCTAGTGCGCAATGGACCAGGGGGATAGAAATACGACAGGGGAAGAGACTGTATAGCTGACACAGAACTGGACTGGCTCCACTCACAAATGTGAGACACCGTCCGTGTGTCTCTAAGATTTATCAGAACACAGTCTGCCTTTAGATCCTTTACCCTGTGACCCACCCATGACACCCTGCGGACAAGCAAAATTTCACGGGTTACATGTGACGGGAGTTGTCTATTTTTGTTAAGCCAATCTGTAACTTTATTCTTTAGTGACATGTGTGAGGTGACAAAACACACATGATGGTACATCTCTCTCACCACTCACAGCATACTCCAAGCCCCATAACGCAGTTCATGCACTTACCAGGTCTCTGCTGCTCAAACTTCTCCAACTGAGCATGGAGGGTCGCTCAGGCTGTCTTCAGAACTCTCCTGTACAGTGGGCTCAGGCGAGTCGTCTGTGAGTGGGGCTGGGAGGATACAGCCATGGATTCTGGCCCTTGATCCTGGCCCAGCACCGCAGGTCGGCCCAGCACTTTTGGCACATCTTGCCCCCCTGCTAGTAAACACCCACTGCAGTGCAATGCATAGCAATATCTCTCCACATTTGGCTGTGCACTGCATTGCTCAGCTGGTGTTCATTGCCCCCATAAAGCTGAGGGTAGTTATCAAACACCCCCTCAGTTAAGACGTTCAATTCAGTTTCACTGAAAGGAGGTGCCTTGTTCTCAAGACCCTCAGCCATGTTGGGGGCAGGTTTGAGTAACAGAGCAGCAGGATGGCAGAGGATGTTGCTCTGAGGTGAGGATATCACAGAATGAAATAAAATGATTGTATGCAACTTCCTGTTGGTCATTCCCTGTTTGTCCTTTCGTGTGAGTCTTCGCCCCTCATGGCCATTTCAAGCTGTATACTCTTTTCTTCAATTTTGCTGATTGATTCAATATGTATAAACAACACAACAAACCGGGGGTCTAAGTGCCACAATTATGGCAGGCTAATCACACTCTCACTCAGGTAGAGTGTTGCCTATATCGCACAGAAAAGCCACAACAAACAAGGAACGCAAGGAACAAAACACTACACGTAATATATATGGTAGGGATCCGCCCTTCACAAAATCTGGATAACCATCAACTATTCATAGTGATCAGTCTTATCATTTGGTCAACCAGCTCTAGGGATGATGTATCTCTTGATCATAGAGAACACCATGCAAGTAGATACTAGGCTGGATCCCACCCAGATTCACTCTGAAAAGTACAGTGAATAATTAGAATATTTGACCACTGAAAAAAGAGCAGTGCAAAACGCAAAAAACTGTGAGTGGTGGATTAAAATAATCCACATTTTTTTGTAAAGCGCACAGTCACCCTTAAGGGTCTCTGGCACTGGGGGCCGTCGGGAAGATTAAGCAAGCTATTGCCCAGAGTCACATGGTGCTGGACTAATCTGCCGCCGGTGCTGGGGATCGAACCGTGATCCCAGATTCCGGAGTCAGTCGCCCTAGCCGCAGTGTCACACCTCTTCCCTTGGGTGCTTAGGGTGGTGTGGCCCAACCTAAGAAACTTTTTATTGAAAATGCGGATACAACCCCCTAACTAAAAACGGAACAGTGCAAAATGCAGTTTGAACAAATAACTGCCAAAAGGGCCAACATGTTTCAGCCAAACGGGCCAAGAGTCCCAAGGCTTTCTTCAGGGCCTCTGCTCTCTATAAATTGCTACTGCTTATACAAGTGAAAAGTTAGTGGAAAATAACACATATGAAAAAACAAATTACTTGCTGTTATCCATAAATGTCATAACATAAGTGGATTGGAAAAAATCCAATCAGTAGAAATCTGACCCTCCGCATCAAGGAATGCAGATGGCATCTACAACAAATCAGATAGACAATTGTAAGTTTTTAATTCCTTGTTGAGTTCCTTCACTTCAAAGTGATAAAGTAAAACTTAAATATGCTCACCCAGCTTGACCGGGGACTGGACCTCACCTCACCTGGACCGTGCTCAGGATATGGAGGCCCCGCTCTGTAAACAGTAAGATAGAAGGGAGAACTACAAAATGGAGTTATTCCTACATATGACCATAATCCTACACCCCATTACGCAACTCTTACTATCCAGAGGGCAGTAAGTACAGAATAGCCCCTGGTCTATCATCAAGCACCCAGTGTACAACAGACCTCTCAATATTCAAAAGCTGAGAAGGATGTAAACACTATAATTACTCTCTCACACAACTGAGTTGAGGTAACTCATGCTCTAAGGTAACTCTGACTTCTGCACACACAATTATATAAATGGAAGAAGTATTGTGCATCTTGTAATCAAGACAACCCCACCTAACGTCTATATCTTCAAGTGTCATAACCCGTCTAGGTATGAGTCTTCCTGGGGTCTCTATAGTTGCCTCAAGAACACAGCAAGTCCCCTGATACTCGAAGTTTTCGCGTAGCTGTCCGTCGGTACCTCGGGACTTCTCTGAGTCTTGGGGGAGGCACCGAACAGGACAGGAGGCTCCTTTAAAGTCATCCCATCAATCCTGGAGGAGGCGGTTTTGGACACCATTACGCCTGTGCCCTTCATAATGTCCCTTGCTAAACTAGCGATGAAAGATAATTTCTTTCACTTTGAGGATATTATTTATCTTCAAACATCAGGGACTAGCATGGGCAGCGTTTTCACGCCGAGCCTAGCGAATCTTTATGTACATCGATTTGAGCAGCAACACATACTCACTTCGACTAACCCCTTCTTCACATCCATCCACTGGTGGAAACGTTATATTAATGACGTTCTAGTGGTATGGCGAGGGAATTATGAGTCCATTCTGGCTTTTCACCAATGGCTCAATGCTAGGAACCAATACCTTAAATTTATGGTGGAAATCATCAAATAAAGGTTAGCATTTTTGGATCTATCCATATACGTGACCCCTGCAGGTTTGCAGAGTGAGCTCTATCGCAAGCCCATGGCGAGGAACTCTTTATTACAATATGAGAATCAACATCCCAAGGCCCTTAGAGATAATCTACCATATGGCCAATTTCTTCGGCTGCGAAGGAACTGCTCAACTGAGCAGACATTTCAGCATCACGCGAGAGGTCTGTCCAATCAACTAGCAGATAGACATTATCTACTACCTTTAATCAAGCGCTCGCTCAAGCGAGCGAAGAACAACCACTGTGAAGCGCTACTGGAGCCTCCAGTATCCAAACCACCTCTGGACAGGTTGACCTTTGTGAGTACATTTAGCACCAAAGCCAATCATATCCAAAAGATAGTTTGTAGGCATTGGAGTATTCTCAATCACAGCAGGGACAAAATTGCCCAACCCTTATTTGCATTCAAAAGGGCGAATAGCATACGGGACCGGTTGGTTCACACTTGTCCAAAGGATGTGCCAAAAAGAACAATAGGCACTCTATGGAACCTTCCTGCTGTGGTGGGTCACCATCCTTGAAGAAGGTGTTCCATTTGTCCACAAACTAGACATTCCACCACGGTGGACATAGGGTCTGATCGCCCTTGGAAACAGATGCATTTTTCCAACTGTAATAGTCACAATTTTATCTATCTCCTTACCTGTGCCTGTTCAACTAGATACGTTGGAATGACGACACGGAAAAGGCGTATTCGCATGCCTGAACATAAGAGCTCATTTCGTTGTAAGAAAACCACGACAAGACTCACCAAACATTTTGTGGAGAAACAACATGGTGAAGAGGATTTCCAATGGACAGTATTGGAAAAACCTGTGATACCATCTCACATGAGCGATATCTCTAGATATCTATTCATGAAAGAACAAAAATGGATTTTCAAGCTCCGCTCTGACACCTTGGGGCTCAACGATGACATACCATGGTCGAGCCTATAAAACATAATTCATTCAGTCACCCTCTGTATCTGTTTGGATATTCCACACTTATAGACTGAGAGGCTTTTTAGGCTCACTTGTAGCTCCCATGTTGCCCGCCTATTTTAGGCAGAGATACAAAGTGATGGCAAGCAGGTGATGTAGAGTCTGCCACAATAGTTCATCATTACGTTCCCACCTCAGTCGATTGTACATTTTACATCAATATATAGAGAGGGACTCCCTAGGTTCACTGACATGGCAGTTCAAAGATTATTGTAGATCTAAGGTAGAGACGCAAGACATTTGGCAGGAGGTCTCATGTAGTTATATACTATACTTAACTATGGAGGAAGGATTAATCGACTACAGATTAAGACGTCTAGTTTTTGTCAACCATAATTTGGGATATCATACCCTGGGTTCTCTAGGGATTCTTATGATTTATACACATTGCGTACAATTGGTTACGAAAAGATTGGGTAACTGGCATCTGTTTATACTCCTGATTGCATCATACTAAACCAGACCACGCTCATATTTTAGCCCCTTTTACTAATCTCTGTGGGCTAACTTAATCCTAAGAAGAATTTGAGATGTCCGATGACCGTTATTGTAATGTTTGCAGTCTAGTTGTTCACACGCACGCATCCCTACATCCGCAGGCCAGGCATGGCCTGCGGGGAGTTAATAAAAGGGGTGGCGACCGCACGAGGCGTCACTTCCGACCGTGACCACTGGCTCTGGTGTCCATGATTGCTGCTGCGCAGCCTGCCCCCGCGCTATCCACAAGCGCCCCGTCGAGGCCTAGGTGCCCTCGCCCAGCAGCACACCACATTGGCGACGATCGGAGGGGGCCCAAACATTTCCCGTACCCTGAAGCACCGTGTGGAGCGTCTGACCCTCCCACGCGGCACCGCGGCGCACCGGCCTGCTGCCCGTGCCTCCTTGCTCCTGCCGACTGCCGCTCCCCACCCATGGCTGCCCGCCTACCTGCCACCACTGCGTGCCTGCTGCATCACTGGCGGCTCAGCAGCAGTATCCCCGCCAAGACCGGCGGTCCTCGGAGGACGTCGCGCACGACGTCGCTTAACCACACGCATCTCACGTGAGTCGCGGAGGACAGTGCCAAACCTCACGCATTTCGCGTGAGATCCCAAAACACCCGTTTTCAAGGCTGCTGTGGCCCCCTGAAGGGCCTGGGGACTGGAACTGCCTACTGTGGGTTCCCATTGCCCACACACCCGGATACCCCAGCCTGCTGCTGCCCGGACGCCTCACCACCCCGCGAGATCGCCTGAGGAGGCCCGGGGTGACCGTGCCACCATCACATGGTCAAAAGGAAAGGGGAGAGAAGGAGGAAATAAGCTGTGCCAAAGACAAGCATACAGTAACGAGAGGGGTGGAAGGATAAGTGCCTCCAACGCCAGGGTAGCCCGCAAACGGGTGTGAACGCCGACGCCACGCCCCCCCCCACGACACAAGGCCCACCCAGAGAGCCAGTACTGCTGGTCAGACCACGGCGCAACCAGCCGACATGGTAGACGACGAGGCTGCCACGACGGCCCGCATTCCCTTTCAGCACGCAGCGTCAGGGGTCCTACCCCCCTTCAGCGAGCTAGAAAACCCTGCGACGGCGTCCCCCAGATGGAAAATCTGGATAGAACGGCTGGACAATTACTTCAGCGCGACTAGAGAAACGGATACAACGGTTAAGAGGTCCCTCCACCTTCACTATGCTGGGGACGAAATATTTAAGCTGTTTAAACATCTCCCTAACACAGGGCCAGCAGATGACTACGATGCCGCAGTAGCCACTTTGACCCGCAGCTAAACCCATATTTCGAGGTCTTCAAGCTAGGTCAGGCGCGCCAGAGAGAAGGAGAAACCATGGACACCTTCTACGCCCACGTCAGAGAACTAGCCAGCACGTGCACAGACATAGACCAGCCACAGGCAATTAGGAGGCAGCTCATCCAAGGGTGCCGGGACAAGACGCTACGCGGCCTCATTCTACGGAAACCAGGAATCACATTGGAGGACATCCTGATACTCGCCAGATCGCACAACCTATCAGATGCAATAGCCACAGCCATGGACTAGGCGCTGACCAAGCCCCAAGGAAAAGTGGAAACCATCAAGACAGAGAGGGCGGATACCGTGAGAACGAAACAAAGAAGCGTCCAATTCCGAAGGCCAAGAGCGGAGACACCCAGGACGAAGTGTGGGTACTGTGGCCACGAGCCTCATAAGGCAAAGGATTGCCCAGCCCAATGGAAGACCTGCACAAACTGTGTCATCCCCAACCATTTTGTGGCTGTATGCAGACGGCGCAACAACGCCAGGAACTTCCATGGGCAGAGACCACCGGCGAGAGCAGTCCGACAATTGTCAATCACATACACTGAAACACCAGATGACGCACCGAAGAAACCCGTGAGATACTTGCCAACAGTCGAAGATTCGTCACATGACGATGACGAGGAGGCGTACATAGTGTCCTTTGCGAAATAACTGAAACAACGGCGCAGACCCCAGCCGACATGCGTAGTCCAGGTAGCCGGAACAGATGTCAAGGCAGTCATCGACACTGGGGCCACAGTCAATGTCATGGGCCTACAGCAGTACCGAAAGCTACGCCCTTGCCCGCCAGTAGTCCCATCCAAGACCAGGATATACGCCTACGGGTCAGACACACCCCTGCCGCTAAAAGGAAAGATGTTGGTGCCCATTATGGCGGACGACCTCGAGGTAACTGCCACCATCCACGTAATTGACAGAGAGGCCGATACCCTCCTGAGCAGTCACACGGCCGAAGACCTGAAGCTGATTGCGTTTGCCAGGAGGATCAGGACATATCAGGTAGAAGAACTCCTAGCACAGTTTCCCGGACTGTTCCAAGGTCTAGGCTGCATAAAGTGCGAGCCCATCAAACTACACATAGACAAATCAGTGAACCCAGTCGCCCTGCGACATCGACGGATCCCTTTTCACCTGCGACCACTTGTTGCACAGGAGCTGGAGAAGCTAGAAGAGCAAGGGGTCATCGAGAAGGTATCCGGACCCACCCCGTGGGTATCCCTGATGGTCATCGTGGAGAAGCCCAAACAGCCAGGAGCCATCCATCTCTGCATAGATATGCGCCTACCCAACAGGGCAATAAAGAGAGAACGTCATACAACGCCCACGATGGATGACATTATCGCGGATGTCAATGGATCAAAATGGTTCTCGAAGATCGACCTGAACGCCGGGTACCACCAACTACCTCTGGCGGAGGAGAGCCGTTTTATCACAACTTTCAGCACACACCTGGGTCTCCGAAGGTATAGGAGGCTGAACTTTGGCATATCCTCCGCGGCAGAAGTGTTCCAGAACACCATCAGGGAACTACGGTCAGGGTTGCCCGAAGTGCTCAACGTGAGTGACGACCTACTCATCCACTCTGCCACCGCAGCGGATCACCACAAACACCTCCGCAAAACCCTGAAACGCCTCAACGCCTATGGAGCGACACTCCATCGGGACAAGTGCCAATTCTTCCAACCTTCCCTGGAATTCTTCGGGTACGTGTTCAACCAAGATGGCATCCAAGTCGACCCACGGAAATCACAGGCTATTAAAAACACCCCCGCCCCTACCACGCCGACGGAGGTAAGAAGCTTCCTGGGTATGGCTACATACTGTGGGCGATTCATACCCGGCCTCGCCACCCGGAGCGAACCGCTTTGAGCCCTCACCAAGACGGACACTGTCTGGCAGTGGGGTCCGAAAGAAGAAGAGGCCTTCCAAAGCATCAAGGACGCACTCCTGGAGAATGCTACGCTAGCATACTTTGACCCGGCCAAACCAACGGAGGTACTGGTGGACGCGAGCCCAGTCGGGCTAGGAGCGGTACTAACACAAGAGCAGAAACCAGGCCAGTGGGCAGCACTAGCCTTCGCCAGCAAGGCCCTCACCGTGACAGAAGCCAGATATGCACAGATAGAGCGTGAGGCGTTCGCCATCAAGTGGGCCTGTAAACATTTCCACCTCTACCTCAGAGGGTAACCATTCACCATGGTGACAGACCACCAGCCACTGGTTCCTCTTTTCAGGGGGACGGCACCCCATCCACCACCACGAATCGAACGATGGGCCGTCCAACTACAACCCTATGAAATGGAGGTCACATACCGCCCAGTATCCAAGAACCCGGCCGATTTCCTCTCAAGACACCCGGCTCCAGCGGACCAACAAGAAGAAGACGATGGCTGCGAAGAGTTTGCACACTGGGTAGCCCTCACCTCGTGCCCCCAGCGCATGTCTCTAGAGGATGTGAAGGAAGCGGCAGCCACCGATGCTGTATACGCCAAGACCGTCAGGGCGGTACAAGAAGGCTCCTGGACCGACTACCTGCGACAAGCGAATGGCTGGACCCTGGAAGATCGGGAGCTGCTCACGAAGATGTGGCGGGTCCGCCACGAGCTGGGCGCCACAGGGGATGGCGTCCTGATGAGAGGGCCTCGGCTAGTGATCCTGCAAAGCCTCAAACATCGAGCTGTCCAATTAGCTCACGGAGGACACCAAGGTGTTGTCAAAATGAAGTCGCGAATGAGAGAGAAGGTATGGTTCCCGGAGTTGGAAGAAATGGTGGAGGAGTGTGTCAGGCAGTGCATGCCTTGCCAAATGACAGGGGGTCCGGAGAAGCCCTTACCGGTCTTTACCGAAGAAGCCTGCACTGTACCATGGTCAAAGATCAGCATGGACTTCGGTAGCTTCCCAGGGGGTCGACACACACTTGTCATCGTGGACGCCTACTCGAAATACCCAGTGGTTGAGCCAATTGCATCGACGACATTCAGCCATGTAGGGCCTGTCCTAGAGAAAACATTTGCCATGTTTGGATTCCCGCAAGAGGTCCGCGGTGATAACAGTCCCCCATTCCAAGGGGCAGAATTCGCCACATGTCTCCAGCAACGTGGGATCACTCATCGACCCATCACCCCTCAATGGCCCCAGGCAAACGGGGATGTAGAAAGATTTATGCGTACGTTGAACAAGATGTTCCAAATATCCACAGTAGAACAAGCAGACCCAGAACACCGGCTGTATGAGTTCCTGAGGGAATACCGGAGCACCCCCCATTGCACGACCCAACGGAGCCCGTGGGCTCTGATGCTCCAAGGACCGCGGCGAGACCTCCTCCCGACCACACCGGAATGGTCGTCACTCCCCCTTGACGCAGACGGAATGCAAGAACGAAGACGGAGGCAAAACCAAGAGGCGAGCAGACGCCGCCGAGCCACCCCCAGACGGCTCAGGCCTGGGGCGACGGTCATCCTGCGAAACCGATGCCAAGGAGGGAAATTCCAGACGCGTTATGAACCTGGCGCCTGGACAGTAACAGCAACCAATGGCTCAATGATAACAGCTCGAAAGGGGCTGGAGGAAGTATCCCGGAATGCATCAGGGTTCAAGGAGGTCCCGCCAGAACACCACGCGGAGACCATCATCAACCAGCCGACATCCCGAATCACGGACGAAACTGAAGATGATGCCGAGGCGCCTACCACCTGCCCGTCCGGTGAAACACAAGACATCACTCCCTCTTCCCCTCGCGAGACAGACCCTGGAAGTCCGGGTCCGTCCAGCCGAGAGGGGCGCACTGGCTCCCTGCGATACCATCTACGGCCAAATCCACGCCTGAGCCAGAAACTAAAAGACTATGCCTGTTCATAAGACCCCGGGCGCCCGCGGGCCCGTGAGCATCAACGTGTTTGGACTGAAAGGACATTCAAGAGGACTAAGTTAGATAGGGATGTAATGTTTGCAGTCTAGTTGTTCACACGCACGCATCCCTACATCCGCAGGCCACGCTCATATTTTAGCCCCTTTTACTAATCTCTGTGGGCTAACTTAATTTTAAGAAGAATTTGAGATGTCCGATGACCGTTATTGTAATGTTTGCAGTCTAGTTGTTCACACGCACGCATCCCTACATCCGCAGGCCAGGCGTGGCCTGCGGGGAGGTAATAAAAGGGGTGGTGACCGCACGAGGCGTCACTTCCGACCGGGACCACTGGCTCTGGTGTCCATGATTGCTGCTGCGCAGCCTGCCCCCGCTCTATCCACAAGCGCCCCGTCGAGGCCTAGGTGCCCTCGCCCAGCAGCACACCACAGTTATCATGTGACCCTATTCTATTTGGAACGACAAACGTTATTTTGGTTACGTACTTTTTGTAGTCATCTGTATATAGTAACAATTTGTATACATTTTGTCAGTGACCGGGCCTTGAACAGCTATGGTTCAACAATTGTCCTCCATTATTTGCGGATAGTAAATAGTTTGAGAGACTCGTTTACAAGGCCGGGTGCACTACCGAACTACAGACGCCATTTTTATGAAGTCACCCTGTAGTCGAATGCACCGGCATTCTGAGGCTCAGCTTTGAACGGAGTAACCACCCGTACATATTTTGTTAGTGATCGGGCCTTTGATTTTAAAAACGGGTTCGTTTCCCGAGTAGTTAGGGTTCAATGATTGCCCTCCGTCATTTGCGGACTAAATAGTTTGAGAGACCAGCTTACGAGGCCGGGTGTATACCAAACTACAGTCGCCATCTTTATAACGTCATCCTGTAGTCGGATATACCGGCGTTCTGGGGCTCGGTCTTCGGCGTGTTCGACCGAAGGAGACCCTGGGAGGGTACATGCAGCATAGCTATCGTGGATGTATATTGATCAAATGCGAGTCCCTCTGGCCCCATCTTATTGCGGATGAGGGTTCTCTTGATTTTGATTGACCACGAGTAGATGGGGCATAAAGTAGTCCCTTTGTGAGGAAGCATATTTAAAGGAGCCTCCTGTCCTGTTCGGTGCCTCCCCCAAGACTCAGAGAAGTCCTGAGGTACCGACGGACAGGTAGGCGAAATCTTCGAGTATCAGGGGACTTGCTGTGTTCTTGAGGCAACTATAGAGACCCCAGGAAGACTCATATCTAGACGGGTTTTGACACTTGAAGATATAGACGTTAGGTGGGGTTGACTTGATTACAAGATGCACAATACTTCTTCCATTTATATAATTGTGTGTGCAGAAGTCAGTGTTACCTTAGAGCATGAGTTACCTCAACTCAGTTGTGTGAGAGAGTAGTTATAGTGTTTACATCCTTCTCAGCTTTTGAATATTGAGAGGTCTGTTGTACAACGGGTGCTTGATGATAGACCAGGGGCTATTCTGTACTTACTGCCCTCCGGATAGTAAGAGTTGCGGAATGGGGGTGGTAGGATTATGGTCATATGTAGGAATAACTCCATGTTTCCACATTTTGTTGTTCTCCCTTCTATCTTACTGTTTACAGAGCGGGGCCTCCATATCCTGAGCACGGTCCAGGTGAGGTAAGGTCCAGTCCCCGGTCAAGCTGGGTGAGCATATTTAAGTTTTACTTTATCACTTTGAAGTGAAGGAACTCAACAAGGAATTAAAAACTTACAATTGTCTATCTGATTTGTTGTAGATGCCATCTGCATTCCTTGATGCGGAGGATCAGATTTCTACTGGTTGGATGTTTTCTAATCCACTTATGTTATGACATTTATGAATAACAGCAAGTATTTAGTTTTTTCATATATGTTATTTTCCACGAACTTTTCACTTGTATAAGCAGTAGCAATTTATAGAGAGCAGAGGCCCTGAAGAAAGCCTTGGGGCTCTTGGCCTGTTTGGCTGAAACATGTTGGCCCTTTTTGGCAGTTATTTGTTCAAACTGCATTTTGCACTGTTCCGTTTTTAGTTAGGGGGTTGTGTCTGCATTTACAATAAAAAGTTTCTTAGGTTGGGGCACACCACCCTATTTTAATCCACCACTCACAGTTTTTTGCGTTTTGCACTGCTCTTTTATCAGTGGTCAAATATTCTAATTATTCACTGTACTTTTCAGAGTGAACCTGGGCGGGATCCAGCCTAGTATCTACTTCTACTTACATGTTGTTCTCTATGATCAAGAGATATACCATCCCTAGAACTGGTTGACCAAATGATAAGACTGATCACTATGAATAGTTGATGGTTATCCAGATTTTGTGAAGGGTGGATCCCTACCATATATCACATGTAGTGTTTTGTTCCTTGCGTTCCTTGTTTGTTGTGGCTTTTCTGTGCGATATAGGCAACACTCTACCTGAGTGAGAGTATGATTAGCCTGCCATAATTGTGGCACTTAGACCCCCGGTTTGTTGTGTTGTTTATATTTCAGTAATTGGGGATGTGAACCTGGGCTGGTCTTTAAACTTTTCCCTATGACCCTCCCTCTCTCTGTGTTGTTATTATTGATTTAATTTGTAACCATAACCAAATTTCTAATAAAATCCTTAAGGTTTGGACACCATCCTCTCTTTCGTTCTTGTGGAGCCACATTCATTTTACTGTACTTGAATTGTATTGGTGATGTTAGCTCCTTTCTTACACTTTAGGTCAACATCCAAAGGCCCATGCGGCCAGTGGGGGATTCTCTTTAATGTATTTACTAAGAGATTGAGATTTAAGGATCCCTGCTCCATCAGTAACGTTAATCATATTATAAATTCATTACTTATTACTGCAGGTACCAAGTTGTAAAGAAAGAATCTTTGCTGGATCATCTTTTCCTGCCTGAAACTGGCAAATCTGAGGGCGCTTAACTCTGTGCAGGTTTATTTTTGGCAGGTAGTGTCAGTTACTCCCTCTCTGTTCCTGTCTGGATTCTTTCTCTGCAGAGGACCTTGGATACTCAATGGAAACAATTCAACCTTTAAATACTATACTTGCTTTCAGTCCATGAGCATTTTTCACTCTGGGACTTAAAAGTGAATTCTCCCATTATATGAAGGAGCTTAAAACTCCCAGAATGCAATGCAAGTGCTAAAAATTCACAACTGGCTGAGGGTATCACATATGAGATACGTCCACTAGGAATTAACCTGATAAAAACAAGGCCCACATCAACTTGAAGGTGCTGCCTAAGCCTTTCCCACATGCCAGTGGTGGTTCCTCCTTTAGGGCAGAGTAGCTCCGCCCCACCTGCCGCGAGTGCAGCTGCAAACGTAAATTAATAAAATGCTAATCATCATGAATGACGACAGTACCATTTAGACGCAGAGCCGCTGTTTCAGCTTGAGTGCATGGGAGGGGTGGAGCTATCCCTGCTGATTGATAACAGGGTCAGGGATGACTAGACTTGCCTAAAAGCTTAAAGTGTGCATGTTGGATTGGCCGGCTCTCTTGCCACGGCCAGCCCAACATGCATACTTCTGACTGCCTATTCCGAACTGTTTTAAACAGCCGGGCAGATTTCAGACACAGGACCCCAGTCTCAAAAGGACTGCTGGGTTAGCCTGCTCCACCCAATCCTGGAGCTTCTCTCTTGCTGAAACCAGCATGAGAGCAGCTCAAGGATTTGTTAGGTTCATTGGCTGTGCGCTGGCTGCAGTTGGAATAACTGGAGTTGAATTTCAAATGTTGAGGTATGGCCAAATCCTCCTCTAAATTGCACAAATATTTTTCTGCCAGCTCCCCTCTTGGGTCGTGATTTACCTAATTAATTACAACTCTGTGGCAGGTGCAGCCTGCATGAAAACACAACATTGGTTTGAAGCTGTCTGGCTTGGCTCTACAGATCTGCCACACAGCACTTTCTGCCTAACGCTTATCCTCACTTTGGGTGGCAAACTGTAAACTATAAACAAATAATCACGGCTAACGAGGACTGCAAAATTATGAAACAGAAAGGCAAGTCAACCCTCATGCTTCCAAATACGGGATTTTCTAACCAATTTCTGATGCTATAATTGTGATAATCCGGCAGCCAACACACAAAATAGTTTTTCTAGAGCCATTTTGTGTGATTGAATCATTCATGCATGGTGTAGTCTATATATGGAAGTGTGACCCAATGAGTAACACACAGTTCCTATACCTGGGTTTTAATATCTCTCACATCCAAGGCCTCGTCAGGTC
Organism: Lissotriton helveticus; assembly: GCF_964261635.1. Classification (NCBI taxonomy): domain Eukaryota; kingdom Metazoa; phylum Chordata; class Amphibia; order Caudata; family Salamandridae; genus Lissotriton; species Lissotriton helveticus. The sequence continues at coordinate 1,550,124,877 of NC_136059.1, forward strand.
AAAGCCCAGACAATCATTTTGAGCCCTCTCTTGGGGCAGCAATTCATCTGGATGCTCAGGGATTTACATCCCTTCTGGTCATTAGTCTAGATGTGTGTGCGGATTTGTGAGGCGAGTCTTAGCACACAGGAGCTGTGGCGTAGTACTAGTAGCAATCCCTAAAGTGTAGATAAACGAGTGCCTTTGAACAGTGTGCATTTCCCTCTATATCAACATGTGAGTCAAATAATTGCAGTTGGCGGAAATAATTACTACTTAGATACAATTTTTTGGAAGGCAGAGCAGCTGAATCATTTCGGTGTGTCTCCTTCTCAGGGCTTTGAGCACCACGTATGGGCTCATGGAACTTGGAGTGACAAAGGCACAATGTTGTCAGGTCAAAAAGGCACAGTGAGATGTCTCCCTAATGAGCTTAAGGCAGAGCTGGACATTCCACGCATGGCAAAGGCCCCTGATGGAGCACATTACAAAAGATGAGCTGCAGCTTGGTGGGGGGAGGGGGGGGGGTGGAGACAGACGATTTGGGGTTCGCACCGCATATCGGGATGGACATTACGCAGACCTTTTCTTTATCTGTGTTTTACTGGAAGTCACCTCACTCATGCGGTCTGCCACCCACACACCTATAAGGTTCCAGTAGGGTTCTCCATTGGCCGTTCCCTAAGCTTCCTGCCACAAGCATGGCTTTGGCACACTATTCTAGCATCCAATGCCGTCTATTACAATTGTCTAAGCGTTAGCCCTCAAGCACTACAACAGATCGTAAATATATATGCATGAACAAACTGGTCATTTCAAAGTATATTAAGCTCTGAACAAAGCTAGTTTTTCTGAAATTACAGCAATATACAGTGTGAAGACATGCACATACACCATTTTATAATTTTCTGGTTATACTGAATAAGCAGCTACCTACGTCATTATCATATGAAATCTCTTTATTGATATCATAGCTACAATTTCACAATTGCTTTATTAACCTTCTTGCTTTCTCGAATTTGCTTGAAAATGCACTATTTTCCCACTTTTTTTCAACATTTTCCTGGGGGGGAGACCCCCCCACAACCTCCTCCCAAACCCCACTTATGACGGTTGGGCTTGCTCGCCACGGGGCACTGATCCCTAACTTTTTCCGCCCCATCACTTTCAAATGTCACTAGCCACCACTGCCACATGCATCATATCAATTTCAATGGGAGCAAATTAGAATGTAGTATCGGATGGCATACGGCTGCTAGCATTTGAATTCAGGCTTTTCAGAGGAAAATATAAAGAACAATATCGCAAAGGGGTTGAAATCAAATCTGGTTCATGCAAATAACTCCTTTCTATTCAGTAGAGTGCATATTTTAAAATCAATTGCTCTAAAACCCACCTGACAAATCAACCTTTATTCCAAAATCCTATTCTATGAGTATGTGATCAGGTGTATGTCTACGTTTTGTTTAGGAGGAGTATACCAGCAATGGATAGTTGGACATGCTGGTAACATTGTATATCAAAAGGATTTGAGGTGTGTCGTAAGAGTGAGGCCTAAGTGTGTTTTTACACAGTCAACTCAAACTCAAGACATATCCCCTCATTGTGAGTAGCTGAGTAATTCCATTTTGGTCGAAAAGGAATTACAATTGGCGAGGTGTTACTGCACCTGTTATTGTGGGTGCGGTAAACATTCATGGAATTTATGGGATAAATCCGGCTACTAAAAGCAGGTGCAACATACGCATGAAAAAACAGAGACTGGTGCAGTAAGATTGGAGTATGTTACTCCCCAGTCTATATGGTCTTATTGGGGGTTCAACCAGTGACCACAATGGTCCCGGAATTACTAATAACCTGGGTAACAGTAGCACATGTCAGTACATTAGATTCATGTTACACCTTGCATACAGATAAAATAACTTGAATACGTGTTTAAATGTGACTAAGATCTATATTATAATGCAGGCATTACATACGTTTTCCTCATTTCTAAAGTGAATACATTTTAGTAGTGTAAGAATGGTTTTGTTCTAATCACCTAAACAATAAATGTTTAATACAGTTAAGACACACAGTATATATATGTCTCTAAACCTACAGTGAATGCACATTAATAGTGATGTCAAGTATACAATACTTTACATTAATAATGTTAGGACACACAAATATGTAGTGCTAAGTGCACATATACATTGCGTATTTGTGACGTGTAAGGGTGGAGCCAGAATTACGCTGCTCCATGTGCAATATTACTGCTTCTTATTTCCAGACCACTTATAAAGAAAGCCACAGCCTTTTAAAGGGCGGTCCGAGCACACTGGACATGACCTCTCCTGCTGCTGTCCCTTCTCCTGAGCTCACTTGAAAGCATATGTCAAAAGTTAAGTACTTGATGCTGACATCAGGGTGATACTCGGATCACTTTCCAAATTTTAGCAAAGCCAATTGAGACTTTAATTTTCATGTGGGGGATATGTTGAGTAACATTAGATTGGTCCGCAATTCCACCTGTTGCTTACAGTGCTTTGAAATAACATTAACTATGTTTTAAGCATGATATAACAAGCATTTGCAAGGCAATAGGTATCGCATTAGGAAAGTTTGAGCTATTGGCATTGTAAATGACATTTTTTTTATTTGTGTGTTGGTTTTGTAAATAGCGAAATTATTGGCTTTGTCATTCACAATGCCAATAGTTTTAACTTTCGCAAATGTGACACCTATAGCATTTGTAATGCAATATGTGTTGTATTTATGTGACTTCGATGTATTGATATTACAAACAATGGCTTTTCATTTGTAATAATTAATACTTAAATAAAAGTTATTGTAATTTATAATGGCAATAGCTTAAAGTTTTGTAAATAACTTTTGTGTAGATTATCTTCTGTGTATTTTATTGTGACGAAAATCAAAGAACAGAAGTGAAATATTAACATCTTTTTGTGAAATCTGTAATAAAGCTTGAACCATTGAGAGAACATATTTGAACCAGTTGTTGTTGAATGGTTGCACAGATTGACGATGTGGTGGCGACGAGTGATGCTGTGGTGGCGACGAGTGATGCTGTGGTAGCGCATAGTGATGCTGTGGTAGCGCATAGTGATGCTGTGGTGCCCCTGAGTGATGCTGTGGTGCCCTTGAGTGATGCTGTGGTGCCCCTGAGTGATGTTGTGGTACCCCTGAGTGATGCTGTGGTGCCCCTGAGTGATGCTGTGGTGATGCAATAGATAGATAGATAGATAGAGTGAGGGCGGTAGAGTGAGGGCGGTAGAGTGGTAGAGTGGTGAGGGTGTGTGAGAGGGTGAGGGTGTGTGAGAGGGTGAGGGTGTGTGAGGATGAGGGTGAGGGTGTGTGAGGGTGTGTGGGGGGGGGGGGTGATTGTGAGGGTGTGTGAGAATGAGGGTGTGTAAGGGTGAGGGGGTGTGAGGGTGAGGGGGTGAATGAGGGTGAGGGTGTGCGAGGGGTGTGTGATTGTGAGGGTGTGTGAGAATGAGGGTGTGTAAGGGTGAGGGGGTGTAAGGGTGAGGGGGTGTATGAGGGTGAGGGGGTGTATGAGGGTGAGGGGGTGTGAGGGTGAGGGTGTGAGGGTGAGGGGATGTGGAGGTGAGGGGGTGTGTGAGGGTGAGGGGGTGGGTGAGGGGGTGTGTGAGGGTGAGGGGGTGAGAGGATGTGTGAGGGTGAGTGAGGGTGAGAGGGTGAGTGAGGGTGAGGGTGTGTGAGGGTGAAAGGGTGGGTGAGGGTGAAAGGGTGGGTGAGGGTGAGAGGGTGGGTGAGGGTGAGAGGGTGGGTGAGGGGGTGAGAGGGTGGGTGAGGGGGTGTGAGGGTGAGGGTGTGTGAGGGTGGGGGTGTGAGGGATGGTGTGAGGGATGGTGAGGGGATGTGAGGGGGTGTGAGGGTGAGGGTGTGTGAGGGTGAGGGGGGTGAGGGTGAGGGGGTGTGAGGGTGATGGGGTGTGAGGGAGGGGATGGAAGGATGAGGGGGTGTGAGGGGGTGAGAGGGTGAGAGGGTGTGTGAGGGTGAGAGGGTAAGTGAGGGTGAAAGGGTAAGTGAGGGTGAGAGGGTGGGTGAGGGTGAGGGCGTGTGAGGGTGAAGGTGTGTGTGAGGGTGTGTGAGGATGAGGGTGTGTGAGGGTGAGAGGGTGGGTGAGGGTGAGAGGGTGGGTAAGGGTAAGAGGGTGTGTGTGAGGGTGAGGGGTGTGAGGGGGAGGGGGTGTGAGGGTGAGGGGTGTGAGGGGGAGGGGATGTGAGGGTGAGGGGGTGTGAGGGAGGATGAGGGAATGGGAGGGTGAGGGGATGTGAGGGTGAGGGGATGTGAGGGTGATAGGGTGTATGTGGGTGAGAGGGTGAGGGTGAGAGGATGGGTGAGGGTGTGTGAGGCTGAGGGTGTGTGAGGGTGAGAGGGTGTGTGAGGGTGAGGGGGTGTGTGAGGGTGAGGGACTGTGGGAGGTGAGGGTGAGGGTGTGTGTGAGGGTGTGAAGGTGAGAGGGTGTATTAGAATAGGGAAATATGAAATTAATTTGAGGGGCGGACATGTTAGTCTGTTATTTGGATAGTAAAAGGATAGTGGAGGGAAACAAGAGGGAAGGGCCTGCATTTATATAGCGCTTGCTAACTTCTGATGGGGTGTAGAAGCGTTTTTTAGCAGGTAGCACACTACTCTGGAACGCAAATATGATTTGTGGAGAAATGAGTATAGGGGAATATGAAATTAATTTGAGCGGTGGATTTGCATGTTTGTTATTTGTACTGAAAAAGGATAGTGGAGGGATGGAAGAGGGAAGGGTTTGCATTTACATTTGAGGCCAGTGAGATTGAGAAAGACCCACTAAGAGGATTAGTGGTGGCAGGTGATAGGAGAAGTGAAGTTTAAGAAATGAAACATAAATTTCAGCAATTTATGGATTTTTTAATCGCAGCAAAAGAGTTCAGCAAGAATTTACAGAGCCCATAGGTCTGGGTTTAATGGGCTGATGTGTGCAGTTTTAGCACATTGGAGAGAGAGACATGTTTGGGATAAAGTAGGAGTGGACAGAGGGAGATATCTATAAAGTAGTCTGTCACGCAGTTCAAGGTAGCACTCGATCGAGGTGGAAAGATACACCTAGACAGCAAATAGCAGTGAGAGATGAACCTGTGATTGGACGGAGCCGAGACGGATTCCAAATGTCTCAATCCAATGGCTGAAACAAGGTTAGCAGAAGAAAACAAATGGTGAAAAAGGACAGACTCACAGCCCAATCTGTGTATATTGGTGGTGCTGCCTCTGCTTGACAGCTGCACTTTCAAAACCCAGACCTACAAAAGCCAAAAACTTCCATAAACTGAGTGCGCATCTCACATCACTTATAGTTGAGATTACCCAAACTTAATTTATGCAGAAACCACATAGCAAAGTCCTCCCTTTCCTGTCCAAATCAGTATTTCTAAGTGTTAGTCCAAGTGAAATTAACCATGACTACAACTCCCAGAATGCAGCGGGATGTAAAATCGACAACCAGGAAATGGAAAACGTGAACCCTGGAGATAAGAGATAACACAATCTCTTGGGCCGCAAATGGTTTCTTAAACTTTTCAATCACTACGTTTCGCTTCGACGTGTCCTTGGACTGCTCCAGTGTAAAGGTTCTCGAACAACCATGTTCTATTTGGGTGCTCCCACTCCAGCGCTCAACAAAGTCTGGGGTTGAAGCTATTTGTTTCAATCAAACGCCCTCTTGGGTCGTTTCGTGATAGCACTAGAATGATACAGCCAGGGGTGCAAACAGTGCCCCAGATGACATGAAAATGGTGTCAATAACGTGACACGTTTATTTACAGTAACATTACGCAAGGCTATAAATGACGCTAAAGGGTGGAATGAACATGATGTCATAATAATGGTGCGAGATTTGGGAGGAAATAATTCAGGTTGTTTCGCTTGTTTCTTACAAATTCCTGCATGCAAAGTGCCGATGGCTAAAACAGCCAGGGGTGGGTAAATGCGCTTTAAGTGGCAGGGAGCCAGGTGGCGACTCTACTATTACTCCCCACCTCCTACGAATTCCCTAATATTCTAAACAAGGTACTATACTCTTCCGCAATCTTTAAAATAAGAAACAGAGCTGGTCACAACTGTCCTCTGGCATGGTTTGTAATAAAGCATACCACAAGAAGCAGTATACAAGAAAATAAGCACCAGGAAATGCCTGGCACATGAACAAACATTTGTAAAGATTAGTTTAAACCAGACTTAGCAGTATATAAACATCTAAACTGGAAAAAGGGTCTTTTAAATGGTATTTAAAAGATTGTCCATCATCAGTATGTTCTACTTTCCAGTTAAGCATACCTAACATACCAAAACAGGAAACCTTTCATTTAACAGACGTCGTGGATCAAAGAACACAGAGGTGGAGAACTCACGACAACTATTATGTTAATTTCGAGTAACACTTCTAAGGGATTACAGACTTTATAAACACCGACAAAATGTGAAATGGCTAATATCTCTGAATGTAAAACTAGCTGCCTCGCCAGATGCATCACGCAAAAATGCAGCAGCAGTTCTTACTGAACTATAGCATGACAGGGGCTTTAGGGAGTTTCCAAGCACTAGAGTTGTCAACTTATCTGGTCGTAGGATTGAATCTTTTTGCACAGATTTTTCAAAACTGAAAAGCTGGCACTTAAAGGCCCTTAACTGCTGCTATTCTTCTAGGTGTTCACGGAAAATTAGACAAGTTTCCACTAGAAGACTGAAAAACAGTGTGCATAGATATGTACGGTAGAAAAGTTCTATTCTCTGTGTCTAAGGAGTATGGGTTTGATGTGATTTCTGTGGTATGCATGGTGCGTGCTAGGGTGTCTGTGTGGAGTGCGGGAGAGAGGGGGAGTTGCAGGGGCTCTCCTGATCCTCCCTAAGACAGAGGTAAACTGATCTCCACTGTAAGGCAACATATGTCCCTCCCAGAACCCATAGACTAATGAGCTGCCTCGCCATGTTGCTGGTGACATCGCTGATAGAAGCTTTTAGGGGCGGGGGAGCGGATCCCTTTGAACAGCAGGGATGTAATTAGGAGGGTGGAGGAGAAGTGGAGAAGTGAGGCCGAGCACGCTGGGGAAGCAACAGATAGCTTTGATGTGGACGCGCGAGGCAGGAGGATGGAAAGCGCGTGCAGCAGGGGGCGGAGCGGATCGAAGTGAAGCTGCTGGTGGCAATGATGCGAGGCAGGCGGATGGAAGCGCGTGTACGGACACATGCACTCGTCGAAATCCACCGCCTGGTTTAGCTTTCCTGATACAACCCTATAATTCTCCCCTATCCATTCCTTGCGGAATGGGATAGGCGAGACCTAAAAAACAAATTATTACTTGTGCTTTCTGGATTATGGAATGCTATAGGCACAAGGCTAGATTTAGTACCACGCCATGCTATATTCAAGAACTGGTGGTGCCTTATAAGCTTGTACGCCTGCTTTAGTCATCTAACCAATTCTTTTGTAAAGTGCCAATAATTCATTGAGCACGCATGGGGAGGGGGTCGGTCATTTTCATACCTTATTTAGGCCTCTGGGACCTCCCAGAATCTCTGTAACACTGCTCTTCTCTTGTGGTCTTTCGCAAGGGATTGAGGGCTTGGCTGTTTTAATCTAAGGGCTGTATTCACTCTACTTGGGTCTATCACCGAAAATCCCCCTGGGGTAGCCGAGCGCTTGATAAGAGGCAATAATAATGATAGTTTGCAAAGAATCTACTATTAATAAGGGAAACACAATCAGACAACTGCAAACAATTTTACTATTCAGACAACTTTTTATAATGTTTTTTGGGACATCATGCGCTGATGAGAAGAATGCACTTCAGAACCAATCTACATGCGGCAGCCAGCCTCATCACAGTCATTAACAAATCAAATATTCACTGACTTAGGTAGATGCAAGAATTAACTTATATAGTCCTCATCTATATATATATATATAAAAACGAATGAATGTCTGTCTGTTTGTTTGTCCTTTATGCATTACTACACCATTCATCCGATCGCCATGAAGCTTTGGGAAGTTGTTGAGTACACTCCAGCAAAGGTTTCTGGCATACATTTTTTTTAAATATCGGCCCCCCAGGGCCCTCATAATCTTTTGAATATCGCGTGGAATTACAAAAATCATCAGTGGCTCAGTGCACGTGCTATATTAGCAGCTACGAACAACGATGTAAATGCCATCAATTTCAGCATTCAAAACGGAATACCAGACGAAGCGACAATGTATAAGTCCATCGATACTTTGATGAATCACGACGAAGTTGTCAATTACCCAACGGAATTCTTGAATTCACTGGATTTGCCCAGTATGCCACTGCACATTTTGAGATTGAAAATTGGCGTGCCTATCATTCTTCTCCGAAACATCAATCCACCACGACTTTGCAACGGTACAAGACTTTCGCTGAAAAAGATTATTAACATTGTCATCGAAGCTACAACTTTGAATGGGAAATTCAAGGGGGAAGATGTACTGTTGCCACGTATTCCAATGACCCCAACACACGGGGTGCCGCTCGCTCTGAGGTTTTCAGTGTAAACTCTTGCCTGCCGCTACAGGAGTAGCTTGTCATTTCTCCAGTGTTCCAGCCCTTGTGCCCTTGGTGAAGAGGAGGAAAACCGCCGGCGAGGCCGCAGAGGAGACGAGAGGCGCAGCCCCGGGACTGCGAGGTTCAGCGTTCAATTCCATCAGCTGTTGCCTCTTCCCGCGTGAGCCGCGCCCCCTCCCAGTGCCACGCCCCCACCAAACTGCTCATAACCTCTTGCGGCCCCCGCTTCGCGGGTGCCGCTCGCTCTGAGGTTTTCAGTGTAAACTCTTGCCTGCCGCTACAGGAGTAGCTTGTCATTTCTCCAGTGTTCCAGCCCTTGTGCCCTTGGTGAAGAGGAGGAAAACCGCCGGCGAGGCCGCAGAGGAGACGAGAGGCGCGGCCCCGGGACTGCGAGGTTCAGCGTTCAATTCCATTAGCTGTTGCCTCTTCCCGCGTGAGCCGCGCCCCCTCCCAGTGCCACGCCAACTCTCACTCTACAGGGACTTAACCAAGGGCATTAACGCGCATCGCGGGACGCGCGCGGGTCGCAGCCCGGGGCGAAGCCCGGGCAAAGGGCGGGCCCGTTGTTGCCCGTTAGTGCCCAGTAGAGACCGGACCGGGCCACCTCCCTTGGATTTAACTGTCATTACTGGTACCCCTCAGTGCATAGGCCTCCATAAATGTCTACCATGCACGGTAGAACCAGAAGCAATACTAAAAAAGCAATGGCCGTAGCACAAGTCACTGGGCCTATAGACCAATTTATTTCCCGGGTTAATGAGACAATTGACCATAGCATTATTCTATTGGAAAAAAGAGTATCTTTGGACCTTATGAATGCCAAACGCTCGTCCTTGGGCCTTCTAGCAACTGCAAGTTCACCCGTTCAGCAACCTCTAACTAATTGTTCCCTTCCTTTACCTTCGACTGCTGCTGGCACATACACAGTTCCAAACGCAGTCGACTTATCAGTAACTCAATCAGATTCTGACCCGTCATTAGTCGATCTTGAGGTCACTCCAGACCTAGAAGCCTGTCAATCATCCGAAAAGTCAGAGTTAATTGTAGACAAACATCCCCAAGTATCAAGGGTAGGAGCTATTCCTGTATTGCCAGAATTAGGGAATACAGGTTTTACTAAGAACGCGTTTAAGATTAAGAAAAAACCTAAAACTAAAAATAGGAACCACAACCTTGTCTCACCTACCCCTAACTCTGCATCAGGCATACCTTGCTGGGTCGAAAATATGGTAATAGATTTAAAATCGGACCTTGAAGCTACGATAGCGGCTCAAATTAAGCCTTTAATATCCAAAATTGATAGACTGACGTCGCTAATCAATTCAAAATGGGCTAATAAGGCAAGTGGGAATGTGCCTACACAGACGCACGGGAAAACAAAAGAAGTGCCTCTGGAAAATACATCTAGTAGCATGCCTTCGAGAGATCCTTCCACTAAGGCCAAAATCTCACCAGATAACCTAGGAACAGCAACACAGCATTCGATTCAAAAAGGGGGTAAATCTGTTGTATCTCCCCCAATCCCTAGTGTGATTGGTCCCACCCCGGAGATGCAAACATCCTCTGGCCCAAAAAAAGTGAGCAATCAACTAGTAAAGGGATCTAATGGTTTGGATACTAACTCGACATCAACTTTTTCCTCAAATAAGACTCAGGAACCAAAGTCAAGGCAGGCTCGTTTTAAGACAATCAACTTGCCGCCGGAAGTTTCTCCCTTTGTGGTTGTTCTGACGGGTGTACCACCACTGAAGGAGGGTAGAAGAGAAACTTTAGTTGAACTGAGAAACAAATGTGCCCAGTGGCTCCAGTTGCACAAACCTCTACCCATCCATATGAGTGGTGAAATTCTTGCTGTACGTAGAGGAGAGTGGGTGGGCAGGAACACCAAGAACATAGCAGGAGATGTTATTACTGTTAATTTCAGGGATACAGGGGCAGTGAATTATATATGTAATACACCCAGTAGTGGACCTGCTACTCAAATTAATCCACTTCCCTTGTCTTATTTCTTACCCATGCCCCCAAGACAAAATCCCCCTAGATTCAGCTTCCCAATTAACAGAGGGTACACACATGCTCCACATCATATTACTCATCAGTGGCAGCAACCATGGCATGGCCCACCTCCTCCATTTGACCCCTTTGTTTCACAGTTTGCCCACTGGAATAGATTTTGTGCGCTGGACGAGGTAGATTGACTCAATTCTGACGAAGCTTCCTCCATACATCTTGACATTAATAGGGGCGAGGAGGAGGTTTCTTCAGTCACATCTCAGCCCTTATGCCCTAATATCCCAAATGCGGCGGTTAGCAGCCTGATCAAGCCAACACCTTTTGATCTAGATAGGGATTGTGTAGATTCCCATAACCCTAGAGATATTAATGGCACTAGAGGAGAAACCATCAAGGACAAAATAAAAATTCTCAGTTGGAATCTTGCGGGGATTTACAGGAAATTAGGTCTGCCCGAGTGGAGTGATCTGGTTGAAGCACACAAGATCTGTGTGTTTCAGGAGACCTGGAGCACAGAGCCACTCCACCGGGTTGGGTTAGTCACCTATTTTGTTCCAGCAGAAAAACCCAGGCAAGGGAAGGGGCGCCCTTCGGGGGGGCTCATTATTTGGGTAAGCATCTCCCTTAACTGCCGAATAACCTCTAAGCAGACAAATAACCCAGATATTCTGGGCATTTCTCTGTCCAATCACCGTAGAGGTTTGACCTTAGATCTTTACAACGTCTATGCTAGAGGCACTAAAAATGGGTGCACCTCATCTGTAATATCTGATCTTGAGGTACAACTTAGGGACTATAAAGAAGCTGACCACACTCTAGTAGCAGGCGATTTTAACTGCACATATGAGCCACTTCCCCTGAATGGAATCCCTGACCTAGGTGAAGAAGATAGCAGATGGGGTATTTCCCACACTCTCCATCCCTCCGATTAAACGTTGGACCCGTAGTGCAGTGCAGTTAAATGCACTGACTTTGGAGTTTGGGTTAAGAGCCACTAATGGCCGTACATCTTCTGACCGGATGGGCGCTCCAACGTTCAACAGGGTTGGTCATACCTCGAGGATTGACTATATTCTGTTGGACTTGGGGCTCTGGAGTTCGGTTGAAGATATGGTAATTATACCGACTGTGGAGAGCGACCATAATTCGCTTTCCTTAATCATCACGAATCCCTGGTTTAATGGAGCATTGTTAGCACCACCTAAATGTACACATAGGGTCACTGTCTCCTCCTGTGGAAGACGCTTAAAGTGGAACAAAGTTGCCAGCAATGCTGACAAACTTTCCACCATAGAAGAGGTCCTTATAGCCTCACAAGCAGAGATCAACACTATTGATCTAGTCACGGTAGCAGATAGGGCAACACCCATTTTTGAAGCAGCTGTAAAGGCTATAGGGGAAGTTTTTTGGGTAAAGGGTACTACAGGGAAGAATATGTCCCAGAACAAATCTAAAGGGATACATGATTGGTACACGGTAGCATGTAGGAAAGCTAAGACTAGGCTAACTGAGGCCGTTAAGGGCAAGTCCCAACCTCTAATACAGATAGCCAGGAAAGAACACAAGAGAACACTGGGGCTAGCAAAAAAGGAGTGGGAAGAGGCCTATTGGTCTACCCTTAAAGAAGCTAGCTCTAAGAAAGATTCAAAATGGTTTTGGGATACTATAAGAGCTCGTAATAGGCCAGATAGTGACCTGATAACTTGCAACATCCCAAGTCAGGCGTGGGTCAAACACTTTTCAAAGCTTTATACCCGTCAAGATGATCATCTCACTCCTACTGTTCCTTGTGATCCTGATGGGGGGGTGGTGGCTCCACTATTGTTCCCCCCAATTTGGGACATTCAGCCTAATGACTTTGATTTTACAACTAAGGAAGTGGACTATGCAATAAGCACTATCATTCCCCAATAAGCTGCTGGTCCGGACGGCATCCCTGGCGACCTCTTGAAATCTGATATTATGAAGTGGGGGAAACTGATCCACTCCCTACTCGTTGCTATCTGTAGGGGCGCCCCTATCCCCTCTTCGTGGAAAGGGGCCGAGGTGGTCCCTATTTATAAAAAAGGCTCCAGAGATGATCCATCTAATTATAGGCCCATTAGCCTGTTAGATATCAGTCACAAAGTAGTCGGCAAGGTTCTGCTGGTCAGAATTTTAAACTGGATAGAAGAAAACAAAATCCTTTCTGACTATCAGGCGGGCTTTAGAGTGGGTACCGGGACAATTGAACAAGCTTTTAGACTCATGATGGTGTATTGGAAAGTTGTGGTCATAGGCAAGGGCAGTCTTTATCTCGCGTTTATCGATTTAAAGACTGCCTTTGACCTTGTACCCAGGGAGACCCTATGGAGTGTACTGGCTGATGTGGGGTTGCCCCACTACTTGCTATCCCTACTTGTTAGGTTACATGAAAATAGTTTTGCCCAGGTTAGGTGGGGCCCAGGGGGGGAAAAAACAAATAGTATCCCGGTTGAGAGAGGTGTCCGCCAGGGATGTGTGCTAGCTCCCACCCTCTTTTCCCTTTACATCAATGGGGTGGTTGAGCATCTTCGGAACCATCCTTCAGATGAACCATCCCTGGCTGGCGAACGTATACCAACCCTCCTCTTCGCGGACGATACGCTTTTAATCTCTAAAACCCCCATAGGCCTCCAAAGGCTCCTAGACAACTTTCAATCCTTTTGCACCAAACGTGGCCTGGTAATCAACACAAGGAAAACTAAATATCTTGTGTTGAACCCTCCCAAACAACAAGTCCGCTCTCCTACCCTGAACGCTGAACTTTTGGAGAGGGTAGAGGTCTTCGACTATCTCGGGATACGCCTTTCACACAAAATGGAATGGACCCCACACTTGGACAAAATGCTGTTAACTCATAAGAGGATCACAGGAGCTCTCCTGAAAGAACAACGATCCTGTATAATAAGACCAATAGCTACAGTCCTTGAGATCTATTCGGCCAAAGGGGTTAGTTCTGCTCTCTATGGTGCCGAACTTTGGGGGTCATCCATTACTGACGCTTTGCCAAGATCAGAGAGGAAATTTTGTAGAGCGATTATGTCTCTCCCGCAGGGTACTCCTACAGTCCCGCTAATGTTGGATTTAGGCTGCCGCCCAATTGATGACCTTGCAAAATTCCGTCCACTATTGCTATGGGCACGCCTGTGGCGTGTGGAGGAACTCAGCAGATATGCGCAAGGCCTAGCACAAATTATGTCACTACCAGGGTGGCACAAAATTAAATGGTTGAGGGATATGAAGGTGCTGCTAGTAAACTTGGGCCTGAACGAAGCATGGGCAAATAGAACCTCACCCCCGAAGTTAGCTCTTAAGAAACTTTATTGGGACTGGATCCTTTTTCAGAGGAACATTAGTACCACCACGGGTAGACTTACGGAGGACTTCCTGAAGTTCAAAGATCAACCTAAACGGGAAGTGTACCTTGACATTATTGAAAAACCTTTCGATAGGGCTTTGTACTTCAAATTTAGAATAGGAACTCTTCCCCTCTATTCTTTTACTTCACGTTGGAAATCTCGTGTACAAATTACAGAGCTTTGCCCAGCATGCCTAGATAAACCAGAGTCATTGGCACATTTTATGTTCGAGTGCAGAGAGTATACAATACCCAGGAGGGTTTGGCTCAAAAACTTATGTCGGCAGCTGGGTACTAGGAGCCACGCGGCTGCAATCAGGATACTAATGTCTGACAGCCGTGCAACTTACGTTTGTGCCTTAGCCAAATTTTTATCATGGGCTTGGTCCATTCGAACCAAAAGGCTAAAATTGACTGTTTAATTTTATTTTAAATTTACTGTTTAAATGAACTGCCTTATGAACTGCTATGCAAATTTGTAAAAACTAAATGAACTAAAAGGCTAATATTGACTGTTTAAATTTTCTTTTAAATTGATTGCCTAATGTACTGTTTTGTCAACTTTTTTTAAATAGGTTAAACCTTTATTGCACGTTCACGGTTGCTTTTAAAATTGTTGCATTGTGATTTCTGTGTTGCTTTTATGATAACTTTTTATCGAAATAAAGCCTTTTTGACTTTAACAATTACCCAACGGAATTCTTGAATTCACTGGATTTGCCCAGTATGCCACTGCACATTTTGAGATTGAAAATTGGCGTGCCTATCATTCTTCTCCGAAACATCAATCCACCACGACTTTGCAACGGTACAAGACTTTCGCTGAAAAAGATTATTAACATTGTCATCGAAGCTACAACTTTGAATGGGAAATTCAAGGGGGAAGATGTACTGTTGCCACGTATTCCAATGACCCCAACACATATGCCATTTGAATTCAAACGTTTACAGTTTCCGGTGCGACTCGCTTTTGCAATGACCATCAACAAAGCACAGGGACAATCGCTGCAAGTGTGTGGACTCCATTTGGAGAATCCGTGCTTCTCACATGGACAACTGTATGTGGCCAGCTCGCGCGTCGGAAAACCTTCTGATTTATTCGTGTACGCACCAGTCGGAAAAACAAAAAATACCATGTATCCACAAACACTCAAATAAATAAATAGAATTAAAACGACACTTTGAAATGTTTTCCATATTAAAATGAATAAGTTTCAATAAAAATGACACAATGTAAATTGAATGTTATCATAACAAGTTTCCTTGAATTTCCCTTCTTCTGAGATCACAGCAACGCGCGACGGGTAAGCTAGTAATACATAAAACCTTCTTCTCTATCTTTCCAATCTAACTAAAGGGCAAACTACAAGAGGCAATAAGAACACAAGAATCACTTAACAATCTACTCCGATACCCCCAAAACCAAAAAAAACAATATGACAAGCATTTTCCAGAAGTGGAAATGTCCCAGAACAACATAAGGCTAATACCAGATCTTAGTCTTCAGAAAAATATTGACGTATCATCTCTTCAGTTTCCACCTTCCAAGTCAACAGTTTTATTTCTCACCTTTCCAAACCATTGGAATAATAACTCTTGCCTAACATTTTAAAACTGAGGGGCCATATTTACATGAGCTTATCGGCACCAGAACGTCACTTTTTATAGCGTTCTGGTGGCGATAAGCCCTTTGCCTTATTTAGAAGGTGGTGTTAAGCCACTTAATGTAGCTTAACGCCGCCTTGTAAATAAGGCCCCTTTTCACGCAGCACGTAGTGTGAAAGGGGGGGAGAATGCGTGTTGCGTTGGGCATTCTGCAGCAAACACCCATTGCTTTTGACGCTGCCCCTTATTTTACAAGGGTGGAGTAAATATGGGGAAGCACCAAAAATAAGACCAGGGAAAACCTAGTTTTAACCTAGTGAAAAGAGAAGAAATTATTAATTTCTCCTTATTTTTGCAGTTTCTATGTGTGCTGCATTCTGCAGCAATCATAGAAAGAGCTTATCACCATTAGTGATTGTTCATGTGCAGGAAGGTTTCCATTATTGCACATAAACAATCATTTAAAAATGATGAGTTACAACTTCTATGTGTGCTGCACAAAGCAGCACATACAGAAGTTACAAATTGCCATTATCCTGCACATGAACAATCATTTCCTGCAACGCAGACACCCTTGCCCTATGGTGCAAAGGTGCCTGCTTTAGCGCTAGGCAGCTAGATTTAGTGCCAGGGCTAGGCGGAATGCAGGGGTGTGCAGTATTCTTGTGAATACAGTGAATCCCTAAATTTTTAAACCGTCGCAGCGGGGCGCTAGCAATTTTGGAGCCACACCACCCCTTAGTTCTGTGAAAAGCTTTCCACTGTCCTTTTGTCTACCTCCACACTGTAAAAATCTCAGTGAGAAACATAAATAAGATAAATAAAGTGAAAGAAGAAGCTGAATTTTATTAGACGTCTTTATGTCAGAGATCTCCTTTTATTTTTCCATTTTTGAATTCTCACTCGACTGCAGTATTTATGCATTTTTTTCACTATTCTTGTTTTACTGGTAAGCACATGTCAAAAATGTAAAGACATTACTTGAATTTTAATGATACTGTATAAAAGCATTTCATAGTGATGATCGAATCCTGATTGTAATGAGATACACATTTGACATTTCTGGTAAGCAAGCTGGTTAATTGGTTCCTAGAATGTTTCTCTCATGAATAAGATTGATTGCATTGTGTTTCCCAAAAACGGGGGTGACGTATCCACACATCAGTGAAATATTTATTATATTTATGAGATAAATTGTTGAAACAAAACGGTGCCTGTAGACGCACAGCAATGTTAATTATTCATTATTAGGGCTATTGCTTTCTATTTACAGTTCTTTATCATGCATAACAAGAAGGGCAGTGATCAGGAATATAGAGATAATGTCCGACGTGTTTCGTTCTGCCTAAAGTACTTTTTAAGCATTTGGGAATGCCTCTCTGTGATTATCAAAGTAACATAACGGGTGGATATCACGTCTAATAATTGCCATGTTATTGTTGTAAGTGTGCCAAGAACAGCGCATTCTATAATTGCAAATTAACTCTGCCAAAGGATTACACGGACTTCGCACAGCTGTGCGAGGTTCTATTTTGTAGGCACGGGAATAAAGTAGGTCCCTTCTGGCAGATCAGTGATGCACACAATCATCAGTTAGATTCAAAACAATTGGGCGTTATGTATCAAATCATGTAGCGTTTATGAGGTTAGGATGAAAGTTCAGTGGCACCAACATTTGCCTATCATTCCAGAAGAAGGGTCACCAGACAGCGTGAGATACGTCACATGACAAAAATATTGCATCCACTATATTGACTACCACTGTTTCATCAAGGTAAGTAGATGTGGAGTGAAGAATTGTAAATGTATACTTACTTTTATACACTTACCGTGACATTATAGTGGATGTGATAGTTATGCTGCAGATATTGCTAACCTCGATATAGTAGCATCCAACCTTCCAGGTCAGCTGTACTGCAGACGTTTATGCGGAGGAGTGTGGCTCAATGGTTAGAGCGGCAGACCCTGATGCAGACTTCTGACCAGGGTTCAATTCCCGCTTTGGCGGGGTCTCGGGCTCAAATTCCTCGGACCTGTTAATTCTCGCCTCGGTGCCCCACGCTGCAACTCTGGGCAATAGCTTGCTTAGCCTCCACACCGGCCCCAACAGCGCTAAGGATGCCTGGCTTCACCCTGGGGGTGCCCAGGAGTGGACACTTCACAGGGAAAGCCAGGAGGGGTTCCACAGCGGTATGAGTATCAGCGTCAGGAAACCGCATAGGCGACACCGCAAGGTGACCGTCTGGTGACAGTGCGCTCTATAAGTACCATGACATTTACATTTACATTTATGCCTAGATGACACCAATGGTGCTCATGGCAAAACATTGCATTTGTTAATGGTAATGGTCAAATAAAGTATGAAAACAATACCAGTACGATGTAAAGTCAGAGGTATCTAGGGTGCACTGATCAAGCATTTGTAGCCTCATCTTGCCAAAGTCAACTAGACAAAAGCAATTCATCAACAAGAATGGATCTGTATCTAAGTGTGGGTTTTGACAGCGCTCAAACAAACCTATGTCCTTTCAAAAACTGGGGTAATACAGTAGGGTTTGAGTCCACCCCTTTCAACCATTGCCTTTTTTTGCCAGTCTGTTTCTGCCAGTGGCTTGAGACTTTGTCATTCACATATTGGCTCACTCCAAAGGAGCATTTCTCATTTGGTGCTATTGGCATTTATGGTGGATCTTTCCTCCTCCAATCGAGTGCTTGCATCAAAATGGATGAAGGACTGTTTAATAACCACATCTGTCAGTTCCTCTATGCTTGGCTCCTTCCACTTCACCTCTTGTTTCTGCTGGCTCCCTCTCCACATACAACTTCTTTGTGTTTTGCTCCTCCTTCCTATCACCTGCAAACCCCAATTACTTCTCCTTAATGTTTTCTCTTTCCCTTCGGACCTCCTTGTCTATTCACCTACACCTTCCTCACACGCCTCTCGCACCCCTTCTTTTTTGCTGTGTGCTTCTTTCTCCCTCCTACCACCCCTCATGTTCCACCATCTTCCTGTGTGCTCCTCAGGCCTCTCATCCCTCTTGTTCAACTCTTATCTCCCTCTTTCCTGGATATCATCATCTGACCATCACACGTTCTTGTTCCTCCTATTTTCCCTGTATGCCGCACTTCATCACTCAAAGCCCTCCCCTAACCCCAACCCCTCACATCCCTGCCCTAACCCCAACCCTGATGCCATTGTGCTATTCTGGCATCTTCTTGGTGATCTACAGGCTGCTAGGGAGCTAATGGGCCACCATAATCCAACATTGACTGCTTGTCAGTCTAGCTGCAGCCTCCTATAGTTAAGGGCTGGTTTGAACATTTTTGCCAGAGCTGATTTTGGGTACCAGTCCAGCCCTGAAAAAGAAACAAAGATGACATGTAGACAGTAATTTCACAATGGTCCATGAATTATCGTGAAATTATTAGTTTGCAGCAGTTCAGGCAGTTTAGACTGTTTGGGCATTTCGGCCAATTAGAGCTCCATGTGCTGGATATCTGCCAGTATCTCTTCTTTGCCTTCTGTATCTAACTTGCCACTCTTTAAAAGGTGCCTCAATTTAACTAATCAGTGCAAATTTTTTAAAGAACTATACACAATTGTAATGTGATTTTTTTAATATGTCCTTAGGTTGCTGTGACAATTTTCATATTTTGAAAGAACATAAACAAGCTAATACACTGGTAGTGAAAGTTGTACTTCACTGTTTCACCACTTAAAGCCGGCCATAATGACATGGAACAATATGCTACCTTCTCACGCTGCAGTTACAGTGAAAAAATAGCTTACGTTACAGCATCTACATATGGACAATAAGATTTAACAATGCAACAAACATAAAATAAATTAAAAGCATTTCTTTCCATATACAAATATACTTTTATCAGAAGCTTACTGTACAGGCATTTACTCCTAACTCGTCATTTACAGGCGCAGGTATATTAATTTTATTTTACAAGTGAAAGATCAATGACAAAACTACATCAACAAACTTGGATAATACATATATTATACACTCAAAATAAAATAACAATGTTATGTGGTGCTTCACAATGTCGAATCGAATGTTTAAAATGTATCCCCAGAGTCTGTGATACTGGGGCTAAGTATATGCTTTGGCTCACAGCAGTTGATAAAAAGGTTCCATTCTTATACATTGTGTGATACAATCCATGGCCAGATCACGGTGCCAAGGTGAACTGAGCTAAAATATTTTGCAAGGAGCACTCATTCTGACCCAGAGGGGAAGCTGGAAATATATAAACCATTTACGTTGGAAAAAAAGAAGATGAACCACTGGTCAAGACCATCTCCCGCATCACTGCGGACAACGTGAATTCACAGCCACTGAATGTACTGTATTGCTGTTTATACAGTCTTTTTTCATACCCCTTGCTATGCCAAAAGCATATTTTATTTTAAATGATTGAGTAAGTAGCTACTCCATATGTATTATTCATATACCCTGACACGGTCACACAAGTTCTCTGATTTTCATCAGGTTCCCAGGCACCCTTCTTGTGTATAACTGAAAGGGTGTAGGTTGAAGCTTGGTGTATGTGAGTAAAGTCTTAGGCAGAGTGTGAGGTACTGAGCCAGAGTAGAGATATTGTAAAGTATCAACCATATATAAAGAGTTCATTCCTAAATCATTTGGAGGAGGCATTCAGAGTGCCATTGGAATATGTGCCACCATGAGATTGGATCCACATCACAGAATCATACACACATACGTGTAACAAATGTAAGTTGGGACAATCAACTCTGAAAGTATACACAATCTACCGTAGGTAAAATAACATATATAACCTAACTAGTGAATGGAATTAAAATTACCAACTGAAAAATAGCATGTTGTTCATTTGTGAATACAGAAATAACAAAACGTTATATAAAAAACCTTTTTATGAAGTTAATGACTTAAAAAAACAAATATATCATAAAAATGCACCTAGACAAAATAAGAAAAAAAACGTCTGGTGCTGAATTTGTTTAAAAGACATGTTCCCTCCTGGGCACCATCCAATTATTTTGTACTTATTTTCCAGAAAACCCAAGTCTAGAAATGTTGGTATTGTTTTCTCTTATTTTACTAAGGTGACTGACCTTATTTCATTATTTTACATTTTTTTCTTCCAGTGCTGTAGTGCAGCTTTGCAGCACGAAACATAGTAACCAAAGCTTACTCACTACTAATGTGCAGGAGCTGCAGGTAGAAGGAAAACTCCACTTGAAAGTGTGTTACCATTTTTAATGCATCTTTCTTAGACACCTACATTTTTTTATTTTTTTATTTTTTCATGATGCGATACTTGCCATTTTTGCTCCAAACTTTACAATAAACCAATTCTGAAAACACAAAATTTTGGCATATAACTCAACATTTAAGAGGCAGTGGAATAAAACAACAGTAGGGGTGTAAACTAAAGAATCAAAAAGAATGTTGTCAAATTCAAAGACCGTATATGAAAACACAGTGTCTGGAAGCTCCAACACAAACAAATAACTTTTGATCATTCATGATAGCCTCAGTGGATTCAGATTTTTTTTCCTGCTAGTATAGAATACTTGACAAGAGGTTTACCCGATTATGTGAAAGTTCCAAGAGAGGTTGCTACCTTGTTTGTCCTGAAGAAGACCCTGTTGGAGAGCAACTGAGCTGGCGGTCGAAATGCCCACGCATTTTTCACTTTAATTAATATTTATATTAGTCATAAAACCTTTAATCTAATTTTGAGTCTGTTTGCTTATAATGTTTGACTTAGTAGGTCAACATTAGGTCTTTATTATTGTAATAACCAGTGTCCTCTTTGTTCACCTTTGTCACATATCCTATTCACAGCACCGTTTGTTGGAACACTTACTTTTAATATCTGTCTAGTGACTAAATGTAACAGTAATTATATAATTGGTTACTTTGTTCTTAAACCTGTACAGTTTCTTTGTACAGGAAGGATGGGCTGATTAGCTTCCTCCAAGGGAACCATTATTTGTTTTGTGAATAGTGCATCATTTTGTAGGGTCATGCACCTGGCATGCATCCGCCTATAATATGTCGCTGGATCTTTTGTTTTCTATATAGATACTGATCTGTTCCAAGACTTTTTACTCCTAAGAGGAGGCATTCCATATGAAGATCCCATCCGGTAACAGTAACTCTGGCTGCTGGTAATTGTCACATGGCCATATGTTGTGTTAAAATTAGGCTATTCTTAAATGCAAGAAGACTCACATGGCCATGCTAGATTCTGCTAACATCTCATATCTGGTGACCTTAGTTATCTTTTGAACTGTTTACCAAAGTACAAAATTGAATCTTAAACGATTTGGCATAATTGTTAAAGCATGCAATGCAACTATCACAACTCACTTCTCACTTGCCCAGCAGGTGGGTATATACAAAACTTTACTTTTCATTCACTTTTGGGAAGATCATATCAAATTTGCACATGTTTGCTCTAGTCCATATTACAAAAAGAATTTTGCACAACTATGTAAAATTAAGGAGGGGAACAAATGCAGTTTCCTTCACTTTTTTAAATGTGAAAACTGAAATAAAGATTGAGGAAGAATCAAATTGGTATGTTTCTTATCACAACCATCTTATATTACCCATAATGGATCATGT
Organism: Lissotriton helveticus; assembly: GCF_964261635.1. Classification (NCBI taxonomy): domain Eukaryota; kingdom Metazoa; phylum Chordata; class Amphibia; order Caudata; family Salamandridae; genus Lissotriton; species Lissotriton helveticus. The sequence goes on from NC_136059.1 coordinate 1,550,147,058, forward strand.
TTCACATGCATGACTAGTGCAAATTGATTTGCAGGCAAAAGATGTCTTGTATAGTTTTTTGCAATTGTTTGACAATAAGTTTTCTTCAGTTTTTCCCCCAGCAAAAACATGAATGTGTAATACTGGACAATGGCCTAGTTTACAAGCAGCAAATGCAGCAAATCAAGACCATGAAGTTTTAAACCATCTCTTGTTCACTTTCCCATAGTGATGATTGTTTCCAGATGTCAGATTTAAACTACCATCATGTTGGGTGTGGTGGGTGTAAATGTTGGGCTCTGATAAATAAGATATCCCAGTGGTAAAACAATGCACACTGTACTGGTAAAATTAAAATATAGACTGAAGCCAAATTAGGCACAAATGTCCTCTTCAAAGATGCAAACAACTAAAATCAACTGGAATTTTCACAATGACAAGTCAGTGGGTGTTCAAAAGGCCATGCATCAGCACCTGGGCTAAGTGAAACTGATTGCAAGTGGTTAACTAGATACATTATTATCAATAATTCTTATGTCATTATTAATTTATATGCCCCACAGGTGTAAATATTGACTCTGAATTAGATCCATCTAAGGATATTTAATCAGAAAAACAGCCGAAAACGTATTTCTATATAATTTAATTAAAAGAATTAGAAGCAAGTAAAGCTAATTTGTCCTACAGTTATAAGGAATTAATGGTCAAAGTATGCCCCCAGTCCAGTGATACTTTACTTTATGTCAGTTGGTCTAGACTCAATCGGCAGACATTTATCTAAGAAAGATAAACCCTTAGGAGAACAATCAAAAAGATGAAGCCAGCCTTTATAATTTATGAAGCTAAATTAGTAAAACAATTCTGCAAAGGCAGGCCAGTATGCAGTCCATATGATAATCATGAAATAGAGTTTCAGCTTTAACTACTGGCTGGCATACACCCAGATGTAATGCAAAGATAATAAGGATGGTCCAAACAATTTTCAAAGCCTGATTTCGTATGAGAACTAAGGCCAATATAATGATATTGTTGTGGCCCAAGGTATGAAGGAGGTCAATATTAAAACTTGAGTGTATCAAGGTCCCAATTTTATAGATCCTGAAGCAAATTGAATGTCCTGTAGAGGAAATGAGCCGTGAGAACGTGAGTCTAATCAGGCCCCTATATTCTGAGTTTTTTTCCAGGAATAATTGGTGATCCAAATACAGATGGGAAACAAAGCTCTGCATTAAACAAACAGGTTGCAGAAGCAATAAGGAAAGTCTTTTGAGATATTTAGTTTTATGGTATTGCCTGGAATTTATTCATCTAAATAGAAGAACTACTATAGTTTATGATTTAAAGTGTCATTGTTTGAATGACTTAAAATCATATATTAAAGAGCAAAGAGGAATAAGATAACAGAAGTGTAGTACATCTTAATATCCTGTAGTTTTACTTTTGTTTTAAATTATTTAGGAGGGAACTAAACACACTATAAAAAGTCCACTGTTGAAATGTTTGAGTCACTTTTGGTATGACGCAGTGTTTTGTGTTGCCCTCCTGAAATAAGGTAAGAACAGTTTACAGACGGAAGAATGTTGAGGAGTTTCTACAAGGCCATTTCCTATTTTTTTTTTTTTTGCTTTAGTCTTTGCCTATGAAATGAAAAAGACTAGGCTTTAAAGATGTTACAGAGAATGGTAAGTACAGGAAACCATAATGAGTATGTCAGAGAGTCAAAGACCAATCTGAAAAATGTGGAAACATCAAAGGATCATATCAATTAAAAACACGGCTTTGCAAACACATATAACAAAACCATAAGTGTTTCTAATAATAACTGGAAGAAATTGGTGGAAGAAGTAAAGATGATTAAACCTGTACAAGTGAACCAGTCAGAGCACTATTATTAATTTGGCCTAACTTTTGGGCTTTAGTTATTTTAGAAGGGCATATGAATGCACACAATAGACTACCACTTGTCTTAGACATTGAAATCTTCCTCTTGGTATTGTGTTTGTTTCTTAAACTAGGTTCCTTGGCCGTTGCTGATCAGGCACATCTAAAATCCAGGTAGGTACTTTAGGGGATTACAGTTTTAACATTGTAGAGAACATCGTGTACACACCAATATGCATATTTCAAAAACATCTATGTCTTTTAAAGTAATATATTTTCCAATATAAACACTGGTATAATCGAATATGAATAAATACAGTTCATATAAAAAATAAATCTAGTATATATATATGACAGCGTTAGAAAAGTTCAAAGCACTGAAGGCGCATGCCTCAACATAGGGCAACAGAACTAAATTATAGTATCTTGAATTATACAGTGGATTTTGAAGAACCTTCAATACACAAAAATATACAAATGAAAAGTGAATGAACTCAGTCTTTAGGACCAATGCAAAAGCCCTTGCCTTTGGTTTTCCAAGACAGTGAGAGGGTGAGCTGTTCAAATTGGAGAGGGTGAAGGCAGTGTGCTTTCTGACATTAGCCATCTGCAAAAATATGCAGGCTGCTCAGGTTCACAAAAGGTATTGGAAAATAAAAGGAGTGCCTGCGCAATGTATATATCAAGACAAAATACATGGGAGGTAGTCGGCCTTAAAAAACTTTAAAGTGCACTCTATTTTCACAGAAGAACCTCCATTAACTCATATCATATTATATTTGGATAACATAACACTGGGTTCCAATGCACAAAGGGGTTGGAGCTGATCATTAGTGAATAGTATTCTCTCTGCCAACTGCTTCAGTCGTATGCCTTTCTGCCATTTGTAGGTGTAATGTACGCATTGAAACGTTAAAAAAGAAACCTGGCCAAGTATCAATGTGATGATGTAATGGGGGGAGGGGGGGTGAACGACTCAAAATCATGTACAATGAATATGTGGAAGATGATGGAAGAGAGCTCAAGTTCTCTTTACAACATGACCTAGGTGCAGGAGAAGCTTGGAACTTCACTATTGGTAGTGGATGTGGTGCTCCTTGGAGAGACAAGTTTCCAGCAGCCCATAGTATGCATTTCTACAGATTAAGTAGAGACAAACTTAATCAGTGGAAATGCAAACTATGGGATGTTTTACAGTTGAAGGAAGCCTCCCTGCATCTACCAAGCCTGGCCAGTGAATCGAGAAACTAGCACCTAATGCACTCACAGTCCGGCATTAGAACATGGTAGTGATTGCAGGGTATGTGTAGTTTTCATTGACAGCATAAATACTACACATCACACAATATTGAATATATCTTTGCCACGAAGTGTCTACAAATGTCCAGAAAATGTAAACTTAATTTTACTCCTGCAGGAATTGTCGATAAGCCCACACCAATATTTGTTAGCAGAGCAGAATTTTACTACTTAGCCCAAAGGGAGAATCCAGTTTTAGAGACAAACTTAATCTGTAGACATGCAGATAAAAAATCTTGATTACAAGCTGGGGGATACATTTTGAACACTGTGCAAACAGAAGTTCATCGACTGTAATTCCAATCATCGAACAGCTGCTGTGTTACCCAGCCAAATATCTAGTTGCTGAAACTGCTGAGCTCTACATAGGGAAAGATCAGGAAAAAAGACAAAACAGAGATACTCCTGTGAGTTAAATACCGGTTTTTCATGTTATACAAAACTGGCATTTCAGTAAAAGAAACTTGGAATAGGAGCTATTTTCCACAAATGGTAAATACCTTAATCCAAGCCTCGGGTATTTACTGGATGCAGTAAATACCTCAGACCAATCTGCCCCACTTTTAATTATGGTCAGAATGTGCAAATAAGACAATAAAAGCAGCCAATGTGCAATCATCCTACATCATGCATCAAAACATTAACATATTAGCTTCTTAACTTGCTAAAATAACCAGAAACAATATCTGAAAAATTGCATGATTTGGATCATGAAAAAACATTCTAATAGGATTACTCAATCTAAACTATGCCTCCTGAGTGGTTGCAATGCTGGTTGGAAGAGCTTATGCAATGACTTTGAGTCAATATTGTAAATGTGTGCTTTTCAACACAATGACAATATGTTTTTCTAGTAGACTATAGGCAACTTGAGCATTATGTGGAAGTGTTTGATAAATGTTAGGATGTCTCTTTCAAGGCGGGCAGAAAGACGGTACTGGTGGATGAAGTTCAGGGTGTACCAAAGCATCTCTCTATATCCCTTAGGGTGTTGGTTACCACCACAGTACGCCAGCAGCAATACATCAGGAGTAAATAGTGCCATGTGCTTTAACCAGCTGTAGTATCAGAAGGCACAGGTAGCCAAAACATGTGTACTGAATTAATGCAGACTGTCCAAAAATATTACCCCATTAGAGTTACTGATTGAAAATCAATGTCCTTGAGGAAGACATGGGGACCAAAAGCATGCAGTCAGAAGTAAGACATAATCAAAATAAAGGCTTGACAAATATTGTTGTGCTGAGCTCCTGTCACTCAAGAATGACATTTTAAACTGTTCTTGCATACAGAGTGATAACTGTCATCTGCGTGGCTCTAACTAAGGTCACACAACACACCAATTTTGAAGCACTGATTTAGAGAAGATTGGAAGGGAATGAAAATCATGTTAAATGTTCTAGAAGTGGATTACTGTTCATACCTGAAGTAAAGCGGTATTACTGCATTAGAAATTGTGGTAATGCTGCAGATTGGGGTGCATATATATATATATATATAAAAATAATATGTCATTTATGATAATACAAAGTGCACTTTATAACTCTAGCACTTTTTCAATATTTCTACCCATAACTTTACAATTCATGTCCTATGTGTGCCTATGTTTTTAACATAAGTAAAAGAGAAAGAGGCTGTTTAATGTACAAAGGTGTTACATACATTAAGAGAAAGTGAGTCTCATTCATATCTATGCGCTCATACATGTGCACAAAGGTTGAGCCCAGGAGCATTAGCAGGCAAGAGAAGCCTATCTTTCAGAAAGGGGCAATTATATAAGTTATTTACTATTCAATTTACTATGATTATTATCCAATTTACTTTGAACTCAATAATCAGTCTACGATCATGTAAAACATCGATTAAGAGTACACTGCTTAAAATGGGCACCCAATCTGCATTTTGGTAAGCTGGGCCAAGGTAAAGGGACCTTTAGATGGGAATATCTTTGATTCTCACTATTCACAGCATATGAACCTCATTCACAAGAAATGCTCTTGCCATTCTCACAAAGACCCCTGTCCTATAACTGTCTTTTGAAATTAGACTATAAAAGTATAGAATAGCACCCATGAACTCCAGTCATAGAAAACTGAGCAGGGTGATGGACTGAAATAAGGACAATGTTGGACCAAGATGTTAACAACCAATCAGTCAATCAGAAAGCTCTAGTTGAAGGGCCCACATCATCCAGAAAAAACAATCAACTCATCAGCAATGTGCTACTCTATACCAAAACTACATTCCTTAATGTCCTAGACCAGTGGTTCTTAATTTGGGTTCTGTGGACCCCGAAGGTCTGCAACTCCCACTCACGGGGTCTGTGACTGTTTAGAAAATTCAATAATATTAGTAGAATAATAATGTATCCATACAGAGGAGAGGTGTGGAGCAGCTCCCAGAGCGGCTGACTCTGCAGTGCGGAGCTTATGGTTCAAACCCCCATTGGCAACTCAGCATCATGTGACTCTGGGCAAAAGCTCACTTAATCTCGACGACGGCTCCCAAGCCTTGAACCCGTAAGGGGTGATATGTACGTGCTTTACAAATAGGAGTTATAATTATTATACATAAAAATATAAATATAAAACTGAAAACTTTAAAACACGCTGTAAGTGTGTAGGAAATTGAAGGTTAAATATTACATTGGAATTCTTAACTTGATTTATGGGAGAAGCAAAGTACAACAAACAGAATCTAGTATGGTCAACCGGTTACCTATACTGAAGCACTGGTATAAGCCAACATTAAAAGCGAGGTTGCAATAGGAGCAAAAAAGTGGCATGGTAGTGTCAAACATATTAGTTCATCTTTCAGAATTAAGCTGCAAACTTCCCGTTTAAATAAAAATTATGACTTTTGTACTTTTTCTGTTTGTGAATTAAATGCAACATTTCATAACTTCTGTACTTTTGACATATGCAGGTTTGTGTATACATTTTTGACATTAAAATTATAGAAACTCCATGGGCCGTGATCACCAGCTTCGAGTAGTGACTAAGTGGGGGGCCCAGAGAAGCCAAAACATTAACAACCACTACCTTAGGCCCACCCAACCTGCAAGAGTCTGCCAGAGCTCATCTACCCCAAACTAATCCATTGAGTGCTTGTTTCAGAGATTATTCACCCATACATTTCTGAGCATATAGAGTCCATTGCAATCTACCTCCCATGCATCCCACAGTGCTAAGATGCAACACCAGTGGCAGACATGCTTTATACAAGTATCACGACCATGACATAAAATAATCATTAGAAAATAATATAGGTAACCTCATCACAATCTACAGCCAGTGGGTAGACTAGCTATAGTTAAGCCCATAATATAAAAGTTCACAAGCCTCTACATAAGACTGTTTAGAGACCTTGTGGAAGAGAAGCTTGCATGTTGTTTCAACACAGGCATTGCATTCACTGATACATTTTTTGTACTTCTGTTTTCTCGATGATATATATCAGTTTGAAGGTCCTCTCCTAGTATCCCGCATTCCATGTCGTTTCCTTGGGACATTTTATTTTTCTTTGACTCATTTCTAATATACAAGGAAAGCAGCACATTTCAGAGATGAATCATGCTACTTCAGAAAATATCACTGCAGTCTACAATGACGACACCTCCCTCGCTGTAATGAAATCTGTAAATAGTAATGGACACAAGTAAAGATACCCAAATGAATGCATGAGCCCTGGGTTATGCTCTCAAGAAAGAAGTGTGAATCTGACATTATGTATTGCATGTCATACAATGAACGACAAACATTTGACAAACACGGTTTTGTTGAGTTACTCAACACAAATAGGGCAGCTTCAGATGCTCCATTTACATGTACCCCTTCAAAGTCAATAAAGAATTGAGAAACCAAAAGCCACCGTTCTTATCTAAATCTTTTTTTAAACTTTGTACAAAAATAAATCAATGTGTCCTTCAACACCTTGAAGCAAAAAATGTCTTTCATTGAAAATCCATGGTATTGACTGTTTTTCTTTCAGTTTTATCCAAAGCTATGGTCAACAATATAGTCTTTTTCAAATCCATAGAATGCAAAGTTTGTATCTGTAGCTTCTTGCAATTTTAATGTTTGTGTTTTTTGTTTATAGTTCATTTAGAATGGAATGCAGAAGTGCAAAATCAGAAAAAACTGAAGAAATACATTTACACATCAGGTCCACTCTCAGAGATTTTATCTGCATGCGCAAGACTCGACTGTCATATTAGGGTAGACCTTGAGTACCACGTTTTGATTTTCATCGAAGAATAAGATGCTGAGAGAAGACATTTTTTCGGGAACACAGCATGGTTCCGGGATTCCAGGCACAACACCCACAGCTCGCACAATGCTTTGTATGGTGGCATGATTTGATGGCTTCAGTGACTAAATAAAAAAAAGGAAAAAAAAAAGATTATTATGATCAGGTTTGATCAAAATGATCTTACAAACACAACCGTGCAGCATCAACCTATTGGAAATCAAAATGAACCAGTAGTTTCCACTGGAACGATTAACCACCATATTGATAGTTTGAGCATTCATTAAGTGCAATGTAGCAAATTGCAACTGATATATTTTCGTACATGGATTTGCTATTGTTGGACCTGACCCTCTCTGCAGGGTCACCCCCAAACTTTTTGCCTCCCTCCTCCTATTTTCCTACTTTGCCACTTATAATCAGAGCTAAAATGCTTGTGCTCTCTCCTCTAAACACTGCAATATTGACTTATCTCCAACTGGCATATTTATTTTACTTATAAGTCCCTAGTAAAGAAGTAATATAGGTACTAAGGCCTTGTAAATTAAAGGCTACTAGGCCTACAGCACTGATTGTGCCACCCACAGAAGTAGCCCTTTAAACATGTCCCATTGTAGAGCCTGTGTGTGCAGTTTTAAACTGCCATTTCGACCTTGGAAAACAAACCTTTTGCCAGGCCCAAAAATGTATTTTTAATACATATGTCATCCATAGGGTAGGCCCTGGACAGCCCAGAGGGCAGGGTGCAATGTGTTTGAACATGCCCAGCAAATAAGGATTTAAGGTACTTTTTTCAGCTGGCCTAACTGGGTCCCTATAGCTGGCTAGTGATCCATCGTGGTAGGCCTGAACTTGTGACTTTGTCCCATTCCAGTGCAACCACGTTTTCAAAGTTGCCGATTTGTGCTTTTTGGTTCTATTTTTACCTAGAACTTTAACATTCTATTTCTCCAGATCTACTATTTAGATAATTGCCGTTTTGGTTTTGCTCTATTTTTTCTAACCTAGTGTGTGATCTTTTTGTGTGGTGTTTTCGCTGTTTTACTGTTTAGGTGTTGCACAAATACTTTACACATTGTCTCTGACTAAAACCTGACTGCTCTGTACCAAGCTACCTGAGGGATGAGCACAGGTTAATTTAGGGTTTATTTGTGCTTTACCCTGACAATGTTCAACCCCCAGTCAACCAGTAACCACATTTCTTACAGCTATGCCAAGAATTTCTTTATCTTATATGTTTCTTTATTCTCTAAATTTCATTAAAACTAAGCATTCAGTGGACAATTTGTTTCTGGAAATATATGTGTATATTTTTAATTTGAGGATTGGTAATATGCTGCCAATTTCATATTTGATTTTGAGGGGTACATGTCATAATATCAAGTTCACTAATATCAAACTACAGATGTTTTGTGGCCATAATATCGACTCCAAAATATCGCCGAGACAAACCTAGATTTATATTAATAACTCTGTTGTGATACATGTGGATTAATATTTCGACTGCAGTATTGTAGTTCAACATCGACTTTGGTGTACGTATTACTATACGATTTGGGTTTACATTTTTTTTTTAAATGCTACAATTAAAATGTAGTTGATCCCTGTTGCATCTTGGACATGGGTTTGGTTTCTTTTAACAGCTGATATTTTTATGATTTTTTTAACTGTACTCTTATAATTAAATGTTAAAACAACACACAGCGCAACGTGATCAATTCACAGCCATTCGCAGCTGAACTTGGATTTCCATGAGCGCTCTTCACAAAACAGTGTATTTGTGTGCACCATTTCCATTAACTTATCATTCTGTAAACTAAAAATGTGTGAATGGCACTTTAAATTAGTTTTCCTCAATATATTTTAGTGAAAATAACAGCTTCCAAGACACTATGAAGGAATATATGATGCCGCAACACAGCCACATGCCTCACAAGGCAATTCCACAATCTAGGCATGCATGCTATAGTTTTGTCTTTCTTTATGCTGAGGGTACTAAAAAGTAGAGAAAATTGACGATCTCAAATTTTAAATAAGGTTTACAGATATGATATTGATATAGAAGAAATCAATATTCTTTAATACTAACCAGATACCCGTATACGAAACAAATATGGAAGGAATTAAATGTCATATCAAAAAGTGTGGGTCGATCTGCTAAATATACAGTGCTGTACTGTTTTATAACTAGTCCTTTTCTGTTTTCTTTCTTACATGGTAAATATATGTGTATGTCTCCACAGAATTATGAGTCTCGTTTTGATGAAAACTGGGGGTGCCAATATCTCTATCTAAGAAGGCAGCCTGTGTACCATGAGTGCGCTGCCTTCTTGGAATTAATTATCCTAACTGTGGAATGCTTACTTAAAGTCAAATACTAAATCAAGGGAGGACAGCCATATGTGGAATTAGTTTATGGGCATCCATTAATACTTGGGCTTGAACATGTCAAAATAAATCACAAGAATTGATAATGTAGAACTACAGCAAAATATGTGTTGGCTCTTTTTACATTCTTAAGGAAATTGCCATGATGATGTTTTGATGGACTTGTATGGATACAGAGAACTGTAAATTAGAGTAGACATTTTGGTGACAATTTGGGCTGGACTCACTTACCCACAATCCTTCACACAAGAGTAGCGGCAGCGGGTAAGCACTATAAGGGGAAAAGCTGCTTCCCACACCGCTGGGCTATTTGGGTTAGACTCACTTGTTCACAATCCTCCATATATATCCATAAGGAGAAGGAGGACCCACAGGGGAGTGCCATACATCGCAAGGCTTGCTGCGCCACAGGATGTGCCAGACCCAAGAGCAGGCTAAGAGTAAGCTGTCTATCCCTGTCCAAGCCTGGAGGAGGATGGGGTGGGCCATCACTCTTTGCCCTGTGATTTCCTTTATGCAGTTACAATGTGTTGCATCAATCTGCTGCCACAATGGGGAAAAGGAAAGGCACGCTACCAACTGGTAAGGAACGCCTTATGTCTAATTCCATTGCAAGTTTTTTAACTAATGCAATGGGGGTAATTGACCATGAAATTAAGCTTATTTTTGAGCAGGTAAACAACTCCAAAGGGACAATACAAGGGCTTACAGCCATTAAATCGGTTAGCAACTACAAATCTGGCAGTACACCGATCTCGCCTGAGATTCTTGTGGGTAACCCCCACCAAACAATGAAATAAGAGTTAACCCTTTTATCTCTTAAGGCCAATTACTTTTAGAGCAAGAGGAAAACTCAGGCTCCAAGTCATGTACAGACACGCTGTGTACACTGCTCAGGGTGAAAAAAAAGGGAGATAAAGGCGCATCACGCGTTAATGGGAAGCAGGTCAATGCATCCTCGAGATTCCGATTTCCCAAAGTTGCAATACTCTTCTCAGGGGAGAGAAGGTCCACAATGATTTCCCCTTTGTTCTGTTTCAAGAACACTTGGTGCCATTGAAATTCTTTTCTTGGGACAAAATGAGAGCACAAGCCAACGGGTCACTCTGCTAAAGAAAGGTGTATAAACATCAACCCCGAAGGGCTGGCTATCCTATAAACAAGCCTCTGCTGTTCCAGTACCCTTTGTTGATAAGGAATTGACTTTGTCAATTCCTAATTCCAATTCTGCCTCTGCACCATCTCTAGCAACTCTACTGGGAAGAGACTAGTGAAGAAGACAGTAGTGAATTTGTGTGTGCTACCACTTCCATCTGAAGCTATGCATTATACCATAGTGCTGAATGGCGTCCCTCCCCTTAGACCAGAACTGGTAGAAAGACATGACCAACTTGTAAATAAAGTCACTCACTGGTTGAAGGGGCAATTGTGTGACAGAAATACACTACCCGAGGAAATAAAGATGGTCCACACATCAGCATGAATTGGAAATGACCCTACAAAATACATTAGTGATTATAGTGTTAACTTTAGGCATGAAGCCATTGTGAGAAACTTTTTTTCTAGGCTCAATCCCATCAACTGGGGCTATAGTAGAATAGAGGTTGTTCCTCTGGGTATTTTCTACAGGCCAAGTGCTACATTTGTCTCATCCATTTCCCCAGTAACATGACGCAGAGACACCCCCCCTCTAATTTTTCAGTTCCACTTAATAATAAATACTCTATCCTTGCTCATCATGAAATCATATATTCACAAACAAATAGCCTAGCATTAAGCACAACATTTATAAGTTAGGGGGTGGATTTTATCTCTAGTGCGCCTGAGGTTTCATCACATCTTTATAGTGCACACTAGTTTAGTGGGTGTCACAAACATCAAACATTATGATCAAAGAAATGCCTATGCACACACCAGGAGTACAATATACAGTAATGAACAAATTATACAATGTGGTTATACAGTATCCAAGACAGCATAGCATGAGTAATCAGACGTAAGAAGCAATCGTTGTCATGATTTCTGAATATTTAATCATTCCATAACCAGCCGACACGTGTTTTGTTGCGTTGGTACCGTTTTCACGCGACTCCTCAGGACTGGGAAAGATACAAAATATGTACAGTAGAACATCTGACATGATGTTTAGTTTTACAGTGTAAATGTGTAGCATCCATTCACGTATGCAGTCCAAAACGTAAGTGTGCACCCGGTGCATCGACCGTCCAGTGTATTCCTGGGATCCGTAACCAAGGACCCCAATTTAAAAACCCATCTGTTCTTGTGTCATGTATTCCTATAGGTTCTGAATCGATCCCCCTATTCCTGACCCTATTCTGGTTAAACTAACTATCAAGTTAACTAACAGTCAGCCCATGAGGCAAGAACAGCCCCCATGATGCAGATACCGTTATCTGACGCAGTCACACTACGGCACAGGAACGTGTTATCTGATTAGGTCATAACGCTTGAGATCTAATTAGACAAGCGACATTCCTCCAGCCCCTGATAAGGCATACGACGTTCTCATAACAAATCAAACCTATGACAACCTGGAAAATCCGTGCGGCCATTGTTTTGATTTCACAGAGAACTTCAGTAAAAGAATGTGCTAACGAGCAAGTCGTATGACATCTTTATTGACGTATCTATGTCCATCCTTACGTCAATCTCGGCACCTTTAAGGTATAAATATTGCCGATCTTGCCCTATGCAAACACACGCGTGGTGACAAGACGGAGCAGCCATACTTGCCGAAGCCGAGAGCAGAAGCAGACCCCGCTGGCGCAGCCCCGCCTTCCTGACGCGCTGAGAGACGCGCTGCTATCTCAAGCCGAGAGACCCAGCACCGGCGTTTCTGGGCAGCCCTCGCAGGCAGCCTGGAATATCGAGAGCAGAGAAAGAGACACCATTCCTCATTCATCCTAACTTCCAGGTACAGAACTGAATAACCCCTCACAGAGAATTCTTTAGTTATTCACTTGGCAAAAACAAACTTAACTTAAACTGTAACTTTCTATTCCCGCCCACGCATTAGACTTAGGTCAGGTACACGGGGTAGGCGTATTTAGAAACACCAGTTGAGTACGTTTAGTCAAATGTATATGTGTATGTAAATATATTTTAATCATTTTAAACATCATATGGCTCAGAAACCATATCAATGTTTTTACAGTATTATTTTATACTATTGCTTTTAATGTATGCACTTTACTTAACTATAAGTATTGCAATAATATCGATCCATTTCTCTTGTACGAGAAAAGAGACTGATCAATAAATAACATCTTTTTATTGAACACGCCCGTCTCTTCCTTTTCTCTACAATCTGATGAGACTAAGAATGCACGTACTGACTGAGTAAAATAATTGCCTTGTGCTCACACGACTCTCGAGATTGACTCTTGATTAGGGGAGAGCAAAGTTGTCATGTTCTATGGTTGTCAGAAACTAAATCCCTTCTTGTCTAATCAGGGGAGTTAATTCTTTCCTGAACATTCGAGAAAGTTTCTAGCGAACTCTGAGCTACGCTGGCAAACCCAAAAATTAAGTCTAGTATCGACAGTAGTAGACCTAGTTAACGTCTGGTCTAGGCCTTTACTGCTGTAGGTATTATTCCAATGCGCAGAGCCTATTGGGAAAATAGGAGCTACACTACATGGCGCCCAACGTGGGGCGCACCTGCAACTGAAATAGAACCATTCTTTCAAAGACTCTATAATGGGAGTTACATTCTTATTGTAGACCGCAGATGTTGTAGTCTTATGCCCGGGACTCCTTATCTAGTCACTACGACGGCGAAGGTCAAGTGCTGTGGACGCTCTTTATTCCCCAGCTCCTTTCCAGACAGGGAGGCAAGGGCATAGCCCAGTTTGAAAATTACTTCTATTCGAATAGATACTTTAAGCAGAATGAAAACAGTGCTTCTTCAGACGCCTACAAGGCTCACGTCATCAAAAGAAACGTATGATCTACAAGTCGCAAGGACGACTGCAGAGATACATACATTATTATCAACTAATTCCCCCGTACATTTCGCGGAAATCCTGAGCGAAATCTTAAATATTTCTGATACCACTGGGGTCTCAAAGGTATTTAAGACAGTATTTTCGATGGCATTAACACCATTCAAAGCCATACTGGGTATTTTTCCAGATTTCGTCCATTCGATTTTTGGCGGACTTCCCCTGATCCTGGGACTAATTGCAGGAATCCTATTCTTAGTCCTTATTTTTCGTTATGGCAACCCATGTCACAGATCAAACTCTCGCGACAATGGAAGATACGATCCTAGCCATTGGATACCGGGACCGGATATCAAAAATCCTGGGACTATCCCGGCTTAGAGGCCTGAACATGACTTGGTTTCTATAATTGCGACCAATGTGGCAAAGATGTGTTTTACCTGTATTGAGATGTCTGCTATGCGGAGAAGAATGCGTGTTAGACACCTGTCTGACGCTACAATCGGATGCGCCAGTGGATGCAGATACACTGTTGGTTCCTACCAAGGTTCACGCTTTGTGCTGCCCTCAAAGGCTACCAATCCTGATGACGGCATTCCTGGAATCTTCACCACTACGATTGAAGAGTAGTGAAGTTCAAGATGAGAGCAGCATTGAACAGGTACGACCTTCTGTCAGCAATGCGAATCAGAATGTCAATGCAGACAATCATGCGCACGAATGCATGGTTACCCCTATTTCCGACTTAGTGGAACTTTCCCATGAAGCTGTTGACAGTTTTTTCGAAAGCCTGAATGATATGATGTTCTCTCCAGAACAGAAATAGAGACTTTTGAGTAAACTCGCACACGGCGTTCCCTGAATTCGGCCTTCAACTTTAAAAATAAAGTCACATGAACAATTCTTCCCACCAGTTCACGGACAACAAATTTTAGCAGCCCAAATTATTTTTCACGAATTTTTCGGGACACTTATCTTCTGCTTAAAGTAAGAAATTATTCCTAGAGAACTAAGATTTCTATTTTTAGATACTTTATAAACTTTAGTTGCCCGCTGGGATGTTCACAAATATTTTATTATGTGATGAGATGGTCTCGAACTTCCTTTCTGTATAGCCATATTAAGAGCCATTTCATGTGTATTTCTAATATACCAAATAAGCAATAATGCATACAAATGCGTGTTTACTTTTGCATTTAATTCATAGCTTAAGTGCATACAATATATATGACTGCAATTTTTCAGTATATTTGAAAATTTCAATATGCATTTATGTATTTTGGGGTGGTAAGGTATACACTATACTCTATAGTATGTTGTACTATGTTATACTATGCATAGATTAGTAAATATGACCATAGTTAGCGTGGAGTGGGTGTCATGTATTCCTATAGGTTCTGAATCGATCCCCCTATTCCTGACCCTATTCTGGTTAAACTAACTATCAAGTTAACTAACAGTCAGCCCATGAGGCAAGAACAGCCCCCATGATGCAGATACCGTTATCTGACGCAGTCACACTACGGCACAGGAACGTGTTATCTGATTAGGTCAAAACGCTTGAGATCTAATTAGACAAGCGACATTCCTCCAGCCCCTGATAAGGCATACGACGTTCTCATAACAAATCAAACCTATGACAACCTGGAAAATCCGTGCGGCCATTGTTTTGATTTCACAGAGAACTTCAGTAAAAGAATGTGCTAACGAGCAAGTCGTATGACATCTTTATTGACGTATCTATGTCCATCCTTACGTCAATCTCGGCACCTTTAAGGTATAAATATTGCCGATCTTGCCCTATGCAAACACACGCGTGGTGACAAGACGGAGCAGCCATACTTGCCGAAGCCGAGAGCAGAAGCAGACCCCGCTGGCGCAGCCCCGCCTTCCTGACGCGCTGAGAGACGCGCTGCTATCTCAAGCCGAGAGACCCAGCACCGGCGTTTCTGGGCAGCCCTCGCAGGCAGCCTGGAATATCGAGAGCAGAGAAAGAGACACCATTCCTCATTCATCCTAACTTCCAGGTACAGAACTGAATAACCCCTCACAGAGAATTCTTTAGTTATTCACTTGGCAAAAACAAACTTAACTTAAACTGTAACTTTCTATTCCCGCCCACGCATTAGACTTAGGTCAGGTACACGGGGTAGGCGTATTTAGAAACACCAGTTGAGTACGTTTAGTCAAATGTATATGTGTATGTAAATATATTTTAATCATTTTAAACATCATATGGCTCAGAAACCATATCAATGTTTTTACAGTATTATTTTATACTATTGCTTTTAATGTATGCACTTTACTTAACTATAAGTATTGCAATAATATCGATCCATTTCTCTTGTACGAGAAAAGAGACTGATCAATAAATAACATCTTTTTATTGAACACGCCCGTCTCTTCCTTTTCTCTACAATCTGATGAGACTAAGAATGCACGTACTGACTGAGTAAAATAATTGCCTTGTGCTCACACGACTCTCGAGATTGACTCTTGATTAGGGGAGAGCAAAGTTGTCATGTTCTATGGTTGTCAGAAACTAAACCCCTTCTTGTCTAATCAGGGGAGTTAATTCTTTCCTGAACATTCGAGAAAGTTTCTAGCGAACTCTGAGCTACGCTGGCAAACCCAAAAATTAAGTCTAGTATCGACAGTAGTAGACCTAGTTAACGTCTGGTCTAGGCCTTTACTGCTGTAGGTATTATTCCAATGCGCAGAGCCTATTGGGAAAATAGGAGCTACACTACACTTGCATGCATAAAAGAGAAGTAAAGAATCATTTCTATTGATCCGGAAGTGTCATTATAAACACCCGCGCAAAAGTATACGTAATGGTGTGGCGAGGTGTGTTGTCCACATAACAATTTTGTATATATATATATACCCCCTTTTTTTATGATGTTTCTCGAAATTAGCAATAATGCTTGTCAAATGTGGGCGGCACTTCACGGCACTTTACGCTATTCGCCGACCACTATGACACCTCCTCATAGAAAGTTAATTCTTCCTCTATTACAAGAAGTACTTTTCACCATGCTAAGGCCAATTTTGGCACCTTTGACTTTTAACGTTTAGCTGTATGTTATTTTTCTTTATTTATATTTTGGCATGCAATCATTTTTCTTTTTGATTTTTTCACTGTACTGCTGACTTTCTCCAACTAGCTCACACTAAACGCCCCATACTCAATGGATATTTTAGACTTTCTCTTTCAAGACGATCTGCCATCAAACCAGTCAGTATCCACCAATTTACTCTTTTCCCTGTTACCATGGCATGATTTTGCGTTTCATTTTTTTCAATAATAACGAACAGAAACAATCTTGTCTGCGCGTTTTGTTTACTTCCTGGTTTACTGCCAATGAGTCTGCGCTCTAGTCTTTACAGATGGGCGAGCCCAATTATTTTCGCGTATTTAACCACTTCCGGTTTCCGGGTCACGTGTCCAGAATTTTTGGAACACGGCGACCCGGGAGACAGGATTGCGGCTTACGTCTCCGCTCTATCAGTAAGTACCTCTACACCTTTTCATTTAGCGAAGCTGTAGATACGGATTCCTTTACATATAGATGCCCGTTTATCTCTGGCCACCCTGTAACGCATGGTTGGTTCCTTTTCCTTGACAGATACCTGACTGCAAGTGATCCCCTCCGGTTTTTGGTTTACTGTAACTACTCCTGGGCTATTTTATACTGGTCTTCGCCACACGGGGTAACTTATTTATTTATTTATTTATTTTTTGGGGTGGATCGACATCTCAAATCCCCTACCGTTTTTTCAATACAGGTTCATATCATTGTTTACCTCTTTACATAGGGTACATACACGACTCTTTTCTGTTTTCTTTTTTTAAAGTGCTACATTTACCAGAGTCGCTTAGAGATTTTGGAGAACTACCCGCTTACGTCATCTCTACTATCTTACTTTAGACACTGGTATTTCAATGATTTTTTCACTTCTCCCCTTCTGGCCCTATCCTTTCATATCCCTACCTGACCTCTTTTTACTTTTTACCTGGTTAATTCCTGACTATACAGACTCTCCACTACCCAGGATTCAACCTTTTCCGGTCAAGAGCCCTGCCGGGGCGGAACTATCACCGGTGGAGCGGTGAGCATTTTAATCCAGCTAACCCCCCCTTATTGTTATCTATCACTTCTCATTTCTACCCTAAGAAACGCCCCTCACTGCATATACCCCTCTTTCTAGTATATATTCTAAAAACACTGTAATCCCTTACTCTTGTCTTCTTTTCTCTTTATTTCGTTTTTTCCTTTATCTTTTCAAACAGACCTTACAATCTTCTACACACACGTCGCAGGTTTGCTAGCTTTTTCCTCATATTCTCGGCTACTCACAGCACGTGCATTTTAGGCACTTTTTGACACGGAATGAACACTTGTATGAATTGCCGGGCACCCCAACACACCTCGCCACAGCATTACGTATACTTTTGCGCGGGTGTTTATAATGACACTTCCGGATCAATAGAAATGATTCTTTACATCTCTTCGATGCATGCAAGAACAGATGGGTTTTTAAATTGGGGTCCTTGGTTACGGATCCCAGGAATACACCGGACGGTCGATGCACTGGGTGCACACTTACGTTTTGGACTGCATATGTGAATGGATGCTACACATTTACACTGTAAAACTAAACATCATGTCAGATGTTCTACTATACATATTTTGTATCTTTCCCAGCCCTGAGGAGTCACGTGAAAACTGTACCAACGCGACGAAACACGTGTCGGCTGGTTATGGAATGATTAAATATTCGGAAATCATGACAACGATTGCTTCTTACGTCTGATTACTCATGCTGTCTTGGATACTGTATAACCACATTGTATAATTTGTTCATTACTGTATATTGTACTCCTGGTGTGTGCCTAGGCATTTCTTTGATTTACATTGTTGCATGTCAGCTTTCCCTGACATACAATTAATAGAGTGGTTAAGGGCTTTTCCCACTCGCCAGTTGCACCACACTTAAGATTTTCACCACTAAACGTTTTGCATACACTTTTGGCAGAGCGCCCTTTAATCTACTCTGTGCTTCCCAAACCCTTTCCAGTCATTTCATCAAACATTATGATGGTATCATTTCAAAATACTTTAAATACACCTTCCTCAAATCATAAGGGAAAATTGCTAGTTGAAATTTCGTACGTCTGAGGTAAAGCATAAACATTCCATAATGGCTAGAGTTTATTTGTGGGTATGATATTATCTGTTGCCAGGAAACATGGGTTACATATCCCCACTATGTTCAGGGCTTTATAACATATTTTACACCAGCAATCCTGGCACTTTAAGGTAAAACAAAGGGCTGGCTTTTAACCTTGGTATCCCTTGCCCTTCCAGGTAGTTACCGGGACAAACTTAGCTTCACCCCAATTCAAACTTTTGTGGAAAGAAGGCAGCTCAAAGAAATTCTTGGTAACATAACAGATCCCCTGGGAGAACCTCAAACACACTTTATCCATATCCCACAAGGTGAAGCACTTAATTTGCTCACTTCTAGAGATTTCCTTCAATGTGCTCCTGACTTGTTAACCAATATTCTGGGCAGGGTGCACTTTAGTATAACTGATTGTATTCAGTTTTCTCGTGATTTGTTTTTGGATTATTTTGTAACAGAGAATGTGTTCAGTGATCATCATTTTTTCTCAATCTCTTACAACAAATGCCCATCTTTCTCCGAGTCACAATGTAATCCTTTTACGAAGGGGAGGGGGTGGTCGACAGACGGCGAGGGAAAATACAATTTATAAAAAGGAAACCACTTACCTTGCGCTCGCTGATGCGGTGAGCGCAAGGTAAGTGTTTTTATTTTTATAAATCTTATTTTCCCTCGTTGTCATCTGTCGATTCCCACCCCCACACCCCACCACTCTTACCAGGACGGGCCACTCCAAATATATATGATTCTATTAGGGAGCTTCAGATTGTCCTTGCACCATCACGCAAAGCTGAAACCTTACAGATGATTTCATTCAGACTGTTTACAAATACACACTGATTTCTTACATGCTGTCAACTGGTAATATGGGGCACGGTCCTTGTTCGAAAATGTCGGGTAGCCTATAAGAAGACACTTGGAAAAAGGTAATTAGTGATGATGAATGCAAATCTTTATTAGCTACCAGCTTCCTGAAAGATGCCGGAGAATTCTGGCAGGTGATCAATCATCTGTATTTCAGTAGCTCCATAGAGACAGGTCTCGAAACAGTGATCATGTCCAACACCTGGATAGACCATAAGGCGATATCCTTCCCCCAGGTAAATTGCCTGCTGCTAGAGGGGATGTCAATATGGGACAATCTAAAGGACTGCTATATATAGCAGCTATTACTTAATGCAGCTCCACATCAGGCCCGGAAGGGGTCATTGCACATTACATAGTAGGCACCGCTTTTAACAAACATCCTGACCGCGTTTAGCAGAAAGGGCCCTCCAAAACTTTGTCTACGTCAGAATAGTACCCTTCTTTAAAAAAAGAAGTAAGAGTGGCCCAAAATGTTATTGCCCTATACCGCTTATCAATTCAGTCACACAAATTATAGGCAGGATTTTATTGGAATACCTTGAAGCTCGAGACCATGATAACAACTTTATCTCAGATCTGCTGTTCGGTGTTCATGCTGGTCTCAGCATTAGTGAGCAAGTGTCTTAACCTCTACCTATTAATAAATACTCTGTAGTTAAGATGGAGCATTCATGGAGCCTTTCCAGACCTGAGATCGTCTTTTGACCATGTGAACCGCTCGCAGCTCTGGCCCATTACGATTGGCAGGGCGGGGAGAGCAACATTGTCAATTTTCTAAGACAGCTGAATGTGTGGGGGTATGGTAATAATGGCAAGACAACAAAACAAATTAATTTAGCAAGAGGAGTATGGCAGGGTTGCCTGCTGGTACCACTTTTGTTTACGTTTTACATAAATGAACTTGTTTGTGGGCCTTCAGCCATTGGGACTTGCCCACTCCCAGTGCTACTCTACGCAGGTGATGTTCTGGTTGTAGCCAAGATCCCACTTGGGCTGCACAAACTACTCGACCAATTCACAATTTTGTTAACAGATCTAGAGTTATCTGTAAGCCAATTGAAGGCCCACGTAATGGTTTATGGTTAATAAAAATAAGTCCTTTTTGGTAAATAATTACAAAATCATGTCTGTCTCAACCTTTCCATATCGGATGGTTCTACTTTATGACACTTCCACCTGGAATCCACCGGGATGCACTATGAAAGCAAATCTTGCGAGAAGTGTGTGACATTCTAAGTTTGTGGAAAATATGGTTCTCAAATCTCTAAAACAGCTGGTGGATGTATATAGAGGGACGTGTCTATCGGTTTAACCTACGGTTTTGGGTTATGGGGAATTAAGGATTACTTCACTATTCAAAGAATCAAGAATGGGTTTCTCAGAAGACTCTTGGCAGTCCCCCAGAGTACTGTAACATAGGTATGCTACGCAGAATTAAAACTAGTAACATATCAGACAATATTAGACTTCAGCCACTCCTCCTTTGGCGCTCAATGTGGACTAAGCCAGAAACCGTCTTTAATTTAACCATAGGATACTGTTGAACTGTTTGAAACTAGACTATGTGATAAAGTTCTCATGGCTAGCTTACATAAAAAATGTTAGCTACAGTCTGGATATCTCTGAATTGTTTAGGAATCTGGAGGCTTGCTTGCCCTTTTGCAAACATACAATAAAGGCCTGCTTTCTTGCTTGGAATAGACATAATAGGGACCACATCGAAAGTGCCAAAAGTATAATATCATACTAAGGCCTTGATTCTGTAATCCAGGTATGGAACTGTCTCTCCTGGGTCTCTAAAAACTATCACAGAGCTCTACGCACTAGGTTGAGACTGAACCCGCTGCCCTTTATAGTTGCTTTCCTGAGCCAGTTCTATATGCCACCAGTCTGGCAGTGCTTATGGCAGCTAAGGAAAAGGATCAAGTGGGGTTTTGGAGATTGGTGGCAAAGGGGAATCGTACCGGAGGGGTGGTTAAGGATGTGTTCCTTGACAAAACAACTTGGGTTGAGCATTTTTCAAAGTTATATAGGGCAACAGATGACATCGCTGAATTTGACAAAGATAGACTAGGTTTAAACCCAAGTGTAGATAAATTGGTGTTTGAGATAGAGGAAACAGTGCTAGCAATTGATGCAGTCAAAAATGGGAAGGCGCCCGGAGTAGACAAAATCCCGGGTGACCTATACAAGCATGAAATTAAAGTCTGGGCACCATACATTAATTCTTTATGCACTGTTTTAGCAGCAGGCGTTGATTTTCCGGATAGTTGGAGGGGTCTGGAAATCGTACTAATTTTTAAAAAGGGTAATAGGAGCGAACCAGCAAACTATCGCCCCATTAGTTTAATGGATATTTTACAGAAAATCTACGCAAGGCACATTTTAACACGTGTGAATATATGGATGGAGGAAAGCTCTGTACTTACTAAGTTCCAAGCTGGCTTCAGACCCAGAATAAGCACTATAGATCAGGTTTTTAGGTTTTGTTGTTTATGTTGGAAATATGTTCATATAAGGAAAGGGCATCTTTATGTTGCATTCGTTGATCTTAGGGCCGCCTTTGATCTTGTTTCATGTGAATTGCTATGGGAGTCCTTATATTCCCAAGGAATCCCGGCTTGTCTTTTACAGCAGATCATAAGGCTGCACGAAAATAATTATGCTAAAGTAAGATGGGGGCCAAATGGCGAACTAACAAACGCTATTCCAATCAAGCGAGGAGTGCGCCAGGGATGTGTGTTGGTCCCCACATTATTTTCAATGTTTGTTAATGATATCCCTTCATACCTAGAGGGTTGTAATAATGATGCACCAAAACTGAATGGAGAAAGGGTTTCGTCACTTTTATTTGCAGACAATACTATATTGATCTCACAAACACGTAGAGGTCTGCAATCCCTTTTAAATTCATTCCAAACATACTGCAACAAGAAAGGCCTTGAGATTAACACCAGCAAGACTAAGTACATGGCCATAAACCCCCATAAATCTTTTAAGGGGAACCTGTTCTTAAACGCCCAGAAGTTAGAATCTGTGCATAGCTTTGTCTACTTGGGTGTTTCACTGGATGCGAAACTCTCGTGGAAAACACAAGCGGAAAAAAGTAAAATTATATTTACACAGAACACACTGCCTATTATGAAAAAACACGGGGCGAGCCGTAGTAAGGCACTTGAAGTCTTTAAGTTTAAGGTCCAGTCGGCTGCTTTGTATGGGGCAGAAATATGGGGGCATCCTACAAGAATGTATTTGTAAATAGTGAAAATAAATTGTATAGGACTCTCTTATGGCTGCCAGCAAATACACCGTTATTACCTTTAATGCTTGACTTAGGCATGAAGCGCACGGATCATTAAGCTACCCTGAGACCTTTGTTGTTATGGGTGAGACTGTGGTGTACACCAGAGCTATCTGATTTTAGAAATGGTCTGGAGGAAATAATGAGATTGGATTTGAATTCCTCTAATATTTGGTTAAAACATGTGAGTTCTTGGTTAAACAAGATTGGGTTAGCACAGTTCTGGGAAGAGCCTTTGAGCTTAACCCAAAACTCAAAAAAATTGCTGAAAACTGCATTTTGGTCATACATCAAGCATGACTTGTCAAATGTCCAAGTGGGTGGTACTCTGATATGCAATTTTCTTATTTTTAAAGACAGTCCCTGCTTCAAACAGTTTTTAGAGGAGGTTCAACCACCATTGGCTAAAACTCTATACATGAAATTTAGATATGGAACCCTGAAAACTAACAAGACCCTAGCGAGATGGACAAGTAATTGCACAGACAAGACTAGTGACCAATGTATCATGTGCCAAAACAGCGTAAGAGAAGATGAGTCACATATCCTCTTTTTTTGTCCAGCTTATGTGGCTGCCAGGAAAAGATGGATTAAGCCTCTTTGTCTTAATATAGGAATACGCTCTTATAAGGAAGAGAAAGGATTATCAAGACTGATACTAGGCAGATGATAGTCTTTGGTGTTAGCAAATTTTTACTTGCAATACATTTTCTACGTGATAAAGTGGGTCTGTAGTTATAAAAAGAATTGTAATATAATTTAATTTTGAACTTTTCAAATGTAATGATTGTTCTCATTTTAGGCTAGCTATATATCCTACATATATTCACAATTTTAGAGTTACTACTATTGGGAAAAACGAAAAAATGAATTTAACTAATGTTCCCATTGCGTACTTTTAATTGATGCCTTTTTAAATTAATTTATAATGAGATTTTATTGTTTCGATTTCCTAACTGTATCCATAAATCCTCAAAATGACTTGCCCCTCTATGTGGATTTTAAATTGTGTGATGATTGGTTTTATGTATCTTTTATGGCTCTATTGTGCCGAAATAAAGATTATAAATGAAATAAGGGAGAATTTTGTATCAGCTTACTTGGTAAAATTATGAAAAGCGGAAATCTAATAAAAAAGCAGTTTCTTGTATATGAAGGTATTTTAAGAAAAATATTATTATCGACTTTGTTAAATGCTATGGATATGTCAATGTTATCATCTGTAATACGATACAAGTCATCTTATTGTGCCACTAAAATAAGTTCTGATTCACAGCCAGGGTGCAAGCCGGATTGTAAGACATATTCAAAGAATTTCCTCCACAAAATCTGGAAGTTGGATATTAGCCTTCTTTTATAGCATGTTTGTTTTCAATGAAGAAGAGACAGTGGCCAAACGTTGGCTGGTTCTTTCAGTTCACTAGTTCTCATACTTTTTACTGTTGGTCCTCAACTGTTGGTCCTCTCTTTTGCCAACAGAAAAAGCTGAAGGTTTTTGAAATGTACTTTAGGTGGGTACTCAGTGTGGCTCTCTTTTATTCACGTCTATTGCCACCACTCACACAGCCTTGGACCCTCCTCAGAATTTTTGCTCAACCTGCCATTAATCTCATTGGTTTTCACCAGGGAATCTAGTCTGCCAACCACCAGGGGGAGAACACCTTATCCAACCTCTGCCGCATCACTCTAGTCCAGCTGAACACACAGCCTACACAGCGGACACTTTAGGACTCTAGAGGGTTATGATTCCACTCGCCTGCCTCACTCTCCAAGCAGTGCTGACTACCCTCTTTAGGCCTGGAAGGAAATGAACTAGGCAAAGGACACTTGACCTTACAAAGTCATGCTCATTTTGGATTTGCTTTTGTTAAAAAGGTGGGGCAGAGCATCTCTAAGATGATCTCTAGGGTGAGACTGAAAATGTAACAGCAATTTATCTTCTGGTTTCAGGAAGGTTCCTCTCCTTGTAACCTCTTTAGCTGTTCCCCACATGGTTTTATTTCAAAGCACCAGGGTGGACCCTCCATTCCTACAACAATGCAAGACACACCCTATTAGCTCCATGTGTAACTCTTTGAACCGATAACATCATGTTAACCCTTTTCATTCCACAAACTACTTTAGAAAGAAAATGATGGACATCAATTGCTTTGATCACCTCACATACATTATATTATTTTGCAGGACCCCATCTGTACTTTTTCTATGTCATTGGTTCTGAAATGTACCTTGACTACTGTTCCACCCTGGTAATAACCAAAATATCTTTAACCTTGCTGTAGGAATCTGAAACCGAGCACCTGAGAGGCATATCACATTTCAGTTGAAACTTTCCTTTTCAGTGACCTCACCAGCTGTATATTGTGCAACACATTGCACTACTCCGAAAAGATGGTGCTAGGAGATTCCTCTTCAGCCAACCCTCACCTGTGGAAGAGGGATTCCTCCGGCTACTAGAGGAGTTAGATAGCTCTTTGACTAATTACCTCCAACATGGCCCCTATGTTGGTCAAACGTGTGGGAGTGTATTTAATTACAAACTCCAAAATTTCATGTTTGCATCTCTTTATATAGCCATTGCAAATTTCTATTTCTTTGATGGCCAGTCCAACTAGCCCCCATCTTTGCTAATCGTATATGTATTTTTGAAAGTTTGTTTAATGTTATTATGGTATACTCAAAAGAACAGATTTGCTCTCACCTATCACTACATAAAACCCCTTCAGAAGGCTGACCAGGGATGGCAAATTATGCAATGTTCTGTATCCAATCCAGAAATGTTCATGTATCTTTCTTTCATGTAAAATATGAGCAGTGTTCCCTTTCACAATTAAGACAATTGAAGGTTTTTTATGGCAGACCCCCTTTAACCTAAAATGCTTTCTTGGTAACAGCATCTCTCATTTTCTCTAGGCTCTTACCTCTCCTTTTTGACAAAGTTAAAACCAAATTCTCAAATAGAAGTCCAAAATTCTAATTTATGCTTCACGTGCAGGTCAAGAAAGAACAGGAATCATAGAAATTCCTTAGAACGCCCAAGGAGTGTCCTGTAAGGTCTTCACAGCTCGCGTAGCTTATATTGTCCCATCAAAACTTTTGCAGAATATAGTAAGAATCAGTTTAGACACAACACTTGTACTAGACCTTAGTTCAGCGTACGTGTGCAAAAAGTGCCATCTACAGACACATATGCAGATCATGATTCATATAATCATGTTTTAGAAGGTTTAGACTTTCACATGGAATATAGAATTGATATCTTATGTTAACAAAACTTGATAAAATGTACTTTCACCTATGACACTAAATATCAGCTCTTTAAGCAACATTGAGGGAGAAGAGTACCAGTGGTTTGTTTTGAATATTGTATTTCGATGGTCATGAAATTGAGGCACAAGACACTTTCACAGGGTTGAAGCCAGGGTCGGACTGGGCACGGAGGAGAGAGGGGGGGTGCATGGGGTGCTAGCTAGAAGCACTGCTCCCGCTTTTGTTACAGGGGGCTGATATTGCAGCACTGCTTCAAAACCGGCCACCAGTGACAAAACCGGCCCCCACGGGTACAAAACTGGCCCCCACCCCATTTTGGAAGGTGGCAGGTCTGAAACATCATAGATATCAGTTACAACTCCTATTTGTTTGTGAATTGTTCCCAGCACCAAGCATACCAATAGAACTGATTGAGAGAGGAGGCTCCTGATTTTTGAAGCACAAAATGACTTTACCTGAGCTGACCCCTGCCTAAAATTGTCTCTGCTTCATATAAGTCAATGGGGAAAATATGTTCCCTAATTTTTGTACTACAAAATGTTGGTTTCATGCAGCCTTCAAATGGGGGTGGACTGTGACAGGCTATACAATACCATGTAATTCTAGTGTACGTTCAAGTCTCGTGATGAAAAAAAATATTTCTTATTGCCCAACTGCTCATTTTATCGACCTCTGTGTAGTGTGCGCCCTAGCTTCCCGTCACTGTACGTGTGACGCAAAACATCACGACGGGAAGCGGTGATGACTGCGCATGCGCGAACGGTGGTTCGCGCTCCAGAGTGCCCGGAGCGTTAACGCTGCTATACGCTCGGCGCTCTTTCTGCGAATTGTAATTACCCATATTAAACCTACCATTACACAATAAGTCCTGGGTCCTAGTCTTCATTTAAGTGGAGTACACGACTCCACAGTGGCGACGAGGAGTGGGATCTCCCACAGACACCCTCCTCAACAGGAAAAAGTCGAGGAGAGAGAGAAGGAAGACCTGGGGACATCACAGACTCAAGCTGATACCTTGTCCAATGGAAACCTAAGGCTGGAGGAGCAGAAGGAGCATGGCAGAGGCGTGCAAGAGAGAGCGACACCCAACCAGTGCCCCAGAGCCAGAAGGCACGAGAGACCGGCAAATAAAGCAAGGTAGGAGGGCAGCATTGCCCCGATAAGGCCCTGGCGGAAGGAGGAAACAGTGGAGTAGGGGGAGGAAGAGAACCCCGTCCCGACACGGAGCAAGAGGAGAATACCAGTGCGCCAGGCAGCCCCAAGAACCGGGGAGAAAACGCCAGCGCGACTGGCAGCCCCAGAAATCAAAGGGAAGAACCAGAGCGACAGGCAAAAATGAGCACCCAAGCGACCTCGCTCACAGCACTGATGCCATTTCTGCCCAAACCAGGCGAACCCCAGATGAAGTGGGAGGACTGGAAGGAGTACTTCAAAAACTACCTTGAAGCATTAGAAGATGAAAGCGGGGAAGAGTTCTCGAGTGCAAGGAGAAAACGAATTCTGCTGCATAACCTGGGCCCTGAAGGAATCAGAGTGTTCAAGAACATAGAGCCAGCGCCCTGGCAAGAGCCTGACGACGATGTGTACAAACATGCCCTGGAAGACCTGGACACGCACTTTCGCCCGGCGGTATGTGTCTCCGTCGATCGCTTCAACTTTCAACAGAGAAAACAAGGTGAAGGAGAACCCATCGAGGACTACGTTGCAGCTTTAAGGAGGCTAGCGGTTACATGCAAGTATGGAACACTCCAAGGTGACTTTATAAAGGATCAGATCGTGATGCACACCACCAATAAGGCCGTACAGGACAAGTTGTGGGCACACGGCGAAGCGACACTAAAGGAGGTAATTGCGATGGTGAAGAAAGCGGAGCTTTCGAAACGTTGCGCTGAGGCGGCGAAAAGAGAGAATGTGCAGAGAGTGATGGTCAACAAGGTGGATGCCGCCGAAGCGTCAGGCAGAAACAAAATGGCGCCAGGAGAGAGCAGAGGAACCAGCAAATGGGCGGGAAAACCGGGGCAAGCAGGGAAGCAAGTAGGGGACAGCAAAACCGCATGCTACAGGTGCGGAAGCACGAACCACGCGGCCCAAGACAAGCGATGCCCGGCTTTCCGCGCCAAATGCATGTACTGCGGCCTGATGGGCCATTACGAAAAGGTGTGTCGGCGGAAAGGGAAGAAGTCGATGGTGAACTTCATTGCACAAACTCAACCAGAATTGGAAACGGAGGAGGTATCGGATGAGGACGATCGGGTGCTATGCATCGAAGAACAAGTGATGGGAATTGACAACAAGCGCTCTGATAAACCGCGTGCAGACATGCTGATCGGGGGAGTCAAGATAAGAATTGCAATAGACTCGGGGTCCCCGTATACCATAGTCCAGAGGTCGGTGTGGGAAGAAGAGTTTAAGCCCATTCTGGGTTCCAAAATGGAGCGACCAGACATACGTCCGAAATCGTACACAGAAAACCCCATCCCCATGGTAGGCTACCGGAGCCTGAAATTCGAATTCAGAGGGAGATCTGCAGTGTGCAAACTGTACGTAGCAGAGAAAGGCCCCTCTGTACTAGGATGGCGAGATCAGGGAGATCTTGGAATCGAACTGGATCCGGGAGGTGCGGAACAAGTGTTGCTGACGGACTGCAGTAAATGGCCAGACGTGGAGAAAGTGAGAAGAGACTTCCCCAAAGTGTTCGGGGGGAAGGTAGGCAAATTGGAGAAGTTCATGCACAAGATAGTACTAAAAGAGAACTCCCAGCCGGTGTCCCACAAGGTCCGTAACATACCCATAGCGGTAAAAGAAGCGGTACGACTCGAACTGCACAGACTGGAGGAACAGGGAATCATCGAACCCATCGACAGTTCGGAGTGGTTGGCGCCCCTAGTGGTTGCCAGAAAACCTAACGGCAAGGTGCGTTTGTGCGTGGACCTGCGCGAGTTGAAAAAGTGCCTCGTTGAAGAAAAATTTTCCTTGCCAAGGATCGAAGAAAAGTTAGCCATAATGCGAGGGGTCAAGTGGTTTTCCACGGTGGATCTCACGTCCACCTATCATCAAATAGACTTGCACACATCCAGCCGGAGGTTCACATCGTTCATCACGCCCTACAGATGCTACAGGTTTCGCAGGATGCCCTTAGGGCTAGCATCCGCCACAGCGGTGTTCCAGAAACGAATGCACCGCCTGTTCAAGGATGTCGATGGCATCCAGTACTTCCAAGACGACATCCTGGCCATGGGGATGGACCAGGAGGACCATGACAGGAAACTATACAAAGTACTGGGTGTGCTACAGGAGAAAGGCCTGACGGCGGAATGGGAAAAGTGTAAACTGGGCATGACAACTGTCACGTACCTGGGGCACGAAATAGGCGGACAAGGGATCACCCCCAAGAAAGGAAATGTAAAGGCCATTTGCGATGCCAGAGCCTAGGCATCGCAGAGTACTATAGCAGGTTCGTCCAGCACTTTGCCACAAAAACCCACAAACTGAGGCAGCTGGTCAGGGAAAAGACGGCGTTCCAGTGGGATGAGGAAGCGCAAAAGGAGTTTGAAGAGTTGAAAATGAACATCAGCCTAGCGGTGCAGCTACACGGGCACGATCCCACAGGACAAACGATCTTGACTACGGATGCCAGCGAGAAGGGGCTCGGAGCGGTACTGGCGCAGGAGAGAGAAGATCACACAGTGGAAACCCTGAGTTTTGCGTCCAGAGCGTTATCCTCCACGGAACAAAAGTTTAGCGTAATTGAGAAAGAAATGCTAGCTGTAACATGGGCCATGGGGAAGTTCCGACAGTTCCTGTGGGTAACGAGATTCCGTTTGCAGACCAACCACAAACCACTGGTCAAGGTGCTAACCTCGAGTGGACACGACACGGCCACTCCGCACATAGCCAAGATGACCCTTAAGCTTTTAGACTACAGGTATGACGTAGTATACATTCCTGGCACGCGTAATAAAGTTGCGGATTATCTCAGCAGGGCCGCGGCCATGGAAGATGCACCTAATTCTGAATTGGAGAATGAGGAGATGGTAGCTGTGATGGAGGACACGGAAAAGGCTATCAGCAGGCAGGAGTGGGCACAAGCTTATGAAGAAGATGAAGACTTGCAGGAAGTCAAAGACTGCCTCATTAAAGGGTGGCCAGAAAAGAAGACACTGAGGGAAATGATCAGAAAATTTTATGAGGTGCGAGGAGAATTATCAGTGAGCGATTCCGGCATCTTCTTGTATCGAGGGGACAAAGTAGTTCCCCCAAAATCATTGGTTGCAACCCTCCTGTGTCAGCTACATGAAGGTTACTTAGGCATCGTCAAAACCAAGGGAATAGTGAAACAAATGTACTGGTGGCCGGGAATGGATATCCAAGTGGAGAGGGGAAACATCACTTACAACGCAACTTTTACCACGCAATGCTTTTACATCGCAGCTTTTACAACGCAAACCATTACAACGCATTGTGCTGGGGGGCGCTCTAGGATAGGGAATATGTTTAACTTACTATCCAACACCTTCCCTAGTGTCCACGGGGACTGGAGTTGGAATAGTAAATTAAACTATTCACTATCCAGCACCCCAAAGCGCTATGCGTTGTAATGGTATGCGTTGTAAAACTCGCGTTGTAAAAGCGTGCGATGTAAAAGCATGCGTTGTAATGTCGTACATCCGTGGAGAGACACGTAAGAGACTGCGCCCAGTGCCAATGCGCTGACAAAACATTGAAACCATTAAGGCCAGCACTAGGTAGATTTGAACGCCATGTAATCCATGGGAAGATGTGTCAGTTGACATTCTTGGTCCAGTGTTGGATGACCAAGGGACAGCGAAGTACTTGTGTGTTATGGTGGACAAATATTCCAAGTGGCCGGAAGTTCATGTGCAAGAGGAAATGGAGTCCGACACAGTGATAAAGTTCCTCACATCTGTGTTCCTAAGAGAGGGGATTCCGGGAACTATCCTGACAGACAATGGCCCACAGTTCACATAGGAGAATTGGATCAGGTACACAGAGAGAAATGGAATCAAATCCAAGCATACTTCAGTGTACTACCCCGCGAGCAATGGACAGGTAGAAAGGTTCAACCGGGTCCTCATGGGGTCCATCCAAGCTGCCATAATGAAGGGCAAAGACTGGGAAGCATAAATCCAGAGCATGATGTGGGCGTACAGGATCACACCCACTTCGACTGGGTACAGCCCCTTCCAAATCTTAAGGGGTAGGCACCCCTTTACTAAGGACAATGTGATTTGGAGAGAAAAAAACGTCACCAGCAAATGGTCCCCGGCAGTAGTCCAGCATAACCTGGAGAAGGCGCAGAGGGTGTACACTGAGCACTACAACCGGAGAAGGAATGTGAGAGAAGAGGATCTGGAAAGAGGAGAATGGGTGAGGGTAAAGTTGGCAGTACTGAAAAAGAAAGGAGAAAGTAAGTACAGCCCACCCCTACAAGTGGAAGAAGTGTATGATCGAGCTGCGTTACTCAGTGACGGGAAGGTGTGGTCCCAAGATCGTATGGCGAAGATAAACAAAATCGTACGATGGCCTACAGAAGAAAGAAGCAATCACTCAGTCCTTACACAAGAGGATGGGGTGGAAGGTGCGGCTGCAGGAGACGACGACCAAGAAAGCGAAGGAGAACAAGTAAGGAGAGAAGATCCAGAAATACTGAGTGGTAGAGAGACAATAGCCGAAAGGGGTGTCACGCCCCAGAGAGGTGAACCAGTTATGCAGAGAGATGCAGCGGTGAGTCATGCACCAGAAGGGGCCCGTGAAGTCACCTCTCCGGTAAGGTGCACACGTGCAGGAAGAAGGGTGGTCAGACCTACACGCTTTAGAGACTTTATATTGGAAGACTGTTGAACTTAAGAACTCAGTTATTGTGTGTATGAAAAAAGGGAGATATGTAGTGTGCGCTCTAGCTTCCCGTCACTGTACGTGTGACGCAACACGTCACGATGGGAAGCGGTGATGACTGCGCATGCGCGAACGGCGGTTCGCGCTCCAGAGTGCCCGGAGCGTTAACGCTGCTGTACGCTCGGCGCTCTTTCTGCGAATTGTAATTACCCATATTAAACCAACCATTTCACAATAAGTCCTGGGACCTAGTCTTCATTTAAGTGGAGTACACTGTACACGGCTCCACACTCTGAAAATGAAAAGCTGAGAAAACCCAAGGAGATTAGAACCTGCAATCGCTAGTTTAAAAACAGAATCCTGCATTGAAAGCATTAGCCCACTGCGCCACCATACCCAGATGAATGCTAAATAAACTCTATAACGGAGTTCACGAGGCCCTTCTCTCATGTCAGTTCAATACGACAGAAAGCAGACGTGGGGAAAACCTCTACTTTTTTACCCGGCTGATAGATTTGGAAAGAGTGTGTGTTGCACGGAATGCGGACCTGTCCAGCCCCGGTTGGTCGTGCACCTGCTCAGCTGTAAGTTCTTGAGAGACGCGGTGACCTGCTGCAGCGCGCGCGGACGCGGGAGGGGTGACGGAATGACGTCGACGTCTGGCTTCATTCCTGACTAGGGAGAGAGAGGGCCTGGCCAGCACGCGGGCAGGCGTGCATCAGCGCGCACCACTGGAGGCCGATAATTGAAATCAGCGCAAGGGAAGGGTCAGGAATTTAAGAGGAGGAAAACGCGGCCCAGCTGCTGCCGATTACCCAGCAGGTTGTTAACTTTCGCAGCCACGCCATTCGGCTCTCGAGCGGCACCCGGGGGGGCGGGTCAGCGAGAAGGGTGGGTAGAATTTGGGAGAAGATGGAATGCCTGAAGTCAAGAAAAACACCAGGCTTCGCTGCAGGGCTGCAACACCTGCGACGGGGAGGAATGCCGCGCGCGCCGATACCAGGCCTTCGAGATGACTTATGCCAAGTGCCAGAAACCCTCAGAATAATAAACAGTTCCCGTATGCAGTGGATATCAGTAACGCGGATTGCCCCCAAAATTCAACCTCCTGCTCGGTTTAAATCTTTTTTTTCTTGCAACATCTGGTTTCTTGTAACCTAGGATTCCCGAGTCGTAGCGGATTAAAACGCTGTATGGAAATTGTAAAATGAAATACTGTGGTTATTTTTCAAAGTTTGGGATTCCTTAGCGACTGTTTTTTTTTTTAGCTCTGCTACATAACATCAACTCTGAAAATTGTAAGTGCTTGAAATTGCATTAAAACATGAATCACTCCAGTTTACATCTCACGTTAATGGAGTCCAAACTTGCAGTAAACAGATAACTACCCTGTTTTAAAAGGGAGAGTGAGTGGTAAAGCCCTGGAACACATATCAGACTGATGTTGCATGGTGTCTGGGTGGGCAAGTTGAGTAGTCTAGCACCCGAGTGCAGCACGTGCAGTGTGCTGTGTGGAATGAACATGGATTCGTTTTTGTGCTCCATTGAGTGGAGCAGCGAGGAGGCAATGTGCAACAGTGACCAGACGTCCTGGATTTTGCCAGGACGGTCCCGGTGTTCCATGTCCTGGCAGATTTCAGGAAATTTAGCTCATGCCCCGGTTTTTAAATAGAGTCCACTGAAAACGGCGGGAGGTGCTTCTTATGTTTTACAAAGCAGGGACAGTTAACAATTGTTTCAAGAAAGCAATTTATTTAACAGGCAAGCTACTGGGGTTAAAAATTGCATTTTATGTATGTTCTTACTGCCTGTTCTCTCATTCTCTGCTGAGGAGCACAGTCATTCTACGCACTCACTCGCTTGAGGTAAAATTGTAGTCCTTCTATTTTTGTGAAATGGCCCAGTTTTTGGCTATAAAATTCTGGTCACCCTACAAGGAGCACTAATGCAAACAATGGAATTGCCCCCACCTCATGCCCTGGCTTGGTAGTAAGACATCTCTAGCTGGGATGCAGAGGCCCCCTCGTGGCCCTGGGCCCTGATATGGTTCTGCTGCACTATTGATCCTTGTGACTTGGGGTGAATGTTTGCATTGTCCAGCATTCTGTCCATCAATTGTTTCTTTTGCATATTTCTCCCTAAGTGGGAAGTGTATTACCAGACGTGGGTCCCGTGCTTACTACACCACTGGGTTCAAGCTAGCCTGGCTGATGAAGGGTGATGCCCTGAAACTGGTCCCAGGATGCTTGTTTCCGGTCCAGGGAGGACCTGGCTTGGCAGTTTGGGCTGGACTGTTCCCACATGAAACAGGGTCAAGAGTGATTTGCATATGGCTGGGTCCAAACTGGGGTGGTGTGGTGAGCAAAAGAATGATGGATTAAACCCAGATCCTTTTTCCTGGGGTGAATGGTTTGCATTGTTCAGCATTCCGTCCATCAATTGTTTCTTTTGCATAAGTCTCCCTTAGTGGGAGGGTATGCCCACACGTGGGTCCCGTGCTCACTACACCACTGGATGGCTGATGAATGGTGATGCCCTGAAACTGGTCCCAGGATGCTTGTTTCCGGTCCAGGGAGGACCTTAGGCTTGGCAGTTCGGGCTGGACTGTTCCCACATGAAGCAGGGTCAAGAGTGATTTGCATATGACTGGGTCCAAACTGGGGTGGTGTGGTGAGCAAATGAATGATGGATTAAACCCAGATCCTTTTTCCCGGGGTGAATGTTTGCATTGTTCAGCATTCCATCCATCAATTGTTTCTTTTGCATATGTCTCCCTAAGTGGGAAGGGTATGCCCAGACGTGGGTCCTGTGCTCTCTACACCACTGGATTCAAGCTAGCCTGGCTGATGAAGGGTGATGCCCTGAAACTGGTCCCAGGATGCTTGTTTCCGGTCCAGGGGGGACCTGGCTTGACAGTTTGGGCTGGATTGTTCCCACTTGAAATAGAGTCAAGAGTGATTTGCATATGGCTGGGCCCAAACTGGGGTGGCGTGGTGAGCAAAAGAATGATGGATTAAACCCAGATCCTTTTTCCTGGGGTGAATGTTCAGCATTCCGTCCATCAATTGTTTCTTTTGCATATGTCTCCCTAAGTGGGAAGGGTATGCCCAGACGTGGGTTCCATGCTCACTACACCACTGGATTCAGACTAGGCCGGCTGATGAAGGGTGATGCCCTGAAACTGGTCCCAGGATGCTTGTTTCAGGTCCTGGGAGGACCTGGCTTGGCAGTTCAGGCTGGACTGTTCCCACAAGGAACAGAGTCAAGACTGATTTGCATATGGCTGGGTCCAAACTGGGGTGTTGTGGTGAGCAAAAGAATGATGGATTAAACCCAGATCCTTGTGACTGGGAGTGAATATTTGCATTGTCCAGCATTCCGTTCATCAATTGTTTCTTTTACACTATTGATTGACACACCCCTGACTTCATTATGAGATGTCCGGTAAGTAGACGGGGAGCTACGAGGGCCAGAGTTAAAGAATCTGGCTGGTCCATCCTCTCCAATTACCAACCATCACAAGTTTTTGAACTTAGAGAATAACAGGCTGAACCTGGATTTACTGGGTCCAACACCACATGCAATCCCCTATCAATGCAAATTTGGTTTTACCAGGTGCATTCTTGAAGCCAGTAAAACCAGAATTCTGTTGGGACTCCGCTAGACTGTTGAGCAATCTATATCCATGGCACAGTATCTGAAACACATTGCATATGGAGAGTGGTGCAGTTTGTGGATGGAGCATATTGTAGGCAGATTTTTCTGCATATGAGATGATGGGCCAGATGTAGGTAAATCTCATTTACCGATTCATAAATACCGAATTTTACCGATTCGGTATTTATGAATCTGTAAATGAGATGTACGTAAAAATTCGGTATTTTTTACCGAATCAGTAAGATTCGGTATTTACCGATTCGGTAAATACCAAATCGGTATTTGCTATTGAATCCTATGGGCCTTGAAGCCCATAGGATTCAATAGCAAATACCGTTTCGGTATTTACCGAATCAGTAAAAATACCGAATTGCTAAGGGGGACAGGGTGTCACTTTGACACCCTGTTGCACCCCTGTAACTGGCGTTTGCCCCATGTGGCACACATACATGCCCTTAGGGCATGTCTGTGTGCCACATGGTACATGTGTACATGCACAGATGTGCATGTACACAAGATTTCGGTTTTTACCATGCAATTGTATTGCATGGTAAATACCGAATTCTAAAGGCTCTGTAGCACTGTTAGAAGTGCTACCTACATCTCAAAAGACATATTCGGTATTTTCACCGAATGGTAATTTTACCAAATCGGTAAAATTTACAGAATCGGTAAATTTACCGATTCTGTAATTTTATTGATTCGGTAAAATTACCGATTCGGTAAAATTACCGAATATGTCTGTTTTGTGAGCCCCTACATCTCCATAGCCCTTTACCGGTCGGAAACGGCCGAAAATCGGTATTTTCGGCCGTTTCCGACCGGTAAAGGGCTACCTACATCTGGCCCTATGTACCTGAACATGTTACAGCTGAACTGTTGCCCACATTGTGTGCAGAGCTTGACGCGCATCCAATATTGGATGTTGCTCATATCACATATGGGCTGTGGTATTGATTACATTTTGGCTATGGCTCAGACTGCATGGGAAGTAACACATATCGCTTGTGGGAATGGAAGCCATTGCCTGCAGGTTGTGTTGTAAAGTCTTTATATAGCTTGTGGAGCAGATTTATAATGGTGTATGGAAACATTTCATGTGACACATTGCATTTGGAGTGTGGCATAGATGAAGTGAGCAGAGCAGTCCAAACTATATGTTGTATTGGTCTAAGTAGGCAACACACCTTAGTGTGGGAATCACTGCAATTATAATACGGTGCAGTCTGTACATTGAGTGGATGGCTAAAGCAGACTGTATGGAAGAAATTGTGTGTGTGGCCTGGCACTTACGGCATGTTGAGGTGGACACAGAATTTGTGAGCACTGTACCCCAAACCTATGAAATTTATTTTGAGAGGACTCTTTGGTCTCAACGAGCTGTTGATCTCTGCAGCCAGTTATTAGTAAATGCACTTGCTACCGCAGCAGAACTATGCACGTTTCCCATTCTAGTCTAGTGTACCATGGCTGCATGTTCTGCAAGAACTCTGGGATTCAGGAGGGGAGGCTACCCTGTTGTTTTCTTTAGTCCTCTCTAGCTTGCTAGCTTCAGCATTGGTTTCCTAGGGCCCGCGCATTTTTCAGGGCCCCACACCCTTTACTTATGAGAATAAAGCATGGGAGGAGCGGAAACCCTACAAATCCCTACAACATTCACTACTGATTTAAAAGCAAACCTACTCTATTTAATAATGACAAGACATCTAACATGCCTAATACCAGCATATGACAGCAGATGCTGTGAGTTTTCTGTGCCGGGCTCCACAAAATATTCAAAATGCCGGTCTGTATAGAAAGGTGCATGCATGCAGGAGGCAGTGGGGATCCTGAATGCATGCACAGTTATACCACATATATGACCCTTTCCCAGGTGATGATTAAAAGATGGAGGCTGGTGATCAAACATGGCTCCTTACGTGCAACTTAAAAATGTTTTCACTCTGTAACCGTGCAATATATTTTCATGCTTAACTTTACTTTCTTTTTACTTTCACCGTTGACTGAAAACCTGCCTATCATTTCAACACAAAATGAACATGCACACATTTTATTCACAGAGAAGTTACTAATAATTGGGTCTTAAAAAAATAGTCTTACTTA
Organism: Lissotriton helveticus; assembly: GCF_964261635.1. Taxonomy (NCBI): domain Eukaryota; kingdom Metazoa; phylum Chordata; class Amphibia; order Caudata; family Salamandridae; genus Lissotriton; species Lissotriton helveticus. The sequence continues at coordinate 1,550,185,062 of NC_136059.1, forward strand.
TAAGCCCAAAATGCAACTTAATATTATGGATTTCAAAAGACACTCTAACTGAAATATTTGAATATGATGGTTTGAATTGGTTAACAGCAATACTGTTTGTTTCTAATTAGAGTTGGACGAGCCTAAAAATTAACAGTGAGAGCCAAGCCAACAGTGTGGCTCGGCTCCGAGCCCACGCTCGAGAAGAGCCCTGAAAATGTTTGCTTTGTAAATCTTACAACAAACATCACATATAATGCGACAAAGTCTCCATAAAATAAAATCAAAAAGTGTATTGACATGTGGAAGCCTTGACATTAATACTTCACATTACACAAGGTCACATTTATTTTTCAAATGCACAATGATATTAAGTGATTTCCCAACAATCACAGTGTTTGGGACAAGACTTAAACGTGCTCCCCAGTTCTTAAGTTGGCATCTCCTGGGTAGAGTGAGGATGGCAATCAGAAGCCGCATGAACACTCGGCTTGTGATGGGCTCCAGGTTCCAACACGACCTCAAGCTGAGCCAGAGCCAGACTTCAGGCTCGAGCTTTCACTGGCTCGCCCACCCCTATTTCTAATTATCTTTATCTGCACAGCTCACAACACTTGAACATATAGCCCTGTTCAACAGAAAAAGGCAGAGAAGGAAACAGATTTGAAAAATACATCATTGGTCTTTCTACTGTACCTTTGGCATGGGGAACTGGCATGCCCCAGAACAATAATACGCATCAAAAGACTTGGGTGAAATAATCCATTCACTCCAGCCGATGTCCGCAAAGTCCACTTTGAGGTAGCGCCGAGCACAGTTTTTTGGTTCATTCCACTGCTTCCTCCTCGCCTTCTTAAGGGTCTGCTCATCAAACTGGAGAGTCTGGCTTTTCTGCCGGTTGCTCTTCTTTGGCTTCTTCTTGCCCTTTGTCCTCTCCGCAGGCTTTGTTTGCAGGGATTTGTAAGGTTTGCGCTCTTCCCATGCCTCATCCTCATTGTACTGATACTCTGCGCCTGGCAGCTCATTGTTCTGCAAGGGCAAAAGAACATCTGCAGACCGTTTCCTCCTCTGCTCAACTGCAGCTGTCTTTGAGGGTTTCTCTAGTCTCAATGGGCCAACAACCAAGGAATTCCGATGCCCCTGCAAACTAGACACCACACTGTCTGGCTCAGAGATGGCAGAGTCATTTGCATACACAAGTATGTATGGCACCTGGCTGGATGACGACCTTTTCCAAAGAGGAATTCCTGGTGACGTGATGTTGACTCCAATCAAAAGCTCCTGTTTCTGGTTCGCCTCACGCAGGACCTGAGTAATGTCCTTCCACTGCCAAGGTAACATGTTTGATATGTTTAAAACAAAATGGCCAAGGGCTCGGGTGTGGTTCTCCTCAGATGCAAAGCCCCAGAGGGTAAGAGCTACCTGAACCCCTTGTTTCCTGGGCCCATGGCGCTGGCACCCACCCGAATGAGAACACCTCCAACTCGCGTTCAAAGAATCCCCAATATAGTAATGCAGCGTAGCAGACAAAATATTTTCTGACTTTGTCAGCGATGTCAGATTGAAAACGTGAACTTCTTTTCCGCCAGCATTTCCTGAAATAAATACAAGAGAAATAATGAGAGAAACGTCTGTTTGAGGTTTTTTGTATATAATTCGTCTGTTCTCCAAAACCATGTTGGCATGGCCCTAAAACAGATGATCTAATGAGCTTCATTACCATCATGTTCAGTTCACAAAAAACAATAAAAATACTTTCTTTTATTTTTCACTTCACAAACATTTCAAGAAGTATCCAAGAAAACTGCACGAGACACAGGTACTATTGGAAACATCATGTGTCACATCCCTTGGGGTCAAATACCTCCTATGAGGAAATGTTTATAGTGTTGATTTAAGCAGAGGGGGAATAGTGCCCGCTCTGCAGATGCACATTTTTTCTGCATGGGCATAAACATTTCCCCGTGGAGAAATGTGTTCTTCTACACCCCCACTAAATCTGGAGATAGTATATTGCTCTGCTTACCTTGGAACAGGAGTTACTCCAGTCCTTGGCTGGAATAAACTATTTCCAGGTTAAAAGGGCAGCAACGACCCCAAATCCACCACCCTCCTTGACAACCTCGCCAACATCGGACTAAAACAACTCGTCACCACACTGACCCACAAAGCAGGACACACCCTCTACCCCATCTTCGCCGGAGAAAATAGCATCCACTTCAGTAACACCACGCAACCCCTGTGGACCAACCACCACTTCCTCGTTGACAAACCCAAGCCACCCAAACCTGCTCCGTACCCCCGAGAAGGGGCTGGATCAAAGTCACTAAGGAACAACTTAACTCCACCCTCAACCGCAACACCCCCACTGCTGCAACTTACTCCAACTTTGCAGCCAGGGTACCCCACACCTAGATCACCAACTGTGCAGACAAGCGCTCCCGCTACGCAACCCAGACAAACAGGGCCCTAGGAAAGCCTCCTGGTTCACCACCGACCTCCAAGAACCAAGAAGACAGGCGCACCTACAGAAGAACTGGAGAAACAGCAAGATGTGGGAAAGCTACACCACCTACAAGAACGCTATGACGGAATACCACCAAAGCATCATAACCACCAAAGGAACCTTCATCCACAACAAAATCCGCGTCCACTCCAGTAACTCCAAGGAATTCTTCAGCATCATCCAGGAATTCAGCGAAGCCACGGACATCATTCCCTCCCAGGACCTCTGCGACAAGCTCGGATCCTACTTCCACCTGAAGATCACAAACCTCTACAACAACTTCAACAACCTCACACCTGATTTCGCAGCCACTCTCCCGGCAACGCCAACCTGCCCACTATCTCCTCCTTGGCCACGGTCACGACCGAAGAGACTGCATCAACCATGAGAGGCATCCACTCAGGGGCTCCCACTGACCGCTGCCCACCACACATCTACCATAGACTATAACGCGCCATCAACACCACCTTCGAAACCAGCACCTTCCCCGATGACCGGAAACGCACAGAAGTCAGGCCCCTGCTCAAGAAGCCCTCAGCAGACCCCACGGACCTTAAGAACTACCGGCCCATCTCGCTCCTCTCCTTCACGGCGAAAGTCGCTCAGAAGACATCAACGCAGAACTAACAAGATTCATCGAAGATAACGTCATCCTCAACAACTCTCAATCCGGATTCCGCAGCAACAACAGCACCAAGACCAACCTACTCGCCGCCACAGACAACAACCACATCTCTTTGACCAAGGCCATGCCGCAGCTCTGATTCTATTAGACCTGTTGGCAGCATTCAACACCATCTCCCACGCACTCTCGCAACCAGATTACACGACACTGAGATACAAGGAACTGCCCTCGACTGTATCCGATCGATCCTCAATGCCAGAAGCCAAAGGGTCTGGCTGCCACTCTTCCTCTCTGAAGCCACAGAAATCAACTGCGGAGTCCCACAGGGATCATCGCTCAGCTCAACCGTCTTCAACATCTACATGACCTCGCTCGCCGCCATCGTCCAACAGCACGGCCTCAGCATAGTATCCTACGCCGATGAAACCCAGCTCATCCTCTCCCTCACGAAGGACCCCACCACCACCAGACCCAACTTCCAGGAAGGAATGCAACACGTCGTAGCCAGGATGAGCAACAGCTGCCTAAACCTCAACTCAGAAAATACGGAAGTCCTCGTTCTCGGAACCACCCCATCGGCATGGAGTAACACTTGGTGGCCCACCGTCCTCGGCAGCCCCCGAACCCCACAGACCATGCCAGAAACCTCGACATCGTACTCAACTCCTCCCTCTCCATGAACCGACAGGTAAACACCGTCGCCTCCAGCTGTTTCAACACCTTCCGCATCCTCCATAAGACCTTTAAATGGACCCCCCCCCCCGAGTCAAGAAAGACAGTCACCCATGCACTCGTCACCAGCAGGTTGGACTATGGTAACGCCCTCTAAGGCAGCATAAACAAGTCCCTACTCCGCAAGCTCCAGACTATACAGAACACCGCCGCCAGACTCGTCCTCGGCATCCCTTGACAAGAGCGCATCAGCCAACACCTACGGTACCTCTACTGGCTCCCCATCGAGAAGAGAGTCACTTTCAAGACACTCACCCACACCTACAAATGCCTACACAACACTGGACCCCAATACCTCAATGACAGAATCACCCTCCACGTACCCAAAAGGAACCTCCAATCCGCCAACCTCATCCTCGCTGAAACACCAGGCATCCACAGAGCCAAAGCAGGGGGGAGATCCTTCTCCTACATCATGGCCAAGACCTGGAACGAGCTCCAGATCGACATCAGATGCGTCCTCTCCCTGAACACCTTCAAGAAGACTCTCAACACCTGGCTCTTCAGCGGAACAGAACTGCTGACAGCACCTTGAGACCCTCACGGGTAAATAGTGCGCTTACAATTCCCTGATTGATTGAGCGTCCCATCAGGTAAGAGTGATGGGGGGGTATTTCGACAGACGAGGACGAGGGAAACATAATTATTTATTTCATTTTCCCTCTAGGTCGTCTGTCGAATACCTCCAACCCGGCCCCACAGCTTTTATCTGCATAAGATAAAACATTGAAAACATTCAGACAGTTTCCGGTGGCCAAACAGGAAAAATGGTACACCGAGGCCCTAAGAAAAGAGAAACAAGAATGCAGAAGGATAGAGAAGAGATGGAGGAAATCATATTCTGAGGAAAATAAAAAAGCACATCGCGCAGCCCAAGCTAATTATTATAAACACATCAAGGCTGCCCGCAAAAACAACATCGCTCAACAGCTCATGGAAGCTGATAATTCTCCTAGAGAATTGTATAGGATTCTTGACACTTTTGTTAAACCTATAGCATGTATTTGCCCAGATGACTTCTCACTAAGTCTATGTGAAGAAGTGTCATCTTACTTTGAAAATAAAATAGAATCCATTTATGACAAAATCCTAGGATCTCAACCTAATAGCGATTCTCAAAAGGCCTCCTCCCTCAATGAGAACACTAACCTTACCTTAACTACATTCCCCCCTATAAACATCGAAGAGCTTGACACAATAATGACTCAAGTCAAATCTGGATCTCCGGATGACCTTATTCCCGCCAAAATTTTAACCCCACTTCGTACCCTGTTAGCTCCCTACATTCAGGATATCATCAACCAGTCTCTCAAAGAGGGAAAAGTACCAACTGAATGGAAGAGAGCAGTGGTGAACCCAATCCGCAAGAATGCGGCCCTTCCTTGGACGGAGCTTTCCAACCTCCGTCCTATCTCGCTCCTACCCTATTACAGCAAGATGGCCGAGAAACATGTTAATGCACACCTGTCCAACTACATCGAGGCAGCGGGCGGCCTAGACCACTCACAATCTGGTTTTAGGCCCAACCATAGCACCGAATCAGCCCTTCTGTCAGTGACAGATAACATCAGAATGCTACTTGACAGAGGGAGCTCAGTGATTCTGGTGCTATTGGATTTGTCCGCTGCCTTCGACACGGTGTCGCATGAAGTTCTTCTCGGCCGTCTGAAGGGAGCTGGAGTAGAAGGGACCGCCCTTGCGTGGCTGGAAAGCTTCCTTGGAGACAGACAACAAGGGGTCAAATTAGGCTCCTATAAATCTGTCTGCAGGAAGCTTACCAAGGGGGTACCACAGGGCTCATGTCTAAGCCCCACGTTATTTAACGTATATGTGGCCCCCCTAGCAGAGATCATTAGATCTCACGGGTTTTCACCCATCTCTTATGCTGACGATACTCAGCTGCTTTTCCCCTTTCAAACCGTTACACCCGCAGTCATGCAATCTTTCCAAGACGGTATGAGAGCGGTGGCAGGTTGGATGGCCCAGAACTTCCTCCAATGCAACGTGACCAAAACTGAGGTCATGTTGTTTGGAGGGGCCTCCCTGCTCTGGTCCCCGGAATGGTGGCCACCTGAGCTCGGACGTGTCCCAGCGCCCAAGCAAACCATTAAGAATCTGGGGGTACGCCTGGACCAATCCCTGATTATGAAAGATCATGTCAATCAGGTTGCGGGAACGTGTTTTCGCACAATTGGTCTTTTACGGCGTATCTTCCCCTTCCTACCAAACATCCATAGGAAGACGCTGGTTCAGGCACTAGTCCTTGGACGAGTGGACTACTGTAATAGTCTACTCATATCTGCCAACCAGGAACAACTTTGCAGACTGCAGGTAGTACAGAACACCGCGGCAAGACTCATCCTGAATGCTCCCCCCCGCACTCCTTCCCGCCCCCTCCTCTCCCATCTTCACTGGCTCCCGGTGCAACAGCGGATCCATTTTAAACTTTGCTGCATTATGCATAAATGCATCTACGGTTCTGGTCCCAAATATCTGAAAGATATCTTTCGTCCTTACTCTCCTGGACGTACCCTACGCTCCAGCAACACTATGTTGCTATACGTCCCTAAAGTAAACAGAGCAAGACAGGGTGGTCGTGCCCCCTCCCTTAAAGGTCCAATGCTGTGGAACTCCCTCCCCCCCCAGCTAAGACAAATTCCTCATCTTCTTAACTTTAGGAATAAATTGAAAACCTACCTATTTACACAGGATTAACTTAGCTCCCCCTCTGCCCTTTCCCGACCTACAGTTTTGCTTTATCTCTCTCAGAAGCCACGCGCGGAGATACCCCTTCGGGGCTGATTCATGCGCGATACAAGACTATAAATAAATAAATAAATAAATAAGCGGCTGCTATGGAAGGGGGCAGATTGTAGTTTCTGTATGTACAGACACGGAAATATTTCACAAACTTACAGAGCTAAACATTTTTTGTAATTCCCACTAACCACCCCTCTAGTGGGATTTACTACTGCGGAAGTGTCCACACTTATGACAGAGAAATCTGCAGTAGTAAATTTATTACTGTCTTTCACAAATGTTTTGTGAATTCCTGGGAGAAATAAATGGAGGTATTTTCAGCTATAAACGTATATTTTATTTGCTATGAAATTACATTTTATCATCTAATGTAGTTTTTATAACAATGAGAAATGTTCATCTGATCAGGGAATTCTAAAAGCTATTATCATTCTATGAACAAAAGACATTAGTCACTGTCGATAAAGTAGGTTTTGTTAGCATGTAGACTGCTTCAGGTTAATAAATCGCTAGGTATATGTTATGTTAACAGTATTTTTAAAGCGCTCGATTACCCAAAGTTTGTCTTGGCGCTAGCGGAGAGACCACAACTGAAAGAACCCTGTTTGAGTTTAATTATTAAAAATCCAGGTTTTCACTTGCTTTTTCAAAGCAAGCAATGTAGAAGCAGCTTTAATATGAAGTGGATTCCAGCATAAAGTGGCTCGAAGGGTGAAGCTCCTTCCACCCCACTTTGATTTCTTAAATCTAGGAACTTCAACATTTCTTGCTCCCTGAGATCGTAGAATTCTGCTAGTGTAAATGAAGACACTCTTCTCATGGAGTGTATTTAAGGAGATCTCTAATCAGCCTGCCACGACGTGACATTCCCCTGCCAGCCTTAACATCAACTGACTGGGAATTCAATTCCTAACATTCCAAAAGAACCTTGAAACACAGGTTACACTACACCAGTGATACTCACAGTACGGCCCGTGGGCCGCAAGGGGCCCTCTTGACCTTTACATGCGGTCCCTGAGCAGCAGAAGCACTGGGCTTCTGTATTCTGGACTCAGCACTAACATGAACAAAGAGTGTTATATATACAGCAAGCACTTATTTAAAGGTTAATTGCAGTTAAACAAAAGGAAGTAACTAGGCCATTAACTTTAGGAACACCTTCATTTTTAAAGACAGCAAACATGTAAAAATACAATATTCTTTTCAAAATTCAAAAAGTGTATTTTATTGACCTGTAGAACAATTTCACCTTAGAAAATCAAATTGTAGCAGTGTATTCAGAAGTATTTTTTTCAAGGGATGGTTTTCATACATGAATTTAGAAGCATTCATGCTTTCTCTCCCCCGCCCCCACCCTGACAGCAATGCCATTAGTTATTACATCCAATCACAGGAGATGGTTTTGAACAGCAGGCATCCTGAAGTCTTGTATTTTGAGGTCCTTTTATATGTGATAATGAAGAAAAAGGTGAGATATTGAAATAAAACAATTGCCCAGGGTCACACAAATTGATCGTGGAGAAGCCGGATTTCATCCTAGGATTTCTGGTTTCACATTGCGCAATTGAGTTCAGCCGGTAGATATACATGCTTTGCTTCCTCTACACCCACTTTACACCCCCTCCCTTGCTGGCATCAGTGGGGCCCTCGGTCACCCAAAAGACCACATTTTGCAGCCCGTGGCTAATTGTTTGTGAGTACCAATGCACTACACCATCATGAATATGGCAGTATATCTAAGGCTCTGGAGAATACATGAAATCACATCTCCAACTCAAAATTCGAACAAAGTATCCTAGAGTACCCTGGTGCGGTCTTGCATCTGACCCCTACTTGTGTGGTTTGTGTATGTATTACTACTGGTCTGCACACACTCAGTTTGAATTATAACATACCACATAACGAACATAGTACTATGTCAGGGAAATTAGACAATCACATTAATAATAAGAATCTACCTAACTTGGCTACTCAGTGAGTGTTCTCTTAAACAGTTCAAGTCCACAAACCCACAAGCAGAACTGCTCCTAGAAACACCCTTGTGCACAAAAATGTTTAAGTTTCGTGGCCCAGAGTTTTCTGAGGAGCAATTGATGGTGGTGCCAGCTGCCACGGTTGCCGAACACCAAGGCCGCCTTGCCTTGAATCCACCATGTCTCTTTTTTTCCATCACAATCACCTTCCCATTTTCATCTCTTTATATCACTTTTGCAGGTTCTTCTGCATCCTTACTTTTTCGCTTTGCCACTGTTTCCCTATCCATCTTTTCTACCTTTCTTCTCACATTTTTTACTTTCTCTTCCTCTTGGTCAAATGATAATGAAAAGTAAGCCTAGTACTCAAAAATTATTGCCGGTGCCCACCAAGTGCAGCCACTGGTACAACGTACGCACTGTGCACAGCCTACAAATGGGAATAGAGTACCCTAGGGAGCAATCTATATACATTAATCATCCTATTAATAATATGAATTTATCAAGTTGAAGGTCAGTTCCTTAGAGTCATCCCAACTAGAAGCCCGAATTGTACTGTAACATTCAAATTTCAGCCATTTCATTATTCATATGTTCTGTCCTTACTGTTACTCTGCCAACCATTTTACTTTTTATTTATTTGTGTATGTAATGTTGCTGTAAAGTGCTTGGACCCAAACTCATAGAGGTTGTCAGCACATGTACTCACGATAGCTAACAGCACAGAAGAAGTATTTGGCCTCAGACTTTTCGGTCTCTGTGATGCCTCTATTTTAACGTTAATTCGTGAGCTATGTAACCCTTGTGATACGTTCATCATTTGTGCCTGCAGTGAGATGCGGGCTGTTCCCTCTGCAAGGATTTTTTAACTTGGGCGCCAAGAAAAATCCAACTGGGTCTCTCTCCTGGCAATCTCTACAGAGTGCAAGATGTTTCAGATTATTTTAATGACTTCCAAAGTCGGTTTCGGAATTGTCAGCCAGGCAACAGCGGGGTGAAATCCTTTCTGCGTGCACACTTCTAACAGTACATATGGTAGTGTAGGATGCAGAGCAGCTGCTCAGGTGCGCAGGCGGCACGCGCTGCTGACCCACACGCACCGTTGTACTGGTCGAAAGTAAGGTCAATAGGGAAGGTGTTTTCTGGGAAATTTAAAATATAAATCTGCACCAGGTGATGAAGAAACTTTAGTTTTTATTAATTAAATTAATTAGTGAACTTTTAAGTGAAATGACTTAGTTAAATGCTGAGGTCAGGTTCATTACTTTTTAAAATTTGTAATTTTTCAGGCACTTTAGCCCACAAGAAAGATACTCATATGGTATGCTGTAGCTTTCTTACCTATTTCATTTATTAGATATTACCATATGTGGTAATAGTTAAGCATTCTTGTGGAAGCCAATAGTGCCTATAGTTCAGCTTTTGGGATTACCATTTCTTCTACCTCACACAGGACGGTGGTGGATTTAAAAGCAGGTGAAAAGGAAAATAGTGACAGATGGCAGAAAGTAGGGATGTAAAAAGCCTGAGTGATATCTAGATACAGGAAGTTTAGGCTGGTGAAATAAAGAGGCATGCGGTGAAACAAGGCTAGACATTTACAATGCACTACACGGTTTGGCTGCCCGCAAAGGGATGGCCGCAGTGTCTGACTGTAGGCTCTGCCTTTTGGCCAACCCCTGCTGTTAACGCATGCACTGTGAGGGGTGACCCCTGCTGCAGGTTGGACAAAGGCCTTTCAAAGGAGTGAACACCCCGCTGGCAATTTTAACTGCATACAGCTGAAGTCTGTGCGCGGCAGTGTTTAGCCGTAAATAGATGGTGTGGACCATGGCCGGACTGGGAAAGGAAACCGGCCCTGGCAAAGAACTCGGCCGGTGTGGAGGGGGGAAGGGGTGAGAGTGGAAAGCTTTCTGCCGCTTTTGTTACAGGGGGCCAATATTGCAACGGTGCTACAAAACCCGCCGCCGATAAGAAAAGTGGCCCGCCCCCCCAGGGATGTAAAATCGGCTCCCACCCTGGCAGCCCACCAGGGAAATGCCCGGTGCCCGCTACGGACAGTCCGGTCCTGGTGAGGTCGAATGAACAGTGGCATACTTAATATGATAAAAAAAACTCCAGAACCTCAATGAAAAAACAAATGTTAAAATGAAGTAAGGTTGGCTTTGGATATAATGGTGTCATTTGAGATATCATTAGTGATGTCACCAATGATGCCATTTATAATGTCACCAGTGATCTCATTCATATATGATACCATAAACAGCGCATGATGTTTTAGGGTTTCCTGTCTTCAGTGGTCGCTTCCACCAAACAAAACTGGTGCTTGCATGCAGGTACAAGACACTATTGCCACAATGGTTACCCCTCTCTGAGTAATAGGCATGCATTCCAAAGACCTTTTAATTAGTCTCATTCATTTGATGCAGCTGCCAGTGATTTGGCTCCAACGTGGAGCCTTTCTTACACCTATTATTCGCTACAACATTTCTAACTACACCTTCCATCTCATTGCTCTTCGTCTTTACATCATACGCATCTCCTCCACGTCCCCACACTTCCCCAATCTTTATACCACCTTCTTCATATAGTTTGTCCTTCTTAACCATTACAGCAGCAGTATTTTGTTTTCATAACAGGTACTACTATTAACTTACCACTTATTAAGTGCTCGCGGAAGAACCCATGACCCCCTAATATGTGGGCCTGTATACCACATTAAAATGTACACAATTTTTATATTTCACCTCACATAGTCCCATTGTTTCATCATACCTCTCCCGGATCTAATTCCCCTGAGCAGCCACTCCTTTTTGCAAATACTTAAATAACGTTTCACCCACTACCCATAAAGCATTCATCAAAAAGGCCCTTTTCCTTCCCAGCATGTAATCCAAACCATCTAAACCCCTAAAAAACTTGCAGATATCTTCTATCACGGCATCCAAGGTATAGGGGAGCAGTGTGCATATAGACAAACCTTGGCCTGCCACACACCGATGAGAAACATTTGTTCAATAGTTGCAGCAATACATGCACATACACTCTCTGAACATTATAACCCACTGGTCTTCGTGTCTTTTAATGGCACGCCCCACCCGTGCAATAGAAAATCAACAGGCTCCCCCTAAATGACAAACATTCTCATAATTATTGTATAAAACTGGAAATTCTGGACATTTTTAATAATTCAAACATTACAGTAATGTTTAATTATCCCTTTAAAAAAGTAAGCTTTAGATCGGGTGAGGATTTTGCATGGTATTGTAAGCCTCCCATCCCCCACCACACTCCAACACCTGCTCCCTGCCAGGACACGAGTGGATACAAGACTCTAATTATGGCTCAATACAGCGTTGCTCACTGACGCTGTTTTCTTTAATTAAAAACGCAGCCCTGTTTGAAGCATGATGTTTGTCTCTGTTCCCTTGGGGCATGATACATTCTTCTCGTGTCCACAGCCTGGCGCCCTCCTGAGATCAATGCAGGCCCCTCCAGGTGGGGCCCCCGACCAGTTTTAAGACCTCTGTTCAGGGGCGGCTTTAGGCATATGCAAGCTGTGCACCTCCACAGGGCCACCAAACCCCAGGGGCCACCACGCCAATATATATCCTTAATATAATAATCCTCTGAGGATGGATACATATTTGCGTGGCGGCCCCTGGCAGGGATTTAGTGGCCTCCGGCTCTATTCCACTTCCAAATACCCCTCCCCCCCCCCTCTTCACTGGCCTCCGCCCTCCGCCCTGCCCGGACCCCCTCTTCCGGGGCCCCCTACCTAGGCTCCCTGCCCAGGGCCGCCATGAGCCTAGAGCCGCCCCAGCTCTGTTACAACTCAACTCACCAAAGAAAGTGGAGTGCTGTACTGCACTGTGGGCACACTGTCAATTTGGCCCTCTACTTACTAGATGACTATTGGAAACAAATACAGAACCTCCCCACCCACAGCAACAGTTTTGTTGTCTTCCTATTTTTCCAGTGCCGCACTGTGTGCCTCCTGAATGCTCTTTACCTCCTGTACTTGAAAGTGTTAATGTTGACATTAGTTTTTCTTGTTGTTCCTTCTGCTTTTTCAAGATCACAGGGAGCACTTCTCTCCTGTACTTACTAACCAGCTGTTGACTGCAGCCGCCTGAGTAGCCGTCTCTCACATACATCTCACCATAGTGCCAATAGACTCTAGGCACCCTACTTCATGCACTATTGCTTTTGCTTCAGACTCATCATCTTGCGACGATCTTGCGACGTTGCAGTTTGAGTCATTCCTTGGACTACCATACCCTGCGGTGTCTTCCTTGAACACTCCTGCCTCTTCCATCTTTTGAGAGACGCCTTCCTCTACATGCACTGCTCAGCCAGTTACCTCCAGTGTAAAACGGCATTATCTCATGCCATCTCCTCTTGCAAGGTCAGAGTCACGCCTTAACCACACTCAGATAACTCCTGTGCAACACTTCCCGCCTCACTCGGCTTATCGCCAAAAAGTCGCAGTAGAACCGCAAAAGATGATTTCAACAGCATGTGGGTGAAGAACGTCTAACAACTGATAAAGTGTCACATATTACAGGAACCAAAAATATTGCAAGACAACCATCTCAAACTGTGGTCCCCATACCACTCAAAGAAGCCTTTTAAAAGACATAATATAACTGCATCCTACATGTACCCTATCCAATCACAATCCACTTTGTACAATATATTGAAGTGAAGAAGAGAAGTGGATACACTCTGGCCAATTCACAAGACCTCACATGACAGGTTGATCCTCGTGAACTGCTGATAGCCCACCAGATGACCAGGCACCTAAACTCAACTAGCCACAACAGAGTTTCCATTGGTCAGACAACATGCAATCATTTTGGGTGGAAGATTACATATACAAACACCTTCATACGAATCAGACCATGTTAAATTCTGAAACATCTGAAAACCCTCTTTGTATGGCATACACTTGATTTGAAACACAGATTCGGAGCTGCTGCTAGCCACAATCAAGTGTTATTTATCAGATGACTACACCTCCCTCTCCCACGCCTCCGCTCCACCCCTTCGCTTGCGACGGACACCAAACCTGACACCTGGCAGTCAATATTCTTGTGGATACCCAGAAAACCTGACTAAAAAATGACTATATAGAGCCTGTTGGAAGTCAGTCCTAATTTCAGGTGCAGAAGATACATGTTGAAGTGTGCGACAGCTTTCTTATTTAGCCCTCACACCGTTCCAGTTCAGTTCAATACTTTTTTTTCTCGGTAAAATACCATGAAAGAGGGCCACAAAAAAACAGTAATAACATAAAATAATGTACAATACTTAGAAAAAGAGTAAAGACATTTAAAATGCAGTTCATTGAATGCGAAAAGCTAAAAGCACAATATCACAAAGTATCAACCATTTTTCTAGTATTATTGCAATATAGATTAAGATCTTAAAATCAAACAATTATTATTAATTAATGATAAAAAAGAGCTCAAGTTCATTTGGGTTGGGAAACTGTACCCATTTTCCTCCTGACATGCCACTTACTCAATAAATACCTTGAAACTGCAAACACCAAGGAGGTAGTCAAATCAGTCTGTAAAATTCGAAACGCCTCCTCATGCCTGATGGTACCTAAATATCTGCATGTTGGAATTATCCACCTGGCCCTTGCCTTACTACAGTCTGGGCAAAAAAACAACATATGGGCTACCGATTTCTTTTCATATCCACAGGATGGGCAACCCATTGCAGCTAGAGTATCTGACTTCAACCATCTTGAAGGGGAAACATCCTTTACGACGCAACTTTTACCACGCAGTGCCTTTACAACGCAGGTTTTTCAACGCAAGTCATTACAACGAATTGCGCTGGGGGGCGCTCTAGGATAGGTAATAGTTTAATTTACTATCCAACACCTTCCCTACTATCCACGGGGACTGGAGTTGGAATAGTAAATTAAACTATTCACTATCCAGCACCCCCCAACGCAAGTCGTTGTAACGACTTGCGTTGAAAAACCTGCATTGTAAAGGCATGCGTAGTAAAAGCATGCGTTGTAACAACGTACATCCATCTTGAAGTATTGGTGCATCTAAAAATGGTTGGGTACAATAAAAATACTAGGACATTGTAAAAAACACTTGTCAAAATACCTATTCTCTGTGAGGTTAAGAGTTTATAGCCTATAGGACCTAAATTGGGTTTTAAGCTCCTTTACTGAGATATGGATAGACAACTTCCCCAGGAGCTTTCCGCAGATTGACTTGGCCCAATTCATTGAATGTGTCTCTGATATATTTGATCCAGGGGAAATCGGCCGCAGCAGGATACCTGAAGATTTCCTCCGAACCATTACGACAATATGTCAATTTGGGGGTAGCCCAAAGTCTCCTCTTGGAAAATTAAAGGCCTGACCGCCGCTTTTTCCGAAATTGGTCTAAGACCTGCATCTAACCTTATGGGTGTTAAAAGGGTATGGACCGGGAGATACAACCCATGCCTCAGAAACCAATTCTCCGCTAGTACAGTCCTGTCAGTACTGATGCTTTCCATATCCATGTTCATGAGCATTAGACACCGTTCCAGTGTCGGGTGCAGCCACATTCCTTTTCACTCAGTCAGTTTAACATTAAAGCGAGAAGTGTACCGGTTAAACATTTTAAGCTATTTAAGACATTTTATTTGTTCATTTCCCTTTTTTTAACCTTGTCCAGGTAGGTGGTTGTATTCACATAAACTCTTGATGACTGCAAGACTACATCTTGTCAACATCTATGGGAACTGCCTGTCTAGCATTTGTTGCTATGCAGCCCAAAGACGTAAGAAGACAAATGTGTGGCAAAATTCAACGTGCTGCTTTATCCTCTAAAGCCAGGATATGTGTAAATCGTGGTCCACACGTTTTCCCATCCCTGGTTTGTATTTCTGCTCTAGGGGCTTCCTGCCCTTGCAATTACTTGTTCTGTGTATTGTTACTTTTACTACTTCTTAACGAAGAGCCTCCGGTATATAGTTAGTTAATGACACTGGGTGTTTCCTGCTCTTGCAATGAATCCTTTTGATTATCAACACAACTTCCACTTCTGATCCAGAGGCTTAATGCCCACGTAGCGCTCAATTTAGAGTCCTGCTGATGGGTTACTCCATTACACATGTGATATCTTGTCCACCGTATTACAAGTGCATTATATCCAATAGCACTTCTTATTTTAAGATGGACAGGATATCCGCCATGTTTGTGAAAGGGTAACCCGTCCACTAAACTCTAAATTAGGCCCCTAGTTACTTACATGTGAAATGTAATCAGACACTACTTGCTTTACCAGGGCCCTGAGATATTCACTAAATCATGTCAGTTCTTGGTGCAGAAAACTCATGGCCCGAATCACAAAAGTAAACTGAGACAAAATCCTAACTTTACGACTTCCGGTATTCACAAAATGCATTTAGGAGTACTAAAGTTAGGAATCCTAACTTTAGTACTCCTAAATGCATTTTGTGAATACCGAAAGTCATTAAGTTAGGATTTTGTCTCAGATTTCTTTGTGAATCGGGCCCTCAAATGTTTACTATCTTACATGACAAACTTTCAGTCAAAGCATCACTATGCTATACCTTTTGTTACATATTTGGAATTTAAACAGTTGAAAGTTAAGTCACAGTCTGACAATATTAATTCTCTCAGTCATTCTGTCGTATCAGCTTTCTTTGTAGGGCATCCTCGCGTATTAGCCCTTAAAGGAGAATGCATTTGGTTACCTTTAACATTATTTCTGCTTACTAAGCCGAAGAGGTTTCAAAACCTCCTTTAATATATATATACATATTTTATACTCCATTTTGTACAATATTTTTCCACTTTACTGTTTTCTAGCTATCTGGAAATTGACATCTTTTATTTTGAGTATCCATTTCCTCTTTCTTTCCACCCTAAACAGTGTGCTTTATTGAAATGATATTGTACTCATGGTTTATTTTCTTTAACTTATCATTGTTCTATCATACTTTACGAATGCAAATAAATTCACATGTATTTGTACTTTGTCTTAGCTATCTACTGTTCCGTTCATAATGTTATCAACTCATGATTAATTTTTTCAATAAAGCATCTTTAAACTCTACACTAACTGAGTCACTTGAAGCTTGTGACCTCGTTCAGATGGTGAACAGCCCAACACACAAGGCTGGCCATATTCTGGACGGGGTATTTTCCAGTGACTCAAGATTATCTACTGGCCCCCCTTTGCCGCTGGTCTGGTCAGACCATCTTGCAGTGCCGCTAGAACTTGCTCTCCCTGCCTCGGCCACGGCTAACCAGGTCGCCACCACATATGCTCTCAGGAGAAATTATAGAAACATCACCGACGAAGCTCTTGCCCCTTACGTTCGGGCCATAGAGCCCTCCACCTCAAGAGAGGCTGGTGAGGCAGCTCAAGAACTCGCGGACTCCATCATTACTGCAGTTGAGAAGCTTGCCCCCGCGTCTCTCCGCTATGTGGCGAGACAGAAGCCCACTGCTCCCTGGTTCTCTGAACATCTGAGACTTCTGAAGCAGAGCTGTAGGAGTAAGGAGAGAAGCTGGAGGAAATCTTGGGATATGAAGGACTGGGAGGAACACAAGTCCGCTTTGCGGGAATACAAACAGAGAGTGATCAAGGAAAAGCAGGAGTATTTCTCCAATCTTACAAGTTCTCTAACCTCATCTAGAGAACTCTTCAAAATTGCTGATTCGCTGTGCTCTCTCCAACTTCCAGATCCAGTGGTGAGCTCACAAGATCTTTGCAATAACATCTCGGATTTCTTTTATAGTAAAATCGCAGATACTTCTTTAGAAGCTCAACGCCACTCCCTGGACGATGATGTTCCTCTCACTATAGCCAACCTTGATACTTTGGTTGAAGGCCCCTCCGAATCCTTCACCCAATTTCCAGCACTATCACTGGAAGGACTTAATCTCCTGCTAGACAGGACCAAATCCTCTTCCCCAATGGATCCTGTACCGCTAAAAAAGTTAAAGGAGTGTAGAAACAGCATCCTTCCGCCTCTGCTTGAAATCATGAACGGGGCTATGGTCCAGGGTGTATTTCCGCCGGTGTGGAAGAAGGCTATAGTTAAGCCTCTCCTTAAAAAACCGTCCCTGGACCCGGGCCTCCATAAAAATTTTAGGCCGATCTCTTTACTCCCAGCCCCGGCAAAGATGTTAGAAGCGCACCTCAATACACATCTTTCCACCTTCCTTGAGTCTAGTGAGTATCTTGATAGCTCGCAGCACGGATTCAGAAAACATCACAGCACCGAATCCGCTCTCACTGTTTTTGGTGGATAATATTCGCCGCAAAGTTGACCTTGGCCAAACCACAGTGCTGGTCCTATTAGACCTCACGGCTGCGTTCGATACCCTGTCTCCCGCCATTTTAACATCTCGGCTTAGGGAGGCAGGGGTCACTGGACCGGCCCTGAGTCTTCTTAACTCCTTTCTCCATGACAGAGAACAGAGAGTCATGCTTGGAGATTTCCTCTCCCCTGCCAAGTCATTGCAATGTGGGGTGTCACAGGGGTCGGCCCTGAGCCCGACCCTATTTAACATCTACGTGGCCCTCCTTGCTAGACTAGTAAGATCGCAGGGGATGGAGGTGGTGTCTTACGCAGACGACATCCAGATCATGGTGTCGCTGGCCCACTCTGTCAGTACATCCGCATTCAGCTTTAGGTCATGCTTGCAGCGTGTGGCGGAGTGGATGATCCTTAACTCCCTAAAGCTGAATGGCGACAAGACAGAGGTCTTGGTCTTCGGTAAAGACCAACACGTGTGGTCGAGCGAATGGTGGCCTTCATCTCTCGGCACCTGCCCCACTCCCTCCCAATCAGCCAGAAATCTCGGCGTCATCTTTGACACTTCACTCTCCATGACGCTCCAAGTTAATAGGACAGTGGCCACTTGCTGGGGTGTCATCAAGATCTTAAAAAAATTCTCCACTATCTCTCTCTCCAGGCGCGCAAACAGTCTGCGATTGCTCTTGTTGGCTCCAGGCTTGATTATTGTAACTCTCTCTATGTGGAGTCCAACAAGGGCCTTATCCATCGATTGCAAACTGTACAGAACGCCGCAGCCCGCTTCGTCCTGGCCCTTCCCATAGCATCATCTGCCACCACTGCTAGGAGAAATCTTCACTGGCTCCCCGTCCAGTTTAGAATCTCCTTTTTAAGCTCCTATGTCTTACATATAGAGCACTTGTGGCTGGCCCTGCGGACGCACTTGGTACCCTGCTTACCCGCTATGTACCCGCGAGATGCCTACGATCGGCCGGGCTACACCAATTGGTAGTGCCCCGCGCTAGGCTGACCAGATGGGGAGCGAGAGCTTTTTCTGTTGCCACTCCCCAGCTTTGGAACTCCCTTCCGGTGGAGATCAAAACCCTTCCCTCCATCAACCTGTTTAAAAAGGCCCTTAAAACTTGGTACTTCATCAGAGCCTACCAATGAGATACTGCTGTCTGACCTGGCTTTTTCCTTTATTTGATGTAGGCGCCTTGACGCCCATTGGGCTAAGTTAGCGCGGTATAAGACACAATTCATTCATTCAACTAAAAACCTTTCGTGGTGGTCTGCTCCTAACGCAGAAAGTCACTCTCTCTTCCACGATGTCACTTAAATCAACGTTTCTGATGGTTCAATTTTCTCTTATAAAGATGGCGTCCACCTTCCCCCTTGCAATGTCGCATTCCTCTTAAGGGTTAGTGGCCTAGATCTAGGCCAGGATTCTAGATATCCGGGACTAGCCTGGGAAAGGTGTCCGGTACTACAACTCCACCGTGGAACTACTTCCATGAAGATCCTTCCCGGGAGAAATTGGTTATAAGGCGCTTCCAGGATTTGGGCTCCCTCCCTGTTGTGGCTTCTCTCTCGGCTCTCTCTCTCTCTGCTCAACTGTCCTACTGCAAAACATGTCATAGAGGTGTTCTGTCAGATTCAAAACATCCACCATTCTTTGAGTGACTCGGCTTTGGATGTTTGTAGAACACTCTTTCAGGATCACATCAAATACACAGAAGTCACAGAGAACAACGGAGTGAAATATTTACTACTCAGCACACTATACAGATAGAAATGCCGTAAAAATTACCCAGACAACGGGAAATAATTATATACACTCCATATGTACTCACTATCTATTCCGTCAAGTACTTCTTTTGCATTAATGACACGGAGCTAGGGACACCCAGGTGCAACAAAAGCATAAATAAATCCAAATTAAACAATACCTTCAGAAACTATAAAGGAACGGGGTGTGAAACATAATATAAGGGTAAGATATTTGATTCTGCATTTTGACAAAACATCAGACGTGGTATTTAACTAAACATGTGAACCGTGCGTACTTTTTATGATGAAAGCATATAATGAAACCCCTACCACTGTCTTGGTAATGAATATCTATATGTTATGGGCCATGAAAATTGTTTCGCTGTCAAGTAGACCTAAAAATACACACTACTTGCTGAACAACATAATACTCTTCGTTTTGCGCTCACAAAAAAGGAAGATGAAATGAAAAGTATTTTGCTACCAGAAGGTGGGGCTATTATCTCACAATTCGACAAAAAAACTCCCAACACCTATTCCGCTGAGCTGTTGTCGGCTTTCCAGGATTTAAGAGCCAACTAGCTCAACATAGAAATACTACAGAACGAATTTTATGAAATTCACAAGTATGTAGGTGGAAAATGTATCTAAAACGAACTTCGATACAGATTATTTTCTTGTTTGCTGGTGGCCATATTGAAAACCCTACTGGACTGCGCTTCGGCAATGGCGGAATTAGGCGAATCAAAGCACGCAACTGGTTTTATATGAACTTACTCCTGTTATTTGTAGAGAGCTCCCCCCCCCCCCCCCAAAAAAAAGTGGGGGCATCGTAGGCTAGGCTGTTCTGCCGCTAATATGCCAAGTGGTGGTCAGGGCCGTTTGGTGCAGCCGCACTGGGCGCTGACCTGGGGAGGGGGGCACTGACTTTAGGGGGGTGCTGTGTTTAGCAATAACTTATCATTTAAAAACACCTGCGGCACCAGTCACTTGTGCTTCCAGTTTTCAGGCCACATTAAAAATGTCAAGATAACGGGAAACATCATTTACTACGAAGGAATTACCCCGCATAACATTTACCACGCGTCACTCACCACGCAAAGGTCTGTTCCACGCGTATGCCTTCAACGTCCGTCTTTACCACGCGAGTGGTATTCCTTCCTGTCGTTCTGCCTGTACGATCTGCGTGGGCTTGGGGGGGGGGGGATTTAGGGGCTGGGGGGGGCTAGGTGGGAGTTGGGGGGCGGGGGCTAGGGGGGGTTGGGGGGGTCTCCCCCCCACAAAAAAAACAAGCGGATAATAATAAATAAATAAGAAGAAAACTTTAAAAAAAAACGCTCTACAATGCCTCAAAACGAACAAGGAAATAGCCTCACCAACAAGGAGACGTGTACGTCATAATTGAAGTCCTTTATCAATTTTGATAGACGTGTTTTGACGCTTGTTTCCGTGGTCGGTGGAAGAAAGGGCTGATGGGGAAAGACGTACAGGGGTCAGATAAGAATCTAAACTTTGTTAATTAAGGTATTATTTAAGCGCATTATGAAAAAAATAAAAATAAAATGTAAGGGAATCTGTTGTTTTTAATTGTTTAAAACATCGATCTTTTCCTTCGTACTGCATGTAGCCTATCAGCATCGTTATGTAAATTTAAATGGGACGTGAGATGTTTCGTAACGTTATTTTTGCGGAGTAAAAACATGCGTTGTCAAATGCTGCGTGGTAAAGACACATGCGAACTAAAGTTCGCGTGGTAATGCCATGCGTGGAACTTGTCTTCGTGGAAAAATCATATATTCCAAGATAACTCTTGTGATAATGTTCCTTGCTAGAGAGAGAGATCAGAGATTTGTCTAGGGGCAGTTTTCACTTGCCATAAAGTAGCGCAGAGGGTTACTATGCCTGCTGCTAAGAACTCTTACCATGCAGAGATCTGTATTTTATGTGGATAGCCCAGTGGATTACCGCGTTAGTCACAGATATTTTTTTGTCAGCGTAGTTCATAAAATACAACCCTAATATAGAAGAACAGTGACTGTTACGAACTGTAATCAAAGACCTGCTTGGCAGCTGCATAAAATAGGTTAGGACCTCATGTTTTTTCCCGTGTCTTTCATGATTTATTCCTAATGTTACTGAAAATCAGGGCTGGATTGGGAACAGCCCCAGTCCTGGCAGATTGCTGCTCGACCGGCCCTGGGAACGAGGGGTGGGGAGCTAGTGAAAAGCACTGCTCCTGCTTTTGTTACTGGGGGCTGATATTGCAGCACTGCTGCACAACTGCCCCCCACAGCCAAAAAAACAGCCCCCACCCATCCGGCCCACTGGGGAAACGACCGGTGCCCGCTACGTCCAGTCCGGCCCTGCTGAAAAGGGTTAGTTCCGGTAGATATACATTCTTTTTAGCTAAATCAGCCTTTATCAGTGCTTTAAAACAAATTAAATGTATGTGGGACAGTGTCTATGGAGAGATGAGGGGCACTTTTGCACGGTGGTCATGAGGGAATCTGAGGAGGAGGTCATTCCAATGTTCTAATAATTGTTGAACATCCACCACAGGAATGAGGAACAAGGGCTTAGAAGCTTCAGAGCTGCAGGAGCTTCTAAACCCCTACTGTCTTCTGCGAGGCTTTATTTTAAATTAGAACATTGGAATGTTGGGAGCTCCATTGAAAACAATGGAGTGCTCTGGGCTTATAATGGCTGGTATAAGCCTGGAGATCCAACATTCCAATGTTGCTTTGTTCATAGCTCTGGCTGTGAACAAAGGCTTCAGGTAGCCTGAGGGGATTCCAATCCCCTCACGTTCCCATAAGTGTTTTTTTTGTTTTGTTAGAACATTCTGCCCTCTGGTGGCAGAATGTTCTAATAGCCTTACTGCCCTTCGTGGCTGGGCTATACCGGCTATTAAAGTCCCTCGCCTTCGGTTCGGGCCTTTAACACTGGAGAGGGCCTTTAATAGCTGGTATAGCCCTCTACGGCGGGCTATACGGCTATATTACCACATTCAAGGCTGCAGTAGTGATTGTCAAACTTGGACAGTAGCACTATAAAGGAGGCTGAAGTTAGCCCCTGAATCTTCCTCAGCTCTGCCAAATTGCTTGTCTTCATAGAGCCGAGGGAGATACAGGAGTTGAGGAGAATTCCCTTCCCCATCACTCCTTCCTGAGCTTCAGTGACACTGTGAACCATGGGAGGAGTGAATGGGGAAAGCTTGCTGCCTCCATTATTCCAATGTGCAATCCACTATGCTGGAAAGGTAAAGGAGAGGGGAAGTCAGAGGCTGTAGAGCCCTGCCATGAAAAGGATGGTGGTGCAGGAACAAAGAGGGACCTCCCCCCGCCATGGGGATACATTCAGGGGGGGCACAACATGTGCCCCTCTGTCTGTATTTCCACTGAGTTCCTGCACAGCATGGATGGCACCGTCCATTCTGCTGGAACTTTTTTTCGTTCCCATTGCAGCGCCTGTTTTTCGGTCACCGCCATGGGAAGGGCAAAGGACCGCTGACTGTATCACAAGTTGAACTCGTGTAACATGAGTTCAACTTGTGATATGGTCAGGGCTGGCTTTAGTACTGGTGGCGCCAAGTGCGACAATGTTTTTTGGCACCTCCAATGACAACCACCGCCACGGATTCCCTCCCTACTACCCTTCAACAGTCTCCAAAACCACTCTCTCTCAGATGCATTTAATTAATTTTATAGCGTCACTCATAAAAGTGAAGGGTGTCGGAGCACTTTACATAACACACACATTACACATAGACTATAACATAACGTGTTTTTGTAAAGCGCACGTTTGCCCAGAGGTCTCTTGGTGCTAAATAACAGATGTTCCTTGTTACCCAACTCAATGGTACTCATTTTATTGACCTCAGAAGGATGAAAGGCTAAGCGGACCCACCAGGATTTGAACCTGTGAACAAGAGGTCAAAACACAGGTTCCTGCAATGGACGCATTAGTTCACTGAGCCACCAGACCTGGCTCTCAATCAACTATCAATCATAGGTGTGTAAATCAGTGTATAGGAAATGTTACATAAGACAGAGGACAACAAGGGGTGGATTCACGTCATCCATACAAGTAGGCAGTATGGTTGAAGAGTACTTGGTCTGGAGAAGCACACACTCTGAATGTAAAATGAAACACAATGGATTGGGACTCTCTTTAATAACGAGAACTAATTTGTACCCAAATGAACCCTTTTTGCAACATTAGAATATTGAAAGTCTGGGGAAAAAATCCCTAGGCTCTAATCTACACCTTGAAGTCTGCACGCAGTTCTTTGATGACAGTTAATAGCTCACTGTAAACAGTAACTAACAAAAGGAAGTCTCTGACAAAAGCAGTAACCTGTTCACATTACATTCACTTTGTGATCTGCATGGTACATGTTCTTTTCAGCAGGCATATTAACCCTCTGCCCTTCCTTACCATGACTCAAAACTTCCAGAAGTCAAAACTTCTACTATAGGAAACTCCAATCTCACCAGGAAGAACATTACTGGAATTTTCTTGACATTTTAACTGTTGCTTGAAAATTGCTGGAGCTTTTAAGCACAATATAAACTAGCAAACAGGGCCCCCCATGCGAAGTCTGCACCCGATGTGGTGGCACCGGTCGCACCGCCCTAGAGCTGGCCCTGGATATGGTCAGTGGCTCTTGCGCGAGTTTGGCGCAGCTGTGCCGGCAGAGAGCTGGCGCAAGTGTGCAAAACTTGTAATCAGGCCCTATGCTCTAATAGTTATTATTTCAATTCATTAACTTCCAATTGACTCCCTGATATTAATGCACGCCATTGAAAAGCCTACATTGACTGTTGATAGAAAAACTGGCACATTTTTTTTTTTTTTTTTTACTTTTTTATTTGCATTTTGTATAGAACTGAACAATACAGTCATGTATCCAGCAACACTCTTCCCTCTAGTTCCACACCCACCCCCCCTGAAAAACACATTGTTGATATGCAATACATCGCAAATTCGTAAAAGTGGACTGTACCTCAAGATTCCATCCCACCATTCCCCCCACCATCCCCGCCCGCCCTCTCCCATATGAATCCGGAACGCTCCGGCATGCTCAATCAGTCCCCAGTCCTCCATCCAGACCATGGTAGTGTCTCCACTTAGACCAAATTTTTCGAAACTTCCTCGGGCACCCCCGGGATTTGTAGGTGACCCTCTCAGCCGCCATGTAGAGGTCTAGCCCTCGCCTCCATTCATCTAGGCCGGGCGGAGTCGGGGATCCCCACCGTCTCACAATGTCTCTTTTGACTACCACCAGGGCGAGGACCAGGAAAATTATAAGTGGGCGTGGCAAATCCACATCATTGGACATTCCCAGTAAGGCCAGCTTCGGCTCTTGTGTCAGCGGAGCTCCCAGGACCTCCCGCAATTCTGAGAAAACACTGGACCAGTATATTTGGATCACTGTGCAGGACCATAGTGTATGATAGAAACCACCCTCAGCCCTTTGGCATCTGAGACATCTGAAGCTCTCGATTTTCCCCATTTTATGTAGCCGCACCCTGTCATAGTACGTCCTATGCAGTATATTATATTGAATAAGGCGCAGCCTCGATTTTATCGCTACCTCACGGGGGTGCATTAACACCAACTCCCAGTCCAGATCTTCCAATGGTCCTACTTCACTCTCCCATGTAGCCCTGAGCTTCGCAAGGTCCCCCAGCATGTTGTTGGTTAGTGTTTTGTACATAAGTGAGACTGCTTTCCCCTGAATCTGCTCCTGCAGAAGCGGCCCTTCCAGTGGAGCATACTCCGACAGTCCTAACAGTTGTATTTGTTGCGCTTTCCATGCGTGGCGGAACTGGGTGTACTTAAAAAACTGAGAGTTTTGCAGTCCATACTCAGCTCTCATGCTCTGGAAGGACTTCAGTTCTCCCTTAACTATAACATCCCCGATGATGGAGATACCAATTTTGTCCCACCACTTGAAACCTTTTAGTTTGTGTAGCTCACGTAGCCATGTACAGTGCCAAAGTGGTGTCTGGCGAGTGGGGTCTTCTCCCATCCTGTGCGTTTCATGGCTTTATTCCAGGCGCGTAGTGTCGTAAGGGTGGCCGGGAGCAGTTTGTGTCGCGTGGACCCTCCATATAGGTAGTGCAGCAGGTTGTGTGTGGATAGGGTATGTCTTTCTAGGGCATAGGTTGGGTGGTCTGCCGGTAGGTGTAGCCATTCATTAATCGGGGTCAGGTGTTCCGCCCAATAATAGGCTTCTAGATTTGGGAGCGAGATTCCTCCACTATATTGGTGCCTCTGAAGCGTGGATAACGCTATCCTAGGTTGTTTGCCTAACCAAAGAAATGCCCGGAGATCCGCGTGAATCCTGTGTATCAATGTGTCTGGGAGGGAATAATATTCATTTTGCAAGGCGTATAGGTATTTGGGAAGGATAATCATTTTATATAAAGCTGCTCGCCCTAAGAGTGTGAGTGGCAGGCGTCGCCATCTTTGCATGTCCGCGGTTGCGATGAGGGAGACCCTATCTACATTTTTCTGACGCGAGAGTGCCTTGTCCAGGGTAAGGTAAATCCCCAGGTATTGAAAGCCCTCTGTAGTAGTTATTAAGTGCTGGGGCAGCGTCGTCCAACGAGCACCCCCCCCCGGGTCATACATGATTGATTTATGCCAGTTAATCGTATAATCGGAAAGGGCCCCATAATTTCCCAGCTCCCGGAAGAGCTCCGGGATGGTCGACTCCGGTGCGGTGATGTGTAGGAGGACATCGTCCGCATACAGGGACAGCTTCTCCCGAGCCGCATCCACGTCTGCTAGTCTAAATCCACTAATTGTCGGGTTCTGTCGGACCCTGGCCGCCATGATTTCAATGGTGAGTGTGAAGAGAAGGGGCGAAAGAGGGCACCCCTGTCGGGTCCCTCTCTGTATCTGAAATTCCCGGGATAGACTCCCGTTCACTCTTACCCTGGCTCTCGGTGCAGTGTAGAGGAGGCGAACCCAGGCCTGGAATTTGGGGCCAAAGCCAGATTTTTCTAGCACTCCTTCCAGAAATGGCCAGTGCACCGCATCAAAGGCCTTTTCTGCATCGAGAGAGAGGAACCAGTGCGGTGCCTCTCTGTCACGCACCTCTTGAAGCCAATTGTGGGTACGTCTAATATTGAATTTTGTGGCTCTGTCCGGGAGGAAGCCGGTTTGGTCTAGGTGTATCAGATCCGGTATCACCGATCGTAGCCGGGTCGCCAGGATCGTCGCCAGGATTTTCACCTCGGTATTCAGGAGGGATATTGGCCTGTAGGATGAGCATTCCCACGCGGTTTACCCTCCTTGTATATTGGAACGAGTTTAGCCGTGGAGAGGTCAGCGGGGAGCCTCGCCTCCTGGTAGGCACCTAAGAAGAGGTTCCGCAAGTGTGGAGCCAGGATATCCGTTGTACATTTAAAGAATTCCGCCGGGAAACCATTAGGTCCTGGGGCTTTCCCTGGCCTCAGTCTGCCAATTGCTAGAGAAACATCCTCTATCGAGATGTCGGCTTCAAGAGCCTTAACTGCATCCGGGTCTAGGGATGGTAAGTCAATCTGGCTCATATAACGGAGGGCATCATCACTCGATCCTCGGTTCCTAGCAGTATAAAAACTCTCATAGTGGTCAGCGTAGGCCTCAGCGATGCGTGTATTTGTGCAGGCAAGGCTACCGCTTACACCCTTAACTTGTTCTACCCACCTCGCCGCCCGCTCCTTCCTACTAAGCCACGCTAGGAGTCTGACCGATTTGTCCCCCACGTCATACAGACGATGAAGTGTGGCCAGGTTCTGTGTCTTAGCCTCATCCGTCACTAGGTCCCTGTAGTGGCGTTGTGCATCTACTAGTTTTCTCAGGGTGTTAGGGGATTTGTCGCTCAGGTATTCTCTCTCCAGGACCATAATCGTCAGTTCAGCTCCTGCCACCACTTCCTGAAGTCGTCTCCTCCCTTCACTAATTCTACCCATTATCCTGTCGCTCATGACCGGTTTCAGGGCTTCCCAGAGGGTTACTCCTGAGTCGACCGTTCCTTCGTTTTCAGCCAGGTAAACCTGTGTATCCGCCCGCACCCCCTTCAGGATCATTGGGTTTTTGAGTTCCCAGGCGTCCAAGCGCCAGGCAGCCCCTGTAGCGTTGCGTCAGTGACCTACTGTAACTAGTAGAGGCGAGTGGTCTGAGATACCTCTCGCCCTGTAATCTGCAGTCGAGTCCGAGGTCAGGTCTTGTCTGGACATAAAGATATAATCTAGACGCGAGAAAACCTTATGGGGGGCCGAGTAAAAGGAGTATGTAAGTTGCCCCGGGTGCAGCCACCGCCAAACATCAGTAAGACCAATTGTGGAGATCATCTGGGCCAGGGGTGTCTGAGTAGTCTTAGCGGGCGGCGACCCTGAGCGATCCAGCGTCCTGTCCATGACATCGTTGAAGTCCCCGCCCACTAATTGAGTGGTGTCAGCCGATTCTAGAAGTAAGTTTGCTAACGTCTTGAGTGCAATCGCCTGTAGTTTAGGGGGAGCATATACGGACACTAGTGTGTACATGCGTCTACGCCACCTCCCTTGTACTCCCACGCACGTTCCCTGTGGGTCCACCCATGTGCCTGTGATGCAGAAAGGGGAAGCGGTCTTCAGGACGATGGCCACCCCCCTGGAATCCGTAGTGTAACCTGCGTGGGCCAACACTTTGTAGCGTCCCCTAGCTATGAAGGAGCAATTGGACCCTTTTAGGTGCGTTTCTTGTAGGAAAATTACACCTGGACCCAGTCTTTTAATGTATGCGTTCACTAGCCCCCTCTTAACTTTGTTACCAAGGCCATTCACATTCCAGGACAGGGCGCTAAGTTTGGAAAGGTCAGTCGTTTGTGTATCTAGTGTACCTGCCATTCTGCTGTGTCAACGTGGTAGCGTGGGTGTTTCCTGGTGTATGAGCGAAGAATGTTGCAATAATAAACATGACTGTTAACAATCAACCATTTCCCCCCCACTTCCCCCCAGAGTCCCCCCCAACAAATTGCCCGAACTTCCCCTGCCCCCACCACCCCCTCCCCACCTTCTCCCCCCAGCCATCCCATACTTGTAACCAAGAAAGAAAGAGACTTTTGGGCGGTAAAGGTCTATCGCCCTCCCTCCAACCACCCCAACTTGAAGGACACTAGGGCCCCAGGCTAGGCGGTCACCAATTTAATTGTCCAACTAGTGACTGGACGAGTTCTGCCGTCCCGTAGGCCGCTAGAGGCGGCACCTAGTCAGGCTGTGAACAATAGGGTCAAACCAAATTCAAAAAGTGGTGTCCGTAACTTGCGTGTCTCCGGCAGTGGCTCACTGCAATTCCGGATACCAATTCCAGACTTCCTCACGAGTTGGAATCCTGCGAGTCCAAGCCGCAGTCCTCCGCGCCCCCAGTAGCCCCTTGTTCCATTTCCCGATCGCCTCGACCAAGGGGTGTAGGGAGTTATCTGTCGAGTCCTCAAAGTCTGACGATCTTGTGCTTGCCACATCGATCATTTAGTCTACAGGGCGGTTGTCCAGGCTGTTGAATCTGTTACCCAGCGTCAGGTTCATCTCCGCGGTTACATTTCGGTCTCTTTCTCCTCTGGCCAATGCAGTGTGTTCCGAGTTCAATGGTAGGAGTGTATGGTGTTTCATCCAAGGGATGTGGGACCGTTGTGTCGTAGGCGGGCTTCTCTGGAAGTTGGCTGCCGCCATTTCGAATCTGACCCTACGGCCCTCCTCCTCCGCTCCCCGGAGCATGGGTCTCTCCTCCCAAGCCTCTTCCGGGCGACTGAAGAAAAGCGACCGGCCCTTATATAAGACCTTTAGCTTCGCCGGAAAGAACAACATGTAGGAGATGTGCATGTCTCGCAGTTTTGCTTTGACCGAGTCATAGGAACAGCGCTGTTTCTGCACATCCTGGCTATAGTCCGGGAATATCATGATGTGTGCGTTTTCCAGTCTGATTTCCCCTTTTTTCCTTGCCTCTCTCAGGATGAGGTCCCTATCAGCAAAGTTGAGGAAACGGGCAATGATCGGCCGTGGCCTCGCTCCCTCCGGGGGTTTCATCAGCAGGGCCCTGTGCGCCCTTTCTATGATAAAGCAGTTCGAGAAGTTGGCCTGTGGGAATGTCGCCATTAGCCAGTCTCGGAGAAATGCTGCAACGTCGGTCTTCTCAATACCTTCTCTAAAACCCACGAAGCGAAGGTTGTTGCGTCTTGCCCTATTTTCGGCATCATCGACTCTCCACAGCAGCTGTTTGTGGGACGCCTGTATCTCCGCCATGTCTTTCTTTAGCGCCGTAAGGGAGTCCTCCGTCTCGCTGATTCTGGTCTCAGTTGCGGTCACTCTCTCTGTTAAATTTCTGAAGTCCTGACGTAACAGGAGGACCTCCGAACCCACCTCGCCTATTTTTGTCTCCAGTGCCATTCTAGAGTTCTGGATATCTGCCCTTGAGGCCTGTATTGCCTCCA
The DNA here is from genome assembly GCF_964261635.1 of Lissotriton helveticus. Classification (NCBI taxonomy): domain Eukaryota; kingdom Metazoa; phylum Chordata; class Amphibia; order Caudata; family Salamandridae; genus Lissotriton; species Lissotriton helveticus. The sequence continues at coordinate 1,550,215,163 of NC_136059.1, forward strand.
TAATGATGGTCGTGTCTGTACTTGTGCCAGGTTGTGCCGGGGCCATCTCCCTCTGAGTCCGTGCCGTAGCGTAGCTGTCGATGGTTTCCTGTCTGGCAGTCCTCTGGGCCGGGTCCCTTTTCCCCATGACCGGTCTCGGGCCTGAGCAGTATCCACTCCCAGTGGCTGGAGGGTCGGTGTAGGTGGCGAGGGGAGGGGGGGGGAAAGAACACCCCAGTCCGGGCACCCTGGTTCAGTAGGGTCTGTCTACAGCGGATAGGCCAAGTGGGAGTTGTGGACGGGCGGATGTGGGAAGGGAGTCTCCCCGGGTCCCACTCACAGTCGCCTAACGGGGCGGGTATCGCTGTCCTCCACTGCGTGGTGCCTCCGGTTGTATCAGGGCCCCCCACTAGTGGGCGCCGAGTGTCGAAAAGAGGCAGCTCCCCCGACGTATCTCCCAAATGAGCGCTAGCTACGGTGGGTGCCCACAGTACTCACAGCCTTGCTTCACGGGGGGGGGAGGGGTCCCCAGCGAGGTTCGATGTTTCGGAAGGGACGGCGCCGGCCCGATCAGGGCCTGTTCTCGGCGCTCCCTAGTGTGTCCCAGCTCCCCCTCTCACGGCGGCAACACAGGTTTCAGGCCCTCGCCGACAAAGTTCGAGGCCGCCCCCGACCCACAGCTTCGTCAGCAGGCCGCGCGGGAGGCAACCGCAAGTCCAACCAGCCAGCTATGTCGGACTCTCCACCGTCTAAGGCCCAATCTTAGGGTGGAAGCAGGGGGGGAGCACCAGCAGTCACGGCCTCCGGCGCGAGGCGGCCCCCCCCTCCTTCGTCGTCTGCAGACCCCTCGTCTCGACGTTCTCCTCCGCCACCGTTCACCGCGGCTCCACGGTCCTGGGCTCTCGGCGAGTCTCCGACCAGCTCACCCGCCCGCCCGGCAGGGACCCTCCGATACGGAACACCACTCCGCAACCTCCGGACACAGACGGACGGTCCACCTGGCCCGCCTCCAGCCAAGTTGTGGCACCGGATTCGCCGACAGAGAGGGGCCGCAGGCAGCACGACCCCGGAGCCGGGTAGCTCTCCACTCAGGATGAAGACTCGGGTCCGGCCGCCATCTTGGCGCGGATCCGCCGCCGTCTCTCTCTTTCCCCCGTTCGGCGCCGAATATGGCCTCGTAGTCCAGCAGGATACTTCAGATCAGGCCGCTAGGTCGGCGGGGTCTCACTGGCTTCAATTTCGTGATGTTTTGGAAGTTCGTAGGGCTGTTTTAAAGACGGATTCGTGCAGTAAGCCGGGAGCCGAGCAGAGGCACGTCTTACTCCACCATGCTGCTGGCCACGCCCCCAAACTGGCACATTTGTAACCACTCTGCTTCTCACATCGGCCATTTTATAGATATTAGCCCACTGTTTAGGTCTGGCAAGACAAAGCAGCCTGCTGCTGGACCTATTGTTATTAATTCTTGAAAATATACAGATTGAGCCTTAGATCCTCCTAGAGAAGTATTTATCTTTTACCCCAAGCAGTTGGGTGATGGGTTTATCATTCCATGTTGCCTGCTAGGGCATGCTTGCATTGCAATATGAGAGGAACAACTTTACATTTCAACTATCCATTAAACCATCACACACAAAGACTTTATGGCAGAGATGGACTGTATACAGAAATCAATATTTGTTGTTTCTCTTCAGCACAGCAGGCTTTTCTACTTATTTAAGCTAGACTCAAAACGCAAGCCAAGCTATTGATTGTTCCAATGCTTGCTTCTCTCGCAATCTCTTTGTGCTTCCATACTTTCAGAAACCATAGTTGTGGGTCCCGAAGGTGAGCCAATGGAACACTTTCCATGGGAAAGTTAGAAACCGAACAGCCATGTCCACTTTGGAATTACTTTGATGGCCTGTATGTTTTGTCAGCAACTCTCTTTCAGGTACTCTTTTCAAGGCACACTACATCAATATTGAATTTTATACATCGTTCTACCGAAATATATTAGCCAGAATCTTGACTAACAAAAGATTGTGAAAGTAAGAATACATGAGTGAGTATAGATATACATTATTTAATTCCACATCCAAGTACTTTGATGAAGGCATGTAGATAGGCAGCAGAGAATAAGTATACTTACACACACACAATATTTTGCAGCTGGTATTTAGATTACGATATTTAACCGCATGCGCGCTAGCGGGTTTTCCCGCTGTGCGCTGAGATTTTGAAAATCGCGCGTTACGTGACAAAGCCAGCTCGTCATGCGCGTAGCGCAGGTAACGCCCATGACGAGCTGGCTTTGTCATGCGCGCTGAAGGGGTTAAGTGGCACAATATTGTTGTGCGTGACATACGACTTGAGACCCTCGCGGGTATGTAGTGCGCTTTACAAATGATTGATTGACTCCTTTCAGATGCTCTCTGCACTGCAACTCACAAAGGTGACATGTGGTTTCCAACAAACCCCACTGGTGATCAGCAGTGTCACCATTAACATCTGCAACAGTGAACTCTCACAGTCTACATATGTCCACAGCAGGGCTCGAGTCGGGGGACCACGCGGGTGGACGGCATCCCCCCACTTATTTTACTGGGAGCTCAATAACTGGAGCAAATGGAGCCACACATTCACTCTTTGGCCTCTCTGGGGCGAGATCGGAGCTCATTCAGAACGCTGCTCAGGGGCTGGCTTCTCTGATGCAATCACATCTAAGGGGTGAGTGAGGGGAGGCAATGAGTCTGATGGTGCACGCCACCTTTTGTGACGTCACTTCCCGTCGTGACGTAAGCGTCTCCCCACTTCTCTTTTTAGGACTTGTGCCCTGGTCCACAGGGTTGATTTACAGTCAGGGACAACACCTACAGATTTCAGCCGTGGCCCCATGGGTGTCGTTCCCCATGCGAAGCCGAGGGCTCCCGCCCTTCATGGGGACCCCATACAGCCTGAGGCCTATCAATATCAGTCAAGTACGGGACTCTCAGGGGCTTCTCACCACATTCTGCAGAGGGGCCACATCATCAGTTCATGTTATGCCACTGGGCAGCTAGTCCATGTTCAATCGCCAGCCCACAACGCATGCGCAAATCAGCTTTAAAAATTTATGTTACCGATTTCAGCAAGTGAATCATTTTCTTACACATAGGGTAAATTATTAACAGCGATAATGATAGGGGAAAGCAATATTGATTTGTTCAAAGGTGTATTTCTTCTTTGCACGGAAGAATTGAGTTGGTTTTTTTTAAGGAAGCAACATTAAAACATAGGGCTTAATAAGGAAATTGGACTGAATATAAAATCGGCACAGACAATACAGGGTATGCGAATATGCGAGGTATTTATAGTTGACATTTGAGCCAATGTGCAGCAACTTTGCGCCTTCAATCAATACTAGAGACCTATATGTATAAGTACGTTCACAATCAGCTTTATTATTTGGCATTAGACAGATGTAATACATCCATGCTTTCTAGCAACATGAACGAGGCCTCATATTTTCTGTTGGTTATAAAATGTAGGTCGAGGGTTATGTTGCAAGCCAGGATGAGGACTAACCTAATTACTTTTCTTTGACATACTGTTTCTAATTTATTTATTTTTTTACATTTTCTAAAATACTGTGGTGTGATATTCATAAGAGTTATGTTTTGGTGATATTTACAGGTCAAACATTTTTTACCATATTTATCTTTTTACAATTCTCACCTGGAGGTTCCATGTTATTTTTCTTTAAAAATGAAACGAGGTTTTTTTTTTTTTAACATTTGTTTTCTATTTGTACAGAAACAGTTTGAAGACCAAGCTACTTCTACATTGCCAGTAACACAAATGTACCAGTATTCATTGGCCAGCAACAAATAATAGGGCCAGCCCGCACTTGAACAACAAGCAGAGGTTGTCAGACGATAAGAACCTCCCATAACATAAATGGAATGAACATTTACTGACTTGATCTATTAACCCCTTGGCCGCGGCGGTAGGGGGGAGGGGGGGTGGCGCCGCCATGCTCGTGACGGAACCACTCCTTCACGAGCCGCGGTGGCGCTGTGCTTGTGACGGAATGGTTCCGTCACGGCCCCGCCCGCTCAATGGAACGCTCAGCGCAGGCGCGGAATCAGCGCCGCACAGGCGTGGCGGCCGGGCCGTGACTGAACCATTCCGTCACCAGCACATCCCCACCATGGCTCGTGACAGAATGGTTCCGTCACGAGCGTGCAAGGGGTTAAAAATGTTGTTGTACTTAACATTTCTTATTTATGGCACGGTTAAAGGAATAAGGCACACAGGTGAATGCGGTGGGTGAACATTGACAGGTTTGCCAGGACTCACTGGTCTCAATACTAGCCCTGCAGTGTTGGTGCAAAGTTTATCATACCTAATAACTAACAATACCACTGGAATTTTTATTTATCGGATGCAATTATGAGTTTCCCTATGAAAATGGAACATAACAGGCAGATGCTTTTCTGTCCCATAAAACGGATGTACCCTTATTTACCGGTCCTTTATCAACCAGCGAATTTGGCCAGGTTTGATCTGTTGAACTTTCTCGGGGGGAAACAAGACCATTGGATCTTATCACACCAGGAGTGATCAAACCTGACAAACTCAAAATTCCAACCCCCATGCAAACAGGGGATTTCACAGATTTTTAGTGAACAAGACAGCCATAATCGCGGCATTAGAAGGGAGGGGTTCATTTGCAAAACAAATCAATACAGTTCTGAAGAAGGTTATATAACTTGAATACATTGAGTGAATTTTCTGTGGTTCCTTCCACAGACTCAGAGAAGTGGATCAAATAATTGAGGAATCGTTTGCTAAATCCACAGAGAAAATGGTATCACTACAAGTATAACAACATTATCAGTAGATACCTACAAACAATGTAAGACCATATATGAAATGTGCTCCCTAAGGATATGGGACTTACCCACTGGGTATTTAGATATCGTAAGCACAAATATTGTTGGACAAAATATCGTGTCAAAAATATCGAGGACAAAAATATCGTGAAAGTAAGTTACTATATGTAACTCCACATAAATGTACGTTAATGATATATATATTCAACATTCTTAGATGTGGATTTAAGATGAATAAATCTATATTTACATATTTGCACTTACTTTCTTGATATTTTGATCCTTGGTATTTTTTACATGATATTCTATTCACATGAAATTTGTGTTTCCAATTTTCTGTCAGTGATCCACCCACTGCGCTGCCAATTTTCAGATCAGAGCTTAAAGACCATTTACTGATTCTGAACTAAGTCATGTATTCATTCTTTTTAATCTAAATGTGAATTTATTTATCAAATTTCTGAGATACTTTGTACATATATCTACCTTAGGATATGGAAAAGAAAATGGCCATTGTTGCCTGCTTCCTATAATATTTGGCACCATATCCAAATGTGCTGCATCAATGTTGTGATATAATCAAATAGTACACCTCCATCTCATTTCTTGTATACAAATATTGTTTATTAACAGCTTTATTCTAATTTGAAAATTCGTACATTTTCAATTTCACCAACATTCTCTTAACTAAAATGACCCTAGCCGCCAAATGATGTTTCCCTAGTTCAGTAGCTTTCTCAAGGTCAATAATTTATTTTTTCATCACAAACTTATATTTAAGTGTTAATTTCCAATAATTTATTGTAGGTTATGTGAAGCAAAATTAATATTTACTGTCGTGCCAACAATGCATATGAGCAGGTGTGGGGTCCAAGTGGTTCACACTGGATTGAATATATACATTACTGGGGCAGATTCATCGATGACATCCTAATATTTTGGACAGGGTCTATAGCTGATCTTACAGACTTTAAGGACATCTTAACTCTAATGTATAAATATGTAATTTACTATAAACTATGACTGTAAGAGGATACAGTTCTTGGATGTAGAACTGTACACATGTGGTTCCTGGCAAATAAGCAAGATGTTTAGAAAACAGACATCCTGTAATGTAATACTGCATGCAACAAGTGCTCACCTAAGACATCAGGTATCTGCTATACCATATGGGGAAATGGTTAGGGCCAGAAGGAACTCCAGCTCAGATACAGTATATGTTAAAAATCTGGATGACATTGGACATAGGTTCACCATTAGAGGTCATGACATACAGATAATTAGAATGACCTACAATAGAGCATTGAAGCTAGACAGGCAAGCTACATTAAGAGAGGGTGGGCACAGAGATTGCATGTACACAGACACCATCAGACTGATTATCATATATCGCAAGAGCATACATTATGTCAGTAGGGGGATCAATAGGCATTGGCACCTTCCGAAGAAAGGCACTAAGATTGAACCACCTATAATTACCAGATATCCAAATATTGCTTTTCAGAAAGGAAAGACACTCAGAGGTCTTATCCGTCCCAGTTACCCAGGTAATAAACAATGAGATAATTGGTTAAAACCACATACAAAGAGTTCCCACAAATGCGGACATTGCACAATGTGCAGAATTGCTAGAGAAAAAAAGTTGTTCAAATATAAGAGTATCCCCACATTCCATATTAAGAGTGACATACACTGCACAACTTGCTATGTTGTTTACATTTTGGTATGTAAATGTGATAAGATTTATGTGGGCAGTACAGTGGGAATGGTTAAGGAAAGGATGATGGAACACTTTGGAGCACTGAAACAAGGGGATCCCAAATATCCTTTTGCCTTACACTCATTAACATGTATGTAGCAAGACAAACAGAGGAGCTTTCAGTTCCATGGTTTAGAAATGGTGCAGCTAGACAAAAGAGGAGGCAATCGTGAAATACACTTGAGATGACAAGAAGCTATTTGGATAATGAGAATTAAAACTGTGGAAGAGGGGCTTAACATTGATCATGAATTGCATTACTTTCTGGGAGACTAAGAAAAGATTGTATTTTCTGTGTCATTGTAAATATGTCCACTACATATCTATTATTGTATGTATAGAAGAAATGCTTAACCTCATGATGGACTATCTAATATGGATAGGCTATAACATCAATTGCTTATAATGTATAAATTGACAGATAGAGAATGACAATAGCTTTCTTTATAAGACTTTTTCTCTGTAAATTTGAGTGCACGTCTATTTTACTTTTTACTTTTCACTCTGACTTAAACTAGCTTTATGAACTGGGGAGTCATAGTATCACCATTAATATATAACATAGCGTACACTTGTACATCAGTAGGCACAGCGCTATTACATACTTCAGAGATGTCTTCATCATAAATAGACAATATTCCAATATGGTGCCCATGCTGGAGCCCATATGCATTGTTGGAATCCCGCTCTGGGAGATACTGTTCATTTTGAACCAAATGGTGTAGAATAGAAGAGGCCCTCTAACAAGGCAACCTCAAATTAGCTTAGACTGCTATTCTTTCACTCTATCTGCAGATGTGTGGCATGGCAGGATACGTTTAGATGACCACACTTTTAGCATCTAAACATGATGCAAGCCTCAAGCTCATATAACATGTCAATTTGACCGTATAAATTGAACCCGTAACATGGTATTGATATAAAAGGTTTAGCCGAGTTATCCAAATATGTTTATTTTTATGCTCGGCCTTACTTCGCACATATAAACGCAAGTAGTAGTTTGACCCACTAAGATGGACGCTGATTTGGGCATTCTTAATGAAGGCTTTTTTTATGAGTAATCCATCAATGCGTACGTCACAGACTTGCCAAAACTAAGTATTTAAGAGTGCTTCAAGATAGCGCCGAAGTAAAACGCCAAACACCCTATGATACAGCACGATGGACCGGGAGTACTCTCTCTAAAGTAAATGCTTGATGAATGCTTACAGATGAGTGGACTAAATGACACTGTGCTATGGGAACTACAGATATAGATTTCGACGAGTACGGTGGGAGATATGAGAGATTTGTTAGTCCGTATGTAGGACAGCCGAAACAGTGCACCAAGAGTGTCGGTCGCCATTTGGAATGCCTGGGGAATCCGTGTAGCTAAGAGCCATAGCAGGTCTCTGGAACACAACAAAATGATGTTAGTGTGAACCAAGTGAGTTGGTATCATAGGTGACCAACAAAACGGCCCAGCGGTGACTGTGTAAATGAGAATCCCTTCTCACAGGAAAATAGAGTGAGCGTGTATTAATCAAATGGGTGGCTGCAGGGGAGAATAAGTTATAATAGGATGCTGAATATTGTCAGGATATTGATACTGTGACTTATTAAAATGGAGCTAGTGTGGCGGTAGGAATGGTACTACTCACCTAGAGAGAGTGTACTGGGTGAGCGAGTTACAATATGTAACTGACATACTGATAAAGCAACTATGAAAGAATTTTCAAGTGTTTATAAAACTTTATGTAAACAATGTGGATAAATAGGTATGATGGGGAATGAATACAGCCAGGAGGGTGACACTGTTACGAATAAAAGTGAAGCCAGTGTGAAAGTTTGAATGGTAGCGTTTACCTAGAGAGACGATAATCAGGGCTCGCTACATGAAGCTAACATTTGGCATATATTACATTACAGACAGAATGGCTCACCTGTAGAAGAGCGCATTAAACAGCACACATGTTAGGCGGGTGCAGAACGGTCAGAGATAAATGTATAGTACCTTTAAAGCAAATCGTTTTAGTAAGTGGCAGGAATATAAGGTGCTCTCATTGAATTACAGATTCATTAAGACTGAAGAGAAACTAAGACTTATCACGTCTTGTTGCGACAGGACCAGATGAGTCCTGGGGCATATTGGAAATATGAATATGGGCCTAAGATTAGCACACGGCGATACTGACGCTCTTACTTATTGGGTGACTGAAACCTTTTGACGCTATTTAGGATACACTGTAGGCGGTTTGGACAATTTAGCCATAGACAATACAGCACTAAAAGTACAAAAAACATCTAACCAAGGCAGTTCACTTTGATGAAGTTATACGGGCTGGCATTAACTAGCTATAAAGAAATATCCTTTGTTTTTGAGGGACGAAACATACATCATAACATGTGATCATGATAGATCACACTAACTTTTCGAGCACAAGATGTTTTGAGTCTCTGACCCTGGTGAGGGTACATCAATCAATTTACTTGGAGACTCCTCCCTTGAACCTTGTAATATTTGTGATTGTAGTCCTGATTCCTGTGTATTGCCCCTTTTTTAAAATGAGCACCAACAAGAGAGGTTACCTTGAGAGGGGGACCACTGTAACAGGGACCCTACGCCGTTAACTATTTAGGGATAACCATGTACCACTCGAAAGAGATGTTGCTAGAGTGCAATCAGAAAACAGCAATGTGCTCACTTTCCTCTGAAATTGACCTCTGAATCACATTGCCACTCTCAGCAATGGGCCTTGTCGCAATCGCAAAAATGATGACTAATCTGCTTTGCTAATCTGCCCCTGCTAATTCTGCGAAAACGTTTCTGTGAGCTTGACGTGCAACTTGGTAACCTCATTTTGGGTAAGTGTGCGTTGAACGGTGGACTTAACTGAACTGAAAATCCCTATAGAGAGTTGGTTTGGGTGTGCCCAATTTCCAGGGTTACTACCTGGCAGCACAACTGCAATGGGTAGCACTCTGGTTAGCAGGCCACCATTAACCAGAAACTGGGTATACTAGGGCAGAATTGCAAAATGGGGGAGGGAATGCAGCTCTATTTCCCATCACTTGGACCCCCAAAGACTTTCCATTGTTGTTTATCCCTCACTGGGGTACCTGAAGCGGGCCATTATATGAGACTGACTCTCCCATACCCACCTGCACTAAATTTAAAGGGAATGACCCACATAAGGAGGTGCCCTCATGGCAAGACAGCTGAAAGCTGGGAAGCAGTGGGTATTAGCACCAATGAAGACCAATGAAGACCTCTACGGGGACCACTCAATTAAGAGCTTACAATCCCTAGCAGAGAAGTATGGTCTGCGCAAAGGCCAGTTCCTTCTTTATGGCAAAATTCTAAATGCAGCCTAACAGCAATGGGATTCTGGGTAAACAGAATGCAAGACACATTCAGTGGTACAAGCAATGAACATGATGGGGAATGGGAGAAAGATTATCACATGCTCTAAAGAGCAATACACACAGAAACCTACCATCAGCCTTTACAGGGTACATAAGAATTAGACATTGGAAGGGCCTAACAAAAGAAAGAAAGCAAAAAAAACAATAGAATTCCAGCAAAAAGAGTACCGTAGTGCCCGCTTTATATATATCCAATTTATTATCTTACATGGGGTGTACCTGACACCACAAAGGCTAAACACCATATACTCAAACATATTCACAGAATGCCCAAAATGCAGACACTTGCATGTTGACCTCAGAGTCTGCTTTGGGAATGAATAATGATAAAACAGTTTTGAGCAGGAGTACTTTCCAACCTGACCACAGTAACATACCTAGACCAACTCGAGAGCTGCATAGTGTTGGTCATTCCAAAGGGGGAAAGGCCAAGGTTACCAAAAAGTACCTGGACCTCACATTATTACTAGCAAAAAAGGGCAACAGCAATGAAGTGGAGACACCCACACACGACCAGCATGGAGGAAGGAACTGAAATGGTGGACAACAGTGGAAGTTGCAGAAAGGTCTTTGGGAATAGCCATTAGCAGGCCAATGCAAAGATATAGTTTCAAAACACAAAGACATAGAGGCGCTGGATAAGGTGCTGTGAAAATATATGTAAATAGATATGGAGACCACAATAAGCAATAGCACTGAAAGTGAAGGCCCTGCAACAACAAAGTAAGCCCAATTGCAACACCCAAATGGCAAATACTGTCCAAGCTGAAGGATCAAACATAACACCCCATGGTGAAACCGAAGCTTATCAAAAAATTTGATTTGCACACAGATCTGCACTGTTAGCAGCTGTAAAATAAAAGTATTTAGCCAGACAATCATGTATTGCTGCTGCACGATTTTGAGTTGTGAGCCATTGTTCGCCCATATCCATCTCCCCGCCAAGAAGCCTTGGACTGCCCAGCCCATGCTATTACTGAGAGCCGAGTGCTGAAGGGATACTTGGCCCAGCTACTCAGGCTTCACAGTAGGCTAGGCCTCGGGACATCAGGAGTAAAAGGCCTCAGCCCCCACGCCTGCGCCCAGTAACTCCTGCTTCAGGGCTGGACTGGCCGTAGCGGGCACCGGGCGTTTCCCCGGTGGGCCGCTAGGGTGGGGGCCGGTTTTGGGCCCCTGGTGTGGCGTTTTTGTTACCGGGGTCAGCAATATTGGCCCCTTGTACCAAAATCGGCCGAAACCGTCCCTCGCAAACTGCTCGGCTGCACCCCTCCTCAAACCAGAGGGGTGCCGGCCGAGCAGTTTGCCAGCGTCGGTTTCGATTCCCAGTTGAGCCCTGTCCTGCTTGCTTGTAGCCGTCTTAAAGGAGTTCGGACACCGGCCATAGAATGTACAAGATGCAGACATGCCATTGGAAACTATAGATTACAGCTGTTGTAATATGTGTTAAAGGACAATAAAATACATAAAAAAACTGGACGGGGGCCTCGAAGCTCATTTTGCATTATTCACCCGAGAAGTCCCATACACTAAGAAATGTGTCAATATTGACCAGAATCAAATCTGAATCAGTGAACTGATTGATTAAGAGATCTCAGGATAACAGGTCTGGACACAGCCGGCCATGGACTCACTTTTATTCCCTCAATGTATTTTTCAGTCTCCACTCCCTAGCTACTAATGTCATGTCACAAAAGTGTACCCCTCATTTTCTTAACGGTCTTCTTCCCCATTTTTCCAGTATTCCAATTTATGTCAGAAAAGTGTACCCTGATCCAACTTTTATCATTTCCCTAAATTCCACTTTCCTATTCTTTCCGAAAAGCCTGTGTAATTTTACATTCTCTTTTCATTCATTTCTTTACTTCGTTTTAATTTTGACTTGAAGTTGATTTTGTGCTGTTTTAAAATGTAAATATTGACCAAATGGTGGTAAGCTCCACCCTTTTATGATTTTCTTGTAAATCAAATAAAAGTATTAATATTAAAAAAAAAACTGATTGGCCATCACCATGCCAAATCTCTGCTGCTATTCAGTGATCTAATAATAATCCTCGCTCCCACCTTGGAGGAGCACTGAAAGACTGAGGCAACAACAACATTCCAAAATAGGTCGGCTCACCAACAACTGTGTCTTCATTTTTAATCAGCACAAGGATGGCAGCCAATCAGCTTGCCGCCCTCTCCTCCCAGGAACATTTCTCATGCATCATTAATCTGGAACACTGTCCGCGAGCGTGAGGTGTGCTTGTCATTAGGAGGAAGTGCTGACATGTTTATGGACTGCCACGTATACCCCTCCCGGGCACAACCGGTTGCAATAATCAGCCTTTTCGGTACAGGTCCATCGTTAGCCGTCATTAAATTAAATATTTCATAAAATATCAAAGCACGCGGAGCTATTGCATTAGTGTAGAATGCAGCCTTTCTCTAAGTGACGCAAAAGGCCACAAGCATCTAGCAACCATTAAGTCTCGAAATAATGAGTTTCCTGATACACTTCTTTGTGTGCACAGGCAGGACTTGATCAAAACATGAGCCCTGGCTCTGGTGCAGCCCGGCTTATCGCCGTGTTTGCCTTCTTAAGCAGTTGTTATCTTTCATCTTCCTTATCTGGTTCTCAGGAATGTAGTGACAATATTTGCTGAACACTCCGACCTGGAGTGCCTTCTGTTTGACACACCCACCTCCTTAGCTAGCAGTAGTACAGCAGGTGCAGTGCACCGGGGCTTAGAGGTGTTAGTGGCGGTATACAGCCTTTACAACGAAACTTTTACAACGCACTACCATTACGAGGCAACTTTTACAATGCAAACCATTACAACGCATAGCGCTGGGGGGCGCTCTAGGATAGGGAATAGGTTTAATGTACTATCCAACACCTTCCCTACTATCCACGGGGACTGGAGTTGGAATAGTAAATTAAACTATTCACTATCCGGCGCCCAAAAGCATTATGCGTTGTAATGGTATGCGTTGTAAAACTTGCGATGTAAAGGTAGGCGTTGTAAAAGTATGCGTTGTAACGTCATACATCCGTTAGTGGACAATGCACCCACATTAGTCAAGTCAAGTCAAAAATATGTTTATTGTGACCGTAGTCTTTAAACAATGCAATTAGAATAGCACAGAATGGAGTATGACTTATTATTTTTAAAACTTTGTCCATATGCGAGGTTTATACACACCATTATCAAAAATACAACCAAATCAGTAAAATTTACAGTTATCTTAAAACTTAATTTATCTAAAATACCTAATCCTATTCTTATTACTCCATACAAATACAATCTGCTAAAATCTCATACAGTACTACATGTTATTCTGTATCTCTCAGTGCCATCAACGACATCTTTAAAAATTTCCCGAGGGCAATTGCAATATCAATGTAAGGGATTTCTGTTAAGAGCCTTGCTGCCTGTGCTCTTGTTTTTACCTCATATTTTATGAAGACAGGACGCAACCAAAGTTTCCTAAGATCTAGGAGTGTAAAACAGTCTAACAAGATATGCAGCGGGTCTCCCTTTGTCCTTAAGTAACACTTGCAGTGACCTTCCTTATCTAACATTTTTGCATTCAGGTCTCTGTTTATTACCCATGGGTTGATCCCGATTCTGATTCTGAGGATCTCTTGTCTGTATCCACAATTGGGTAATCTGTCGAGGTAGGGGAACCAATTCTCAAGGGACCATGCATTTAGCATATGTACCACTGATTTTTTCTTTCTTAGATAGCCTCTATCAAGCAATTTCGAGACTTCTTTCCCTCTTTGCTTCAATTCACCTTTGGTACTGGTGATTTGCAATGAGCTCTGATCCCAGTCGAGCTCAAGAGTGTTACAGATTCCCTTCACTTTATCCCTACTGGACTTCGCCCATTTTAGCTCGCTTTTCTGGATTTCTTTGCGACACCAGTAAGCCACTTTTTTTGTATCAGGGTCTTCTAATCTCTTCCAGAATCTGATCACAGCCATCTGGGTTAATATTGCCCAGGACTTTGTATCTATTTCTGTTCTGATGGCTTGAATCATAGCAGATTTAGGAAGTGATAGGAGCCTTTTTATGCAATTTCCCTCTATGACGTCCCAGGATCCCCTACCGCTCAAATAGAGGATCTCTGCGCCATAGAGAACTTGGGGGGGGATCATTGCCTCAAAAGCTCTGAGCATTGGCCGGTGTGACATCTCACCATATTCCCTATTGAACCTTTTAAGTCCGCATATGGAGGAGAGAGCCTTTGCTTTTTGCGTTTCTAGGTGGGTGCTCCAATTTAGTGCCCTATCAAACCAGATACCCAAGTAACGGTACTCATTTACTGTCTCTAATTTAAGGTCCCCTATGTACCAGCTAAATCTGCTAGGTTTTTTCCCGAAACATTCGGTACAGGTCCATCGTTAGCCGTCATTAAATTAAATATTTCATAAAATATCAAAGCACGCGGAGCTATTGCATTAGTGTAGAATGCAGCCTTTCTCTAAGTGACGCAAAAGGCCACAAGCATCTAGCAACCATTAAGTCTCGAAATAATGAGTTTCCTGATACACTTCTTTGTGTGCACAGGCAGGACTTGATCAAAACATGAGCCCTGGCTCTGGTGCAGCCCGGCTTATCGCCGTGTTTGCCTTCTTAAGCAGTTGTTATCTTTCATCTTCCTTATCTGGTTCTCAGGAATGTAGTGACAATATTTGCTGAACACTCCGACCTGGAGTGCCTTCTGTTTGACACACCCACCTCCTTAGCTAGCAGTAGTACAGCAGGTGCAGTGCACCGGGGCTTAGAGGTGTTAGTGGCGGTATACAGCCTTTACAACGAAACTTTTACAACGCACTACCATTACGAGGCAACTTTTACAATGCAAACCATTACAACGCATAGCGCTGGGGGGCGCTCTAGGATAGGGAATAGGTTTAATGTACTATCCAACACCTTCCCTACTATCCACGGGGACTGGAGTTGGAATAGTAAATTAAACTATTCACTATCCGGCGCCCAAAAGCATTATGCGTTGTAATGGTATGCGTTGTAAAACTTGCGATGTAAAGGTAGGCGTTGTAAAAGTATGCGTTGTAACGTCATACATCCGTTAGTGGACAATGCACCCACATTAGTGCTATGTTTTACTGCCCGGCCTGTGGACAGCGAAATGTTTGCCTCAGTTGCACCAAGAACGTTGCTCAGGGCTGGACTGAGAACACAAAGCAGCCCTGGCGATTTTATCGAGGCGTATTCTTTTGTAAACAGGGGACCCCTATATATCTAATGACCAAGCTATATATAGGGAACAACGCAATAGGTAAAGGTCGATAGCTTGTTGTAATGAAACAATCGAAAAAATATCTGTAGACAGTAACCACTAGTACAGAAAAAGGGCACTAACGTATCTCCAAAAATATATATTTCTTTTTATTCGTCAAAACAGTTTGTTATTAAGTTAAATTTTGAAATGTTCTTTGTTTTTTTCTCAATATATAAAAAATATTGCATTCTTTGCACATAATCAATATACAAAGAACATATCAATCAATTAGTGGATGAATACGATAGACGTAAAGTTGATGGAGGCAATGCGGTAGATGTAGACAAAGAAAATTTCAAAATTTAACTTAATAACAAACTGTTTTGAAGAATAAAAATAAATATATATTTTTGGACCTTTACCTATTGCGTTGATTTTATCGAGGCGGCCACCTGGTGGCGGGGAGGGAAAGGGGGTGGAAGAGCGTGCAAGTGTGGAGCACTGCTGCATAACTAAACCGGCACCTAGCACTGCTGCTTTTGTTACTGGGGAACGATATTGCATCACCGCCGCAAAACCGCCCTCCACCCTTCCAGCCTCCCGGGGAACTCCTAGTGCCGGCTGTGGCCAGTCCGGCGCTGCCGTTGCTGCACCACATGTTTGACAAACAGAAAACTTTCACTTGCTGCAGGCTCCAGCTTCCCTGTGTCAGGCCTGGACAAGTGCCAGGAGAAGAGAAATACACATACCAAAAGCTTTCTAAATCGCAATGTGAAAGGAAAGTAAAAATTAAGGAAAGCGGCATGGGACAAAACTATGTAGTCAACGTGTTTGATTTCGATGGACCAGTGAGGTATATTGAGGAGTTGTTGAATAAGATGGTGGAACATTGGTTCCGTGCACCTGCCTTCATGGCTCGACCTCATGGTCGCAGGTTTAAATCCACGGAAATACCGTCAGTCTTTCATCTTGTGAGCTCGATAAAATGACGGCTAATTAGTTAGGTAAGAATAATCACCTGTCATTCATTCCTAAGGTATCCCTCAGGTGGAACTTGTGTTTAACAAATTCATATGTTTTATCTTATATCACACAGGAAGTAACCACTCCAGCTAATGTTGGGCCTGTCGAATTGTCTTGCTAGAGGCTTGTAGATTTAATGACCTGGTCGCAAAATATAGGTCTTAATTTGTGACCAGTACTTTTGCGACCAAAAAAAGACTTTTAAGAACAGACAATGTACTAATAGGTTGGGTCTTAAAATTCAGAATTATAGTGGTTCAGGATCCTACCTATCTCATGCATATTAATGGATGTAAGTTGCAAATTCCTAGTCACTATAATTGGAGGCCATTACAGGGGTAGTGCCCTGCTGGCACAACACCATATCTGTGATTGCTTTTTAATAAATCAATTTTACTTTGATGAAGCCCATTTTCCTTAAAGGAAATCAAACGCTGTTTAAAAATAAAAGTGTATTTTATTTAAAAGTGTGTTTAAAAGGAGGCAGTGGTTCTCTGGACCCCTGCCCCCTCTTAAACAAACTTCTTTTTTTTGCATTCTCAAAGGAGAAGGGGTCTCAAGGGGACCCCTTGCCTTTTGATAATGAGTTAGCAAAGTGATCAGATTTCAGTCAAAACATTGAGACATTAAATACCGATTCGGTATTTAGAAGGGGGGTCTACAACATCCCCCTTCCAGAGACTGAATAGGTATCCATTCAGAATCCCATTTTAACAGTCCGAAAAACTTTTCTTACCCTTAAAATAGGATTAGTAAATAAGTAAAAGCCTTTCAATTGTCGCAAACGTTGAATCGAGGCATTTTCAACCATGAAAATGCTTAGTATCAGGCCCTAAGTTATCAAAGGAAAAAGAATAGGGTGGGGTGCCAGCTTGTCACGATGAAAAGGGAGAATATATTTTAAAACCTTTAGTGTGCTCAGGGATGGACTGACAATCCTTGAGCAGCTCGGGCTGAATTTGCCTTGAGTATTCTGACATGCTGTGAATATGAGGTGTGAAGTGGTGCACAGAAGCTCCCTGTAAAATCAGACTTAGGATCGTACTTTCTCCTTTGAACATGCTAACAAAAGGAGAATGTTAACTCCTATAGAGCAGTGGTCCTGTGGGATTAGTGGAGCACCCCTGCAACAGCAGGGGAGCGGCCTCTAAGTCTTTGATACAACAGAGGCCATCCTGCATTAGACCTACTGAGACAATGGTCAAACTGCCCCTGATGACACCCCCAAGGTAAAGAATTCAGCATTCTATACAACAGCTAGTATTGACTTGTAGGTAATAAAGAAATGATCTGCCCGCAGTGTTGGAAGCGCACAGTTGAGCATAGTGGTCGTGGTGAAGGGGCCCACCTCACTCCATATGATCAAGGACAGTGCTTCCAGTCCTGAACTTTTCAGTTACAAATTATTGATATCTGGTGTGGTAGTCTATACGATCCTGGACCCTTCCCTTTACCTCAACAGAGTTTGATTGCCTTGGGAGCCTACCATTTTTTGCTATTTGGGTATACGCGTAAACCACACATCTGCAGACCTCACTCATGCGATGTCCTCGTTGCGGGCCCAAGTGGGATTTTGGAAGTCACTTCCGCTCTCTGTAGAGGGTTGCATAGCACTCTTCAAAATGGTAATGGTGCCCCGTCTATCGTATATTTTGCCCCCCATCTCCTCTATATTACAAGACACTTTTTCAATCCCTTGAGACATTGACGCTGGAGTTTATTTGGTGCAACACACATTGTAGGGTGGCACTACATAAGCTTTACCTACCTACAAATGAGTGTGGACTTGAGGGCCCACATTTTGAGCAATATTATTTGGCCTCCGAGCTCCTGTAGGTGGCCAGATTGCTGGTGGGCCATCAGACTGCTGACCTTCTCACCCTGGAGCTTGACTAGCATTTTACATCTATTTGACCCTTGCTCGTGGGTGTTGACCATGGCGCCACTCTCCTGCGAGTATCATTCTGTTGTTATAATCGGAGCCTCATTTTTTCAAAGGCAACCCACCCATATGCCCCTGCACTTTCCTTGCTTGCCACCCAGGGGAGGCCACATCACCTCCGTAGCAGAACTGGGTCCCTGGCCCGAGAAACACTTTCATACACTAGGTGACCTGTATTGCGATGGCACTGTCATCCCTTTAGGGTCCTTGATTAGAGAGAAAGGACTTACATCTGGTCACTTCCTTCTCTATAAGTCTCTCATTAGGGTACTCTCGACTAGATGGGGAGACATGCTGTGGGAACACCAGATGCACCCTACCATTCAGTACCACCACGCACGTAATGATTGCTGATGGATATCTAACACATTGGCTCGCTGACTCCCTATGTACCCATGAAGCAACATCATTCATCCCCCTGTGCCGACATTGAGAAGCGGACCTGAGCCGACTGTGTATACATAGGGAGTGGCCTACCCTACTGGAGAGCCCGGTCCGTGTCCCATGGAATGTCCTCTTTCATCTCCTCAAGCTTTATCTTATTCATAGAGCCTATCTGGCTCCTAACATGATTAATTGTTACTTCCAGTGCACAGACGCTGCCTGTCTCCACTGCAACCTGGTCAGTGCAGACTTTTTGCACATGCTGTGGGCCTGACCATATCTCCACCTGTATGGGTAAGGGGTCGCCTCACATCTGTCAGCCTACACGGGGCACCTCTCACTGCACACTAGGGAGGTCTGACTATTAGGCCTACACTGCAGGGACAGAAAACATTAAGCCATCTCCTATTTTCTTGACTTAGGTCTTCTGTTAGCCAAATGCCTAATTCCTCCTAAATGGAAATCACCCCCCACCCCTCATGTTCATAGCCTGAGAACAATCTATGACCACTTGGGCTCAGACAGAAAGAATTGCCCTAGACTTGAAAGACACTAAAAGCTTGCACCAACACCCCCTGGCAGCCAGCTGGCACACCATCCTGATTGATTCCCATAGTGCTTTGCAGCTCTTGACCGAGACCTTTGGATGCACACCAGATGCCATGGTAGACACAGGTTCTCCGAAAACACATCATCAACAAGATGAATTGCAGGTATCGCACTGACCGCTCCTTATGCCACTTTGTGGTTTCCTTCTACTGATGTCTTGATGTAACGTCATACATGCTAGTTTATTGGATGGGTGCGGGCCCTGTTCTTTGTTTGTTGTTCCCTGCTTTATATTTTGCTTTTTCATCTGGAGTTTAATTAAATCCTTCTCATGCTATTGATGGAACACCTTGAACCTGGCATTGGCATGATTACTTGCATACTGAACTTTTTTTGCTGTATTACTTTGTACCACATGCATTGCCCTAAACCATATCAACTGCACTGCTGTATTTGATTGTATCCATTTCTGTGAGACAAAGCTGTTGTGGTAACAATTCCAGCGATAATGTATATGTTACTGAACACTAAAACTCAATAAACAAATTTAAACAAAACAATCAGGTGTGGTAGTCTAATTAGTTAGTTTAATGGAAACAAGCCAAGATTACATTACCCAGGATGCATAGGGCTGAGACACACAAGCTCAGGACTAGAAACCATGTCCGTAAGGATTTGGAGTGAAGTGGTCACCGTAGTGGTGGAGGATATGTAGATTTTTTCAAAATATTTAAAAGCATTGACTAGTAGACAGTAACTGACTTTCAAGGTGAGAAGTAGTATCCATCAGAAGCGGCCAATGCAGGTAAGAGTGGTGTGTGGGGGTGGGAGGATTCGACAGACAACGGAGAGGGAAAATTTAATAAATAATTAATTTTCCCTCGTCGTCATCTGCAGAATCCCCCCCACCCGCCCCACCGCTCTTACCTGTACAGGCCTCTCCTGTATCCATAAAGCAAGTTAAACTATTATTATGTGCCAGAGGAAGGGTATGAGGTCTCTTATATTGTTCACCCCTGAAGGTCTTCTTCAATTTAAAGTCATGCCCTTTAGGTTAAATAATGCTCTCTTCATTTTTCATCACTTGGTCCACATTGTGTTGTCCGACCCGGAACAGTTCTGCATGGCCTACCTGTATGAAAGCGCAGCATTTAGCAGTTCATGGGAGGACCACGTGAGGGACCTGGAACTGGTGTTAGCGAAGATGAAAAACAGACCACTACAGAGTGACAGAGGGGGCCATGCTCTGTGGTTTGTCTTGAACACGAGGTGGGGAATGGAAAGATTGAGCTTTAGAAGCGAAGGTAGGAGCTATACTGGTCTGGGATGTTCCCACAGCTCTGATTCAATTAAGAGCTTTTCTAGGCCCCACTGGATATTACAGGAAACATGAGCCTACCTAGGAGACCATAGCTGCCCCTTTCACAGCCACGTCCTCAAAACCACAAACCAGAAGGTGATCTGAACTGAGGAGTGTCAGAAGGTCTTAGAAAACTTGAAATCTGCACTGTGCAATGGACCCACTCTAAAGACTCCTGACTACAGTCAACCCTTCATCGCACAGGGAAAAACTTCTGACAAGGGAGTTGGGGTGATCCTCGCTCAACTCACTGACAAGGGCAAGAAACATCTGGCTCCCTTCCTCAGCAGCAGCTTACTGAGAAGGGAGCACAACTGAGCTGCAATTGAAAAAGAGTACTTTGACATAGTGTGGGTTCTCTGCAGGCTTAGTCTTTTCTTGTTTGAAACATGTTTATTATCTAAACCAAACAAAAGCCCCTCAGGTGGGGATAGCTATGATCGGAGAGAATTCTAAGTTTCTCTGGTGGTCAGTCTCCTTGCAACAATTGTACTATATCATAGACCACAAGCAATGGGTATGTAGATGGCCTTTTCCACCGGTTTCCCCAATCCAATGATCGGACTTCTACAATCGTGGAGTAAATTCTATGCCATTTGTATGTAGGGGGTTGGGAGGTGTCTTATGGGACAGAGAAAGGTTCCCTTCATTGCTCTAGAGAGTGTGCACCCTGTCTTGTGTTATTTATAGCAAGCTTCATAGGTGCTAACCCGACTCAACACCTACAACAATCATACATGTGCACTGTAAGCAAAGATCCCGACCCAGAGCAGAGCTCTGTGGACTGAAGGGACACAAATTGCGTGCAATTCTTCTAGAATATGATATCATCATTTCACCAAGCTGTAGAAGACTGACAGTGATGGCAGAGGCAAAGACTTTAGAGACAAGCCTAACCTTTCTACATCTCTCTGCCAGGCACAGTTACCTACTGGCATCTCCTAGATTAGTTTGCCAGTCTCATACGACCAGGTCTACTACCAGGTCCTTCCCTCAATGTGTGTGGGATATGGAGGTCATATGTGTATGAATGACTTCTGGGTGAAGAGGTTGTGCAAGAAGGTGGTGTAACACAGGTGCTGTGGTCACAGTGAAATCCATCTGGTTTTACTAAAATCAGGTGGTACCTAAGCTGGAAGGCTGGAGTGAGCCTCAGACAGAATTGCAGGACTCATTTGGGACAGTCCAGAGATTTTTTGTAGTGTGTCAGACTTCGGGGTGCAGATGATAGAATACAAATGGCCCTTCAGAAGCTTAGGGAGTTTATCTTGTGTTTTCCACCCCAGTGTTGACTGGAATACCTTCCCCTCATTGGTTGACATGTAATTAAATGGGAATGCCTCACTTCCCTTTAGATCCCTTTTTGGGTCTCCCTTGACAGGAACCTCTCATTTCCACCCCTACCTAATTCCTGCCTACACCTAAAGATACTGCTGGACCAGTCTTAGTGGAATAAGCAAAAGGCAAGAACTACTGAGAACCGGTCTCAGACCTGACTGCTGGAATATGAATCTACTGTTTACGGCTTTGGTATAGAGATAGGACAGAAACTTCCAGACAGTGTCCAAAGATTTCCCTTCCAGAATCCAGGGTCTCCACACTCTGGCTTAGAAACTCGCTGTACTCTAGGGGTGGTGTAAATATTAATTACACAAAAAAGAGATTGGGGACCAGGAGCGGAATGGAAAGAAGGAGGTCTAGTACCCGTGCTCCCACAAAATAACGTGTCTACACTAGGTGGGTGACAGTTCCTCATATGTCAAAGAAATACAACCCAAATTATGGTTCGTAAAAGAGAAGAATAGAAAAATGCTGGGTGGTCAGACTCACGGTAGGTTGGTATTCTAAATGAGGTGGGGGAATTCCTCCTTTTGAATATAGTGCTCTCACACACCCTTGCGAGTGTCATGCTTCATCATTGGGCATTGCTCCTCGTGTGGATGGCGCTGCAGTCCCTCATGGACCCAGCAAGAGGGCTCTTTAGCGGAGATCTTTTAAGGAGATGCCGCAGTTGTGCATGCAGGTGTGTGGGCCTTGGGAAGATAGTGAGTGATTGTGTTAAAATTACCGAACGGTACCCAGAAACAATGTTTATTTGGGGGTCCGAATGGTAAATTAAAAATGTGTTGATCCTGGAGCTCCCCTTCAAAGCAAATGTAGAGGGCGGATGTGTGACTCACTGCTGCTCTCAGGATGGGTGCTGTAGTGAAAAGGTCATATGTAAAATAAGGTCAACATGTTTCGCGCCTTCATGCGGTCCCTAGAGGATCCGTTGGTGTTTCGTTGGGAGCGGAAAGTGAGTGAAAAACAAACAAGAAAAGACAACAGGTTCCAGGCAAAAAAGAACATGTGAACCTGTGGTACCTTATTCCTTAAGGTGCTTTTGCGTCTTAGGGCTGATAGGGACTCTCGCTGTGGGTACCTATCCCCAACCTGGTAAGACAAAAAGTGTGGAGAAAGACACACATACATAAAAGACCAGAAAGTCATTGTCATTGTGGAGTGTTCATTTTCTCTAGCATCCACTCAGAGGTGTGATATGCCGCTTGCATGCACACATAATGACTTTATTGTCCGGTTGTGAAAAAGTAATTAAAAAGTGAGACACATGTCTCATGATTCAACCATTCAACGTGCATGCGGGTGAGGTTTCCTACAATTTCCACATGCACATTGCCTATTGTAAATGGTCCCACCACTAGGGGACCAGGTGAGGTAAGATGATAGCTCAATGTAAATTGACCCAAGTACACCTTTAAAATAGATCTCTTTAACATAGGCCATAAGTCATGCGATCTGATGGGGTAATGGACCAATGTGATCGTAATTGTGGTTCAGGTCCTGTTTATACTCAACATGGAGCTCCAATTTAAACATCCCGGTACTGTCGTGCATACACTATACTGCCAAGTGGTGTACGCTGTAAAAATACATACATATATAAATACCAATGTAATTTTGAGCATACCCCTCTTATCTGCGAACAGGCTCCGTCGACACCCATTCGGTAGGAGGCAGAGTCACTGTGTGGGCAGGAAAGAGGAGCTAAAATAAGTAAAAGTAATCATTGAGAATCGGGCGTTGTCTTTACTGTCAGACTGCATCAATATGTGCCAAGCCAAACAGCGGCGCTCAAAAATTTCTAGATAGGTACTCACATGTGCTCGCCTATCTCGTCTCTAGCGACCTACCCCTCCGTGCTGGTGTGCCAGAATTGGAGGGGAACGGTCTGCTGTGCCTGCCTAAATCCATTCTGCCTGCAACCGCCATCCGGGTTGCATGGGCGGGTCTGCGCGGGATTACGCGTTTCGTGGGTGGGGCGATTACACCGGCCAGTGCGCCTTCAATAAGGATAGAAGAGGTTTGGCAGCCATCTTAGAGTGGAATTATAAATACGAATCCGCATTCTGTACATATTAAGCTTTTGTGTCCTCTTATAAAAACACAATAAATGAGCAAAGTTTGTAGCTTCCTCTTAGAGCAACTACACTAGATGTATGCAAGAAGTATAACCACAATGTCTGGAGCCATGTCTATACAAGCATGAGATCAATAGTAATACTTGTGTCCACTTGGTACCGGCATATATGGTTTATGTGAGGGGTTGCGCAGTATGTCAACTCTGTCAGAAGGGCCCTTGACAGTGGTCAATGAAGGGGAATTTTCAAGGTAGTCAATAAACAGTGAGTCACTCTGATGTGCGGGAGGTTAGTATATTCTATAAGTGTCTTCATAATGCATACAAAGGTGGTATATGCACGAGGTTTAGAGCGTAGTGCGAAGCAACCACAGAAGGCTGGATTTCGCGGCAGGAAGCAGAATTTCTCACCAATGAGGACCCACGAGTGCCTTATTGCTAGACGCTACCAAAGATCCACAAAGGAGTCAACCCCCCACCAGGCTGCCCGTTCGTGTTGGGTATTGACTCGGTCTTAGAACCACTCAGCAAGTTCTGGAACTTCTACCTACGTCCCTAAGTGAGCAAAACCCCGTCCTATCTCAGGGACACTACATAGGTACTCAATCTGATAGAGAATTTTTCAGAACCAGGAACCATCGACATTTTGGTCACCATGGATGTGGAGGCCCTATATACGAACACACCCCAGGACGCCACAATGGAGGTCTTGGAGTCTACCTTGCGGAATATCACACCCTGGCACTATGAGACACCGATATCCTTTATCTGTGAATGCGCCTCAATTGCACTTAAAGAAAATGTATTTGCCTTCAAATCCCAACTATACCATCAGATACAGGGTACCAGCATGGGAAGCACTTTTGCTCCCAGTCTAGCCTGCCTGTACATGGCAGACTTTGAGGAGAAACACATTCTAGGAGAGTCCAACCCATACAGACAGAATATTCTGATGTGTCGTTGTTTTATCGTCGACATAATCCTCTTTTGGAGAGGAGACGAAGAGTTGTGCATCACGTTCTGCGACTGGGTAAACACGCTAGATCCCTTCTTAAAATTCACGAGTACCAGATCACCGGATAACATTCCCATCCTAGATCTGCTCATTTCCCTGGACAACGGCTCTCTACATACAACCAACTACAGAAAGCCAACAAACAGAAACAGTCTTCTTGTCTATGAGAGCCATCACCCCAAGGCACTTAGGAATAATTTACCAGTTGGACAATTCCTGCGCCTACGAAGGAATTGTGACACCGTTATGGAATTCGAAAAACAATCAGAGATCCTCACAGACAGTCTGAAAAAACTGCACTACCCCAGTAACATCATACGTCAGGCACACAAGAGGGCAAGAAACAACCCGCGAGCTGCCCTCCTAGAAGTGAGGGAAAAGCCCAAATCAGAGATGATTACTTGTGTCACCACATTCACGCCCAGCTCTAACGCAATTCAGAACATAGTGAAACACTGGGACATACTGAGGACAGGGACGTTTACGCCTGGCCCCCCTCCAGTGTTTGCATTTAAACGTACACAAAACCTGAGGGACCATCTTGTCCACACTCGACCAAAACCAACTCTTGAGAGACAACCCACACTCTGGGCTCTACCACCCGTGATGGGTCACTTCCCCTGTGATTCCTGCGCCACCTGTGCTGAGACGACAGCCTCAAAAGAAATTGACCTTGGCCTTACGACACCATGGCGACAAACCAGACACACAAATTGAACTGTGTATATACCATTCTTTGCCCCTGCGGCAAGAGGTATATTGGCATGACCACAAGACAGGTTAAGATAAGAATTGGCGAGCACAAGAGCACAATACGGCGGGGGAAAAACATACAAAGTTGCTTATCCATTTCTCAGAACAGAAACATCCTGCTAATAGTATGAGGTGGACAATCATTGACTTAAACCCCAATTGGACCAATGGGACCCTCTTTAGGCAAGAACAACTGTGGGTCCACAGACTAAGATGTGACACAGAAGGACTCAATGACGAAATCCCTTGGGTTGAGTTGGCTTACTGAAAGACTAGGCCCTCCCAAACCTCCTTGTTCGCACCTTCACATATAAGATACCAGAAACGAGGACATTCACTAACATCATTATACCCAGCACACTGCAGATCAAACCATGTCACTGAAAAAATACTACACCATGAACATCCTATGAAGACTTTTATACATTACCTTGAGGGCATTCCATTCTCGGCCTACTATCAATGGTCGATCCCACTAAATCAAGAGACTGTCTAAACCTCGTGCATATACCACCTTTGTATGCATTATGAAGACACTTATAGAATATACTAACCTCACGCACATCAAACAGAGTGACTCACTGTTTATTGACTACCTTGAAAATTCCCCTTCATTGACCACTGTCAAGGGCCCTTCTGACAGTGTTGACTTGTTGCGCAACCCCTCACATAAACCATATATGCCGGTACCAAGTGGACACAAGTATTACTATTGACCTCATGGTTTTATAGAAATGGCACCAGACATTGTGGTTATACTTCTTGCATACATCTAGTGTAGTTGCTCTAAGAGGAAGCCACAAACTTTGCTCATTTATTGTGTTTTCATACGGGGACACAAAAGCTTAATATGTACAGAATGTGGATTCGTATTTATAATTCCACTCTAAGATGGCTGCCAAACCTCTTCTAACTTTATTGAAGGCGCACTGGCCGGTGTAATCGCCCCACCCACGAAACGCGTCATCACGTGCAGACCCGCCCATGCAACCCGGATGGCGGTTGCAGGCAGAATGGATTTAGGCAGGCACAGCAGACCGTTCCTCTCTGATTCCGGCACACCAGCACGGAGGGGTAAGTCGCTAGGGACGAGAGAGGCGAGCACATGTGAGTACCTATCTAGGGATTTTTGAGCGCCGCTTTTGACTTGGCACATATTGCTGCAGTCTGACGGTAAAGACAACGCCCTATCCTCCGTGATTACTTTTACTTATTGTAGCTCCTCTTTCCCGCCCACACAGTGACTCTGCCTCCTACCGAATGGGTGTCGACGGAGCCTGATCTCCGATAAGAGGGGTATGCTCAAAATTACATTGGTATTTATATATGTATGTATTTTTACAGCATACACCACTTGGCAGTATAGTGTATGCACAACAGTACCTGCATGTTTACATTGGTGCTCCGGGTTGAGTATAAACAGGAACTGAACCACAATTACGATCACATTGGTCCATTACCCCATTAGATCACATGACTTATGGCCTATGTTAAAGAGATCTATTTTCATGGTGTACTTGGGTCAATTTACATTGAGCTATCATCTTACCTCACCTGGTCCGCTAGTGGTGGGACCATTTACAACAGGCAATGTGCATGTGGCAATTGTAGGAAACCTCACCCGCATGCAAGTTGAATGGTTGTATCATGAGACATGTGTCTCACTTTTTAATTACTTTTTCACAACCGGACAATAAAGTCATTATGTGTGCATGCAAGCGGCATATCACACCTCTGAGTGGATGCTAGAGAAAATTAACACTCCACTATGACAATGACTTTCTGATCTTTTATGTATGTGTGTCTTTCTCCACACTTTTTGCCTTACCAGGTTGGGGATAGGTACCCACAGCGAGAGTCCCTATCAGCGCAAAGACGCTAAAGCACCTTAAGGAATAAGGTACCACAGGTTCACAGGTTCTTTTTTGCCTGGATCCTGTTGTCTTTTCTTCTTTGTTGTTCACTCACTTTCCGGTCCTGACAAAGCGCCAATGGATCCTCTAGGGACCGCATGAAGGCGCGAAACATGTTGACCTTATTTTACATATGACCATTTCACTACAGCACCCATCCTGAGAGCAGCAGTGAGTCACACATCCGCCCTCTCTATTTGCTTTGAAGAAGAGGTCCAGGAGCCACACCTTTTTAATTTACCATTCGGATCCCCGAATAAACATAGGTTCTGGGTACCGTTCGGTAATTTTAACACAATCACTCACTATCTTCCCAAGGCCCACACACCCGCATGCACAACTGCGACGTCTCCTTAAAAGATCTCCGCTAAAGAGCCCTCTTGTGGGGCCCGTGAGGGACTGCGGCACCACCCACATGAGGAGCAATGCCCAATGATGAAGCATGACACTCGCAAAGGTGTGTGAGGGCACTATATTCAAAGGGGGGAATTCCCCCACCACATTTAGAATACCAACCTACCGTGAGTCTGACCACCCAGCATTTTTCTATTCTTCTCTTTTACGAACCATAATTTGGGTTGTATTTCTTTGACATTTGAGGAACTGTCACCCCCCTAGTGTAGACACGTGGTGTAAGTATTACCAGTTTCCCATCCCGAGTGTTCAACTAGAATCCTGAGGACTTTGACCAAGACTGCCAGGAGGGGCTGCCTGAACCCACGGGAGAAGGCGAATCGACTGCTCATGAGGGACTCTGGAATAAAGAAGATGCAGCTCAGAAGGGGAAGGTCTATAAAGGAGAGAAGGTGGGATGAACTAAGCTATCCTCTGCAACATGGTATAGGGCCTGCCCTGCTCTATGAAGGTGAGGCCTGGGAGCATTGTGGTGTCCCCCACAGCGTGATCTAGACCCCTGGAAGATGTGCTAAACTGACAGATAGGCCTGAGCTAAGTTTAGAGTACTCACTGCTACAAGCAGGGATGAAGGCCTAAAGTGTTTGGACAGTTAGGCCTTCAGGCACCCGCCACCGCCAAAACCAACCTCCACGAAAGAATGAAGGCCGTCGCAGAAAGGATGAAGAACAGTCGCCTGAAACTCAACTCTGACAAGACGGGAGGTACTCCTCCTCGGCTCCACCCCCTCCGACTGGGACTACTCCTGGTGGCCGGCCACGCTGGGAGCTACACCGACACCCACCAACTATGCAGGCAACCTGGGGTTCATCCTGGACTCAACACTATCAATGACCCAGCAAGTCAATGCCATTTCCTCCTGCTTCAACACCCTCCGCATGCTTCGCAAGATCTACTGATGGATCCCCACCGAAACCAGAAGGACGGTCACCCAAGCCCTGGTCAGCAGCAGGCTGGACTACGGCAACTCGCTCTATGTGGGAACCACGGCCAAACTCCAGAGAAGACACCAACGCATACAGAACGCCTCCACACGCCTTATCCACGACATCCCCCGCCACAGGCACATCACTGCCCGCCTGAGAGACCTGCACTGGCTCCCTGTCAGCAAGAGGATCACCTTCAAGCTCCTCACCCACGCTCACAAAGCACTCCACAACACTGAACCGACATACCTCAACAAATGTCTCACCTTCTACACCCCGAACCGCCAGCTTCACTCTGCCAACCTCACCCTCACCACCGTTGCACACATCCACCAAACGACCACTGGATGCAGATCATTCTCCCACCTCGCCGCCAAGACATGGAACACCCTCCCCATCCACCTGTAACAGACCCAGGACCTGCTGACCTTCAGGAGACTTCTCAAGACCTGCTTGTTCGAACAGTAGCAGCACCCCCACCACCCACAGCGCCTTGAGACCCTCACAGTGAGTAGTGCGCTCTACAAATAAATGATTGATTGCTTGAACCACCCATGGTTTTTGATGCAAAGCCCTATCTAATAATATTTGCAGACAAGGATTTACACAAAAAAGTACAACTCCTTGAAAAAGGCACAAACAAGGAGAAGAAGTTTAATTTCACCTACCTTTTACAACTTTAC
This sequence comes from Lissotriton helveticus, assembly GCF_964261635.1. Classification (NCBI taxonomy): domain Eukaryota; kingdom Metazoa; phylum Chordata; class Amphibia; order Caudata; family Salamandridae; genus Lissotriton; species Lissotriton helveticus. Next base: position 1,550,244,774 of record NC_136059.1, read on the forward strand.
ATTTGTCTTGTACGTTATAACACATATAAAATGGGAAACGTTTTTACCTTAGTCTATGCATAGTTCTTTAAATTGGAAGGGTACTCTTTCAGTACAAAACATATGCTACTGTCGTGCAAAGGTATGTGCATAGCGCAAGGCAGACTCAAAGTGTGCACGCCCTAGGGAAGGGATCAGCAATGTCATATGGTGGATGCAAACAATAGATATGGACTAGTCAATAGTCCGCGATATTTGATCAGCATTGTTCTCCTATACATACATTTGCTTTATAGTTTCTGTTCAATTCCTGCAAAAAACATTTTGCTTGGTTACGGCAGGAAGCTATTATGAATTGTGATGTTGAGTCCAGAGTCTTTTACTAAATATATTCCAATAATTTAAATTACATTTTTTTGCATCTTCGTATGCATAGAAACATTGTCCATGTGATTGAATTCTTCCAAACCTATCACACTTTTCCAAAATATGTTTATAATAATAATGTTGACTTTCTCTCTAGAATACACAAACAACTATACCGACTCTTGTGACTTTTTAAGAGTTTTTGAGCAACAACTAAAGTTTTTTGAAGTTTCCATCCAACCTTCCACCTATAAATGTCTCTGTTTTAAGGATAGCATTTGATAGCAGGCGTGTGCGCTTCCGCAGCACCATGACACTTTATTCACTAACGACCTACCTCCTCCAAGCACCCAAACGCCCCTCCCTGTCCCCACCCCCCAAATTGGTGGCACCCAAGACAACATGCACTCAGGGAGGATTCTCAGGAGTTCCGTGCCTCACTGCTGCACCACACGCTGAACTTCCGAACCTACTTGTATACCTATGCCCTATTTTGTGATCCCTGCATTATAAATGTTGTAAAGCACTCCGATACCCTCGGGTCTGGTCAGCGCTATATGAAACTCCTAAATAAATAAATAAATAATAGCTGTGAGCATCTGGCTTTTCATGATGTCGTCAGCACAAACCTCTCAAAAAAATTAACGACTGACTGCCACAAATGCAGACTCAGGGGACAAGGCTTGTCCTACATTGAAAGCAATATGACCAGATCCAACCAGCCTGAAAATCACTCCACTGAGGCCTTCAGACAAGGAGTAAACTTATATGGCAGAAGGAGCCAGGGCCATGAAGATGCTTCCTATCCACGAGACGTCATCAATGACAGTAGAAGCGCCAACCCACAAAGCATTTGCAAGAAGAAATGGAAATGATAGAGATATAGGGTTGATGCCACCCTTAACCCCTCCCATGCTGATGATGAGCTCAGCTCGTCATCAGCCACGGTGCTCATGTGCTGATGACGAGCTGAGCTCATCATGGCCGTTAGAACGCTCACAAGCGTGGATAATTCCCCCGCTGTGCTGAGCGTTCTAAGGAAACGGGTGTGGCCGTGACGAGCTCAGCTCGTCATCAGCACACGAGCACCGTGGCTGATGATGAGCTGAGCTGATCATCAGCACCGGGCGCTCTGCACGCCCCCCGCTCCCCAGCACAGCGGGGGAATAACCCCCGCATCCAAAGGGTTAAAGAATAGGGCCCCAAATGCTCAGATTCTCATAAAACCAAACATTAGAGTTTTTTTAGGAATTATTTAAAAACCAGTGAGTTGACTAGTTGCGTTGGTTAAGAGCATACAATGGACCTCATCGTCACCTAACATAACTACCATGACCACTGGCCTCTCAACTAGCCTTACGAGGAAATTTTCACAATCATTATTTGTGGCATTGGTGCCTGCATTGGAACTGAAACTAATTTCTACAGACCCATACTGTTGCCTACACTCATCCCAGATGGTACTGTAGATGGTACTGTATATCATCTCAAAAGTATCAGCACATTACCGCTCAACTGCCTGTATATCAAAGCACTCTGAAGTGGTTGAAAGAAAGCATCGGTGCCATCATGGAAATCGCCTCACGTGAAACCGAGAAACATTTACTTTTTTATAAAGATGAGGGGCAAGTGATTCTCTTACAGTGTTCACATATCACTGCATTTAAAATCAGAATTTATCAGTTGATTGCCAAATTATTGGCAACTATTAAATTAAAGTAAAATTCTGAAACCCAGTGCCATACTCCAGCGACCTCTTCTGTTGAAACCAGTGGTGCATCTGGAGAAAAGCTCATATTACTGTGAGATCCCGTAGACCCCTGACAGCGACAGCTTTGTCTCTGGAATTAATCAGTTATATGAACAAGATTCTAGCAGAACAGGTTGTGCTGTTTTTGTATTCGCCCCACAGTATGGAAAATGGTTATGGCTTTTATTTTAAGTATTGCAGTTGCACTGCAGCCGTGTTGTCACCGCGGGGCAGGGCCTGGCTCCCCTGATGCCGAGGGAGCAGAAGTGGTGACTGCACCTTACGTGCACATGACGGTTTGGCCAAACCATCATGCGCACTTTGCATGTTCTCCACAGGCTGTATTGTACAGCCTTGGAGGAGAACATGCACCCCCTCCCAGTCCCTCTCTGAGTGTCGAACCACGGCGCTCAGACCAATCACAATGCTGCTGTAAGGCAGCATTGTGATTGGTCAGGGATTCTGGTAATCTGTATGCTTCCTGGTTCCTGCTGGAGGAGTGGCGGCGCCTGGTGACGGCAACCATCAGGTAAGTTTTCTTTTTTTTTACATAGCCCCCCACACAGTTTCCTACCAGCCACCACTGCCAGGAGGCTTGTTTCTGGTCCAGGGCTTGGCAGTTCGGCTGGACTGTTCCCATGAGGGGCAGGGGCAAGACTGATTTTCACAAGGCTGGGTCCAAACTGGGGTGGCGTGGTAAGCAAATAAACTATGGATTTAACCCAGATCTGTGACTTGAGGAATGTTTGATTTGATCAGCATTCCGTCCATCATCTGTTAGTTTTACTTTTTGAAAGTTGGCATTTTTCTGCCCTTACCACCTTGTGACTGCAGCCTGCCCTGGGTCACATGACTGGGTGTAGCTGACAGACTTATGAATTCCTCCTAGACAGTCCCACAATAGAGGTATTAGGTGTGCCTGAATGGGCCATCTGCTGGCAGGTTAGGGGGTGGAGCTGAGCACAGCTCCGCCTACACCTGAATATCCTGTACTCTGCCTTCACACAAAGGGCTTAATGACTCTGTCTTGTCACTGCAGGCAGCTGGGAGCCAGGGCAGGAGAGTTGTCAGGGCATTCCATGCACTTCAAAGAACCTTTCCTGAAGCTTTTCCCACCTTCCATGAGAAGGAAACCACGGTATAAAAACATGACCTACAAACCCAATCTTTAGTACACTTCAGGACCCCTGCGTTCCTGGAAGAAGGGCTGCTATGCTACTGCATGGACTGCCCTCTGCTGGACTACCGCTCTAAATGAACTGCTGCCCTTCTGAACTGACCTGCTGCCTGCAGCCCTCTTGCCTGGGTAAGAAGAACTGGACCTTCAACTTCATCTTGAATCCAGAGTGACTTCACAAGCTCTTGAAATCAAGCTTTTGGGCTCTTTGCGACTACGAAAGGGCTTGTTCGCACTTGAACAGCGCTGCACACACTGAAAATCCGCGTGAGCCACCACCAGCCCGTCTCTTCGCACAGCAGCATCGACAGCCTGCAGGAGACAGCCAACGCGAAGCTCCAGCCTGCCCCGTCCTCGAATCTTGGCATGTTCTTTGAACCACGCTGATTGCCACCTGCAACGCTCTCCTTCCTACTTAAGACCCTCTACAATGGGAACAGGACTCTTGGCTCACAGCTTGAGAAGTGAAAACTTCAGCAGGACTAATCTGGGACTGTCTCTGACCTGCGCTCCATCGCGGTTGGTCTGAACTTTCGATCTGACCCAGTCCAGTGCAGCCAGTTAGCTGCGGTTGGCGCTTTCTGGTTTAAGGCACTATTTCTAATTTTTTTTCTTCAAGAATTCATAACTCTGGTTGTACTGATTGGATTTTTGTCATTTTGGTGTCAACTCATTTATTAAAATAGACTCTATTTTTCTAAACTGGTTAGGGATTTTTCTTGTGTGGTGTTTTCACCTTATTACTGTTTGTGTGCTGCATAAATACTTTACACATTGCCCCCAAGTTAGGCCTGACTGCTTTTTGTTCCAAGCTACTCAGGATTAAGCACAGGTTAATTTGGTGACTTTTTGGTGTTCGCCCTACAAGGGACTGTGGCTGTTGCTTGACCAGAGCTCACACCCCACCAACCAAAAACCCGATTTCTCACAGTTATGTTTAACTGACATTTCCACCTAACTATAACATCACTTTAACCTTTGCTTGTTTTCAATGAATTACTGTGTTTTTTAATGTAATGTAAGATGCCCCTTGCATGTGTGGCATAGGGTTGGGTGTAGGGCCTTGCCTGTGGCCACTATACACCTTAGGTTTTTTCAGTGAATTTATATGTTTTTTAACATAAAGTAAAATATTGCTAACATAACTATCTGTACTTTAGGCTCTTCATTATGTAAGGAAGCTTAAGTATGTGGAAGGAGTGAGCTTTCCGCGAAGAACTGCACAGAGAGGCCAACCTCACTGTAATAGCAGCTCGCCCACCTAATTGGGCTTGGGTGTTTACAGCGAGGGGGCTCTCCATGAAAAGCAGCTAAGAGAGCGCAGGTATGTGCATAGTATGAACTCGCCCACCTGAAGGGGCTAGGTGCCTAAAGGGGGTTGGCTCTACACACAGTATGCACATGGAGTGCAAACTGTGCTTAGTAGTTGTTTCCCCACCTAGTGGGCTTAGATCTCTGGAGGCAGTGGGCCCTATGTACAGTCTGTACACTGAACACAGACTGTACGAAGTACAGGCATGCCCACCTAATGGGCAGTGGGTCTATGGAGGGCGTGGATGCATGCACAATCTGCACACTGAGCGCTGACTGTGCGTGGTAGGAGCTTGCCCACGAACTGGGCTTACGTCTCTTAACCCCTTGTGTGCTGCCGTCGGCCATCGGCCGACGCAGCCCCGCCCACTCTTCAAAACGCCCGCACCGCGGCGGAAAAACCACCGCGGTTAAGGCCTTAAAAGAGTGGGCTCTGAGCAAAGTGTGTGGATTGAGCACAGACTGTGCATGGTGGGAGCTTGCTGAACGAAGAAGGTTTAGATCTCTGGAGGGAATGTGGCCTAGACACAGTCTGCGTACCCAGTGCTGACTGTGTGTAGTGGGGGCTTGTTCATTTAATAGCTCTTGGATGTCAGGAGGGAGTAGGCTCTATGCACAGTCTACATACTGAGTGCTGACGTTGTGTAGTAGGGCCTTGCTCACCTAATGGGACTTAGGTCTCCGGAAGAAGTGGTCTCTGCGCACAATCTCTGCACTGAGCACTGACTATACATAGTAAGGTCTTTCCCAACAAATAAGGCTCGTGGGTCAAGAGTGAGTGAGATCTATCCACAGTCTGCACACTGAGAACAGATTGTGTGTAGTAGGGGCTTTCCCGACTAATGGGGCTTGCATCTCTGAAGGCTGGCTATGCGCTGGACGAGATTGCCCATCTAATGGGGATTGCGTGACTTGGGGATTGGGCTCTATGCACAGTCTGCGCACTCAGCCAAGACTTTGCGTAATAAGGCCATGCCAACCATATGGAGCTGGGGTCTCTGTAGGGAATGGGCACAGTCTGCACACTGAGCACAGTGTGTGCATAGTAGGTGCTTGCCCACTGAATGGAGCTCATGTTTCTTAAGGCCGTGAGCTCTCAGCACAGGCTGCAAACTCAGTGCTGACTGTGCATAGTAGGGGTTTGCCCACCTAATAGCTCTTCCATGTCTGGAACTCTTTGGGCTTATGTCTCTGCAGAGATGGGCTGTACATGCAGTCTCAACACTGAGCGCTGACTATGCTTAGTACGGACTTACCCATCTAATGGGGCTTATGTGTGGCTCACTGGTTAGTGGAGAAGTGTGGCTCACTGGTTAGAGGAGGCAGACCTGGAAGCAGAGGTCAGCCCGGGACCAGGGTTCAATTCCCGGCTCAGCGGGGTCTTGAGTCCTAAAATGTCCATGGACTCGACAATTCTCGCTCCGGTGCCTACTTGATTTACGGGTTCACACTCTGCGACTCTGGGCAATAGCTTGCTTAATCTCCACAACGGCCCCTCGCGGCGGGATGCCTGGCTTTCACCTTGCAGATACCCTGCCGGGGTTATCTCACAGGGGAATACCAGGACGGGTTCCCTAAGCAAGCGCTTAGAAACCGCTCGGTGATTTGCGCTATATAAATTCCTGTACATTTACATTTACATATGTGTCTGGAAGGAGTGAGCTCTATACACAGTCTGCACACTGAGCCCAGACTGTGCACAGCAGTGGTTTGCCCCCCTGTAGGGCGTGCGTCTCTTGTGGAAGAGGGCTATATGCACAGTCTGCACACCGGCCCCTATCTGTCCATAGTTGCGACTTGCCCACCTAATAGCATTTGCAGGTCTGAAGGGAGGGGGGTATAAGCACAGCCTGTATACTGAGTGCACCCTGTGCATAGTAGGGGCTTGCCCACCTAATGGAGTGTAGGTCCCAGAAGGGTGTGAGCTCTGAGCACAGTCTGTGCGCTGAGTGCAGACTGCCCTTAGTAGGGGGTTGCCACATAATCGGGCTTCACGGTGTATTGGGAGGGCAGTCTCCATAAAGAGCTTTCCACAGCCCAAAAGCGGCAATTTTTGGGGGGGTCTCTATTAGTCCCATGGGAGTCCATTGGACTTCTGCAGGACCACACGAAGGCCTCACTGAGTCCTACAGGAGTCAAGCAGGACTATGAAAACATAAAATGTTGTTCTCTTAAATCTCGGTGCCAATAGGGGGGTAGGACTCCCCCCCGCCCCAACGGCTAGGAGGTCACAGTATCCTATCCCTGACCCTGTATGTCCTTTTTTAAAATATTTTTCAGGACTCAGGGACCAAGTCCCTGTATCCATTATGGTGGCCGCAACATTTTTCTTCATGCTGTAGCCAGCCAATGAGTTTTTGCGTGTTTTTTCACAACGGGAGTCCCCTGCAACAGATATCTATAAATGTTGAACCTTAAATTCTCTAAAACGGCTGAACAGGTTTACATTAAATCATGAAAAACAACCTTTCTGGGTAAAATATCTGGGGCCTCATTTATGTGGCCTTGCGTGAGTTTTGCGCTTCCGATGCGTCACTTTTTGTGGCGCATCGGCGGCGTAAAACATGCCTCCTGATGCGCACTATTTACAAAGTGACGCATCTAAGCAGATGCGTCACTTTGTAAACCCCTGCGCTACATTATACCTGCGTCAGGTATAATGTATGCAGAGGGGGCGTTCACCCGCAAAAAGCCTCGTAATAGTGACGCAGTGAAATCTATGAGATTTCACTGCATCACTTTTAGGACGCTGTTGCGTCAAAATCTTGTGCCTGCCTCACAGCAGGCGTAAGACTGACGCAAGCCCTTTCACATGGGGCTTTCCCCATGTGAAAGGAGGCATTGCTGGAGTTGCGCCACTTTTGTGACACACTCCAGCAATGCGTAACTTTTGCGCCTATAGATATGTCAGAAAAACTGAAGTATCTGTAACTCCTTGCGACATGATGCGTCATACATTAAATATGACGCGTCATTGGTGTCGCAAGGAGTGCGCAGTGAAAAGTGACGCATCGCTGTTTTCACACAGGGATGCGTCACTTTTCACAAATGAGGCCCCTAGCTTTCTGCCAAATTTGGTTTAATTATGTTCAACCGTTTTTTTCTTCATTGCTAATTTTCTCTATGGAAATTGCACGGGAAAAAGGCGTTTTGGAATCCCCATTTTTCTTGGCCCCCACCAATGTCAAACCTACTGGCTTTGAAAATGCTTGTTTTCCAAAGCGCACATAGCAGCATCCCTGCAGTTGGAATCACTGTACACAGCTGCACCCAGCTGAATGTGGCACTCATTGCAATGACCTTGGGGAAGGAAGAGGCGTACTCAGCTTGCCAGTGGCTGAACCCGTGACCTGTAAATTGCACACAGGCATCTACAGCAGACATAATAATGCACTGAACGGTTTTACCAGCACGAGAGCTGCTCAACTCTGGATATTTCCCTGCCTCTTTGTCGAAGTCTATCGAAACTTTAAACCAAGGGATGAGGGGGAAGTCCAGATGCTGGCAATGTGCCAGTCGGCGCTTGCTGCAGCACTTGGGAGTTCACAGCTTTCCAGGGAGTCCATAACCCCCCAACCCCACGCCCCCCTCACCTTTCCTGCACAGACCTGTCTCCTAAAGATCAAAGAGGCCTCTGTCTTCCCAGCTGCAGGCTTCACTTGCAAATGTTAGCTTAAGTGTGCTGCAAGGAAAGCTGCCTAAAACTCACACCCAACTCTCTCTGGATTCTGTTTTCATTGCCTGACCGAAAAGATTCCTTTTGCCCACTTAATAGCTCGGATATCAAAACGGTTAGCTCTACTGCATTGCACATTTACAGGTGTGGAAGATAACACATCTGGTATACCAAAAATCTTGCTGTTGTACGGTGTAGTGTTCTGCGACTGTTCAATTTGAGAAGAATTGACAGCCCGTTAGTCCAATGTTCTAAGAAAATACCAAGGTTTTAATACCGACTTTCACTTACTTTGACTACACAATATTGAGAACCAACATATCCTCAAGGTACGTAGATGTCGAGCTAAGACATCTATACTTCTTGAAATGGGGTCTCTAGTTGGCAGTGATTTGCGCCGTGTCCAAGTAGGAACCCTCACTCTGGTCAGGTCAAGTAAGTTACACCCTCAGAATAATCTGTGCTTACCCCCTTGGTAGCTTGGCAAGAGCAGTCAGGCTTATCCCCAGGGGTGATGTGTAAAGTAAGACAGTAAAAACACCACAAATGGACTCCACACCAGTTTAGAAAAATAGCCAATATGTCTCTGAATAAAACAAGCCCAAAACAACAAAGATCCAACATTCACAACTCAAGATATGAATTTTCAAATTTAAATAATGCTAAAGTTCTTTAGAAATCAATGGTTGCGCTTGACCAGTACAAAATACTTTAAATGCATTAAAATCAAAGACGATGCGTGACATAGGGGAGGTGATGCATCAAAAAGGCATGTGATGCGTTTGTTTCTTACTGCTATGCAGGTAAGTGGCATGTTGGTGCTCGGGGACAGTGTGTTGCGCAGAGGAGGTAATGCGCCACTCTGTGATGCATCGGTTCCTTAAGGTGGTGCAGAGTCTTTGAAACCCTAACGCCAGGTGACGATTCGTGGCGCAGGGGAGGTGAAGCGGCATTTGTGGGCAAGATACCTCGGTTCCTTACTGCGTTGCTGTGTTATTGATGAAACTGGTGCCCAGAGACAATGTGTCGGTGATGCATCGAAGGTCAAGTCGATTCCACAGCGGAGAAGCAGGCGCTGTGTTGGATTCCGAACGGTTCACAACAGATTTTGGTGATGCTGTGCAAAAGACTCACGCAGCGTTGGTTCTTCAGAGGTGCTGCTATGAAAAGGCAGGTGCCTGCGTTTGAAGCTGAGGTTGTTGTGACGAGCGGGGACTTCGCTTCGGTGCTGGCATCGCTGAGTTTTGCAATGAGGCTCCAGTTCCGAATGATGGTGGGAGTCGATGCGTTGATTTCTCTCCTTGTTGCACCAGAACTCACTTCCAAGGGCCCATAAACTGGGTTTGACACCACTTGGTATCTCAGGGCTCTCAGTAGTGCTGGCAGATTAAGTCTTTGATGGACCTGAGACTTTTTAACAAGTCCTTGGAGAACCTCAGAAAGCAGGATATAGAAAGCAAAGTCCAATCCTTTCACTCTCAGGACAGAAGCAGCAAGCCAGCACAACAAAGCAAACAGCAAAATGACAGTCCCTCCTGGAGCAACATAGCTCTTCTTCCTTGTAGAATGTCACCAATCCACAAATGTTTTGAGTATATGGTGTCAGAGGTCCGGGAATTATACCCATTTTAGCCTTTGAAGTTCGCAAAGTTCAAAGAAAAGTCTTTGAGGTGCACAAGACCCTGCCATTGCTGGTCCTGGCTCCTGACACACTACAAGGAGGGTAGAGACATCCTTGTGAGGGACAGGCACAGCCCTACCCAGGTGCAAGTGTCAACTCCTTCCACCACTCTAGCTCAGGCAGACCCATCCGCCTGGTGATGGACCATCGGGATATGCAGGGCAAACTTCAGCTCCGTTTGTGTGTGACTGTCTAGAGTGAATTCATAAAGCCCAACTGTCATCCAACCCAGACGTGTATTCTATGGAGAGGCACAGAATTGTTAAGCGCGAAAATGGCAACTTTCTAAAAGACCTGAATATTAAAATCCAACTTTGCAGAAAGATGTCTTTTTAAAGTGTGATTCCAAAGACCCAAAGCTCCAATTTTCCATCAGCTCGCAATTGGAAGAAAAACCTGTAAGGTGTTACAAGGCAGCTCCAAAGCTAACCTGTGGGAGAGATAGGAAGTACTGCAGTGAAAAACAAAATTAGCCATATTCCACTACCAGGAATTGTAGACCATGACAGTACATGTCCTACGTTTTAAGTACACTGCACCCTGCCTGTGCGGCTCCATTGGGTCTTACTTAGGAGTGCCTTACATATAATGAAAGGAAAGGTTTAGGCCTGGCAAGTGGGTTAAATCACCAGATAGACATGCCAGTTTAAAACTGGACACACAGGCTCTGCAGTGGCAGGCCTGAGACATGTTTAAAGAGCTACTTTTGTGGGTGACGCAATCGGTTCTGCAGGCCCACTAGTAGCATTTAATTTACAGGCTCTGGTCACATGTAGTGCACTGTACTAGGGACTTACTAGTAAATAAAATATGTCAACCATGAAGAATCTAATCATACCATGTTTTAGAGGAGAGAGCATATATACTTTAGCACTTGTCAGCAGTAGTAAAGTGCCCAGAGTCCTAAAGCCAACAAGAATGTCAGAAAAATAGGAGGAAGAAGGCAAAAACTTTAGGGATAACCCTGAAAAAAGGCCAGGTCAAACACCTTTGTGTGCTTATCTTGTCGATATGTTGGTGGTTGACACTCTGGAGTAGGAATATGTATATGTCGATATTATTAATGTCAACATTTGACATACAACTGTTTAGGTTAGTCAAAAAAGATGCATTAAAAGCTAAAATTCTTAATTTTTTTGTTGTTTGTCATCAGTTCTTCTTTTTTGGTGCGATTAGCACTTTTTGGCTGACCTCCAAAGGGCCAGAGCAGTATTTACTACCTCCACCTAAACTCGTGACATCAAACCGCATGTAAATGGTTATATCCACCTTCACTTGCCTGTATACCTTGGATGTACGCTGGCTTTTCACTCACTTTAGCAGGTGCCCTGCTGATGCCTTAATCCCTGATGGTGCTTTTCCGATTTCAACATTTCCATTGGTCACTACCTTTGAAGTATTCAAAGTCCTGTCACTACCTCTTGAATTTTGACATTTGGGTAACTGCACTCTATTCCAACACATGCATGCTTTCATCCAAACTACATAACTTTTTTGGAGAAACTGTTACCATATCCTCTGCAAGATTAATTCTGACACAGTTTTTACCTTGATAAAGTTAAGATAAAAGGTGCTAAAAGTAGCAAAGTATGTGTCTGCTCTCCAAATTCCAACAAGGAAAGAATATCTGCAGTTTGTGACATATCACTCCTTGTAAATGCATACATACATGTTTACTTTTACATCCAATGCCAATATATTTTCAGGCCAAATTTAACTATATTGTCTCATCTAAAGTATATCAGTGCTGTATAAAAAGAAGTGTTCTGATGGTGCAACAGGCATATGGCCCAACTCTGCACACCTCATGGGTGTTTGGTATTTGAGAGACGGGCCAAAAACACTTGTGCGGTCCCTTCTGTAATACCAATCGTGCTGGCACTAGTAACGCGCTGGTGCAATCTCAAGGTGGCTTCCCCCTTGCAATGCGGAAACACTTTGGCTCTGTGCCCATGTGTTGATGCGCAGTCAGTGTGCCACCCGAGGGCGACCTTTGTAAGGAGCGAAAGGGGTTCAATTGATACCCGATGCCCCCTTGCTGGCATATGCGGTCACTCACTGCACCCACCTCCAGGGGGATATCCGCCCCTTCCCCCTTGAAATTAAAACAATATCGAGAGGCAACAAAACAAAGTGTAAGAAAAGTCAATGCACGAAGCAAAGAGGACAAGAGTGATGGATCCTTTTTATGTTTGTCTTTTATTTGTGTTCTTCTTCAGAATGCATATCACAGGCTTCCTCAAGGCTGAATGTTAAGAAACACAAATGTAAAAAATGTGCATGCCCAATAAAAGGCAGAAACCCTCTGATACATGTTACAAAATATCCAATATTGTAAAAACACACACCATATAAGCCAATCATTATACAAACAGAATACACATAATCCCACAACAACATACCAAATTGTGATCCATCGGACATGCACACGTTGCTCTAGAGATTTATACAACACAACATTACGACATGCCAATCTCTATCACAAACCTTATAAATATGTGCAAGCATACAGAAATATTAAACTGATAGTAAATGAAAATCAGCAAGCATAAATGAGAGCACAAATGTAAAGAAGAATTGTGCAAGACACAAATACAAAAAACATAGTGTACACAATAAATGAGTTAAGGGGATACACATAATAAGTGGGAACACATGAAAAAATTAAAAGAAATTGTGAATAAGTACAACAGGAACATAAAATTAGAGATTACAAGTTAAAAAACGTTCCAAAATGTTTAAAAGAGGCCAATAAAAACTTACTGATGTGGCTGTAGATTTTCACTTTAGCGTGCATTGGCCACAACCAAGAATGCCAGTGAAATTGTTAATGATGTATAAATATTGCACTTTACAATTCAGGTTAAGGGTACCAATATACACAAAGCACCCAAACCCTTGGCACCCATCACCACAGCACCCATTAACACGATACCACCCTTTTCACTAACCACTTCTCTGATGAGTGCAATGATAACCACCACACTGATAACCATCACTTTGACACCCAAACGTTGGACAACAACCACACAGACATCCACCTCACTAACACTCGCCACACAAAGAGCCAACACACTAACACCCACCACAACAATCTCACCACTTCAACCTCCGTCAATTGGACATCCACCAACTGACAAACATATCTTTGGTAAAAACAAAAATCAATATTCTAACCTTTGACACCTCTCTATTGAAAACCTACCACATTGACAAGCAGCAAACTGACTATCACTACATTGAAACCCACCACCTCAACACCCACAGCCTCAGTGCTGCCACATCAACCAATTTCTTACCCATCAAGTCAAAATCCACCTCATCAACCACCAAAAACCTGACAACCACCATTTTAACACCCTCCAAATGAACACTCGGAGCTTTAACACCCATCGCCTCACCACCAGCATATGCAGTACTGCCACTTCAATGCTCATCAGATCTGAAATCTACCACTGCCATACCCACCTCTTTGACACCAGTGGCGTAACATAGGCCCCTGTAGCCCCTGCGGAGTGGGGGGGGGCCCAAACTCTAGGAGTCCCCTCCGCACAGTACCCTGACCTGAGAGCTCCTGAATAAGTTTGGAGGGGAGGCCCTCCATGTACCTTGCAGGGGGTCACTTCAACTTTCGTTACACCACTGTTTGACGCAACCACCAATATACACTTCAGTGACCGTTTTGACATCCCCAATCTCCACACCCAACACTACAACCGCCCATTAGTTAAAAGTTCTCAAGCCTATCTTCCCTACGTCAACACAAAAAGTAAAAAAATCACCACTTCATCAGCAACCACTTTGACCCACAACACCTTAAGATCCACAGTGTCTATACCCACTGTTACAACTCCCATTTTTACAACTACCACGTGTGTCATCATCTCCCACTTCTGAGGATTTCAAGCATCCATTGTTGCACCAGCCACCTGTCTCAAAATCAGACTCCATTACCTGTGCTGTGCGAACAGAGACAAACAAACTATGTGATACAACTGACCGCCAGGTCCCACCAGACTCTGGGTCTCTGGCAATGGCTTATATACGCCCTCTGTCTAAAAATATGTGAGTAGCTTCCCAGGTCTCCTTCTGCCTGGTTTCCAGAATGGTACAAAAGGTGGTGATGGACGGAGCATTTGAACCAATCAAACACACCCAGTCAACAGATCTGGCTTTAATCCATCACCGTTCTTTAGCCCACTCCACTCTGCCACCCCAGTTCAGACATGGCCATATGCAAATCAGTCTGACCCTGTGCCTCATGGGAACAGTCCAGCCCGAACTGCCAAGCCATGCCTTCCCTGGACCGGAAACAAGTTTCCTAGGACCGGTTTCTGGCATTACAGCCGTCTTCAGCCAGGCTTGCTTGAACCCAGTGGCAAAGTGGTTTCCAGAATGTCATGCCTTGGAAGGTGTTTGTTTAGAGCTGATAGCCGGCCCCTAGCATCTTCAAGAAACAAGAAAGGAGAAGAGGGAACAGGAAACATTGAAGCAATAAATTGATGCGTTGGTGGTGTGGACAGGCAACACGGGAACCTTGTGCGTTTGTAATGTCATGCCAGACGTCTGTTTAGTGTTTAACCACGCCATTAGAGAGGCCAAGAGGGGAATCTTCCAGTCGCCATTGCCGGACGGCCGTTGACCTGTCCCTTCTGTATGGTTTGGGCCCTCACTGTCCCGCCACAGATGTGTTGGTTGCCAGACAGGGCCACCTTGCTCTCACCAGGCGCACGCAGCATCGCGGGTTGGTTCACTGACACCGCCCGATACCACCAGCTGGAGCACTCGGGGGTTCTTGAGGGACACTTATGGAGGAGGGGTGGGGAGGTGTTAAAGTAAGCAATTACCTCACAGCCTCCACAGCAGCTCGCTGACCAGCACGCACTGCGCGCCGGAGTGAGCCCGGTACATGCAGCCCGGGGGGGGGGTGAGGATTCCCGGTTGGGGAAGGAACTGGCAGGGAGCAGGTGATCCATAGGCGGCGGCTTCTAAGCGGTGCTCGCGGTGTGGTCTGCACGCCATGTTTACACTCAGAGTCCCCGGGCTCCGAGTGATGGATGGCTTTTTGAGGGCCTGCACTGTACTCGGCGAGAGGTATGAGGGAGCTGACCAGATATCATCCTCTCTCTCCTTCCCGCCAAAAGCACCCATCCATGGGTCTCCACATAGCCCTAGCACCCATGGGTGTTGTGCAATCAGTGTTGCAACAGGTGCAGTGGCACCGAAGCCAACCGCCCCCCCCCCCCCTATGCACCCTGATTTCGGCTGCCTGCCTTTGAGATAAGGGGGGTCGGTTTCCTCCCTTGCATGAGGTCCCACTGACGCTTTCTACGCCGCTGCCACCTCTACTGAACCGGTCAAACCCAGGGCGGGAGCCAGTGGGTGCCAACAAACGCCAGGGGGAGGGACAGCTCTTATACGATAATTGGGGGAAGGCAGCAGCCTCTTTATCAACTCAGACACCCGCACCCCCACTCATTCTCAAGTGCCGAGGTGTTAATCCCCCGCTGCACGAAATCCCCTTCCAGCGCCCAGAGGCGCTTGCCAACCCTCTCTGAGCGCCGGGCGGTGGGGGTTCAAAGAACAGGCCGGGCAGACACCTGTTCAGAGAGAAATAGAGGCACGCAAGGTGCGGGGTCTCGGGAATGTAAGGAGTGGAACCATGTGCGAGGGGAGGGGGTCGACCTCCGCGCCCTCCTCTTGACACGGGAACATCTGGACAGTGAAGCACGCAGTTTTTTTTAACGACTGAAAGGCACTTCATGAGAAATCATTAGTTGCAACTGAAACACGCAGGCAAACATTAACCTGGCCACACATAACACACTCGTACAGGCAGATACATAGATGTACACACCCCTGACACAAATACTTCCATACACAGCCTTAAAAAAAACTCCCACCCATACGTAAATACTCGCGCGCCCACACAAATTCACAGTAGGCAGGCACGCACTCAAAGGCATATAGATATCACCACGCACACTTACATACATGCAAAAGACATGCACACACTCATGCACTCTAATAGAGATCCACACGCAGGTGCACTTTATGAAGCACACGGAAACACAGACACATATTCACGCACAGTCGTACTCCTACATTCACACACTCACAGACCCAAGGCATGCAGACAGACAAAAACATGCGGACAGAGTCACCGAAACACCACTCGCCGAACACAAAGATACGCCAGGCACACGGACTTACAAACCCACACAGGTACACCCCCGACACACACAGACAAAAAAGAGATAGATAAACGCCCGGAGCAATGACAAAAGACAGGTACACAAACAGGCAAGCAACACTCGGACGCCTTTTCCTGGAAGCCTGCACTGAGTGGGTGCCCCTCGCTAAGATCTCGCGCCGCCACCAAAGTGGTTTACAACGACTGCTTGAAAACCTCTGCCACAGTAACCCTGCAGTAGATTCGATTTCCCTAATTCATAAACGTTTCAGCTATCTCTCCTACTACCCCACGAGAGGAACATTCCTGGTCCCTTGGGACATTGAGGTAACCGGGAGATAAAGCCACTTGCTCAAGATCACGCAACTTGCTGCAGTGAGAAAGAAGCTGAGACTCGAACCTATTAGACGACTGCAAAATATCCAACAGGTTCGAATCTCGGCTTCTTTCACACTTGAGCATTGCAAGTGTGTGTCTGATCCTACAGAGCATTGCAAGTGTGTGTCTGATCCTACAGAGCATTGCAAGTGTGTGTCTGATCCTACAGAGCATTGCAAGTGTGTGTCTGATCCTACAGGGCATTGCAAGTGTGTGTCTGATCCTACAGGGCATTGCAAGTGTGTGTCTGATCCTACAGGGAATTGCAAGTGTGTGTCTGATCCTACAGGGCATTGCAAGTGTGTGTCTGATCCTACAGGGCATTGCAAGTGTGTGTCTGATCCTACAGGGCATTGCAAGTGTGTGTCTGATCCTACAGGGAATTGCAAGTGTGTGTCTGATCCTACAGGGCATTGCAAGTGTGTGTCTGATCCTACAGGGCATTGCAAGTGTGTGTCTGATCCTACAGGGAATTGCAAGTGTGTGTCTGATCCTACAGGGCATTGCAAGTGTGTGTCTGATCCTACAGGGCATTGCAAGTGTGTGTCTGATCCTACAGGGAATTGCAAGTGTGTGTCTGATCCTACAGGGCATTGCAAGTGTGTGTCTGATCCTACAGGGCATTGCAAGTGTGTGTCTGATCCTACAGGGAATTGCAAGTGTGTGTCTGATCCTACAGGGCATTGCAAGTGTTTGTCTGATCCTACAGGGCATTGCAAGTGTGTGTCCGATCCTACAGGTGGGGGATCAGAGGTCTGCAAATGTGTAATCTCTAGTATCGCAGGGGACCTGAAACCGCCCTCTCTTGGCCCCAGATCACCCTGTCAAGTTACGTTACTGCCCCCCGTGCCCCCTCCTGCGCACAGGTGCTTGGGAGTACTTACCGCGGGCGGGCAGGGCTCGGAAGCTGCGCACCGTGTTTCCGTCCTGGAGCTGTCGCCGGAGCCCCCCGGGACCCTGCTGCTGGCGCCCCCCGCTGTAGCGCTCGTAGAGCCGCAGCATGTGCTCGGACACCGTGTCCCCGGGGGGCAGCCCTCGCCCGGCCCGCCCCAGCGGGAGGCCCAGGCACCCAAGGAAGAGCCAGAGCCAGGGCAGCGCCATCCCGGCCGCCGACAGGTGACAAGTCCCGGGACAGGGGGCACAGCAAGTCCGAATCTGCAGCTGCGTTTGGTGGCTTCTCGCTGAAGGATGCCCGCGATCCGCCTCAGCGTGAAGTTTGACACTTTCTGAAAGTTTGCTAAAGTTCGGCACCCAGCGGTGGCGGCTCGCCTGTAACGCACACGGTGGGTGCTGCCGCACGAGCTCCTGGCCGCCGAGTATCCCTGGTCCCTGCGCCGCTCCCTCTCGCCGTCTGCGGCTGGGCAGCGCCGGGATAGTGCTGGGGGCGGCCGTGGGAGCGGCGGAGGCTGCACCTCCGCGGCAGCCAATGGCAGCGCCGCCCGCTCCGGGCCCGGCTCCCCCCGACGCCCCTCCCCGCGCCGGTGCCCCCCAGGCACCTGTGGCGCTGCCCTCTCATTAGACCAGGACGTGGCCGTGCGGCAGGATATGCCCCTTGTAGCCATTCCCCCTTGGGCTCTTAGGGCAGGCCAGAGGGGCTGGGCTACCCGGCTATCTAAGTGTTGATGGCTAGGTATTGGGAGTCTGATAAGGACTTTATTCAAGATCGGTTGAGTGCCAGCTTTAAAAGATGCTTCGTTATTAGATTAGAGAGTTTCTTTATGTATCTCACTGGTACACCCAGGGTTATTCTGCGTGTTGTCGGTGATTTAAATGGGCAGGCGCTGGCGGGTACTGAGCACCTGCACTTATTTCATTTCACAGGGAGATCACCTGCACTTTTCAGCTCTGCTGCAATATATTTAATGGGAGAGCATGCACTTCTCAGGAGCAAATAGGTGCTCTAAATAGAGAGTTCCTGCACTTTTTTTTATCTCAGTTTGAAACTGTGAGGACCAGATGCAGGCAGGCGATCGTTTGCAAGTACCAAATAGCGAATTTTTACAATTTGGTAATCACAAGACACCCATGTTCAAATGTGTTGTTTACATATGTAGCACTTCCAAGTGGGGTGCAAATAGACCTACCTCATGAATATTAATGAGGCAGAGCTTTGTTTGCAACCCATTGATAATGGGCAAAAATCGCACAGATGGTGGCCTGCTGGGGTCTTCAGAACACACGTCTGTGATTGCTTTTAAATAAACAGTGGTTAATTTGTGAAAAAAATAAGTGCTGGGGAACTCGTCAGGAGGTAGCTTGCACCAGCCCATAACGCCAGCCATGAAACCCTACAAGTGGGGAGAGGTTGTGACGTAATGACCAGAGCTGCTGACTTTGGAGCTGGGGAATCAGGTTCGAGCCTCGGCATAGGGTCAACATCCTGTGATTGTGAGCAAATAACATAATCTACCTGTGCCTTTCTAAAATGTATATGTCCTTAACTGGTGCTCATGAAGCTGCAATACCTTTGGGTAGAGTTTGCGCTATAAGTGCCGGTATTGATGACAAAGTGCTGGTGCTGAGGGCTGGAAACCACAGGCTCAAAATAAGCACTATAAATAAAGCAAACTTTTTGTTAAAAGGCAGCCCGTCTTCCTTAAAAAAGACAAATTAGGTCAAGCCTAAGGGCAGCGCACACGGGCTACTCGCTCTGCTAGACATGCTGTATTAAGATATGCACTGGAAGCCCCTCCCACTCTCCGCCCACATTTTTCATTGACTTGTGTTATCATCCTTCATAAATTCTGGCTTCTGATTCGTGAGTAGGCTTGTTAGTCCCTCCTTGGTGATGACATGAAAATGTTTTGCTATTTTGTTTGTGCTTTGGTCTCGTGTTGATAAATGCAAAAAACAACAGTTGACGGACAGAATGCAGAACAATGTCATACATTCACCCCAGTATAGAGATCTGGGCCTAAAACCATCGTTTTTTTGCTCACTATGCCGTTCCAGTTTGAACCCAGCCATATGCAAATTACCCTTGACCCTGTGCCCCATGGGAACAGTCCAGCCCGAACTGCCAAGCCAGGTGTTTAGCTAGCATTCGCTGCACCATTTTATGTTCAGCTGCCATTTTGGATCATGTTGTCAGCTACATATTCTCTGACTCTAGAAGCAGGCTGCGGAAATGTTAATTTCTCCAAGGTTAGGCCTTGCTCTGCTAATGAATACACTGTTCTTAGTAACGCATTCCTTTTCCATAGATGGAGGATTTCTCCCAACAGGCCTAGCGATAGACACGAACAGAACAACTTTGGCATAAAGATAATGTGTGCCCGGTTCTCAGAGTCAAAACTCTTCTTTCTGTGCTTCTTTGTTTTAGCTGCACCTGCTAGTGGATTTCCATTATGGGCGGGACATTCTTGGCTCAGAAACAAACAAAATGTTTCTCTATGTTTACTGAAGTTAGCCCCTCTGCAGCAATCTGAGGAGGCTGGTCAGACTGGTCTCCGCTCAAGTGTGCCTGAATAAAATATACTTGGCTTGTATTCTCTACTGTCTGATCAACTCTTCATTTGTATGGAACGCTGAGAGGTGGTCACAAGTGACCCGGCTGGCCCTAATTGGGTCACTTTCTTCAGTTGGCGCCCGAACAGGGATTCCATCTGGAGACCCACCCTCTCCCGCGGACGGGTGTGGAGGTCGGGGTTATCGTTGGGTCAGACAGGCGGACCAGGGATCCCTGCACGAGAGAGCCCTGAACTCGCAGCTGTCCCGTCTGTCTGACAGGGCGGTGCCTCGTCATCCAGACTGGGGTTACAATCTTTGAATTAAAGAGGAGCCCCTTTAACACCCAGTGGGATTAGGGCACTTTAATAGTAGAACAAAAGGAAAATCCCGTGGGGTAACCTATTCTGTGCGTCAAGATAAGAGAAAAATTCTCTGGTTGGCGCCTTGTTATATATCTCATTCACTTTCTTCTCTCACTCTTCATCCTATGGTAAGTTCTTGTGCCATATATAATAGAAGGACAATTTACACCACATATAATTCAAAGGCAACTGTATAGATTGGATATAATATCACATTTATTTCATTACAAAAAGCAGTTAAAATCATCTATCTAAAAGAACTCTATCTTCAGTTCAACATATTAAAAACAAAATATGATAAAAACAGTTACATTTTATGACAAAACTCATAATAAAAACACAATATAGCAGCAAAAGAGAGTTTCAAAAATAGACCAAGCTAGTTAGTCTTGTAGTTTAACACATCTATTCAAAAAAGGGCTGTAACTCGCATTGCCAGGTGGCTAGTACATTTTCCTCCTTTCTCCAACAATGCTGAGTAGATAGATTGTGTATATAGTTAGGGCGTCGACGCGTTTCGATGGGTTTCTTAGTTTATTCCATCTTTATCAAGACCAAATAATGACTCTCTTTATCAATTGTTTTGAGCATAAACCTATAAAACATAATCACTATTAGAGCTATAAAATACTGGCATGATATAAAATTCAA
Organism: Lissotriton helveticus; assembly: GCF_964261635.1. Lineage (NCBI taxonomy): Eukaryota > Metazoa > Chordata > Amphibia > Caudata > Salamandridae > Lissotriton > Lissotriton helveticus. The sequence continues at coordinate 1,550,265,748 of NC_136059.1, forward strand.
TTCATCTAACTATTCAGTTGCATGCAATTAGTCTAAAACTCAGTAGCATAGATGTAGCCTGTGGATCATGTAACCTCGTTATTGTATATAAGAAAACTTTTTTTCAGTTACCCACAAAGCTATATCACATTGCATAGTAGGAGTATATTCATAGCCTCTCTTTATTCTCTTTAGATTCGGGTTGCAGTTTATCCCCTTATGTATGGCTCAATCACAAACCTTCCTATCTCACAGATTCATGGCATGGCATACTCACTTCACACATTCCCCTCTAGTCCGACATTCGTACCTATTCATATGTTCTCCTGATCTAGCCGTAGCTTAGTATATTGTCACTGGTTTAATTAATCTCACCTTCTCAAGTAAGGGAAAACAGCTTTTATCTTCCTATGGCTCCTGTGTTGTCTTTAAGGTGTGGGCCTTATGATGTGTACCCACTCGTAATTCGATCTGATTCGAAGGTATGGGCCAGGAAACATAATTGTGGATGGACATAAATAAAGATCACCGTTATCATTACTCTTACACAGTCTAGTCTGTAACACTGGGGGAAAAAAGATTAATTCTCACCTTCAATTAAGTGTTTAGCACCTTTAAAGTTACATTTGAACCAATCCAAATGTTAGAGTTACTTTCTTGAGAGGCGATATTCTCCCTGCAAAGATGTGAGATATGGAATAGTTATAGATCCCTTTGTGTTTATTCTCTCACTTTCGCTAAGTCTCGATCGGACTTGATATATAAATACCAAGCCATGCCTTGCCTTCCCATTTTGGCAGTTCGGGCTGGACTGTTCCCATGAAGCACAGGGTCAGACTGATTTGCAGATGGCCATGTCTGAACTGGGGTGGCAGAGTGGGCTAAAGAACGGTGATGGATTAAACCCAGATCTGTTGACTGGGTGTGAGTGTTTGATTGGTTCAGATGCTCCGTCCATCACCACCCCCTTTTGTACCGCTTTGTTCGCCATACGTTGGCAGGGTATGCTCAGACGTGAGTCCCATGCTCACTTTGCCACTGGATTCAAGCAAGCCTGGCTGAAGGCGGCTGAAATGCCAGAAACCGGTCCTAGGAAGCTTGTTTCCGGTACAGGGAAGGCATGGCTTGGCAGTTCGGGCTGGACTGTTCCCATGAGGCACAGGGTCAGACTGATTTGCATATGGCTATGTCTAAGCATGGGCGTATAATCCGTTCCACTCGCGGATTTTCGGCAAATTCGCAATCCACGAACTCTCGCGAACTTGCCGAAAATTCGTAAAATCCGTGTGAAGCGGATTTTTTGCTTGGTCGCACTTCCCAACTAGAATACTATACAATTTCGCGGGAGTAAACACTTGCGAACACGTAGATGCGGCGGGCAGCGACAATCTCGCAATTGCGAGATTGCAAAATTTGCAATTTCGCACAAGAAATCCACCAGCAGGCAGCATAAACCTTGAAAATTATGATTTTTATCAGAATAACTCCTCAGGTTGACATTTGCCTGCACTTTTTCTTTGCAAGGAGTCCATTTGGGGGGGGGGGGGGGTGGGAGGAAGGAAGTGCCCCACAGTCTCCAACTTCCTTTTCCTGTCCAGCAGGCTCCTCCCAGTGCTTTCTTCATGTGCTGGTCACTTTGATTTGGATCTTGACCTGGAAGGGTTACTTTTTGTGGATGCTGCTGGATATTTGGATTTTTGCAAAACTGAAAGCACTCAGCAGGTGCAAAAGTTCAATCTTATCATTAGTAACCTTTCCCTGTAGTGCTTCCTGAGGGTCCCCTTCAGAGTTCATTTGCCTACTTGCAACTATTCTATGACCCTGCTCTGACCCTCACAGCAGGCTCAGAGAATAGCTACAAGTATACAACAAAGGTCCTGTTAAAAAATTACACTGCAACAGAAAGCAATTACAGACAAAACTGAAAGCACTCAGCAGGTGCAAAAGTTCAATCTTATCATTAGTAACCATTCCCTGTAGTGCTTCCTGAGGGGCCCCTTCAGAGTTCAGTTGCCTACTTGCAACTATTCTATGACCCTGCTCAGACCCACACAGCAGGCTCAGAGAATAGCTACAAGTAGGCCACAAAGGTCCTGTGAAAAAAAATTGCACTGCAACAGAAAGCAAATTACAGATAAGGAAGCAGGTGCCAGCCAGACTGGAAGTTTAAATTCAGTGACACATTAATCAACCCCAAATTAATTCATGTCAGTTGAAGCAGGGCAGGTGTGCTTGCTTTTTTTCACCCCCATAATCTACAGTGATAAACCAACCAGAGGGTGGCAGTGATGTACCAGAGGGTGGCATGGGTGTACCAGAGGGTGGCAGTGGTGAAACAGAGGGTGCTGTGAACCTGTGATGATGAACCAGACGTAGAAACAACATAGTCGCGGCCGTTGCGAGCCGACAAGTAAGTTCGCAATTGCGAACTGGTACACAACCCTCGCGAACTGGCAGAAACCCTTGCGAACACAAAAAAAAAAAATCCGCAAATTCACGAGAGTTCGCGGATTTTGCGGATTGCGAATCCGTAAATACGCAAGTTCGCGGATTGCCAATTCGCAAAATCCGCCCATGAGTCAGACTGATTTGCATATGGCCATGTCTGAACTGGGGTGGAGTGGGCTAAAGAACGGTGATGGATTAAACCCAGATCTGTTGACTGGGTGTGAGTGTTTGATTGGTTCAGATGCTCCGCCCATCACCACCCCCTTTTGTACCGCTTTGTTCGCCATACTTTGGCAGGGTATGCTCAGACGTGAGTCCCTTGCTCACTTTGCCACTGGATTCAAGCAAGCCTGGCTGAAGACGGCTGAAATGCCAGAAACGGTCATAGGAAGCTTGTTTCCGGTCCAGGGAAGGCATGGCTTGGCAGTTCGGGCTGGATTGTTCCCATGAGGCACAGGGTCAGACTGATTTGCATATGGCTATATCTGAACTGGGGTGGCAGAGTGGGCTAAAGATTGGTGATGGATTAAACCCAGATCTGTTGACTGGGTGTGAGTGTTTGATTGGTTCAGATGCTCCGTCCATCACCATCCCCCCTTTTGTACCGCTTTGTTCGCCATACGTTGGCAGGGTATGCTCAGACATGCGCCCCTTGCTCACTTTGCCACTGGTTTCAAGCAAGCCTGGCTGAAGACGGCTGAAATGCCAGAAACCGGTCCTAGGAAGCTTGTTTCCGGTCCAGGGAAGGCATGGCTTGGCAGTTCGGGCTGGACTGTTCCCATGAGGCACAGGGTCAGACTGATTTGCATATGGCCATGTCTGAACTGGGGTGGCAGAGTGGGCTAAAGAACGGTGATGGATTAAACCCAGATCTGTTGACTGGGTGTGAGTGTTTGATTGGTTCGGATGCTCCGTCCATCACCACCCCCTTTTGTACCGCTTTGTTCGCCATACGTTGGCAGGGTATGCTCAGACGTGAGTCCCTTGCCCACTTTGCCACTGGATTCAAGCAAGCCTGGCTGAAGACGGCTGAAATGCCAGAAACCGGTTCTAGGAAGCTTGTTTCCGGTCCAGGGAAGGCATGGCTTGGCAGTTCGGGCTGGACTGTTCCCATGAGGCATAGGGTCAGACTGATTTGCATATGGCCATGTCTGAACTGGGGTGGCAGAGTGGGCTAAAGAACGGTGATGGATTAAATCCAGATCTGTTGACTGGGTGTGAGTGTTTGATTGGTTCAGATGCTCCGTCCATCACCATCCCCTTTTGTACCACTGGTGAGAAGTGTAAAGCAGAAATATTTGCCTTGCCAGGTCGCATTATCACGTATATGCGTTCTCTTATTCCGCCCAGAAAGATTGATTAGGACAAGCTATCGGCTTGTCGTCAGAAGAAAGATGAGAGTGTGTCTGATTTTTTTCACCCGGTTTGAAAGTGTGTTTCTGGATTATAGTAGACAGGACTTGTCAACTGAAGGTAGTGTGCGTTTGTTCATTCGTAGATTTGTTTCAAATCTGCTCCCTGAGATCGCTGCTCGATTACAGGTTTCTGAGAGCACCTGGTCCACCTCTTCTCCTTCTATTATCTTGAATATGGCACAGTATGATGAGCACAGTGAAAGTGAGGATAAGGGGAAGATGGAGAAAAAGCATAAACATTTGAAGACAAAGGTGTGTTGCAACAGGCTTCTCGATGGAATGGTAGAGAATATGGTAGTTTAACATGACAGCTTCCTCGTACTAGCAGGAATACTACGCCGATAGGGCAGAATCAGTGTCCATATTGTAAGGAGGAGGGACACTAGCGCAACAAGTGGCCTGTGCTTTTGCAGACGGTGGCCTTCCCAAGAGGACGAAGGTCTCGTGCATGGGGTCATGGCGATGGTGGCCAGGAGAGGGCTCAGACTGCTGAGACATCGCACGGTCGTACTGATCAGAGCTACTTTCGCGACCCTCGCGGAAAACTGCATTATCATGATGACTATGATACGGATGAGGTGACCAGGATGTCTTACAGCTAGGACAGCCGGGGACGGGGTGAGGGACCAGTTTTGATACCTGTACAGCAGCGAGGTCCGTACTATAGTGCGGATGTGCATGGTTCAACTAAGGAGCGTTTGGTGGATACAGGTGCAACAAAAAGCTCTATTTCTCGTTCCTTAGACCCTGGGGGGCTCTGTCTGGCCATAATAATGTTTCAGTAGGATTATCTGGTGTACTGGTTGTGAGTCCCATTTCCAAACCTCTTGTGTTGATTATTGGTCCTTACATGGTGCATTCGCCATTATTATTGAGGTTCAATTGTGGAGAGAATTTGATGGGTTTGGACTTGTTGAAGAAATTGCATGCTACAATTTACTGCTACTGCTGAATTTAAAGATGTGCCACCCACACTGTGGACTACGGGCGACACAGATGTTGGTTTGTAGCAGATATGCCTGTTTTGATTTGTGTCAAGGAAGGTGCTATTTTACCCCATATTCCTCAGTATAAGATACCACAGGCAGGTGAGCGACCTTTGATTAAAATTGTGCAGGATTTGATTGAGAAAGGAGTGGTTGAGGAGACGACTGCTAATGTTTGTAATAGCCCTATTCTTCCTATTCTTAAAAGGACACCTTCGGGTCCCTCTGAGTATCACAAAGATGTTTATCGTTTTGTGATTGATTTGCGTGAAGTTAACAAAATAGTGATTCCCGAGTTTCCAGTGGTCCCTGACATTACGACTCTCTTGACGATGATTCCTTCTTCTGCTAAATTCTTCTCTGTCATTGACTTGAAAAACGCATTCTTCAGTATTTCCATTCATCCTGAGAGCAGATATCTGTTTGGATTCAGCCTCGCCGGTAGAAGTTTTAGATTCTGTCGCACTCCTCAAGGCTATACAGATTGTCCGAGTATCTATAGTCAGGCATTGAAAGGTCAACTGGATTCCTTGTCACTCCCTACAGGTAATGCATTGCTACAATATGTCGATGACTTGCTCATCGCTTCAGGTACAGAACAAGGTTGCAGAGACAGTACAGTCAAATTGCTGCTAGATTTAGCTCAACATGGCTATAAAATATCCCTTTCCAAATGTCAGTATTATCGACAGGAGGTCACCCATTTAGGTCACCTACTGTCGAAGGAGGGTAGGAGATTGACCCCTGAGCGCATTAGTACCATTGTTAAAATGTCTGTCCCGAAAACTCAGAAAGACACGCGTGCATTCATAGGTATCACTTCCTATTGCAGGCAGTGGATACCTGGCTACTCATGGCTTATTAAGCCCCTGCTTGCGCTAACACTAAAGGATGTGCATGAACCCTTGCCTTTGACACCAGAGTATCAGCAGTATTTTGAGCAATTAAAAACTGCAATTTTCTCGGCTCCAGTGCTTGGTACTCCTAATTATGCTAAATGCTTCGTATTGTACGCCTATGAGCTGGGTGGTTGTGCGCTTTCTGTTTTAACACAAATATTTGGAGATAAGCAACGGCCGTGTACTTATTTCTCTGCTGTGCTTGACCCTGTTGCCCGAGCCCTCCAGAGCTGTCTAAGGGCAGTCGCGGCTGTGGCTATCTCAATAAGATAGTCGGCGGGACTCGTACTCGATAATGACCTCACAGTTATGGTACCTCATGCTGTGGATACGCTTTTGAATAAGACAAGGCCACAGCACCTCACCAGTGCCCGTCTGACAGGTTATGAGCTAACGCTCTTTCAAAAGCACATTACGGTCAAGCTCTGTGCCACTCTGAATCCAACTACGTTACTACCCCTCCATTCTGAGAACGAGGGGATTGACATACATGATTGTTTGAGGATACACTTGAAAATGTGAAGGAGATATGGAGTGAGGCCACAGTGGAGAGATTAGTAGTGTGGCAAGAAAGTACAGCAAATTTGAATGATGAGGGATGTTGAATTGACAAGTCAGGGAAGCAGAGATGGATGTTGCCAGATGCATATGTTTGTCCTGTAGTCACTAAGGCTCACGGGCCAGCTCATATCAGTGCTAAGGGTATTTGCAAGTTGTTAGACCCCGTATGGCAAAACAACAACATCTCCGAGACAGCTGCACATTTAGTAAATACTGCATGGTATGCATGATGCATAATCCTGGCATGGGTACCCCTACACCACACGGAAATTTTGCACCTCCCACTTTCCCTTTTGAGGTCCTTCAAATGGACTTTATTGAAATGGACAGGGTCAATTATTTGAAGTATGTGTTGGTGGTTGTGCGTTCAGTAATGGGTTGAGGCTTACCCCACTAAAGAAAATATAGCCATTGCAACTGCAAAGATACTCCTGAAGGAGTTCTTTCCTCATTTCGGCTTGCCCCGTTTGATCTGGAGTGATAACGGAAGTCATTTCAATGCCAAGGTTATCTCAGTTGGTTTGTGAAGGACTACTCATCAGACAGAAGTTTCATGCTGTGAATAACCCCCAGTCAGCAGGTTTGGTTGAGAAGTACAACAGTACTCTCAAACTGAAATTGTCAAAAATTCAGGAGACAACAGGGTTGCAGTGGCCAGATGCTTTACCATTAGCTCTTTTGTCCACAAGAACAACAGCCCATTCTAGGACAGAAATGTCACCCTACGAGGTTGTGTTCGGATGCCCGGCAATTGTCTGGGGTGTCCCGCACCCACGTAGCTATTCAGAGATTGAGAACCCTTTATTGACCGATTACCTATACCATTTAACTGAAAATTTGTGTTCTATTCACCAACAGATAAAGGAATCGCTTCCGCCTATACCAGAGGGGCCTGGTCATAACATCCAGCCGGAGGACTGGGTGCTACTTTGCAACTTTCAGAGGAAGAAGTGTTTGGAGTCCCGTTGGAAGGGGCCCGAGCAAGTGCTCCTCGCCACCAGGACTGCCGTAATAGTCGCTGGCCGAAAGAATTGGATACATTCCAACAACTGTGCCGAGTACCGCTGCCCTTACCCTATGGCCAATGGGTGAGGGATGGTATTGGAGATGCTCAGGGAGTGAAGATTCCTCAGTTCATCCTCTTCAGTGACGTGCAGCTTATATGGACCCGAACTGATGCTGAGATCGACAATGTGCTAAATGCAGCGGTCCCTCCTGAGATCAAAGCCATTAAAGAGCCCCTTTTCGTTGACCTCTCTGTGCCTGAGTCAACAGGTATAATTTGCGTCCTCGGGTGAAGGACAGTGCACAAAAGGAGAAGTCAGACTACTTAGGGATGGACTGTGCAAGTCAGGGTGTACTTTGTCAATAGTACCTATGGTGTTAGTTTAGGGTGAGGCGAGATTGGTGCATAGTTCTGATATTGGACAGGATAGATTGAACGTGCTCCCTCAGAGGAGGGTACATTATCCTGTGCGATGTGGGATTCATCAAGAGCTAGGACTGAGCAAGTACACCACTGGTCCTCAAGAATGCCAACGTTGATGAACAATAGGAGCCTGTACCAGTGAGGCTCAGATGGACACTGGGAACAATTGCCCCCGTTATTACTTTTTACTGCATTCCCCTTTTTGCTTCATAATGTATCCGTTTGGTTGGCCTATAACTGAGAAGGAACATCCATCTGCACCACTGCGTCCAGAATGGGGTTGGTCCACAAAGAGTAAAATGGCTTTGCATTAATAGTTGGCATTGCCCTAGTAGCAATACTTGGAATATCTTGGTTTCTAGAGGAGAAGTATCCTGTACCTTCCTTGGTTGGTACAACTCCCATTCCTCCTGAATACATGTTTGTTACTTTGGCCCCTCACAAAGGAGAGCACCGCAAGTCTTATATGAATAATGTATTTGTCAAATGTTGCATCAGGTTCATGAGGTGTCTAATACAGCTAATTGCTGCATTTGTGGATTGCTTCCCTCAGTGACTCACAAAAGTTATAATTTTTGTCCATGCCACTGTCATACATCAGTAGTTGCAAGGGTTGTTTTATATTGCTCAGTTTGGTGCAGTTTCATCCCCACTCTTATACTCTGAATAGGACACATGCTGAATCTCGCACTGTGGTACAGAACGTACATTTCCATCACAGGGTTGCCCCCATTGGCCCGACAGGACAAGAGGCGTTTGGTAAATTGTTTTTTAATATTTCTTTTTATTAAACAATAAAATCAACATTACAAGGTGCATTGTCATGTTGTACTAAGTTTCCTTGGTGTAATATACTGGTTTCAGATACATATAAGTTGTTACACATCATTAGTTACATGTTCTCATGACAGTACTGGATCATCTTGAATGGTTGCGTCAGTGGGGTACAGATGTCACCTCTATATGCATTCCAATCTTTCCATATGCAAGACCACTTTTTGCGGGCTTCCCCTTGCTACATATACAGTTTTTCCCCAGGATATGCACCAGTCCATATCCCTCTTCCAGGCTGACACGGTCGGAGCCGGAGTTGCTCCCCACATTTGGGCAATATTGCGTTTCGCCACCATCAGTCCCAGTATGACCCACGTTATGTTGTTGTTGTTTAAATCTGTAGGTTCCTGCACATTAAGGAGACATCTTTTGACCTCCAAAGGGATAGTCTGATCAAGTACCTCACCCATTACAGCATTTATTTTCCCCCAGTATCTCTGTATGTGTCGACATTCCCAGAGTATATGCAGGAATGTTCCCTCACCTCCACCGTTCCTCCTGCATATGCCGTCCTCCGCCCTGCCCATTCGTACTAGGCATGGCCCTGTTATGTAGATGTAGTATTTTGAGTTGTATCAGTCTCAGCCTAGCCGAGATCGCTACTTCTCGTGGGGGGGTAACCGCTTTTGTCCAATCTTTGTTATCAATGATAACACCATCCCTTTCCCATTTTTCTTTTAGCTGTTGGAGAGGTTCAGCGGAATTGTTTATTAACTTTTTATATGTGAGGGAGATAGCTTTCATTAGCAAGTTCCCATCCAAAAGTCTGTCCTCGAGAGGCGAGGATTCCGGGGGGGCATCACCCTTCCGGAGGCATGTCTGTAGTGCATGTCTCACCTGCATATATCTGAAGTGCTCAGTGTTGGTCAATTCGTGATCCTATTGTAAGGAGGAAAATGATCTAACTTCACCCCTGACCCAAAGGTCACTTATCTTGGATATCCCAATAAGGTCCCATTTGTCGAATCCTCTCGATTTCCACAGGTTGCCAAGCAAGTCAGAGTCCCACAGTGGGGTGGCTAGGGTTATCCTATGTTCCCATCCCAAGTTTCTGGTGGCTGCTTGCCAAACCTGTACAGAGTGTTTAGTTGTTCCTGTCAGATATCGTTTCCCTGCTTTTGTGTAGAGGGCCAGGTTATAGTTCCCTCCTGGGAGTGGCCATCGGTCAATTGCGTAACCCGGGTCGTCAGCTCGCCTGTATCTGCCATGGTAATGGCAACTAGATGTGCAGCCCGGTAATATTTTTTAAGGTCGAGGAGACCGATACCGTCATCGTACAAGGTGAGGTTGAAAGTGCTAAACGAGGTTTCCCACTCCAAAGCAGGCTCCATTGCAAACTTTCAATCTCTTTAAAATAACTCACTTGGGACTAAGTCCAAGGAGTTATGTAACACATAAAGAAACCGGGGTAAGGACATCATTTTAAATAAGGACGCTCTACCCAGCAATGAGAGCGGAAGTGTCTTCCATTGCTCCGAGTCCCTCTTTAATTTCTGCAGAGGTGGCAGGAGATTCTGGCTGAATTTTCTTGTGGTGTCTGTGGTGACATAAATACAGAGGTATTTAAAGCCCTGAGTGGTGATTTGCACTGGACAGCCCCTGGGGAGGTCCGGAGGGGGTCCCTTGAGGAGGTACAATATGGATTTACCCCAGTTGATCGAATAACTGGAATATCTACCAAATATTGCAAAGAGGTCCAGTACAGCTATGAGGGATTTCTTTGGGGAGGCTAAATAGAGGAGTACATCATCAGCATATAAGGAGATATGGTCATCCCATGTGTCTGCCTACTTTAATCCTCGTATTACCAAGTCCTTCCTTATCCAGGACGCCAGGGGCTCTAGGGCTAGAGCAAATAGAAGAGGGGAAGAGGGCAACCCTGACGAGTGCCCTTACTAAGAGTGAAGAGTCCCGATTTGTTATTGTTCACTACCACTTGGGCTAGGGGCTTCGAATAGAGGAGTTGTACCCATTGGATAAATCGGGGCCAATTGTTTTAAAGTCCTGTATGAACGCATACAAAAGAGTAAAGAACAAGACCTGGTTTCAAATGGAAATGGCTGATTTTCAAGGGTTTAACACGTCTGAGTATTTCCATTCTTGACAGGTTCGAAATGTTACCAAGGTCCAGCCAATATCAGTGTCTGTGGTCAACACAACAGCTAGTTTCTGTACCCTGGGGACCAGGAGGATAAAGGTGGGGGCGAGCAGATGCAATTCCACACACAGATTGAGAATGACCGATAGTCCACCCTTAATCCCCCCCCACAATGTCTATTTTGTCTGTGGATCCCAAGCTTATTTGGGCTCCTGTGGGGTTTGCCAGACAGGTGTTATCTCTCTTTTCTCCTTCCCCCATTGTATATAGCTCAGTCCAATTACCATAAAGATCATCAGCTGCAGCGTTGGAGTATATACCTGTTCTGAATCAGAAGGGTCATTGACACGAAGGATATAGATCAGACAGATACCACCTTACAACAGTTTGAGGATGCCATGAAGAGTATCGTACCTTTTTTGGGCTCCTTGTCCAGTAGCCTTAACATTCATCGGTTAACAAGGGTTGTTGAAGGGGTTATTAATACAACAGCTGGTATATTGACAAACATCACTGCTGAGCTTCAGACTACATGGTTAGTAATCTTGCAAAACCGGATGGTGTTAGATGTTATATTTGCAGATAGCGGCGGGGCCTGTCGCGTTATTGGCAGTAGCTGTTGTGTGTACATACCTGACCATGCCCCCGATGTGTATGCTGCCATACAGAAATTGCATAGACTCACATCTGACATACACCAAGAAAAGGGTACTTGGACTCTCTCTGGATGGTTCTGGGGTATGTTCACGTCCTGGGGTTGGAAGATCCTTATCTTTCTAGCTGTGATTGCGGATATTTTCTTCACATGTTGTCTTTGCATACACTGTCTGCCGACCTGCTGTACTTTTTGTATAAGGGTTCTCACCTCTAAACCGAAAAAACCAGCCTCTGCCATCAGGTTGCAAAAAGATATTGCCGACATGATGCAGATTGACGAGGGCATTTTTGATTCCACATCATTCCTTGCCATTTCTATTCCCGATACTGAGTATGTGAATTGCTCCAAATGTTGATGCCCTTTGCTTCTCAATATACTACACCTCTTTTTCTTCCCAAATAGTTTAGCGAATGCTAAAAGGAAGGTCTGATGAAAGGAAAATGTTTTGCTATTTTGTATGTGCTTTGTTCTCGTGTTAAGTTAGCATTCGTGGCACAATTTTATGGTCAGCCGCCATTTTGAATCATGTTGTTAGCTACATATTCTCTGACTAGAGAAGCAGGCTGCGGAAATGCTCATTTCTCCATGGATAGGCCTTGCTCTGCTAATGAATACACTGTTCTTATTAACACATTCCTTTTCCATAGATAGAGGCTTCATCCCACTAGCCTAGCGATAGACACTAACTGTTAGGACACAGACGGATGAGACTGGAGAGACAGCGCTGCCAGTGCGCTAACCGAACTACAACCCCCAGAACAATCACGACGGGAACTACGCTACCCAGCATGCCTAGCGCGGCGCATGCGCAATGCACACAGGCAGAAGTGCCGGCATAAAACGGACTGAGGAAGCAGAGGCAGCCGTCGGATATTCCGTGTCCACAGTAGGAATCTGTGCATCGACCTAGGTGAACCTTAGACAGGAGGAGCGGCTCTTTGCCGAAACTGTTGCGCTTTTGCCCCTGTCCCCGCTCGAGGGTTCGAGCTCTTGTTTCAGCGCGAAACCGCGCCACAGACCCCAGTCCCCGCTCGAGGGTTCGAGCTATCTGAACAGCGCGAAGCCGCACCTCTGTCCCAGTCCCCGCTCGAGGGTTTCGAGTGATTTGAACTCGTGCCCCTGGAGCACGCGGAGCGGCAGTCCCCGCTCGAGGGTTATCGAGCGCACTGTTCCTGCGCATATTCAGACCACGTGCCACTGTCCCCGTTCGAGGGTTATCGAACAAAAAGGATTGGACCTCCTGATTACGTTTGTTTCTTTCCGGTCTCACTCGAGAATTATCGAGTGGGCAAAACCTTGTTTTCCGTTGTACTTCGCTGTTACCCTCTGTTGGATGGTGTCGGGACCGACATCAATGCGGAGGACGATCTAAGGAAGAAGCGGTGCTCTCCCCCTGTAACTGATTTCGAGTGGCATTGCCGGCCACTTCTTAGCACGGTGTCCTCTGTTGGGGAATGCCGGGACCGGCATTCGTGCAGAGGACGGTTGGAAGGAGAAGAGTGTAGCCCACAACATCGGTTCCACCCCCTGCTCATGACTTATTGTTTTACAGCATTTCGTGTAATCCACTTGTGTGATTAAAACTTGGATTGCACCCAAAACAACAAGCCTTTTGTGTTTGTACTGGTCTTGAAGGCCAGAGGGTTCTACCTTTCTCAACCCCGGGGTAACCAGGGGGTTACATAATATTCGACCTACGAACATTAATCCACCTCCTGGTTGAGTAAGGAAACCTGGCAGCAATGGACGACGTATTGGCTGCATTGCTTGACGTACAGACAGAGCTAGCTCTGTCCCGTCAGGAAACTGTTGATCTGAAGGCAAGGATGGACCATATGCAGCGGAATCCCTTCAATGCAGGGGCTCATAGCACAGGCCAACCAGCTGCGGTAGTGGTGGAAATGCCGGTCGCCATACCGTTGGCCACACCAGAAAGACACAGCGGTGACCCGTCTACAGTTCAGGTGTTCATAACACAGGTGGCGCTCCATTTCTCCTGTAAGCCTAAGTCTTTTTCAACAAATCAGGCGAGGGTGGCATTCATGATTTCGTATTTGGCAGGAAACGCGGCTCAATGGGCCGTGCCCTTGGTCAGCAGGGATGACCCACTTCTGTACGATTGGGAAGCCTTTCAGGAGGAATTTGTCAAGGTGTTCGACAGGAGAGCAGATTCGTACACCGCGGACAGGGAATTACTACAGCTGAAGCAGGGATCTACCGGACTCGTCCAGTATCTGAACGCATTCAGGCGTCTTATAGCAGAGACCAAATGGCCACCGGCCAAACAGACCGCGTTATTTCACCAGGGAGTGAGCGAAGAGCTGAAGGACGTGATTGCGCAGATAGACCCCCAACCAGCGCATTGCGAAGACCTGATCAGCTTGGCCCTGCGCCTAGAACATCGACTAAGCGAACGCCGTGGTGTTGGACCAAAGAAGGATAAGCCCCCATCCGCTTCGGGCCATCCAGGGTCCACCAAACCGCTTCCGGCTCCTCGGAATGAACCCATGGATATAGGGGCTGTCAGAGCCAGCCTAACGGCAACGGAGGAAGAGTCCCGCAGGAAACAGGGCCTTTGTTTGTACTGCGGAAAGAAGGGGCACTACGTCCGCGAGTGTCCGGCGAAACCAAGAACCAGCCGTTCACGCCCCAGCCGACTGTCCATCGCAACAGTGGAAAAGGGGGCGTAAAACTAACAGGCTCCCGGAACAAAGAAGGGGATTCCTGGAGTCATGGATACATCCCTTCCATACAGCGGCGCGACTTGACTAGTTCCAGACATCTCTTCATTCCTCTAAGTATAAAAGTGCAGGACGAGTGGGTCTCTGTCTCAGCGATGGTGGACTCAGGAGCCACGGGGTTGTTTATGGATGAGAAGGAGGCAGAACGAATCGGGGTCTCGCTTCTACCTTGTTCGGTCCCAGAGGATGTTTATGCGGTGGATGGGCGCCGGTTGGTTTCAGGGCCCATCAGTCACCACACGGGGAATAAGGAGGTGTGTTACGGACCACAACACCAGGAGGTCATGGACTTCAATATCATCTTTGCCCCGCAGTATGGAGTCATCCTAGGGTTACCATGGCTGAAGAAACATAACCCTTCCATCGACTGGGAAACCCAGAACATACGAATGGACTCCCCTTACTGTTCCCGGTTCTGCGGCATGTCCTTAGAGCGCCCAGTAACGGAGAATACACAGGGGTATGCGGTGGCCACGGCAGCCGAGAAAGAAGTGACACTCCCAAGAGCATATCAGGAATACCAAGACGTCTTTGACGATATGCAAGCGGAGACGCTTCCTCCGCACAGGGTCTATGACTGCCAGATCGATTTGATCCCTGGGGCCAACGTCCCTAGTGGGAGACTGTATGCGTTATCAGAGCCCGAGAACAACCACCTCCGTTCCTATCTCGATACAATGCTTAGGTTGGGGTTCATAAGGCCATCAAGATCCCCGGCGGCCTCCCCTCTTTTTTTTATTCCAAAAGCCAATGGAGAACTGCGCGCTTGCGTGGACTTTAGGGCATTGAACGCCATAACCGTCAAGAACAGATACCCCCTGCCACTCATAAACGTACTCCTGGAACAAGTCAAGGGCGCAAAGGTGTACACCAAGCTTGACTTAAAAGGGGCGTACCACCTCGTCCGCATGCGTGGTGGTGACGAATGGAAGACGGCTTTCAAGACGAGATTCGGCCTCTTCGAATACAAAGTGATGCCCTTCGGGCTTTGTAACGCCTCTGCGGCGTTTCAGTTCTTCCTGAACGATGTGCTAAGAGACATCCTGGACGTGTACGTCGTCGTCTACATAGACGACATACTAGTGTATTCTGATAACAACGAGGACCATGTGAAGCACGTGTCATCGGTCCTACAGATACTACGGGAAAACTCCCTATACTGCAAGCTCAGCAAATGCGACTTCCACGTCACCTCGGTGGAGTTCCTAAGGGTAATGCTAAGCCCTAACGGCCAGACGATGGCCGAAAGGAAGGTGAAGGCTGTTGTAGCCTGGCCGGCCCCTAAGAACGTTAAGGAAGTGCAGAGCTTCCTTGGCTTTGCCAACTTTTACCAGAGATTCATCAAGGGGTTTTCTGGTCTGGTGGCTCCCATCACCCATCTACTAAGGAAATCGTCTACCTTTCTGTAGGACGCTGGAGCGCAGGGAGCCTTTGAGGCATTGAAAAGATCCTTCATAACTGCTCCTGTGCTGGCCCATCCCGACCCGGATCTACAGTACATCGTGGAAGCGGACGCCTCGGATATGGCGGTAGGGGCCATCCTCTCGCAACGGAACAAGGGGACAGGAGTGCTACATCCGGTGGCTTTCATGTCCAGGAAGCTTAACGATGCCAAGAGGAATTACCATGTAGCCGAGAAGGAGCTGTTGGCCATCAAGGAGGCCTTCACGGAATGGAGGCACTTGCTGATGGGGGCCAGGCACGTGGTCACGGTGTTCACCGACCACAGGAATCTTCAATTCATGACCGCGGCCAGGCAGCTGTCTCCGCGTCAGCTGAGGTGGATGCAGTTCTTCTCCGGCTTCCACTTCACCATCACGTACAGGCCAGGTACCAAGAACAAGAAAGCAGACGCTCTATCAAGACAGACCAGCAGTGCGGAGCGCCCCTCGCCGGCCATCAGGTCCATAATCTCTCCGGGTGCCGTGGTAGGAGCCATCCAGCCGGGGGCATTCCTCCGTGGAATCCAAAGAGGAGTCCGCACCTTCGAGTGGAGGACATGGCTTCGCCGACACGAAGAATGGAGGGTTAGGGACGGGATACCGGTAAAAGGAGATTGCATCCTGGTACCCACGGCTATACTGAGGAAACAGGTGTTCGTGTGGTGTCACGAGTCACCTAGCGCAGGACATTTCGGGCTGGAGAAAACGGTGGACTACGTGTTGCGTCAGTTCTGGTGGCCTTCGGTAAGAGCTGATGTTCGTGGATGGGTAGTTTGTGCAGCCATGAAATCGGATCACAGGCGACCCCAGGTACTCCTGCAACCGCTGCCAACCCCTGTTCGACCATGGGAACGCATTTCCTTGGACTTCATAGTAGGCATGCCGAAGGACCAGGGGTGTACTGCCATTCTCGTCGTGGTAGATTACCTCACCAAGATGGCTCGTTTCATTGCCTGCAAAGGGGTACCAACGGCGGGTCAACTGGCTGTCACGCTCCTAAAAGAGGTGGTGCGCGTCCACGGCCTACCCAGTGTGATCGTGTCGGACCGCGGGTCGCAGTTCACAGCCCGGTTCTGGAAGTCTTGGTGTTTTGCTCTTCACGTTACTACGGCTTTATCCACCAGCTATCATCCCCAGAGAGACGGCCAGACAGAACGTCTTAATCAAACACTGAAGCAGTATCTCCGCTGCTTTGTTGACCAGGGCAAGGAGGAGTGGGTGGATCAACTATGGCTTGCTGAAATCGCATACAATAACGCCACTCGCAGCTCCACGAAGGTGTCGCCTTTTTACTGCAACTATGGTCATCATCCCAGGTTCCTTCGGCTGGTCCATCCTGTGGCCAACTCGGGAGTGCCTGCAACCAACAGAAGGGTTGCACACATCAAGGACACGATCCTGAGTACCAGACGTTGTTTAGAGGAGGCCAAGGAGGCGTACAAGGCGTATGCGGACCGGAGACGGCGGCCGGGTCCGCTTTACAGACCGGGGGATTTCGTGTGGGTTTCCTCCAGGAACCTGAGGTTTCGCAAGCACAGCGTGTTCCACCCGCGATTCGTCGGGCCTTACAAGATCAAGGCGTGCCTCAGCCCTGTGACTATGAAGTTGGAGCTACCGGACAGCATGCGGATCCATCCGGTGTTTCACGTGTCACTGCTCAAACCGGCACGCTCAGCCAGACGGGCTGTCCCATCTCCGGTTGTGGTCGATGCCGACATGGAGTACCAGGTCGACGGCATCAAAGATTCCAAGCGGAGTAGGGGCAAGCTCTGGTACCTGGTTGCGTGGAAAGGTTATGGGCCGGAGGAACAGTCGTGGGAGCCGGTGTCTGGGTTGTGCGCTCCTCGTTTGGTGTCCGCGTTTCACAGGAAGCATCCGGACAAACCGGGCCCGGTTGAGGGGCCGTTGGTTGACGGGGGATGTCCTGTTAGGACACAGACGGATGAGACTGGAGAGACAGCGCTGCCAGTGCGCTAACCAAACTACAACCCCCAGAGCAATCACGACGGGAACTACGCTACCCAGCATGCCTAGCGCGGCGCATGCGCAATGCACACAGGCGAAAGTGCCGGCATAAAACGGACTGAGGAAGCAGAGGCAGCCGTCGGATATTCCGTGTCCACAGTAGGAATCTGTGCGTCGACCTAGGTGAGCCTTAGACAGGAGGAGCGGCTCTTTGCCGAAACTGTTGCGCTTTTGCCCCTGTCCCGCTCGAGGGTTCGAGCTCTTGTTTCAGCGCGAAACTGCGCCACAGACCCCAGTCCCCGCTCGAGGGTTCGAGCACTTGGTTCAGCGCGAAAACGCGTCACAGACCCCAGTCCCCGCTCGAGGGTTCGAGCACTTGGATCAGCGCGAAACCGCGCCACAGACCCCAGTCCCCGCTCGAGAGTTCGAGCTATCTGAACAGCGCGAAGCCGCACCTCTGTCCCAGTCCCCGCTCGAGGGTTTCGAGTGATTTGAACTCGTGCCCCTGGAGCACGCGGAGCGGCAGTCCCCGCTGGAGGGTTATCGAGCGCACTGTTCCTGCGCATATTCAGACCACGTGCCACTGTCCCCGTTCGAGGGTTATCGAACCAAAAGGATTGGACCTCCTGATTACGTTTGTTTCTTTCCGGTCTCACTCGAGAATTATCGAGTGGGCAAAACCTTGTTTTCCGTTGTACTTCGCTGTTGCCCTCTGTTGGATGGTGTCGGGACCGACATCAATGCGGAGGACGATCTAAGGAAGAAGCGGTGCTCTCCCCCTCTAACCGATTTCGAGTGGCATTGCCGGCCACTTCTTAGCACGGTGTCCTCTGTTGGGGAATGCCGGGACCGGCATTCGTGCAGAGGACGGTTGGAAGGAGAAGAGTGTAGCCCACAACATCGGTTCCACCCCCTGCTCATGACTTATTGTTTTACAGCATTTCGTGTAATCCACTTGTGTGATTAAAACTTGGATTGCACCCAAAACAACAAGCCTTTTGTGTTTGTACTGGTTTGAAGGCCAGAGGGTTCTACCTTTCTCAACCCCGGGGTAACCAGGGGGTTACACTAACAGAATGTCCTTCGCATAAAGATAATATGTGCCCGTTCTCAAAGTTGAAACTCTTCTTTCCGTGCTTTTTTGTTTTAGCTGCACCTGCTAGTAGATTTTCATTACGGGCGGGACATTCTTGGTTCCGAAACATACAAAATGTATCTCTATGTTTACTGAAGTTAGTCCCACTGCAGCAATTCTAGGAAGCTGGTCAGACTGGACTCTGCTCGAGTGTACATGAATAAAATATACTTGCTTTGTATTCTCTACTGTCTGACCGACTCTTCATTTATATGGCAGGCTGAGAGTTGGTCCCGAGTGACCGGGTGGCCCTAATAGGGTCACTTCCTTCATTGGTACCACCTTGTCTGCATTTGTTACCACGTTGTGATGGCTGTTTCCCCCACCGGTTGTATGACGTTACAGCGCATGCTATTACAACGCATGCTTTTACAACGCATTTTTTACAACGCACAGTCTATTACAACAAATGTTTTCACAACGTAAACCATTACAACGCAAATATATGAAATTAATTAAAAGAGCCTTTACAACGCAAGACAATACTATGCACCCCATTACAACGCAAAAATATATAACAAATAATTCTGTAAAATACCTCCTGGCACGGGATGCAGGGAAAATAGGGGGTTTGGGTGGGGAAGTGTATTAAAATGTGGGCAGCAACTATACACATATGAGAAAAAAGTACTTGGTTACAAAATTAATACTCAGGTATTAATTTTAATACTCGAGTATTAATCGAGTATTAAAATATTCAAATAAATAAAATAAACATTTTACAAGTCTGAAAATTATTAAATAAAGATAATATATCAACTCTTTGAAATTATCCGCAAATGACATAGTCTAAAACGAAGAGAACAGAAAAGAAACAAACGGACCGCCATTTTATGAGCTTGTCTCATCCACAAGTCCTACAACAGTTTCCATGACATTAAATAAAGCCTCTAGCACACAAAATGGAGGTGAAAACAGACACAATCCACGAAATGGGCATAAACAGAAACGCAAATTAAAAAATATGTTTTCACATGATATAAATAAGAAAAAAAACATGAACACAATACATATTTTTGTGAAAATAATAGTGGTACCCAAAAAAAGGTATAAAAAGAAGCCGACCACCATTTTGAAAACAGTGGTCAACTGACTACCAGCGAGAGCACACACTTTTTTAGCTGCCTCTCTCTCTCTCTCTCTCTCTCTCTCTCTAAGAAAATCTCACTCTGGCATCACATAACAGCCTCTCAAATAAAGCAAGTAAGTAAAGTTAATTGCAAATGAATAACTTGCTCATAATTTAAAAACAACAAAAAATCATTTTGATAAATATTAATTATTTTACAGTTTATCGATACCTTTTGACAGAGTTTGAAGAACAGAGTAAAATAATTGGTTTCGCTTCCTAAACTCCGAAGTAAGTCAAATAATAACATACAATATTATAAGGTATATAAATCAAAATAAGAATGCGTTTTAGAATATATTAAATTAAATATAGTGAAATGATTAAATGAGCCATCCTTAGGTGACATTATTCATAGTTGTGGGGTAAATGACGTATAGAAAAAAAATATAAACATTGAACGATGTTCTTGTTTATGAAAAAACATGAAATGTGGTGTGCTAGAGAATATTTAGATTACTCTGACATGTACCTAGGTGAGAGAAAAAAAGGAAAGTGGTGCTAAATCAATTAGTGACTGAAAATATAACGCTAGAATAATGTGTAAAATTTCAGTATGGCTATTATGTTATGAACTAGTAAACTTTTCCAAAACAATAGGTGAATAACTCAGTTTTATTTTTAAATGATACAGAAATAAAAAAGTAGTTAGATTTTTAATAAGGTTAAAAATGTGGTTAGCAGTGGACTTATAATAAACATTAAAATGTTAAAGTGGTGCATACACAGTATTAAAATGTGAAAAGAGGATTGAAAGTCAATTAATTTAAAAACCTAATCTTTTTTTAAAAATGCAAACCAATTTTATTCATATTTATTCCAACAGACTGACAATTCAGAACCCAAATTATTATCCGAAACACATTCCAAAAAGCATACAAATTCATTTAAACCTCCTTCAAACAGCAACAAAACTCTGTAAGGTGAGTACATTTTTTCAAAAAGATTCTAACCTGAGAAAACACACTTTAAATCCATAGTAATGTTTCTAATCAACTTATTTTACTCTAGCAGATCTAAAGACAAAATCATCACATGAAAAATAATCTTGATTGAAAATTCTACAATCAAAATTACAAAAGAAGGAAGACATAACATTATAAAAGCTAAATATAACCAAAAAATAAAGCTAAATCTAATCAATATTTTTTTACAGGAACATATCTTCTTAAAATGAATGTTTTTTCTCTTTTAAATGTATATTTGTAAATATAAAAATGTTGTACTTTTTATTTATTTAAAATTAAAAAAAGGTGAAAGTGTCAACTTTGAAAAAATGATGGGTTAGTAGTTTATTTTTAAAATTAGGAACGTACTTCTGCCTCATATTAGATGCAGGATACAGAAGAGGTACCACTTACTAATCGAATTAATTAATATCCATTTCCGAAGAAAACAACAGTATATTGTTGGTGTAAAAACTAATTTTAGAGATGCCTACCTCTTTTAAAAAAGTTGATAATGTGTGGATGAGGGAGCCTGGAAAAAAATGTGTATTAACAATATGATGCTAACTGCAACTGTAAAAAATATCACAAGTCAAATAATTTAAATTTCATATTGTTTTTAAAAAATTGCTTACATGATTGGATATTCATGACATTGTATATCTTTATTTTTTTTTAAATGCAATTAACTTTTTTATAAAGGTATATCACTTTTAAAAAATGAATAAAAGGTATATAATTTTATTTTCAACAGATATCAACAGTCAGTAAAAAGATCACACTAAATCCATACAAAACCAGCTTTGCCAAACCTTCAAAACAACAGATACACCAATTTCTGAACCTCATAAAATAATAGTAAAGGTAAGTTCAATTCACAAATAATAGTGAAAATGTAACTAACACTTTTTTCTCCAAGATGAGCAACACACCAAAAAATCCATATAAATATTTCAAAGCTATATTATTTTCTCCTCCAGAAAAAAAGGATCAACATTGCAAACATATACAGATAACGGAGAGCAATGAGTAGCAAAGACAACCAATCCAAAAGGTAATTAGAACTGAAAAAATTTCTCAAATCTAAATATTTGTTTCCACAGGAAGATATAATGTTTGCCAAACAAAGCAGTTAATCATCAATAAATGTTTTTAGAAAAGACTTTAAAAATGAAGAAATTTAAAAAATAATTATATGAAAATAGATTCAAACTTACATTGTTTTCTACATTTTCATTTCAGATAATGTCATCAAATAGGACAGCAAATTACATTACATCAAGCAAGGGAAACCGCCTCCTCAAGCATGCAGGGTACATTTATTTCAAGGAGAGACTAACAGAACCAAGGTGTGATTGGAAGTGTGTGCAATACTACTCAACACATTGCAAACGCAGAGCGGTTACTATGGGTGACTCTGTTTTAAGAACCACAGACCATAACCATTCTGCCTCTGCAATGGAAATTGAGGTGAGAGAAACAATTAATGAAATGAAGGATATTGCAAGCACCTCTAATTTCTCCTGTGGTTCAATTTTGAGGGAGGTTTCACAACATGTCCCAACTCATGTTGCCAGAAGTATGCCCATTATACCCAATCTGAGACATATTATACAACGCAAAAAACAGGCAAGTAACCCACAAAGAGTTACACCACAAACCTTATCTGACATACTTATTCCTCCTGAACTCTCTGTTTCTATTTCTAATGAATCATTTTTACTGCATGACAATAAAAACCCTCTGAAAAGAATCCTCATATTTAGCAAACCACGTAATCTAGTTAAGTTGGAGAATAGTGATGTTTGGATGATGGATGGGACGTTTAAAAGCACAGCCCATCCTTTCACCCAAATATACACCATTCATGCTAAAATTAACAATACAGTAGTCTCCTTAGTATACAGCTTGCTACCTGATAAACAATCCACAACTTACACTGAACGTTTAACAGTGTTAAAATCCAAAACATCCAACAAAAGTCCTAGGAAAATTATTATTGATTTTGAATTTGCAATGATTAATGTTATTTCCAAAACATACGTGGATACCCGAATTCAAGGATGTTTTTTCCACTTTTCCCAGGCATTTTGGCATAAAATACAAAAAACATCCTTAGTTGTGGATTATGTCATGGATAGCAAACTGCAATACGAACTAAAAAAACAAACTGCACTTTGCTTTGTTCCTCCTGATAGTGTAGACAGGTACTACACTGCAATTACAGAATCTGACTTTTATACCACAAACGAAGAAAAATTGGCACCCATAGTAAATTATTTTGAAGACACATGGATTGGGCATCTAAGCAGATCGGGTCGCAGGAGGAAGCCACGTTTCCATGTGGAGTGGTGGAACTGCTACTCGATCTGCTTAGAAGGAGGAGCAAAGACAAACAATGCCATAGAGGGATGGCACAACTCTTTAATCATACAATTGGCAACGCTCACCCAAATTTTTATCATTTTTTGGAAACTTTGAGGTAGGAGCAAAGTTTCCAAGAAATGAGAATGCCCCAAGCATTAACAGGTAGTCTAAATCCACGAATTAGCAAAAGATCAAAAGAAATGTCAGAAAGACTATTGGCAACAATTTTCATCGTGTGTGGCTTCAGACTACCTGGATAATGTAGCTACCATACTACATTACTAATACACACTACACTTTTACTTTCCTGTTTTACCCTACAATATAGATCTTGTCGGGTCATCTTACCTTAGATGTTTTTTTTTCTAGTCTTTATCTTCCAAAATATGTTGTACATGACTGTCTTTTTCCAATCACAAATCCACTTGCAAAAATCTCATCAAAAAATGTTGAAATAAAACAACCCATTTTCCAAAAGACTGTTTCTTCCAAAAATTAATTCTTCTTCAAATTCCTTTTTTTTCCATTCAACGAAGCCATTTTAAAAATGCGTGTCCAATCCAGAAAAAGTACTATCAAAATTAAAGCATTCCAAATAAATGAAACGAAAAGTAAAAAGGTCGATTTTCCACGAGCAAATCCATAAATATATCTTCTTCTGCTCCAGATTGTTGTTAATCCAAAACTTCCAAGTTAACGAACATTCTCCAAAATATTGACAACATTCCAAACCTTCTGAATCCGCAATCCAAATCAAGAATATAATAATCCAAAAAAGCACTGATGTCAACCATATAAAATCCACAATGTCCATCCGGAATCCCCAAAAAATCCAAGTGACGAAAATCGATCTTTTTATTTGACAGCATTGTTATAATCCAATTATTTTTGCATTATTACTATCAAATAACATTATTTACAATTAGATATCCTTTCTAGATCCTATTTTTTTAACTCAAACATTTCCAAAAGGTTAACACGTGACCCAACGTGGGCATACTCTATCACATAGTTGGTGACAAGTTACGATAAAACAAATTAAAACATTTATAAGATCTAAAAACCTCCCTTAACTCTCCTTGCAATAAAAATCACTCATGCACTATTGTATTTATGTATTTAAAAGTTTCTTACCTGAGCGCAGGTCTCCCAAGCTTCTTCTCTGTCCGGCAACGTTCCTCCAAATGGCTGCCTTTAAGTTTCACGTTTAGCAACAAAAAAGAAAAACGGACTATTTATAAATTGTTTATGTTTAACTTACTATTATTATTAAAAAGTATTTTAAACAAAATAAAGCTTTCTGTACATTTTTAAAACATTAAAATGTTATTAAATTAACACTTATTTTTTTTTAAACTTTAATATTAAAAAAAAAATACGCAGTCTCGCATTTTTTTAACTCATTTATTCTCTATTTTAAAATTAAACTACTACTTTTTAAACAAGGTAATATCCTTTAAAACACTTTCTTACCTTTGAGCTGCTCCTTTTTGCTTGTATTCACTCCCGCGATCCACACAAAATGAACTTGAATAACATAGACGCTGCAATCTCCTTGTGAACTAGAGAAATAAAAGAAGGACATTTATTCTCATTCACTTCAATGGCAAAGCGTGGGAAAATGGATCTTAATTACATTTTTTAGTATTTAACTTAATTGTAAAATTATTTATTTAATTTTAAATCATTGTTTCTATTTTTTTATTGTATTATTTTAAGTGCATGGTATTTTTTTTAAATAATTATATTAAATATAATGTTTTTAAATAATCACTATTCTTACTCCAGGGTTGTGCATCAGTATGGTAACTGCTGGATAGTGTAGGGGTACTAAAACTATACTTACTCCAGGGTGGTGCAACAGAAGGGTAAGTGCTGTATAGTGTAGGGGTGCTAATTACTATTCTTATTCCGGGGGGGGGAGGGTGTAACAGTAAGCTAAGTGCTGTATAGTGTAGGGGTACAAAATACTATTCTTACTCCAGGGGGGTGTAACAGTAGTGTAAGTGCTGGATAGTATAGGGGTACTAATTACTATTCTTACTCCAGGGGGGTGCAACAGAAGTGTAAGTGCTGGATAGTGTTGGGTACTAATTACTGTTCTTACTCCAGTGGGGTGTAACAGTAAGGTAAGTGCTGGATAGTGTATGAGTACTCATTACTATTCTTACCTCAGGGGGTGCAACAGAAGGGTAAGTGCTGGATAGTGTAGGGCTACTAATTACTATTCTTACTACAGGGGGATGCAACAGAAGGGTAAGTGATGGATAGTGTAGGAGTACTAATTACTATTCTTACTCCAGGGGGGTGCAACAGTAGGGTAAGTGCTGGATAGTGTAGCGGTACTAATTACTATTCTTACTCCTGGGGGGTGCAACAGAAGGGTAAGTGCTGGATAGTGTAGAGATACTAATTACTATTCTTACTCTGGGGGGCAACAGTAAGGTAAGTGCTGGATAGTGTAGGAGAACTAATTACTATTCTTACTCCAGGTGGATGTAACAGTAAGGTAAGTGGTGGATAGTGTAGGGGTACTAATTACTATTCTTACTCCAGGGGGGTGTAACGGTAAGGTGAGCGCTGGATAGTGTAGGGGTACTAATTACTATTCTTACTCCAGTCGGGTGTAATAGTAAGGTAAGTGCTGGATAGTGTAGGGGTACTAATTACTATTCTTACTCCAGGGGGTGCAACAGAAGGGTAAGTGTTGGATGGTGTAGGGCTACTAATTACTATTCTTACTACAGGGGGATGCAATAGAAGGGTAAGTGATGGATAGTGTAGGAATACTAATTACTATTCTTACTCCAGGGGGGAGTAACAGTAAGGTAAGTGCTGGATAGTGTAGGTCCTTAGCCCTCGAAACTAGCGAATTATCCTGACTGCCTACAGTGCAACCCACCTTGATATTGTGCCCGGAGCCTCAGGAGGTGAGCGGCGAGCAGTGACGGTGAGCCGCCTCCCTCGAACACCGCCAGAACCTCTAGGGGACTGCGGCGACTGCTGGGGCCTGCTGCATCGTGGCGAGCCGCGGCCTCGATTGGACTGGTGACCGGTTGCCGCCGGGGGCCGGCGGACTGCGAAGGGGGCCCCGGAGAAGAGCGGGACACGGAGCTTGACGGCACGCCCATAATCAGCGGCGGGCGCCTGCTCCAGCTGCCACCACACTGTTCCTCCCCCGCGACGAGGATCACAGAGGGACCTGTCCTGACCTATCTGCCCCGCCCGGAGCCGAAGGGACACCGAGACCGGCACAGCGCCCGCCTGTACACGCTCGCCTGAGGGCCGGTAAGGAGTGTGGGACCGGGGGAACGGGAAGGAGTGCCCTTACGCCCGGGAGACCGAGGCCACTGCCTGAGTCACACGGCAACCGCAGGACGCGATCCGATGCCGCGGCGGTGCTGCGGGCGCCATCTTGCCTTCACCCTGGGTCCCGAACGCCTTGAGTAACTGGTGCAACGCCTCACCCTACCCGAGGCACGCTGCGACAGCAGGGGAACCGTGGCGCCGGGGACATCTTGCTACGTTATGTTATGTTATGTTATGCGAATTTATTAAGCGCACAGATGCTCCAGCGAAGGAGCGTCCTGGCGCCCGACAAGGTAGCAGCATAACACAACTAAACAACACAAAGAAAAAGAAGGGCACTAGGGAAACAGAAATGTTTTAACCGCACGGCGGAAAGAAAACAAATCCCCAAGAGCACGGATCGCCGGGGGTAGAGAGTTCCAAAGCAGAGCAGCACGGACTTGAAAAGATCGTCCGCCAGCCCTGCACAGCCTAAAACGGGGGACAATCGCGAGTTCAAGGTCTGCAGATCTTAAAGCCCGAGTGGGGACTTAGTGCGACATGAGTTTGGACAAAATTGCGGCCGGGGATCCCTTAAGAATTTTATAAGCGACACAGAGGACTTTAAAACGAATTCTCTGTGCCATCGGGAGCCAATGCAACGAACGTATAACATTGGTGGTGGGACAGAATCATGGTAATCCCACCACCGCTCGTGCTGCCGCGTTCTGAACCCACTGAAGGCGATTGATTTCCGCTTGGTTCATGCCCACTAAGAGGGAACTAGCGTAATCCAGCCTAGAGATCACAGTGGCTTGGATCACGAGTTGTCTCGTGGAGGCATCGAAGAACTTAAGCACGGGACGAAGTCCCCGCAGGATGCCAAAACAGCAGGCCGCCGTCCGTTTGGTATGACAAACGAAGGAAAGAGTGGGATCCAACCAAACCCCAGGATTTTTAAGCTCGACAACCGGGGTTGGTGTAGGGCCGAGATCTGATGGCCACCACCTGTCCCCCCAGAGTTCCGCTCGCTTGCCAAAAATCATCACCTCAGTTTTATTGGCGTTTAACTGGAGACAGTTATCCGTCATCCAGCCGGCGACCGCCCGAAGTCCTTGTTGGAATCTGGGGGCATCCACTTCCTCATCCCTGCTGATCGTGACCGCTAGCTGGGTGTCATCGGCGTATGACACCATGGTCATACCCCACTGCCTGACTACCTCCGCTAGCGGTCTCACGTAAAGATTGAATAACGTGGGACTCAGCGAGGAGCCTTGAGGAACCCCCAGATCCAAAGGATGGAATTTGGACTGGTAGGGCGGTACAGCTACACTAAAGGAGCGATTAGCAAGAAACGACCGGAACCACTGGAGGGCAGGGCCAGCAATACCCACTTCCTCTAGACGACGCAGAAGGATAGGGTGGGACACGGTATCAAAGGCGGCGCTTAGATCTAACAGCACCAGCGCCGCCGTTTGACCCGTGTCCAGCACGGAACGCAGGTGTTCTACCATATACAGTAGTGCCGTTTCCGTGCTGTGCCCAGCTCGAAAACCATTCTGCGTCATGTCTAGGATGTTGGCCTGAAGTAGATGACCCGAGAGGACAGAGTTGACATGCGCCTCTGCTACTTTAGCAGGCCACGGCAGAAGTGATATTGGTCGATAGTTCTCAGGTTTGCTCCCATCCAAAGATGGCTTTTTAAGAATAGGCATAACAACTGCCTGTTTCCACTTCAGTGGAACTACGCCTGATGTGAATGACGTATTAATCAGCGAGCAAACCGATGAGGCATCATGCAAAACTAGGTCTTTAAACAGAGCTGGGCACAACGGATCAGCCGGAGACCCAGACTTCACCTGTTGAGCCAGTATGCTAAGACTTTCTGAGGTTAGGCTCGGGATAGAGTATAAGGTGTCAGATACCAACGACTTAAATGGGCCCTCTACAAACGGGGCAGCCGATGGAAAAGCTCTATAGATGGAACGAACCTTTTCCAGAAAGAAATCCGCCAGAGTTTCGCAGTGAGCAGTTGAGCTCTGGTAGGTCGTAATCACCTTTTTGGTAGTGAGGTCTTTCAACACCTTAAAAATAGTTTTGGAGGGGTTATCACTGGTACTAAATTGCAGGGCATAGTACGCCGCTCGGGTTCTGCACACTGTCCGATGGTACAATTTCACAGTGGCCATATACAAAACTTTCTTATCGATGTTGTAAGTTTTGCGCCATTCCCGCTCTGCGCGCCTACAGGTCTTCTTAAGTGCCCGCAACGAATCGTCGTACCATGGGCTGGAATTCCTTGCCCCGAGTTTACACAAAACTATTGGAACAAGGGCGTCAAGCGCCCTAGTTACCCACTCACAAAAATAGTCGTAACCCTGGTCCGCTAATTCAATTACCCCGAGCGGGTTGGAGGACAAAAGATGGAAAAAATCGTCAAATTTCAATTTTTTCCAACACCGTCTAGGGATAGAGAATACCAGTGGTACGGGGGGCGGCACAGGCAGGGGGCACTGGATACATACCAAATAATGGTCGGTCCAGGTCATAGGTATTGGAGTGGAGGTGCTGACTTCCGTTAAGTTGGTAAAAAACGGGTCTAGGGTGTGACCACCTACATGGGTGGGCTGCGACACCCGCTGAACCAACTGAAGAGCCTCAAGGTCTGCCACAAAACTAGACACGGCAGGGCTAGATAGATTATCCAGATGTAAATTCAGGTCGCCAAGGATCGAAAAATTAGAGCAGCCTACCGCCAATGCACTGATGGCATCAGGGAGAGCCGACCTAAAAGCCACTTCACTCCCTGGTGGGCGATAAATCAAAAGGCCCGAGAGAGCAAAGTTAGATGTGATAGCAATCTTAAACAGAGCGCTTTCGCAGCCCGAGATGTTTTGCCCTTGCCAAACACATGAAAAGCAAGACTTGACTGCAAGGGCTATCCCCCCGCCTCTGGAACCTCGGTTGGTGGTATATACCGAGTATTCAGGCGGGAAGGCCAGATTCAGGACGGCCGTATCAACATCCTGCAACCAGGTCTCCGTCAAACAAACAATGTCCGGCAGTTCCTTACCTACAAGGTCAAAAACATCTTGCTGATGTTTGACCAGCGACCGGACGTTGAGACTCCACAGGGAAATAGATGGATTAGAACTGACCGTCCTGGCAGTAATCTCATTGCAGTCCCTTTCCAGGGGAGCGAGTAGTTTAAACTTCCCGCAAGTGCATGAGAACGAGCCACACAAAGGACCAACCCGTGATACCCCACAAGAGCCATGCAGTTTGTCAATAGCCAACAGCTTGTCTCTGCTGTAACACAACATTGTGGGTCTCAAAACGTCCGGCACTTAGGGACAGGGTCCTGCCACGTCCAACGCGTCCTGACGCGGACGGGCGCAGACGGGCAGGACTCTGGCACGACTCCGGCCATGCGAAGGCGCGCCCGCTCCGCGAACCCGCTCCGCTAGGGGAGGAGCATTAAATAGGCGTTCCCTCAGAGACTCATGCGCAGTCAAGCGCAGGCGAAAACTAGTGCCTCTACCCCACTCCAAGATGGCGCCCAGAGACCCAGAGACAACCCACCCCAGGCACCGGACCCGCCAAAACGGCGGTGCAATGACAATTACCGTGCAGGTAAGGGGGGCACAATCCAGCAAGAGCACACAGATTAAAAGCCAGGAGAAATAGTGTTAAAAAGCGGAATTCTGCAGCGCGAGCGCTCCGACCGCAAATGCGCTACCTTGTCTGAAAAGGGAGCCGGGGACTCGCCTTAAGTAGGCGTTCCCTCAGAGACTCATGCGCAGTCAAGCGCAGGCGAAAACTAGCGCCTCTACCCCACTCCAAGATGGCGCCCAGAGACCCAGAGACAACCCACCCCAGGCACCGGACCCGCCAAAACGGCGGTGCAATGACAATTACCGTGCAGGTAAGGGGGGCACAATCCAGCAAGAGCACACAGATTAAAAGCCAGGAGAAATAGTGTTAAAAAGCGGAATTCTGCAGCGCGAGCGCTCCGACCGCAAATGCGCTACCTTGTCTGAAAAGGGAGCCGGGAACTCGCCTTAAGTAGGCGTTCCCTCAGAGACTCATGCGCAGTCAAGCGCAGGCGAAAACTAGCGCCTCTACCCCACTCCAAGATGGCGCCCAGAGACCCAGAGACAACCCACCCCAGGCACCGGACCCGCCAAAACGGCGGTGCAATGACAATTACCGTGCAGGTAAGGGGGCACAATCCAGCAAGAGCACACAGATTAAAAGCCAGGAGAAATAGTGTTAAAAAGCGGAATTCGGGGGCATGGCCAAGATGGCGGAGTGAACGGACGTGTTCTGCCCGAGCTCCTGCGCCCGCCAAGGCCCTAAGCCCTAATCGCAGCTTCTCTCCCCCCTAGCCGAGCCTGGTGGCCGGGTGCGGGCGAGGAGATCCCCGGGTGCGGCAGAGCGGAGCTCCGGTCCCTTAGAGAGCCGCAGCACAGACGGCGGAGGTCTCGGCCGCTTGAGCACGAAGCGGTGGTGACGCAGCGGCCCGCATTGAGGACCCACCTGAGGCGGTGCCGGCCCGGAGGGCAATGTGGCGAACCTCCGAACAGCAGAGAGACGGGCCTGGAGGGGAACGGCCGCGCGTTGGTGGCTTTTGCTGCGCCGGCCCCCGGGATTAGTGGTGCCCGACGCTTGGAGTCGCAGAGGACCCCGGCCCCGCCCCGAAGCTACGCGAGGCCGCGGCTGCGGCCCAGCGAGAGACGGACAGAGGCCCGGAGCACCGTCGGAACGAGGTGCAGGAGAGCCAGGCGCTCACAGAAGAGCGGTCGGCGGACCGACACCGGGAGCGCGCAGGACGGCACTCTGGTGAGAAGGAGTGCTCTGGCTCTGTTCCCGCCCCCAAATCTACCTGAGGCCGCGGCTGCGGCCTAGTCGGCGGTGGTCCGGAACCGGGACCGGACAGAGATAGTGCACAGCCCGGAGCGGACTTCTGGGAAATCGGGGCTTGGGCACGGGACAGACGGCTGACTCGGCAGGCCTCGAAGGGGGGCACATGCACGGAGACGGAGCAGGGCCCTGGCTCCCAACCCCCATGACCGGAAGAGGTGAGGAGGGGACCGGGTGAGCGAGTGTGGGTACCCGGAGGAGTGAAGACTCGTGGTGCGCCACACAGGGGTGATCCTACAATTTTCACGACGCCTACCCCCTAGGACACGGCTGGAGGGACGGATAGGGGCCCGGAACGCAGTGGCTGGACAGCACTAAGGCGCCATTGTTGGGACAGGCGCGTGGGGGGCGCGGAGTGCCCCGGAGCATCGCGGAGTGACTGTGACCGATACCAGGGGTTGAGGGGCGGTGGTAAGCCGCGACGCCGGCCAAGAGCGGGGCACCGGTCGAGGGGCCCCCCCCCCTCTACGCCAAGGACTCGACACCAGAGGTGAGGAGTGGGCTGGGTGTGTGTATCGAAGCGCCGGGCCCCCGGTGGAGCCCCGGGTTGCCCTGAGGAGTTCGGGAGTCTGAGGCATTTTACCCCACAGAGGCAGGGGAACCGAGGCAACGCCTGTTACCAGCTGGGACGGCGGTAGGGCAACCTGGGAAGAGCGCCAAGTGCCATTGGGCTCTTCCTGAGCAGCCGGAAGCCGGGGGCCCGAACGTGGGTCGCTGGACTTGTTGAGGACCGACCCACATAGCGCAGGCTCCCGAGGGTGCAGGCCGAAGGTACGGGCCTACCCAGGTAACGGATTAGCTGGGGACTGCCAGTGCTCACACGCGAACAGCGGAACAGGGGAGGAGATGGCCGGGCAGAAAGGCGGCAAAGGAGGCAGTCGGACGCTCACAGACATGCTCAGTAAACCAGCCAGCAAAGGGGACAAGCCCTCAACTCAGTCAGGAGGTGCAAGCGGATCGCAAGGAGGGAACAGCGGTGAGCCTCCGGTCACCAGATCCTTTTTGGAGTCCTTGTTTGGGACCTTGCGGGACGATTTTCAGGAGT
Organism: Lissotriton helveticus; assembly: GCF_964261635.1. Classification (NCBI taxonomy): domain Eukaryota; kingdom Metazoa; phylum Chordata; class Amphibia; order Caudata; family Salamandridae; genus Lissotriton; species Lissotriton helveticus. The sequence goes on from NC_136059.1 coordinate 1,550,298,037, forward strand.
TGAAAAGGGAAGTGGCCGGTGAAGTACGAGAACTGCGCAGAGAGGTGGATGGTCTTGGGGAGAGGGTGGAAGCGGTTGAGAGCTCCACGCAAAGGCAGGACGATGAGATAACACACTTGCAGCAGGAGGTCCTCCACCTCAGGGACCAACACATTGACCTCCAACTGCATAACGAGGATCTGGAAAACAGAGCAAGACGGAACAACATACGAGTCCGGGGAGTGCCGTCCACGGAAGAGACTTCCGGCATTGTGGTCTATCTGCAAGAACTGTTCCGCACTGTCATTGGCGAGCCTGCGGAATTCCCTATCAGGATTGACAGGGCTCACAGAGTAGGCCCGCGACGACGGGCGAATGGACCTCCGCCGGACGTACTGGCTTTTCTTCCTGACTTCCCGCTAAAAGAGAGGATCATGTGTGAAGCGAGGAAGAAGCAAACGATAGTGTTCAGAGATCACCAAGTGGCGCTTTTCCAAGACCTAGCTGCAACTACACTCCAGAAACGCAGGGCATTCAAGATTGCAACGGACTTCCTAAGACAGCACGACACGCCCTATTCGTGGGGGCACCCCTTCCGCCTCATTTTCCGTTGGAATGAAGAGTCGCACCAGCTGAGATCTCTTCAAGATGTCTGCGAGGTCCTAGGGATCACGGCGGAGGAAGAGGAGTCGTCCACGCCCCGACGACGGAGGGCTTCATCTGACGGTGGCTGGCGGAGAGTCTCGAGACACAGGCCGCAGAGGGCCACGCAGAGACCGGACTCGCCGACAGTGAGATCTGGAATGGCGGACGCACTTCGAACTGCTACTGAGACCTCGATGGTCGAGGGAGAAGTAGCGCTGACCGCCTAACAGGACTCCGGGGGGAGATTGACAGTGCATTGTTGATAAAGCGGGCTTGGGGTGGAGGTGGGTGCGGGAATGCGAAGGCAGGGTGCTGGTGGCTGATCGCCCACGAAGGTACCTTACCACAGACCTGTCCGTAAGGGGCAGGCCTGGGACTCTTTGGACTACAACCGGTTGAGAGGGGATGGGTTGGGAGGCTCAAGTTGGGGGAAGGGGGAAGGGGATGCGGGGGTTGGGGAGTTGGAGTTCGGGGGCCTGGGGATCCGGGAGGGGGGAGTTCGGGGTGACTCAGTCCGGTGTCTGTGTTATGTGTGTTCAGCTGAACCGGACCTTACGGGCCGATTCACAGCCGGGATTGGCACTGGCCGCCTTCGCCTGCCTAGTGCTGAAAGGTTACATTGATCTGGTATGGCAGGCTTGAAAGTGGTGACTTTGAATGTGAAAGGCCTAAACAACCCCACGAAGCGGAGGGCAGTTCTCTCCCTGTTAGAAGCCTCGCAGGCGGACATCTGCCTGTTACAGGAAACGCACTTGTTGATGGGTGATTGCCATAGAATGCGGTCCCGTGCCTTCCCCACTCAGTTTTTTTCTTCCCACTCCACTAAAACGGCGGGAGTTGCTATATTGGTATCTAAATCCTTTAGGGGTGAGGCGCTGCACAAATTAGCTGAACAGAAGGGGAGACTGCTGGTGTACAGGTTCAAGCTGGGGCCCCTGCATTTCACGGTGGGGTCGGTTTACTGCCCAAACGAGCGTCAGGAACACTTCCTCCACACCGCGCTGATAGATGTCACTGCGTCCCCCGATCGACATCTCATTCTGGGGGGGGACCTCAACATGGTATTAGATTCCTCACTAGACAGATCAGCACAGCGCTTTCCACAGACTGGGGAACTCTCGGACACTATGAAAACACATTTGGCTGAACTCGACCTGCACGACCTTTGGAGAGGGCTTCACCCCACAGATAGGGACTACTCATACTTCTCACACGCGCACAAAACGTATGCACGGCTAGATTACTTGCTGGTCTCAGGCCCGGTTCGGGACATGGCCACTGCCTCGGAGGTCGGGGTCATCTCCCTCTCCGACCACGCTCCGGTCTCGGGTACCTTTCTGCCCCCATCGGTCCCTGTTCAACGCGGAGTCTGGCGCCTGCGGGACGCCCTTTTACACAAAAAACCTGTGGTGCAGCGTGTCACCGAGGCTGTGACTGAATTTCAGTTGCATAACGCTAACTCCGACACCACCCTGGCGACCCAATGGGGGGCTCTTAAGTCGGTCCTACGGGGGGAATTTATATCAATATCGGCAGCAGAAAATAGGGAAAGGAAACTTAAACGGGAAGAACTCACACACAAGGTCAGGGAACTGGAACAGGTGCATCGGCGCACGGGGGCTCCCAGAATTTGGAAACAGCTGAAAGCGGCGAGGAAGCTCCTGTCGTCTCTAGATCTGGACAGGGCTGAGTATGCGGCTCTCCGCTTGAAACACGCTTTTTACACAGGGGGGGATCGCTGTGGCCGGTTATTGGCAGCTAAGCTTAGAGTTGCACACCAATGCCGTCGGGTCAAAGAACTTGCGGTGCCTGATGGGCGCACAGTTACAGACGACGCCGATATAGCTGAGGCTTTCCGGCAGTTCTACTCCAAGCTCTACGCGGAGGACGGGGCGGCCACTGGGGACCCAGATGATTACCTGGACTCGGTGACTCTTCCGTCCCTAGCTCAAATTCAGACTGACTACCTGGACCGAGAGATTAGGATAGAGGAGGTTATCTCGGCGATCGCTAGGCTGAAACTCGGGAAGGCTCCGGGACCGGATGGTTACACCACCCTCTTCTATAAGACGTTTTGCACCGCCCTAGCTCCGATATTGACCAAATTGTTTAACTCCTTTAGCTGTCCCGGCGCTATCCCGTCGGATCTTCTGCATGCCACGGTTTCGGTCATACCCAAACCGGGGAAGGACAGGGCTCAGTGTGGCTCGTACAGACCGATCTCCCTCTTAAACGTGGACCTGAAGATCTACACAGGGATCTTGGCTGCGAGATTGGCGCAATATCTCCCCGGACTGGTTGAGGCGGACCAGTCCGGCTTTATACCCGGCAGGCAAACGGTAGACAATACCAAGCGGTTGGTGCACGTACTGGAAAAGGCCTCCCGGATCCCGGGGGAAAGGATGCTCCTTTCAGTCGACGCCGAGAAAGCGTTTGACCGGGTGCACTGGCCGTATCTAGAACGGGTGATGGCTCGAATGGGCATAGGGGAGAAATTCAGGTGCATGGTCTTTAATTGTTATAAATTCCCGTCGGCGGCAGTACGAGTCAACGGCTGTGGCTCAAGGAGTTTCAAGATCGAACGCGGCACGAGACAGGGGTGCCCGTTGTCCCCTTTACTTTTTGCCCTCTACATGGAGCCCTTTGCCCAGAGAGTGAGACAAAATGCAGATGCTACGGGAGTGCGGATGGGGGGTTATACCCACACAGTAAGCTTGTACGCAGACGATGTCATTTTTGCGCTAGAGGATCCGCGGAGGGCCTTGCCTGCATGTATGGAAGAGCTCAGGGCTTTTGCGACAACGGCCGGGTTCAGGATGAATATGGGGAAATCCACAGCGTTGGATCTCTCCCTGACACCCGGGACGAGACTCGATTTGCAGAGGCGTTACCCAATGAGGTGGTCACGGGACCATGTGCCTTATCTAGGCATCCTACTGGCCCCCACACTGTCGGCGACGGTAGCGGTTAATTATGAGGCGTTAGGCAAGAAAGTGAAAGAGGAACTGGGGAGATGGAGCAAGGGGACGATATCGTGGCTAGGCAGGATAGCAGCGCTGAAGATGACCGTGCTACCACAGATCCTATATCTCTTCCGAGCACTTCCGCTACAGCCCCCTAGAGGTTGGATGCGGATGATGCAGACAGCTCTATCCCAATTTGTCTGGCAGGGCCAGGTGCCTCGGATGAAGAGAACACTGACGACCCTGGCGCCGGAGGCGGGTGGACTGGGTGTCCCTGACCTTCACAAGTACTTCCAGGCGTCACAGCTGAGGTACTTGGTGGAGTGGAGCAGATGGGAGTCGGACAAGCACTGGCTCTTCCAAGATCAGGCGGTGGCGGGCCGTCCGCTGCAGGAGATACCATTCCTGCGTAGACAACACAGACCCCCGAACCTTTACGCCTCATGTGTTACTAGGGTCCCGCTGAGGGTGTGGGACGCTACCTGCGAACGGTTCGAGCTAACCACGTTCCCCTCCCCGTTCACCCCTATTGTGGATAACCCGGACTTCACGCCAGGGGTGGAACCGGGTGCTTTTGCGCATTGGCGAGAGAACGGCTGCAGGGCGCTTTTTCATGTGTACGGGGAGGGCGGGGTCCTCCCCTTTGAGGCCCTTAAGGAGAGTTACCAGCTGATCGAGGCGGATAGGATGCGATATTGGCAGGTTAGACACTGGGCACTGCACCCTCAGGTACGGGATGCGGCAGATAGGAACCTGCTCCCCTATGAGCGTTGGTTGGCGACGCGCACTTCGGACGCGAAACTCATATCGGATCTATACAAAATGCTACAGCCTCCGTCCACACATATCTATAACCCCGGGAGGGAGAGGTGGAACAGGGAACTTGGGAGAACACTAAGCCACAAAGAATGGGAACAGATCTCATACAGAGCGCGACATTCTGCATATCATGTGGGGCTCACGGAAACCTTCACGAAGGTTTCGACATACTGGTACCGCACTCCTGAACGCTTGCACGAAATGCACAGGCTCGTAGACAATACATGCTGGCGCGCTTGCGGGCACATTGGGACTTTAACACATATCTTATGGGACTGCCCACTGCTACAGGACTATTGGAGGGAGGTGCTCGATGAAATTGATAAATGTTTTGGCATAGAAATACCTCGTTTCCCGGCCTATACCTTACTGGGCCTACCTAATGCCTTAATGTTTCCGTTGAAATCCCGGAGAGGGAGACACATAGCCATTGCCTTGGGCTCTGCCGTGCAGAACATTCTAGTACACTGGCGCACCTCCACGGTCCCCTCGATCACGGGCTGGTTGCACAGGCTGTGGCATGTACTGGGTATGGAGAAAATTTCACTTACACTAGCTGGGGAGGTCGACCAATTCACTGAGCTGTGGCAACCATTCCATACTTTATTAGCTACTGAATTCAGGGAGCTTACGTGCCCCAGGTATCTGAGACTCCTTAGGCTTACACCACCGATTACCTGAATGGACAGGAGGAAGGTAGAGGGATAGGCCAGTGGGTTGGGTACACGAAGAGAGAAGGCTTGTGAGTGTCTGTGAACCTTTCTTGCGCGGCACCGGACTGAGAGTTGGGGGGAGGGGGGAAGGGGCAGGTCGGGGGGGTTGTTGGGGAAGTTTGTTACGTTCTTAGTGAAGTACAGAGAGCTTGGTATTTGCTTCCCGGTCGACGTTCGACCGCAATGCTTGAGGATGCCACCTGTAACCGCTCTCGCTTGATTTAGGCTATTGGACCACGACGGTGGCGGTGAGTTCTGAAGACTGTATCGGCAGTTAATTTGCTCTCTGGGAACTGTCTATTATTGCCCGACCTCTTTCATGCTTTACATTGCTATGTCTCTGTACTTCCTCAATAAAAATACTTAAACCTAAAAAGCGGAATTCTGCAGCGCGAGCGCTCCGACCGCAAATGCGCTACACCGACACAACCCCTGTGCCCAATACCGCAGGAGGGGCCTCCGAGCACCATTGAGGGGTCCAGCTGCAGGACGGCTCACGTGGCGAGCCGCTGACTACGGAGTCCCTTCTACTGGATCGGGCGTGTGGCACTTCCCTTCCTTCCCGCTTCTGACGGACCCCTCCATCTGCGGTCCATAGCCCATACTTGTCACCTCACCGAGGTCAGAACTATAGCCACACGAAGGATCCTTCACAGGGCGCCACCACACCCACCAGAGGCGCTACCATCGCCACGGCACCATAGACTCCGCTTGATCTGGGGACTCGCCTTGCACTTGCCTTCTCCGCGTTGGCACTGGTGGCTACATAGACGCCCTCGCCCTTTAACACTGTGTGTAACAAGCTATACAGGCCAGGAACAGTGAGTGCGCTTCATACAACGTCACCATGCATACTAAATCGATGGGGAGGCATAGGGTCAGGGCCCAAGACCACGGTGCATCGACAGACATGCAGTCCACCGGCTCGGAGGACCCCCTAGCCTCCTCAAATGTGGACATTATCCCACCGACAGGGAAAGGATCACAAGACGCCAAACTGGATCTCATCCTCAATGAAATACGTGCCACTCGAGAGTCGCTGGAATCACGCATAGACAGCATGGCGATGGGCCTCTCCTTGCTCCGTGCAGATCATAACAAACTTGCGGAGCGGGTCTCGGAGCAAAAACTAGCGCTGAACGATCTCATACCTCAGCAGACGGAACACTCTGCGAAGCTGGAAGGCATGGAGAAACAACTCAAACAGCTGTGGGACAAGGTGGACGATGCAGAAGGACGAGCCCGCTGTAACAACGTCCGCATCCTAGGCATTCCGGAACGAAGCGAGGGGAGAAACCCTACCCAATTTGTGGAAGACTGGCTAAGGAAAATGGTGGGTCCGGAGGATCTTACCGCCCTATATAGCGTGGAACGGGCGCATAGAATGCCGTCGAGACCTCCACAACCGGGAGCGCCCCCACGTCCCTTAATTGCGCGCCTTCTTCACTACAAGGATCGTGACACTGTGCTGAGAGTGGCCCGGGAGAAAGCGCCGATACGCTATGAGGACAAGACTGTCTCGGTATATCCTGACTTCACACCCACGGTACAGCGAGCCAGGTCCACCTTCATGGGGGTGAAGCGCAAATTACGGGAAAGAGACTTGAAATATGCCCTCCTATTCCCCGCACGCCTCAAGATTCTGCATGGTAACAAATCACACTTCTTCGACTCGCCAGAGGAGGCAGAGGAGTGGATGGAGATAACGCTGACACCGCCGGCCTCGCAGGACCCATTTACCGACACCAGGAGCGGCAGACATCGGAGCCCGCCGGACCGGAGACACACCGCTTCCAACACTGGACAAGCTCCCTCGTCGAGGTCGTCGCCGAGGGAACAAGCTGCAAAGGACCATTTGGCAGATCAATCTTCGGTGGTGCAACTGACAGAGGAGGCGCTCGCCGCTCACGACGCGGACACAGCCAGGGACCAGGCCAGCACCTCTGACACACACACCGAGGTGTCAGGATCGGCGGACAGCCTGCAACTGTTCCCCAAGATCACGGCGCAGATGGCAGCAGAATTTTGAACAGCAGCACTTTGATCGATTTCTGGGTGGTAATGTATGAACGTTCTCACTCTCTGCACTAAGGTGGGTTGCCGGAGGCTTTGGTTTACTGAGGGCTACCATGCTGCTGCCGGCCAGTAAGAGACAGACACGAGTGGTCTACTCCCCCCACCACATGCACATGGAACTGATTGACTTTTGCCCACGTTAGGCATCTTGGTTCGGCTCCCGAGCCCGTTGGCCTGGGGACCTTAATGTTAAGGGGTTAACTGTTTGCACAACACTCCTCTCCTGTGATAAGATATATCTGGCATGGGCACCCATGAGCTCAACATTGCTGCATTGCACGGTCAGTCATGGGGCCGTTTAATGTTTATAACTTGTGCACCTGGAATGTGCGGGGCATGGGCTCGATTCACAAGAGACACAGGATACTGGCTCAACTCAACCGTAGGGGAATTATGATAGCCTGCCTGCAGGAGACACACTTGAACTGTTCTGAGAACCTGAAACTATGCCAGAAATGGAGAGAGCAACTCTTCGCTACGTCCTATTCAGCATTCTCTAGGGGGGCAGCTATTTGGCTTCGTAATTCTGTTCCCTTTAAACCGATAGAGCAGAGAATCGACAAGGAGGGTAGATATGTGTTTGTGAGCGGTTTATTGGATGGAGATGCAGTTGTGATTGGCTGTGTGTATTCGCCGAATTCAGGCCAATCGGAGTTTTTGGGAAATGTCAATGGGGTCCTTGCAGATTGGGCAGATCATCAATGGGTGATTGGAGGGGATTTCAACGCCGTGTTAGATGTTGCTCTGGACAGCTCACACCCCCCACTGCATACCACGGAAAGCAGGAGACAGGCGGATGCACTGGCACAATGGGCGGAGGGGTGGGATTTGGCGGATGCTTGGCGCAGTGCACATCTGCTAGATAGGGAATATACCTTTTTCTCCCCACCGCACCAACTGCACACCAGAATAGACTGTATATTTTGCTCCCGTTCCCTAATGGGGTCGATTATCCAGGCCCAGCACATGGGGAAGACCCTCTCAGATCATAACCCTGTCGAGCTTACCTGGCAATGGGGCCGACTACTGGCTCCCATCCCGACTTGGAGATTACCCACGGAGCTACTTGAAGACTCGGTCTTCAGGTCGTCCTTATCAGACGCCATTGAGTCCTACTTTGACACGAACACTAATACCGCCAGCTCCCGACAAATAGAGTGGGACACCTTCAAAGTTTTTATCAGGGGGGAGGCGATGACCGCCCGGGTGGGCAGGAGGAGGGAAGTAATCGGAAATCTAAAGGAAGTGGAAGGTAAATTGGCATCGCTAGAGAGTGAGGCTGTGGGCACGAACGCACACTTCACACCACTGCAGGACGCACATATAAAACATGCGGAACTACTAGAAGACCTGAGATTATTAGATTACAGGGAATACACTACTAGACAGCATACACAGGCGGATAGATCGGGCCCCCTGCTGGCCCGTATTATACAAGACTCCCCAGTGTACCGTCCAATTTTGGAAATATTAGATCAGGCAGGAATGCTGGCCTCGACCCAAGTAGGAATCAACACTGCATTCAAAGACTACTACACCACACTCTATGGCCCCCACCAACGCCTCTCCGAGACCGCACTAGAGGGATTTATGAGGGATTTAGACCTACCCCAACTCACCGACAGGCAAAGCAAGGACTTGAAGCGTAATATTACTCTAGCGGAGATTAGGCAAGCGATACACGCTCTTCCGAAGAGCAAGGCCCCTGGGACAGACGGCCTCCCGGCCGAGTTCTATGCCACATTCATAGACCTCATGGTCCCACGCTTACACACTATTTATCTGGAGGCGTTGCGGACTAACTCCTTACCGCAGTCATCCCTACAAGCATTAATAACCTCCCTCTTAAAACCGGATAAAGATGGAATGCACATGGCTAACTACAGACCCTTATCTCTCCTTAACACCGACTATAAGATACTGAGCAAGGTGCTAGCGACGCGATTGGCACAATACATTCCGCAACTGATCCACCCTGACCAGTGTGGTTTTGTACCGGAAATGAACACGGCCATGAATCTTAGAAGACTTGCCCAACTGATGCTACGAGACCCGGCGGACCTGGGCTCCGAGGGCTGCATCTCGTTGGATCTGAAGCAGGCCTTTGATTCCCTCAGATGGGATTTCATGTTTGCTACGCTCGCAAAATTCGGGATTCCACCCGAATATATCGCCTGGGTCAAACTACTATACACCCGCCCCACGGCTCGGGTGCGCACATCCAAACACATTTCGGGACCTATAGCCATAGCGAGGGGCACCCGGCAGGGTTGCCCACTCTCCCCGCTCCTCTTCATCCTGGCACTTCAACCACTGCTCTGTAAACTCCGGGCAGCGGCTCCCCACTGTGGCATTCGGAGGGATGGGACGGCACATATAGTGTCCGCCTATGCCGACGATATTATCCTGTATCTCCATGACTTATGGGGCAACCTAGATCCTATACCTAAAATATTCAAGGACTTCAGGTCATTGTCAGGCCTCACCATAAGCGAGCCCAAGTCCTACGGGTTCACCTTTGCTGCCACTGGCTCGTCCGCTCCATTATCCTTCGCGCCACATACATTTCAAATGGCAGTCACCACCTTCCGATATCTCGGGATACAAATTTACAGGGATGCCGAAGTAATGATAGATGGCAACCTCGGAAGAGCTATGAGAGCACTGAAAACACAAATACAATTTTGGCTGTCATTGCCCCTATCGGTGGCCGGCAGAGTGGCCATCTCCAAGATGGTAATGCTTCCCCGCCTCATTTACTATTTCACCAACTTGCCATTCCTGATCCCTGCCACGACGTTTAAAACACTAGATACACTCCTCACAGACCTCGTATGGGGACCGGGGCGAAGGCGCATCGTCCTCGCTAAGCTACAGCTCACCCCCGGAACCGAGGGCATGGGAGTACCAGACTTCAGGGCCTACAACTTCGCATGTCAGCTGCAATGGCTGGCCTACTGGCTAGCGGGTCGGAACCTACATGAGATTAACATAACGGAGGAAGATCACTCTAAAGGGAATATTCATGTTTTGCTATTACCCCGCTCGAAGCTGCCGAGAGACACCCCTCCGCTTCTCCGACTTGCAGTCCAATACTGGCGGAAGGCGTTGAAATACACGGCCCCAACGACTTCCTATGCCCCCACAATTCCACTAATGGGTATCCCACTGCAGTCGGGCCCCCTCACAACACACAAACTTATGTCATGGCACGACGCTGGGGTGACACATATAGGAGACCTTTTTGCCGAAGGATGAATGCTGTCCTTTGAAGACTTCAGGGCCACGCATGGTGTTCCCGGGGGATCGTTCCTCCTGCATGCTGGCCTTCGGCATTACGTAACGAGCAGGTGGGCTCACGAGGGAGTGGAACCACCCACAAACCCCTTGCCAACGATGCAGTATCTTATGGGGACGGGTAGCCACCTAACTAAATGGCTCACTGCTAGCATCAGAACGGGGAGAGCGATCTCACTGTCGCCTCTCAAGACAAAGTGGGAAGGTGACATAGGGAGGCCACTAAGGGACAAGGAATGGGAACGTATCCTCCAATTTCCCAAAAAGGTAGCCAGGAACCCCAAGTTTAAGTTCATCCAGTTGATGCTAAATGTAAATGTAAATGTAAATGTAAATGCTACTACATAGAGCTTATTTAACGCCCCACCGCATACACATTATGTTCCCTAACACTGTCGACACATGCCCCCGATGCGCCGCAGATGACGCATCTCTGGTACACATGTTGTGGACCTGCCCCAAACTGGGCTATTACTGGACCACTGTTAATGAGCTGCTCACCGGAGCAGGCGCCTTGCCACGAGCGCTCACTCTAGAATATGCACTCCTGGGGCTGGGACCAGCGGCGCGTACAAGGAGTGTGGCAACACGTTTTAGTGACATGGCCATATTGCTGGCGAAACGGGCAATCACGATGAGGTGGAAATCACCCAGGCCACCTGATCCTGACTTATGGAAAGCGGAAGTGACACGCTGGGGCAAAGCGGAGGGTGAAGCACTACAGAGAAAGGAACGCAGGGGCCTTAGGAAAACGCCGATTTCACTGGACTGGTTTGCCATTCTGGGGATGTTCGAAGCAGGGGACGATGGGGACTCTAATGATTCGATACCCTTACAGTAAAATGTGTCCTACCTTTAATGAGCTCCATGCACCGTTCCCACACGTGGTGCACTAGACAATGGTATGGGAGATCCCGTGATATTCATGCTCATGCCTCTGTCTGACTGTATAGAATGATACTTCTGAGAAAAACTGAATTGTGGGTGCAGACAAGTACAACCTGATATGTACGTACATAAAGTTGGAGTGTCGGGAGGGATTTTTTGAGGGTGGTGGGTGGGATTATCTCGGTTCTTACGGGGTTTGTACACTTATTCAGAAAACAACAAAATGGAAAATGTATAATGTAACTGCTATTATAGTGCGTATAGGAGCATGTCTCATTCTGGTTCAGCAATGTAATGATGACTCTGTACTATTGCTCTGTTCACTATGCTAATAAACAGATTTTCAAAAAAAAAAAGTGCTGGATAGTGTAGGGGTACTAATTACTATTCTTACTCCTGTGGCGTGTAGCAGTAAGGTACTTGCTGGATAGTGTAGGGGTACTAATTAATATTCTTACTCCAGGGGGTGCAACAGAAGGGTAAGTGCTGGATAGTGTAGGGGTACTAATTACAAATCTTACTCCAGGGGGTGCAACAGTAAGCTAAGTGCTGGATAGTGTAGGGGTAGTAATTACTATTCTTACTCCAGAGGAGTGCAACAGTAGGGTAAGTGCTGGATAGTGTAGGGGTACTAATTACTATTCTTACTCCAGGGGGGGTGCAACATTAGGGTAATTGCTGGATAGTGTAGGGGTACTAATTAATATTCTTACTCCTGGGGGTTGCAACAGAAGGGCAAGTGCTGGATAGTGTAGGGGTTTAATTAAAATAAATTAATGTAAAAGTATTTAAAAATAAATTATAATATATTAAATAAAATTAAAATTAAATTTAATAAAATTAATATAAGTACATTAAATTAAAATTAAATATTATTTAAATTAAATACTTACCCATACTTATGTTGTAATGGCATGCGTTGTAATGGCATGCGTTGTAATAGCATGCGTCGTAATGGATCTTGCGTTGTAAAAGTTTTGTTGTAATGGTATTGAGTTGTTATGCCCGCGTTGTGATGGCTGTTTCCCACACCCATATTGACTGGATCTTTTACATGGCTTGTTACATGGTCGGTGTTATATGTGGCTGAGCACTTTTTTGTTTATTGACTATGGGGACAAACAAAAGTAGCTGCATTTTTGTTTGTATTGGCTGGGCGGCTACCGCTTTTTGTACAGAGTGCTATGTCGCTCTAACTTTAAAAGCGGCCGCCCCTACCCCCACCGCACTCTGCACAATGGCGAAGATTTTTTTTATTATTACTACTTTTTAGAAGAACGTGGCATCCGCTTCATGAACACTAAGTGTTCTTTCACCTTTTGTTTAGAGAAAAAAATTGAATGCTGAGCGCGGTGCCTGCTTTAGGGACACTGCGCTCTGTTTCTTTTTTTGTTGTTGAAACTTTAATGGTGAGCTCGGCGCCCACTATAGGGACACCGCACTCTACAATACGTCTTGCTTTTGCTAAAGTTTGACCTATTGGTATTGTAAATGACAATGCCTTTTAATATTATAAAAGACTTTGCCATTTACAATGCTAATAGGTCAAAATCTCGCTATTGTGTGATCTGTTGCATTGTAAATGCTTGTTTTTTAAGAGTAAGCAGTGGACTGTGGGACCACTGCCTGCTCTTAAAAAGAGTTTTAATAAACATTCACAAAGGGTCCCTTGGGGACCCCTTCCCATTTGGGAATGGGTTACCACCTACTTCAAGTAGGTGGTAACATGTAAATGTTTTGCAACCACATTTCGGTCACAAAACATTCACACATAGCTCTATAATTCGATATAAGAAAGGGACGTCTTAAACACACCTCTTCCTAATACCGAATCGCAAACACAATTTGCGATTTGGTATTAGGATATTGATTTGCAAATAGGGATTTGCACATTTCAAAAAGACTTTTTGTGTTTGTTCCAAAACGGACTGATTCACAGATTTTCGTACACAAATACACTTTGTACATCTGTCCCTGAGTGTTTTTAATTGTGGGCTATAGTGATGGCTTGTAAAGTCAAGCTCTCAGCCTACTACATCATTCCATGAGCAAAATAACAGAACACCATATCTGGAGGGCCTCCTAACACTGTGTCTGGAGGAGCACAGAATGGAACTAAGGATATCATGTCTCTTCTCTCCATCAGCTCTGCTCCATTTCTCGCAGCAGAGATGCCTTTGCCCCCCTCTGACCTCCAAGTTACAGAATAGTACTGAAGGTGCCCAGGCTTCCCTCACTACCTCTGGTAGGGAATTAAATCAGTGAGCTTTTTTTTTGAGTGACAACGTTTTACTAGAAGTGATGGAACTTAATAACAAAGGCGTTGATACCCACACGGGTGATTTCTAGCGCTTTATGCACTCTGATTGATTGATTAATTGATTGAGCTTTCTGTTATAACATCCAGACATATCACACAATAACGGGGACACACCTAAAATAAACCATACCTATTGGTTTTGAAAATGCTTTTTAGTAGTATCAGATAAAGAGTAACAAAAATGATTTTGTTATGAATAATTAGAATTGGAAATGTTTCAATTCTGAAAATATGAGAATGTCTTCTCACCAAGAACCAGGCAGGTACAGATTCTTGAATACTTGAAACTTTATTCAAGTAGAGCATGAATTAACCAGCAGAGCTGAGAGCAAAACTGCAACTGCCCGGCATTCAAAACACAGCCATCCACATCTAATTCTAGAACAGAACCCAACAAATCTTCCCCCTCACAATCAGACAAAATAAAATATGTTTAAAAACATTAAGGAAGGGAAAACATCATTACAGATTACGCATAATCACACAGCTTTACTTGAGGTTTCCTCTACAGATAGGTTCTCAGGTACCTGTCAGCAGAACCTAGAAAACCCATGGCCAAATCACTTCCAAGCACAGATAACCTGTTTTTGAAGAGACAATTTTTCTTTGTTCGACCACCTTCTGTCTTCAAGCATTGCTACATTTTACCTGCACCTCTCTTTTAGAAATTGAAGACTTGGAATGAATCCTTCTCTACAATGCCAGGTATTTTGATACTGACCCAATCCCTGCTTTTACAGGCAGTTGAAGCTTTCACTTTACTATCCACGCATACTTCTTTTGTCCCTTATCACAATTGTGCTTTAACTTCTCTTCAGACACATTCATATTACCTATCCATGGACGCACCGATTTAATATCAGGCACACAACCCCACAGAAGTGCAAAAGTTGAGAGATCAATGAAAGCTTTGAGTGTAGTGCAAAATGCCCACAGTAACTCGTTCAGTTCGTTACACCGCACAAAATCATTGGCAATTGATAAGTGCACATTGTCTTTGATTACTCTATTACACCTTGCCACCAAACCATTGCTCCTGATATGATTTACCAACATAGTTACATGCTTTATACGCCAATGCACCAGAAATCTTTCAAACTCATTAGAGGTGATTGGTATACCATTGTTAGTGATTAACTCAGCAGGAGCTCCTTCGCTCAGACACAAAGGGCCCCATTAGGATGACGGGTGAATCGCCCCGCCAGGCCGGCGGTGGGCGGGGGCGATCCGCCCGCCATGCCTGCAGAAATGACCCCCCGCCATATTATAATGGCTGGGGGGTCCGCGGCGTACGGAAAGACCGTCCGCCGCATTTCCGCCCCGGTCGACTTGCGACCGGGCGGAAAAGGCTGCAATATGGTGGCGGTGTCTGTTTGACACCTCCAGCCATACTGAAAACTGCTTTTGGGAATGCTGCAAACACAACAATGATGGACAGAATGTGGATCAATGTCACACATTCACCCCAGTCAAAAGATCTGGGCCCAAATCCATCGTTTTTCCACTCCACACCACCCTGGGTTAGACAATGGCGATATGCAAATCAGTGCTGACCCTGTGCCCCATGGGAACAGTCCAGTCCGAACTACAAAAGCCATGTCCTTCCCAGAACGGAAACAAGCATCCGAGGACCGGCCCGGTTTCGAGGTAACACCTCTCATCAGCCCGGCTAGCTTGCTTCCAGTGGTGTGGAGTGCCTGGGACTCACGTCTGGGCTGAAGAGAGGTGTTACCTCGAAACCGGGCCGGTCCTCGGATGCTTGTTTCCGTTCTGGGAAGGACATGGCTTTTGTAGTTCGGACTGGACTGTTCCCATGGGGCACAGGGTCAGCGCTGATTTGCATATCGCCATTGCCTAACCCAGGGTGGTGTGGAGTGGAAAAACGATGGATTTGGGCCCAGATCTTTGGACTGGGGTGAATGTGTGACATTGATCCACATTCTGTCCATCATTGTTGTGTTTGCAGTTACCGCTCTAAGTGTACGGGGGATGCTCAGACGTGAGTCCCAGGCACTCCACACCACTGGAATCAAGCAAGCCGGGCTGAAGAGAGGTGTTACCTCGAAACCGGGCCGGTCCTCGGATGCTTGTTTCCGTTCTGGGAAGGACATGGCTTTTGTAGTTCGGACTGGACTGTTCCCATGGGGCACAGGGTCAGCGCTGATTTGCATATCGCCATTGTCTAACCCAGGGTGGTGTGGAGTGGAAAAACGATGGATTTGGGCTCAGATCTTTGGACTGGGGTGAATGTGTGACATTGATCCACATTCTGTCCATCATTGTTGTGTTTGCAGTTACCGCTCTAAGTGTACTGGGGATGCTCAGACGTGAGTCCCAGGCACTCCACACCACTGGAATCAAGCTAGCCGGGATGAAGAGAGGTGTTACCTCGAAACCGGGCCGGTCCTCGGATGCTTGTTTCCGTTCTGGGAAGGACATGGCTTTTGTAGTTCGGACTGGACTGTTCCCATGGGGCACAGGGTCAGCGCTGATTTGCATATCGCCATTGTCTAACCCAGGGTGGTGTGGAGTGGAAAAACGATGGATTTGGGCCCAGATCTTTGGACTGGGGTGAATGTGTGACATTGATCCACATTCTGTCCATCATTGTTGTGTTTGCAGTTACCGCTCTAAGTGTACTGGGGATGCTCAGACGTGAGTCCCAGGCACTCCACACCACTGGAATCAAGCTAGCCGGGCTGAAGAGAGGTGTTACCTCGAAACCGGGCCGGTCCTCGGATGCTTGTTTCCGTTCTGGGAAGGACATGGCTTTTGTAGTTCGGACTGGACTGTTCCCATGGGGCACAGGGTCAGCGCTGATTTGCATATCGCCATTGTCTAACCCAGGGTGGTGTGGAGTGGAAAAACGATGGATTTGGGCCCAGATCTTTGGACTGGGATGAATGTGTGACATTGATCCACATTCTGTCCATCATTGTTGTGTTTGCAGTTACCGCTCTAAGTGTACTGGGGATGCTCAGACGTGAGTCCCAGGCACTCCACACCACTGGAATCAAGCTAGCCGGGCTGAAGAGAGGTGTTACCTCGAAACCGGGCCGGTCCTCGGATGCTTGTTTCCGTTCTGGGAAGGACATGGCTTTTGTAGTTCGGACTGGACTGTTCCCATGGGGCACAGGGTCAGCGCTGATTTGCATATCGCCATTGTCTAACCCAGGGTGGTGTGGAGTGGAAAAACGATGGATTTGGGCCCAGATCTTTGGACTGGGGTGAATGTGTGACATTGATCCACATTCTGTCCATCATTGTTGTGTTTGCAGTTACCGCTCTAAGTGTACTGGGGATGCTCAGACGTGAGTCCCAGGCACTCCACACCACTGGAATCAAGCTAGCCGGGCTGAAGAGAGGTGTTACCTCGAAACCGGGCCGGTCCTCGGATGCTTGTTTCCGTTCTGGGAAGGACATGGCTTTTGTAGTTCGGACTGGACTGTTCCCATGGGGCACAGGGTCAGCGCTGATTTGCATATCGCCATTGTCTAACCCAGGGTGGTGTGGAGTGGAAAAACGATGGATTTGGGCCCAGATCTTTGGACTGGGGTGAATGTGTGACATTGATCCACATTCTGTCCATCATTGTTGTGTTTGCAGTTACCGCTCTAAGTGTACTGGGGATGCTCAGACGTGAGTCCCAGGCACTCCACACCACTGGAATCAAGCTAGCCGGGCTTAAGAGAGGTGTTACCTCGAAACCGGGCCGGTCCTCGGATGCTTGTTTCCGTTCTGGGAAGGACATGGCTTTTGTAGTTCGGACTGGACTGTTCCCATGGGGCACAGGGTCAGCGCTGATTTGCATATCGCCATTGTCTAACCCAGGGTGGTGTGGAGTGGAAAAACGATGGATTTGGGCCCAGATCTTTGGACTGGGGTGAATGTGTGACATTGATCCACATTCTGTCCATCATTGTTGTGTTTGCAGTTACCGCTCTAAGTGTACTGGGGATGCTCAGACGTGAGTCCCAGGCACTCCACACCACTGGAATCAAGCTAGCCGGGATGAAGAGAGGTGTTACCTCGAAACCGGGCCGGTCCTCGGATGCTTGTTTCCGTTCTGGGAAGGACATGGCTTTTGTAGTTCGGACTGGACTGTTCCCATGGGGCACAGGGTCAGCGCTGATTTGCATATCGCCATTGTCTAACCCAGGGTGGTGTGGAGTGGAAAAACGATGGATTTGGGCCCAGATCTTTGGACTGGGGTGAATGTGTGACATTGATCCACATTCTGTCCATCATTGTTGTGTTTGCAGTTACCGCTCTAAGTGTACTGGGGATGCTCAGACGTGAGTCCCAGGCACTCCACACCACTGGAATCAAGCTAGCCGGGCTGAAGAGAGGTGTTACCTCGAAACCGGGCCGGTCCTCGGATGCTTGTTTCCGTTCTGGGAAGGACATGGCTTTTGTAGTTCGGACTGGACTGTTCCCATGGGGCACAGGGTCAGCGCTGATTTGCATATCGCCATTGTCTAACCCAGGGTGGTGTGGAGTGGAAAAACGATGGATTTGGGCCCAGATCTTTGGACTGGGATGAATGTGTGACATTGATCCACATTCTGTCCATCATTGTTGTGTTTGCAGTTACCGCTCTAAGTGTACTGGGGATGCTCAGACGTGAGTCCCAGGCACTCCACACCACTGGAATCAAGCTAGCCGGGCTGAAGAGAGGTGTTACCTCGAAACCGGGCCGGTCCTCGGATGCTTGTTTCCGTTCTGGGAAGGACATGGCTTTTGTAGTTCGGACTGGACTGTTCCCATGGGGCACAGGGTCAGCGCTGATTTGCATATCGCCATTGTCTAACCCAGGGTGGTGTGGAGTGGAAAAACGATGGATTTGGGCCCAGATCTTTGGACTGGGGTGAATGTGTGACATTGATCCACATTCTGTCCATCATTGTTGTGTTTGCAGTTACCGCTCTAAGTGTACTGGGGATGCTCAGACGTGAGTCCCAGGCACTCCACACCACTGGAATCAAGCTAGCCGGGCTGAAGAGAGGTGTTACCTCGAAACCGGGCCGGTCCTCGGATGCTTGTTTCCGTTCTGGGAAGGACATGGCTTTTGTAGTTCGGACTGGACTGTTCCCATGGGGCACAGGGTCAGCGCTGATTTGCATATCGCCATTGTCTAACCCAGGGTGGTGTGGAGTGGAAAAACGATGGATTTGGGCCCAGATCTTTGGACTGGGGTGAATGTGTGACATTGATCCACATTCTGTCCATCATTGTTGTGTTTGCAGTTACCGCTCTAAGTGTACTGGGGATGCTCAGACGTGAGTCCCAGGCACTCCACACCACTGGAATCAAGCTAGCCGGGCTTAAGAGAGGTGTTACCTCGAAACCGGGCCGGTCCTCGGATGCTTGTTTCCGTTCTGGGAAGGACATGGCTTTTGTAGTTCGGACTGGACTGTTCCCATGGGGCACAGGGTCAGCGCTGATTTGCATATCGCCATTGTCTAACCCAGGGTGGTGTGGAGTGGAAAAACGATGGATTTGGGCCCAGATCTTTGGACTGGGGTGAATGTGTGACATTGATCCACATTCTGTCCATCATTGTTGTGTTTGCAGTTACCGCTCTAAGTGTACTGGGGATGCTCAGACGTGAGTCCCAGGCACTCCACACCACTGGAATCAAGCTAGCCGGGCTGAAGAGAGGTGTTACCTCGAAACCGGGCCGGTCCTCGGATGCTTGTTTCCGTTCTGGGAAGGACATGGCTTTTGTAGTTCGGACTGGACTGTTCCCATGGGGCACAGGGTCAGCGCTGATTTGCATATCGCCATTGTCTAACCCAGGGTGGTGTGGAGTGGAAAAACGATGGATTTGGGCCCAGATCTTTGGACTGGGGTGAATGTGTGACATTGATCCACATTCTGTCCATCATTGTTGTGTTTGCAGTTTGGGAATGCCAAGGCATGCAGAGTCTGCTTGGGGGGCCCGTTGCCAGCCCCCAGGGACTCCGGGGGGGGGTGTGGGGTGCACATGGAGGGTACCTATGGTGCCCCCCAGCAGTTCAATGCACAACATGGCAGGCACCGCACAAAATGCCTTCCTGGCATTGGGGCGGGCGGTGCTGAGTGCAACGCCCGCCACAATGTCAGGAATGCTTGATGCATCCGCCACTGTGGCAGGCGCATCCTAATAGCAGGCACAGGACCCCCGCCCTTATGACGGGCGGTCCCTCTGTACGACGGGATGTCCGCACGCCGTCCTAATGTGCCCCAAAGTTTTTAAAAAACTCAGTTATCTTACCAGTTCTAATACTAGTTGTACCTTGGCACTCTAATATTTGATATCCAAAACATATGCTTTTTTTGGTAGTGATTCTCAGTCCTGACCCAGTTAGGGTGCCCTGACTTGTAACTTACAGTATGTACAATGTTTCTATATTGGTACAGAAAGAGAACATCAGAACATTACATTTGTTTTGTGATTTTAATATTTTTCTAGGTAGGTTTTAGTCTCAATACAATTTTTAACGACAAAAAATGATGGTACAATGTACAGATTTCAAAGGACATCAATGATTTTGCAGGTCTCTCTTTCTAGTTCCTCCACTTTTGTCTTGAGTTATTGAAGCAGGCAGCCGACACGTGTTTTGTTACTTAACGTAACTTTATCAAGGCTGCAAATACAAGGATGTCAAAAACAAAATCCAATTATGTCAGTCCTGGATCATTTTTAATCTGCATGTAACAGATTATATGTCAATCGTAACATGTTATTAAGAGTGACACAGTGATGTCAGCACGTTCTCTTTATTGCTTTCAGTGCAGAAAAGTGCTCGGTGAATAGGAATGGAAAGAGTGATATTAAGGTTTCTTTACCAAAAAGTGTGTGAAAAAGTAGCAACAGAGATCAAAAAACGGTGCCAGAAACGAATATCCCAAGAAAAAGACGTTTAGACGTTAGTATCCGAACACGTTGGCGATTAGCCACCAAGAGTTTGAAAATTTGTGATTGAAACAGTGAAGCTGAGAGGCTCGAAGGATTTTGCATAAGTGAAGTCTCCAAGTAAGACTCCCTCAGCATAGTCAGTTATTAAGTACCTTAAGCGTTCTGTAACTAGGGAACATTACTAAATGATCGTGTAGATTCCCAATTTGGAGCAAGTTACCAGACGTAGAAAAACCCAAAAAAATTTATTTAAAAGACATTAATTGTCTAAAATACCTGTGTATATACTTCATACCCGACAGTGGTGAAATCTATTATAGTCATCCCATGACAATAAATATACCTGTTTCAGGATAAAATTGTTTCTTCCTGGGCATATAAGAAATGTCCTCAAATTGAATAAATAAGTTCTGTAAAAACCATAGAAACCTGTGTTATAAAGTGCTCTATTTTATTTTATTGAAGAAAATATCGATTGTTTACATAAGTCACTGGGTTAGCTTTTTTGGATATCGAGTTTTTCGATCAACATTTGCAAGTCCAGTTTATCTTGGAGAGAGTTTAATCGAATACTTTTATGTTAAAAAGCCAAATAAGCATGATAACGTTGTGATACAAAAAGGAATGAAAAATACCGCTTTTAATAAAATATCTAATAAAAGAGCTGTTCGTGAGTTTAAAATCATAGTCCTTCTAATTACAAATAAAGTTATAGACGAAGAGAATTGAGTGCTGAGGTACATGATATAAAAATCAGAGAAAGATACCTGTGAAAATACCAGTATGTCGCTTTTGAGAAGCCTCACGAGATAGGGTTGCGATAGTTCTTGTGTGTGGAGCACGATGTCTTTGTATGTAAAACAGCTCTCTCTCGGTAATGTGAATTCAAAGGTAACAAGAAAAAAGTTAGATATTCGTAAGAAGTCTAACTGCCGTGTAACATATTCACTTTACTTTGCCCATATTGGCAGTCTACTGTGTTCCTGATATTATTATAAAAGTGATTAAGACATGGCATTGTAACTAGAATACATTGGGCACCCGGCAATGTGATTTCTCTCAGATACCGGCTAATTCATATCTTCTTCGAGCAAAAAAAGGGGGAACACGATTAAGTAAACTTCTAGCAATGTAATAGCATGCATTTTGAGAAAAATACCGGCATTGGTACTTACTCTTTTG
Organism: Lissotriton helveticus; assembly: GCF_964261635.1. Classification (NCBI taxonomy): domain Eukaryota; kingdom Metazoa; phylum Chordata; class Amphibia; order Caudata; family Salamandridae; genus Lissotriton; species Lissotriton helveticus. Next base: position 1,550,319,820 of record NC_136059.1, read on the forward strand.
GTCGCAATGTCGGGGCTATGATATGTCCCGTAATCTAGAAAAAGCGGGGAAAAAACGAGAAGAGAGCAAATCCATGTTCGAGTCAATTTTGTCTGCTAAATGGTACAAAAAACAAGATTTGAGAAGGGCGCTGCAGTTGTCTATAAGATTATAAGTCATGCTTGCACTTACTTGTAGCGCTCCTGCGCATGATACGACTCGTGGGCGTTTCACTTGGGTATATGCGAGAGGTCATTCCCGGCTTCTCTCTCCGTTTTGTAAGGGCAATGTAAGAAAAATGGAAAGCGGACTTCGTACAAGCTTTCCTCATGGTTGTTCCCATTAGGGAAAATGGAGGAAGGACTATTGGATGTCCCAAATATCTTGGCGGACATCTTTGAGTAAGAGAAATGTATTCCCAATTGTTAAAAAAATATAAAACAACCCCAGAATTAGCAAAAGGGCCTTCGAGGATTGTCCCTACTGCTATAAATTATATCCCTGCACAGAAAAAATATGTTTCTTAAAAAGGTAAATTTTAAGCCTATATGCACACGAAGTATGTCAATGATCCTGTAGACTGTCATGGAATGAAAAAATAAAGTATAGTATTGGCAGACATTATAAACTTCACTTTGAACAAGAAAAATAATCAACAAAGTCGATTACATACCGTGACTCATGATGGCCGGGGGCCGCCATGAGCAAGGAAGGGGTTAAGTACCTTCACAGGATCAATGACACCAATAACTAGTTTAATCGAAAGTTTGTCTGGGAAAAACTAACTGAACAGGTCTGGGAATAGTGACTTAGGATTTGTCACTAACGACAAACGCAATGTTTTCCCTCACACAATGCTCTAAATCCCTGCCCATTCCCGGCCACAGAATTTGTTCCTAATTCTCCTTTACATAGCTCTCATGCCCACATGATCCTGGTGTACAAGTCTGAAAATGTTGGCACAAACAGCACATGGAACCACTAACAAATCTGATCACCTAAATATACCACCAGATACATTAAGCTCAGTGAACACATGTTTGAATGAGTTGAGAGACTCACTTTCATTATGCTCAAGGCACCCTTTGTTAATACGTTCCATTACTTCAAGTAAAACATTGTCGCTCAAAAAGGCAGTTTTTAACTCACTATCTGATATAGTGTCATCCATAAAAGTAGATGTCAGACCAACCATGCTAAAATCCTCTTTTTAAATATCATTTTCTTTTCACACCTGGAATATCTGAAACTCTTGCAGTCTATATTGCCATCTGGCATTTGTAGGAATGGACTTACTAGCACATTTGGATATGAAAAGAATGATTAAAGGTTTGTGATCCATGTGACTGGTAAACTCCACACCCCACAAATAACTTCTAAAATGATTAACACCCCAGCAGTAAGCTAGAGGTTCATGTTCTATAGGAAAATATGTACCATGGCTCCCCTAAGAGCAGATGACTCAAGAGCAACAACTTCATCCTGGCTTCTACAAGTTTAAAGCAAAACCGTCCCCAAACCATACTGGCTAGCATCAATTACTATCACACAGAGCTTATGTGTGCCAAAAGACTTGAGAGAAATGGCATTGGAAGCATTTTGTTTCACAGCTTTGATTTCTCTACCGACTTCCTCACTCCATACAAATCTTTCATTTTTCTTGAGGACCACAAATTATGCATTTATTGGCGCATTTAGGAATGCATCAGGCATAAGATTCCAACATTTAAAAAAATTGCAACTGGTTTGTGTTCTCCAGAGAAGTAAACCCTGCAAGACCTCTAACCAAACACCTTTTAGGTTCTAGTTCCTGGACAGATATTTTATAACCAAGATTGTCCACGTGGGCCTTTGCAAACTTGCATGTACTGGCCCTCAAGGTAAGCCCTCTCTCCTGTCCTTCAGAATGGATCAAACGTTTACCAGAGATATGTCATGAGACTCAATATCATGAACAAAAAACAAAAGAATGACCTTAAAGCATTTGACATTAGGAGCATCCTTCAATAAAGATTCTAGCACACATTGAAAAACTAGTGAGGCTGAAGCCAAACCAAAATGCATTTGCTTAAATCTATCAGTCCTTTAGGGAGTGATAAAGGATGTTAAGTGATGATAATCACATTGCAAAGTTATCTGGTGATACGTATATGTTATGTCTAAGGTTATAAAAACCTTAGGACCCTTGAGTGTGCTAAGCATTTAGTAATGTTACGTAGATGATATCTGCCCTTCGAAATTCTGGTATTCAGGTCTCTATAGTCTATGCATATCCTCAAACATCTGTTGGCCTTCCTTGCCGACACCACTGGAGATAATAACTCTTAACTCTGTATTGGTTTAATAATGCCTTGGCCATATAAGTTCTCCAATTCTTTTTTTAACTCATCCCTCTTGGAAATGGGTCCATTTCCAAAATGATGTCCAAACAGGGCAGATGTGTCTCTAATGTGTCTCCAATGCCGTGTGCTGGAGGTACGCTAAATGCGAACAAGCAACGCTCCAAATCGTAACGGTTGTTGCGTGCTGGAGAACTAGCCAGTTGAGCCTGTTGACAAGAAAGGCCAATCCAAGATGGTGGTGCTTACCATAGATGTGCTGACACTCTATACACACACAGAACACTTCAAGTACATCACTGATTAAAAAAAAAATCTTTTTATTGTTTTAAAATACAAACAAGACATGAGGAGGGACCATCATAAATACAAAGAATCCGACACTTCGTATTGAGAGAAGACTCAACAGTAATTCAATAGTTTAACAAGGCACATGAACCCCATTCCAAGTCTAGCGCTGCTATGTCAATCCCCTCAATCAGCGTAGTATCGTATCTGAACCCAGGGCTCTAGGTCATTAATCAGTACCCCATGCATGGCCACCCTCAAGATCTATCAACTCCTAAACCTCCCACCCCTGCCACCGGCGCTATTATCTAAATAAGGAGTGTCATCAGGGTACTACCCTAGTGTGTGAAATGTATACAGGTCATCTCATTCACTTATATTAAGAATCATCGTAATCACCTGGAAGTCGGGGACCTCCCTCTGTGCTAATCTCCCCAAGTCCAGAGGAAGCCGCCCGTGCCTGCTCCTCCTCCATCGATGAGCCGGATTCCGAATCAATATCCACATCCAGCATCCGGAGCTCCACCACCAAGGCCTCCCACGCCCGCACCGCCTCCAGCGCCCTATCACTATGGGATCTATGGGCTTGTTGCATTCGAACAGAACTCTCGCTGCCCGCCCACATAAGTAACGCTGCTTTCCATCTAACATAGCTAGGTCCAGCTGCTGCCTTCCAGTGTGATGTAATTTCTCTTTTAGCCACAATGAGTCCCAAGTCCATAAACTTGCTAGTTATCTTATTTTTGCTAGTGTGCGGAAACCAGTCTAATAGGCATGCCCCTTTATCCATATCAACCTGCCGCTCAGTTACCCTACAGAGCGACGTGGTTATCTCCTCCCAGTATGTACCCAGCTGAGGACAGTCCCATAGCATATGGCTTAGGTCTGCGCCCTGCATCGGGGGCGGGTCGGAGTATCGATCCGAAAATACTGATTAATTTTAACTGGCGTGAGGTATGCCCTATGTAATACAAAGAATTGGATTAGTTGGAACCTAGCGTTCCTGGTACTCTTCCATGCTCTTTTAATTATCTGTGACCAGGCCGCATCCGGGATAGCTTTGTCTAAGTCTGTCGCCCATTGGTTCCGCAGTTTTTGTAACGGGTGAAGCCCTTCCCCTAGCATTCGTTTATATAGGCAGGTAACCGCCTTATACGTACCCGCTGCCATCACTACATATTGACATGCTCCGCTTGTTGGTGGTTCAGAGAGGCCAGAACCCCAATGTTTCTGTATGGCTGCAATCAATGCCGCGTGTATCAGGAAATGGCCACGTGGAAGACCGAAGGTCTCCTGCAATGTGCTATAGGGCAACAGTACGCCGTTTGCAATAAGGTCACCCACCATCTGCAGGCCCAACTCCTCAGATTCCACCAGACCAGACCAGACCAATCACCACCGTGTGGCAAGGCCGTGCACATGCCCAACGGTATCTCGAGTGCATAAGGACACTGCACCCCAATTCTATTGTGGAACCGTTTCCAACAATGCCTCAGGGTGCCCTCCACTATCAATAATTCGGTAGTCCTCAGTCGCTGCTGCAAGATTACAAAGGACAGAACATGCCTTGGCACTTCCGGCACAGTCCCCCCCTCCGGTCCTTGAAACTCCAGCGCCACCGCCTGAGTAAGAATCTGGAATTGAGCAGCCAAATAGTATAATTCAAAATCCAGGGTGGCGAGGCGCCCCTCAGCTCTCGGCCGCATCAGTGTATCCAGCGCCACTCTGCGCTGTCCTGCACCCCAAATGAAGCTACCCACCGCGGAGCGGAGTTGTCGGAAAAAAGCAGCGGTATTCTTATCGGTAGGGTCCGGAAGAAATATAAAAGACGAGGAAGCGCCACCATCTTCAGCAGCGCAACGCGACCTGCCACCGACAATGGCAGGATCCCCCAAATCCGCATGCTAACCCTCAAGCCCCTCATCGCTCTCCCAATGTTGCCCTAAAGGAGATCCTCCTGAGCATGGTACACCTGCGTTCCCAGATAGGGAAGGCACCTCGGCTCCCACGCCAGATCGGGCGGTAACGTGGGCGGGTCGCATGTACTAGACACTAGGAAACGCAGGTCTTTGCCCAGTTAACCCGCAGGCCCGAGATGTCACCGAAACGGTCAAGGAGAGTGCGCGCCCCATCCAGGGCGTCCCCCGCATCTTCCAGAAACATTAGGAGGTCGTCCGCGTAGAGCGAGATATAATGTGCATGACCTCGCAGCTGTAGGCCACGGTCCCCCTCCCCATTCTAGTGCGCGTTGCCAATGGTTCTATCGCAAGGGCAAATAGCAGCGGGAAGAGTGGGCAGCCCTGCCTAGTGCCCCGCCCCACCGGGTAGGAAGAGGAAACAGCCCTACCCACGTGAACCCTAGCCGTTGCCGACGAATACAGTATTTCAGTCCAACGGACATATCCGGCACCCAGCCCAAATGCCGTCATAACTGAAAACAGGTAGGGCCATTACATGCTGTCAAACGCCTTAGCAATGTCAACCGAGAGGACTATCGCTTGCCTCTCCCTTCCACAACCTCCATCTAATATTCCAATCAACCGACGTATGCTATTGGCGGTATTGCGCGTCGGGATGAAGCCAGCTTGATCTGAATGCACCAGCCGTGTCATTAAGGGAAGGAGCCTGGTGGCCAGCACTCGGCTTAGTATTTTATAGTCAGTAGTGAGCATAGAGAGCTGTCTATACGCAGCTGGGTCAGTCGGCGGCCTTCCTGGTTTGAGGAGTGGAACAATGATGGCCTCCCTAGCTGAAGCCGGTAGTATCCCCGTCTGCCTAGCCTCCTGGTACATCACCAATAATCTGGGAGCCAGGAGGTCAATATACGTCAGATAGAATTCGATAGCTGCAGGGAGAAAACGACACATTGGTCAGGACGCCCGGGAGTAAATCTGGAGTCGTTGGGTGGAACTGCTCACCTTCTCTAAAATACTGCGCTTGAATATGACAGCAGGTAGACGGAGACGTTCAATCCATTCCGCTATCGGCGTCATCTGACGTCAGATGACGCCGGTAGCGGAATGGATTGAATGCAGCTCCCGTTCGACGGTCTAGCGAAGGAGCTCAATAACCCCTGCGACCGCCGGACTCAATCCCGGGCGTCTCCGTCTACCTGCTGTCATATTCAAGCACAGTATTTTAGAGAAGGTGAGCAGTTCCACCCAACGACTCCAGATTTACTCCCGGGCGTCCTGACCAACATGTCGTTTTCTCCCTGCTTCCAATTTCAAGTGCAGAAAATTCACACTGTGTGAAGCTAATTTCCATCTTCGCAGCCCCTGCGCGCTTTCCGCAGTGAAGGATTCACCCAGTCCATGTCCTGAGGAGAACCTCGTAATCACTCACGGTTCGAAACGCGTTGACCCTCAGCCTGTGACAAGAAAGAAGGATGCAGCCAGGGAATAATTAATCCCACTGTCGTCGGCCCTAGCTGTCAATCCTCAAAAGACTTTATCACAGGCTTTGTGAGACAGGCAGGCAGTTTCACTGTATTCTGATTTTCACCTGTCCATTGGTATATAAGTTAAAGGACTGGTTCTTTTTGTGAAATGTTTTCTATGTTTGAATTTGCTTTGTATGTAATAATTGATATGTTGGTGTCTTAAATTTTGAGCATCTCTTGTGAATACATTTTTTTCACTTGTATATATTGCGCACATAATTGCCTGTTGTTGATTCTACTATTTTGACAAAATATTCCTTTGAAGACATACGGACAAATCAATGAAATTTAACCAAAAATGAAAATAAATTTTTTTTTGTAATATAAAACTCGTAGTTCACACAGCACAAATTGGCTGAGTATGTCCTAACTAATTACAAAACAAATCTGATTAGCCACTTTGTTCTGTTTTGTGTTCTACATTAGGAGCATACACACTGCAGAGGGTCACCTCACGCCCATAAAGGCGGCCTCTAACCGCAACGTATAGACCATCAGGATCTATTAGTTGGTCTAACATTTGAAAAGGGACCCCAGCCCTAATCCAGATTAAGACCCCCCGTGCAAAGGCTGAGTAAGTGGTGTAATAAAGCTGTCCACGCCACCTGCGCCGCAGAGCAAGCCCCTCAGTTTTAGTCAGATGTGTCTCCTGTAAGAAAGCCACCTGCGCACCCCTACGGACCAAATAGGAGAGTACCTTATATCTACGCTGCATGGAGTGCAATCCCCGAACATTCCAGGTTACAAGTACATTACTGATGCCATCAAGGAAGCATGGAACGCAATGCGTTTAAACAAAGCGCCACCATTATCAAACGAGGGAGAAGAGAGCTCAATAAGCAAAATGCAGGAGGAGAAGCCGACTGTAACTCCCTTCTCAAGCAATATGCGCACTTACTATGTCGGTGACAGAGCGCGCTCCAGAGCACCAACCTGAAGACCAGGGCCGGACTGGGAACTCAAAGCAGCCCTGGCAATTTTGTTGGACCAGTACCCGGGAAGTGAGGGCTGATATTGTGGCACCACTACGAAACTGGCCTCCAGTAACAAAACCATGCCCGCTGCTGAAAAACTGCCCCCCACTCTTCCATCCTCCCGGGGAAATGCCCGATCCCCCGTACGGCCAGTCCGGCCCTACAGAAGACAATGCCCTGCTGTTCAATTTCAAGGACCCACAGTCGAAAACTGCTCTGTAAACAGTACAGTCAAAGGGTCAGACTGCTCACCTCCAGTGAAAAGTCTTCCCACCAAGAACCATGCAGGTGCAGATTTTTGTAAAGTGCCTCTTTATTCAGGTACAACATGAGGCGTCCGGCAGAGCCGAGAGCACAACTGCGTCTGTCTGACATTCAACGCAAACACAACTTTCCATATCTAATTCTAGAACACAACTCCAGAGAATTAAACATTCCTCACATCATCATCTACCATACAACAAACCCACTCACCTGTAAGTACATTTTCTTTTACATTTGCCCTGGCTATAGTTTGAAAGCTGTCTCCCTCCTTCACATACTTTTGCGTGGAATCACAATTACAATTACCATACTTGACTACTGCTCTGTGCACTCTGCTGAGAGGCCAATGTTTGGATAAGCATCAGTTCCGAAAACCTTTATTACCCACTGACAGGACCTAACTTCAACCTCAGCTGCAGAGATCTCAATCATGGCCCATTTTAAGAACCCACCCACAGCTTGAAATCGCACTGGCACTTAGAGGTGACACGGAATGCAATTTACAAGAGTAATATGCTACATGAGAATAAATTTCAGAAACATATCCTAGAGAAACCAAACAATCTTAGGGAATGCAAGATTAAGTAAAACATGCAAGATGTTCAACTGAAGTACATCACTAGCTAGAGCCATGAACAAAGCACCCTACAGAGACCCTTTTGAAAGGCCAGGTTTTAATAACAGCTGGGTCTGAGACCCGGAGGGACCCAGCCCACTTAAATCCCTTCCCTCATTGGTAAGTTCAATTGCTGTCATCAGGGGTGGCCTGGGAATGGAGCTGATATGGGGAGCAGGGTTGGCATGGTGATACCTTTCTCATCTCATTTCATCTCATCCGGACACTGGGGCTTGCTCCCCCCCCATGTGTCCATTTCTCCAGAGGCCAGATTTGCTCTCTGCAGAACTCGGTGTATAGACCACACACTTTACTCCAACTGTACTTATTGGACAGAGGCATGCAATCTCTGAATCATCTTCTCTTTATGCTGATCTCTTTACGTTTTCTAGCCAGAAATTGGCAATATAAAGTTACATCATTGCACTCAGCATTCCTTGCTTACCTTCTTTCTCTCTTAGAGGACTGAGGTGCAGTTTTAATTTATTCTAGACCAAGGAGGGAAGTGCCCCTTAGAGTATTCAAAAAGTGATGAAATTCAAGGCTGGTGTCTGTCGACAGACAGTCTCCTAGAGGTGAGGCAACATCACCTGTAGTCAGTGCATCTTGCTGGAACAGTTGTGGGTCTGAATGTGACTTGCTGAGAATAGGGAGAGGCATTTCTGGCCCAGCAAGATCTGACTGCCTGAGAAAGGAAAAGTCCAGCTGCTGAACCCCAAACAGTGGCATCTCCAAAGAGTGGACTGTTTGTGGAAGAATAACTGGAGAGGACCAGAGTCTACCAGATTGCCTCTTGACCTCCCCAGGGGTTTGTACGTATAAGCAACACGCGGTGCACCAGCTCACCGACTACCCGAATTGGCAGCTTCAGTGACCTCCATCATAGGAGGACAGAAGACCTCTGCTGACAATACTTTCTGTGCTTCAGGTCTGGAGCCCGCACCTTGGAGGAGGTAACTTACTCAGACTAGCTGCTCCTACAGAGAGTTTGGTTCAAATAAAATGAAGTAGTGGCTCCTGGCTGAGTGACTGCATCCTCAAGCTCATCTACTTGTCTGCGCGGCTGTGGTCAGCATGCTCGTGCTTAAATCTAACAAGCACTTAACATCTCAAGTAAATCTATCTCTTGATCTGAATATTGACTATGACATTTACTACACATTTGTGAGGAATCCATGGTTTAACAACAACCCAGATGAAAGAGAACTGTCTAGCAAAGGAAATACAACTGATCTGTGGGACACAGAATCCAGGGAAACTGCTCATCTGCGCACGTAGGGAGCCCCTACCATTGCTTTAGTTTATTGATATCTGTGCACATAACTGCTGTAGCACCCACAGAATGTACCCATGTGGTACACATCTTTCCTTGTGTGCAATATCTAGTTTTGTTGTGATTAAATTACTTCTCTTTGTACTAGAAGATAAGCACTGTGCTGGATGATGAATTAATTTACCTGTTGCTTGACCAATACGTTCCCAGTCTGAGCCCCCCACCCACACTCCCTCCATGAGAAGCCTTGGACTGCTTGGCTTGATGGTCAAGTCTGGAAAGGGCACATGTGACTCAGTTTGCTGATCCATTGTAGGATCGAGTCGACCCCTCGACTCCGAAGACAAATGTGCCTAAACACCACTGCTGTGGCCCAGTAGCCCTGCTTGCCCTGTGCCCACCCCCCACCAAGCGAGGTCTGACAGATGACAATTTCTGTTTCATGACCGAAACAGGTCAGTGAGCAAGTAGACCAAGATTTGTTCTCTATGATTGTTGAGTGTGGGTTTAGCAGGCATGTATAGGTTCATTAATTTTGTGGGTCACTACTGGCTCTAAGGCTAAAGCAGTAGACACAAATGATTTCAAACTGGAGTGTGAAAAATGGCAGCTTGGATCTCTTCTCATTTGATGAGAGATAGCTAACATGGTCCCAAATGTATTACGTTTTCCTGCAACTCAATGCAGCATGCAAATAAGCTGTACTCTATTGCCAGAAGGGGAAAACTCAGCACATGGCCATATCTACTAAGATTGACCCACTGCTGGTGGCATCCTCTGCGCCTGCGTACAGGCAGGATGCCATGCACCATGTGCAGACGTGCACCACTGCACAGAATCAATGGTGCACTATCAAGAACAGTACCTGTTCTGGAAGCATACTTTTCCAGTTCAAATTCCTATGCTTTAACAGCAGCAAAAGGATCAGATGCACTGGGTGTGTGCGTTGCACTGCAGCATGCATGCAATGCATCAGTTTCTTGGGGCAAACAAAGCATTCACCCCAGTTAGTTTTTAACCCCAAGTTCGATCAGTATACCTTAGTAGATCTGGCTTTGTATCAAAACCTATGGCTGTTTGCGGTGACTCTCACCCAGAAACGCAGCAAACGCCCCCTTGACGTAAAGTGTCACAAGGTGGATTTGATGCTGTGAAAGGGCCACCTTTCCAGCTCAAAACATCTTTTGCTCTGGAAAGTAAATCCCTGCTGCTACTCTGCTCTACTCTGCTTTGCATTATATGCATCTGTGAAAAGCATTAATCAATCTGGGTCCTGATCTTTAGAGAAAAGTATATTTTTATATTATATGACCCGAACGCAATACGTGGGGTGTGTCGTGTCTCTGCTGCAGACACCATGTATTGTAATTACACGCTGGACACAAGGTGGGTGTAAGCACAATTCTTTATTTCTTTCTTTCTCTTGACGCTGTCCCCACGCGTCCGTACCCGTCCTCGTTACCGTCCAGACTGCCCTCTTCCTGTCCCCTGACCGGATGTGGTGTCTGGTGACCTGGTCACCTCCCTCATGACCCACAGGGTCCTAGTGTCCTCTGTCCCTAGCGTCAGGTCACTACATCTCCCCCCTTGTTGCAAACAAATGTTCATGGTGCTATTCTCTTGCTCATTGTCATTGTGAGAAAAGAAAAGAGAGAGAGAGAGAGAGAGAGAGAGAGAGAGAGAGAGAGTCAGTCTCGTCGACCCTTCTCCCCAGTCTCTTGTTCCTACTTTTTTCTACGTATTCTCATTGTTCCTTTGTACCCCTTCCTTTGTCGTCGTTTCCTGCCATCATCCTTTCTTCTGCTTCTTAGTCGTCCTCCATCGGCTCTCTTTCTGTCAGCCTCTCTTCGTGTTGATCGTTGGTCTCTGCCCTCCACTTTGCTTCTTGCTCCTCTCTTTCTACGGCCGCCCTTTGCTGTGCTCTTTTTTTTGCTCATTTTCCTTTCTTCTCTTTGCTTGCTATCGGCATGTCCTTTTTCTTTTTTATACGTCATTGTTATCAGGCCCATCGTTTTAGCGGTGTTGTTGCTCATCAGGCATGGTCCAGGGGCATCGCCTTTTAACACATGAATGTCCTCCTTCTTTATTTTGTCCTCGTACCTCAGTTCCTCTGTGAATTTTCCCAAATTCGTTACCTCTTTCTTTGCCCCCCAGGTGAACACTTTCACCTTGGACGCTCTCAGTGTCGGCTTCACTTCCATTTTCTCGTATTCTGTTACACACATGACGTTGCATGTCGCACCACTGTCCAAAATAAAGTCTGCTTCGTGCGCTCCTACTCTTATCTTTGCCTTGTCTGTCTTCCCTCGGCTGCTTTTGTCTGCTGGTTCTGTGTGTACTTCCGACATGTTGTATAGTCTTTGCACTTTCTCTTCTTCCTCTTCTTCGCTTGACCCTCGTGACGTACTTCTCCTTTCCTTTTCGACATACCTGACGTGTCTTGTTGTCGACTCCTGTTGTCTTCCTGTTCTTTCCTTGTCGCCTCTGACTTGTGCACTATGGCACATACTGGCGTAATGATTTCTTCTGCCACATCTTCGGCACGTCTGGCCAAACGCTGGGCATGCGCCTCTGTGAGGAAATTCCATTCCGCACTGGAAACATGTTCCTTCGCGTGAGTTCCTTTCCTTTTGTTCCCTCCAGTCATTCCTCCCTCGGCCTGTGCGATCTCTGTTTGTCGTGAAGTGTGCGTTTTCTATTTCAACGCTCTTCCCTCTTTCCATTTCCTTGGCATGCTCCGTTGCTCTTGCCTCTGCTCTTGCCAGTGATAAGATCTTCTCCAACGACGTCGGCTCCTTGAGTATTCTTGCCCTGAATCCTGTGTCGCGACAGCCTTCTATGAGTCTTAGTCTTATTGCCTGCTCGTTATCGAATTTGTCGAACTCACAATGTGTCACCAATTTTCTCAATCTTGTTGCGAAATCATCTAGTGTTTCGTCTGCTCGTTGACACGCAACCGTGAATGTGTATCGTTCGAAGTCAATGTTTCGTTGTGGGTCGAATTTGGCTGTTAGGCATTTTTTTAGTTGGTCATATGTTTTTGTTTCTTCAGTAGGCAGTGTCACCAGAAGTTCTTCGACGTCATCCCCTGCTAAGTTCAGCAGTAGCCCTCGTTTCTTTCCGTCTGCTACATCTGTATCTTCTACGTATCTTTCAAACCGTCTGATCCACTTTTCCCACCTTATTCCTGCCTGTGGCTCCGATAAGTTGAACAGTAGTGGGCTCCTGTATTGCGCGCTGGGCTTTGGGTCTGCCATTCTTTCCCTTTTCTAGACTTTCCTTGTCTCTTCTAGCCTTTTCTAGGCTTTCTCTGTCCTTTTCTTGTCTTTTATTCTTCTTCGTCTTCTTGTATTCTCCTTGTCTATTCTAGCCTTTTCTAGGCTGTCCTTGTCCTTTCCTCTTGTGTCCCTTTGGTGTCCTCTTTCCTTGTCTTTTTCTTGTCTTTGCTTCTTCTTCTTTTTTTTTTGTGTTCTCCTTTTCTTTTAGCCTTTTCTAGGCTGCCCTTGTCCTCTCTTTGTCTCTTTTAGCCTTTTCTAGGCTTTCCTTGTCTCTTCTAGCCTTTTCTAGGCTTTCTCTGTCCTTTTCTTTCCTTTTCTTCTTCTTTTTCTTTTTCGCCTGACTCTGGAATGGCTGCCCTGTTTATTCCTATGGCCTTTTTCTTTTGTCCTCTTTTTCAAAATGGCCGCTCTCTTCTCGCGATATTTCGCTATTGAAGTCTCGCTCGCCTGACTCTTCTATCTTTCCATTGGCTCTCCCCGCCTGACTGTCCAATGGCCGCCGAGATGTCTTCTTGGTCTCGCGAGATCTCCTATCTCGAGCGCGAGGACCTTGCGCTTTAATTTCTGGCACTCGCGCTGTGCCTCGAACGCTGCTTACCGCGTTCTGGTGTGTCTCCGATGGACGCTCTCTGTCGGGGTGGGCTCCCGTGTAGCTCCTAGCGTCCTGCTGGCCGGCCTCGATCACGCCCGTCGATGTCCTGCACGCGTGGCAGTTCTTCCACCTTCGGCGCCAGTTGTCGTGTCTCTGCTGCAGACACCATGTATTGTAATTACACGCTGGACACAAGGTGGGTGTAAGCACAATTCTTTATTTCTTTCTTTCTCTTGACGCTGTCCCCACGCGTCCGTACCCGTCCTCGTTCCCGTCCAGACTGCCCTCTTCCTGTCCCCTGACCGGATGTGGTGTCTGGTGACCTGGTCACCTCCCTCATGACCCACAGGGTCCTAGTGTCCTCTGTCCCTAGCGTCAGGTCACTACAGGGTGCAAATGTTCTTTCTCTGACTGGAAGGCGGCTCTGGGTGTTCCACGTAGTGCTTGTTTTTTTTGTCAGTGCTCTTCAGTGTCTGGGGCGCGTGCGAAAGCCTTTCACCGTGCTGTCTGACGCACTCTATCCATTTCCCCATGTACTACAAGGCTTGCACTTTTACTATAGATTAGAGCTCTGCTCATCCGTACGACTCTCTGCGCTCTGTACTTTGCTCCCGCTAACGCCGGAATCCGTCGGACAGGAAGCTGGAAGTTGGAGCGTGCCTCAGAAGCAAACCTTGCCTGACGCTGAGTCCGATGCTCACCCAGAAGTGCAGCTCCCAAGCTGGGACGGAAGGCTGCAGGAGGCTTGTAAGGTAGCCAGAGGCTGCCTGACGCTGCCTGAGTGCCTCGTTGCCCCCACTGTGGGCAGGACAGCATTGGGGCAATTTGGTGGTCACGCAAGTAGCACAGTGCCAGGCTCTGGCCCCGGAGGATCGCGGAGGCCTCCAGGCCCACGAAAACAGTTGAGAATGCTCTGCCAGCATAACAAGCCTAGTGAGATGCTGGAGGACAAGTGAAATCTTGAGGTGGGGAAGACGCCCTGCGAAGGTAATTGTTAGACCTGGTATCATTGGCGTGCGTCTCCCTTCCATTTTTACTGATTGCCTCCTCTGTTTTTTATATGTTTTTGCTGGTTATATGCTTTGCGCAATGTGCCACTGCTATTCAGTGCCACAGTGCAAGTGCTTCCTATGTTAAATTGATGTATTGATTAGTGACTCTATGATTAGGTTATTTGATTTACTTGTCAGACCCTAGTACATTGCACCATGTGTGCCTAGGGCTTGTAAATCAAATGCTGCTGGTGGGCTTGCAGCACTGGTTGTGCCACCGACAGAAGCAGCTTGTAAAGTGTGTCTCAGGCCTGCAATTGCAGAGCCTGTGTGCAGTCTAGTACTGCCATGTCGCCTTGGCAAGTGCACCCACTTGCCAGTCCCTAAACCTTCCTTTTTCTTCATATCAGACCCCCCTATGGTAGACTCAAGGGCAGGGTGCATTGTAAGGATAAGGTAGGACAAGCCCTGGTGTGTGTGGCATGTCCTAATAGTGAATTACAGCCATTTTAGTTTTTCACTTTTGCAAGGCTAACTGTTCCGCATAGGCCAGAATGGGCAGTTTGATTAATACATCTTATAATCCTAACTGACTCAGGAAACATGGCAGAAATTTGAGTTTAGTATGCCTGAACTCAGAATGATAAAAAACATATTTTAGTGAAGTTGGTTTTATCATTCTGTGTTTGAAAATACCACTTTTAGAAAGTAGGTCTTTTCTTGCCTAAGTATCCAAGCCTGCCTCTGCTAGGTTGTGTATTCCTTGTCTGGAGTTTTAGTGGCAGTGGCTGGGGGGTTCCAGGAGACAGGGTGAGTCAGCACAGTGCTGAATAGAGCGTTCTGCATCTAGATGGGTAGGAGGAGTTGCACCTGGGCCCTGAATAGGGCTGTGCCTTCCCTCCACAATGCTGACTCCACCTACTGTGGTGTGTCTGATGGTGAACACCCTTAATGTTGAATCCAAAATATAGACTGCCCAGAATATTGAAATAAAAATATAGACAGCCCAGAATATCGAATTACCAAAATATAGACAGCCCAGAATATCGAATTTGGGGTAGAAATATCGATTTCCATAATATCGAATTTAAAATATCGATTTCCATAATATGTATGGTAGTATATGTGTTAAAATTATGTATTATTTTGTAATGTATGTTTAATTTGTAATGATTTTTATGTAATTTTATTTTTGCGTAATTTAATTCCGTAGCGGGTTGTGAGTTCATAGGGGAATAGGGTGGGAAGTAATTTGATTATAGTAAATTAAATATTAATTTTTATTGATATGTATTGATAATTAATTAATTGATAATTCATTATTATTTGGTAATTACTTTTTATTAATTGGTAATTAATTTTTATTAATTGGTAATTTTATTTTATTAATTTTTAGTAATTGATTAATTGATAATTATGTTAATTGTATTATTTATTTGGAGCAAGTTGTGGGTTTATAGTGGAATAGGGTGGGAAGTAATTTAATTGTAATAAAGTAAATATTTATTTTTATTTATATGTATTGATAAATAATTGATCATTAATTATTAATTGGTAATTCATTTTTATTAATTGTTAATTATTTTTAAAGAATTTTTTATTGGTATTGATAATTAATGTAATCTTCTTTTAATATTAAATCATTACTTTCCCTACTGTTGCACTCTCAGGAGTGGGAATAGTCATTTTTACCCCTACACTATCCAATGTTTTCCTTACTGTTGCACTCACTGGAGTGGGAATAGTAATTGTTTCCCTCCCGCTATCCAACGTTTTCCCTACTGTTGCACTCACTGGAGTGGGAATAGTAATTTTTACCCTCCCGCTATCCAATGCTTTCCCTACTGTTGCACTCACTGGAGTGGGATTAGTAATTTTTACCCTCCCACTATCCAACGTTTTCCCTACTGTTGCACTTTCTGGAGTGGGAATAGTAGTTTTTGCCCTCCGCTATCCAACGCTTTCCCTACTGTTGCACTCACTGGAATGGGAATAGTAATTGTTACCCCTACTCTATCAAACGTTTTCCCTACTGTTGCACTCACTGGAGTGGGAATAGTAATTTTTACACTCTCACTATGCAACAAAATCTCTACTTTTTTATATCACATTTAATATTTTTTACATTTTAAGCTTTTTTACATTATTTTAAGTATGTTTTATTTAATTGTTTTTAATATTTAATTACTTTTATATTATTTTTAATACATTTAAAAAATTAGAAATTTTAATTAACTATATTTTAGCATTCTATATTTTGGAATCGATATTTTAGTACTCACCTGTTTGTAGATAGGGATTCTATATTCTGTACTACGATATTTTGGAGTCGATATTTTGGGCATTCTATATTATTTCCCACGATATTTAGTCACCGAACCGTGTCTGATGTCCCTGGCCTACACTGTGAAAGGAAATAAGGAGTCTTGTCAACAAAGTGCTCCAGGACTGACCAGAACTAGTTTGGACTAGGCAGAGGCCTCTCTGCCTTCAGAGAACAAAGAGAATAGTAGTATAAATATGGGGACCCAGACCCCAAGACTTTAGATCACTTCTGGGAACAAGACAAACCTTTTGCCAAGGAGAAGAATCAAGGAAGCTGCAGGAGTTTGGACTGCCCCTCTGCCAGTCTGCTGTTTGCTGGATTGGCCTGCAGTGGTTTCTTTATTGCCAGGAAAGGAGAAGGAACTTTTACAGAACTTCCATCATCTTGCAGAATATTTCTCCAATGGCTTGAACTTGTGCTTGCCTCTTGCTGAAGTCTCAGGGACAAAAAACTTCACCACCAGCACCCCTCTGAATTTCCTTGCTGGGAATTCTGTCTGCAGAAGCCTGCGTTTCGCTGGGAGCTGGAAGCGCGAAGCATCGAGAAGAAGCGTGTCGCAGTTGTAGCTGTTGCCGTCATATCACCGGAGAAGCGTGTTGCTCCCGCAGAGGTTGCTGCTGCATCACCAGAGAAGCGTGCCTTCGTCAAAGTTGTTACCCGTCTCATCACCGGAGAAGCGTGTCGCCGCCGCAAAGTCGCCGTCGCATCACCGGAGAAGCATGTTGCAGGGCCTGTCGTGGCTCCACAGCTACAGAGTTCGCCACAGGGCCACCGGGCATGCCCGCATCGTCTTCATGTCATCGCATCAAGGGCGCCATCTTATCGCATCACAACGAATTGTCATATTGCATCGAGGCGCCATCATGCGCATCGCAACCGGGCCGCAGGACGAGAATCTACGCACCACCTCCGCTCCGGTAAGGATCAAGACGCATCCCCTACTCTGCGCAAGCATTGAGGCGCGACGCATCATCTCCCCCGAAGCACAGAACCGACGCATCTCCCACTCTGCGAGCCTTTTGTTTGTTTTGCGTTACGCATCCAGGTACTTTAGTGAGAACTTTGTCGCATTTCTCATCAACTTGAACTAAGTAACTTCTACCATCTTTAAGTCTATTTTAAGTACAGTATTGTGGATTTTTGTCATTTGTGGTCTTGTGTTAAGTCTATATAAAGAATACTTATTTTTATAAAACCTGTGTTGTGTCCTTCTGTAGTGATTCCACTGTATTACTGTGTATATTCAAATATGCTTAACACACTGCCTCTGAGATAAGCCTGTCTGCTCATGCCAAGCTACCAAGGGGGTGAGCAGGGGTTATCCAGTAGTGTAATCCCCTGTCCCTGACTCAGAAGCAAGGGTCCCTATTTGGTCAAAGGTGTATACCATTGCCAACTAGAGACCCCCAGTTCTAACAGTAATCCACCCTATAAATTATCTATTCTCCATAGACTCCTATCAAGTCAAAAATTCTCAAATTGATTAGGACACTGTCTTTGGTAGTATGTGGTAATAGGCACTAAGCCACAGCAAGAGGGTCTGGAAACAGGTCAGAAATTGGAAGTTGAAAAATAGAGAATAATTAAGCGGTGAGAGCTGAGGAGGCAGAGAGAAGAAGTAGGGTATATGAAACAGTGGCTAAGCAGAGGTAAGTACTTAGATTTAATGTAAACATGTGCGGAAGAGAAAGAAAGACTAGCACCAGAAAGAGAGCAGAACGGCTGGAAAAAGGAGTGTTGGAGTAAAAACAAGGGACAATTTAAATTGATATTCATAAATTAGTGTAATAGAGGAACTGACGAGCCGAAGGAAAACATGGCACCCAGGAGAACCAAAGTATGGAACGACAGAATAGTCGTGGAAAGACTAACAGTTCAATAGAGAAGGGAGAAGATGGAAAAGAATTCCTGAACAACAAGAAAGAAGGAAGTAAAAGCTGTAAGGAAGAAACAAACACAGGCCCTAGTAACAAAAATCAGAAAAAAGTGTCCCAGATTAAAACCCCACAGTGCACTGAAGTAGGGGAACAAAGAGGTGGACATGGAGGCGGAACATCCATCACCAACTCGATAAAAGACTTTGTGGATAAACACTTTAAAAAGAACCATCTATCAGAGACTAATCCATGCGAGGGAAAGCCATCAGTGTCTAATAGCCTGGCTTTACAGGATCTAGAAATGCCTTACTTAAGGCATCATGACATCGCAAATATATAAGTGACCTGATACTTGAATCAAGACTATCTTCATCTCCTCGACTATTCTCCGCCTTTGAGATGCAAAACGCAGAGGGAGGGGAGATGGAGAAGAGTACAGATAGGGAACATGACAGTACAGAAGTCGAAGACCCGGGAAGGGGTAGCAACAAAGAATGAACCTACCCCCAGCTATGGTGAATGAACCAGGAGTCAATGGGTCAATATTCAACCTTGAAATTACAGCGTCACCAAGTGCATAAATGATAGAAGTAATGTTGATCCTACAGAAGACATTGCAAGGCCTGTTGGAAGTCTCTGTAATGAACAATGATATTCTAAAAGATCAAAAAGACAAATTACAAATAATTGTGGGGGAGCTGAAACAAATTAGGCACCATATGCCTTTCATAGTGAGACGGGTTACAGGAGAATCAATATTGATACAGGGGGAGGAGGAGGAAGAAGATCATCCATATGAGGGAAAACAGAGTGTATATATATCATGATACCCAATGCTTATAATAAAACGGGGAGAAACAATGAGATATAAACAATATATGGGACCGCTCAGCCCTCCACAGGGCTTGGTCGCCCCACTCACTGCTGCCGCTCCTGCCTGCCTTTGCCGCCTCCTGCCTGCAGATTCCTTCGCTCGCTGCCCGCTGCTCCTGGGAATTTCCCGCTGCTCCTGGGAATTTCCCGCTGCCCGCTGCTTCTTGGAATTTCCCGCCACTGCCTCCCTGCGGCCCCGCCCCCCTGTGATTCCATTCGCCGCCCCGCTCCCGCCACCCAGCTGCTGTTCCCTCCCGGCTCCTTACTTAAGGGGACCGTAGGGGACCACAGAGTGTGACCGCTCAGCCCTCCACAGGGCTTGGTCGCCCCACTCACTGCTGCCGCTCCTGCCTGCCTTTGCCGCCTCCTGCCTGCAGATTCCTTCGCTCGCTGCCCGCTGCTCCTGGGAATTTCCCGCTGCTCCTGGGAATTTCCCGCTGCCCGCTGCTTCTTGGAATTTCCCGCCGCTGCCTCCCTGCGGCCCCGCCCCCCTGTGATTCCATTCGCCGCCCCGCTCCCGCCACCCAGCTGCTCCTCCCTCCCGGCTCCTTACTTAAGGGGACCGTAGGGGACCACAGAGTGTGACCGCTCAGCCCTCCACAGGGCTTGGTCGCCCCACTCACTGCTGCTGCTCCTGCCTGCCTTTGCCGCCTCCTGCCTGCAGATTCCTTCGCTCGCTGCCCGCTGCTCCTGGGAATTTTCCGCTGCTCCTGGGAATTTTCCGCTGCCCGCTGCTTCTTGGAATTTCCCGCCGCTGCCTCCCTGCGGCCCCGCCTCCCTGTGATTCCATTCGCCGCCCCGCTCCCGCCACCCAGCTGCTCCTCCCTCCCGGCTCCTTACTCAAGGGGACCGTAGGGGACCACAGAGTGTGACCGCTCAGCCCTCCACAGGGCTTGGTCGCCCCACTCACTGCTGCCGCTCCTGCCTGCCTTTGCCGCCTCCTGCCTGCAGATTCCTTCGCTCGCTGCCCGCTGCTCCTGGGAATTTCCCGCTGCTCCTGGGAATTTCCCGCTGCCCGCTGCTTCTTGGAATTTCCCGCCGCTGCCTCCCTGCGGCCCCACCCCCCTGTGATTCCATTGGCCGCCCCGCTCCCGCCACCCAGCTGCTCCTCCCTTCCGGCTCCTTACTTATGACGCTCCCAGAGCGACCGCGCAGCGGACGCGCGCAGCGGGAGCGCCGAAGGTGCGCCAAAGGTAAGCCCCTCTGCGCCCGTCCGCGCCTGGCCCGCGCCCAGCGCCAGGACCCCTGGCCCTCCCCGCCGAGGCATGACGACCCGACTGACCTATGACGCCGCCACTCTCAACGCACTCAATGCCGGCCGGACCCACGCCTGCTGCCGAGCCACCCCGAGACGCACCCACGGACCCTTCACCTGCTGCACCTGCAAGTTCACCTGCCTCCGAACCTGCCCCGCACCCGCCAAGACAAACACCAGCAGCAACCACCTCAAGTGCATCCTGATCAACACCCGCTCCGTCCACAGACATGCCGTGGAACTCTGGAACCTCCTCGACGCTACATCACTGGACGTCGCCTTCCTCACGGAAACCTGGATGAACGCCTCCTCTGCACCCGACATCGCCATCGCCATCCCGGACGGGTACAAGATCATCAGGAGGGACCGCATCAACCAGACCGGAGGTGGCATCGCCATCGTCCACAGGAACACCATCCGCATCACGACCGACGCCAACGACTCCTTCGCCGGAGCCGAACATCTCCACTTCCAGATTCACACCGACCCTAAGACGACCCTCAGAGGCACCCTCGTCTACAGACCCCCGGGACCACGCACACAATTCAGCGAAGACATCACAGACTTCATCAGCCCGCACGCCCTCCCCTCCACTGACTACATCCTCCTCGGGGACCTCCACTTCCACCTGGAGAACAACAAGGACCGCAACACCACCGCCCTGCTGGAAAACCTCGCCAACCTCGGACTCAAGCAACTGGTCAAAACCCCCACCCACTACGCCGGCCACACGCTTGATCCCGTCTTCTCTTCCAGCAAGTACATCACCTTCAGCCACGCCACCGGACTCCACTGGACCGACCACAGCTGCGTCCACTTCAGCTTCAAAAGATCCACGACCCACCACCACCCGCAACAGGTACCTCACAGGAATTGGAGCAAGATCACCGCAGACCAGCTCACCACCTCCCTCAGCCAGAGCCCACCCGCCAACACAACGGACCCCAACGAAGCAGCCCGCAACTTCACACAGTGGCTGACCGCCTGCGCCGACGACCTCGCGCCACTAAAGAACCCTCCCAGCAGACCCAGAAGCAAGAAGGCATCTTGGTTCACCGACGACCTCAAGGACTCCAAGAAGACCTGCCGCACCCTCGAGAAAGCCTGGCTCCTCGACTGGACCACCGACAACATGACCGCCCTCAAACACGCTACCCGCAAGCACCACCAGCTCATCCGCACCACCAAGAAGAAATCCCTGAAGGAACGACTGGACAACAACGCCCACGACAGCAAAGAGCTCTTCACTATCGTCAAGGAGTTCTCCAACCCCAGCACCGGCACCAACGACATCACTCCGTCACAAGACCTCTGCGACTCCCTCGCCTCGTTCTTCCACCGCAAGATCGCCGACATCCACAACAGCTTCGGCGCCCCACCCACGCACCCAACCGTCGAACCAACGCCCCCCACCGCCACCCTTCGCACCTGGACCACGGTGACCACCGAAGACACAGCCCGCACGATGAACACCATCCACTCCGGATCACCGACCGACCCCTGCCCACACCACGTCTTCAACAAGGCAGACTCCACCATCGCACCCCAACTCCGGAACATCATCAACGCCTCCTTCAACACCGCCACCTTCCCGGAGAGCTGGAAGCACGCCGAGATCAGCGCCCTCCTGAAGAAACCTACAGCGGACCCCACCGATCTCAAAAACTTCCGCCCCATCTCGCTCCTCCCTTTTCCTGCTAAAGTCATCGAGAAGATCGTCAACAGACAGCTGACCGCCTTCCTCGAGACGAACGGATCCCTCGACCCCTCGCAGTCCGGCTTCAGAGCCAACCACAGCACCGAGACCGCCCTCATCGCAGCCACCGACGACATCCGGACCCTGCTCGACAAGGGGGAAACAGTGGCCCTCATCCTCCTGGACCTCTCCGCTGCGTTCGACACGGTCTGCCACCGCACCCTAGTCCAGCGCCTCAGCAACATCGGTATCCAAGAGAAGGCACTGGAGTGGATCATCTCCTTCCTCGCCGGAAGAACACAAAGAGTCCGCCTCCCCCCGTTTCGCTCCGAGGCCACCGAAGTCATCTGCGGCGTCCCGCAAGGATCTTCACTCAGCCCCACCCTCTTCAACATCTACATGAAACCTCTTGCAGCCATCGCACGCCAGCACAACCTCAACATCATCTCTTACGCCGACGACACCCAGCTGATCCTCTCCCTCACCAGAGACCCCGACACCGCCAGGACCTGCCTACACGAAGGGATGAAAGACGTCGCCGAGTGGATGAAGGACAGCCACCTGAAACTGAACTCGGACAAGACGGAAGTCCTCATCCTGGGATCTTCGCCCTCCGCCTGGGACGACTCCTGGTGGCCCCCAGCCCTGGGCACCACACCCAAGCCAACCGACCACGCACGCAACCTGGGCTTCATCCTGGACCCCTCCCTCTCGATGACCAGACAAGTCAACGCCGTCTCCTCATCGTGCTTCAACACCCTGCGTATGCTTCGCAAGATCTTCCGCTGGATCCCGACTGAGACCAGGAAGACTGTCACCCAGGCACTCGTCACCAGCCGACTGGACTACGGAAACGCCCTCTACGCTGGAACCACAGCCAAGCTACAGAAAAGACTCCAGCGCATCCAGAACGCCTCCGCCCGACTCATCCTGGATGTCCCCCGACGCAGCCACATCTCCAGCCACCTGAGGAACCTGCACTGGCTCCCCGTCGACAAGAGGATCACGTTCCGGCTCCTCACCCACGCACACAAGTCTCTCCACGACCTGGGCCCCAAGTACCTCAACGACCGCCTGACCTTCTACATGCCCACCCGCCAGCTACGGTCCACCAGCCTCGCCCTCGCAGCCGTACCACGCATCCGAAGAGCCACCGCCGGAGGAAGATCCTTCTCTTACCTGGCTGCCAAGACTTGGAACTCCCTCCCCATCCACCTTCGGCTGACCCAGGACCATCTCGCCTTCAGGAAACAACTCAAGACCTGGCTGTTCGAGCAGTAGCATACCCCTCCCCCCAAGCGCCTTGAGACCCTCCCGGGTGAGTAGTGCGCTATACAAATGGCATGATTGATTGATTGATTATATATACCTAGAGCAAGGAGACAAGTGAGAAGGGGAAAGAAGGGGCTGAACGTAAAACAGAAGAAAAAGGAGGATGTGACTATAGAGGAAGGATATAAGGGTCCAGTGAAAGACCAAAATAAATGACAGGAAATAAGCCCACAGATACAGAGATTATTGAATATAAATATAAAACATATGGGAAATAAGAGAAGAGCGTAAGATAAAAAAATCACAACGAATGACATTGAACCCTAAAATACAACCCATGAATAAGAATAAGCAAGTGGGAAGGTATGGGGAAAAAGGAGACTTTGAAGAGCAAAAGGGGAAAAGGAAAGGGAGGGGTATGGAAGGACCAGAGGGAAACTGGAGGGGTGAGGCTAGGAGTAGAACTCATGGAATAGAAAGTGAAATGGAGAATGATCTATTATTATACCTTGAACCAACAAATCGTAGAAATGGTGGAAAGGGAGGAAAGAAATTAATTCCATTAAATCAGACTCAATTGCTTCTCTCTCTTAAAGACATGGGGCCTCAGACCTCAGACAAGAAGGATTTACGGAAAAAATAGAGGGACAAGAAGTAAGAAAGGTCTTGCTATACTCACGATTGGTTAACGTAGCATTGATGAACGCAGAACAGGACTTACTTTAAGAAGGAATTAGATTAGTCCCGGATCAGGAAGTAAGAGATAGGGGCTTAGGTAAAAAACCCTTCCCAAAAAACCAAACCGGACTTGGAATGAGGCAGATTCAATTCATTGAGCAGACATATGGAAAGAAGGAAGATCTAAAAATTACATTGCAAACTTACGAAATGGATGAGCACAGAGAAGGATTAAAATTAGTATATAGATATAGGCCTTTAGCATCATTGGAGAATGACGAAAAAAGCTGGGCAGGTGACATTGATTAGGAGGAAGGGTCGTAGCACAGCCTGAGCATCCTTACTTGGAATATTAATGATTATATTAGAATATCTCAAGTAGATAATTTAGTAATCACTTTGAAATTGTGTGCCTACAAGAAACTTGGCTGTACGACGAAACCTCTGTGCAGGAAGGGTATGTACAATTGAATACAGCAGCCAGGAGAAGCCAATTTGGCCACCTGGCTGACGGGCAAATAACAATGATATCTACTAATATAGCCAAGAAAGTAGTCCCTCTCAAAGTTAAATGCAAATGTTTAGTGACCGGCAAAGTGCACCTTTTGAATCGTAACCCCAAATATAATGGTATATTCATAGTAAACGTCTATATGCAAGGAGGTGGATATAAGGTATATAAAGCAGACCTGGGCACGTTTAAAGAGGATATTCAGAAGATAACAGAGGCTCATCAGAGAGACCTGGTTTTAGTACTAGGTGACTTTAATTATAAACTAGACCCCAGTAGAGTTGATCTAGGATGTAAAGAGATACTAATGGACTACAATATAAATGTTGCCAGCTTACGTAGGGGGGATTCGCTGCGTGAGATACGGCCTTATGTAATTTTATGGTATCAATGTCCCTTGTCTGTGCTAACGGAAGGATGGAATCAGATCGGGCAGCAAGCCGTACATTTAAGTTAGGCAACCGACCATGCCCAATAGACTACATCTTTATCCATGCATGGAATTTTTAACTGATAAAATATTTTTAGGTGATGAAGGTTGAGGGAAATGATCACTTTCCACTTAGTGTTAAGATAGTCTGAGGAAATAAAAAAATCAAGAGATACAATTATCCCAAAACAAATGGAATACCCTAAAACGGCTGACTACTTGTATGACGGAGGAGTGCTTGGGGAAATTGAGGTCATTTCAGCATTGTCAAATATTAGATGACATTCCTAGAATTAGTAACATAGGTTGGTTCTAAAATGTGACTACCCAAATGGTTCAATGTCTAACAGTTAAGTTAAAAGGGAAAAGCTATGGGGGAGATGGGAATAAGAAAGCACACAAAGAGAAACATTGGTTTAGTGAAGAATGTAGGAAATTGAAATCAAATATAAGAAAAGGGGAACAAAGATTGAAATTGAAGTATGATATAGATACTATGATTAGCCTACTGAAATGAAAGAACATTTATCAAACGGTCATACAGGAATATAAAAGAACATATAAAGAGAGATGCTGGGGGAATCTACTAGAGGCAATAGAAACTAAGGATGTAAAAAAGTTTTGGGAATTGGTCCAAGAGGGGTCAGGGAAGATATAGGCAACTAAAACATGTGCAATGGATTATTGGGAACGATATTTGGGTGAAATATATAGTAAAGGAGAACTGAAAGTAACTACGCAACAAACATTGTGGCCAGAGATGGGGGAGGATATTAGGTTGTTATTTTCAGAAAGAAGCGTTAAATGCATCTTAGCAAATTTAACGTTGACTAGAGCAGCCGATAATCTTCTGGCAGTAATTATAAAGACCCAATCAGACTGGTGGGCAAAGTTTTTTGCAAAAATGTTTTCCGGTATTCTGGAGATTGGGCAGATACCCCAAACTTGGAAAAGAGTAATTATTAGAGCCATCCATAAACAGGGAGATGTAAAGATTCCAAATGTAGGGGAGAAGGTATTTTCTAAAGTAATCTTAGGGAAACTTAAAGAATGGGTAGAGGTTAACCAACTAATACCCCTGGAACAGGGGAGTTTCAAGAAGGGGCATTCTACAATAGACCACTGCTTCGCCCTTTGGTCCATCACGCAGAAGTCAGTGGAGCAGGGAGTATGCTGTTCAGCTGCTTTGTCGACATCCGGGCAGCATTTGATTTGGAAGTCCAAAATCGGTTGTGGGAGATGTTGATAAATATTGACATCCCTTAGGACCTTCTGATTATGACACAATAGCTCCACAGGAACAACTGGGCACAGGTTATCCTGGACATAGATGGGACATTGTCAAAGAAGATACCAATTGAAAATGGGTTAAGACAACGGTGTGTCTTAACCCCCTTGCAATTCTCTTTGTTCACAGCCGACTTACCAGTCATATTAAATAAGGCATGGGATGCTAGTCCTAAATTTAATGGGAAACATTGCTTGCCTACTCTATGCAGACGATTTGGTAATTTTAGATTGAATAGAGATAGATCTGCAGAGGAAGCTGGATGTGTTTAATGAACATTGTAGTCAGAAACAACTCGGCGTAAACTTTAAAAAAAACAATGTCTTGAGCTTTGGCAAGGAAAGGAAGAAATTCAGTTGGTTTCTGGGCTCCACAAATCTGGTAATAGTGTATGAGTATGAATATTTTAGTATATGGTTTGAAAGATCCCTAAAATTGGAATCTCATCTGAATGCATTAAGAATACGAGTGTTGACCTCAGTTAGCGGGCTGAAAAATGTAATCGGAATTATGGAGAAAGGTCAGGTAGACCTGTCTTGAAAGTATATATGGCCATGATACCGCCTCAGTTCCAATATGGTGCTGAATTATAGTATATGAGTGGCAATAGAGGGTGGGATATTGAAGAGGGAAAATGAATAAAAAATCTACTATCCCTACCTAGGTCATCTATGATTCAGGCGGTAAGAATAGAAATGGGATGGTATCTCGGGAGGTAATGGAACGTATGGCATTAATAAGATTTTGGCAATGCCTAGGAAATGGGGAGGAGCAAAAAATAGCAGAATGGTGCATAAGGGAAATTTTGAAGAGTGATCTGAAATGGGCAGCAGGGGTCAGGAAAATGTTAGATAATGTATGTGGGGAACTGGGAGTTAAATTCAACCCTCAGGACCTACAAATTGATGTTGTAAGATGAGAGGTGAAGAAATTAGGGAAAGAAACTTCTCAAGATCAGGATTGCCAGTACTTGGATGGGAAAAAATATGTAAATTTTATGATTAAATCATGGAAATCTGATCATCAGTTCCCATACATAGATATGTTACCCAATCGCTACCTTAGAAATGAAGAATTAAGATTACGAATAGGAATCAATCCTTGTTATGTGAATGACGGGATTAAAGGGGTTATGATGGACTCCGAAGGAAAATGTAACTGCAACTTAGGCACAAAATGCGATATTTTGCACATATTATTAGATTGTCTCAAGGTTCTTGATGCACGAAAATTGTTTTTACGACCAATATTTTTAAAATATGGTATTAGGAACCGTGCACAGGCAGCAGAATTGTTAACGGAAATTACCTATTTGGACATAGCATGTGCATTGTTGAAATTTATGCTTGAAGCCCAAAAAGTTTTTAAGAGTTTATAAATTTGGGATTTTATTAATTACATTTTAGGATAATATGAATTAGGTTAGGAAAATGAAATAACTATTTGTTATGGGATTGTAGTTTTATTGTGTATAAATGATTAACAATATTGTATTATGAAAAATACGTAAATGGTCTTTTATGTTTAAGGACCAAGGGTCTTAATAAACATTTATTTTGATTGAGTGATTGATTAACTGGAAGGCAAAGAGATCTTACACAAACTTCCATTGTGAGTTTAAAAAAAAAATCCCAAGATCGTACACTTCTCACAGAGGAGCACATGATGCCATAGTGAGGACCATTTTATGTATCCCATGTGGAAATGCTGGGGCTTGTGTTGGTTTTTAGTGGGTTTGAGGCGCACAGTTAAAACACACACCTCTTTGCTGAGTGATTTTAGGTCTAGCGGTCTCACAGAAAAGCTGGATTGGGGCGTATCTATTTTGACAGCAAATGCCAACCTACAAACAACAAGAAGGAACATTTAAAGTTGATACTATTTTCCCAGTATCTCCAAAACAATGACATTTCTGTCAGAGCACCAACACTTGGGAAGGTGGGCAGAATAAGTATATTCACTGGTCTTCTGAGTCTAACTGTGTGATATTAGGAATGTGTTTCCAATAGGTTTGGATCACTCCTAGGCTCTTAAACACAAGCCGTGTTGGTGACCGGTTTCAGAAATTGCTCTTGTGGCCATGTTGAGTTGGGGTCAATATCTCTAGATTACAGCTAGCAGGCCATGGACGACATGAAAATGTAGAAAAACTATATAATTATACATTTTGCATATCATACATATTATATTGGTGAGTGGGAGACCTCAACAAGCGGCTAGCAGGAAAATGTGGAAAATTACCTTCAGTGAAAGTTTTTGTGAAATTTCACAAAGTACAGCAGTTGTCTTCTGCGACCCTTACACACAAAGATGCCACTGGTAAAAGCGGACCAAGATAAAAATTCCCCCGGTGTTTTCTGATTGTGTGTCTATGAAGAATATATACCTTTTCAAATGTTTTAAGTCGTATAAATGTGCTAGCCGAACTGGTAGCCCCAGGCCACATCTGCAGGGTTCACAGATGCGCTTTATAATTCATATCATCATCATCAGCCATGGAAGCAGGGCAAGTGATTAATTTCAGATCACACTCCCAGGAAGGGCAGGCTTGGTATACTCTCAATCGCTGACAAACTATGCACAACATAGGAAACCTTTTGGAGGTTGCAAATCTTGTTCCTTCTGACTGACTAGCTAGGGCTTTTAAGTTTGATATGTAATAGTGTTTTTGCCTTGAATGGCAAACATATTGCATTCAATAATCGTCGGACCGACCTTACGTAATATAAAACTGAAGGAACGTGAACATGTAGATAAGAGGCAAGTACATATTTTTAATAGAATTGGGGTTTTCAATGGTGGCAAAACAGCACTAATGACCTATTTCAAAATGGCCGCTCGCAGAACAGTGCTTTGAGTAGAACTTTATGGTCTTAGTTGTTAGTCAAAGGCCCATAAGGAAAGACAGGAAAATTGCACATTTGCATGTTCTAATGAACATAGTAATAGGACAGTGCTCTGCCATTCCTCCAGTCAGGCTGGACAAAAGCTCCTATTGAACATAAATATGACTTCTGTGCATGAGCCTAAAATGTACCAAAAAGATGACATTTCCCTCCCATCTCCCAATGGTGGATGGGAACGGTGGACACATATTTACATTTCTCACGTTTTTCTGAGTATAGTGACATTAAGACATGCTGAATGGCTTACCTGGCCATACCCAAAACAGGGCAACACCCCCAAAGTCTAGAGCGGAAAGTGCTCCTTTGTCTGATGTGCTCATCCAGCTGCACAGTTTTACTTTAGGCACATACAATATTTGGTGCTGTGCAGACATAGGGCCATATGTAACAAGCAAATTCGCATTCGCAATTCGGCCTTTGCGAATGCTAATTTGCTAAATGGTATGTATGAAACATTTTTGCTGCAAAATAAGGAATCGCAAAATTTGCCATTCCTTATTTTGTGATTGCACTTAAGGAATCGCAAATTTTGCGATTCCTTAAATGCAATGTATCAAAGAAAAAATAATTGAAAAATGCCCATAAGGATTCGCAAATTACCACCAACTTCTAGTTGGTGGTAAGTTGCGAATTCTTTTAAAAAAGATTTTTTTTTAAATCCAAAGTTGCCATATGACGCTCATAAATGCCCTTAGGGCATGTATGTGCGCCATATGCCCCCACATGTCATTTTCAGGGGTGCAGCAGGGTGTTCTTGAGACACCCGTGCACCCTAGAAAATATTCACAATTTGCGATTAGCAAATTGCTAATATCAAATTTCCCTTTCATTCCTATGGGCCTCTTGGCCCATAGAAATGAATGGGAAATTTGCGATTAGCAATTTGCTAATCGCAACTTAGGAATGTTAAGGAATCGCTAAAAAGAAGCGATTTCCTACATACATACCATTTTGCGATTTCTAAATAGCGATTCCTTAAAAATCGCTATTTAGAATTCGCAAAACGGAACTATGATACATATGGCCCATAGTGTTTCTGGGAAACATGCAGGGCCAAAGCAATCAATCAATCAATTTGCAAAATCTCCATTTGCAAAGTCATGTTGATGGCAGCGACAAAATTACATTATAATATCTACGACGCCCCTTTTTCAATTAGGAAAAGCATTTTGAAATTACAAAAGGGGGTTTGCGATACATTCAAAATTGCAATTAGAAAGAGCGTGAAAGGGATGTCCCCACCAAATTGCGAATCGCAATGAGATGTAGCAATGTTTTGTGTCTTCAAATGCAGTCACAAACCATTGAAATTCGACTGACTCTTATAAGGAGGTGGTAAAAGAATTTAAAAGAGAAAGTTGTCCCACTTGAAGATCTTCCATTTGGAGAGCAGACAATGAATCAGGGACTAGATTTACTAAGCCTCTAAGTCGCCCTTGCGGCACGCAAGACGACGTAGGGCAAAGGCTTATTTGCAATTTACAAAACCATGCAAGGCCTGATTTGCGTGGCCTTCTGTGGCTTTGTAAAGAAATGTAATGCAGCTGCTTGCGCTTCGTTACGTTACATTTCAACGTGGGAGGCATTCCATGGGTGTAGCATGGGTGTTCCCATGCATTCATCAATGGATTTTTGAGCATTCTCAGATTTACTGAAGCTAGTAAACTTGGGAATGCATCAACATGCTGCTCTTTCCCCAGAGGGGTGTAACGAGGAGAAATATATTTATTTCTCCTTGTTATTTCCTCTTACCGCTTTCCACATGTGTTTCATTCTGTAGCACACATAGAAAAAGGAAAATGAGTTTAAGGATTTTTTAGTGCAGGAAAGTATTCCTTACTGCAGGAAAACAATCCAGCCTGTAACGCAGGCTCCCTTGCTCCATGCGTTAGCGCTAGTGCACCAGCGCTAGCAGTGACAGCAGAAATGCTTCATTTCTTTGTT
Organism: Lissotriton helveticus; assembly: GCF_964261635.1. NCBI lineage: Eukaryota > Metazoa > Chordata > Amphibia > Caudata > Salamandridae > Lissotriton > Lissotriton helveticus. The sequence goes on from NC_136059.1 coordinate 1,550,350,913, forward strand.
AATATGATGCATTTCTGCTCTCTCCTTTTCCTGCAGCCCAGCTCAGAAAATTTGCTCGCTGCCCTACGTTGCATGAAAGTTTAGTAAAAATACCCCACAGTAACCAATGCCTTCCTCCATGTATTCCCAAACAGGAAACATTTTATTTTAAAAAGCAATGGTTCCTTTAACCACATGCGCGCTAGCGGTTTTCCCGCTGTGCGCTGCGTTTTTTTAAAAGCCGCGTTACATTACGAGCTCAGCTCATCATGAGCGTACGAGCGTCGTAACTCATGACGAGCTGAGCTCGTCATGAGCGCGGAAGGGGTTAAGGAACACAGGTTGCTTAAAAAAATGGCTATATTCACAATAAAATGGTGCAATGTTGCAGCAAATTTTGCAGTGCTGTGCCATTTAAAAAATGCAGTGATGCACCGTATTCACAAGAATGCAGTGCACCCCTGTGTTTTTTCCCTTGCCCTAACATTTGCTTCCTAGTGCCAACACAGACACTCTTGTGCCATAATGCAAGGGTTACTGCGATGTAGGGATGATTTTCATCATCATTAGAATGTTGTTACTGCTTAGATCATGGTAAAAAGGAAGGGGCAGGTTATGATACAGAGACATATTGAATTGCCTTTCCTAAAGATTGACCTGCTATAAATCTGGTAACTCTCTCGAGGAGAAATGTATATTCGTTGCTAGCTGATGTACATCTGTGGTTGATAAAATAGTTAAATAGTACATGTATATGAAAAATAACATTTTCCTTGAAAAAGCATTTTAATAGGGCAAGATCCACAATGTCAGCTCAAAAAATTCCAGGAGTAGCAGAAGTGACATCACATATGCTGTGACCTCTGGTGTCTTTGCAGGTTTGCCTATTTTCTCAAACCATACCCCCTCTACTGCCTTCTATTTGCTAAAAGGGGACTGAAGAATGGACGAAGAGCAGGAAACTACAAAAAGTGAAGAGGACAGTTTACGTGGTAGTTCACCCACTACTTTTATTACACCTGAATCCTCAGGCAGAGCCGGCTTTAGCGCTGTTGGTGCCAGTGCGACAATCATTTGTGCCCCCCATGACCTCCTCCTTGGATTCCCTCATGACCACTGGGCAAAAGTGCCCATCCTCTCTCCATAGGCACGCTCCCACATACATTTCACTTGTTTTAAAGCACTGGTAAAGGCTGAGTTTACTGATAAGAATGCATGTCTACCAAAACAAACCCTTTTCAGCAACATTGGGAAAAGATAATGAAAGACTGGGAAAAAAAACATAACGTCCCAACCTATTTTATGCAGTTTGCATGCAGCTCTACACTGACAGTTCATAACAGTCACTGTTCTATACTAGGGTTGTATCTTTTGAACTGTAGTGAAAAAAGGATATCTATAACAAAAGCAGTAATCCACTCACCTATCCACATAAAATACAGATCTGTGATCTGTACGGTAAGAGTTCTTTACAGCAGGCCTATTTATGAACTTTATGAACCCTCTGCGCTACTTTATGGCAAGTGAAAGCTGCCACTAGATGAAACTCTGATCTCTCTCCAGCAGGAGCATTATTCGCAAGAGTTAGCCTGACATTTTGAATGCTGCCTGAAAACTGGACATACAAGGAACTCTGCCGCAGATGTTTTTAAATCATACATTATTGCTAAACACAGCACACCTCCTTCCCAGGTTAGTGCCTAGTGCGGCTGCACCAGTTGCACTGCCTTAAAGCTAGCCCTGGGCATTGGGACTTACCAGAGACCAGTACGACATCTGATTCTATGGCTTCTAACTCAGGCCAGGCCCTCATGGTGGAGGATGACCCTACGCAGGAGGTTCCATCTGTTCCTTTGTCTGCCACCACCTCAATTGTCATCTCCACTCTCAGTCCTGCACTCCTGGAAAAGAGCCAACACCCAATCTGTAAATGGATTTGTGTCTCCTTTGCCCCAGGCACCACTTATCCTGCACCGATGTTGCCAGCACTAGTGTCAGAGGATGCATTGGAAGTACTTATGAACCTCCTGTGGGGGATATGGCATTGTTGCATGCCATCCAAGGTATCAGTCAGCAACTGGTCATACGTATTGACATCCTGGATGGCGTTAGATCTGCCCTGTCTGTCATGCAGAGAGGTTCCGCTCTCCTAGTACCTCAACTGACACAAGAGTTTCCAACACTCATACCCCAATTCAAACACCTGACCGCATTCCACAGGGCACCCCATTTCTATTTCAGACCCTATCTCCCCACCTCTCTCCCCCAATCCTCCTGCCTCAACAACCCCCAACACCCTAACACTACCCGTTCACACAAACATTCCCATACTCCAAAACCCACCATTCCTAGCACCTTCTCTCCCCAGAACCACCTGTCCAATCACCCTAAAACCCCCTAAACCATGAGATAAGCTTACCCATACCCCATACCCCACCATTACCTTCACCCTCTGTCCCAAGATCCACCTGGCCCTGTTCTCCCTAAAAAAGCTTTAAAAATGCCCCATCAATCTCAAGACATAGGTGCCTGGGTGAACATCAGTTCCTGGAGGAAGGTGAGTCCCCCGATGGGGACACTGTTCATAATCATCGGAAGGTAAGAACAATGAAAAAATGTTAAAATTGTCAGGACTGTGATAGGGCTCCCTGCATCCAACCCACCACCTTTGACCATGCTTGGCATGGGGTTGGCCGCAGAGGTGCACATGTGTGTATGGGGGTATTGAATGTGTGGGTGTAGTTGTGTGTGTCTGGGTGTTAGGTGTGCTGTGTGTGTGGTCAACACACAGCACCACAAGCACCCACCCTACAACATTTTTTGTTGAGGCATCACAGTACCTGGGTACCGCTGCGAAAATACACAGAGGCCACACAGAGTACCAAGGCAGTACCACAGTACCAAGGTGCCACATTACAACACCCGTATGACAACCTGGGTAACCCTTCTATACCCCCTTATGCTTTAATATTTATTTGTTGCTATTTGGCAGCCGCAATATTTCAATTGATGTTCTGGCCAGCCAATCAGACTGTGTGTTTTGACCTCGCAGCACCGAGTACTCAACGGTATTACCCACTCCATGCTTTTTTTTGGGGGGGTGTCGGGGTATCTCAGTACCCCTGGGAAAATACACGGAGCCATGCAGAGTACCAGGGCGGTACTGGGGCACCATGGTGTCATAAAAGAAAAATTAATTGAACCCGAAAATATCCCTCTACAACCGACGGTACTCATAGTACGGCCCATGGGCCGCGAGCGGCCCGGCAGACCTTCCTAGGCAGCCCACAGACCTTTTCCACTGAACCACATTGTAGCTGCTGGGCTACCCGACGCTCTCACAAAAGAGGGCCGCAGGAGCATGCACAATAACAACTTTCATGCGCATGCTCAAACGGCTCTCTTTTGTGTTTCTCAAGAGCCTCAGTGACAGTGCACACCTGGCGGGAAGCAAAGGCCCCTTTAAAGTCAGCTGCTGCACAATCACAGCTGACTTTTATGAAGCCTTCTGAAAGCTTCCTGCTGCATTTGGCGATGACGTCGCAGCCCTCAGCCTGCTGTTTTGAAAGCCATATGTAGCCTTTGGGAACTGCAGCAGGGGGACTCCCGTTGATCGAGCCAGCCTGTGCACCTCCTCAACCCCCACAGACCATCTTCTTGGCCAGCCTGCTTGCTGCCAGCTTGTCTTCCTCGCCCTCCTTCAGGTCAGTGATGAGCTTTTTTTTGGGGTGTTTGTTGGTCAGTTTTAATGTGTGCTGGGCCAGGTATAGGATACATTACCACCAGGGGCGCAACTAGACCCGAACTTCGTTTTGGGGGAGATAAACTCCCAGCCAGGGCTAGACCTATCACTGGTTGCACACAGTGCAACAGTCTTTTTAGGCACCCCTCCCCCATTTTCTCCTTCTCCATGAATTCCCTCACTACCACTCACCAACAATGCACCTCATCTCTCAATAGCACCTTTCTGACAAGCATTTCATGTTTTTTATAGCGCTACTCATAATTTTCTCACACTCAGTTCTGTGATCTGCATGGTCCACGTTCTTTGTAGGCACAGTAACCCTCTGCGCTGTGTGGGTGACAGGAGTGCCCATGGGAGTGCATGGTGAGCGACACAACAGTGTGAGAGTAGGGTAAGAGGAGTGACTGCTGGATGAGTGAGATGACCATATGAATTTGGGTGCGGATGTAAGTGCAGAGTGGGATGAATTAATACATGGTTAGTGATACGTTTGTTTGAGTGAGATTTCAGATTGAGCACTGTGGGGGACAGGTGAGTGAAGTGTCACATTAGTGCAGGGTGAGTAGTGTGCTCGTGTAGACTGCATGGTTAGGGATAGGGTGAACAACGCAAGTGCACTGTGAGTGCAGAGTGATCAATGTGAGTGCAGGGTTAGCGGGTGAATAGTGTGAGTGCATGGTGATCAGTGTGAGTGCATTGTGAGCGCTGTGAATGCAGGATGAGCATGAAAGTGAAGGGCAAGAATGAGGAGCGAGTTATCTAAATGCAGGGTGCATTCCCCAACACTTGAAGTAACTCAGCATGTTATTGATGGTGGCGTAGGGTTTGAGATATAAGATAAACTATTGCTATTATGGCATTTATCAGGAATCTAGGGTGGAGGAAATAAATAATGTGCTGATCCTGCAACAAACTTCCAGTCTTATGATTAGGGTTGCCTGTTCATTATTTTGATGTCCCAGATGGTACAAAAATAAGCTATCACCTAAAGCCATATTTTCAGTAGTTATCTGTGCATACTTAGAACAGCAAATATAAATTGAAAGCACTTTTTATTGTGTTCTAGGGCTCCCTGAATGATCCATGACTGATAATTAAATGGAACAAAGACAGAAAAGTCCCATTACAAATGAATACATGCATTTTTATTTATTACCCTATTTAGTGTCAAGACAGTCTTTGCAGACTCTTTAAACAAATGCCTGGCATTTTTATTTTGAAAACCCTACTTTATATTCCTTTTCATGATATACATTTGCACATTACAGTAGTAAAAGTAAAATACAAATGTAAGGCAGAGTGGGGGGCCGGGAAACAACTGTTACAATGCATGCATTACAACGCATGCTTTTACCCCGCATGCCGTTGCAACAAAAATGGCTTGATGCAGGTGGTATAAGGTGTTGGATTGAACTCCAACACCTTCCCTACTGTTGCACAGACTGGAGTTGGAATAGTAAATTATACTATTCCAAAATCCAGCCCACCCCAAGCAGCAAGTTAGGGTAAAAAATTGTGTTGCAACTGCATGCGAGGTAAAAGCATGCATTGTAACGTCATACAACCTGGGGGCCAAGTGGGTTCAGGAACCAGAAAACAACACTATGCCTCAGTAACCAGTTTAGAAAGGTATGTAAATATGCAAATGGTCTTTAAAGACCTGTGAACAACTCGAACATGTTGGAGATGAGACTCCAGACACTGCAAAGTGGAGCCCACAGCAGCTCGAGCTGCAGCAGCACGGGTGGGGTTAGGGCTGAAGTCCTTTTCGCCCTATGGGCATTGCGCACCTGCTACCCAGGCTATTATAAAATGTTTGGATCTTAAAATATATAGGAGGGGAGATGCAGCCCCAAGCACTGGGAATTAAATGTAAAAAAACCTTGAACTGTCTCATATACTGTGTGTTTGTGAGTGAGTGTGTGCGTATACACAATTGCATGTCTATGAAAGTATGTGTGTGTGCATGCTTGGGTGTGCACGTGAGTATGCATAAACATTTTGCCCATTGCCCACCGTGGTGCAATAAATAATTCTGAATGCATTAAAGTCAAAGTAAGCGCAGAGAAGAGAGGAACCAATGCAAGTGAATACATGCAACATTATGCTACAGTACAGACGTAACCAACCCACTTGCCTCCTCCTTGTAGCTTTATAGTTACATCTGTTTTTGAAATACAGCACTTTAAGGTAATGTTTTGAAAGGGTGGAGCTTTTTCTTGACTCTAGACGCCCCGCCCCCACTTACACTGCCCCACCTAACCCTACCCCTACTTGCCGGCCCATCGGTGAAGCCCTCGGCCACAAACCAGACTTTATTGTTGGTCCTGAGGTAAAGTTTGTGAATACCCATGCTCTACAACATCCCATAACACCAAGGATGTCAGGGTAACCCTTTTCTCCCCTGTGTCTCTTCATGTTGCGGCCAGCTAATCAGCCCATGCATTTTGACCATGTGGCACGGCAGCAGTTCCGTATCCTGAAATGTCTATACATTTTGAACCATAATTTCTCAAAAACTACTAAATGGATTTCCACCAAATGACAAAAAGCACTCTTACTGTGTAAATATCACGCTCCCTACCAAATTTGGTGTAATTCTATTCAGCCATTTTGGCAGTAGTGCTGTTCAATATTCCTTAGGGAAATTGCATGGAAAAATGCTAATTTTGCCCCCTCCCCCCATTTTTTCTCGAACTTTGCTAGATCGATCACTCAAAAACTTTCCAGAAAGGAGTTGAGGAGGATGAACCTTTTTTCAGAAAGTTTCATTAAGATTTGTCAAGGCACTGACCTTCTGCATGTGGTCCCTGCATTTCCAAGCTGAAAAGTGAAATCTCCAGTTTTGGGAATACTTAAAAAAATTATCAACTTTGCCTAGCGTCATACTATACAGACCTCCGGAAACATAGCATTAATTATTTCTAAGCATTTCAGGTGGGCTGCTGTAATCCATGCAGACCCCTCATAAAACTGGAGGTGACCCTGCCCACATTAGGGCACCACCGTGCATGAAAATATATTTAAATTAGCCACAATGGGCAGCAAGGGACACTCCTTCACAAAGCAGTGAATAATAAATAAGCGGCTCTGTTCGCTCATTAATTATTGTTTTTCTCTCTCTCTTTCTCTCTCTCTTTCTCTCTCTCTCTCTCTCTCTCTCTCTCTCTCTCTATATATATATATATATATATATATATATATATATATATATATATATATATAATTTATTTATTTATTTTCACTGAAAAAAACATAGGTTTCAGGGACGCTATAGTTACAAATTAGCATTTAAAAAACCTTTGAAATTCACTGAAAAAAACATAGGTTTCAAGCCCGCGCTTCATTTTTTAAATTTTATCGACAGTATCCGCGCGCCCAGCGTGAATTCTGCAGTTTTAAAAAAATGCTTTTTTTGGCCCTGGGGGTCCTTGTGGGACCCCCTGAACATGCCTAGGGGGTCAGGGTGTTTCTAACCTGCCCCCTTTTCTTGTTTTTTTAACTTTTATTTTACTATTTTCTTGTGACTCTGTTCTACTGAGTAACAAGATGGCTGCCAACACTTCCTGGTTTCGAGTGTTGCCAGCCAATCAGAGTGAAGCTCAAAGTCGGGAGGATTCGCGAACCCACCACGTCCCTAGATATCAACAATTTTCTCTTTCTAATTTTGCAGGAACTACTGACCAGATTTACACAATTACAAAAAAAGGTCTCTTTCTGAACCAAGGGCTACCTTGTTGCCAAATTTGGTATAATTCTGTTCAACAGTTCGGGCTGTAGCTTTGTCTAAAGCTTCCTATGGAAATTAACATGGGGAAAACTCATTTTAGGACCCTCCTTTTTTCTTGGCCCCTGCTTGTCGAATTACCCTGAAACTTTCAGGACAGGAGCTGACCGGAACGGGCCACTAGTTGTGAAAAATGTGCGAAGATTTGTCAACTGGTGCCAAAGTTATTGGGAAAAGAAAAAACGCTTTTTGAATAGAAATGAGGTCCTAACTATAACTACCTACTGGCGACCGCCAGTAGGTAATATATATATATATTTCAAACAAGAGATTACTAATGACAGAGCGCTTTGCCATCTGGTGATTACATCAGATGGGCGGAATACAGCCCAATTATCACATTAATAGAACAAAGAGATGCCGCACTCCAGTAATACTGATTTAAGGGTCTTTTTTCACCACTATCACCAACGCGTTTCACCACACAGGCATGTTCACAATACACACAAAAATTGTTACATACAATTTGCATGACCTAACAATGAGCTACTATCAAAACATCAGAAGCTGGAAAGCGAAATGCATCATCATTGATGAGGAAGCCAGCTATCTAATGAATGACAATCCATTAATTCCTACTATTGATTTCCTACCCAAAGTGCACAAAACTTTGATAAATCAACCCTGCAGACCTATCATTTCAAGTTGTGGCTCACTATATGAGAACATATAAGTATATATTGACAGTATCCTAGCACCTATGGTAACAACACTCAATTCTTACATAAAAGATACAGGGGATTTCCTGAAGTATTTGGCCTACATCACCTGGCACAATGGTCCATTACTGGCAACAATTGATGTAATTTCATTATACACATCAATAAACCATGAGGTAGGACTGATCGCTATGAAATACTTTCTAGCAGAATGGAATGTCCAATATCTGGAATAGTCAGAAGCCATACTAGAAATGAGAGAGCAATGCTTACGCAATAAAACATTTTGTTTGATAAACAAATGTACTTACAAACCTGTGGGACAGCCATGGAAGTTTCCTTCTCCCTGAGCTATGCGAACCTCACCATGGGATGGTGGGAGAGGACGGTAGCCTGTGGAGAAGACAACGAGAAATGCATAGACAAAGTCCCCCTCTGGCTGTGTTTCATTGATGACTTATTCATAATTTGGAATGGAACAAAAAATTATTTCCAGGAATATTTTTCCCTTTTAAACCAAAATGATGTCGGTCTATCATTCACACACAACATCAGTGACAATGAAGTGCAGTTCCTGGATCTCACGGTCTACATTGAGGATAATCATATAAAAACAACTGCATATAAAAAAACAACTGCTTCTAACAGCATCCTACATGGAACCAGCTTTCATCCTCGTGCTCTAAAGAAAAGCATACCATATGGTGAATTTCAAAGGATGCGTAGAAACTGCACCGATGATAATGTCTTTAAAGAGAAATTGAAAGAAACTAATAAAAAATTGAAACAAAGATGTTATAGAAAACAAGATATTGAGAAAGTAAGAAAAAGAACGGAGAACCTAACACAGCTAGAAACATTAACAAACAACCGAAGGAAGAATGATGAGAACAACAAAAAATAAGATTCATATTGACATACAATAAAGAGCAAAACTCGATAAGGAATATTGTGAACAAATACTGGAATATAGTAAGGAAAGATCGAGACATTGGAAACAATCTGAGTATGAACCTAGACATTTCTTTCAGAGAGGCAGCATCGCTAAAAAATAAATTGACTTGAAGTTATTTCACGAGATCACAAAAAGAAACATGCCTATCAGATCGCCATAGAGGATTCACTAAATTGACAACTGTAAAGCCTGCAAAATTGGGAGAAACATAAAGCACTTTACGGACTACAAAAAAACAACTATTTAGCATCACACACAGGATCACGTGTGAGACAAATTATGTAGTCTATATGATCACTTGTTACTTTGGGAAGCAATATATCAAAAGCACCATCTGTCCTCTGAGGAAAAGGATATTGGAATATATCAGAGCAATTATGAATGGCGATACCAACGACGCCATGACAAAACACTTTGAGACTCATGAGAACTATACTTGGAGGAACATGAAATACAGTGGAATAGCACATGTCCCAATCCATGAGAGAGGAGGAGACAGGACATTGAAACTAAGACAACTGGAATCTAAATTAATCATCAAATTCAGAACCAAACAACCTGTACGCCTCAACGCTGAAGAAGACCTGTTTGTCCACTTGTGAAAACTGAACAAGAAATAATTGGGCACAAGTATTCTGAATGAATCAATCAAAATGAGCTTTATTCGATTTTGAAAAGTAAAAATCATAAAAGCATACATATAGTAAAACGATATATTGCCATATATTACATTAAAAATACTCATTTATGGGCAGCTAACATTGTGAAAAATTCTAAAAAGTTGATGTAATTATTTAGAGAAATATTATTGGTCCCTTTGGTAGGCATTCCAAAACATATCTCATAAAGTTCAGATGTTAACAGCTTTCCTTGTCCTCAAGACATTCTTTAGGAAACCCACCATAGACCCAATACAGTAGTAGCTTTCGAGCATCTGTAGATGTATGAAAGCAGGGCGACATTGTCTCCATCCACCCTGTTTTAAAAGTGGTTTTAACCATCTTCGCCTCTCTTTAGTATACAGCTTACAGAATAATATTCTGAATCAAATATATCCTCAGAAACTATCAAGCACAATTATGGGTGATAACTAAGCCACTCAGGTGCAATGAGATCAATCAACAGGTTGAATTACAGCCACTCAGGCGAGACAAATGTCTTGGACTAAATAATCTCTCAGACACTGCAATAAGACATTATCATTGGACTGTCCAATGAAGGACCAACTACAGTGTATTCAAATACATTATTTTGGTCAATGAACCATATAATAAGGCACTTAGACCTTCTATATATGCAGGTGAGAACTTGCAAAAATCCTGAACTGAAACAACCATATATGTGCGGAAACTTCATGCTTACAATAAGAGGATACAACAAAGTTACTAACTCGTAAAAGAATGGAATGAAAACACTGTAAATAGTTGTAAAGATATTTAACAATTTTTCTGTGTATTGTAATTGATACTACATATCCCACAGTGCCTCATAATGGGAAAATGCGAAAAGTAGTCTAAATTGAAAATGGTGAGCAGACTTCCCTAACCGTGAACAAGCCTGTGTGGTGAAACGCGTTGGTGGTAGTGGTAATTAAAACCCCTTAAATCATTATTAATGGAGTGCGACATCTCTTTGTTCTATTAATATTTATATATATATGCCGTTTGGACACGCCCACAGGGGCATGCTCTTTAATAAGGAAGTGCACGCAAGGTTCCCAGAGTGAACAGCTGCCATTGATGAAGGGATGATGATCCCGAAACCGGTCTGGCAAGATGAAGGAGAGATGTCTGTGCCCGAGTGCGTCTCCTGCTGCATCTGATCCTGAATGAAATGGATGCAAATTTTTGACTGTGTTGCTGCTTCCCACAGAGGGCTCAACTAGAGTGTTGGGATATATATATATATATATATATATATATAGCACACCAGTCCAAACTTTGTATATCAAGAAGGCGCTGACTCCTTGAACAAGTTTCCAAAGTAATGTCTCTTTATGCAGATTACAGCATAGACGCGTTTCGGCGGTATTCAACCGCCTTGCTCACTACATCTATCATTCACATAATCCACTGTTAAAATACTGTTGAGTTTGACAAGCTTCAACTGGTTCAGCATGTTGTTATGGCAACGAGTCATGTCACTACAAACAACATAGAACAGTTCTTCTATGTTCTAACATGGTGCATATAAAAGTTGTATGTACATCTATATTATGTCAAGTCTGTGTCAATGTTACTTCACATTATACCCACAAGAGGCTGTAATGAAATTTGAGAAGAATTAAATTACTAATACAAGCATTAAATAAAATTACACAATATATAAGGTGTATGTTTCAACATAAATAAAATGTGACAAATATTAAGAATTAAAGTTAAATTAAAAACAAAGAATGTAATTAGTGTTATGCAACTCTCTTGTGTGCGTGCGCGCTCAGTCGTGTCTTTCTCAATTCTACCTGTAAGATAGTCTCCTACTGTGAGATCGAGATTCAGCCATTGCTAAGTAGTGTGTTGCTTGCCCTAGTGGGCATGTCTGATTATAGCAAGGCTCTCGCATATGCCTGTTCCATTCAGGTTGATTCGATCTGGGTGGTTTGAACAGGGCATGTGTCCCCAAACCTGCCTGAGCTGTCTTACCCCAGTGGATCTTCTCCCAAGCTCAATTTCTTTGGTGATCAGAGACAACCTTAAAAGATAGGTGAGGCTAATGGTGGGTGAGGGAGCGCTTTTGTGGCTGCTAGAGTGTAACACTACCTATGTGTCTAAGTGGTGCAATTCTATTCAACTAATTAAGTGACTAGGGTGCTTTGTCAAACCGTGAATATGTACATGTAGTGTGGGTGAACGTCAGTTATGTAAAGGAATGGGTCGAAAGTTGCGGGACAGGCAGACTAGGACTAGAGGTGCACATTAAGTGCCTCATCCACATTTAACCCGTTAGGGATCTTGGAGTTTAGTAAGATGATATATCTAGACTCCAGTCTTCTTAATGCTAATTGATGATTCCCTCCCCTGGTGTTCTTGGATATACTGTTAATGACAAAGTATTTTAGGTCATCTGTGTTTCCTGCATGTTGCGAGTTTATATGTCTAGCGACTGGATATGCCGGGTCATCATTGATTATTGCCCTAAGATGTTGAAGTATTCTTAGGTGTGCCTGATGTATCGTGCTTCCCACATATCTTTTCCCACATGCGCATTGTAACACGTACACGGCAAATTCTGTTTTGCACGTGTAACTCCCTCTGATGGAATAGAGTGAGCGTCTGAAAGGTAGCTTGACTGTGGTGGTATTTGTCCTGTGTTTGCAGGCTTTGCACTTGGTGCACTTCTGAAAACCTTTCTGGGTCTGAAGCCACGTGGTAGTTGTGATATTTGTGGGGGCATTGCACACTAGTTGGCTCCTCATGGATTTTGCTTTCCTGAATGTTACTGAAGGAGATTAGATTTATCACAGATGGGACCTAGTGTTGGATCGCTCCGAATCAAAGGCCAGTGCCTGGTTAGAATCTTGCATACATTTGTGTGATATGTGTTGTATCCTGTGATCAGTCTGGGGTTATGTCGTGTGGTTTACTCCCCGGTGGCTGGGGCTCCCTCTTTCCTATTGTTGTTATTTACTTTTTTTAAAAGGAGATCTTTCCTGTCTTTTCCCTCACACTTAAGTTCTGCTTTCTTCAATGTTTCCTTAGTGTAACCCCTGTTCCTTAGTTGCATGAAGAGGTTTTCTTTGGCATCCGCTAAATCCTCCTTCCTGCTGCAGTTGCGCGTCATTCTGAGACACTTCGCATATGGTATAGATTCCTTCAGTTTAGTCGGGTGAAAGCTCAGCGCATGTAATATTACGATACCCGCTGTGGGTTTCCTGAAGGTGCGGGTTTCAATTTTATTGTCTACCACAAGGAGTTCTAGGTCAAGAAATTGGATAGTGGAGGTGCCCGAGGTGCATGTGAATTTTAGGTTCAAGCTGTTCTCATTGAGCTGTGTTGCAAAGTCTACCGCACTCTCTATGGAGCCCTCCCATAAGAAGAAGATGTTGGTGAGGCACCAGTCAGTCATCTCTAGTAACATGCAAGTGTGTTGGTGAAGGCTCATCGGTCTTTTACCTAGGTAGTGTTGCAGTGCTCTTAACCCATCCCCGTGCCTTATGCTTGTGTAAAGTAACTGTACATCTAGTGTCATAAATACATAGTCTTCTTTCCAATCGACATTATACATTTTAGTCAGGAAGTCCCCAGTATCTTGTATAAACGCTGGTAGTTCACGCACATAGGGTTGCAAAAAGTGATTTATAAAAATACTCGTGTTTTCAAACAAACTTCCTATGGCGGAGATTATTGGTCTTCCGGGTGGCTGCTGTGCGTTCTTGGGCACTTTTGGTATTAGATATAGTTGGGGGGTGATGGAATACTCGTTTTTAAGAAATTCAAATTCTGGTTTGCTGATTAGCCCCAAGTCTCTCCAGCGATAGAGTTCATTGTGGTACCTTTCTTTTATTCTAAGTGTAGCAGACCTATTAATCCATAGGTCTCCCACCCTTGGCACAGATGTTGGGGCTGAACGATATTCAGCAAATAATATTTTTCGCAGTTTTTTTGTTGAGTAATTTCACTTTGAACTTCATGTATTTTTATCAAGGTTCAATTTATTCTTTTCATCCACATATGTTTTTATTCACATATTTTGAACCATCTTCAAACGCTTTTATATAGTTCCAATGCATTTCGGTGCCTCATGCACCTTCATCAGGGAAAATCTGAAAAGTGCAAATAAACATACTTAATACCCAATACTCTATCTATCCCAGTATGTGCTGGCTTCGGTCATTTACGCGCTCGCTGATGTTCTAGGTACGTGTAGTTACTGCTCACAGGGTCCCCTTTTTTAATTTTTTAAATTTTTTTTAGTAATGGTTACACTCCAAAGGTTCTCGCGTTTTAATCAAATGAGCCGCGTGTAACCGTTTATATTAAACTCGGCCGCCTAACTGCTAGCTGGGTGTCTGCTCCTAACGTGCTCTATTTAAACGTGATTCATCTTACCTCGCGTGCGGTTCTAACGCGGCGTCCTTTCTCCTCATTGTGTTCGTTCGGTCTGTGTTACAGGACCGGTATGCAACGGGTATTTACGCTGTGTGCGTTACGCGCATTGGTGTTAAAGGTTACACACTTTTTTTTGTATGTATAACTTTATTAACTATCGGGTACCTGTCTCTAGGAGTCTAACGCTGCGCATGCTCCAGCCAGTGTCCATGTAAACAATAATGTTGTATCCATATATCACTATTGATATCAAGAAACAAGTAAATTAATTTAAACCTGCGAAACATAATAGTTGATTTCCATGTTACAATGTTAACATTGAAACGGTTACAGATAACATAAAAATTCTATCCGATCGTTAAGCCCGTTAGGCTTGAGACTGTTAAGATGACAGATCCAGTAATTTTCACGTTTGAGTAAATTCTTCTTGTTGAGGGGACCCTCAACTCTAGGGACTAATTCCAGGATACAGGCCCGCAATTGATTGATGTGATGTCGTTTTTCCAAAAAGTGTGTTGTTGTATAGCTCCTATATATCCTTATATCGTGTTAAGTTAGCATAGGTACATTTGAGATTTAAACGCCATTTTTCCTTTCTTGCAACTTCTGCACACGACCCTTAATTGTTGACTTAGCTTTCAACCTAGTGGTTTGCCGTGGTGTATGTGAGAATAATATGTTATTGCTCTGATATCAGTCTTGTTTAATAAAACATGTCTGCACGGAGAGTGCTGAAGTTTCAGGAGCAACACGATATGGAATTGTTATGAGGTCTGATCTCCACGCCTTCATAGTCATAACACAAGTGCAGCCTTTGCCAACTTGGGCTTGAGGCGGGATTGATATTGCTTTGCACGAGAATTGTTAACACACTTGATGCGGTGCACATGCAGAGAGAGCTGGTGTATGCTGATGTGATTCCTTCATGCTAGGACACTAAGGTATGGGCCCGCCCTAAAACAACCCAAAGAGACCTTCTTAGATAATAATATAATATATGTGTTAGGGAGGGTGAGATATAAGTGTTGTTAACTCTTATTCATTACAGCATGTTAACATGCTGTCACCATTCGCTTTTTATGTCTTAGTAACTATGCTGATAATTTTGCTACTGATAATAAGTATACTTGTATTATCAAAGATACTGCGCCTGAGAAGACGGCATTAGTAAATAAACATTTCAAATGCACATGTGTCTTCTTTACTCCATGTTCTGGTTTGTAATGATAATATAACGAAAGAGTGTTCATGAGTCCCACGTACCCTGAGGTACTGTAAGTTCATGTTCTGGTTTGTCTAAACATTGGGTTTTTGATATGTCCAATGAGACACTGTAGCTAGCTCGGTAAGGGGTGAGTTGGTTGCTAAGGTAAGTTTTGGGACACCCTAATTTGCCGAGGTTCCACTCCTCTGTGCACAGTTCTGTGTGAGTACAGAAACCCTGCAACATGGCGCCCAACGGTTTCGGTGGTCTTATATCATGACACTCGAGTAGTTTATCGTTCATGCCTTAACCCCTTCACGTCCGTTTCCGGAAAACGGGGTGTCGGTGAAACCTACCTATTTTTTGAAATAGGTCTTTATTCAAGCTTGATTCTTTCTTAAACGGTTTCTTTGAATTACTACCCAGTTGTGCTACAAAGTATTCTTTGTGTTTTCTTATTTCCAATTCTGTAATGGCGGCAGCGGTGGCTATTGCGCAGCATAGTCGCGTAGCGGTACGCAACCATCTTCAGACGTACCAAGTCCCAGTAGATGGGATGGCTGTGATTTTCGTGGTATGTGCAGATCCGGCGTTTCCTTACGAGTTGTTTTACTCTTGGGTTACGTTTCCGGCTGTGGACGCTAATTCTGGTTTGTTCCACTCCTACACCGCCTCGGATGTCCCGGCTGAATATACGCCGTACAGGGCATTGGAAATACCTATTGATCATTGGCAGCATCGAGTTTGGTTTGATGGCGCCCTCCCCCACTCTATGTCCCCTGCGAGGTTAGGCCCACTCTCAATTCCAGGTACTAATTGGCCTGCGTTGGGTGGCTTTACCCCGCACCCGAATCACGGGGCTTGCACCCTGGCAGAAATTCGCAGGCTGCATGTAGTTTCCATTTCCGTGATTCGTGCTTTAGTGCAATACATCGGTCGACATCTTCCTGGTGGTCCCCAGGGGGGTGCGGCCGCTCCCCTGGAACGAGGCGGAATGCGTCTCAATCCAGTGATGGTAAATTCGGTTTTTGGTGCGCGTCCGGTTGACAACGATGACTTCCCATTCTGGCTAGCAGAGAAGTTTGATCAACTGGAGGCGGTTTTTCCGAATTCTACTCCTGCTGATAAACATAGAATGTTGACGATTACTCTACCGAAGGATATTACTCCTGAACTTGCTGACTGTGACAGCTGGGGAAAAACATTTGCGGCAGTTTATACAAGGTGCTTCGGCACCCCGTCTATGACTGCCCTGCCTGAAATCGTTAGACGTGTTCAGAATGATCACGGTCCAGAGGCAGCGGTTGAATTGGGTATGCGCCTGTGTGGTTCTTTTGAGATTGTAAGTGATCTCATTCTCTCCAATGTTAAAGGAGATGCAGTTAACTTTCAGGTGTCGAATGCTTTGGCTGCTCTGCCCGATGCCGACAAACCCCGCCAGTTAGCAAAGATTGTGGTGGCCGCTTATAAAACGATTGGCCGCACAAGTAGAGGTCTGAAATATTTTCCAGTGAAGGAGAAAAAACAACCACAGGGACAATCTGCAGTGACAGATGCCCAGCCCAAGTCCAAGAAACAAAATTGGCCTAAAAAACAGACACAGGGGAAGCAGACAACGCAGACTCAGGGTACTTTTCCTGCAATACAAGCTCCTGCGCCACCCGAAAAAGTTTATGATTTGCGCGACCGCGCGATGATTAAATCGCCTGATCGTTTTCAGGGTTCTGATCAACGCTCTCCTCGTTCCTTTCAGGACACATCGGCCCCGAAGACCGGTGGAGGAGGAGGGGGTGGACGTGGACGTGGTGGCCAACAAGGACGTGGCCAGTCCCGCCAGACGGACGGCGCAGTGAAGCAGGAGGATTCTACGCCTAGGCGTCCGCAGTTTGCGAAAAAGAAAGTCGCAGCCTTAACAGCGCATCGATATGCCACAGATAGTGAGAACGCGGCTTCGGAATCTGACGTGGGCTCTGACCTTGCTGGACAGCGCGGCGGAGATAACCATAGTCAGAGAGGCGCTGCGTCCACTACTGAGGGTGACAGCGACTGATGTCTACGTTGTGATAGAAACAGCGGATACTAGACTCGCTCCCCCTGAAAGACTATATGAAATTGTCCTGTTAATTGAAGGTGACATACAGCGTACCGTTAAAGGTGTATTTTGGGAGAATCTGTCTTCTACATATGATATTTTACTTTCGGAGGCTGACTGGCCCCCACCTTTTGTGCTCGCGGCGCCGCGAGGGGAGGAGGTAATCCTACCCAGTTTCGCGAACACTGTCTCGAAAGAGCATGCGCAGCATTTTGCAGAAGAGTGGGCTCGGGCTCTCGCGCCGGCTCTGTACCGTAACCAATGTGGTTGGGATAAATTGTCGCCTTGCCACGAAATTCCGTTGCGGACTCAGCCGCAGCCTCAACCTCAATATCCCATTCGGCGTGAAGCAAAATCTTCCGTCGCGGAAATCCTTGAACAATTGGAATATCAGGGAGTTATTGAAACGTGTGTGTCACCGATGAATAATCCACTTTTTACTGTGAATAAACCTGACGGATCATATCGTTTAGTTTTGGATTACCGGCATTTGAACTCGCATTGCCGTAACTGTGCAGTACAGAATACCCACGGCTCTGCCCTAGTGGATAGTCTCGTGCGTAAGCGTTTCAAGACAACGCTTGACATATCCAATGGTTTTTATGCCCACAGTTTGGACAGCTTTAGCTCCCAATGGACCAGTTTTACAAGCGCTGGAGTGCAAAAGCAATTCCGGCGTCTTCCAATGGGCTACAAGAATAGTCCTGGTGTATTTACCGCTCAAATTGTCTCTATTCTGGAGGCACTCGACCCTGATGCTTTTTCGTATGTGGATGACATATATCTCACAGACGACGATATTTGGGAGCATCTGTGTCGTGTAAATTCTCTTGTTTGCAACTTCGCAGACATGGGTTACAAATTCAACTTTGCAAAATCGCACATTGCTGAACACACAGTGTTGTTTTTGGGCTATGAGCTCAACAATGAAGGTAGAGGTTTGGCTCCTCACTTCTTGGAGAAGTGCGCACAATTGCGCGCACCAACAACTCTGAAAAAATTACAATCCTTACTGGGCTTTTTGAATTTCGGCAGAACTTACATTCCGGAATATGCCCAGCGTATCAAGCCTTTGTATGCTTTGATACAACCAACTTTCTCAAAATCATGCTGGCTGCCTGAGCATTCAGCAATTTTGCAATCCTTGCAGGCTGATCTGCTCGCTTCTAAATATTTACTGACTCGTGATAACCACACCAACCTGGTCATAAGAATAATTCCTGGGACGGTGGGTTTCACTTACCTCACTTTTAATGAAGGTGACACAGTACCTATTGCTTACAAGTCACACTTGTACACCTCGGCTGAGATGCGGTTTCCCACCATAGAAAAGGTTTTAACTGCTGTACAGATGGCTATTCTAAAGGAACGAGCTCTGTCACAGGGGAAACGCATGCTAGTGGTAACACCCTGTCCTCATTTGGAGGCAGTCACGAAAGCCAGTGTACCAAATTCGAAAGCTTTGCACCCTCGGTGGATTCAGTGGGCTGCGTCATTGTCATCCTCGGATGTCATGTTTATTTTTGACGCTTCCTTACGGTCGCAGGAGTTCTTGCAGTATGAATTCGTTCACCCTGCTCCTCTGGCGATGCGACCTTTGGAGGACTTCCATTGCATCATTTACACTGATGGGTCGGCGCAGGTTGCGCATGGCTCTAAACATGCCTACGTTTCCGCATGCGCCATTGTGGTCGGTGCTATGTTGAATGATGAGTTCATTTCCAGGGAGGTACACACGTTGCCCCTGGGCGATTGCACCGCACAATTGGCAGAGCTTCGTGCTCTCTTACTAGCTTTGGAGTACGCAGATCCAAGTGTTACTACTCTAATTGTAAGTGATTCTTACTACTGTGTCCAGTCTTACAATGAAAACTTGTTCTTTTGGATTCAAAATGATTTTCATGATTCCAAGGGTAGCACAATAAAACATAAAATGATCTGGGTTCGAGTGGCAGAGCTTAAGGCTATGTTGCCACTCGTTTATGTGATTCATACTCTCGGTCATCAGCGCGTGGGAGTTCACGCTTTTGGCAACTCGCTTGCTGATGAAGCAGCGAAATCAGCAGTATCTACATACTTAGTTGCAGCAGTTACTAGGTCTAAAACCAAGATTGATAGCGACATCTTGGCAGCGATTGCTGCCTCTGAGAAGGGAAGTAAACATCCTTCGGGATTCCCTTCGAAGTATAAATACCACTTAAGTCCCGAAAAGGTTCCTTTTGTGACAATTCCTGATGTTGGGGAACGGCTGATTCCCAACTCGGATCGCAGAACAGACTTGATTACAGCGGCTCATGAAGGTGTGGCGTCTGCGCATGCGGGCGTCTCAGCCACTGTAACGCAACTACAACAACGTTTCTGGTGGCGGGGACTGTACAAACAGACGCGTGATTATGTCCTTCTTTGTGACATATGCCAGCAGATTAAACCTTCAACTGCTACGCGTCCGCCTCAGACTCAGTTGTACATTTCTAATAAACCACTAGGCTGTGTTTATTTAGATCACTGCGGTCCATTTTCATCTGATACTGCGTATAAATACATCTTAGTAGCAGTTGACTCATGCACACGCTTTGTTTGGGTATGGCCACATCGCAGCGCTGATTCCCGGACTGTCATCAGAGATTTGCGTATCTTTGTAGGGATTTTTGCCTGTGGTACCTTCCATTCGGATCAGGGTCCGGCTTTCGCCTCTAAGGCGTATAAGGATGCCATGACTTCGATGGGGGTCCAAGTCAAGTTTTCGTCACCCTACAGACCCGAGGGTAATAGTGTAGTTGAACGAATGAACCGTGATTTAAAGCAATCTTTGACAGCCCGAGTTATAGGCACTGGCAGAAATTGGCTGGCTCACCTCTATGGCGTGCAGCGTGCTCTTAATAATCTCCCTAGAAGGTCTCTGGGTGGGCGGACCCCATACGAAATGCTCTTTGGCATCAAGATGTTCGTCCCTGACCTTGACGGTCTAGACTCGGTGGTTCGCGCCACTTCCTTTGACGCAGATGAACATTGCAATGTTTTACAGAATCTACAAAAGACGAGAGACACTCTTGCAAAGGAACATTTGCCCTCCACGTCGGATGATGCGTTGCAGATCCCGGTAGTTGGCTGGCTACCCCGAGTTGGAGAACTGGTTCGAGAGAAGATCGACAACAAGAAAGAGTTTGGTCCCTCCTATCGAGCTCCGGTCCCAGTGCTTGGAGTGAAGGGCACAAGAACAGTCATTTTACCACCACTTCCAGGTCGTAAGGAAAACAGGTTTATTTCTATTGACAATGTCAAGATACACAGAGTGGCCGATTCTTCTTAGCATGACACCGGCTGTTTCCTGTCCTTCCATTGTGAGAAATTCAATTATGCCCACTGCTTCTAATAATGAACCTGAGGTGGCCATCGAATTACCTGCTGTTTCCTCTCCATTATTGAATAATTTACCAGGAACTAACCTTGATGAGACAGACTATACATACCCCACTGATTTGTCCATGCCTGACCTGCAAGCTCGTTTAGCCACGGAATCCAGATTTTCATTTGACTCTGTTTCCCTTGCCTCGAAAAAACCATCTAAAATTGCATTATATGCTAGCCTGTTTAAAAAACATTTTTTGATACCTCCTTGGATATACATTTGGCTGGTCCTTTTTTCAGTTTACCTTTTTATGTCAATTGGTTTTGTGTTTTATTTTTTTCGGATTATGAATGGACACTATGTCGAGGAGAGAACTTGCATTACTCATTTGAATGGAACTTTGGCCCCACTTTCCTCTTCACATTCTACACACAGATTAAAAAGAGACTTGACTTTGGTTAACATCACAGCGTGGCCTGTTCTGGATGGAATCGCGTGGGATGCAGTTCGTTTTCAGATTCATGGTCCAACGGAAGTCGTTAATGTCCCTAATGTACTAAGAGTTAATATGGGGGATGTGGTGAAACAAAACATTCGTTCTGATGATTGGGATGTTAATGCTGTGGAAAGTTTGTTTTCTGATTTGAAATATTATGCTGCTTTTGATGCTGAGGATTTATATTTAGAATCTGCTAATTATGGTGAATTGTTCTGTTACCAACATTATGGCAATCACTTCTTACACAAGACATCTTCCCGAAGGGATGCGGTTAATTTTACTCAGTGGGAACATTGCCCAGCACCAACACAAGGGAGTTCAGAAACGTTTCTTAAAAAGTATACTTATTTCACTGACTTTAATCAGTCCAATCCCGAGTCCTTTTATTTTAAATTTCACAATCAGCCACTGTCCAAGGTTCGACTTACAAATACAAAATTGTTATATTCAAAGGCCTTCCTGGATCAATTAGTTACTGGAGGGTATGAGTTATGGAAGGATACCATAGACCTTAAATCAGTTTGGGGCTCAAGGGCCTGGCAGGTACAAGGCACTGAGGCTTTGCACCGTGCATGTCTCATCCCAAATCATATGTGGTTTTTAAATGAAACCATTTCCCAGACCACGTGCTTTGGATTGGCTACATCTAAAAGGTTAAACACCCCGTCTTTCCCGGAGTTGGAGGAATATGAGAATTGGAGTAATTTTACTAAATTGTCCATTAGAGATATACAGGCTCTGCTTCTGAATTCCTCCTTTAACATTTCCAGTATGAATCCCAAGGGTTGGCTGCTTTGGCACCGTGGTGCTGATTCTTGCCAAAAGAGATTTTTAAATATAACTGACGGTTTTAAGACTGTTAGATCTGATCCCCGTTTTGATTTGAGTCATACTGTCACCTCTTACTCTGTTGGCAAGTTGTGTCAAGCTTGGCTGAAACATTCAACTTTACCTGCGGTTAAGTATCACCTTTCCAAACTGAATGCAGACGTGGATTTGAATGATTTCATTAAGGGCCCAGCTAGTGGCAGGTCGAAAAGGTGGTTATATGGTGTTTACAATGAAATTTGGAAACTCTCACAGATTGAGGCTGCTTCACGCCTTAGGGCTATTGATCAGGCAAATCTTGAGAAAGTGCTTGCAGTGGTTGACAATAGCATTAACGTGCTTTCCTCTAGAATTTACACATTAGATAATATTGTGTCGTCTGTTGTTGATATTGTGCATGATGAAGTGTCTGTATTATACCATGGTCAAAATCAATTACGTTCAATCATGCAGTTTGCATGGACACTACAGACTCTAAAAATGGGTAAAGTTCCCTGGGGATACATGAACGTTTCCTCTTTATTTGCACCATTTAATTTGACAGACAAACAACGCTTGCTTTCAATGCGTGATGCTTCCTTTTCTATGCTCCATATTGAAAGATTGGAATCTTTACCTTTTTCTGTGGCAGAGACCACTGCTGCTACGTGGCTTATCCACGGTTTAATAACGCTGCCTTTTGCTTTATATAAGTTTTCAAATTGTATGAAATATGTGCCAATAGGTCGTTTTGAACCCTTAGGTAGCGGTTTTCTTCATGAGGTCTGGTCACTCCCATACACATACAGATGTTTCAAGGATGAACAAGAGGTTTATCTAACAGGGGATGAGTGTACTGAGACGCCAGATCATTCTTTAATGTGTAGACACATACAGTTACACGGTTCATGTAACAGGGACAGACCGAATATGGCTTGCGTTTTACAGGGCACGCCAGTTCCTGCTATCATCCCCACGTTTAAATTGTTAGAGAATGGTAGTTATTTAATGCTCAATAATGAAAACTGCTGTGGTTTAATTAAAGGTATAGCTTTCATAGTAACGGTTAGTGAGCGAGTTATTTGCTGCAGAAATGTTCTTTATCCTCCCACACGTGAACATAGGGAGTCTTCCATTTGGCCACAGATACCGACCTTGGGAGCAGAATTCAGCGGCATGGCTAGAATAAGAGCTCTATTGTCCCAGAAAGAGGTGGCCTTGAGCTCGGCCCGTGAAACTTTCGTGCTTCACATTGCTAACACCCGCACGGAGGTTCAGGCTCTTTTAAACACTGATTTGCCCTTGCATTTCGGAGCCATGGTCCGTTCTATCTTTAACGCATCCTCCACAACGGGCCTAGCACATTTTTTTAAAGTTGTTAGCGGTGGTCTCGTGACTTCCTTTGAGAAGATTTTTGGAGTCATCCCTGCTTTCTTCCATTCTATTTTTTCATCCTTGTTTGGAGGGTTCCCGTTTTTGCTTGCATTAGCGGCTGGCGCATTGGTGGTTTTCTGCCTTTTTAAATATGGATGCCCTTCCTGTGCAAGACCACGCACGGCTACTACTGACGCGGTTTCGCAACCGCATGCTTGATTACTATGGCGCACTGCCGTTAGCGACTCTAAGCACGGCGTTTGGATTATCTTTTCGGTTCTCCTATTTCACCTGTGTCCAGCCTGTATTTCGCTGTCTGACCTGTGATTTCCTTTGGGCCATTGATTTGTGTCTCTGCGGACCAGCATCTTCTGACGTCGATTTTGATCAACTGATGAGTCCTATCATTGCTCACGAGTTGGTTTGTTCTGACGAAAGGGTTATGGCCTTGGCGGTGGCACATGGACTAATGGGTCCCTGGGATGTGTTGTCGGCGGCGCAGAATTTCTTGGAACTAAGTTTTCTTGAGAACCCACCGAGCTGTCCTCTGATGGTTATAGAGGATCCGGTGCTGGAAGATCACGTATGTTCCTTTCATCTTTTAAATTGGATGGCTGAACTGTTTTCTGATGAGGACAGTGACTTCCTCCTGGAGGCTGTTGCAGCTTACTTTTCATATACGGTCTTATCTTAGACACTGCCTCAAATTGACATGCTGATTGATAGCATTTCCTTGACTTTATTGACTTTTGGTCAAGACATTTTATTTTTCCTTGCCTATTGGCTTGAGCCACATTATATTTGTGGGCTATTTTTTTAGCATTGATTTTTATAATTGAATCTTTATTCATGCTCGTTTATAAATGGATTCTGCTCTCATGTGATGGCACTTCTGTTACCTTATTTAGTCCGTTCTCGGATCATGGGGGGGTGTTGTATAGCTCCTATATATCCTTATATCGTGTTAAGTTAGCATAGGTACATTTGAGATTTAAACGCCATTTTTCCTTTCTTGCAACTTCTGCACACGACCCTTAATTGTTGACTTAGCTTTCAACCTAGTGGTTTGCCGTGGTGTATGTGAGAATAATATGTTATTGCTCTGATATCAGTCTTGTTTAATAAAACATGTCTGCACGGAGAGTGCTGAAGTTTCAGGAGCAACACGATATGGAATTGTTATGAGGTCTGATCTCCACGCCTTCATAGTCATAACACAAGTGCAGCCTTTGCCAACTTGGGCTTGAGGCGGGATTGATATTGCTTTGCACGAGAATTGTTAACACACTTGATGCGGTGCACATGCAGAGAGAGCTGGTGTATGCTGATGTGATTCCTTCATGCTAGGACACTAAGGTATGGGCCCGCCCTAAAACAACCCAAAGAGACCTTCTTAGATAATAATATAATATATGTGTTAGGGAGGGTGAGATATAAGTGTTGTTAACTCTTATTCATTACAGCATGTTAACATGCTGTCACCATTCGCTTTTTATGTCTTAGTAACTATGCTGATAATTTTGCTACTGATAATAAGTATACTTGTATTATCAAAGATACTGCGCCTGAGAAGACGGCATTAGTAAATAAACATTTCAAATGCACATGTGTCTTCTTTACTCCATGTTCTGGTTTGTAATGATAATATAACGAAAGAGTGTTCATGAGTCCCACGTACCCTGAGGTACTGTAAGTTCATGTTCTGGTTTGTCTAAACATTGGGTTTTTGATATGTCCAATGAGACACTGTAGCTAGCTCGGTAAGGGGTGAGTTGGTTGCTAAGGTAAGTTTTGGGACACCCTAATTTGCCGAGGTTCCACTCCTCTGTGCACAGTTCTGTGTGAGTACAGAAACCCTGCAACAGTGTTGCCACGGTCGATTTAAGCATGCCTGTTCTTATGTTGCTCTTGTGCTCTGTTAGCCTGGTCTTAAACTTTCTCTCGTGTGTCCCACATATACTGACCCGCAAGAGCATTTCAACATATATCCTATATTCATAGTATCACATGTGGCATTGACCTTTATTGGAATTTTATGTCCTTTCATTGGATGGGAGATTGTATTCCCTTCCATGATGTTGTGACAGTTACTACAGTTCATACATGGTACTGTTCCTCTGAATGAATAAAACGTTAGCTGTTCTTCTCTGGTTTTTAACATTTCTCCCAAATTCCGGCTCCTGGTGTGGGCAAACAAAGGGTCTTTATCAAATGCTCCTTTGAAATCCGTTTCTAATTTTAGCATCTGCCAATGTTTTTTATTGATCTTCGTGAACTGACAACTCACATTTGAAAATTTACTGACACATGTGATTCTATTCTCTGCTGGTTTTTTCTTGTGCATAAGTAGTT
Source organism: Lissotriton helveticus (assembly GCF_964261635.1). Classification (NCBI taxonomy): domain Eukaryota; kingdom Metazoa; phylum Chordata; class Amphibia; order Caudata; family Salamandridae; genus Lissotriton; species Lissotriton helveticus. Next base: position 1,550,376,763 of record NC_136059.1, read on the forward strand.
CTTCTCTCGATTTATGTAGTGCTCTTGTTAACGCTGTTTTAACGATGGTAGTTGGATATCCCCTATCCTGAAATCTGTGTTCCATTAATTTCAATTGTTCTTGGCATTCTTGTGTGTCTGAGACCACTCTCCTGACCCTGAGAAACTGAGAATAGGGCAGATGTGTTTTCAGGGTTTGAGGATGATGACTTTCATACTTTAAAAGATTGTTCCTATCTGTGGGTTTACGGTATAAATTCGTTCGAAATTGTTTTCCATCTCTTGTAATTTCCACATCTAGGAATTGAATACTGTTGCTGTTGATTTGCCATGTGAAGCTAATCCGGTCGTTTCTTTTGTTCAGTATTTCTAGTTGGTTTGCCAAGGATTCAACGTCGCCTTTCCATACAATGAAAATGTCATCTATGAATCTTACATACATGAGGAGTCGTGATGCCCATAATTGATTTAGGTAAATGTATTGTTCCTCGAATGATGCCATATACAGATTTGCGTACGCCGGGGCGGCGCAATTGCCCATCGAAGTGCCACTTCGTTGGATAAACCATCTTTTATTGAATGTAAAGTAGCTGTTCATGAGGGTAAATTCCATGAGCTCCATCAAAAAGATTTGTAGATCATGTGAGTACGTGCTGTTCAGTAAAGCGTGTTCTATCGCTTCCAATCCCTCTTTATGAGGTATCGACGTGTACAACGCCTTTATGTCTACTGTTGCCATCACAATATCCTCTTGAATGTTTAGGTGTTGAAGTTTAATCAATAAGTCTGTCGAATCTTTGATGTAAGACAGTGATTTCAATACCAATGGTTGCATGTACTTGTCTAAAACTTTTCCCACTGGTTCGTGGAGACTTCTTTTTGTGGACACAATTGGGCGGCATGGTGGTGTATTTGCATCTTTATGTACCTTAGGTACCATGTACAAGGTGGGACTGTTTGGGCTGTCTTGTGTGAGATATTGGTGCGTTTTTCCAGTTATGGTACCTTTTCCTCGGCTCTTTGTAGAATGGATTGCAAGGTCTTTCGGATTTCTTCTGTTGGATTAAAATCAATTTCCATGTATAATTGTTCATCCTCTATGTGTTCTTTGACCACTGTTTCGTAATAGGATGTATTTAATATCACTAGTGCCCCTCCTTTATCTGCCTTTTGGCATATGATTTTGTCATTTCTGGCTATAGTTCCGATTATTCCATATTCTTTGTTGGTCATGTTTTGCCTTTTGCTCCTTTTGTGAAAGTTGATTTTGCTGATATCTCGTTTACAAAGTTCTTCAAACAGATCGATGGTTTTATGACTAGTCGGTGGCATGTAGTTGCTGTGTGTTTTTAAGCCTTTTAATTCATCTTGGGGTTTTGGTCGGATATCGGTGACCACATTATCAAAAAAATGTCGCAGTCTTATTTTACGGGTTAGTTTAAACAAGCTTACGTCTAATTCCAACTTGTTGGTGTGTGCTGTCGGTACTTATGACATGCCCTTTTGAAGTGTCTCAATTTTAACTTTATTGAGGTTTTCCTCCGAAATGTTAATCACCAAATTCTTTATGTCTGTTGATGTTTCTTGGGTTTGTCTTTCTTGGTCATTGTCCTCGTTTGTGGCGGTCCCTTTTCTTTGTTTTTTTCTGCCTCCCCTCCGGGGTCTTCCGTTTCTGTGGGGCCTTCTTCTAAAAAAGGCACCGTAGTTGTTAACCCAGTTTTCTCTGGTGGAGGTTGTGTCCTACGAGTACGCCCTTCTGGGGCGCTTTGTCTTTTACTATCGGTGGATGACGAGTCAGTGTGTGATGTGTAGGCCTTGGTTTGACGTCTCTTGGCATAAACTTCGCCCAAGTGTACACTTCTTGTAACTTATAATCAAGAGTGTCCCTCTTGTATTTCCTTAATTTCCGTTCGTTCACTTCTTGGGTGTGTTTAGTTAGTTGGTTGTTGATGTCCTCTAGTATTTTTTTCAATTCCTCCTCTGTAATTGTTTTTTTTAATTCTTCAGTGGTGTTCTTGGTTTCAATGGCCAGCTCCTCTAGTATTTTGGACAGTTCCTCAATTATTAACAAGATCAAATCTAAACTGCACTTATTTAGAATGGCGTACCATCGTTCAGTAAACGGCTTTGAGTTTTTGCACAATGATGGTCTCAGGGAAATTCAAAGGCCTCTAGGTATTCGTTGGGCTTTATGGTATTTCACCATGGTACTGGCGTGTAGCCGTTAATTTCTTTTCTTGTTAGATAGAGTAAATGCTTGATTTGTTGTTCCTTGTTTTTGGTAAAAGTATGTTCCGATGTTTCAGTGTGTATTAAGGAGTAGATTCTCTCACTGGCTTCAGCAGTGAATGCAAATGTCTCTGCTCTTATGTCTGTTGAATGAGTTATATCGTCGTACCGCATTTTGGTTGTGAGGCGTGCTCCTTCCCAGTGGGGGGTGAACCGCAAAATAGCTTAAAGATTCGGGATGTGCACCACCTAGTGTTCTTTTGTGTCTTTTTTCGTGCGCGAGGGTAACACTCCCATCCGGAGTGTGGCTGAATCCTTCTAAGTGTAGCAGACCTATTAATCCATAGGTCTCTCACCCTTGGCACAGATGTTGGGGCTGAACGATATTCAGCAAATAATTTTTTTCACAGTTTTTTTGTTGAGTAATTTCACTTTGAACTTCATGTATTTTCATCAAGGTTCAATTTATTCTTTTCATCCACATATGTTTTTATTCACATATTTTGAACCATCTTCAAACGCTTTTATATAGTTCCAATGCATTTCGGTGCCTCATGCACCTTCATCAGGGAAAATCTGAAATGTGCAAATAAACATACTTAATACCCAATACTCTATCTATCCCAGTATGTGCTGGCTTTGGTCATTTACGCGCTCGCTGATGTTCTAGGTACGGGTAGTTACTGCTCACAGGGTCCACCTTTTTTTTGTTGTTATTTTTTAGTAATGGTTACACTCCAAAGGTTCTCGCGTTTTAATCAAATGAGTCGTGTGTAACCGTTTATATTAAACTCGGCCGCCTAACTGCTAGATGAGTGTCTGCTCCTAATGCGCTCTATTTAAACGTGATTCATCTTACCTCGCGTGCGGTTCTAACGCGGCGTCCTTTCTCCTCGTTGGGTTCGTTCGGTCTGTGTTACAGGACCGGTATGCAACGGGTATTTACGCTGTGCGCGTTACGCGCATGGGTGTTAAAGGTTACACACTTTTTTTTGTATGTATAACTTTATTAACTATTGGGTACCTGTCTCTAGGAGTCTAACGCTGCGCATGCTCCAGCCAGTGTCCATGTAAACAATAATGTTGTATCCATATATCACTATTGATATCAAGAAACAAGTAAATTAATTTAAACCTGCAATCCTGGAATTAGTCCCTAGAGTTGAGGGTCCCCTCAACAAGAAGAATTTACTCAAATGTGAAAATTACTGGATCTATCATCTTATAAGTCTCAAGCCTAACGGGCTTAACGATCGGATAGAATTTTTATGTTATCTGTAACCGTTTCAATGTTAACATTGTAACATGGAAATCAACTATTATGTTTCGCAGGTTTAAATTAATTTACTTGTTTCTTGATATCAATAGTGATATATGGATACAACATTATTGTTTACATGGACACTGGCTGGAGCATGCGCAGCGTTAGACTCCTAGAGACAGGTACCCGATAGTTAATAAAGTTAATCATACAAAAAAAAGTGTGTAACCTTTAACACCCATGCGCGTAACGCGCACAGCGTAAATACCCGTTGCATACCGGTCCTGTAAAACACAGACCGAACGAACACAACGAGCAGAAAGGACGCCGCGTTAGAACCGCACGCGAGGTAAGATGAATCACGTTTAAATAGAGCGCGTAAGGAGCAGACACCCAGCTAGCAGTTAGGCGGCCGAGTTTAATATAAACGGTTACACGCGACTCATTTGATTAAAACGCGAGAACCTTTAGAGTGTAACAATTACTAAAAAAAAAAAAAAGGGGGGGGGGCTCTGTGAGCAGTAACTACACGTACCTAGAACATCAGCGAGCGCGTAAATGACCAAAGCCAGCACATACTGGGATAGATAGAGTATTGGGTATTAAGTATGTTTATTTGCACATTTCAGATTTTCCCTGATGAAGGTGCATGAGGCACCGAAATGCATTGGAACTATATAAAAGCGTTTGAAGATGGTTAAAAATATGTGAATAAAAACATATGTGGATGAAAAGAATAAATTGAACCTTGATAAAAATACATGAAGTTCAAAGTGAAATTACTCAACAAAAAAACTACGAAAAAAATTATTTGCTGAATATCGTTCAGCCCCAACATCTGTGCCAAGGGTGAGAGACCTATGGATTAATAGGTCTGCTACACTTAGAAGGATTCAGCCACTCTCCGGAGGGGAGTGTTACCCTCGTGCACGAAAAAAGACACAAAAGAACACTAGGTGGTGCACATCCCGAATCTTTAAGCTATTTTGCGGTTTACCCCCCACTGGGAAGGAGCACGCCTCACAACCAAAATGCAGTACGACGATATAACTCATTCAACAGACATAAGAGCAGAGACATTTGCATTCACTGCTGAAGCCAGTGAGAGAATCTACTCCTTAATACACACTGAAACATCGGAACATACTTTTACCAAAAACAAGCAACAACAAATCAAGCATTTACTCTATCTAACAAGAAAAGAAATTAACCAGCGGCTACACGCCAGTACCATGGTGAAATACCATAAAGCCCAACGAATACCTAGAGGCCTTTTAATTTTCCTGAGACCATCATTGTGCAAAAACTCAAAGCCTTTTACTGAACGATGGTACGCCATTCTAAATAAGTGCAGTTTAGATTGATCTTGTTAATAATTGAGGAACTGTCCAAAATACTAGAGGAGCTGGCCATTGAAATCAAGAACACCACTGAAGAATTAAAAAAAACAATTACAGAGGAGGAATTGAAAAAAATACTAGAGGACATCAACAACCAACTAACTAAACACACCCAAGAAGTGAACGAACGGAAATTAAGGAAATACAAGAGGGACACTCTTGATTATAAGTTACAAGAAGTGTACACTTGGGCGGAAGTTTATGCCAAGAGACGTCAAACCAAGGCCTACACATCACACACTGACTCGTCAACCACCGATAGTGAAAGACAAAGCGCCCCAGTAGGGCGTACTCTTAGGACACAACCTCCACCAGAGAAAACTGGGTTAACAACTACGGTGCCTTTTTTAGAAGAAGGCCCCACAGAAATGGAAGACCCCGGAGGGGAGGCAGAAAAAAACAAAGAAAAGGGACCGCAACAAACGAGGACAATGACCAAGAAAGACAAACCCAAGAAACATCAACAGACATAAAGAATTTGGTGATTAACATTTCGGAGGATAACCTCAATAAAGTTCAAATGGAGACACTTCAAAAGGGCATGTCATACGTACCGACAGCACACACCAACAAGTTGGAATTAGACGTAAGCATGTTTAAACTAACCCGTAAAATGAGACTGCGAACTTTTTTTGATAATGTGGTCCCCGATATCAGACCAAAACCCCAAGATGAATTAAAAGGCTTAAAAACACACAGCACCTACATGCCACCGACTAGTCATAAAACCATCGATCTGTTTGAAGAATTTGTAAACGAGATATCAGCAAAATCAACTTTCACAAAAGGAGCAAAAGGCAAAACATGACCAACAAAGAATATGGAATAATCGGAACTATAGCCAGAAACGACAAAATCATATGCCAAAAGGCAGATAAAGGAGGGGCACTAGTGATATTAAATACATCCTATTACGAAACAGTGGTCAAAGAACACATAGAGGATGAAAAATTATACATGGAAATTGATTTTAATCCAACGGAAGAAATCCGAAAGACCTTGCAATCCATTCTACAAAGAGCCGAGGAAAAAGGTACCATAACTGGAAAAACGCGCCAATATCTCACACAAGACAGCCCAAACAGTCCCACCTTGTACATGGTACCTAAGGTACATAAAGATGCAAATACACCACCATGTCGCCCAATTGTGTCCACAAAAAGAAGTCTCCACGAACCCGTGGGAAATTTTTTAGACAAGTACATGCAACCATTGGTATTGAAATCACTGTCTTACATCAAAGATTCGACAGACTTTTTGATTAAACTTCAACACCTAAACATTTAAGAGGATATTGTGATGGCAACAGTAGACGTAAAGGCATTGTACACGTCGATACCTCATAAAGAGGGATTGGAAGCGATAGAACACGCTTTACTGAACAGCACGTACTCACACGATCTACAAATCTTTTTGATGGAGCTCATGGAATTTACCCTCATGAACAGCTACTTTACATTCAATAAAAGATGGTTTATCCAACAAAGTGGCACTTAGATGGGCAATTGCGCCGCCCCGGCGTACGCAAATCTGTATATGGCATCATTCGAGGAACAATACATTTACCAAAATCAATTATGGGCATCACAACTCCTCATGTATGTAAGATTCATAGATGACATTTTCATTGTATGGAAAGGCGACGTTGAATCCTTGGCAAACCAACTAGAAATACTGAACAAAAGAAACGACCGGATTAGCTTCACATGGCAAATCAACAGCCACAGTATTCAATTCCTAGATGTGGAAATTACAAGAGATGGAAACCGATTTCGGACGAATTTATACCGTAAACCCACAGATAGGAACAATCTTTTAAAGTATGAAAGTCATGGGGGCGTGGCTTACGCGCCGAGGATGATGGCGGCGTAGTCCCGGAGCTCCGGAGCCGACCTCTGCGTCTAAATGACTTCCAGCGTCCCCTGAGGCTGTACCTGTCAACAAGCTGCAGGATACATCGTCGGAGGGGGAGGTCGTCCTAATCTCTTGCTTTTTTCGGAGCCCGGACGCTGTGGGGAGAAGTTACTCGTACCGGCCGTCTCTGAGGCGGCCGCCATTTCAAATGCGACACGCACTTCCCTCTTGAGGAGCCGGCGGCGTTTGTTCTCGCCCCTGGACAACGACGCTCCTAATTTACGTTATCGGCGAGCAGTGAGTGCTGCCAACATGTAACTTTCTGCAATCTGCTCCATTTTTACCGTTTTTTCTGACGCCTCTGGACCTGCTTTTTCATGCGTAATCACTAAACTGCCATTCTGTTCAGTCATGCATCCAGTGTTTTCTCTGGACATCTTTGACAATAACTTTATGTGGGCGCTCTATTGCAAATGAGGACTACAGTTTCCTGTATTATTTTTTCTGCTCCACACGCTTCTTGAATGCTCCATCTTTATGTTATATATCTCTGCCTCACTGCTCTATCTGCCTGCCTGCATGTGCCATTTCTCCTCTCAGTTTACTTATGCCATTTTTTATTTATTTATTTTTTTTTTTTTTTCTGGAGCTTTCACCTACGTCTTGAGCTGTATTTCTCACCTCTTCCTCTGAATGGACTGGTCTGGTGCTGAGAGCGACGCTTCTATGGTTTCTGGACTGTCATGAGCCTTTCTATGAATTGCACCGTTTTTTCTTCATTGTCCTGCGACTTTGTGAGGTGTCTATTCATCATTTGCTGAGACTTTCCCTGGCTTCTTTCATACTCCCATTGCTCCCTGCATCCAGTGTGGTCGGGCACACTTCCTTGTTGGTTGTCCTTCCTGGATTTTTAGCTCAGGTCCCCCCTGTTCACACTACTCGCTGTGCTGTGGTATTCTATGGGGAAACTCCGCAATTTGAAGCTTGCCACAACCACTAAACTACCCCCTGGTTCAGATTCGGATTCACCCCTTCAGGACTCGGACGCATCCACCATGTCAAGACCGGACGCCACACTTGGGGCAATCCCTAAGTCTCAAAATGGAGGGAAAGCCTCCTCCGCTTTGCCTACCATCAAGCGTCTTAAAAAGGATCCGCCTTCACCTGATAATAGCACTTCGTCTTCATCTCTGGACACTATTCTAGAGGAGATCCGAGCCCTAAAACCATTTATAGAGGCCACCACGACCAACATGCAGGCTATGCAAGACAAGTGGTCATCTCTAGACTCTTGTGTACTTCTCCTGGAGCAATCTTCGGAAGCCCTTCATTCTACATGTTCGCGTTTTCCTTCACTGGAGGCTGAGGTTCTTCTGCTCAAGAAACAAACTGAGGATTTGGAAAATAGGAACCGTAGGAACAACCTTCGCCTGTATGGACTTCCGGAACTAACAGAAGGGTCCAGTCCGACGGCTTTCTTTCCAACTTTTCTCTCAAAGATCCTGGACGCTCCAGCCCTGGCCTCTGTCAACATACAAAGAGCCCACCGTCTTGGCCCTAGAGTTTCTTCTAAACCTAGGGGTGTCATCATGCTGTTCCTTCAATTTACTGATCTTTTGCAAGTTCTCTCAGCCGCCAAGGCTAAGAAACAAATTATATGGGAAGGACACCGCCTTTACTTGTCGCAGGATGTCTCCAAGGTCACCGCAGACAGAAGAAAGCAATTCCTGGACTTACGTCCCCAGCTCAGACTTCTCAATGCACGATACGGTCTTCTTCATCCTTGCCTTTTCAAGGTCACCTACAAGGACAAAACCACCACGTATGAAGACCCTGCTGTTCTTCGGGAGTTCCTGCGTCGACAAGGCTCTGATTCTATGGACATCTCCAGACCACCTTGAAAGATTTTGTGCTCTTTTTTGCTTTGTTTGCTAATGTCTTTTGTTCGTCATTACTCGTGATGGCGTTCCATTGGTTCTTTTCTATGGCTGTTTTTGTTTTTATTGCTACTGTGTTGTTATCTCCCTCATACTCCTAACATGTATTTATCCCGTCTTTCTCCTTTATATTTACAGATGTTCCTATCCCTCACCCTTTCCTGATGTACTCCTTTTGTTTGTACGCTGCCCCCTGGACTCATGATTCCTGAGGTTTGACTCCTGCTCCGTATGGTGTCGTCGTCTTCTCTTCGGTGCTTCCACCCCCACCTCCGTTTGTGCTTTTTGTTTCCGTAAGTATGTTACTCAGTCGTCCATTTTGGATGTGTACTGTCTTTTTGATCTTATCTGTCTCTGTTTTCTTTCCCTCCTCTCTTTCTCTCTTCCTCTCTGTCTCCCCCTCTTTAGTTCTGTTTCACCCTTTCCTCTTTCTCTATTCCATCTCTTTGTTACTTCTTCTAAATATCATATTCTCATTTTCTTCTTTCTCTCTTATTCTTGATTTGGTAACAGAATTAGGTATTACTGTATATTTTTCTTGTTGTTTTCCATTCCGTGTCGTTACCTGGAATGTAAGGGGTTAAACAACCCTATCAAGAGACAGCGAGTACTCTCGCATCTAGCTAGACTTAAGGCTGATGTAGCTTTTATTCAAGAGTCACATTTATCTGAAGCGGAAGCCTTAAAAGTTAAGCGTTGTTGGGTGGGTCATGTTTTCTTTTCTCCCACTGATTCTAAGAAGGGTGGGACTTTGATTCTGTTACATAAAAAGTTAAATGTTTCTTTTGTTTCACAGGAATGTGATGACCAGGGTCGTTGGGTTTTAGTTCACTTACTTATAGATAAGATACCGATTGTTTTATTCAATGTTTATGCCCCCACTGGTACTGATAAATTATTTTGGCCCTCGATCTCTGCTAAACTCTCCACTCTCACTGAAAATTACATTATTTTTGGTGGTGACTGTAACTTGGTGTCCGATCCCATCCTTGATCGTCATTCTAAAGTTAGATTCTCTCCTTCTAAGATGCACTCTCAATTTACTAACACTATTTGTAACAATGCTTTGGTAGATATTTGGAGATTGTGTAACCCTGATCTCCGAGAATATAGTTTCTACTCCCCCGTGCATAGTTCACAATCACGCATTGATTACCTCTTTCTCAGTAAACCCCTCACACAACATGCTATTCACTCTGACATTGGTTCTATTCTGATCTCAGATCACGCCCCGGTACTCGTAGATATTGACCTCCTTCCTTTCTCTCCCCATTCTGGTAGATGGAGGTTCAATAACTCCCTTCTCCTTGACCCTATTTTTTGTAAAGATTTCTCTGATTTTACCACTGAGTTTTTCTTGATCAACAATATACCCACTTCCTCTTATGTTACAGTTTGGGATTCTTACAAGGCAGCCTCTAGAGGTTTTATTATTAATTTTGTTTCCCGTAAGAAACGTGCCAATGAGGCCAAGTCCTCTTCCCTACTTGCCAATATTAAGAAGTTGGAGCTTGCCTTTCATTCCACAAACACTGAATCCTCTCTTAAAGAACTTATCGCGGCCAAAGTCTCGTTTAACAAATTCACCACTGAAGCTGCATCTAATCAACTATTAAAATGTAATGCTCGATATTATGGCGGACAAAATAAGATGGGGAAATTACTCGCCAATTATCTAAAAATTCGGAAGGAACGCACGAAAATTGAACAAATTAAATCTTCTTCTGGCAGTACTTTATTTAAGGATAAAGACATTCTTAACGAATTTTTGTTTTTTTATAAATCTCTTTACACACCTGAATCTGTCCCTTCCTCTGATGATCTTCTTTCCTACTTTCAGTCTCTCTCTCCCCCCCCTTCGTCTCATGTACATTTCGAACCTTTAAATGCTGATATCACTCTCTCAGAGGTCTCCCATGCTGTTTCTAAACTTCGGCATGGTAAAGCCCCGGGCCCTGATGGCTTCACCATCGAATTTTATAGTCACTTTGCCTCCCTTCTCCTACCAAAACTGCTTTCTCTTTACCATACTTTTATAGCCTCTGGTCTCTCTAGTGGTTCTTTTCAACAAGCTCTCATTTGCCTGATTCCTAAGGATGGTAAAGATCATTCACAATGTAAAAACTATAGACCTATATCATTAGTTAACACTGACTATAAGATCTTAGCCAAAATCCTGGCTCTTCGACTGGATCCTATCCTGCCAGGTCTGATCGGTCCTGAACAGTCCGGCTTTGTGAAGGGTCGTCTCGCTTCAGATAACTCCAGAGTGTTCTTTAACATCATTAGCAAAGCTTCTTTGTTAGATCTTCTCCTTGCCGCCATTTCTCTGGATGCGGAGAAGGCCTTTGACAGGATTGGATGGGACTTCATGTTTCACGCTCTCTCTTGGTCTGGTATCCCATCTAAGTTCGTCTCTCTTATTTCTCTACTGTATTCTAGCCCCCAGGCGTCAATTTATGTTAATGGCACAGTTTCTGATTACTTCACACTAAGTAGGGGGGTTCGTCAGGGATGTCCCCTTTCCCCTTTATTGTTCGTTTTTGCCTTGGAACCCTTTCTCACCAAACTTCGACAAGACAACTCAATCTCTGGTTTTCCTTTTGGTCCTCAGCAGATTAAACTCTCGGTATATGCCGACGATATTCCTCTCTACTGTTTGGACCCGCTCTCTTCCCTTCCCGCCTTTTTACAACAGGTTTCCTCTTTCTCCGCCGTCTCGGGTTATCGTCTCAATGTCGTCAAATGTGAAATTCTCCCTTTAAATTCTTCCTGTCAGAAACATCTTTTTAACATTTCTGGTTTCTCGTGGCAACCGACTAAAATTAAGTATTTGGGCGTTTGGTTCGCTCCCCTCTTAACAGACACATTGAAGTTCAACTTCGAGTATGTCTACAAAAAATTAGAATCCGCTATTACTCCGCTTTTCTTGTCCTGGTGGGGCCGTTTGAATTCCATCAAAATTATGCTTTCTCCTCTTCTCCTTTACACTCTTTCAATGATACCAATCCATATTCCCGACTATTATTTTTAAAAAGCTGACTCTCTCCTGTTGAAGTTTCTGTGGAAAGGTAAAAAATCTCGTATCGCTCTATCCTCTTTACGTAAAGATAAATCTCATTCTGGAGTTCGCTTCCCTGACTTCAAAGCTTACCACCGTGCCTTCTCTCTCAAACAATCGGCTCGTTGGCTCTCTATAGATCTACCTTTTTATCCTCCTCTTTGGCTTTCACTTGAAGCTTCCTTTCTCTCCCCCTTTGAGTTTTGTGAATATCTATCTTTTACCTCCTCTTTAACTCGTTTCCGTTTCCCTGTTCTCTCTCACTCTCGCAAGCTCCTTTTTCCGTTTCTCTCCTCTTCCTATCCTTGCTCTTCCTCAATGCATGAGCAACCTATTTGGCACAATAAAGTGCTCTTACTCCGCAATCGTACTTTCTTCTGGAAATTTTGGCACTCTCGAGGCATTCGTTGGATCTCTCAGCTACTCTCTCACAACCAACCTCTTCCCTTCTCAGTTCTTAGGTCTCAATTTTCATTACCCTCTAGCTCACGCTCCCAATACGATGCTCTCTATCCCATTCTTATTTCTTATCTCACATCTTTGCCGGATTCTCACTCCATCCCCCCTGCGCATCGTCCTATAGCCTTGGCTTTGGATTCTTCCCCTTCGGCTTCTTTTCTGTACCGCTCACTTCAATTCCCTACAGACAGGTCCAAAACAAAAGTTGAATTGGCTTGGGAGAAGGATTTCTCTTCAATCTGGCCAACTGCATTATGGGACAAAATTTGGACCAAAGTTCATAAAACGTCTAGTGCTGCCAACACGACTCAAACTCTTTATTTTATTTATAACCGCACCCTCTTTACCCCTGTTATGTTGTCCTCTTTCTCAGCGGACAACATAACAGGGGTTGTTGGTCATGCCCCTGCCCTTCCGCATCTCTATTTCACATGCTTTTTGAATGCCCTCCTATTCTTCAGTTCTGGACTCTAGTTTGGTCGCACCTTCAAAAGATCTTTTATTTCAACACTCTCTTTTCCCCTACTCTTGCCTTTTTGGGTTCCCTCTCTCCGTCACTTCCCCAAGGCCGCACACATTATCTTCTCATGGATCTCTTTCTGGCTGTTGCTTTTCATCACATCACTTCCAACTGGAAACAGGCTTCCTCTGTTTCCTTCAAATCATGGTGGAATGCAATATGTTTCCATCATAGATTAGACACTAATTTTGTCTCCCCTGTCTCTTTGGCCATAAAGCGAGATCTCCTCTGGCTACCATTATCTGAATACCTCTCTTCCACTGCCCCTTCCTCCATCACCTTTGATACCCACTCTCTTGAGGTCCGTAAACCACCTTGAACCTTTTTCCTTGAATGTTCATACAATGTTTATACTATTTATGTTTTTACTGCTTACCTTGATATTTTGAATGCTATTGGTTATATTGTTCCGTAATACTTACAATGCTACATGATTTCCATCCCCCTTCCTCCCCTACCCCCCTCGATAATATTTTGATTGATCCACCTTTGATTGTTCTCTTCAGTTTCCTGTTTTTCCTGATTTTCTGATTCCCTGATTTCTTTTTTTCTTTTTGTATTCCATATACTTCAATAAAATCAAACTTAAAAAAAAGTATGAAAGTCATCATCCTCAAACCCTCAAAACACATCTGCCCTATACTCAGTTTCTTAGGGTCAGGAGAGTGGTCTCAGACACACAAGAATGCCAAGAACAATTGAAATTAATGGAACACAGATTTCAGGATAGGGGATATCCAACTACCATCGTTAAAACAGCGTTAACAAGAGCACTACATAAATCGAGAGAAGAACTACTTATGCACAAGAAAAAACCAGCAGAGAATAGAATCACATGTGTCAGTAAATTTTCAAATGTGAGTTGTCAGTTCACGAAGATCATTAAAAAACATTGGCAGATGCTAAAATTAGAAACAGATATCAAAGGAGCATTTGATAAAAACCCTTTGTTTGCCCACACCAGGGGCCGGAATTTGGGAGCAATGTTAAAAACCAGAGAAGAACAGCCTACGTTGAATTCATTCAGAGGAACAGTACCATGTATGAACTGTAGTAACTGTCACAACATCATGAAAGGGAATACAATCTCCCATCCAATGAAAGGACATAAAATTCCAATAAAGGTCAATGCCACGTGTGATACTATGAATATAGTATATATGTTGAAATGCCCTTGCGGGTCAGTATATGTGGGACACACGGAGAGAAAGTTTAAGACCAGGCTAACAGAGCACAAGAGCAACATAAGAACAGGCATGCTTAAATCGACCGTGGCAACACACTTTTTGGAAAAACGACATCACATCAATCAATTGCAGGCCTGTATCCTGGAATTAGTCCCTAGAGTTGAGGGTCCCCTCAACAAGAAGAATTTACTCAAACGTGAAAATTACTGGATCTATCATCTTAACAGTCTCAAGCCTAACGGGCTTAACAATCGGATAGAATTTTTATGTTATCTGTAACCGTTAACATTGTAACATGGAAATCAACTATTATGTTTCGCAGGTTTAAATTAATTTACTTGTTTCTTGATATCAATAGTGATATATGGATACAACATTATTGTTTACATGGACACTGGCTGGAGCATGCGCAGCGTTAGACTCCTAGAGACAGGTACCCGATAGTTAATAAAGTTATACATACAAAAAAAAGTGTGTAACCTTTAACACCCATGTGCGTAACGCGCACAGCGTAAATACCCGTTGCATACCGGTTCTGTAACACAGACCGAACTAACACAACGAGGAGAAAGGACGCCGCGTTAGAACCGCACGCGAGGTAAGATGAATCACGTTTAAATAGAGCGCGTTAGGAGCAGACACCCAGCTAGCAGTTAGTCGGCCGAGTTTAATATAAACTGTTACACATGACTCATTTGATTAAAACGCGAGAACCTTTGGAGTGTAACCATTACTAAAAAAATTAAATTAAAAAAAAGGGGACCCTGTGAGCAGTAACTACACGTACCTAGAACATCAGCGAGCGCGTAAATGACCAAAGCCAGCACATACTGGGATAGATAGAGTATTGGGTATTAAGTATGTATATTTGCACATTTCAGATTTTCCCTGATGAAGGTGCATGAGGCACCGAAATGCATTGGAACTATATAAAAGCGTTTGAAGATGGTTCAAAATATGTGAATAAAAACATATGTGGATGAAAAAAATAAATTGAACCTTGATAAAAATACATGAAGTTCAAAGTGAAATTACTCAAAAAAACTGCGAAAAAAAATATTTGCTGAATATCGTTCAGCCCCAACATCTGTGCCAAGGGTGTGAGACCTATGGATTAATAGGTCTGCTACACTTACAAGGATTCAGCCACACTCTGGAGGGGAGTGTTACCCTCGCGCACGAAAAAAGACACAAAAGAACACTAGGTGGTGCACATCCCGAATCTTTAACCTTTCTTTTATTCCCACAATGTATGTTGGGCTGATTCGATTGTAGCACTCTTGATCTTGTAGTTGGGATAAAGCCTCCTCATTGTACATGTTAAGTGGCCATAGCACTAGGTTTCCTCCCTTGTCCGACCACCTGACCACAATGTCTGGTCGTGTTTGGATTTTGGTGATCAAATTATTGTATTCAGTTCTTTGATCGTGTTTCTTGGTGGTGAACTCTTTCGTTCTTAACAGTGATAGTATTTTTAATTCTTTGGTCACATTTTCAGCAAATATATCCAGACCATCCTTGGGTAACATGGGCATAAAGACTGATTTGGGTTTAAATGGCGTACGTGTCGCTTGGTATATATCCAATCCTGCTGCTTCCGCTGCTTTGTTGGGTGTTATTTGGCTAGTTATTTCCTCTTGTTCTAAGCTCGTTAGATCTCTTAGTAACCCCATGTCTGCTGTCATAAGAGTCTCTCCAGGTTTAGAGGATGTTGTCACTGTCTTTTTGTTAGAGTTAACAAAGAATTTTTGCAATTTAAATTTTCGGACAGACTGGAACAGATCTATCCTCGTTTGTGCATAGTCGAAGTTCGTTTCGGTGCAGTACGTGAGGCCCAATTCCTTTTCTCTTGCAGTTAAATCCATGTTGGTTAAGTTAATTACTGTGTTGTCTGAGTCTTTGTTTTGTTTTATCTGCGATTGTTCCTTCTGTATTGTCTCTTTGTTTGTTTTTGTGTTTGTCCTGCTCTTGCCCCAGCGTCTGTCCTTTCTTCGTCTGCTTTTTGTTTTGGGATTTGTTGTTTGCCCTGGCCCCACTCCTTGCGCGGCGGCCGCGGGCGAAGGCTCATCATGCGTTCTAATCTTAAAAAAGCAAACTCCTGCACTAGTGTGGGTGTTTTGCCTCTCATGTTTCCACTCGAATTACTCTCTACGTCTGACTCTATTTCAAAACTCCATTCCGATTCACTTTGTCCCACGCTTGTGCCAGTGTTTTCCGCTGCCGTAGATAATTGTTGGCGCCTTATGTTATCAAACTTCCTGGAGAAAGTGTATATTCTTCCATTTAAATAGTCATTACGGTCTCCCTGGAATTTTACTGCTTTTCTTTCTTTTATTCCATCCTCGTGTTCGATTACTCTGGCTTGGATTTCTTTGAGTGTCTTTTGTATTACATCCTGATTTTCGCGTGACTCAAGTTCTTTGCAAAGCTCTGATATCCGTTCTAGGAGTCTTTCCCTGTCACTCGCTGCGTATTTTATTAAAATGTTAATCATATTTTGTGAGGCTTGGGCACTGTTGTTTGCCCAATCCTGAAGCATTGCAGGGTAAGGATTTTCGTATGTGGGGGCTACCAGTACTCTTAGGCCCCTCGGGACTTGGCCCACATCCAGATACCGTTTTAATGATTTGCATTCCCACCATTTTGAGATCTCACTTTTTCGGCGTTTTTCTAATTCATGTGTTAATTTCTTGACATCACTCTGTACAGGTTCAGTATTTGGGGCAGTTGTTTTTTGATGCAGTCGATGCATTTGTGTCAGCATCACTGAATATGTCCAATGCTGCCTCTTCCCTCTCTTTGACCCATTCCGCTGCCATAATCGGAATCTTCACTCTCACTTTGCTATTCACTGCCCGTTTTGCTGAGTAGCTCTCGGGACTACCTCTCCCATAAACCCCTGCGTGGCCTAGTCGCTGTCAAACAGATACACTCGCCGTCTTACCTGCTACTGGGATTGCCCTCCAGCGATTGCTGAGTCCAGGCAGAGCAGCTCCGTGCACGTTTGTCCGAAACTTCAGGTCCACAAGTGCTGGTTTCGGGGGGCGCTGTGTCTCTTTCTCCTTGAAAGCAATACCAGACATGTCCCGGCTAGACAGAGCACCAAATCGAGGAGGGTCAGCGTGAGGATTCCCAGAACTATATATATATATATATATATATATATATATATATTACCTACTGGCGGTCGTCAGTAGGTAGTTATAGTTAGGACCTAGTTTCCATAGGAAATCCGCAACATTCTATTGGGAATAACTTTGGCGTTGATGGACGGAATTGGCTGAATTTCTCCAAGAAAATGGCCAGCTCCGCTCCGCTCCTTCCCTTAAAGTTTGGGGGGATTCGTGAAGCGGGGGCCGAGATAAAAGGGGGGTCCCAAAACGTGTTTTCCCCATGTTAATTTCCATAGAGCGGTTGGACTCACTTTTAGCCCGAACGGCTGAATGGATTTCCACCAAACTTGGCAAAATTGTAGGGACTGGTAGCCCGATGTGCCTTTGCTATGTCTCAAGATATGTGCTCCAGTGGATTTTGAGTAATTTAGGTTCAAAGAAATATATATATCTATAAGCGGCCCCGGTACGCGCACCGGGGCGCGTACCAGCGCGTTACGCGAGTTCGCGAGCGGAAAGCTGATTGGCTCTCGGGTGTCTGTCAACAGTCCAAACAGTCCAGAGCGGCCGCCATCTTGTGTCTCGGTAGGATCGAGACACAAGAGGTGGCAAAAACAAAGGGGGAAATGACCAAAAGGGGGCAGGGTAGACCCCCCCTGACCCCCTAGGTTTGATGTGGGGGCCATAAAAGGGCCCCGCGGGGCAAAAAAAAAATTTATTTTTTTTTCGATTTTCGCGGGGGAGCGCCCGGTACGCGCACCGGGGAGCGTACCATGGAAAAAAAAGAATGACAGAGTTTTTTTAAAATGTAGCATTTTTTTATAAATTGGAGGTAGTTCTAAAAAGAACAGTTTTTTCATTCTTTTTGTTTTATATTTTTTTATTGTTTTTTTTAACATTTTTTACTTTTTTGGCTTTTATGAACAATTTTATATTTTTTGGGTATTTTTTATGGGGACAAACAAAAAACAGGGAATTGTAAACGGCTCAACTGGAGCAAAAAAAAACAGGAAAAAAAATTAAGGTTTCTTTTTGCACTTGTGGTTGTCTCCAGCACGGTTGATCAATTTGATGCTTTGTTCTCCGTAGGAAATTGTAGTCCCGCAAAATATACAAACTATTTTAAAATCTCCAAACTGGGTTTGGATGTTTGGGACCATCTCCCTTGCCTCTGGACCCGATGGAGTGGGTTGTTTGCTTCTGGAGGTGCTGGGAGAAGATTGGGGAGGGTTTCTGGTCCGTTCTCTGACCTCTGCCGCAGAATAGTTGTTGGGATGCCTGCGTTGCATGTGGCGAATCATGGTATAATTGCCAAAAGAATACTTTTTGGCAGGGTTTCCCCTGGAAAGTACAGTGCCACAGATCAGACATGTCACTTTTGGCGCATTGACTTTCTTTAGGCCCCTTGGGATTTTAAAAAACTCCCACACAATGTGCTCTCTTGGTTTATAGGGGGGATTATCTTCAGGCAGGAACTGCCTCTCCTCCTCCTCCTCCTCCTCCTCCTCCTCTTCTTCTTCACCACCAATGTGGTGTTGTGGTGGTCCTTGTGGTGGTGGTGCAGATGCTCCTGCTGCTGCTGCTACTGTAGCCATTTCTCAATGAATAGAAACAGGTGTTCTTCACTCAAAGAACAAAGTGAGAATGAGGAAGAAAGGTGGGGGCTTTCATCATTTGGAAAACAAAACTGTTCTGAACCAATGAAAAGTGTTATTTTCAGGTCACATGACCCGGGCTTTCATCATTTGGAAAACAAAACTGTTCTGAACCAATGAAAAGTGTTATTTTCAGGTCACATGACCCGACGCGCTTACGCTACGTGCCAGGGGGCGCGCCCCGGGGCGCGTAGCGTAAGCGCGTCGGGTCACGCCCGGGGGCGCTTACGCCGTGCGTCATAAGACGCATCACGCGGCTACGCGATACGTCACGATGATGTTTTCGTTTGCGGCAATAGCGCTAACGGGACGCTCACCGGTACGCGCACCGGGGCACGCCGCAACAGCGCTTACCGGTGCGCTCACCGGTACGCGCACCGGGAGCGCTCCAGGGCAAAAAAAAAAACATGAACAATATACATAAAAAAAGTAATATTACATAAATATACAATATAGGATTCATTATAAAAAATATTATATTTCATAGCTATAGAAATTAGCTATTAAAAAACCTATGAAATTCACTGAAAAAAACATAGGTTTCACACCAGTTATAGTTAGGAATTAGCATTTAAAAAAACCTATTAAATTCACTGAAAAAACCATAGGTTTGACACCAGTTTAAGGGGCTCATTAGGATGGAGGATTTTCCGCATCCTCCGGGCCGGCGGAAGTCACCGCCGGCCCGGAGGTCACATCCTAATCTTCACGGAGGGAACGCCGCTGCCCATGCGGACGTTCCCTCCTACTCTGGGGTCGCGGACGCACTCAAGTCCGTCCGCAATCCTAATGAGCCCCATAGTTAGCTGGAAATTTTACTGACATAAAACCATTGAAATTCCCACGTTATAGTTAGTTGGACTCAGTATAACTCGCGCGCCCGCAATGCACTGCTGATGATGTCACATATTACATGATTCATGACATGGTTAGTGACATCACTGATGACATCTCAAATGACATCACTGATGACATCACTGATGACATCTCAAATGACATCACTGATGACATCACTGATGACATCATCCATGTGATAATACAATACACCTCCTCACACTCTAATCTAACACATGATACACCTAGCGTTAAATACAAACTACCATTCCTGAAACCATTGACACAGTAATACCACTTACCACATACACACTCACTGATTTCTAGGTCTACACACACATCCACTCATTCACCCATACAATCTTTCATACATACAGTCACTCATCAATACAAGACCAACATATGCACTCATACACCTATACAGGGACTCACACACTGCCACTCATCCATGGAGTTACTCATATACCTAGTCAGTCATGTAAAGAATCAATCACACTCCCATTTCCACAACTATACAGTTATACACACAAAACCTTTCTTATTTAAACATAGACTAACACATACTTACTGTCTTTTCCAATCACTGATACAAGTACATATTGATAAATACAGTCACTTATGCAATCACAGGCTGTTATATATAGTCATTTATATATGACAACTCTCACATGCAGCAGCTTACACAACAACAAACATAATGATGTACACATTCAGACAGTTTAGTCACTAACCCATGCATTCACTAAGATACATTTAATCACTCACTCAGTCACGCACCTACTAAATCCTTCATCCAGACACTCATACATACACTCACTCTTCAATATGTAAAACATATTTTAACTTTACAGAAACACACAGACACTGGATGATGTCATCAGTGATGTCAACAGTGATGTCAATTGAGATGTCATCAGTGATGTAATCAGTGATGTCATTTGAGATGTCATCAGTGATGTCATCAGTGATGTCATTTGAGATGTCATCAGTGATGTCATCAGTGATGTCACTAACCATGTCATGAATGATGTAATATGTGACATCATCAGCAGTGCATTGCGGGCGCGCGAGTTATAGTGAGTCCAACTAACTATAACGTGGGAATTTCAATGGTTTTATGTCAGTAACATTTCCAGCTAACTATAACTGGTGTCAAACCTATGCTTTTTTCAGTGAATATATATATATATATATATATATATATATATATGTATATAAAAAAATAAAATATATATATATATATATTTTACCTTCTTGCAGTCACCAGTAGACAGTTATAGTTAGGACCTAGTTTCCATAGGAAAAATATTTTTTGACTTGCCTATAACATTAGCGTCGTTTGACCGATCATGAAATTTTCCAAAAAGAGAGTGTCAAGGTAGGTTCTGTGTGTCATAGAAAGATTGGGGGTGATTCATGCAGTGGGGTGCATTTGTAATGTTAATTCCATAGGCATGCGTTGTCAAACCTACAGCTCCAACTGCTGGATGGAATTACACCAAATTTGGTAGAAAGGTAGATGTTGGTACGCAGATTGTGCTTTTTGTTATTTAGTGCAAATCCATTTTTCAGAAATTTAAGTTGAAAATGATAGTGATCTCTCGGGTCGTGAAACATTTGCGATAAAATATGAGCCTGGACAGGGAAATGCACAGCTCTGATTGGCTGCCAACACTTAAACCAGGAAGTGTTGGCAGGTGTCTTGGGACTCAGATTCACTGAGTCCCCCTAAAAAAGTGAAAATAAAGAACAGGAGGCAGGGTAGGAATACCCTGACCCCCATGCCATGGTTTTAAAAACATTTTTTTTAAATTGCTGTGAAAGCACGATATTTGGAATTTGCTGCAAAAAAATAAAACAAAAAACAAGCACGAGCTCCTGCGCTTGTTTTTAAATAACCCCCGGGTACACCAGGCGGTATATGTATCAAATTTTTTTTGCAATTCTCAAATTGCGATTTTTAGCAAATGTAGGATTTGCTAAAATTTTTGCGAATCCTACATATTCCTTATTTGCGAATCAAGGAATTCCTACCCATTCCTTCCCATTCATTCCTTTGGGCTAGGAGGCCCATATGAATGAATGGGAAGATATTCTCAATTTGCAATTTGCAATTAGAGAATCCCAAATTGAGAATGCAATTGCCAAGGTGTCAAAGGGATACCGTGTTGCACCCCTGAAATATGTATGTGTGCACATGTGGCAGTTTGAAAATTGCAAAAAAGTGAATTTTTTAAAGAAATCGCAAATTACCACTAACTTGAAGTTGGTGGTAATTTGCGATTCCTTAAGGCCAAATCACACTTTTTCTGTGCTTCCTACATTGCATTTAAGGAATCGCACTTTGTGATTCCCTAAAGGCAATCGCAAAACAGAGAATCGCACATTTTGCGATTCTCTAATTTGCTATGCCCTTTTGGGATGATACATCCCAAAAGGTTTTTTCCCGTTCGGAAATGGGCAGATTCTGAGAATTGGCCCATTTGCAAATGGGAAAGGGGCTTGATAGATATGCCCCCAGGCCCCAAGGCCACATATTAAAAATAGGAGGGGGTGCATGGCCCCTCCTATGGGCTATGAAAGCCCTGGGGACCTCCACCTCCCTGGGGCACTTTTTATTATGTATGCGGGTGGGCCTAATGGGCCCACCTGCAACCCAGGGGACCGCCACCTTCCCGGGGCTAATTACAATAATATGGGGTGCCTTCTTGACCCACCGTCCAGAGGACTGCCACCTCTTCGGGGCAAAGTTATTCAAACTGATGCGGGGGGGGGCTGCACCACATCCCTGGGGCTATTGAATTTGGGGGCCTCCCCACAGACCCGGAGACCGCCACCTCCCCGGGGCTAAATGAAATAATAATGCGTGGGGGGGCATGGCCACCCATGCAGCCCTTGGGACCACAACCTCGCCAGGACAACTCTCTAAAATTACATACGCCAGGGACCACCACCCCCCAGGGGCTTTAATTAACAATAGAGGGGGCCACGTGGCGTTGACAACCGCTACCCTCCCCCGGGCCAGCTCCATGAATGTCCCGAGGTGCCCACCCTGGGACATTGCAGTTTATTACAGCTCGGTGGGAGCATCTCTCGCGCCAAGCCATATCAAACCTGCTCCGCTTTCAGCAAGCAAAAGCAGAAAATGCTCTTGCTTGCTGAAAGTGGTGCATGTCTGTTTTCCTGCCTGCTGTCAAACGAGCAGGGAATCAGACACATTGCTTTGAGATCCAGGGAGCTGCATCTTCAGCCGCTGAGTCTCAAAGCAATGCCGGCTCCCACAGGAAGCAGGGAGCCGGCAGGGGCCCTTGAGGCTCCCCCGCAGTCCCCAACTTAGAGGCCAGGCCCCAAAGGATGGGGTCCCCAAGGCTGAAATTGGCTTAGGTAGGGGAGACACACGGACCCCAATACCCTTTTTTGAAAATAAATAAATAAATAAAGGCCCCTTAAAAAAAATATATATATGGTAGCCGCAGAGAATAAAATAAAAAAATCGCACACACGTCTTTATTTATATGTATATATATATATATATATATATATATATATATATATATATATATATATATATATATATAGGGGCACGTGGCCCCCTTCCTTTAATTAGAAAATAAAATAAAACACAAAGAAACACCGGGCCCCGGATGATGGGGGCCGTAATCAACCCTGAGAAGAGGGCCTCGTGGCCCCCTCCTCATTCTAAAAATGCTTGGCCCTGGGAGATGGGGTCCGCGGGTCCGAAGTCAGCCCAGAAAAGGGGACTACAGCTCCACTTCCTTTAGAACAAAAATAATTTGACTGCAACTCGCCGGAGGCCCCACCCCCTTCTTCCACCACTCTGCAAATGCACCCCCTGGCACACTGCTGGTTGGGGGATGAAGTCCCTTTGGCTGCTGATGGTCCTTAGATGCCAGCAAGACCCATATTACCTCCAGTAAGACCCACACATCAGGATTGCTGAGAGGGGGTCAGAGGCCATGCCCCTTTTCTCCACCACTCTGTAAACTCGCCTCTCAGGAACCTGGTGGTAGAAGAATGTGGTCCCCTTGCCTCCTGAGGGCCTTAGGACTAAAGGGGACTTCATCCCCCAACTAGTAGTGTGCCAGGAGGCGCGTTTGCTGAGTGGTGGAGAAAGAGGGTGTGGTCACCGAAAACCTCTCAGCAAACCCACTGTCTGGGACTAACTGGAGGTAATAGGAGGGGTAGTTGGCCCCCAAGAACCCTCACTAGGCAAGGGGACTTCACCCCCCCTTCTAATAGTGCACGAGGAGGCGTGTTTGTAGAGTGGTGGAGAAAGGGAGCGTGGCTGCCAACAACTTCTCAGCAATCCAGCTGTGTGGGACTAAGTGGAGGGAACAGGAGGAGTAGTTAGCCCCAAGGATGACCTTGAGGGCCAACTATCCTTCCTGTTCCCTCTAGTAAGTCCCACCCAGTGGGATTGCTAAAAGATCTTCGGAGACCATGCCCCCTTTCTCCACCACTCTACCAACGCGGCTCTGGGTGCACTACTGGTTGGGCAATGAGGTCCACTTTACTCCCAAGGGACCTTAGGGCCAAGAAGCCCTCCTGGTATTTCCTGTAATTCATTCAAAGCGGGATTCCTGAGAGCTGGTCAGACGCCAAAGGCCCAGCCCCCTTTCTCCACCACTCTACAAACGCCAATACTGCTTAAAAAACCTTAGAAATTCATTGAAAAAAAGAAAGGTTACAGGGACGTTATAGTTAGGAATTAGCATTTAAAAACCTTAGATATTCAGTGAAAAAACAAAGGTTACAGGGATGTTATAGTTAAGCTGCCATTTCACCCATACGAAACCAGAAAAAATCATCAGTTATAGTTAGCTGAGTTAACTATAACTCATACCCCCATAATGCACTGCTTATGACCTCACATATTACATTACTCATCACATGGTCAGTGACATCACTGATGACATCATTGATGACTGGTTGCGTGAATGTCTGTAACAGTATGTTAGTTGCTGTCTAAGTGGCTGTATGGGTAAGGGAGTGGGTACTTGAGTGGCTGTATGGTTGAGTGATTGGTGGTCTGAGTACCTGTAGGGTGTATGAGTGTCTGTGTGGGTGGATGATTGAGTGTGTGACTACCTATATGGATGAGTGAGTAGGTGAGTCTGTGGCTGTATGGGTTAGTGAGTGCATATGTGAGGGACTATATGTGTGAGTGAGTGTGTGTATGGCTGTGTGGTGAGTGAGTGGCTTTGTCAGTAGTATATGGGTGAGCAACTAGGTATGTGAAAGGCAGTATATGTGAGTGATGGGGTATAGGAGTGACTATGGGTGAGTGAGTGAATGAGAAAGTGGCTGTATGGGTGAGTGTGTGCTTGTATCAGTGACTGTATAGGTGAGTGAGTACGTGTTAGTAGCTGTATGAGTAAATAAGTGTGTGTGTAGCTGTATGGGTTAGTAAGTGGCTGTGTGACTGACTGTATGGGTGAGTGAGTAAGTGTGTGAGTAGCTCTATGGGTGACCGACTCAGTCTGTGAGTGGCTGTATGGGTGTATGAGTGGATATGTCAGTGGTTGTATTAGTGAGTGAATTGGTATATGAGTGGCTGTATAGGTGAGTGAGTAGATGTCTGTGTAAATCTATGAATCAATGAGTTGGTGGGTAAGTACTGGTTTGGGTCTGTGAATGGGTTTGTGAATGGTTGTTTAGGAGTAGAAGTGGGTGTATGAAAGGTTCTATGGGGATGTGAGTGGGTGCTTTAGTGATTTTGTGGATGATGTCACCAGTGATGTCATTTAAAATGTCATCAGTGATATTGCTCACCATGCCATGAGTGATGTAATATGTATATATATACATACATTAAGTGAAAAAAACAAAGTTTTACAGGGATGTTAAACTTAGGCTGGCATTTCACTTGTACAAAATCAGAGGAATTCAGCAGTTGTAGTTAGCTGAGCTAACTATAACCCGCGTTCCCACAATGCACTGCTTATGACCTCACATATTACATCATTTATGGCATGGTCAGCGACATCGCTGATGACATTTCAAATGACATCACTGATGACATCATCCACAAATTATATATTTATATTCTATTATTGTTGTGGGTCTCCTGGTCACACTTAGAACACCTACAGTTTTTTGGGGGGTGTGGGGGAACCCATTATAGGTGTCAGCGAGAGCTGGCCATTATAATTTTTGGTGGATGCCCCAGTGCCCACCTAGGGCTCTCACATCTTTCAAGTAAGTTGGGGGCTGTAGGGGTAGCCCAAGGGGCCCTGTGGCTCCTTCCAACTTCCCTGGCGGAAGCTGTCCACTTTTTGTTTTTTGGCGGGTGCTCACCCAGGTCAGCCACACCTTTTAAGTAAGTGGGGGCAGCAGAGCGAGCCCCAGGGGCCCCACAGACCCTTCTGGCTCTCCTGGCAGGAGTTGGACACTTTTTTTTTTAGAGGTGGACCTGTTGCCAACCTGCATCTACCAAATCTGTTGGAGGCTATGGGGTAGTCCTAGGGCCCACACTGCCCAAGCTGACTCCCTTGGAGGAAGCCGGCCACTTTTTGTTTTCTTGTGGGTACCGCCAGGGGCACCACATCTATCAAAACCAATGAAGCTGAGGTGGGCTGGTGGGCTGGTGGGTGGCGGCTATAAGTTGCTCCCACCTCCCACCACAGACAGGGAACAAAACCAGTACTTTGCTCCCACCCAGTCCCTTGGGCCATAATCAGCTCGGGGAGGGTGGCCGTGCGCTCCTCTCCCAAAAAGTTTTTAACACAATGCCAAGGTTTGTAGTCTCCGGGACTGCACTGTTGGGGACTAACACAACCTTCTCTGCCTATGTACAATGGGTCCTCGAGCAACTTCATTGTCCAGTACCAATGTTTGTTGCATCATGTAAGGGTACATGTACAGTATATGGGCCTAGATACTACTGTCAACTGCACTAAATGAGTGACCAAGTCAGTCTCAATGTCAGTACTGTATTTAAACAGAATGCTCACTTATTTGCAAGCCAATTCTAACCTGTCCTCAGGTACTTGTAAGCAAATCCCATTTTTGGAAAAATATAATGTTGCATGCAATTTACAGAGGAGGTCTCCCCCCAGCAAATTCATGGGTACTTCTAGTGACAGGAGAAAATGATGGGTCACTGTGAAGTCATCAACAGAAACAGGTAGGGGGTCGGATTAGTGGTGGGCGGCAAACTGTGCTCCACCAGTGTAGTTCACGGAGGTTCTGCAACTCCGTGCTCCTGTGGAGTACAGAGTTCAGTGAAATAACTCCACCTACCACTGGTGGAGCGGAGTTAGGCATGCTCGCTGCTCTCTCATGATGATGCACAGTGTTCATTTCATCCTGTCAAGAGTCAAGGGCTAAAAGACTCAGTTTCTTCCATGCGACATGGGGAAGCAGCTGCCGTTAAGTGAACAAGGCTGACATCAATCTTAGGCCACGCCATTAGTAACCTCGTTAAATAGCATAAGGACGCGATCCTCCCCCCTTGTTGTTTCTCCTGAAATGGATTCATGCACACAATAACTCACTTCCGAGATTCCACTCACCCTCTGAATGATGGAGCAAACCAAGACTTTCCTCTGGAGGGATTCGCACCCTTTGGCCATGCACTTATGTATTGCAGTGCTGTAATCCCACCTATGTGAACTCTTCTTGACATCAGAGATGCCAGAATCTGACAGTAATTATATCCAAATAGACCCGTGGTCAGAGCCCACCCCACTTACCGAAATGTTTGTTAGCCCACATTTTCCCCCCTCAAGGAACGATGATATCTACCCCCATTGATTCTGGCATCAGTCTTTTGAGGTCAGGAGAAGGAGCCGCTCCGGAGCATTTACTTTGCTGCCCGCTGTGCTTGAAAATCTTCCTGATATTTCACTAAAGGGTAGCCAGCCTTCTTTGCCAAAAACTGGAGGGCCTGTTGGTTGGTGACTTAGTTGGTGGGTGCTGCCAAGTGGTCAGTGCCAGTGGCGGCCATGATGTTGTGTGGTGCTTTAGTGGACAGAGGCCAGGGGTAGCTGACGTGCCCAGGGGCTCCTTGGTTCTCTTTTTCAATGGACAGAGTCAAAGCCCCAACCAGCTTAGCTCCTCTATCAGCCCAGGCGATGACTTCACTAGGACTGTAAGAGGGGGCATTAATTTGCCAGGGAGGAGGTGTAGATGGGTGTATGGAGGTGGCCTTTTGCCAGAGAGGTGCAGAGGAGGCACTGGCATTGCTCTCTTTACTCCTGGTGCCAGTACCATGTTGTTTAAGCTTTAGGGGACAATTGGAGTGTTTCTATTTGTTTTGCTGATCTCACTCTCAGATGGTACAATCTAGGTAGGTCGCGCTCTCGCCTGAGCCAAGGGCACACGCTAATCTCTCAGTCTGGGCTACATTCACCTCTCTGCCCCGGGTGGCCCCTCCCTCGATGCAACCCAGACTGGTATCATCAATCATATTAGTACTCGGCCCACGGCAGAACTCTGCAGAATTCTTCAGAGTTTTTCGGTGACTCCTCAGAAATCCACGGAGTGAAACTCTGTGAATTTTGCCCACACCTGTTTCGAATAACTTTATGCATCAGCATTCCATTTACAGCTCCAGTAGTGACTTTTTCACCACTACTGGGACCCAACTTGTTTCTTACTGCTGATAGGGTTGCGCTACTGTCTATTAGGAAATCAATCTCTTTACCTCCTACCTTAATTGGAAACATGGGATTCTCCTAAGGTGTGTCTGATACCTTCATCATAAAGCACTGGGCTCAGGTTTCTGCAGTTTGGGTCACTGTTTCTCTCTCCACGTGGTCATATGCTGATCCATTTTGTTCCTGGAAAGGGTTTCTCAGGGAGTGCTGTGTCTGCTTGATTTGTCTGGGCATTGGTGGTGCTGATGACTGAATCTCACCTCTGTCCAACTTGTCATTCCTGTTCTTTCTGTCAATTCTAACATAACTGTCATTGCTCTCATTCTTGTCATTTCCATAATTTCTATTTCTTGTACCTCTATAACTTTAACAATTTCGAACCCAGTGCCCGTACCTCCGGCAAAGATAACACTGTTCCCTACTCTTGTCTCTTCTCTGGTAGCCTTGTCTTTCATCCTGTCTATGCTGCACCCCTTGATAGTACATTCCCTCTTGGCTCTCTTCTCTTTGTACTTGCTGCAACATCATTCCTTTGTCATTTTTAGCTATGTCCTTCTTTACCTTGAAAATACCATCCATTTCCATAGTTATCAGAAGGGTGCACTACTCTTGATATCTTTTAGTAGACCAATCAGGGTGGCACAGTGTACAACTATGGGCCACAGAAGCTAACAATCCATGCATAAGTGTATGAGTATCTAATACTTTATAGGCCTCTGTCATGCGTAGTACCCCTGCACTATTATCCCATGCTTCATTGTACCTTAAGCAGTAATCAGCCACTGACTCACCTGACTTCTGCAACGTGGCCGTGACTTGAGAAAAATCACCATGTTTCCCTGCTAGGCCATAAATTGTGTACCTGACAGACTCTAACCAATGTATCAATCTATTTTCTGTAACATCCATATTGTTAGTCAGTATTGTCCAATCTCTTTCCTGTGAAATTTGGAACACACTTTTTACCAAAGGCCATCTGCTACCATATCCTATTTTTAGTAACATTTCTACATTTCTAAGAAGGGGGTGTATAGGTAATGTATATTTTATTAAACTAATCATAATCTCTCACTCTGGCTGTGAATGGGTCGGGCTCATCCTTAGTCATCTGAGCTGTTTCAAGGGGGTCCATGGTTTTAACATGACTGTCCCCCCAACACTATTTTTGGATCAGTCATTTTAGTGTTCCATAGTATATCATCAGTATATGAGTTCTCACCCTTTCCTTTTAGCCCCTGTGTAAGTATCAGCCATTCTCTGTTATTTATCTTACCCTGAAGTTTAATAATGGAGCATTGTATTTCATCTCTTTCGGTGTTCACCTCTTCCTGGAACTCATCTGCCTCCCTTCTCAGATGGGCTAACTGCTCGGGTTTCTCCTCGTTGCTTTTCTCTTTGGCACTCAGCTCTAAATCCTCTCTTAGACCAAAATTCGAAGTTGAGGAAGATGTTTTAAAAGCATCCGGCATGTCCTCTCAAAATGATAGGTGTCCATTCAGGACAGGGGTTCTGAAACCACTTTCTCTGGGGCTGGTTGGCATGTCAGATACCCTGGATAAATCGACTTCCTGGAATATATGCAAATAAGGGACTTGTGATAAGCCTTGCTTTGGAGCCAGTGCCTGCTCTTGTGTGTGTTATTTCTTTCACAGTGTATCTAGGGGACTGAAAGTGATGGCTAATTTGAAGTTGTTTGAGAAGGGGCTGAGAAAAGAAGTGCAGGTAGGACAGGCCCTGTAGAATGGATGCTTTGTCTCAATGTCAGGTGACTGCTTTCTTTGTTATCTCTATCTGTGATCCAATAATTGAATTTGCCATTCACATTCAATCTCTATATTTCCCTTTCTTCCTCAGCTAACAAAAAAATCTCCTCCGCAGTCAATCCACTCCCAGCTATTTGCTCACACTCTGCTCCTTCCGCTATTTTGACATAAAGACCTTGAGGCTATAAACAGTTTCTTCAATTTATTTATGTCAATATACATATGGCTGTGCATCCAAATACACAGCAGAGAAGCAGCCCTTCTAGAAGTAGTGGCATTTGGTATTGCTTTAACCCTATATATAACAACACAAGAGTAGACCAAGTCTAAAAGGTGGTGTGAATAACTGAGCAAGTGAACATGCAACCATCGAGTGAGCATGCAGGTAGTGCCAGATACTGTTGACTACCCGAGGTTTTGAATAAAACCCATCAGACCGCCCCTTTGGCGGAGATTCATCATTTAGGGCTTTGGACATATTCCAAACCTCTACCTGGCCATATTAGTGCCAGGGTAGCATAGAACCTATGTGTACAATGTTCCTCACTGTAATGATGTTGATAAAGTGCAGTGCTCAAATAATAATGGTGAATAAAATTAACTACTGAACCTTTAGATCATTTCAAAAAGGTCAGAGTGTCAAAGGTTTAAAAACACGCCCTGTAGTTGAAGATGGATACTACTCCGTGGCGCTGAGCAAGGTGGTCAACATGTTTCAGCCTACAGGGGAATTACCCCGGCTTTCTTCAGGACCTTTTCACGTCAACTTGCTACTGCAACAAACAATAATATGTGATTGTGAGGAATAATAGAAAGTAGTGCTTGTAAAAAGTCACATAGCTACCAGGAACTTTACATTCCAACGTTCACTGGAAGATGAGAGACAGGACTTCTTCCTATCGTGAGACAAAAGTTCACACAATCAAAACAGGATTAGGTCATCTCCATGCACCCCCATGATCACAAATACACCACCCAGATTAACACACACACCTGAAATTATATTCCGATTAACTAGAATAAATTATATCCCGTTTTACTGAGATAAACAAGCATATTAGCCACATCACTCAGAGGCATTTCCCCTAGTGATACTCACCCAGCTTTGTGTGGGTGACGACCCCACCTCACCCGGCAACCGCTCGGGAGAATGAGGCCCCGCTCTACAGTGTAGACAAAGGACACAGTAAGTGAACAGCATCTTCTGTGTCCAGCCAAATAGCGCTACACAAAAACCCAACAGACGTGCAACAAGAACCCAAATATCAGCCCACTGAGTTACTTGCTCTAAGTAAAGTCATGAAATCGCAAGGGACCACAGACACCAGAGGATAAGCTTCAAAATACGCCTATAGGCACTGCTGAACAGCTATAAGTAATCACATTGTCAATCACAAAAGAGGCTTTGATAGATAACCCCAGGTATAGAGTATCGATGTGCACAATAGATTGAGACCATCATTCTATACCCCATGTCTTAGATACCATGAATAAGTACTGTGGAGCTCTATTTAGTCAAAAAATTACCAAGCTCTTATAGTATATAACGAGTGACTCACATTAAAATATGAGGGCATTTTTTGCTGGAAAAACGAGTAGCTAACAAGTATGAGCTCACTCAGTACAGCGACCTACTTCTTACCTGTCCGTCGGTACCCCTGATATTAAACGAGCAGAAGTGGAGGTGTGTCTCCTACCGCCCGCCTTCTTTTTATAGAGGAACTGAATATTTGTTAATTAGTCACACGGGGACTAATTGCTCACCACGGCAAGCTCGTGATGGCCAAATCTAGTTGCACAAAGAGTTCCAAGAAGAGCGCCTTTACGCCGAATGGGAGACCATTGCCTTACTCGGCGAGCGCGACTGCGCATGCGCAAGGCCGGAGTCACTGCTCGACCGAGTTTGCGCACTGGACGCGGAAGCTCAGTGCAAACAACAAGCCAACAGATCTCATTGATTTACATGGCGGGCCAAAAATGTCCAAACCGCAATACACTGTTGCCAAATGAACTAAGTACCAGAAACCCAAAAATATATAAGGGCTGAAAGTGCCACAATCAATTAGTTGGAAACCGATCGAAGCAAGTCATTTTGTGTACATTTAACATACCATAATAGGTGATTGGGACGGACTGCGTGTAGATCGCATTAGCTGCGAAGATAATCCTCAATGTGGTGCAAAATTGTCTGAAGGCCAGGGAGGGTTAAACTGGACTGTGTCGGGTATTGTCGCATTTAAGTTAGGTGAGCTACATATGTATGCGAGGGTGTGCATACATCAGAACAATGACCCGCAGCCATACAAGCTGCACTAGAAACTCAAAAAACAAACAGTGTGGAGGGTCAGGGGGATAGTTTACCGACCTGTCTACTCACTCCCCAAAATACGAATATATAACAACACAAGAGTAGACCAAGTCTAAAAGGTGGTGTGAATAACTGAGCAAGTGAACATGCAACCATCGAGTGAGCATGCAGGTAGTGCCAGATACTGTTGACTACCCGAGGTTTTGAATAAAACCCATCAGACCGCCCCTTTGGCGGAGATTCATCATTTAGGGCTTTGGACATATTCCAAACCTCTACCTGGCCATATTAGTGCCAGGGTAGCATAGAACCTATCTGTACAATGTTCCTCACTGTAATGATGTTGATAAAGTGCAGTGCTCAAATAATAATGGTGAATAAAATTAACTACTGAACCTTTAGATCATTTCAAAAAGGTCAGAGTGTCAAAGGTTTAAAAACACGCCCTGTAGTTGAAGATGGATACTACTCCGTGGCGCTGAGCAAGGTGGTCAACATGTTTCAGCCTACAGGGGAATTACCCCGGCTTTCTTCAGGACCTTTTCACGTCAACTTGCTACTGCAACAAACAATAATATGTGATTGTGAGGAATAATAGAAAGTAGTGCTTGTAAAAAGTCACATAGCTACCAGGAACTTTACATTCCAACGTTCACTGGAAGATGAGAGACAGGACTTCTTCCTATCGTGAGACAAAAGTTCACACAATCAAAACAGGATTAGGTCATCTCCATGCACCCCCATGATCACAAATACACCACCCAGATTAACACACACACCTGAAATTATATTCCGATTAGCTAGAATAAATTATATCCCGTTTTACTGAGATAAACAAGCATATTAGCCACATCACTCAGAGGCATTTCCCCTAGTGATACTCACCCAGCTTTGTGTGGGTGACGACCCCACCTCACCCGGCAACCGCTCGGGAGAATGAGGCCCCGCTCTACAGTGTAGACAACCCTGTCTACTTCAGCTGTTGCAAAGCCACAGTGTTTACACATTGACAAACAAATGCTGCTCTGATTGCATATAGTTACCTAATTCTAATAAACATTGGTATAGGTTGTACGCCAATCCTTTGCTAGTTCTAGTTCCTTTTTGTTAGGTTAACCACTGCTACTGTAGAACAGTCCCCAACTCTGTTTTAGGAAACTGTGGCTGTTTCACATTTTCCTGTCCTTTCTCCTTTAAAATTAGTTGAAATGCACTGCTGCAAGCAATCACTTTTATAGTGTGAATCTCATGATGGGTCACCCCCATAACTCTGTAGTCTCTGTCAAATATTTAATATCCTCTATTTCAAGAGAAACTAATCTAGGCCACCTCTTTAATTCCCTTTCCAAGTCCAGACTAGCACACAAAAAGATGTTACTTATTGTAAACAATGCATATCTTCTACAACCTGAGCTGCAGGACTATCTGGTGGTAATTTAAAACCTTTCTCCTCTGCCAGCTGTTTAAACAACTTTTTAGTCTTATTCAACATACTTGGGCTCACCACCTCTACGTTTCCTTTAGACTTGCCTTTGCCCCTTGTGCCCATCACTCATAATTTATACCCTGAAAGATAAACACAACAATGGTATCCTGCAAGAAAAGTTATCAGGCAGTGGATAGTGAGAGAGAAAAATCAACAGCTGTGACAACTCCGAGGCACCACATAAAACAGTTTGCTTCTTTAATGCAGTAATGCACTACTTTACATATAATTCAAAGAAACATAGCAAGGAAACATAGCGACACATTACCCTTAATCAACAAAAAATTCAAATTGCCAGAGAGTTTTATTTTATGCTTTGGAGAGCCACAGCGGCAAGATACTTACCTGGTGTGATACTCCACACATCCAAGTCATGGCACCATCTGTTGGGGAACAACTTTTCCAACCCTCCTCAGAGTGACACAAGAAAAACGCAGACAGGGCTCTGGAACAGAAGAAATGTATTTTCAGGTACCACAGGTTTTTGCAGGCCAAGGCAGAAGGCAGACGCACATACGGGTGTTACATCTTAGAACAAGCTCATTCAGCCCAGAGTCATTCCTGTATGGCCATTATATACTTTTACAGAAATGCAACCCTTAGGAGAAACCAAGAAAGACACAGTCCTAATAAGGGCAAATTTATAGAAAATAGAACTGCCACAAATGCCCAAACTAACACCGTGCCAATTATACATATCTGTAGTTTAGGCATAAATTAACAGAAAACCGGTGGACAGTTTTTAGGCTAAAGGAAGCCAACATCTTGCTTGTGGATTGTCCTGACTAGCTAAACTTAACATGTGAGACAGTAGCTAAACTTAACGTGATTCGGAGAGGTTTGTTTGCACCTCTGGTGGAGGTGTAAGAGAGGTCAGCATTGGAGTCTTGGTGCACAGCTGGAATAGCTCTAGAAAGGAGGTAGGAGCTCTGCGAAGGACCTGAGCAAGCAGCCTGGTCAGTGTTCGACCTGCGGCCCCGCCCACCACCAGCCCATTGGCCGCCCCGCTCCCGCCACCCAGCTGACCCGCCCACCCGGCTACTTACTTATGACGCCCCCAGAGCGACCGCGCAGCGGACGCGCGCAGCGGGAGCACCGATTGAGCGCCGAAGGTGCGCCAAAGGTAAGCCCGTCTGCGCCCGTCCGCGCCTGGACCGCGCCCAGTGCCAGGACCCCTGGCCCCCACCGACGGAAGCCGACCCGCCGGACTTACAACGCCACTGAACTCAACGCACTCAACACCGGCCGAACTCCGGGCTGCTACCGAGCCACACCGAGACGCACCCACGGACCCTTCAGCTGCCACTCCTGCAAGTTCACCTGCAACCGGACCCACGCCACACCAGCACCCACCAAGCCGACCTCCAGCAGCACCCACCTGAAGTGCATCCTGCTCAACACCCGCTCCGTCCACAGACACGCCGTCGAGCTCTGGAACCTGCTCGACACCACAGGCCCAGACGTCGCCTTCCTCACGGAAACCTGGATGAACGCCTCCTCAGCACCCGACATCGCCATCGCCATCCCAGACGGCTACAAGATCATCCGGAGGGACCGCGTCAACCAGACAGGAGGAGGCATCGCCATCATCCACAGGAACACCATCCGCATCACGACCAACACCGACGACACCCTCGCACCCGCCGAACACCTGCACTTCCAGATCCACGTCAACCCCAAGACCACCCTCAGAGGCACCCTCATCTACAGACCCCCGGGACCACGCACACAATTCAGCGAGGACATCGCCGACTTCATCAGCCCACACGCCCTCCCCTCCGCCGACTACATCCTCCTCGGGGACCTCAACTTCCACCTGGAGAACAACAACGACCGCAACACCACCACCCTGCTGGACAACCTCGCCAACCTCGGACTCAAGCAACTGGTAGACACCCCCACCCACTACGCCGGACACACTCTCGACCCGATCTTCTCTTCCAGCAAGGACATCGCCTTCAGCCACGCCACAGGGCTCCACTGGACGGACCACAGCTGCGTCCACTTCAGCTTCAGGAGGACCACGCTCCACCATCACCAGCAACAGGCTCCCCGCAGAAGCTGGAACAAGATCACTGCAGACCAGCTCGCTACTTCCCTGAACAAGAACGCTCCCACCAGCACAACAAACCCCAGCCAAGCAGCCACCAACCTCACGAAATGGATCAGCGACTGCGCAGACGATCTCGCCCCGCTGAAGACCCCGCCGAGCAGACCCGGCAGCAAGAAAGCCCCATGGTTTAGCGACGACCTCAAGAGCTCCAAGAAGAACTGCAGAGCACTCGAGAAAACCTGGTGCAGAGACCCAACACCGGACAACATGACTGCCCTCAAGCTCGCCACCCGAAAACACCACCAGCTGATCCACGCCACCAAGAAAACCGCTTTCAAGGAACGACTGGACAGCAACGCACACAACAGCAAGGAACTCTTCAACATCGTGAAAGAGCTCTCCAACCCCAACGCCGGAAACAACAACATCACCCCTTCGCAAGACCTCTGCAACTCCCTCGCCTCCTACTTCCACAACAAGATCGCGGACATACACAACAGCTTCAGCACTCAACCGACGCACGCCACGACCAAACCACCGCCCCCCACCACCACCCTCCGCGCCTGGACCCCGATCAGCACCGAAGACACCATCCGCACGATGAACTCCATCCACTCCGGATCTCCGACAGACCCCTGCCCTCACCACGTCTTCAACAAGGCCGACGCTGTCATCGCACCCCACCTGCGGGACATCATCAACACGTCCTTTGACATTGCCACCTTCCCGGAGAGCTGGAAGCACGCCGAACTCAGCGCTCTACTCAAGAAACCATCAGCAGACCCAACCGACCTCAAGAACTACCGCCCCATCTCGCTGCTCCCGTTTCCGGCCAAAGTCATCGAGAAGACCGTCAACAAGCAACTGGCCGCCTTCCTCGAGACGAACGGTTCCCTCGACCTCTCGCAGTCGGGCTTCCGGGCCAACCACAGCACCGAGACCGCCCTGATCGCAGCCACCGATGACATCCGAGCCCTGCTCGACAACGGAGAAACAGCGGCCCTCATCCTCCTGGACCTCTCCGCGGCCTTCGACACTGTCTGCCACCGTACCCTAGTACAGCGCCTCAGCAACGTCGGAATCCAGGAAAAGGCACTGGAGTGGATCACCTCCTTCCTCGCCGGAAGGACACAGAGAGTCCGCCTCCCCCCGTTCAGATCGGAAGCCACCGAAGTCATCTGCGGCGTTCCTCAAGGCTCCTCGCTCAGCCCAACACTCTTTAACGTCTACATGAGCCCCCTCGCAGCCATCGCACGCCAGCACAACCTGAACATCATCTCCTACGCCAACGACACCCAGCTGATCCTCTCCCTCACTAACGACCCCGCCACCGCCAGAGCCAACCTGTCATGCCTGTCATGTACACATTGCAGATCGTCAAGATTCCGTCCGCATTGAGAGAAGTGAGCGGTGGTTGGCAGTGGTTGGCAAAAGCCGTGAAGAGCAGAATGCGCATGCGCGGGAGAGTAGCGGTGAAGACAAAAACCCGCCCTACGCACACAGGAAATTGCTTTGCGTTTAGCTAGCCTGAGTTTGTCGTTCCGGGTTATTTGGCGTCCGAGGAGAGAGGAGTTAGG
The DNA here is from genome assembly GCF_964261635.1 of Lissotriton helveticus. Classification (NCBI taxonomy): domain Eukaryota; kingdom Metazoa; phylum Chordata; class Amphibia; order Caudata; family Salamandridae; genus Lissotriton; species Lissotriton helveticus. The sequence continues at coordinate 1,550,414,060 of NC_136059.1, forward strand.
AGTTTGGCGTTCAGGTACCGTGCAGCGTCTTGCTTACAGTTGCGAAGCATTTAGCTTCCATATCCTTCGTCCCTTTGTTTTTGTTATCCGTTTGGACTTTCATTTACCCGCGGTTAGCGGTTGTCTTCTTGGTTGCTTATGGCGTTTTCCTTTATCTTATAAGTCGATCGGGTTCTTTTATGTTCCTTCATTGATACCGGTCTTGACTTTGGAATTACTACGGTGCATCTATTCGGTGCTCAGGGTGAGTGAGTGCTTCGAGGCTTAGTAAGAACATTACCTTGTAGTATAGCAGCTAATGGGAGTTGTTTTTGTATTCAAGGGTTCAGACACTAAAAGCCTACAGTCAGCGCAGTACAGAGTTCCTGTCGTTTTCTTTTCCTATGATACACAGTTCTTGTTCTTCTACAATAAGGTATTACAGAGAATCAGCATATAACATACAAAAGAGACACGGGGAGGGGTTGGTTTTTCATTACTGTTTATTTTATATTTCTGCAGTGCCATAGCAGTGAAGCCTACTAATCCTACGCTGACGAAGACTGTGGTGTGTCTGTCTTATCTTCCCCTTCCTACCCTTGTTTTGTTCCCCTGTGTTCCCTGGGTCACTCTTCGGACGTTAGTGTTTTATTCTGACGCCTGGAGGGTGATTAGGGGAATCAGGGGGTCTAACGTCGTGGATCCAGGACTCTTCTGAGACTAAAGGTGCGTGCATGACAGAACGCAAAGCCCTTATAAATATCGTCTCCCAAGAGTCATGGAGCTCACGCTGCAGGATGTCGCTACTATGGTGGGTAATCTCCAAAGAGAGACCCAAAACATTGCAGATAGGTTGGCAGTCTTAAGCACACAGGATGGAGAGAGAGCAGGGACTAGTAATGCCACACCAGTAGTGCAAGTGGTTACGCCCCATTCCATTCCATTGGCCCCACCTGAACGATTTTACGGGGAACCCTCAAAATGTGCCGCTTTTCTGACCCAGTGTCAGTTGCATTTTCTATGTAAAGCTGCTTGCTTCCCTAACGATCAAGCCAAGGTAGCTTTTGTACTATCGTATTTAGGGGGGTCAGCCGCTAATTGGACTATTCCCTTGATAGAAAAAGATGACCCTATGTTATTGGATTACGCGGCATTTCGCAGAGAACTGCGTAAAATGTTTGACAAACATACCTTCACTCACGCGGCTGATACGGAGCTACTACATCTGAAACAGGGTTCGAGAGATTTGGTCACCTATATCACAACCTTTAATAGATTGGTGGTAGAGGCGGACTGGCCTGTTAACAAGAGAAGCGCGCTGTTCTATAAAGGGCTACGAGACGAGCTTAAGGATGAGCTGGCTCATGTAGTGGATCCTCCTGCAACCTGCCCAGAGTTGATAGATTTAGTCGTAAAGCTGGATCATAGATTGGGTGAAAGAAGAAAAGATAGAGGCAGAACTGAATACCCTAGATATGGCCACAAAGAAAAGAAACTAGAAGTGGAAGCTAAAAATGAAGAACCGGAACCCATGCAAATAGGGAGTATCAAAGGCCCCTTGAGTGAGACTGAAAAACAAAGGCGTAGAACTAATAGATTGTGTTTGTATTGTGGAAAAGGGGGTCATTTCCTCAGAGAATGTCCTGTCAAGCCTAAGCCATTTCGCAAATCGGAAAACTAGCAGACCCTAAGGTAACAGAGACCGTACCGCTGGGTCCTATAGTACAAATGGTCTCCTCTGTAATGGATAACAAGGGACATTTCTATGTTGACTCCATATTGTCATGGGGGAATTCATCGGTTAACCTAGCCATTATGATAGATTCCGGTGCATCTGGTAATTTCATGGACTATCAATGGGCCAAGTCCAATAGTATACCTGTCGAACCAAAATCCACACCTGAGGAAGTGTTTACCATAGATGGGAGTCCTTTAACCTCCGGACCCATCACCCATTCCAGTATTCAATTAAAGATGTGTATAGGTTCCACACACATAGAAACATTGTCTTTCGATTTAATAGAATCTCCCCAGTTCCCTGTGGTCTTGGGTCTTCCGTGGTTGCGCCTCCATAATCCCCACATTAATTGGAAGCGGGCTAGCATTTCTTTTCCGGAGCAAGAAGAACCGATGCCTCCTATAGAGACAGGTCCCACTTCCCTGCCATCTTACAACCTCATCTCCACTAACAGACAGGGTCCCATACCAAAGACCACCGAGTCTTTTTCAGCAACAGAGCAGGAAGAACAACCCGATGTAATCCTGCCCTCAGTGTATAGCGAGTACCACACTGTGTTTGACCAAAAGCAAGCCACCTGTTTACCGCCGCACAGAGTCTATGACTGCCGGATAGATCTCCAGCATGGTGCTCGCATCCCTACCAGTAGGGTATACTCCCTGACGGAGAAAGAGAATGTATATCTGAGGGAGTATCTTGACTCCATGTTAGATCTGGGGTTTATTCGGCCGTCTAGATCCCCGGCCTCTTCAGCTTTATTTTTTATCCCGAAACGGGAAGGGGGCTTGCGCTGCTGCATTGACTATCGTTCCTTGAACGACATCACTATTAAAAACAAGTACCCTCTGCCGCTCATCTCCTCTCTGCTCGACCAGGTGAAGGATGCCCAATGGTTCACGAAGTTAGATCTGCGTGGGGCCTATCACCTGGTTCGAGTCAGAGAGGGTGATGAGTGGAAAACAGCCTTTTGCACCAAGTATGGGCTATACGAGTATTTGGTGATGCCCTTCGGGCTATGCAATGCTCCTTCGGCATTTCAATACTTCATAAACGAGGTGCTGAAGGAGTATCTCGACAAACATGTCATAGCCTATATCGATGATTTGTTGATATACTCCAAAACCATGGAAGACCATGTGAGCCATGTAAAATCTGTTCTTCAGTTGTTACTTGATAACGATTTATTTTGCAAGTTGGATAAGTGTTTCTTTCACCGGCATCAAGTTGCCTTTTTGGGTTACATAGTATCAGCAACAGGTCTAAGCATGGATCCCAGTAAAGTCAGTGCAGTGTTGGATTGGCCTCCTCCTAAAAACGTAAAAGAAATCCAACAATTCATTGGGTTCGCAAACTTTTATAGGCGCTTCATCCACCGCTTTTCAGATCTAGTGGCTCCTATCACCAAATTATTGAGAAAAGGGGTTCCGTTCCAATGGACTGAGACCACGAACAATGCCTTCACCTTACTTAAAACCGCTTTTACTCAGGCTCCCATTCTCAAACACCCTGATCCTTCCAGTCCCTATATAGTGGAGGTTGACGCTTCACAAGTGGCGGTGGGAGGCATACTTTCCCAGGCAGAGGCTTCCACCGGTGAATTGCATCCTGTGGCCTATTATTCCCACAAATTGACCCCAGCGGAGGTGAATTATACTGTGGGGGATAGAGAGCTTTTGGCTATTAAAAAGGTATTGGAGGAATGGAGACAGTATCTCCTAGGGACTAACCATACTGTTACCGTCCTAACAGACCATCGCAACCTCCAGTATCTCAAATCGGCCAGAGCACTGTCCATGCGGCAGCTTAGATGCACACAGTTTTTTAACGAGTATGATTTCAAAATTCACTTTAGAGCTGGGAGGCAAAACGGGAAGGCTGACGCTTTGTCTCGTTTGGGTTTTGATCCAGACCCATCAGTTGAGGACCCTCCTTGTATTGTTGCACCTCACAGGTTGATTGGCGCCATAAGTACCGAAGAGGACTTTCTCCTTCAGGTCAGGAGCGCTCAGTCTGACCCTGTGGTTAGGGACCTTGCACAGAAACACCAGGTCAGATTCGCTTCAGACTTGATGTACATTCAGGGGGGGTTGTTTGTTCCCACAGTTCCTCTACAACGACAAGTTATGGAGTGGTGTCATTCTCATGGGGTGGCGGGTCATCCAGGCTATAAAAGGTCTTTGGAATTAATCCGGAGGCATTGTTGGTGGCCCCATATGGCTCATGACATTCAGTTGTTTGTACAAACCTGTCATGTTTGTGCTCAAGGAAAACCCACACATGAAGGGTTCGTGGGTCTGTTGTTGCCTCTTCCTACACCTGTGGCACCCTGGCAATCTGTCTCTATGGATTTCATAGTGGAATTGCCGAGAACACATAGGGGCAATACTGTGCTATTAGTAGTGGTGGACATGTTCACTAAGGCGGCTCACTTCATTCCGCTGCAGGGCCTCCCTACTTCGGTGGGGTTGGCGAATGTGTTCCTGCAACATGTTGTACGCCTCCATGGTTTACCATCTGTTGTGGTTACGGACAGAGGCTCTCAATTTATCTCCAAGTTTTGGAGACAGTTATGCAAATCCCTGCAGATGGAGGTGCGTTTGTCCTCCAGTCACCATCCGCAGACGGATGGACAGACAGAACGTGTCAACCAGAGCCTTGAACAATTCCTGAGGTGTCAGCTGTTGCAGGAACAAAAGGAATGGGATGACCTGATCTGGTTGGCAGAACTGTCTTATAACAACAGCCACCACTTCTCCACTTTGTACACACCCTTCTATGCATCATATGGTTTTCATCCCAGAGTCCTCCCGTTCCCTCCGTTGAAGCCATGCGCCATACCGGCTGCTCAGGAAATGGTGGCACACTTACAAGTGGTACATTCCAACATACATACCAACCTTGACAGGGCCAAAACGGAGTATAAAAACAAGGCTGATACACATAGAAGAGCAGGAACGGTGTATCAAAGAAACGACAAGGTATGGTTGTCCACCAGGCACATAGCATTGAAGGGAGCATGTAAATTCAAGCCTAAATACATAGGCCCTTTTTCTGTGGTGAAAATAATCAATCCGGTGGCTGTTAAACTGGCTCTGCCCCCTTCGATGAAAATCCATCCTGTTTTTCACGTTTCTTTACTGAAACCAGTGGTGCCCGGTACTCGTCTCCCTGTTGTTCCTCTTTCCGTCCCGGTAGACTCAGATGATGAATATGAGGTGGGAGCGATTATTGACTCCAGGAGAGTGAGAAACCGTCTCCAATACTTGATACATTGGAAGGGGTTCGGAATTGAGGAACGGTCTTGGGAGCCTGCCACTCAAGTGCATGCGCCTCGGTTGTTGCGAGCCTTTCATAGGAGATACCCCTACAAGCCCAAACCGGTGGGGGGCGTTGTAGGAGGGGTGTTCTGTCATGCCTGTCATGTACACATTGCAGATCGTCAAGATTCCGTCCGCATTGAGAGAAGTGAGCGGTGGTTGGCAGTGGTTGGCAAAAGCCGTGAAGAGCAGAATGCGCATGCGCGGGAGAGTAGCGGTGAAGACAAAAACCCGCCCTACGCACACAGGAAATTGCTTTGCGTTTAGCTAGCCTGAGTTTGTCGTTCCGGGTTATTTGGCGTCCGAGGAGAGAGGAGTTAGGAGTTTGGCGTTCAGGTACCGTGCAGCGTCTTGCTTACAGTTGCGAAGCATTTAGCTTCCATATCCTTCGTCCCTTTGTTTTTGTTATCCGTTTGGACTTTCATTTACCCGCGGTTAGCGGTTGTCTTCTTGGTTGCTTATGGCGTTTTCCTTTATCTTATAAGTCGATCGGGTTCTTTTATGTTCCTTCATTGATACCGGTCTTGACTTTGGAATTACTACGGTGCATCTATTCGGTGCTCAGGGTGAGTGAGTGCTTCGAGGCTTAGTAAGAACATTACCTTGTAGTATAGCAGCTAATGGGAGTTGTTTTTGTATTCAAGGGTTCAGACACTAAAAGCCTACAGTCAGCGCAGTACAGAGTTCCTGTCGTTTTCTTTTCCTATGATACACAGTTCTTGTTCTTCTACAATAAGGTATTACAGAGAATCAGCATATAACATACAAAAGAGACACGGGGAGGGGTTGGTTTTTCATTACTGTTTATTTTATATTTCTGCAGTGCCATAGCAGTGAAGCCTACTAATCCTACGCTGACGAAGACTGTGGTGTGTCTGTCTTATCTTCCCCTTCCTACCCTTGTTTTGTTCCCCTGTGTTCCCTGGGTCACTCTTCGGACGTTAGTGTTTTATCCTGACGCCTGGAGGGTGATTAGAGGAATCAGGGGGTCTAACGTCGTGGATCCAGGACTCTTCTGAGACTAAAGGTGCGTGCATGACACAACCTACACGAAGGGATGACAGACGTAGCCAAATGGATGTAGCACAGCCGCCTGAAACTGAACTCGGATAAGACGGAAGTCCTCATCCTGGGATCCTCACCCTCCGCCTGGGACGACTCCTGGTGGCCCCCCGCCCTGGGCAGCGCACCCAAACCAACAGACCACGCACGCAACCTGGGCTTCATCCTGGACTCCTCCCTCTCCATGACCAGACAAGTCAACGCCGTCTCCTCGTCATGCTTCAACATCCTGCGCATGCTACGAAAGATCTTCAGATGGATCCCCACCGAGACCAGGAAGACGGTCACCCAGGCCCTCGTCACCAGCCGTCTGGACTACGGCAACTCCCTCTACGCTGGAACCACCGCCAAACTCCAGAAGAGACTCCAGCGGATCCAGAACACCTCAGCACGACTCATCCTGGACATCCCCCGCCGCAGCCACATCTCCGGACACCTGAGAGACCTGCACTGGCTCCCGGTCAACAAGAGAATCACCTTCCGGCTCCTCACCCACGCACACAAAGCCCTACACAACCATGGACCAGGATACCTCAACAGCCGCCTCAACTTCTACGCACCCAAACGCCAGCTTCGATCGACCAGCCACGCCCTCGCCGCCGTCCCCCGCATCCGAAGAGCCACCACAGGAGGAAGGTCCTTCGCCTACCTGGCTGCCAAGACTTGGAACTCCCTTCCGACCCACCTCCGCCTGACCCAGGACCACCTCGCCTTCAGGAAGCAGCTCAAGACCTGGCTGTTTGAGCAGTAGCGGACCCCCCCCCCCAGCGCCTTGAGACCCTCCGGGTGAGTAGTGCGCTATATAAATGAGATGATTGATTGATTGATTGATTGACCTGACATCTTTTGGTGTGTTTCCCCTTTATTTATACTTTCTGACCTCCTGATTTAGTGTTTCAGTGCACTTTCTCGTTGCTGTCCAGTGTTAAAGAGTTAGTGATCCTATTGTAAATTGGATTATGAACTGGTGTTTCCATGACTGGCATATTCGTTTTACTGGTAAGTCCCTAGTAAAGTGCACTGAGAGTGCCAGGGCCTGTAAATCAAATGCTGCTAGTGGGCTTGCATCACTCATTGTGCCACCAACACGTGCAGCCTGTCAAAAGGTTCTTAGACCTGCCACTGCAGTGTCTGCACACAGTTTTTACTGCCATGTCGACTTGAAAAGTGCACCCACTTGCCAAGCCCTAACTTTCCCTTTTATTACAAGTGAGTCACCCTTAAGGTAGGGTCAAGGGACCCTTATGGGAAGGGTGCAGTGTAAGTGAAAAGGAGGACATGTCCTGGTGTATGACATGTCCTGATGGTGAACTAGAGTGTAATCCATGTTTCACTGTTGGAAGCTGTCCGTCCCATAGGATAGAATGGGGAATACTTGGTAATATTTTGCGAGTATATCTTCTCATTGGAACAATATAGAGAAATGAACTCAGAATGTAGAAATTCATTTTTTGGTAAAGATGATTTTTATATTCTGTGTTTGAAAATACCACTGTTAGAAAGTAGGTATTTTCTTGCTTAGCCAACCTGTTTGCCTCTGCTGGGTTGTGGATTGACTGCCTGGCTTTGGAGTGACAGGGACTGGGGATGTGAATTCTCTTCAGACAGCCATTGGGAGGGTTTGAGGTGTGTTCTGCCTTTCCTGGATGAGTCAGTCCTGGGCCGAATAGACCTAGGCTGCATTTAGAGAAGTAGGAGAAGATCTCCTTGCACCTGAATGGGCCTAGTCTGCCTTGGACAATGATCTCCGTGCCTCCTGCCGGGAAGCTGAGCCAGAGAGGACCAAACTGGTTTGGACTAAGCACAGACACTCCTGCCCAAGAGAACAAAGATAAATGCAGATTAAGTATTGGGGCACAGAACCCAGAACTTTAGAACTCGCTTGGATCAAGGAACCTGCCAAGATGAAGAACTGGAAGAACTGCCAGGGGGAGTACTGCCCCATTGCTCTGTGTTGCTTTGCTGGGATGGTCTGCAGTTGCTGCTTCTGCCTTGGGCAGTGAAAGGACTGGACTAAATTGCTTCACTTGTTGCTGAGTTTCTCCACGGGCTTCAGATAGAGCTTGCCTCCTGTTCACTAAGTCTCAGCAGGACAGCAAAGACTTAACCTTGCTCTGGGTACTGCTTCTGGGACCAGGGGTCTCAGTTGCCACAGAAGGAGACTGCAACTGGACACTGCCACCAAGTCTACAGGCGGTTCTGTGACCTGAATGCACCACGGAGGGCACCGCCGCACTTTGCACCGCAACCCTGGTCTCACCGATGATGGCTGCCGCCACCGAGCCGCTGCTTGCACCGCCACCTGAGGGCACAGCACTCTGCACCACCTTGCTTCACTTCACCACCCTGGTCTCACCGATGACGCTGTTGCCAGCTGACATCACCACTGTGGTTTGCGCCGTGGTCTAGAGGCACCGTTCGTAAGCTACATGCAACACTACCCCATCACACACCGCAGCCACAGCCCACTAATGCCAGCACCATCGACCGCCGACCGCAAAGGCCACCGAAGCTTGCACTGTGACTGTTAGCACTGCAGAGGGCACTGTCACACTACGCACCACAACGCTGGTCTCACTGATGATGACGAATGCTGCCGCCACCGAGCCGCTGCGTGCACTGTGGCATGTAGGCACCGCCCTGTGCACTGCTCCACTTCACACCGCAGCCTTGACAACCGCAGCTGCCGGAGCACACCAGCACAGACGGCCAGAACAAAAAGGTACTGTTTACAAGTCTTCTGACACAGACACTGGTCCGCACTGACGCGGTCTACTTACCCTGGTGGATTTGGTTGTTCTCAGCACCGCGGTAGCACCGGGTGGAGCTACTGCCTCCAAAGGAACTGCATTTTTAAGGTTATTCTTGTAAAGTTCATATTTTGGATTCCTGTTTGCCGGTCCTTTATCTTTTTTGGTCTTGTTTGCACAGATAAATATTGGTTATTTTTCTAAACCTGGTGTGGTGTCCTTTTGTAGTGTTTTCACTGTATTACTGTTGGTTATGGGCAAATGCTTTACACACTGCCTCTGAGATAAGCCTGACTGCTCATGCCAAGCTACCAAGGGGGTGAGCAGGGGTTATTTCAGTAGTGTATCCTCCTTATCCTGACTAGAAGAGAGGGTCCCTATTTTGACAAAGATACAAACCCTTGCAAACTAGTAGAGACCCCCATTTTTAACAGTCAGGGACAGGAATAGATAGCTGAGTGGGTTTGACATAGTGCGCATGAGAAGTGTAACTAACTATAGTACATACATATGGATATATATTATTCTTCTAACATGCACAGCCCCTCCCCGCAAAAATAGAACACAGCCCCAGGTGATGGGGTCCTCAGGGTCTTCTCTAGGCTTGGAAAAGGGGGCTGCACACCCCCTCACCAAAGAAGGAATAATGAAACAACTCCTAGCCCTGGACCAACCAGTGAGCAATTATTACTGTAAAGGGTGGGACCACACCATTTTTTTTAAGGGCGTCAGATCGGCGGATCACCCTTGGGTCTGTTGTCATGTAAAAAGTACAGTTTTTGGCACCTGGGGGTCTCTCTGGGAGCCACCCATGATGCCTAGGGGGACAGGATATCCTAACACCGGCCCTTTTTTACTTATTGTCAGGACTGGGGACAGTCCTGGAAAAATATCTTGTTGATGTGGTGGCAGCCAATCAGATCTTATGTCTCGATCTGTCAAGTCAGTGGATCCTCTATGAAGTGATTTATATATACATTTTGAACCTATGTAAATATATATGATAAACCCAGAGTAAATTGTGGAATAAAAGCAGCTTGTGAGGATCTTAGGAGTGCTGTTCCACAAAGGATTGACAATGAATTCTCAAATAAATAGCATTGTTAAGGCATTCAATTATCACCTAAAGATGCTGCATATGACCAGGTACTTGGTGTAGCAAGACAAATCCACTATTGGTAGAGTTGTATTATGATCGAAAATTTGCTATGATAATGCCCTGTTGGAGGGGAAACTCTAAACCAATGTTGATAACCTGCAAGCGTTACTCCTCAGTAAGGGCAGTCTTTCCTTTACTTACAACACTGCTTATCTCGTCACACCTTCAGACACTATGGGCCTCATTTATGAAAAGTGACGCATTGTAGTGTAGTTCCTATATTCCCAATAGGCTCTGCGCATTGGAATAATATCTTCAATAGTATAGACGTAGGACAGAGGTTAACTAGGTCTTCTACTGACGATATTAGACTTAAAGTTTTGTGTGCCAGCTAGCTCAGAGTTCACTAGAAACTTTCTCGAATAGGCAAAGAGGAGTTTAACCTCTCTGGATAGACAAGAAGGGATTTAGTTTCTGACAACCATAGAACATGACAACTTTGCTCTCCCTAATCAAGAGTATATCTCTAGAGTTGTGTGAAAACAAAAGACAATCATTTTACTCAGTCAGTACGTGCATTCTTAGTTCCACCAGATTGTAGAGAAAAGAAGAGACGGGCGTGTTCTATAAAAGGAGTTATTTATTGATCAGTCTCTTTTCTCATACAAGAGAAATGAATCGCTATTATTGCAATACTTATAGTTAAGTAAAGTGCATACAGTAAAAGCAGGATTATAAAATAATACTGTAAAAGCATTGATATGGTTTCTTAGCCATATGATACTTAAAATGGATAAAAGTTATACATACATATATACATTGACTAATCGTACTCATCTGGTGCTTCTAACTACGCCTACCCCGGTGTACCTGACCTAAGCCTAATACGAGGGATGGAGTAAGTAAGTAGCAGTTTAAGTTAAGTTTGGTTTGCCAAGAATCTGACTCAAGAATTCTCTATAAGGGGTTAGTCAGTTCAGTATCTGGGATTTAGAAGGCTGGATGGCTGGTATCTCTCTCTCAGGACTCGGTATCCCAGTTACCCGCGAGGGTAAGCCGGAAACGCCGGAGCTGGATTTCTCGGCAGGAGAAAAGGCAGCATCTCTCTCAGCGCGTCAAAAAGGGAGGGGCAGCGTCCGTGGGCTCTTCGCATCAGCTGGGCTCTCCGGCAAGTAGCGCTGCTCCAAGCTCATCACCACCGTGTCTTTGCTTAGGGCAGCGTCGGTATATTTATACCTGAAAGGTGCCGAGTTTGACGTAAGGATGGACATAAGACGTCAGTAAGAATGTCATAAGGACTGGTCGTTCTTACATTCTTTTCAGGAGTTCTCGAACGTAATCAAAACAATAGCTACGGGGGATTTCCCAGGTCTGCTGGAGGTTTGGTTTGTTTTGAGAACTCGGTGTGCTTTCTAGGGGGCTGGAGGAATAGGGCTTGCTTAATGTGACAGCATGCGCTATGACTTATTCTGAAAACGGGTTTCCGTGCCGTTGTATGGCCATTAATGATTTAGTAACCGGACAAGGGTCAGAAATAGGAGTATCAATATAGGTACCTAGATAAACACACTACAGCATCGCTGCATGAAAACAGCAATGCTTCACTTTTCATTGCGCCCTCCTTGCGACATGCTGGATGCGTCATATTTACAGTATGATGCATCATGTCGCAAGGAGTTACAGATATGTCAGTATTTCTGATGTATCAGTAGGCGAAAAAATGACGCATTGCTGGAGTGTGTCACAAAAGTGACGCAACCCCAGCAATGTGTCCTTTCACATGGGGCAAGCCCCATGTGAAAGGGCCTGCGTCAGTCTTACGTCTGCTGTGAGGCAGGTGTTAGATATTAACGCAATGGCGTCCTAGAAGTGACACTGTGAAACCTCATAGATTTTACCACGCCACTTCTATGAGGCTTACTTGCGTGGGAACGCCCCCCCTGCATACATTATACCTGACGCAGGTATAATGTAGCGCATGGGTTTACAAAGTGCCGCATCTGCTTAGATGCGTCACTTTGTAAATAGAACGCAACAGGGGGTATGTTTTACGCTGCTGTTGCGTCACAAAAAGTGACGCAACAGCAGCGCCACACTGACGCAAGGCCTCATAAATAAGGCCCTATATTGGCAGCCAGTTGTGGCCAGAATCCAGTTTAAGTCTCTCATTTTAATACACAAATCAATTTATGGCTCTTATTCAGATTATTTGAGACAGCATTTTACTACGTACTGTCCTCGTAGTTCACTGAGATTAGAGTTTAAAAAAAAATGTTCATCACCCAAGACATAACTCCGTTGACACATCTTTCCGGATGCACAAAAGCAACCTTTGGAATAATCTGCTGGAAAAATTGAGACAGTTGAATCCGATGCTTCTCATTTCGGAAAGCATTAATGACCCGCATTTTATATGGTTGGATGTTTTGTTTGTTTTTTCTTGACCTTTGATGGCTATGGGTAATCAGTGCTATATTAATAAATTGAGGATGGGGCAAGACTGGTACAATGACCAAACTCATGAAGAATTACATGACTCTAAGCAACTTTTCCTTAATACTACATTATCCTGCACACAGCCATTTACCAGAAATATATAGTCCACCTGAATGACTCATAATTCTGTGTTCTTGGATGTCCCACTGGAAAATGCAACTAATGTGCAGCACTGTACATGTCACATAAGAAGAGTTACCTCAGTGGCCTTTGTGATCATGAGTGTTAAACGGAACCAGCCAGCCTCTGAGTCTGAGTTCTGTGACTCTGATGGTCAGCTCTGGTGTCATGGATCCTGAACATTTTGGTACATGGGAATTCTTGAGACAAAAGTAGAGGAAACAGAGGATAGGGCATGCACAATTAATGTGTTTTCCTGGATCCCATGAGAGAGTACAATAGATTAAACATTTTAGTTAGAACTCAATCACTAATGCTCTGCAACCTGAAGATTTGCAAACATATTCAGTTGCAAGAGTGCATAGGGCATTACCCCTCTCCCCCAAATATCAAAGCCAGGAATGCTTCCCTGTGCAGTGATAACCGAAACTAATGAATTTTAGGGATCAGAACATGAGTTACAGCAAGCATGCAAGGGGTCTGCAGTACAATATGAAGGGATAACATAATGATCTGGTTGAGCAAGATGATATTTTAAGAAAGTGGAAATGTGACTGGGGTGAGTCCAATTGACTGCTGTATAGATGAACGCATAGTTGGAAATCCTGAAGCTTTCTTTTTGCCCATGTTTTATTTTTCTTCCTTTCTCATTCTGTTTGGTTTTCTCTTCAAAGTACACAATATAATGGTATGAGTGGGGGTAGGGTGGCTCTGTGACCGTCCGCTGTTCCCCTGCAGCAACTTTAAGGTTGTTGGGACCAGGCCCCATTACTGCTGTGTCTCTGCAGGGATGGAGGATAGGACTGGGCCAGAGCCTGAGGTGGTCTGCTTTTGGCTACATGTGAGGTTTGTTCTCAGGTTCTTATTTAAGAAGAGTTTTTGTGTTAAAGTGGGCAACAAACTATTTGGAGTTGCATTGGGCTGTAATAGTAGAGAAATGAAAACTTAAAGAATGGTTTGTGGAGAGGTACACTGTACGGCACTGAGGTGGGAATGTGGCTAAGTTGATCCTGGGCTTTCTTTCAGAGCTATGGAATGATTCTGATGTTGACATGAAATGCGAGAGTTCCAAATGATTACCAGAATAGGTCAAAGGTCTTGCCATACTTGAGAGACATGGTATCTGTTGTAATCAAACAACGATCCAACTCCAGGGTAACTTAAGTAGTATTTATTAAGATGGTAAGATCAAGAGTAAAAGTAGAGATAGCCCCACCAGGGGCAGCCTTCCTGCTGCTCAGCCCATACACCAACTACCAACTCACTCATCCAACATTCCGCGGCATAATCACGCACCAATATTCTACACCACACTCACACTGGCTGAGCAGCAAGTATAACACATCTCACTTCTTTACAGTGAACAAGACCACAATGCAACGGTCCAAGGAAAAGTACACATTGGTAAAAGGTACATGCATGGAAATAACATGAGAAACCATTGTAAAGACTTGAAGATGACTAAAAGGACATACAAGTTCAAATCAAAAGCAAATAAAGCACAGTACAATGGACATGCAAGTTAACATCAAAATTCAAAGAAAGCACAGAAGAATGTAACAATTTACTTTAATGTTAACATAAGATAAGAAATGATGAAAAATGACAATCCCCACCCATGTACTCACATTGATGAAAATAACAAACTGGGCAAGATAAAAACGGTCTTCAAGAAAACAAAAGACTACAGTTACCCACATCTTGTCCCTTTCCACACAAAACCAAGCAAACCCTCATACCACTACATCAAGCATAACCAACCAAACCCCTTATGCCACAAACATACCAGCTGGCCAGACTGAAATGAATGTGAACACGCAGAGAACAAAACTTCCACAGTGCAGGAGAGATAACCCCACAACAAAACAAGTACACTAACATGAAACCATCCCAAAACCACCCAAGTGGAAGGAAGACCTGAACAGGCACACAAACAGCACTCAACAAAACTTCAATACAAATGGGTGATACCCAAAGTGGACTACCAACCACTAAAAGGTGACAGATGCGAGTGACGCCTATCCAGTTAACTCTAACACAACTCTAAAAGGGTGATCCGCCTAGATCAAACCACACTCACAAAAATGGTGCTAGACCCGAGAGGCTTAGCACCTAAAAGCCTTCTCACACATACACCACCAACAGTGACCATCACTTACCCCACAACCACACCATGGTGGTAACGCAGAGTGACTTTACACCAAAATGTATCTCACACACTACAACAACAGGGGGACTTACTCAAATCAAGCCATAACCCACACAAAAATAGTGGTAGACCAGAGAGGCTTAGCACCTAAAAGTCTTCTCATACAGACCTACACTACCAACAGCGAGGGATTCACTAACATCCCCCACAACCACACCATGGTGGTCACCCAGGGTAACTCGACACCTGAAAGTCAACACGCACACCGTACCAACAGGGTGATTTACATGAATAAACCAACACCCACAAAATGGTAGTAGACCAGAGGGGCTTAGCGCCTAAAAGCCTCCCACACATACGCTACCAACAGTGAGGGATATGTATATATGCCCCACAACCATACCCTATAAAATAATAGGTGAATCACAACTGAGTCAGTCATCCAAAGTCACAAAAAACAACAATGTGACAACATAAAAAATTAATCCCAAGAACAGGGAACTTGCACTATAGGGAGGAAGTTCACATACATACATGTCTTAAAAACATTGTAAAAGTATAACTGAATGTAATGTTGTGGCCCAACTTTAAAGGAAGAGCGAAAACCATGGCAACAGGTTAGCATATAAGAATGCTAACTGAGAGACCAGACTTTCCCCTTAAAGTCCCTGCCGATCCAGAATTTAGAGAATTTTATCGATATCTCCATATTCCAGATTAAGAGTGTAGACATTTCTACTGAATTCAAGACACAAAAAAATGCCATACAGATCTGATTATTTTTGTGCTGTGATTCCCTCTGGCATGGAAATTTGCCTGTTAGCTGTTAATCTTAACCAACTGGTCACAGACCCTCTCGAAGCAGCACAGAGCTGTTGAGTACCTATCTAGCCAAGTCAGCATTATTCACTTCCCCAAGGTGAAAGGACTGATTGCAGCAGGATAGTTGCTTACGACGTTCTTTGTTTGCTGGATAGTTGTAACACTGAGAACCTGTGAGATAACAAAGTCATCCCTGCTGTCTCACGCTTCAAACTGCAGGGCAAGTCCAGTCGATAGAGACCCTTAAAGTTACTATCTCGGAAGACCAAACAGTATGAGAGACAAGACACGCCAAAAACGAACATGGTGGCTTGCTCGGAAACGCAGTGCCGGGTGGCTCCAGGTGCTTGCGAGCAGGCTACGTCCTTGCTCAGCTGCACACCAGAAGACAGACAAGGTGCGACCAACCTCTCCCAGCTCCTTCTGGAATTGGAATGTGTGCACACACCGTCAAGAGCAGCAACTTGCGGCCCAAGGTAACGATGACAGCACGAGCCAATGGCCTGAAATGCTGCCCAGTCCACGCACGATAACGGACACAAATTACGGTGAGAAAACAACACTCACCACAGGCATGACTTCTTCTCTTTGTAATTGTCTCCTTTCGTTTCTGAAAATCACGTGGGTGCCTTGGTGAGTGCTGAAAGCTCGACATCACTTAAATTACTTAGGAACACACGCACACACAGCTGGCTGAATATGTGTCGCGAGGTCCTCTCACAAGGCAGTTTTGGCAGACCAAACCGAAGGTAATAAGTGGGAAGGATGCTGTCAAAACAGCTTACTACACCATAGATCAACACCAGCAAGTCTAGGAAGACACAGTAGGATCTGGCATGCCCGGGTTGGGGCCGAGTGGTCTTGAGGTCACTGGTGGGTCTCCTGGCTGCCAGCTTGCTCTTACACACATTACGCTTAGTTTCAAAAGGAGCTTCATCTGTAGGAAGTTACTTCAGGCTTCAAATTCCAGTAGGGTATGTTTCACTTAGGCTTAGCTTCCATCCAGTTCGCACGCATAGTTCTTTTAAAAATCGTCGCCAAAATGTTGTAATTAAATGAGGATCCAACTCCAGGGTAGCTTAAGTAGTATTTATTGAGATTGAAAGATCAAGAGTAAAAGTACAGAGAGCCCCACCAGGAGCAGCCTTCCTGCTGCTCAGCTCATACACCAACTGCCAACTCACTCATCCAACATTCCACAGCATCATCACGCACCAACATTCTACACCACACTCACACTGGCTGAGCAGCAAATATAACACATCTCCCTTCTTTACAGTGAACAAGAACACAATGCAATGGTCCAAGGAAAAGTACACAATGGTAAAAGGTAAATGCATGGAAATAACATGAAAAACCATTGCAATGAGTAAAGAACAGAAGTCCGAGTCACCACAAAGACCACGTCTACATTTGTTGTATACTATGTTTGCCTGAATGATACCAATATTTTTGTCTCCCATCACAGGTAGATCCAGGTTACAGCAGGTACATTTATCAGTAGACACTATTCTTGTGAGTAATCGTAATACCACTAACTCTAGGTATATATAGTTCATTTTTCCGGTCCTGAAGAATCGCTAGTAAAAATACTAAAAGCGAGAAACATGTTGACCCACACTTTCTAAACAAAGGACACTCCAACTCGAGACATTACACTCGGGGGAGTGCCTTGTTTGATGTTTTTACTTAGGGTAGGAGACCCCCAGAATAAAAATATTTCCTTCTAGGTATCTCCAACCCTATTTTAACTCACATTACTACATCCACACAGTTCTGAGCACACACCCGCACGTCTCTATACGGCTGTTGGATAAAAGATCTCCGACAAAGTGCCCCTACCTAAAGGGAGCCGTTGGGTATTGCTCCACCGACCCAACGAGGACCAGCCCATATGATGAAGCATGACACCTGAAAGGGTGTGTGAGGGCATTACAATCCAACTAATGGATTCCCAACTGTAAACCCCAATTGAGGCTTAGTTAGTTCCGGTCTTTCATGACTCTGCAACTCTGTCACTAGAGAAACAGCATAATTCCACTTTTTGAATACTGACACTGGGGCCCACCCTTGTTTTGTTGGCCCTCCCACTCCTTTGAGAGTGGAATAAGCCCCACCGTCCCCCTATCTTGTATACAACTTATGAAACACTACAAGGAGATGTGCTAGTATGACGGACTATATCTTTATATCTAATGATTTGTGAGATTCCTTTCAAAATATTTGATAGTGGTTACAGTGATCCTCTCATTCTATACCTCCATTCTCTAACAATTATAAACAGTTGCCTAATACTATATGTTTTATCTGGTATTATGATTAGGAATGGGGCCTAGGATTAAGCTGGAATTTGATTGAGCCAGACAAATTGAAGAATATGATGTTGAACTCATACAATAATATTGTTTTGTGTTTAGAAGCTTGAAGTGACCCAAGTGTGATTCTGGCAGGATTCAGGAACATTTGTGCAGTAGTGAATAAGTTGCTTTGTATCTTGTGATCTAAAACAACCTCTCACAAGAAATGTGAATGGTTTGACGGCTCAAGCTACAAAGCCAATCAAAAAGTACATTGAGCCATAAAACGCACTTCTTACAGTAGAAGAAATCATTCTAAGTAGAGGTATAAATGTCTTCAAGAGAGCAGAAAGTTCCTGTAAGAAATAAGGCTTTGATGATCTGTGCCCAGCTAACGCTCTCAAAAATCAGCTCACATTTTTGGAAAACAATCAATTTCCCTCTTTTTAGGAAGCCCAGGATTCATTATTTCATTACCACATTCTAGTGTACTGGATTACAAAATCCCCAAAATCTTGTGGATTACAAACTTGAGACCAACTGCATCTACTGATAATATTGACCTTCAAACTGAATAATAGCCACTTTTAAGGTAAGCCAATCTGGCAAAGCCCCGATAGAGTCACAATATTGACCTTTGAGTTTCTATTGTCACCTGGACTTTGAATGCTGCCAGAACCTCATTGCTACCTTAATCTTAATTGAAGTCCATTGTTGTTCCTCTCTATAAAAAGGGTGATATTGGAAATCTAACTACCGCATTCTGTTATCGACCTTATTCTTGAGGTGTCAGTCAGGGAGATTAAGGGAAGAACTCCTAAAATGAGTGAAGGAAAAAAGACATGTTGTGGACACACAATATGGTTTCAGAGCAGATATGGGGACAGTGAAACAATGCTTACATTTTAGATGTACGTTGACTTCAGAAGGGTCAATGCAATTTGCACATATGGACCTTAATTTGGGTTCAAATCAACCACCTTTCCTAATTATGGTCCATTCTTGCTGACATGGGTAACAATAGTTGTATTTTATATTTTTTGCAGATGTTGGACTGTCGCTTTAGTGCTCAACTAAGGTTTGGTCCCAATGGTGAGTGTTAATGTAGTTTCATCCTGGCAAGAGGACTCTGCCAAGATTGTGTATTGGTGCCAATTTTTTTCATACAGTGTACTAATGATGTGGAGGCATGATTAAGAGTGTGTGGAGAGGTCACCCTGAGAATTTGGAATTGGTAATCTGAGTGCTCATATGTGCCAATGATGCGTTATTAATGACCCACATGCAAAAAGGCTAAACAAGTTGCTTGAGCGATATGTGTCTTTCATGGTCAGTCTTGAATTGTGCTTCAACCTTGTGAAGACTTTTGTGATTCTGAGTCTTACATCTGTTAGAACAAGAATATTTATTATAAAGAATCATGTATCTCAGCTTTTTCTTACCTCAATATTGTCTTTGATAATAATGGACAAATCTACTATGCTCTAGAAGAATTACATTAATATAGTCACAAAGGACTGTATTTTATTTTGCAATCTGAATGCGTAGCCAACCTTTGAAATATATGTTAGACATTTATTAAAAAATAAATGTCTTCCATTGGTCTGCATGGGCCAGGTGCTTAAGGTAGCTCTAACATCTGAAGTTTACAGCTAGAGAAAATAAGCTCTGCAGAATAATTTTAGGATTGCTTTACAATGTCTCATACTGTTCTTGCCATGAACAAAATGGACTGAGGTGTTTGAAAGTTGATATTAAATTGTCTCCTCTCTTGTTGTGGTTTTCAATTTAAGTGAGTTTGGCCTAAAGGTTAAGCATAGAAGTTGTTAAGGATTCTAAGAATAAGGGGATTATCAGAACATCCACTGGATTTAATTTATTAAATATACGTGTAATATCCTTAGGAGAAAGAAACTATTCATCCAGCGTTGGCTTATAGAACGGAAACGAAAATCTTGGGTTAAAAAAGCCTTTCATCAATTAAGATAAATACACAAAAAGAACTTGAAGTTTAATTAACCCTTGGTTAGATCTTTTTATATGTTTAAAACAAGTGCGGGCAAGAAACCCTATACACAACTTGTTTCAAATACCCACAAGAAGACATTCCTGACCAGGGTTTGAATGGATACTGTGTACCTTATACTGCCTCTCCTTAAGGGTTGGTTGAATGCTGATTTCATAAATACATGTCACTTTGATCGGGAGTCAGCATAGACACTAATGCACTTTATGCTGTTTTGTAAATTTTATAAACATCTATAGTTCTGCAATTCAAAACTTACAGTTTCACTAGCTACAAGCCAACCTTTTTGTTTTTACACCTATCTTTAAAAACTGCGTTTACATCAGTTATTACTGATAGACATCTGGTCTGTCATGGGCTGTTTTCTGCCAGCTGAAGCTAAAGAAATAGACACATTAACCAACTCACTGGCAGTGTAGTGATTGAGTTAATTGTATATAGGAAATTTACTCTTTAAAAAAAAAATTATTATGAGTTTTATATACTGAAAGTCTTGCTTATGACTAAGAGTTTGCTATGATGTCTTAATACTTAAACTTAAACTGGAACCTCAGGTGGGCTTCCCACCCATGTTTGTCAGGAGCACAACGTACATCACTGGAGACCCCAACAATTATAAGGAAGGAAGAACTGCTGGAAGCCAATAAAGATATGGGCAAAGACAGACCACTAGGGTAGATGGACTTCCTACGTAGGCCTGCGAAGAGTATACAGGTTTCCTAATTGATAAATTATAAGGAGTGTATGAGGAGGAAGTGGCAAAGTAACTATTGCAAGCCTCAATGAGAGAAGTGCTGATAGTTGTGGTGCCCAGTCTAAGCAAAGACCTGAAATAATGCAAATCTTACAGAGCACTTCTGATGCTGAACGTGGATGACAAAATACTAAGTAAGGTGTTGGCAACTAGACTTTCAACAGTGATGTGGTCACTGATTCACCGTAGTTTTGTCCCAGGTAGAACCATCATTGTAAATCTGTAATGGCTGTTAAAACTTTATTGGTTTAAACCAGGGTTCTCGAATGTTAGTCTTTGAGGGCCGGATCCATGGCATATTTTCATGATATCTACATTGATCTAAATGTGAATATGATAAAAATTTGTAATGGATCCGGCCCTCCAGGGCCGACATTGGAGCACAATTGTTTAAACTTACATATTTGCCTCGTTGGACCTAGAGAAGACATTTGATACTGTAACCTGGTCATCTATGTTCGTAATGGTAAAACTTTACAGCTTTGACTTGAACTGTATACATCTCCTACTTTTTGAGTTAAGGCTGGGAACATCATATCTGAAGAGTGGCACATGGAAGAAGAAACAAGACAGGTGGGCACCTTTTGGACCCCTTTATTTCGCACTGTCTATTGAAACACTAGCAGTGATTTCCTGTAGATCACTGAAAAATGTGCATGTCAATGTGAGAAACATTATACAAGTATTTGCCTTATATGCAGACAATACTCTGATGTATCTTAAAGATCCAGCTAAATGAACTCTGTGACTGCTTTATCAGCTCCAGAGATTTTCTGAAGTTACAGGACTTATAACCAACTGAATAAAGTTGGTACTGTTTCCAGTGAGGGCGTTGGCCCGAGTGTCGCCATATGGTACTCTGATTTGGACCTGGAGTGGAGGAGACTCTTCTTTAAAAAACAAGAAATAGAAATAGACAGGGCTGGGCCGGCCTTATATTCCACCCTGCATTTCCCTGGTGAGCAGTAGCCCTTGGAGGCTGGTTTTATACATCCAGTGCCACTCCTACGGCCTTGTCCCGGCCTCTGTCCCTTTCCCCAGCTCACTGAGGTTAATTGCAGCTGTAACAAGAGGCTTCAATAGAGAAGGAATGAAAAGGAGGGAGGTGGGAGGTAGGGAGAAAGTAATCAGAGAGAAGAGAGAGGAGCGAAAGAGAGAGGGAGAATGGATTGCTGGAAAGAGAGAGATAGCACGTGGAGATAAGGAGGGCAGGGCTGGTTTGAGCATTTTGACAGGGCTGCATTTGGTTCCCCAGTAAGGCTCTGCAAATACTTCATGTGTGTGAGGACAACCATACCGACAACATAAATAAGACCATGGAAGTCTTAGAAAGTCAGATAGGTTCTAGACCAGACTTCCATTTTGACTGCTGGGGAAGGTGGTATTAGCCAAAATAATCATACTGCCAAGATGTCTGTACTTTCTACAGATAATGGTGGTATCTATACTGCAAACTACCTTTAAGAAATTGTACAACATTGTATCCCTGTTGATGTGGACTGAACAACGGCATAGAGTTGAATTGGAGACCTTGAATTGGGCTTATGACCCAGGAGAGCTGGCAGTGCTGGATACTGAACTCTATTACCTGGTCCCACAATTACAGGATGTGGCTATTTGGTTGAGAGGGGATCACACTGGCTGGAATGTACATGAATAGGGAAATACATGAAATGAACCAGGAAACAGCCGGAGTCCTGAGGGAGATGTAGTTCCTCTTCTTAATGTTACAAATATACCGATTGTATGAACACAAGATGGCGAGACAACCACTGTAGCACCCAGAGGCACCTTTATGCTGCTACCACACTTCAATTGTGGAAGAAGAGAGAGTGTGGTCTCAAGATGGATATGGGGAGGCTGCAGATGAGCCACCAATAGGAAGGTATGTTTCTTTTCTTTCTGGACCCTCAAATAAAAGCGGCCTGCTGACTGGACAATTTTTGATTTACTCCAGACTGGAGAGTCCAGTCAGACTGACATGGACAAACATCATGCCAGGCCCTTACTATATAGAGAGCAATGTACATTGACTTTCTGGGTCCAACGCAAGTTAAGAGAAAATCGGAGGAAAACTGAGGCAAACCACTGTTGGAAACCAAACTGCCTAGCGAACTGCGTAACGCTAGAATCACTCACACAATTTAAACTCCTACATCGAGTGTATTTGGTCCCCAGTGTTTTGCACAAAATATACACAAATACGGAAGATAAAAGTCCGAGGTGAAGTAATAAAGAGGCTGACTTTAAACACAAGGATTGAAAATGTCTTGTGATTTGGAACGACTGGGAAGAAGGATATTGAAGATTAGTTTAATGTGGTGGAGATAGTAGACAGTCCCCTAGAACACTGCACTATGAGGCTCCAAAGGAAGCACAAATAAGCTAAAATGAGGGATGAATTTGCAAGCCGGTGTCTGAGACTGGCTAGATGCCAAAGTGCAATACACAGGCTGCCAGAGAAGGGAATGGTTTAGCAATATTCATGAGGGGTCACAGGCATGTGATTGACATATGAAAAGAGTGGTGCACAGATTCCTATATATCGACCTACAGAAATATCGAGTTGGAAATATCGAAGGTACAGAATATTGAGGTCAAGAATATTGTTGGACAGAATATCGACCCTAAGGTAAGTAATATCAATTTTTTTTATATCGATGTAAGTAATATCGAAATTAGTAATATCGATATCAAATATATCGATGTTACTAATCTCGATGTTACTAATATCGATATTTGTATTATTGTTATGTATTTTATTATGTATTTAATATGTATATGTTTTTTGTTAAGTATTTTACTTGTTTTAAATTTTATGTGTACTATTTTTATGTATTAATAATGTTATTTTTAAGTAAATTGTATGTTTTAGTACCGGAGCGGGTTGTGGGTTTACAGGGAAATAGATGAGTAGTAATTTAATTATACTAAATTAATTATTAATTTTTAGGAATTATAAATTAATTTTAATTAATTCTTGCATTTAAGTTCTGTAGCAGTTTTGTGAGTTTATAGGGGAATTGGGTGGGAAGTAATTTAATTGTAATTAAGTAATGATTTATTTGTATTTATTGGATTTGATAATTATTTTATTTTTAATTAATTATATTGGCAATTCATTATTTTAATTGGTAATTAATGTTTGTAATTGGTAAAGAATTCTTTTAATTGGTAATACATATTCTTAAATGGCAATTCATTTTTTTTAATTGGCAATTCATAGTTTTAATTGGTAATTAATTTTGTATTAATTGAACATTATTTTTTATTAATTGGTGATTAATGTTTCATAAAAAGTATTTTTGGGTATTACTTTTTTTTATTGTTTTATATATTTATTGTTAATCAATTTTTGATAATTAATATGTTTTAATGAAAAATATGTTATTGTTCAATATTTATTATTTGGTAACTAATATTTATTAATGAATATTTATTGGTATTTATTGTTAATTTATTGGTAATTACTTTTTCAATTATAATTATGTTTTTAATAATTATTAATGAGTATTTGTAAATGATGTAGAGTTATTTAAAAATAAAATTATTAAATATTTTTAATTACACAAATTATTTATATGTATGTTATATTTAACTTCTATGCTATCCAACGCTTTCCCTACTGTTGCACTCACTCGAGTGCGAATAGTAATTTCCACCCCTATGCTATCCAATGCTTTCCCTATTGTTGCACTCTCTGGAGTGGAAATAGTAATTTTTACCCCTACGCTATCCAACGTTTTCTCTACTGTTGCACTCACTGGAGTGGGAATAGTAATTTCTACCCCTACGATATCCACCGTTTTCCCTACTGTTTCACTCTCTGGAGTTGGAATAGTAATTTTTACCCATACGCTATCCAACGCTTTCCCTACTGTTGCACTCTCTGGATTGGGGATAGTAATTCTTACCCCTATGCTATCCAACGCTTTCCCTACTGTTGCATTTTCTGTAGTGGGAATAGTACTTTTAAGTCCTACGCTATCCAACGATTTCATTACCGTAATTTTTTGGGACTTTGAATAGTAGTTTTATTTATTTAGCTATTTAATATTTTTTGTAATATTTTAGAAAATGTAGTGTATAAATAATTTTTAAAATATTGAAAGTATATTTAATTGTTTTAATTTATTATACATAATTATTTACTTTTTATTTATGTTCTTGTTTTATGTATGTAGATGTATTTGTAATTTATAATAGCCTTTAATAATTTATAAGTCATACGCTATCCAACGTTTTCATTACTGTAATTTTTTGGGGACTTTGAATAGTAGTTTTATTTATTTAGCTATTTAATAGTTTTTGTATTATTTTAGATAATGTAGTATATAATTAATTTTAAAAATATTGAAAGTATATGTAATTTTTTTAATTTATTAAACATAATTATTTACTTTTTATTTATGTTATTGTTTTATGTGTGCAGATGTATTTGTAATTTATAATAGTCTTTAATAATGTATAAGTTATTAAAATAATAATTTAAACGTATTATTAAGTAAGTATATATTATATATTTTATGTATATGTTTTTCATTCATGTTTTATTATTATATACATAAGTATTATTTACTTTATTTTACAAATTTGTTTAACAGAAAAAAAAACGATATTGTTAATTACGATATTTTTAACATTGATATTTTGGTTTCGATATTTTTGTACTTACCATGTTGTAGATAGGATGTCGATATTCTTGCCTTCGATATTCCTGCGTCGATATTTCTGTAGGTCGATATTTTGTGGGTGGATATTCTGTCAGTGCTTCGAAAGGAGTATGTACTGATCCTGGGGTAACTGAAGACTTAATGATATGAGAGTACTGAGAGATCCCAGGGGGCATATTTATCAAGCAGTTACGTCGCCCTTGCCCACTCAATGTTGCACAAGTGCGAAGCAACTACTAAGTAAGATTTATCAAGCCACGCAAGGCCACCTTGCTTGGCCCTGCATGGCTTGATGAATCCAGAGTACACCAACGCAGCACAAATTGCTGTGTTACATTACTCAACCCCAGGGAGGCGTTCTATGGGTGAAGTGTGGGTGTTCCCACAAAATACCCATAGATTTTGGCCAATTCCCAAATGTATCATTACTGGTAGATTTGGGAATGCGTCAAAATGCTACGCCTCTCCAGGTGAGGTGTAATGAGGAGAAATATCTTTATTTCTCCTTGTTTTTTCCTCTTTCTTTGTGTGCCTCATTTTTCTCTTTCTATGTGTGCTGCATTTTTCAGCACAATTTAGCACACATAGAAAGAGGAAAATGCCGATAAAAAGAAAAATCCCTGGGGCTCGTACCACTCCATGCATATTTATTTTTAATAATAGTGGGTTATGATCTGAAGTTATTCTTGGAAAGGTTTGTATCTGCGCTTCAGCTACAATTATTTTAGTAACCAGAAAATAGGCAAGCCTTGCTAACTTCTGATGTGGACAGGACTAATGGGTATATCCTGGATCTGGCTGCTTTAATCTAAGCCAAGCATCACCCAACCCATGTTCACATATAAGTTGTCGTAAGGCCTTATAAACCTTGAGGTGCAGTGGCCAGACTATGTATTGCGTCTTTATGGAGGGAGAAAGAACCACCGTCTTTTGAAATGTGGAGGGGTAGACTTTATGCTATCTATAATCTAGAGCATAGGCTTTATGCCCTTAAGAGGCTTCATAAGCGCAGGTTAGGCATAAAGATATGGGGGTCGCTTGTGGAGTATTAAAAATATTCATGATTTAGCCTAACCTTTGTGTTTTGTATGCTTTGGTTATAAGATTTGGTTATCTTCAGGGCTCGGTGATCCGATATGAATTGTATATTGTTTCTCCCGCTTCTCGATAGATTTTGATTTGATGTCTGTCAGATTTAGATAAGTAATGACCTTTTTGTTTTCTTGTATATTGTGTAAACATGCACTGCAATGATATGTATATTGTGATCCCTCTCGATTTGCTTTTTTTTGTGTAAACACATTTTTTTGTAAATGTTTATTGGCTTACAAAAAAATAAAAATAAAGAGGAAAATGCCTCAGGGGATTGTATTTGTGCAGGAAGGTGTCCCTTCCTACACAAAAACAATCCTGCTTACAACACAGGCACCCTTCCATCACGGTGCAAGGGTGCCTGCGACAACACAGCAAGGTGACCTGCTGCGCGATTTTTTGATATGTTCTTATCCCCTGACAATCTTCTACCATAAGACAGGTCCAGCCTTTCTGCATGAGGGACCCAGTAGAGAGGGACGCTATTTGTAAAAGTGCTATTGAGAACGTGGTGGGCTGTTGGCGATGGGTGGCTAGGCTCGGCTCGATCCTAGATTCCTTTCATGACCCGAGTCCATGGACAATGCGTTCAATGTCTAGATCTGCAGTGCAAAATTACATTTATGTGATACACTGTACCATGTTGAGTTACTGTCTGTTGTTTCTCCTTTTTGGTTTATTTAAAACCAACATGAATTGTTAACTAAAAAAAGAAAGAAAAATTCACCAATGATGATGATTGGCAAACCCTCTGAAGGTATTGCCAATGAGAATATCAGCAGGTGCTTGCGAGATGGGCTCAGCTGCTATTGGTGCTCTGAGCTACACACTTGCTGCTCTGAGCCTGAAAAAAGCTGCTGCTTGGGCAGTGTCCCCCTGTGTGTGCCATTTTGTCACATGCGCACCCTGGGAATGCAAGATTGGGGCATAATTGAATGTGCTCCCTCTTGCCTGCATTGTGCCTGTGTGTGTATATTGTAGTGATGCTCTGGCACTGCCAGGTTCGGCAGAGGGAAATAATCAGAAAAGTCTACCAATTTCCCCCTCCTAAACTCGTGAATCTCTGCTCCAAATGCCAAGCTGCCCCAGCAAAGTAACTTCTCTACCCTCCTAACCCTTTGTCCCACAGAAGAACATCAGGCAAATAGCAAAAAATGGGCAGGCGAATGGAGGGTCACCCCGAGTAGGGGACTCTTCTCAAAGCAGTATACCTCCTACACTTGGGGACTCTTCCCAAAAAAGTATACCTCCTACAGCTCAGGCAACTGCAAGTGAGCCACGAGCCACAACAGCACAAGTTGGCGTGGCCACGGGAGCGCCGTCCATGGCACGTGCTCCCACACTGCTAATAGCACAACAGGGCAGCAGGGTGGCACAGGTGTGGGTACAACCCGTTGGGGTGGCGCAATATCCTCTAGTGGTCACCGCCACACCACAAGCGCCTCACAGTAATCCAGTTATCACAGGGCCGGTGCTGCAGCCAATAGCGGCCCCAGCTGCATAGTATCTGTAACGACCCCTCCCTCTCTGTGCCCTATGCTTTTTGGGTCTGCGTCTCCCGTATTAGCCCCATCAGCAGGTATTACGTAGCTTGTATCAATGAGAGCCAGCTCTGGATTAGGTGCCCCTCGCGTTTGTATGTAATGATGAGAAAACACATTGTGTTTTGAAAAAAGCCTGCACTCACCAACCTAGTTAGTGACATGCTTCATCATTGGGCCCCACCCATGGTGCAGAGTGCACCTCGGGTGTGCTACAGCGCCTGGATACAGCGGAGCGGGTATTGTAACGTGAGAGTGCAGTAATAGTGGGTGGGTGAATGTTAAAAAGAACTGTCCTAAGGGTCCCACTGGGCAAAAAAAGGACTATTTTAATATGTGAGCCCTTGGCAGCAAGTAAAAACGGGAAGCGGATATTATGGGAGGTCTTTAGGTGACTCCAATATCCTAATCGGTCAACATGTTTCAGCCATGCTCCTTTTATTGGTATGGCTTTCTGCAGGACCTGTGTGTGGTGGAGTGAGTGGTCTAAAAAGTGTTATAGAAGACCAGTATGTGACACACTCGCTAAGGTGTGCTAAGTGTTAGAGGAGTTTTTCCTCTAGCGGCGCTTTCTCAGGTAATTATCGAGAAATGCCCCATGAGTTCCATGTGGGGGCCTGGCCTGTAGTCACACTTTCATCA
Source organism: Lissotriton helveticus (assembly GCF_964261635.1). Classification (NCBI taxonomy): domain Eukaryota; kingdom Metazoa; phylum Chordata; class Amphibia; order Caudata; family Salamandridae; genus Lissotriton; species Lissotriton helveticus. Next base: position 1,550,442,617 of record NC_136059.1, read on the forward strand.
ATGTCTAGAACCCTGCTGGGTACCTGCTGCAGCCGCCATGTAGCTCAGTTGCGGCTGCAGCAGGTACCCAGCAGGGCTCTAGACCTTGACGAAAGTGTGACTACAGGTCGGGTCCCCCTATAAAGGGAGCATGGCTGAAACATGTTGACCTATTGTATTCGGCATTCCAAAGAATGCTACTGGGTGACTCAAATCTTTTAAAAATAAACTTCTGCAACAAAACATTTTCACATAATGTTTCCACCCAGTTTTAATTATATGTATTTTTGTAGGGTTAACGTTCCCTTGCCAGGAGAGATTTCCTATTCATAAGACCATAGCTAACTAGGCAAAAAAGGTGCCTATAAGGGAAGATTCATAGTGAACAAGTGGTGACCTAACCACTAAGAATTCACATCCCAGCCACACCGCCTGTCACTCATGGTCATTCTCAATCAAGCAGACCCTCAACTGCTGACATATAGGATGATTGAATACATGCATTGCTGAAATCCTAGCTATAATAATTTTCCTGGATGACAAACCTGCCTTGCAACATTGTGATAAGTTTATTGATGCCGCCATATGGTAAGGGCAGTTTTTTACCTTAGAGGGGAAATACTGCTACTATCTGGGATACGTATTGAGAATCAAGCAAGGAACAGGGTTTAGGTGAGGGGGTAGGATAGTGGCGCCTGCCTAGGGTAAAGCGACAGTCACTAAATCTTCTGTAGTAGGACGGTGCATACAGGAAGGGTTAACCCAGAACCCCCTGCCTTAAAGACCTAAGGTCTTATACATGTGACAACGAGCCTGTGCACACGTCTTATAATTACAGTAGTGTAAGAACTCTGTCCATCAGAATCAGACAATATATATACAGTATAAATATACAATAGTTCCAAATTTGAAATATGTTCTTCTTTTACTCTTGGAAGATTGCCCAGCCAACACGTGTTTCGTCTGGGTGAATGACCCTAAACTTCATCAGGGTTTGAGGCAAATAATGGAGATCTTCCGGTCCCAGACGCTGCGATCGTTCTCGTTGGACCAGCGTACTCGCTTGGTCAGCCTTGCCAGTCTTCTGGCTCTTCCGAGTAATATTTCGGATCTTTCGTGGTGGGCCTCACATGTGCCCGCACTACCTATTGACAGCAAACCATTGACTCGAGCCTTAAAATATTCCAGTTGGAAGTGGATTTCGCTGTCAGATTACTTGTGAACCTTTATCCGGAGTACATTACTCTACTCAACCTCCTATTCCAGCCGGGACGGAATTAGAACCGGCAGAGAGATATCAGATCTCCATAATATACTCTACTATAATTTTCAGACTCGTGCACAGGCTCACGTATTGAGAATCACCTAGAACAGTTAATATTGATAGTATTGAAAATCAAACATCAATCTTCCTACTCCCAACTGAATGGATAAATAGAGCACATTTTAGCTTATTTTAGATGCCACCAGCAGGAAAATCTTAATGATTTTGGGGTCTCTGAGCCAAACGTATTTTAAGGGCCCCTAATTTGAACAGCTTTGTCTTTTGGATCCAATCTCAGCTCTTTCATGCCCTCTTTGACCAGGTAACTAACCAATTTTTTAATGTGATTATATCTAATATTGAGGGATATTAATGTGTATTTTCAGTATTGTAATACAGCAAATAATCTCAGTAACACCCTTCCATATCTCATATGTGTGGTCCTGTTTTTATCTGAAATATATTTTTCTATGGAAGTTGCAAGAACTATAAACACATTTTTCTGCAAAATGTCTGTAATAGATTCTTATACATCACCCACAGTAAAAATCAATTAAAGAAAAAAGGTATTTAAACAATCAATTTAGTAATTTTTCAACGTAATTTGGGCGAGACTCTCTGCAGAACATAGCTGGCTCTATCAGGGGGTCCCCTGAAAGACGGGCCCTGGGCCAGAGCCCACTTTGCCCACGCCTTAAAACGTTTCTAGCCACCAGTCATTTATTGCTCTACTGCATGTTCTGCCACCAGATCCTTTTACAGGACTTGCATTGTTAGGTTCACTTCTAAAGTCATGCCTAAGCCACAGCTTGTTAATGGTGAGGGAGCCATGGGATCTTCCTCAAGGTCAGGGTGACTTCAGCACAGCTCTGTCTTCAGGATATCATTGTCAACTACAGCCATGTTGTTGCTTCTTCTTGCTTTCGGTTTTTGCCTCTTAAATCTGCCCTGTTAAGGGCTTTTGAAGCAGGCACTGGCAAAGCAAATAAGTCTCGCCTTGGTGACCTATTAGCTTTGCCAAGGGTTAGCATCGCAAATGCTGTTCATCGTGGCTAATGTATATATTAACAAGCATTTGCAATGCAATAGGTCTCGCATTTACGCGAGTTTGAGCTATTAACCTTGCAAATGACAATGTTTTTTATTTTTGTTTTTGTTTTTAAAACATAAATAAAAGGCATTGTCATATGCAATACCAATAGCTTAAACTTGCGAGACCTATTGCATTGCAAATGCTTGGGTTTTTTTTACGCAACAAAATGTAAATACCTGTAAATCAATTGTATATATTTTTGAAACATCAGCAGTTAGGAACGCACACCTGAAGTGTGATGGTAACAAATATTTATTAGCACCAAAACAAATGAAGACCCTTTACTTGGGATGAGTAAAAGATAAACATGTGTTGAAACCAGATTTTTACACTTTATTGTATGTGAGCTATATAGTTATATCAGTAAAACTGCATCAGTGCAACGTTTGCAGCCTTATCAATGGAAACATGATGTCTGTAAATGAAAGTGTGCTATACCACTTTGACCAATCTCCTGAATGGACTGGTCCTTTATGAAACGATTGGGTTTTTCGCCGTGCCTATGTGTTAATTGCTGCAACAATGTTGGCAGCATCCCCCCGCCCTGAATATCGTTTCAGCACCACTGATCTTAAGAGACGCAGTTCTGATCTGGTGGACATGTTTTTTTGCATGCTAGAGCTTTCTGATATGGCAATATGAGGCTCTCATTTTGAGTCATTTACCATGTTTCACAAATACATAGCCAGTATGATAGCTCGGTGGGTTCTTTCTGTGCTGTCAAAATCTGTGTGCACTTTACAGGCCATGGTTTTCTAGCCTATAGCAGTGACTTCAGAAATAACTGCAGCTTTGTGGGGCCGTAAATTGCGTTCCCTTAAATTGGCCAATGATATATCTTGCAAGCTCCAGGGCTAATAAGCCACAAGACCATAGCAGCAGGTGCTACAAATGAAAATGTATTATACTACAATTACATTGCTTGAATATATTGGTATTCGCGTTCTGCATTGGATTTATTTTTATATTCTTTTGTGGTACTAAAGTCTGCTTTGTGTTACAAGGCTTACATCCACAAATGCAGGGCTCGAGTCGGGGTACCACGCGGGTGGACGTCGTCCCCTCCACTTTTTTTACCAGGAGCTCTGTGCAGAGTAGGATAATTATTCAGGTTAATTATTACTGACAAGTAATCGAAGCTTTACCACTTCATTATCTCTCATTCAGAAGGCTGCTCACACGCTGGCTTCTCTGATGCAATCGCATCTAAGGGGTGAGCGAGGGGAGGCAATGAGTCTGATGGTGCAAGCCACCTTTCGTGACGTCATTCCCTGTTGTGACGTCAGCGTCCCCCCACTTATTATTTTAGGACTTGTGCCCTGCACAAATGTTGTACCCTCCTCGTTTTGTTCGTATGGGTTAAATATTGTGTGGGCTCTATTGCCTGTTAGCTTTACCCTGCGCATATTTGGTGGATTTTACAAGCCCTGAGTATAGGGTGACCAGACGTCCCGGACTTGCCCGGACAGTCCTGGGTTTTCACAAGGTGTCCCGGCAGATTTGGGTACGTTTTTAGAGGGGTTGACTGAAAACAGTGAGAGGCACTTTTTAGGGTGACTGGTCAGATAGGGGCCCCCCAAAAATTGGAATATGGGCAGGTTTGCAGGCGCAAACAAGCAATAAATAAGAACAGAGGAGAACCTTGCCAGTATTTTTTAAATGAGGTCCTATACAAGGATCCTAGGAAGCAAACAGGACATCGGAGACACCATCAAAGGAGTCAAAGCATCAGGCCCAGAGATACATTAGTGATTTTTATTCATTTTTTCTAGTTTCAAAATGTAATACATTAATATTACAAAATGGACATTAATTCATTATAAGGTAATTGATTAAAACACACACATGATTTTCAACATATAAAATCCCACAAACGCCGTTCAGATCTCACACTCACATAACCACTCACTCAACTCTTGACCACACAGCCGATCTCTCACTCACAACTATACATATAATCACAATAGTACATAAACACCATCAGATGAATTGGTGACCAAATGGAAAACAAATCATCAAACAAAGGGAAGTGGTCAAGGACAAAGATAAGGACTGAAGATGGAAAGAACAATCCTGCTGCCCACAAGAACAACGGCGACGCACGTTTCGGTGTAAAGCCCCACTGGGGCCACACCTTCGTCAGGGCAATGATGTACCACGGAGTAGGGCACTGTACATCTGTAGATAAAAAAATATATATGTATATACATATACATGATCACAATACTAATTCATAAACATTATCCATTATTGTTCTAAGTCCACATAGGGCAAAGACTCTAAAGGGTGCTCCGAGTCATCTAATACCCTCTATATATCGATCATCAAACAAAGGAAAACTCATTGGCCTGGAATGAGCAATTCACATAGGAAGACACATGCAATACAAATGTACACATTCATGTCCAAGACATCTATAAAAATTCATGGTGTTCATAATGGGGGCCAATCAATGTGGTCTAGTAATCCCAGTGTGTTTGACTAAGTGAATATACAGACTAAAGGTGAAATAAAGGTAAACAAGGAAAGTCAAGAGGATCAACAAAGAGTGCACAAGGATAGCTATACCGACATATAAGACCCTTTCCCCTATGTCTGAGGTTCTGTGAATTCTGAACCCGTGGGGCCGTGGGTTCCATTTTGTGTATGGCAGCCATTTTGTGGTTGCCCTCACATAGGCCATGATTGTGGCTGAAACCAGTCTTTTAAGGACATGTAGACCTTAGCTGGAGTTCATGCTGACTCCTGTTTGACCTGAGTGAACTGACCCTGTTGCCTGTAGCTGCCCTTGTTAAACCAGTTCCTGCCCTTTAGCTGATCAAGATTGAGGATCAAAGCACAGGACATTGTAGAGTTTGGTATGCACACACACACCCCTTATTCTGCTTCTTATCTGTTTTCTGTTCCTTCTTTTTTTTTTTTTAAAGCAAGACTTTATTGACGATTCCAACAACATTACATACAGGCGCCTACAACCCTGAGGCCGGCTGAAAGGGTGTCATATATTTGATATATAAGCAATTGCACATGCCTTCTCTGGCTGTTAGTCTTCTACGGATCGTCAAACCTGTTGGAGCTCCAAAAACAATTAGTATACGGTCAGTTTAACCGCTCGCATTTTGTATTTTATGTAAAACAATAAAGAAAAGAACTAAATACGTGACTCAGTATTAACAGACACAATAGTACTCTTGCTTCTCGGTATCTGTTCATTTCTGTTGGGTATCGCCTCTGCAGGCCTCATTTGATTCCACCTCCCCTTGTGCCCAACCCCTCCCTACTCTACTGTCTTCTGTTCCTTCTTTGATGGTCTGTTTATGATATGGGTTGTGGTCCTTTTATTATGGGTTTGTCCCGACTTGTGTAAGAAGGAATGCTAGGCATTTTGCATGCTTGCAAAAGCTAGGACTGCCCCTTACTTGTATGCTGAAGTTTGCACATAAAAGGCCTCTGTTCTCTGTATTCCTCAGACTACCTAATTCAGTTGCTACGGCTTCTGTGTGACGTGGCCTCACTTATTACATTTAATAAAGATGTCTTTTCATATTTTCAGCTTCTGTGCCAAGTTCTTTTTATTAGTAAGTATTCCCTGAGAATGAAGATTTCAGTTCTTCAAATGGCGCCCACGTGGGGCTTCATCAGAGAAGTGACTTTCTGAAGGAGTGATGTTGTCAGGAGACTGAAATCTACTGAGGAGGAGAGGATGGGACTCTGCTACTTTGTGCACAAGGATTCTGGAGATTCTCTGTCTTCGCAGCCCGGTATATTTCTGATCTTCCTGATTTTGATCCTCCACATGATGTCACTCCTGACTGAGAACCTTTATGGCATGAGTATTCTAAAAAAGACCGTTAGGTCATGTAGAACTTGACAGTTAGAATTTGGATAACCTTTTGATTAGTAAAAATAAGAAGTACAAGTGGGTCGCTCCCACGACTTTGTTTGGTTTCTTGATTTTGATTTGGTTATTGCAATTACCAAAGCCGAGGGGTTTGGTTTCTTGGTTTTTGAATTGGTTATTGCAAATTACCAAAGCCGAGGGGCTCGTATATTTGTGAATGTATTGGTAGAGATAACCCCTTGAAGTTTGAAGCTAGATTAGTGAGCTATAAGATGCCTAATCTTAGCAAATTTGGGACTGTAGCTTTGGAACTTTGGAATTTGTGTTGGCCAACTTTGGATTTGTAAAGGTTTGGATATGCGAATTGCAATTTTCTGTAGGCAGGTAATGAGGAGATATTTCTCCATTTGGTTTAGTTGAACGGTGCACGTACGAAAAGTACCTTAAGCACCACTTTGATTATAATACTTGCGTATTCCGCAGTATTTTTTGGCATGCCTGTTCTTAAGCTCACATGGAAAAATGTGTTGCTTTTTTGGAAGGTACCATAGTGTGATGTGAAGTAAATTAGCCGGCCCCCCTAAAGGGAATATCTAAATAGGTTTAGATTTACAAACATATTTATTCCTTGGTGATTTTGTATCCCCAGGGAATTAAAATATGACATAATACATATAAGGATCCTTTATTCTGCGCAATGTTACGAAGGAAGATATGCAGAGCGATTGTGTTTGGTGTTCTGCTAGCCAAAGCTAGTGAATTGAGTGTATTTTTGCTTCTTGGACATATATCAGTCTGTTGGGCTGTTTTTGCAGTCTTTTTGAAACACAATTGAGAAGCGTTTCTTGTAAATATGACTTACAACTAATATTTACAAATGGTTTGGTTTAAGTACAGTCTGTGGGCTGTCCTTGGTTTCTGTCCTGAGTATTGATTTGTGGGTTAAATGTGTGTTTAAATGTCTATGTGGGTTTCCCATTAGTGCAACTTCTGTAAGTACATAGCGATGGCGCTATTCACGAGATGCATGGCTAAAGCGCGCTGTATTGTGTGTCCTGTGTGTTTTGACCCCTTTCTGTTTATGTCTGAAATGAGCTCAATGTCTGTTCGTGGTTTTTCTTGATGTTTTCAGTCTATTAAGCAACATTTTGTAAGCATATTCTTGGGTCTGTTGCTAAATAAAATTGTCCTTTTTAGAAAGAAAAAAATGGCGCAAACATTTTGTCATGTTTCAAGTTAGGCGTCAGTGCTTAGGCTTATAAATGAATGCGTCTAAAATGATAGGCAAGGGGTGCAGCTTGCTTTTATATGTGAAATTAGCAAAAATGATTGGGTATATTAAAAATAATTATTAATTATGAAAAATAATTATTAAAAATAAGTGCTACAAAATTAGTTTTTTACTATTCATGGAGCTTAATGCTCATACTTTGACCTCCTAGCATTATAATTTAATTTGAGCTGTGTTGCACTGCATAATGAGGACATTAGCATATGACATCTTACCTAGCGCAGGCGTAAAAAACTCATTTTTCTAAGGATTTACATGGGATATGTCTAATGTCCAATTTCTGTAATTTGTAAAGAACATTCTGAGGATGATTAATATGTATCACAAGTATAGGATATTTATTTTTAAGTGCCCCAAACATCAAAGTCGAATTTGGGTAAAATAGACCATTTAAAACAGCATTCTTGCCATTTATGATAGCTTTAAAGTGCTTTAGGCTTCAGTAAATGCATACATTTAGGTGTAATACAAATTTGCAAACTGTCCCCATTTGGGGTTTGCTTTTAAATGACCCAGTGAGATCCATTTAAGGTTGATGAAATGAGTACCATTTCAACAAGCATTTGTTCTAAAACTGGTATGTGTGTTATTATGTTCGGTGAATTATTCACAGTAACTGTTGTTTAATAATCTCGGAATAGAGATAATTTTTAGCGCCTAAAAAGGAGAAATTATTTTTCAAAATAGAGTGAATTATTACAGGTTAGGAGGAATTAGGAAGGCCTTTCGCCTTTGTCAGCCTCAGAATGAGCAGAAGCTGTCGGCTAGGAGAACAGGCTGCTCAAGTTGCGCTAAGATGCTATCTTTAGTTTTCCTGTAAACAATGGAAGAGGCTGTCATGTTGACATTTGTGACCTTTTAAATTAAGGTCTTGTCTCTGTGAAATGCAGAATGACCTTGCTAAACAGGCCTCTAAAAGGAAGGGTTTCTGGTTTCTCCACAAAAATAAAGAACTTAATTCCAAAGGGAAAATTTGAAAAAGGTTTCTTTGAAAGTCCCAACACATGCTAAATGCTCTGCAGAAATGATATATTTGTATCTCTGCCTCTAAAAATAATGTCTGCTAGTTTCTTTTATTTGACCGAAAATGAAGCATTGCATTAAGTCTTAGACAGAAAATAAGATGAAGCCCTTTACTAAAATTTTGAAGGCTACATGCCTAAGTGAGAACGAATTGTGGCCCAAAGATAACATGGAGTGTCAGTGAAAGAATTTTACTTTTGGAAAGTTAAAATGGCTTAATGTTGCAAGGTGACTGACAAGATGGTAACAGTTAAGTAATGAAAATTTCTTTTTGTGTCTGTTAATGTGTATTATGTTTTGTCTTCTGATTAAAAGTTATAATTGATGTCTGTTTGTTATGAGAAATGTCTCTTTTTTGTGTGTTGTGTATTTTTTGCTTTGTTTCTGCCCACAGATCATTCATGGATTGTTCTGGGTGATTTTAAGGCTGACAAGACATGTGAGTTTGGTTGGTTAAAAAGGGATGTTTTTTTGCGTATCCTTTGGGAAGAAATGTTCACGTGTTTTTTTTTATGTTCGTGTATTTGGTCTTATCATGAATTGTTCCTGCGGGTCCTATGTGTCAGAAGAGACATAGTGGGTTGTATTTGACAGCCAAATGTCCACTAAATGGTGATTTGCTGTCAAAAGGAGGGTGAGGATTTTAAACCTGACAAATTAAGCAGGCCCGAATATTGTTAGTACATGACCTGGTGTTGTGCGTCACCACTCATTTACATATGCTATTGTCTTGTCTATGTTTTTTGTGCTTGATATACAGCGAGTATATCTGATGGCTTGACATGTCCGTTTTGTGCGGTTGTTTTTGCATGTTTTTGTTTTATGTTGCTGCTTATGATACTATTATAAGTTTACCTGTGTTGTGAAGGGATATACATGACGATGTGTATCCTGCAAACAGTTGGGTAGATTTGCTTTGACACTAAATTTCACAGAAAAACAGACAACACTTCATCAGTGTATGTCAAATTTGGCTTTAATGGTATTTGAAGGAAAATAAAAAGAGATATACAGGATCAGAGTGTGTCACATGCTGTTAGTCACGTACTGCCCCTCCCCTTAAGGAACAGGCAGCCCTAAAATTATGTATCCTGAATTGGACATAAGGATAAATTATAGATCTGTGACTTTTGTGCATGGTGACCTAATTTTTATATTACAATAGTCAGTTTTGTTCTGCTTCCTAAATAGTGTATGGCCTTGTACCATAAAGGAAACAAGGTTTAATTTTTTTTCCCTAAAGAAGGAACTGGAACATTAGCTGAGATGACCGTATATGGTGTAGCGGCCAGCGGTAGAGTTTAAATTTGTGTATTATTTGGACCTTTTGTGTATCACCCATACTCTTGGTATTGTGTCACATGCCTGACTATCACCCAAGCGCATCGTGCCTAGTTATTGGGATTTTAGCTGTGTCCTAGTTCCATTTCCCTTTTCCATATTCTTTTCACCAGTTAGCCCATTTCTTTATTGTTGGTGAATTATTCAGGTTCACACTTTCAGATTGCAGTAATGTACCATGGACCCCCATCTTATGTATAATTCCCTTTTGTATAACCAGACTGTTTTCCCTGATAATCTGTATTATGCGATTTTTCTTTTGAGATGTTCTAGATAAGGAATTTAGAAACACCTATATGTAATCATTGAGATAAAATGTGTTTACCCCATTGGACGATGCCACTATGTGTGAGGACATCCATTCAGATAGAATTCCCATGTCGCTATCTACCCTTAGATGGTGGAGGATATGCTCTCACACGGAAACCCAGTTGAAGAGCCTAGAGGCACTGTTTTGCCTACTGCCTTTGTTTTTGTATTGCCTTTGAGAATGACAGTGTATTTCAACGCAGAATTGTCCCATGACGTATGGCAACTCCTTTGAAGATTGCAGGCCACCTGTTTTCAGTCCCCTTATTATACAAAGAACTGTTTAAAGCATCGCACTTGCTCCATCAGACGGCATTGGACATCACAGAACCAGAATTTCAGTGCAAAAGAGCGAAAGAGAAGGATTCCAGTTATTTTAAGTTTTTAGTTTCTCACCTGTCATGTGCTGGTAACCTCTGACAGTAGGCAGTCCATTGAGCCCCTTGGCCTGAGTTTTGGCCACCCCCCCCCCTTTTCTTTGCTCCAACAGAACGGCAGTGCACCAGAGGATCCAGGATTGGAAAAAGGCACTACATTGTGGTACCTATGATTAAATGGAAGAGCAGCCCAAGCATCCTCTGACACTGAAAAGCGAGTGTTGGAGTCTAAAAGTGTTGCTGAGTATGAAAGCCTGTTGCTCTTTTCCTGATTAATAGTATCCGGGTCTGCACGAGATGATTTGTGCCCTTGATCAATGAAGAGCACACTATCTGTAGTGCCTGCCGCAGAGGAGAGATATTGGTGCACTGCCTTGAGACATTGAGACTTTCGAATGAGCTATGAGTGTTTGCCAGAGGGCACTCCAACGGATACTGGAAAGGACCATTTTCATGAAAGGCCTGACCGAAGAGGCCCATGCGGAAGAAAACAACAGAAAAGGATTTGATGAACAATAGAAGCCTGCCAGAGAGGCTTTTGAATGGACTCTGGGCATAGTTGGTTTCACAAGTGGTTTCCGTGCGATTGCATATACTGGGTGTTAAGAGACGGATTTTTGCTGTTTTACTGGCATTGTTTTGAAGTAGTATTCCGTTTAGTAAAAGCAGAATAAAGTCCATTCCCTGTGGAAGAGTATCCCTTTTCACCTCAGAGCATTGATGAGTATCACCACTGTTTCACCTGAACATATAATAAGTTACTGAAATGCATAAGAGCCATACAAAATGCTACTAGATAATGTTAGGATTTGCTTTCTGCTTAGAGTTGTGAAAAATTATAATTTTGTTTGTAATAGTGGTCATTACTTTCTCCTGTTGTCCATATGTTCTTAATAACATGTTTTCTAGTATTTTTAAGCATGACGTTATCTTTTGTGGGTTGAATTGTTTACACTACCCAATTGACTTCTGCACCCACCTCCCAACCTATGTCTTTTCCTACTACTACTTCTTTGCATTCTTTTCATACCTTACCTGAACACAAGCAGATTAGAAGGTCGGAATTTGTGAATGATTCCTTTGTACAGTTTCAGCATCAATACCAGTTAGTAATGAACACCACTAATTGTTGGGTGTGTGGTCTTATGCCACATACTACAGATAGAGGTATTCCCTATTTGGTTCTGTCATTTAGTTACAATGGGTCTGTATGGGCATATCAGACGATGTTCATTTATGCCAACGAAATCTATCCCTTGCGTTCCATGAAAGATAACTCAAGTAATAATGCCTTAGTGAAGGGAATAATGGATAATATTGACATCGATTCAGATAGAGACTGAGTGATTGCCTATGTAAGGGGAAAAGGAGGATCTGAGGTTCTGTGAATTCTGAACCCGTGGGTTCCAATTTGTGTATGGCAGCCATGTTGTGGTTGCCCTCACATAGGCCATGATTGTGGCTGAAACCAGTCTTTTAAGGACATGTAGACCTTAGCTCGAGTTCATGCTGACTCCTGTTTGACCTGAGTGAACTGACCCTGTTGCCTGAAGCTGACCTTGTTAAACCAGTTCCTGCCCTTTAGATGATCAAGATTGAGGATCAAAGCACAGGACATTGTAGAGTTTGGTATGCACACACACACCCCTTATTCTGCTTCTTATCTGTTTTCTGTTCCTTCTTTTATGGTCTGTTTATGATATGGGTTGTGGTCCTTTTATTATGGGTTTGTCCCGGCTTGTGTAAGAAGGAATGTTAGGCATTTTGCATGCTTGCAAAAGCTAGGACTGCCCCTTACTTGTATGCTGAAGTTTGCATATAAAAGGCCTCTGTTCTCTGTATTCCTCAGACTACCTCATTCAGTTGCTAAGGCTTCTGTGTGACGTGGCCTCACTTATTAAATTTAATAAAGATGTCTTTTCATATTTTCAGCTTCTGTGCCAAGTTATTTTTTATTAGTAAGTATTCCCTGAGAATAAAGATTTCAGTTCTTAATGTCTCAATGTTGAAGACATAGAACCAGATAAATGAAATAAGGAGAGATATATACACATAAAACAACATGGTACCTACTAATAGCGCCAAATCCGAACAAAGGATTTTTCTCTGTAGCAACAAGCTCCTTATGACAAGCTGAAACATATAGCGCATACAATGCCATGACCTATAAGGTCCAGTAGAGGGATTTTTTATTCCACCCTTGTGAACAGATTGCCTGCAAGAGGCATCGGACTGAACCCCAAGATAGGCACGGTCATTAGGCAAACAAATTAGAGCGAGACTTACCAGTATTCAACCAACAATGATTTAGGAGGTTAGACAGAGTCAATCCGGTAGTGAATCAATTAGCATGCCCAAGGGGCCGTCTTCTTTGTGATGTTGCAACTGGCGAAACACCCTGGATTCGGTGGGTGTCCAGGGTCCTTCAATTACAACGATAAATTCTAAGGGGGCAGACAGTGAATCGTTATACGAGTATATCATTGACGGATTACTGAATCCATCCTCTTCACCCTTACTATTGGAACAGTCCAAGAAGCAGTCTCATGTTTCGGGCATCAATACCAACATCGAAGAAACCTCACCCCCCACTCTACGCTGCCTCTCTATATGGGAGAAAGCGAGGGATCCTGCGCTTAACTCGGGGGGACCTTCAAACAAGCAACCCGGGTTAAGCCAGCAAGCCCCTAAATTAAGGTCACTGAAAACCCCAAAGACGAAATTGACACACAATGTCAATGCGCCAAACTAGAGCGATTGAGGATAGTATAGAGCGAAGGCTCACGCCAGAACCCGAGGGGTCCAGGTGTGGGCGTCCTGATATAGTGAAACGGGGAGTGCGAGCCTACCTGCATTCGATGGTCAAACTAGGATCCCATTCGTTAGGCGGAGGGTGCATCGGTTTCTTTGCAAGGCGCCGTCAGTAGGGGGACATCAAACCACTCTGGTTCGTGGGCAGCTGTAATGGGCTGGCATCACGCTTGTGGATGGACGCGACCTATGGCAGAAGTAAGAAAATTAGCACAGATCCCCAACGCAAAATGCAGGGAGTGTTTTCAGCAGAGTTTGAGGATTACCCGAGTAGGGTACCAAGCGGGTCAAAAAGCGGGTGCGGAGGCATAAAGACCCTGGGGGGTGCCCGCTTACCTGAATTAAATGGACTAGCCAAGTCCCATTCGTCGTTCGGAGTAAGGATACGCCGGTTTCCTCACAGGGAGCCGTCGGTAAGAGGGCATCACCCTCGTCCATTTATAAAAAGCAGTACTTGACTGCAACCACCAATCAGGGCGTCGTGGGAGGGCCGAGTAGAGATAATCGAAATGGGACTAGTCACAAGTTCCGACAGGGCGAAATACTCGGCGGCCATCTTAAAGTGGTGCAGTTAGGGCCACAAGATTACCCATAAACATAAAAATACCTATAACGACACAATCCTAATCGGTGGAATAGTCCAGAAGCCTAAGACTCCTATGCTCCTAGGATAGGGAGGTCAAACGATGGGATGCTAACATAAACATTAGAGGATCCGCAGTGGGGGGGGCGATTATTAGATGCCATCCAAGAAAGAGACATTAGATGCCTAATCTCAGGGTTCAAATTGGCATACTAACCAGTCGATTTAGCCACAAAATATCGGGTCATGGGGGGGTCCAGACAGAACCACCCTTGAATAGCTAAATTTTCATACAGACAACACTGGTCAGGTCGGCTCAAGGAAAAGAACAAAGGGGAACAGATAGATCTCCATCCAGGACTCCATGCTACATAATAGCATTAGCCCAAGGGCCTTCTTCATTCAATCCCCTTTTCACTGAATTCAAATAAAAAATCCAGAAGACTTCTCTTTTTTTGCAAATAACTGTAGGGTCAGTTCCCGGGGGTGCCTGGACTTTTTCCAATATGAACCATTTAAGATCTTTTTCGGAGTGTTTCGCTTCCTGACAATGGGTCACAATGGCGGCAGAGGTCTTCCCATTGCGGATATTCAATTTCTGTTCACCTATTCTGAGGCGACATTCTCGTCCTGTTTCGCCCACATAGGACATATTACATGGGCATAGGATAACGTATATCACGTTAGATGTGCGGCAGTTCGTCATTTTCCTGTTGTGTTCCACAGAGACAGTGCGCTCACTCGTAGTGAGGGTGAATACCGGTCAGCGCATTGGGACAAGCCTGGCAGTTACCACATCGGTGGTTGCCAAAGATGGGATTCAAGCTGTCAATCGCAGTTTGTTGGTGTGTAGGGGCTTCCAGCAATTTGCCTTTGACCAAGTAATTTTTTAAGTTCTTATTTCTCCTGAAGCGCAAAAATAGGTTTCGGAAGAGGTACTCTGCTCTCCCCCAGATTCAGGAGTGGCGGGTAATACACACCAATTTATCCTGGGACTCCCTTTCCTGTGGTAGAAACATCGACTCCCGATTGAAATATCTAGCCAGTTTGAATGAATCTTTGACCAATTTCGGGGGATAGCCCCGATAGGCTAATTTTTCTTTTAAGATGTCTGCTTGAGTAAAGAAGTCTTTGATGTCCGAGCAGTTCCTCCGGATCCGGAGGAACTGACTGAAGGGGATGCTGTCCCTTTGGCAGCGGGGTGGAAACTGCCGCATTGTAGAAGGGTATTCCTTGCCTTGTGCTTAGTATGAAGGGATACTGTTAGTTCCCTCTCATGATGCTCAATCCAAATGTCAAGAAACTCGATCCTGACATTACTGGCATGGACGGTGAACTTCAAATTCACGTCAGCAAAATTGAGCCACATTATAAATTCATTAAGTGAGTCATTAAGTGAGACTTTTTAGGGTGTTCTAAAGCGTTGATAGTTAGCAGCTGTTATAAGTAAGCACTTTAATTAATAGCTATGATTTCGGTAGTAGAAATTACATTTGACTTACTTTCTAAATGCATCTTCTGTGAGCCTATGTTGATGACAGCTGTCATTCTGCGCCATTCCGTGGATGAAAAATTCTAGTCCTTCTTCTATTTTTCCCAAATGTCCCGTTTTTAGGTTTCGCCTGGCCGTAGCACTGCGCAGCAGTGCTCGCACAGGCGAAATCTTATGTTTACCAGTATGGGGCTTTGTCCCGCCTCTCTCTCTTCCATTGGCTAGCTCCATAAATGGAGGCTAGCCGTTGGAAGAGAGATCTGTCCGTCTTTGTCGGAGCAGATTCGTGTGCTTTCCGGCGATTTTTACTCATCCCGCCCCTTTTAGAACGTCATTGCGGCGGTGGGCGGTGGTTTATTTTTTTTTTCTTCGAAGGTTTTTTTTGGTCATTTCTCCAGGCCGACCGCCGCCGGAAGAAGTCCAGGTGAGTGCTCCCCTCCCCTCCCGCTGTCCGTGTGCCCGTTTCCGCCCCCCTCCCGCTGTCCGTGTGCCCGTTCCCGCCCCCCCTCCCGCTGTCACGGCACCTCGGCTTGTTTTCAGTGTAAGAGGCTGCGTCCAAAGGAGATTGCTTTCACTTTGTTTCTCGAGGCCTATTGGAAAAGACAACCATCATGTTGTTGCAGAATGAGCAATTGGAAGTGTGTTAAAATATGTGTTCCACTGTGCGTGCTCGCTCAGTGCAAGCAGATGTCACTTCTCCTCATCTTACAATCAGCATTCTGAACCGATAGTCCTGCAGCCGGATGTCCGCGAAATAAAAGATGCAATATCCAGGCTATCAAAACTGAAGTAGGACTGAGCTGTTCGCGTCATCACTTGCAAGCCAAGCTCTGTTCTGAATGTTTTTATCTTTATTTTGAAAAACAGCCTGACTTTAGACAATATCGCTGGTTCGCAGAGGTTAGTGAAGCCTTTAAGCGCATCCCACCAGATGTCAGTTCTGGTTAATATGCTATGTTTATGAGGTGTTTATGCACTTTTTAATACTGATTTATCAGGTAGTTAAAAATTATCAAAGTATAAGTTAAAGTATAGTTTGATGCTGAATGAACTCCATTGCCAAAGTTTACCAATGTTTGTGCACATGCAAGGACGTATTTAATTAATTAATTCTGCTTTAGATGGCTTTGGCATTTATGGGCGTTTAATGCAAATGTCCATTTCATTTTCTGCGTCATTTAACACGTACTTCACTGGCAATTTGAGTGCCGAGTTACTTGCAATTTTTTACTGTGTCGTGTATGAGTGTGTGGGTCCATGGGAAGAAAGTGTGTGAGGTGTTGAGTGCACTTTGGTGTGTGATGTTTGTGCCCAAATGTCATCCTTTTGCATACTTTTGTTTGTCGGCCACATGGATGGGAGGGCGGGCCCCAGGGTGCCCCCCCTCCCGCTGTCTGTGTGCCCGTTCCCGCCCCCCCTCCTGCTGTCACAGCACCTCGGCTTGTTTTCAGTGTAAGAGGCTGCGTCCAAAGGAGATTGCTTTCACTTTGTTTCTCGAGGCCTATTGGAATAGACGACCATCATGTTGTTGTTGCAGAATGAGCAATTGGAAGTGTGTTAAAATATGTGTTCCACTGTGTGTGCTCGCTCAGTGCAAGCAGATGTCACTTCTCTTCATCTTACAATCAGCATTCTGAACCGATAGTCCCGCAGCCGGATGTCCGCGAAATAAAAGATGCAATATCCAGGCTACCAAAACTGAAGTAGGACTGAGCTGTTCGCGTCATCACTTGCAAGCCAAGCTCTGTTCTGAATGTTTTTATCTTTTATTTGAAAAACTGCCAGACTTTAGACGACATCGCTGGTTCGCAGAGGTTAGTGAAGCCTTCAAGCGCATCCCACCAGATGTCAGTTCTGGTTAATATGCTATGTTTATAAGGTGTTTATGCACTTTTTAATACTGATTTATCAGGTAGTTAAAAAGTATCAAAGTGTAAGTTAAAGTATAGTTTGATGCTGAATGAACTCCATTGCCAAAGTTTACCAATGTTTGTGCACATGCATGGACATATTTAATTAATTAATTCTGCTTTAGATGGCTTTGGCCTTTAAAGGCGTTTAATGCAAATGTCCATTTCATTTTCTGCGTCATTTAACACGTACTTCACTGGCAATTTGAGTGCCGAGTTACTTGCAATGTGTTACTGTGTCGTGTATGAGTGTGTGGGTCCGTGGGAAGAAAGTGTGTGAGGTGTTGAGTGCACTTTGGTGTGTGATGTTTGTGCCCAAATGTCATCCTTTTGCATACTTTTGTTTGTCGGCCACATGGATGGGAGGGCGGGCCCCAGGGTATTCTGATGCAGACGTCCTGTTTGTGTGGGGGATGCGTAAGCCACAGGGTTGAAACTCCATGTGCTGTTTGCGTGGGGTGTGTGTGTAGTCCACTGGGTTGAATGATTGTGTGCTGTTTGCGTGGCGGGTAAATACTCCACTGCACTAAATGCCTGTTTGCTTGGAGTGTGCATACTCCACTGGGTTGAAGTTCCATATGTGGTTAGCTTGGTGGGTGAGTACTCCACTGGTTTTAATGCTCATATGCTGTTTGCTTGGATAGTGATTACTCCACTGCATTGAATGCCTGTTTGCTGGAGGGTACATACTCCACTGGGTTGAATGCCTGTTTGCTGGAGGTTACATACTCCGCTGGGTTGAATGCCTGTGTGCTCTTTGCGTGGCAGGTATATACTCCATCACGTCGAAAGCCTATTTTCTCTTTCCATAGAGTGTGTGTACTCCTGTTTGCATGGAACGTGCATACTCCACTGGGTGTGATGCCCATGCAGAGTATTGGTGTTGAGGTTATTTATGGTTGTCTGTGCCTTTTATGGGTGTGTGCCCTCAGCTCTTACCCCTGTGCCCTCTGCCCTCACCTGTGCCCTAAGCTCTGACACCTGTGCCCTGTGACCCTCGCCGGTGACCATGGCCAGCATGGCGGGGGAGATCGTGGCCTTCCTGCTGGCCCTGTCGGGCTGGGTGCTGGTCTGCTCCACGCTGCCCACCGACTACTGGAAGTGTGTGGCTCTGTGTGTGTGTGTGGCTCTGCGTGTGGCTCTGTAGGTATGTACGTGTGTGGGACTCTGTGTGGGTCTGTGTGTTTGTGTGTGGCATTTGCGAGAGATTAAGCTATTGGCATTGTAAATGACAGTGCCATTTATTTATCTATTTTCAAAACCAACACAAATAAAATTTTTGTCATTTACAATGCCAATAGCTCTAACTTTTTCAAAGGCGAGACCGTTGCATTGTAAATGCTTGTTTTTTTTAGTTCTCAAGATCTGGTCACCCTACCCGAGTAGTATCCTCGCATTTGTGTATTTTTAAATGGTGTCCAGCAGCTGGTGAGGTCGCCTTATTGGACCAGCTGTGGAAGGAAGCCAAGCGAATTCCTTGTTGTGTTAAGGAAGGCCGCATCACTACCGGGAGAAGAACAACAGCCTCGGCTCTCAGGGGGAAGGGAACAGAAACTGAAGCTAATGGGGCCTGGTGAGCATCACTCTCCTACGAGGCGCTGATGGGTGCGCCCGTCGTTAATGGGGACGGAGTGTGCACCCATCCTCCCAGGTCCAGCCACAGCCCCGCAGCTGTTGATGCCAGCCTTACCCAGTGCATCCACCTCCGAGCCAACCGCCGCAGTCATACTCACGTTGTGCATTTTACAGTACAGGCCACAGGCGCTGCACACTGGGTCCCCGTTTGCATTGCGCCGCCATAACGTTGTCTGGCAGTTGGCACAACACGTCCCTGCTCTTCTGGCACCCGTATTAAACAAAATAAACAAATAGCAACCATTTAAAAGAGTAGTGGACTCTAGTTGGCAAAACTCTTTAAAGGTGCAGGTCTGGGGATTGCTTAAACGTGCTCTCTCCCGAAGTGGCAAATGAAGAGTAGATATCCGCAATCTTATTATGAAAACAATTTAGATAAATCCTGCACTTTTGCTGTGACAGAGATAGAGCCGAGGATGGCTACACCAGACCTACAAGCGATTTAACACTCACAAAAAGCTCCTTCGATGAATTGTTCGCGTTTGCACTTTTATCAGCGTAGTAAGTTGCCCGTGCTACATGGCAAGCTCTGGAGCACTCCTCAGCCGCAATCTTGAATTTTATTTTAGTCTTGTGACCATAAGTCTTTTCCCCAGGCTCGTTCTAATTGTTTGCATTTTTTTCTTAAGTAGGGACAGCATATCATTAAACTAAGGGGCTCTTGTGCGACTACATGTATTTTTAGGGCCAGCTTTGTGAGTCAGGACTGTCTAAAGAGACACAAATACACGTGTCAACTGGTTTCGCATCCTTTTCCAAAATACCCAGAGAAGTTGGTCCCTCCTCCTGTAAATGGGTACATAATGTTTCCAAGTTCAGCTTGGCCCCTGTCTGTAACTCGGATTGGGTCAGAAATAGACTGCTTGGCCAATTTAATTTGAAGCGTCACTGAAAAATGATCATACCACTGTAGTGGTACCGGAGTATCCTCTGACAGGGGGACAGATTTGGGAAAAAAGGTTAACCATATGGCCTGCTAGATGAGTAGGAGAGTGTACCAAGAGCAATAAGCCAAGCACTCGGCAATCCTCAGTACTAGACAAGGGTAAACTGTTGCTGAGCTCATCAAAATGGATGTTAAGACCATCCAAAATAGTCAATGTAAAATTGACACACTTCAAAGCAAAAGGGGTAATGATCTCAGCTTTAGCGCACTCCTACAATCGGTGGGGCCTCGGGGAAGGCACAACAAAGCGCCAGACATAGTAACGTTATTTATAAGGCTGAGAGGGAAAATTTTAGCCATAATGGTCAGAGACATTTAAAGGTTTCATTCAGCAAGAAAATACTTATTTAAATATAATAGAAATTCCCCCACCCCGCCTGCCCGGCCAATCACTCCTTATAATGCGATACTGCCAGTGCTGTGTCAAACAAAAAAAAAAAGAATAAAGACACATTTCTGTTAAAAACAGGGCATCTAAATTATGCTCCGTCATAAACTCAAAAACTTCATAGGAGTGTTTAACCAGAGATTGGCAGATTAAGAAAAAGAACCAAAAATTGAAGTGTCTGCCAACCGAGGTAGAGTTATGAGAGGTGGAGACCTGTTTGGTTCAAAATTGAAAGCCGCAATAAAGGCAACATTGGAGCTGTCAGAATGTATCATAGTATGTCTGCATTAAGGCAAGATCACTATGCGAAGAGAACACAGGGTGTCAGAAGAGCACCTGAAAATAAGAGGCAAAATGTCCAGGGTTCCTGCCCCTGGACCCGTTTGGTCGTGGACGGGTTCAGATATGTTTAGCTTTGGCACGCCTTTGATGCACCAACGACACATCCGCTGCTCACCTGCGCACCACCCTTATTTAGATAAGTGCTGGTAAACGTTAGAGTTATTATGGCGCTCTAACATTAGAGCCTGTGGAGAGACTTTAAGCGGCAAAGCCAAAATGGCCACCAAGTGCTCCCAAACTCTGTTAAAAATGAGCTGATTATAAAACACCATGTCATTCAAAATGGCTGAAAAAATCATATGGATGGTCCCCCTCTCTTCTCAGAAAACGGTAGTCCATGCCCTTATTACTTCTAGGCTGGATTATGGCAATTGTCTGTACTTGGGCTTAAATAAAGCCTTACTCCGAAGACTCCAGGTAGTACAGAATGCGGCTGCCAGATTATTGGGTCGAGTAACAATGTTTTCATCAGTTGCCAGTTTCCTTTGTTGCCTTCATTGGTTGACTATGGAAAGCTCTCTTCTACATGTTCAAAATCAAAACTGGAGTGGCCCCCTTATACCTACAAAAGTTAGTGAAGCAGGATCAACCTTTGCGACTTTGCTCTGCCCATCAGATGAGTTTTTTGGTTTCGAAATTCAAACTCCGGCCAGTCTTTCTCTTATATGGGTCCTACTTTGTGGAATTCCCTTCTGCTTTCCCTTCGCAAGGAGACCGACTACAGTCTCTTCCGCAAAAGTCAGAAAACCTGACTATTCAATTCCTAAAAACGTTCATTAACTCCGAACTCTGACCTGGCTGGCACCGGGAAACCCCTAGAGGTAGCTGTGAGCCCTACAAATTCAAATAATAATAATAATATAAAACTCTTGGGCAGAGGAAACCAATGGTAAGCAAAGGACCAACCAATGGTAAACAAGGCGTAGCTCCTAGCCTCTCTGTGCTCTTGGTAAGCCACAATATGCCTGCGTCAAAAAGCGCATGCGCTGTGTAGTAGGCTCGATTTTTAATAGAACTCACACTTGCAGAACAACAACGAGAGCAATGCAGCAACCCTTCTTGAATTGTTAGGTCCAGCAGCAAGTGAGCATTTTGACGGTTGTCTTTGCCTTCAAAGAAGAGGCTAAGATGATGTATATTCTGCACATGAACTCTGGAAATTTTAAGCCTGTTTGTAGTCTTCTTTATGGAAAATATTTAAACAATGTATTGAACGAATTTTGGTTTTAAACGAGATACACGGATTGTATGCAACTGTTTTTTATGCTATGTTTTTTTTTGATAACCGAATAAAACTTTTTTGACTATGGAGTGATCTCCTGGCACCTGAGGGTCCAGTCCCGTTAGTTGCTAACTCTTTTCCCAGCACAAACTGCAGCAAACCAACAGGCGTCACACTCAAACTTGCCTGCTCTGATGCTTTTCACACCACTGGAGTCAAGCTATCCTAGCTGAAGACGGCTGATAGCCAGAAACCGGTCCTAGGATGCTTGATTCCGGTCCAGGGAAGACATGACTTGGCAGTTCGGGCTGGACTGTTCCCATGAGGCACAGGGTCAAGGCTGATTTGCATATGGCCATGTCTTAATTGGGGTGGTGTGGTGAGCAAAAAAACGATGGATTTAGGCCCAGATTTCTGTACTGGGGTGAATGTATGACAATGTTCTGCATTCTGTCCATCAACTGTTGACGCCAGCACAGTCCTTGAAGTGAAAGGGAACTGTTATTAGGGATTGGTTTGCACCACAGTCCTGCGTTTGCAGATCTTCAGTGATCCAACACTCCCCCGTGTGTACTGTGCTGGTGTTCTAGGCAATCCTGCAGAGCAGGGAGGCACAGAAACCCTGCATTGCTAACATTCATGAGAAGGGATAGGCTCCCATAAGTCCAGCAAACAGAGAGAAGGGTGCCTGTGTGAGAGCAGATTGGTACATTTTCAAAGCTTATGGTATACGAATTTAGGCTTTAGCTATACTAACAGCAATGTAGGCCTTCTCATCCAATTACAGTGACTTCATCCTATCACGTGACTCGAGCTGCTGTTTTATTCTTAGCCATAATAAAGGATTCATAGGCTTCAGTAGACACGAGAGTGATTTTCCACAGCTAAGTGAACAGGTTGTACTTTCTCAAGGACAGAGCTACTGTTGCAGTCTGAATAACATACTATGTAACCTTTCATGTGCTGAGAACAGAAGTGACGTGATACAGAACTTCATGTAGCAGAACAGTTAGAAAATCCCCAAATGGATTCTGTTGCGACTGTTGCTCCTTTACTTGTTTCTTATTGGTTAAGAGAGTGTGAACCACGTACGGTTGTAGTAAATGTATGAAGCATTTGTCTGTGCTGGATTTCCACTAGACCTTTAGTGAGGTCTTTGCTGTATTCCTTATTGACTTGTATGCTGATGGACTATCTCATTCAATGGCCAAGCTTATGCATTTATGTACTTTAAATATTTAAACAAACCTTTAAATTGGAGACCCTTGTCGTTTTTTCTTTAACAGAAATACTTCAGTCTCACCTTCTGCAGCTCTATGTTTTGACATAACAAGAGAACTGTCCGGGGGGAGCGCCAAAGCGCAATAGGCTCTACATAGCCCTGATCTGGTGCTAATGTGCTGAGCAAACAGCACAATGGAGTTGTGGTTTAGCAGGTTGACAGATCTGGTAGCAGAGCTGATGGTTCAGGCTGGATTAGTCAAATACTGATGGGACCCATATAGGTAAAATTGGCTTCAGAAACGAGAACTGTACCACCATGGCCTAGGCGGATGTGCCCCGGGATTCAAAGTTGATCAGTAGGGAACATTGTGTGCTCACAGATGAGTGTGGACTAAAATAGGTGCATTTTGGGATTTGGAGTGCAAGATGAAATGCTTGGATGCAGTGGACGGACTTTGAATCAAATTACTATGTAGGTTTAATTCTTGAATTTATGGAAATAGTGGTCTTTGTCTCTTTGGTACACTACACCTTGACACTTGGCTAGTTGTATCTCTGATAACATCCTCCTATAAGCTACGAAAGAGGGAGTTATGCACTTCTTCTGCCCTTTCTACAGCTGGTTCATCATTGGGTCCTGCCTCAAAAGTACTAACTACCTCATTAGCTTTGCCCACCTTATCATATAGGAACCTTAAGGCCCTCTCAGACCTGACCACTGCCTGCCAATGGATTCTACGTAATTACTAGATAGCCTACCACTCTCATCAAATGGCTGGATGGCTTGTGTATTTACATTTTTAGTGAGTTTTAGATCCAACTCAAGCACATTATGGTCACATTCCTTTTTTGTTGTTTGATTGAATTTTCATATTTTAAGATACATAAAACCTTGACATATAGATTGTTTGGAACCAGTGAAAATGTACAACAATCAGGTCACTTGAAACCATCTAAGCATAGTAGTAGCAAAAAGCAATCAAGTTGTTCATGTGCATGTCACGTAATGAATGAAATCCAATACAATAAGGTCTAATCATATCGATGAATACCATTCAATATTCAAATGAATTGACAAAATTACAGGTCTTATATTGTAAACAATTACATTTAATTTACATTTCTTCCAGTGACTACAGCCGGCTGAGCCGTTTCCTCAGGATTGTTGATCAAACAACTTTATTATAACTATATGAAATATTGAAAAACTATCTAATAAAAAAAGTGGGGGAGGGGCAAAAGAAAATGAGAAATAAAAAATAATAATTTAAATAAAGGAAGGGAAAAGAAAGGAAGGGAGAGCAAGAGCGGCACAGTAAAATGGAAGTCATTCTACGTCCACCTTAAAAATACCAGTGTGGCAAATCCAGACATGCCTGCTTGAGTTATGAACCACAGCACAATGGGCCAGAATTCAATATTCATGACATATATCTCTTAGCACTTCATTGACTGGACACACTACAGTGGATGCATATCCCATGTTTAAGAAACATTGGAAATGTCTATAGGGTCCACCGGAGCTGTAGCTACTTGGAGCGTTGTCAGAATCGTGCTCCAAGCAGTCAAGATAGGATATTTACACAGCGCAAGTGTATACTCCCTCGATAGAGAGACAGCCTTGGCTTTGGCCCAATTTAGTATGGATTGCATCCAGGCTTTAAGTGGTGTGTGGTCCTCAGCTTTCCAACGCCTCATGAAGAGCTGCTTAGCCACCGCCAGCCCCAGATCCAGAAAACTCGAAGATGCTCTATGTTTTTTATATCTGGAAAATGTTCCCACAATACAAGCCTCCCAGGTGTGCATAGTGCCCCATCAGTGTAAGTATATAGCAACCTAGTATCACCCTGCCAGTAATCACGCAGCCGGGGCCACGACCAAAGTATATGTAGAAGGTCCGCATCCACTAATTTGCACCGCGGGCAATAAGCGTTTGTTCTATTAAAATAACTGTTCATTTTGTCTGGGGTTAAATACGCTCTGTGAATTATGTAAAATTTAATTAACTTGAACCTTGCGTTTCTAGGGATATGTTTGGGGCTCTCCAACAGCCTGTCCCATTCTTTGGACATGTAGTGCCGGGACAGATCTGCCTCCCATTTATTACGCAGTGGTGTTAGATCAGTCATGGTATGTTTGCAAAATGATTCCACAAACCATTTTGTAAGGTGTCGCCCCATGCCCATCACTTGTATGTACTGTATCAAGCGATGCATCGGGAACTCTTGTGACATGTTGCCCCAGTGTTGCCCCATTGTCGCCATCCATGCGGCATGGTTCAGAAACTGCCCAGGCTGGATACCCTCTTCGTCAATCAAGGAGAGAAAGTGTTGCAGTAGTAGTACACCCTCCTCATAGAGATCTCCTAATATGCAAATGCCTGCATCCTGCCAGTCCGCAAGATGAACCACGCGAACCCTACCCCCCCCCCTCTGCATTCCCAATAACGGGAGCATTGGCACATAGGCTGTGACATGTTTTGTAAGACGTAGGGCTCTACGGAAGCATTTTTGAGCCACTTGCACCAGTAAAGGAAAAGAAGTGTGTGGTCTGGTGCAAGGATGGAACAGAGAGAGAATCCTCTCCAATGTATATGGAGGAGTGCATTCCGCCTTATCCTTAAGATGTAATTCTGCTGCCCATTTCGCGATCCATTTTATCTGGACTGCCAGGTAATAGTGTTCTAAGTTGGGTAGAGCTAATCCTCCTCTCGCTCTTGGCAAATACAATTTAACTAATGGCACCCTACAATGCATATTACTTCATATGAGATCCCTCATCATGCCCTCGAATGGATGAAAGAACGACGCTGGTAGATACAATGGAAGGTTAGCAAAATAATACAACAATCTAGGCAACGTCACCATTTTGATCAGTGCCACCCTGCCTGCCACAGAGAGGTTAAGTGTCTTCCAAAAATCTAGCTAAGAATGCAGGTCTGTGATTGCTCTGGATAGATTCCCATCCAAAAGGTCCCGGTCAGTATAATAAATACGGATTCCTAGATAGTGAAACACAACCGGCTGCCAAACCACCAGCGCTCCGCCCACCACCAAGTGGGGGGCTTCTGCATGAGGAGTGAAGGTAAACATACATGATTTTCCCCAATTCACACCCATGCCCGACACCGAAGCAAACTGCCTGAGTATTGTATGACCGGAGGATCCGCCCACAGAAACCTAATATAAAGCAGAATATCGTCCAGATAAAGTGATACGGCATGTGTTTCCCCACCTAGAGGTATGACCAATATTCTGCTGATTTGCACAGCGCCAGAGGCTCCATGACCAGGGTAAAGATCAATGGGGAAAGGGGACGCACTTGTCTGGTCCCTCTCCCTATCTGGATGGGCCCCGAGAACAAGGTACCAAGTTGAACCCGCACCGAACGAGCACCATACAATAATTTAATGAGACTGCGAAAATATGGCCCAAACCCAAAACCCTGCAACACCCCGAACATGTAAGGCCACTCCACTGTGTCGAAGACCTTTTCCAGGTCGAGAACCATACAGCCCGCTGTAGGACACATTGCTGCTGCACTACTCATCACTCTAAAGAGCCTATGGATGTTTAAAGTAGTGTTACGGGCTGGGACGAAACCATTTTAGTCTAGATGGACCAGATGTGGAGTAAGGAGTGCCAGACGACCTACTAGAACGCCTGCCAGGATCTTATAGTCACCATTTAGCAGTGTCAATGGCTGGTAGGTGCTTGTTTGTTTGGGCTCTATATCTGGTTTTGGGAGTTTAATCAGCGGAACTTCTGTCAGGGAGGTTGGGAGAATAACGCCTTCTAACACTTTGGTATATACTACCTTCAGGTGGTGGGGGCCCAACAAGTCAGCAAAGGCTTTATAACATTTGTGAGGGAAGCCATCCGGTCCGGGGACTTTTCCAGATGGGATGGTTTGCATAGTACCCTTTACCTCCTCCAACGTGATTTCTGCCTCCAGCTCCTGATGAGGACCCCCCGCACAAACAGAGAGTAGTCAGTGGCATATACCCTTCCCCTCCATTGTCTTTGTAGCCGGGCCACTTTGACTTTCTTTAGATGTGTTTCTTGCAATAGAGCAATGTGCACATTATGCCGCTTGATGTAAGAATAAAGCGCATACCTGCGGGATGGTGTACGGAGACCCCTCACATTCCAAGTAAGTATGGTGTGGTCAGTCATTACAGTGCTGTAAGAGAACCATTAGTGCAACCATATGTGTAATTGCATATGAAATAATGAAATAATTTTTTGAAATAATTTTTATTTGATTTAGTTCTCTTTTGAGAACAACAAATATTTGACGATAAAAAGTACAGTTTTAGTAATCAAATTATCGATCTAATACAATTTTAAAAATTATTTTAAAAAGTTGTACATATTGATACACACAAATTCATTAGGTGGTGCCTTGCAGAGGGAAATCAAATTCTGAACAGAGTTAATTTTACATTTTGTTTTGATCAGTATTACATATCTGTTCCTAGCTGCTACTACAGACTTATTTGGACACGCAAAAAGAACGTGTTCTAGTTCTTGCACCTCTCCTTTACACAAATCACAGAGATTAGACCCTCTTTCTTTTGAGAACCACTTAAAAGTGTATGATTTCAGAGGTAGTATCCCAAGCCGTAGTAGAATAATACTTTGCCTAACTCCGTGATTTAAAATAAAAAGGATTTATTGTTGCATTTTTTTTAAAACTATAGTGTCCGCATAATGTTTGTATGTTGAGAGTTCGGAACAATGTTGGACGTCAAGGTTCATACTTAGCCTTGGTGTTAAGTGCTTTAAGCAGCAGAAAAGAAACAAGAAACCCTGCCCAGTTGATATACAAAGGTCCTTCTAAAGGATCCTACTCTTTACATAGGACGTGACACACTAGAGTTGGAGCCAGACACATATGGATACCTTTCAATTCTTTTTATTGATAAGTTATTTAATCTGGTTCATTTTGGTAAAAAAGTTTTTCATTATAGTTATCATAAAAAAGACATAACAAACATTTATCTTATGAACAATTTCAGGGAAATTCATGGAAAAGGCAGTCCCACACACACCGTACCACACTCAATTCAAACCACATTCAATTCTATCACACTATCTCGCATTCACAAATTTTTTCACTCATTACAAAAACAGGTACATCAGGGCCAATGGATGCAACCAAGCTGGATAATGTTGCAATGACAAAAGCACACAGGGGGCAAGAGAAGATGGATGAAATCGTCTGGTTCAGATGGAAAACTGCCACCCTCGGGAAAAACGCCAACGCGCGTTTCGGTGCAGGGCCCGGGTGGGGCCGCACCTTCGTCAGGTCAAGGAGGTACCACGGGGTGGGGGACACACAAGACAGGAAAGAGGATGGTCAGACCGGTGGCTAAAAAGGAGGATCTTGATTCTTGGTTTACCAGCTGGGCCACAGTTTTGAATTTATTCAAAATAAGTTGCAGATTCCATGAGGAGACCGGGGCTAGATAAAACAAAGCTGCCGAGGCTTTTATCTTTCCGCTCTAGGCTCCGTCTTCTAGAGGGGCACTTCTACGCAAATATGGGAAACTGCTACATCTCAATCCGAGTGAGATTACAGGATGCGACGGAGAGAATGAAGACAAGGCTCTCTTCTTGTTTTCAGAATAGATGCACATGGAAAGTGAAATAGACGGGCGTCGCGAGGGATTCTACCACGGCTTCAGAGCATAAAGAACCACCGCATTCCGGTAGTTAAGTGTTTTAAGAAAAGTTTCAGATGGGCTGGTGACCAAGATTTTAAAATATCCAAAGTAACGTTTGATAATTTAAAAGCGCTGGATAGATTTTTACAAAACACATACTTCGGAGATTCTTGCTCAAGTGTCTCAATTTTTAAGAGTGCTCTTAGAGTCCCTTGGTCTGCTTGAACCAAATGATATGCTCATCTTATTATGTTTGTGATCCCTCTAGCGATGGAACTGACTAGCGATAGTTCTAGCCGGAGAACTTGAACCGGCACAGCTTGCGACATCCTCGTTAATTTCCGAATGTGGCATCACATCTGGCATCCATAATGACACAACATCTGATAGACCAGCCGCTGATGTGCTTTCATCTTCCGGAGTATTGGTCGAAGTCTCTTCCTTACTGCGAGTCTCAGTGGTCGCCGCCATTCTCTCTGCCGTTCGGACCACTGTTGCTGCTCTTGTCTGATCAAGTCAAGATCGGACACCACTGACAGAACTCGGCATCGCTGCCTGGACCCCCAACGACGATCTTTCATCTGTCTCTTTCTTCTTGCCCCCTGGTACCCCTGTAGGCCGAGGCCCGTGAACCACCCTGTTACCTCTAGCCAGTCCCATGCATCCTGGGGTGTATCAAAGAACCTCGACTTCCCCTCCGAAAGCACACAGAGCCTTGCAGGATAGAATAGCGAGTATGTAATGTCTAGGTGTCTGAGCTTCTGCTTGACATGAAAAAACATTCCTCTTTGGCGTTGTACCTTTAGTGTGTAGTCTGGGAAAAAGAGGACCTTCACATTCTCAAAGTTAATCTTCGGCATGTTTCTGGTTTCCTGCAGGATAATATCACGGTCCTTGAAGTGTAGTAGCTTAAATATAAGGGGACGCGCCCCGCTGCCCATCGCTGTTATGCAACCTGGGATACAATGCGCTCCCTTTATAGTGAAGAAGGAGAACGCAGAGGGGACCAGTATCTCCTTAAGCCAGCGTTCAAGAAAGGCCACTGTATCCTGGCCTTCTGCCCCTTCCAGCAGCCCAATCAAACAGACGTTGACCCTTCTGGAACGGCCCTCCGCGTCCTCCACCCGTTCCTCCAGCCGACGTATCCTGGCTACATGCGTATTTTGTTGTTTCTCCAAGAACTCTGCAGCAGGTTGCAGTTCCGTGACATCCTGCTCAACAACAGTATTTATTTATTTATTTATTTATTTTAAACACTTATAGAGCGCGAACGAAGGCCCATGGGCATCTCGGCGCTAAGTATCTGCTGGATTCAGCCTTGTAGGAGGGTGGGATTATTGATCAAATAGCCACGTTTTGAGGAGCTTTCGAAAGGACCAAAGGGAAGGGCTACTTTTTATGGACAGTGGCAAAGTGTTCCAGAGCTTGGGTGCTGATACAAGAAATCTTCTATCGCCCCATGAAACCAGTTTGGTGCGGGGTACCTCCAGCTGAAGTCGATCAGAGGATCGGAGGGACCGGGTGGGCCGGTAGGGAATAAGTTGTTGAGTGAGAAAGGCTGGTCCCTGGTTATGCAGCGCCTTATAGACAATGCAAAGAGCCTTAAATTTAGTTCTATTCCTGATAGAAAGCCAGTGAAGTTCTCTGATGGTTCCTGAGGCTGATTGAAATTTGGGGACATCACCCAGCAGTCTGGCAGCGGTGTTTTGAATGGCTTGTAATTTGTTAAGGACTCTTTCTTGAGAATTCAGGAAGAGGGCATTGCAATAGTCCAAGGTGGACAGAACCAGGGACGTGACCAAGGTTTTGCCGGCTGAAGCAGGGAGGAAGGGGAGAATTTTCTTAATAAGTCGCAGCTTATAGAAGGCAGAGGAGGCGATTTGATTTGCGTGGGGGAAGAAAGTGAGACGGTTGTCAAACATGACTCCCAGGTTCCTCACTTTACTAACGGGGGCGGGGGGAGGACCCATGGACTGTGGCCACCAGCGGGAAGACCATTCTGGGGTTAGGTTTCCGAAGATAACCACCTCGGACTTATCCGAGTTCAATTTGAGGCAATTGGAGGCCATCCAATTCCCTATGGCCTGCATGCCCAGATTGAAGTTATCGGCGATTTTTTGGCCGTCATTTCTGATGGCTAGGACCAGCTGGGTGTCGTCAGCGTAGGATGTAAGGCTCATCCCATGAGCTCGAATGGTGTTGGCAAGGTCCGACACGTATATATTAAAGAGTGTCGGACTCAGGGATGAGCCTTGAGGTACTCCGCACGGCAGGGACAGGGTGGTGGACTGAAAAGGCCCTATGGTGACCACCTGAGTTCTTTCTGCCAGAAAGGAAGCCAGGAGAGTCCTGGCCTTATGCTGAATCCCCATGCCTTCGACACGGTCGATCAAGATGGCATGATCGACCGTGTCGAACGCCGCCGACAGGTCCAGCAGTATCAAGACGGCTGTACCCCCCGCATCACAAATGGCTCTAATGTCCTCTGTTGCCTTGATCAGGGCCGTCTCCGTCCCATGATATTGGCGGAAACCAAACTGGGAGTCATCCAGTAGATGGTGAGTTTCTATGAAGGCTGACAGTTGGACATTCAGGGCCTTTTCGACAATTTTTGCCAAAACAGGGAGATTGGCAATAGGTCGATAATTTTTGAGTTCGTCCTTATCTAGGTTTGGTTTTTTCAGCAATGGCTTTAGTAGTGTTTTTTTTAAGTCTGAGGGGTAAGTGCCTGTATTGATCAGGGTGTTGCAGATGGTGGTAATGGCTGGGAGCAGCACTTCCAAAACTGGGAATAATACTTTAAAAGGGCAGGGATCAAGGGCGGAGCCTGTTTTAATAGATGACATAATGTCCCTGACCTGAGCAACAGAGACCTCCGAAAACTGAGAGAACGAAGGGCCAGTCATGGGGGGAGTCGCCGGCTCAGGGGGAGTGTTAGAAGGTGTGTTTACGCTATTGGCGAAGACTCCATAGATGTCGTTAACTTTATTGTAGAAATAGTTTGCCAATGCATCACAAAGTGATTGAGAGGGAGGAGGTTGAAGACTGGGCAAACAGCCAGCCAACTGTTTGGTGGTCTCAAACAAGGCCTTGTTGGAGTTTTTGGAGAGTTCTATTTTCTCAGAAAAGAACTTCTTCTTGGCATCCAGAATCATGTTTTTATATATAGTCACCGTATGTTTATATGTTGTTTTGGCCTCTTCGGAATAATGTCTGCGCCAGTTCCTTTCATTCCTCCGGCACAACTGCTTTTGTGTCCTTAGAGTCTCGGAGTACCAGGGAGCTGACGGAGGTGATCTATTTCGGGAGCTTTGTTTTGACTGGACCAAGGTGGAGGTCGCGGATGCAACCCATTCATTGTATTGAGTGATTGCAATATTGGGATCATGTGACAGGGGTGGACTGGTTTTGATCAGAAGTGATTGTAGGCTGTTACTGTCAATATCATTCCAGGCCAGGAAAGTCTGACGATGATTGGCACTTTCCATGATTGTCCCTGGATCATGGTTAGCTAGTGTGGCCGTTATGACAAAGTGGTCTGACCAAATGATGGGAAAGATGGCAGAGACCTGAAGGTCATTTAAATTGGTGAAAATGCCATCAAGAGTGTGGCCTCCTTCGTGGGTAGGGGTTTTAACTAGCTGGGAAAGGCCAAAGGTTGTCAGGTATGCCTGAAGGGCAACTGTGTCATTATCTTCTACTATATCAAAGTGAAAATTGAAGTCGCCTAAGATGGTAAATGAGCCGTCAAGGGCAGACACTTCCAGGATACGGCTGATGTCGGAGATGAATGCCGACCTTTGCCCTAGAGGACGATAAAGGAGGATGCCTTTGAAGTTTAGCGAAGGAGTTAGTTTAATGGAGAATTGGAGAGCCTCACAAGAAAGGAGCGGTATCACGTTAGTTCTGACCGCATAAGTGTCCCGAGCGATTATTGCTATCCCTCCCCCTCTCTTGCGTTGTCTATCCAATCTGTGGATTGAGAATCCATGGGGGACAGCGATAACTAAATCCGGATCGGAGGCATTGTCCAACCAGGTCTCTGTTAAAAACAGTAAATCTAGCGGTTTTTCTTCCATGAGCTCGGCTATTTCTTGTCGGTGTTTACCTAGAGAGCGGACATTGATTAGGGCCATGGAATGGTCACTCAATGTTTTGTTGGGCTTTCGTCGAGGAAGATCCTGATAATTTGATATCCTGACGGCACAGTTCGGACAGCATTGAGAGGCATTTCCCGCAAGATAGTGTGGGTCGAATATGGAGCATAATGGATCTCTTGGGGGTCGGCAGTTCTGAAGCTGGCTGGGTGTGTACGTCCCTCGTGGGGGTAGCGGAAAATGGCCAGGGGTGGTGGCCCTGGGCCCGGTCCAGGCGCGGACGGGCCCAGGACCGAGCTCTGTCCAACAGCTTTGAATGATCTGCATGGAGCAGCATGATGTCTAGCGCAATTGTGTCAATTTTAGATTCCACTCAATCTCTAGAGCGCTCTATAGCAGGCAAAATGGTATCCAGCAAATCCTTTGAAGGGTCTTGTAGCATTAGGGAGTGCGCCAGGTCCATTTCCGCCAAACCAGTGTGTTGCAAGGAGGCCCTCGAGCCAGTTTCCCTGGTATGGCCCATCTGTTCAGCCAGTATCTCCAGTATATTCCAGCTAGCTCAAACCTCCAATGAGACAGGGCAAGGCAACGGGTGGGGTCTCACAAGTCACCCAGCGACGTGTCTGTGAGAGGTGCTCCGCTCGACCACTATCAAACCAAGTTGCCACTGCGAGCTGTGTTCATCCTGTTGTGGTCTTATGACTGTAAGGTGGTATCGCACAGCTGTGACTCTGTGTTCTTTTCTTTTCTTTTTTTTGTTTTTCCTTTCCCGCACTCACAAATTAGGTGACAGATTGTCAGCAACTGGCCTTTCCCACTGCTTCTCCAGATTATGACTTGCCACCCCTGCTCACCGGTGTGTTCTCTTCTCTGATGCCTATATGTTCACCCCTCATGCCATGCTTTCAGTCCATCCACAACGCGCCAGGGTCCATAAGTTTATGCATATGTCTCACGTATAATTTGTACCTCTGCATCACCGTCCCAGTCAGGAGGTAGGCATCACTCGTCGCTTCCAGATCTTCCTATACTCCCCTCATGTCTGTGCCGGGTTTCACCTGCATCCATTTAGGCACCCCATCCAGAGCTCCTGTAAAGCTGTTGTGCAATGCCTCATGACCGCCACCTGAGTGCTCCTCTTCGACTCACCAGCCCGACCTCCAGCTTGTCCACAACACAATCAAATCACAGCGGCAACTGAGGTAAGCCACATCTCCCAGCTTCCAGCCAGCACAGCTCCGCCAGTGCCCCCAGTGATCAAGTGGCGCAGATCCCGAAGTCCTCCACGCTGGGCCTCATCCAAGGCCGGCCTGTCCCTCACCTACACTGCCACTGGGGCCCCAGCCAATCCCACCTGCAGCAGCGGTACTCGCCTCAGCCCACCTCAGGCAGTGTTGCGGTGTCCAGGCCCTTCCCGGTCCAACTTGAGACTGAATGGCGAGCTCCCCTACCTCCTCGCACATATACGGCAGCCGAGGATCAATAGGGCAGCACCCCAGGTCAGTACCACTCTCAGTCGAGGTCCAGCACTCCTCTATAGGCTGTGCAGGGCAGCAGGCCCTGCAATTGCAGTCCCCGGTCTGTCCAGGCTCGGAGTGGGCCCCGGTGGCAACCAAACGGGTTCAGTCCACTCCTAATAATCAGTGTAGCCCCGCTGGTGTCTACCGCAATTGAGCAGCACAGGACACTGCTTCCTCTGCTCAGTACTGAACCCAAATCAGGCGGCACTTCTGATACCTCCGCAACGGCTCCTTGGGCAGGCCGAGCCTAGGTCGCGCCCGAGACCACCTCTTGTCTCTCCAACAGTGACGTCACTTGCTCCGGCCACCACCGATCAATGCCGCCACCTCAGTTGTTCGCTCTGGTCCACCTCAAGGGGGAGGCGAGGAGCTCCTCCACCCCATACACTCGTGCTGGGCAGTCGAGTCCAAGCACAATGACTCAGCTGGTCTAGGACCACACCTAGCCGAGGCCCAACTCCCGCCACTGGTGCCTACGCGACAGCGGTAAAAGCAATGTCACCACTACTCCAGTGCCCGGAAGGCTTGCCCCATACTCTGCTAGGGCTCTTTGTTATGGATGCCTAGTGAAGACAGATAATTGTAGCGACTACCGGGGATTAGTGGCAGAGCAGTCTTAGGACGTGTCCGCCATGTTGCAAAGAAGAAAAAACAAGAGAATCAGGTGCAGTCAAAATTCAGTGACAATGACTTGGATTTGACGGAATTTAATAGACCAAAGAGAGAGAAAAAAGTCAGCCAGACTTTTTCAGGTCCTGATTGGACTTATTTTGTACAAATCGACAATGATACAGATAATTGCTCATCTAACCCCCATGACTGAGTTTAATCGAAAGGTTGAAGACACATTTCAATAAGCTGGAGAAAAAAGCAATACATCATGGTAACATTTAGAGGACACTAGGCCCTTAGGCATGTAGTTGATCTATTGACTATCAAAGTAGTTTCTGAGCTATGGTAGAGACTATAGAGTAGACACAGCAAGAATACCAACCACAAGTAACAATACTTGCTCAATCAGACACAAGATGAAAATGGTGCAGAGATCCTGTTAAACTGTTCTGGTTATATTGGCAGTTGCCATAGTTGTCTCAGTAGTTGAAGGGGTGTTAAACCTATATCAGGTGGAGGAAGAAGCTTTACCATGGCAAGTTAACAATGCTCGTATAGTGGCCACTAATCATGAATCTCATGCAAGTAGATTTTCTTATGTTCCGCATTCTCAGAAGGCCTTTTCGTGATAACGCATATTTTCAAATGTTGGCTTAATATACTAACATCAAGAATGTTCAAAACTGTTTTGTCTGTATTATCTTCCAGCTTCTGCAGCCAACATATATGCATATTACCATTTACTGCTCACCTATGCTTTTTCTTGCTGCTTACTCTTGAATTTGTTTTACAACCAAAGTTCAATAAAAATGTTTTATTCAGATTTTAAATGTCCTGTGGAAAATGTAGCTTTTGTTAGAGATATCATTCTGTATCTTTGGGCAACTAAGCATGTTTGCTGTTTTTCTAAAGCTTTCAAATGAATAGGCAAGCATGAATATATGATGACATTCTTTACTCCTCTAACTAATACAAACATTACTATTTCTGAAGTGCATAAACTAACCTGCAAAATGAATCAACAGTATTTTTGTAGATGAGTTGAATGAAAGGATAAGGAAGGAGGACAAAAAGGTACGTTGGGAAAGTAAGATAAAGTAAAGTAGAGGATGCAAAAAAAGGGGAAAAGAAAGATCCACATCCTAAACTGAGTTTAGACCCGGAGAAAAGAGGGGTTGCTTTGTACGCAGACGAGCCGGAAATGAGACAGTTGAATACATAAGATGAAGTCATTGCGAGTTTGGTTACTTAGTTAAAGGTAGAGTTTTTATAGAACTAGAGGTGAACATTAGGGGAATATATTATGTTTGTCGTAAATGAGCTTACGTTCAGCTGCTGCACAATTGGGAAGAGAGTCATTATGTCACTTTAGTTTTCCGAAAGATTTAGCTTGAAGATTTAGTACACTAATAACTTTAATGAAGGATCTGACACATATTTGAAAAGGAGCAAATAATGTTTTGGACAGATATTGAACAACCTTCTCAGTGCATTATCCGTCAGTAGAAGTAGCCTTATCACCGTGAAGATTAGAAAGCTGTCAACCTTAATAGAAAGACTAGCCACAAACACAGGTGGAGCCATCTATGACAAAATCAACTCGCACTTTACATGCTTTTAGGAAAGGAAGATGGAGTTTGCAAAGTTGCTCATGCAAGTGAATGCTGTACTTACATTCCCAAGAAGATAAGCAGCTTGGAGGCTATATTACAAACTTTATTAACATTACTCACAAGTTAAAGGAACTAGAAGAACTAGGTGCTTTGGAAGGAGTAGGTTTGGTCTTTAGCTCAATAGGGAAGGGATTTTCCAAGATAGGGGAATGGCTAAGAAGTGTAGGTGGAGGAATTCTGAAATTGCTTCTAAACCTCTGCTAGTAGTGCTAATAGTTGTTGCATGTATGTTTCTTTCCTCAAAATTCTGCAAAAGAAGTTCATCAATTGATCAGTTAAAATGTAAGAGAAAAAAACAACAGCAGTGATTGGGAGAAAAAAAGGACCATTGCCAAATTTGAGGCCATTAGGAATGACTTTTATTTTCACATGAAATAATTGAGAGTCTAAACTAAAGAATCCAAAACTGATGATGATATCTTTAGATGACAATAATGGATGCTGTATGATGATTCCAAGGATCATCAGGGGTTGTGAGAACAGATTGGTTAAATTTGTGTAAGAATTTAGGTTTTGTATAAACTAAGGATAAACTAAGGACAACTTCGGCCTTGTTGTCCATTTTCACTGTGACACTGCATACTAACAAGTGACTCTAGCTGCTGTTTTATTCTTAGTCATAATATAAGATTTGTAGGCTTCACTAGACGAGAGAGTAAATTTCCATAGTTGAGTAAACAGGGCGTACTTTCTCAAGGACAGTGACTGTCCCAAACTGAAAAACATGCTTTGTAAACTTTCATGTGCTGAGAACAGATGTGGTGTAATACAGAACTTCAGGATATATTTACTAAGGTTTTGTGGCGTGTTTGCATAACAAGAATGAAGCAAATCGACGCAAATTCTTTTTTTCCAATTTACTTTCCAGCATGCTGGAAATTCACTTGAAAGTAAAGCAAAGCGTTTAATTACTTACCGCCAATTGGGTGGTCTGCGGGTGGTGCATGGGCGTTCCCATTCACCAACCATGGTTTTTGATGCAAAACCCATCTACTAAAAAACGTTGACAGGGTTTTCCCTAAAAAAATAATGACCATTTCAAGTGGGTGCTATCAAGGAGAAATTATTTTATTTACCTTTCTTTTCTGACTTTGCATGTGTGCTGCACTGTACAGCACACTTACAAAGTGGGAAAAGTTTTAAAGTTAGTCTAAGTATAGTATTTTTTTCTAGAAGGGTACCCTTCCAGTAAAAACATATGCTAAACTCATGCAGACAGCCTTGTACTATGGTGCAAAGGTGTGTGCGTGGCGCATTACTGCCTGATTGTGCGCAGGCGCTAGGGAGAGGGGAGGAGAGTGCCATATCTCTGTTGATATGGCACTCTCCTGCTCTCTCCTTTTCACGTAGCGCAGCATTTTTGGCTGCAGCGTCGGGTGAGAATTTGGTAAATAGACCCCTTCATGTGGTAGAATAGTGATAAAATACTCAAATATATACGGTTGCAACTGTTGCTCATTGCCTTGTTTTCTGTTGGTTAAGAGCATGTGAACCATGTACTGATGTAGCAAATGCCTGAAGTCTTTGTCTGAAACACTATAAAAAAACGTGCTTTCTCCTTGCCAGGAGGAGACGCCTCCCCATTCTAAGAAGGTTAATTTGGGATGGATTTGCACTAGACCTTTACTGAGGTCTTTGCTTTATCCTTTATTGACTTGTATGCTTATGGACTGTCTCATTCAATGGCCCAGCTTATGCATTTCTGTACTTTAATTATTTAAGCAAAACTTTGAATTGGAGACCCTTGTCTGTCGTTTTTTAACATAATGGCTTTAGTCTTGCCTTCTGCATCTCCATATATTAACATAAGAGAGAGGGTCCTGTGGGGAGTGCCAAAGTCCGATAGAGACTAGATAGCTCCCGATCCGGTGCCAGCGCCCTGAGCAAAGAGCAAAATTGAGGGTTTAGAGTGTTGACACCTGTAGAGGTACAGAAGAGATCTATATTTGAATTTGAATTCACAATGGGATGACATTGGTCTCAATGCCCCAAAATATCCCACATTATAAACAGGGTAGTAGCCTGCTCATTAAGAATGGGGGGTGGTAAACTTCAGATTTTCCAAAAATCACCCTGGCACATAATGTTAAAATACATTATAGGACTATCAGGGCACAAGAGAAGGGCTTAAGGGCAGTGGAAAGGGCGATGAATGCAAATTGGTAGGCTGAATAAGTGAGGAAAAACGATGGGGCATATTACCAACAACTAGCGATAATTATCGCTGTGTTGGCTTAGCGGCAATATTTCTATCGCCGCCCTTCACCTGTTTTTTATCGCTGAGATACCTTGCTATTATCAAGGTTTATCTCAGGAGCGATAAAAAACAGGCAAAATGCGTGAATATCGCTGTCAATACAGCGATATTCAGGCATTACCGTGACAATGCTCTTAGCCATGTTATCCACCTCTCATTGGATAACATGGCTAAGAACTGGTCAGGGCAGGCGTTAGCTTTTGGAGATATTCGCGCTTAGCGCGAATATTTCCAAAACAACGCCTGTGTTGATCATAGGAGATAGCGATGTTAGCGACTGTTTTCAGTCGCTAACATCTTGGCACGCCCACTGTGCATGTCATTAGCGATAATTATCGCTGACATGCAAAGTGGGACCCTAAATTCCCGCTATCGCCTACAAGATGTTGCTAACTGGTGTTAGCGACAGCTTGGTAATAGGGCGATAAAATTATCGCCACATTAGCGGGAAAATGTCCAGCTAATGCGGCGATAATGGCCCTTGGTAATATGCCCCTATGTTTGGTAAAGTAACTTAATTTTTGAAGACTTTCAAAGCAGAGAGAGAGTGTCTGTGTGTGCGTTAATGTCTCTTTGTATGTGTAAAGATTTCTGGTGAAATCTGACAGACCCTTCTCTATACCTGACTGAAAGTACCTGTACCCAACTGGTTACCAGAAAATACATTTACTAGGGGGGTGTAACCTCACCTCCGAAGGTACGCCCTCCCTGAATATAAAAAGCAGCGAGGAGTCATGCATTTCTTTTTATGGTCCAGTGCTTGAAATGGAAAAACAGAAGTGCATATACTCTGTACCGGGAGTACCTGCTTGTTTCTGAGAAGTGCTGGTACTCTCCAATTAAAAGTGTTACATCTAACTCTTGAGAAGTGCCAGTACTCTCCCTCTCAAAATAAAAAAGTGCCGG
The DNA here is from genome assembly GCF_964261635.1 of Lissotriton helveticus. Lineage (NCBI taxonomy): Eukaryota > Metazoa > Chordata > Amphibia > Caudata > Salamandridae > Lissotriton > Lissotriton helveticus. The sequence goes on from NC_136059.1 coordinate 1,550,482,421, forward strand.
TACTGAGTACCGGGCTGCTCCGGCCCATTTAAAGCACTTGTTACTATTACGGCTCCCTCGTAGCGAAGAAGCTGTCCTTAGTGGACATCCTGCACTTTGCAAAAGTTGGCTGACTTCAATATTGCTCGCCACTGGAGCAGCACAAAATCATTGCTCTGTTTCTTTGGAAGTCAGTGGTGTGGGGATGCCTTTACAGACCGTCCCGCTTGCGACTCGCAAGGGCTCTCAAAGTGTACGTTGCATTTTGGGATTTTGTATTTGCAAAACCTGGCACTTTACATAGTGCAAGCTTTGCAAATGCAAAAGCCCTTTTCTGCACGTGGTCGGCGGTCTTTTTGCTGTCCCATCAGAAGGTAACACGAAAACACAACAGACATAATGCATTTCATAGGGCATTCTGATCTGGGAAGTTCCAGCCGAATCCTCGTGCGCTGGAGCATGTGCAAAGGAGCGCACAGCGTTTGTTTTAAGAGAATATAGCGTTGAAAGAAATGGATTACCACAGGCATTAAAGGCTCTTGCTTCTATTTTGTAGCTGTCAGTGGAGTTAAGCAGATTCTTCCTGTACAGTACTGTCGAGAGGAGACTCAGCAGCACATCCTAGGTTAAAAGACATAATGGATTTCAGAATTTACAAGCTTCATTCATGCCAAAATATCATTTTTGTTCTGGTAAGTACCACAAATATTTATTGTCTTTGAAAACTATTCTAGATGTTCTATCACAGTATCAATTGAAGGCCATACTCCTGCTAAAATATTGAGGGCGGGACATTATGTCAAAGTGACTATATATAGGTGGGTGTAGATTTACTATTCTTTACTTCGTGTACATTCACTGGTTCAATAACCTGCACGTAATGGGCCTTATTCACAGAGGTAAACTTGCACTTTTGAGTATGTTTACTACTTTTAAGTATTCAGAAACATTGTGAATAGTTTTACTAGTTGTACTCGTTTTACACTGTCTTTGCTTCTGTGTGTGTTCTTTGCACCTGGAGTCTTCGCAGTCAGGGTGGAGAACTCTGCACATATAAGCATAGGGAGCCATAAAACTCTGCACATAGTATGCGAATAGCATTTTTTAGTAGGTTTGGTAGTACTACAAAGTGCAGTTTGTGACTCAGGCCCAACAATGTTGTAGGACCAGTGGCGGCTATTACATTATGGTGGAGAAGCGTCACCCCATCTGCTGCCTGCGCAGCAGGCACACACATTAATACAATGGTAATAAATACCATTTTATTAATGTTTAAGGCTTGCGCTGTTATAGCTCAATGGCAGGAGGCGGGGCTGATCAGTACGATTACACTAGTAATGCAGACCCCTTCCAGTGCACAGATCGGATTGGCCAGGTGCTTACAGTCTACCAATCTGACACTGCGCACTTCAGAGCCTGCAATCCCAAGGCTGGGAAACAGTCAAGGGATTACAGCCGCAGGCCCCAGCCTAAAAATGGGGGCTGGGCTAGGCTTCTCTAGCCAATCCTGGAGCTGCAGTGCAGCTCAAGGATTGGCTGGTTTTGCGTTGTCCTAGGGTAGAAGTCACTTCCTTTCCGCCAGAGGCAGCCGAGGAAAGCCAGGAGGAAGGAGACCGCATCCATAGCTTGCAACACCGAGGACACGGAATGAGCGTTGGGCGGCAGGTAAGTTCTCTGTATTTTTTTTTTGTTTATGTGTGTTGTATGTCCCCCCTCCACTCCTCCCCGTCGACCCTCCGCCACTCCGACCCACTACTGTGTAGGACGATAATTTGTCACCTACTATTTTGCCGTAACAGCGTTAGTATGTAATAACATTAATCCAGTTTGGGTATACAAATAACCCACCCCCTTAGCTCCATCTTTCCTTTTTTGTTATTCTTGAACACTTTCATATAATGTAAATAGAAATGCTTGGGCCAATATGTATATGAGTACTGTTAACACAATGAGACTTCCCATATTGTGACTTAAAACATTATAATGCTGCTCTTGTACGTGGGTGGCTGAAAACGCTGCTGCAGCGGAACTGGCCATAACTCTCCTTACCTGAGCCTGCCGCATTTGGGGTCCTGGGGTCCTGACGCTGAAGGTCTCCCCCACCGCCGCTTCCAGCAACATCGAGCGGCAGCAGAGGGTTGAGACCACAGCTCCCAGGCTCCCTAGCGCAAACCACGCCCACTGACGCATAACCTCGCGCCCGGAGGCGCTTAAAGGACAGAGGCTCCCTCGGTGAAGCGGGGGATGAAAACGCTGCTGCAGGGGAACTGGCCATAACTCTCCTTACTGCTAGCCGGGAAGACGAAGAGAAGCACGCAGGACGTCCGCGATCGAGACGCTTAAGGGCTTACAAAGAGGAATTTCCTCGTACAGTGGGTATCCTTGGACTACAACTCCCGGAACCCTTGATGTGGCTAATTTATGAAAAAGCTTGATTAAAAGAGGCAGAAGTCGGAACAGAACATATCACTACTGCGTGCTTACGAACTAGCTTTTTAACTGTTTCTTCCAGTCATTTAGCTGGAGATCATCATGACTTTGAAAGACGTATTTACGCCTTATACCACTGACTTTTAAATAGTGTTTGCACATATAGAGGAAAATAATTCGCTGGACGAATATCTTGACTTGATGATAAGGAGGCTGAATACCCCTTATAATACATTTTAGACTTATCTCTCGTTTGAGAAATTATTTGGGAAACATTATTTATATACTGTCCTGATGAAGGCGGATTAAATTGAATGCACCGCCGAAACGCGTCGACGCCTAAGGAGCAAATCTGGGAATACAAATTAAGGAGAAATTCAAAACTATTGTCTTCTGTTTGAGTTTTATCCTTTCTCCCTGTACACTCCTTTTTTACTTGAATGTTGTTTTTATTGATTATTGTACCGTCCTCATGTGTTTCCCAATTTTTAGTTTTTATTTGATGTAATGTATCTTTAATAAATTGTTTTAACAATTTGAAATATTTTTAGAGTGTTTTCACATATACTGTAAGTTTCACCTGTTTACATTGCTTCCGTGTGATATGTGGGTTGTTTGGTAGTTATTTGTATGTCTGTGAGTACTTATGTACTATTGTGAACCTGCCCAAAGGGAATTTCTTTCTGACTAACGTCAAATATGAGTACTGTTAACACAATGAGACTTCCCATATTGTGACTTAAAACATTATAATGCTGCTCTTGTACGTGGGTGGCTGAAAACGCTGCTGCAGCGGAACTGGCCATAACTCTCCTTACCTGAGCCTGCCGCATTTGGGGTCCTGGGGTCCTGACGCTGAAGGTCTCCCCCACCGCCGCTTCCAGCAACATCGAGCGGCAGCAGAGGGTTGAGACCACAGCTCCCAGGCTCCCTAGCGCAAACCACGCCCACTGACGCATAACCTCGCGCCCGGAGGCGCTTAAAGGACAGAGGCTCCCTCGGTGAAGCGGGGGATGAAAACGCTGCTGCAGGGGAACTGGCCATAACTCTCCTTACCTGAGCCTGCCGCATTTGGGGTCCTGGGGTCCTGATGCTGAAGGTCTCCCCCACCACCGCTTCCAGCAACATCGAGCGGCAGTAGAGGGTTGAGACCACAGCTCCCAGGCTCCCTAGCGTGAACCACGCCCACTGACGCATAACCTCGCGCCCGGAGGCGCTTAAAGGACAGAGGCTCACTCGGTGGAGCGGGGGCTGAAAACGCTGCTGCAGGGGATCTGGCCATAACTCTCCTTACCTGAACCTGCCGCATTTGGGGTCCTGGGGTCCTGACGCTGAAGGTCTCCCCCACCGCTGCTTCCAGCAACATCGAGCGGCATTAGAGGGTTGAGACCACAGCTCCCAGGCTCCCTAGCGCGAACCACGCCCACTGACACATAACCTCGCGCCCGGAGCCGCTTAAAGGACAGAGGCTCCCTCGGTGGAGCGGGGGTTGAAAACGCTGCTGCAGGGGAACTGGCCATAACTCTCCTTACCTGAGCCTGCCGCATTTGGGGTCCTGGGGTCCTGACACTGAAGGTCTCCCCCACCGCTGCTTCCAGCAACATCGAGCGGCAGTAGAGGGTTGAGACCACAGCTCCCAGGTTCCCTAGCGCGAACCACGCCCACTGACGCATAACCGCGCGTCTGGAGGCACTTAAAGGACAGAGGCTCCCTCGGTGGAGCGGGGGCTGAAAACGCTGCTGCAGGGGAACTGGCCATAACTCTCCTTACCTGAGCCTGCCGCATTTGGGGTCCTGGGGTCCTGATGCTGAAGGTCTCCCCCACCACCGCTTCCAGCAACATCGAGCGGCAGTAGAGGGTTGAGACCACAGCTCCCAGGCTCCCTAGCGTGAACCACGCCCACTGACGCATAACCTCGCGCCCGGTGGCGCTTAAAGGACAGAGGCTCCCTCGGTGGAGCGGGGGCTGAAAACGCTGCTGCAGGGGAACTGTCCATAACTCTCCTTACCTGAGCCTGCCGCATTTGGGGTCCTGGGGTCCTGACGCTGAAGGTCTCCCCCACCGCCGCTTCCAGCAACATCGAGCGGCAGTGGAGGGTTGAGACCACAGCTCCCAGGCTCCCTAGCACGAACCACGCCCACTGACGCATAACCTCGCGCCCGGAGGCGCTTAAAGGACAGAGGCTTCCTCCGCGTCGCGGGACGTGCGCGGGCGGCACCGGGCTAAGCCCGGGCAAGGGGCGGGCCCTCTGTGGCCCTCAGAGGCCAGAAGAGACTGGGCTGGGCCACAGACCCTGATCTTGTTATGATTTGTTTAAGACTTGCTTGATTCACGTGAGACTTCGGTGTTTTGTGTATCATTTTTAACTGTGCTAAGTGCTTAAGATATTTCTCGATTGTTTTTTATTGCACATATCTCCCACTGTGTAGGGACAAGACTGTGAAATGTCCAAATCTAAAACAGATAAGTCTGCTTCCGGTTTGGGCACCATGGATAACTACTTGGTTAAAAAGGTGAACCAAATCAACAATGAGAGAAGGGCTTCCTTGGGACGAGTTGGTCTCCCCTGTTACACGATGAGACTCTGCCTCCACTGGGGGATATTGCACCGGAAAACAGTGATGTTACAAGTGACCCTGCTACTATAACCACAGTAGTACAGGTACACAGGGAGACACTTGATGCCCTGCCTGATACTTCTATGGAGGAATCAGAGCAGGTGCCACTGGTAACCAGACCTGTGAGATCCTCTAGAAAACCGCGATCCAAATGTGGGGGGAAGCATAGTAAAAAAAGAGCCGACCCTCCACGAGTAGTTTGCAATGGCCCTATTTCAGGACCTAGTCCTGTGGATGGAAATAAAGAGGAGGGTACGCTCATACATTCTGAGCAATTTGCCCTACTTGTTAGCTCTATAGTAGCAAAAATAGAGGCTAAAATGGAAGATCTGTTGAGACCTCTGACCACTAAGCTGGACACTGTCTCACTAGAAGTGGACAGATTGGGTTGACTACTGTCAGCACATCTGGCCACAGCTCCAGCTGCTCCACCCAAGGTAGTAGAAAAGGGTAAGAGTGCCAGGAGAGAGAAGGTGCAGCAGATCTGTCGGCAAGTACCTGCCACTGAATCTCCTCCCCCTGCCCAACAACTAGCAACTATACAGAATAGACAATCTATAGTAGAGCCTGATGGCAGACCTGACATTAAACATATAAGGAAAAGTCGCTATATCAATCTGCCCCCGGACTGTGCCCCTTATGTGGTGGTATTAACAAATGTTCCGCCTATTGATGATCTTTCTGCCCAGTCTCATGGGGAATCTCACGATTCCTTAAAAAGTAAAACAGTTGCGTGGATGAATAAAAACTGTGGATTTCCAACTAAATATTCTGACCAAATATTATCAACACGCAGGGTGAACTGGATTGGTCCGTCTGTTAAGACCACCAGTGGGGATTGTATTGTTGTAAATTTTAAGCACCCGCAACATGTGGCAACAGTACTACTAAGGGTGGCTTCTTTAGTTTATAACGCGAACAGCGTATACGTTCGCCCACTTGGTTATTTTTATGCCCATCTGATTGTAACACCCCCTGACCCCAGGAAATTCAGACTATTGACTCAGTCCTTGACACCGGTCCTGAAGACACCATATCTGCATAATGTTAATGCTCACTATTGGAATGACCCCAATGTGGAAATACATAATAGTCATAATCAGTGTTCCCAATAAGCCGCGCGGCCGGGCGGCCGCGCACTACTGTACCCCCGAGCGCGCAGTGCCATGTGTGGAGCGCGCACAGCCCGTGAAAGTATTTACACCGCCGCTTTTTAGGCGTGCGGCGCTAAAAACGGGCAATTGCAGAACTTTTGTTTCCAACCGCAGCAGCGAGATCTGACACGTGTGCTTTTGAATTGGACCTGGAACACACGCACTGTTTGCAGACTTGCTGTATTGTTCCGTGAGTAAAGCGAGGCTGCGGGGGTGGGGAGATTGAGTGCTGGTATTTAAGTATTCACGTTAATCGCAGCTTGTGAAGGGGGCTGCAATTAACATGAATACTTAAATAACAGCACCCAATCTCCCCCCCGCAGCCTCGCTTTACTTACAAAACAATACAGCAAGTCTGCAAACAAGGAAGATTAACCTGAAAACCACACGCCGTGTTGGCGGTGGTAAAAGTAATAGCAGCTGATAACCACCTGCCCTTCTTCTGATGCACAACGTCATGGTCGGGGAAGTGAGGTTGAAGGAAGCATTTGTTTTTTCGTGTCCTATCCGGCTGCGAGTGCAAGCTTCCAGGGCCAGGTGAATGGTTGTTTTTTGATTGCGGGAATTACTCTGAAAGCATAGCGAGATCATGCAGCACACTGGCACAGCTAGATCTTACATAATGTATGTATACCTTTTTTTAATGAAAATTAGGGAAAGATTTATGGTGAACATTTTGTTAACTGCGTAGTGCGCGTGCTGTAGAACTGACTGGGTAATTCTGAAGAGGAGTGGAAGTGCATGGTCGGGACATTATCAAAAACATCTAGAATAACGTGGATTGCAGTTATCTATGAATGTAATGTGGTTTTTCTTACGGTGATCCAATTCATAGTTTCCACCCTTGCATTACCGCGCCTGAGTTTAAAGTTTTGTAACTCTAGGGCGAATGCATTGCGTTTGTTTAAATATTCGTTGTTACTTTACAGCTTTTTTTATCACAGCAATTATGTCTGGGGTTCGTGGAATTTACAAGCCCAAAATGTCTCAAAAAAATGTTAGGCCGAGGAGTTCTTTGGCACCCCGCTCCTTGGCGAGCTTGTATATATCAGCTGAGGGTGATAGCATGGCATCAATTTATTATATGTGCGCAAATGGAGCCATGTTTACTCTGACTGGCACATAGAAGTGCTAGTGCGGCTACTGAAGACAGGGAAATAATCAGAAACTTTACAAAGTGCCTTCTGGTGCGCATACTAACTGCGGGAATGCTTTTCAGTTTAATAAAGTAAGGCCTGCTAGATTTACTGAAAGTCGTGTTGTGTGCAAATCTGCAGGGCTAGAGTGCACAAACGGGAAAATTGTGCATAAATTAAAAGCTCGGAGAACCGAACGCCAAATCATTTAGTAACACGCTTGTGTCAACGTCTGGCACAAAAATACCTTCTGCACATGAAACCTCATTGCGCTGCTTTTGTTAACAATTTACTTTGTCAGGCACCACTTACTGTCCCAATATCATGCCCAAAAAAACCATAGTGAATCTGGGCTAACTGCATCTTTTCTCTTCTTGTAGCATTTGTACCCTGCTTCATACGAACTAGTACTGCCTGAAGCTATGTGCTGGGCATTTGTGTTTTTGCTGTGTCAGCTCTGTAATCTCACAATTGAAAGACACTGATACCTTCCGGCCTAGCAGCAGTGGTGCAGTTTAAATAACTGACTTGAAACAATGGCAGTGCAGATGTAAATTAAGAGAATGCTTTAAGGAACATATAAAAATGTCTATAAAACATTGGTGGACTGCTAGACAGAAGTGGTGTGTACGTTTTGATGATATTGTGGGCGCTGCACAAAATGTAGGGCTCCTACCTTGTACCCACAGTTTGAGGAAGATTTACATTTTTTAGACTTGGCTGGAATATGACATTACAAATTCTTTAAAATATACATGTAGCGGGCTTTGGCTCCTCTTGGAGCTGCGTTTATCCCCACCTTGTACTATTGGCTACTTTGTTAACAAGCGGCCATTGAGTCACTGGCAATATTCACATTTTCTAGGTTCTACTAAAATGTATAGATGAGTTATTGAGGTATAGGATCACACAAAGTGTCAAAGTGAAGCAGCACTTTCCATGCAAAAATAGCTGTTTGTGATATTAACCTTCATGCTATTTGATATTTGCTTTAAAATGCACCATTTGCCTACTATTTTTTAAACATTTCTTTGGGGGAAACCTGCCAACTTCCACTTATGGAGTGATTCAGTTCCCTTATCTGCAAGGACTGAGAGCGCTTGGAGACCAGCTAAACTTAAATCATAGACACTATAAAAACACTGGGCCATTTCCATAATCCAGTTTCCTCCTATGCAGTCAATACCCAAGCGCTGTCATTGGCTGCAGCAGTGCCATGGAGGTGACATTCAAGCTTGTCTCTTACAAATACGCTCTTTCCTCACCCACTCTGATGGTAGTCGGTTTTGCATAAAAGGATTGCATCTTCTGAATATGCTTTAATCCATAAACTAAACCCTGAGGTGTAACATGAATTGCTTTAAGGTAGCCTAACTTAGTGCTCAGTGCTAACTATGCACCCTTCCCAGCCACTTTCACTGCTGTTGTTATTCTCTACCCCAGCACGTTTTTTTCTTCCCTGCCCCCTTGCACCAAAGTTTTCCATTTCTGCCACCTCCTGATCTGTGACTGCACTACTTCCCTACCCACTTGTAGCAATGTTGCCCGTTCTGTCATCCCCTGGTCTGTCACTGAACTTCTTCCCTGCCTACCTGCAGCAATGTGTCGTTTTCCAGCAAACTTTCATTTTTTTAGATGAAAGCCTTGCGCTGTCTGGTTTGCTAAAGACATTTTGGAGACATTCAGAAAGCTGACCTAGGAATGCATTCTGCCCGTTGCTTACCGTTGGCTTGGGGTTTGTAACTCACATTTTCATGCTTTCTATTTGCTGGCTTTATTTGCTTTAGGCTGTCCAGCTTCAGTTTGTCCCTCCCGTTGCCCAATCTTTGATTACTGTATTCTTCCACAAACTCACTTTCTGTAAACAGGCCTTTACATATTGGTCTTTATCTTGTCCCCTCTGCTGTGCATTCAAAGACAGAGGTCAAATGTTAAGTTCTCACTTCAGAGGGGGCTTGGTGTTTACTGTGTGCTGCTCAGTCCTCCTTGTGAATTTCCTTGTTCACCCAACCTCCTGAATGGGAAAGTTGACATCAATACAGTTTATCAGCACTGAAAAAATGGCAAGGATTGCCGTGAGAAGCAACCCTGTCACCCATCTAGTGATGCCATTTGATGTGTCTGAACGGCCCTCTCCCACAGTCCATGTTTGCCTGGATGTGTCACTTTTACAAACTATCTCTGGCGGGATAGCCCAACATTACTCAGTAGCTTTCGCATCAAATTGTAAATATGTTATGCAATTTTGTAACTTATTGTGTATATGTGATATTGTATAGGCTCTCAACATTTCCCCACCTAATGAACAGTGCTCCAATTAAGAATATTTAGTAAAATCCTATGATGGTACCACCGTTGGAGTCTTGTTTTTTCTAAACCTGAAGTGTACTTGCCTTAGTAACCAATTCATGTCATGGTGTGTTATCCAATTTGCAAACTGGTCTTAAGACCCTTAACGTGGCGCTGTATGTGTGAAAATGAACCATCTTTTCACTTTTTTAAGTAAAGGTTTGGAGTGACATTTGACACTGAACACGCGCGCGGTCTGGTTCCGGGCGCACATAGCCATGGTTGCAGTGCACAGAGACCCTCCACTGCCGCACATAGAGGAAAAAAATTAGAGGGAACATTGGTCATAATGCTGTTATCCAAGGTGGGAATGGCTTTAATGTAGACATTCAGAACAGATATGACTTGCTCTCTGGTCTGGAGGCGTGTGATTGACGCAAGGAGTGCGTGGAGCAAGGAAAGGAATATGTGGTAGAAGAAGGTCTTGAAGGTATTCCTGAAGTGATAACGAATTGTAGTAATGTAATTTGTTGGAACATTGCGGGATTGGGTTCTAAGATGGGAGACTGCAATTGGATCAGGTTCATTAAGCAATATCAGATCATCTGTCTCCAGGAGACCTGGTCAATTGAATGTGACTATTTCCTTGAAGGTTATAAATCATTCTATGTCCCCACGTCTGCATCTAGCAGGGGTAGGCCAAAGGGGGGATTAGTTACATTAATTTCTGTTGCTTTACCATGTAATATACGTAGAGTTTTAACTGACAACCCAGGTATTATTGGGCTAATAATAACTGGAGATAACTGTTTGGCTAGCCTGGTTAATTTTTATAATGGTGTAAATGTATGCTCAGTTCTTAGTCAAGTTCAGGCACTAAATAATTTTATTTGCTCTCATATGAAAGAATGTCTCTATAACCTCTTGATTATGGGTGATTTTAATGTCCATCCATGTGGTGATCTCTTGTTGAAAAACATTTTGGATGTGCATTGTGTACGTTCCCAGGGCTTACACATGGAACACACAGCTGATGGGGAATTACTCAATGATTTATTAAATGATCTAGATTTGATAATAGCTATGGAACTGAGGGACCCTACTAAGTGTTTTTATATCCCAACCTTTAAAGGGCATGGACGGGGAACCTTCATTGGCTATGTGTTACTCACATTGCCAATGCAGTCCTTTGTGGACTCCTTCTCTATCGAAAATAGTGAATTTAGTGATCATAACCCGCTCATTGTTCAGCTGAAGGGCCCCTGGGTAGTTAAGGAAACCCGGAATTGTGCTTTAGGTAGGCTTAGCACAACTGATGGAAGACGCCGCCTTAGATGGTCTATGATTGCTGCTGATCTGCTGTACAAAAAAATAACAGACACTTGTACAGATGAAATCTTGAGTTGTACCTCAGTTGGGACTGAACCAATTAGGGTCCTGGATGCTTTTCAAAATTTGTCGGACAAAGTATCTCAGCTGGTGCTGGCCCCTGCAAAAAACATAGAAGTCAGGGGACCAAGATGGTTTAACCAGGATTGTTCGAAAGCAGCACGCAATTTAAGGTTGGCTCTGGTAGCTAAACCCAGAGTTAAATTGGCTGTTCAAACGTGTAGGAAAGAATATAAATCAGTTATTGCCAAACGCAAGGACTGTCTAAGGGAGGAGGCATGGAATGAGATTCTTGATCCAGATACCTTGAAGTGCAGCTCCAGATTTTGGGCAGTGGTAAAGAAACCCTTCCTGGTGCAGGATTCGGGTGATGGTCTGGAATGTTGCATAACTAAGGATGAGTGGGTAAATCATTTTAAAAAACTATACTGTTGCACGTCAATGGAAATTCCCAATTTTCCCCCTTGCGATAGTCATAGCATTATCAGGTTTGAAATAGGCGAGATTATGGAGGGCATAGTGGGATTGACAGCTGGGAAAGCTCCGGGCCCTGACGGGATCCCCCCAGACTTGTACAGGTCTGACCCTAGCTTTTGGGCACCCATACTGGAGGCGGTCTTCAATGCGACTGCAACAGTTGGTTGTCCACAATCATGGGGGGTCTCCACAATTGTTCCGGTTTTTAAGAAGGGGGACAGGGGTAGCCCACTCTGTTATAGGCCAATTTCATTAATTGATTCTATGGTCAAAATAGTAGGTAGAATGCTACTGCAGAGACTGTCGGATTGGGCGCTGGCAAATAACATCATGTCCATCGCGCAGTATGGCTTCTGCAGTGGACGTTCGACTACAACACAGTGTCTTAATCTCTTCTTAATTTTAAGCAAGTATACTATAGCTAAGAAGGGTACAATCCACCTTGCCTTCATGGACCTGTCATCAGCTTTCGACTGTGTAAACAGGGGAAAGCTTTGGCAATCCATGAGGGCAAAGGGTGTTGATAATGGGATTGTTAATTTCCTTGTTGACCTACACAGTAATACTAGTGCCAATGTAAGGTATTCTAAGGATCTAGGCGTAACTAGCAATTTTGATATTAGAAAGGGTGTGCGCCAAGGCTGCATTCTAGCCCCCTTTCTTTTTAATTTATATATCAATGATCTAGATAGCGATCTGCAGAATATCCATGCCGACTGTCCTAGAGTCGGTAGGCGGGGTATCCCTGTTCTTTTATATGCAGATGATGCGGTTTTAATCTCTAGAACTGAGAGGGGACTCCAAGCTCTACTTAACACTTTTAAACTGTTTATGTCAGACAGAGACTTACTGGTCAATAACTCCAAATCATTTATAATGCAAGTTGGCCAACAGCCAAGTAGAAACTTCTTGTTTAAGCTAGATGCTGTAGTGATCCCTGTATCGAAAACATTCTCGTACCTTGGGGTTATTTTCGATAATAAACTTAGTTGGGGTCCACATCTTGTCAAGAAGAAAGGCGAATTGGCCAGGGTGAACGCCTCTATTTTTAATTTTGCGGCAAAGCTAGGGAAAAAACCTACCAGTGCCATGATGAAACTTTATAATGCGAAATCAGTGGCAACTGCTGTTTATGGAAGTGAACTGTGGGGTTATGTTGTGGGGGAGCAGTTACAGACTGCTGAAAACTCTTTCATGAAGCGTCTCTTGGGTGTCTCAGCTGGAACCTCTAATTTTGAAGTACATGAAGAGTTGGGGGCTCAATATATAAGCAACATTTTTTCTTTACGCCCGCTGATATGCTGGCTAAATTTGTGGCTAAATGTGGACATTCCACTGACTCATTTGATCGTGAAAGACTTTTTGTCCCAGGACATGGCAATGGGTACCCCATGGTTAAATTACTTGAAAACTAGTTCTTCCAGGTTCGGCCGTTTGGATTTGTTTGAAAACCCGAGTAGCATTGTAAAAGGGGACGTGGAGGTAATTAAACGGGCCTTCCTTATGGACAGAAGTATGCAAAGGGAAGGTGTGGAGCTTCACAAACCAACTGTAAGAAATTCTGTTATGCTAAAATCATGTGAATCAATGGAGCCATATTTGACTGGTTTATTGACTTCACATGAGAAGTTCTTGCTAACAAGGTTTAGGTTAAACCTGTACCACCATCTGCTGATTAGACCAAAAAGATTTATATTTTTATGTAGATTTTATGATTACCCACGCAAACGCTACCTGGTTGTTCTTTTAAAAAAACTTCAAATTCAAAAAATGTTTTATTCGGTTTGTACAAGTACAACCATATAGCAACATACATAAATACGGTTTCAAAATCACATTTATGTAAGTTAAAGATAATGAAACAGTTAAAATTACATCGATATCCATACACTAGTTTCATTTTTGTTCAATTATAATACAAGGTGTGTCTCACTTGAGTACAAAGTTAAATTGGTCACTATATACGTTTTAGCAGCAATTATTATAGGGAGAGTTAGTGCAAAAAACGCTAATATAAAGTACAAAATTCTAGAGACTTATCATATACATAAAGTGCTATTAACATGTGCAAATATGCAAGATTATGAATAAAGTGCAACGGCTGTTTGATCACTTTAAACATTTTAGCAACAATTTGTTTACGATAAAGGTATGTGCAAAACGCCAGTGCGAAATGCAAAATACCGAGAGACAAGCATTACCATAAAGTACTTTCGGCAGGTGCAAGTGTGAAGTATAAAGTGCATTGCAAATAAATACATATATAAACAATGTAACTCAAACAATGAATCATAGGCAGAATAGGACACATTCGTGACATAAAGTGTAGGGGAGTATTCGGGGGGAAAAGAAGTCATATTATGATTGATTTCCTTTGCCACATACATTTTAAGATATAAGTGGCCACACGATAACACACATCCGGGGAAGCCAAGTCAAACATCAATTGCATTGCGGCTCTTGGATTGTACATGTTATAATTTAAGAATAATTGCTTCAGATAAAACTTTCTAAAACCAGTATAAAAGTTACAAAAAAGTAAAAAGTGGCGGGTGCTCTGTTTGGATTTCCCATCGCATGGACACAGACATATTGCAGGTTTTTTTACTGTGGGGAAAGCCACCAAATGGTGAACTATTCCCAGCCTCAGGCGAGCTAGAACAAAGCGATGGGAATTAATACTGACAAATGTGAGATAAGGAGAGAGACCTGTGCTAGGATTGTATTCCATGTATAATTTAAACGTACTTTGCATTGCATACTCCTTCATTCTGGTCCCTTTTACATGGTCCAGGTAAATGGATTTGAGGTCACGCTTCGTTAAAACTGATTCTGTTAATATATCTTTAAAAATGTCCTGGCCAAAGAGGGTCTTATACCAAAATTGAATGTGTTTTAGCCAGGGGATTTTCGAGTGATGATCAAGTTTAATACAATCCATAATTACTTCCTGGGTAAACCTGGTTTCTTCCTTAGCCCATATGGATCGCCATAGGGACAGGGGACGCAATGCAATCAAATCTGTAACGTAATTTAGGCCTAACTCTCTGTGAGTAATCTCAGTTGAAGCAGAAGCGGGGAGGCATAACAATCGTTTTAGGTACTTGTTTTCCTCCCGCTGGATGGACAGGGCAATCTGAGGATTATATCCCCATATCCCAGCTCCATACAGGGCAGAGGACATACACCTTGAATTATAGATGGAGATCACCTCTCGGATTCTACGGCCCCCCAGTTTTGAGGCAAATCTGAAAATGCAATTTACATTTCTAATCATTTTCAGGTCAACACAAGATTGTTCATTTACCCATCTCCCATCTCCTGAAAAGGTAATACCTAAATAACAGAAATATTGTACAGCTTCGAGTTTATCCCCATCTAAAAAAAATGTCTTGTTTTTCTTCATTTTCTTTCCACAGGTCATAGTCATTGTCTTACCCTTATTAATTTTAAGCTTTCTGCCCTGAATGAAAATATGGAACTTCTCAATTAACTTTTGCAGCCCGTTCGCGGTCCTGGAAATCAGGACCGCCTCGTCCGCGTAAAAAAGGACGGGTATTTGCTTTCCATTAATAACAGGGGCATCGGCATTAGATTCTCGTAAAAATTGGTCAACATGATTGATAAAAAGGGAGAATAAAAGAGGGGCTAGCACGCACCCTTGTCGAATCCCTCTGCCAACTTTAAAAAAGGGAGTACATTCACCATCTGTTCCGAATCTAACTTTACTTGAGAGACTACTGTACATTCGAGCCAGAAGGTGGATGATTTCGGGTGGAGCGCCCATGGCAAGTAGTGTTGGCCAGAGCAGTGCGTGTTCCACCAGGTCAAATGCGGAACTTAAATCAGCAAAGCACATAAACAAATTCCCTTCCTTAGCTTTCGTGTACTTGCCGATAATAAGTTCCAAGTTCACGCACTGCTCCATAGTTCCTAGACCCCTTCGGAACCCGTACTGGATAGGTGAAAGGATGTTATTGTCTTCTACCCAGGACTCTAGTCTCGACAGGAGTACACGGCTCAAAATTTTTAACGACGAGTCCAAGAGTGAAATTGGGCGATAATTTCGTGCTTCTGCCCTGGAGCCCTTTTTAAAAAGTGGCACTATAATTGATTGTCCCCATGAAATCGGTAACTTATCTTCAATTGCAGCATTAAAGTAACGAGTTAAGAAGGGGG
Organism: Lissotriton helveticus; assembly: GCF_964261635.1. Lineage (NCBI taxonomy): Eukaryota > Metazoa > Chordata > Amphibia > Caudata > Salamandridae > Lissotriton > Lissotriton helveticus. The sequence goes on from NC_136059.1 coordinate 1,550,498,072, forward strand.
CCCATAGGGTAATCTCAAATTTGTAAAAGTCCACAGGGACCCCGTCCGGTCCCGGGGCTTTCCCCCCCTTACTCTTCTCGATTGCCTCAATCACCTCGCTTAATGTCACGGAAAACAATATTTTCTCCCATTTAAAACAGTTTGATGTGTCAGTTAAAACATTGAAATTAAAATCAGAAGTAAAACCAAAAGTAAAATCAGAGTTAAAAATCCCTGTAAAGTGTGCTATCCAAGCCCGGCAACTGACATGCGAAGTTAATTCAGGAATATTATCGTTCTTCAGGAACGAACTATTTACAGTGTCCCAAAAAAGTTTGTGATCTTTGGTATCTGCAGCCAAATCTAATTTTGCCCATGCCTCGTCCTGCAGTTCCTTCTTCCTGGTGGAGAGTGCAGTTTTGTAGTTGTGGCGCTCTTCCCTGATCTTGCTAGCGTCTCTTGGTGTAGCATCAAGTGAAGTTTTCAGCCTCTTTAATGACTGGGCACAATGGTCATCAAACCACACCGCCTTGACCTTCCTTAATTTCCGGGCTTTGTGTGTCAAGGATTTCTCAATCATTTTTGTTATGTTTAGGAAGTTGGATAACAAGATTCGTGGGCATGGATTAGAGGACAAGCAGTACTCTACATCTCTGCAACAATTTGTGATTACGTTGGCTACAAATTGAGTGGGGTAAACTTTTATCCATTTCACCCTCATCCCATTAGGTCTTACTGCCACAATGTCCTGGATTGGTTGGCCATAGGTATTCCTTTTGGTTCCCCAGCCCAATAATTCAACGGTTACACCATTGTGGTCACTAACAGTTTGTTCAATTACCCAGACATTGATATAAACTACGGAGCAAGATATCATAATGTGATCAATGAATGATTGGCTGTTTCTCCCATGAAATGTCGGACACCTGACATTGTTTATATTCTTGTTACATTCTAGGAGGTCCAGGTCATATTTAGCAAGTAGGTTATTTAGAGCACCGCCATAATTATTGTGTGGGAAGTGGTTATATACACTTGTTTCCCTTCCCGAGTACTCCTCCCTATGGCCACATGCCCCCTTGAGTGCATGATTACATGTTTTGATGTTAAAGTCTCCTACCCATAGGATTGCGGCTGGTTTGGATGTACTTGATAAGGTCACGTCAATGGCCTGCTCTATATCAGAAATGATCATTCCCCGTTTATGCCCTGCAATATTATTGTAGAAGTTTACTACTATTAGATCTCTACATCTACTATGGACTATGCGCAGAACAGAAGCATGGTCTCCTAGTGCGACATAATTGCTAACACTAAACTCGGTCAATGCAGTGGATATCAAAGTCGCTAATCCACCCTTGGCTCTACCAGCCTGGGATGCCACAGCCTGCACACTAAAGGAGGTATATCCCTCAACATGTACATCCTCCCTGTCCCAGGTTTCTTGCAGACAAATTATGTCGTAACCCTGTTTAATAAAGTCATCCCAAACGGGGGTGTTTACCTTGGAGGCTATCCCAGCTATATTCCATGTAATCACCCTCAGGTTATCAGGTTCTGAAACCTCATGTGGTGGATCAGTAACTATTATAACTGAAGATGTTATCAGGTTCTCCAGTTGATTTTCGCCAGTACATATAATTGCATCTATCAGGGTTGGATCATTAGATTTTGCTACAGCGGTATCTGTTGGAAATTCCTCAACTGTATTAGCGGCCATCAACCTAGGTTCCTCAGTTACAGATGACTTAGCAACGTGAGTATCCCCTAGTCAGTCATTTTCATCTAGGGAGTTGAATATCTGAAATCTGTTAGATGTTGGGACTGAATATTGGCCATAGACGCTAGTACCTAACCCGGAGACATTAGGGTTATTAAAATAATTAGGGTTTGGAGTTCTGAATAAGTTCAGTGGTTGCTGTAGTACATATTGGTTGTTTGGGTCATAAGGAATCATAGGGTGCCCAGCTGATTGCACTGGTGCCTGCTGTACAGGTGGATGAGGCATGTGTATTGCTCTGGGGTGTTTAAAATTCTGCATGGGAATTTTAAATCCCACCTGATTCCTGTAAAAATAGTCCAGTGGGAACAGGGTAGTGTTGTAATCATTATCTGATGGGATCGGCGCATTCAAGATGGAATCCCTTGCCCATTCAGTGGTCTTAAAATGTATGATTACACAGTCCCCACTTATTTCCTTTTTACTGGGACCCACCCACCCTACCCTTTGGGTTGAGAGGATCTGACTTGCCCCTCTTAGGGGGAATCCACAGTTGTGGACAAGCCAGTGCAAGATTTTGTTTTTGAGTGTTTCGTTATTTTCAAATTGAGAGGATTTAAGTTTCGGGACATTAGCGAGAATTGCCACATATGGTCTACTTTCTGGCGGGAGATTAATCACTGCAGGAATGATGTTATTGTAGTAGCTGCATACTGGTGGATTCCCGTTTGCTAAAGTATGACCCGTTGCCTCTCTACCTCTAACCCCTAGGGGCCCACTTGTGGTGTTACCTGGGATATAGGTGTGTAAGTTACTGGGCTTGCCGGTAGCTGCCATGGGGGCCACATTTCTGGCGGGAGGAACCTGCGTGTTAGTTGTGTTAGCAGTAGTCTTATTGTCCTTATTCGTAGCAGGTGCGTGCAAGGGACTTGGAGTGACTTGTGAACCCAGATGTTCAAGGATGTCTAACTTGGCTAGACCTAATTTCTCCAGATTTTCCACTTTTTTACAAATCTGCTCAAGTTTGTCAGTTAGGGGAGCAATAAGAAACTTCATAGCATCCACAATGTGACACATTAGAGACTCCCCATTGAGTATGGTTGCCTTAAAATTGTCTCCTGGTCCCAAGTTTAGGCTTGACTGTGGTGGTGGAGGCTCTCCTCCATTAGCCTGCTCTAATAATGGTGAAGTTGCCTTCTTTCTCCTGCCCCTTTGTTTCATACACACCCTACTTGGGGCCAATAGTTTTCTGTTGCGTATGCGTCTAGATCTACGGTGGGCAGAGCCATGATCAGTCGTACTATCTACATAACTATTATTAGGTGAGTCAGTTATAGGGATAGGATCTTCAGTGTCGCAGGAAATCAAAACTGCGCTGGTCTCAGGCACGTTACTGAGCCCCGGTGCCCCAGCCGGTGTAACATTAATCTGTAAATTTGGGGTTAGGGACAACCGACTTTCCCTATCATGAAACACTGCAGGAACTATGGGATGATCTTCCACACGGGTTGGCTCGGCCCCAGGAAGACCCGCGTAAGATTGCATTATTATAGAGTCATTTGATAGTGATGTCACATTTATGTTATTTACATTGTGATCTTCGGGTTGTAATGTCTGCTGAATTAAACAAGCACTAGGTGGTAAGGATAATCGTCTCTCAGTATTTTCAATGGCATTGGCTACCACCACAATTGTCTGTTGTAGCATGCGGTCAATTGCAGTTAGAGTTGGTAGCGGAGTTTTTACTGGGGCAGTATTCCTTGTGACAGAACGTGTATGGATAGGCGTTTTTTTGACCATGGTCTTAACATTTGACTTAGGCTCCATAGGTACGATTTACAGTATGCTTATTTTGGTCTAGTGTATAAATACCTTTTGGTTGGGCGGCGGATCGGCCAGGGGGTAATGCCCAGCCCAGACTCCTCAGGCCTCTGAGGGCCACAGAGGGCCCGCCCTTTGCCCGGGCTTAGCCCGGCGTCCCGCGAGACGGGGGTGACTGTGAACTTAAGCGCCTCCTGGCGCGCAATTGACGCGAATAGCGCCGCTGAGGATGCTGGGTAGTGTAGTTTTGATGTCCCTACGCCGCGCTCCGCTCGGCGGCCAGACCCAGAGGTGGAGCAGGGGTCAGGCGGCGGGAGGCGGGAGGGCAAGGGCACCAAATATTGCAGGATTGAGTGTCCTTCAAAACGGCAAAGAGTCCAGAGGGCAGCTGTTCGCTTTGGCAATGGTTCCCCCCCTCGACCGGGGTGACTGTGAACTTAAGCGCCTCCTGGCACGCGATTGACGCGAATAGCGCCGCTGAGGATGCTGGGTAGTGTAGTTTTGATGTCCCTACGCCGCGCTCCGCTCGGCGGGCAGACCCAGAGGTGGAGCAGGGGTCAGGCGGCGGGAGGCGGGAGGGCAAGGGCACCAAATATTGCAGGATTGAGTGTCCTTCAAAACGGCAAAGAGTCCAGAGGGCAGCTGTTCGCTTTGGCAATGGTTCCCCCCAAAAAAACTTAATTTTAATCAGATCAGACCAGCCCTTATGTACCTACAACTTCTGCATAACGACAGTATTCTTCAAGTAACGGATTTTTAAAGCTATGTATAAGGTTGAGAAATTGTATGGATCAGTAATGGTCATCTTTGTTGATTTATTTCTGTTTTGAATTAATTTTTTGTATGTAAATTACCGATCCTTGAATTTTTTGCACTTTACCGTATATTCATATATTTATTGTATTTTTAAATTGCATTGTTGCACATGTGCTTTTATGGTTTGAATCAAAACCGAAATAAAGTCTCTATTGAATTGAATTGAATGTAAAACTATTTATGTGAATGAACAGTTCAGGATTACTAAAAAGGCAAAGTAGGCACTGGCCTATGGGCCGACTCCTTTCAGGGTCCCTGGACAACAGATCAAAATAATTTGATTTGATCTTGAAAAAAAATTACAATCAAGCTTTCTTAAATATTGTTTTCAAAAGATAGAAAAAAAATGAAAACTTTACATTAAAGGCTATATAGTGAAAATACTATATTAAGGTAATGGCTTCATTAACAACTTAAAGTACGGCTACATCAGATTCACATAACAGATTGTCTCTTGAAAGCTCATCTTCTGGCAGCTATCAGTTTGTAAAAAAATCTGGTGCAGTGGGTATTAGGGGATAATTTGCGAGGGGTGCCCCGAAATTTCGAATTTCTAGAGGCCTTCACAGGGTTTAATCCGGCACTGTGAATGAAGTAACCCTCCGTAGGAAGAAAAAGCCTATTTCTGTATGTGGTCATCAACCCAAGCCGGATACCACAGGAAAGGGCGCAAAATACCACATTTTAAGTAAATGCCAACTAACGGCCAAATGAATGCAGAAGATTTCTTCATTAATTATTCATGAGGGAACCAGGTGTGTTAGGGCCATATCATCACGTGAAAACAGAAATGATTGATAGGTGACTGGGTTTTCCATCTTATGGTTCTGATTGGAACCCTAGAACGTGGAAATGGGATGGAGGATGTTTAAAATAAGTGGTCAGTTACAGCTGTGGTGAGGGAGCGAGCAGATGTGCCATCTTAAACTGGAATAAACTATTGTTCTTCAGGTAATTTGCATGTGCAGTTTCTTCAGTAACTGTGCTGGCAAGTGGGTCAATACCCTGTGGTGCTGCTATGACAATCTTTGAAATCAAAAAAGAGTTCTTTATAGAATTCGGTCGACTGTAAGAATATCAAAGCTTGTAGTCACTGGTTTTGTGCATCAGCCCCAGGGTGGAAACATCCTTTACAAGGCAACTTTTACTCCACACTACCATTACGACGCAGCTATTACAACGCAAGTCGTTACAACAACTTGCGCTGGAGGGCGCTGTAGAATAGGGAATAGTTTAATTTTCTATCCAACACCTTCCCTACTATCCACGGGGACTGGAGTTGGAATAGAAAATTAAACTAATCCACTATCCAGCGCCCCACAACGCAAGTCGTTGTAACGACTTGCGTTGTAAAAACTGCGTTGTAATGGCATGCGGAGTAAAAGCATGCGTTGTGATGACATACATCCCTGTTTTCATTATTTTGGTTTCTTTTTTAAAGCAGCAGTGAACTTATAATTATTTTTTAGGGTTCTTACTGAGGAAGCAATGGTCTGAAATAAAGGGGTTGTAATAACGCACCCAGTATTTATGTGAAGTATAGGATCAATGCATGCGTTGGGGGGACTGGCCCAAATGGAAATTGGTTTTGTTAAAGCATAATTTGGGAATAGAAGTATGGATGTCATTCGGGGGTAGCTAGGGGTCACAGTTGCGACCCCTAACCTGCCCCTTGTGCCCCCTGGCACTGCCTTTGTTACCCCTGGCCTCAGAGGTGGAAACGTCAGTGCCAGGAATACATTGACATCATGTTCTTACTGACTTTGGTTGGGACTCCTCTCACTTTGTTTTCAGTCACTTTTATTACACTAAAGCCCTTATTCCGATGTCTGGCGGAAGGCCATCCGACTGCTTGTCGGTGGCGGTCCGCCAAACATCTGATGCTGCAGTCCGACTGCCACATTAAAATGCGTGCGATCAGAGGCAGCAGGCAGAGGGACCATCCAGCGCTTTCAGAAGGGCAGAAGGAGCCCGCGGGACCGTCTGACGCACAGTAATCCCTACAATAGGGGTGGTGTCTGCTCAGGCACCACTTTAGAGATTACAATGTCCCTTTCTGTCAGCCTGTCTATGGCGGTCCGACCATAGAAAAGTGTTGTAAATGTAGTTGGAGAGACAGGTAAAAGGCTTAATGAGTATTTATTAAGCACCACAGAGAATCACTGGTGTTCCCATCAGAAAGCAGGGAGCTAACTGACTCAGCAGAACACAGTGGAAGATGACATCAGGGAAAATAGAATGTAAGACTTAAAGAGGTACAGTAAAACATAAGTGCAGAGAATACAACATATCCTCTTCCCTTCGTATAGAAATAACAAACAAAAGTCTATAATAAAAACAAAAATACTAAGTACATGCTCTTCGTTACAGAGAGAGACCTTACTTGCAAACATAATCATGTAAGTAACCCGGAGGTCTTCTCACTCTCTGAGTTCTACCAACTCTAATCTCATTAGGGGGCACATTATCCTCACATTCAGCCTTTTTATACAGCGCTACACGCCTCAAATTCCAACTCTCACCGTTAAATAGAGTCACAAACCTCTTATGGACAGACCTGACTTTAAATGGTCCCCTGAACTTTGTCAACCCGATGCCAACTCGACCAGGTTTGACTTTCACCCAATCATTCACTGCAAACTTACTCTTTCCATCAGGTCCACACACGTTGTCAGAATTATCAAGACTAACGGGAACGTCAGCGTTTAGATACTCCTTCATCCATGCAGCAACAAGCTTAGTGCCAGCTGAACGCCCCCTCATGACACTAAAAGGAATCTTACCAGTCACACCATTTTCAGTAGTTCTGTAGGCCCAAACCAGATCATTAACCAAGCCTCTCACATCCATCTTAGAAGAAATTGCCATCTGGATGGCACCTTTAACCATCCGGTTCGCCCTCTCAACTATTCCACTCCCCTGGGGGTTGTAAAGTGAGGTCCTTGAGTGTGCAATACCGCACTTTCCCAAGAAATTGGCCATCTCCTGGGAGGTGAGTTGCGTCCCATTATCGGTGATAATCCTTGTTGGAAAGCCTTCTTCTCTAAAAATTTCATTCAACATAGCAATGGTGCTATTCGTAGTGATCTCCTTCATGAATTTAACTACTAACCACTTTGAAGAAACGTCAACTACTACTAGCCCAAACCTCATATCTTGACTCAACTGGTAAAACGGGCCAATGAAATCAAGGCATATGGTGTGCCATGGATACCCTGGGTCTACTATTGAGCTACAACCAGTATGACTACCGACTTTAAGCCTTTTCTCGCTCTCCAAGCAGTCTGTACATTTTTCTACCCACTGAGAAATTTCGGAGTCCATTCCGGGCCACCAAAAATTCTCCCTGACTCTCCTCTTAGTGAGGGACTGTCCTAGGTGACCCTCATGGGCTAACTTAAATAGAGTAAACCTCACTTCCTGTGGAGGAATACATTTATCTTCCATTAAAATCATGAAACCATCTTTATCTAAGACAGACAATTGTTCCAGAACCTTCAAATAAGGGCGAAGTGCAGGGGATAAGCAACTCTCTCTCCTTGGACCCTTCACAATCAGGTCTTTCACTTCACTCAACACCATGTCTTTAGTCATGGAGGTATTCCACAAATTCCTACTAATTGCCCCAGCACACATATCTACAACTTCATCCACAGCAGCCACAGAGCCCTCAGAATTGAAAGATTCCACCCCTAACTTGTCTACCTTCTCCCAAGGTAGTGGAAGTCTAGAGAGTCCATCCGCTTGGCAGTTCTTCCAACCTGGAATATACTCAACAGTGTACAAATACTCTTGGATCCTAGCAGCGAGTCTAGCTAACCTGGCAGAACCCTTGCCAGCCCCACCAGGTGAAAGGATTTTAACTAAGGGTTTGTGATCTGTCAATAACGTAAACTTAAACCCCCACAAGTACATTCTATAATACTCACAACCCCACGCCGCAGCTAGGGCCTCCCTCTCGATTATCGAGTAATTTCTCTCAGCCGTTGTGAGTGTCCTTGAAGCAAAAGCCACAGTTTTGAGTCCAGATTCATGTACTTGAGCTAAAACCGCACCAACTCCCACAGCACTCGCGTCCACTGTCAAGACTGACTTACGGTTAGTGTCAAACGGTGTTAAGATGCCTGCTTCACAAATCCCATCCTTGATTTTTTTAAAACACTCCTCTTGTTCCACACCCCACACAAACTTGCATCCTTTCCTCAACAATACCTTGATCTTCTCGGTTTTCTCTGCAAAATCTCTTACAAACTTAGCATAATACTCAATGAGGCCGAGAAAAGACCTCAACTGATCTTTGTCACACGGAGCTGGTGCATTCCTGATAGAGTCTAATAAGTCTCTCTTGGGTTTTACTCCGTCAACAGACAAAGTATATACAAGGTATTCAACTTCCTCCACCGCAAATTTACATTTCTCTTTCTTAAGAGTCAATCCTGCTTGTTCCATCCTCTCCAAAACCGTTTTCAAAATCAAATTGTGTTCTTCAACAGTCTCTCCAAATAACAGAACATCGTCCTGGAAATATACCACGTTGTTCACACCCTTCAGTACAGCCCCCATCATTCTTTGAAATACCCCAGCTGCAGAGGCAAGTCCGAACGGCATACATGTGAATTGGTATATTCCCTCAGTTGTTATGAACGCGGTCAATGCCTTGGAGTCTCGATGTAGTTTTATTTGGTGGTAGGCGCTGCGGAGGTCTAACTTAGAGAAGTACTTTCCCCCTTTTAGTGATAAAACCAGCTCGTTGATGTTCGGTAAAGGGAAGTTGTCTACTACAATGTTCTGGTTCAGGGTGCGAAGGTCCACACAAAAACGAAATTTTCCATCAGATTTGGTCGTAATAACTACGGGGGAAATCCAGGGCGACGTTTCGATCTGCTCTATCACTCCCTGGTCTAGCATCTCCTTCAACATCTTCTTCACTTCTTCACGTGCAATGAATGGAACCTTCCTCACCCTGTGTTGCATAGGTACGGCATCATCTCGCAGTACAATTTTATGCACATAACTTCTCAACTCTCCAATATGATCGTCAAACAAACCATTCATCCCTTCAACAATTGAATTTGTGGTTATACTATCTACAACCATCACCTGTTGTGCTGCCCTGGGATTTATGATTATACCAAGGTCATACTGTTGCCCCCACCCCAAAATTGCAGGACCCGATTTGGCTACATACACCTTTCCTTCAGCGGAACGGTCCTTAAATGATATTACACATACCATAAATCCAATCACATCTATACTCTCGCCTTGATATCCACAGGGACTAATATCACTAGCAAACAGTTGCACATCCTTCCAATTTGCTAAATACATATCTTTGGGGATAATAGTCCACAATGATCCCGGATCAACCATCAACTGAATCTCAATTTTATCAATAAGGAATAGAGCCTTAGGCCTATATCTTCTGCCAGGCTCACCTTCATTCACACCATTCTCACCCAAACACAATATTTTGTTGGCACCCTCAACATTAATAATGTCTCTCACCTCTTCCTTGTTTTCGACAACAGCCACTTTATCAGCGTTTGCACTCCTACACATCTTGGCGAAATGCCCTTTCTTCCCACACTTCCTACACATTTTGTCAATAGCGAAACATCTCCTGAAATCTGAACTATGGAAAGTACTCCCACATCTACTGCACATTCTTCCTTGGAATCTATTCTTGTCATTGCCTGAAAACCCATTATTAAATCTCCTCTGACTTCTCTCCCCCAGGTCTACACTTTTCCTGTTCACAGCAGCAACTTCATCATGTTCAACACAAGAAACTCCATTCCCTTGTACATTTTCTTTTGCGTTATCTTTTCTTTCCATCTCTCTCATACATGCATTCGATTCCTCAACTACTTTTGCTATGTCAATGGCCATTTGCAAGGTAGGATTTTTTGCAGCCCATAGTTTTTCCTGCATTTTTTTATTCCGGCATTGTACTATCAACTGGTCTCGTATCATTTCGTCCCTTATCTCTCCGAAATTACATTTAATGGACAGCTCACGTAACCTAGCCACAAATTGATCCACTGATTCCTCATTCCTTTGGGGTTGAGTGTAAAATTTGTGTCTTGCCATGACGATGTTTACTTCCTTTGCATATTGCTTTTTCATACGAGTCTTTGCTTCTGTGTACACGTTGGTTATTGCTCTTCCATCCTGGTTTACTCCTACCGGAAGATATTTAAAAGAACGTTGACCCTCCTTGCTTAATGCGCTTAACAAGAGGGCTTTTTTCCTAGTTGCACTGAAATCCTTCCCATCAAGTGCTTCAATATAATTCTCGAAAATGTCTATCCATTCATCCCACTCGATGGGTGGATCTCCAGTAGTTTGTAGAAACATAGGAGGTACAATGATATTGAGATTCTCCATTTCAAATTGTTTTTAATAAAACAATACTACTTTTTTTTTTTTTTAACACAGAGGTGATCAGTTTTAATTGATGTGTATACTCTCCCACATCAAACGCGCAACAAAATGTATACTTCTTTCAGTTCAGTACGTCAAAATATTATTCCTTGAAAATGTTTGAGGTAAGCTATTCAATTTAATGTCTCAAATTCTAGACTCTATAGTCTAGTAATATGGATTGTGTAAGAAACAACTTGTCAATCTCGTTAGCTTTGAGCCTTACAAAAAAATTATTCCAATTTTTTTTTATAATTTCCTCACCGTTTAAATCGCCTCTTTTGGTGTTTGCAGTCACTCGTTTTTTTTTGGGGAAAATTGCCACGGAAAGTGTCTTTTACCAGCTGCTACGATGTTTGTTCAACGCGTTGTTTAGTCATTGAAAAACAGCGTTCGTTGCCTAGTTACGTGGTAAAGCTTTAAAATGGCCGCTACGTACGCTACGTTGCGTCACTACGTCACTGCCGCTACGTCACTGCCGCTTATGACGCTCGTTTCCTTTTACTGCCCAATGCTTCCTTCTTGACGCTGGCCAGCTGAAGCATCAATGGCTCCGTTCGGAAAATGTCACCGGATTCCAACGGTGGAAAAGCTCGTGTTTCTCTGCTCGAGCAGGATTTTGAAAAATGCTGCGCAATGTTAAAAGTGACTCCGTAATCTTACTGGTGCTGCCGGTTGATTTTTTTTGAAAGATGCTTACAGTCATATAGTCATGGTACGAGTAAAACGCACAAGTCAATTAATTCTGTTTCTTCTGTACAAGTTGCGCTTTCCACAATTTAAAACGACGCGGTTACAGTTCCATTTAAATCCAAGTATTACGGAAGATGCACACAGTCACTGTTACAGTTCACTTTGTTTAGCAACAAATCCTGTTTCTTCTGCAGAGACTACGCCTTTCACAATCCCAAAACAAGTAAGGTAACAGTTCAATTTAAATCCTAAGTACAAGCAGGTGAATATTCCCTCAAACTCACCAGTTGTTTGAGAAATTAGCAGAGTTGTCTTGTTTCCTTCGAGTGTAGAGTTTCCTCCCATTTTTGTTACTGTTTTAAAGTTGCAGAGACATTTCTGTTCCTTGTTCACAGTTCCTCTGAACTTGAAGTGCGTGGTTCTTCTTTTCTACCAATCTTGCGTGGTTCTTTTTCACCAGTGGAGTTCTCCTCCCTCTGTGGTTGTCCAGTTCCCTTTGCTCATCGTCGCCATGTGTTGTAAATGTAGTTGGAGAGACAGGTAAAAGGCTTAATGAGTATTTATTAAGCACCACAGAGAATCACTGGTGTTCCCATCAGAAAGCAGGGAGCTAACTGACTCAGCAGAACACAGTGGAAGATGACATCAGGGAAAATAGAATGTAAGACTTAAAGAGGTACAGTAAAACATAAGTGCAGAGAATACAACAAAAAGCAGATGGAAAGTGACTTTGAGAACCCCTAGCAGGTCCTTCGTACCCCTTATGCCAAAGCTATGTGCCCTGGGGGTACCTGTGGGACCCCCAAACATCCCTGCATCGGGTGGAAGGCAGTGCATGGTGCCTACCACATGGTGCAGAAAGAGTGCATATTTCCTATTGTGGCTTGTGCTGCGAATAGGAAATATTCACTTTCCGACCACCATGAAGGCGGTCGCCTCATTATCAGGCAAGCAAGGACTCTGACTTCTTGTCGGGCGCTCCCATTTCTGACTTGATGACGGTCAGACGCTTGTCCGACTGGCATCGTAATGATGCCCTATAGTGAATATTACATTAGTCACTATTAGTGTAATAAGACGTGGAGTTCAATTAGGTGGGACATGACCTTCTCTAGGAGCTGAGGTGAGTAACACAATGCTTTTAAATGTCTATTGTGTGTGTGCTCACATGCTGGAGTGTGTTTACATGAAGGAGAGTGTGTGAAGTGTGAATGTGAATATGAGTGGAAGTGAAGGTCCCCCTGGCATTTTAGTGAACTGACGTCCATGAATGAAAGGGGGGGAGGTTCTCAAACAATTCCTAATACCTCATAGAGGAGAATGAAGATGGCTTGAATTTAGAGAATTGCTCAGATGATGAGTATGAATATACTATGAGAGCTCTGTAGAGTAAATATGAGGCAAAAGTGAATGCTGTGGTGGACAGACATACGTTCTGTGGCGGGCGCATCCTAATGCCAGCCACGGGACCCCCGCCCTAATGGCGGGCGGTCCCATTCACTGATGTGATGGCGGGCCAACTAAGTCCGCCTGCCATCTTAATGACCCCCTAAGTGTGTGGGCAAGTCGGAGGGGACTTTAATAGTGTGTGTATTGTGAAATGTGGAAACGGGTGATAAGGGGAAATGGGTTTGGAGAGAGAAGTTCTTGTGATCAACAAGTAAGAAGCACTTCAATGAATTAATGTATGCTCGCATATTGTGGTAGAATGCTATTGTGCTCACAAATGTACGGTCAAGATTGCATGTGAACAATTTGAAACCCAGGCTTATTCTCGTACCCCATATATTGGTGGACCTAGGGACATATAAAGGATTAAAGAAGATATGTTGAGGTAGACACAAGTAACTCCAGCAGGCTACTGTGGTATGAAATTACCCATTGTATGCTATATTGTGATTTTGGAGGCTGTGCGGAGAAAAGTGAAGGAGGGCCAATCAGTTACTGTATAAGGTATGAAAGAAGGGCAAGTTGTGAGAACAAAACGTGTGAGCTTGGAGACTGGGTGAGTTTCAGATGAGATATCCATTACAAGAAAGGAGAATCTTGGTCTTTTTCAAAGTGGGTAGTCAAGGTCAACTGTAATATTATAATATTACAGAGTGGGTAGTAGTGGGATGTGAGGACGTTAACCCACTGTGGCTGTAATGAGATACAACATAAAGCCCGGAAGAAATGGCAAAGAGAAGGGCAAAGTTTGGAGGTGTTTTCAAAGCATAATGATGGGGGTGACAGTAGTAAGAAAAGAAAGATTTTACGGCCACAGATGTCCAATTTTGTGCACAGATATGAGTAGGAAAATGTATTTTGATCATTTGCTGTAGGGTTAACGCTTTGTTGTCAACTCCCAACTGTCTTGAAAGTATATGTTTTGTTATTTGGTCTTATAGAGTGCAAATAATTATCTGAAGGTGTTTAGGCACTAGCATTGTGGAAGTAAAAAGAAAGAGCCCAGGTGGTGCTTACTTTGGGAAGAGCCAGGTTATTAAGGTTTTTCTGAATTAGAGTAAGTTATGAATTGTTCTGATATGAGAAGGTAAATTATTCCATTCCTTGGCTGTGGTGTTTGGAACCGCTGGACCTGAGGTTTCTACCGGGAAGTTACCATTTGAGGGATTTTTGCAAAAACTCTGGACCCACACTCGGTAGGGCCTTGTGGGGCAAGAAGAGGGATTTGAATTGAATCCTTTGTCTGATAGCAAGCCAGTGAAGTAGTTTAATAGCATAGGCAACAGATTTGTGTTTGGGTATCCTAGTTAGAGCTCTAGCTGTCGCATTTTGTATTACCAAAAATTTATTAAGATGCTGCTCCTTCATATTAATATATAAGACCCCACAATAGTCTATTTTAGTAAGTACTAGTGCAGACGTAGCTGTTCTCTGGGCATCAGACGGAAGGAAAGGAAAAATCATTTTGAGCATGTACAGGATATGGGGGGCACAAGAGGTGATTGCCCTACCCCTAGGCCCAAAAGTCAGTTTAGTGTATGTGCTGTCCTTTTTATTAAATGTTTAAAAGTTGTAATTAAAGTTTTATGCAATATTCAAGAGTAGTGTAAATAGATGTTTTATTTTACTATGTAAATCGTATCTGTGTTGTATGCCCATAGTTATGCTAATTTGTGATGGAATGTTCCTACTAGATTTTAACCAAGCTTGCTTTTTAACACTATTAAGGAAGATGGGGTGTTACATCCAGTAGGTCTGGCTGGAACCCTAGAACGTGGAAATTAATGGAGATGGTTAAAGAAGTGGGCAGTTACAATTGGGGAGAGGAAGTGAACAGATGTCTTCTTGACGACTAAACTACTCATGTTCAATCAATTTGTGTATGCCCATGCTCACTTAAGACTGGGCATAGCTACTGCACTCTGGAGGAGACAGAAATTATGCATAGCTGCAAAGTGGCTCCAGATTAGTAGTGGCACCTACTTTACTCCTGGAGTTTTATCCAAGAACACTGTGCATTCAGGGTCTGGTTGGGCCAAAATAATAAAGTGTAAAGCAAACCTCCAAGGCTTAGATTATAGATATGCTACTACTTACTGAGTCCTTACTGTGGATTCCACATTGTTCTGCAATATTTATTGGTGCACATTCTGGGTTCCACACCGCGTTGTCTATTTCTGGGGTGCCTGAAGGCTCCAAATAAACTATAAAATATTATAGTTGTATTACTTCTTTAAATTCTGTCTGTGTTGCTTTTACCTTGTGTCCTATGAACCTTCCACCCTGCTCCCCAATTCCACCTGTCACAGAGGGCCACTGTGATTAGTACTAACTGGCTTGGATCCCAATATTTTTGGCTTAGCTGAAGACCGCTGGTTGTAAATTTATTGGACAAGAGTCCATTTGTCTAAATGCACATTATTTTCTTCACTCTTAATAAAGACATTTAGCAAAAAAAGGCAGAGGATTCAAAGACGTGTCACTCAAATACAGGTTTGAATTATCTAGCCATTTAAGAGCCCTGCTGAGGCCGTGGGGTGCACAGCCTTGATGATTAAATGATGGAAATTTTTCACATGCAGCAAGAGTAAAAAGTGGCTTGGAAAAAAAATTTGATGGTTGGGTCCACTCTCCATGAGGAATGTGCAATTGTGACAACCTAATTACTCATTGTCCTCGCCCTCAGATGCAAGTGACAAGCAGTAACCTGAAAAAACTGAAGAAACCACCCAGCAGACCCCACAGCAAGAAAGCCTCGTGGTTCACGGACGACCTCATCAACTCAAAGAGAACCTGCCGCTCCCTGGAGAAAACCTGGCGCCAGGACCAGACTACAGAGAACATGACAGCCCTCAAGAACGCCACCCGCAAGCACCACCAACTGATCTGTACCACCAAGAGAACTACCTACAAGCAACGTCTGGACAGCAACACCCACAACAGCAAGGGACTTTTCAGCATCATTAAAGAGCTCTCCAACCCCAGCGCCTGCAACAACGACATTACACCCTCGCAAGAACTCTGCGACGCACTCGCCTCGTTCTTTCACCGCAAGATCGCCGACATACACGACAGCTTCGGCGCACAGACCAACCACCCTTCCACCGAACCAGCGCACCCAACCGCCACCCTCTGCGCCTGGACCCCGATCAGCACCGAAGACACCGCCTGCACCATGAGCACCATCTACTCCGGCTCCCCCACCGACCCATGCCCACACCACATCTTTAACAAAGCCGACTCCATCGTCGCACTCCAATGCCGGGACATCATCAACAGCTCCTTCGCATCATCCACCTTCCCGGAGAGCTGGAAGCATGCCGAACTCAGCGCCCTCCTGAAAAAACCCACCGCGGACCCCACGGACCTCAAGAACCTTTGACCCATCTCGCTCCACCCTTTTTCTGCAAAGGTCATCGAGAAGACGGTCAACAAACAACTCTCCGCCTTCCTCGAGACGAACGGATCCCTCGACCCGTCACAGTCCGGTTTCCGAGCGAACCACAGCACCGAGACCGCCCTCATCGCAGCCACCGACGACATCAGGTCTATGCTCGACAACGGGGAAACCACCGCACTCATCCTCCTGGATCTCTCAGCAGCCTTCGACACGGTTTGTCACCACACCCTGATACAACGCCTCAGCGACACCGGAATCCAAGCGCGGCCTTGAAATGGATCATCTCGTTCCTCGCTGGCAGAACCCAGAGAGTCCGCCTCCCCCGTTCCGGTCCGCGGCTACCGAAGTCATCTGCGGCGTCCCACAAGGATCCTCGCTCAGCCCCACCCTCTTCAACGTCTACATGAGCCCCCTCGCTGCCATCGCACGCAAACACAACCTCAACATCATCTCCTACGCCGACGACACACAGCTGATCCTCTCCCTCACCAACGACCCGGACACCGCCAGAGCCAGCCTCCAGGAAGGAATGAAGGACGTCGCGGAATGGATGAAGCTCAGCCGTCTGAAACTGAACTCAGACAAGACGGGAGTCCTCATCCTGGGACCGTCCCCCTCGGTCTGGAACGACTCCTGGTGGCCACCTGCCCTGGGCACCGCCCCCAAACACACAGACCATGCACGCAACCTGGGCTTCATCCTGGACTCCTCCCTCACGATGTCCAAGCAAGTCAACACCGTCTAGTCATCCTGTTTCAACACCCTGCGCATGCTCTGCAAAATCTTCCGATGGATCCCCACCGCAACCAGGAAGACGGTCACCCAGGCCCTTGTCACCAGCCGCCTGGACTACGGAAACACCCTCTACGCCGGAATCACAGCCAAGCTCCAGAAAAGACTACAGCGCATACAGAACGCCTCGGCAAGACTCATCCTGGACATCCCCCGCCACAGCCACATCTCTGCCCATCTGAAGAATCTGCACTGGCTCCCCGTCAGCAAGAGAATCACATTCCGACTCCTCACCCACGCACACAAGACTCTCCACGACACGGGCCCCATGTACCTCAACAACCGCCTCGCATATTCTCCACACCAACCCGCTAGCTTCGCTCCGCCAGCCGCGCCCTCGCCACCGTCCCACGTATTCGCAAAGCAACCGCCGGAGGAAGATCCTTCTCCTATCTGGCAGCCAAGACATGGAACTCCCTCCCCACCCACCTCCGGCTGACCCAGGACCATCTCTCCTTCAGGAAACAACTCAAGACCTGGCTGTTCGAGCAGTAGCGACCCCCCCTCCCCAGCGAGTTGAGACCCTAACGGGTGAGTAGCGCGCTCTACAAATTCCTTGATTGATTAAAAGCAAATATGTGATATCTCTCTGGCTAAGAAAGAGCAGAAAACACCACAGGAGCCAATTCACAAAGGGCCTTCGAACTCATGGTGGAGGGCCCGTAGTCGTGGAGGGGGCCTGCACTCATGGCGGGACCTCTGCAATGGGTAACTGCAGCATGGAGGTCCTGCTATGAGTGGGCCCCCACCATGACTGCGTGGCCTCGGCCACAAGTGCGGAGGCCCTCTTTGAATCAAACCCACCTGTCTCATCTCAAGTGCATTGTAAGTAGGGGTGTGCAAAGTTTTTGTATTTTGCTTCTATGTACCTATGTACAATTTCACAAAAATAATGTGAAAAATGCAAAAACAGTACTTAGTGCTCTATTTTAGTGAGAAATGCGAAAATGAACACAAGGACACATTTTATGGAAAAGAAAATAGTGCAAATAGTGCAGAAAATACAAGTGCCACAAACAAATGCCACTTGTGATCTTGTCGTACTCCTGCCCTAAAATTTTGCCACCAAAAAGGCGTAATTATGCCATGTGGAACAATGTTACAGCAAACAATGATGCACAATGCAAACATTCTCCCCCAGTCAAAAGATCTGGGTTAAATCTATCGTTCTTTTGCCCACTATGCCACCCCAGTTTGGACCCTACCATATGCAAATCAGTCTTGACCCTGTGCCCCATGGGAACAGTTCAGACTGAACTGCCAGGACAGGTCCTCTCTGGACCAGAAACAAATATCCTGGGACCGGTTTCAGGGTATGTCATCCTTAATCAGCCAGGCTAGCTTGAATCCAGTGGCACAGTGAGCAAGGGACCCACGTCTGGGCATACCCATCCCACTTAGGGCGTAAAGTGGTATATCAAACAAATGATGGACGGAATGCTGACAATGCAAACATTCTCCCCCAGTCAAAACATCTGGGTTAAATCCATCGTTCTTTTGCCCACTACGCCACCCCAGTTTGGACCCTGCCATATGCAAATCAGTCTTGACCCTGTGCCCCATGGGAACAGTTCAGACTGAACTGCCAGGACAGGCCCTCCCTGGACCAGAAACAAGTATCCTGGGACCGGTTTCAGGGTATGTCATCCTTAATCAGCCAGGCTAGCTTGAATCCAGTGACACAGTGAGCAAGGGACCCACGTCTGGGCATACCCATCCCACTTAGGGCGAAAAGTGGTACAGAAAACAAATTATGGACGGAATGCTGACAATGCAAACATTCTCCCCAGTCAAAAGATCTGGGTTAAATCCATCGTTCTTTTGCCCACTACGCCACCCCAGTTTGGACTCTGCAATATGCAAATCAGTCTTTACCCTGTGCCCCATGGGAACAGTTCAGACTGAACTGCCAGGCCAGGTCCTTCCTGGACCAGAAACAAGCATCCTGGTATCGGTTTCAGGGTATGTCATCCTCAATCATCCAGGCTAGCTTGAATCCATTGGCACAGTGAGCAGGGGACCCACGTCTGGGCATACCCATCCCACTTAGGGTGTAAAGTGGTAGAGCAAACAAATGATGGACGGAATGCTGACAATGCAAACATTCTACCCCAGTCAAAAGATCTGGGTTAAATCCATCGTTCTCTTGCCCAGTACGCCACCCCAGTTTGGACCCTGCCATATGCAAATCAGTCTTGATCCTGTGCCCCATGGGAACAGTCCAGACCGAACCGCCAGGACAGGTCTTACCTGGACCGGAAACAAGCATCCTGGGACCGGTTTCAGGGTATGTCATCCTTCATCAGCCCGGCTAGCTTGAATCCAGTGGCACAGTGAGCAAGGAACCCATGTCTGGGTATACCCACCCAGTTAGGGCGTAAAGTCTTATAGCAAACAAATGATGGACGTAATGCTGATAATGCAAACATTCTCCCCCAGTCAAAAGATCTGGGTTAAATCCATCGTTCTTTTGCCCACTATGCCACACCAGTTTGGACCCTGCCATATGCAAATCAGTCTTGACCCTGTGCCCCATGGGAACAGTCCAGACCGAACTGCCAGGACAGGTCCTCCCTGGACCGGAAACAAGCATCCTGGGACCGTTTCAGGTTATGTCACCCTTCATCAGCCAGGCTAGCTTGAATCCAGGGGTCCCAACTGGAATGGCATGGTGAGCAAAAAATGATGGATTTAGGCCCAGATCTCTGTACTAGGATGAATATATGAATTTGTTCTGCATTCTGTCCATCAATTGTTCTTTTTGCGGTTCAGTGACTAAATATCGAGGGACCGGATATCGACTTACCAAAATATCAACTCCAAAATATCGAGGGACAGAATATAGAATGCCTATCTACAAACAGGTAAGTACTAAAATATCGATTTCAAAATATAGGAAGTTAAAATATAGTTAACAAAAATACAGAATTTTTTTAATGTATTAAAAATACTATAAAAGTAATTAAATAATAAACAAAAATAAATAAAACATAGTTAAAAAAATAAAAAAGCTTAAAATGTAAAAATAATAAATGTAATGTACATTGTTTTATATATATTTACTTAATAATATTATAAATTAAGTATTAATCTTAATTATAAAATATTTAGAACATTATTAAAATTATATTGACATATATATATATATATATATAAATAAACATATTATTTAAATAAATAATATATATATTAATTAAAATAATTAAAGTAATAATTTTTATGCTAATTTATAATGAGTGCAACAGTAGTGAAAGCGTTGGATAGTGGGAGGGTAAAAATTACTATTCCCACTACAGAGAGTGCAACAGTAGGGAAAGCGTTGGATAGCGGGAGGGGAAAAATTACTATTCCCACTCCAAAGAGTGCAACAGTAGGGAAAGCGCTGGATAGCAGAAGGGTAAAAATTACTATTCCCACTCCAGAGAGTGCAACAGTAGGGAAATTGTTGGATATTCGGAGGGTAAAAATTACCAATTAATAACAAATAATTACCAATTAATAATTAATTAACAATTCATTAATTATCAATAAATACAAATAAAAATACATATTTACTTAATTACAATTAAATTACTTTCCACCCTATTCCCCTGAAAACGCACAACCCGCTACAGAACTAAAATGCAAAATTACATTAAAATAACTATTAATTCATAAAAACGAATATTTAATTTACTATAATTAAATTACTTTTCACCCTATTCCCCTATAAACCCACAACCCACTACGGAATTAAATTACGCAAAAATTAAATACCATACCATTCATTATTTAAAAAAAATTAAACATACATTACAAATATAATATATATTTTTTCAACACATATACTAGCATACATAACACCAAAAAAAATCGACATTATGGTAAAACGATATTTTAAATTTGATATTATAGGAATAAAATATTTCTTACCTTAATTTAGATATTCTAACCAACTATATTTTGGTCATTCGATATTCTGTCCATTCTATTTTTTCATTCGATTTTCTGGGCAGTCGATATTTCTGAATCGATATTTAGGGTGTTCACCTCTTTTTGCATTTGTCACTCGAGTGGTACGGGTATGCCCAGATGTGGGTCCCATGCTCTCCATGCCACTGGAGTCAAGCTATCCTGGCTGATGAGGGCTGAAAGCCCTAAAGCAGTCCTAGGATGCTTGTTTCCAGTCCAGGGAGGACCTGGCCTAGCAGGGCCCGATTCACAGAACTAACTTAAGACAAAATCCTAAACTTACTACCATTTTGGTAATCAGAGAAGGCACCTACTCATTTTGGTACTCACAGAAGGCACTTACTCATTTCGGTATTCACAGAAGTTAGGAGTCCTAACTTTAGGACTCCCTTCTGTGAATACTGAAAATCTTGAAGTTCGGATTTTTCTCAGCTTAGGAGTTGTAAAGTTAGGACTCCTAACTTTAGGACTCCTAAATGCCTTCTGTGAATACCGAAAGTCTTAAAGTTAGGATTTTTCTCAGTTTAGGAGAAGTAAAGTTAGGACTTCTAACTTTAGGACTCCTAAATGCCTTCTGTGAATACCGAAAGTCTTAACGTTAGGATTTTTCTCAGTTTAGGAGTCCTAAAGTTAGGAGTCCTAACTTTACTACTCCTAAACTGAGAAAAATCCTAACTTTAAGACTTTCGGTATTCACAGAAGGCATTTAGGAGTCCTAAAGTTAGAACTCCTAACTTCTGTGAATACCGAAATGAGTAAGTGCCTTCTGTGGATACCAAAATGGTAGTAAGTTTAGGATTTTGCCTTAAGTTAGTTCTGTGAATCAGACCCGCAGTTCGGGCTGGGCTGTTCCCATTGGGTGCAGGGTAAGGACTGATTTGCATATGGCTTGGTCCAAACAGGAATGGCATGGTGAGCAAAAAAACGACGGATTTAGGCCCACATCTCTGTACTGGGGTGAATGTATGACCTTGTTCTGCATTCTGTCCATCAATTGATCTTTTGCATGTGGAATAATGGCATCATTTTGGGCATTTCCCAATGACTCTTTCTGGTAATCCATCCTGACCTCAACTCAAAAACCCATTAGTTGCAGTCCCATGGGGATATGAAATATATTTGTACTTTGTATAAATAAGCAAGGAAGTTATGATACAGAAGCCTGAGCTTTGGTGTATGTTTTTCAACAACGTCTTTCAAATGCCACTAGAGAAACCCTGTCCACCTTACAGGGAGTCATCAGTGCCAGTGATGGTATTCAGAAATATGCTATGCCAGAGAGTCTGCATCATGAATGCCTAAAGTGGTGTTAGGAAAACAATATTGAAGCAAATGTGAGTTCACTTTGGAACTGTTTGGGCAACACCCACAGACACTGGACGACACAAAAGTGGCATCTGTACCTCAGAATGTCCCTGGAGTGAGGCATTCTGCAGGCATGACCACTTACTATGCAAGGTTTATTCCAAACTTGCCCACATTTACATTAGTCTTCTAGAAGCGTCTGAGAGACGAGATGAAGAAGACATGGACCAAGAGACACCAAAAATGCAGCAGTAGGTTAATGACCCTGTCTTTGTGTTTGCTGTATATTAAGTATGGGCATCTCCAACATATTCAGTACCTTAGGGAGGAATGTTTTAAAGAATGATATTGGATCTGTATCCTCTGTGCCTTCAGGTTTCCATAAATGCGTAGCTTATTCCATCTATTTCTATTGTTTAAGTCTTTGACTTGTCTCTGAAGCAAAGAAACTTGTGTCTGATGGTGATTTACTTTGAGTGTAGTATCAATGAAATATTAAATTTGCTGCTCTGCTGTCAGAATCATCTCTTCTATCCTTGACCATTTTTATCAAGATTCTGTACTTTTCTGTTTGTCTCTTCCATATAAGGACTCAAATGTCTACCAACAAGAGCTCTATTGAAACAGGAGAGAGAGTTTTCATAGGGGAGGGAGGATCTTTTTTGAGCCTTTTAGTGGAAGATTTGACAGAAGTGTGAGACGGAATAGCAGTGACCGGAGATAAACTAGAGGAAGAAGTTGCTCAATGTATAGAAGGACTTGAATCATTTACGCTAATCTTGCTGAATCTATTCTAAATTCTCTCTTACATTGATTTTAAATCTGCACTGTATATGTTGTCATTGTTAGCACAAAGGTACTTTACTAATTCTTCCACGTCATTTGCTGATCATAATGTTTTCCTGCCCACACTGATCTTTTATTGTGATTTACACTTTAGCGGATTTTCTGGTCCGCCACAGCGTGTGCCGATTGAGTGGAAGGAAACAGTGAAAACACTTTGGAGGCTTGGAAAGATGACTGTGACTGCCATTTCACAGTGCAGTCAGCAGTCTAGTCTCCCATAGTCTTCCCTTGGTTCCCTGGCA
Organism: Lissotriton helveticus; assembly: GCF_964261635.1. Taxonomy (NCBI): domain Eukaryota; kingdom Metazoa; phylum Chordata; class Amphibia; order Caudata; family Salamandridae; genus Lissotriton; species Lissotriton helveticus. The sequence continues at coordinate 1,550,521,509 of NC_136059.1, forward strand.
GCCTGGGGCAGCTGCGTAGTGGACAAGTGCAGCAGGCATGCCAAAGCCAAGCCCGTCTGCACCCGTTCACGCCCAAACACCGCCAACCACCAGAAACCCTGTTCCTTTTTGAAACAATCCATCAAATTCCACACCATCTACCACCTGCCTGGAGAACGTACTCTTTTTCCCGAAGAACTAACAGACCTAATAACACGTTTCTCCTTGACAGATACCAAAGACGTGTTCCTGGGTGACCTCAATCTCCACTGGAACGACCAAAAAGACTCCACTGTCCTGAACCTATCCAACCTTCTGGAAATACATAACCTCAAACAACTCTGCTATAAGCCAACTCACATCAAAGGTGCAACACTAGATGCGATCATTCCCAACAACGAACTGGTCTCTCTGAGAGCGATTTCTCCCATTGACTGGTCCGACCACCACCTCATTCTGTTCAGGATTTACACACCTGTCAACCACCAACCTATACGTGACATCAAACCTTAACTCTTGAGCAGAAACATCAAAAAAGTTCCTGTATCCGAACTTGAATCCATGATTCATCTCCGTCTTCAACTCCATCCCTCATCATGGTCGGCTGATGACCTCACTACACACTTTAACTAAAAAATGACAGAGGTTTTAGACCAAGTAGCTCCACTCAAACTCAAACAACAGAGGCGAAACAAATCGAAACCCTGGTTTAATGTGGAGCTGAAAGATGAAAGACGTCAACTCAGACAAACGGAAAGGGCTTGGAGGCTTAACCCCTCGACGCTACACCTAACGCAACTTAGATCAGCTCGGCAGGCATACAAAAAACACATTTTCAGTGAAAAGGCATCCTTTCTCCGCAACCAACTAGATTTGGCGAAAAACAGACCGAGAGAACTCTTCAGCATTGTCAAAAGCCAAACTAATGACACTCCGTCTCAAGAGATCGAAGCCACAAATGAGCGATGTGAGGAAATTGCCACCTTCTTCACTAATAAAGTCTCTAAAACTGATCAATCCTTTATACAAACCGCAAACACTCCTTCCCTCATAACCTGCACCCCTCCTACTTCCCTTGACCACGCAGAAAGAGTTCGGAATGAGGTCAACCAGACTGGCCTCCAGCTAAAAAACAGTGCGCACTGGTCTGACTTTGAGCTAATGGCGGAAAATGAGGTCTTCAAGATAATTTCTAATCTAAAACCTTCCTCCCACACCATGGACCCCCTCCCATCCACTATCATAAAAGAACTCAACCACACCATTTCCCCTTTCTGGACAAAAATCATCAACGCCTCTCTGACCTCAGGCTGTGTCCCAGACTCCCTTCAACTAGGACAAATCACGCCCATTCTCAAGAAACCAGGGGCTGACCCTAATGATCTTAACAACCTCAGACCTATCTGCAACCTCCCATTTCTTGCAAAAACATTGGAGTCATATGTTCTCCACCAACTCAATCAACACATTGATGAGTTCAACCTCCTCGACACTTTTCAATCGGGATTCAGGGAAGGCTGAAGCACGGAAACAGCCATTCTCAACGTCTCGGACGACATCCGCAAGGCCTTAGATGATGGTGATGCCTGCCTACTTATCCTTATTGACCTATCTGCAGCTTTCGACACAGTAAATCATCCAGCTCTTCTGAATATCTTGTCGAAGCACTCCGGCATAAATGGTACTGTACTAAAATGGTTTGCCTCTTTCCTCCAACATCGCTCACAACAAATTAAAATCAACTCCTTTCTCTCGAAGCCAACAAAAGTCACATTTGGAGTACCACAAGGCTCGATCCTCTCCCTGTCCCTCTTCAATCTCTTCATGGAGCCCCTCACAATCATCTTGAAAAAAGCTGGAGTGAGTTACCACCTTTACGCGGATGACACCCAAATCTATTTCAAAATCAAGTCTCCCGATGACATCCAACACTTTAATACCACTCTAACGGAGATCCAAACTTGGTTCAACGTTAAGCACTTAAAGCTCAACCCAGATAAAACGGAACTGATCCTATTCTCTCCTAATAGCAACCATCATCCTATCCAAGAGTGGCTCAAAAATCTGGTTGCCCTAAACTGCCCCCTCGCTCTATCCAACTCAGTTAAGTCTCTAGACATCACCCTTGACAAGAACCTTTCAATGGAGGCCCACATCAAAAACTCTGCAAAAAATGCTCTTTTCTCTCTAAAACACGTCAAGAAATTGAAACCTTTTCTTCCCCATGATGACCTCAAGACAGTAGTTCAATCCCTGGTTCTCTCTAAAATCGACTACGGGAACGCCATCCTTACAGGGACTCCAAAAGCTCACCTAGCCCCTCTAGGGGCAGTGCTGAACATGGCTGCTCGACTTGTATCTGGAGTAAAAAGATTTGAACACATCACTCCAGCTCTCAACTCCCTCAAATGGCTTCCCATGGAAGGGAGATGTATTTACAAGCTGGCCTGCATCACACACAAAACCCTCCACTCTCCGGCCCCCAACTACCTGAACAACAAACTGGTAAAAGCAGGTCCAGCCAGACCACTGAGAAGCTCCAACTCACTCGTTCTCATTCCACCAAAAATGAAAAAGAAAAGCACCCAAGACCGATCGTTTTCTGGCAACGCGCCCAGGATATGGAACGCTCTCGCTGGAGTCCTCAGATGCAACCCCTCCTTCTCCTGTTTCAAAAGGGACCTCAAACTCCATCTCCTTAACAAATACTTTCCTGAACAACGTCAACTAACCTAGACCTCATTATTTCCGAGTTGACTCCCATTCAAGGATTGTTTGTGAATGGACTATGCTAATCACATTGTTTTTCTTTTTATTCTCTCACCCTCCGTTGCACAGTTATTTATTGTTCATGCTGTATTTGTTATCCGTGGTTTGCTTACTTACTGTCAGCCTCCTATGTAATGTAAGACCTTTCTGTTTTTCATAGTGTGTATTTGAAGCGCTCTGATGCCTACGGGTCTAGCTAGTGCTATATAAAACTTTTCAAATAAATAAAATAAATAAGATATCTCCTCCCATATCAAATACTTGTGTAAACCTTAAAAGTATCAGGGAAAAATCCATTCTTTCGAACATTTCAAGTATACTATGTACTTCAGCACTACCTCTAGACCACGATGGCCCTTATATCTGTAGACACTGTAAATTTGTGTGCTCCCTCGCCACCCCCCAGGAAAGATCCAAGTCTCTTAGTAAAAATAACTCCTACCAGCCAGAACACAAAATAGGCAGTTCTCTTCAGGGTGCAACGATAGAACCAACAATATCCCAGAACTCGGAACCAACCCAACTACATGGTCTCTAATGTAACGCCTGCTCTATTCCCAAACATGCCCTGGAACTTTGGGATCTTCTTGCCACTGTCAAACCGGATATCTGTTTCATCTCAGATATATGTTAATGTTAATGTTAATGTTAATTGGAATTTATTGAGCGCTCGTACGCCCGAAGGCTTCATGGCGCTATAGAAAAGGAACCAGGCAAGGCAGTCAGTAAGAGGAGCTGTGCTGTCAGTAGTGAGCTTGGGTGAAAAGCCAAGTTTTCAGGGATTGTCTAAAGCTGAGGATGTTATCGTTCAGCTTTATATGGAGGGGGAAAGAGTTCCAAAGACCAGCAGCAAGATGGTCAAAACAGCTGCCTCCAAGGCGTTTCCTTTTAAATGGAGGTACGATCAAAGGTGATTTATAAGTAGATCGGAGATGACGGGAGGGGCAGTATTTTTTGAATAAATCTCTGATGAATAAAGGGCCAGAGTCATTCAGAGACCTGAACAATATGCACCCGGCCTTGAAGGCCACACGCTGCTCGACTGGCAACCAGTGTAGCTGTTTAAGGCCAGATCTAATAGATTGCCTCCTGGGTATATTCAGAAGAAGCCTGGCGGCTTGGTTCTGAACAAGCTGGAGACGTTTGAGCTCTCCTATTTGGAGGCCAAGATAGAGACTGTTAGAAAAGTCCAGCCTGGACAGAACCAAGGAGATGACAATCTGTGTGAGGGCTGCTAAGGTAAAAAAGCAAGCAATTTTTTTTATTTTCTTCAATTGGAAGATACTGGAGGATACCACCGCTCCAACCTGTCTTTTTAGCGAGAGATCCTCGCTAATGAGGATACCTAGGCTCTTGACCACAGATGACTTAGATGGGGGGACTCCCATACTAATGGGCCAAAAGCTGGAATTCCAACTAAGCGAGCTCTGTCCGGGCAAGACCAGCTCGGTCTTGCCCGGGTTGAGCTTCAGATGATTGCAGCTCATCCAACTCAGTATGTGGGACATAGTTCTTTGAAATTCAACCACTGAGTCCTGGGTGTTAAGAGGGAAGATGAGCTGCAAGTCATCCGCATAGTTGAAGATGGTTACATTTGCATTTCGAAGGGAGTGCAAAAGAGGGCGTAGGTATACATTAAAAAGCAGGGGGGATAACGAGGAACCTTGTGGTACCCCGCAGGTGGTAGATATAGTAGGAGCAGAGAAAGAGCCCAATCTGACCGATTGAGTACGGCCCGTAAGGAAAGAGCGGATCCAGCTCAATGCAGGACCCCTGAGACCTGCCTGTTCGACACGGTCGACCAAGATGGTGTGGTCGACCGTGTCGAATGCAGCAGAAAGGTCCAGTAGCACAAGCGCCTGATGGATTCCTGCATCTGCATTCCGCCTTAGAGTGTTTAACACCGAGAGAATGACCGCCTCGGTAGAATGGCAAGGTCGGAACCCTGCTTGATTCGGTGCCAAGTACTCGGTTTTTTCCAGAAAGCTGGAGATACTTTCACAAACATGTGACTCCAGAAGTTTGGCACAGTATGGCAGCAACGATATAGGTCTGTAATTAATAGGATCTAGTGGGTTTGCTCCTGCCTTTTTTATGAGGGGAACGAGAAGAGCTTTTTTCAGACTACATGGAACTTTGCCCTGTAAAAGAGACCCATTCATTAAAGAAAGTAGACACCCGGGAAGATTGGTGCCCACTTCTTTCAAGATGTGAGGGGGACAGATGTCATCGGGGGAGCCAGTTTTGACTTTGGTTAGAAGTTTGAGTAATTTGACATTATCTATGAGGGGATAAGAGTGTAAGGTGGCAGGGTTGTACAGAGTGTCTTCAAACACAAAAGGAAGCTGAGTGATGGGGATACTTTGCTTGATAGTACAAATTTTATCAAAGAAAAAAGAATTCAGTGTGTTACAAAATTCTTGGGTGGGGACTATCGGAAGAGAAGTTCTATCATTAGAGCTGAGATTCTCCACAATATTGAACAGCTCTTTTGACTTATTTTGGGCCTTGAGAATTTTATCCGAGAAATAATTAGTTTTGCATTTAAGAATGAGATTTTGATAGTCCCTGCGAGCCTTGCGAAAGTTGACCCTATCGTGTTCTAAATAGGCTACGCGCCACTTGCGCTCCATTTGACGAACCTTAAGTTTAAGGTTTTTCAGGTGAGGTGTAAACCACCTGTGAGCGTCATTGGGGCGAGAGCGGGAGAAGTCAATACAGGGTGCATGAACATCAGCTGCCTGGAGCAGCCACTCTGAAAAAGCCTTTTCTGATTTGTCAATGTCCTGATCAAATGATGGACAGGTGGAGGTTAATGAATCAAGAAATGCCGGAATAGCAACATTCTTCCACATTCTTGCCTTCCCACCTTGTTGAGACATAGGTTTACTGTTTTTTGCAATGGTCATGCTGAAATTGATCAAGAAGTGATCCGACCAGATGCAAGGCAAGATGGAGTTAACTGCCAGAGAGATGTTTTGAGACCAAATTTGGTCAAGGCTATGCCCTTTCTCATGGGTAGGGAGATGAATGTGTTGAATGAGATTGAGGTCCAAAAAAGTTTCTTTCAGTGTGGCTGCCTGAGAGTCAGATTCCACAGAGTCCAGCCAAAGATTAAAATCTCCTAGCAGTACAATTTTGTCATGGGTAATAATCAAGGGGGCAAGTTGTCCCGCTAGGGATGCAACAAAAGTGGCATGTTTTGAGGGGGGCGATATATGAGGATTACAAGAAGTGATCCCGTGTCCAAGTCCATTTTAAAAATTAAATTGTCTGATCCTGTCAGATCAAAAGATGGTAAGAGGGAGACTTTAAGGTTTTTGCGAATAATCGCAGCGACCCCTCCGCCCCTTTTGCCAAGTGACCTATCAACATGCAGTATGTAGTACTCAGCGGGAACTGCCGCCAGGATGTCAGGTAAGGATGCCTCATTAAGCCAAGTCTCAGATAAACATAGAAAATCTGGTTGTTCGGCCTGAAGCAGAAGGAAGATGTCCAAGTGATGTTTTACCATGGACCTGGTGTTTAGGTAGAAACATTTGAGAGTAGTCTGAGGCACATGTGGGGATAAAGGGACAGACCAAAGTGCGGGCTTGTGGGCTTTTACAAGCCTAAAATCAGGCTTTAAAATACCATATGTGGCGGCACGCTTTAAAATGTGAGAGGGTGGGGGGAAGCTAGCGCTGTCAGAGGGTCTTAATGACAGCAGCGAAGCAGCGGAGTATTTGTATTTTTGACCAGGGGTTCTGGCCCCGAGCCCCGGTCTGCCGCGGACGGGCGCAGACGGGCTTGACTTGTGCGCGACTTCGGCGCGCATTCGTCGCGCCCGCTGCGCTCGTCCGCTGCGCTCCTGGATGCACATAGTTTTAATGGCCTGCCTCCGAGGATAGCTAGACCGCTCAGTCTGGTCCGGCTACACCAAAGATGGCGGCACGTCTCACCCTCCACACAAACGGCACCAGCCGCGATGGAACGGGGCGGACGACACAAAAAATACAACAGTGCAGGTAAGTGATAACAGCACAGTGCTTAAATGATTTTAGTGATTTAAAATGTCAATTAAAATATTCCTTCGCGCTAGCGCCTAAATCGCGCTAGAACAAGCTACTGCTTCTTCTGAGTGACTGCACTGCAAAGCAATGATTAGCAGGGTTCACGAGGGCCAGGCTGCTGCCACCAGCCAAGCGTACTCGAGTGGCCCTGAATGAGAGAGAGTTTTATGGCCTGCCTCCGAGGATAGCTAGACCGCTCAGTCTGGTCCGGCTTCATTCCGCTGCACTTTCCTGTATCTAAATATAATTTCCTCTGAATGTAGTTACACTAGATGGAGAGTCCAAAGTTGGTGGCCGAATGGCCAACTGGCTTTCCTAAATCTGCAAAAGTCACTCTATTAGATTCACTTCTCACTGACTGGGGGAGCTCTGTGTTTTTAACCTAAAGACATAATCGAAGGTACTCTGGAAGGGTGCCTTAGTATACCACCCTTCAAGTACAAAAAAATTTCAGTAACAATATGATCGAATATGTGTCTCTACATATTTTGGAATCAGAAAATTTCATGTTGGTTGGGGATTTCAATTACCATACAGAGCTGGATCCTGAGCTAGAAACTTCACTCCTGCGATCATACATAGATCCTTTAAGCCATTATCAAATAGTCTTAGGCCCAACCCATACAGCAGAGCACACTCTGGACCTAATATTTACAAAATCTTCTATATCTACAATTATATCTCCACAGGCCACAGGTCTGGACAGACCATTTCTCCATTAATTTTCAACTCCATATGGGAGAACCCTCAGGTCTCAAGGCAGCAACATCCAGAATGGCCAGACCATGAAGGAAGAAGTCACTTCCATCGTTTACACCACAATCCCCCCACCGCCCATTCTGATATTAATTTCAGTGTGAAAGATTTGCAGGGAACCTTTAGCCAGGCATTAGATACCATCGCTCCTGCAAAACTTAGCCACCCCAAAACACAGAAAACTATTTCTCTCTGGTTTTCAGGGTCCCTCAAAGCAGAAAAAGCAGCAAGTAGAAAGTTGAAACATAAATGACAAACCACTAAAACTCTTGCTGACAAACTTACTTGTAAATAATTTTTAGGCACCTACCATACAAACGTTAAAAAAGTAAGGAAGACCGACATAGTGGACAGAATTAATGATGCAGGAAATGCAACAAAAGAGTTATATATGATTGTAAAGAAATGTACTTAACCCTCGGCTTATGCCTCTCCTATTCCAGCATCTCAGTCTCTTTGTGATGACCTCTCAAACCATTTTGAAGAAAAAATCTCCAAAATTTACCTCACTCTTTGAAATGGTCTGACACAAGAAGATCCGGCCTCACCTGCCCCCTCAACCATGAATCACCTCGTTCGTTCTTTTGGGAATTTCTGACACAGTCACTCCGAGCAAGTTGTGGTCTTGATAAATAAGATCAAATATGGCTCAGCAGAAGATCCTGCTCCTCCTTACATCATGGTGATCCTGGCTCCAGCACTTCTCCTTACGATCACAACCTGTAGAACCAGTCTCTGAACACAGAAACCAATCCCATAAATTGGAAAGCAGCGCAAGTTAGACCCATAGACTAATATTGCTGCTCCTTTTTCTTAGAAAATTATAGAAACTTTAGTCAACAAACAACTCATGTCTTTCCTGGAAAGCCACAATCTGCTAGACCCCTCCCAGTCTCTTCCTGGACGAAGGACATCCAGCCATGTTAGTAGTACTACATCTATTCGCAGCATCAACACCGACTCACTTTCAATTCTAATCCAAAGACTGGTAGAGATTGGTGTCGGTAGAATAGCCTAGGGTTGGCTTTAGACTTTTTGAGGGATTGGACTGATACAGTGCAGTTAGATCTCTTTAACTCTTGAACTATGGCCTGGACAGGGGGGGTAGCGCAGTGTTCATCTCTGAGCCCCACCCTTTTCAATGTTTTATGTGGCCCCCCTGCTCAAGTGAAAAGATCATATGAGTTCAAAGTCATTTCATACAGGGACGACACGCAACTTGGGAAAATGCTGAATCTACTAAAATCAGATGAAATGAATATATGGAAAAAAATAGCCCTCTGAATGTCGTCCAACTGCCTTCCATTGAATACTGGAAAGACCGAGGTGCTGCTTTTTGGAAAAGCTCTCTCCTTTTGGTCGGGAGACTGATGGCCTCTTGAACTGGGGCCTGCCCCTACCCCTACTCCAAAGGTAATCGGATTTCTGGACATCCAGATAGACGATAACCGAACAGGTACATTTCATCTTTGTGTCCTGTTTTGGGATTATGCACCTTCTCTGGAGAGCTATCCAGTGACTACCCCTTAAAACCAGAAAATCCCTCACTCAGGCACTTTATGTAAGGTGCCTGGACGATGGCAATGCCATTATGGTTGCAGCTAATGAATCTCTTTTAGCCAAACTTCAGGTGATACAAAACACGGCTGCCCGCCAGGAGACCCTCTTGGGGCTGATTTGTTTGCACTTTATAAATGCTGGAGAAAAAAAAACTCAACCTTTAAGGTGCATGAGTTTGAAAGAAAGTTTGTGGTATAATTATGAGAGGCACCAGGGAAGCGCCTAGAAGATATTTCAAATTTTTCCAGTCTGCCCATAAATGATAACGATGTTTGCTTAAAGTGAAGGGGCCTCATTTATGAGCCCTTGCGTCACTTTTACGCCGCCGGTGCGTCACTTTTTGTGACGCACCAGTGGCGTAAACCATGCGCCTTGTTGCGCCATATTAACAAAGTGACGCATCTAGGTAGATGTGTCACTTTGTAAACCCCAAAGAACACAGTTGATGGACAGAATGTAGAACAATGTCATACATTCACCCCAGTACAAGGATCTGGGCCTAAATCCATCGTTTTTTTGCACTCCACACCACCCTGGGTTAGACACTGGCTATATGCAAATCAGCTCTGACCCTGTGCCTCATGGGAACAGTCCAGTCCGAACTACCAAGCCATTGTTCTACATTCTGTCCATCAAGAGACAGAATACCCTGGCAGGATTACCAAATGAAAACATTGATCCATACAAGTTATTGATGGGAATCCATAATGGGTTTTGATTAGCAATTACAGGTGGCTCTTTTCTTGGCGATCTGGTCTGTTGTTCATAACTGTTAGCCACTTCTTTATCTTGATGTACTTTTTAGACATGAAGGTATTTTGAAAAATATTCAGATCAGGTTTCTGATTTAGACCTCTAAGTTTGTTTGTTGTTCATGTTGTTCCTTCAAGGGGATAGAACTTAGACGGGTCTTTAAATGTCCCTTTAGCCCTCCGATACCGTTTTGTTAGTTATATATATAAGGCCTGAACTTAACCACACCCAGAGCCACAGGTTGATTAACCACACCCCAACACTGGACTGTCGAACGCAAGTCCACTCCGCTTAGGCTCACAGGGGGGTACGACACAGCTACTTGGCCCAAGTCTACCCTACTGCATAAGGTGACATGGTTGCATCCGCTGTACACAGCACAATGTAATGTGGTAGGGCCTGGGGCCCTCACACATACATTCTGACAACACAGACACACTTAGATAGTTTGTGGGACTGGCTACGGGCAAGTGCGCCTGCCCCCTTTTATTGCCAGGGTCACCTGTCCAGTGACGCCTGTGCTGGATGGGTTTGGGGTGAGTGTAAGCCAGACCTCATGGAGTGGTTGGTGCTGGCAACACCTACAATAGTTATCAGACAATCAGAAGTTCAAAGTTCAAACAGCAAGGGTCCATTACTTGAGCTGCACAGAGTTAGTGGCCTGGATGCACTGCGGCAGGCACACCGCCACGGGATGGTGACTTGCGGTGCACTGAGTTTGGGCCACGTGAGCTGAGTGGGACCTCGTCGATGTCGAAGGTGAATGTCGCAGAGGGTTGCGGGAGACAGTTGAAGGTGTCCTCCTGGGCATGATGCAGAGGGCAGAAGCCAGCAGAAACAGGCAAACGGAGGAGTGGAATGCTACAGCCTTGTTTTTACCACCAAGTGAGTATCAGCTACATGATGAGGAAGACAACCCCCAGGCCATAAACTCAGACGCCACCAAAGTTCAACCCGAGAGTGTCCATGAATGTCGGGGAACAGACTTAGTGGCATCGGAGCTGAAAGGGTATGCAGTCTGCGATGAGGCCTGTACAATGATATAAACTCTGCCATATATAAATCAAGACTCAGTTCCAAATGTGTGACCTACTCGACTGCAGTGTAGGCTAGAGGCAGCAAACAGCAGGGGCCCACAGCCACGTGTCATTGGCTTGCGATGCACAGAGTTAATGACACCAGAGCAGTTGTTGGTTGTGTTCCATCACCTCGGTAATGATGATCTTTTTATCCTCCGGACAGTAACGTATCTTCTTCTTACACTCCTCCTTGCGGGCAACAATATGTACTCTGCCATTGAGAAATCAAGACTCAATTCCAAATGTTTGACCTACTTGACTGTAGTGTAGGCCGGAGGCAGCGGTGAAGTATATCATCGAGAAAGGAGTACTGCTGGCCTGTGTCGCGGAGGCCGTGATAGCCTGACGAGGCTGCCAAGGTTGCGGGCCTCGGTCTTGGAGCTTGCACTGGCACGTGGTGGGCCTTCTTTGACACAAGCCGGTGTCGGCAGGTGAGCAGTGAGGCCTGGGTGCTCAGGGGCGGCCATGACGGGTCTGGGGAACAGCAGCCCGGGGTGCAGCAGGGGCACAGGATCGCAGGCAACACGATTCCACTGCTTGGGGTGACATGGTTGTGTCCACTGTCCACTACACTTCAAACACCAGCAGTGTATGTCGACATGGATATGTCTGTGGAATTCATCCTCCAGTCTGGCCAGCACATCCACGCCACACTTGGCATTGTGTACATTCTCATTCATGGGTCACTTGCCTCCTTCACACATGCCTGGTTCCCACCTCTACACACATCCTGCTATTGTGTGACTGAGGTGTTATGCCGTTGATGAATCATGTACATGGCGGGCCCAGGTTACCACAGTAAGTTGTGCTGTGTGTCTGGTAGGTTGGCAGGTTGTTTGGCATGTTGTACGTGAGTTTGTAACATGTTTAATCCCAGAGTTGTGAGTTACATGTTTGTGGAGTTGGGGTGTGTGGTTGTGTTCATTTGGTACTTACCAACGAGCAGAGCATTTTCTTAGGTGCCATCCTGATACGCTGGTTGATGATGGACTATCGGAAGATGTAGGGTTCATGCACACTGCCTGGGTAGTTTGCGACGACATTGGTGAAGAGTCCCTGTTGGTCCACTATTGCCTGCACATTGATGGAATGTATGTGCTTTCTGTTGCGGTAATTGTGTGCAGTGTCGGCAGGGGGCAAAAGTAAGACATGTGTGCAGTCGATTGCCCCCAACACGTGCGGGAAGCCAGCTATGGCGTAGAAGCTTTGCTAGGTCTCCAGCTGTTCCTGCGCAGTGCGGGGGAAGCGAGAGTACTAGGATACCAACCTGATGATGGCACCCAAGACAGTTGTGTGGAACTTTGATAGGGCTGGCTGTGCGACTCCTCCGACTCTGACAGTTGTTGGTTGGAAGGTACCAGAGGCCAACAGATGCAGCACAGACAGCAGCTTTGTCTGCAGAGGGTTGTTGGTTGTCCGCTGTATTGGTACCGTCAGCCTGTGGGCAATGATGTTCAGGATGCGGAGGATGGTTGTCCTTTTGAGCCTGTAGTGGGCAATGACATCCTCTGGTGTTAGGTCTGTTAGGCTAGTGCGTTTTATGATAGTCCACTGTCTTTGTCTGCGCTGCCTCTGTGGTAGGCCTTGAGATCCGAGGGAAGGGGGGCCTGGGGGTGGTGGCGGTGGGTGTTGGGGCTCTGAGCTGCATGATCAGTAGCTCCATGGCATCTGTTGTTCTTCAGGTGTGGCTCTGAGCTTGGCTCCCTTTTATTGTGCAGATTGTCGTCCAACTATACAACAGGTCAGAGCAGGTGTTAAATTCCTGCTGCTAACGCGCCTTATCGCCTGTTTTGGGATCTTATCGTCGAACTGGCTGCTCGTTGAGAATGTTGCGGAGTGGTGTTGTTGCTGCTTTTTGCACGGGAATGCCTACTCTGCATCTCATTAGCGATAGTTGCCGGTGTCATCTGTGGGAATATTTTTTGCGGCTGCTATCGCAGGTAAAGTGGCGATATCAGATGTTAGCATGGGGCAATAGATTTATCGCCACTTTGGCTGCTAGAAAGTGCCGATCACTCGGTGATAAATCATTGAGAATATGCCCGTAGTTCAATTTTGGGAAATTAATTTAAATTACCGAAATTCATTGAATTACACTGGCATAATTTACATTTCACCTAGGCTTTGACATAATACAAAATCTTCATATGAAGAATCAGAGAGAATGTTAAACAAGGTTGGAATTGTACTCTGAAGTTCTACATCTGGACATGTACAAGGGTGGAGGAGTATGAGATTTATTTCATTGAACATCCTATGATCAGTGTTGAGTTAGAATGGATGCCTACAGGGGGTGTGGATTGATGCCCGTGGAAGATGGCGACGTCCTATAATACTCTGAGGGTGTTACTGTGAGGAGAATGGAGTCTTGTGGCAGTTTCCCTTGCTAGCGACTTCTGTTTAATTGAGGAACAACACTGGCAAGCTTTATCCACTCCTTAATCCACTTTGCGGCCCCTGAGGGAAGACGCGTGTTATGCTTTTCGTGTTTGCTCTGTCTCCGCGAAGAGCCAGCCATTTTTTGCTGTCACCAGTGTGATTTCTGTGGCTGGGGAGGCAAGGATATGCATGCCTCAGTTGCTAATTGCAGAGAGCCCCACATTGAAAGGGGAGAGTGCACTGTTTATTTATCATTGTCAGCCTAGGAACAAGGATTAATTTTTGCACAAAAAGGTAACCATTTAACGGGGACTGAAATACCCTTCTGAAAATGCTCCTTGCAGGGCAGTAAACACCAATAGCATAATAAAAAATGTATCTCTTTACTACCAAGAATGTTATATCTTTGAACATTATATTGGCCTTTTGGGAATCTTTGCTAAAATACTCGCTGATGACACTTGCACCTGGGGGCTCATGTTATGTGTCCCAGCTGAAATCCACTATGTCTCCTCAAGAGACAGATTATGGGCCAGATGTAGGTAATTCTATTTTACAGATTCATAAATACCGAAATTTACCGATTCGGTATTTATGAATCGGTAAAATAGAAGGAGGGAGATTTATGTAAAATCGGTAATTGAATTACCGATTCTGTAAAAATCTGTATTTACCGAATCGGTAAATACCGATTCGGTATTGCCCATTGATTCCTATGGGCCTTGAAGCCCATAGGAATCAATGGGCAATACCGAATCGGTATTTACCGATTCGGTAAATACCGAATCCAGCAAGGGTGCAGGGGGTGTCACTTTGACACCCTCTAGCACCCCGAATACAGGCATGTGTGCCATGTGGCACACAGACATGCCCTAAGGGCATGTTTGTCTGTCACATGGCATAGGTGTGCATGCACACATGTGCATGCACACCTGGATTCGGTATTTTACCACCCAATTGGATTGGGTGGTGAAATACCGAATCTGAATGGCCTTTGGGACTCAGAAGAGTCCCACCTACATCTGGAAGTTACCGAATCGGTAAAAATACAGATTCGGTAAAATTGGCCCCCTACATGCCAATTCCTAAATACCGGTCGGTAACGGCCGAAATCGGCCGTTACTGACCGGTATTTGGGCTCCTACATCTGGCCCATTGTTTCTTGACAAGGCTATTGTTACAAAACCTGACTTTTAATGTTTTTAGGTACAAGAATCGAGTTGTAACTACTTAACTTTAACTAGTAATAAAGGAGGTGCTTCCAGAGTATCCTCTGCGTTTTACAAGAATTGAGAAAAATACCCTGGGCCTCATTTATGAGAAATGACGCATCGCTGCGTGAAAGCAGCGATGCGTCACTTCTCAGTGCGCACTCCTTGCGACATACCTGATGCGTCATATTTAATGTATGACGCATCATGTCGCAAGGAGTTATAGATACGTCAGTATTTCTGACGTATCTGTAAGCGCAAAAGTGACGCATTGCTGGAGTATGTCACAAAAGTGACGCAACTCCAGCAATGCTTCCTTTCACATGGGGCAAGCCCCATGTGAAAGGGCCTGCGTCAGTCTTGCGCCTGCTGTGAGGCAGGCGCAAGATTTTGACGCAACAGTGTCCTAGAAGTGACGCAGTGAAATCTCATAGATTTCACTGCGTCACTTCTACGACCCTTTCTTGCGTCAATACGCCCCCTTTGCATACATTTGCATACATTATACCTGGCACAGGTATAATGTGGCACAGGGGTTTACAAAGTGCAAAAAACACAGTTGATGGACAGAATGTAGAACAATGTCATACATTCACCCCAGTACAGGGAGTTCTGGGCCTAAATCCATCGTTTTTTTGCACTCCACACCACCCTGGGTTAGACACTGGCTATATGCAAATCAGCTCTGACCCTGTGCCTCATGGGAACAGTCCAGTCCGAACTACCAAGCCATGTCTTTCCCAGACCGGAATCAAGCATCCAAGGACCGGTTTCTGGCTATAAGCCTTCATCAGCCTGGATAGCTTGACTCCAGTGGTGTGGAGAGCCTGGGACTCACGTCTGAGCATCCCCAGCCCACTCGGGGTGAAATTGCAAAAAACACAGTTGATGGACAGAATGGTCAGTAAGATGTGATTCCACTCCATGTTGTTCTTCCACATATGTTTTGTTTTTGTTGTTATAGATCACACCAGGTGCCAAGGAGGAATTGAAACAGATGTAGGAGAAATACATCCTTTACTGTTATTAATTCACTTGTGTGTTTTTTATTATCATTTTTTCACACGTTTCTCACTAATTTGGCAGTAGCATTCTTTGAGAACAGAGACCCTGACGAAAGCCTTGGGTTTCCTCCCATAATAGGCTGAAACATGTTGGGCCTCTCGCAGCTATTTGTTTAAACTGCGTTTATGTTGTTGCACTGTTCTTGTTTTTAACAAGGAAGGGGCTTATGCCCAATAAAGTAATTTTTAGGTCTCGGCTGCACGCGCGGAAGCGCGTGTCCGCCGACAGCCTATTGTTGCCGTGTCTCCTTTCCAGGAGACACTGCTGGCCGCGCGCATCGCCTTGGAGGCGATTTGAAAGTGGCACGCGCCGACTGGCACGCGCCGCGCTCGGCCTGGCTGTCTCCTGGGAAGCGCACACTCCCCCTCCCCCCCGCTGTACAGAGACACACACACAGGAGCGAACATACACGCACACACGCGCGCACACACACTCACACACACGAGCGCCCCCCAAGGCCCACTTACCGCCAATCCAGTGTGTTCTGTCGCCTCCGCGGGGCTCTCCGGCATGGGAGCCCCGCATCACGCACTGCTGTTGAGCAGGAACTCCGTGGGCGCGGGCTTCGCGCACAAGACGGAAGTCCCGCCCCCACGCTAGGTTTCGTTTTGGGATGCTGGGCAGTCGTTTCTCTCTCTCTCTCCCCCCTCCTCCCCTCTGTCCCCCCCAGTTTTAAGAATATGACGTTACCGCGCTGACGTGCGCCATGTTCCATCTCTAACCACCTGTGAAGTGATTGAGGCATTTACTCCCTGACATGCGAGCACCGCTCGACGAGGACTTTTAAATAAATCAGTGACAGGCTGTAATCGCCACAGAAGTGTACACACTGATATTACATATAAAAGACTATAGGGATTAAACCAGCATTTTATTTGCAAACGTAAACCAATTAGTACTGTCGGTCAAAAACGTGATCTTTCATATTTTCGAAAAACTTTGCACGGCTGATGTAATTCCCAAATTGAAGGCATGCTATATAGTCCTCACGCGTGAGATGGGGACGAAAAGTGGGACCACTCCATTGACTGACTTGACAGAAAGAACGACTGCCCAGCTGGCAGTAATGATTTTCCCAGAATCGTCTGTCCCTAGGAGAGGCGGCTCCCGTTTACGGCTCTTTAATAACAGGCTGCAGCCTGAAGTGAGTGAGGTGACGTTGCCGTCCTCTTGTTGGCAGTGGCACGTGGACATGTAGGCAGGTAGCAGGACATTTTTTACAAAGTGTCACGAACCTCTTACACGTTACTTAAGGCACTGAAAGAACAGCTTCCTGCGCACATTTGAATAAGGACCTCACTGGTGTCTTGTGCACTTAAATCCCTTCTTGGGGCCCCTAAAAGTTGCGGTTCCCATAACACAGGTTGTGCAAACGAGCAGTGACCTGTGGCCTGCTGCAGCGCCACCCGGTAGCACCATCTGAACACTGTTTTTATTTTTACACTTCGGAGCGAATTCATAGCAATAATAATTGCTATTTTGCTGTTTAATTATATCGCTTGCTGAAAGTCTTGTGGCTTTAGTGCGCTTATTACTATTGTTATTACCCAGTGCATTATGCCCAACGTCTCTCCATGGCATGACTTGCTCTGCCACGGGCTGGAGTGCGCAGAAGACAGTGTGCTGCAGCGAAAAGTCATTGTTCTGCATTAAATATTTGTTTTTTGTAAGAAGTACAGTCCTGCGTGTGATTTTAGCCCCACGGCTGCCCCTCTGCACCAGAACGACCCCCCCATTGCGTGCTGTAGTGTCAGCTGCTGGGTATTGATTAACCTGTCGATAATGATCGCCTTTTGGGGCCGACAGGACAGCTGCCAGGGCCCCGGGGAGCAATAAAACGAGATACCCAAATTGTGTCTCCCTCTCCCCTCCTGTGGTCATTAAAGGGTGTCAGTGGTCAAGCCCCCTCCTCAGCCGTGTAACCAGAGGGAGGGGTGTCGCCAGATTTACGCTGGCACTCAGCAGGTCGTGGGGTATTTTTACTCGCCCAGTAAATCAGTAACTCAGAACACAACCACACACACACAACCACACCCACAACCACACACACACACACAACTACACACACACTCACTCACAACTACATGCACACTACACACAACTACACTACACACAACCACACACACACACAACTACACCAACCACACACCCACAACCACACACCCACTACCACACACACACAACCACACACACACAACCACACACACGCAACCACACACACGCAACCACACACACGCAACCACACACACGCAACCACACACACGCAACCACACACACAACCACACACACAACCACACACACACAACCACACACACACACAACTACACACACACACAACTACATACACACACAACTACACACACACAACTACACACACACACAACTACACACACACACCCAACTACACACACACCCAACTACACACACACACAACTACACACACACACAACTACACACACACACACAACTACACACACACACACAACTACACACACACAACTACACACACACAACTACACACTCACAACTACACACACACAACTACACACACACAACTACACACACACACAACTACACACACACACAACTACACACACACAACTACACACACACACAACTACACAATTATAGACTTTTGTTGCAGTTGGTGTTGCAATATTTAGCAATGCCAAAAACTCAAACTTAATTATCCCGAGACCTATTGCATTGTAAATGCTTGTTGTTAAAGCTCCCTATCCTGTTTTAACCATCACATTCATCTTCATTTTTTCGCACTGCACTTTCCCATCAGATCATCATCATTTGGTCTAATCTAGTAATTGTAGGTCATTACCCCATGCCAAAGATGGGGGTATGCCGTATGTCTCAATGATCAAGAGACAGAATACCCTGGCAGGATTACCAAATGAAAACATTGATCCATACAAGTTATTGATGGGAATCCATAATGGGTTTTGATTAGCAATTACAGGTGGCCCTTTTCTTGGCGATCTGGTCTGTTATTCATAACTGTTAGCCACTTCTTTATCTTGATGTACTTTTTAGACATGAAGGTATTTTGAAAAATATTCAGATCAGGTTTCTGATTTAGACCTCTAAGTTTGTTTGTTGTTCATGTTGTTCCTTCAAGGGGATAGAACTTAGACGGGTCTTTAAATGTCCCTTTAGCCCTCCGATACCATTTTGTTAGTTATATATATAAGGCCTGAACTTAACCACACCCAGAGCCACAGGTTGATTAACCACACCACAACACTGGACTGTCGAACGCAAGTCCACTCCGCTTAGGCTCACAGGGGGGTACGACACAGCTACTTGGCCCAAGTCTACCCTACTGCATAAGGTGACATGGTTGCATCCGCTGTACACAGCACAATGTAATGTGGTAGGGCCTGGGGCCCTCACACATACATTCTGACAACACAGACACACTTAGATAGTTTGTGGGACTGGCTACGGGCAAGTGCGCCTGCCCCCTTTTATTGCCAGGGTCACCTGTCCAGTGACGCCTGTGCTGGATGGGTTTGGGGTGAGTGTAAGCCAGACCTCATGGAGTGGTTGGTGCTGGCAACACCTACAATAGTTATCAGACAATCAGAAGTTCAAAGTTCAAACAGCAAGGGTCCATTACTTGAGCTGCACAGAGTTAGTGGCCTGGATGCACTGCGGCAGGCACACCGCCACGGGATGGTGACTTGCGGTGCACTGAGTTTGGGCCACGTGAGCTGAGTGGGACCTCGTCGATGTCGAAGGTGAATGTCGCAGAGGGTTGCGGGAGACAGTTGAAGGTGTCCTCCTGGGCATGATGCAGAGGGCAGAAGCCAGCAGAAACAGGCAAACGGAGGAGTGGAATGCTACAGCCTTGTTTTTACCACCAAGTGAGTATCAGCTACATGATGAGGAAGACAACCCCCAGGCCATAAACTCAGACGCCACCAAAGTTCAACCCGAGAGTGTCCATGAATGTCGGGGAACAGACTTAGTGGCATCGGAGCTGAAAGGGTATGCAGTCTGCGATGAGGCCTGTACAATGATATAAACTCTGCCATAAATAAATCAAGACTCAGTTCCAAATGTGTGACCTACTCGACTGCAGTGTAGGCTAGAGGCAGCAAACAGCAGGGGCCCACAGCCACGTGTCATTGGCTTGCGATGCACAGAGTTAATGACACCAGAGCAGTTGTTGGTTGTGTTCCATCACCTCGGTAATGATGATCTTTTTATCCTCCGGACAGTAACGTATCTTCTTCTTACACTCCTCCTTGCGGGCAACAATATGTACTCTGCCATTGAGAAATCAAGACTCAATTCCAAATGTTTGACCTACTTGACTGTAGTGTAGGCCGGAGGCAGCGGTGAAGTATATCATCGAGAAAGGAGTACTGCTGGCCTGTGTCGCGGAGGCCGTGATAGCCTGACGAGGCTGCCAAGGTTGCGGGCCTCGGTCTTGGAGCTTGCACTGGCACGTGGTGGGCCTTCTTTGACACAAGCCGGTGTCGGCAGGTGAGCAGTGAGGCCTGGGTGCTCAGGGGCGGCCATGACGGGTCTGGGGAACAGCAGCCCGGGGTGCAGCAGGGGCACAGGATCGCAGGCAACACGATTCCACTTCTTGGGGTGACATGGTTGTGTCCACTGTCCACTACACTTCAAACACCAGCAGTGTATGTCGACATGGATATGTCTGTGGAATTCATCCTCCAGTCTGGCCAGCACATCCACGCCACACTTGGCATTGTGTACATTCTCATTCATGGGTCACTTGCCTCCTTCACACATGCCTGGTTCCCACCTCTACACACATCCTGCTATTGTGTGACTGAGGTGTTATGCCGTTGATGAATCATGTACATGGCGGGCCCAGGTTACCACAGTAAGTTGTGCTGTGTGTCTGGTAGGTTGGCAGGTTGTTTGGCATGTTGTACGTGAGTTTGTAACATGTTTAATCCCAGAGTTGTGAGTTACATGTTTGTGGAGATGGGGTGTGTGGTTGTGTTCATTTGGTACTTACCAACGAGCAGAGCATTTTCCTAGGTGCCATCCTGATACGCTGGTTGATGATGGACTATCGGAAGATGTAGGGTTCATGCACACTGCCTGGGTAGTTTGCGACGACATTGGTGAAGAGTCCCTGTTGGTCCACTATTGCCTGCACATTGATGGAATGTATGTGCTTTCTGTTGCGGTAATTGTGTGCAGTGTCGGCAGGGGGCAAAAGTAAGACATGTGTGCAGTCGATGGCTATATGCAAATCAGCTCTGACCCTGTGCCTCATGGGAACAGTCCAGTCCGAACTACCAAGCCATGTCTTTCCCAGACCGGAATCAAGCATCCAAGGACCGGTTTCTGGCTATAAGCCTTCATCAGCCTGGATAGCTTGACTCCAGTGGTGTGGAGAGCCTGGGACTCACGTCTGAGCATCCCCAGCCCACTCGGGGTGAAATTGCAAAAAACACAGTTGATGGACAGAATGGTCAGTAAGATGTGATTCCACTCCATGTTGTTCTTCCACATATGTTTTGTTTTTGTTGTTATAGATCACACCAGGTGCCAAGGAGGAATTGAAACAGATGTAGGAGAAATACATCCTTTACTGTTATTAATTCACTTGTGTGTTTTTTATTATAATTTTTTCACACGTTTCTCACTAATTTGGCAGTAGCATTCTTTGAGAACAGAGACCCTGACGAAAGCCTTGGGTTTCCTCCCATAATAGGCTGAAACATGTTGGTCCTCTCGCAGCTATTTGTTTAAACTGCGTTTATGTTGTTGCACTGTTCTTGTTTTTAACAAGGAAGGGGCTTATGCCCAATAAAGTAATTTTTGTTAAAGCTCCCTATCCTGTTTTAACCATCACATTCATCTTCATTTTTTTGCACTGCACTTTCCCATCAGATCATCATCATTTGGTCTAGTAATTGTAGGTCATTACCCCATGCCAAAGATGGGGGTATGCCGTTTGTCTCAATGATCAAGAGACAGAATACCCTGGCAGGATTACCAAATGAAAACATTGATCCATACAAGTTATTGATGGGAATCCATAATGGGGTTTGATTAGCAATTACAGGTGGCCCTTTTCTTGGTGATCTGGTCTGTTGTTCATAACTGTTAGCCACTTCTTTATCTTGATGTACTTTTTAGACATGAAGGTATTTTGAAAGATATTCAGAGCAGGTTTCTGATTTAGACCTCTAAGTTTGTTTGTTGTTCATAAGTTCAGGCCTTGCCAAGGAAGTGTGTCTCTGTTGTAGGGTCAGCGCCACCCATCCCGCAATGGACAATGTTGCTATGTAGCATGCCCACAGAGTACTGGCTCGGCCGATGGGGTACATGAGGGAGCGCAAGCCCGCTCGGAGTCCGGGATCATATATGCCAACTGTTGTGTGTTTCGCTATTACAACAGCATAAGCCAAAGGTCTACCCTCAACCGCATGGCGAGTTCAGCCAGCCATGAACTCTACATCTGTGTCCACCCTATCCTTACCATAGGCCTACACATACTTGGCCACCCACGTTCGGCACACAACATCACAGTGTCATTGTCAGGCTGGTGGACATGCGCAGACAGGCATGACATTGGTGTGTCGTAGGAGTGCAATTGACGCAACTGCACTATGCACAATTGTAAATAGGCTCGGGAAGAGAGGAGCAGCTGTGCGGCTACATATTACACATTGATGCCGCTCTTTTGCTACAAGCAGTACAAGTCAAACAGGAATCACTCAGTCACACACCAATGAACCAGTGAGTATGCCAAAACATCATGCAGAATGAACTATTGGCTCATGTCTTTCTGCACTGTCACAGGTGATCAAGGATATGCACTCTGCGCTTGGATGATGACACCCCTCCAAGCCCCGAGCACACAGGCCCAGTGGTAGTACAATGTGGCCCACAAACGCACCAGGGGCATCGTGTTGAAGTTACGTTTCAGGTGCCTGGACATCACAGGTGGAAGGCTCCTGAGCAGCCCAGACATTGTGTGCAAGATGATTGTTGCATGTTGTGTGTTGCACAGCATATGTGTACACACCAATACCCCATGGATACAAGTGCCAGATGCACCTGACGATGATGATGAAGATGAGGCAGGTGGACCACACCCCACTGCAGCTGCAGAAGGAATAACCCGTAGGAACACCATCACTGACAATTTCTTCACATGAGCACATCACATTGTGACAATCCTTAGCAATCATGGGACAGTACAAAATGTGCAAATAAAGTCATTACAACACACATACCCTGAGTGCATGTCACTCATCTGTACAAGCACATCACTCAGACAAGTGTAAGTGAGACATGTGCTATCAATTTCATGATTTGATGATAGATGGTGGGTGTGCCACCTCTGTACGGAGAGGTGGTTTAGGGTGTCACGTATTCGAAAAGCCAGTTCTGTGTGTCACAGATATTACGGAATCCCACTCTTCCACGTTACACATGTGTCCCAAATCATTACATATAGGCTGTCATTTGTGACCTACAAGTTACAACAGGGCTTGTTTTGGGGTCAAATATGTACCACCATGATGCAGGGATGCACCCTGTGACTCAAGTCCCACAACCTTGAGCAACATGTACTTAAGAGGGTCACTGCCCCTGCATTCGTCCATGCTTTCACACTTGATTGATCATGGACACGACACGTCTGTGTGCAGGAGGTGTTGATTGTCCCTCTGCAATGTGAAGGGGAGATGCGGTTTCACAGTGTGTTCCATGTGTGTTTCCGCATTGGCGCAGTTTACATGCAGACTGCATGTAAATGTACATTGTGACTGTTTGTGAGGAGATGCCTATTTGATGCGGGACAATGGACATTTGTTCTACAGCACAGATGTGGGGTTGTACTCATACATTGTCATCTCACCATTTTTTTTCACTGCTTTTCTGGTGCATTTTGCCACGTGACGTGTGGGGATTGCAGGCCTGTCGCTGGTTATCGCTGATTTTTGTATCATGATTGGCCTCATCGCTACTATTTTCATGTTCATGTTTCGCGTTTTTTTGGTGTTACGTTAATTTTAACGTGGTCATTTGACACATTATCGTGCGACTATCACCTGGTACTGCGGTGTTGAGAATACAACGTTAACATGGCGTCATTTTCCCACGATAGACTGCGATGTGAAGAGTTGCATTAAGATAATTTTGCGATGATTGTCACACGTTCTTGTGAATATCCCCCTACGTTGCATAATTATGCTGCGTTTGTAGTAAAATTATAGCATAGGAGTGCACGAACAGCAAGAATGACCTGAAAGCTTGTGTTATTTGTGCTATTGTTTAGCATGAAATGCGTCGTCTCATCCAAAATGGGCACAAGGAAACATTTCATGATAAAGTCTAGCTTTAAGTTCCAGATTTGCATTTCACAAAATTATGTAAAATTTCGAGTAATTTTCCAGAAATTTTGTAGGACTAGGTGAAAACAATTTATGTGAATTTCACATTCAACTAATTATCAAGCTACTGATTGTACTGTTGTGTGAATTTGAAATGATGGAACCCTTTTTCGCTCCAGATGGACTTTGAAGAACTGTGACGGACGGGTTAGAGCAGAATGCACTGAAGGCTGGCTTAGAATGTTGAATTTGTGGTTACATGCAAAAGAATAAAGATGCGTATTACCCTGCTCCATGTGTGGCATAATCCTTTGTGGGTACCAAGGCTGGGGAGGATGCTACAACTGGCGATGAGTTAGGGATAAGTTGCCCGAAGATTGACAGGTCTCTCCCAGAGAGTTTGCCTTGGTCCAAGCAAACTGGTCGTGCATTCCACCCATGTTGCAGTCAAAGAGAGGGACTGATACTTAATGCATGTGGAGGCAAAGCGCAACTCCAGCCACCATAAAGAAGTTACAAATTATAAAAGGATTTCAAAGATGACGAGAGCCTGCTGGTCAGATTATATGTAAAGGTACTGCACTGCTACCCAATATACAGTCATATGCAATCCATAGCTTGAACGCTAAAGGCAGAACAGCCAGGTTTTCAAAGAGCTGCTATTGATAATCACAAAGTTCAAGATAACATTACAATTAAAAAGTGGTGAAGGCAAAGAGTGCGCAAAGGGACTTCTAAGGATCAAACAATTGTTACTTACCAGAACCTGAGTAAAGTGAGCCGTTACAACCTCAGCACCAGCCGCCGCAAGGGTTGTGTTTGACATGTGCGTTACCATCACCACAGTCTCTGAATATCTTTGGAATGGTGAAATGTTTCAGCTGGCAGAAAAGGAAGTCACGTTTCCAGCTATCTTTAAAGATAATCCAGAGGCCAGCATGTCGCAAGACCTCGCTGCTGAGTCACATAAATCAAGCCACAGAGATCCACACGCAGTGTCAGTAAGTTCCACATTGGTCTACAATATTGCTGCGTTCCTGAAACCCCCACCACTATTCAATACCACCAATAAACAAATTATTGGTGATAGATGGACTGCTTAGTTAGAGACACTGGATGATTTCATCGATACATTTGAAGAGACTGACACAAAAAAGATTATCAAGTATCTCAAACATCTTTCTGGCAATGGTGTAAAAGAAGTCATGAAGAGAATGCTACAAACCGATGAAGTAGTCACATGTTGTCAAACTAAAGATGTGTTGAATCTTAAGTTAAAGATACACTATAGGAGAACCTCTGGACTGACCTATCTAATTTCAACATTGGTATGACTCAAGATAAACATTTTTCTACAAGGACACAGCAGAGCTAATTCAATACATACACTTGTGTAGACTATTGCGGCAAATGTGTAGCAGAAAACGCCGGTTTACTAGTACTCATATCATGCCACAAGCTAGTTTGCTTGGTCCAATATATATCAGGTAGCGTGCTACTAACAGTCAGTTTTTCTCGTAGCATGGCGCCGTGGCACGGCTTCATGTCTCGGAGCACTATTTTTAAGCCGTCAGCCTGGCTTTAAAGCCTGTTGATGAAAAAACACGCTTTATGCAGCCAGTCCTTGTAGTAAGTATATAACTTCTTTTAACACGGTCTTCGTTTTCACGGTAGACCGCAATATAGGCAATATAATAACACTGGCTCTGTTGTGGTGCACCCCTACTCTGTATGAATGTTAAATTAGGGAGAAAGAGGTCACTCCACTGTTAAAACATCAGTACGCACAAGAGTTTAACTTCCATACAAACACTAGGTATATTTTACATGGGCGACACGAATGTACAGCAATGCATAGGAAGTTATTTCCTGGCTATATTAATAACAATTTGACTGTCTAGAGGGAGTAACGGCTGCTTGCACATTATATAGGTGCCGATTCATTCCTCCATCACAGGTTTTATCTATGCCTGTGACCACTATAGGAACTCATTCTCACATGGATATGTGTAAATGACAAACTTTTAACCAGATAGTTCTATTTGCTGTCCCCATGTTTGCCTTTTAGTGACCACACGCTTTGGATGGTGACAACAGCTATTATAAGACAGAAATACATCTTAAAGATACCAATCGACAGTACCTCCCCCTCTCAGAGATAGATCAATTTCGAAAGGTGAGACCACAATGAGGAAAATCTCGTGTTCTTCGAACGGAAACTGGTTCTAGTATATGTTGATGTTCTTAATATATTCATTTTTCAAAACTGTAGAATCTTCCTATCGGAACATAAAGAAGGAGATAAGAGAAGAATTTTCTGTCCCTAGACTGTGACACGAGACAAGATATTGCAGCTTTTGGGAAAGCAGATAAAGACCCCCCTTTTTTCTGGACTGGACACTTATATATATTTTTGTAGGTATCCATGCCAACAGACTTAAATTGAAGTATTTGGAACAAGAGGCCCAAAACAATATCTAAAATGTTTCTCTTTAATATACATATTTACAGGAATATTCCAAAACAATCGTGAACTAGCGCTGCTATTACAGTAGTAGTAGGTGAGGATAATATACATATCTCCGCTACTTCTTGGTGGAAGCTCACTATAATATCAGGAAACTTTTCATCCTCTGGGGATTTTAAGGAGACACCATCTTCTATAGAAATTCATATTCCATCTCTTATGCACATCTGATACAATTCTCTCTCTTGTCTTTTTGAAAAACCAACTCAGAGAATCTTTATTTACTTATATAATAAAGTTACTGAGATCACCCTTTTCTTCCTCTTTTTTCCTTATCACTTTTTTCTTTTTGAGCACTGGAGCACTGATCACGTCCACTACTAATACAAATTAACTAAATAATATGTATGAGTGACAAGGACTTAGCATTCACATATTTACCAATATTGTAATAATTACAGATGTGAAGATACCCCTACCTTTAAGTATACTGTATATTTATTGGCCCTGATGAAGGTAGCATAGTTTTATGTTTTGCACCGAAACGTACATTGGCCATTCACAGACAACTGAAAATCCAACTGAGAAGGATTCCCAAAAAGAAAGATAGAAAACGAAAAACTTGGGGTTGATATCTATGTATAACATCTAAATATATCCCCATTGGGGGTTTCTTTGTGAATTCGGTTGGTTGTCTGCTTTGTTAGATCCCTTGTGCGTAGTATGTTAGAAATAGTGTGTATGGTTAGTATGACTGTAGAGACTGATATGGATGAATGAATAAAGCTGCCTTTTTTTAACTTTATCTCTATCATGGAATGTTTAGGTGGGGGTACTATTTGAAATGTTGTGTTTTGTACTAATTGCCAAATTATTCTTTTCCATTATACAGGAATGATAAATGTGTATTTTTGCTTTTGTATATGTAAAAAAAAATCTTTTGAAAAATAACCAAAAAAATGGCTTTTAGAAATAAATGACAAATTAAGAGAAATAAATGATAAATCAAGCCTTAACAACTGTCCTTTGTATGTATTGAATTAGCTCTGCTGAGTCCTTGTAGAAAAATGTTTATCTTGAGTCATACCAATGTTGAAATTAGATAGGTCAGTCCAGAGGTTCTCCTATTGTGTATCTTTCGCCCTTTTCCCCTCCTCTAGACGTAAAATAAATATATATTGGGGGTACCCTCAGCTATGATAAGAATCTTAAGTTAAAACCAATGCCAAATGTTGGTTAAGAAATATACATCTTCAACCAAGAACTCCAGTAAGCTGATAAAACCACTAAAGGAATTTTGTGGAAAACTCAACATACTTATTAGACATTGCAAGTTCAATCAATTTAATGATGTAGTAGCTCTGCATCTCAGAGTTGTTATTAGATGCTTGTCATATTCATTCAGAGGGCGAATGCAAAAAGAAAGTCTTAGTCTTCAGCAAGTGTTAATGGCTGTCAGAGCAGAAGAGTGTGCCGATAGACAAGCTGCCGACATGGAGGCTGTAGGCGCCCAGAATGAATCAGTCATGAGTGTAAAAAGTAGGCTGAAGCCAAAGACTGAAGGAAACAAAGTGATTTCTGCCAGTAAAAAGAAGTTGTGTTTTAGATGTGGAAATTTCATTCCCACATAACGGTAAATGTCCCACTCTTGGATAGATTTGTAAAGGCTCTGGGAAGGAGGGCCATTTTGTGAAAGTTTGCAAAGCCAAGTGAAATGCAAGTGCTTCACGACGTGAAAACAAAATGGCCCCTAAAACGTTCCAGAAGCAACATTCGACATGCACCCACAAGTCCATGCGGCGGTATCATTTAAGACAAATTGGCATCGAACAAGGTCAATCGTCGGCGAAATCATTGTCAAACAGTTTCTCTGTATCAATATCAAGTGAGAATGAAGGCAATGATTGTGCCAAGTTGATTTTTACCTCAAAAAAGCATGCACATGTTGGGCTAGTCGCTTGTGATGAAAAATGTCAGTCAAAGAAAGATCGACATGCCAAAGAACCAAAGTCATTAAAACATTGTCCTAAAATTACTCTGATAATAAATAGTTGTTCATAGTTGCCAAGGTTTCAGATAGCTTATGTGTGACGTTTTCATAATTTCCGTGTAATTATGAGTGACATTCAATGACAAAGAGTAACACTTTCTCGCAAGCAACATCAAGCAATGAAGAAGAGGTAAACATATTAATATCAGAAATTACACACACTTGAGCAACTCTAGGAAGATCGTTAAACTGCTACAAAGCACCAGAAATGATCATACCTGGCAAGTTTTCAGAATGCTTATGTGTGACATTTCTTAGTATTGTGTACGTATGAGTGACATTCAGGCACAGTATTCCAGGGATTTCTTGTCCAACTCAATGGTGCTCACTTTATTAACCTCAGAGAAGGATGAGGACAGCCAGCCCTGTTGGAACCCGAAGCCTGATCTGCAGATCGCAGTGATGCTCCCGGCTCGCTGCCTATGTCGCCTACCAACTTTGTAGTCTGAAATGTCAGGTGTATCCTTCATGAGGTCTGAGGTGTATGACTGACTGCTTAATACCCCCAATAGGCGGCCATGGAACTTCTATAGCATATGAGATTGTGCTCTCTCCAATTAAATGTTATTTGATTCATTGTGTTATTATACACTGCAGTGACAACTTGAAGTTGCTGGTGGTTATACTATTTACTGTCTGTTCTTCTGACCTTCAGAGCCAAGCAGCATGACTGTCTGGCGTGTCAGCAACTCAGTGAAAGAAATCAAGCTGGCTGCCAGTGACCCCTCCCCTGGCAGGTATTCTACCTCGGTCCAGGCTGAGGCCAACTGTCCTCTACTCCTGTCGGCCCCTGCAACCGGTCAGTGAACGTGACGGTGACGACCAGTCAGTGGCTGCAGCACTCACTCTCCTTTAGCCCAGAAATAATTTGCAGGCAGGCGGCGGCCATAAATGTAATAATTTTATCCCCACAGCGCAGGCGGCCCAACCAGGCAGGTGCAAGCAACAGTGGCAGCCAGCCAAGCAGCATAATTGCCGCCGCGGCACCGCCCACAAACCAGTGAGCAGCCGGCCAGCCAGCCCACCTCGGCGTCCTTGCAAAGTAACTCCCTACGCTCCGGCAGTCAGCAGGACGTGACCCTCCCGGCGCCACGGCCAGAAACACTCAACCTGACTGGGGCAGGCCCCGATTGTCTCTGTAATAGCTATTGGGCACTACCCGGACGTCCATGACATCATGCTGGTGCAGAGCAAGAATATCGACGGGGAAATGTCGACATACATAAATAGCGAGGTAAGAATATCGTTTGTTTTACATATCGATGTAAACAATATCTATGTAAAAAATATCGATTAGTTAGTTGTGTAAAAATATCGAGAGTGTTAAATATGATGTTAAAAATAAGGATGTAAAAAATATCGATGTAAATATATGGATTTTATGTTTATGATGTGAATTTTATTTAGTTGTTTTATAGTTATTTTATGTTATATTTTCAAATTTCTACTGTTTGTACGGAAAAAATGAATGACATTTTTATATTGCTAATTTTAGGAGCGGGATGGTGAGTTGATAGGCAAAAAGGGTGGGCAGTAATTTAAAATTGTTATTTTTTTTTTTTTTATCAAAAACTTTTATTGAGCAATAAAATAAGAGTTACAAAGATGGGCCTACAACCACACGGGCTGGCCGCTAATAGCAACGCACAACATAAGTAGCGAACGATCATTCCCGTGGCCGGGCACAAGGAAGGTACCAATTATTGCTCGAAGCATAGGACAGGACATAACAATTTTTATATTATTCATAAAAACAACAAACTCTAAACAAGGCGAATGCACAGTAATCAAGTCAGCCCAGGAGGCGGAGGGGAAAGCAACTAATCAGGAAGACAAAAGCAAAGCAATGAAACTCGGCATGGCCGGGGGGGGGGGGGCCAGCGGGGAGGGCAGGAAAATCCTAAAACCATATGAAAAATTTTCGGGAACGTCAGCCTAGGGAGATAGGGTCACATCTGGAGTGTCAACCAAGGGAGGGGCACAAATATCTCCACGATATGCATTCCATTGACCCCAAATCTTCGTCCACGCCCTGGGTCTGCCCCTAGCCACATAGACGGTCTTCTCTCGGAACATGGACCAGTCCATGTTATCCTCCCACACCGAAACTTCGGGAGGTCTGGATGCGCCCCAAAGTTGCGCAATGTCCCGCTTCGCGACCATGTATCCCAAGGTCGCCCATCTGGTCTGGGCCACAGAATAGTCGGTGGGTTCCCACACGTTCAACAGGCATCGTCGGGCCTCAGGCCGCAGGGTAATACCAGTCACAACAGTCATCACCGCAAGCACATCAATTCAGTAGGCTGCTACCACCGGGCACTCCCAAAGAATATGCAGAAATGTGGCACTCATCCCACAACCACGCTTACATAAACCATCCGGGGAAAAACCCATCACAACCAGACGCGGACCAGTTACATACACCCGGTGGAGGATCTTAAGTTGAACCAAACGGAGACGGGCGGGGATGGCGACCTCTTTCGGAGAAGAGAGTGCCGACTGCCAATCCTCGTCATCCAAGTCCAATCCGTCACCGACCCAAACCTCCCTAAGTCGGACCAATAAGTCAGCACGATTATTAATCAGTTTCTTGTAGATAAGGGAGATAGTGCTATCGGGCATGTGTCCATCCAGTATACGATCCTCAAGGGGAGAGGACTCGGGCAGGGTCACATCAGGAGTCAGAACTGAGGCCAGGGCATGCCGGACCTGCAAATACCGAAAAAACTCTCTATCACTCAAGTCATATTCTGCCTTAAGGGCCTGGAAAGACTTCACTCTACCCTGCACACAGACGTCACCTACTTTACATATCCCAATCATATCCCAGCGGTCAAAGCCCTTAGTAGACCAGAGACACCCCAAACGTTCAGAAGCATAAAGCGGGGTCGCCATTGTCAGTCGGTTCTCCCATCCCAAACTCACATTCGCGGCGCGCCACACATTGACTGCGATCCTGGACGGGCCCACAAGATGGCGCCCGGCCGATCTGGAATAAAGCGCTCTATTAAAATCCCCTCCCGGCAGCTGGAGTCTATCCATCTCAAAGGCCGGATCTCGACCCGGGGAATACAGTGCGTGATTAATGGCAGACAGCTGGGCAGCCCAATAATATCTCTTGATATCGGGGAGCGCCATGCCCCCGTCATACCAAGGGATAGTAAGTTTCGCAAGAGCGATACGTGGACGCCCGTCCCAGATCAGTTGCCTTTGAAGACTCTCGATCTCCCGGAAATAGGTAGCGGGAATGTCGTCATAAGAATTTTGAAGCGCGTATAGGAATCGCGGCAAAGACATCATTTTAAAAAGGGCAGCCCTGCCCAGAGGAAACAGGGGTAGCTTACGCCAACGGGCCACATCCAGTCGCAGTCTAAGAAGCGGGGGGAGGAGGTTACGCTCGAACCGGAGTGAGGAGTCCAGCGTAATAAAAATCCCCAAATACTTGAAGCCAGATTGGACAACCTGGATAGGAAACCTGTCCGGTAATGGGGGCAAAACACCCGAAAGAACATATACACAGGACTTAGCCCAGTTAATAACCAGACCCGAGTTAGCACCGAACGAAGTAAGAACGTCGAATAAGACATTTAAAGATTTACGCGGGGAGGTAAGATACAAAAGAATGTCATCCGCATAAAGCGAGACGCGGTCTTCAAAATCCGGTGACCAACGGATCCCTTTGAGTGAAGGTTCCCATCGAAGCCACGCAGCCAATGGTTCCAGAGCAAGCGCGAAAAGCAACGGAGACAGGGGGCATCCCTGACGGGTCCCCCTACCAAGACAGAAGGGGATAGAAACTTGACCGTTTACCACTACCTGTGCCAAGGGTTCGGCGTATAACAACTTCACCCAACCAATAAACTCAGGACCAAAACCGAATTTCTCAAGAGCTGCCCAAAGATAGGGCCACTCTACCGTGTCAAAGGCCATCGAGGCGTCCAGCGAAGCCAAAATGGCCGGCTCCGTCAGAAGCCCCGCCCTCGCAACAGCGCCATGGAGACGACGTAGGTTAAGAGCCGTGTTGCGATGTGGGATAAATCCGGACTGATCTGGATGAACCAAGCCACTAATGACCGTCAAGAGGCGGGTTGCCAGGAGCTTAGCCAGGACCTTGGGTTCAACATTCAACAGGGAAATGGGCCTGTAAGACGAACAAAGGTCCCGAGGTTTACCTTCTTTGGGAATAACAACTATCGTAGCCAAACGCTGATCATATGGGAGAATACCCCGTTCGCGGGATTCCAAAAACATGGTACGAAGATAGGGCGCCACCCTGTCAGGACGTAGCTTGTACAATTCAATTGGCAATCCATTCGGGCCCAAAGCTTTGCCCGATCGGAGTGAGCGAATGGCCATCGCTATCTCGTCCGTAGTAAAAGGGGACTCCAAAGATACTCGGTCTAAATCGGAAACACTGGGCAGAGCTATATCACGCAACAAAAGGCGAGAGTCATCAACATCCCGTTCAGACACAGGGGTATAAATCGCACGAAAATAATCCGCAAAACATTCAACTATTCCAACTGGGTCTGTCACTCCCACGCCACTCGAAGTCTGAATCACAGGCACCACACGATTCGCCCTCTCTGTCTTATCCAACCATGCCAGTAATTTACCCGCTTTGTCCCCCACATCATACAAACGACCCTGTTGCTCCCGAAACATCAGTTTAGCCGCATCTGTGACCAAAGACTTATAAGCAAATTGTTTCAGACCCAGGGCGTGGAGTTTAGCAGATGTAACATTCGATTCTAGGTCAGCCTCTATCTCAGCAATCTCCCTCTCAAGGTCTACCACCTCCCGATTCCTCGCCCTTTTGGCTTCGGCAATAAGGGAAAGGGCCTGTCCGCGAATCACTGTCTTAAAGGCCTCCCACAGGGATACAGCCGAGGAGACGGAACCCTCGTTGTCTAAAAAATAATTGTCCAAAGACTTAATCAAGAGATTGCGGGTCTCGGGGGAGGTGAGGTACCATGGGCTGATAGGAGCCACCCGGCCCGCCACCTCCACTCCCACCTCAAAACAAAGCCAGAGCGGGGAATGATCAGAGATGCCCCGAGGGAGGTGCCTAATCTCACGAACCGCTGGCGACTGTGCCGCAGGCATCAGGAAATAATCCAGTCTAGACAGACTCCCATGGGCCCCAGAGTGGAAAGTGTATTGAAGCTGAGTAGGATGCATAAGTCTCCAGCAATCCACCAAGCCGAACGTATCCAGAAACCCACCCAGCCACTGTTGGGCCAAAGGGGTGTCCCTAGGGGGGTGACGATCCTGTAGACCGGAGAGCACAGTATTAAAGTCACCTGCCATGAAGAGAGTACTATCAGGGAGGTTCAATAACACACGGCCCAAATCGGAAAAGGTAGAGGTCTGTAGACCGGGGGGCACATAAACGGCAAACATGGAAAGGGTTCGACCCTCATAGCGACCCACGAGGACGGCGTAACGCCCCCGATCATCAAGGACCACATCATCAATAGCTAGGGGGAGGGAAGCC
Organism: Lissotriton helveticus; assembly: GCF_964261635.1. Taxonomy (NCBI): domain Eukaryota; kingdom Metazoa; phylum Chordata; class Amphibia; order Caudata; family Salamandridae; genus Lissotriton; species Lissotriton helveticus. The sequence continues at coordinate 1,550,555,471 of NC_136059.1, forward strand.
CGAACAAGGATACCCACCCCCCTGGAACCCGTGGTAAACCCCGAATGTGCGGCGAGGCGATAGCCCCACCTATTCATTGCACGACATGTATTGCCTACCAAATGAGTCTCCTGTAGAAAAACAATATCTGGAGACAAACGTCGTATACATCGCAACACCACACCCCGCTTAATACGATCCCCCAGACCATTAACATTCCACGAAATAAACCTCAACCCGCTACCCCCCATCCCATACAGCAACGCCGCAACCCCCCTCCAATGAGCATGACATCAAAAACATCATTAGCAAGATAGAATCGCCTTGAGAACACAACACACAAACATCAAACTTCCCATCCACCCACCCCCCAACAATCGAGAAAACACCCCCCACCCTGCACCCCTGCAAGAAGCTAAAAAGCCACCCCAACATGCAGTGTGCCTGTCGCCCAAGAACCTCCATTCTACAAAAAGACCCCGGAGGAGGAAAGGCTCTGACCCACCCGCCACCCCAACAAGAAAAATAACAAAGAAAACACTCAGACAGCAGAGGCACTTAGGCATAGAATCCCAGAAGAAGTTACTTTACACGAGGACCCGGGCATAAATAAACAGTTCAGCTCTCTACACCACCCTCAGCACCACCCGGGTGGGCGGCGGACTCAGCCGTAGGAGGTCGGTCCGGCAGGGAGTCCAGCCAGTCATTCACAGAATCAGGCCGATCAAAGAAGAAGGTTCGTTCATTGTACTCAACTCGCAGCCTGGTCGGAAAAAGCATAGCGTAGCGCAGTCCCATGTCCCGGAGACGCTTCTTGACTCCACGGAAGCCCATACGCTGTTTCTGCACCTGTTGAGAAAAGTCCGGATAAAAGTTCACCGTGGCATTCTCAAAGGCCACCGGGCCCTTCACACGCGATGCCTGCAGGATAGCGTCCAGATCCCTATAGTGGAAGAGTTTCGCAACAATAGGCCTCGGCGGGGCGCCAGGCTTACCCTGGCCTCCCGGAACACGATGGGCACGCTCCACTGCAAAGAACTTACTCAGCCCAGACGGAGAGAGGTAGTTCAGGATCAGGTCCTCAACCAGGAGATCAACAGAGTGCGGCTCTGGATTCTCCGGAACGCCAACCACACGCACATTACAGCGACGTGCCCTGTTCTCAAAGTCCTCCAAGCGCCGGGTCATGAACTCGTTCACCCTACGGAGATTGCCAATCTCTGTCTGTATCTCCGAGACGTCTGCCGTGAGGCTGGATGACTTGAGATCCAATGACTTCACCTTCTCATTGGTTTTAGATAGGTCGGCCCGAATCAAGTTCACATCAATGGCCACGGTGTCGATTTTGTGGGCCAAAGCTTCATATTGTTGACCTATCGTTTCCTTCATGCCAGAAATGGCGCCCATGATGTCCTGCAAGGACGGTTCCGTTGATGCGTCCACGATGTGGTCAACCGCACTTGGGCCAGGCAGGGCGGCTCCGGGGGACCCCTTCGCATGGGTGTAGCGGTCCATAACGTTAGACTGGACCGGGCCCCCGCGCAGGGGCGTCTTGGTCTTTCGTGTCTCTCGGTCCCCTCTGCCCGCCATGTCGGAAACCGCGTCACCAGGAGACTCACTCGACCCGATGGAAATGGCCACAGGAGAGTAGGGCGTCGGGACCAAAAGGCCGCTGCAAGGGTACCCCTAAGAGAGGACCAGCCTGAAAGGAGAATAAGTCAGCCAAAGGCCCGACAGCCGTACCGTGTGCCGGAACCAGCCCAGGCCAGACGCCCCTGCCAGATGTCTCAGTCTGAGGCAGAATCGAAACCGAAACTTAAGAGGGGGATCCACAAGTCCAATCCCCCTGCCGTTGTTGTTCAACTCCGAGACGGCCAGAGAGCCTCACCCAGTCCCGGGCGCACCCCAAGGGCGGACCCCGAAAGTTCGAATCGCCGTATCTTCGGCGCCCCGGGTCCAAATCAAATTCCAAAAATCACAGGAAGATCAGCCCAGCGTCCTCTACATAAATCCTCGTGAAGACTCAGGATATGTTCAGGATATCCCAAGCTCCTCCTCAAAATTGTTATTTTTAATGTATTAAATGTAAACAATTTGTAAATATTTTAGGAGCAGGATGTTGGGTTTATAGGGGATAAGGGTGGGTAGTAATTTAAAAATGTTGCATGAAATGTATTAAATTGCTTAAATTTGTATATATTTTAGGAGCAGGATGTTGGTGTTTCAGGGGATATGGGTGGGTAGTAATTTAAAAATGTTGTGTCACAATTTTAATAATAATAATATAAATTTAGAGAAAAAAAAATTGAAATTAAAAATGTATAATTTTAAATTAGAAATTATACATTTTATGAAAATATGTTTTTAAATTGTAAATAATAATTTGTTATTAAAAAAATAATCAAATCTGTAAATTGTGTATAATTTACAATATTTGAATTAAAAAAATGAAAAATATGGTAATTAATTAATTTCATATTTGAATGTTAAAAATGTAGGGGCTCATTAGGATGGCGGGCAGATGGCCACTGCCCATATTCTGGTGGCGATCCGCCTGCCATTCTCCACCGCCCGCCTAACATTTCCCCCAGCCATATTACGATAGCGGTGGGGACCCAGGCAGATGGAAAGACCGTCTGCCGGTTTTCTGCCAGAGGGCAAACTGCCTGATTGCCTACCGGTCGGAAAATGCCAGCAATATGGTGCCATCCATATTAGAATGATGGCGGTGATTCACCTTTCCATGGCGGAGACTCTGCCATGGAAAGGCCAGGAAACTTTTCTTTGGGGGCCCGTTGCGGGCCCCCAGGGGGTTTGGGGGTGGGTGGCTGCACTTGGGGGGTACCCATGTTACCCCCGACATTTGCATGCACAAGGTGGCAGGCACCGGGCAGTGCCTGTCACCTTGTGCATGCAAATGCACATCGTGCATTTCCAGCATTGTGGCGGGGATATTTATTTAATTATTAACGAAATAGTTTAATATAAAAAATATATATTTTAAATTTGAAACAATACTACTAAGAATAAAGAATTTTATATTTGTATTTTCATTTAATATGTTTTTAATTTAAATGTAGAAAGACATTTTCTATTCATTTCTTATATGTTGTTTTAAGGGTATATATTTTTCAATACTGTAAATGAAAGAGTGTATATTCAACATTTATTGTTTATAGTTTACATGGATTTGGAATTAGAATAGGAAAATATTATGATTTAATATCCAGCATTTCGCCTGAGTTTCATTGGATTTGGAGTTAGAATAGTAAATTATTATGGTTTAATATCCAGCACTTTTCCAAAGTTTCATTGAATTTGGAGTTAGAATAGTAAATGATTATGGTTTAATATCCAACATTTATCCTGAGTTTCATTGGATTTGGAGTTAGAATAGTACATTATTATGGTTTCCCATCCAGCACTTTCCCTGAGTTTCATTGGCTTTGGAGTTAGAATAGTAAATTATTATGGTTTATTATCCAGCACTTTCAATGAGTTTCATTGGATTTGAGTTAGAATAGTACACTATTATGGTTTACCATCCAGCACTTTCCCTGAGTTTCATTGGATTAGGAGTTAGAATAGTATATTATTATGGTTTAATATCCAACACTTTCTCTGAGTTTCATTGGAGTTTGAGTTAGAATAGTAAATTATTATGGTTTAATATCAAGCACTTTCCCTGAGTTTCATTGGATTTGGAGTTATAATAATAAATTATTATGGTTTACCATCCAGCAGTTTCCCTGAGTTTAATTGGATTTGGAGTTAGAATAGTAAAGTATTATTGTTTCATATCCAGCTCTTTCCCTGAGTTTTATTGGATTTGGAGTTTTTTTAGTGTTTTCTTTTAGTCCTCATTCTGCCAATTTACTTGCTGGCTATACTCATATCCTTCTCTGGTGGACCAGGGCAGGTTAGGGTCATTCAAATCAAGAGAGAAAAGCTGTTTCCAATTCCACCCTTCCCGAAAGTGCCCACAGGACCGACAGCTCAACATTGGCTTAATCATTGGACCACATATTTTTGGATCCAGTCCACCAACTTAAGCCATACTTTCTCTTTACTACTAGATCACACAATAGGTCCTGCTTACTTATATATATATAATACTTTTTTTCCATTCCAGAAAGTTCGGTGGAAGATTTGCCATCCATGATCTACTAATCTCTCTTCTCCCTAAAAGAATTACATAGAAAACAAATCTTGCGTCTAATCTACTAATATTGATGATGCTATCATGCCATATTCCAAGAAAGACCAGGGCGGGACTGACCTTCACAATGATGCCTGTAACTTCAGTTAGAAATTGGCACACCTCAAACCAAAACTTCTCAATTTCAGGGCATGTAAGAAACATGTGAATGTCATCAGCTACGGAATCTTTGCATCTTGGGCATTCATAATGTGTGCCAACATTTTTTTCTAGTCTCTCCGGGGACCAATATACCGTATACACAGTGAAGAGGTGGTTTCGCTTTAAGTAAGCAGGTTTAACACTTTCTCTCAGCAATGCAAAAGAGGCCAACCACGCTTCCCTCAAATCAATATTCAAGATTTCCTCCCCCCAAAGCCTCTGAATATCTCTTTGTAAATCATCTTATTCATTGATCAGAAATTGATACCACATTGCTATCTCCTTCTTGATATTACCAGTTTTAATCGCTTGAGCTAACCAGATGTCATCCTCCTCTTCACTCCAGTTTTGATATCCCCACCATGCAGCGAGCTGATAGTATTTACACCTAGTTAAATTTCCCCTCGTAATTAAATTTAGAGTTTCCCAACTAACTAGCTCGGTTCCCGTCTTCAAAACCCCCCTGGAAGAAATACCCGAAACCTTTAATGGGAGACTAAGTGAATCAGTTAAACACTCCGGTGTCCCTATGGACCCCCAAATCAGGGCCCTAGATGAATAATATGGAATTCCTAACTTTTTCCGAATATGAACCCATGCATTCAAAACATCCAATAAAATCTTCAACCTTACTTTTTTGAAGAACTTCGGGTCTCCGAACTTAAACAGAAATTGATCTTGGCCCTCCCTTAGTTCTCCAAGCATGGCCCCAAACAGACTGCCTATAGCAGAACTGTCAACCCTTTTTAAAAGCATCCTACGATTCTTTAAAAAGAAAGCATACCCATACGACATCAAATCCGCTAAAGCCAGCCCGCCCTTCTCCAATCTCCTCCTCAGTCTCTTCCAAGATATGCGTGAACCCTTGGAGGCCCAAATAAAGCTTCCTAGCGCTCCTTGGAGTTTAGCAATTTTTGTTCTATCAAACAATAATAGTATCGAATTAAAAAGAAATGTTATTTTAGGTGAAATAATCATTTTGATAAGATTTACCCTACCATACAAATTTAGCGAAAGATTTGCCCATCTAACCAGCAATTTCTCTACTTCATGCCTAATCTTTTCCCAATTAGCCTTAGTGACTTCCGCCAATTTCTGCGTAATTATAACGCCAAGATAGCGCATATTCAATTTTGCCTGTAACTGTTGAACTGCTTGATTCCATTCCATAATTTTGGTCTTATTTATATTCACTCTGTATCCTGAAACCCTTCAAAATGCTTCGGCTTTAGCCATTAATATGGGGATAGACACTTGCGGATTCAGGTTATAAAGTAAAAGATCTTCTGCATAAAGCACTAACTTAATCTCAAGATTCCCATATCTAAACGGAATGATAGCGGGATCTTGTCTAATCCATGCCGCTAATTTTCCAATATACATATTGAACAAAAGTGGAGACAGGGGACATCCCCGCCTGGTTCCTCCTAGTATATTGACCCAATCGGTTAGCTCCCCATTAACCAAGACCTTAGCTCTTGGTGATTTATACAAAAGTTGTACGGCCTTTATTAAATTAAGAGGGAATCAAAATAGCTTTAAAACTTCCGGCATCTACTGCCACCAACGTTACCGGAAGATTATAGGTTTCCACCAAATCTATCACTCCCAATATTTGGAAGGTTAGTTCATTAAGCTGCCTTCCAGGAATAAAACCTTTCTGGTCTTCATGTATTATGTTTTTAATAATCTTTGTGATTCTGATGGCCAAAATCCCCGCAAACACCTTATAGTCCATGTTTAACAAAGATATGGCCTTATAGGAGTCCACCACTAGGGGGTCCTTATTGGGTTTCAATATCAATGTTACTGTTGGCTCAGCCCAACTTACAGGAGGATCTTCCCCCTTTCTTAGTATTAAATTAAAAAGTACCCTGAGCTCTGGTACCACCTCATCTAAGAGGTAAAGATACATCTCGGTTGGAAGGCCATCCGGCCCTGCAGCTTTCCCTCTAGCTATTTTCCTGAACTGTTGTCAGATCTCCTCTTCTGTTATATCCACTGATAATGCTACCTTCTGATCTTCGCTCAGCTTTAGGAGTTCAATTGCCTTAAAAAAAACCTTCAATATTATCCCTTCCAGGGGAGGTATCCTCCTGATACAGTTTACACATGTGTCTAGAGTCCTCCAACCCAATTTTAACATTATTATCCAATATATCCCCTGTCGTATGATCTCTCAGACATTTTATTTGATTACGCACTCTATCAGTCTTTGCTTTCAATGCCAACAGGGCACTACTTTTCTCCCCATAGGCGAAATGCTGCAGTTTACTAACCTTCCTTTTATCCGTTAATATTTTATCCAAGGCACCTTGATACTCTGATTGCAACAGTTCTAGTTGTTTCCTAAGAGACGCCACATTACTAGAGCTCTCAAGAGAAGCTTTTTGTACATCCTGCTCTTCATTCTTAATAGTTTCTAAAATCCTTTCTTCTTGATGCCTCACACTATGTTTTTACCTGCCATAATACCTGTACCAATAGCTCTCAAAAGGGCCTTAACCCCTTCGACGCTCATGACGAGCTGGGCTCGTCATGAGGTAGCCTCCTGCTACGCTGATGACGAGCCCAGCTCGTCATGATACATGCGATACCGCAAATCTCAGCGTACGGGCGGAATTCCGCCCGCACGCATGCGGTTAAAAGAGTCCCAGATAATTTGAGGTGTAGCTGACCCCTTATTGGCTTCAAAAAATATCACTGTCTCTTCTTTCATTTTATAGATCACCCCGTCATCCAGCAAAATTGTCCTATCCATCTGGTTATATCCCTCTTATTGGGGGTTTGTAACGATAGGAGGACCATCAAATGATCCGACAATATCGCAGGTACATGCTTTATCATTTGAACCCCGGATGCCAGCTTGTAATTAAATAAAAAATAATCGATTCTGGAGTGATGGCCGTACTTTTTACTAAAAAAGGTAAAATCCCTCTTATGCCTCCAAATATCGATTAAGTTTAACTCTCTAATCATATTTTTAAGGACTGCCATAGTTTTTAGTGGCATGACGTATTTAGCTTTGGAGGTTCTATCCAACGTTTTGTTTAACACTAAATTGAAATATCCTCCAATTACCACTGGGATGTTAAAAGACATTAAGATGATTCCAATTTGATTAGTGCATCCGGGTTATCTTCATTGGGCCCATAATAGCTAACTACAATTACAGATGTTCCTTGTATTTGTATCTTAGCTAGGGCCCACCTCCCAGAAGAATCTGTCTGCTGACTTTCTATTATGATACCTGCATTATTTCTTATAAGGATGGCCACCCCCCACGTGCGTGTTGCTGCTTTGATCTGAACAAACGTTGTCTTGTACCAAGGACCATTTTTTAAAAGCATTCACACATTCGTATTTTGTTAGATGCATCTCTTGTAACAGTATAACGTTCGCCTCAGATCTCTTCACAAATTCCATTACTCGATCTAACTTTTTTGCAGACCTCAAACCATTTACATTCCAGGATACAAAGTGGACTAAATCCTTCATCATATATCTAACCTTAGGCCTCTACCAATACCTTCTAAGTCACTCTTATATCGACCAACCCTTAGTATACCAGCACTGGTACACAAGCCTACATACGTTTATAAGGACCACCCATCGAATATCAGAACAAGGACTATATTTTTTATTTTTCTCCCACATGCTCCCACATACCCGTGCCCTACCCACCACCCCCTCTGGGGAACCCCCCACCCTATCTCTTAAGGCAAAAGGCCTTTGAGGTCTCACCATGTAAATAGAGAGAGAATCCATTAGCAATTGTTAGGAAAATATATGAATGAAAATATTATACGTTGTATATTCCTATACATGTTCCTTTACATTTATAACCAATTGTGTATTTCTTACCTATATTGTGCCCAACTATTTAACATTGTGGATTTCCTAAATACATCTATACACATCTATATACATTGACTATCACTATTTTGGGTTTTCCATCTGTTTTAGTAAATCATCAACCTCCATAGGGTCTCTAATCACATGCATTTTATTATGCCACATTATCTTAAGCATGGCAGGAAATTTCATCTGGACTTGGCCCCCCCTGGAACGCAACTCATTCATTTTGGAGCCCAGCTCCCACTGTCGCTGAGAGGTTCTTTTGCCCAAGTCTGAACGTATTTGATACGTGACATCCCCATATTTTAGCTCTCGTTCTTTTAACGCTCGCCCCAGCACCAACTCCTTAATCGAGAAAGTTAAGAAGTTTACTAAAATTCTCCTTGGGGTCTTTCTCCCTGAATGAAGTCTATATGGGTCTCTATGAACCTTTTGGAGTTCTTTATCCCAGTCAATATCACTCCTATCCTGGAGCAATTCTCCCAAGAGTTTACATACAAAGCCCTTAATGTCCGAGCCTTCTGCGTTTTCGTACAGTCCCAGAATTCGAACATTATTTTGTCTAGCATGAAGTTCCAACCTTTCCAGATCCTCTTGTAAGGTCTTACTCTCTTCTCTAAGGATCGCTATTTCCTTGGAATTCCCTGCTATAGCCTCGCCCAACGCCTTCGCGCCCTCCTCCAATGCTGTTGTACGCTGCGTGATCCCATCAACCTTTTGCCCAAGGATCCCACATTTCTCCTGTATAGCCTTCTGATTTTACCCCGAGGTTTCAAACCTTGGACTTCATGTTCTGTCTTAACTTCAGTAAGAGCTCTGTCACCTGAGTTGTCAGGGGGGCCTCCCCCAAAACCCCATGGTCGATCCTCACCCCTTCTTCATTGATTCCTGTCAGCCCCTCCCTGCTAGACCCTTCCTCTTGCACAACTTGTAAAAGAAGCATAGATTTAGGCGCAGACTTAGACATCGGGGTAGACGTGGTAAAGGTCTGTGCAGGAGTACTCAGAGCCCCTGGGGTGCTAGATATGATTTCTTCCAGGCTCGCTGTCCCAGTCCCCATAAGAGGAGAAAAACGATTCTCCAAACTCATTGGCTCACTCAACTCATTCTGCCCTGCCTGTGGAATGAAGACACCGGCCCCCTTCCCTCTAGCGCCAAGAGCCTTCCCAGCCCTTGCTGGACCAACCACTAGCTCCATGATTTTGAAATACAACTGAAGCGAGGGTGGTGGTTTAGACAGTAAAGCTGCTGCCTCTTTTTTACACTTTCTCACTCTACCTCCTTTAGGAGGATTCCTAACAGGAGTTATGGCTTGGGGAGTACTAGCTTGTATAGCAGTAGGACTTTTATTCTCTTGCACAGAACCAAAAGATATCTACTCCTTCGAGTTAAGAGAGGCTGTGCCCCTTTGCAAGATTCTTCAAGAGCGCCAGAATCCCCAAGACCACTAAGCACGTTCAGTGCCTTTAGTGCTAATTGCCCCTGCCCCAGGACTTGTTCCGTATCAGCTCCTTCTACTCGTTTTACTATCTCTGGTCCAGCAGTGCTCAAGACAGTAAGAGGTGAGTCCCTTGATATAGGGTCCTTCTCTTTCTCCATCCACTCCTGAATTGCAATAGGCCTTGAAATCAGCTCATGTAATATTATTGCGGGAAAAGGAGCTCCCAGAGCCCCCGTCATCCACCTCCTTTCAACATTATGGGGACACCGATCTTCCACTCCGCTCCTCTATATGTACAATGTAACCTCCCTATTGCCTTCTGTGCAGTCTTCACAGAAGCGGCTTGGGGGTGGAGTTGCGTCCTGCTAAAAGCAAACAGGTACTAGTGCCCATACGTATGGAAGAACAATACGAAAAGGAGGGGTAACTACAATTTCAACCCAGAGAGTCCTGCCAAAGGCCAGCTAAAAATCACAGGAATCGCAAGGAGCATATGGGTTTTTCCTCACAGCAATCCTCATTAAGCAGCCGCCTGAACCGGGCACCCCGGGAGGCGGAGTTACGTCCCTGTTAGAATCAGCCGAGTGCCGAGGCTCAACAGCAAACGATACACAAAACACCAATACACTGAACACCACTTAGTCAGGGCAGTCTCGGGCAGTCAGGGCAGTCTCGGCCGAGGATACCCATCTCTCCCACCACCTCGCCTTACTTTATAGCGGCATGAATCTGCGAAGTCCGTAGGATCACTCTCCTACCACAAGGCGTTCCTCCCGACCGGCGCTAGAAAGTCACCATTGTTCCCCAACAAAGTGACTCAGAGCTATTGGAATTGGAGTTGAATAGTAAATTGTTATGGTTAAATATCCACCACTTTCCCTGAGTTTCATTGGATTGGAAGTTAGAATAGTAAATTATTATGGTTTAATATCCAGCACTTTCCCTGAGTTTGGGTCATTTGTGAAGACGGAACCTCCCTGAGTTTCATTGGATTTGGAGTTAGAATAGTACATTATTATGGTTTAATATCCAGCACTTTCCCTGAGTTTTATTGGATTTGGAGTTGAATAGTAAATTATTAGGGTTTAATATTGAGCACTTTCCCTGAGTTTCATTGGTTTTGAAGTTATAATAATACATTATTATGGTTTACCATCCAGTACTTTCCCTGAGTTTAATTGGATTTGGAGTTAGAATAGTAAATTATTATGGTTTACCACCCAGCACTTTTCCTGAGTTTCTTTGGATTTGGAGTCAGAATAGTAAATTATTATGGTTTAATATCCAGCACTTTCCCTGAGTTTAATTGGATTTGGAGATAGAATAGTAAATTATTATGGTTTCCCATCCAGCACTTTTTCTGAGTTTTATTGGATTTAGAGTTAGAATAGTAAATTATTATTGTTTAATATTCAGCCCTTTCCCTGAGTTTAATTGGATTTGAGTTAGAATAGTAAATTATTATGGTTCAATATCCAGCACTTTCCCTGAGTTTATTTTTATTTGGAGTTAGAATAGTAAATTATGATGGTTTACTATCCAGCACTTTCCCTGAGTTTTTATTGCATTTGGAGTTAGAATAGTAAATTATTATTGTTTACCATCCAGCATTTTCCTATATGTTTTTTGGAGTTGCAGTTAGAATAGTAAATTATGGCATTTAAAATATTTGTACAATGTTTTACAATACTGAAAAAATAATACACCTTGTTATGTTTTTTTCATATTTTATTAATATATTGTAACATTTATTTAGACATGTTTAACAAATGATATTGTATTACATTGATGTACAAATGTATTTAATAGTTGTTAAACATTTTACTTTTTTTGGTATACACATATAATGGTAAAGTAAAATAGTATAATTTTTACATTGATATACAGTATCTTTTGTATTGTTTAATATTTTTTAATGCAGAAATTTAAATATTTGTCACCAACTTTTATTACATTTTTATATTATGATTTATAAAAGTGCAGTAGCTCGAATATTTATACATTGTACATTTTTTACATTATGTTTTATTATATAGCATATTATATTATATATATATTATATTTTATTTTAATAAAATAAAATGTACACTTTTTCATTTATAATATGAAAAAGACATATTTTTTAACATTTTTATATTAGGAAATAAAGAGTGTATGTAATAAAGATATGTTTTATTATACAGTAATTATTATATTACACTTTTTTGTAAGAAAATAATTAATGTATAATTAAAAAATTTCATATGTATATGTTAAACATTTAAAAAATGATATAATAAATTTTTATACATTTTTAAAGCATTTTTTATTATTTTCCATTCATTCCTATGGGGAATTAGTCCTATTTTTGTTTTAATTATGCTGCCATTTTGTTTTCCTTTCTTCACTTTTTGAACTATCTACTTTGTTGTTGGGGTCATTTTTTAAGACGGAAACTCACGGTTGGGAGCTGCTTTGTCTATGTTCCAGTAAGTTTACTTTTATTACTTTTAAGTTAGTTTTAAGGTAGTGTTAAGTTAGTGGTAGTGTTAATGTCTTTGTAAAAGTGTCATTTAACCGCTTTTATGAAAGTTACGTATTATTTAGGTAGGTTAGTAATTTTTCTGATTTATTTACTATCGAACGGTATTACAATGCAATGTTTTACTCATTATTTTACTATGTGTGTTTATATTTATTATATGTTGTTATTCCGATTTGTGGGTTTATATATTTGTTATGGGTGGGTGTTGTTTGCTTTTATTTCCAGGTTCGGGCTTTGGTGAACAGATGGAATTGTCCACACGTTTTTTAATTTTTTTAAATAAAGGAAATAGTTGTTTTTTGTTTTAAAATAAGTTGCTATATATTTCCTTTTTTTGATCGAGTTGTTGGAGAGTTTTTTACAGTTACATATTTTCAGGTTTTTATGGTTTCGTTATCGAGAGGACTGCTGCGTTGGATTTTTTTTCTACAGTTGTATTGTTCCATTTTTTGGGGTATTTCGTTACTACATGGATTATTGTTGCCTTGGACTGTTTCATCTATTTCGAGGATATTCTATAGCTACACAATCGTGAGTTGTTTTTAATATTATTGAGGGTGGGCCATGTATATTTGTGAACTTTATTTTTTTATTAGTTATATTATGTCATATGATATTAAGTTAAATAGAAAATTTCATGACATAATTTAACTAATATAAAAATAAAAATACTTGTGTGTTTGATATGCTTTTAATGTTTGCTATTTGTTTTACATTAAAGAATAGATTTTGCTATTAGGTCTATGTATTCTAGACCATGGATATTTGGATACATTCTTGTTTTTTGCTGGAGTTATTCGTACATATTAATTGTTTGTTTACTCAGTTTTGGTCCTATTTTGGTTAGAGATTGTTCCAGTCTGAGCTCTTGGCAATTTTGTTCTTTTTTTATTGACTGTATAAGTTTGTGCAGTGTTGGTTGCCCTCTCCCTTATTGTGGCCTGGAAGGCATTATCCCATCCTTCTACTGCGTTATTCGTTTTTGCTTTTTGTGCAATGGTGCTGGCAGCCTGGCGTAGACATTCCACCAGGGAATATGAAATTTTGGTGGTCTACGGTGACCTGAACGATGCAACCTCCCCACCCCGGTGACCTAAAAGTAATCCAACAAGTGAGGTAATTTTTTCATTAATTCGGTAGAAAGGACTAACAATTAACAAGTTAAATTAATAATAATTTGCTACTTCTGTTGTTGGCACATATGCTAGTGCAATTCATTTTTTTATTTGATATGCATAGTTGCTGTTAGTAGAGTACTCAATACTTAAGGTAGATTTTTGGAGGTGTCGCCACATACTTTGATTAAAGTGGTAGTAACACCCTTGGATTGCAGTATGTGGGTATATTTTCAGAATAGCTTGTATCATAGCTAGTTCTAAATCTATTATTATCCTTCGGGGGTAATAATTATTAGTTAATTCTTTTATTGTTGTTAATAGTTAAATATAGGTAGGTTTATTTTTATTTGGCAGCAATGCATAAATGAAGGGAATATTGGTTTCCAGAAATTTACCATGAATGGTGTAAAGTTGGTAAAGTGATTTTGGGCACACTTTAAAAGTTCCATCCATCATCCATGTTTCACAGTGTTTGAATTTTTGCAAGTCATTATTAGTTGCAAAAACAAGAATTTTTTAACATTACTTTGGTTGTCATACATCAAGAATGTTTCCTCTTTGTGGGTAATAGTATATTCACGTAGTATGTCAATTTCCTGAAATGTTTGAGGGTGGGTGGAGTTGGATCAGAAGCTCTTTTAGTTTTAGCTATTAATCGTTTCAGGTTGGGGATAGAGGGCAATTGTCTTGTGACATGTTCTGGTACTTTTGTCAACACATTTTTCAAGATTTCAGTGCTTGTCTGTTGGGAGCCTGTGCTTGCTTCTCGAATTGTTTCTAAGGCTTCCCTTACTTCTAATTCTGTCACATTGGGTGGATGGTTGTGCTCTCTCACATTCACAATGTTGTTATCTATAGTTGTAGCTCGACCATAACATGCAGTTGAATAGTATTTGCTACATTTCCAATGTGTTTTATTATCTTTTACCTTTTCTTGGGTGTAGGTATAACCCATGTAGCTAAGCATTAATTTTCCCTTTTGCGATGTAATAAAGCTTGCTCCTTCAGCCATTTCTAGGGTATATCTGTGAAGATATGTACATGTGTGTTGAGTAAATATGCTTTGGTCATATATACATTTGTTTGCTTTATTAGTAATTTAAAGAAAATACTTACATCATTGTTCTTTCTGTTTTGTTGATGGCTTTATTTGTTGTTTTTTGAGTTTCACAGTTGTAATTTCTGTAGATGGGGTAGAAAATTGTTTATGTTAATTATATTGGAGATTATTTTTAGTTTCTTTGTCGTAATAATTTATTTACAGTAAAAGTATACTTATGAATTTAATTTGGGGGATGTTCTTTGGTAGATGTAGTTTGTTGAAGCTGTGATGGAAAATGTTTAAATTAGTTTTGTTTTATCTTATTAAGCTAGTAACAAAATTAGACAATTTTATTTTATTTCTAGGTAAAGTTTGTTTTTTAAACGTTCGTGATTTTTATCTAGTAGAATTAGATAAGGTACTTAATCACATTTACAATTTGGTGGGCGTGCGTGGAATAACAGAGTACAAAAGATAAAAAATTGTTTTTACTTGCGTTCCTTTAATTTTATTCAGTATCAAAAAAAGCTTTAGATTCCAGCCAACGAGTTTCATTCTCCATCGAAGAACTTCATCAGGGCTGAAAGAATACAGAGACCATAATCAGAATCAAAAAATACAAATTAACACATAGATGAAGAGAGGAAAAAATTACTGTACACAAAACAACATTAATATCGACACATAAATATATACATCTGAATGCTTGAGGACAATCACAGGGAACACAATTCCACCAAAGGATTTCTTAAAAGACAGTCACAACCTTTAAAAATATACATATAGACATTGATTTGTAAACCATCATGAAAGAAGGGGGTGAAGAAAAGGGGGTTATCTAAAAAATAGGAATATAACAACATGCGAATTTAAAAAGATCTCCATGGATACAATTGTTTTGATATCAACAAAGTTATGCCACATATTATGGCAAGGATGTAGTAGAGCATTGGTACGTGATCCTTGCACGACTCATATTTGAACCATGAGGATTATAAATAATTAAATAACGCCACTTAACAGGAAGAAATCTCACCAAACATTATAGTACCATCTAATAATACATAGATACTAGTATTCCACTTCACACATGTGGAAGAATTGGGAAAAAGAGACAAGTAAAAAACAAACATATATAAACATATAGATAATCTAAACAGTACATTTTATAAAAGAGAAAAACATGAATCACAAAACATCATATCTACAAAACAACTTGCGTATAGAGTGGTCATACTCAAGATAATATGTTACATTTCTTATGCAACATGGATCATGTCATAAATAACAAAGACAAGTGATGTTGACGGTCAGGGAGGGTAGAAACAAGACATTATATTTAAATAGTGGATACAAAATTAAACCATCGTGGCACTCATATCGAATCCTAAACAAGAGGAAAAAAAGGATTGCACAACACTAAGGGCCCCATTAGGATGACGGGCGGAAAACCACCCGACCGCCATGGAGGCGGGAAACAACCACCCGCCAGGACTGTAGAGAAACCGTCGGTCAAATTAGGAACAATCGCCCAAAAAAATGACCGCAGCGGTAGCGGGCTAACCAAAACCGCCCGACGCGGGCGGTGACGTCCACAAAACGACCGTGGCGGTCGGAAACGCCGCGGAAAAGCTACAACCTGCCGCAAGCATAGCGGAGACTCCGCACTGGAAATTAGTATATCCCTGATGGTCCCCAGTACGATCCGCTGTTTCCGACCGCGGCAGTCGCATACAGGAGTGAATGTGAGAGACAGCGAAAGAGCTGCATCATAACCACCGCAGCGGACGATACATGAAAAACATGGCGGACGATGCAAAAACACCGCCGCAATTCCAAACATTGCACAAACCAAAGTGCCCCCCAAATACACAACCAAATGAAAAGGAAAAATGCCCAACAGAAACATACGATTCCCAGGACAACCTCCACAACACACCTGATAGCAAAATCCCATGTGGACACACCCACACAGCTGTGTATAAAACCAGCCCCTTCACTGACCAAAATCCTTTGCGACACTCCAGAAGAGAAGGGCATCCACCAGATCTGACAGGAGAGGCAAGAGAACACAGCACATCCACCACCACCACCACCATCACACCAGCATCAACAATCCCCCAGCACATAACACACCTCACACAAATACACCAGACCCACCACCCACACCAATGCACCCACAAACACCACACACCATGGCATCACAGAAAATGCCCAAATTCACAGAGGGTGAGTTGACAGTCATGGTAAATGAGATAGTAAGAGTGGAACCACACTGTTTGGTAGCCTGGTCCAACAGACACCATTAGCCACAAGGACTCAAATGTGGGAAAGGATAGTACAAAGGGTCAATGCAGTAGGGTCCACCCCGCGATCCAAGAAGGAGATCATGAAGCGGTGGCATGATCTCAAGAGGGTTGTCAAAGAGAGGATGAGAAAGAATTGGGAGCTGGCTAACCGGACTGGCAGTGGCCTTCCCATCCCACAGAAAACATTCACACCATGGGAGGAGAAGGTGCTTGCCATACTGCATCCTGAGAGTCTCACAGGAGTTTTCGGGGGAGTAGAGGCTGGTAAGTACAAACAAATGTCAACCAAAACACTGATATGTACTGTTTTGCACATCCAAAAACACACAACACACCAGACAAATCACATCCATCTTCACTACACACCCACAAAAACCTGTCTCACAGATCCAATAGACACCCACTCCCATGTACCCTAAATGTAGCTATTAATATAACCATGGGAGCATGAGCACAGTCAGCCTGCACTACTACTCCCACCATGCCCCTGTCCCACACCCCAGCAGCATGGAGCACTCCCTCCCTCCCACAAGCACTTTGAAGCTATTGCAGTACACCAAACAAACTTACAGTTAGGTAGCCATCTTCACTGGGAGGCCTGAATGTGGGAGGGAGGCCTGTACTCTTACTCCCACCATCAATCAATCAATCAGATTTATATAGCGCGCTACTCACCCGCTAGGGTCTCAAGGTGCTGGGGGGGAGGGGTCTGTTACTGCTCGAAAAGCCAGGTCTTGAGTTGCTTCCTGAAGGAAAGATGGTCCTGGGTCAGCCGTAGATGGATGGGGAGGGAGTTCCATGTCTTGGCCGCCAGGTAGGAGAAGGATCTTCCTCCGGCGGTGGCTCTGCGAATGCGTGGTACGGTGGCGAGGGCGAGGCTGGTCGATCGCAGCTGGCGGGTGGGCGTGTAGAAAGTGAGGCGGTTGTTGAGGTACTTGGGGCCCAGGTCGTGGAGAGCCTTGTGTGCATGGGTGGGGAGCCTGAACGTGATCCTCTTGCTGACGGGGAGCCAGTGCAGGTCTCTCAGGTAGGCAGAGATGTGGTTGTGGCAGGGGATGTCCAGGACGAGTCGTGCGGAGGCGTTCTGTATGCATTGGAGTCTTTTCTGTAGTTTGGCTTTGGTTCCAGCGTAGAGGGTGTTCCCGTAGTCCAGTCGGCTGGTGACGAGGGCCTGGATGACCGTCTTCCTGGTTTCGGTGGGGATCCAACAAAAGATCTTTCGGAGCATGCGCAGGGTGTTGAAACAGGATGATGAGACAGCGTTGACTTGTTTGGTCATCGAGAGGGAGGAGCCCAGGATGAAGCCCAGGTTTCGTGCGTGGTCCGTTGGCTTGGGGGTGGTGCCCAGGGCAGGGGGCCACCAGGAGTCATCCCAGGCGGAGGGGGATGATCCCAGGATGAGGACTTCCGTCTTGTCTGAGTTCAGTTTCAGGCGGCTGTCCTTCATCCATTTGGCGACGTCTTTCATTCCTTCATGTAGGCTGGCTCTGGCGGTGGCGGGGTCGTTGGAGAGGGAGAGGATCAGCTGGGTGTCGTCGGCGTAGGAAATGATGTTAAGGTTGTGTTGGCGTGCAATGGCTGCGAGGGGGCTCATGTAGACGTTGAAGAGGGTGGGGCTGAGCGAGGATCCTTGAGGTACGCCGCAGATGACTTCGGGGGCCGCGGATCGGAACGGGGGGAGGCGGACTCTCTGGGTTCTTCCGGCGAGGAACGAGAAGATCCACTCCAGTGCCTTCTTTTGGATTCCGGTGTTGCTGAGGTGCTGTATTAGTGTGCGGTGGCAAACTGTGTCGAATGCTGCAGAGAGGTCCAGGAGGATGAGGGCAGCTGTTTCCCCGTTGTCGAGCAGGGATCTGATGTCGTTGGTGGCTGCGATGAGGGCGGTCTCGGTGCTGTGGTTGGCTCGGAAACCGGACTGTGAACGGTCGAGGGATCCGTTCGTCTCGAGGAAGGCGGCGAACTGTTTGTTGACGGTTTTCTCGATGACTTTGGCAGGAAAAGGGAGGAGCGAGATGGGGCGGAAGTTCTTGAGGTCGGTGGGGTCCGCTGTCGGTTTCTTCAGGAGAGCGCTGAGCTCGGCATGCTTCCAGCTCTCCGGGAAGGTGGCGGTGGTGAAGAAGATGTTGATGGTGTTCCGGAGTTGGGGTGCGATGATGGAGTCGGCCTTGTTGAAGACGTGGTGGGGGCAGGGGTCGGTTGGGGATCCGTAGTGGATGGTGTTCATCATGCGGGTGGTGTCTTCGGTGCTGACCAGGGTCCAGTTGCAGAGGGTGGTGGTGGGGGGCGTTGGTTCGGTGGTTGGGTGTGTGGTCTGTGCGCCAAAGCTGTTGTGTATGTCGGTGATCCTGCGGTGGAAGAACGAGGCGAGTGAGTCGCAGAGGTCTTGCGAGGGTGTGATGCCGTTGTTTGCGGCGCTGGGGTTGGAGAGCTCTTTGACGATGCTGAAGAGTTCCTTGCTGTTGTGGGTGTTGTTGTCCAGTCATTCTTTGAATGTTGTCCTTTTGGTGGTGCGGATCAGCTGGTGGTGTATGTGGTGTATGCGGGTGGCGTTCTTGAGGGCTGTCATGTTTCCTGTGGTTTGTTCGTGACGGCAGGCTTTTTGGAGGGTGCGGCAGTTTTTCTTGGAGGTTTTGAGTTCGTTGGTGAACCACGAGGCTTTCTTGCTGCCGGGTCTGCTGGGTGGGTTCTTCAGAGGTGCGAGGTCATCGGCGCAGTTGGTGAGCCACTGTGTGAAGTTGCGGGCTGCTTAGTTGGGGTCCGTTGTGTTGGCAGGAGGGTTCTGGCTGAGGGAGGTGGTGAGCTGGTCGGTGGTGGTCTTGCTCCAGCTCCTGCGGGGAACCTGTTGCGGGTGGTGGTGGGTCATGGTTCTCCTGAAGTTGAAGTGGACGCAGCTATGATCAGTCCAATGAAGTCCGGTGGACTGGCTGAAGGAGATGTGCTTGCTGGAGGAGAAGACGGGGTCAAGCGTGTGGCCGGCGTAGTGGGTGGGGGTGTTCACCAGTTGCTTGAGTCCGAGGTTGTCCAGCAGGGTGCTGGTGTTGCTGTCATTGTTGTTCTCCAGGTGGAAGTTGAGGTCCCCTAGGAGGATGTAGTCTGAGGAGGTGAGGGCGTGCGGGCTGATGAAGTCTGCGATGGCTTCGCTGAATTGTGTGCGTGGTCCCGGGGGTCTGTAGATGAGAGTGCCTCTGAGGGTGGTCTTGGGGTCGGTGTGTATCTGAAAGTGAAGGTGCTCGGCGGCGGTGAGGGTGTCGTCCGTCGGAGTTGGTCGTGACGCGGATGGTGTTTCTGTGGACAATGGCGATGCCTCCTCCGGTCTGGTTGACGTGGTCCTTCCGGGTGATCTTGTATCCGTCCGGGATGGCTATGGCGATGTCGGGCGCTGAGGAGGCGTTTATCCAGGTTTCCGTGAGGAAGGTGACGTCTGGTGATGTTGTGTCGAGCAGTTTCCAGAGTTTGACGGCGTGTCTGTGGACGGAGCGGGTGTTGAGCAGGATGCACTTGTGGTGGTTGTTGCTGGAGCCTGCCCTTTCGGGTGCGGTGCAGGTCCGGAGTCAGGTGAAATGGCAGGCTTGGCAGGTGAAGGGTCCATGGGTGCGTTGGGGGTGGCAGGTGGGGTTCCAACCGGGTTTGAGTGTGTTGAGGGTGGCGGCGTCGTAGGTCCGTCGTGTGGGCTGGCAGCATCGGGGGCCAGGGGTCCTGGCGCTCAGCGCGGTCCAGGCGCGGACAGGCGCAGACGGGCTTACCTTTGGCTGCGCGTACGCACGGTCCCCGCCATATATGGCGAAGTGGGAGGGAGAAGCAGCTGGGAGGCTGGAGCGGGGTGGCGAATGGGGACTGGGGGAGAGGGAAGGGGGTGGGGCAGCAGAGGAGCGGTGGCGGTGAGCGGGGGGGACAAGGGTGGGAAAAAACAGACACAGAGGGATCGGCGGGAAAAACAGACACAGGAAGTGGCGAGGGGGCAAGCCTGAGGGCGGGAGCCCAGGCAGCAGGAGGCAGCAGGAGGCAGCGGCGAGAAGGCAGCAGCGGTGACCAGGGCACACGGGGGCCGTGCGGTGAGTGGGGTGACCGGGTGACCATGCCCCCTGTCCCACACCCCTGCAAGATGAAGCCCTCCCCTCACCACCCAGGAGCACATGGAAGCCATTGCATTGTTCACCCTCACCTTACAGGTAGATAGCCATCTTCCCTGGGCTGGCTGTTTGTGGGTGGGAGCACTGCATCACTACACACAGCACCAATTGCATGCAATGCATTGATACCTGACAATGAGGCACCGTATTGCACTTACAAAAAATAGTGAAGAACAGTCAATTGTGTAGTGTACAGACAGTGGATGACACACAGCTAACAAAATTCTTACACAGTGCACAACACTGACCATTCCCCATCTAATCCACAGGTGACCAAGGACTCACTGCTGAGGACGACAACAATGACCAGCACAGCCAGTCTCCACCCCGGTACATGGACTCTCGGATGTAGACTCCAGGATTCTCTGGACGATGAGCTCCAGGCTGGCCCATCTGGTGTGCCAAGGAGCAACAGGTCCCAGGCCCCCATCCTCCCCACCACCACGTCTGCTGCAACAACTGCACAGCAGAGCCCTGCAGTTACGTACTGTGCCTCCATCACCGCCACCACCACCACCACCACCAGTGCCACCTGCAGTACCCTCCCTGTCCAGGGGATGACCAGCCCACACCAACAACTGTGGACGGCAGAGAGAGTGTGCGTGGACCCACAGTGGTGAGGCAACAGGTCCGTTGCAGCATCGCAGGTGGGAGGGCCAGGGTCACCCCAGACCTCAGGAGGTTGGGATACCATCCCTAGACCACTTCACCAGAATCATTGGGGCCTAAGAACAGGTCCAGGGACAAAGTGGCCGGTCTGAAGAACTATTACGCGAGCTCATCCTGCTGATAAGGTCCATCGACACCCGCATGGGACAAATGGTGGACCTCATGGGCCAGCAAGTGGCGTTACTTAGGGACAGGCCTGCATCCCAAACAACACCTCAGCCCCCCTCTGCTGTGCTGCGGGATGACAATGCACCATCCTCCCCTGTGGTCACAGAGAGAGGTGAGTCCTCAGAGGCCGCTGGCCATGCAGCAGGGTCCACCCGGCTAAGCGACCAAGGGGGCGTCCAAAGAAGAGCCTGGGAGGCTCTGGAGGCAAAGCACTAGCCAAACGCCAGTCACGGAGCCAGCCCTGATGGCAACCCTCTTCCCCACTGCATTGACTGTTTGGACTGTCCTTCCCCACACTGCCTTGTGAATGGCACATGTCTGTTGGACTGGGTCACCACATCCATGCGGTGTCTACTCTTACATCTCATTTACCTTGACTGTCAACTCACTGCTCCATCACCACCTTCATGAAGATCTGCCTGTGGAGCCACAACAGAACAACAGTCACTGGTTTGAGTGTGGCATCACAGACAGTACACTACACCAACCATCTACAGGAGTCAACAGGCAGACAACACAATGTGCAACAAGTGTCAACAAACTGAGTCCCGTATATGTTCACAGATGAAATGTCACTGCCACATTTCCACACACAGGTGACTTTACATGTGCCTGTCTGTACCATCCGTACATAGCCCTTCACGACCACAGCAATCACACCATACATAGTACAAGTTGTTCCTCGTCACCCACCTTTAAGTGAAGTAGTGGGTGATGAGCTGTTGACGCATGTCAACTCCTTCCTCCTCTCCACTGTCCTCATTACTGGATTCAGGTCCATGGGCAGGCGGGGGCCTTGGGTACTCATCATCATCCAGGAGCAGGGGAATCCCCTTGTGAATGGCCATGTTGTGGAGCATACAGCATGCCACAACAATCTTACAGAGCTTCCCAGGCGTGTAAGACAATGCACCTCCAGTCCTGTCAAGGCAGCGGAATCTTGACTTGAGCAGCCCAAAAGTCCACTCAATGACACGACTGGTCCTGCCATGGGCCTCATTGTACCTGATATCAGCCGGGGTCCTGGGATTACATAGTGGGCTCAGCAGCTATGGACGGCTGGGATATGCAGAGTCACCTAGAAATGACAAACACACATTGCAATGTTGCACGGGCAGAGGGCAGCAGGTCACACACACAGCATGCAATATTACTAGGCATACTCATCCACAGTCAAAGCACGCTCGGGAAGCAGATTTGCCATCATCCGGGGCACAGTGCTGTTCCTCAGGATGTACGAGTCATGGGCCGAGCCGGGGAATCTGGCACACACATGCGAAATGGTCATGTCTGCCAGGCACACCGCCTGCACATTGATCGAGTGATAATGTTTTTGATTGAGAAAAATGTGCTCACTCGCCTGTGGTGGCACCAGACCGACACATGTGCAATCAATTGCAGCAACAACATGGGGGATGTTCCCAAGCGGATAGAAGTCTCCCTTCACAACGGCCAATTCTGCTCCCCTGGGGAAATGTATGTATCTGTCCTTATAGATCATCATGGATGCAAGAACAACCCCTCAGCACCAGGCTGAACATGGGTTGAGACATCCCTGCAGCGCTGGCCACGGTCTCCTGGAAGGAACCACTTGCAAAATCATGGAGGGCTGCCATCACTTTGCACGCTGGTGAGAAAGCTGTTGGGTAGTGGCAACGAGTCTGCAGATGGGGCTCCAACAGATCACAAAGGGTCTTCAGGGTGGGTCCGTTGAGGCAGAATTTGCGAATGATCGCAACATCCTCCATGTCCTCCAGCAGTCTCAAGTGACGTAGGAGATTAGGCCTCCTCCTAGTTGAGATGAAAATGGACACATGTCAATGACAACCATCATGAGATGGCCAAAGCACATCCCATTAAGGATGTCACAGAAAAACAAAGACTGCCCTGAGAAATGCGTGACACACCAGGTTACTTGGGTGGACGTTTGAGCCACACAGAGGGCACACCTCTCCATTTACCATACACAAGTGCCTCAAACAACACATAGGTCAATGTGAATGCACACGTACTAAACCCCACATTTCACATATGCACGCCTTGCAGCGTACCATCCAGCCAATGTGGATAAAATGAACATGACTGTCTCATACTCATCTGCTGTACCTGTCACACCTCAATGCATCATGTAAACTTGGCACACTTCCACAACACAATGATCACAGTAGTTCACGGACTGTCAATTGTGTGTATGAGCAGACATAAAAGCACAAGTAAGTAACAACATCATACAGTGAGACAAGCCTTGCCACGGTCATCACTGACCCACAACACATTGTTGAGTCCACTTCAACACTGTCACGCATCATCAACCATCAAATGCATAATTGACATGACAGGGACTACAGACCAATGTATGTCACACATACCCAACCATGGCACATGCAGGCACCTGTGGATCCAATGGAATAATGGCATTGTGTGCACGATGATGTGCCCTTCACCATGTTCCCACTGTGTACGTGTTCAACTGTTCCTGATGGACATTGCCATTGCATGCCACCCTACTCATGGTAGCTACCGCCTGGCCACGGCGGTGTGTCACCAGCACCACCCCTTACACTAGTGCGGTAGTCATTGGCATGGAAACATGCCCAAATGGTGGTGGGCATGCCCCGCCACCCTACTCGCAGTAGCTACCGCCTGGCCACGGCGGTGTGTCACCAGCACCACCCCTTACACAAGTGGGGTATTCATTGGCATGGAGACATGGGAAGATGGCCGTGGGCATGCTCTGCCACCCTACTTGCGGTAGCTACCGCCTGGCCACAGCGGTGTGTCAGCAGAACCAGCCCTTACACAAGTGCGGTAGTCATTGGCATGGCGACATGCCCAAATGGTGGTGGGCATGCTCTGCCACCCTACTTGTGGTAGCTACCGCCTGGCCATGGCAGTGTGTCACCAGCACCACCTCTTACATAAGTGCGGTAGTCATTGTAATGGAGACATGAGAAGATGGCAGTGGGCATGCTCTGCCACCCTACTCGTGGTAGCTACTGCCTGGCCACGGCGGTGTGTCACCAGAACCACCCCTTACACAAGTGCGGTAGTCATTGGCATGGCGACATGCCCAAATGGCAGTGGGCATGCCCAGCCACCCTACTCGCGGTAGGTACCGCCTGGCCACAGTGGTGTGTCACCAGCACCACCCCTTACACAAGTGCGGTAGTCATTGGCATGGAGACATGCCCAAATGGCGGTGGGCATGTGCCGCCACCCTACTCGTGGTAGCTACCGCCTGGCCACGGCTTTGTGTCACCAGCACCACCCCTTACACAAGTGCGGTAGTCAGTCATTGGCATGGAGACATGCCCAAATGGAGGTGGGCATGCTCCACCGCCCTACTCGCGGTAGCTACCGCCTCACCACGGTGGTGTGTCACTAGCACCACCCCTTACAAAAGTGTGATAGTCATTGGCATGGAGACATGACCATATGGCGGTGGGCATGCCCCGCCACCCTACTCGCGGTAACTATGGCCTGGCTACGGCGGTGTGGAGCATTGCCTACAGCCAATGGGAGCGATGATTGCGGTGGCATGATGCAGTTTTGAAAATCGCGGAAGGTGTGCTCCGCCATCGCGGAGGCGGTCAGTGGATGCTTTTGAAAGAGCCAGACCTGGACAACCAATTGTTGCAGCTTGGCACCTATGAAACAATCCCAGGGGGCTATAAATCTGTGGGAGTGAGCCTTACATTTCCACTGCTCACAGAGCCTGCTGCCTGGGACCCTCTCCTGCTGCTGCCTACAGAGCCTGCTGCCTGGGACCCCTCACCACCCACTTCCAGTACAGGTGTTCCATGTCCACAGGGATGGCAAGGACAGAGAAGATCCGTGCTAGTCCATTCACAAGCGAGGAGCTGGAGGTCCTGGTGGACGAGGTGCTCGCACAGTACCCAAGGCTGTATGGTGCCCCTAATGTTGTGATAAGTCATTGTAAAGGGAGGTGTAGGGCAGGGGGGGCAGACATGTAGGTGTACTGCTGCAGTATATGCCTGAGGGTGTGGGGTTGTTTATTTATTTATTTATTTATTTATTTGTGCATTTTTATATAGCGCGGACTTTACCCGAAGGTGTCAGAGCGCTTCACAATAGGAACAGAACTGGTACATGAGAACATTACAAGTGAACCAAATAAAAAGGCAAACGTTACATTAAATGAAGCAAAAATGACAATCGTGAGCCAGCAAAATACAAGAGGTAGCAAACGGTGCATTACAAAAGTGACAATCGTGAACCAATAAAATAAAAGAGGTAGCAAACGGTGCAATACAGGAGGAAAAAGTGACGTGTGCAAGTTACAAAAGCGTACAAGGTAAACATAAAGCTATAATACTGCAATATATGGAGGGCACTCAAGCACAAGAACAAATAAGAAGGGAATGGTGGCACTTGTGCAGGTAAACAATTGTAGGAGGTAGAAAACAGTGTGTTACAAGAGAAAGTGACGGGTGCAGGTTACACATGAGTACTAAGCACAGGTAGAAAGATAGTACTGCTCAATATGGCAGACTCTCAGTTGTGTCATACACTGACAAACATGCTGTCTCTAGGGCGAAGGAGTGTGTGAGTCCCAATGTCACGGTTTTCCCTGCCTGCAGTTGTATGTCTGAGAGGAGTGTGTTATATTGTCAACCATACAGAGCCACAGGAGGTTGGACATGCAGGTTCCAGGACAGTAATTGCTCGGCTGATTTTCTCTGGGTGCCCCTTTTGTCCGACTCAGTGTGAACCCAGAGGCTATACCCAGTGCCCGCACACCAAGACGAGATCACATCACTGCACTTACTGTGCCCTTACTCTTGTTCATTTACACTGAAATAAAAATATGCACCATCTCAGCCCTGTATAATTGCACACAACCACACTTGTGTAGATGGATATTTTGTTGGTGAGTCTATGTACCCCGATGCCACACACATTATATACACATAAGTTCACAGAAAATGCTCATTGAATGCTGCCCAGTCATGTACACCGTGATTCTACGCACAGACACAGGTCGATATGTGATGTATGTAGTGGCCAGACATGCATAGGACTGTAGATGTGTGCAAGCCACAGAGGGGGTTCAGTACAGTCATCCTGCATGTGTGTGAGATTATCAGGGACCCTGTACGCCCTCATAAATGCATGCAATCACTTCTGCTTGGCCCATGCAGAGTGCCCTTGTGAGGTGTACCCCAGTTTGGGATGGAGGGAGATTACATTTGGTAATGAGTCTGTGCCTTGCTACTGTACTGATAGATGTTGGTACATGACACTATGTCACTGGTCATTTCCCCTTCTTTTCTCCCATGCCTGTAGCTCAAGGTACACCAGCATAAGGCCGTGTGGAGGGCCATTGCAGCAAAGGTGCAAGCCCTGGGGGTATCTAACCGACGACGCACCCACTGGCACAAGAGGTGGGATGACATCAGCCGGCTGGCAAAGAGCATGGCAGAGATGACCTTGGGGCTGCTACCACGCACTGGGCGTTTAGCACGGCGCAGCATGACACCACTGATGGGCCACATATTAGCAGTGACTCATCCTGAGCTGGATGCACGTCTGAAGGAGCATCGGCAGCAAGGCAGGGGTGAGTTTTTGGGGAGGGTGACTTTGGCTGGGAGCGGATGCATGTGTACAGGGCCTGTGGCAGCGGTGGCCCATGTGATGTTCATGGGGTGGTGGTGGGCTGTGTCATGTGAGTGGCTGCTGGGATGGGTGCCAGTGTCATGCATTGGCCCAAACTGGCCTTACACAGGTGATCCCCCCTGCTGTGCATTCCCATAGCCAGATGTGTTAGTATCTACATGGTCATTCAGCATTGGGATAATGTGGGGAATCTATTAGGGGGTGAACAGCAGTGTCCACTATCTGATGGTGACTTCATGTATGCCTACTTTGCATGCACTATGATCGTTGAGGCCCACACATCTGACAACAATGTGCCCCAGAGTACCACATGGTGTTTGGTATGGGCTACTTGCCATTGTGGACTGTCATGTCCTAATAGGTGTGTGTGTTGTCTCCTCCTGTTCCCTCAAGGTCTTTCAGTGGTAATAAGTGGTGTCCCCACATCATGTCCCTAGGTGTGGGCAGAGCAAGTTGTATGTCTGCTACACTTCATCCACGGGCAGGGTGTTGTGCTGTGTGACCTTAACATGGCTTAGTCATGGCAGATATTCAGGGTTACAGGCACTGTTGTGGTCTATGTAGTGTGTTGTTGCAATGTGATTGCAGGGTGTCGTGGTCACCATGTTGATTTGGGAATCTCCTGTGCTGCATTGATTGAATTACTTTGTCCTGCTGATTACACTAACACAACCCTGCATCTCTCTCTCATGCAGAATCGCCAGTGGACAACGGAGGAACAGGAACCGGAAACCAGTGGTGGCGAGAGTAGCACTACAGCTGCACCAGAGCCCAGTGACACAGAGCTCACCAGCACATCTGAGGGGGACCGGAGTATGCGCGAGGAATCCCTGCCTGAGACAGAAAGTACTATATCATCTGATGCCAGCGGTGATGCATCCATGTTGGCTGGCACAGGGAATGGGTACTCTGCATCATCTTCCACCACACAGCGGCCAGTGGCCAGCCTCCCAATCATTTCCTCTGGTGCTGCCAGTGTCTGTGTCAGTAAGAGGGGACGAGTTAGATTCACACCTGGCTCCGCTGAGCCTGCACCTGTCCCCCTGCTGTCCTCAGTGCTGAGTCTGTAGAGCTCCTGCGCCAGCTTTGTGTGGGCCAGACAGCCCTGCTCAATGCCTTCAGTGACCATGACAAAAAATTAGGCCAGGGGGTTACCTACATGGAGGGCATATACTCTGACATGGGTGGGCTACACCGTACAGTCCAGGCTTTGTCGTCCACAGTGACGTCTGCCCTTCAACAGGCACATACTCCCATTCCTGCTCCAGTGCCTTTGTCCACCCCCCAGTCAGTGGCCACATCGGATGATAGTGACCACGGTTCGCATGCGTCACAGTCACGATACAGCACAAGAAACACCCAGCAGAAACAACCCAAGCGGGGCCGCCCACAGACACCATCCGACAGAAGAGCAGAGCCACCCCAGAATGCAAAGACAAGAGCCCATCAGGAAAGAGCAAGGCCGAAAAAGCAGACATCAGGCTCACATGCCTCAGAGGCATTGCCAGCGAAGGACTCTCCTGTCCCTAAAACTTAACGCAGAGCTAGGCGTGCAGTGTCTATGCCCACTGAGGAGGTGTTGTATGGCAAGGGTACACCTAGGAAGAGCTCAGGGCCACATTCCCCCGCCACATCAACTCCAATTCCAAGCCCAGTGAAGCAGGTGAAGGAGGGCACTGTAGGGGCTACCCCTGGCAAACAGACAAAGGAGGGCACTGTAGGGGCTACCCCTGGCAAACAGGCAAAGGAGTGCACTGTAGGGGGGGGCACCTGGCAAACAGGCAGGGGAAGGTGGTCCAGAGGCGTAGCCAGTCAAAGCATTCAGCAAGATCCAGCCCGTCACCAGAGGGAGTGCCAGTGTCTGCACCTGATGCGGGTCTGTTGGTGTGTGTGCCTGTTGTGTCATCACCAGTTTCCATTGATCCCAGTACATGGAAGGCATTTCGAATTCCCAAGAAGTGGAAAGGCACCCCTCAAACCTCTCCCACCCAAACTGTGTCACAGGTCTGCATGACTCCGCCTCCACGTGCCACTACACCACCTGGTCCAAACAGCCCTCCAGCTTGCCAAGCCACTGATAGCTCTACATCACCTGGGCCTCTCTCTCCCCAGTCAAGTGGTCCTGCTGTCCCCGACACACAGCCAGCTCCAAGTCAGCCTGACAGGCAAGAGTGAGTGGTAGACCCCCTCATACACCTGTCTCTCATACAGGTGTGTTAGTCCTGCCCATTGGTTACCACCTGGGTGTGTTGCTGGCCATGGATGGGTACAGTCAAACACACTCACTGTGCAGCTTCTCATGTCCTGACTCTTCACGTTGCCATGCCAACTGGCCTTTTCATTCTCTGCTGTTCTGGCCTTGCCTGTGCAGCTTCTCATGTCCTGACTCTGCACTTTGCCATGCCCACTGGCCCTGTTGCGCTGCTGTGTTGTACTCTCACCTGTGCCATGCCCACTGGCCCTGTTGCTCTGCTGTGTTGGAGTCTCACCTGTGCCATGGACACTGGCCCTCTTGCTCTGCTGCGTTGGTGTCCACCTGTGCCATGGACACTGGCCCTGTTGCTCTGCTGTGTTGGAGTCTCCGCTGTGCAGCCTCTCATGTACTTGCTGTGCCACCACCTGCCATGGACACTGGCCCTGTTGCTCTGCTGTGTTGGAGTCTCCCCTGTGCAGACTCTCATGTACTTGCTGTGCCACCTGCCATGGACACTGGCCTTCCTGTTTGGAGTTTGCCTGTGCAGATTATCTTGCATATGATCAGCATTCTGTGCCTTGCTCTTGTCTACTGTTGTTCTACTGTCACATCTATGCAATATGTGAATAAAGACAGTTATTCCTGTTTTCTGTTTGGTCAGTGTCCTTGCTGATTAAAGTTCTTTTGGTGTGTGCATTTGGTTGCCTGTCCCCAATGCTATATGTGTCACTTAAACATTGCCAAGCTCTTTGGCCGCAAGCTCTTTGGTGTGCTCCACACTGCCATTGTGGTTGTGTTTCTCATGCATTGCAGGCACATGGTGCTGTTTATCCTGCTGTATGTCATGGTGTGAGTGCTGTAATGCCATCCCCTATGTGGGTCACTTATGCCTACCCATTGTGGGCCTGCACTCCCTCTATTTGTGTATGGTAAACCCTTACATGTCTACTACTGACATGTAAGTCAGTTCACTTTGATGTCAGCTGTCCCCTTGGTTTACATGTGTGTGTGCCTCCCCATCACTTCATTTGTGACACTGTACTTTGTGGTGCAGTTCTTGGGCCAAGAGTGATGTTCCACTCAGGACATTGCCCCAATAGTTTATGTGTGGTGTTCTTGTGCTATTAATCAGTAAGGATTGCTCATGCGCACTTCAGCTGTGTGTGCTGCCCAATGCTGTGGTCAAGAGGGTTCTGCTCTTGTATCCCATAGTGGTGCATCTGTTGTTGTTGTGTTGGATGTATGTGTGTTGGCTGAGGTATTGCTTCACTTTCTGGGTGTGCTGTTGTGTTTGTGCTGATTTGTGTTGTGTGTTGATGTTGTGTCAGTCATGTCTGTGTGTGACTGTTCTGCTTGGTGTGCACACACTACTTGTTGTGCATACAGTGCTGTGTGTATGTGGCCTTGGCATTGCCTGATGTGCATCCCCTGATGTCCTGTAGTGTTTGTTCATTTTTGATTTCATGTGCATTTGTGGTTGGTTTCATGTGGCAGTGTAGTTCTGTGATGGTGCACTTCTTGTGTGATTTGTGGTATGTTGTGTGTGTTTTGTTCCTGAGTGATGGGGTTGTGCATTCCTGTTGTATCTGTGCTCCCATTGCCTTTCCACAGTTTAGCTGACAGGGTATGTCTGTTTCTGATGGGGTTCTGTGTGTGTTTCTGTTGTGTTTGTGTTTTGCTTTTGGGTAGGCATTTGTTCAGGCATCCCTGTGTGTGTGACTGTTATGTTTGTGGCTACACCCAGGGTTTGTGTTTGTTTGTGTGTGTATGTATTGGCAAGTATTGGCAGGCTTCATTGTGTGTGGCACTGGTGTTGTGTGTTCCTTGTCAGCCACTCCTGCAGTGGCTGTCTCCCTGGTTGTTTGTTGTGTGGTGCAGGGTGTGGATTGTGCTTGCTTGTTGTGGTGCAACGGGGTGCACAGGATGGGCACCTGACCGATGACTTGATGGGGTGTGTTGATGTGTGGTTGGGGGTGGTGTGTCCCTGTGGTCTTTGTGCCCTTCCCATGCCTTGGACTGGCCCAGCCTTCTGCATTGTGCACATGTGTTGACCGCTGCAGTGACATGACCGGGACGTTGCTGCAAGTTCGCATTTATTTGATGTGTGTCCAGGATGCAGTGGGGTGACTTGGTGGCAGGTGGGTCATGTGTGGGTGCCCTTGTGGACGTGTTGTTGCCCCCAGCAGGGTGTCTGTTGTGGTTTTGGACACTGTGTCAGCCCATGTGTTGTGTGTTGTATTTGTGTAGTTGCGTACCTGCTGCGGCATCCGCGGCGGCCCAGTTAATGATAGTGCTGTAGCAGGTACAGCACATGATACACATGTAGAGCTGGGTCCATGGCGGGCGTGACCGGGTGGTGTGGACCGGGTCTCTGCTCTCGCGCTCTGCTGTCGAGTTTCCGCTATCTCTGGTTGGGCGGTGTCTCCGCTGCAGTGCGTCTGCCTGTTTGGGCTATCCTAATTTGTGGAGCGGACGTCATTCCGCACGGCGGAGAGTCTCCATTGGCTCCCACCGCCGCGGTAGCAGGTGCACTTTGATGGCGGTGCACGTCGCTCCGCAGCTGACGGGATTTGACCTATGTTTTGCTATACTAATATGGCGGACGTGTTTCCCGCTGCTTGAGGGCGGAAAAAGGCATTTTTCTGCCCCACCTGCATCGCGGTAGTGTCACCGCCCGCCATCCTAATAGACCCCTAAGTCTCAGTGTAAATAGGACCCCATCTATTCAAAGGGACTCTTAGTATGGTTGTTCAAAGGTGAAAGATGTGGTCTCATCTTAAAGTGGAATTTCACCGATCAAAACCAGACCTAAGGGTATCTGGATCTTCTCAATTCTAGGCAGTGTCTAGGATCCCAGACGTGATATCAATAATATTAGACAGCAATAAAAATAAATATAAATATGAATAACCGATATTAAAAATACAAAAGTATGTCAAAAAACAATAATAAGGATTATAGAGGAAAATACCTAACCAAATTGAGCGACGTGTGTTCAAGAAAGTTATAAGGCTATCTGTAATAGAAGCAGATGATTAAAGTAAACCAGCCTTGATCAGTCCAGTCGTACTAGCATCCTCAGTCTTAACTAATGGGATCTTACTTCCGAAAAGGTCGCAAAAAGGGATGTCACGGACTCGAAGACGTGAGCGTAGATCCTGGGTGAAACCTAATATCTATAGGACAAAGACAGAAAGGAGAATAACTATATCACACGCTTACTGTCTATCCTAAAAAAGAGAAGAGGGGGGCGTGGCCAAGATGGCGGAGTGAGTGGTCGCACTCTCCGTGAGCTCCTCCAAACCTGGGCCCTTAGACCACTAATATTCGCTGATCTCCCCCCACGTTGCTGAAGTTCTGCAACGGGAGGTGGGGGGCACCCAGCGACACTACCCAGAGCACCGACGGACTCCGTGGCCACTGCGGAGGGGCCTCGGAGGCGCGGCCGGGAGCAGCGGCGGCACAGTGCATAGGCCGGAGGTGGAGGCGGGGAACGTCTCGGCACTGTGGTGTTGGTCGAGAGGCGCCTTGGAGCTGCGCGGCCCACCTGGCGGTGAAGGCTGCACCTGCCCGAATTTTCAGCGGGTCCCGGAGGTTTAGGACAACCAGCACCCGGGGGCGGGGAGACTGAGGCACGGGCCCCGGCGTGAGACACTACGCGAGGCCAAGGCTGCGGCCTGTACATCAATCCCTGGTGTTGCTCTGAGGGTGCCCCTCTGTCTGCCGCGACTCACCGAAGGAGGTGGGGAGGATCCGAGCGGCTTCCCTGATGCAGCAGACGATCCCGGCTGCAGTGATGAAGCCCTGACAGGACAATCGGGGATAGCGGCGCCACTGGGCGCGAGAAACTACGCAACGCCGTGGCTGCGGCCTGTGCATCGGGTCCCGGTGTTGCTCTGAGAGTGCCCCCTTGCCTGGCGCGCTTCACCGGACGAGGTGGGGAGGACCCGAACGGCTTCCCTACTGCAGCGGATGACCCTGGCTGCAGTGCAGAAGCCCCGAGAGGATAATTGGGGATAACGGCGGCGCTGGGCTCACGAGCATGGACAGTTGAGGCCTGAGACAGAGCGGATCTCCCTACAGCACAGGCGTACCCCGGCTGCTTGCCTGGCGGTCGATAGGGGGTGCATACGGCGGAGAGCGGGGTGAGGCATACCCGGGTGGGAGAGCCGGCGCTGAGGCAGCACACGGGACCTCGACAACAGACAGGGGGAAGGCTACGATCCCCGCACGGGGTGCCTGGGAGGGCCTGCGGCGGCGACGTGCGGGCCTGCTGGGAGCGGGCCAGCCCTGGACCCGGCGCCGGTGAGCCCCCGGACGACCTCGCCTCTCACTACCCGGCCTGGGGACGGCTGGGCATCGCAACGGCCTGCTCAGAGATAACCCCTTCATATTCGTCTGAGGTGGCGTGGTGGACGGGGAGCGTGGCGCAGATTGAGGACCTTGAGAACCGGTCCCGGAGTAACAACATCCGGGTCCGGGGAATTCCATCCAGAGAAGAGGGGAAGGACGTGGCTGGATACCTGAGAGACTTGTTTAGAGAGATACTGGGAGAGCCGGTCGACTTCCCCATCAGGATAGACAGGGCGCATAGAGTGGGCCTACCGTGTCGGACCACGGCGCCTCCCCCCGATATCCTAGCCTTCCTACCGGACTACCCCCTGAAGGAGCGGATCCTCCGCGAAGCACGAAAGAAGCCATCCTTACGTTTTCGGGGGCACCAGGTGGCCCTCTTCCAGGATTTATCGGCAATCACATTGCAGAAACACAGAGCCTTCAAAATAGCAACTGACTTCCGGGAGCATGACACACAGTACTCCTGGGGCCACCCCTTCCACCTCATCTTCCGATGGAACGGGACTCTGCATCAGCTCCGCTCCCTCCAAGATACCTGCGGGGTGCTGGGAATCACTGCGATGGACGAAGAAGCGCCCACCCCGCGCCGACGACGCATCACTAGAGATGGCTGGCAGACAGTCCCTGGTCGACAGTCCTCTACTTCTTCCGCACGACTCACCCACTATCCGAGCGAAAATGGACAATGCTGTGCGGGAGGTGGCCAGGGACACGGCATCTGGTGACACTGCGCTGACGGCCTGAGAGTACTCCGGGGGGAGATCGACATAGCCTCATCAATAATGCAGGTTTGGGGGTCCGGGGGAGGGGGGGCGGCGGGAGGGTGTGTAGTGGTTGGACATCCACTTCAGTAACTTTCCACAGACTTGTCCGTTGAGGACTGGACTTGGACACTGGGGTTCTGGGGACAGTTGGGGGGTTGGGATGGGGAGGGGGGGTTTTGGGTCAGTTTTGGGGTTGGGCTGGGGAGTGACGGTTGGGGGGTGGGGGTGGAGTGTTGTGGGTGGGGGGCGGGGAGTTGGAAGGGTGGGGGGGTCATCCAGTGCACTATGCAGGTTCTAACAGCTTTGACAGCACTCCTATACCTTGCCTGGTCCAGGTGGGGAATTTACGCTTACGTTTACACCCTTTTCTATGCCTCCCGGCACTTTTAAAGTAGTGACCCTTAACTTCAGGGGCCTCAACAACCCGGTCAAACGGAGGGCGGTATTATCCCTTCTAGAGAGCACTCAGGCTGATGTCTGTCTCCTCCAGGAAACGCACCTACTGTCACGAGACACACATAGATTACGCTCGCATAAATTCCCGACACAGTTTTTCTCCTCTAGCACCACTAAGACGGCGGGGGTTGCAATCCTAGTGGCCAGACACTTTACAGGGGAAATCCTTCACAAACAGGCAGAACATAAAGGCCGACTGCTAGCTTATCGGTTCAGGACTGGGAATATCACTTTTACAGTTGGTTCTTTGTATAGCCCTAATGAACAGCAAGAACGCTTTTTACAATCAGCGCTGGTAGACGTTACTACTTCGCAAGATAGGCACATCATTGTCGGGGGTGACTTTAACATGGTCTTTGACTCGGCCGTGGATAGATCGGTGCAACGCTCCCCGCAGATCGGGGAATTCTCAGCCGGGTGTAAGGCACAGTTAGCGGAAGTGGACCTACACGACCTTTGGCGTCACATGCATCCCACTGACAGGGGGTATTCGTATTACTCCCATGCCCACAAGACATGAGCGAGGCTGGATCATCTCCTGGTCACGACTCCGGTGCGGGCCCTGGTCTCGGCGTCGGACATGAGAGTGCTGTCCTTATCGGATCATGCCCCGGTCTCCGCCACTCTGCGTCTGCCGGCGGTGGCGGGTCCTCCCAGAATATGGCGCCTCAGCGACACTTTGCTACACAGGAAGGTAGTGGTTGACCGCATCGAGGGGGCAATCCGAGAGTATCTGTCCCACAATGACAACCCGGACACCACCCTGGCGACGCGGTGGGTGGCCCTGAAGGCGGTCCTTAGAGGGGAATTCTTGGCCATCTCTTCCACTGAAAATAAAGAACGACAAGCCAAGAGGGACGAACTCACCCTGAGGGCCCGCAAGCTTGAACAGATACACCGTAGGACAGGTGCCCCCAGAATATGGAGACAGCTTAAAGAGGCTAGGAAACTCCTGGCGGCCCTAGATCTGGACCGTGCCGAGTACGCCGCGCTTCGCCTGCGCCATGCATTCTACACCGGGGGGGACCGCTGTGGCAGACTGCTGGCAAACAGGCTCCGAATGGTGCATCAGAGTCACCTAGTGAAAAAGATCTCTGACGCCACGGGGACGGTGGTGACGGAAGATGCCCACATAGCTGAAACGTTTCGCCAATTTTACGTGGATCTATATACCGGAGACCCATTGGATGATACGGCGATGTCCATATACCTGGACTCGGTCACATTGCCCTCTCTGGACCCCTCGCAGGCAGAGCACCTAGAGAGGGACATTCGACCAGAGGAAGTGATTTCCGCCATTGCCAGACTTAAGCATGGCAAGGCTCCGTGGCCGGACAGGTACACCCCACTTTTTTATAAGACGTTCTGCACCTCATTGGCTCCGATGCTCACCCGCCTTTTTAACTCGTTCGCTACTCCGGGACCATTCCACCTGACCTTTTGCGAGCCTCCCTCACGGTTATCCCGAAGCCCGGGAAGGATCGGAGGCACTGTGGCTCCTACAGGCCGATCCCTCTTGAACGTGAATTTGAAGCTGTACACGGGGATCCTCGCGGCCAGATTAGCCCTCCACCTACCGGGACTCATAGATCCGGACCCGGCGGGATTTGTTCCGGGGAGACAGACAGTAGACAATACCAAGAGGATTGTTCACCTCTTAGAGAAGGCCTCCCGGATTCCCGGAGAGAGAATGATGTTGGCGGTGGACGCCGAGAAGGCGTTTGACCGGGTACATTGGCCTTATCTTGAACGGGTATTGATGAAAGCAGGCATAGGAGACAAGTTTCGCTCCATGATCCTTAATTGTTATAGACTGCCGACCGCGGTCGTGCGAGTGAATGGCTACAACTCGAGCAGCTTTAATATCGAGAGAGGTACCAGACAGGGTGCCCGCTCTCACCATTGCTCTTCGCCCACTATATGGAACCCTTCGCCCAACGGGTGCGTGATAACCCGGCGGCGATGGGGGTGCGGTTCGGGGGCTTTACGCACACCATAAGCCTCTATGCGGATGACGTCATACTATCACTAGAGGATCCCCGGACGGCCCTACCGGCATGCGTCAAGGAGCTGGACTCCTTTGGTGCTGTTGCGGGTTTTAAAATGAATATGGGGAAATCAGTGGCTCTGGACATCTCCCTTAAGCCGGCCACTAGAACACACCTACAAGGCCAATTCCCCATGCTCTGGTCGTCGGAGTTGGTGCCTTACCTGGGGATCCAGCTAGCCTCTACCTTGCCGGCCATGGTGATTGCCAACTACACAACATTAGGCAAGAAGATCCGAGAGGAACTAGGACGGTGGAATCGTGGCACTCTTTCCTGGTTAGGCAGAATAGCTGCGGTCAAAATGACGGTCCTACCCCAGGTCCTTTATCTATTCCGAGCCTTACCGCTCCAGCCACCGGTCGGGTGGATCCCACAGCTGCAAGCAGACCTCTCCCGATTTATCTGGCAGGGTAAGAAGCCCAGGATGCGCAGGGCTCTTTCCACGCTAGCCCCGGAGGCGGGAGGACTAGGCATACCGGATCTCCGCAAGTATTTCCAAGCGGCGCAGCTGCGCTATTTGGTAGAATGGAGCAGGTGGGAATCAGACAAACACTGGCTATTCCAGGATCAGGCTGTGGCGGGCCGACCTCTGCAGGAAGTCCAGTTTCTACGCCGACCACACCGCCCCGCGAATCTGTATGCCTCCTATGTCACCAGGGTGCTGCTGCGGGTCTGGTATGCCACCAACCTTGTATACAATCTCACTACGCTCCCGTCGCCACTCACACCGTTGGTGGACAACCCAGACTTTACGCCAGGGATGGAAAACGGGGCCTTTACTCACTGGCGAGCGGCCGGGTGCCGGGCCCTGTGTCATATATGTGGCCCGGAAGGAGTCATCCCCTTCCCGCAGTTTCGACAGGAATTCTCATTCCCTGAATCCGAGAGACTCCGCTATTTACAGGTCCGCCACTGGGCACTACACCCGCAGACACGGGAGTCAGCCGACAGACGACTCTTCCCATATGAGAACTGGCTCATGACTCGCTCGTCCGACTCGAAACTGATCACGGATCTCTATAAGCTATTGCAACCACCCTCCTCACACCTTTACAA
Source organism: Lissotriton helveticus (assembly GCF_964261635.1). Taxonomy (NCBI): domain Eukaryota; kingdom Metazoa; phylum Chordata; class Amphibia; order Caudata; family Salamandridae; genus Lissotriton; species Lissotriton helveticus. The sequence goes on from NC_136059.1 coordinate 1,550,593,580, forward strand.
TCCGGGAAGAGAGCGCTGGGAACAGGAATTACGGTACAAAAGGGGGTGGTGATGGACGGAGCATCTGAATCAATCAAACACTCACACCCAGTCAAAAGATCTGGGTTTAATCCATCACCGTTCTTTAGCCCACTCTGCCACCCCAGTTCAGACATGGCTATATGCAAATCAGTCTCACCCTGTGCCTCATGGGAACAGTCCAGCCCAAACTGCCAAGCCATGTCTTCCCTGGACCGGAAACAAGCTTCCGAGGACCGGTTTCTGGCATTCCAGCCGTCTTCAGCCCGGCTTGCTTGAATCCAGTGGCAAAGTGAGCAAGGGACTCACGTCTGAGCATACCCTGCCACACTTATGGCGGCCAAAAGCGGTACAAAAGGGGGTGGTGATGGACGGAGCATCTGAATCAATCAAACACTCACACCCAGTCAAAGGTCTGGGTTTAATCCATCACCGTTCTTTAGCCCACTCTGCCACCCCAGTTCAGACATGGCTATATGCAAATCAGTCTCACCCTGTGCCTCATGGGAACAGTCCAGGCCGAACTGCCAAGCAATGTCTTCCCTGGACCGGAAACAAGCTTCCGAGGACCGGTTTCTGGCATTCCAGCCATCTTCAGCCCGGCTTGCTTGAATCCAGTGGCAAAGTGGAGCAAGGGACTCACGTCTGAGCATACCCTGCCACACTTATGGCGGCAAAAAGCGGTACAAAAGGGGGTGGTGATGGACGGAGCATCTGAATCAATCAAACACTCACACCCAGTCAAAAGATCTGGGTTTAATCCATCACCGTTCTTTAGCCCACTCGGCCACCCCAGTTCAGACATGGCTATATGCAAATCAGTCTCACCCTGTGCCTCATGGGAACAGTCCAGCCTGAACTGCCAAGCCATGTCTTCCCTGGACCGGAAACAAGCTTCCGAGGACCGGTTTCTGGCATTCCAGCCGTCTTCAGCCCGGCTTGCTTGAATCCAGTGGCAAAGTGAGCAAGGGACTCACGTCTGAGCATACCCTGCCACACTTATGGCGGCCAAAAGCGGTACAAAAGGGGGTGGAGATGGACGGAGCATCTGAATCAATCAAACACTCACACCCAGGGAACGGGAATTAGGCAGTACACTGACCCACAAGGAATGGGAACAGATATCCCATAGGGCGAGACACTCGGCATACCACATGGGCCTCACTGACACGCTGACTAAGGTATCTACCTATTGGTACTATACACCAGAACGGGTCCATGAAATGGACCGTAGCAAGGACAACACCTGCTGGAGAGGGTGTGGGCACCGGGGCACACTGACACACATTCAATGGGATTGTCCGCTTCTAGAGCCCTACTGGAAGGAAGTGTTAGACGAAATTGACTCTCATTTTGACATAGAACTGCCACGCTTCCCCGCATACACCCTATTGGGACTCCCGAATGGGTTGATGTACCCCCTCAGATCCCGCAGGGGTAGACAGATAGCTATCGCACTGGGTTCAGCAGTTCAAAACATTTTAATACATTGGCGCACTACCACAATACCCTCTCTCACGGGCTGGCTACACAGACTATGACACGTATTAGGCATGGAGAAATTATCACTCACAGTGGCGGGGGACACTGAGCAATTTCGTGACCTCTGGCAACCATTTCACTCCCTGCTACTCACTGAATTCAAGGAACTTACCTTTCCTAAATATCTCCGTCTCCTGAGGCTCACGTTCCTGCAGTGCCGGCCTCTTGAATGGGTACGGGATCCGCCTCTCTCAATGAGGGCGACCGAGGTAGACGGCTTGGGGATGGCCTGCGCACTGGACGATGGGTGGGTGGGGGAGGGGCAGGGAATGGGGGAGTTGGGTGTTGGGGTTTGGGGGGGAGTTTGAATTAAAAATGGTACTTTAACACTGCAACAATGCATATCCTTCACTGCTGATGCGGACTGGCCCACGATTGAACTGTTCTTTAACGATCTGCCGCTGTGGGTACGGCCTGGTCCGCACTGACTTATTGCCTCATACACTTTGTATGTCTGTCCATTTATGTTACACTGAATAAAATACTTTAAACCTAAAAAGAGAAGAGAGTCGAGGACAGGTTACTGACCTGTATCGAATCATAGTCCAAATGAATACTGAAATGATAATCAGTGAACGCCACTTAAGATCCAATAGCAGTAAGTAAATTATTCTCGATAGTCTGCACACTTTGCGGTTATCTAAAAAGATTATTAAAAAAGCACCCGGGATCAGTCATGGCCGTCAATGCGTGTAGCGAGAGTCGTGAGAGATAACAAGTAATAAGTGACATATTACCTTGACACATAAATTCTTACCTGAAGTTTTAAGAAGTAGAACCAAAAAGGTTTGGTCAGAATTCCAGGCGATAATATAGAGTACTATGAGGGGGTGAGTTCCCAAGGCTGTGATAAGCCTAAATGAGCCAAAAAAGCCACCATTAACGGATCAGAAGGACCCAGAAGTTCCAAATATCCAGTCCTGTACTGATATCCAGAAAGAGTCCAAAATCGGCATTCAATAATCACTAATCTACTAATGGTCCCCAATGACTATACTCTGAACTTAGTAACACATGTCGTTACATAATACCCACTCTGTAGGCATATGATACAATAATTGCAACGTGAGGACAACCATTTTCATAACGGAGCAAACATGCTTAACTGCTTCAAAATCTACTTAGACTAAATCCCATCGTAAGACCATAATTATTTCTTGCTTCCACTAACACCACATTCAACTAAGAATCAACCCCATGTTTCGAGTTATTTCCCGCCAAAGGGGCAACACGCTGTCGGCATTTGAAACCCGCTCGGGTTAGCCCCACAATTGCTCAGCTCATTAAGGTACTTTATCACATTTTTTTTCTGCTTTTGTTGTTAGAAAGTTTAGTTTTAATTTAAAAAGAAGAGAACATTTAATTAATTTACGGAGTTAAGTTAGGGATGTTCAGGCATATATATTAATTAAAAAATGCTTTTTCTTACCTGTGTTGTTGTATAACCTGTTACAGTAGTTTTTGTAGATCTTCTTTTTCTCTCTCTCCAGCAAAGTAACGCTCTTCCTCCGTGTTTGGCCGATCAACGGTAATTTTCTTTAAGTTAAGTCTTAGGGGTCTATTAGAATAGTGGTTACTTAAGTACTTCTCAATTTTAATAGGTTTGTGGTCTTTTAGTTTAAATTAATTGGTTGAGATACGTTTTTTGAACTTGGTAGCAGTTACTTTTTAAGTAGGTAATTATATGCGTTCTTTGTTAGATGTTTATAACATATTTTTTGTTGTAGTTATTTAAAAATATTTGTTAATAATTTCATTTTATAACTTAAATAATTGTTGTATATGATATGTATATGTGAATAAATATGTGTTAGTGAGTATATTTATTGTTTTTGTGGATGTATATATTTATTTGCGTTTTTATAAATGTTTTATATTTGTTTTAAATATATATTAATTTTATATATGTTGGTATTATTAAATAGTAATTGTTTTAATATATTAAATTAATAGTTTCAAGGAGTGTTTATTTAATGTTGAATAGTATTTTCAATATTTTTTGTATAAGTTATAAATGCAGTTGTAAGTCGATATTAGTGTTATCGATATTTTTGTTGTGTTTGTTTTTTTATTTAAAATTTTCAATGTTTTTATTTTCAATATTTTTGTAGTCTATATTTTTGTTCACGATATTTATTAAGGCGATAATTTAATATCGATATTTGTGTGAAAAGTTGTATATGTATAGGATGACGATCTTTTTGTATACGATATTTTCACCTCAATATTGTTGTACTTCTGTGTTTTTGTGATCGATAATTTAACAGTGATCCGTCATGCTGTAGTGCCTCACAGCCTGCCCTGTGGCGCCGTGAGAATCACAAAAGATACATTGTAGCAGCACTGTGAGCCTTCTCCGATGCTGAGAGCGCCTAAAGCCTGCGGGAGCAGCCCACGCAGGCCACAGGTGTGTGCTGCCACACACACTCAGTTTGAAGTTCTTTCTGTGACAGCTGAGACTATGCATTATGCGTAACAATGCATTTTAGTACGGTGCTGTGGAATACCTCACTGAAATGCGTTAATCTAACGCTTGATGTGTGGTACTTGGAAGGACTGGTTGTTCGATACCTTTCATAATCAACAGTGGTGCATCGATAAACATGCCTGAGGAGAAATACAATAAATCTCCATTACCGCAACTTAGCTATCAAAAACCGAAGTGAATATATGGGCTGCATCTACACCTTTAAAAAGTCAAGGATAATTTGTGGTGACAATGCAACACACAAAAATCAAGGTACAAGCTCCCATCCATGTTCTTCAAGGCACAGTATCTAATGCCTGTCTATTCAGTTTCAGCACAGCCTCTGATATGGGACTGATTTCTGTGAATTACAACATGAATGCTAACCTCAAAATAGTACGTCTGTTCCCTTGTTTATTTCATAGTTTGGAAACAATGAAAGTGAAGTTGCATATTAATGAGGATTCCCATCCTGTTGCTCAAAGACATAGTCAAATTGCTTTTCATTTGCAAGAAGCTGTTGAGAAAGAACTTGAATTGTTATCTAAGCATAATATTATTGAGCACTACACCAGGCTGGGTTGTAGCAGATGGTCGCTGGTGTGGTGTGAAGAGCCGGTCTATGCTGGAGCTTCGCGTTTGTGGTCAACACTGATGGTGTGGCATATGCGAAAAGCAGTCTTTGCTGAAGATTCATTTTGGCAGGCGTCGCGTATAGTCATTGTTCACCGCGAAGAGTCCGTATGTATGCCTGAGAGATGGTACAATGCAGTGGAAATAGCGTAAGTAGTTTCAGGCACTTGTGAGGAGGTATGCATGCCTGGGAGATGCCACAGTGCAGTAGAAATAGTGTGAGAAACTGCGTGGTAGGATAGAATGTGTCTGCGGGAAGGTACTGCACATAGGAGATAGCGTGTGATGTTTCATGAGCACACTAAAATGTATGTGTGCTTGGGAAGAGGTATAGTACTTTGGAGACTATGCACATCTGAATGCGTGTACACACAGGGGTATTGGGGCATTTGTGAAGAGCACAATACATAGAATACACTGTTTTTCATTTTGGGAGACCCATGTTTGCTGGATGAGCAGGAAGTGATGGAGGTTTCCCCCAGACAGATTTGTAGATTACTGATTTTCAGAGAGCTGGGTGGGACACATATTGGAGGAAGGACAAGCTAGATTCTTCATTGCACTTTCTTAGGAGCTGTTTAATACTGAAAGGAGGTTACTAGTCAAAGAGACAGGGACACACCTGAGGAAGGAGATGAGGCTAATAAGAGAATCATAAAGAGTAGGGGTAGTAAACCTTAGAAGCACATGTCACTGAGGCTGACAGCAAGGTGTGAACCTCTAGTCACTTCCTTGGCCTGTGCTTGGGGCTGTCAAGATTGGAGACTGGACTGCTGTGATAGATTGCTCCCTGGAGGGAGAGCACAACAAATGAGTGGGCACCTCAAAGAAAAGAAATCCCAGAACAAGAACTTCAAATACAGAGACACTAAATCACAAGCGTGTCTGGAAATGGACTATGAAAGGGGAGCTTGAGACTACAAAATTATCGAATTGAAGCTGTACATCAGTGCGGAGAAGCTCAACACGAAACCTGCTTGTTGTGAACTGGACTGAGGGCTCAGGGTCTGACAGATTACCATGCTGGCTGAGGAGACATCACCCAGGAGGATCAAGAACACTTTCCTGGGGACTGTATCAACTCCCCCATTCGGGAGCATCGAAGACCTGTCCCCAGATACCGGGGTAGTTTTATCGCATCAGAGAAGCACCAAGGACTGTGGCTGCCGTGACCGGACCTTCCCAACATCTCAGCACAGTCAGGCTGCCAAGAGGCTCCAGGGGACACTGAACCAGCTACTCCATGAGAACTGGTAAATTTGACATATGGGTCATCCGGCCCTGAAGAATTTGCACTGAATTGATAAGCTCCACTGTAGGGACTTGGGGATCTTACTAAAGAGACACCTTCTACCTTCTGAGACGTGATTGCCTTAGTGGGAACTAGCTTGGATATCGTCACATGTGAATGGGGAAGAAACATCAGCCGAAAATGGGGAAGTGGGATTAGAAAGCTGACCCGGGTTACACTAATGGGCTTGTCTCAAGAAGGTTGTGTATATTGTTTGCAGTGTGTTGTAAGGTACTTGTGTTAGTGATAAATTCTTTTTTTTACATAAAAGCAGGTATTTGATTGAACAATCATATATTGGGATTGCTGGATGTATTTTAACTTGTGAGTCTGTGCTCGCCTTACCCCTACCTCCTCTCAAAAAAACCTTGGACTACTCGACCAGTGCTACCACTGAGAGTAAAGGGCCATATGTATCAAGCTAATTAGCATTCGCAAATGCCGAAATTCTGCGAATTTCGGCCTTTGCGAATGCTAATTAGCTAAATGGTATGTATGTAACATGTTTGATGCAAAATAAGGAATCGCAAAATTTGCTATTCCTTATTTTGCGATTGCACTTAAGGAATCGCAAAGATTCCTTAAATGCAATGTATCAAAGAAAAAATATTCAAAAAATGCCCATAAGGATTCGCAAATTACCACCAACTTCTAGTTGGTGGTAAGTTGCGAATTCTTTAAAAAAAGCTTTTTTCAAAAAACCAAAGGTGCCATATGACGCTCATACATGCCCTTAGGGCATGTATGTGCGCCATATGCCCCCAAATGTCATTTTCAGGGGTGCAGCAGGGTGTTCTTGAGACACCCCTGCACCCTTGAAAAAATTCCTAATTTGCGATTAGCAAATTGCTAATCGCAAATTGCCCCTTCATTCCTATGGGCCTCCTGGCCCATAGAAATGAATGGGTAATTTGCGATTAGCAATTTGCTAATCGCAAATTAGGAATGGTAAGGAATCGCTATAAAAAAGCGATTTTGTACATACATACCGTTTTGCCAATTCTAAATAGCGATTCCTTAAAAATCGCTATTTGGAATTCGCAAAACGGAACTATGATACATATGGCCCTAAGTGCTGAAGGGACTTGGCCCAGTTGCTCAGAGCCCATAGTAAGCCAGCCGCGAGGACACCCTGCGCAAATGGCCTCAACCTCCACAGTTGGGACCAGCATTTACTGTTTGCGAAGGGGGTTCGGACAGCTGTAAAATGCATGTAACACAGCATGACATAAAACCCCACAAAAACAAATACACTACTTCTATGCCACGCAAACGCAATTTGCAGACAGACAATTTCAACATGTACAGATTGTCAAAAACATTCAAATCAACCAAAAATATGTTTGCAGCCAGGAGTAGACGTGTCCAAAAGCTATCAGATTTGTTTTTGTTCCTTCACCAGAGAATTTGATTTTGCATCTGGCTGTTCTTCCTTTCGAGGCGTTTGTTGGAGGTGCAGTCTGTCCTTGGAAAAAATGCATTTATTATGAAGTGTCTATTCTGTTTCATAATAAAGTGGTGGATTATCCTAGCTTGCTTGGAAGTAAATGATCCTTGGCCTAAGATTCCTTTAACTTTGAGATTTTTTGTGATTAAGAATCTGTCTCAAGTATGCAGTATACTATCCCATTTTCCAGTTGAAGTGTTGCTTACTTTTTTGGTGCTGAGGCATTTTTGGTTCTGAGTAACAAAATAGTCATCTTGTGCTTAGCTCTTTCTTTGTCTATTTGACGTCAGTGACCCTGGTTGACATAGCTGACTTGTAACAAAATAATTCTAGATTTAAACATCTTTTAGTCATCCAATTTTTTGTGAGCAATATTTTTTCTGTCTCAAATAGACTGTATTCTATGCCCAATATCCTGGTGTAAAGGTTGTTACTTATTTGGCAGGTTGTTGATTTTTATCTTCATGTGGTTGTTGTTTATGCTCCTCATTCGTCGTATTTACATATTCTCGTTGCTACTTCGAATCTAAAGGTCACACATGCAGATGAGTTATCGTGCCCAAGATTGAGTCAGTAACTGTGACTGAAACCCTAGGATTGTTTCAAAGATGGCTGATGACAGAGTTTAACATGACGTAATAAGGTCTGCATGCACAAGCTTTAGGGAAGTTGAACATTATATCTTTGAATTATATTGGCTTAGTCAGTCAAAACGCTTTATTGGGTATGCTGTGCACAACCATATAAGCAATCACAAATAGACATGTTAAAATCATCACAGATACATAAATATTAATAATATTATCCTGTCATTTGTCATTAGCTTCAGAGAATAAACATTAACGTATTGTCTGACACTTGGTAAAATATATAAACCAAAACATCTGTCTCTTGCGGCCTAAGCTGCATGTTGTCGCAATACAATATCTAAATTTAATTCTAGTAACGAACAAATTGCAAAAATGGCAGATATTCTTAACAGGGAACGTCATGTGCAAATAACGCAATAAAGTGCTTTATTCACTCTAAGCTCCACAATGTGCAAATATCGCTATTGGATACCATCAGGAGAAATTTCAAGTGCCAAAGAATTTCCACAGAATAACAAATGGTCTGAAGGGAGATGTACAAATATAAGCGATAAGGTACAAATTACGCAAATTACGCAATAAAGTGCCCTGTGTGTTCTAAATTCTGCAGTGTGCAAATTACGCTGGATACTTCCTTCAATAACCGATTAAAGTGCATAATAAATTTCCCACAGCAGCAAATAGTCTAAAGGGTAAAGTGCAGTTTAAACAGACATCTTAAAATACATTACATTTTCCAATAGTAAAAAAGTTTCATTTAAAATGTTTTCCAAGTTAAAAACATTATGTAGCAATATTTTTAAAATAGAACTGGACTCAATTTACAAATTAGTTCTATGCCGAATACAAAATTTTAGGAACCGTGCGATATTTATAGCTATGAGGTCTGATTCCCGAAATTGAAGAATCATAAAAGCAGAGCGGCATTGGCGAAGGCCCAAGGTTTTTAGGATCGGAATCAGCCATCGCTTTCTGGGTTCAATATAAAATGTGCAGAAAAGAGTTACACGAAGGAGCGACTGTGGAGAAATACCATCACATGGACAATGGGTTAACTGCTTGGACCAATCATTTGGGGATGGAAAAGTTACGAAACGATGAAAGATATTTAATCTGAATCGAATCAATAAGAATGTATCAAAGCTAGATAACTTCAGGGTTAAGTAGGGCTGGATCGTGGCAGTTGTTAGAATTGACAATGAATGCTGAAAAGAGATTTTATTCGCTACAGACGGAGATCAGCTAAGTGCATTAAGCATTGATTCTTTAGCATCTTTCTTGAGATCCTGGCCATTACTTGGGGATTATGATAGTAATTCTCCACGCCCAAATCAGAGAAGAACTTCCTAACGTATTGTAACCATAGGATCTTCTTAACGTGTTCTAACTTAACGCAATCTGTCACGATTGCTTGAGTAAACTTTAATTTATTGGACGTTCAGAGAGGGTGCCATAACAGGACTGGTTGCATCCGAATAATGTTGGAAATGTAGGGTATGCCCAGTTCTAAATGGCAGCTGAATGTTGACGTGCTTTGTGGTACTGCAAGTAAGAATCTTAGGAAACTGTTTTCGACCTTTTGGATGGATTCAACCGCGCATACCCCCAGATCCCTGCCCCGTAAATGGCTGTGCTAACGCATTTGGCATGATAGATACGTAGCATCTCTTCGGGGGGTCGTTTTCCAATCCTCTGGGTAAATGCCACTAAGGCCATTGTAGCTTTTAAGAACTGCAGTTTTGTGACCTCAATTGCCGTTTTCCAAGTGCCTTTTTCGTCTATAACCACTCCCAGGTAAGGATAGGTTGGAGTGTGGTCGATTCTGAAATTGCTTATGTAAATGTTGTTTCCCTTTCCTAACTTTTTGCCAGAAGTCATAATGAAGGTCTTTTTTATGTTGATTTGTAAGTCTAAGTTCGACATGAATACATTGTAGCGATTTACAGAGCGCTGCAATTCAAGAGGAGTGCGGGCGATGATGACCGCGTCATGCGCATATAAGAGTGCGGGGATTGGACTATTCTGGACTAGGGGAAGGTCCTGGCTCCCCTCCAACATGGCTATTTCCAAGCCGTTTGTATATAATGTAAAAAGGAAGGGGGCCAGGACACAGCCCTGTCTTACTCCCCGCTCCACCTTAAAGGGTGCGGATAGCTGGCCCCCCAAGCCATATCTCACTCTTGCAGTTGCGTTTGAATATATTTCTCACAGGTAGTTGACCAGCAGAGTGTCGACCCCCATTACTGTCAAGATGTCCCAGAGTTTTGCATGGCCCACGCAGTCGAACGCTGCAGTGAGGTCTACATATGCCATGTGTAATCTACCACCCTTCGTATCTACATACTTGCCTCTAAGTAACGAAAGGTTTAGGACCTGCTCGATGGTGCCGAGGCCTTCCCTGAAGCCGTACTGGAGGTCAGATATGATGTTATTATCTTCCGTTCAGTACTGCAAACGTTCTAACAGGATTCGGCCCTAGGATTGTTTCCAAGATGGCTGATGACAGAGTTTACCATGACGTAATAAGGTCTGCATGCACAAGCTTTAGGGAAGTTGAACATTATATCTTTGAATTATATTGGCTTAGTCAGTACAGGAAGCAAAATACCGTGGTAACAGAGGTCCCTTCCACCAAAGAAGATGAATTTCTCGACCAGTCATGACATTTGGATCCCTAAGAGCAGGCTATTTGTCAGGCAGAAAAAGAGAAAATCTGAATTTTTGAGCAAATGTGGACTATGCATAATGAAGGAAAAAATAAAAGAGTGAGTGTGCTATGCCTTAATTGTTAACAAAATCATGAATAGGTGACCAGTAGTTTGAGGTTCAAGCATGCTCCCTGCGGCAGAAGTCCAAACTATCATAGAGAGATGACCAAATACATATTAGTGGTGATGTGAGATGAAACTTTTTTTAAAACAACAAATACACCCAAAGGCACCCTAACGCCACCCACTAGTTCAGAATATCCGTTATTAGTGGCATCTAAGTAACTACCTAAACGAGGGCACAGGCAACCTAATGTAAGTCAATTTCGGGCGTTTTTACTCACATAGGAGATCTAGAAGCAGGGGCAGCTCTGTTAAGGCTGAAGAGAGTCGCAGCACTAACCAAAGTGCCCCAAGATATGGAAATATGCAATGGTAATAATGTTAATTTATTACTATTTTATTTTTTAAAACCCCGTCCCGAGCCGAACATGAGGACGGGAGGGCGAGGATTTGCTTGTTAGGCAGCAGCAGAAAGCAGTGATGGGCAGGGCATTTTAAGTTTAAATTATGTATGTCTCTTTGGCCGACTGTCTTGCGTCGGCAGGCCATACATGTGCAGTTTAAACCTGGGTTAGAGACAACATAGGGCTCCAGTGTCCTCTGGAGCGCCGAAGGAGTCCGCCCGCTCCAATCCTGGCGGTTCTTTCATGCTGCATGAAAGCAGCACCAGGATTGGTTACTGCAGTTTCCTGGTCCCTAGTTGGAGCCAGACTGCTTGCCTGGAGAAGACCTGAGCGAGGAGGAAGTCACGCCAGGATTGAAGGTAAGTGTAATTTTTTTTTAATTCATTTCTAACTCCTCCCGTCTCTCTCTTCACCACCCTCTTTACATGCCAGCCGCCACTGTCTAGAAACGTAGCCCCGGGGCTTGTTATGAGAAGGCTACTGAACAGGCAGCTGGAGACCCTCAGAAATTGGAAAGACTCGCTCTTTCACTTATTTGCAATATTGTAGCAAAGGGGCCATGGGCCAACAAGCAATAAATTAAAATGGCCCTCAGCCACCCTTTGGGTAGTATAGAATAACTATAGTCGTGGTGAAATGACACCTTCACACCTCTGGACCCTACCGCCACTGAACCTGCTGCACTAATGACAGCTACGCGACACCCACATCTGTTCGGGTGGCAAATTAGGATACCACCAGTGGCAGGAGGTAACTGGGGGGTGGCACTGAAGAGAGTGGAGTTCTTGTGGCCATGCTAGAATTGCGTTTGTGCTGAAGAAGTAGCAATGCGTTCCTCAGATGCAAAACTTGCTTTCTGTAGTTGCTGTGAAGTATTCTGTGAGATAGACATAGATATCTAATACTTGACATATTGTAGAAGCTAATACTTAGATAACTAATTTTAAAAGCTAATCTAATTGTAGAAGCTAAAACATAGATATATAATCTAATCTAATCTAATCTATCTACTCTAATCTATCTAATTGCAGAAGCTAAAACATAGATATCTAATACTTGACAGATTGTAGAAGCTAACTTCAGTAATCTGAAGATAGACCCATTTTCATCAACTTTATAGGGACTTTGTTTGGTGTTTAGTTGGTAAACCCAGCAGCCAGCAAAAACTACAATGCATATTTGACATGTTTAAGAAGCACAATTTAGGCCCTGCGTCTTTCATGTTATCCTGCAGAAAACCCCGCATTCTGTTCAGATTATCAGTGTTGCGTCGGTGGAACATTCCACGCTATTCCCAATTGGCATTTCATGAAGTGCTTCTTTTAAAAGAGCTCAGTGTGGAGCCAGAGAACAATTGGCCAACTTCCTTTTGAAAGGTGCTTCCAGATTCCAGAAACTTACATCAGTAATAGAGTAAAGCGAGCTCTTTGGAAAAGAGCAAGCATCTCTCTGGTAGCCTCTTAGTAGATTCTGCGACTTAGTGTATCATTTCTGATATGGCCGCAGTGCCGCAGCAAGAAGAATTGTATTGACGTGGCTTGATACAACAGCATCAAGTGTTAACGGAAGCACAACAGCTCAGTTTCCACAGCTGAGCTGGCGTCAGTTTTCATGGGTTGATAGAACCCAAACAGCCAAGTGTGGAAACAATTTTTACAAAATCCACATACATATATATTAGTGTTTACCAATTTGATAGTACATGATGCACATTCATTCATTTGTAGCTACTTACAACTGTTTATTTATTTATTTAATGCGATTTTATTTAGCGTGAACATTACCCGAAGGTGTCAGAGCGCTTTACAAAAGAACCAGTTGTGTTACATAAGGGCTTTGGATTACACGAGTTACGTAAGAGATGCACACAGGAAAAATTTGCAAATGTACAAGTTGTAAAGTCACACCACGAAGAGATAAACACAGAAATTGTTTTGCAAATGTACAAGTTGTAGTCACTCAAGGAAGAGATACAAACAGATAAACTCTAAACTCATAGGAATGATAGTAAGTACAAAGGTCTACTACATATACTAGTGGTTAGAGTTATACATAAATATATATACAAATAGTAAATTTCCTCCTAATTACATTTTACCAGCGATTAGGCTTGTCAATTAAATATTACATATTTACAGTTAATGGAGAAATAAAACATCAAAAGGGGTAGAGAGAGGTGGTGGGGGGAGAAGAGTCGGAGGCTGAGATTGGCGAAAGGGGGACCTGAGGGTGAGAAACAGATAAGATACAAACAGAAAAAATTGCAAATGTACAAGTTATAAACTCTAAAATCACATAGGAATGGTAGTAAGTACAAAGGTCTACTACGTATACTAGTGCTTATATATATACATATATATATATATATATATATTCACTGAAAAAACCATAGGTTATAGACCATATATAGTTAGGAATTAGCATTTAAAAAACCTTATTTTACTCACACAAAACCATTGAAATTCCATATATAGTTAGTTGCACTAACTATATATCGCGCACCCGCAATCCACTGCTGATCATGTCACATATTACATCATTCATGACATGGTCAGTGACATCACTGATGACATCACTGATGACATCTCAAATGACATCACTGATGACATCACTGATGACAACATCCAGTGACTGTATGTTTCTGTAAAGTTAAAATATGTCTTACATATTGAAGAATGAGTGGATGTATAAGTGTCTGGATGAAGGATTTAGTAGGTGCGTGACTGACTGTATGAGTGAGTGATTAAATGTGTCTCACTGAATGCATGGGTTAGTGACTAAACTGTCTTAATTTGTGCATCATTATGTCTGTTGTGATGTAAACTGCTGCATGTGTTGATCATTAGCTATACGAGAGGCTATATGTGTTATTAATTGGTTGCCCAAGTATTTCTATGGGAGATTGAGTTTGTGTGGGGTTGGCTGGAAGGTGTGTGACTCTGTGCATAGATGTGTGAGCAGTTTATTCACTAGGTGTATGAGTTCAAGAGTGCATGTGGAAACAGCTACATGGGCAGTTGACTGTGTGCATGAGTGTATTGATGAGTGAATGGATATCTCAATGCTACATGTCATAGTAAGTACATATGTAAAACACAGTACATGTGAGAGTTGGCATATATAAATAACTGTGCATGAGAGCCACTGAATGAGTGAGTGGTTGTATCGATCATTGTGAACTTGTATCAGGGATTGTATAAGAGAGTAAATATGTGTTAGTATATGTTTCAATAAGTAAGGTGTGTATAACTGTATAGTTGAAGAAATGGAGGTGAGATTGTTTCTTTGCATGACTGACTGGGTGTGTGAGTAACTCCATGGATGAGTGGCAGTGTGTGAGTGTCTGTATACACTGAGTGTATCTAAAGTTATATTAGAGTCTGAAGAGGTTTATCGTATTAGCACAAGAATGATGTCAAATGAGACGTCATCAGTGATGTCATCAGTGATGTCATTTGAGATGTCATCAGTGATGTCATCAGTGATGTCACTGACCATGTCATGAATGATGTAATATGTGACATGATCAGCAGTGGATTGCGGGTGCGCGATATATAGTTAGTGCAACTAACTATATATGGAATTTCAATGGTTTTGTGTGAGTAAAATAAGGTTTTTTAAATGCTAATTCCTAACTATATATGGTCTATAACCTATGGTTTTTTCAGTGAATTTTCAAGGTTTTGTAAATGCTAATTCCTAACTATATATGGTCTATAATCTATGGTTTTTTCAGTGAATTTCAATGGTTTTTTAATAGCAAATATCATAAGCTGTCGAATGTCAAGTACGTGGTAAGTAAAAACATTTTCGTGTTTATGCACACTGATCTGCTTTGAATGCTGCCCCCCACCCCTCATTTCTATTAGGAGTACTCTCTCTTTGCAGATAGTGAAGGGTAGTTAACGCAGGCCTTTGCCCCCGTTGTAATCCGTCGTGCCTGCTTCTCTCTCCATTTGATTGATTGTTCTCTTTGGTTCATTCTCTATTTACAAACAAGCACAGAGTCGCAATACTCTGTTTAGTCTTTGCAGATAGCGAAAAATCGTGTAAAAAAACAAAAGGAATCGAGCAAAATCAGTAGGCCACTAATGGGATCTCTTTTTGACCTCCCTAAAATAGAAACATTAGGAACAACCTGTTGATAATACCAATGTGTATGTACATAAGCGGCGTTCATTTGTGTTCACAGTACCCCTTGTTGATTGTTTGAATCGACCATTGAATTGTTCGAAGTTGGTTCTCTTAAGAATCTTCTCTGCCTGCAAACGAGGAAGAATAGGAATATTCTCTCTCCCTTTGCAGATAGTGAAGGGTAGGTAACACAAACCTTTAACACGTCGTGCCTATTTCGTTCCTCATTGATTGATTGTTTCCCCAAACATTGACTGTTTGGGAATTGGTTCTTTTTGGAGGTATTCCCTGTTTGCAAATATACGTAGGAAAATCTTTGCAAATAGTGAAAGGGTACGTAATGCGGACCTTTCTCCCTCGTTGTAATCTGTCATGCCTATCTACTCCCCACTGATTGATGCACCTGTTTCACCCGGACCATTTACTAGAGATACGTCATCTGGCCCGACCAGAGAGCACCCCTAGTGAAAAGGACATATGCAATAATAACGAAGTGATCACTGTATCCTGTTAACAGAAACTTTAGCATGAAACAAACTGGAAAGAAAAGAATAGGAAAACGAAAATCAGTAGGCCACTGATGAACATGAACTTTTATTAAACAACGAACAAAGAAACGATAACATAACGTAATGATAAAACCTATTAATGTCCTAGAAACAAGAAAACGTTAGAAATATGCCAGTGGTGAGAGACCAGAAAAACAGTAAGAGAAACCAAATCACCCCTCGCTGTCCCACCGCCTGCCACACCAAAAAAATCGATAGACTAGGGAAAATGCAAGTCAGTAGAACATCCGCCCCCACTCTGGAAACTTCCAAGGTGGGGCAGGGTTGCGGCTACGCCCAGCCGGGAGCAGCCCATATAAGGCGGGTCCTGCTGCCACGCCTCGGCCAGGAGATCCTAACGTAGGGTGTAGCCAGAGGAGAGGCCGAGGCCAGCGGGACCCGGCCAGGGGATTGCCTTTACAACGCTGAAGAGTTGCAGGGGGGGGAATGTCTCCTCGACCCTCCCCTCTCTCTCCCAGTCCGGCCGCGGTGGCCCTTGAGAGTTTCAGGTAGTCCCGCCACATGCTCTTCCGGTCCGGCCACCAACGGTCGGGGGGCCGAGGCCGAAGGGATCCGGCTGCAGCCGATAAACCAAGGAACCCGTTCATGGGGCCAGAGCCAGGGGCGTCCGGCCGACATCCACCGGAAGCCCGGCCCAAAGACGGACGGGACATTTTTTCTTTTCTCCTTCGTAATAGCAGCGGCAACACGCCAGGCACCACTTCTTTCTTCAAAAATGGCTTTGACAACACTGGGGGGGATGTCTTGCACATGCATCCGACCCCCCCCCCCCGTCCTCATCGCCACCGGCCATAACAAATGTCAAGCGGGGCGCCGTGGGGTGCACTGGGAGGGAGAGACGGTGCGAACAGGCCTCTCCCGCCTCCTCAGGTGAAGGCTTCCCAGCTGCACCCTCAGCTCTCCAGGCGCCCCGAAAAGGGTTCGTCCACTGTGGCGATGCTGCAACGTCTCGACCGGCAGGGTGGAGCCCGTCCGCTCATGTGACCCCGCGATCGCCGGTAGCTGCCGAACTCTCAAAATGGCGATCGACCTGGCAAGAGCAGGCCCAGCATGAAGAAATGGCCCGGTCACTGGTTGACTCCACCACCGTAGTCCTCCACGACCTTGAAGATTCTACAGGAGCCGCGGGAGTCTCCGACCCCCGATGGGGAATGACTGCCATGATCGCCCGTGGAGTGACGAAACTGTATCCGCGGGACGTCGGCGCTCCCATGCTGGCGCCAGCCTCACTTTGAATTACTAGAATCCTGCAGACCTCAGTTCCGGTGAAAGCACAGTGTGACCCGGTAGGAAAAATTGTTGCACCCCCTCCCCTTTTGAAGTGATAGTTCAAACCACCGATCCTTTCCTTTGCCCTTTTAACGGAACTTTGGACTGCCTCCCCCTCTTTTACATTTTCTAGAGAAAACAAAACATTAACCACTACATTACCATAGCAGTTGACACCAGAACTGTTTTCAAATTGAAAACCAACAACATCTTCAACAGAATCCTTTTTGTTTCTGCTGTGACCCTGCTACAGCACAGGCATTGTCCCCAGCAGTAATTCTGCAATGCCGGTAAGAATAGCTGTGGTGCCTACTGGACTCACTCACCCCCGCGGCGCCCCACGCCGTTATTTGCTGGGCGGCAACTTACTAGACATCACTTTCGTGTCATCTAGATTTCAGCGCGTTCTGCTGCCTTGGAACTATTCGCACAACAGACTGCTACTGACGACCCACCCCCAGGCAACATCTTCTGAATTTTCATAATTTGAAAGAACTAGTAACATGTCCTCATCAGGAATTCAAAAGAAATTGCCACGGTCTCTTCGTTGTTTAAATGTTTTTACTGTTTTTGTTTTGTTGTATATATTTATATGTTATTAAAGTTTTATATTCCTACTACTTTGTTGGAGTGCTATATATTTTTAATGTGACACATAATTGTAAAAACTTTGATGTACAAAGAGTCATTCCTAGAATCTTCCGCTTCAGGCTCGGTCCCCTCCCCAATCACAATACAGGATGGTTTTCAGATAGTAGGAACACGTGTGGTGTGACGGATCTCATCGGGTGTGGGCCTTGATCTACTATAACTCCTTTGAAGAGGGGTGATTCTTTACAGCTGGAGCCATAAACTACATCTGCAGGGCTAGCTGATAGCCTGGACAATCGGACACAGAGGAAGAGGAGTGTCAGAGGGTGCGGTAGTGAATAGGGCGAAAGGGAGGTGTCGGGCGGGCACAGAGTGTGATTCTCAGGGAAGAGCAGCGCAGATGGGGGGAGGTTTATTGCCCATGCATAACACAGAGAGCGGGGGTGACCAGTGCCTGGGGAAGATGCTTGCGAGGGTGGGGAGCCATGCTATGAATCGACAGCGTGCAGAGAGTGGGTCTGGTCAAGGCATCTAAAATGGCTGCCGTGCACGACAAAAGTGTGGCATTTCAAAAAAGGCAAGATGGCGCAAACAATGTTTTTCAACACTTCCTCATTTCCTTCGAATCGAACGTTAACAGACGTTGGTGCATATTACCAAAGTTAAGCGATATTTATCGCTAACGATGCTTACCAACGAATTTTTTACCGCTAAGCATCGTCAGAAATTATCGAAGATAAACCTTGCTATTATCAAGGTTTATCGCAAATGCGATAAAAAACGGCCGCAATGCATGAATATCGCTAAAAAGTCAACGATATTCATGCATTACCGAGCTAATGCTCTTAGCCATGTTATCCACCTCCCATTGGATAACATGGCTAAGAACTGCTCAGGGCAGGTGTTACTTTTTGGAGATATTCGCGCTTAGCGCGAATATCTCCAAAAGTTGGTAATAGGAGATATATATCTTGCATGTTGTAATGCAAATTATTATGGTATATGGAACTCATACCATAATCTCTCAGGAAAGCAGAAACTGATCCTTTTGGGACCGCCTGAGAAGGCCTAGGGGGTGAGGGGTACTCTACTTTGCCCCCTTTTCACGTTCCGAACTATTTTATTTTACTCTCTTCTGTAATTACACAAAATAGCAGCGATAAGATGCATCAGAGACACACAGTGAGAGAAAGGAGGCCGGAGATGAAGAAGAGATGTCAAATACACATTGGAGATAATATAGTGGGAGAAGGGAAGTAAATATGAGTAAACTTACCATGTAACATAAAAATGTTGCACTCTATACTATAAGTCTCATTTTATACTACAATCACTTCGCTACAACCTCATAAATTAAAAATAAAAATGAATAATGTCTCAAACAATTTTTGATTTCTAAATATAAATTTATTCTTCAGAATTTTCTAAATTTGAAAGAACTAGTAACATGTCCTCATCAGCAATTTCCTCTTCAATCATCTCATCTGGAATCTCCTCATTAAAAGTCTGCAATGATGATTCTTGTAACTCTATGGTCTCCAAACATTCGATAAATTCGCCATCAACAGATTGATCAAAAAAATCATTCAAGTCATCTCCTCCTTGTGACAATATTTCATTATTGGTGCTGTCAATTTCAATCAATGTAGTGGAATCATTCAAGTCATCTCCTCCTTGTGACAATATTTCATTATTGGTGCTGTGAATTTCAATCAATGTAGTGGAATCATTCAAGTCATCTCCTCGTGACAATATTTCATTATTGGTGCTCTCAATTTCAATCAATGTAGTGGAATCATTCAAGTCATCTCCTCCTTGTGACAATATTTCATTATTGGTGCTGTCAATTTCAATCAATCTAATGAAATCATACAAGTCATCTCCTCCTTGTGACAATATTTCATTATTGGTGCTCTCAATTTCAATCAATGTAGTGGACAATGCAAAAGAAATTGCCACGGTCTCTTCATTGTGAGCCATTTTATTTTGAAATTGCTTGCTGTAAATTGCAGAAAAAAATAATCACTTTCATTTATCGTTTTTAGTAATACATAATATAAAACTAACTTTATCAAGTATTTAGTATAACAGAAGGACTGCAAATAAATAACAGAAAACATTTTTCAAATTATCTTCAAGTGTACAACATAGTTCCCCTTACAAATTAACAACTCACCTTTTTAAAAGTAGGAGAAGTGTTAGTACTGTGTAAATCAAACACGAGAAATTCACCACCAAAAATTCCTCACAAATGTACCTCAGACAGTAGTATCACAAAATGGCTGTGGTTTCCTCTCATTTGAGATATATACATAACCAATTAACTTTCATCACACACAAATACAAAACCAAAGTAACATTTTAATTGGTTCTAAATTTCAACACTTTCAAATGTGTTTTCCCCATGCAATTTTCCATAGGACATTTACATACGTCTATAGCCTGAATGGCTGAACGGAATTACACCAAACTTGGCAAAATGGTACATCAAACCTAAGAGGTCAGGAAGGATCTACTATGCCCCCTTATGGTCATTTGCCCCTTCGCTTTGGCCTCCTCTTGTCTCTCGATCCTACCGAGAGAAAAGATGGCGGCCGCTACGGACTGTTTGTAATGTTGACAGACGCCGGAGAACCAATCAGCTTCGCAAAGCTCCGTAACGCGAAAAGTACGCGAAGCGGAGCGCTGTTACAGATATATATCTTTTTTTGAACGTTAATTTCTCAAAATCCACTGGAGCACATATATTGAGACCTAGCAAAGGCACATCGGGCTACCAGTCCCTAATATTTTGCCAAGTTTCGTGCAAATCCATTCAGCCGTTCGATTATTGACATTTAGATACGTCTACAGCCTGAATGGCTGAACGGAATTACACCAAACTTGGCAAAATGGTACATCAAACCTAAGAGGTCAGGGAGGATCTACTATGCCCCCTTATGGTCATTTGCCCCTTCGCTTTGGCCTCCTCTTGTCTCTCGATCCTACCGAGAGACAAGATGGCGGCCGCTACGGACTGTTTGGAATGTTTACAGACGCCGGAGAACCAATCAGCTTCGCTTCACAAAGCTCCGTTGCGCGAAAAGTACGCGAACTGGAGCGCTGCCCGGTCCGCTGTTACAGATATATATCTTTATTTAAACGTTAATTTCTCAAAATCCACTGTAGCACATATATTGAGACCTACAAAAGGCACATCGGGCTACCAGTCCCTACAATTTTGCCAAGTTTCGTGCAAATCCATTCAGCCGTTCGGGCTAAAAGTGAGGCCAACCGCCCTATGGAAAACTCAATGTTAAAAACACGTTTTGGGACCCCCCTTTTTTCTCGACCCCCCCTGGACGAACCCCCCCCCCATTTTCAGGGGCTGCTCAGAAACAAAATGTGCCATTTTCCTGAAAATTTCAGCCAATTCCGTCCACAAACGCCAAAGTTATTAGACATAGAATTTTCAAAAATCCCATAGAGAAAAAATCCTAACTATATATACCTACTGGCGACCGCCAGTAGGTAATACATATATATATATTTATTTACCACCAATACGTTCTTTAGAAGGCGCACGCTTACTGACGGTCGGTGCCAGACAGCAGGGATGAAGGTATCCCCACGAATAATCTTTCACCAAGCAATAATAATTGTCTGCACACATCCAATTGCTTCTTATAAGGGTTTTATTCAAGAGACTCAAGGAGCCCCATTCCTTGAGTCTCTTGAATAAAACCCTTATAAGAAGCAATTGGACGTGTGCAGACAATTATTATTGCTTGGTGAAAGACATATATATATATATATATATCCACAACTCGCGTCCACCATCTGCCGGTCCTCTTACACCCGGGTGCCTCCTTAACGCACGTTTCATTATGATGATTTCACTGAAACTAATGCAATGTATCTAATGAAAAATGTGATTTAACATTTAGATTGGTTAGTGATAATACTAACGTGAGACGTTACAAGATGGCTGCCAAAAAAGAAAATGAATTTGTGTGCCTCTGTCAGGATCCACGTGCCTCATAAGAAGAAACTTGTAAAAAGAAGCCCATGCTGGAAATCGTCTTTGCGGTGTTTATTGAGGCGCTGCAGTGCTCAGCCATGTTGGGAAGGCAGTGTCCGATCCCCACCGAACAAAACATCATGTAGCAGTCTAGTTGTTTGTGCAGTGGCGAGATTTGTAGAGAATGCGCATGCGCGCGCCTCGCTCTGCGCACTTCAACCGGCTTCCTTCGTCCGACAGGAGCATTCAGCGCTCGCTGTCATTTCTGACTGAAAAGAAGTTTTGCTGAAGGAATTCGTTTCTGCCTTCTTCCTTATGTTAACAGGGAAGTAGGAAATGACATTTTGGCTCAAGCAATAAGAGCGTGTAGTAATTAATTTTTTCTCCTCAGAGAATTCGCGCCACAGTGTTGTTTGAAGACATCGTTTAGAGCATTCATCTGGAGCAGAGGAGCAGGTTTCTTAGGAGCGTCTTCAGTGAAGAGAAGACCTTGAATTTCAAGTAAGAGTGTTTATTCGATGTTATCTCGAGTCTAAGGCTATGACTGAGGTGATGTGAACTTCGGACCACAAGAGCTCTGAAGTAAAGAGGATCCTTGAGCCTTGTTGAGACTGGTTAATCTTAGAATGCAATGAGCCTTGACTCGACAGAGACTTCAGAGCATCCAGTATCCGTGTGCTATTAGAGACAATTAATCATCTGTTAATTGAAGCTGGCAATCCATGTATTTGACCGTTTGACTTTCCTCTGGTCAGCTCCCCTTTTCAAGAACATTCAGAGACTGTTTGAACAGATTAGCAACCTTTGATTGAGACTTTGATGGTGATCCCAGCGCTTAGTATTCAACAAGGTGTCAGCCTGTTCTTTCAGTGAATCAGATCGTGCAACATTCCAGACAAACATAATTAGGGAGGAGCTAGCTTCTAGTTAGACACTGGTAAGGATTTCCTCTTAGTTTAAAAGCAGAGAATGCAAGTAAACATTATCTAGTGTGTCAGGAATTAATAAGAATTTTGCCTTTCAGCGCAATACCAGACCAGACCAGGTTGGAGCCAGTGTCCGAAGCAAGTCTCTCTTTGTTTGTCTTCCACTTCCCCTTTCCCCCGCGGGGTTGATTCTGTGGACAGCGAATTCTAGTTTGTCCTAGGAGTTACCCCTGAGGAGGATTTGGGGTAAGAGCTTCTGTTCCTGAGGGGGCCGCTCCAGTGTATCCTTTGAACTTGACAGCCTCTTTTTATGTGTACCTTTTTAACATGTGATACAATTTCTTTTTTGAAACCTTTATTTAATTGAGAAAAATGTCTCTGTCAGCCAACACTGACGAAGGCGGCAACGCCGAAACGCGTTTGTTGACTGCATGTGTGCGTTAAAATAAATCGAACGCAGAGACAAAGAAAAAATGTTGACTGCATGTGTACGTTAAAATAAATCGAACGCAGAGACAAAGAGAATTGGCTGGAGTGTCCTTACTTGGGGAACAGCTCGGGGGTTCGAGCTGTGTGTTTGGAGATATATATATATATATATATATATATATGTCCTCCAAACGCCCTTGCGCTCAAGTGTGGCACTCGACATCGTCCCATCAGTGTTAGCCTCTTGCAGCCTGCCAGCCTTGCACCCAAATTTTTCAATACATGCAGCTAACGCGTTTCGAGGCAATACGCCTCTTCTTCATGAGCTTGTGCACGAAGGAACAGAAAAAGACACCTGTATTATCTTGGCTTCTTTTATTGGACCTGCCTTTAGTGGGGCGTGGTTACCAGTTGCACATCTTTGGCATGCTGGTAATCGTAGTTCTGCCACAGGTGAGTTCATAGTTAAATCCTATAGTAGGCTCCGCTCCTTCGTGGGATTGAAAGCAGTGAGATACCTTTAGTAGGCAGGGGCTTCGTGCGGGCAGACTTATTTATGCACGGGATCGTGTGCACATCCGGAGAGAACATTGTCCTCCGTAGCCTCTCCAGCTAAGGAAATGGTGCTCCACTTGTTTCACGAGGCTCGGGCAGCCCCGCAGTTTAGTTGTCCTCCAAACGCCCTTGCGCTCAAGTGTGGCACTCGACATCGTCCCATCAGTGTTAGCCTCTTGCAGCCTGCCAGCCTTGCACCCAAATTTTTCAATACATGCAGCTGACGCGTTTCGAGGCAATACGCCTCTTCTTCATGAGCTTGTGCACGAAGGAACAGAAAAAGACACCTGTATTATCTTGGCTTCTTTTATTGGACGCAAGGGCGTTTGGAGGACATATATATATATATATATATATATATATATATATATATAAATAAAAACCACTTCAACCACCTGAATATTTAAAAAAAAAAATCTTTGCAATAGGTTCATTAACCAACCGAGATATCTTACAGGTGTTTCAACATATACCACTGTATCAACGACTCCAGTGAAAGCTATGCTGCCAGAAATCTCCGAATTGGTACTCCTGAAATAAAATATGCAGTAGTGGCACTGTGCACTGTTGACATCTTTGAAACTGGTGCCTCCTGGTGCTGGTATTTGTAAAGCAGGTGGTAGCTACCACCACATTTCAGTACATGATAGGCGCCTCGTGCATGAGAAACCCCCCATAAATGACAGTGGGCGAAAGTGCTTCAGAAGAAAGGTCTCCCCCGACTAAATTGCAACAATTTCTTTCTCTTGTGGCTCAGTGCAGTGGCGTAGCAAGGGGCGGCAATATTCCCCCCCTGCTCTTACCTGTGGCTGTCGTGGGGTGGCGGCTGCAGGAATCGCCAGCATCCCCACTCTTACATTCGGCCAGCGCGGGTGGCAAATGCAGGGGCCGCCACGAGCAGCATAAGGCCTAGCTACGCCACTGCCTCAGTGGACTAATGTGTCCACTGCAGGGGCCTGTGCTCAACCTCATGGTCACAGATTCAAATACCAACGGGCCACTCAGCCTTTCATCCATCTGAGGTCGATAAAATGAGTACCATTGAGTTGGGTAACAATAAACATCTGTTATTTAGCACCAAGATGCCTACGGGTGGACCTGTGCTTTACAATTACTTATGTTATATCGCATACACTGCATAGTTAATATAGGTAAAGGTAAAAATAATAATAATATACTTGCCTTGACAATGTAGTGGTAGGTGATATAAGTAGCATTAAGGGGGGGAGAAGTTTCCTATTGAACACAGCAAAAACTTGGAACAAGTTACCCGTTGAATTAAAGAACAGCCCCTCACTGTTGTCTTTTTGTAAGAATCTGAAGACGTGGCTTTTCTCAGCTTAGTCCAGTATGGGTGTCGCACGGCTCTCCCACTTCTGCAGCACAGTTCTTCAGTGCCAAGATGCCCTGGGGCATTTGCGCGCTCTATAAATCCATTAATCAAATCAAAATCAAATCAAGCTACAGACAAACTGTGGAGCATCAGACAGGCAAAGTCATCGAGCATGCTAGAGACTGGCAGAGGGGCTCAGAGCCTGCTTGATATTTCAATGGCCTCACCAAGGGTCTGCTACATTAGTGACAACAAGGAGAACATGGAGCATGGAAAAGGCTGTGTGATCTTGACAGCCGTGGTGACTTCCATAGCAAGCAAAACAAGCAAAACAAGCAAAACAAATAGGAGGTACCCCTGATATTTTGCAACAGGGAAGGGGGTTAGAGCAGTAGCAAAATTAGGAAATCCCTGTCTCAGTAAGACAGCAGATAGCTGGTTTTAGTACTTGTGGAAGTGGTCTAGTTTGAGAGGGATAGTAGATTATCCCATTCTCTATGGAGGTAGATATACCTACTAGGTGGAGCACTATTCTACAACTTAATAAACTTACAAACGCACTCAAATATACCAAACAGAAAAAGGTTTTTGTCGTTAAAAAAATGATCATCAGGATTTATTTACCTCCCAATTGGGTTACAGTCTAACATGTTATCACAATTTTAAGAAAAATTAAAAAACCATATAACATGGTTGTACAATCTCATTAAAAAAGTCAAAGTTTTAATAAGGAAACAGTCGACGCAGCGTTTCGGACTTCCATAGCAGTCTCGACGGTGTGAGCAGCTGAGGCTCAATGGGTCTGCAGGCACTACCCACGGCCTTCCCAAGAAATAAGGAGTAAAGCAAAACAGGTTACATCATGTTGCTAATACCTCAACACTCAGCGTTTGGGCAGTCGATTGTAGTTCATACTGCCTCTACAAAAATTCCCTTTTACTGCTCGGCCCTCTTACACTCACATAAGACAAATCTGCTACAGGTTGTGTCTGTCACCCAGTACTGTACCAGTCCACAGCAATAAATCACTGATCACTTTCTGAACAGGCAAGGAATAGCTGAAGATATCTGCCACACGCTGCTGGACAATGTAGGACTTTAAGTTAGTCCACTACTGCAGGTAGATCGAGTTACATACTATGACTGCTTCTTGGCATCTCACTTGACAATCAGATATGCAATGATATTACCAAAGTGCGTCCCATCAGATCCCTCCACCATTTTTCTTTTAACCCATGCATGCTCAGGACCATAAACTTTGAATCAAAATATCTCAGAATGGACAGCCAAGTGCAGCAACGAGCGAAGTGAACAATGAACAAACGAAATACCATAACGGGACCGGTAGAGCTGTTCAATTCCGCCAGCTTACTGAACACCATAAACAGCGTCTCTGTCTCTTACACTTCGTTATCCATCACAATGCTAAGCTCTGCATCCAATAATACGATAACCTTCCCTCAGTGGTCATCACGCACAACAGGGAAACACTTTCCACACAGCATCAAAAAAAGACAACGCAATCCCAACAACACACCCACACAGTATATCATGCTACTCATTAGGCAAGCACTGCAGTGGCCCACATAGGGGTAGTAAGCGCTATATAAATGTTGCAATACCATACTATAGTAGGATGGTGTGATATAGCATGGTGTTGATTAAGTAGGATGGTATGGGATAAGGTGGGATGGTATGGTAAGACATCTCATGGGTGGGATTTCATTGGCTAGGATGAGAAATATGATATGTATTGGCATTTATAGGAAGTAAAATGTGCAGAATATGGGCAGTTTGGTGCTGTTGAAGCAACAAAGACTACAGATTAGGAACAGAAAACAGCAACGAAGTGAAGCGTAGAGAGTGCCCAGAACAGTCACCATTATAGAAAATGGTAGGACATGAAAGAAGAGCCAGTGTCATAGTCCGTTCTTTGAGGGCTCCTAAGAGATTTAAATGTAATCCTATTTTCCACCATGAATCAGTGGCGAAAAGCAATGCTGGTGATCTGTGTTAGCGCATCTCAACCTACAGACTATATAACAGAGGAGCGGCATCATTATGGACTATAGAAACATGGAGAACACGCAGGCCTGCCAAGTATCACGCTTCCGGAGTGACACTAACGCATTTCAGTGTGGTGATCCGTATCACCGCACTGAAACGCTTAGTCACGCATAATTTACATAGTGCCTCCTAGGACTTCAAACCCCATACTAGCACTGCTAATCCCGCAGGATTTGAATGGCAAACTGAAGCTGTACACAAATTAATGTGTTGTCATTGTCGAGGCTTGATAAAAATAAAAAGAATTTCCAATATGTCCAGATGAAAGAAGATCAAACTGTCAAAGTTCCCCCTCATGCTTCTGAGGTTAATTTGAAATCAATTAACACACAGCCAGGTTCAGGACCATCGAAGCAGACTCTAGTCTAGTGTCAAATTAAGCAAATAAAATGTTTGAATTCCAGGTACAATTATACTGTTTTGTTTGGGCATTTTCAAGAGGTAATTGGATGTTCATACACTGGTGAGACGAACTAGTGTGACACTACTACGGTCCTAATTTCGACCTGCCCAGTGTGATAATTACTGCATCTGAGGAATAATGATATCCCAGGAGTCATAACTGAGTAAGAGAAATTTCTCAAATTACAAGTGTCCATTTTACAATGGAGACTGACAAGCAGATTTTGGTGCTTTCAGCACCAACATACACGTCATGGTACTTACTGACCATGTGTCCCTGGTGAGTTTTGGCAGGCTTCACTTGCCAAAATTGACCCAGGACAATTGTGGGGATGATTACCCATGTGGCTTTCTCCACATTGCTTGTAATTCGGAGATGTGCTGTAACAGCACTCACCACACATCAAAATGCACTCTGTCACTCAGAATGAGGGCCTACAGGTGAGGGTGATTACATAAACAGGCATTGGCAAAGCTAACAGTCCTTGACTTAGAAGGCATTAGCTGATCTTTTGGCTTTGCCTATACTTGTTCCAGATTTTGTTCAACAATGGCGAAAAAAGGATATTACCAGTGCTTTGGCAAAGCCAGTAGGAGGCACTATATTTAGAAAGCATATGTGCATGATTGTGAAAACCGGCTGCATGTAGTAATTAAGTGGAGAACAAGACAATGCTTGAAAGGCTGGATTTGTGCCTCTAAGAGCACAAGCATGTTTGGCAGAGAAGCTCATAGCGTAGCGGGGACAGAGCAGTGCATTGTGTGAGCTGTGTTGGTGTTACATCCTTTTGAGTGCCATTTGATTGAAGCCATTTGCTTTTCAATATGTTTGGAAAAAGTTATTTTATTGAAAGATGGTGTGTTAGAAGCAGTGTGAAATATTGTAAATGCTTTCCTGGCAGTGACGTAGCTAGACCTTTGGCTGCCCATGGTGGTCCCTGCATTTGCTGCCCCGCGACGGCCGCATGTAAGAGGGTGGGGGGAGGGTGTTGGTGATTCCTGTGTTTGCTGCCCACAATGGCTGCAGGTAGGAGCGGGCGGAGGCCGCCGCCCCCAAAACTCATGCCATCTTGGGCGGACCGCCAACCCCCCACACCACCAGCTATGCCACTGTTTCCTGGTTAGTGGGGCATGATGCATTCTGTGAAAGGAAATACGTTTATCACACGAAAGCCTAGAGCAGTGGTTCCAAACTGGGGACAGTGGACCCCTAGGGGTCCGGGAAACATTCCCAGGGGTCCCCAGGCAGCAGTTTTAAAAGCACTGCAAAATTCCTAGTATAATCAGCAGTTTTCAAAGCAACAATAAAAGCGTCAAGATAACTCCGGTGATTAATGTACCTGCTGAAGAGAGATGGGAGTTTTTTCTATTGGCAGCTATGACTCCTCTAAGGAAGTGCAGAGGTGTAATATGCCTGCTGCAAAGAACATGTACCATGCATTTAAGAAAACAATATTTTATGTGTATAGCTCAGTGGGTTACAGCTTTTGTCACAGAGCTTCTGTTGTTACTGTGCAGTCCATAAGTTACAATCGTAAACTAGCACAGTGAGCTACGAACTGCCATCAAAGAGCTGCATAGAAACTGCATGGTACAAGGTAGTAAGTTATGTTTTCTCTCAGTCTTTCATTATCCTGATGCTGCTAGTAAAGGTTTATTTGGGTAGAAATACATTCTTATTATTAACATCAGGGCTAACCACTGATATGTTCTGAATCCTAAGTTTGTGCTTCTCCAGACCAAGCACTCTTAAAAAAAATGCATACAGGTATAGATGACATAAATCCAAGACCTTGAAATCCCCTTTACCTTTTGTAGCATTTTCTATACGCTGATTTGCACATGTATGATTCATTGTCTCTGCCCCACACAGGTATGAGAGATGATATGAAACAAATGCAATACATGTGACAGAGGAGCTATGGAGAGATAAGAGGCACTGTTGGAGGGTGATAGTGAGGGAATCATTGAGGAGCCCCAACACTACTACACAGTAAGGTCATCATTTACTATGCTTTAAAAGCTAATACAACTCAAAATATAATGACAAATGTTTGTGAAATGCACAATTTTTTCCAAATTTTATTTGGGGGGACTGCCCCCCAAAGCTCCCTTTGTAGTGCTCAGGCTCACTCGCTACACTTGGTGGGCACAGTGGAGGGACTTTTCTGACAACATTTGCCATGGCTGCCTTGGGTTTCCAGTACGGCCCTAGCAGAAGCAGGAGCCTCATTCCGCAAAATAAAAGCAAACATTGAAAAGTTAGTCGCTGAGGTGCAGCACCAACCTTCCCATTAAAATCTTTAGATGTTTGCAAATGTTTTCAATATAAAATAATCAAATCTTTAGCTATTAGAGTATGTGTTTGGTATGTACTTGTTTGTGCATTTTTTACAGACTTCTATTTTAATGTTTGAAATTTAAATAGTACAATTTGCTTGGGGGTCCCCGGCTTCCCGGCTTCCAGTAGTGACTTAATGGGGGTCCTCAGGAGTCAAAGGTTTGGGAACCACTGCTTTACAGTGAGTGTCTCTAAATTGGTAAGATTCATTCTCAGCTGAGATCCAAAAAAGGTGCTTGAAAATAAAAAAAATCTATTGGGATTAATTTGGGTTAGGACCCACTTAATCTTAGTACTGTCTTTGTAATAGCTTCGCTGCCATTAGTCTTGAAGCCACCACATCCCAGCTGCCACACTGGAACAGAATACCAGCAATTCCATGGAGAAGTCCTTTTAGCCAGTTTGACTTCTCTTTCTGGAATCATTAGCATCACATTCAGTAGTGGCATTCTTTTGTACACCTGACACTTAGTTGCCTTGATGATCAGTTTTATGCGCACTGTAAAAGTGTTGTCTAATCGGGAGCTAATGGCAGTCTTCCACCTCATAGTGATTTCACGCTTTGCTAGTATGAGGGCAAGGTCCACAAACTTAGTGGTCACTTTATATTTAGGTGGGCATGGAAACCCTCCCAAGAAACATGTCAGTGGTTTGCAGGGGATCGTTCTTTCTGTGACTTCATTTATATAGGTCACTATTCCATCCCAGTCCCACACTGTCAGACCATATGGCTCATCTCTGCTCCCTGATCCCCATATCCGGGACGTGCCATGTCCTGTGGTCCAAAGATATTTAAATGTTTCCCGGGGTAAAATATGCCCGGTGCAGGATTTAAAAGTTAATCAATTTGAAACGTGCATTATGTGAGACTATGTATATGTCAGCTAGTATTGTCGTCCAGTTTAAATCTGCAATCAGGAGGGCCACATCCTCCTCCCATTGTAGCCTCAGCTCCTGAAGGGGCTTGTTGATATTTGTTCGTATCACTCAGTACAAAAGGGTAATAGCCCTGCCCCTACCAGTCGTCGTACAGAGGACTCGGATGCTCTGGTGAGCCAGTGGTTCCATCAGCCCAGTCCACCAATGTCCTCTAATGGTAGCTGCCACCGCATGATGCAGCAGGAACTGTCCTGGGGAAGGTCATAGAGGACCAATAGTTCCTCAAATGACAATAGATTACCAACCTGGAAGATTTCCCCCATGCTGGTCACACCCTGTTCCAACCAGTCTGTCACCCTTCTCACTGCTCCTGTATTGTTCAGCCCTGTTAAGCACTGTAACGTTGTCTAAGGTAAGGGGGAGCCGGTGCATACCGGGCAGCAGCACCAGACATGTTGCACAACCTGCAACTCCTCTAAACACCCCAGTAGGGGATCCCCAGGGTCCAACATAATCCAGTAGAGCAAAGGGAGTCCAGAAGGCACAACTGGAGCTCCCCGCACTGGATTCAGGTGGTCATATAGCCATTGGTTGAACCATTGAACTTGGGCTGCCAGGTATAGGCCTCGAGATCGGGTGCTGCCAAACCTCCATCAGATGTGGGCTTTTGCAGCTTGGCCAAGGCTACTCTGTGTCCCCCTGCACCCCATATCAATTCTAGTAAGAGCGAATCCACCTCTGAAAAAGTTTTGGGGGATAACAAGGGGAAAGGTCAAGAAATAAAAAAGCAGGTGAGGAAGTGCCACCATCTTTGTGAGTGATACTACCCCAGCCACCAACAGAGGTAGAGTCCACCAGAAGCTCACGTTGGCAGGAAGTGCCTCATCGCTGCCTGATTTTGCCATCTAGAATGCGCCTGTCATGGAATACTTCAAATCCCAGGTACTTCATGCATGAGCTCTCTCATGTTAATCTGCACAAATCAGGTTGGATAGGCATATTATTAGTAAGGGGGAATATGAATGAATTCTGCTAATTGATGCAGAGACCAGAATTGGGCCCAAACCGCTCCACATTGCTGAGGAAGAGGAGCACATCATCAGAATATAGTGATATGTTATGCGAAATGCCATGCCACTCTAGATCCTGATAATGATTCCCCGCATGCACCTCGCTGGTCAGAGGTTCAACTGCAATGGAAAACAACAAAGGGGATAGAGGGCAACCTTGTCTGGTATCCCTCCCCACTACATAGGAGTGGGAGTCATAGGAGTGGGATAACACTCCGCCCGTGCGGACATGCGCCATAGGGTTATTATAGAGAACCCTGGTCCACTGGGTGAAGTCCCCACCTCACCCCATCCTGCCCAGCACATGATCTAGGTAGACCCAGCTGAGGCTATCGATAATCGATGGAGATGATCGCCGCATTATCTTCTCCAGGCCCAGTCATCTCCATAATAGAGAGGAGCCGGCAATTATTTAAAGCTGTATTTCGCCCTGGTATAAAACCGCTTTAGACCCTGTGGATAAGCGTGGACATATGGAGAAAGAGACGAGCCACTAAAATGGGACTTAATATTTTATAGTCCATATTCAACATTGATAATGGACAATAGGACCGCACATGCTGAGGAGGTCTACCTGGAGTTCTACCTGGTTTCAGTAATGGGATCACTAGTGCCTCACTAATTGTTGATGGGAGTCTGCCTGCTTCCCGAGCCGTGGCGTAGAGTTCAAAAAGCTTGGGAGCCAGCTCCTCTACATAGGATGTGTAGAATTCCACTGGGAATTTGTCTGTCCCCAGTACCTTACCTCGTGCCATGGCCTTAAAAGCTGCACGGACCTCCTGAAGGGTCACTGGGCCCCCCAATTCCTCAGTGGTCTCCGCATTGAGGCATAGTAACTTTTATGGGGTCCAGAAACTCTGCAAGGGCTCCTGGTAATGGTGCAGGATCCATGCAGGGTCATGCAATAATCTTTAACGCTAAGGTTATTATCCCCTTGATGTATTGTCTGTCCCTATTTGTTGAGTCAATTTCCATTATCAAGGAGGTCCTGAGCGCTGGATTAACCAACCACGTCAAAAGGGTGCCCCTTAATCCTATTCTGCATGCGCTCGGGTCATTAATTTGTGATCGTGGAAACAGTGGAGCTTCTCTGTGCAAGCCACAAGCAGTTCCTGTGCTTCTAATAGTTGGTGCTGTAGTTCTGGCTGCCCGAGGCCACCTTTTCCAGTTCCCTCACTTTTTCCTCCTGGCTCTCCACCTCTGACAGCAGGGTACGATGGACTCCCGCTACTTCAGAAAGGCACTTGACCTGGATGACTGCCTTAAAGGCATCCCATTCCGTCAGGAGAGGGTCATGGTATCGGCAGTGTCAGCAAAATAGTCACAAATTACGTCACCTGTATTCTGCTGGAATACAGGGTCTTCTAAGGCCTCTAGTTTGAGACCTCAGTCAGGAATCATAGACTCTCTCCCTATGCCACTCCAGCTTAATCATGATCGGGTTATGATCAGATGTCTTACGACACACATGCACGCAAGCAAGCATGCCTTTGAGCTCTGGGACCTGCTTTACACAACACTCCCGGACGTCGCCTTCCTGACAGAGAACTGGTTTAACGACTCCCCTGCACCCGATATCGCCATAGCCATCCCAGATGGCTACAAGATCACCCGCAGAGACCGCACCAACGGAGCCGGAGGAGGAATCGCCATCGTCCACAAGAACAGCATCAGGGTCTCGACTAGCACCGACGACGCGCTCAGCACCGCCGAACACATGCATTTCCAGATCCACACAGACCCTAACTCCACCCTCTGAGGCACCCTCGTCTACTGACCCCCCCGAACCCCGCCCCCAGTTCAGTGACTCCAACGCCGACTTGATCAGCACGCACGCCCTGACCTCCACTGACTACATCCTCCTCGGAGACCTGAACTTTCACCTTGAGAACAACAATGACAACAACTCCACAACCCTGATCGACAACCTCACCAACCTCGGATTGAAGCAACTCGTCACAACGCCCACCCACTCTGCCGGCCACACACTCGACCCCGTCTTCTCCCCATGCCTGCACGTCTCCGTCAGCCACACCACCGAACTCCTCTGGACCGAACACCGCTGCATCCACTTCGTCTTCCAGAAACTCATCACACACCACCACACCCAACAGATCCCCCGCCGCTGCTGGAGCAAAATCACCGAAGACCAACTACATGCAAACCTCGCTCTCAGCCCACCCACCGAACCCTCCAACACCGACGACGCTGCCCACAGCCTCAGACGCTGGATCGAGGACTGTGCCAACACCCTCGCCCCGCTGAAGAAACCCCCCCACAGAGACACCAGCAAGGGGGCCAACTGGTTCACCCCAGAACTCCTAGCCTCCAAGCAAGCCTGCCAGAAACTAGAGAAGAAATGGCACAGTGAACAAACTCCAGACAGCCACGCAGCACACAAGGACGCCATCCGCAACCACCACCACCTCATCAGGGCGGCCAAGAGGACCTCCTTCAAAGACCACCTCAACAACAACACATACAATAGCAAGGAGCTCTTCAACATCGTGGAACACTCCAACCCCAGCTCCAACACCAACAATATCCTGCCGTCACAAGCCCTGTGCGACTCCCTCGCCACCTTCTCCCACCGCAAGATAGCATACATCCACGACAGCTTCAACCCAGACAGCCCCAACAGACAGCAATACAACAGACCCTCCGCACACCATCGACCACAACCCCCTGCTAGCCTGGGCCAGTGTGAGCATCGATGGCACCATCAAGACCATGCGCACAATCCACTCCGGCTCTCCGTCAGACCCATTCCCGCACCACGTCTTCAACAGAGCAAGCAGCTTCATCGCACCCCACCTGCACAACATCATCAATCTCTCCCTCGAGACCGCAACCTTCCCAGAGAGATGGAAACACGCGAGATCAACGCCCTACTCAAAAAACCTAAGGCAGACCCAAGAGACCTCAAGAACTTCCAGCCCATCTCTCTGCTCCCCTTCCCGGCCAAGGTCATTGAGAAAACCGTCAACAGACACTAACCCGATACCTCGAAGAAAACAGAATCCTGGACCCTTCCCAGTCAGGGTTCCGCAGCAACCACAGCACCGAGACTGCCCTCATCACCGCCAAAGATGACATCAGGACCCTGCTGGACAACGGCGAGACTGCAGCACTCATCCTCCTAGACCTCTCTGCCGCCTTCGACACATCTGCCACCGCACACTACGCACATGCCTCCACGTCGCAGGGATCCGAGACAAGGCTCTGGATTGGACCACCTCCTTCTTCTCCGGCAGAACACAGAGCGTCCACCTCCCCCATTCCGTTCCAAAGCCTCCGAGATCATCTGCGGCGTACCCCAGGGATCCTCCTCAGCCCGACGCTGTTCAACATTTACATGGCCCCGCTCGCACACGTAGCCCAACAGCACGACCTCAAAATAATCTCCTACGCCGATGACACTCAGCTGATCCTCTCCCTCACCAAGGACCTCGTCACCGCCAAAGGCAACCTCCACGAAGGAATGAAGGCCGTCGCCGATTGGATGAAGGCCAGCCGTCTGAAGCTGAACTCGGAAAGACGGAGGTCCTCATCCTCGGCTCCAACCCTTCAGCCTGGGACGACTCCTGGTGACCGACGGCACTGGGGGCAGCCCTGACACCCACCAACCATACACGCAACCTGGGAATCATCCTCGACTCAACGCTCTCAATGACCAAGCAAGTCAACGCCGTTTCCTCCTGCTTGAACACCCTCTGCATGCTCCGCAAGATCTACAGATGGATTCCGACAGATACAAGAAAGACAGTCACCCAGGCCCTCGTCAACAGTAGACTAGACTACGGAAACACACTCTACACGGGAGCCCCGACCAAGCTCATCAAACGACTACAACGCCTCGGCACGACTGATCTTCGACGTACCACACCACGGCCACATCACCCCCCACCTGAGAAACCTGCACTGGCTCCCTGTCAACAAGAGGATATCCTTCAAGCTCCTCACCTACGCACACAAGGCACTCCACAAGACCGGCCCAGCCTACCTCAACAGACGGCTCTCTTTCTACATCCCCAACCGCCAGCTACACTCCGCCGACCTCTCACTCGCCACCGTCCGCGCATCCGAAGAACAACCACCGGTGGGAGATCCTTCTCCCACCTCGCCGCTAAGACATGGAACACCCTCCCACTGAGCCTACGACAGACCCAAGACCTGCTGACCTTCAAGAGGATACTCAAGACATGGCTGTTCGATCATTAGCGCCCCCCCCCCAGTGCCTTGAGACCCTAGTGGGTATGTAGTGCGCTTTACAAATGATTGATTGATTGATTGATTCAGAATGACAAACCTGTCACTGTACTACTGGGGAGCAGAGGAAGGTGTCCAGCTGGACATGGAGGTCATGCATCCTGGAGAAAAATGAGTAATCCCTGCACCCGGGTGCAGGTATCAGCAGGAATCTATGAGTCTCCATTGCTGCTGACAGTCACGAAAAGCGCACTCTGTTCTCATCACTGGGGAGTCACCTAATGGTGGATGAGAGCGATCTAACACAGAGTCAGCTACAAAATTGTAATCCCCACCTCATAGAATTGGGTCTATGAGGTGCTATGGCATTTTCCCAGACGTGTCTGCAAACAATCCCCCCTACTCTGTGTTTGGTGCGTAGAGTCCAACCATAATCAAGATGCGCCCCGCTAGCCTTCCCAATATCAGGACATACCTCCCATTGGGGTTTATGAGTTTGCCTGTATTTTTTAAACGGGTCCCCCAGGCGGACCCAAATCAAAACACCCGGGGCAAAAGCTGAAATAGTAGTGGCAAATACGTGCGCCCTCCATCTCTTGTGTAGTGCATCCCTTTCAGGACGAGTGAGGAGCATTTCTTGGAGGACGGCATCGTGAGCCCCTCTCCGTTTGAAGTATGCATGGACTAAAAATCTTTTGGACATACTATTCAGGCCCCTGATATTCCAGCTAGTAAATGTGTAAGTTAAGGGGGACTCCATAGAAGGACAAAGAAGTAGTATTGCAAGCCAGGTATGTGGCAGGTTGTTACCGAGCTCGGTGACAATATCTATCCACCATGGCCCAAGGAGAGGTGCATCAGAGGCAGGGAAAGCACAACAAAATAGCCCTCAAAACGTAACAAGAACAGCCCACCCCCAATCCCCAGGACATGAAGTGGAGTCACCAGCATCCAAATTAGCCAACATGGTACATGTATCATTCTCTCAATTGTAGAGAAGTGGCGGGAGCATTAACTCTGGCTGCTCCTGTCATCGCCTCACACCATTCAAGTAGCACATAACCATTATTTTGTTTCTATAGCTCAGCAGGACTATCCCACCCCCTCAAATAGCAGTTGTAATTAAAGGGCATTCAACCCCTACAGGTTGGCAACTCTTCCCCAATGGAGTAGGCACATCTCACCATATTCGTCATCATCAAATCATCTCACCAGCAGTTCGTGGCATGACATGAGGGAGCGATATGTCTGTATTATGAGAAGAATTTGAACTATAGTACGAGTCAGAATCCCCCAGGTCTGCTTCATTTTGCTTCAATGGAGGGTCCGAACGCAGGACGTTCATGACTGTCGCTGTTTTAACTGCCCACTGGCGCTCCTGCAAAGCCTGGGCATGAGTTGGTATCGCAGCTGCAGCTGCAATTGTCTTCACTTTTTTCCTCATTGGACCAAGGACATCACGCCTAGCTTCATTGGTAGTGCCTGCATCTTGCTGAGGCTGTTGGTCTATCCAGTTCTAAACTTGTGTCTACGGTGTTAAAAAGAGTGTGTCATTTCATCATGTGCAACACTGAGTCATGTGGGAAATAGCATTGCATAAGTGATACCCTTGTTTTGAAGCCATTTTTTAGCCTCAATGAAGGACGCTCACTGCTTCTGCATTTCCCTTGTAAATTTGAGGAATATCATGACCTTCGTCTTCTCAACAATTATGTCCCCTCTAAGTCTAGCCTGAGTCAAAATATAGTCTTGATCCTTAGAGTGAAGGACTTTAGCAACAATAGGACAAGGGCCGGCTAATGGTTGTGGAAGGCAAGATGGCAAACTGTGAGTCCCCTCAAGTGTGAAAAATGGAGAGAGAGCTTCAGGGGCTACTTCCATGCGGAGCCAGGTTTCTAAGTGGGTAGGTAGTTAATTCAGGCACAGCATTTCCTGGACGCCAGGCACCCCAAATATTTGTGTCAGTGCCTCCCTTACCAGGCCCACTTTCCCCAGTCACCACCATTTTGCTCTGCTGCTGGACTGAGAACAGGTGAATCCCCGTATGCCAGGTCTACATGTCGGAACTCCAACGCAAAAGCAATGTTCTCGATAGCTCCTCCGTGCCATACAGCCACTGTACTCAGGCCTCACGAAAGCAGGCCAGATGCAGCAGCCATCTCTAGTGCCAAATGCTAAATCACTTGTGTTGGGACTGTAGTGCACAATGGCCCTCTATAAGGCACTGGCAGTGATAGATGCCCCAACTGCTGCCGCTGCTTCCGATTGCCTTCACCAGCCCCCAACAGTACGTGTGATAGTGTGCTCCGTACTTGCCCTCAACGGGGGGTTTGGGCCCGGCCACCAGGGCACCTCGATGTCACTCATCTCTGCTCCACTGAGAGGGGCCACATCGATGTCGGAAACAGCTCTGCTGGGCAGCCGCCTTTGATGCCCTGCCCCTATGGCGGAGTCAGTCTGCAGACCCCACAGTCGGCAGCGGCTCTCCACCAGGTACGCTCACCTCTGCACAACCACCCTTTAGTCTCTCCCAGTGGGCGCTCTCCCGCTATCGCCAGTGCTTCATTCCCTTAACTGGATTGCTGCTGATGGTTTGCCCCATAGTCCCTGTTGGCTCTGCTGGTGATGTAGGTGCTCAACAACCTCCGCTCTTACATCAGCATGGTCCCATGTAAACTGCCATTTTAGGTCGCTGCTTCACGGCTTGTCACAGGCCTCGTCCATTCAGGTTGCCAGTTCATTGTTGGAGTGCCACCCTTTTGCGTGCAGAGATCAGGGGACACTTTTAACACATGTCCATTTGCTACTTGGGGGGGGGAGTGAGATTAACCAAGGTGCTTCAGGATGTTGTTGGATGTTGTTAGATGGTGGTGCTTGGCCGGCAGCACTGCAGCTACTCGTCTTAGTGCATCGGTGCCAGGCCGCACACCCGCTGAACAAATTCCATTGTGTTATGATGGATGGGCTATAGAGCACCTGGGTCCCTCTCCTAAATGTCCATAGCTACTAGGTTGAGTGCAATATGACCATCTTGGGTACCTTCACCCATGTGTAACATGCTTGCTATCACAGGCGTGGCTGAGTCAAGTTCCTTCTCTTGACAGTCTCTCTTGAAAACGCCCCACCTTGGGCACTTGAAACAAGTCACTACTTTGGACATAGATGGGCTTCCTTGTCTTCCATTCTCATGATGCACCTTTCCAGACACACCATTACAATTCCCATGTGTCCTGGGCCCTCCTCAAGTCCCATGAGAATTACCCTGGCCCTTACTCTCTGGTTTGGAACCTGTCTGTGTTAGGTTCTTCAGCTTAGAACCATGCTGCTCTAGCCCTTTGTGAACCCTATTAGCTAACCACTTATCACCTAACACTGCAAGGTTTGTTAGGTCCTCTCCGTTAGATCAGACAGGTATTGCCAACGTGGGGTAAAGCACTCTTCCTTGTCTCGCCCTGTCACCATCAACTAATTAAGTGACTGAAAATCCTTGGGCTTCATCCCTCTTGCCCACTCATTCCGATCACGCAATACACCATGAATCCAAGCCTCAAATAGAACACCAACTGCTTTCTTGCAGTCACGGAATCGCTGGAGGTATTGAGCTGCTTTCACCGCCTAGTGAGAGCTTCCTTCATTCCCTCATAGATCATCTGGTCTGCCTTAGGCATCTTCCCATTGAAAGCTGTCCCTTCCAATGGCATGTGCCTCATTAAGGCAGCTCCCTTAGACAATTCATTTAAGGCCTGCGCTTTTCAAGCAACCTTAACGTTCACAAACCATTCCAAAATATCCTGGCCTTCCACATAGACATGCACAGGTTCTTTTGGAACCTTGCCACAACCTGGCCTGAACTGGAAGTACAGTCATTTATACCAGATGGAGTTGTCATTGCTACCATCCTAATTTTCTCTGCATCAAGAGGTCTCCTCTCCCTTTCCAGCTCTCTTTCATTTTCCTTCTGTTTCTCCTCCCACTCTGTCTGTTTTTTTCTCTCTTTCTCTCTATTTCACCTCCCTCTCTCGCAATTTCTCACCCTGCGCCCATTCCTCCTGTCTCTTCCACCTCCTCTCCTCTTGTTCCTGGTGAACTAGTCTTAGCTTCTCCCGCTCAAAATGTCTGGCTTTTTCATATTCTTTAGCTTTCTGAAGTGCCAACTGAGAGCTCAGGGTCCCTGCTAGACCCAACCCACTCAAGGGATAATTCCTGGAAGTAGTAACAGTGGTACCCTAGAAATTCAAGGCGGTGTACACATCTGAGATATTCTAGAAACTAAAGAGTGTCTTGGTGAAACTCTGGAAAGTACATTACGGGATACAAGCAGTGTGTGTTTGAGATACATCTGTGCTAAGGGGATCCTAGATCTTGAATCCACAGTGCTCTCTTTCTGGGTTCCTACCATGGTACCCTCCTCAGAGTCAGCTGCAGCCTCTGTCCTTTCACCCATTATCTCAAAGAGGCCCCTGATGAAATTAACAAGGACTTATGTATACCTACTTCTGGGAATCCTCTACAATGTGTCTCTACTTAAATCCTTTATCTGATAAATGGACATATTGTTGAGGTCAATTCCAAAACCTATGTTCTCCATTGTGTATAATTGATGCCTTTGTGCGTAGGAGAGAAAAAAAGTTAGACTTATTGCAGTACCGATGCAAATTGAAATGGCCAGTGACACCTCTGTATCCTTTGGCTCCTAAAAGTTAGGCATCCCACCGGAGTTGCCAATTGTGCGAACCACTTTCAGAGGACCACAGGGCAAGCAAGAGTTACTGGGCCCGACCGTGGTGGCTGAGGCCTTTTACTCCTAATGTCCTAGGTCCCGCCCTACTATGGATCCTGCTCAACTTGGCCAAGCACCACTTCTGCACTTGGTTCTCTCCTCCGAGCCACGCTACTGGCTAGTTCTAGTGATTGGATCATTCCCACTCAACTGCGGTAAATCACACTTTTCCCATGATGGAAACTTAATCTCCTTGCTTTAACAGGGATCAGCAATGTCCTTTGATCTTTGGGCCTCCTTTGGTGCAGTTCATAGTACGTGGGCTGAGCCCGGCTTTGTCCCAGCAGCAGTTCTTTGGTCCTGGGTGACTGTCTGAAACCTCGACCTCAGCCTCTCCAGCCACCCCTCCTGGCACACAGGGTAGCCACCACGGCACTCACAGTCACGATGACCTGGTATTATTGGTCATGGTGTCTCCCTCTCTGGAACATGGGGCAACACACCACAAGGTCCTGGCACCCTTTACACAACCCTCACTCCTCAGCTCAATCCACTGTGTCTCTACCTGGCACACGCGGATCGCTGAAACAATCCAGCACAGGGGCTACAATCTGATCATACCTCAAACATGGAGTCCTCATGATACTCCCTCCTGGACCTTGGTCCTTTCAATGCTCTCCTCTTCCTCACAGGGTCTTCCTCAAAAGGAACACTGTTCTTGGCGAGCAGGCAGGAACCGGTGCAGGTGGTCTTGTTTTCCTTGGGTGATGTCTGCTCATCCAGCAGGCCTGGGCCCCCAGTCCTGGACACAGGAATAAATCATGCAGAGTTCCCCTCCTCACACAGTCCGTCTGGCTGCTCAGCAGATGAAAAAGCTTTGGGGTCTGAATCTCCCCTACTTATAGACACAAAATGCAATTTGGTGTATGCTTCTTTGAAGTTTTATGCTGGAGTTATGCTTCTTTGAAGTGGACATCTATCCTCTTTCTTCTTCCTCCTGAAGGATGTCTATCACAGCAGGCAGGACTCCGAAGTTGATTAACTCACAGCAAGAATCATGGAAGTAACCAGAGGTCACACCTGGATGTCAGCCACAGTGATATGTGCATCAAAAGGTTAACCCCGGGCTGCCAGTCCTACTCCTTATGATTCCCATTTTAGCCCCATCTCTTCCTTTTGAGATCTGCCCAGGCCCCTTTCTTGTGATCTATCATTGAATCAAACATTCCTTTGAAATGCATACAGAGAGAGCCTGGCTCTCTGATCCTCCAGTGCATGTCCCTCATAATTTACAAGAATGTAGCAATATACCAATTCGTCCTGGGGGGGACTTCTCCATTCCTCATGTTCCACCAGGCAGGCCTGGGCTTCCCATAATGGAACCCATGGTCCTCCATGTAATGTACTAGTGCAGTCACACTTGCGGGCAGTGTACATCCACAAAGCAACACCAAAGGGGATGATGGACAGAGTGTTGAACATTGCAAGCACTCACCCCAGTCAACTGATCTGGGTTTAATCCATCATCATTCTTTAGTTCACTCCGCCACCCCAGTTCAGACATGGCTATCCACAGCACACTTACAGCATAGCACTGTTATTCTCATGTGTTATGCGTAAGGAACACTGTTCCGCCATGCAGCAAACACATTCAGTCTGCATGCACTGTTCAGTACTGCAGCCTTTCTGTATTGTGCCAGAGTGTGTTATTTTACCAACACACTGCCAGCATGCACATATTTATCATGTGCTCACAGTGCCACACTTCACCCCTTGTGTATTATACTTCTTGGGAGCACACATACACTCAGCACACATTGCCCTCACACAACTACCTGATGTAGGCCAGGGGTGATTTAAACACAAAACAGCAAAACTTTTAAAAAAGTGAGTGAGCCTGTAGGCCTCACTCCAGTGATACAGGGTAAAAAGGACCTGTTCACTAATACTGATCACTACACGATATGCTTCCACCTCCACGCTTGCGCTGCTTTACTCTGGTGAAGGGCGTAGCCTTCAACCAGTATGAGGGCAGAGCTTTAGGTACCCCACTCGGTCCAACAAGACAGCATTCGATGAGCCAGGTCTACGTCATGGTGCATATGCATGATCCGTGTTCACCTATGACAAGGAAATCAGCATTAGGGATCCAGACAACAGTACAGTTGGGCACTCTGGGCAAGGATATACATCTTTTACAATGCAGAGAACTTTTCAGTCCAAATATATATATATATTTATATATTTAAAAAAACAAAGGTTACAGGTTAGTAATAGTTAGAAAATGGAATTAAAAAAACCTTTGAAATTCACTGAAAAAATGACATGTTACAGGGATGTTATAGTAAGGCTCAGATTTCACATGTACAAAACTAGTGAAATTCAGCAGTTATAGTTACC
Source organism: Lissotriton helveticus (assembly GCF_964261635.1). Classification (NCBI taxonomy): domain Eukaryota; kingdom Metazoa; phylum Chordata; class Amphibia; order Caudata; family Salamandridae; genus Lissotriton; species Lissotriton helveticus. The sequence continues at coordinate 1,550,636,637 of NC_136059.1, forward strand.
GGAGGTAACAATAACTTGCGCCCCGCAATGCACTGCTTATGACCTCACATATTTCATCACTGATGACATCTCATTTGAAATCACTGATGACATCACCCACAGAACCTATCACACATCCACTCACACCCCCATTCAACCTCTCGTAAACCCACTCATACAAGGACACAACCACTCACATACCCATTCACAGACCTATACCAGTACTCACACAATGACTCACTCCTCCATAGAGCCAATCACACACCCACTCACTTGTATAGCCACTCACACAACCATTCACTCACCCATGCAGCTACTCATAACAATTACAACTCAAAAATGCTTTTTTGGGGGGGGCGTGGCCACAACCGAAGGGAATGGTCGCCTGCTAGCGCGACTCCCTGGCCCTCGCGTGATTATCCGTTCCATAGCTCCGTTTCTGGGCGCGAGACTCCATGAGGAGGGGGAGACTCGGTGTGGACGTCCGGTGTGCACCTTACCACCTCCGAGCTGCACCATACGCCAGCACTGAAGCGACGGTAGAGAGCGGAGACGGGGCCTCCCTGGGCAGCTCCTGCAAAATGGTGGCCTGAGCGCGACATCGGACCTGGACCTTGACTGCTCCGGGGGCCCTCCCTGCCAGCCACGATTGAGGATTGCCATCCGGAGGCCACCGGAGGAAGCTGGGCACCCTCCCCGACCGTCGAGAAGCAGCGGCGCCATCCTGAGAACCATCCAGGGACGCGTCAGGAGGTACGGTGCTGGCTACCGCCAGACCTCGGCCTGGACTCTACGACACACCCCGGCTTCGCGGCCTACCCATCGTCCGCTCGAAATCTCCCCTTGAAGCTCCGCCCTTCTTCTACTGCTCCCTAGCGGCTCCCCTTCTGGCCCGTAATCCTGGTCAGCCGCAAAAGGTGCCCGGAGCGCGGACGGCAGGGGGACAGACGTCATCCTCCCCTTGGGCTGCTGCGGCGGGGCCCGCTGCCGAGGCCTGCACATTCGCCGCCGCTGCGCTCCTGGGCCCTGCCACGCTGAGACACCACTGGCCCCTGCAATCGCCGAATTGATAGCCGGAATATAACGCGGCCCACGCCGCCGCGTCTATGATTGGCATCCCTTCAGTAGACTTGAGGGTGAAGAGCCACGAGCCCCGATATAAGACTGCTCAAAGGTACGTGCGGCCTACAGTTTTGTGTCCCTGCAGAGGCATACTTCGTGGCTTGGCTGTGGGTCCTGCTCCAGGGGACGCCTTGAATATATTAGCCAGCGAGACCCCATAGGCCCTACCGGGGTACACAAGCAATTGGGGGCCTGTCTCAACATTCCCAGCGGGGCAGAGGTGAGGAGTGCAATTGATGACCTCACGCTGGGAAAGGTCTCCTTGTCCCTTTGACTGACGCCATCCCCTGAATTCTGCTACTGTGATGCAACCTGGGATCTCGTTGTCATCTCCTCTATAGTTGGTGATCGCAGAGTCAGCTCTATCTATTCTTTGACCACGTGTTTCCTGGGTGGCTGGCCCGGAGCGGAGTCCCGTGTCTGCAGTTTCGATGGCTTCTGCAAAGGGTAACAAGAACTCCATGCAGAGACAAATAAATAAACTTTCCTGGGGAGCTAAGGGAGACGGTAAGACTCCTCCGTCGGACGTCCCTGCACAGGTTGTTTCCCCAGCCCCATCGGCGAAGGCCTTAACCCTAGAGGATGTCTTGGAGGCAATAGTGGGGGTCCGGTCCTCACTGGAGACTCGCATAGACTCAGTCAATATAAAGGTGACGTTGCTGCGCGCAGACCTCTGTAAAATGGACTCCAAAGTGCGAGATGTTGAGGTAAAAACCACAGCGCTTATGGATGACACTTCTACCTTGCAGCAACAAGTGGCGCAACTCCAGCAGCAGCAGCGGCAGATGGGAGACCTCCTGGACGAGTATGAAGGGCGGGCGAGACGGAACAACATCCCCCTCCTGGGGGTCCCTGAGAGGATGGAGGAGCCCGCAGCCGACCTCTTTGTTGAGGACTTAGTTTTGAAGCACCTCCAGCCCAAAAAATTGTCGAACTATTTCTCAATTGAGCGAGCCCATAGAGTCCCGGGAGGGAAGCCGTAGCCAAGGGCCCTTCCCCGACCCATCATTGCAAGGGTCTTCAATTTCAGAGACCGGGACGTCATACTTCAAACAGCCAGGGCTGGTTCACCGTTAAAAATAGACAACTCCCACATCACATTCTTTCCAGACTTCACGATGAAGGTGCAAGCAAGGAGACGCAGTTTCTTGGAGGTTAAAAAAGCGCTACGCGATCAACACTTAAAATACTCCATGCTGTTACCGGCCAAATTTCGGGTGGAATCCGAAGGTAGGGCCTAGTTCTTTATGTCGCCGAGCGAGGTATGGGACTGGCTGGAGGGCTGGCGCCAGGCGGGACAGACTCCAGGCAAGTATAGAGCATCTGGTACTCGCTCCGAGCGAGATCCACAACCGGGGAGCCCCGAACTGTTTACTGCGGTCACCCAGGATGAACAGTGAGATCCCCGAGGCGCTTGGAGGTGGACTGTTGGGACTCTTTGCTGCTCTCGTGTGGTTCAGTTTGGTATGCTTCTTCTTTTGAGTGACAGCGGGCAGCCTTAGCCATGTGGTTCGATTCCTTGACCCAATTTCCTTCCCCGTTCCCCCTCCCCCCCCTCTATCCCCCCCCTTTTTTTTCTTCTCCCTGCTGGCTTATAGTTGTCTTAGCGCTGGTATGTACCTTGTATTGGGTTGATATATCGCAGTCGACCATGATGGCTACTGATGGCGCCAGAACACTGGGGATTGAACTAATGGACCTACCGCGATTTGCTCATCCTTACTATCTAGTGCTTTACGATTTTTTAATTGAGAGACGGGGAATGTCCTAGGCCCTGTGTTTCATTCCTTGACCCTGTCCTTCCCCCCTCCTTTTTCTCCCCCCCTCCTTCTTTCCCTTCTCCCATCATTCTTCGAAGGCTCTGGATTGCCGTTGGACTGCTACGCTCCTTATACTATGTTCTTGTGCACACCAAGGTTCATTTGACTATTGCATTTCTACGCCCAAAAATGATTCCTCCACTCTCAGGCGAGAGGTATCATAGGCTCACCAGCCACCCCATTCATGGTTGGGAGGGCGACAGGCACTCTGCCAAGTTGGGGAGTGGATAGTTTTAGGTCCGCGGGCAGGGAAGCAGGGTGGGGGGAGGGAGGGGTGGGGGGACACACCAGATTTGGGGTTGTTTGTTCATTTGGGGTTTGCTCCACGGATCCTATTGCAGGCTTGCATTCCATCTTCGATGGTGTTTTTTACTTTCTTTTGTTGTTTGCAGACTTTGCAACTTTCCTTGACTGTGGGCATAATAGGGCATAATAGACACTGCCGTCCGGCCTTTGCTACCACCCTATCCTTTATGGATGTTTGTCCTTGTTCCCAACTGGCACAGCTTCTAGCTGCAATCCTGCCCACATGGATGGCCCTCAAGTGGCCTATAGCTTCTCCAGATGGGCCCTCTAACCATCCTTTACTATACAATCCGCCATGACGCAATCCCACATTAGGGCGCTCACCCTCATGACGTGGAATGCTTAATTCAGACACTCTGTTCATCACCACCCCCTTTTCTGAATCGTTTTTGGCCACTATATGTGTGGCAGGGTATACTCAGACATGAGTCCCTTGCTCACTGCTCCATCAGGATTCAAGCAAGCCGGGCCGACGACGGCTGAAATGCCAGAAACCGGTCCCCGGAAGCGTGTCTCCTTTCTGGTGAAGAATTGGCTTGGTAGTTTGGTCTGCCCTGTTCCCATGATGCACTGGGCCAGGGACAGACTAATTTGCATATAGCCAGGTTCTGAGCTGGGATGGGGCAGTGAGCTAAATAACGGTGATGGATCAAGCCCTGATCTTTGGACTGGGTAAGAGTGGTCTGCTTAATTCAGACACTCTGTTCATCACCACCCCCCTTTTCTGAATCGTTTTTGGCCACTATAGGTGTGGCAGGGTATACTCAGACATGAGTCCCTTGCTCACTGCTCCATCAGGATTCAAGCAAGCCGGGCCGACGACGGCTGAAATGCCAGAAACCGGTCCCCGGAAGCTTGTCTCCTTTCTGGTGAAGAATTGGCTTGGTAGTTTGGTCTGCCCTGTTCCCATGATGCACTGGGCCAGGGACAGACTCATTTGCATATAGCCAGGTTCTGAGCTGGGATGGGGCAGTGAGCTAAATAACGGTGATGGATCAAGCCCTGATCTTTGGACTGGGTAAGAGTGGTCTGCTTAATTCAGACACTCTGTTCATCACCACCCCCTTTTCTGAATCGTGGAATGTTAATGGTCTTGGTAGCAAGATAAAGAGAGGAGTGACGCTGCAGTACTTCAAACGTCACTCTCCTGACTTGGTGCTACTCCAAGAGACACACCTGATGGGCAAAACTTGTCGGGCACTCCATCGAGGGGGATACAAACTATTGGTGCACGCTGGTTTCACCTCTGGATCTCGAGGCACTGGTATCCTTGTCAAGAAAAACCTTCCACTTACCTGTACTAAGACGTGGGCTGATCCCCCTGGGCCGCTTTACAGTGGCCGAGACCACGTGGGAGGGGCGACATCTCAACATTATCTCGGCCTACATCCCACCAGCACTGAGTAAAGATGCGCTGACGACCTTAGAACGACTGCTGCTAGACCTCCCCCACGGTACACTAGTTATTGGTGGGGACTTTAACATGACCATGGACGACACTATAGATAGGCACCCCCAACGTGGCTTCCATAGGCAGGGTTCAGAACTTTTTGACTATGCGCAGGTGATGGGTTTGGAGGACCTTTGGCGGACATCTCACCTGACACCCCTTACTTCACACACTATTCCAATGCCCACAACAGTATGTCCCGTATTGACTATATTTTGTGCCACACGGCAGATGTTGGCCTCTTTCGCAACCCAAAGGGACTTCCCCGAGGTATCTCAGATCACTCTCCTCTCACTGTTGAACTCACCTATCATCGACAAGTGACCAGGGGTCCCATAGTCATCAACCCATGGCTCCTGAAAATTCCTGACATCAGGGACAGCTTGCTTGAACACACCGAATATTATTTTGTCGAGAACCTTGGTTCGGTCCAATCGGCCGTCACGATCTGGGAAGCATACAAAGCCGTTATCAAGGGGAGGGCGCTAGCTCTTAAATCTGGATATCGACTCAAGCAGTCCGAGCTACTGCTTCAGACTGAATCGATCGGAGTTGTTCCACCTGGAATCAGACCTCAACACTACCCCATCCGAAGAGACAGCTACCCGCCTTCGACTTAAACAAATAGAATCAATCAATCAATCAATCAGGGGTTTGTTAAAGCGCAACTACTCACCCGTAAGGGTCTCAAGGCGCTAGGGGTGGGGGGGGGGTGCAGGTTCCATTCCATCAAGGAGGGGGTCTGTCGAAGAGCCAGGTTTTGAGGTTTCTTGCGAAGATGGGGAGCGATGTTGTCTGTCTGAGGTGGAGCAGAAGGGCGTTCCATGCTTTGGCCGCGAGGAAGGAGAAGGAGCGGCCTCCCGATCTGTTCTTTCTGGTGCGGCGGACCACGGCGTAGGAGAGCTGGGCTGATCGGAGGGTCCTTTGGGGTGCGTGGAATTTGAGCCGGCTGTTCAGGTATGCTGGTCCGGTGCCGTGGAGGGCCTTGTGTGCGTGGGTGAGCATCTTAAAGGTAATTCTCGCCTCGACGGGGAGCCAGTGGAGTGTGCGCAGGTGCTGGGAGATGTGGCAGTGTTTTGGCAGGTTGAGGACCAGTCTTGCGGCGGCGTTCTGGATGTTCTGTAGCTTGCGGATGAGGTTTTTGTTTATTCCGGCGTAGAGTGCGTTGCCGTAGTCGAGTCTGCTGGTGACCAGGGCATGAGTGACTGTCTTTCGGTGTTCGAGGGAGATCCATTTGAAGGTCTTACGAAGGAGGCGGAGGGTGTGGAAGCAGGAAGATGAGACAGAGTTGATCTGTCGGTCCATTTTGAGCTCGGAGTCCAGGATGATTCCCAGGTTGCGTGCGTGGTCTGTGGGGGTTGGCGGGTTTCCGAGGGCGGTGGGCCACCAGGTGTCGCTCCAGGCGTCGGGGTTTGGGCCCATGATGAGTACTTCTGTTTTGTTGGTGTTTAGTTGTAGGCAGCTGTTTTTCATCCATTTGGCGACGGCTTCCATGCCTTCTCGAAAGTTGCGTCTGGCGGTGTTGGGCTCGTTGGATAGGGAGAGGATGAGCTGGGTGTCGTCTGCGTATGACAAGATGTTGAGTCCGTAGGTTCTGACGATGGGGGCAAGTGGAGCCATGTAGACGTTGAAGAGCGTCGGGCTGAGGGAGGAACCCCGGGGGACTCTGCAGGTGGTAGGTGTGGGGTCTGAGAGGAAAGGGGGGAGTCTGACCCGTTGCGTCCTGCCGGAGAGGAAGGAGCAGATCCAGGCGAGGGCCTTGTCCTGGATTCCTGCGTCGTAGAGTCTGCGTATTAGGGTGCGGTGGGAGACTGTGTCGAACGCCGCTGATAGGTCTAGGAGGATGAGGGCTACTGTTTCTCCTTTGTCCAGTAGGGTGCGGATGTCATCTGTTGCGGCGCGGAGGGCGGTTTCCGTACTGTGGTTTTTTCTGAAGCCGGATTGGGAGGAGTTGAGGATGTTGTGTGCTTCAATGAATGTGGCGAGTTGGCTGTTGATGGCTTTCTCGATGACTTTCGCTGGGAAAGGGAGCAGGGAGATGGGTCTGTAGTTTTTGAGGTCGGTGGGGTCCGCTGAGGGTTTCTTTAGGAGGGGGTTGACCTCGGCGTGTTTCCAGTCGTCGGGGAACGAGGCGGTCGCCAGGGAGCGGTTGATGGTGTGGCGGAGCATGGGTGCGATGGTGTCGGCGGCTCTGTTGAAATGTGGTGGGGGCAGGGGTCCGTGGGGGCCCCTGAGTATATTGACTTCATTGTCTTCAGTGTGTCTTCAGTGTGAATACAAGACGCTGGCCTTAGAAAAGGCTCAAGCTAAATTGTTGCAAACCCGCCACCGGGTCTATGAGCTGGGAGACAGGGCAGGTAAAATGCTTGCTTGGCTAGATCGCCGCGAACAGGGCTCTAGATGGGTTCCGCTGCTGATCCGTCCTGATGCCTCGTGCATCACTGACCCACTGACCATAGCTGAGACATTTGCGGACCACCTAGAAGAGGTCTATTCCTCTAGAGCATACTACTCAGCAGACGAATGCCGACTACTTCTGGAAGAAATGCGCTTACCCACTCTCTCCGACTCAGATAGGGAAGAATTAGACGCTGATCTCACAATCGAGGAGCTTACGAGCGCTCTGTTTGCTATTAACTAGGGCAAAGCTATGGGGCCCAATGGTGTCCCCATTGAATTCCTCAAGGGGATGGCCCAAGAGGTGATTCCCCACCTAAAGGCTATGTTTGAGGAAAGTCTTGAACGTGGCAGTCTGCCACTTGACCAGCGCCTGGCCTCAATAGCACTCATCCACAAACCCAACAAGCCATCCACTGACTGCGGCTCCTATAGGCCGATTTCTCTCATTAACGCTGAGGTCAAGATTCTAGCCAAACTCCTGGCTACCAGACCTCTCACAGTCCTCCCCCCCCCTAATACATAACAACCAATCTGGATTCCTTCCGGGCCGGAACACAGCCTTAAACCTCCGCAGACTACACAACGTATTGGGCAGACAGCCCTACATACAGGAGGATGCCACAATTCTGTCCCTTGATGCCACCCTGGCATTCGATTCCATAGAGTGGTCCTACCTTTTTGAGGTCCTGAAACGTTTTGGATTTGGCCAGGTTTTCATTCAATGGGTACGAGTACTTTACACTGACTTGTTGGGCCAGGTACGAGTCAACGCCCATACTTCCAGACAATTCCAATTGCATAGAGGAACCAGACAGGGATGTCCCCTCTTCCCCCTCCTATTTGCACTCACATTGGAACCCCTAGCCCATTGGATCAGAACTGATGTCTCCATTAAAGGGTTGAGATGAAATGATGACACGATTGATAAAACATCCTTATATGCAGATGGCATTCTTGTCTATGTCTCCTCCCCCAAATCCTCCATCAACAGTCTATCACATGTCATTACAAATTTTGGGAAATATTCTGGTTTCTCAATCAACTGGTCCAAATCCGCCCTGTTTTGTCTCCATGGCCCTCCACCCATTCTTCCGAGAGGATTCTCCATTGCAGTGGCCAAGGACGGATTCAAATATCTGGGTATTTTTGCTACTCCAGATCCCAAACTCTTCTATAACCACAACCTAAAGGGCCCACTACAAAGGCTCCACATCGACATTTCCCACTGGCGTACTTTGCCCCTATACCTCCCTGGCAGGGCGGCTCTTTTTAAAATGTTAGCACTCCCGCGCTTTTTATATGTCCGTCAGAATTGTCCATTCCCAATTGCTGACTCCTATTTCCGTGCATTGGAGGGTGAATTGCGGCTCCTCCTGTGGGATGGTAAGGCACCCCGAATTGCTCTGAGCAAACTGACTCAGGGATGGTACGATGGGGGTATTACAACAAATATATCAGAGGGTCTGACACACAATGTATCCTAACAGGGTGCCCTATACCAACTTCAAACCAGGTGTATCTAAAACAAGAGAGTCATCTCCATGATGGTCAAGGAGGGATGCCCATCAGTCACCACACGGAACCGCCCTTCATCATTTGGGATTCCACCAAGACCACTGCTGGGGTAGCCAGTCAACTATCACGGTCGGGGGTCCTGATGTAGAAAGGAGCTCCACCGCCGATCAGTGAGGTCTAACTGAGGTCTTGCTTCTCAAGTTCTGAGGGTGAAAGTATCAAAACTTGGGGACTGATGTTGCAGTGCTCAAAAAGGTGTAAAAGTAAGAAAAAACTAGTGAATATAAAATAGGATAGGGGGGTACTTATAACTTTATTCCGGTGTTACCCTACCTTCCAATGTTAAAAAGTAGTAGTTAGTGACAGTCAAAAATATACAGACCGTCTAGAAGTTTCTATGTGGTCGACATGTTTCAGCAAACTGAAGACATATTCGTCATTGCTTTCTTCAGGACCATATTAACTAATAGCTACTGCAAACTGAGTGATAGTGAATACAACTAAGTGCTCAAAATCAAAGTTTTCTTACTTTTACACCTTTTTGAGCACTGCAACATCAGTCCCCAAGTTTTGAAACTTTCACCCTCAGAACTTGAGAAGCAAGACCTCAGTTAGACCTCACTGATCGGCGGTGGAGCTCCTTTCTACATCAGGACCCCCGACCGTGATAGTTGACCGGCTACCCCAGCAGTGGTCTTGGTGGAATCCCAAATGAAGAAGGGCGGTTCCGTGTGGTGACTGATGGGCATCCCTCCTTGACCTTCATGGGGATGACTCTCTTGTTTTAGATACACCTGGTTTGAAGTTGGTATAGGGCACCCTGTTAGGATACATAGTGAGTCAGACCCTCCGATATATTTGTTGTAATATGTTTGTAGGGAACATATTGGAGCATGGTCTTTAAAATTCCCTTTGGTCCTAACTACCTGTTTATTGCACGATGGGGTTATTGCCTTGCCAAACATGCGCCTCTACTATTGGGCCTCCCAACTGGTGGCTACCAACTCCTGGATCCATGGATCACCTACCAACCCAGCCTATCATCTAGAACGCTGTCAGACAGGGCGTGAGGGGTATTTAGGCGCCCTGTATGGAAAATTCCCCCGAAATCGATATGTGGGACCCATGACACAGACCATTGCTATTTGGCACCGAGCTACCAAGAGCCTGGGATGGTCTGGCATGTTTACTCAAGCTACCCCGCTCTGGGCCTCACAGAGGCTAGGTTCCCTTTGCCATCTCCAGGCGTTTGATAGATGGGACATGATCGGCATCTCCGCCCTAGGTGACTTGATCCACAAGGGGAAACCCTTGACTTTTGCCGAACTCCAACAGAAACACGACCTTGCCCAAACCGAGGCCTTCAGGTACCTCCAAATTGCACATGCTATCACTACCAATGTGTCCGACCTCTCCTCCCTTCCAGAGGCCTCTCCTCTGGAGGATAGGTTACTCTCGGAGCCACTCCTGACAAAGGCATTATCGTGCACATATCGTAAACTATGTAACAATATTCCAGACTCCTTCCAGGCCTTACGAGACAAGTGGCAGGGGGATGTGGGAAACCTAGACGATGACGAATGGAGATCGGCGCTGATGTCCCCCAGGGAAACGGCAATAAATCACCGCTTCAGGCTGATCCAATTGAAAATCCTACACAGGACGTATATGTCTGTCCCCCTCCTGGCCAAACTGGGAAGACGCCCGGATGATATGTGTCTCCGAGGCTGCGGCCTCCCTGGCTCCTTTTACCATGTTCTGTGGGAATGTCCAGTAATCCAACAGTTTTGGGACAGGGCGGCTCGCAAAATGACAGACGCGGTGGGGAAGCCCATTCCTGTTTCCCCTAAGGAGGGGATTCTTAATATATGGGGTGCCACAGACCTCACAGGGGTGGAGCTTCAGTGGGTACCCTTGGGTTTCTTGTTGGTGAAGCGCGCAGTGGCAATGCAATGGGGTGCCCCCCAGAGGCCTCTCCTGGTGGGTTGGGTGGCTGAAATGGATAGATGCATGCTGGCTGAAAAATCTGTATTTAAGATCAGAGGATGCCCCAAGAAGTGGGATAAAAAGTGGGGACATTGGAATGTGTATAGAGGCGAGATCTGTACCTCCCCCTCTGTGGACATGGCAATGGATAAGGTTGGACCGAGACGGTGTAAGGATCTTTAATGTGATTTTTCTGTAACGCCTATTATATCTGACTCTCTATTGTATTGCTCGATTACTGGATGATGACTCTGCAGTTGTTTTTCAATAAAATGTTAAATAAAAAAAAAATGCTTTTTTGTCCCTTCGGGGTTAGGGTATTTCTACCCTTCCTCTTTTGTTTCATTTTTCAATGTCCTTTCTATGACTCATTTCAAGCTGAGTCACAAGATGGATGCCAACACTTCCTGGTTTAAAGTGTTGGCAGCCAATCAGATCTTAGTACGGGAACCACTGAATGGATTTACACCAATTTACAAAAAGGGCTCTTTCTGGACCAAGTGCTACCCTTCTGCCAAATGTGGTGTGATTCCGTTCTGCAGTTCGGGTTGTAGCCATGTCTAAGGTTTCCTATAGATATTAACATGGGGAAAATGCATTTTGGGACCCCACCTTTTCCTCGGCCCCCGATTGAAGGATCACCCTGAAACTTTCAAGACAGCAGCTGAAGTGAGTGTCAAACTAGTTTAGGAAATTTCACGAGGATTTGTTAGCAAAGCCAAAATTATTGGAAAATCAAAAAACGTTCTTCCTACGGAAACTTCATTTTAACTATAACTAAATACGGGCGACCGTCAGTGGGTAGTATATATATGTGTGTGTGTGGTATGTGTTTGTGGTATGTGTGTGTGTGTGTATATATATATATTCACTGAAAAAAAACATAGGATACAGGGACATTATAGTTAGGGTGAGATTTCAGTCGTACAAAACCAGTGAAATTCAGCAGTTATAGTTACTTGCGCTAACTATAACTGAACGCCCCTGCAATACTCTGCTTATGACCTCATATATTACATCACTTATGACATGGTCAGCGAAATCACTGATAACAGCAATGTTGACATCTCAAATATCATCACTGATGTCATCATTCACAGAGCCACTCACACACCCACTAACACTCCCATACAATCTCTCAAACTTTCAAACACCCGCTCACACACTCGAGTTTAATTTTTGGGGAGTCACAAATTTGTCGCAACCAATACTGTCACGTATTTTCAGGGCCACAGGGGAGTCGCTACAATGGCGTGTTTTTGAACAGTACTTAAAACACATATAGAGACTTTAAAGGTATTGTTTAAAGTAAGTGCTTTACTAATAAAGTTATAAAAGTGTTATAATTATAGGGAAAAAATGTTTTAAAAGTCGTTTAAATAACTTTTCTGGAGTCACGATGATGTTGTGATGTCATTGCAAATCCCATGTGACAAAGGAACAAATTGATTTGATTGGTTGAAACACCTTTCAATAAATAATAGAGGAAAGTCCCACCCATTTTCTGCATCCTTTAGGAGTGGCTGTGATTTTTCACACTTCTCAATCTGTCCTGATAATTTTGTTTTAGCTTTGGTGTTTTACTTTGGTTTTTAGGCACAAAAATGGCATCTGCTCCTGAAAATCAGCCATAGGACCATGGAAGCTCTTTATTAGAGGATGAGTTAAGACCTAATAATGAGAGCTTTGCATGGCAATTTTTTAGCATCCCATCAGGGGGAAAAAAGTTGTCGCCAAAAAGGTGAAGTGCAATCTTTGCCAGAAGACACTGTCTATAGGGATGGACAAAACTACTCTTGTGGTACTTCAAGTCTGTTGAAGCACCTCAAGACGATCTACCACAAACATCTGGCATGAGCAGAGAAAGAGCGAAAGAGTAGCCAGCAAGCAACACCTGCTGGAGACAATGGACAACCAGGCACCTCATTAGCACCTAAAGTGTCGTCAGATGTTCCAAAGACAGTTCCAGAGTTTGCCAAGCTGGGACAATTTTGCTTGAAGTGCAAAAAAAGGTTGAACATGGGAGAGTAGTCAATCTCTGCTCTAGTTGACATTTGCAACACTCACAAGTGTTAGGTTTTGTTTGTGTTATAACATTTGTTGCACAACTTTTGTGCATTTTGTTCTCAAGCACTAGGTTTTACAGTTTTATTTGAAAAAAACACCACAAAAGACAAAATTGTTTGAAAATACAAAAAACAATATGTTTAAAAAAATAACGATTCTTGTAAGAACCATCTATTTTGGTTTAAGAATGTATTTTATGTTATATGTATGTTTGTAACAGTGGGAATACGTCTAATGTCTGTTGCTCTGTCACTGAGTGCATAGATGAGTGTCTGAGTGTTTGTATGGGTGAATGGGTGTGTCAATGGCTTTATGGCAAGTGAGTGTATGTTTTAGTGTGTATATCGGTGAGTGAGTGCATCTGTGAGTGGCTGTAAGGGTGGGTGCCTGAGTGCTGAATGGATGAAGTATTATGTAGTGTCAATCAGTTGTTGTTTTGGCAAGCAATCTGGCAAAATACAGAGGGAGCACTCACAAACGAAATAATAAATGACTGCCTAGCGTGTGATAAAGGTAGAAAAACACCATGGTTAAAGTACATTGAATCCTGCTTGCAAAAGGTAGGCTACATCCAGTTATTTGAAAACCCAGCATGCACTCTCACCATCAATAAGAAACAACTACAGGCTTGTTGGCTCAAACTTGTGCAGGCAGAGAGATTGAAGAAGGCATTGGAAAAACCCAGGTTATTAGCCTACTTGAGTAGAAATCAGGGACGGAATGCCTCACTCCAAACATATCTGTCCAGCTCTATCTACTACTGGGAATGCAGCTTGCTATTCCGTCTTAGGGAAGACACTATAAAATATCTATTAAGGTTCACATTAGGCTTCCAAGCTAACCTATGTACTTGCCCTTGCCCATGTAACAGAAAATCTGGTCAAGCTACATTACATTTCTTATTTTTTGTGATTTTTACTCAATATACACCAAAAATATCTTGCTCCCTGTAATTAGGAAATTACATATCAGAGACTTTAAAGAAGCTTATTACATATTATTTCAACTGAATAATGAGGATAACATTAATCCGTGTTGGGCTGTTTTTGAAGGTCGTCGTGCAAGCTCCGGAAGTCGATGTCTGCTCTAGAATTTTAGGATATTTTTAGGGCTTTTTATAGTGGTATTGTTAGTTGTTGTATCAAATTTGTGATCTTTTTTCACTTTTATCCATTTTTTGCTTGTGTTGACAACCCACATTTTAAATTGCACTATGTATACTGTGCTGTTTTTATCATTTACTTTTATGGTTTGTAAAGTATAAACCGAACAAAGAAATAAAATGAAATGAAAATGATGAGTGCTGTATGGGTGAGGAAGTGTGTGCATGAGTGGCTTTATGGGTGAGTGAGTGGGTGTATGAGTACCTCTATGGGTGAATGATAGGGTATGTGAGTGGCTGTATGACAGGGTGTGTGAGTGGCTGTATCAGTGTGTGCGTGGGTGTATCAGTGGCTGTATGGATGAGCGAGTAGGTGTGTGAGTGGCTGTATGGGTGAGTGAGTTGGTATGCGAGTGGCTGTATAGGTGAGTGAGCTGGCATGTGATTGGCTGTATGAGTAAGTGAAAAGGTGCATGAGTGGCTGTACAGGTATGTGAGTAGGTGCATGAGTGGTATATGGGTGAGTTAGCAGGTATGTGAGTGGCTGTATGGGTGAGTGAGTGAGCGCGTGGATGAGTGGGTGTATGGGTGAGTGAGTTGGTGTGTGAGTAGCTATATGGGTGAGTGAGTGACTGTGTGAGTGGTTGTATGAGTATGTGAGTGACTGTATGGGTGAGTGAGTGGGTGTTTGGGTGTGTGAGTGACTGTGTGAGTGCCTGTATGAGTGGCTATGTGAGTGGTTGTATAGCTGAGTGAGTGAGTGTCTGAGGGGCTGTATTGCTGAGTGAGTTTCAGAAGAGTTGCTGTATAGGTGAATGAGTAGGTAAATGAGTGGCTGCATGAGTGAGTGAGTTGGTGTGTGAGTGCCTGTATGGGTGAGTCAGTGACTGTAGGAGTGATTATATGAGTGAGTGAGTGAGTGACTGACTGACTTACTGTGTCAGTGGAGGTATGGGTGAGTGAGTAGGTGTATGAGTGGCTGAATGGATGAGTGAGTGACTGTGTGAGTGGCTATATGGGCGAATAAGAGGGTGCATGAGTCTCAGTATGAGTGAGTAAGAGGGTGCATGAATGGCTGAGTGAGTGTGTGAATGAGTGGCGGTATGGGTGAGTGAATGTGTATGTGCGTAGCTGTATAGTGGAGTAATTGACTGTGCCAGTGACAGTATGAGTGAGTAAGTGACTGTCTTGTACCTGAATGAGTGACTGATTGTGTGGGTAAGTAGCTGTATGGGTGTCTTAGTAGGTGTGTCAGTGACCGTTAGGGTAAGTGACCTGGTGTATGAGTGGCTGTATGGGTGATTAAGAGGGTGTATGAGTGGCTGTATGGATGATTTAGTGGATGTGTCAGTAACTATATAGGTGAGTGATTAGGTGTGTCAGTGGTTACATGGGAGAGTGACTGGGTGTGTTAGTGACTGTATGGATGAATGACTGGGTGTATGAGTGCTTATATGGGTGAATCAGTGCTTGTGTCAGTGACTTTTAGTTGAATGAGTGTGTGTGTTAGTATCTGTAAGAGTAAGTGAGTGGGTGTGTGAACTCAATTAGCGTAATGTATAGGTGAGTGAATGAGTGAATATTGAGTGAGTGAATTCTGACACCATTCTCACTTCGGTGATCTTCCACTTCAGCACCCTGACAATCCTGCTGCTTTCACTCTGACACTTGCTTTAACCCCTTCCATGCTGCCGTCGCCCATTGTTCGACGCAGCACTACCTGCCCAGTGCTGCCGTCGGTGCCGTCGGCCAATGGCCGACGCGGCCCCGCCCGTTTTGCAGAAGTGCCACACGCATGAAACGGGTTAATTGAATCCTTGTTTTTCCACCTATTGAGAAATTGAAGCGACCTAGGGCCAGATGTAGGTGGCCATTTACCGACCGGTAACGGTCGATTTCGGCCGTTACCGACCGGTAAATGGGTTTTTGTGATGTAGGAGGCCATTTTTACCGATTCGGTAAATTTACCGAATCGGTAAATTTACCGAATCGGTAAAATACAGAATCGGTATTTTTACCGATTCGGTAACTTCCAGATGTAGGTGGGACTCTTCTGAGTCCCAAAGGCCATTCAGATTCGGTATTTTACCACCCAATCCAATTGGGTGGTAAAATACCGAATCCAGGTGTGCATGCACATGTGTGCATGCACACCTATGCCATGTGACAGACAGACATGCCCTTAGGGCATGTCTGTGTGCCACATGGCACACATGCCTGTATTCGGGGTGCTAGAGGGTGTCAAAGTGACACCCCCTGCACCCTTGCTGGAATCGGTATTTACCGAATCTGTAAATACTGATTCGGTAATGCTCATTGATTCCTATGGGCTTCAATGCCCATAGGAATCAATGGGCATTACCGAATCGGTATTTACCGATTCGGTAAATACCGATTTTTACAGATTCGGTAATTCAATTACCGAATTTACCTACATCTAACGCCTTCTATTTTACCGATTCATAAATACAGAATCGGTAAAATTCGGTATTTATGAGTCGGTAAAATAGAATTACCTACATCTGGCCCCTAGTAGCTATATGGTATTTGGAGCAGCCTAGCCACAGTCTAAATAACTATGTTCTAGACAGGCACACAGTTACCAACCTCTTTGAAAAGGTTTGGAATGTGCGTGCATCAGGCTGTGTGCAATCGGACACTAGGTGCTGCACCTGTACAAAAAGTTCGGGGCCACCAGTGGTGTAGTTTGTGAATCAGGCCCATAGTCTTTGTCTCTGGAGATCTCTACTCAGCTTGTAGTGATTACAGATGTCTCCCAGTAGAGCACTCACCACCAACAGCAGCACAATAAGGTGTGATGTTCTTCACTTGGCTATCATCAGCGTTTTGGGGTGCAGCACTTAAGGGAAAAATAAGGCAGGCCCTTCATGAAAAATTCCATTTACACCAGAAAAGAATCTGCTGGCTCACCATCCCACCACTATCAGGACTGATGGCAATGCCCAGAGAAAGATACTCTGTAGACCCTCCACCAAATGGTCACTGCTAAAATTCTAAAGGAGCCCTGTCTTCATTCTCATTCTCCCAACTTCAGTGTCTGGGGTTGTTTACCCAAACCTAGCAAAGCATGCAATACACTTCCCTGTCTTGGGAGGCCATGCCACAAAAAAGCCACACTATGTTGTACCAGGGCCATAAAAAATGGATCCAACTGGGCTGGCCAAAAATGGAGCCCAGCTAACAGCACCACATACACACTGTACTCTGTATGTCAGCTCAATGTCTGGGCACTATATTCAGGCAGAACTTTACACTCTCCCTAAACAGGAGAAAGGCCTTATTATGACCATCAATTCAAATGTATATGGTACGCTGCCATCACTGCTTAAAGTATGTGTCCCTGGGCACAGGCAGGATTTGCCAGCTTAAGGGACCACGCTGTTTATCCCTCCAGACAACAAAGTCAAGTCCTAGAATCCACAGCTTACAGGATCGCTTAGGCCACAAAGTGAATGCATGCTTGTCTAGAACTCTATGGCAAAAGGAAAATATCAGCATATCAGACAGCATACATCTAGGTTACTCAGGGCAGGGGGTGTACATCTGTGTTACCATGCAGGGGGCATTCTTGTCCCAATATCTACGATCTAGCAATAATGGGAAACACTTGGAGAAGAGATAAATGGCATACTATAGTTTATGGCATTGAATAAGTTGGAGCACTCTGGTCTATACCTCTTCCAACACAGAGCCTACTGTTTCAATTTTGTGAAATGTAATGGAAACTTTGGTACCTAATGGTATGTTTGTTTGTCTGACCACAGAACATGAAGTGTTCAAAGTGTTACAGAAAGGTGTGTCCTGGTATTCAGAGGAAAGTGATCTCTCTCAAAATAATTGTGATTCTGGTTGCACCACTGAGGCCGCAAAGTTCCCCTGCCATATTACAATACAACCACTGCAACCGTGGAGGTATCATCTACAGCAGTGCACATACCCCTGAATATGGCACTACAAGTGTGTGCAAGTTCACAGGAAACATGTGATATGTACACATTTGCATGACATATGTGGAGATATAACTTGTGCACCCTTTACCCCATTGCTGGAGTGTGGCGATCTGTGTGCCGTCCAGTCAATGGGGATATATGCAACCTATGGACTTACCTGCATTCCGGCACCCACAGGGTCATAGACTTCAGGGTTCAGCTGCCACGGTGTAGGGGGGATCTGGAGAAAGGGATCCATGCCAGAGACTATCAGGGAGAAGTTGATTTGGGTGAGTATGCAACCCAATTCCATCTTTACCAATGACTAGTGGCAGGCAGTAGGACCGCCTCAGTCAGTTCGTCGGAAACATACATCGTAATCCATGTCCTGTCCTATGGATGCAGTTTTTCTCCTACCGCCATCCCAGCGATCAGAGAAAGGTTGTCAGAGCCAGGGGTATTACAGCAGTTGGTCCGAGTACAGGCGGCATACTTCGAAATTCGATGGTTGGACCGACCACTTCCGACAAGACCGTGGCGGTCGGACCGCCTTCAACAGGAACACAGAAGACGGTCCGACTGGCATCATAATCAGACTCTGATTCTCATCCAAGATGCACAACTATTCCAAAATATCTATGTATAATTAGCACAATCATATTTAGAGAACTTTTTGAAACATGCTTACAAAAGTGTGTGTTGCTTTATTTGGCGTCCTCGTGTACCACTACACTTTGTGTGGGGTCTAACTAGACACAGTTATAGATCTTTGCTGGACCTGGATCATAAACACAAAAAATACAGCCATTGTCCTGAATATGCCACTGCTACATTATTCTTTTGCACCTAAATGTGATATCACACTCACACTGACTGTGCACCAAGTGTGGTTTTACACCCTTCTGTGTTTGTGCACCTAAGTGTAATAATTGCTTCTAAATAGGGTTTTGCACATACATATTATGCACACAATTGTTGATGTTGCACCAAGGTTTATTTTCCACATAAATATGTTTTTGCTCCTAAATGCAATCTTATACTTTAAAATGTTTGGCTTCTAAATGTGATTTGTGCTCCTAAAAGTGTTTCCACCCGTATGCTGATTTTGCAAGAGTGATGTGGAACCTAAATGTGATATACTAATCCTCCTTAATTTGCAGTAATGGACATATTGCATCCAAAAGTAATTTTGTATCTGAAAGTGATTTTTCTTAGAAATGTAACTTGTGCTCTAAACCATTTTTCACACTCATGCTGATCTTGCAACAGGGTGATTTTCAACCTCAGTGTGCTGCTGGTCAAATATAATGTCATGATGAAGCATCCCTTTAACTCATAATGGGACTTCTTACTATCAATTTTTCTTTTTGTACTGAATGAGTGTTCCCCTACATGTGATACCATTCTCATGCTGGTTTTGCACCAAGAGTGATTTGGACCGGTGTTCCTAAAGGTGTGTTGTGCTCCACAATCTGTTGTCTCATTTCTGTTGATCTTGCACCTAGGCTGATCTTACACTTGCATTTGATTTTTCATGTAATTGTGGTTTACAATGAATTACAATTTTACATCTAAATGTAATTTGTCTTCTAAATGGGATACCACAGTCCTGTATCGTCTTTATCATTATTATCTGTAAGGGCATTTTTATAGTGCGGACTTCACTGGAACGACAAAGGAACACTTCACTTGTAGCCTATAACAAGCAGAGTAATTTTCATACTTCACAGCTGTGCGGAACAGTAGCAATTGCTTCACATGAGGCAAGGTGGATGCTGGAAGGTGACCTCACACACATCCATTCTGCTGGACATGACGTCTGTTCGGTGGGGGTGCTCTTCAGGTAGACACAGGGGACAGCACCTCCCGAACTAGGTATTGAGTGGGTCACAAACATGCACTGAATATACTATTAAATGTTGCAATGTGTTATTCAATTGCCATGTTATATTTTTAATTTGGTGGGTGTATACATATTATATATTATATGTATGGTTTTTGTATGGTGCATAAGATTTGCATAAACCATAGCAATCCTTTTAGTATTGAATATACTGCTGCAGTAGTTTTTATAAAGGGGGTCTCTCTGGGGTGTGTTCTCAGTTTTAATTATGGATAACGGAGTATGCTTATTTTTCACACTGCTTGACAGTAAACAGGTCTCCCCAAGCACTTGGCTTCCTTTTTTTAATGTGTGAAGTATATGTGTCACCTCTTAAGTACCTCGAGAAAAATTGTGTAGGGGAAATTCCTTAAGAGAAGAATTTAAAACTGTCTCTTTCAACAGGTATACATCCAGAAATTGCATGCAAAAATTATCAAACTTGCTTTTATTCCTTAAAATACAGCATGCAAAATTCACGTTCAATGAAACTTTTCCTTACTACCATCCTTTATTTATTTAAATGCACCCCTACGTCCCTACTGCCTTCTGCTTACCTCTCCTGCATATACATTACTTTACATCTCCTGCCCATCCATCTAAAGCTCTTTTTGGAAACCATAGCTATCGATTAATTCCAGCAAGCATTTGCTTCTCACATAGCCCCCTGTAATGATCCCATCCATGTCATTAAAGCAACACAAAGAAACCGGAGTGAATGCATGGAATGAGCAAGCAATAACCCCAATAACTAATTGACTAACTTTAGGCTACCAGGTGGCATGCTACTCTCTATGCAGCGCTTCAAGGCCTCAACAGGGTTACTAAGCACTATTTAAATGCAATTTAAACAATTGAAACACTATATGACAATGTCTAGATTAACGAGTGCAATCTGAAGAGATGGTGTTTATTACTTTTCGAAATTATAATAAATTAGGGTTACATTTTAGGCTGTCTGGGGATTCATTCCATATATATTTGAAGCTTAGGAACAGAAAGCTTGCTTCAGTGTCTTCGCCCTTTTAGATGTTATGAATCTCCAGCAGGAAGCTAGATGTGCCGCCTTAGCAAGAGAAAACTTGTCTCAGTGTCTTGGTCCTTTTCGTTTTTGGAATCTTCAGCACAAAGGTAGTTGCAGTGCCTAATTTGAGCCGGTGGTTTCCTGTGCTCTGCACCAGTACTTAATTAGCAGCACTGGCACTTATGACAGTCTGCCACATGGTGGATTGTTTGATATATAGCGAGCGCAACAACAGATGTTTACTAATTCAATATTCCTAAAAATGACTATTATCTGCCACCCAGACTAATCTTGTAGCTTTTGGGGGCCTGGAATAGTCTGAATTGTCACACTTGTAGGAGTTTGATGGATAGTAGCAGGTTTGGTACTGTCATTGGTAGCGCTAGCAGAGGTAATGGGTGGTGTAGGCTGCAGTGGCCTCCTGAGGGCCCTGGTACTTAGGGGCTCATTAGGATGGCGGATGGACTTGCGTCCGTCCGCCACCCTAGAGGAGGAGGGACCGTCCGCAGGGGCTGCGGCGGTCCCTCCAGTGCAATTAGGATGTGACCGCCAGGGTGGCGGTCACATCCTCTATCTTTAACATTGCGGCGGCTGCAGCTTCAAGCTGCACCCGCCGCAATGTTAAAAATGCATACATTGCATTTGTATGCAGAAAGCGGCAGGCACCGCGCGGTGCCTGCCGCTTTCTGCATACAAATGCAGGGGTGTACCATAGGTACCGCCCATGTGCACCCCCCACCCCCCCTTCACCTAGGGGGCCCGCAACGGGCCCCCGCAGTGAAGTTCCACATGCTTTTCCACGGCGGAAAATCCGGCGTGGAAAAGCATCTTTTCAAGCCTATCCTAATATGGTGGACGGTGTCTCAGAGACACCACCACCATAGCAGAGCTTTTCCGCCGCGGTTGTAAGCCAACCGCGGCGGAAAAGCTGCGGACGGAAACCAGGACCCACCAGCCATCCTAATGTGGCGGTGGGTCGTTGGTGAGTCCGCAGAGGATTTTCCGCATCCTCCGGGCCGGCGGTGGCTTCCGCCGGCCCGGAGGATGCGGAAAATCCTCCATCATAATGAGCCCCTTAATGTTTTACAAATTGAGCACTGGCTAAATGTGCCTCTAGAGTTTCTCTCACCAGGTGAATAGTTTGGTTTTCATGCAGCAGGGAAGTCTGACACGTAGTGCTTTAGGAGTGCCATTTTAAGGTAGGCCTCAAGAGGGAGCCAAAAAGGTTCTTTCAAATTTAGGCTCAGATTTACTAACACTTTCCTAGGTTTGCATTACTTTTGCAATGGAATCCCTGTGCAAAGTGTTATGTTGGAATTTACTATCCAATGCAAATCGGGATTTGTGATGGATAGGTACTCCAAGTAACGCAAAGTATTATAATGCACTGCGATGCATTACAAGGCTATGTGAAATTTGAAAGAGAGCAACCCTAAACCAGTTCTGAAACCTTAGACATTGGATCCACATCTGTTGTCTGGAAAAAGAGTATAAAAATGTGACTGTAAAATGATCGACCTGTGGGGCAGAAGAATGGAGGTAACAAAAGGTGTCTGGTTATTCAGTCGCTTATTTCCTAAAATACTTGTAATGAAGTAAACTAATAAAATATGTCTCTAAGTTTCTATTTGTTCTGTGTCTTTTATTTTTATTTATTTATTTATTTTATAAAGTTTTATATAGCGCGAACAAGATCCCGAAGGATATCAGAGCGCTTTACAGTAGGCAGAGGGAAAGAACAGGGGGGTGGGGGTAGTATAAACATCAACATCAATTGGGAAACAGCAGCAAAAACAACAACAAAAATAGGAAGAAAGTATAGTAAACAAGTGTCCACATGTGAAAAAAAAAAAAAGAGAGGAGATGATCCACTGTAGCTAGAGGCACCAAGGTGAAAAGAACAAAGTCTGACGAGTTGGATGTACCTCATCCCCTTACGGAAAGAATTTGCTCATCAGGAATCCTTTGGCTTCCAATTTGAACGCCGTCGTCGAGGAGAGGCTGCGTATTTCAGGTAGCAGAGTGTTCCATATCTTGGGGCATCCCCAGAGAAGGCTTCGTGACAAGTTCTCTTTTTGTTAAGGACAGGAGGTTTCAAGAGGAATTAGAGGCGCTTCTTGATGCCCTCTCACCACAAGATAGTTCAAGTTTTTGCGCCAGGTAGATAGGAGTATTGAGGTGAAGGGTTTTGTGCGCCAGGACTGCAATCTTAAACTGAATTCGGGCCTCAAAGGGTAGCCAGTTGAGAGATTTAAGGACTTGGGATATATGCTCATTTCTTTTGGTGCCTGTAACCAATCTAGCAACACTGTCCAAACGCTAACTATATGGTGAGGAATAGTTGACACTTCCAGATCCTTCCCACCTTAACTTTCCCCAGGAAATAATTTGCTGTCACCTAAGAAAAAAGTGGCAATGGTCATCTCAGGCCTATAGCTTGAATCCGCATACTCCCTTCCATCATCGAGAATGTTAATCTGAAAAAATATTGTATAACAAATATAGTGGACAAATATTCTTTCTAAAATATTGTGATGTCAAGAATATTGTGGGACAGATATTGGAGGTATTTAATATTTTTTTAATTAAAAGTGTATATAAAATAGTTTTAAAGAGTTGTTTAAAATATAGTTTTGTAATTAATTTGATGTTTTTAGTTAGTTTAGTATTATAAGTTATTTGTATTGTAAAAATATTTGTGTTTAATTTGATTTACTGTATTTTGTGATTCATTTAATGAAAAGTATTTTTTAATTACATTATACATTTTTAATTTAGTAATGGGTTTTTTGGTTTGTAAGGGATTAAGGTGTGAAGTGTTTTAATATGTACATTATTATTTATAATTTATAATTAACATTAATGTCTTTATTTAATTGATAAATATGTAGATTATTTAATTGAATAATTGAGACTTGTGCAGTCTCCCTAATAATACAACGAACCGTGCCTCTGACGCTCTCCCTCTCGTACCCTATGTGTCCACTGCCGTGCATCACTGGATCCCATAGAAAGTTCCAATTTGGAAGAAGGACAATTATTTTAAAGAAGTTAGCCAGAACTCGGGGGATGTACACATTTATCTTCTCTCGCCTGTTTTCGCCTGAGGCCATCTATCTTCTGTGACCCCGTGATTACTCGAGCCTTCAAAGTATATTGACTTACTGGCTGTGTCTCTCTCGACCTTGGTCCACCCGCTGCAATCGGCGCAAGGACACCGCCATTGCCTGCAGCTCTACTGTGAACTACCCCTCCCAGCATTCCGTGCGGCACGCACGCCGCACACCGCATCTTTTAGCGCCAGGAAGCACGTAAAAAGGGATGAGGGCTCCCGCAGGGTGGGAGCTCTCCTTGACTTACCGGCTGTGTCTCTCTCGACATTGGGTCCACCCGCTGCAACAGGCACGAGGCGCCAGGACACTGCCAGGACACCGCCATTGTCCGCAGCTCTACTGTGAACTACCCCTCCCAGCATTCAGTGCGGCGCGCACGACGCGCACCGCATTGTTTAGCGCTAGGAGGCGTTTAAAAGGGGCTGCGGGCTCCTGCAGGGCGGGAGCTCTCCTTGACTTACCGGCTGTGTCTCTCTCGACCTTGGGTCCACCCGCTGCAACCGGCGCGAGGCGCCAGGACACCGCCAGGACACCGCCATTGCCCGGTGCTCTACTGTGAACTACCCCTTCCAGCATTCCGTGCGGCGCGCATGCTGCGCACCTCATTGTTTAGCGCCAGGAGGCGCTTAAAAGGGGCTGAGGGCTCCCGTCAGAGCCAGGAGGAGACTGGGCTGGGCCACCCGCCTTTTGACTGAACTCCCCTGTAACTGGTTAGGACTTTTTGTTTAAAGATTCTTTTGAAGTGCCTTTGAACAGGGTTTAAGAGCCAGTATGAGTAAGGCTAAACGTAAGGGGGTGGGAGGACAGGGGTGTTGGGTTCGCTGGATGTGTTTCTGACATGGGCAGAGTCAGTTTTAATACATGAAATTGAGTTAACAGAAAGGAGACTCTCATTAGACCCAAGTAGAGTCTCCTCTGCGGCTTTTATTTCACCTCCCTTGCTCATTCCAGAATCAGGCACAGTAACTGACTGTATGCCCACAGCAAATACCCCATCCCAAGAGTCCCAATCAAACGAGTTGTCTGTGGCAGTTAGTATCCCATCGTTATCACTGACACTCCCTGCAAAGACACTTACTCGCCACCAAAGGTCATTACAGCAAACAGGTGGGGAGGGTTCAAATAAGAAAAGGAAGGCACGTGGCCTGCCCAAAACCACGCACCGGGCATCCAAGATAGCAAAACAAAAGCAACCATTGTAGGAGGCGTGGGTGGTTCCATTAATGTAAATCCTGAGACTCCCGATATTCTGGTGCCTGGTAATTTTGAGGATGTTTTAGTTGCTAAATTGGAAAAGGAAATTGAGGCTTTGCTTGACCCGCTACTTCTTAAGCTGTCTGGTATTGAATTAAGACTACCTAAGATTGAGCAACATCTTTTTTCTACAAATCCCATGGTGAGTGAGGGTGTGTCAGGAAGATTGGTTGGACCAAGTATACCAAGTGTGTCTGAAGTTATAAATTCCACTGAAGTGGCTGGCTGCCCCACACTTGCTAAAGTTAAGGCTATTATGGTAAACTCACGGAGCCCCCATCCATTCACAGTCAATACTACCCTTAGTAGAGAACAAGTAGAGTGTCAAGACTCAGGGCCGCCATTAAGAGGTGCAGAGAGTCTTATCAAGTCTCTCCACCTTCCACCTGAGGCTACGCCATATACTATTATTCTATCAAATGTGCCAGTACTTCACACTGGAGGTGACGAACACTGGTCATCATTAAAGAATAAGGCCCTTCATCAGTTGAATGCTAGAACTGGGTTGGGTAACCACCTATTTAGCGAGTTCAAAATGATCCACAGAATTCCGTGGGTGGGGAAAACACCTAAAGCCTTTAGAGGTGACTGGGTGGTCCTGAGCTTTGGGTCACATGCCTTGTAAGAACCATTTTGGATAGGGCTGGGGCGGGTCAACTAAGCAGGGACAACATTAATATTATGCCGCTAGGCTTCTTTTATAGGAACATCCCACCCCATGCAAAAGGAAGAGATGGACAAAGGGATGTTGCCCCATCCCCAGGACTCTACGATTATATGGTTTCCACACACAATAGATTTGAGCTCTTTTCCAATCCGGAAGATATTGACTGACTAGGTCCATGTATCGGTGATAATAAGTCTCTGTCCCCCAAACCTGAGGTGAGTGAGGGAGGCCAGGTAATAGGTTTCAACAACTTAGGAGGGTGTCCCCAACCCATATTGAATGGTTAAAATTGTGCGAGTGCACAGGCTGCAGCCAGGGTGGTTAAGGCAGGGGAGTGCAGTATACCATCTGGTGGTAACTTGTTGAATGCAGGGGTAATTGACCCAGTAGAGGCAAGTAGTTCCTGTAATTTCTTAGGTGTTGGTTGCAATCAAGGTGCTAATGTAGGACTCACTTTGGCTTCCTGGAATATAGCTGGTCTCGTGCAAAAAACAGTTTCAGTAGATTGGTCCGCCTTCATTGAGAGCCATGATATACTGCTCTTCCAAGAGACCTGGGCCCTGGATCATGTACTTCGTCAGGGCTATTTGAATTTTTCGAATGCTGAGGAAGGTGGGCAGCGCGGTAGACCAAGGGGGGCCTTACAACCTGGATTAGACAATCTAACCATTATCAGGTGGAGGAGATTTACATTAAGTCTAGGGATATCCTTATTAAAGGTTGCAGCAGGTAAATGTACCTGACCTGCTGCTTATTAATGTTTACTCATGGGGTTTGCAAGGCGGGAAAGCCTCTCCCACTATTGATCTTTTAAACACTTTTTTAATAGAACATAGAGGCGATAATATTTTGATAATAGCAGGTGATTTTAACTGTACATTTGACCCTTGGACCTTTATGATGTAAACCTTAGTGTAGAGGTGGATGCTCAGTGGTTTATTCCAACGCTGGATCTTCCCCCAATTAAAAAATGGACAAGAGCAGCTGTACAACTAAAAGTGCTCTGTCTGGAACAGGGAGTCAGAGCTGTTAATGGGAGATCATCCTCCGATAAACAGGGTTTGCATACTTTTAGCTCTGGCCAGCGCAGTAGTCACATTGATTTCTTTCTGCTTAATAGAGAATTCTGGTCCAATCTAATTGATATGGTGGTATGCGAACGCATAGAGAGTGACCACAATCCGTTTGTACTTTCTCTTTATCCCGCATGTCCCCTTTATGGTACTAAAAGTGAGCTAGGAAAGGATTATGTGGAGGTCCTATTGACAAATGACACTAGACGAGTTAAATGGGCAAATGTGATTAAGACAGAGGAGCACTTGAAGCGAATGAGCAGTCTGATGGCCAATGCACTAGGTACATTACAGACATGTGCTTCACAGGACAAGCTTAATTCTATAGTGGTGCAGGTCCATGAGGAATTATTTAGTAAACTTAGAAAAAAAATTCTTTCTAAAGCTAAAAAACCTCTGATCAATTCGGGATTTAAGGCTGCCGCTTGGTATGACACTTCGGGGCCGAGTCCGATCCTGGAAAAACGCTGTACAAATCGTGGTATAGAGCGTTTTCCCCATACAACTCGTACTTGTAAGGAGGCCCCTACAACCTAGGAAGTACGATCCGTACAAATAGACGCACTCCATACAAATTGTAAAAAAGACCATACAACTCGTATATACAAGCAATTCCGATTCAGATTACTCTGTACGCGAGTTCCCATGTATTCCCAGCAGCAGTTTACAACCCGGCAAGTACGATTCGTACAAACGGCACTCCGTTAGGCTCTTTTTTTACAAGAGCCAAAAAGTGCCAGAAAAACCTTGTACGCCCCGAAAACAGTACGAGACAGACCCCCTCATGTACGCGTCATACACCCCATGAATACAGGGGTACGGTGCATATGTACGGTGCGTACGGATGACACGGAAAGTGGGGTACGGTGTGTACATACTAGATGAAGGGGTACTGGTCGTGTACGCACCGTACAAGCACCGTACCCCAAAATCACGTACGTATGCACTGTACCCCAAAATCGCGTATGTACCCCAAAATCGCGTATGTACGCACCGTACCCCAAAATCGTGATTGTACGCACCGTACCCCAAAATCACGTGTGTACCCCAAAATCACGTATGTACGCACCATACCCCAAAATCGCGTATATACGCACTGTACTCCAAAATCGCGTATGTACCCCAAAATCGCGTATGAACGCACCATACCCCAAAATCGCGTATGTACGCACCGTACCCCAAAATCGTGTACTTACGGTGCGTACATGCGTGATGTTGGGGTACGCACCATACAAATGCCTCGCATGTGGGGGGGACCCCTGTATGCCTCATGCCCCTATACGACCCGTACCCCGGTATGAGTCACACCCCCAGAACGAGTCATACCAGGGTACGAGGCGTATAGGGGTTCACTTCATTGCCCAGTACGAGTCATTCCCCATATACAGGCCATTTTCCATACAAATCGTATGCTGACGACCCAGTACGAATCGTACTTGATGGGTTGGACAGCCTTTTTACAAATTGTATGGTCTGTTTTACAAGTCCGTGTCGTACAGCTTTTCCCGATTCGATTTGTAAGGATCGGGCCGATCTGTATGTATTATTCCCGTATGAATCGTACTACGTGTCCTCGGAAGCGTGTTTCCGGTCCAGGGAAGGCATGGCTTGGCAGTTCGGGCTGGACTGTTCCCATGAGGCACAGGGTCAGACTGATTTGCATATGGCCATGTCTGAACTGGAGTGGCAGAGTGGGCTAAAGAACGGTGATGGATTAAACCCAGATCTGTTGACTGGGTGTGAGTGTTTGATTGGTTCAGATGCTCCGTCCATCACCACTCCCTTTTGTACCACTTCGATCTTGGATGGGGCAGAATTGTGGGGTCATGCCAATATAGACTCACTGGTAACAGCCTAAAATAAATTCCTACGGTCATTGATTGGCCTCCCACAGTCCACCCCATTGATACCCTTATTTTTAGATCTGGGTTGCTATTCGATTGACCATGTGACACACTTCAGGCCTGTGGCATACTGGAGAAGGCTATGAGTTACTGCAGAGCTCTCACTCTAAGCCAAAGTCCTTTTAGAAGTTAGACAGGCTGCTTGTATGAGCAAAATCTTGTTGCTAAGACGTGTAAAAACCACCCTTTCTGAAATGGGGATGATCCGTTTATGGACTTCCCCTGCTGATCATGTATTTCCGACAAAAAATGAGTTTAAGGCAGCATATTGGAACATGCTAGTCATGAGGCGATTTGCTGCTTTAACGGGCCCCTCCTTATCCAGAGTTTTTCATGAGCATAAGCATGAAGCAAAATTTGAAGGGTACTGGGATCTGATTACTATCCCCAAAGAAAGGAAACTGTATCATCAGTTTAGGGTGGGTTCACTTCCTACTAATATATTTACTAGCAACTCGCGTAGCTTGAACACAGGCAATTGTCTATTTTGTCCAAACATTGACGAATGACTTGTACACATTCTGTTTTCTTGTCCAGCCTATAGAAAACCCAGGTCTAGATGGCTGAAACCTGCATGTCTAAATCTAGGGACTAGGTCAAGTAGCTAGGCATTCAAGATTTTAAAAACTTCCATGGCAAAGCCTGTGGTGACTGCCGTCGCTAAGTTCTTGGGCTGGGTTTGGATGATTCGTTTGAAGGAGGGGAACTGTTAATAAATGTTTTAGGCTCCAAAGTTTTTGGGCAACTGCTTATGTATTATGCACCCTTGGTATGATCATCAATGAATTCAAATCTGGAATTCAAATATATGGACAAGGAACTGGTCTCCCTAGGCGGTAGACTTGTAGGGGTGTATTTTAGCTGTTTTTAAAATTATTTATTGAATAATTATGTATTTCAATAGGAAAGAGTGATATAGATTTAAGTAACTTACCTGTATGCTTAACTTGGCAATATTTTTATATATTTTTGCCTCCATGTATTATGTATTAACTTTTGTGATTTTATAAATCGAAATAAAGTTCTTTGACTGACTGACTGATTAATTGTTATTTTAATTATTTGTTGATTTCTAATTAATATAATAATATTCTGAATAGTTTTAAAATTGTAATTGTTCTTTTATTTTATATATTTTGTTGTAATATCTTAATTGTTTTGCTGAATTTTGTATGTAATAATAATTTATGCTATTTATATTTATTATTTTATTAATTTTAATTGCTTGTGTTAATTTATTATGGTAGTTGGGTGGAACGTCTAACTGAAAATATGTTTATTTGTATTATTATTTTTATTAGATTTGCAATATAAAGTTTGTATTTATTTTATTTAATTTAATGTATTTAGACATTTATAAATATGTTTGAACAATTTAACAATGCAATTTTTGTCTATATTTAGAAAATTAAGAGTGGGAATAGTAATCTACACCTCCAAAATCCAACAATTTCTTTGCTTCAGCTCAGATTGGGGTCCAGAACTTTCCCTACTGTTGTGTGGTTGGAGTAGGAACAGGAAATCTGCCCCCCTCAAATTCCAATACTTTCTTTACATTTGCTTACTTTGGAGTGGGATTTGTAAATTTGATCCCTACGAATTCCGACACGTTCCCTACTGTTACTGTTACTGCTACTAGCTACAGGAATTCTGATCATTCCAAAATGAAGCATTTTCCCTACATGTCAACTATTGGAGTGTGATTAGTAAAATTACCCCTCAAAAATCCAACACTTTCCATACTGTTGCTAAAATTGGAGGAGAAATAGTGAATCTGGCCCCTCCAAAGGCCAACACTTTCTCCACTTTTGCTTACGTTGGAGTGAAAATCCCTCTAGGTGAGTATCGCTCTCTTATTGCACAAGCAAGAGGCCTGAAAACAGTAGAATGGAAAGCAGGCCGCCTTGTTGAATTCCTCTACTCATATTAATATGTTTAGTGCAACTGTTGTTTACTTGGGTATGGGCCATAGGTCAATGTACAGAAGCCAGATCAGTTTGAGAAACGTGTATCTACCACTCCCAATCTCCCTAACACCTCAAGCACAAATTCCCATTTGTCAGAATCAAATGCCTCTCTGTAGCTAGAAAAGCACAGCTGCATGTGTATTGGAATTCATCTATGAAATCGCCCCAAAAAAGGTTCTGAGGTTGTTAGTCAATCTACCAGTGATAAAGCCTGAATGTACAGGGAAGACCAATCCAGAAATAAGGGGACAAATACGAGCCATTATGATCATTGCAAAAAATGTTTGTATCGATGTTCAGGAGTGAGAGCAGCTAGTACAAAGGGCATAGATTTCAAGACATGTTAGACTTAAGGATGGCTACCTCTAGGGATCGCACATGGTAGATGGGAGGCAAGCACTTACCACAACAGCCTCAAAGAGAGCCATTGGGAGAGGAGCTTATTCCATATTCCTAATAAAAATTAGAGATAAGGCCATCCTTGCATACCCCTAATAACATTCTTGATTTCCGCTAGGATTAGCGGAGCCAGCAGCTTGTGTTTGTGTTCATTCTGAACACAGGCTGTTGTCAGCTCCCCGAGATAATAATTACTATCTACTAATGAAGACCTAGTCTGACTTGTAGTATTGTAGGGAAATACTCTACTATGAGAGAGGAATCATACAAAGGTTCGCTCCAGGCAGAATTAATATATGTTACAACTCCTATACATATAGTAAATATGACATAACTCCTCCTACACTACCATCACTTAATTCTTCCTCTAGAATGAAGTGATGGACACATTAGCAAACTAAGCAGCTTTCTAAATGTCGCTGTTGTACAGTGCTTAGACAATGTTCAATAAAAGCACTGCATTTGTGCAAGTCCAGTATTACTCCTCTAGGTCAACAACTACAGAGGACGCCCAGGGTAATTCAACCGAATTAACAAGTGTAAACATAGGTAGATCAATAGGATGCCATGTACCTATGTCAAAAACATACTATTTTGAACTGTGACATGTCAGACCTCTAGAATAAGATCCAACTATCATCATATACTCACGTAGCATGATATAAATGCAGTAGTTATATATAAAATATGACATAACAGAGTAGCAATAGCATCTTTAGTCATCATCATCCAGACTGGTAGGCTCTGCATCAGCTGCATCCTACCCCGGCCAGAAAACGTATTCAATGCTATCATTACCTGCTGTGGGTCCGAGAGCTTGTGAGCCTTATCTCCCAGGACCACCCTGAGCTGAGCAGGGTTTAGTATACTGTACTCATCATTCATGCATTCTGAATTTGATTGTTTTTGGTGTAGCAACAGTGAGCACAGATTGTGACCTGACTAGAGACTAGAGTGATTTCCACAGGGTGAAAAATAAAGAAGGAGGTTGGAGTTGTAAACCCTGGCATCGGGTCTGGCCACTACCCCAGAAGGATTACACAGTTTTTCTGCCTCCACAACCCCCCCCCCCCCCATAGGGACACAGGGTGGTTTGCCACCATTCTGCCTCCCCTGAGAGGGAGAAAGCCCCTAGACACCACAGATTTCTGTTTCCTGTGGATGTGGCCCACCCCCACAAGTAGGGTACTGCTTGTATTTGCTTTATTTGTAAAAGTGTGAGAATGATGGTGGTAGGAATTTACCCAGGCCCCAAAAATCCCAAATGTTTCCGGAATAGAAATGTGAGGAATTGCTGACGCTTAGCTGGTATGATGGAGGAATCGGACTGCCTGATATTAAAAAATAATATTGGGCTGCGCATTTAACAGCTATCAATCATTGCATTCATGGCCGCCCTGACAATCCGGGGTTCATTATGGATCGTTGGATTTTACCCAGGGGGACCTTTACCAGGGCGTTATACTCCACACCAAGCAAGTATCCACTCACCGGCCCCACTGCCCACACAGTTAAAATTTGGCACACTGCCACCAAAGCACTCGGCTGGCATAATAAACTGACTCTGGCCACACCTCTGTGGGACTCGCAAACACTTGGGTATATGGGAAACTCTAAGGGATTTGACAAATGGGACTTAATAGGCATTTCACATGTCAAAGACCTTTGGCACGCTCGGGGGGTGAAACCCTTTGACGCTCTACAAACTCAATATGCCCTGGTGGATTCAGAATATTATTGATACCTACAAATCAGGCACTCGCTGCAAACAGCAATTCCATCTGACTTGACTCCACCGGATACCTCCCCAGGACAGATTGATGGACGGTCATCTACCTGACGAGGCCATCTCCCTAACATACTGGAAACTCATTAACAATATCGACAACCCACTATTGAAACTGCGAGACAAATGGACGGGGGACGGAATAGAATTAGACTGCGAAACTTGGCAGGAAGCGGTCTCCTCTCCTAAGACGGTCGCTATACCAGCACGACTTAGACTGGTGCAATTAAAGGCTCTCCATAGAATATATATAACTGGTCCCCAACTAGTGCACATGGGTAGACTGAGGGACGGTTCTGGTAGGAGGGGATGCACACAATTGGGCACGTTCATACACATCCTATGGCACTGTGAACAAATTCAGGAATATTGGCGCAACATCCACACGGTCATGAGTGAAGTGTTGGGGGTGTAATTTAGACCGGAAGGGCCCAGGTGCCTCCTCAACATCTGGGAACCTTCTGACCTTAACAATTATGCTACGAAGTGGGTCACACTTGGCTGCATGATTGCCAAGAGAAATATTGCACAGCTTTGGGGAGCCCCGCACCCGCCTGTAGTGTATTTTATCTAGGTACCTGAATCGATATCCTATTCTTTGCCCTTGTCCGGTTATAAATCAATAATGTCCCTGCAACGGCATAGAAACCCTTTTCATAATTCGGTCATAGCGCATGCTGTCACATTAGGCAAGTCTACTCCTCCAGCCCCCTAGAAAGCACACCGAGTTCTTAAAAAAATCCAAGCCTCCAGCAACCTGGGAAATCCCCGCTGCCGTTGTTTTGATTTCGTCCGAGAACTCCTGTAAAGCACTGTAAGAACGACCAGTTCTTAGTGACATCTTTATTGACATCTTATGTCCAGCCTTACGTCAAACCCGGCACCTTTCAGGTATAAATATACCAACGTTACCTTAAGCAAACACACGGTGGTAATCCTGGAGCCGAGCAGCTATCTACTTCCGAAGAGCCCAGCTGATGCGAGAGCCCACGGACGCTGCCCCTCCCTTTTGACGCTCTGAAGAAAGACGCTGTCTTTTCTCCTGCCGAGAAATCCAGCCTCCGGCGTTTCCAGCTTACCCTTGCAGGTGACTGGGATACCGAGTCCTGAGAGAGAGATACCAGCCCTCCTGCCTTCTAATACCCAGGTACTGAACTGACTAAACCCTTACAGAGAATTCTTGAGTCAGATTCTTGGCAAAACAAACGTAACTTAAACTGCTACTTACTTACTCCCTCCCACGTATTAGGCTTAGGTCAGGTACACCAGGGTAGGCGTAGTTAGAAGCACCAGTTGAGTACGATTATTCAATGTATATATGTATGTATCTATTTTATCAATTTTAAAGTATCATATGGCTAAGAAACCATATCAATGCTTTTACAGTATTATTTCATAATCCTGCTTTTACTGTATGCACTTTACTTAAATATAAGTATTGCAATTGTAGCAATTCATTTCTCTTGTATGAGGAAAGAGACTGCTCAATAAATAACACCTTTTATTGAAAACGCCCGTCTCTCTTTTTCTCTGCAATCTGGTGAAACTAAGTACGCACCTTTGACTGAGTGAAATAGCTGTCTTTTGTTTTCACACGACTCTAGAGATATACTCTTATTCAGGGAGAGCAAATTTGTCATGTTTTATGGTTGTCAGAAACTAAATCCCTTCTTGTCTATCCAGGGAGGTTAAACTCCTCCTCGCCTATTCGAGAAAGTTTCTAGTGAACTCTGAGCTAGCTGGCACAAAAAACTTAAGTCTAATATAGTTAGGAGAGACCTAGATAACCTCAGTCCTACGTCTAAACTACTGAAGATATTATTCCAATGCGCAGAGCCTATTGGGACTATAGGAACTACACTACATGGCGCCCAACGTGTGGTAAGGCGATAAATCTAACGCAAGACGTTAGAGTAAATCAGTCGTGCTTTTTCACACAGACCCTTTCTCCCGTAAATACTCCAAAGACGTCTGGAGTGGGTCAAAGGTTAAAATCCGCCGGAACTTAGTAGGAAGAGATTTCTATGTATAGTTTTTGGTTTATTCAACGTTGAAGGATACAGTGTTCCAAAATATTGTGCACCTAATCTTTGTTTCCTTGAAACTTGATCTGCAACAAAAACCTTCCTGTCAGTAAAATGTCAGACGGTGAAGCAGAAAGGGAGACAACTAGAATAGCAGCTCGTCTCCTAGAGGATGACAATAGTCTCCTGCAGACCGACCCGGATGCAATACTCATCCCGGTCAACATAAGAAAAACTATAACTATTAAACTTATAGAAAATGGACTAACATCGAGAGGTGGTACAGTCATATTCGTAACTGAGGCACATGAATATCGGCAGACAGAGGTATTCTATTCATGGATAAACTTTCCAGCAGCAAACGCTATCACACATGAATTCCATTATTACAAAATAGAGGAACCACCGGATGAGTACACTCCTTTCGAGGAGGTGGAAATCCCATTAAAATACCAAGAGCACTTGCTCTGGTTTAAAGGCGCCCTAAAACATAATAATCACATCACCAGGCTCAGTCCACTAGGTAGATCAGGAGCAACGTGGCCGGTTCTAGCCAGCTACACACCACATCCAGACATTGAAAAAATGTCAGTACCAGAACTTTTAGCACAGCTAAAACAACTGATTAAAATACATAGACAATTAGTCCAATATGTAATGCGGACTTCAACAGTCCAACCAGCTATTAACATTCCACAGCTGACCCCTCATCAGGGGAACACAAATAAAATTACACCACAGGACATACAATCATGTCTGGGTAAAGTACCGGCAAAACGGGAACAAATTCCATTCTGGTTAGCACAAAAAATCACTCAAATAGAGGCAGTATTTCCGGATACTACCCCTACTGAGAAACACAGAATTCTGACTATCTGTCTTCCAATGGGGATCGCACCACATGTGGAGGACTGTGACACTTGGGGCACAGTCTTTGCTTCCATTTACACAAAAACACATGGTGTTCCGTCCATGGCGGTAATACCAGATGTGCTAAGACAGATTCAGAACGAATACGGTCCAGAACCTGCTTTAACTCTGGGTATGAAATTACTGAAAGACTTCAAGCAGGTCTCAGCTTTATTATTATCTAACATAAAAGGAGAAGCAGCATCTGTGGCGATCCGCCAGAAATTGAAAGAAACAGATATAGCAGAACAACCATTTGAACTTGCCAGAATCATAGAAAAATCCTATGAAGAACTAGGAAGAGATAGTTTGGGTGGGAAACCAGTAAAACCCCAACTAACTGAAAATCCTGACAAAGTATTTATTAAAAATAATCTAAACACTCCAAAAAAGAGCTGGGATGGAAATAAACAATCCACTCTCAAACAAAAAAGATTCCAGTCCAGAGGAAAGTCTCCTCGGTGGAGAGAAAGATCTCCTGACAAAGGACACAGGTCTCCCCAGAGGGAGCCCTCTGAGAAAAGATGCAACCTTAGAAATGGGGATAATTTGAAGAAACCTGACAGATATCAAGATATTGATACACGTCCCTCTCGATCTTTTCAGAACACAGGGAAGAGCACGTCAAGTCCAAAGACAAGGAACCTGCTCATCAAAGTAAAAAATTACAATTTCCAAAAAAGAAGGTAGCCAGCATAAAAGTAATCAAACATGCCGAGGATCCTGCGGACACAGTTGAAAAACTGAGAGTGGGCTCAGACAATGCTAGACGCAGCAGAAGTGAGCATAGCTCGCAAGATCCTGATGAATCATCTGGAGACAGTGGACATGAATGAATACATTCAGGTGGAAACTGCAGATACCAGAGTTAGCAAACCTCATAAAATATTCAAAATAACATTACGTATAGAGGTAGATAAGACTAGGAAAATAAGGGGTCTATTTTGGGATAACATCTCAAAAGGCTATGACATCCTTTTAGCTGAAAAAGACTGGCCACCGGAGTTTGTCAGGGAGTGCCCTCATGGCGAAGAAATGATTATGTCCGCCTTCTCAAATCACATTCCAATTTACAAAAAATATACACTTGCAAGAAAGTGGGCAGTAGCACAAGCCCCTGCATTGTATAAAAACCATGTTGGATGGGATGAGGACTCTCCTCCTCACAAATATCCAGTTAAAATGTCAACCAACTGCACAGAGGCAGTACCCAATTAAGCAAGAAGCTAAGAAACAGGTCAGGGAGATCTTAGATCAACTTGAATACCAGGGGGTGATTGAAACTTGCACCTCACAAATGAACAATCCTTTGTTTCCTGTCTCCAAGCCAGACGATTCATATCGTCTAGTTTTGGATTACAGACATCTAAACTCATGTTGCAAAACGTTTGCAGTACAAAACTCACACAGTGCAGCACTAATGAATAACATCATGCGCAAAAAATACAAAACAACATTAGACATCTCTAATGGATTCTTTTGTCAAAACATAGCACCTGAAAGCAGGTATTTGACCACTTTCTCAATAATGGGCTCTCAGGAAAAATTCTGTCGACTTCCACAGGGGTTCAAGAACAGCCCAGGATTATTCTCAGCGAGAGTAACAGAGTTACTACAAATGTATGACGATGAGGCATTATCTTATGTCGATGACATCTATCTAACAGATGATGACTTGGATACTCACTTGAAAAGAGTGAACACCATAATACTTGGGTTCGCAGCAGAGGGTTACAAATTCAACTTTAAAAAGTCACGAATTGCCCATCTAACTGTCCTGTTTTTAGGATATGAATTATCAAGTGAAGGCAAAAGCCTGGCAGACAATTTCTTAGAGAAATGTGCTGTAATCCAAGCACCAAGAACGCTGAAAAACTTACAATCAATTCTAGGTTTCCTGAATTTCGGAAGAACTTACATTCTAAATTATGCACAGAGGGTTAAACCTCTCTATGAACTAATAAAACCAGATTTTAAAACAATCAATTGGACTCAAAAACTAACCCTGGGCGAAGAACTACGCTCCGTTCGCGGAGCTTGCGGAGTTTTGGCAACTCCGCGTTCCACGGAGAACGCGAACCTGTCGATTACTCCGCGATCCGGTGCGTAGCGTAGTTCTCGCGCGCTGAATAACATTATCGCGTGCGCGGCAATGGCTTACCTTGGCCCGTCGCGACCGCCTGGGTAGGTTCGCGCGATATTTGACGCAATCACGCACTTTGGCAGTGCGAACGAGAAGATGAGTTCCCGAACATGTCTAACACAACGCGAACACGTTACTTGTGACCCGGAACAGGAAATAAGGGAACGCAAGCGGGCGGGACAAACCTCTTGAGTAACTTAGCACGCTAGCTATCTCGAGCATGCAGGCAGCGCCCCGAACACGCGCACCGCGCTCCCGAAGACGAAAAACGGCGCGCGAACGGGTCTAGCAAGCAACTACGCATGTCCGCGGAGCTACGCGTAGCTCGCGGAGTGCAAGTGCGTCTTCGCGTAGCTTCGCGGAGTGCGGCTACGCGAACTACGCCCAGGGTTATCAAAAACACACAGAAATTTTGAGATCATTGCAAACAGACATGTTAGCTAAAACAAAATTGCAAATACGCGATAACACACGCAACCTTGTGATCCGAGTCATCCCAGGAAGATGCGGATTCACATACCTGACCTCTAATGAGGGAGAAACGGTACCAATAGCATACAAATCACATTTGTACACAGAAGCTGAAATAAAATTCAGTATTAAGGAGAACATTGTACATGCGGTTCAAACAGCTGTAGCAAAAGAAAGAGACCAGGCCGAAGGCAGACGAATTACTGTTAGAACAGCAGAATCAGCCTTTGAGGCATTAACAAGCCCATGTAATTTACCTACTGTGGCATTAAATCTAAAATGGATACAATGGGAAAATTCTCTTGCTACAGACAAAGTGAAATACTATTTTGACCCGGAAATGAAAAAATTAAAAAATCTAGAATATGAAAGAGAATATCCTCTGCCAATCGACATTCTGCCCATACAACAGTACGCCTGTGTAATATACACAGACGGATATGCACAACCCTCGTTTTGGGGAAAACAAGCCTATAACGCCACATGCGAGATTGTTAAATACGTGTGGCGCGGAGGTAAATTAAGACCTCTGGTAACAATATCACACTCTGTGGAGAACAATTCAGAACAACAAACTGAAGTAATAGCATTAAAAATGGCGCTAGATAATGCCAATCGCGAATTCCCGACACTAATAGTGTGCGATTCATATTACTGCGTCAAATCATACAACAAAGACTTGCAGAAATGGGTTGAAAACGGTTACAAAGATGACACAGGTGCCACAATAAAGCAAAAATCGCTTTGGGAACAAGTAGTTCTTTTACAGAAAGAACTACCAAAGACTCACGTGATACATACACTGAGTCATGAACGTGATGGCGTTCACGTTTTAGGGAATTCATTGGCTAAGACAGCCACAGCGGAAGCAACTAAGCCGGCTTCCGTAGCTACAAAAAAGCGTTCAGAACAATACGTAGACGGGGAAATGATGCTGGCGGTAAAAACGTCATCAAAAGGCGA
Source organism: Lissotriton helveticus (assembly GCF_964261635.1). Taxonomy (NCBI): domain Eukaryota; kingdom Metazoa; phylum Chordata; class Amphibia; order Caudata; family Salamandridae; genus Lissotriton; species Lissotriton helveticus. Next base: position 1,550,675,913 of record NC_136059.1, read on the forward strand.
CTGTGCAGCGCTACCCATCAACTATCCACTCAATTATACATACGTAATCGATGCAAACTCCGTTCCTTTTGCTCAAATCCCTGGAGTGGGGGATAGGGTAATTCCAAACACGAACAGGAGAGTATTGTTAATAGCAGACGCACATATGGGTGAGGGTCTAAGACACCTTAAGATTAAGGAATCTCTGAAAGAATTACAATCAATATACTGGTGGCCAGGAATGAGCCTGCAACATCACAAATTCGCAATAAACTGACCAGACTGCAACAGAGAACGCAGTGGCGAACCGGCGGTGTATTGCCATGGCCATTCGCTTAGATAGGACAATGCTATCCATATGCAAGAAAACAGTAGGATTAATGCGTCAAATTAACATAAAGAGACTAGTTTCACTTAAAATGTAGACCCCAGCTGTCGGCTGACGTCTTAACTGTTCTAAAAAGATTTGCGAGTCAATAGCGGCATAGACGCAATTGGCATGCTACATTCTGACCAGGGTCCTGCTTTTAAGCTCTCGAACTTATGAGGAGGACATGACCAGCATGGGCATTGCATTGCGGGAATCTTATCACTTCCTTCCTCTAAAAGGTTTCAGTCCGTATGAACTATTGTTCGGGACTAGAATGCATATCCAGGACCTCGATAGTCAAACTTCAGTGGTGGAAAGAAAATGCTTAGATATCAAAGATCGTTTGGCTATTTTACAGGACTTAAATGAAACAAGAAAAGACCTGACCAACATAAAATTGAAACAACAGCCAACAGCCTGTCAGGACCCAAAACTTGAATTGCGTTCTTTACCACACAACTGGGCGACACGCCTGGTCAAAGAGAGTTCAGACCTGGAGACTCAAGATGGCCGCCGCCGCTGACATGATCGAGGCTCAGCAGGCGCACTAGTCTCTCTGGCTTCTATTTTCCTGTGGACCTATGTGAAGCGCGAGCGCCAACAGATCTGCGCACTTCACTAAAGACTGCAGCCTGAGAGGTCCGTTTGTGCTCGAGTGTGAATTCCTGTCAGAAGAAGTCATTCCCTGACAGGAGTTCGTTTCTACGTTTTCCCAGCAGATTCAAGAAGAGAAGTCGTTCCGTTTTTTAGAAACCCGGCGCGCAATTCAAGCGCGGGTTGTCAAAGGTCCTTGTAACGCGGCATAGCAGGTTGCCGTATTGAGCATACGCCAGAGGTCGGAAGCGCCGGAGATTAGCATACAGTCTACAGAACCGAGGAAGCTCCTGAGCGGTGAAGGAGACGCTGTTGTACCAACTCGAGGAAAAAACAAGCTAAGTGCAAACGAATTTAAAAAAAGACTTGAGTAAGAAAAAACCTTAAAGAAAGAAACTGTGATACTTACTGTTATATTGTTTGAAAGGAAATAGTACTGAATTTGTTCCTAAAAAGAAAAAGAAAAGAAATGTCAATACTAAACTCAATGAACAATTGAATTGTAAATACTGTGTTAAGAGGCAAGAAACTCACCAAGGAGTTCCGGAGAGAGTTGATGATTCTGTCAATCTGTGGAGACAAGAGATAGACAAGATAGAATGCAAGGTCAGCAACAAGGAGAGAGTTTCACTTAAGGAAACAAGAGAAATACCAGAAACCATATAGAAGGCGATTCTCAACTAGTAGTGAAGTAAGTGTTCAATAGCGAGCCACATAAATAACTACACATAGAATCAGTTAGGAATTCGCTAGGGGAAAGGTTATAATCTATGTATGTTCCTTTCTCTCTCATAGTGACAACTATTAGAGGAGAACAGATTACTACACACTTAAGAAGAGGAGCAAGGGTTCAGCGGCATAATGGTGGGTGAGAGGTAAAAACAGAATAGAGTTAATTAGAGAGAGTAGGAAGTCCGGAAGTAATGAAATGTTATTGTATTTAGCTTCCCATCAGCAAGATAGCACCCAAGCGGCCGGCTGAAGGAACCACGCAGGACCAGTCTCTTCTCTGTTTATTATTTTATCCAATTCCCCCGTCCCTTCGGGTAATAATGGAGGGTTCTGTGTAAGACCCACCAGCATTGTCAAGAGGGGCGTGGGTTCTAGCATCTCTGTTCCTGTGCAGTAGCTGAGAGTCAAAAGTAAGTTTTAAGGTTCTGACAGAGTGAAGTGCCCAAGTTGCCTTCGCACCCGAACAGAGATGGCGGAAGGAATTGACGCCCAATCCTTAGGAACAATCTTAGACGCAATACAAAAAGAATTGGGAGCGGTTAGGGAGGAGATTCGAAACCTGAGACAAGAGCTAGTTAGTGCCAGGAAAGAAACAGCCGAATTAGCACTGAGATTGCGTCAACCCAGTAGTTTAGAGAGGGAGGCCATGAATCCAGTATTAGAGACCACCAATAGAATGACCACACTAGTTATCCACTCCCTCTCCCCAGTTATTCCCTTGGCAGCTCCAGAAAGATTTAGTGGGGACCCACAGAAGGCGCAGATTTTTCTCTCCCAGTGCTCATTACACTTCATGTGCCGCCCTTCGATCTTCCCAGACGCGCAGTCTAGAGTGGCCTTCATACTGTCTTATCTAAGTGGGGATGCAGCTTCATGGTCCATGCCATTGGTTACGAGGGATGACCCCTTGTTAAGGAATTTTTAAGATTTCAAAAGTGAATTCTTACGAATATTTGATCGACTGAGAATTTCCCAGGTGGTGGATAATGAATTGCTTGACTTACGACAAGGAAACCGAGACTTAATTGCATATCTGGCCCAGTTCAATAAACTAGTGGTGGAGACCAATTGGCCAGAAAGCAAAAGAAAGGCGATATTCTATCGTGGTTTGAGAGATGAATTAAAGGACACCCTGGCCCAGATTTTTAATCCACCCACTGAGGTGTCAGCACTCATAGATTTGGTGTTGGAGATAGATTTCCGCCAGGGAGAGAAACGTGGAGAAAAGAAAAAAGATTTCAGAGCGATACCCCCAAGATTTGACCGGGCTAGGTCAGATGGAGCTAGAAACTCGGAAACTCACTCTGGAGCCGAGCCAATGCAAATTGGAGCAATCAGGGGTCCTTTGACCAAGGAAGAGAAGGAGAAAAGAAGAGCTAATAATCAATGCATGTATTGTGGATCCGGAGCCCATTTTGTTCGAGACTGCCCAAAGAAGCCCAAGAGTACCTTCAAGCCGAAGGAAAACTAACGGCACCACCTGTGGGAGGAGTTGAGCAGGTGGGTGCGATTCAAAGGATAACTCCACAAGAGTATCAAGTGGCAAATACATGGCAGTCAGCGGCCCCGCATTTAGTCATGACTATGGAGGTGAAGTTCGGGCAAACTACCCTAACCGAAGTATCGGTCATGATAGATTCGGGAGCCACAGGCAATTTCTGTGATTTGAGGTTTGCCGCTAAAGTGGAAATTCGGGCAATCCAGAAGTTGAAGAGCGAGCCGGTTCGTGCAGTGGATGGGACAAATCTATATTCGGGACCAATTGTAAGCCACACGGAAGTAATCCAACTGACGGCCAATGACGGTCATCAGGAAAAGATCCAGTTTAACTTAATAGATGCTCCCCAGTTTCAGCTGATTCTTGGTCTCCCGTGGCTTACGGAGCATAACCCAACGATCAACTGGAGTTCCAGAACTGTGGTGATGGATTTGAATTATTGCCAAGAGAATTGTTTGGAGTCAAGAGTCGAACTGGTAAAGGACAACCCAGCCTTGTCGTTGTGCTCAATTGAGCATACCATGTGCGTGATCAACGTTCAGGAGGTACCCGACGAATATAAAGAGTTTGCGGACGTTTTTAACGAAGTGGAAGCAGAACAGCTACCTCCACACCAAGCCTACGACTGCAAGACAGAACTGGAGCCGGGGTCCAACTTGCCATGCAGTCGTGTCTATGCTTTGACCGAGAAAGAGCACCAACATCTAAAGGAGTACCTGGATAAATACCTCGCCAATGGCTTAACCGACCGACCCAGTCCCCAGTTTCATCTCCCCTATTTTTCGTGCAGAAGAAGGAGGGGGAATTGAGGACGTGCATCGATTATAGAGCCATAAACAAGATAACCAAGAAGAACCAGTATCCATTGCCATTGATTGCAGTGCTTTTGGATCAAGTGAAAGGAGCGCAAGTCTACACTAAGCTCGATCTAAGAGGAGCATATCATCTAGTTCGAATGCGTGAGGGAGATGAGTGGAAGACGGCATTTCGGACTAGATTTGGGCTTTTTGAATATCAGGTGATGCATTATGGACTGTGCAACGCGCCTGCAGCCTTTCAGCACTTCATCAATGATGTCTTGAAGGAATTTATAGACCGGTGTGCGATAGTGTACATTGATGACATCCCCATTTACTCTTCTGATGTGGAGAAACATCACGATCAAGTGAAGGGAGTGTTACAAAAGTTGCAGGAGAACAGATTGTTTGTGAAACTAGAAAAATGTGCGTTTGATGTATCGGAGGTGGAGTTCCTGGGCTTTGTGCTGTCACCCTCCAGAATTCTGATGGATCAACGTAAGGTGGAGACGGTGAAGAGCTGGGAATCTCCGAGGAGCGTAAAATAAGTTCAAAGTTTCATTGGGTTCGCCAATTTCTATCGGAGATTTATCAGCGAGTTCTCCAGGAAGATTTTACCCCTCACCAAATTGTTGAGAAAAGGAACCAAGTTTGAGTGGTCTAAGGAGGCGGAGGAGGCCTTTCAATCCTTAAAAGAAGATTTCACCACAGCGCCGGTCCTGTTGCATGCTGACCCGTCGGAGCCCTTTTATGTAGAGACCGATGCATCGGATCCAGCTGTAGGAGGAGTATTGTCACAGCGGCATAAGACCACAGGCCAACCACACCCGGTAGCTTATCGATCAAGGAAGTTGACACAGGCTGAGATAAACTATACCATCACTGAGAAAGAGTTGTTGGCCATTAAGGATGCCTTTAAGGAGTGGAGGCACTATTTGATGGGGGCCCGGCACCAAGTAACGGTGTTTACCGATCATCGAAATTTGAAGTTTCTGAAAACAGCCAGAACGCTTACACCACGACAATTAAGATGGTCCTTATATTTCGCGGACTATGATTTTGTGATCACGTTTCGTCCTGGAGCCCAAAATGGAAAGGCAGATGCCTTGTCCAGGATTGGTACAGGATTGCAGAAGACCATTACCGATATTCAGCCAATCATTCCCAGTGACAAAATCATAGGAGCCATCACCTCCATTCAACTACAGGAATCGATTGCAGATGTCATGAGCCCAGAGGCTATGCAGAGTTGGGCGGAGAAGGATGCCAGCAGAAGGGTCATTCAACAAATGCCTTATCAAGACGCCTTGTATCTTCCCACCTCCGAGTTGCAGCAGCAAGTGATGCATGAATGTCACGATGACAAATTAGCTGGTCATAAAGGAGAAGCCAAGACCGTGGATATAATAAAAAGACATTACTGGTGGCCAAGGATGACTACTGATATAGAGAAGTATGTGAAGTCATGTGAGATTTGCGCGCAGGGGAAGTCCGAACGGCAGGCTCCAAAAGGGTTATTACAACCCCTACCTACACCTCGCTATCCATGGCACACAGTTACCTTGGACCTCATTACTGACCTACCAATTAGTCAAAGGTACGACACTATCCTAGTGGTGGTGGACACCTTTTCAAAAATGGCCCACTTCACAGCCTTAAAAGGGGTTCCTTCAGCCAAACTGTTAGCCGCTCACTTCAGTTCCCAGATTGTCAAGTTACATGGGATTCCCAAGATTGTCATTTCGGACAGGGGCTCCCAATTCGTGTCCCATTTTTGGAGGGCCTTTATGGAAGGTTTAGGGACAGAAGTCAGATTCTCCACTAGTTACCACCCAGAAACAGATGGGCAGACAGAGAGGGTGAACCAAGAGTTGGAACAATACTTGCGACTGTTTCTTTTGAAAGAGGAGGGTAATTGGTCGGATTATTTGTGGACAGCAGAATTCGCCCACAATAATGCAAAGAACAGTTCGACTGGTTACTCCCCCTTTTTCATGAACTATGGCAGACACCCGAATGCTACCATTCGGCAAATGGACACAACAGTCCCAGCAGTCAAAGAAGTTATGTCACACCTGCTTCAAATTCAACAAAGAGCGGAAGACAATTTACGAGTAGCCAAGGAAAAGTATAAGAAGTACGCTGATCGGAAAAGACGCAAAGAACCATCTTTTCTCAATGGAGACCAGGTTTGGTTGAGTACCAAGAATTTGAGATTGAAGGGAAACAGGAAGTTTCAACCTCGATTTATCGGCCCATATCCTATCGAGGAGCAAATCAATCAGGTAACTTATCGGTTAATACTAAATTTATCAAAAGGGAATGGACACTGGTATCTACTTAACCGTCGGTTAAGTATTGACAACCCTCATAGAACGCCTGGTCTAGATCGTTGCGGTATATCTTTTTTCCGCCCCGCCAGGGATCTTGGCATAGTCATAGGGTTGTCAAATAACGTGCGGTATGCCTGCCTCACCCGAGGCTACCTCTGGTTCAGGTAGAAGTGTCCAGAAATCATAAGGGAAAAAGGGGGAAAAGAAAATTTCTTGTTACACTAAAAACAGTGTGTCACCAATGTTTTTTTTTAATGGAAATAGGTTGACACTGTATTAAAAGTTAACGATATATAAGGTATAATCAAGTTACTGGATTACCATATATCTATCAATATATGAAGGTGTCGACATGTTTCAGCTCTATTGGCCCAGCCGGGTCTAGAGAGCTTTCGTCAGGACAGTAAACAAACAAACAACATGTAAAAGGTACTCACACACCTAGTGTTGGGTCCTATTTAGCTTTTTTAAGCTGAATTTTCACCTTAATCGGTTTGGTTTTTCAGCTTCAGCAGGAGTGCAGAGTCGCGGTGCGCGGTCTTTGCCGCATGGACAGGCTTTCCGTCCTTGTGCTGACTCCGCTCCAGGAAATTTTCTTTTCCCCCTTTTTCCCTTATGATTTCTGGACACTTCTACCTGAACCAGAGGTAGCCTCGGGTGAGGCAGGCATACCGCACGTTATTTGACAACCCTATGACTATGCCAAGATCCCTGGCGGGGCGGAAAAAAGATATACCGCAACGATCTAGACCAGGCGTTCTATGAGGGTTGTCAATACTTAACCGACGGTTAAGTAGATACCAGTGTCCATTCCCTTTTGATAAATTTAGTATTGAACCAGGGGAACCGAATGGACCATGAATCCTCTTCCCTCTTTTTTGATATGAGAATATGAAACTTATCGGTTAAGGCTGCAACCCAAGCTTAAGATACATCCAGTCTTCCATGTTTCACTGTTAAAAAAAGGCCCCAGCAGCCTTGAGACGCCAATCACCCCCGAAACCAATTCAGTTAGAAACTGGAACAGAGTACGAAGTGAAAGAAATTTTGGATTACAAAAAAATAAGAGGAAGGTTGTACTATTTAATTGACTGGAAGGGTTACGGTCCAGAAGAGCGATCCTGGGAACGAGTGGAGGATGTACATGCACCCAGGTTTATTAAATACTTCCATGAATGATTCCCCACCAAGCCAGGGAAGGGGGAACCCACCTTGTTGGGGGGTACTGTCAGGACCGAAAACTTGAATTGCGTTCTTTACCACCCAACCGGGCGACACGCCTGGTCAAAGAGAGTTCAGACCTGGAGACTCAAGATGGCCGCCGCCGCTGCCATGATCGAGGCGCACTAGTCTCTCTGGCTTCTATTTTCCTGTGGAACTATGTGAAGCACGAGCGCCAACAGATCTGCGCACTTCACTAAAGACTGCAGCCTGAGAGGTCCGTTTGTGCTCGAGTGTGAATTCCTGTCAGAAGAAGTCATTCCCTGACAGGAGTTCGTTTCTACGTTTTCCCAGCAGATTCAAGAAGAGAAGTCGTTCCGTTTTTTAGAAACCCGGCGCGCAATTCAAGCGCGGGTTGTCAATGGTCCTTGTAACGCGGCATAGCAGGTTGCCGTATTGAGCATATGCCAGAGGTCGGAAGCGCCGGAGATTAGCATACAGTCTACAGAACCGAGGAAGCTCCTGAGCGGTGAAGGAGACGCTGTTGTACCAACTCGAGGAAAAAACAAGTTAAGTGCAAATGAATTTTAAAAAAGACTTGAGTAAGAAAAAACCTTAAAGAAAGAAACTGTGATACTTACTGTTATATTGTTTGAAAGGAAAGAGTACTGAATTTGTTCCTAAAAAGAAAAAGAAAAGAAATGTCAATACTAAACTCAATGAACAATTGAATTGTAAATACTGTGTTAAGAGGCAAGAAACTCACCAAGGAGTTCAGGAGAGAGTTGATAATTCTGTCAATCTGTGGAGACAAGAGATAGACAAGATAGAATGCAAGGTCAGCAACAAGGAGAGAGTTCCACTTAAGGAAACAAGAGAAATACCAGAAACCATATAGAAGGCGATTCTCAACTAGTAGTGAAGTAAGTGTTCAATAGCGAGCCACATAAATAACTACACATAGAATCAGTTAGGAATTCGCTAGGGGAAAGGTTATAATCTATGTATGTTCCTTTCTCTCTCACTAGTGACAACTATTAGAGGAGAACAGATTTCTACAAACTTAAGAAGAGGAGCAAGGGTTCAGCGGCATAATGGTGGGTGAGAGGTAAAAACAGAATAGAGTTAATTAGAGAGAGTAGGAAGTCCGGAAGTAATGAAATGTTATTGTATTAAGGTTCCCATCAGCAAGATAGCACCCAAGCGGGCGGCTGAAGGAACCACGCAGGACCAGTCTCTTCTCTGTTTATTATTTTATCCAATTCCCCCGTCCCTTCGGGTAATGATGGAGGGTTCTGTGTAAGACCCACCAGCATTGTCAAGAGGGGCGTGGGTTCTAGCATATCTGTTCCTGTGCAGTAGCTGAGAGTCAAAAGTAAGTTTTAAGGTTCTGACAGAGTGAAGTGCCCAAGTTGCCTTCGCACCCGAACAGAGATGGCGGAAGGAATTGACGCCCAATCCTTAGGAACAATCTTAGACGCAATACAAAAAGAATTGGGAGCGGTTAGGGAGGAGAATCGAAACCTGAGACAAGAGCTTGTTAGTGCCAGGAAAGAAACAGCCGAATTAGCACTGAGATTGCGTCAACCCAGTAGTTTAGAGAGGGAGGCCATGAATCCAGTATTAGAGACCACCAATAGAATGACCACACAAGTTATCCACTCCCTCTCCCCAGTTATTCCCTTGGCAGCTCCAGAAAGATTTAGTGGGGACCCACAGAAGGCGCAGATTTTTCTCTCCCAGTGCTCATTACACTTCATGTGCTGCCCTTCGATCTTCCCAGACGCGCAGTCTAGAGTGGCCTTCATACTCTCTTATCTAAGTGGGGATGCAGCTTCGTGGTCCATGCCATTGGTTACGAGGGATGACCCCTTGTTAAGGAATTTTGAACATTTCAAAAGTGAATTCTTACGAATATTTGATCGACGGAGAATTTCCCAGGTGGTGGATAATGAATTGCTTGACTTACGACAAGGAAACCGAGACTTAATTGCATATCTGGCCCAGTTCAATAAGCTAGTGGTGGAGACCGATTGGCCAGAAAGCAAAAGAGCGGCGATATTCTATTGTGGTTTGAGAGATGAATTAAAGGACACCCTGGCCCAGACTCCTAATCGACCCACTGAGGTGTCAGCACTCATAGATTTGGTGTTGGAGATAGATTTCCGCCAGGGAGAGAGACGTGGAGAAAAGAAAAAAGATTTCAGAGCGATACCCCCAAGATTTGACCGGGCTAGGTCAGATGGAGCTAGAAACTCGGAAACTCACTCTGGAGCCGAGCCAATGCAAATTGGAGCAATCAGGGGTCCTTTGACCAAGGAAGAGAAGGAGAAAAGAAGAGCTAATAATCAATGCATGTATTGTGAATCCGGAGCCCATTTTGTTCGAGACTGCCCAAAGAAGCCCAAGAGTACCCTCAAGCCGAAGGAAAACTAACGGCACCACCTGTGGGAGGAGTTGAGTAGGTGGGTGCGATTCAAAGGATAACTCCACAAGAGTATCAAGTGGCAAATACATGGCAGTCAGCGGCCCCGCATTTAGTCATGACCATGGAGGTGAAGTTCAGGCAAACTACCCTAACCGAAGTATCGGTCATGATAGATTCAGGAGCCACAGGCAATTTCTGTGATTTGAGCTTTGCCGCTAAAGTGGGAATTCGGGCAATCAAGAAGTTGAAGAGCGAGCCGGTTCGTGCAGTGGATGGGACAAATCTATCTTCGGGACCAATTGTAAGCCACACGGAAGTAATCCAACTGACGGCCAATGACGGTCATCAGGAAAAGATCCAGTTTAACTTAATAGATGCTCCCCAGTTTCAGCTGATTCTTGGTCTCCCGTGGCTTACGGAGCATAACCCAACGATCAACTGGAGTTCCAGAACTGTGGTGATAGATTTGAATTATTGCCAAGAGAATTGTTTGGAATCAAGAGTCGAACTGGTAAAGGACAACCCAGCCTTGTCGTTGTGCTCAATTGAGCATACCATGTGCGTGATCAACGTTCAGGAGGTACCCGACGAATATAAAGAGTTTGCGGACGTTTTTAACGAAGTGGAAGCAGAACAGCTACCTCCACAATGAGCCTACGACTGCAAGATAGAACTGGAGCCGGGGTCCAACTTGCCATGCAGTCGTGTCTATGCTTTGACCGAGAAAGAGCACCAACATCTAAAGGAGTACCTGGATAAATACCTCGCCAATGGCTTCATCCGACCGTCCCAGTCCCCAGTTTCATCTCCCCTATTTTTCGTGCCGAAGAAGGAGGGGGAATTGAGGACGTGCATCGATTATAGAGCCATAAACAATATAACCAAGAAGAACCGGTATCCATTGCCATTGATTTCGGTGCTTTTGGATCAAGTGAAAGGAGCGCAAGTCTACACTAAGCTCGATCTAAGAGGAGCATATCATATAGTTCGAATGCGTGAGGGAGATGAGTGGAAGACGGCATTTCGGACTAGATTTGGGCTTTTTGAATATCAGGTGATGCCTTATGGACTGTGCAACGCGCCTGCAGCCTTTCAGCACTTCATCAATGATGTCTTGAAGGAATTAATAGACCGGTGTGCGATAGTGTACATTGATGACATCCTCATTTACTCTTCTGATGTGGAGAAACATCACGATCAAGTGAAGGGAGTGTTACAAAAGTTGCAGGAGAACAGATTGTTTGAAACTAGAAAAATGTGCGTTTGATGTATCGGAGGTGGAGTTCCTGGGCTTTGTGCTGTCACCCTCCGGAATTCTGATCGATCAACGTAAGGTGGAGGCGGTGAAGAGCTGGGAATCTCCGAGGAGCGTAAAAAAAGTTCAAAGTTTCATTGGGTTCGCCAATTTCTATCGGAGATTTATCAGCAAGTTCTCCAGGAAGATTTTACCCCTCACCAAATTGTTGAGAAAAGGAACCAAGTTTGAGTGGTCTAAGGAGGCGGAGGAGGCCTTTCAATCCTTAAAAGAAGATTTCACCACAGCGCCGGTCCTGTTGCATGCTGACCCGTCTGAGCCCTTTTATGTAGAGACCGATGCATCGGATCCAGCTGTAGGAGGAGTTTTGTCACAGCGGCATAAGACCACAGGCCAACTACACCCGGTAGCTTATCGATCAAGGAAGTTGACCCAGGCTGAGATAAACTATACCATCACTGAGAAAGAGTTGTTGGCCATTAAGGATGCCTTTAAGGAGTGGAGGCACTATTTGATGGGGGCCCGGCACCAAGTAACGGTGTTTACCGATCATCGAAATTTGAAGTTTCTGAAAACAGCCAGAACGCTTACACTACGACAATTAAGATGGTCCTTATATTTCGCGGACTATGATTTCGTGATCACGTTTCGTCCTGGAGCCCAAAATGGAAAGGCAGATGCCTTGTCCAGGATTGGTACAGGATTGCAGAAGACCATTACCGACATTCAGCCAATCATTCCCAGTGACAAAATCATAGGAGCCATGACCTCCATTCAACTACAGGAATCGATTGCAGATGTCATGAGCCCAGAGGCTATGCAGAGTTGGGCGGAGAAGGATGCCAGCAGAAGGGTCATTCAACAAATGCCTTATCATCAAGACGCCTTGTATCTTCCCACCACCGAGTTGCAGCAGCAAGTGATGCATGAATGTCACGATGACAAATTAGCTGGTCATAAAGGAGAAGCCAAGACCGTGGATATAATAAAAAGACATTACTGGTGGCCAAGGATGACTACTGATATAGAGAAGTATGTGAAGTCATGTGAGATTTGCGCGCAGGGGAAGTCCGAACGGCAGGCTCCAAAAGGGTTATTACAACCCCTACCTACACCTCCCTATCCATGGCACACAGTTACCTTGGAACTCATTACTGACCTACCAATTAGTCAAAGGTACAACACTATCCTAGTGGTGGTGGACACCTTTTCAAAAATGGCCCACTTCACAGCCTTAAAAGGGGTTCCTTCAGCCAAACTGTTAGCCGCTCACTTCAGTTCCTAGATTGTCAAGTTAAATGGGATTCCCAAGATTGTCATTTCGGACAGGGGCTCCCAATTCGTGTCCCATTTTTGGAGGGCCTTTATGGAAGGTTTAGGGACAGAAGTCAGATTCTCCACTAGTTACCACCCAGAAACAGATGGGCAGACAGAGAGGGTGAACCAAGAGTTGGAACAATACTTGCGACTGTTTCTTTTGAAAGAGGAGGGTAATTGGTCGGATTATTTGTGGACAGCAGAATTCGCCCACAATAAAGCAAAGAACAGTTCGACTGGTTACTCCCCCTTTTTCCTGAACTATGGCAGACACCCGAATGCTACCATTCGGCAAATGGACACAACAGTCCCAGCAGTCAAAGAAGTTATGTCACACCTGCTTCAAATTCAACAAAGAGCGGAAGACAATTTACGAGTAGCCAAGGAAAAGTATAAGAAGTACGCTGATCGGAAAAGACGCAAAGAACCATCTTTGCTCAATGGAGACCAGGTTTGGTTGAGTACCAAGAATTTGAGATTGAAGGGAAGCAGGAAGTTTCAACCTCGATTTATCGGCCCATATCCTATCGAGGAGCAAATCAATCAGGTAACTTATCGGTTAAGGCTGCCACCCAAGCTTAAGATACATCCAGTCTTCCATGTTTCACTGTTAAAAAAGGCCCCAGCAACCTTGAGACGCCAATCACCCCCGAAACCAATTCAGTTAGAAACTGGAACAGAGTACGAAGTGAAAGAAATTTTGGATTCCAAAAAAATAAGAGGAAGGTTGTACTATTTATTTGACTGGAAGGGTTACGGTCCAGAAGAGCGATCCTGGGAACGAGTGGAGGATGTACATGCACCCAGGTTAATTAAATACTTCCATCAACGATTCCCCACCAAGCCAGGGAAGGGGGAACCCACCTTGTTGGGGGGTACTGTCAGGACCGAAAACTTGAATTGCGCTCTTTACCACCCAACCGGGCGACACGCCTGGTCAAAGAGAGTTCAGACCTGAAGACTCAAGATGGCCGCCGCCGCTGCCATGATCGAGGCTCAGCAGGCGCACTAGTCTCTCTGGCTTCTATTTTCCTGTGGAACTATGTGAAGCGCGAGCGCCAACAGATCTGCGCACTTCACTAAAGACTGCAGCCTGAGAGGTCCGTTTGTGCTCGAGTGTGAATTCCTGTTAGAAGAAGTCATTCCCTGACAGGAGTTCGTTTCTACGTTTTTCCAGCAGATTCAAGAAGAGAAGTCGTTCCGTTTTTTAGAAACCCGGCGCGCAATTCAAGCGCGGGTGGTCAAAGGTCCTTGTAACGCGGCATAGCAGGTTGCCGTATTGAGCATACGCCAGAGGTCGGAAGCGCCGGAGATTAGCATACAGTCTACAGAACCGAGGAAGCTCCTGAGCGGTGAAGGAGACGCTGTTGTACCAACTCGAGGAAAAAACAAGTTAAGTGCAAACGAATTTTAAAAAAGACTTGAGTAAGAAAAAACCTTAAAGAAAGAAACTGTGATACTTACTGTTATATTGTTTGAAAGGAAAGAGTACTGAATTTGTTCCTAAAAAGAAAAAGAAAAGAAATGTCAATACTAAACTCAATGAACAATTGAATTGTAAATACTGTGTTAAGAGGCAAGAAACTCACCAAGGAGTTCAGGAGAGAGTTGATAATTCTGTCAATCTGTGGAGACAAGAGATAGACAAGATAGAATGCAAGGTCAGCAACAAGGAGAGAGTTCCACTTAAGGAAACAAGAGAAATACCAGAAACCATATAGAAGGCGATTCTCAACTAGTAGTGAAGTAAGTGTTCAATAGCGAGCCACATAAATAACTACACATAGAATCAGTTAGGAATTCGCTAGGGGAAAGGTTATAATCTATGTATGTTCCTTTCTCTCTCACTAGTGACAACTATTAGAGGAGAACAGATTACTACACACTTAAGAAGAGGAGCAAGGGTTCAGCGGCATAATGGTGGGTGAGAGGTAAAAACAGAATAGAGTTAATTAGAGAGAGTAGGAAGTCCGGAAGTAATGAAATGTTATTGTATTTAGGTTCCCATCAGCAAGATAGCACCCAAGTGGCCGGCTGAAGGAACCACGCAGGACCAGTCTCTTCTCTGTTTATTATTTTATCCAATTCCCCCGTCCCTTCGGGTAATGATGGAGGGTTCTGTGTAAGACCCACCAGCATTGTCAAGAGGGGCATGGGTTCTAGCATCTCTGTTCCTGTGCAGTAGCTGAGAGTCAAAAGTAAGTTTTAAGGTTCTGACACAGCCACTGAAGAGAAACCACCTGTCCCAGCAAGGCCTGTCTGGATTCCAAAGATTGGGGATCTGGTCAGAGAGAAAATGTCGGTGAAGAAGGAATTTGGGCCTTCTTACAGAAAAAGCAGTACCTGTCTTAGCTGTCAACGGAACAAGATCAGTTGTACTACCGCCCCTTGCTGGTAAAATGGAGAACCGAGTTGTATCCATCGACCTGGTTAAACCACAATCATGTGGCCAATAATAAGTAGTAGGCCAAGTGGACTCCCAAGAAATAGCAGAACACCAAAGTTTGCTACAAATCAAGAGGTTCAAACTGAGAGATTAATCACATTTGAAAAACCTACAGTGAATCAACAAGGACTATGCAACACAGCCATGGAACTTATGCCTCTTGAATCCCAAATTACAACAATTCGTCAAGAAACACCTGTCTACAACGATGTAGCCACAGACTATGCAAATGTAACAAAGAAAAATCCAGAAGCAATTCCAACAATTGACAGAACTGCATCAGGCTACTTCATTGATTTTGATGACTTCTCTGAGGATCTAAGCGAACCTGAGGAACAGCCAACAGCAATAAAAAATTTTAAAGACAAAACTAAAAAACTCTTTCATCAACTGCAAGAAACCTATCTGATTTCCCTATGGATTGAATTTTGGGTGGTGCTAGGTGTACTTTTCCTCCTGCTTTGGCTCATCATGGTGCTATGGTTGGGACACTTCATTGAGGGAAAATATGTTACAATGGACACAGCAAGCCAGAATATCAACCTGGTCCTAAAGCCACACAAGTCTTCACACATCGAGAAAAGAGAACTTTCTTCAGAAAACTTCACAGCCAATCCGATACCCGGTGGGGTAGCATGGGACAAAACAGATTACGATATATATGGCCGGTCGAGCTCTTGAAGTATCCTCATCAATTTAAGATTTCATTAAGTGACTTTGTAAAACCGAGTACATTCTCTGATGATTTGGATTTTGAAAGTATTAATGATATGATGTCAGACTTAGTTATGTCAGCAAAATTTACAGAACATGATCATTTACAAGGTCCATCAAATTATGATCAAATGTACTGCTACAACCACTATGGTAACCATTATTTGCATAAATCTGCTCAACCTAGAAATGTTTTAAATTATAATCAATGGGAACATTGTGCAACTCCACCGAAGGGTAGTTCGAAATATTTTATGAGAAATTTCCATACTTCTCAGGGTTTAACACAAGTGAAGCAGAAACGTTTTATTTCAAACTGTTGAATAAGACAGGAATGAAAACCATGCTGACAAATACAAAGTTAATCTATTCAGAAACATTATTTGAAAAAGTAAATACATTTGGTTTTGATTTTTGGAACAATAACATTGAGACAAAAACAATCTGGGGTACTAAAGATTGGCAAGTGCAAGGTATAGAATCATTGTTCAGAGCCTGCATGATCCCAGAACAAATTATATTTTTGAATGACACAATTCAACAAACAACCTGTCTTGGCCTAGCCAAAATTAAAGACTTAAACAAACCGTCTATTCCAAAGCCAACACCTGACAGTAATAGCACTACAGATGTTGAGATAGACGTATCCCATATTTTAAACCAAAACAGAACGCATCCTGATTGGAAAAAATGGTTGATCTGGCCCACAGACACAAATAACTGTCAAGAGAGATTCCTGAACAAAATACAGAGGTTCAAATTGACCAGGCCAGACCCTAGATACTCCCAGCGACAACATCCAGGGATAATAACAACATACAGTGTAGGAAAACTGTGCCTTGAATGGCTACATACATCCACACTGGCAGAAATTAAGCAACACTTAACTTTACTTAAAGAAGGTGCTGACTTGCGTGATTTCATTATGGGACCACGCAAACAGCGTCAAAAACGTTTCATAGCGGCCTCTATATATGCAGCTTATAACGAAGTTTGGAAAACAACTCGAATTGAAGCAGCAGAGAAAATACGAGAAATTGACCGTATTAATTTAGAAAAATCACTTTCTGTTGTGGACAATGGGTTAATGACTCTGTCTTCCAGAATATATTCACTGGACAGTATTGTATCATCTGCAATCGATATAATAGAGCAAGACTTACTAATGTTACAACATGGTCAGTCCCAATTCCGTTCTATTGTACAGCTTGGCTGGACGTTACAAAATCTGCGTTCAGGCTACGTGCCTTGGCGTTTAATCAACACACTGTCACTGTTCTCTATCTTTAACCTTACTGATATACAAATCAGCTTGGCACAAAAAGGAGCAGAATATACAATTCTGAGCATTGAAAAACTTGAGAGATTACCATTGACAATGTCTGAACGACCTGTCATTGAATGGATAATACACGGGATAATAACTATTCCGATAACAACTTTCCAATTTCGATACTGCCAAAAGTATAAACAGGCAGGCCAGTATGAAAGGTTGGGTAAAGGATACATTAAGTCATCATGGGAATTACCTTACACACACATGTGTTATAGTGAAAAAGGACAGAATGTATTTCTTAGTGGTAATAATTGTGAAAAATCACTAAGTGGTATACTTCTGTGTCAGGGTATAAATCTACATGGGGCCTGTGAGGGGACTTCAAATAACCTTTCATGTCGCCAGCTTGGCACACCTGCAACTCAAATAGAGCCATTCTTTAGGCGGCTTTCGAACGGGAGCTACATTCTAATAGTGGACCACAGATGTTGTGGCTTGGTGCCAGGAAAAGCTTATCTGGTAAGCGTTTCGTCCAGGGTCACTTGCTGTTTGCAAGTATTGTATCCGAACGACACTCCAGACATGGAGGGAAATATTTGGCCCAGTTTGAAAATCTCTTCTATTCGAATTGATACTTTAAGCAGAATGAAGTCCATTCTTCTACAGACACCAGTGCCCTTGACGTCATCAAAAGAAATGTATGATCTCCAAGTTGCAAGGACAACGGCAGAGATACATAACCTTTTATCAACAAATTGCCCCTTACACTTCGCAGAAATGCTAAACGAAATCTTAAACATTTCTGATACGAGTGGTATCGCGAGTGTATTTAAGACAATTTTTTCGGGACTGTTGACACCTTTCAAAGCAGTCCTGGGCATCTTTCCTAATTTGTCCATTCAATCTTTGGCGGCCTTCCACTCCTGTTGGGACTCGTAGCAGGCATTTTGTTTTTGATACTCCTGCTTCGTTATGGCAAGCCACG
Organism: Lissotriton helveticus; assembly: GCF_964261635.1. Classification (NCBI taxonomy): domain Eukaryota; kingdom Metazoa; phylum Chordata; class Amphibia; order Caudata; family Salamandridae; genus Lissotriton; species Lissotriton helveticus. Next base: position 1,550,693,798 of record NC_136059.1, read on the forward strand.
TCACAGACAAGACTCCAGCAATAATGGAAGAAACGATCCTAATATGACCTGGTTTCTTTCATTCAGACCCATCTGGCAGAACTGTATCTTACCTGTGTTAAGATGTATGCTGTGCGGAGAAGAATGCGTGTTAGACGTCTGTCTCACACTACAATCAGAAGTACCAATGGATACAGATACTTTGCTAAGTCCAGTAAAGGCTCATGCATCGTGTTGTCCCCAGCGATTACCCATCCTGATGACGGCATTCGTTGAGACTTTACCACTGCGATTAAAGGGTAGTGAAGTGCAAGATGAGAGCAGCATCAACCAGGTACGACCTTCTGTGAGCACTGCTGATCCTGTCATCGATGATAGCAATCATTCTCACGACTGCACAGTTGCGGCATTTTCCAACTTGGTCGAACTTTCACCTGAAGCGGTAAACTGCTTTTTTGAAAGTCTGTCTGATATGATGTTCTCCCCTGAACCAAAAGAATAAACTTTTAAGCAAACATGCACTCAGCGTTCCCTGAACTCTGAATTTGGCCTTCAGCTTTGAAAAACAAAAGCTACTGAAAATATTTGGAACAGTTTGACTTCTTCCCTTGAAAAACGAAATAATGTTTTTTCCCGATTCCAAAAATATTTACCTTTTTTTTTGGCACTCATCCTCTGCTTAAAGTAGAACTATTCTTAGAGAACAGAGCTTCTATTTTTAGGAACTCTAGAGACAATATATTACCTCAGCCTCTAGCATATTTACGATTAACTGTATTTATATGTGATGGAATGGTCTCGCACTTTTCTTTTCTGTATTAAGAGCCATTTCATGTGTAATTTTCGCAAATCATTCATGCTGATATATACATGCATCCTTTTTAATGAATGATTACACTGCTTGAAAGCATACAGTACCTATACTCATTTTTCGTGTATTTCGCATATGCCATTTCAGATGCAATATAATGTATTTTGGGGTGGATCGGTATACACATGCACCGTTAGATATGTTTACTATTGCTTAGTTTAGTAATTATGGACATGAATTCGTGGAGTGGGTGTAGTGTGTTTTATCTAGGTACCTGAATCGATATCCTATTCTTTGCCCTTGTCCGGTTATAAATCAATAATATCCCTGCAACGGCATAGAAACCCTTTTCATAATTCGGTCATAGCGCATGCTGTCACATTAAGCAAGCCTACTCCTCCAGCCCCCTACAAAGCACACCGAGTTCTTAAACAAATCCAAGCCTCCAGCAACCTGGGAAATCCCCGCTGCCGTTGTTTTGATTTCGTCCGAGAACTCCTGTAAAGCATTGTAAGAACGACCAGTTCTTAGTGACATCTTTATTGACGTCTTATGTCCAGCCTTACGTCAAACCCGGCACCTTTCAGGTATAAATATACCAACATTGCCTTAAGCAAACACACGGTGGTAATCCTGGAGCCGAGCAGCTATCTACTTCCGAAGAGCCCAGCTGATGCGAGAGCCCATGGACGCTGCCCCTCCCTTTTGACGCGCTGAAGAAAGACGCTGTCTTTTCTCCTGCCGAGAAATCCAGCCTCCGGCGTTTCCAGCTTACCCTTGCGGGTGACTGGGATACCGAGTCCTGAGAGAGAGATACCAGCCCTCCTGCCTTCTAATACCCAGGTACTGAACTGACTAAACCCTTACAGAGAATTCTTGAGTCAGATTCTTGGCAAAACAAACTTAACTTAAACTGCTACTTACTTACTCCCTCCCACGTATTAGGCTTAGGTCAGGTACACCGGGGTAGGCGTAGTTAGAAGCACCAGTTGAGTACGATTAGTCAATGTATATATGTATGTATCTATTTTATCCATTTTAAAGTATCATATGGCTAAGAAACCATATCAATGCTTTTACAGTATTATTTCATAATCCTGCTTTTACTGTATGCACTTTACTTAAATATAAGTATTGCAATTGTAGCAATTCATTTCTCTTGTATGAGGAAAGAGACTGCTCAATAAATAACACCTTTTATTGAAAACGCCCGTCTCTTTTTCTCTGCAATCTGGTGAAACTAAGTACCACATTTGACTAAGTGAAATAGCTGTCTTTTGTTTTCACACGACTCTAGAGATATACTCTTATTCAGGGAGAGCAAAGTTGTCATGTTTTATGGTTGTCAGAAACTAAATCCCTTCTTGTCTATCCAGGGAGGTTAAACTCCTCCTCGCCTATTCGAGAAAGTTTCTAGTGAACTCTGAGCTAGCTGGCACAAAAAACTTAAGTCTAATATAGTCAGTAGAGACCTAGATAACCTCAGTCCTACGTCTAAACTACTGAAGATATTATTCCAATGCGCAGAGCCTATTGGGACTATAGGAACTACACTACACGCCCACGGTCCTAGCTTGGGAGCGAGATCTGGACCGGTGTATGCTAAGAGAAAAAACAGTATAAGTGGCCAGGGGTTGCCCCCACAAATGGTCCAAGGTTTGGGCACCCTGGAATGCATACCGGGGCGACATTTGTACCCCCCGTGACAATGACGATGATCTCCCATCCCCGTAGACTTCAATGAATATGCAACTGTATTGTATGTAACTAGATTCCACTGTAACCCTTAACTGATTCTGTGATTTTGTGCCTCATGTCGAGTTTGATTGATAAAAAGATTTTTTTTTAAAAAGACATGTGAGGAATTTGTGATTTTAGACACTTTTGTGTGGTTTGCAATGCATTGGGGTTTAAAAAACATTTTTGAATGCACACAAGTCAGACTCTCCTGGACTCCTGTGGGTGTCTAGATGTCAAAAAAGGCTGGGAAGGGTGATGGCCAAGCCTGGGCACAAATACAGCACATACACCCATCAACAAAATATGTCATTTTTTTACAGCAATTTCTGAAGTCTCAGCATTGATTTTTGGGGCCTTTCCTATCATGTATACTGGGTCCAACCACACAAGTGGGGTATCGTTTTCATCTGAAGAATTGTGGTAGCGCTGGTGGTAGGATTTATGTGTACCTCTAGAAATGCCATAAGTTTCCGTCACAGAAATGTGAGGGAAATGCCTGATTTTAGCCACAATTTGAGGTTTGCAAGGAATTGTGGGTAAGAAAATATTGTGGGATCCGTGCAAGTCAGACCACCCTGGACATCCCTTGCCATCTCTGGTTCAGAAATATTGAGATTTGGTAGGTTTCTAGCTATCTCTGTCACCAAAATATAATTTTTTGACAAGAAATGTTGATGTCTCCATGTAGCGTTTTGGGATCTTTTGTGTTGTGTACTGTGAGAAATTACATTGTGGTTGATGGAAGTTTAAAACTAGGATTTAGGCTTTGTCATCATTGATATGAATTTATTCCCATACAGAAGTTCTGTCACACTTCACTCGGGCTTTGCTGTTATTAGAAATTTGTTTTTCTTCACAGACACGGGCGTATTAACAGCAACCAAAGAAACTCATGGAGGAGTAACCGTGAGTGGGTGATTCAAACACCCCCCTTTTTCTTGATGAAAGCGAGAATGGGATACACGTTAGAGTGTGTTCCTTTTTTCAGCTGCCAAAACAAAAATTCTACTTTTTTAAGAGTTTCCTTTTTGGTCCTGACGAATGCTTGACAGATTGTAGCTCATCTGTAAGCAGAAACATGTTGACCACACTTTAATTTTTTAGTTGATAGGACATTAGGTTTTCATTGTCATTTCCTTAATATGTCTGCCTTTTTCACATGCTTTTAATGGAAGTAGGCTATCCCTCTATTAAAATTGATATTATGAACTGCCAAACTTCCTTTTAAACTTGCACTTTCACTGTGGGCCCTAATGGGGGTCCCCCCTCTTTTTTCCGTTTTCATGCTTGGAAAACCCAATGATGATAATTAACACCTACTTGTTTGGTGTTTGAGGGTTTTTCTTCTCACCACTGATCTTTCCTCTCCCTATGATATTTCCTTTTCACTCCCCTCATTTTTCCCTCTTGGTAAGATTGTTTTCCTGGGGGATCTGCTGGGGAAAGAGTGTGTTTTTATAGATGTTGTTGACGCTCTTTCATTGTTTTGAGTATAGAAGTGATTGGGATGTGAGCCATGGTCATGCAACAGCCACAATCTATTGTAGGGTGAATCACAAAAAGTCACAAAATTAACTTGTGCTTAACCCTGGGTATCTTGGCACAAAAAGAAGTCAGGCTTAACATAGACGCATCTTGCAAAGTATTTATGCAGCACACAAAGATTAATAAAGTAAAACCACAACACTAGAAATATCTCATACCAATTTAGGAAAATAGAGTAAATTTAAAAAAATGATTTGACACCAAAACTACAAAAATCCAATCAGTAGAACCGGAGTAATACAATTTGCCAGTTTTCAGTAATAATGAGTATCTTCAAGATTAAAGTGCCAAATGCGGACATTTAGTCTCGTGAGACTGGGTCAAAGCCGAAAAATATGGCTGATCTAGATGGAGCGTGGGTCAAGTACAAGAAGTGGATTGGGTCCGGTCAGTGCTTACCTTCGGACTTAGAAGATATAACGAGAAACAATGGGGCCGATTCACAGAACTAACTTAAGACAAAATCATAAACTAACTACTTTTGGTATTCACAGAAGGCATTTAGAAGTCTTAAGTTAGGATTTTGTCTTAAGTTAGGATTTTATCTTAAATTACGATTTTGTCCTAAATTACGATTTTGTCTTAAATTACGATTGTCTCTTGAGTTAGGATTTTATCTTAAGTTCAATTTAAGACAAACTTAAGTTAAACTTAAGTTTAACATAAGACAAAATACTAACTTAAGACAGAATCTTTACTTAAAACAAAATCCTAACTTAAGACAAAATCTTAACTGCCGGTATGGCAGTATGGCGGCCACTCTGATATGCTAGTACAATGTAGGATGCAAAGACCTAGTCATTTATATTAAACTCCTGATGTCAGAAACCGCCAATCTGCCCTCATAGACTCCTCGCTTCACATTGCGCAGCTATATGCGCGGCTTCCTCCGTCCCAAAACAGGTTACGCAGCTCCCCCTCGATCGCCCAAAAGAACACACTCATGATTTGATATAGGGTGTTCTGTAATACATATAACAGGGGAGTTAAATAAGACTGCCCGACCCATTACAGATACTGGGAGACGCCACCAGTGGGCCACATCCTCCTGCAATCTTGTTAGTTGCAAATGTAGATTCAAAGTCATGAAGTCCGACCTGGTAATCCAAATACCTAAATATATGAATTCCTTGCTCTGTACCAAAGCCGCACTGGCGAATGTGAGAGGGGGAATCTCACCGGCCAAGGGAAAGAACAGAGACTTGTCACAATTTATTTGATAGCCCAAGAAACTGCTGAAAAGTTGAAGTATGTGAATGAGTCTATGAAACGTCTGGTAGAGCTTGTGTGCATAAAGCAGAACATCATCAGCGTACAGGGAGATACGCCCCTCCCAGCTGCCCCCAACATCGATACAATGGATGAGAAGGTCCCGGGGCACCCACGCTGCAAGTCGCTCAAGGGCCAGTGTGAAAATCATAGGGGAAAGCGGGCACCCCTGGTGCGTACCCCTATTTAGTACGAATGACCTGGATACTGTCCCATTCACGCAGACTCTTGTCAACGGGTCACGGAATAGGCGGCCGATCCAGGCACAGAACTTTGTTCCAAAGCCCAGCATGGACAAGACCGTGAACAGGTATGGCCATTTTATGCTACAGAATGCCATATGGGCATCTAGCGAGAGCACAGCTGGGGTTTCAGCCAGTCAAGCCTCCGTCACGTTCATGACTTCATATAAACGTCAGAGATTCAGCTGGGTGCTCCTGTGTGGCATAAACCCCGACTGGTGGGGGTGAATTACCGTGGAGATAATTGGACGTATCTGATTAGCCAATACCTTTGCCAAGGCCTTGGCCTAACAATTAAGTAGGGAGATGGGCCAGTAAGAGCTGCACACCTCTAGGGGTCTTCTACCCTACTTTGGAATAACAATTATGGTGGCCAATCATAAGTCCTCTGGCAATAGCCCATCTTTCTAAGCAGGTTGGAACATATTTAACATCGGCTGAGCCACCTTGTCCACCACACATTTATATAGTTCTGCGGGCAAACTGTTCGGGCCTCCCTCCTTTCAGGAGTGTAAATCACAAATGGCCCCCACCATCTCCTCTGTTGTCAGATCCCAATCAATTTCCTCCCTGTCTTCCGCCGAGAGTTCTGGCAGGGGGAAGTCCTTGAAACTTGGCACTGTTGTCTCCCATTCTACAAGAGACCGACTGGTATAATGCTTCATAGTAGGCTGCAAAGGCCTCGGTTATGGCCGCACTGGACCTGCATGGAGGATCATTGAGCATCAGCAGTGCCAAGACCCAATTCCAGTCTCTGCCCCTCCTTTCCAGCCACGCTATTAGTTTGTTGGCCTTATCGCCCAGGTCACATAGAAAGCCTCTGTGTGGCTATTGCATGCAAGTTGCCTGTGTTTTCCTCCAGTTCTCTGAGTTCCCTCTGTCTGAGGCGTAATCTGTGTCTCAGGTTAGAGTAAATTGTCCCCTCTCGCCCTAGCCATGCCTCAATGGTTGTGATTTCCTGTTCAAGCACATCGCACTAAGAGTGCTGCTCCTTCCTCTTACCTCCAACCACTGCTTGGACATGGCCCCTGTTCACCACTTTGTACGCCTCCCAAGGATACAGTGCAAACTAACCAAACTGGAATTTTCATTAAAATAGTGTTACATTTGTTCCCTGAAATTATCTCTAAACTCTCAGTCCTTGAAGTACCAAGGATATATGTGTGGTGGGGGAGTGTGGTCGAGGGGCAGGGCCCGGAGTAGTACCTCAACTGGGGAGCGATTTAATATACCCCATAATCTATTTCGCACTTTGCGGAACTGTCCCACATGTGTGAAAATGTAGTCCAGTCGTGACCCACTACCTTGTGCCACTGAGATGAGCGTATACTGCTTAGCGGTCAGATTATGTACTCTCCATAGGCCAGTTAGCCCCATCGCTTCCATGAAAGCCTGCAGGGACTCTGGATCGGTGGCCCAAAGATATACTGTAGCTCTACCTAGGTCTGGGGACATTGAGGCGTTCATGTCCCCGCCCAGTATAAGGATGACTGGGGGTAAATAAACTAGTATTTTACTAAGCTCTGGAAGGGTTTCAGTATGTAACCTCAGCGGTATATATAAAGAGCACAGGTTCAGAGCACAACCCTCCCATGTCCTGGAAAGCAATACCTATTTGCCCGAGGGGTCCTGCCAAATGCATGATCTAAAACCCACATAGGCCAGGAGAGAGTATCTAAACCTATTGAGTGCTAGGTAATGGTTACCCCGCAGATGTGTCTCCTGCAGAAGAACTAAGTTGGGGGACTGTTTACATAAGTGCTGCAAGACCATGGTATGCTTGATCTTTGTACGTATGCTGTTGATGTGCCACTCAAGGACCTTCAGTGTGGTTGCAGATTGGAATACCATAGCTTAACTGGGGTAAAATGCGGCCTACCCTCCCACCCTACCCCACCGCCCTCCCCTTACCACTGCTTCTTTGTGTCTGAATGCCATGTACCTCATGAATTGGTGTCCCTAAAGCTGAATCAAAAAGAATATAGAACATGCATAGCTTAGAAATATATAAGCAAATCCCCATTAGAAACTTCCTCCACCCTGCTACCCTGCACCCTAGGTCTGAAACTACTCACGCCTGTCAACCTACTGTCACCTTCACAGTTCACTGGGGTCAGCTAGCACTGCCACCTTTAAATAGATGGCAGTCCCCACCTTCTCTAAAACTCTAGTGTTTAATGTATGTTCATTTGTGCATCATGAAGAACTCCCATTACTTATGTGACCTTCAAATGGAGAGAAGATCTGAGTTTGATCCATTGCGCCCAGGCACAACCAAGGCCCAGTGTCTGATGTAGTCCCACTCCAGCTTCCGACATCCTCGAGCAGAGTTCAATACCACCCACCCAAAACATGTTCACCTAGGCAGACTTGAAGGGCGAACCTCTGGGGAGGGTCTTTTACCTGAAGCGTCATTGTGCAACTTGTGGGGAGAACCATTACTCTGATCCTTGTGTCATCGCCAGTCACACTCCTGTTGTCGCTGTTGTGGTCACTTGTCTGCGCTCAAGCCAATCCCATACCTCCTCTGGCACTGTAAAATACCACAACTTTCCACTGTCCAACACTGAGTGTTTAACCGGGAATAACATCATGTTCTTGAGATTTTCAGCACACAGTGTTATTTTAACCTCATTGAAGGTATGCCGTTGGCGCTGCACCAGGAGGGTGAAGTCTGGAAAGAACTGGATCATTGTATTTTCATATGGCTGGTTTCACTGAGTGGATCAGCCTGCAAAATGGTGTCTTGGTCGCTGTAATTTAGGATCCTGGCAATAATGGTTCTAGGGGGGCACCAGGCTTTGGTGGTGGTATTGGTGCTCTATGTGCCCTTTCAACTGAAAAAAGTTAGAGAGGCGTTTCGGCTTCAAGTGAATGATGATGAGCTCCTACAGAAAGAGGTCTATACAGGGTCCCTCTGTCTCTTCGGGGATCCCCACCACCCTGATATTATACCTGTGGGCCCTCCCTTCCTAATCCTCTAACTTTGCAGCCATAATCTTATGTTGGTGGGACAGATGCTGCACTCAGTCTTCCAGTTTTCGAGGGACAGATTAAAGTTTGCTAAAGTTTGTCTCTGCTACAGCAACCTCCTCTGAGGTCTTATTCATGTCTGCCCGGAGGAGGTTTCCCTCTGTGGTCACATTGTCCATTTTGAACTCAAGGGTCGTTCCCACATCCTAGATGGCTGCCATTATGGCCCCCGGTAAGAGCTCCGCTGTCTCCTGGCCACCCTTTGCCACCACGCCCTCCACCATCGCCTGCCTGGGCACTGCAATTTCATCCAGTTTGTTGGCCTGGGACAGGGGTGCACCTTTAGGCCGCATTGCGTCTTTCCTGAGGGAGTACTCTCCTGCTCCCTATCTCCTCCTCCAGTTATATGATGGGCTCCAGTATTTGCTCTCAACAGAGTGCCCGACAGACACGGCAATAAGAGAAGGTGGTGAGGTCCCTCAGGCCACCAGTCTCCACCAGGCACCAATGCCCTCACCGACCCCCGCCCCCCGCGTCTCAGCACAGATGATCTGGGTACACCAGCACAGCAGTCCAAAATGAGGGGGATGAGCGGATTTGCAGGCGATCTGGACCCGGTGACCTCATCCACCACCAGCTGTCTCCTCTGGCCCCAAAGCTGAGGCTAGGATCCCAGGATCTGGATGACTGCCTCAAGGGCTGCCGCAGACTTTCATGGCAATAGGCCTCGCCACTGCCAGGTCTGCTTACCACACTGTTGGCCTGTGTAGAGCCTTGTTCCTCACTTCACGATGGCTACCCCCAGCTGCTGCTGTCTCGATTCTTCGCTGGGTAACGGTCCTCCATCCCAGCCGATGCAGGAGAATGCCAGCCCCGCCGGTAGTGGCCTTGTGTTCGCTCATGCCCACAGGTCCAGCAGATCCCTCACTGGCGGTCTCATTTGGCCGGAGCCCCTGCGCCTTGATCCTTGGCTGATTTGCAGGCCTCGGTCATTGTTGGCCCTCTGGGGCTTGCTCCAGGTCACAACTGTCCTCCCACGCTGTCGCACCACACCACAGGAGAGTGGGTGGAGGCCTCAACTCTAGCGACCGCTCCACTCCACCCGCTACTCTGGGTCGTCACCCCCTCATCGCTATTAGTGGAGGGGAAGGAGAAGGCCCCCAGTCTCGGGCTAAAGCAGGAGGAAGTGAACACCACCGGGCCCCACCCAATCCAAGGCCTGATCCGCATGCGCCCCTCACAAGCCTCCAGGCACGGCTCTCAGGACCGCCCAGCACACACCGTCCCCGGCTGGCGAAGGCCTTGATACTGCCAGCTGCTCAGGATCTCTGCCTCCGTCTAGAATAGACACTCCGGGTTGGGCCGCTTATCATCTTGATTAAGGTAAAATAATGAGTGATTCATGTAAAAATGTGAGGTTTGCTGGGTCTTTGTGGGTAGGAAACCATAATGGTATCCATGCAAGTTAGACTACCCTGAAGTCCCCTGGTTGTCTAACTTTCAGAAATATCTGGGTTTGGTAGGTTTCCCAGTCCAGTTGCTGAGCCTGGGAAGAAATGCTGCAGCTCCACTTATCTCCAATACAAGTAATTTTTCAACAGCAAATGCTGATGTCTCCATGTTGCATTTCGAGGTCTTCTGTGTGGCCGACGTTAGGCCCAGCCGCACATGGGGAATCTTTTTTTATGGGAGAAGTGAATTATATACTCCCGACAGATTTATGGAAGTTCTCGTCATAGAAATGTGAAGAAAATGCCTAATTTCAGTGAAAGGTTGGGGTTTGCAGGCATTATGGGTAAGAACACATCAAGGGATCCATGCACATCCGACTACCCTGAAGTCCCCTGGTTGTCTAGTTTTCAGAAATATCTGGGTCTGGGAGGTTTCCCTGTGCAGTTGCCACTCCTTGGCACAAATGCTGCTGCTCTCCCTATCTCATAATCAAGTAATTTTTCAACTGCAAATGTTGATATTTCCAGGTTGCGTTTTGGGGCCTTTTGTGTGGCCGATGCTAGGCCCAGCCACACAAGTGGGATATCATTGTTTATCGGAGAAGCACTGGATGGTAGAAATCTTTTACTACTCAATACAGAACACCCTGGGTCTACACAAGGAGAGTGAGAGAGAAGTGAGTCAGCCAAACGAAGCAAAAACTAGGGTACCAGTTTTTCCGAGTGGGAGCGAGATATCCTTCTACCAAGACCCATCAATCACCCAATGTGATGTCTCATCATCTGGGTTTAGGTACCATCCTATCAAGGAAAACCGATCTTGATATTTGATCGGAGAAAAACCTTGACTGATAGGAAGACTACGGGATGACTGATCACCCTACATAGTACTTGCTCACATCTAGAGACTCACTTGAGAAGGTGAGAGGATCAGAAGGGTATAGGTAAAGTGCAGCGCAAAATAAAGTGAAAGAGGTGGTGTTATAAAAATGACTAAGGAGTACTTATAACAACTTTATTCATCAAGTCCCCTTGCCATTGTTAAAAAGCAGGATGCTGACGCTCAAGATTTTCAAGACGTCAAACAGGGTGAAAAGGTCGACATGTTTCTGCCCTCGCGGAGATCTAACTGTATCGGGGCATTCTTCAGGACCAGGCTATAAACAAATACAGCTGCTGCTACAAAAGTGTAAAGTATAATAGTGCAAAATTATAAAGTACATATACTCCACCGGTAATGTCCAACTTGAGTAGTTTACGGATACATTAACCGGAACCTGTAATAGACAAACATCATGTGTATATCAAACAATGCTCCTTAACTGCACTCACTCTCAATCACACTATACTAGCGTCGAAGAACGCTTATGCATTTCTAGTTATGTGGTGATACTCATAAATGGTTTATCACTTACCCATAACAATTGGGTGTCGCCCTCACCGCTACCTGGCTCATTACTCAGGGAAGGGTGCCCCGCTCTAAAATAAGGACAAAAGAACAGTCAGTGATGTGCCTACACCACGACTACGAACGTCTTATATTTACTAAACTCGCTCCTGGCTAGGGCCAATGGTTAGCACAGCGCCTCCGGTCTAATCCTCAAGGGGTACCCATCATTGAAATGAATGGAACCTCCACTTGTCAACGGGTGGTGTCCTCTCCATAGTAAAACACATTTCTCCACGTCGCCCCTCTTAGTATCTCATAACCCCACACTATCTGAGGTATCCTGATAGTAGGTAAAAGTAAGTTAGGGCAGTCTAACAAACAGAGAGAATTTCAGGGAGAATGCTGAGTGGATTTATAATTAGGCATTGTATTCCCCGCTAGTACTCTCAGCGCGCGCCTGCTCAATCAATGAGTCTAAGCATCTCTCGCCGTCAAAGACTCACCTATCCGTCGGTAACCCGGGCCGTCAGGAGTAATGTCCGGAGGTACCGACGTTCTTTTCTGCAATGGTTTTATGTTGGTTGGCGGGCTTGCCAGCATCGCTGGGTCCTGATTGTACAGGGCGTCCGCGGCTAAGCCTGTAGTGGTTCCATTGTCACCACGCATGCGCGTGGCGACATAGACTACAACGAGCATACTCAGCCGTCGCCGCGCATGCGCGGGGCGACATATACTACAACGGACACGCTCAGTAGGAGGAAACAAGCCTATCTCTCACTGAGCATGTCCGAGTCTGAGCCAGTGTTCTCTTTGCCTCCTGTTTTAGGATGCAGACATATGCTTAAAGGTTCCTGTTTGCTTTATCGGCATCATCTCGCTACAAGAGTGTGGGCAGGCTCAGAGAGGGAGGGACAGGGATTCCCTTCCTCAATAAGAGCAAGCTCAAACCCGGGCCAAGTATTACAACAACACTCACTACTCTATTGGTGAAGTCGTTATTGTTGTGTGGATATGTTTCTAAAATGCACATATTGGTTCGCTTGCTAATATGGCAAGTCATGGGTTTTGGAATAATGCCGAGTGTCTAGCGGAGATCTGGCACTCGTTAGGCTAGCAGCCTACCGATCGTGCAGTGGGCGCTACACGTCTCTCTGTTTTATTAAAGGCGCTATGCCTTTAGGTAACTGTAAAAGCTAGCGTTCCCTATCAAGAGGCCCAGTATTGTATCACTCCTGATTGGAAGGAGTATACTACTCGGCATAGGGACACACAGATGGTTTCATCACCTAGCCTTCTATTAACATTACATTATTGTAACCAGGAGGTTACTTTGTGTGAATACCACCCCAGTTCATATTATTCAAATACCATGTTGATGTATACAGGTACTGTGTTTGTTCTTCTCGTGTGGGATGGTGTTGTTTTAGTGTAGTGCCAGCCACGGAATCTCTTCGTTGAGCCCATCCACATCAGTATGCAGACGGAACACCCAGCGCTGTTCACGCTGTAAGAGAAATTTCTGAATATCCGTGATGTGAGTAGGAATAAATGGTTTCTCTAAAATCACCCAGTGTAGTTCTATATCAGAGTGTCCTGCCTCTATGTAATGATTGGTAAGTTTAGTGGCACTTTTTTTACACCGAATAGTACTGCGGTGTTCGGAAATTCTCACCTTGATCTTCCTAGATGTCATCCCTACATACCTCTTTTTGCAGGGACATGTGATGAGGTAGATGACCCTCTCAGTGTTACAGTTTGTGTGTTTGTTTAGGGTCCAAGGCCTAGTAGTACCTATGTCTACCTCAGTGGTATGACTAGTTAGTGGGCATACCGAACAGTTGCCACATGGAAAGTGACCCGTCACAGGTCGTGAGCCCCATATTCCCGGTTCTGTGGGGTCAGGTTTAGGTTCGCGTGGTCTGGTGTGTACCAACCGATCTTTGACATTCATACTTCTCTTCTCTTGAATGCAAACAGTGGAGGGGGTAATGTCTTCCCTCCGATTTCCAAAATTCTCCAATGTTTAAGGATACTCTTCTTCAGGGCATTTGAATGTCCTGAGAAGGTAGTTACACACGTCATCCTTTGTGTACCCGTCTCATCACTTGGTGTTAATCTGGGCTCCAGTAGCGCATCTCTATTATTATTGGACGCTCTCTTCAATGAAGCTTTGATTGTTTTTTTCGGGTACTGCCGTTCCCGCAATTGCCCAGAGAGTGCTGCTGCATGCTCCTTGTATTTTGCACTGTCGGAACAGTTCCGCCTGACTCTCAAAAACTGTCCAAAGGGCAGATTTTCCCGAAGTGCTTGCTCTTATTGAGGAAGGGAATCCCTGTCCCTCCCTCTCTGAGCCTGCCCACACTCTTGTAGCGAGATGATGCCGATAAAGCAAACAGGAACCTTTAAGCATATGTCTGCATCCTAAAACAGGAGGCAAAGAGAACACTGGCTCAGACTCGGACATGCTCAGTGAGAGATAGGCTTGTTTCCTCCTACTGAGCGTGTCCGTTGTAGTATATGTCGCCTCGCGCATGCGCGGCGACGGCTGAGTATGCTCGTTGTAGTCTATGTCGCCACGCGCATGCGTGGTGACAATGGAACCACTACAGGCTTAGCCGCGGACGCCCTGTACAATCAGGACCCAGCGATGCTGGCAAGCCCGCCAACCAACATAAAACCATTGCAGAAAAGAACGTCGGTACCTCCGGACATTACTCCTGACGGCCCGGGGTACCGACGGATAGGTGAGTCTTTGACGGCGAGAGATGCTTAGACTCATTGATTGAGCAGGCGCGCGCTGAGAGTACTAGCGGGGAATACAATGCCTAATTATAAATCCACTCAGCATTCTCCCTGAAATTCTCTCTGTTTGTTAGACTGCGCTAACTTTCTTTTACCTACTATCAGGATACCTCAGATAGTGTGGGGTTATGAGATACTAAAAGGGGCGACGTGGAGAAATGTGTTTTACTATGGAGAGGACACCACCCGTTGACAAGTGGAGGTTCCATTCATTTCAATGATGGGTACCCCTTGAGGATTAGACCGGAGGCGCTGTGCTAACCATTGGCCCTAGCCAGGAGCGAGTTTAGTAAATATAAGACGTTCGTAGTCGTGGTGTAGGCACATCACTGACTGTTCTTTTGTCCTTATTTTAGAGCGGGCCCCCTTCCCTGAGTAATGAGCCAGGTAGAGGTGAGGGCGACACCCAATTGTTATGGGTAAGTGATAAACCATTTATGAGTATCACCACATAACTAGAAATGCATAAGCGTTCTTCGACGCTAGTATAGTGTGATTGAGAGTGAGTGCAGTTAAGGAGCATTGTTTGATATACACATGATGTTTGTCTATTACAGGTTCCGGTTAATGTATCCGTAAACTACTCAAGTTGGACATTACCGGTGGAGTATATGTACTTTATAATTTTGCACTATTATACTTTACACTTTTGTAGCAGCAGCTGTATTTGTTTATAGCCTGGTCCTGAAGAATGCCCCGATACAGTTAGATCTCCGCGAGGGCAGAAACATGTCGACCTTTTCACCCTGTTTGACGTCTTGAAAATCTTGAGCGTCAGCATCCTGCTTTTTAACAATGGCAAGGGGACTTGATGAATAAAGTTGTTATAAGTACTCCTTAGTCATTTTTAGAACACCACCTCTTTCACTTTATTTTGCGCTGCACTTTACCTATACCCTTCTGATCCTCTCACCTTCTCAAGTGAGTCTCTACATGTGAGCAAGTACTATGTAGGGTGATCAGTCATCCCGTAGTCTTCCTATCAGTCAAGGTTTTTCTCTGATCAAATATCAAGATCGGTTTTCCTTGATAGGATGGTACCTAAACCCAGATGATGAGACATCACATTGGGTGATTGATGGGTCTTGGTAGAAGGATATCTCGCTCCCACTCGGAAAAACTGGTACCCTAGTTTTTGCTTCGTTTGGCTGACTCACTTCTCTCTCACTCTCCTTGTGTAGACCCAGGGTGTTCTGTATTGAGTATATATGTGAATAGGGGATATTCACCCTGCAGGTCTGTAAAAGTATCCCTTAGACCCCCCAGTAGATATTTGTCGTGATAGAAATCTTTTACTAGCCACAGATTATGGAACTTTACATCTAAAGAATGTGAGGAAAATGCCTAATTTCAGCCAAAGTTTGGGGTTTGCTGGCATTGTGGGTAGGAAAATGTTGGAGGATCAATACAATTCACACCCCTATGGAAGCCTCTGGGTTTGTTAGGTTTCCCTGGGTGGCGGCTGAACCTGGGCCGAAATATCACACCAACCCCATGACGAAACCTGTTCATTTTATTCCCATGATAAAATTCCCCCTATAGCTACTACAGGACAAAGCAACCCTAATTAGAGATGGTCCAGATTTAGCTCTGCAAGTTTTAACCATGCCCTCCAGCAAAGTCGTCCTCTGCTGGGAAAGGATATTAATGGGGCATGTAGCTCAGTGGATAAGCGGATTACAGAAGCACTAGAGGTAGTGGCTTCCTGGACCCCAGTCTCCCTTGTAGACAGACTAAATCAGCACCATGGTTTAATGGAGTCCTAAGAACAGCAAAAAAATCTTGTAAGCACCTGGACCCATATGGAGGATAGATTTCTCAAATCAGAATAAGACTGCCTACAAGCTGCATTTAAAGCAATACCACTCTCTTATCAAAAGAACACGGGCTGCTTACTATAAGAGAAATGAACAGGCAGAGAACTCTTCTAAAGAGCTATTTACCATCCTTAAAGATTTGTCCTCGCTTAAGAGAACTGTGGCTCCTGCTACCAACTCACCTGAGTTATGTAACCAGATTGCTGATTTCTTTGCCGAGAAGGTAGTAAAAATATAAGATACCTTTCCGGTGGAGGTCCGTAATGAGACGCTTTGCCAAACTGAGAGGACCTCTGTGGATGGGACCAACTTCCTCTCTAAATTCCATTTACCCTCACTTGCAGGTCGAAAAGGGGTAGCTTTAAGCAATAAATCTGGTTCTCCCATGGACCCAGCTGCACCTAAAATTATGAGAGAAGGCCTGAAGATAATAATGCCTTACATATGGCAGCTTCTTGATCTTTCCTTTTCTGGGGGCAGGGTTCCAAATATATGTAAACAGGCAATCGTCCTCCCTCTTAAGAAAAAGCCAGGAGGTGACTCGAGTCAGCTAGAGAACGTACGCCCTATTTCGCTTCTGTCCTATTTTTCTAAAATAGCAGAAAAGGTGGTGAGTACACAACTAGTTGCACATATTAATCGGTAGAATCTACTCCATCCCACACAATCGGGTTTCAGAGCCATTTTCTCTACGGAGTCTGCACTGCTCCTTGCTATGGAAACAATACTCAGACGTGTGGATGAAGGTCAGACTGTTGCTTTGGTCCTATTGGACTGTAGTGCTTCTTTTGATACGGTATCCCACAAACTGCTCTTACAGCTTCTTAGATCAGGAGGGCTGGCCGAAACTGCACTAAAATGGATGGCTTCCTTTTTGCAGGACCGTAGCTTCCAGGTTACACACCGACCATATATTTTCAAACGCACAGCTCTGTCTCAAGGGGTCCTTCAAGGCTCCATTTTGAGTCCAACTCTTTTTAACTTGTATATTGCACCTTTGGCAGAGATTGTGGAAAGGTAAGGTGTCACCATTGTGTCATATGCAGATGACGCACAGCTTGTTGTCTGTCACACGACTCTGACACAGCAGCCAACAATTTTCTTCCTGCCTGCAGGACTTGGCATCCTGGATGACAGATTACTGCCTTAAATTAAATGGTAGTAAAACAGAGATCTTAGCGGTGGGGAAATCCCCCTCTATTTGGTCATGTGGCCACAGACTGGGCTCAACCCCTAACCCAAGACAACAGGTTAAAAACCTAGGAGTCTAGCTGGACTCCACTCTTTCTTTGAAGCACATACCAGAAACGTGGCAGGGAAGTGCTTTGGAATCCTTAGAATGTTAAGGTAAACTCTGGACGTTCTCCCAATCCCAGCTAGGAAATCCTATTCCAAGCTTTGGTTACATCCCAATTGAACTACGGAAACTTCCTATATTTGGGAGCAACAAAAAAATCAAAAGAAGTAGGGTCCGAAGTTCCTTGGTGCATTAAAAAACTTAGTCAGATCCCTAGTTATAGTCACGGTGGCAGGATGACCTATCAGTTGAGTAGTGGGAGGAGAGGAATTCCTCCTTTTGGAACTAGTGTCCTCACACACCCAGCAAGCTAGGTGTCATGCTTCATCATCTGGGCCTGCTCCTCATTGGGTCGGCGCTGCAATACTCGACGGGCACCCATAAAGGGGGGCTCTTTATCGGAGACCTTTTGTTCCTTGTCGTTAGGTGCCATGGGTGTGAGGGCCCTAGTGTGATTGGATGTAGTAGTGAGTGGGATGGTTAAAACAGGCCAGGGGTCCTATGGAAACAACTTTATTCTAGCAGGGTCCCTGCCTGATTAAAAAGGGGGGAGGCGACTATCTACCTGTAATGGGTCACGATAAGGGCGCTCTACTCCTGGTGGGTCAACATGTTTCTCGTCAATTTGTCTGGGGGATCAGTGGCAATTCTTCAGGACATGAATGTGAAACTTATCTATACTCAGTGGTAAGGTGAGAACCTACCTACCACTTTGTGGATCAGTGGGATATGTACCTGCAGTTCAATGGGCAACCTGCAGGGGAGATAAAAATTCAAGAACAAGATAGGTCTTAAATACACTTGCGAACATATACTAGTGTTCTGCTGTCATACTTAAGTGAAGATCAATGGTGACTGATATGGTGAGCAGAAGTGCCTGCTGATAATGCACATATTATGTGCTTATCAAATGATGTGAATCATACCAATCTGTGACTCAAGCTGAACACATGGTGCAAGTTTAAAAACGTGGCGCTAGTTAAAAACGGTGAAGAATTGGCTGAGAATGTATCCTGAGTGGTAACAGTGAGTCCACAGTCATAGAACTCACTTAATCACTATTTAGTTAGTGTCTCATCAGTTACAGCGGGCTCTGGACACATTGAAGATCTGTGTCTAGAGAATGGATAGAAAGAAGTTAAATACTTCAGGGAGGCTCGTCATAAAACCTACCTTGAAAAGGCCTCTTGTAAAGCCTGTGATACAGGGGCCAGACAGTGGTGCTGGGCACGGAGGGGTGGTGCGGCTGGTAGAGCACCCGTCCTGCTTTTGTAGAGAAATGGTGCCTATTGCGGTGCCGGTTTCCTGAAAAAATGGCCACAGCTCCCACAGGCCGCCAGGGGACCCAAACAAGTATGGGCTGTCTCCCTGGAGCTATGGAAGTGCGGTCATAATCATGGAGTGTGGTCGCATATGAAGGTACCTTGTTCTCACTAGATAGGAACAGAGTCACCCATTAGCAGACTCAAAAAACATAAAGCCCGCCGCTTACCTCTGCTATTGCTGATACTCGGAGGAGTCTTTGAGAGTGTTCTATTGACTCACCTGGTTCAAGTATTTAACCCGGACTGAAGTATTCTGAACACTAACCGCCATGCATCCCTTTTGGTTAATAGCACAACACTCTAAGATGGCCGACTCTTTGCCCCATCTCTCCCGGCGTTTCTTGAACGTCATGTGCCAGGCGCAGATCACAGCTGAAAATGTTTGGCTCTCCCCACCCGCAACTGCAGGAATACCCGCAGGTATAAAAGAGAGCCTTCCCCAGAGCTAACTACCATCCCGGGTCCAGCGGTACACTGTTGACTAAGCAGGGTCTTCCTCAGGTCGCGTCTTCAGTATATTCACCATCCAGTCAAGGGTGGCCCCTGGTGCCCCCCTTCTAGTCCTGAGGAAGACCCCGCTGTAAGGATCTAAACAGCCTACTTTCCTTTTGGGGTCGAAACGTGGACTACGCCACCATCCTAGAGGCGAATGAGATTTTGCATGCCTCCCAGTCAGGTTTTCGCCCTAATCTTAGCACCGAGACTGCGCTCCTCGAGGTCTCTGAAACAATCAAGGAGATCTTGGATCCAGGTGGTAAAGCCATGCTGGTGATGTTGGATTTGTCGGCGGCTTTTGACACCGTTCCCCATGAGGGTCTTCTCACAAGACTCTATGAGATAGGACTTCGGGGAACGGTGCTCAGCTGGTTTTCTTCCTTTCTAGCCGGCCGCCGGCAAACGGTCTGGGCCTCACCAGATTCCGCCGTGATGCCTCCATTGGGAGTTGGGGTCCCTCAGGGCTCTATTCTGAGCCCGACCCTTTTTAATATCTTTATGACCCCTTTGGCGGCATTGGCGGAGTCGTTCGGGGCCCGGATCGTATCTTATGCCGACGATACCCAGCTCCTCTTCTCGTGTAAGAGAGGAGGAGATTTCGAGGGGGAGAGTATCCGGGATTGCCTTGGGGCTGTGTTTCAATGGTTCCAACTGCACAGCCTCAAGTGCAATTCCGACAAGTCTGAGATACTCTTCTTTGGGTGCGACACGGAGCCAGACTGGCAGGCCTGGTGGCCTATCAACATGTTCCCCCCTACGCGTTCTTCCCAAATAGCGAAAAACTTGGGTGTTAAGTTGGACACGGGGCTGACAATGAAAGCCCAGATTTTAGGTGTGTCGGGCATGTGCTTTGGCCTCCTCAGGATGCTGCGGAGGTTTCTTCCCTTGTTATCGGAGGAGCACCGGAAGCTGACTGTACAGGCCCTGATTGGCTCCAGGTTGGATTATTCGAACATTTTATACCTGGGCCTGCCAGAGTACCTGTTACAGCGGCTTCAGGTTGTACAGAATGCTGCGGCAAGGGCGGTCTATGGAGTGAACAGGCGTACCAGCGCTGCGGGTTTGCTCCAGACTTTGCACTGGCTCCCAATCCGCAAGCGGATCGCCTTTAAGGCTCTGACATTGGCATTTAAGGCCCTCCATGCGTCGGGAGCGAAGTATCTCCAGAGGAGACTGACTTTCTACCAACCAGCTCGCTCTCTGAGATCAGAATCTTTATTTCTGGCTACTGTTCCACGAGTGAAGAGAGCGCGTCTGGGTGGTCGCTCCTTTGGATTACTGGCGCCCCAATTATGGAATTCCCTGCCCCTTTCTCTTCGGGGATCCACTGGCTTATTAGCCTTTAGAAAGGACCTTAAGACCTGGCTGTTTGTCCAGTAGGCCTCTTTGTGTTCTGTTTTCTTCTTCCACTCTGGTGTCTTTTATTTTTTTAATGTGTTATGTTAGTTTACTGCAGCCTGCCTCAATTAAAAGCGCCGGGACACTCTTTTTGAGTAGCCGTGCGCTCTACAAAAAACTATTTAACATAACATAACATAACATAACATAACATCCTGTGCCGGTTTAGTCAACAGTGCTTTTTCACTGTGACAGTGCATTTCAAACTATAGCTATGTATTTGTCAGTACTCAATTGTTAGGCTGAGCAAAGCCGGCCTTAATTGTAAATAATGGTGTGATGTATTGATTGTCACTACCTTTCCTTTTTCACTATCCGAATCCTCACTTGAAGCACATTACCCACTTTCCCTCCGTTCCCCCCACCACATGGGGCGCTTATTTGATACGCTGTTCCAGATTTGTTGCTGATTCAGTGTTCAATATGATTAAATATTATTGAGCAAAGTAGTTTGTTGTACAAGTGTATCAATGCCCACTGGCACTTTATTACGTGTGTTTCTTTGAATTTCACTACTGGGACCCTTATCACTCTGTACTGTCCTTCACCCAGGTCCCAGTGGCTTGCTTGGGTTAAACCCTTTTTTGTAACCATGTCTCCTGGAGACAAATTATATCAAAACATTTTATAAAGACACACCAATTAGGGTCACTGACCTTATTAGTTATCCCAGCAATGTTCCATGACATAAATGTACATGCCTTTCCTCCCAAATACCAAGAGGGCCTAACGGAATACCCTGATTAAGCGATGGAGATAAATGTACCGGGTCCTTATCAGTAAGTCAGTCACAAGATTCCAGGGTGTCCAAAGGACGTGTCCTCCATGTCCAAAGCATTTAGGTGGGTACCCAGTGTATTTCGGAGGGGCTCAGAGATGGAGCATTTGCCTAGCCTACAGATAAAGTGTTGCCAAGCCAACAGATGGGTCCTACCTCAACAAGTCCACAGTCATATAATGGTTTACACCTCTCTCACGGGCCCCCAGTGAACACGTGTCCTCCAAGAACTTACTATTTAGGCGGGCCCTGCAGTGTAATTCAAAGGTAGTCACAGATTTAGTGCTTATTGCTTAGGGCGTCCGAGCCAGAAGATGGCTGTTATGTCAGAGAGTCCACAGTATTGTTATGGCACTCACCTCTCTCCACTCCAGAGTGGGAAGCTTGGTTCTGCCGCCGCCTTCCTGAGGATGCGCATGAATACTTTTTGCTTTGCTCTGTATGGCCAGGGACTACCGAACATCCCCCTCCCCTACCTTGTGTTTAACCAACATTTATTAAAGATGGACATGAGAGGGATTTCTTTGGAGGCGGGGGTCGTACAACCCCCGGCCGTATTTATTAAAAACATAAAATCAAATAAAATTGAAACAAACAATATTTATACATTTTTACGCCGAAAACATAGCATGACATTTGATTACAATTAATATATAAAGATATCAGATGGCTTACCTTAAAATACTTCTAGTACAAGGTATTTCCTATCCGAATCTAACATCTGAACCATAATCATACATTAATTACTTTTTTGCGTATCCTATTTGGGCCTACGGCAAGGTCGCTAACTGGTGTCAGATCCTTATCAATTAGCCATGCCCTCCCGTAGGAGTGCGCATGTGCAGAGGGCCCGTTTACCGTGAGGGTACTTCACCCCCCCGGTTAACCCCGTATGCTCTATTAACTCCATTAAAGGGGACCCTTGCATCTCTGCGCAGTTTAGTGACGTCATTGTGGACGTGCGGGGTGGCCAACCAGCCTAAAGAAAGCGTGACTCCCCCCTCCCCCGCACCCATCCAGCCAACCAGCTGTACCTCCCTGGAGTTCTAGGAGAGACCACTTGTCCGTCCACTTGGGCGACACCATTCAAGAATGGCGACGCCCTATAAGGACCTTAAATTTACTGCTCACCAAGCATGACCATTCTGCCTGACCAAGGAATAGCAATAAATACGACGATTGATGACCTGTAAATGGGAAAAAGTTCTAAGGAACAAAAATAATCGTACGACACACCTGTCATCCATTTACATTGGGAAAAAGCATATGAACAACCTTCATAACACAATAACCAATATCTGCTTTAGGGGATGGTGGGTGGGGAAAAAGATTACAGCCTCCTAGAGGCTGGGTGGGGCAGACCGTGGAGCGTGGGTAATGAGGCTGACTCCCGCGCTCCCCGGCCTTTTAAGCCCCCCTACTGGCCAGGCTGGTTCTAACCGGCCTGACCTCAGCTCCCCAGTGACCCGGGAGCGATACAATCGCTTCCGGTCACTTTGGAGCCCTTATGGCCAATCCATGATGAGGTGCACCCACCGCGTCATAATGGGCGTGGATGGCGGCACACTTTCTCGAGAGGTAGAGTTAGCTGTTTTCCTCGGCTGGCCCGCAGCCCTCCACGCTGCTCTCAGTATGCGAGCGCAGCCTCGTTCTTGTGCTCGTGACATGCAGACAGGCCCAAGATGGCTACTAGCTCTAGTTGCTCTCCATGGCTCACCAATGTTTATCCCACACCTTATGCTTGTCTGTTTGTCAGGCATTGTTCCTTAACAGGCTCTTGCACCATTCTCCTCATCTGTACCTAAGCCATCTATAACCTCCATGCTTTGCAAAAGCGACGGGGAGCCTTGACGGAGGGCTCGAGGTTAGAGCTCAGCAGATGAGTGGAATACTTAGTCGTCAGCCACGCCAATAGGTAATTTGTTGTCTGGAAAAGCTGCTGGTGTTACATTGTGATTTATGGCCTTTCCTATCAGGGATGTTGGGGTCAGCCACACAAGAGTTGTACTGTTTTTATCGCAAAAAGTATGGGAACGCTGGGTGGGGAAGCTTCTGTCACAGTAATCAGAGGAAAATGCATGATTTTAACCAAACTTTGTTGTTTGCAGGGTAGGTTTCACCAGGTGGCAGCTGAACCTGGGCCCAAATACCACAACTACCTCTATAGCCAACAAAAACCAGTTTTTTTTACAGGAAAGGTTGATGTATCCAGATTTAATGTTAGGTTCTTTTTTGTCAAGGACAGGAGGCCCAGGCACACAAGTGGAGCATGTGTTTTGTTGGGAGAAATGAAATAAGACCTAAAAGTAAAACTTTTGTTATTCTGACTTGAATTTCTTTCCATTATTGACTTCCAAGGGTAAGCCAGTGTGCAAGAAAGATCACATTTTGCAAATTGCCCTCCGAATCACATGGTAGTACAGTTAAGCCCAAATTCACAGTTGTACAAATAACCACTTTTGCTAGAATCAGTATGTAGGGCGCATAAAAACAATTCCTAGGTTTCCTTCATACCCGTTCTTCAGTCATCTCTTTTTACCATATGAAACGGTGAATGGACAGCACACAATGAAATATCATTATAACCTCAGCTCAGATGTTTGGTTTGTGCATTGTGCTGTTTGGAGAACCAACAAACATTATATATCCTTGCGAACAGTAAGATTGATGGGTGTATTGGTATAGTGCTTCAGTTACTCAGTAACTGGGGCAAAAAACTGCCTATGAAAAAGTTTTCAACTATTTCTTTTTTTCCAATTATTTTCTATTCTTTTTTAAATTCTGCACAAGTTTCCTTGGAGAAACAATGACCTATCTGCAAATATCACCCCTTGTTGAATTTGAAATGTTGTCTAATTTTCAGGAATGTATAGTTTTCAGTGTTCACCTACAGGCTTCCCAGCTATTTCCACCACAAAACAGGAATGGCCCCCAGGATATGGGATGCCTTACCTCCAGAAATCAGACTTATCTCATCCACGGCATCATTCAAAAAAGAAGTAAAAGCTCTCCTCTTAGCCAAATTTACCTGAACTTTGACTATTGTAATATGGTATCTCAATACTTTTCCTCCAAACAATATTTATATTGTTTTTTGTTTGTATATTGACCACCTTGCATCGTTGCCACCTATATTGTTATTCTTTATTTTGTAACCATTTACACCTTTCTTTTCTCAATTGTTTTTGCTTAATTATTATTCATTTGCATGCATATTCACACTCTGTTTGTAAAGCGCTCTGATATCCGTAAGGATCTTGTTCGCGCTCTATAAAACTTTCAAAATAAATAAATAAATTAAGTAAAAACCAGAAAATATGGACTACCACTTAGGAAAATTCAAAGACTGTCATTATAAAACTGTTTTTCTTTTTACAACTCTGCTTGTACCTAAAAACTGGGAATGTAATGATCTTACCACTGCACACCTTTTCTTAATGCAATTTTCTGGGTAAAAAATACATACACTCTCTTGCTCAGCACTCCCCTCCCCCCTTTTTAATAATAAAGCAAAACGTAAATTTAGCTATGTTTTTGCTTTCTTCTCTGTTCCCTTCTAGTGAAACCCACACACGTTGGGTACCTTTGGAATCCCCAGATGGTAGAAAAAAACTACACAGATTTGGCATGAATATATTTTGTAGAAATAAATTATGTAGGCTCAAGCGCAAATAGCAAAATAAGGATTTAGCAAAGGGGTGGGAAAACATCAGCAGCTTAGGGGGATTATCACTGCATCATTCCAAATGACAAACCACGGGATGTGAAATAAAATAATACAATTTATTTCCCCCCCACTCTGTGACATGAAAACTTTTGTTTTTTTCCCATAAAAATTCAACCATATTTTACCTGTCAAAAATTTGGGGGGGAAAAACCTCTCAATTCTGACATGAACCAGTATTTGTATTCGAGAGCTTTGGGAACCATAACACAGGTACATTTAAAAAGTAAAAAACTAGGAGCAAAACAAATATCTTGTACTGTATCAGGAATATTCCAAAAGAGCGTCACTTGGCAGCCATTTTTTCAGCTGCACTATGCTGCGTCTGCCTCTGCTTCTTGTTGTTTACAAATAATCTATCTTATTAATGCCAGACTCTGAATTATACTGTGGTTTCCAAACAAGTATGTGGTGTGCTTGCTTTGTACTCATGCTTTGTGTATCATTATGAACCTCTTGGTGACAACAGTACAGAAAATAAAGACCCCCAGGGAGCACAAAGAGTGTGCAGTAGCGAAGTCTAGAAATGGCTAGCACCAGCTTTGCCTCCTTTGCCCTTTAAAAAACATAAATTAAAGCTCAGTTCTCAAGACGTATGTCTATCATGAGCGGTTCTTAAAAGAGTTGGAGATCTGAGGCACCATGGATATCTCATTGTTCAACCAAAATCAAAGATGTTATATTTTTGCTTATACTACCACTGGTTTGCCTAAAAAGGTGGAGAACATTGAATGCATTGCTTTGTTCTTTTGCCTAATTGGGAGAACCTCAGTCTTAGCAGCATCAATCTATATATGTTTCTTGGCCTAAAACACAGTGCTGCTGAGACCAGCCGGGCCACTCCATTTTACCTGATGCCGATGAGACCTTAAAGTAAAGATGCATTATGTCAGCATTTTATTGATATGTGAGACCAAGTTAGTGAATATTTGCATAAACTAAATTTAATTATCTTTAAAAGTAACGGGGCCTCCCAGCAAGATGCCATGTGTCAGCAGCAGGACTTCCAACAAAGGTTTTCCTGGTGGGTCATTCCACCCAAAAAGACATAGAACCAACACATGCCACTGTTACAAACCTTCCCATGATCCCTAAGACACTGTAGCAGATCAGGGTGACTTATCGTTTAACACGTGGTGGACAAATCCAGGAGAATCTCAATGGCTGTCCCCAAAGAGTCAACAATTCCTAACAGTCACACTTTTGCAGTAGCCAGCCATTTAGAAACAATGGTTGGTTCAAAAATCCTAGTTTGAATATGAGCAGGCAGGTATTTGAGTCAACTGTTGATGAAATTCCTAAACTACTTCTCCCTCCATAAATGTAGATCCAATTGTCGAGTTGGTTATAGAGCCGTAGTTAACTAATAGCCAAGGCCATGGTGGAGGAGTTGAGTACGGAAATACTGGCAAATCTCCAGAAAGCAAATAGATGAAAGTGCAGCAACAAATACAGATTTTGGAGATGAATGTTGGATATCTGTGTGTTAGGTTAATTTAACCAGTAATGAAGCAGGTGACAGTTGAGTCAGGGATTCCATTTAACAGTTTACATGGAATATCACCTTCCTCCCGGTCCCTCCGCTGCCTTCATTGGCTCCCCCTCCTGTCCTCCCCCTCCCTCCCTCCCTCCCCAACCACACACCTGTCCCCACTACTTCGGCTTTTCTGCTAAACACTAGGTCTGCAGTCAAGCACCAGTTAGAGCTCTTCAGCTTCTTGGATTCCCACCAACCTGACCTCATGTTTTTAACAGAAACCTGGTACAGACCAGATTCTCTGCCCAATGTGCTGGCAGCCCTCCCCCCCTCCTATTCGGTCCTTCGTGCCGATCGGCCGGAGGAGAAGACGGGGGGTGGAGTGGCTTTGATCTTCCGCACTGGACTTCATTTTCAGATCCTTCCTTTCTCTCCCTTACCTTCAGCCGACTGCTTAGTAGTACGTTCTGCTTCCTTTCAGGTCCCTGTTACATACGTCTTAGTTTACCGTCCCCCCAACCCAAGCCAGGGTTCATCCCTGCCTTTCAAGACCTATTGGCCACCCTAGCAGTTAATAACACAGCTGTTTTAGTCCTAGGGGATTTCAACTTCTGGCCTGGCGACCTCGCGGAAGATGCCCCGTCAAGAGATTTCTCTCAGCTCCTTCTTGGCCTTAATTTTGTTTCCCACGTCCACTCCCCTACCCATTCCCGTGGCCACACTCTGGACCAAATATGGACGCTAAACGTCCCTATCACCACGCCTATTGTTACTCCTTGTGTGTGGTCTGACCACTTCTTGATTTCTTTTTACCTAGACCTTACCTTGGGAAAGACTCCCTTCTCCCCGAGAAATTCCTGGGCTAGGAATTGGAGCAAGGTAGACATTCCCGCTCTCTGTGCGACGTTGTCATCTTCCTGCCCTGACCTAATGGGCGCCCCTTCATTGTCCCAAGTTGCTACGCTCAATGGTTGGCTCTCGAGAGCTTGCAATCAAGTAGCTCCTCTGAAACGTGTCACTGTCAGGCGCGCTCACGAGGCAAATAAGTGGTTTTCCCCCGTCCTCAAGACAAAAAAGCTGGAGGTGCGCCAAGCGGAGCGCGCTTGGAGGCTTGATTATTGCCCCTCTCGTAAAGTCCGTTACAAAACTGTATATAAGGAATATAAAAATGCCATCTTACAGGCTAAGACTGACTACTTCTCAGAGAAAATCCTTGCCGCTGAGAGCCAGCCCAGGGAAATCTTCGCCACAGTGCGCGAGCTGGCCTCTTCTGACAGGACATCTCCTAAAATTCCTCCTTCTCAGTTGTTGTGCGACTCGCTCAATAACTATTTCATAGACAAGGTCGCTTTGATTAAATCCAACATCCCTTCCCCTCCACCCTCTTTCTCTGATCCCCAGCCCCCTCTTAATAGGTCGGCTATTAACATCATACCCCCTCTAACCAAGGAGTCTTTCCTTCCCCTCCTGGCCCGCGTTAAATCAGGATCCCCAGCCGATGTCTGCCCGGCCTATGTCCTGCGAAACTTTTTCTCTGATTCTTATTTGCCACCTCTGACTTTCCTGAATGAGTCCCTATGTCAAAGCACAGTGCCTCCTCTCCACAAGGCAGCCGCCATTATCCCTATTCTGAAAAAAACAGGGGCTGATCCTTCTTCCCCTGCTAACTACCGTCCGATCTCGCTCCTCCCTTTTTTGGGTAAGGTCCTTGAGACTCATGTTACCCAGACACTGAGCTCCTTTGTGGAGGACAGCGGCTATCTTGCTCCCTGCCAGTCTGGCTTCCGCCCCCGTCACTCGACCGAGAAGGTGGTCATTTCGGTCATGGACCAGCTTAGGGAAGGACTAGACACCAACACTCCCCAGGCCCTCGTCCTCCTCGACCTATCCGCCGCCTTTGACACGGTCGATCATTCCATCTTATTATCTCGTGTCAGGGTGGCGGGTATGGGGGGCTCGGCTCTGGCCTGGATTAGGTCTTTCCTTAACGGCCGCACTCAGGCTGTCCATCTAGCCGATTTTTCAGTTCCCCCGCGAGAAGTTCTGTGTGGGGTCCCTCAAGGGTCCTCCCTCTCTCCCTTACTATTTAATTTGTACATCTTCCCTCTTGTGTTTGCCCTGCAACAGATGGAGGTCACGGTGTATAACTATGCCGATGACCTCCAGCTGATCTTCAACCTTTCCCCTTCCCAATACGGTGTCCATTCTTTTCAGTCGGTCATGCTGTTTATCCGGGATTGGATGAATCATAACCATCTGAAACTCAACCCGGATAAAACTGAGTTCGTTTTGACCGGCAGTTGTGGCAGTCCCTGGTCCCCCACCTTTTGGCTCCCGTCCCTAGGTTCCCCCCCTTCACCCTCCCCCTCTGTCAAAACCCTTGGCATCACTATCAATCATCAACTCACCCTTCATCCCCAGATTAGTTCTGTCGTGTCTTCCTGTTTTTTTATGCTCCGAACTATTCGGAAAATCTCCCGCTTTTTTTCTGTCCCTGCCCTTAAACTAATTCTGATGGCGATGGTTCTCTCTCGGCTAGACTATGGGAACATCGTGTATAACGGTGTTCCCGCCTATGCCCTCCAGCTCCTTCAGTCAGTTCAGAACCAGGCAGCCCGGTTGATCTTCGGGCTGCCCAAATTCCACCACTCCTCACCCTTACTGAAGTCCCTTCACTGGCTGCCGATCAAGGAGCGGGCTTTATTCATATTAGGCTGCACCACCTTCCAAGCCCGAGCAGCAACGGCGCCTGCCTATATTTCCTCGGCAATTCAAGCTTACCATCCCACAAGGGAGCTGCGCTCCTCTTCTATGTGCCTTCTGACAGTTCCCCGATTCAAGAAAAGTCGGATGGGGGGCCTGAAATTCTCTGTCTTGGCCCCCTCCTTTTGGAATTCCCTCCCGCTGGCCTTACGCTCAGCTGCCTCCTACATGGAGTTCCGAAAATCACTCAAAACCTATCTCTTCTTGAAAGCTTTCCCTGCATAAAAATCTTCCTGCTCCCCTGTTCCTGGTTTTAGTGTTCACCAGCGCCATGAAGCCGCTTGGCATACGCGCGCTTTATAAATTTTTTTAAATTAAATTAAATATCAGTCCTATATTTTGTTTGGAAGCAGAGCAACAAGTGTGAGGCTCCTTACAAAGTCACTGAGAGTAGAGTTTTGGTGGCACCTTAAGATAGGGACATAAACCTGTATATGTGAAAGAGGGCTTCTGACCAATTGCTAACTTTCTCAATTTTACCAGAGGGAAAAGAGCACTTGGCATTAAAAACTGCATATTCACAGCAAACAATATTATTTCTGTACACTCTTTTGTACTCGGTTTCGAGGTTCTTCTACCACTTTAACTCACTACACCTTGCAATCTGCTTTAAGGATCTGAAATCTGATTAATACCAGTGATGATACAAGTAGACAGGGGCAGTTGTGCAGCCATGTTGATTTGTTGGAGGTTGAAGTTGATCTATACCCTATGGGATGCAAGAAAAAGGATAACTCAGCAAACCAGGAATACAATTGGCCCTCTGGCCTCTCAAATAAGGGCATGCCGGCTCCTAATGAACGAAAAGTACGAGAAGGCAAGGGAGAACTGGAATCCTTGTGTGTAGAGAATTTGAATACATTTGTAAAAAATTACACTTTCCTCTGACAGGACGGTGATGCATAGCCACCTTCAAAAAGGACCTCAGCTCCTCCTATTTGACAGGCACATGGGTTAACCCCTTAACCGCGGCGCAAATTCCGCCGCGGTGCTGTGGAATTAATGAGTGGGCGTTTTTCGGATGGCCCCCCGCCGTCCTCCGCACACGCCCACTGTGACGTCGGACGCCCCGCAGGCCGTCCGACGCACACAACGGGTTAAACACCCTCGACGACCATACCTAAGTGCTCTATCCAGGAGAGGAACAACCTTCATTATGTGTCCCCACCATCTTAATCAATGCTTGAACCCTGTACGTCTCTTGTCCAATGGCTGCATTTGTCCTGGTCGCAGCAACTGATGCAACATGTCTGAACGTAATTATTGTCACTGTAACTTGCTGTACCCTTGTATCATACAACTGCTGTAAACCGCTCTGATGCCTTCTGGTCATGCAGACACTATATAAAATTGCAAAAATAAACCAAAAAAATGATTGGACTGGATGTTGATAAAAAGGTTGCACAGCTGTTTAATGTTCACTTGAGATTATGAGAGGTGTTGTGGGTACTTTCCTACAGTAGCAATTTTTCTCTCAGGGAAGAAATCACTAAAAAGGCGTGGGAAGAGAAAGGTTCGGTTAGGAAGATGATGAAGTTCTGTATTAGGGCTAGTAGCCAGGTAGGCAGCGGGATATATTAGTTTTTATTCTAGATGGGCAGAAGTCTCTCTTGTGTGGGTGCCTATTAGTATATTTCAGACCCACCTAAAACTGTGGATGATGGAGACTGATGAAGACTTGCAAGTGAATAATACACACTGGAGCATGCTTTTGCAAAGTCTCCCGCGAAGGGTTTTCTACCCCATATCGAGTTTTAAACATTGTTTTGGCAAAATATCGACGTCAGGCTACTGGCTACCAGAGCATCAGGAAGGTAGGAATGTTTCTGCAATTATAGATATACTATTGTTAATGCCACATCTACGTAGCTTGATGATACATATAACATCAAAGTACAAATATGTGGTGTGAATAATAGTAAATCTGTACAGACCTATATTTACTTAACTATAATATATTGCAGTCGTCAATTTTTTCCACGTGACGTTTTGGCAGGATGATATTTTGCCACTCGAAAATGTGACATACAGCCAACAGGACCTGGCTTTCCCAGCTAACTGTGGGACTTCTGCTGAAGATAATTAAATAAGCAATACTGGCATCATGTCCAATGAAGAGATAGGGAGCAGAGGACACCGATTTGCTTATCCAGCAGCTTTACCCAAGGGGATCCTAAAAAAATTGCGTAGTCATGTGCTGGACCAGTTACTCTTTATGATGAATTGCATGGCTTCGCACAATACTTACACACGCCAGATGGCATGTGCAAAGGCACCTTAAATTAAAATGGCCGCCAAGGATAGTGGCATTTTGACTAAACAGCGGCTAAAAGATTTCGTTTTGAGGCAAATGGCAGTGAGGAAGTATCTAAGATTTGTATATTAATGTTGGAGGTAGCCAAACCCTCAGACTCTTTAAAGAAAGTAGTTTGAGTCCTAACTGGGGAGGGTGAGGTAGAAGTGAGTCCTTGAGTTGTTTTATGATGGTGTGTTGGTTAGAGTGTTTGTAGAATATATAAGGAAGTTGGTACATCGAATAAGGGCAGAACCCTTTCTCTGTGGAGGATGTAGCAGATGCAGGTGCTAGAGAAGGGCAAAAAACACAGTTGATGGACAGAATATAGAACAATGTCATACATTCACCCCAGTACAAGGATCTGGGCCTAAATCCATCGTTTTTTTGCACTCCACACCACCCTGGGTTAGACACTGGCTATATGCAAATCAGCTCTGACCCTGTGCCTCATGGGAACAGTCCAGTCCGAACTACCAAGCCATGTCTTTCCCAGACCGGAATCAAGCATCCAAGGACCGGTTTCTGGCTATCAGCCTTCATCAGCCTGGATAGCTTGACTCCAGTGGTGTGGAGAGCCTGGGACTCACGTCTGAGCATACCCAGCCCACTCGGGTGAAAATTGCAAAAAACACAGTGATGGACAGAATGTAGAACAATGTCATACATTCACCCCAGTACAAGGATCTGGGCCTAAATCCATCGTTTTTTTGCACTCCACGCCACCCTGGGTTAGACACAGTCTATATGCAAATCAGCTCTGACCCTGTGCCTCATGGGAACAGTCCAGTCCGAACTACCAAGCCATGTCTTTCCCAGACCGGAATCAAGCATCCAAGGACCGGTTTCTGGCTATCAGCCTTCATCAGCCTGGATAGCTTGACTCCAGTGGTGTGGAGAGCCTGGGACTCATGTCTGAGCATACCCAGCCCACTCGGGGTGAAAATTGCAAAAAACAAAGAGAAGGGGACATGAGCAGCATATCATAGGCTGTCCTGGTAAAATTTCCGTTGCCCTCTATTAATGGTCCAGTTGCTGGTATGTAGGTTTCTGGACATCTAAAGCTCAGCTATGTAGAAAATGCAGTGGATGACAGATGCATCTGTTTATTGCAAATGGATGCTAAACCCTAACAGTGTCTGTTGTTGTCAATTGGTATTAGGTTTATCCAGTGGGTTTTCCTATTTTTTACTTCTGAGCATTCATTGCCAATATCCAAAAACCTCCATGCTGCAGCTAGATCCAGAGTGGGACTGGCCTATAGGACAACCATGCACTCACCGACGGGCTGGTCTGACATGTCAGTGTGTGGGCGTATTTTTGGCTGTTTGTGGGCCTCTTTTATGGTCTACTGTGCTGGTTTTTTATTGTTAATTTCCCCGATATTAAAATAAACAACAGCTAGCTCAAATCCATGCAGCCTTCCATACCATCCTTTCTTAAAAGTACAAAACTGCCCTGATTTGCAATTGTGGGACACTTTTTTTAAACTATCTAATTTGCTATTGGGGCCAGTTTTAATTTGCTACCCAGGTATATTTTTGGTCCTAGTCTGTACCTGCCTAGATCCAACAGGCAATTGGTCAGATGGACACCGAGGCACATCGATTTGAAGCTGTATGAGTCTAGGACATAGTCGACCTTGTGGGTTGGTGCCAGCTTGATATTTTAATTAAGTGTTTGCGGTAGACAGGAGGGACTGAAACAGGGGAATTAAACAGATCAGAAAACCCCTCTGCTAAACAAATCGCCGCTAAGCCCGTGAAAGATGAGCAGGCGAGGAATAAAACCTCCCCCCAGTGCCTGGGAGGTCTGGTGCCTAATAACGTGGAGCTGCTCTTGCTTGTCCGGAGCAATTTTGCTTCCGCGCGGTACTCACGGAAACAGAGCCTGGAGATATGTTTCCTTTTTGTTGTAAATACAACATGGAGTCTGAGGCAGCGCACCTGCGCCCCGTCAATGCCCCCTGCACCTGTGCCTTTGTTTCCCGGGCTGTGAGAACCGCGGCCTGCTCTGCCCGGCTCGCGCCACCTGCTGCCTCGCGCAGCCACCCCTGCCTCGAGACGCCACAAAGGGGCCCTTTCATGCCCTCGGCCCTGCTGTTGTTTTCCTTCCCTACCTTGGAGAGGGTGGAAGGTTTCCTGGCCGCGACACTTTACCTCTGCTGTAAAGCTGTCTTCCCTGACGGCAAACAACAATGGGGTCATGTGCAGTGCCACGCCGGGCTTTTCCCAACAAAAATCAATGAGCTGTCTCTTCACCCGGTGGGTAAAGAAGCAAACGAGACAGGTCAGAGGGCCCTTGCCAGGCTGACCAATTGAAACTCAGGCCACACTAATATCATGCATTTATAATACAAAGATGCCCGCTTTCCTACTATAAACACGGCCTCTTATGTCCTTATTACAGGCGAGTTGGGCGTCTGTAAGAAGCCGTGATAGGTAATAATGTAGGTGCTCAGCTGTAACAATATATTACAGGTGAGTTGGGAGGTCATAAAGTCTGATGTCGTCAGCCTAGGTGAAAGGCAGGTCATGGGCTGCAATTAAACAGGTCCTAAAGCAAAAAACTGGCGTTTCATTCTTATGATCTGTTTTGGTAAAACAAATAATGATAAGCAGAAAGGAGATATTTATGGCAACATGATTATTTTTGGTCTCACAGTAAAGGTTTTATAAGAAAAATAGCAACGAACTACCCTTTCCTAGACATTTTGGGCCTCATTTAGGAGAAATGACGCATCGCTGCGTGAAAGCAGCGATGCGTCACTTCTCAATGCGCACTCCTTACGACATGATTGATGCGTCATATTTATAATATGACGCATCATGTTGCAAGGAGTTACAGATACGTCAGTATTTCTGACGTATCTATAGGCACAAAAGTGACGCATTTCTGGAGTGTGTCACAAAAGTGACGCAACTTAAGCAATGTGTACTTTCACATGGGCAAGTCCCATGTTGTTAGTGCCTGTGTCAGTCTTATGCCTGCCATGAAGCAGGCGTAAGATTTTGACGCATTAGCGGCCAAGAAATGGCGCAGTGAAATCTTATAGATTTCACTGCGTCACTTCCATGACCCTTTCTTGCGTCAAAACGCCCCCCTTGCATACATTATACCTGGCGCAGGTATAATGTGGCGCAGGGGTTTACAAAGTCACGCATCTACCTAGATGCGTCACTTTGTAAATATGGCGCAACAAGACACATTTTTTACGCCACTGGTGCATCACAAAAAGTGACACACCAGCGGCATAAAAGTGACGCACAGCCTCATAAATGAGGCCCCTTGAGCCTAAGCACTTTTTAAATCTG
Source organism: Lissotriton helveticus (assembly GCF_964261635.1). Taxonomy (NCBI): domain Eukaryota; kingdom Metazoa; phylum Chordata; class Amphibia; order Caudata; family Salamandridae; genus Lissotriton; species Lissotriton helveticus. The sequence continues at coordinate 1,550,728,681 of NC_136059.1, forward strand.
ATTTACATTAAACTGCTGTTAATATCTTTTTTCTAATAAAATACTAACTGCCTTTTGATGTGTTTAATTTCACGGGAGATTCAGCTTTTTTTCTTCATGTCTCCAACCCTACACTCTCTTTCACATCAAAGAACAAGACACCAAGAGGGAGATCTACTAAGATGTTACACTATGTTTGCGCCACAAAGGTGACGCAAAATGGAGCAAAATCTTTTTTTCTGAATAAACTTGTTTAGCGCTGGAAATAACGTGAAAATAATTTATGTGGTTGTGGAAGCGGTGATCGTGTAACCATGTTTTATAATGAATACAATACTTACCTGCTGGACATTCTGGGGATACTGCAAGCCACCTCGTAGTTCCAAGACCTTTTAAAGATACTCAGCTTCTGCCTCATTCGTCAATATGGATACAGAACTCCTTAGAGACTTGCAAGATCCTTGTAATGTAGGAGTAGGTCTTACGCTATCCAATACGGAATAATTTGAGATGTGAAATCTGTAGTCACCTGTAATAGAAAATTATGTAGCTGCTCATTTGTAATAATTTATTACGGTTGAGTAATTATAATGCCTGCTGCCGCAGCCAGCAGCCAAGGTGAAGGGCTGGTCACACAGTATAATTACAGCTGCAGCTTCCACAAATAAAACAATTTATTGTTGTTATGGTCTGTTTTTTCTAAACAGAACTGTGATCAACAAAGCGATTTGCAGCAACATTTATATTTTTCACCTAGTTCAACTGGAAAGAAATAATCTGTGTGCATGTGCTAATCTTTCTGAGTTACATCCCCCTTTTTAAATTCAATACAATAACAGGATTCTAATTAACAAGCGCTGGTTTCATCACCTATATAAAAGTAGTAGGTAGGTTGAAATCAACAATTTGTATGGAAAATAAGCATGGAAGAAGCTCAGATGTGTTCTTTGTTTGATTATTCACAGAAAAAAGAACAGTCTTCATTTTGAGAAATCCAACATAGGATAGAATACTTTGTCAGTAACTAAGGAGCACTAGTCACTTGTGACATCTTCAGGTGATGTTGCTTTTTCACACGTCATCACTTATCATGCTGGAAATGTTAAGAGCCCACTTACAATGTGCAAAGCAAACATATAAGTCCTAAAACTCATATTTACTGTCTTTCAAATAATGGAGAGCTGCATGAAAAATTAGTGCTGCGTTGCTTGAAAGGCAAAAATAGCTCAGCTTCAAATTTAGTGAAAGGCGCCTGCTGATGACATCATTGGTAGTGCTCACATTAAATCTGGCTGTTATGTGTGATGCTAAGCCTTTCGCTATCGTGCATAGGCGAGCCAGCAGTCTCTAGCTTAGGATTTGTACTGAAGACATGCCCTTTAGTACAAATAAGTGTTGTAGACAACAGCACAGGAGTCCTATGCATAACATGTGAGCGTTAGAGCAAAGAACACATGTTACAAATAGGGATAGCAGGCAATGCACTGCTTGACCGTTTGCGTGGGCCTACTTGCCTTTGGCGTTTTGATCTGGGGCCAAAGCCAGATCACACAAATTTAATGAATTTGATTTTCCCGAATATCCAATGTTTTTGCTCAAGAGCGCTCCAGAATCACCTCACATGCATACGTTAACTGGGGATGAGCACAGAGACATTTGCGAGGGTCGCCTCAGTGCAGGCTTGCAACACCCATTGGAATCAAAGGGCTTCAGCCCCCCCCCCGTCATGTGTGGCAGCCCGGGCTCAGACAGCTCCCGGGCACACACATGGTCGCACCCAAGCACTTCACAGGTCTTTAAAAGACCATGTGCATGTTAAAGAGGCTTTGTTGATGTTTCACCCCTTCTAAGAGCCCCTGCAACGCCACTCTATCTACTGCTTAAAGTTTCATCCCCCCCCGAAATTCTTTCTTACCCCCCCCCGAAATGTGGCTCTAGTTGCGCCTCTGCCTCAGTGTGAGGGTTGCCTTTCAGCACAATAAAGCTTGTGCACATGGAAGTTGATCCATCACTGCTGTTTGCACTACTTTGTGATGGTCTACGTTGACCTAGCACAAACCTTTAGGAAATCTGGGCCTCAGTCTCCTTCCAACATGCTGTTGGCCAGAAAGGTGTCACACATTAACAGGGTAGCTATGACACATATGATCCAATCAGCCTGCTGATTGGACAACTGCAAATATCAGTTCATTACAAGGTGAATATGCCTGGTCTGGTGCCGCTGAGACGTGCTGCATTCAAACACTTGAAGGGCCGGGAGAAAATTATCAGGACCTGACTGGCCTTTCTGCCACTTCAGCATGTTCCTAGTAGGCTGTCTGCTAGTGGGTTACTTTGAGAGCAGGATGGAGTGACATTATCCACCAATGCCCCCCCAAAAAGCCCCTATGGCCCCATTCTGGTCGTGATCTCTTGCAGCATGGGGCTAGGTTGAACATTTTTACCTTAGCTGATTTGGGTTTCCAGTCGGTCCTAGACATGAATTTGAAGTTTGATATACAAGGAAGGTTCAAGTTCACTCAAAAAACGTACAGAAGTAATGATACAATTTCGTAAAGTGTCAATTGTTAGCTGGTGATTGAGTCCATAAGCACATTTATTTTTTCTCAGTGGATGAAAAGATGGTACTGGTAGTTAGCTATATGATGTAACACATGAGAAAATAAACAGCCGACACGTGTTTCGTCCACACCGAATGAAGTGGTACCTCCTCACAAAACGGCACATGTTTAAAGTACAGCACCTGTCCTCCTGGCACCACTGTTTTAGCAGTTCTGATACTGGAGCTAATCTACTGTTCATCATCACCCTTGATATTGAAATCACACATCCTCTGGGGTGTTATAGTAGAAATTAGTCATTAAACTCTGCAATTCAGTTAATCTTTTCCCTTCAACACCTGAGGTCACCGCTGCCATAGAAAATGCATCTGACATCCACATTCCTCACAAAACTTGCAATTGTACCCTATCTTAGCCAGGTTGGCTGACAAGTACTACCCTTTACAGATACAGATGAATCTTAATGATATCCTATGGCACTTGCATAAACCAGTGGCGTAACAAAACTTGAGGGGGCCTCCTGTAAGGTACAAGGAGGACCCCCCCTCTGGACTCAATGAGAAGCTCTCAGGCCAGGGTACTGTGCTGAGTGGACCCCCCACAATATGTGAGTCCCCCGCTCTGCAGGGGCTGCTGGGGCCTATGTTACTCCACTTGCACAAATGCTTTCTGAATTCAGTTTGATAATTTTCTTATAAAATGTATTAAACGGTAGTGTACATCTAGATTTCTAATGTAAGGTAATAATGTATCTTCCCAGTAGCATATATAGAAATATAAATGTAATTTGCCTCCTACTAGCAATGTGTAAGAGCTGCCCAACAGACTAGCTATCAGATCTGGAGATAGTACTCTCCCTAATCCTTGGTTTAGATAACTAAACTTGTCAAATCAATAGTTGTTAAACCTATGATATGGCTAGGCAATATGACACAAGTCACCTAGGACACATAGGAATGTCTGACTGAACGTCGGCACTCACCCTTTGGAAGTGAGCCTGAGTAAGGTGTAACATCCATCTAGCATAAAGATGCAATCTTCTGAGGTTGGCTTTTTTAATTGTTGAAAAATGCAAGATGTTCATATCTTTCCATAGCTCATTAATTGCAGTTCCAATCTTGTTTGACCATTTGTGTGCCATTTTCTGTGAAACTGAGGAACAGAGAGGTTTATATAGCTGTTTTACCAAACTTCTATCACAGTTAACCCCTGTTTGTAAGCGTTTAATCCTTTCGCCAACTCAGTTAACTCTTCTGTTTTAAAAAATGTTTACTATGCATTTGAAGGACAACAGCACACGTTGCAAACAGTGCCACAGCATATTACAGAGCTGGTATAAGCAACCGCATCATAAGGCATATGGGCACAATACTAAACAGTATGTCTCATATATTGAGCTGTTATGTTTGTACTAGTTGATTCAATGCCCATTAGATTCCCCATGTTAGACTAATGTTCTGATTTGTTACCTTTGCCTCAAATTGTAAAGCGCTCTGATATGTTTCAGGATCAAGTTCACGCTATATCAAATTTTATAAATAAAATAAATAAAAAAATTGAACATGCTAGTGTTTGCGAGGTTACGCACAAGATAAATCTGGAGTGGTGAACAGGAATGTGGTAAAGGGGGGCCATATGTTCTTAGGTCGTGAGGATACTGGCAGTTCTTCAGCATATAATTCTATCTAGTTGCTATTTGCAGTAGGCCGTGTCCTTGAGCTATTGCCATTTTGTTGCTGTTACACGTTTGCCCCATCAGTTCGCAATCCTTCTGGTCACTAACAGTAGCGCTACAATCAGAAGCCTCCATATCGTGGGTTGCAAAATTTGACCAAACCATAAATGACATGCTTGCGGTCAGTTTTTTATAGGTTTCAGGATCATGTCAGACAAAGCCCCAATAACATGCATTCAGTATTGATATACTGGGGGGCATGACTACACCAGGTGTACAAAGTGGGCCTCTGGTGCATCGCGTCGCGGATCTATGACACTACAACGCATGCTTTAACAACGCATGCCATTACGACGCAGGTTTTACAACGCAAGTCGTTACAACGACTTGCGTTGGGGGATGCTGGATAGTGAATAGTTTAATTTACTATTCCAACTCCAGTCCCCGTGGATAGTAGGGAAGGTGTTGGATAGTAATCAAACTATTCCCTATCCTAGAGCACCCCCCAGCGCATTTCGTTGTAATAATTTGCGTTGTAAAAGTTGCGTCATAATGGTAATGCGTTGTAAAAGTTGCGTTGTAAAGGATGTTTCCCCCGCATCGCACACATCCAGTGTCCTCCCTCAAGCCAAACTGATACAATTTAACAAGGGTGTGACACATTTGATGAAGATACTTAAAGTGTATCAAACATAAGTTACAATTAGGCGCGAGCATGCTAGTTTTAGTACAACAGAAGAGCCACTCAGCAGACTCAAACGGCTGATCCAGCACTTGGTCCCATCGTTCAAGTGCCACATCAGGGAATAATATTGGCCTGTCATTCTGCAAAGAGAGATATCATCCAGTAATAAGCCCTTGATGCATGGTGTTGGTTGGCAGTGTATGTATCAGTGGGAGGTTTACATGGAATTTGAGGAAATAGTGCTTGCACCGCAGCACGAAGCCAGAGGAGTGTGAAGGACATCAACAGGGTGTGGTGTGTCATCTGAGGTGAACCTTCTAGCTTTACAAATGTAATTTCAGGATAGATATCCCCCATGGTTAGAAAATTCACCTGATGAGGAATCTCTAGTGCCTTTGGTTCATGCTTACCTGACATAGCTTCGCAATATAATAGAGGGAGTGCTGGCGAATACAAGGAGACCTTGTCAGCACGCTTCCCGAGCCTGCAAACTGAGGTGACTCTTCAAAGGATTTTATTTCAACCTCGTCTAATCAGCTGGTTACTTCCATATATGACCAACAAAACTAGGGGCATATTATCAAGAAACGGCGTTAAAATTATCGTCGCTTTAGCGGTAGAAAACGGCCGCTAAAGCGGCGATAATGGTCTTGATAATATGACCTTGCAAGTTCCAATAGAAGCCCATGTTCTGGTGTCAACATGGGCTTCTATTGGAATTCCCAAGGGCATATTAACAAGCCCATTATCGCTGCTTTAGCGGCAGTTTTCTGCCGCTAAAGCAGCGATAATTTTAACGCTGGGCTTGATAATATGCCCCCTAGTCTCTTGCTTGCATGTCTAGCTGCTTAAAATAGCTCCAAGGTCCCAATGAGCTCTAATTCGAAATTTTGCAATATGTGGGATGCCAACATTTCCCGAACTGACTACTTCTGAATTATTGAGAAAAAAAGACAGACAATCTTGTAATCTGGTTTCACCTTCATCAGAATACTGAAATGGTGGAAAACTAACACTTGTCCTTAAAGAGCTATCGAACAGGCTTGCATCTATCTTTCTTTGGGGTTTCTAAGAATCTGACATGCAGAGGGAATTTCACACAATCCTTTACAATCAATAATTTAAGGAAGACATTGTGAAAACTACAGATTCACAGCGGATGTGGCCCTGGTGAAGTAGGAGGCAAATGCTGCGAATTAGTAGAAAAATAACTTTAGCATTGCTAGCCCTGCTTCTTCGTGTACGCGACATAGATTTGAGGTGCAAACCATGAACATTTATTTGACCAAATTAACCCCAAAAATAAACGATCTTACCTGCTGAAAAAATGGTGTACGAATGCAGTCAATTTGAAAATAAACGTATAAAAAAGGGAAGTAACACTTTTTAATCCCATTTACCCCACAATCTTTTCCATTTGAGAGCTTTGCCACCAATTGCGCTATTTCACCCTTCTTGAATGAGAACATTAGTTGTGATGCTTTATCATTAGATAAATGGGAAAGAGGGTGTTGTGATAAAAAAAGTTAATCAATTCTGTTTAGACCGCAGGATGTTCTGACTGATATATTTTTACATTTTATAAGAACACCTCCTGAATCTCTTTCGGATCTGCTGTTAACCTAGTGCTCAATTGATTCGGTATTTTCACTGCTTTTCTTATTGTGTTTTCCTTTTACCTATCACGTCAGCATTTTTCCAGTAAATTCTCTCTCTTGGCACTATTATTGCCTGATAGTGGTGACACTGATTATTTTATCCCTGAAATTTGAAATCCCTCAGGGCACTCTTAATCTCCCAAAGGCCTCCTCTTTTCTCGTGTTAATTGAACAAAATGTATGCCTTTTGATAGTTTTGATCTCTTCATTAATTCCCTGATTCGTAACCTTTAATTGCGTGGAAATAGCAATAGTCTGGGAAACTATTCGAAAGTATCCCTGCAACTGACAGGTCAGCTGTTCCAGTGTTTAATCTACAAAAACAAAAAATTAGCTTATTTTCTGAAGCCCATTTTCACCATCTAACAATTGTTTATTGAGTTGCAATCCATTGCTGTTATTTCTTGGAGTATCTAACATTAGATGCACCGTGATCAGAAAACTTTAAATAAATATCGCGGGTTCACATTTAATGAGAACATTAGGAAAGGATCATTCCTGGCTGCTAATATATAAAGAGGAGCAGTGGGATAGATTTCTTAGATGTAATCTAGCAACATTTACAAGCAAGGTTTTCTCTGATTATGTTCAACTACACCATCCAGTGGATCCCTTATATTCCCCTCACAAACTTGTGCCCCGTCGCACCCTATTTCCTACCTCAGCCCTCCCAACGTAACCCACCCAGCTAGGATAGACCAGCCCACAATTGCTGCTTTTGCCAATCCAAATACAGCCCCCTGGCACCGTGAGAACTGTGGTCCCACAACAGAATCCTGCTAACACACTATCATATTGTGCCCCAACGATTACTACTGATTTGTGGGTGGCTTCGTAAGCCATATTTTGGATAGTGAGGTCCTTGGGCCGTGGTGACCCTAGAGGAAAGTCACAAAGAAGTGCAGAGTGCCACATCTCGTGAGGTAGAGGTCCACCAGTGCTTGTTTGCCCCTAGTCAGGAAGTTGATCTTGCTCTCATTGACCAATATATATGAAAAATTCCACCATCCTGGTCTAATCACACGATGCCTTTGCTTGCCAATTAGTAACTATGGCCACCCATTTCAAGTTCCACCACTATCCCTCATTCACTTTTACAGCACTTCATGCCACCTCAACCACAAACATCTCCGTACCGCAATTTTTTTCACCTTTCTTGTTCTCTTTGGTAACTGATGCACTATATCCATCTTTTCCATATTATTTCCTTGACCCTCTGTAGCAACCATGCTCACAGTGACTTGTTACTTTATCTTCTTTCATTGCAGGAACATCTTGATACAGCAGTAATCTCCAGCATACTACCACATCAACAGTCTTTTCCTAGAACCTCTAAGATTCCCCATTCCATTTACCTCCTCAGTGCCCTGTAACATTCGATTATGCAGTACATCTCCACACACTCTTCAGTGAAACAAAACTATTTTTGCACTTCTGTAGCCCTTCAAGCCACCAGAGAATCTTTCTTGGCTATGCCATTGGCTTCCATGTGTTACTGAATGCATCTTTTGTGTTTCACATCCTCTCAACACCCGCTCTGGCAGTAGAAAAGGGACAAAAATAAACAAGAAGAACAGCAGGTGCAGCTGAGTATGTAGGTGCAACGAGTGGGCAAAGCCTTAGAGAGTTGCAAAAGGCTGTAGACAGTGACAAAATGTTTGCAGAGTTTGAGAACAAACTGAAAATTAAAGATACATTTTCACAAGTACAAAGTTACACCACACCAGCTACCGAGGGCAATAGATATTCCCCATAGTCCCTAGAATGGGTCACCTCAAATTCCTCTGAGTAAATTCCCTGAACCTAAACATGTAGCAAGAGCCCCATATAGTACCTGTTGTAATTCCTTATATTTATAAATAAAATAAATAAATAAATAAATGCAGTGTTTTCGGTGTGTGCAGAGATTAAAATACTTTTGCTTATTTGAGTCAAGTACTGGCTTGATCATGATTTATTAACAACTACAAGCATGCTTATTAGGTTCAGGGTTTCTACTGTACATAACCTGCCTGAGGAGGTCTTGGAAAAACACTGCCTAATTACCTTGAAGATCAGGTACTAAATGGGTGTATTTGGTGCTCAATTTTAGTTCCAGTATCAAGAAGTCCCAGGATATCGGAGGAAGAAGGGCTTAACAGACAGAAGTTGAGACAAATAAAACCTTTGGATCCTGCCAAAAACCATGGGTGGGGAGCAACACCCATGGAACGCCCCTTTCAAGCAGAGTAAATCATTGCCTTACTCCATATATATCAGAGTGGCTTTACGCTGCCTTGTAAATATGGGCTGGCACACCGCGCCTCCGGAGCATCACAAAAGTGACGCTCCTGTAGCGTAAAAGTGCCACAGGGGCATCATAAATATGCCCCTTGATATTCAGCTATATATTCGGAACAGTGGTCCTTACAATAACCAATATACAAGAAAAATAATAAATATAGACTCAAATTAGTGCTATATTTTAAATGTCCAGCCGGACAAAAAGTTTAATACTTCATTAAGTTATTAATAAACAAAAATATAGCACAACAATAATAAGGGACACAGTATCCTACACAAAACACAATACATATACATATAAAACAAAAACTTTTCAGGCAACAAAAGAAAGGGCTTGTAGACTGTATAATATTATAATGACAAGCTTCAAACACCAGTAGTAACACTTCTTTTATCAATATGATTAATGTGTACAACTGTTAACTGTAGTCGACGACGTTTCGATCCATTAAGAGAATAACTGGATCATCATCAGGACTTTTCAGATGTAAGCCTGAATAAGTGTAGGCAAAAACCTCAAGTAACGCAATCGTTCTTGGTTCAAGGGATCAAAGGACGAGTTAGCGTTCTCGTACCAACACGCGGGGGGAACATCCTTTACAACACAACTTTTACAACGCACTACCATTACAACGAATCTTTACAACACAAGTGCTTTTACAACGCATGTTTTTACAACGCATGCTATTACAACGCAGATGTCAGTACAACGCATGTCTTTACAACGTAAGTATAATAATTTTTCTTTCTATTTTTGTTAGATTACCTTTTTTTTTTTTTTAAATCATTAAATTGTTTATTTTTTTTAATTAATTTATGAATTAATTATACATTATTACTCAAGGATTACAAATATTTAATTAATTTAATAAAATTATATATATAAATAAAATTATTTTACAAAATACTCGTGTTTAAAAAATAAAAAAATAAAATTTAGTTTTAATAATTAAATTTAATAAAAGGATTAATATGTCATTAATACTCAAGTATATAAAAATATTTTTTTTAAATATATTATACTAGAAATAATTGGAAATGTAACAAGTAAATAGTTTTATATGTTAGATGATTATACTCAATTAATACTCAAGTATTTTTAAAATATAAAAAAGTTTAATATATATAAAATATTAGTTGTCAATGGAGTAATAATGAATTAAATCTCTAGTATGTAAAAACATTTATGAAAAATATATTAAACAAAAAATAATTGTACATGTAAAAAATTAATCATTTAATAAGTAATAGGATTATTAATCAATTAATACTCAAGTTTAAAAAAAGTTTTATATTTATAAAATAAAAGTAATCAATTGATTATTATTTAATTAATACTCTAGTACTTTTTAAAAAAAGAAAAAAAGTAATAAAAAAATTATTGTAAATGTAACAAGTTAATAGTTAATATTTTTACAAAAAGTATTAAAAATGTAAAAATATGTACCAAGAATTTTAAAAATTAAATTTAAGAAAGTATTTTAAGTTAATTAAATTGTAGAAATTAATAGTAAAAAAATGTAACTATTTAAAAAAAAGGTATTATTTAATAAGGTAACTTTAAAAAATAAAAGGTAGAAATTAAATTTAAAAAAAAAGAAATTATATACTCATTTTTATGAAGTTAAAAAAATTATAAATATGTTATAAAAAATGTATATATTAAAGTAAAAATAGAATGACATTATTAAAAATATATAACTAATTTTAAAAAGTATTAAAAAGATGTTTTCCCACGCTTTTGCATTGATTTCAATGGATAGTAATGTCCTTCATTTATTTCAATAGCTGCTGGTATGAATGCCGCGGAACAGAGTTAGAAGTTCATTTAAAGCAAGAAGCAGGATAGATTAGAAGGAAATGGAACAAGATTAGAGGTAAGTACATTTTATAAGTAATATCGATTGAATAACATACATTAAATAAGTTGATTACATTTAAATAAAAATAATAAAACACAGACGACAAAATTGTAATTAGATATATTTATTCCCCAAAAATATATTTCGTTAAAGAATATTTTTATTAATTTTCTCATATTTTTTTTAAAATAATAATATGCATATTTCATATATAAAAAAAAATTTTGAACATAAAATTGAATATAAAATTAATAAATTGTCCTTTTTTTCTCTTTGTTGCTACAGATGACGTCAACGCGTAAACGTGCAAGGTCGCGGTCATTTTGAAGAGCGTCTATGGAGAAAGCAGCAGGAAGCAAATCTGCGCTCAGGTAGTAAACACTTTAAACTTTATTTATAAACATTTGTAAGTTTAGGAGTATATATATTGTAAAGAGAGAATAAGGAGAGGTTACATATGTTATTTTTTATGTTTTTGTTGTAAATTCAGCATGTCGCCGATCATGTAGTTAGAGTAAGCCTTTGTCGGGTCGCCTGAAAGAGTATTAAAGGTGTATTAATCAAGTAATAGTGATAAATAAGCTGATTGTAAAGTTAATTAAAGTATATGAAATGTTTTAATTAAAAATGCAATGTACAAAAAAAGTCAAGTGGAAGATCGAATACGTGGAGTTTGGATTTTTATGGAGTTTATCAGTCAAAGAAGATGGACATTTGGAATATCGTTTTTAAAGAACTGATTTTAAAATAAGGTTTTTTGGATTGTTGATTTTGATAATTTAGAATCGATTTTTCGAAAAAGAAGAAGGATCCAGGAATTCTATTTCAAATTTTTTGGAAATATTTTTTCTTATGGCTTCGGATTTTGATTTTGGATAAAGAAGATTTGTTTTTTTTAAAAATGGATGAAGTCTTTTTTATGGAAAAATAGTATTCGATCTTGGATGACTGTTTTTTACACCAATGGACTGCATTTTTAAATTATCGAGAATGGATTTTGAAAAAAAGGGTTTTTAATTGGTGAACATTTTTAAAAAAAGAAGATTGGATTGGATTGGATTTGATGTAGGATTTTACATCAAAATGGATTTATTTTGGGATTAAAGAAAAAGAAAAAGAAAGAAGACAACTAAAGGAAAGGTGACCCGACGTTAATTTAAAAAAAACATTTAGTTAAATGAAAATGCCAATCGAATTGAAATGTAATTTTAATTTAGGGCTAAGCAGGAAAGTAATGTGAAAATGAAAATGAAAAATGTAGGATGTTAGCAACATTATCAAGGTAGTCTAAAGCCACACACAACGAAAACTGTTGTAAAATAGCCAATAGTGTCTCGGACATTTGTTTTGATTTTTGGGAGATGCGTGGGTTTAGACTACCTGTTAATGTTTGAGAGATTCTCATTTCTTGGAAACTTTGCTCCTTCTTCAAAGTTTCCAAAAAATGATAAAAGTTGGGGTGATGTTTTCCAATTATATGGTTGAAGGAGTTATGCCATCCCTCTATGGCATTGTTTGTCTTTGCTTCTCCCTCTAAGTGTAGGTTGAAGATTGTTTATCTGGTAGCAAACTGTACACTAATGGAATAACATTGTGATTAATTTTAGCATGAATAGTGTAAATTTGAGTGAAAGGATGGGGTGTACTTTTAAACGTCCTATCCATCATCCAAATTTCACTATTCTCTAATTTAACAAGGTTGCGGGGTGTACTAAAGATAAGAATACGTTTCAGAGGGTTTTCGTTGTCATGCAGGAGGAAAGATTCATTTGAAAAAGAAATAGAGAGTTCAGGAGGAATGTGAATGTCAGAAAAGGTAGGTGGAGTTGGAGTATGTGTATTACTTGCCTGCTTTTGTCTTTGGATAATTCTTCTCAAATTGGGAATTATAGGCATACTGCTGGCTACATGACTGGGGATATGCTGTGCAACCTCTCTTAAAATAGAACCTGAAGTGTCATTGGAGGTGCATGCAATTTCTTTCATTTCATTGATTGTTTCACGCACCTCAATCTCCATTGCAGAGGCAGAGTGGTTATGGTCAGTTGTTTTAATGATGGTCTCTCCAAGAGTAACCGCTCTGCCACTGCAATGGGATGAGTAATATTGCACACACCTCCAATGTCTTCGTGGTTCACTTATCCTCTCTTTACAATATATATATATCCAGCATGTTTGAGTAAGCGGTTTCCTTTCTTGGATTTGATGTACGATGCAGTCTGTTCAGTATACATTATCTGTAAATAAAAAGAAATTATTTTGCAAAAGATTATTTTTGTATTAAATTTAAAGATTTTTTATAACAAATTTGAATATCTGTACTCTATGCTTCACTTTGCCTACTGCTACACCTTCCAGGAATTAGAATAGTACATTATACCCCTACACTATCTATCACTTTCCCTACTGCTGCACCTTCCTGGAGTCAGAATAGTAAGTAATACCTCTACACTATCCATCACTTTCCCAATTGCAACACCTTCCTGGAGTTAGAATAGTAAATTATACCCCTACACTATCCATCACTTTCCCTACTGCTGCACCTTCCTGGAGTTAGAATAGTAAATGAGACCCCTACACTATCCATCACTTTCCCTACTGCAACACCTTCCTGGAGTTAGAATAGTAAGTTATACCCCTACACTATCCATCACTTTCTCTACTGCTGCACCTTCCTGGAGTTAGAATAATAAATTATACACCTACACTATCCATCACTTTCCCTACTGAAACACCTTAATGGAGTTAGAATAGTAAGTTATACCCCTACACTATCCATCACTTTCCCAACTGCAACACCTTCCTGGACTTAGAATACAGAATAGTAAATTATACCCCTACACTATCCATCACTTTCCCTACTGAAACACCTTAATGGAGTTAGCATAGTAAGTTATACCCCTACACTATCCATCACTTTCCCTACTGCTGCACCTTCCTGGAGTTAGAATAGTACATTATATCCCTACACTATCCATCACTTTCCCTACTGCTGCACCTTAATGGAGTTAGAATAGTAAGTTATACTTCTACACTATCCATCACTTCCCCTACTGCTGCACTTTCCTGGAGTTAGAATAGTAAGTTATACCCCTACACTATCCATCACTTTCCCTACTGCTGCACCTTCCTGGAGTTAGAATAGTACATTATATCCCTACACTATCAATCACTTTCCCTACTGCTGCTTATTCCTGGAGTTAGGATAGTAAGTTATACCCCTACAGTATCTATCACTTTCCCTACTGCTGCACCTTCCTGGAGTTAGAATAGTAAATTATACCCCTACACTATCCATCACTTTCCCTACTGCAACACCTTTCTGGAGTTAGAATACTAAATTATACCCCTACACTATCCATCACTTTCCCTACTGCAACACCTTCCAGGAGTCAGAATAGTCAATTAGACCCCTACACTATCCAAAACTTTCCCTACTGCTGCACCTTCCTGGAGTTAGAATACTAAATTATACCCCTACACCATCCATCACTTTCCCTACTGCAACACCTTCCTGGAGTTACAATACTAAATTATACCCCTACACTATCCATCACTTTCCCTACTGCTGCACCTTCCTGGAGTTAGAATAGTAAATTATACCCCTACACTATCCATCACCTTCCTGGAGTTAGAATAGTAAGTTATACCCCTACACTATCCATCACTTTCCCTACTGCTGCACCTTCCTGGAGTTAGAATAGTAAATTATACCCCTACACTATCCATCACCTTCCTGGAGTTAGAATAGTAAGTTATACCCCTACACTATCCATCACTTTCCCTACTGCTGCACCTTCCTGGAGTTAGAATAGTAAATTATACCCCTACACTATCCATCACTTTCCCTACTGCATCACCTTCCTGGAGTCGGAATAGTCAATTAGACCCCCACACTATCCAAAACGTTTCCCTACTGCTGCACCTTCCTTGAGTTAGAATAGTAAATTATACCCCTACACTGTCCATCACTTTCCCTACTGCTGCACCTTTTCGGAGTTACAATAGTAAATTATACCCCTACACTACTCAACACTTTCTCTACTGCATAACCTTCCTGGAGTTTGAATATTAAATTATACCCCTACACTATCCAGCACTTTCCCTACTGCTGCACCTTTCTGGACTTAGAGTAGTAAATTATACCCCTACACTATCTATCACTTTCCCTAATGCAACATCTTTCTGGAGTTTGAATACTAAATGATATCCCTACACTATCCATCACTTTCCCTACTGCTATACCTTCCTGGAGTTAGAATGGTAAATTATACCCCTACACTATCCATCACTTTCTCTAATGCAACATCTTCCTGGAGTTAGAATAATAAATTATACCCCTACACTATCCAGCACTTTCCCTACTGCTGCTCCTTTCTGGAGTTAGAATCGTAAATTATACCCCTACACTATCCATCACTTTCCCTAATGCAACATCTTCCTGGAGTTAGAATAGTAAATGATACACCTACACCATCCATCACTTTCCCTACTTGCTGCACCTTCCTGTAGTTAGAATAGTAATTGAAACATTTACACTATCTACTAAGTTTACTACTGGTTCACTTTTCTGAATTTTATCTTTTTAGTTTGAACAAGTAGAGTCTTTAAAGATGTCTTTTCAATTGCTCTTCTTTGATGAGTTTTCTTAATAAGAGGTCTGTCTGTTTAGAATGAATAGATAGACCATTAATTAGCGTTTTGACCTTTTTAAATAATGGATTTTATCACTTTTTTTCAAATGAAGTTTATTTTAACTTTATTGTTCTGCTTATTGATTAAGATACTATTCGTGGTTGTAAAAATGCATTTTAATTTGAAACAGTGTGAAACCAGTTTGCATTATAAATTGTTTTTTGCATTGCTTACATTTTGGATTCAGTTTTATGGACATGTTTAATGAAGAAAATGTTTATTTGTGATTTTAAACGTGTCTTACCTTTTGTTCTTTTCTTCGGCGTTGTTGTCTGTTTGATTTGGTTGGAATTTCAGGTCCAGTTGTAGACTCGTTGGGTTGAATTTGGTAGAAAGAAACAATTGGAGGATTTTTAATTACAGATTGTTTAATAATGCTACGTTTTGTTTTGGTGGGGAGAAAAATGGTTTGTTAATAACATGTCATAGGTGTTTTCAGTTACTTTATTAGTATCATTTACCTTTTATAGTTTTTTTCTTTATTGATATGTTGGCTCTGATTTTCAAGTTTTTGAATTTCGTGATCTCTGTAAATGGTTTGAGAAAATAATACATGTTATTTTAAATATTTAAAACCCTAGTTTTTAAAAGGATTAACATGTTAATTATATTACATTTTTACAAATTTCCCAATAATCTATTACAGTCAGATAATTGTTTTTTAAAACTTTTTTAGATTTAAAAGTCGAATTTGTTTTTGTAGGTAACTGCATTCCTTTTTTTAAAGTCAATTATGGTCGTTTGCTTCTAATTTGCAAACGATTTGTGGATGTCGTTTTTGAGTTCTTCACATGTAATGATTTGGCTGTTAAAATATGAAAATTGTAAATCTTTAATTTTTGACACATTTTAAATCCGAAATGTCACAATACGATTAAGCTGTAAAAAAATTCAAAATTAATTTGCTAATATTTTTAAAACAATTTAATTGTGATATTGTGCTCCGTGAAAATTCATAAAATTATATTTAAAAATGGCTTTAAAAACACTGTTACATTAGAACATTTTATTTGAACCCAACAATTGCATATTATCGAAAAAAAAAATTTAAAATATGTACTCACATCTGTGAACAATTAATTGAAATGTCGATACGATTGAATGTAGTGATGGTACAATTTTCGAAAATCTGAAATTTAAAAATGTTTAACATTTATTATTAATAGTTCGATATTTTAAAAAAATGAGATGTTTACTTGTGTTTTCCTGCAAACTTACTTGTTTTTTTTATGGGTTTATTTTCGGTTGACTCGAGGTCATCACTGTAGCAAAAAGGTCAGAGGGTCAGTTTGTAGCGTCTGTTCTCTCTGAGAGTTGAATAACAACTGTTTTCAAAATGGTGGCTTACTTGTATTTATAGGTTTTTGTGAGTGACTTCTTAATTTTTGAGAAAACCATCGTTTAAATCTGTTTTTTTTTACATTCACCTGATGTGAAAACGTGTAATTTAAAATATCTATTTTTAAGTGTGTGTTTTACTTTGACATAGCGTTTTGTCCTCTATTTTGATTAGAGTCTCGTGATGTTGTTTTCATGAAAAATGTTGTAGGACTCGTTTGTTGGCTTCTTTTCTAAAATGGCGGGTATGTGTTTGTTGTTCTGCTTATATTCTTCATAGTTACTGTTTTTAATAAGATTTTTATTAATTAAAAAAATATATAATTGGTAATACATTTGTTATGCATGTATGTATAATGAAAAAATACATTTATTAAATAGCGAGTACTTTTTTTAAATACGCAAGTATTATTTTTAATACTCGAGTATTAATTTGATTGTAAACCGTACAATTTTCAAGGATTACACTTCCCCACCCAAAACCCCTATTTTCCCTGAATCCCGTGCCAGGAGTTATTTGACAAAATTTTAAATAATATATAAAATTCATAATATATGCTTTGTGATGGCATGCGTTATATCTGTTTGCGTTGTAATGGTACTTTTTCATTAGTAATATTATTTTTCTTCGTAATGGTATGCATTGTAAAAACATGCGTTGTAAAGGTACTTGCGTTGTAAATAATGCGTTGTAAAAGCATGCGTTGTAAAAGTATGCGTTGTAAAAGTATGCGTTGTAACGTCATACATTCAACACGCGGCCCCTAGTGATCTGCAAAACGGAGTTAATGACCGTAGCTTGTTGTCACTATGGCGGCACAAAGAACTAAAACAGCAGCAAAAAAGACAGTTCCCAATATGTCGTTTATCTGCTAAAAAGCAAGTATGTGTTGCCTATATTCATAAAAGTAGTTACCAGCAAAAGGGACGCAGCAATGGTGGGTTTTTGAGCCATTACATGCTGCCCGTATTTATCACGGCGGCTATCAACAAAAACAAACGCAACAATGGCAGTTTTCCGGTACGGTTGGACCGTGGCAATAAACAAAGACAAAATGCGGCTCAATGGAAATGATACGATCGCAAGGATGTAGCTGAGTACAGGTAGACTCTACTAAGGTTCCCTGCTCTCCATTTATTTTTTTAGTTCTGACAGCGCTACCTCTTGTAAAATTCGTATCTCATGTCTAAGATGGCAATACACTTTCATAGATTAAATCACTCTCTGTTCGTACCACCTGAAATTCATTTACACCTTTGTTATAGGTTAATAGGTTTGGAAAGAAACCCTGTTACATCAGTGCAGCTAAATCTATAGAATCTTGTCGGTTCAGCTGAGGTACTATCTACCTTAGAGCAGAGGCATAATGAAACTTGGGGGGGTCTCCCTGCAAAGTACATCGATGGAGCCTCCTCTCCCCAGCCCACCACCTACCACTTTTGCTGAGGGCCCCCCTGGAGCTCCGGGACCCCCCTTCGCACCACAGGGGCTGTGGGGGCTTTAATTACGCCACTACCTTAGAGCCACCTCTCACCCAGCAGCCATCTTACAGAGGAAGGGAGCTTGGCTCGCTGAGTAACAATTGTTTCTTCAGACACTGGCTGGGAGGCCCAGGGCACTTCTCAAGCCAGGAGTTGCCCCAAGGGCTACATTTACACAAAGGCTCCTGTTAAGGTTACCTGCATGAACAGTAGCTCTTGATCTCTCCCTTTCACTGGTCACCTCCTCACTCCCGCTCTTCTCCT
Source organism: Lissotriton helveticus (assembly GCF_964261635.1). Lineage (NCBI taxonomy): Eukaryota > Metazoa > Chordata > Amphibia > Caudata > Salamandridae > Lissotriton > Lissotriton helveticus. The sequence goes on from NC_136059.1 coordinate 1,550,747,163, forward strand.
TCAATTTCTCAGTCATTCTCCCAACTAACTTACACTCACTTTTACTTTAGCACCACCTCCACCATTCCAGTGATGACATCAGCTCAGGCTGGCACTATAAACGTCTTTCCAACACTACATGTACACTGCCAAAAAGGAATGAACAGAGAAAAAACAATGGTTATACAACTCCTGATGTGTAACCAAGTATCCAGAGACTAAATAACTCAGAAACACCAAGTTGTGTATCAGATTTACTCCTGCAGAAACTGTCACTCCTGTGCATGCAACTGAACTGTTGCTCTTACAGACACTATATAACCTTCCTTGGCCATGCGTTGGTTTTGCTATTTCAATCTGGAGACATTTATAGTCCAGCCCATTTGTCTGGATATGTAGAAACTATTTATCACTTTACGTCAATATGATCGTACAGGTGGTATTGGAAGTAAATGTGACATACCCATAATGCACTGCATTATGGGTATTTCCAGTTTTGGAATTGTTGCCATCTCATCTAGATAGGACATCATATTTTCCAATAATTTCAAAATAGTTTGCTTGTCTCCGTGACCAAATTATGTCCATCACATAATCATACTAAATGAGGGATGATGGGTATGCAATGAAAATTAAAATGAAATCTGTCTCAATTGGAGGCAGGTGCATTTACACTTAAATAGGGTCTCTGTTCACAACAATGTGTTTTATTACCATACATTGACGAGAAGCAATAACACAAGCCTTTGCTTTGAACAATGTCTTTTTTATTTTTTTTGTATTTTTTATTTTTTTTTTGAGATCGAATCGCAGTCGCTATTTCGTCCGTAGAGAGCGGGGCCTCCATAGAGACCCGCTCCAAGTCAGAGAGGCAGGGCAAAGCTATGTCGCGCAACAAGAGGCGAGAGTCGTCCGTATCCCGTTTCGACACTGGGGAGTAAACCGCACGAAAATAATCAGCAAAGCAATCAACTATTTCAACTGGATCAGTCACATTCACACCATTCAAAGTCTGAATCACAGGCACGACTCGGTTCGCCCTCTCCTTCTTATCCAACCAGGCAAGCAATTTACCCGCTTTGTCCCCAACATCATACAGACGACCCTGTTGCTCTCGAAACATCATTTTAGCCGCATCCATGACCAGAGACTTATAGGCAAATTGTTTCAGACCCAGGGCATGGAGCTTGTCATGGGTAACACTCGATTCCAAGTCAGCTTCCAGCTCAAGTATTTCCATTTCAAGACTCACCACCTCCCGATTCCTCGCCTGTTTGGTTTCAGCAATGAGAGACAGGGCCTGCCCACGAATCACTGTCTTAAAAGCCTCCCAAAGGGACACCGCAGAGGAGACAGACCCCACGTTATCTAGGAAGTAGTTGTCCAGGGACTTAATCAACAGATCACGGGTCACAGGGGAGGTCAGGTACCAAGGGTTGATAGGGGCCACCCGGCCCGCCGCCTCCACCCCCACATCAAAACAAAGCCAGAGCGGAGAATGGTCCGAGATGCCCCGGGGAAGGTGTCTAATCTCTCGGACAGCCGACGTTTGTGCAGCTGGCATGAGGAAATAGTCCAGTCTAGACAAACTCCCATGGTCTCCAGAATGAAAGGTGTATTGAAGCTGAGTGGGGTGCATAAGTCTCCAACAGTCCACCAAACCAAAAGTATCCAAAAAGCCACCCAGCCACGATTGGGCCGAAGGAGTATCCCTAGGGGGGTGACGATCATTCAGGCCGGAGAGAACAGCGTTAAAATCATCAGCCATGAAAAGAGCACCACCAGGGAGTCCCAACAATACTCGGCCCAAATCGGAAAAAGTAGAGGACTGCAGGCCGGGGGGCACATAGACGGTAAACAGAGAAAGGGTTCGGCCCTCATATCGCCCCACGAGGACGGCGTAACGCCCCCGATCATCGAGGATTACATCATCTATAGCAAGGGGAAGGGAAGTCCGGATAAGGATGCCCACCCCCCTGGAACCCGTAGTAAATCCTGAATGAGCAACAAGACGATAGCCCCACCTATTCATTGCATGACAAGTATTACCCACTAGATGAGTCTCCTGCAGAAAGACAACATCGGGAGACAAACGTCGCAAGCATCGCAACACCACCCCCCGCTTTATACGATCCCCTAGACCATTGACATTCCATGAAACAAACTTCAACCCGCTACCCCCCATCCCACAAAATGATGCAGGAACCATCCCCAAATGAGCGTGACACTGAAAATTCCATTAACAAGATAGAATCGCCTTGAAAAAACAAAACACGAACCTCAAACACCCCACCAATCCACCCCCCAACATCCAAGAAAACACCCCCCACCCTGCACCCCTGCAATAAGCAAGAAAGCCACCCCAACATGCAGTGTGCCTGTCGCCCAAAAACCCCTGTTCTACAAAAAGACCCCGGAGGAGGAAGAGGCCCTAGTCCCACCCGCCACCCCGACAGAGATAAAGAAGAAGAGAAAACATAGGAAATAAAAGCACTCAAGTACAGAACCCAGGAAGAAACACATTACACGGAGACAGGGGCGTAGACAGTAAGTTCAGCTCTCTACACCACCCTCGGCACCACCCGGGTGCTCGGTGGGCTCAGTCAAATTAGGCCGGTCCGGCAAAGAGTCCAACCAGTCATTCACCGAGTCAGGCCGATCAAAGAAAAGGGTCCGTTCACGGTACTCAACTCGCAGCCTGGTAGGAAAAAGCATGGCATAGCGCAGTCCCAAGTCCCGAAGATGCTTCTTGACTCCACGGAAGCCCATTCGCTGTCTCTGCACAAGTTGGGAGAAATCAGGATAAAAGTTCACCGTGGCATTTTCGAAAGCCACCGGGCCCTTAACCCGCGAGGCCTGCAGGATAGCGTCTCGGTCCCTATAGTGAAAAAGTTTTGCAACAATGGGCCTCGGCGGGGCGCCTGGTTTGCCCTGGCCGCCAGGAACGCGATGGGCACGCTCCACCGCAAAGAATTTGCTCAAACCAGATGGAGAAAGGTAGTTTCGTATCAAGTCCTCAACCAGGAGATCAACAGAATGTGGGTCAGGATTTTCCGGAACACCAACCACACGCACGCTGCAGCGCCGTGCTCTGTTCTCAAAATCCTCCAAGCGCTGAGTCACGAAATCATTTGCCTTTCTAAGGTTACCAATCTCCGTCTGTATTTCAGAGACGTCGGCCGTGAGGCTAGATGACTTGAGGTCCAACGATTTCACCTTCTCATTAGTTTTAGATAGGTCGGCCCTGATCAAGTTCACGTCAATAGCCACAGTATCGATCTTGTGGGCCAGAGCCTCATACTGTTGGCCGATGGTCTCTCTCATGCCAGAGATGGCGCCCATGATGTCTTGCAGGGACGGCTCCGCCGAGGCCTCCAAGGGGTGCCCCACAGCACTCGGGCCAGGCAAGGCGGCTCCCGGGGACCCCTTCGATTGAGTGTACCGGTCCATGATATTAGACTGGACCTGGCCCCCGCGAAGGGGCGTCTTGGTCTTTCGCCTCTCTTAGTCCCCTCTGCCAGCCATAGTGGAGAATCCGTCCCCGAGGGACCCACGCGACCTGGTGAAAATGGCCGCAGGAAAATAAGGCGCCGGAGCCAAAAGTCAGCCTCGAGGGCACACCGAGGTGTGAAGCGGCCCGAAAGGACACAGAGCAGACAGAAGGTGCAACTGGGACCTCGCGCCGCTGATCTCAACACCGGCCAGGCACCTCCGCTGGAGAACGTTGTCTGAGTCAAATCGAAACCGAAAGTTAAGAGGGGGACCCACAAGTCGAATCCCCCTGCCGCTGTTGTTCAACTCAGACACGGCAACAGAGCCTCACCAAGTCCCGGGCGCACCACCAGGGCGGGCCCCGAAAGTTCGAGTCGACGTAGCTTCGGTGCCCCTGGTCCAAATCGAAATCCAAACACAGTATCAAGATCAGCCCAGGTTCCTCTACAAGAATCCTTGTAATTATTCAGGATATGTTCAGGATATCATGCCGGGAGTGGCGGGGGTCCGGAGAGCGCTGTGCTCACGCGGCCATCACAGATGCCCGCCAAGCTCCTCCTCCGTCTTCTTTATTTTAATGATCGTATCAGTATGGACAATGTAGGTTATTTAAAATGGTAACCCCTTCCTGAATTTAGAATTGCGTAGAATTCTTGGAAACATACAGCTTTTTTGTTTCCAATATTGTTTTTCACCCTATTTTGTTACCTACTACAAAACATAAAAAACGTTCACAAAGCCGATATGTCCAAAGTTGATTGCCAGACATTTTACTTTGTCAATGCTTGTTTTGTCATAGTTTTTTAAAAACTTTATTTTCGTTGGGAAAGCTGGCACTTCTCGCCATTATAAAAAAAAATGGCCACGAGTGAAAAATGTCTAGGGCTTAAAAGGCATTCATTGCTGTGTTAGTCGTGGCACTGAGGGGTCTTTGGAGAAGAGCAGCATGCTGTCACTTGCAATGACGTCAGCCAGTGGCTGAAGTGGGTTGACTAACTGCTTCATGCTGTATGCTGTAGTGGGTGAAGAAAAATGCAAATGACACAATAGAGCAATGGTTCAAGAAGGCTACCTGAAAGCCCCCATAAGTAAGTATATTAGTTAATTAATTTCTTATTCAGTCAAAACCTTAAACGGCATTACAATCATTACCAAACGTATTAAATGGTTGTTGTGGATCTGTAATTGGTCTGTGTTGGACAAAGTTAACACATTTGAGAGTGGGGCAAGAAACCTATTGTCTGGGAGCCATTTAAAATCTACATAGAAAACATAACATGCTTTGCAGATTCAAGAGAAACATTACCAAGGGAACAGAGTGAAATTCCCTAGTAAGGCCAACCCTTGGCAAATGCCAAAGAATGATGAACAATGGATGTAACTAAGTATATTATGTCTATAACTGTAGTAGAACCAAAATGTCTTGGCTAATCACACCTATAAATTAGAAACGGACCATGATGATTAATGGATGAAAAGGAACTCTGCACCCTTCATTGAAGATTGCATTGATTTAAGAATAGTAAAAGTAAATTGAATGCATATACCAGCAGTAAGGTGGGCAGGATTTGAAGAGCTTCTCTCCTATGCTCGGATGGGTTATTTAGAGCGGTGTGCTAGTCCGGTATAAAGATTTTAAATAAGGAGATATGTTACCGGGAGGGTGTCAATTAACCCTGTTAATAGAATACAATTCTGTCCTATAAACGTAATAATATACTTAGACCTCATGATATGCATTGTAGGGAAGGCAAAATTGAAAATATACCTTCACAATTCAATTTCAATAGATTTTAATGCCAACATAGGCTGTGAACATGCATACCGAGACGCTAGTTTCTGTCAAGACAAGAGAGATGGTGACACAGCTTTGTAGAGGTATATCATTTAATACTTGTTTTTAGGAATCATTGCTGCCATTATAATTAGCAAGAGAACAGTTTAAGTAATGGTTTACCAAAAAACTTTGTTTTAGACTTAACAAGTTGCACAATAACAAGTATATTGGGCGAGCTGAATTTACATATATGCTTTGGAAGACGATATACTTTCTATTTGGACATCGATCTTGTCTAGATGAAGGAATATGATTTCGTGGCCTTCATGCGCTAAGTAACAAATTAAGGAACATGGCAATGGTGAATTCTCTAAAACTGTAAAAGTATGCAATCTGTTACATGTAACATGAGTAAATAATTCAACTTCCAGTATTATAAAAATCAAAGGGTGATAAGAAAATGTTTTTGAAAATATGTTATTAAGAATATAAACAAGAACCTTGAACGGTATCTTAAAAAAGCATTGTGTTTATGAGTGAACTTAGGAAAGAATATGGAATGGAGAATATATATGTGTAAATGAATGGACAAAGGTTCAAAGATCAAACCACATGGTATCCACAAGAATTCTGATACTGTTGGGTCAAATCTAAAACGGGACAAACAAAACAAGACTGCAAAACTAGCCTCATATTATAGCATGATATTGTCGTCGAAAATGAAGTAATCAATAAATGGAATGCACATAGATGACGAAGTTTTTGGCTAATGTAAACAATTATTATTAAATGGATTGAGTGGCAAGCAATACACAATTTGTCAGCTGGTGTGAAATTGTGTTTTTATTTTGTAACTAATTATTTTTGTAATATATTTTAATTATGTATGTATTGTCTGTATTTTGTAGCCTTGAAAAAGTATTCTTGTTAAGAGATGAAATGAGTTGGCTACATTAAAAACCTAATTTTAGGAAGCTTTAAATAAAGGAATTCTTTTAGATAAAAGAACATGTGAATGAAGTGTGTGCATCCCCTGTTTCAACCAATGTGTATTAAATGTCCATAAATGAAAAATTGTGAGTGCTGATCACTCTCGTATTATATTGTTATGTAGTATTACTCCTGTGAGGAAGACAAGGAGGCTGTTCTTCCAGATGAGAGCACCACATAGGTCTGACCAGTTTCACCAAACGTTTTGCCTCAGTCTCATTATTTGTAAATCACTCATTGATTTAAAAATAGTAAAAGTAAATTGAATGCACATACCAGAAAAAAACATACTTTAATAACAGAGACATGAGTTCTTGAGTATGACCTCAATCAATCAAGTTTCTTGTAAAGTGTGTCTACTCATCCGTTAGGGTCTCAAGGCGCTGAGTGGAGGGGGGAGGCATGGAGGGGCTGCGGTTCAGTCAATGAGCCAGGGTTTGAGGTCCTTTCTGAATTGCAGCAATGGGTTCATATGCTGAATTCATCAAAATTGTATTGATCTGATATCAATATATTACTTTCCATAACCCTTGGTAGACCAGAAGCATTCATACACTGATTTTCCACCAGAGGCTCACACACTGAATTGATCTATAATGTTCATACACCAAATGTATAACCTTCCGCTCAAGTTGGTGCTCTCAGAATCTTACACGAGTGTTGTCTCTTTATTGAAGTTGAGATCCATCTGGTGGTTAATTAATTAATAATTTCCCAGTGGGAGCTAGAAGTATTCTTTTTTATACTTCTGTTCCCAATCAAAAAGATTACAGTGTCAGTCACTCTAGATCTTTGGTAGATGATTGCAATTTCTTGAGGTTGATCACTCCTGAAAAGTTGAACCATACATTGCACACAAAATATGGCAGATTCCAGGTCTGCATTTTCAAAATCATATCACTGCTGCCTTAAAACGACCTTTTTGGGTATCTACTATGAAGGGTTGTTGGTGCACAACACCCTGATTGAGCTTTTATAATTTAAAGCCCATGAGATCTTTGCAATCTGCTAATATTCCAGTATTAAAGACATAAAGGAACACTAGAAAGTGGAAATTCTTTTTAAAAGAGTTAGAAAAAAGTCTATTTCAATTAGGCCTTTCCTTTGTTCTCCTTGCTTCGCTGATTTGGACTTCTTGAGTCTCCTCCATTGTGACATGGCTGCAGACCATCATCTAAGAATCACTCATCAGCTATCCAGAATGTTTTATCACATTCCCATTCAGTTGCTACAGATTTCATCGATGGCTTTTGGGCTTAAACCTCATTGCAGCTGAAAAACACTACTTTCATGCCGCACCTGGGCAGCCGCATTGCTGCTTCTGCCTTATATATCAGTTGGAGACACACATAATTCACAACGCAATACATTCTATTTATCCCATTTATGATCCCATTTCTTGGGGAAGCCCTTGTGTTTAAAGACATCCTTCTCTGTGATCATCGCAGTATCCATATCATTGGCCCATTTTCGTTATGTAGGTAGATCCCCTGTCCCCCACATTTGAGCAATATTCCTCTTGGCGAGAACAAACCCCAGTGATGCCCTTGTGTGCTCAGTGTGAGTCAAATCAGTGGCTTCCCACATATTTAGCAGACCTATTCGTGGGGAATGAGTAATGTTTTTCTCACTTACCCTGGTGAGTGTAGTGACAATCTCCACCCAGTGTGGCTGAAGGGCTGGACACTCCCAAATCGTATGGAAAAAGGAACCCTCAGCTGTACATCTTCTAAGACATGTAGGATCTGGTCGACGCCGCATCTTAACTAGTGTATGTGCCGCTAAGTAAACTCTGTGTAGGGTCTTGACTTGAATCAATCGTAATCACATTGGATTTGCAACTTCTTTGGGGGAGGAGAGGGCTTCCTGCCAGTCATCATCCTCTAGGTACCCAAGGTCTGACTCCCATAGTTGTCGGAGGGGCACCAGCGGGTCATGTTTGTTCATTAGTTTACCGTATGTGAGTGAAATAACTTTGTGTAGCAGGGGTTCTGTTAGGAGTCGGTCCTCAAGTGGGGATGACTCCAGTAGAGCCTCACCACTAGTCACGACCGAAGTCAGGGCGTGGCAGATTTGTAAGTAGCGGAACGTTTGTGACTCTGCCAATTGATATTCAGCTTGTAATTCACTGAGCGGGATCATCTCATTAAGTTTCCATAGATCCCAAATGGAAGAGATGCCAATTAGGTCCCATTTATAAAAATCCGCACATCTGCTCAATAGGCCCAGTTGTTTGGATTCCCACAAGGGAGTAATTAATGTCAGTTTCTTATGCCACCCCAGCGCTTTTGTTACCCGGTGCCAAATTGCAACTGTCTGGGCTGTTGACCGGTAAGTCGCTGGCGTTTTGGATTGAAGTAGAGAGCACATCGAAATCCCACTGGAGTCATTAGCCACTGGTCTGTACAGTATGCTAGTTCAGATAGAGGGGCAAAGACCCATTAATTGACCACTGCAAGCCGGGAGGCCCAGTAGTATTGTTTTAAGTCTGGTAGTGCAATTCCTCTGTCATACCAACTCCTGGTCAATTTGTGTGTCCCAATATTTGGATTTTTCCGATCCCATAAAAGAGTTCTGCCCTTGCTCTCTACACTAACAAAATAGGCATCAGGGACCTGATAGAGGAAATTATGTAGCACATATAAGAATCGGGGCAGCGCCAGCATTTTGAACAATACCGCCCTGCCGATCAGAGTAAGAGGCAGCAACCTCCAATGGAGCACATCGTTATGGAGCCTGGCCAGTGGGGCCTTGAGATTGGTGTCGTAGAATAGTGTCGGGTGTGGTGTGACATATATGCCCAGGTAACGGAACCCCTCAGAAGCCACTGCAATATCGGTGCCCTGGGGCATCCTTGGCACAGAGCCTCGGGGCATGAAAAGAACAGATTTTGAAGTCAAGGGTCGTGTTGCGGCCTGGCATGAAGCCTGATTGATATGGATGCACTAGTTTCCATATTATAGGGATCAAACAATTAGCTAATATCCTAGCCAGGATCTTTACCTCGACGGTCAATAACGAGATCGGACGGTTGGAGTCACATCTCGTCGCTGGCGTGCCTGGCTTGTGGATGACAACCACTGAGGCTAGCATCAAATTTTAGGGCAGTGCCCCGTCTGGTAGCTCTCTAGGTAAAAGGCACATAGAGCGGGTGTTACCTTAGAGGTCATTAATTTAAACAGTTCAGTTGGGAGCCCATTCAGGCCCATGGCTCTTGCCGATTTAATATTTCGAATGGCTGTTCATATTTCCTCCTCCGTTATGTCACCCTCCAAGGTTTCACAGCACTCCGGAATGAGAGTAGCAACCGGAATAGTGGCCAGGAGCGCTCTGGAATCCTGCAGGGTAGTGCGAGTGGTGGAGGAGTAGACGGACGTGAACTGGGAGGCAAAGGCCTCAGCAATTTGTTGGGGATCGTTTACCACTACACTCGAACCTGTCTCGAGAAGGGGCACCCATCGCTGTACTGTTTCCCGCCTCTCCAACCACACAATGAATTTCCCAGTATTGTCCCTCAATTCATATATTATATGTCTGCTGGCTCTATATTTTGACCTAGCTGTTTCGGATGCCAACTGCCTATAGTCTTGCCCCTTGATATTGAGAGTATGAATGAGCTGTCCGTCATCGCTGGTCGCCACCACATCCTCTAATCGAATTTCCTGCTCTAGCGTCTCCAATGATGCCCTCAGTTCCTTTTTGTTACCTGCCCTCAGTGATAAAGCTTGACCCTTGATGACTGCCCCAAAGGTTCCCCAGAGAATCCATTGGGACTGAACTGTGTTTGTGTTTTCTGCAAAGTAGTGCTCTACCCCTTTTAGGAGGGCACATCTAACAGGTGATGTCTTCAGGATCCATGAGGGTATGGGCAGGGTAGGGCGGCCACATTCCTGGGGTAGTGTTATTTGTGTCAAGACAGGAGAGTGGGCAGAAATACCGCGTGCCAAGAGTGTGGTGTCAGTAAAGTTGGAGAGGTCATCAGCGTATGTAAACAAGTAGTGGATCGTGGACTGACTACCATGGGTGCCAGAGTGGAAGGTAAAGTTTTGCGCCAATGGGTGAAAGTGGCACCAAAGGTCAATAAGGCAAAAGGCCAAGAGAAAATCCAGCAGGGGCAAGGTGTCACATGGATCTTGCTGAGGGGGACATCGGTCAACGCGACCGTCCACTGTCAGGTTGAAATCCTCTCCCAACACTAGGATACCGTATGGAAGATCAAGCAATAGTTTACCCAGGTCTGTCAGCGTCGCACTTTTTAACGCCGGAGGTGCATAGGCTGAAATCAAGTTAAGGGGTTTCCCTTTCCATGTCCCCATGGTCGTGGTGAATCTGCCCTGAGCGTTAAGCCATATGTTGTGTATTATATATGGGCATTGTTTTCAAATGAGAATGCTTGTCCCTCCTGAACTAGAGGTGAAGCCCGCCTGTAATGCTAGTTTGTAGTGATCAAGTGCCTTACATGAGTTGCCGTTTAAGTGTGTCTCCTGCAGTAGAACGATATCCAGGGTGTGCCGCTTAAGATACTGGAGCACTACCCCTGCTTCAATTTGTCCCCCAAACCGTTAACATTCCATGCGACAATGCAAAGTGATCTCTTCATGGTACAACTTGACATGTTGTATATGTATATGAGTTGGGGTTTTGCGCCCATATCCCAAATAGATAGGGTAGGCGTCAGTGTAGGAATCCCCCCGAATGAAGGTGCACATGTATTTATTTATTTATTTATGAAGCTTGTAAAGCGCCTGGTTACTCTAGCTAGTGTGTCCCCGCGCTGTATAGAGCTGATATGACTGATTCCTAAGGCTCGTAAATTCTGTAGCATTTCTTTCTCACCGCTAACGCAATCAAGCAACAATAAAAACGATACAAACATGTCCCCCCCACCAAAAAAGCCCCCCCCTCCCTGCACAATGGGCAGTGACCCTCCCGCCACCCCAAACTTGCAGAGTGCCTATCGCCCCCCCTTAAAATAACTGGGAACTTGAACCAACCCCACTCCCTGGGGCATCAATTTGAAGATAGCATTTGCCCGCAACACAAAGCCCTGGAGGATAAACCAAGTCATAGCTTATTGCATTTACAAGAGGCTCACAACATCCCGCCACAGTTTATAGTTACGTCTTTGGATCCGTCGGCACCAGCAGCAGGCGATCACGAAATATAATTACAGAGCAGTTCCAGCATGAACAGATCGCTGTCCATGAGGGCTGTGCGGTGTTGACCTTGTTAACCAGAACCACAGAGTCTTTCGTTTAGTCTGCATGTCTCTGTAGCAAGGTACTCTCCGCGGCAGTGGCACCACTAGTTGGAGATCCATGTTAGCGGCCCGGTCCATCTTGTGCCCCATTCCCACAGCATGCCTTACTATTACGCTTGCCGACCGTGCGCCAACCATCGAGCCAGTCCCATGCATCTTCGGGGCTGGAGAAGAACTAGGTTTTCACTTCGGATTCAACTCGCAGTTTTGCAGTGAAGAGCATAGCATATTGGATTTCTTGGTCAGGCAGGCCGCGTTTCACCTCTAAGAAGCTATGGCGTTGTTTCTGGACCCTCAGCGTGAAGTCGGGAAAAAAGGTAACTTTACATACTCGATGGTTACAGGTGGGGCCGTTCTCACCATATGCAGTATTACATCTCGGTGTCGGAAATTGAACACCCATGCCTGGAGGGGCCGGGTCGGCGCTCCGGGCTTGGGTCTGCCACCTGGCAGCCTGTGTGCCCTTTCAATGGAAAAGTACTTGGATAGGCCTTTAGGTTGGAGATGTTGCACCACTAAGTCTTCTATAAACAAGTCCGACGCTTGCCCTTCCGCACGTTCAGGCACTCCTAGTATATGGATAATATTACGGCGCATACAGCCCTCATAGTCATCGAGTTGGAGTTCTGACCTGTCGTGATTGACTTGAAGATCTGTGACTTGGCGTTTGAGGAGGTAGGAATCAGTGACCAGACTCTTAGTTGTGAATTCCACTTCAGTGATGTGCACAGACATTTTCCGCATATCCGCCCTGATCAAGGAGACCTCAGATGCGACGTTGTCAATCCGGTCCTCCAAGGAAGTGCGAACCGTCGTAATGGCCGCCAGGATATCTTGTATGGTGGGTTCCGGTGGGTCCCCCGTAATTTTGGAATTGGTCTGCACTTCCTCTTGCCCTTTTTGGCAGGCACATTTTTCTAGTTTCGCGAGAAGTGCATTACGACCGCTACAGCAGCTCGCCATGATGTAAGCAGTGTGCCAGGTGCAGTAATGGAGGGGTTGGGCCCAGCTGGTTACTCACCGCCACCTGCGTGAGGGACAGAGCTCAATCCGGCCTGTCGGGTTTCACCAGTCGAGCCTACGCCAGAGAGGACGTTCTGCAGGTTGCGCTCAATCCGTGAGATGGAGGGGCACAGCTTTGGCGCTGCTTCCTCTTGCGACCACGCCATGGCAAGCATTGATCCCGCGGTGCCCCACGCAGCGACAGTGGTGCTCTGGTCGTTCAGCAGGCGCTGGATGGCAGCGAGAAGGCTCGGGGGAGCTGATGCAGCTTGGTCTTGACAGGCATCGCCCAGTTTCCAGGGCCTACCAGGCCTCTCAGGTGTCAGGTCCGGCCCCCTCCGCAGGTAAGCCCACGCCGCCCCACCGCAACTGTGGCACCTTCGGTATCAGTAGCCAGCAGCCAGCCGGTCTTACGGGTCAACAGCAGGTCGGTATCTGTGATTGCGGGGCCGTAGCAGTGATCTATGCAATTAAGGGCAGCATTTGAGTGTGTACAGTTGCCTCGGTAGGACCTTCTATTCCGGCGTTGCAGCGATACCTCGGCAGGCAATGAGTGGGCTGCAGGGTGCGATCCACGCTCGGCTGCCACACCGCGAGGGCCGCAGGTTCAGCAGACTCACCAGGCTTGGTGCGAGGCGATGGGCAATTTTGAGCGACTCCTCAGTGAGATGTCGGCCCAGGGCCGCACTGCAGCCTTAGCATCAGTGCACTCAGTCAGTCAAAGGCCGCGGGCGCGCTCCACGCCCTCAGCAACCGCGGCCCAGGTCTGGGTCAAGATCTCCGTCTGTACTTGATGGGTTGACACCGCGATCAGCGGAGTAGCACACCACCCCGTGGGAAGCAGCCGGCGTTTGTTTCAGCAATTTCTTTCGAGGCAAATTAAATCTGATATTGCGGGAGTGGTGCAGCGGAGCTTCGCTACTGTGCGGCCATTTCCCTCAGCAGTTGTCCACGCACCCGGTCTTTGTACTTTCTTCATCGCAGAGATTTATAGCCCCAATTGGAGTTTTCTCCGGATTGACTATTGATGTATGTTCTGGCTGAAGAGAGGACTGAAGGACTTTCGTAGTGCCACGATCATTAAGAGGCCCTGAAAGCAAAATAAAGACGTTTGACGAGTGTGGTTTCTTGAGACTTGGATAGAATACACAAATCTTTGTGCTCACATACAGAACTGTTCAAAAAGCTTACAGTAATGTTATCGGAATGTTGAGCTGGCACGAAAATGATAGTTACACCCATGTCAATATGAAAAGTAGGGAGAGGTTTAGATATGGGCTTAGGTGCAGTGTTTTCATGAAAATATGATTCCAACATGACATCTGAGACTGGAGGATTCCATAATGCTATAATCGTTTATTTCAGGAGCATTTATGGCACTGGAACAGATACCAACTTGATAGCTGCACAGCTGGAACATGGTTCAAAAAAAGCCTTCTTAACCTCCTGAGCAGGGATGGAAGAGCCTTTCAATTGAATCTTGAGTTGGATGATATATTACTCTTCAAGCTCTGCTTACTCTCTGTTTAGAGGATTGTTTTCTCCACTTAAGCAATTCAGTTATAGCTTTAATATCATTGATATTCAGAGAGACTACAATGTCTGCTTCATTGAAATAAGGCTCAGTCTTAGAGGATACATATCAGTTGACAACATTTTGGTAGTACAACAATTAGCCATCATATAAGACCATTATTTCTCTCTTTAACGCATGCAGTTGTTTTTTGCATAAGGTTCAATTCAAGTCAGTAACTTTTTCTAGGGAAACAACAGTTTTTTTAGGACTGGATTATCTTTGGTCTGTACATCAGGCATGACTGAATAAACAGTAGGTGTCACTGAAATTGTTTCTTCCGATTGCTGAGATTCGTTAAGCTGGTTACTTGAAAACCCAACTGTTAGTGCTACACCAACACTAAAAGTGTTATCTGGAAAGTGGTTCTTGAGGTCTCTAAGAGTTAAGAAGGGCACGGTTATACCAGCTCTAACTGGCAGCATTTAATTACCAGGTTGATAAACCATTGCTACATACTGTGTCTGAAAATTATCTATGGAAAAAATTGCCTTGCCGCAGACTCCTTGAGTTACAAACGTTAAAAAAAATTCTAAACAGCACCACCCTGTGAATGACTTGTTTTTCTGCCCTCTGTTTTGACATTTTCTGTTCGTTTTTCTGCCCTCGTTTTGCCTTTTCTGCTTGTTTTCCTGCCCTCTGTATTGCCCTCTTCTATTCTGTTTTGTCTTTTCTGCCCTCTGTTTTGTCTCCTCTGATTGTTTTTCTGCCCTCTGTTCTGCCTTTACGGCTAGTTATTCTGCCCTCTGTTTTGCATTTTCTACTTGCTCATTTTCTGCTCTCTGTTTTTGCCTTTTTTCTGCTCATTTCTTCCCATTACTGCTGTTTGCTCAAGACCTGGCTTTTTGATGGAGACCTCACACCCCAGCACCCAGATACCATCAGGGGTGACAGTGCCATGTCCGACAAATGCTGATTGATTAATAACTCTAGCTGCTTGCTAAAAGTAACACCTATATAACCAAGTCTTAATCCTCTTCCTAAATTGAATAAGGTCAAAGATCGAGCTAAGAGAGACAGTGGTAGATGATTCCAAAGTCAGGAGGCCAGCACACAAAGGCACAGCCCCCTAACCTCAAGAATCTAATCTTCCATTAAGACAGTAGGAAGGTATAACAGGAATGCAGGTACCACACCAATTTGTACAGCCAAAACTTTTTCTGCAGGAGCAAAGGACCTGATTAATGAAAGGCTCTGTGCACAATGCACACATACTTGTAGATAATACTCTTTACTACGGGCAGCCAATGCGGTTTGTCCAGAGCCATAGATGCTGAAGACTTGTGAGGATGAGAGAGGGCAAGTTGTAGCAAAGCCGTCTGAATGCGGTACAGGCTCTTGAGCAGATAGTCCGGTAATTCCCATAATTCCAAGGGATTGAGATGAGTAGCCTTAATTACCAGAGAGCGAATGTGGAAGGGTCACCCAATCACGGTGAATAATATGCAGGATGTCCCGTAAATGTCCATTTTCTTGCATAAATTGGTCTCTTAAGCCAAAGGACGTTTTAGCAGTCTGTAAGAAGACCTGCTGCCATGTCAATGGACACCTACCTACATACATAGACTTTTTGAATCTGATGCTAAACATCTTGGCAAGAACTGATAGGGCTGGGCTTGCAAACTGTCAGGAATGTAGCGAAGATAAGGGCAGGACAAGATAACAAGGATTGCTTGCTCTCTGCAGGGAAAAGGGCTTTCCAGAAAGGGGTTAACCATAAGCAAGAGTCTAACCAAAGCCTGGAAGGGTTGCAGGAAAGAAGCTGAGGACTGACACAGATTGGAACAGGTAGTAACTAGGGAAGTGGGAATTTTGCAGGGGCATTATAAAGATAAGATACGTACAATAAACAGAAAGGTGAAAGCAGGCAAGCAACAGGCAAACTATCATAAATTATAGTTTATGAGCTTCTTGGAATTGATCTCCCTGTGAAGTGAAGAAGATCATACTAAAAGGCTAGGAACAAATTTAAATCACAGAGTTCAGGAAAACACCAAGCAGCTGTTATCATGAAAGAGCCCTGGGAGGATCTCTCGGACAGAGGCACAAAGCCTCAGAAACACACTGGCACCCTTGGTTTAACCCCTTCCGTGCTCCTTCCCCAGTGCTGCCGTAGGCCAATGGCCGATGAAGCCCCACCCACCTTTTAGAACACCCGTACTGTGGCGGAAAAACCTCTGCGGTTAAGGCGTTAAACGATAATGAGGATTATAATATAAAAACAAGACAAGACAACAGAAGAAACACAAAACAGAGACTGGGCTGGGAAAAGGAGGACTGGAATTTGGTCAGCAGCAGGAAAAATCTGCACCTTAATGAGGCAGGATAGAAATGTGCAGACACAAGAGGATTCAGAATACAGCAAGAAGTCTACATCTAACAGGACGGATCAGGAAGAGTGCAGGCAAAACTAGGAGCAAAGCAATCACAGGAACAAAGAGGTAGTCTAAACAAGAAACAGTCAACAGACACAAATATATGGTCAGGACAGGAATATTGAATCAAATAACAATGGAATCAAAAATCAAAGAACAAAATTGGAATATGGCATTAAGATCACAATGGAGCTCAAGGAGACTCAGCAGCACAGTCAAGTGTGAGCTGTTGCACTCTGGGCTTACAGGACTGAAATAGCTGGATGGTCTGGGGAGGAAAAGAGATGCAAGGCCTGACCCAGGTGCAAAGAATAAGCCCGGTGCAAGAAATCACAGAACTACTGATGGAGCAAGGTGGAAACAATTTTTTTTTATACCCCTTTAGAAGATAACTTTCCGTAACAGTAATATGTGCTAAACGTGTGGTTTTGAAATTAACCAACTTAGAATAGAATGCACACACACAAATACACGTGGGATATTAATTTGCATGTAATTGCCAAGCATCATTTACTAATTTGTCATGTATTTTGTCATAAAAGGTACACATTTGTCATAATCTAATCAGAAATTGCATGAATGTGCTTTCTGTCTGTTTATTTGTGGCATAAATCATGAAGATTGGTAAGTAAATTCATGCATATGTGTTGCTTAAAGCTATATAAATACTAACTGGGATATTATTAGAAGGCGGCAGGTAAACAGAAGGGCTTTATTTCTCAAATTTACGTTTATTTGTGTTTGTTTTTATAATAGTTCCTAAATTGAGGCCTATGTGACCAAAAGAAAATGGAAGCTGACTGTGACTCTGAAGTGGCTGTCTAAGAACGCCTGCGCCGACTGAAAGCGTGAGCTGCCTGTGCCTGTGCAGTATGGGTCAAGGACAGCGTGGCCTGCCGCATGGAGCAGATGCCAAATTTTATGAAAGTCAGCAGATGAGTCGTGGGAATGGGGCACTGAATAACAATTTAAAGGACACTTCAAAAGAAGTAGAACATGAAGAATGGCACCACTATTTTTTTCAATCATAATGATGACTCCACATAAATTGAACAGTAAGGCGATGAGGTGATGTTCATCCACCTCTAAATTGACCAATCACGGACACTCTAGGACATAAGAGTTACGAATTTAGATAGATAAGTGTGTGAAAAAGGGTATAAAAAAACATTTGGGACAATGAAAAAAGCTTGCTTTTTGACTTAATCTTTGCACCCCGAGATACTGTTGGTCTGCGAAATTTTCCTAGGGCGCAGGGACTTTGAAATTTTTCTGAACTTTAACTTTTGAATGGATGCGAAGTCCTATGAGAGGGGAACATCGAGAGAGATAGAGAGGTGTTTCTTTGGGATCTATTCTGTTCTATGCTGATGCCTGCGTCTCTACATCTTGGTAATATGTTTTGAATTATTTTCCTAAACTGTCATGCTAATAAATGAATGTTTTAAATTTAATTTTTCTTTCAGGTTATTAATGCATAACTGAATTTTTCTTTCAAGTAAAACGTAAAGATCATGCTAGGAGATTAAATCTCTAAATAAAAATTAAATAAATGGAGAATTAAGCAGGTACTGTTGTCCTTTATTTAACTTTTACTAGCTGATCCATCAAAAATAAATGGTGGGGTGTTTTAAATATTTCCTTTAGAGAAAAACCATGGTATTAGAATTAAAACTGCAGATGTAAATAATGTATAAAATCTTAAGTTTAGACACTCCGCTATAGCCCCGCGGCTCTACTTTGGTCTTCACTGAATCCTCGGAGCAGAGTAAATGTGTGTATAAATGAATTGCAGTGTTATGGGCCCACTGGTGAGAAATGTGTGAATAGCTCCTTGGGTTAAGGTGATGGTTTATGAAGAATTTCTGGAGCCGCGCTCCGCCACTACCAATGAAGAGAAGGATGAATTGAGGCTTGTAAAAGGGAAGACCAAAAAAAAAAAAAAACAGGCAATAGAAGACGGGGAATTGGACAGCCAGGGGAAGAGGATCCTGGAACCAAGCGATTGAACAAAAAACAAGCACCAGGGACCATATTATGGATAGGGTACACTTTTCTTGTTTGCGCCACAGCACACCTTAAAACAGGTGTACCAGGTGCAAACAGCCAAAATGCACCCCATTAAATTGAATGCACTGCTCCCAGGGCAGCTGCAAACTTGCTCTGCCCTGGGGACTGCACATTTAAGTGAAAAAATGAGCGGCTTTGAAGCAACCTCTCCGTGTTTCACTGTGCAGAAGCGCAACCCACCTGCACTTCTAAGAGGGGCAAGAGAATCCCTTTCAGGTGAGTGCAGTGAGTGGCTGCATTTGCCTGAAATGGGATGTTGGGAGAGTCCATAGGGCTCCCTTTCCCCATTCCAGACGGCTGCCATCAGAAGGCATACTGACAGTGTGCCACCTAAGTCAGTGCGCCTCCTGACAGCTTCTTAACCTCTGCGCCCTCATCTATAATACGTCGTAGGCACAGAGGCAGAGGGAGTCCCCTATTTGCATTGGGCCACGCCCACATGCAAATGAGGGAATACCCTCTGGTGACAGCGCTGGTGCTATATGTTTACCAGCGCTATCTGTATTAAAGAAGGGGCTACACAAGTGTCTGCGGCCCTTTATGTAATACCAAAGTTCCCTGGGGGCGCGCAAAGCGGGCGCAAATGCCTATTGTGCCTCTGACGCATTTCCGTATTACTGTCCTAGGACGTGACCTAGGAAGAGTCTGAGAAAAGAAAAAACGTTAAGGACTATAATGCATTGGGGAAGTGGAACAGAAAGCTGCATTGCAAGAAGAGAAACTAAGTATGGTAAGTGTGCATATTGTTCTTTACTGATGTAAAGGCAGGTTCGCAAAGGACTCTTTTGAGCGACACCTAGTAGCAGGATGGCAGAATCCCGGCACTTTCTGTTCAAGCTAATCAGGAACTTACATAATGACTACAGTCTCTAATGCTTGGCTGCAGAGAGGAGGCCTTGTAGAGAGGTGAGGTCTCCTAAAGTGGCTGGACCAGCAGAGGAAAGTTTGAGTGTCCACTGGGAGACATATGTATTGGTGAGTAGATCAATATAAGGGTCAGTGATTTTGAAGGTAGCACACTCATTATCCCCCCTTTGTGCACGGCATTGTTAGGAATTCTATGGTTATGACTAAAGGATCTTAACTTCCAGGAAACTCCCAACATTTCGACAGTTTGCCTCCCACGCGGTGATAGCTGAGATTTCCATAACGTAGATGTGGATTTGTGAGAGATATTTAGAGGCATATTTATGGGAATAGTAACGCAGGGCAGCGCAGCGCAGCAAGTCACCTTGCTGTGCTGCCCTGCGTCACTTGGTAAGGTCAGGAATGTAAATAAATGTAAATTGATACTTGTATAGCGCACTACTCACCCGCAAGGGTCTCAAGGCGCTTGTATGAATACCGCTGTGGAACCCATCCTGGCTTTACCTGTGAGGTGTCCACTCCTGGGCACCCCCAAGGTGGAGGCCAGGCATCCTTAGCGTTGTGGGGGCCGTTGTGGAGATTAAGCAAGCCATTGCCCAGAGTTGCAGAGTGGGACTCCATGATTGGATTAGGCACCGAGGCGAGAATTATCAGGTCCATGGAATTTTTTTAGCCCAAGACCCGCCGAGGCGGGGAATTGAACCCTGGTCCCGGCTAGACCTCTGCATCAGGGTCTGCCGCTCTAACCATTGAGCCACACTTCTCCATGTAAGCAATACAGCACATTCCTTTCCTTCCCCCCTGCGCTGGTGCCATTTTGGCAGCCTAGCGCCAATGCAGGTACACTTGCACCATAGTGAAAGGGTGCCTGTGTTGTAGGCAAGATTGTTTTTGTGCAGGAAGGGGCAACCTTCTGCTCAAAAGCAATCCATAGAGGCATATTCATCTTTCTGTGTGTGCTGCACGATGCAGCACACATAGAAAGAGGTAAAACAAGGCAAAATAAAGCTATTCCTCCTCATTACTCCTCACCTCGGGAGGCGTATCTTTTTGGCACATTCCCAGGTTTACTATTTGTAGTAAATCTGGGAATGCCTAAAAAACGAAGGGATTTGCGCTGGAACGCCCACTGTATCACCATGGAATGACTCCCTTGTGCAGAGTAAGGAAATGCAGCAATTTGCACTGCATTGCTTTACTCCAGATTTATGAAGCCATTCGAAGCCAGGCAATGTGCCTTTGCATGGCTTCATGAATCTGACTTAGAGGCTTGAGTCTGCATGTACCACTTTACATGATGCAAAAGTGATGCAAGGCTCTCATAAATATGCCCCCTAGATTCCATTCCATTCTCTATAATAACAACTCAAGTGCAACATTAGCTTCTTTGGAAACTCAACTATATCTTTGTACTTTTACAGATGTCAAAGGAAGGCCACCACCTGGAAGCACTTAAAATTCCATCAGAAATAGTTGTATTTTGGATGACATGCTAGTAATATAATTCAGCCACATTTGGGTTGCAAGGCTTGCTAGCAAGCTTTAGTGTTGAAGACAGTTGTTTTAAATCAACACAGTCACCTACTCACGTGACTGTCCACGTACCTACAAGCTACAGTTTCTATTGCCTTAAATATATATATATATATATATTCACTGAAAAAACCATAGGTTATAGACCATATATAGTTAGGAATTAGCATTTACAAAACCTTGAAAATTCACTGAAAAAACCATAGGTTATACACCATATATAGTTAGGAATTAGCATTTAAAAAACCTTATTTTACTCACACAAAACCATTGAAATTCCATATATAGTTAGTTGCACTAACTATATATCGCGCACCCGCAATCCACTGCTGATCATGTCACATATTACATCATTCATGACATGGTCAGTGACATCACTGATGACATCACTGATGACATCTCAAATGACATCACTGATGAGATCACTGATGACATCTCATTTGACATCAATGACCACATCACTGATGATATCATTCATGTGACAATACAATGCATCTCCTCACGTTTTAATATAACCTCTGTTTCACCCAGTGTTAAATACAGAGTATAATTTTTGAAACCATTGACACACCAATACTAGTTACTACATACGTACTCACTGATTCCTACGTCTACACACACATTCACTCATTCACCCATACAATCATTCATACATACAATCACTCATCTTTACAACACTATCATATGCACTCATACACCTATACAGACACTTACACTCTGCCACTCATCCATGGAGTTACTCACACACCTAGTCAGTCCTGTAAAGAATCAATCACACTTCCATTTTCTTGTCTATACAGTTAAACATAGAGCACCTTACATTTTCAAACATATACTAACACATACTTACTTTCTTATACAATCATTGATACAAGTACACATTGATCTGCACAGAGTCACACACCTCCCAGCCAGCCACACACACACTCAGTCTCCTATACAAATACTTGGACAATCAATCAATAACCCATATAGTTAATCATATAGCTACTGATCAACACATGCAGCAGTTTACAGAACAACAGACATAATGATGCACAAATTAAGACAGTTTAGTCACTAACCCATGCACTCAGTGAGACACATTTAATCACTCACTCATACATTCAGTCATTCACCTTGTGGAAAAGTAAATTTTGCCATGTTCTGTGTCCCTACGTGTCCTCCATCTTATGTTATGTGTGCATGATTAATATGCATATGTATTCCCCATGTTCGATTAAAGACGCAATTACAGTTGTGTCCATCTCTAGTATGCCAGTTTCCAGTTCTCGTGAAAACTACGAGTATTAGGCCTATGTAAAGCTACGTTGCCACGTTTCTCAGTGTGCACGTTATTTCATTGTAAAGTCCCCGTTTCTAGGCCTCAAAAGGGCCCGGACACCAGATTCAGCTTCTGTCTCCTGAACCCTCGCTGAGGAGCGATACAGCCCCCACCTGTGTTCTTGACCCTTCACTTACTTCCTGCCTCACAGTGCCCGGCTCAGCCTGGCTCTGCCTACGAGTCTGCCAAGAGTATGTTATGATTCTAGTTATCAGTCCAGCCCTCCTTCTCTGCATTCCTAAGCTACTGAATCGCATCAATAGTTTCCGTCATTGTCTAGCCTTTACGTCTCCATGTAAGAGAAATACTGCATTTAATGGTCATTTAATATTCCTCAACACGCACTACATGTAGAATAATGCATGCACCAGTCTTAGAGTCTGTTAGCCTTTACCCCGATAACTTTTGGATTCTATCAACATGTTCTCTAAACATCAGATACTAGATAGTGTTAGGTCCATGTCGCCCTGACTCTCCAGACTTCAGTCTCTGCTCCTAGCACAGAGTTCATAGCCCCCAGCTTCTCCTAGTAACACGTCATTGTCAGTTTGCGCGCACCATTAGGTTAGAGGTCCCGGCTCCTTAGGTAGCCCCCTCCATGTTTCCGCCCCATTAATGACATATTCTGTTACGTTTACATCACATGTCTATGTATACGCCTCTTGTTACACCCACTTTCACCCTTATCTTTCGCGACTGCTATTGACCACACCCACTGCTCCGCCTATTGTATTCACTGTAATGCAACTGTTTTAGTATATATGCTTGTGTACTGTTATTAAAGTTAGCGCGCTCATTCCCTGTCCCCCCTGCAGGGCCCTGCCATCCTGTTCCCGTGCAGGTTGTCCTGTTCCTGTCCTTTATGCTGTATTAAACCTGCAAACTCCTACTACCTCGAATCTTGACTCTTATTTATTGAGCTGTCTGTTATTGCTATGTCCAGTCAAACCTAGATCCGGTATTATTTATTTATATACCACATAATGGCGCCCGAATAGGGACTTGCCCTTTCCCCACGCGCCGGTGAAGCCACGTATGCCCCCTGATCCTCTGCAGCCGTGACGGAACCATACCGTGCACGTGCAGATATTTCTGCTTCAAGTATCCCTCAGGCCCACGGAAGAGACGGAGGTTGCGGTCCAGCATCCAGACGAGGCGGTGGAGGAACGCGGCGAGTCCCGACCAGAGCCCAAGCCGAGAGTCCAAGGTCCGAGGTATCCGGAGGCCCACCCGTAACAGAAGTCCGAAGCTCGTCCGTCCGGCGTCAAAGCAGTCCAGTCCAGTCCGAGGCCTTCCGTTCTTGCTGCCCGGTGAGTACCGTTGCTGGGGTAGTATCTAGACAGGGTCAATCTTATTGTCTCTGGTCCGTGGGGTTTGGTGGTTCACAGATCCCAAAACGAAGTGTCCACTTTGGTGGATGCGGGTCCTGACGTGTCTCTTTATGAGACCGGTGAGTTTCGTACTGTTTTAGCAGTGCATCTAGTTTCTGTTCTAGTCAGTTCTGTTCTCGAGAGAAAATTCATGTATTCTGTTTTCCGTATTCCAGGTAGTAATCTGTTCGAACTGTTATTTTAAATGTTCTTCATGTATTTTAATGTCGTGGTATGAATATGGAGTAATTATCGTGTTCATTGTGTATTGTATTGTGTCTAGATTACAGTTCAGTCATGCCCTTATTTTCTAAACTACGTCAGTTAAAAACTAGAAAAGGTCTGTTAGAAGCAGCAGTTCCTGTCCCGCCCAGGGACAGTCCAGGTCATTTTATGTATCAGAAGCATGGCATAAGTGCCATATTATATCTAGATTTATGGGTGGAGTACACCAAAGAGTTAGAAGAAAAGTATAGATGGCCCGTATCAGGTACGTGGGATGCCGAGTGCATCATGCGAGTAGAAGAAGCATTATGGAAAAAGAAAGCCAGACAGTCACAGAAAGATGCCATCGAGTTATGGCTCAAAGAATCTCATAAAAGAACCGAAAAAGAAATCAGAAAGTCAGAACTAAGTAGAGAATCCTTAGAACGAGCCCAAGAAAGGGAACTAATCGAGATAGGTGAACGAGTTAAAACCGAACAGTCAGACAGACAGAGGAATGCCCTCATTAAGGGTATGTATCCTCTTCTTGCCGAGGGCTTGCCAAAAGCGACCCCGGAGGCATCCAGTAATTTTCCGCCACCATTAGTTCCGACCAAGCTACGTCACAAACCGACCGCAGCTGATATTTTCATCTCGTCCTATTTGGACGACACGGTTCCAGAATATGCAAATCCTGTTCCGCCAGCTCTTGTAAATAATGTAAATCCTGCTCCTCCAGACACCGGGGCACCCTTTGCAGTACCTGCTACGGTACCCCCGGTCCAGCCTACATTACAATTTCCCGCCGCGCCAGTACGACGAGTATCCGTCGACGATTCCAGTCTAGGGGCCGCAGGAGGAGGTCCTCCTGGTACCCCGCCACCACACCAACGTCGAATGTTGGCCGAGTTACATGAATGTGCGTTACAGCGTACGCCCAAATATAAGTCCGTTGCAGACATCCGACGAGCTCTTACTGAATGCCGCTACGATCCAGTTGCAGGTGATGATAGTACAGTTATATATTCCATCCGTGTAAGACGGGTGACCGGGTATTTGGACACCCTACCTGACATGAAAGAGGATCTAGACAGAATATATCGTTTTATCCGTACAGGGAATGATCCAGAAAGTATTGGCGAAGCCATGTCTCAAAGGAAAGCTGAGATCCAGCTCATGCTATTAAAGTTTCTGATTAATTGTTTAATAAGAGAACAAGATTCCCCAACTAAAGATCCGGCCGAAATGAGAATCCTGACAAGGTGGAGTGATAATATAGCCGAGGGTAAACACAGAACTATCAGTAGTATAGAGAGTATGTACAAGAAAATTCGTAAAGAAATAATAAGGTTACACGAGAAACGCAAAGAAGCACTAGTAAGCGAGAAAGAAAATGACTCTTCTAATGAAGAGGTAGACGACGAGAATCTCACCAGAATAGCGTATGTAGGTAGAACTAGACTTTCCGACCGACATTCACGTCCAGACTACAAGAAAACTGTTCCTCATCCAGCACCAGAACAAGGTTCTCTAGAACAAGTATTTCAAGCTACCGATCACATTCTGAAATCACGAATCGGTTACAGTGAGTTAAGTACTATGCATGAACAAGAATTAGTCCGATCAGCAGTCCGATGGATTACTGATTCTACCACTTTTCCAGACGAAATAGTGGCACAAATGTTTCTGAAACTGCCCCCAGCCGAGCAGCGACTGGTGGGTATGTATATGATCCAGCACCTCATTACATTGTATGAGGGTCAACACTCTGATCCAGGTCCGTTACATGATGTCCTGAACGAGTTACTACAGTATAGATGGAAAGGTTTAGGTACCGATTTAATTAGTGTCATTCTAGAACAGCGCCACAAATATAGAACGTTTTTGAACCCGCATTTTGTTCATGTCTCACCCCCAGAAAGTAAACCGTTTTACATAGATAGACAGAATCCGTTACGAGAAGTACACCCAGTCAGGACAGCAGATGGTGAAATGCAACGAGTGTTTGTTTACACCCCGATTACAAAGATGGAACTCTTAGAAATGAAGAAATTAATTCCCTGTCATGATAAAGATCCAGCAGGGTTCCACCGAGAATTAAAAGACATGCTCCGTATGGGAGAATACACGTATCCAGATATAATTAAAATGTTAAAGGTCCTGTTGCCCGCAGGGGTATACGAAAAACTCAAGGAAAAAGAATGGGAGGTGGGAGAGAAAAAGATCGATTGGGCAGTTCTAGAAGCTGAAGATAAGATACGAGTACCAGGTACCGGTCTAGGAGAGAAATGTAAAGAATTACCTGAATTGTTAATACAAGTTTTGCCAAGATTATTAGCCACTAAAAAGGAAGACTGGGATGCAATCTCAGCCTGTAAACAGAAACAAGACGAAGACACTAGTGATTTTTATTCTAGATTTGAGAAATGCTTTATTATAAACAGTGGCTTGAAGACAAGTAGCGAGTCATACCCTCATCTTTTTGTTACCAAATTAGTCGAGAATTCAAGTCCGCAAGTTAAGAACCGAGTTTTGAAAGTCGAAAGTACCTGGCAAGCTAATACCCCGTCCCAAATGTTACAGATGCTTCAGTATCACCAGAATAGAATCAGAGAAGAGCAAGAACACGAGAGAAAGCGTATGAAAGACACGAAAATGAAAGTACTAGTTGCACAATCTGTTCCTCAAGACAGTCAGAAGAGGGGTCCGAATCAAGCCAGTCATCCTGCAGCTCCCGTTAAAGGGACATGCAATTATTGTAAACAGCCAGGTCATTTTATAAACGAGTGTGCAGTTCTGAAACACAATATAGCTACCGGTAAGACTAAAGAAAGACCACGTCCGCCTAGACAAGAACAAGTTTCACAGACTTCTCAGCCACAGAATGCACAACAGACAGTTCCAGCACCGCAGCCTATTGCTGCAACACAGCATGTTACACAGCAGATGTACCAGTATGCACAGTCAGAGTATCCAGAGTATCAGCCATATTCATGAAACAGCCTAGAGAGGGAGGTAGGCTTGCCTCTCATCGAAATACCTGTAGATCAAGAAGGTCCCTATGTTCACAGTCAAGTATTAGGGAAAGACAGAAAGTTTCTAATTGATACAGGGGCAAGTAGGACCACCATCAGTCACGCCGAAGTTCCAGGGGCTCCGCTCTCAGGCTCAAGAAATGTTTCCCTTGGTTTTTCAGGAAAGCCTATTGTAAACGAGATATCTAAGCCAGTTACTCTAGAAGTAGGTCCATTGTCCCGCACTACTGATCTGTTACTTACGAAATCATGTCCAGAAAATTTGTTAGGAATTAAGACACTGAAAGAATTAGGTGCAGTTATATGCTGTTCCCCCGAGGGAATACGATTGTTTCTACGTGACTTCAAGGGTCACTATGTATTACGAGATTTTGATCCGAGATTGTCCAATGTTCCGCAGCATCTATGGGCGCAAGGTCCAACTGATGTAGGTTATATGCAAATCACACCCCATCGTGTGACTCTCAAGCCAGGTGTAGTGTTACCACGAATCAGACAGTACAGATTGCCACCTGAGGCTGTAGCAGCCTTATCCAAAATTATTGACGAGCTCATTGCTCAAGGAGTAGTTGTAGAAACTGACTCCAATGTATGTAATTCTCCGATCATTCCAGTCATGAAACGTACTGATCCAAATGCACCCCCAGTATATCGATTAGTGATTGACCTTCGAGAACTCAATAAATGTATTATTCCCCAGTACCCAGTTGTCCCAGATATTTCATCCCTACTGACAGCTATTGATTCTGAAGCCTCATTTTTTACAGTCATAGACCTCAAGAACGCGTTTTTCAGTGTCCCCATTCATCCAGACAGCCAGTTTCTTTTCGGATTTTGTTTAAATGGAAGAAGCTATATGTTCACACGAGCTCCTCAAGGTTTCACAGAAAGTCCTAGTATTTACAGTCAAGCACTTAAAAGACAACTAGACAACATTCACATGCCAACTGACACTGCCCTGCTCCAGTATGTCGATGATCTACTGATCACAGCCCGTTCTGAACGTGCTTGCGAGCGAGCATCCCCTACTGTCTTGTATTTCCTTGCCGAGATGGGGCACAAGGTGTCCCCTTCGAAGCTTCAATTCTGTGTCCAGCAAGTGATCTATTTAGGCCACTTACTGTCCAAGTGGGGTAGGCAGTTGACACCAGACCGTATCCAGTTAATAGCGAGTCTTCCTCAGCCCAAAACCCAGAAGGAGGTACATGCTTTTATTGGCCTCACTTCTTACTGCAGACAATGGATTCCTCAGTATGCATTTCTAGCCAAGCCACTGATACAGTTAACGACACAGGAGGCAGCCGTATCGACTGTCCTCCCTTGGACATCTGAACATACACTTAGTTTCAATGAGTTAAAGAAAGCTTTATGCCAAGCTCCAGTTCTAGCTACACCGAACTACAGTAAGCCTTTTACACTTTTCGTCACTGAACGCGAAGGTACAGCATTATCTGTTCTCACACAAGATCAAGCAGGACAGTACAAGCCTTGTGCTTATTTTTCGAGCACATTAGATCCTGTAGCCCAGGCTCTGCCTGCGTGCCTCAAGTCAGTTGCAGCCACAGCACTAGCTATCAGACAAAGTGATTCCATAGTATTAGGACATTCCCTGACAGTACAAGTTCCACACTCTGTGGAAGTTCTTTTAAACCGAACACAGACTCAGCACTTGACAATTGCACGTTTAACAGGTTATGAATTGACACTGTTCCAGCCACACATAGAAATCAGACGCTGCAACGTTTTAAATCCTGCTACACTGTTACCATCAGTTATTTCGAATCCTGCCACACACGACTGTGTGGAAGTTGTTAATACTATGACAAAGCCAAGACAAGATCTGACAGATATTCTATTACCAGATCCCGACCTGACACTTTATGTGGATGGTTCATGTATGAGAACAAGTACAGGAGAATTAGTAGCCGCGTATGCAGTGACTACTGACACTGAAGTTATAGAAACACACCGTATTGACACCCTGTCTGCTCAAGCAGCAGAGCTAGTTGCTCTGACACAAGCCTGCATACGTGCCAAGAACCTGAAAGTTAATGTTTATACAGATTCACGTTACGCATTCGGAGTTGTACACGACTTCGGAGTGCTCTGGCAGGAGAGAGGTTTCATGACTTCTCATGGAACCAAGATTCAGCATGGTCTCCTTATTCAGGCTCTGTTAGATGCCATACACTTACCGACATCTATTTCTATCATGAAGTGCAAAGCACATACGAAAGTTACTGACATTATTTCCCAGGGTAATGATCTAGCAGATCGCACAGCCAAGCTTACAGCTCAGACACCAGACATTTCAGTTAACACGACACAGACACATACTCCAGATCCGACTACATGTATGACAGTTAAGGACCCTACTCAAGATGTCATAGATATCCAGTTACATGCTACTCCCGATGAAATCAAGAAATGGTCCGAACAAGGAGGGGTCCAGACAGATCAGGGATGGGTAACGAAGGGTAAAGCCACATGGTTTCTCCCCGACTCTATGGTTCAAGTCATTATCAATACCGCACATAGTCCAGCACATTTAGGAGAAAAAGCTATGTTAGATAGTATCCAGAACATTTGGTTCAACAAGCATTTACGAGCTGCAGCCAAGCAGAAAGTCCGTATCTGTATGATATGTTGCCAGTTCAATCCAGGTAAAAGTGTCCCGGTGGAACAAGGTGGATTCCAGCCTCCTGACCACCCTTTTGAAGTCCTCCAAATGGATTATATTCAGATGGAGCGATGTCGAGGTTTCAAGTATGTCCTTGTAGTTGTATGCGCTTTGTCCAGGTGGACAGAAGCATATCCAGTCCCAGATTACACAGCCACGACCACTGCCAAGCAGTTGGTTCGTGAATTCTTCCCCCGTTATGGACTCCCTAGAGTCGTATATTCTGACAACGGCCAGCCATTCTCATCTGAGCTCATGAAACATATTTCCCTTTTGTTAGGGTACCAGTGGAAGTTCCATTGTGTACGCCATCCTGAAGCAGCCGGTCTCGTAGAGAGACATAATCAGACCCTGAAAATCCGCATTGCAAAAGTATGTAAAGAGAAAGGTGTGGACTGGCTAGTAGCTCTGCCAGTCGCTTTGTTTTATATGCGCATGGTCGCACATTCCAGATCAGGTCTGTCCCCGTACGAGGTCGTATTCGGCCGCCCCCCTAACATGTGGGGTACACCTAGACCCCGAAGTATTACAGATGTTTCAAGTAATATGCTGACAGATTACCTAGCTTCCTTGATGTCTGCCCTCAACTCTTGTCGTTCACAGGTTGCTGCCGCATTTCCAGACAATACCGAGGTGGCACCGCATGAAATCGTTCCCGGATGCATGGTTCTTGTGAGGAACTTTGATCGTTCAAGTCCGCTGGAGCCCCGCTGGAAAGAACCCAAACAGGTCCTCCTGGCCACCCGCACTGCCGTCAAGCTGGAAGGCAGGAAGGGCTGGGTCCATTTGTCACATGTGAAAAGATTTTTTGGATTGAAGCCCGTTTCTAAGAACATTTCCGAGGATTTAAAAGACTGCCAAAGTACTATTCTTAAGGACTGTCCCGCAAAAGACTGTGATGCAAATCCCTCCCTGTTAGAGAAAACTCCGCAACAGGAGTATAAGCAAAAATTAAGGTCTAGTAAAAAAAAGTCAGCCAGTTTGATTGTCTAAGTCCTCCCCTAGGTGAAACGGTTAGACCGGTTTCTGACATGTATAAAATAGACCCCCATAGTGAGAGAGTTAGTCAAAACTCAATCCGATGTATCGTTTTTCTAAGTTTCATATTGTTTTTCAGCCTTATGACTACCTGCACAGGTTATGCATTTTATTTGTGTTTTCCAGTTTCTCATGTAAATAAGTCTGCTAATGTTACAGTAGAGCACACGTTTAGTGATCTGCCTCCTCATGAACTATCTTATCGTCTTGCTATGCGTAATAATTCCTTTATCCGCATGTTACATTATTCACACCAGACCAGCAATGCCACTAATTGTTGGGTGTGTGGTCGACTCCCCCCTTTCCAGACACCGAAGGGAGTTCTGCCACTCTTTCCTTATCCATTTTCACATAATGGTTCGTGTGGAGCATGGTCCACGTTAACGTCATCCTCAAATGATATGTCCCTACTTAACAGTACATGTTTTCCAGACAAGCAAGGTCTTCCCCACAGAACAGGGTTAGATCTAGAAAATGAAGTTTATAATTTAGGTAATTATTCTTCGAATTTTATGGTCCTGAATGTTCAGTCTGATACTACTCCAGACTTACCTACTATGTCAGTACTACCAGTTAAAGGCGAATTATGTGTCCGAAAGAATGGTTCCGTACATGTAGGCCATAGTGATTGTACTACTATTGTCAAGTATAGTGACAGTGGGAGATCTATTTTTAAAGCTTCACGTCATTCTTATTTTGTTTGTGGTCAGACCGCATATGTTCGTCTGCCCCTCGATTGGGAGGGAACCTGTTACATTGCCTTCCTACTGCCACCAGTTTTTCTAGCCCCATCTGATTATCACAGAAACACACATCTAGTACACATTAGACATAGAAGGGAGACCGAGTCCCCGATTGTCGATCAAACTGAAACTGCTCTAGAACAGTATACAGATTTCAATAAAGGTTTCTTTTTCTTTATAGGACCTGTCCAGAATAGTAAGCTAATACGTAGGTTAACCAGAACCCTTGAAGCAGTAGTGAATGAGACTGCCTCTGCCCTAGGTAACTTAACCGAAGAACAATCTGCTATGAGATTTGTCGTGCTCCAGAATCGTCTCGTCCTTGACGTCATACTGGCCGATAGGGGCGGGGCCTGTAGAGTCATCGGATCTAGTTGCTGCATTTTCATTCCTAATAACGCGCCGTCTGTTTATTCAGCTATAACCAGACTCCATAAAATTGCCCATATGTTACACCAAGATCCAGGCACCTGGACATGGTCCGGTTGGTTCTGGAGTATAATTTCCGCCTGGGGATGGAAAGTATTGTCATTTCTGGGTATTGCAGTAGCGATCATATTCAGTTGCTGCCTCTGTTTACAATGTGGCCCTGCGATTTGTGGCATTTGTGCTACCTCTTGTATTCCTAGTCCTAAGTCCCGTTCTAAATCCCGTTCCAAGAAAATTCGAGACGAGCAAATGATACTGTATGAAATGATAGATGGTATCATGAATATTGATGTTTCCTGATGGAAACGTAGTGACAAGGAGGGAATGTGGAAAAGTAAATTTTGCCATGTTCTGTGTCCCTACGTGTCCTCCATCTTATGTTATGTGTGCATGATTAATATGCATATGTATTCCCCATGTTCGATTAAAGACGCAATTACAGTTGTGTCCATCTCTAGTATGCCAGTTTCCAGTTCTCGTGAAAACTACGAGTATTAGGCCTATGTAAAGCTACGTTGCCACGTTTCTCAGTGTGCACGTTATTTCATTGTAAAGTCCCCGTTTCTAGGCCTCAAAAGGGCCCGGACACCAGATTCAGCTTCTGTCTCCTGAACCCTCGCTGAGGAGCGATACAGCCCCCACCTGTGTTCTTGACCCTTCACTTACTTCCTGCCTCACAGTGCCCGGCTCAGCCTGGCTCTGCCTACGAGTCTGCCAAGAGTATGTTATGATTCTAGTTATCAGTCCAGCCCTCCTTCTCTGCATTCTTAAGCTACTGAATCGCATCAATAGTTTCCGTCATTGTCTAGCCTTTACGTCTCCATGTAAGAGAAATACTGCATTTAATGGTCATTTAATATTCCTCAACACGCACTACATGTAGAATAATGCATGCACCAGTCTTAGAGTCTGTTAGCCTTTACCCCGATAACTTTTGGATTTTATCAACATGTTCTCTAAACATCAGATACTAGATAGTGTTAGGTCCATGTCGCCCTGACTCTCCAGACTTCAGTCTCTGCTCCTAGCACAGAGTTCATAGCCCCCAGCTTCTCCTAGTAACACGTCATTGTCAGTTTGCGCGCACCATTAGGTTAGAGGTCCCGGCTCCTTAGGTAGCCCCCTCCATGTTTCCGCCCCATTAATGACATATTCTGTTACGTTTACATCACATGTCTATGTATACGCCTCTTGTTACACCCACTTTCACCCTTATCTTTCGCGACTGCTATTGACCACACCCACTGCTCCGCCTATTGTATTCACTGTAATGCAACTGTTTTAGTATATATGCTTGTGTACTGTTATTAAAGTTAGCGCGCTCATTCCCTGTCCCCCCTGCAGGGCCCTGCCATCCTGTTCCCGTGCAGGTTGTCCTGTTCCTGTCCTTTATGCTGTATTAAACCTGCAAACTCCTACTACCTCGAATCTTGACTCTTATTTATTGAGCTGTCTGTTATTGCTATGTCCAGTCAAACCTAGATCCGGTATTATTTATTTATATACCACAACCTACTAAATCCTTCGTCCAGACACTTATACATCTACTCATTCTTCAATATGTAAAACATATTTAAACTTTACAGAAACACACAGTCACTGGATGATGTCATCAGTGATCTCATCAGTGATGTCATTTGAGATGTCATCAGTGATGTCATCAGTGATGTCACTGACCATGTCATGAATGATGTAATATGTGACATGATCAGCAGTGGATTGCGGGTGCGCGATATATAGTTAGTGCAACTAACTATATATGGAATTTCAATGGTTTTGTGTGAGTAAAATAAGGTTTTTTAAATGCTAATTCCTAACTATATATGGTGTATAACCTATGGTTTTTTCAGTGAATTTTCAAGGTTTTGTAAATGCTAATTCCTAACTATATATGGTCTATAACCTATGTTTTTTTCAGTGAATTTCAATGGTTTTTTAATAGCAAATATCATAAGCTGTCGAATGTCAAGTACGTGGTAAGTAAAAACATTTTCGTGTTTATGCACACTGATCTGCTTTGAATGCTGCCCCCCACCCCTCATTTCTATTAGGAGTACTCTCTCTTTGCAGATAGTGAAGGGTAGTTAACGCAGCCCTTTGCCCCCTTTGTAATCCGTCGTGCCTGCTTCTCTCTCCATTTGATTGATTGTTCTCTTTGGTTCATTCTCTATTTACAAACAAGCACAGAGTCGCAATACTCTGTTTAGTCTTTGCAGATAGCGAAAAATCGTGTAAAAAAACAAAAGGAATCGAGCAAAATCAGTAGGCCACTAATGGGATCTCTTTTTGACCTCGCTAAAATAGAAACATTAGGAACAACCTGTTGAAAATAGCAATGCGTATGTATATAAGCGGCGTTCATTTGTGTTCACAGTACCCCTTGTTGATTGTTTCAATCGAGCATTGAATTGTTCGAAGTTAATTCTCTTAAGGATCTTCTCTACCTGCAAACGAGGAAGAATAGGAAAATTCTCTCTCCCTTTGCAGATAGTGAAGGGTAGGTAACGCAAGCCTTTAACACGTCGTACCTATTTCATTCCTCATTGATTGATTGATTGTCCGAACATTGACTGTTTGGGAATTAGTTCTTTTTGGAGGTATTCCCTGTTTGCAAATAAACGTAGGAAAATCTTTGCAAGTAGTGAAAGGGTACGTAATGCGGACCGTTCTCCCCCGTTGTAATCTGTCATGCCTATCTACTCCCCACTGATTGATGCACCTTTTTCACCCGGACCATTTACTAGAGATACGTCATCTGGCCCGACCAGAGAGCACCCCTAGTGAAAAGGACATATGCAATAATAACGAAGTGATCACTGTATCCTGTTAACAGAAACTTTACCATGAAACAACCTGGAAAGAAAAAAATAGGAAAACGAAAATCAGTAGGCCACTGATGAACATGAACTTTTATTAAACAACGAACAAAGAAACAATAAAATAACGTAATGATAAAACCTATTAATGTCCTAGAAACAAGAAAACGTTAAAATATGCCAGTGGTGAGAGACCAGAAAAACAGTAAGAGAAACCAAATCACCCCTCGCTGTCCCACCGCCTGCCACGCCAAAAAAATCGATAGACTAGGGAAAATGCAAGTCAGTAGAACATCCACCCCCACTCTGGAAACTTCCAAGGTGGGGCAGGGTTCCAGCTACGCCCAGCCGGGAGCAGCCCATATAAGGCAGGTCCTGCTGCCACGCCTCGCCAGGAGATCCTAACGTAGGGTGTAGCCGGAGGAGAGGCCGAGGCCAGCGGGACCCGGCCAGGGGATTGCCTTTACAACGCTGAACAGTTGCAGGGGGGGGGAATGTCTCCTCGACCCTCCCCTCTCTCTCCCAGTCCGGCCGCGGTGGCCCTTGAGAGTTGCAGGTAGTCCCGCCACATGCTCTTCCGGTCCGACCACCAACGGTCGGGGGGCCGAGGCCGACGGGATCCGGCTGCAGCCGATAAACCAAGAAACCCGTTCATGGGGCCAGAGCCAGGGGCGTCCGGCCGACATCCACCGGAAGCCCGGCCCGAAGACGGACGGGACACTTCTTTCTTTTATAGTGGCTGCGACAACACTGGGGGGGGATGTCTTGCACATGCCTCCGACCCCCCCCCCCCTCGTCCTCATCGCCTGGTCCGGCCATAACAAATCTCAAGCGAGACGCCGTGGGGTGCACTGGGAGGGAGAGACGGTGCGAACAGGCCTCTCCCGCCTCCCCAGGTGGAGGCTTCCCAGCTGCACCCTCAGCGCTCCAGGCGCCCGGAAAAGGGTTCTTCCACTGTGGCCATGCTGCAACGTCTCGCCCGGCAGGGTGGAGCCCGTCCGCTCATGTGACCCCGCGATCGCCGGTAGCTGCCGAACTCTCAAAATGGCGGTCGACCTGGCAAGAGCGGGTCCAGCATAAAGAAATGGCCCGGTCACTGGTTGACTCCACCACCGTAGTCCTCCACGACCTTGAAGATTCTAGAGGAGCCGCGTCAGTCTCCGACCCCCGATGGGGAATGACTGCCATGATCGCCCGTGGAGTGACGAAACTGTATCCGCGGGACGTCGGCGCTCCCATGCTGGCGCCAGCCTCACTTTGAATTACTAGAATCCTGCAGACCTCACTTCCGGTGAAAGCACAGTATGACCCGGTAGGAAAAATTATTGCACCCCCTCCCCTTTTTGACTGATAGTTCAAACCACCGATCCTTTCCTTTGCCCTTTTAACGGAACTTTGGACTGCCTCCCCCTCTTTTACATTTTCTAGAGAAAACAAAACATTAACCACTACATTAGCATAGCAGTTGACACCAGAACTGTTTTCAAATTGAAAACCAACAACATCTTCAACAGAATCCTTTTTGTTTCTGCTGTGACCCTGCTACAGCACAGGCATTGTCCCCAGCAGTAATTCTGCAATGCCGGTAAGAATAGCTGTGGTGCCTACTGGACTCACTCACCCCCGCGGCGCCCCACGCCGTTTTTTGCTGGGCGGCAACTTACTAGACATCACTTTCGTGCCATCTAGATTTCAGCGCGTTCTGCTGCCTTGGAACTATTCGCACAACAGACCGCTACTGACAAGAATATTTCATTATTGGTGCTGTCAATTTCAATAAATCTATTGGATAATTCAAAAGAAATTGCCACGGTCTCTTCGTTGTTTAAATGTTTTTACTGTTTTTGTTTTCTTGTATATATTTATATGTTATTAAAGTTTTATATTCCTACTACTTTGTTGGAGTGCTATATATTTTTAATGTGACACATAATTGTAAAAACTTTGATGTACAAAGAGTCATTCCTGGAATCTTCCGCTTCAGGCTCGGTCCCCTCCCCAATCACAATACAGGATGGTTTTCAGATAGTAGGAACACGTGTGGTGTGACGGATCTCATCGGGTGTGGGCCTTGATCTACTATAACTCCTTTGAAGAGGGGTGATTCTTTACAGCTGGGGCCATAAACTACATCTGCAGGGCTAGCTGATAGCCTGGACAATCGGACACAGAGAAAGAGGAGTGTCAGAGGGTGCGGTAGTGAATAGGGCGAAAGGGAGGTGTCGGGCGGGCACAGAGTGTGATTCTCAGGGAAGAGCAGCGCAGATGGGGGGAGGTTTATTGCCCATGCATAAGACAGAGAGTGGTGGTGACCAGTGCCTAGGGAAGATGCTTGCGTGGGTGAGGAGCCATGCTACGAATCGACAGCGTGCAGAGAGTGGGTCTGGTCAAGACATCTAAAATGGCTGCCGTGCACGACAAAAGTGTGGCATTTCAAAAAAGGCAAGATGGCGCAGACAATGTTTTTCAACACTTCCTCATTTCCTTCGAATCGAACGTTAACAGACGTTGGGGCATATTACCAAAGTTAAGCGATATTTATCGCTAACGATGCTTACCAACCAATTTTTTACCACTAAGCATCGTCAGAAATTATAGAAGATAAACCTTGCTATTATCAAGGTTTATCGCAAATGCGATAATAAACGGCCGCAATGCATGAATATCGCTAAAAACTCAGCGATATTCATGCATTACCGAGCTAATGCTCTTAGCCATGTTATCCACCTCCCATTGGATAACATGGCTAAGAACTGCATCACTTTCATTTATCGTTTTTAGTAATACATAATATAAAACTAACTTTATCAAGTATTTAGTATAACAGAAGGACTGCAAATAAATAACAGAAAACATTTTTCAAATTATCTTCAAGTGTACAACATAGTTCCCCTTACAAATTAACAACTCACCTTTTTAAAAGTAGCAGAAGTGTTAGTACTGTGTAAATCAAACACCAGAAATTCACCACCAAAAATTCCTCACAAATGTACCTCAGACAGTAGTATCACAAAATGGCTGTGGTTTCCTCTCATTTGACATATATACATAACCAATTAACTTTAATCACACACAAATACAAAACCAAAGTAACATTTTAATTGGTTCTAAATTTCAACACTTTCAAATGTGTTTTCCCCATGCAATTTTCCATAGGACATTTACATACGTCTACAGCCTGAATGGCTGAACGGAATTACACCAAACTTGGCAAAATGGTACATCAAACCTAAGAGGTCAGGAAGGATCTACTATGCCCCCTTATGGTCATTTCCCCCTTCGCTTTGGCCTCCTCTTGTCTCTCAATCCTACCGAGAGACAAGATGGCGGCCGCTACGGACTGTTTGGAATGTTGACAGACGCCGGAGAACCAATCAGCTTCGCAAAGCTCCGTAACGCGAAAAGTACGCGAAGCGGAGCGCTGTTACAGATATATATCTTTTTTTGAACGTTAATTTCTCAAAATCCACTGGAGCACATATATTGAGACCTAGCAAAGGCACATCGGGCTACCAGTCCCTAATATTTTGCCAAGTTTCGTGCAAATCCATTCAGCCGTTCGATTATTATTATTTTGGGTTTTTTTTGCCCCGCGGGGCCCTTTTAAAACCTCCACATCAAACCTAGGGGGTCAGCGAGGATCTACTATGCCCCCTTATAGTTATTTCCCCCTTTGTTTTGACCTCCTCTTGTCTCTCGATCCTACCGAGAGACAAGATGGCGGCCGCTACGGACTTTTTGGAATGTTGACAGACGCCGGAGAACCAATCAGCTTCGCTTCACAAAGCTCCGTTGCGCGAAAAGTACGCGTCCTGGGACGCTGCCAGGTCCGCTGTTACAGATATATATCTTTTTTTAAACGTTAATTTCTCAAAATCCACTGGAGCACATATATTGAGACCTACAAAAGGCACATCGGGCTACCAGTCCCTACAATTTTGCCAAGTTTCGTGCAAATCCATTCAGCCGTTCGGGCTAAAAGTGAGGCCAACCGCCCTATGGAAAACTCAATGTTAAAAACACGTTTTGGGACCCCCCTTTTTTCTCGGCCCCCCCTTGACGAACCCCCCCCCAAATTTTCAAGGGCTGCTCAGAAACAAAATGTGCCATTTTCCTGAAAATTTCAGCCAATTCCGTCCACAAACGCCAAAGTTATTAGACATAGAATTTTCAAAAATCCCATAGAGAAAAAATCCTAACTATATATACCTACTGGCGACCGCCAGTAGGTAATATATATATATCAAGAGAGAGAGATAGGAAAAAGAGTACTAGTTCACTTCCCCTGGTAATATCAATGAGAACTAGCTGATGTAGAAGCTAATTGTTTATGTTTGAGAGAAGAAAAAAACATTGTTTTTTATGAAGGCCCTCACCCACCAACCTAGTTGGTGGCATGCTTTATCATTGGGTCCCATCCAAGGCACCGAGTGCACCTCAGGTGTGCTTGAGCGCCTGGTTACAGCAGAGCGGGTTCTGTGCAGTGAGTGTGCAGTGAAGTGAAATGAGTGTAAGTTAAAAACTGCCCTGAGGGTCCCAAGGATTGGAGAAATTTAATAATTGGCCCTTGGCAGTATTAAAAAACAGAAGGGCGGATATTTGTGGAGGTAAGTTATGTTTACTAACTCCTGTGCTGTCTACATGTTTCAGCCAGATTCCTGAATTAAACTGGCTTTCTTCAGGACCTATGTGAGTGAAAAGGATAGTGGTAGTCAAAACACTAGGGGGCATATTACCAACAACTAGCGATAATTATCGCTGTGTTGGCTTAGCGGCAATATTTCTATCACCGCCCTTCACCTGTTTTTATCGCTGAGATACCTTGCTATTAGCAAGGTTTATCTCAGGAGCCATAAAAAACTGGCGAAATGCGTGAATATCGCTGTCAATACACCGATATTCAGGCATTACCGTGACAATGCTCTTAGCCATGTTATCCACCTCTCATCGGATAACATGGCTAAGAACTGGTCAGGACACCTTCCTTGTTTTTGGGTCCCCTCACACACCAACAGGCCCCTTGGTGTCATGCTTCATCATCGGGGTCCTCGTACCCCTCTACGGGGTACGGCGTGCTGCGACCTACGGATACGTGGGAGCACTTAAATGACTGTGTGGTGTGGGTGGGGTATTTAAATGTGAGTGTACGGTGGGGTTTCGATCTAAGTGAGTGAAGTTTAAAAAGGACCTGGCTCGTGGGGTAACCAAAAAATATTTAATGAGCCCCCGGGCTGGTGCTGTTAAAATTAAGTGTGGGAGGTTGATCATGCAGACAATGTGCATTACCTCCTCTCTGTGAGCGTCGACATGTTTCGGTGTAAAAACACCTTCTTCAGGACGGGGTACACAAATCCCCACCGTACTCACGTTTCTCTAACTTATATCAGAATCTCCAATAAAAAGTGAGAACTACAGTGCAGGTAAAACAATGTACCTAACAAAACGTCGCTTTATAGTCAACTGTTTTGCAGGGGTAGAAAAAACCTCATGAGCCAAACTTCAGGGTCCTGTATGCTACTTAGCACGATTTCAACGAGGAAATTCCTCCCGATCGACCCCTCTGTGGAGCCACAGAGGGGGCTCATGAAATATTTTTTGGTTACCCCACGAGCCAGGTCCTTTTTAAACTTCACTCACTTAGATCTAAACCCCACTGTACACTCACATTTAAATACCCCACCCACACCACACATAGTCATTTAAGTGCTCCTGCGTATCCGTAGGTCGCAGCACGCCGTACCCTGTAGAGGGGTACGAGGACCCCGATGATGAAGCATGACACCAAGGGGCCTGTTGGTGTGTGAGGGGACCCAAAAACAAGGAAGGTGTTCCCCAATTGTGGAGGATACACCCTATACCCAAGGAGTGGATTCCTTTTGTTTATTTGCATATGTTTAGGGAGAACTAATCCATTTCGATCCTTTTTCTCTCTCTCCCCCTTTTGTTATTGATAATAAGAACTGGTCAGGGCAGGCGTTAGCTTTTGGAGATATTTGCGCTTAGCGCTAATATTTCCAAAACAACGCCTGTGTTGATCATAGGAGATAGCGATGTTAGCGACTGTTTTCAGTCGCTAACATCTTGGCACGCCCACTTTGCATGTCATTAGCGATAATTATCGCTGACATGCAAAGTGGGCCCCTAAATGCCCGCTATCGCCTACAAGCTGTCGCTAACTGGTGTTAGCGACAGCTTGGTAATAGGGCAATAAAATTATCGCCGCATTGTGGTATTGGGTTTCAACAGGTCTACATACTCTGCAAAGAACTCTCAAACACCATAGAATAGAAGTTGGCACGGAAACTGGAAATGCAAAAGACAAGTTTATTAGGACCCCATGGGGTGGTGGTACATTCCTACAGCACCCTTCAGTAATGCAAGAAGTATCACACCGGACATCGGTGCGTGACCTCTTTTATACAGTTTTACAGTAATAAAAAGAGTAGGCGGTATACTTTTGAACAGTTTAGGTACATATAAGGGCATTTTTGGAACACAGCCAACATGTGGGAGGAGTCTAGTATCGCTGGTCAGTTTGGAAGAACATTCCTGAGAGGTGACCATCACTAATCTAAATGTTCGAGTACGCATGCGTGAGCTTGACCAGTGCTAAAAATAGCCTGTTGCTGGGCAAGTTGAATGGTCATTGGTACAAAGAAAGGACAAAAGGGCATGCTGACCACGAGGCAGCATGTTCATTGAAAATGGAAGCCAGCAATACAAAATGGCCTCCGCGAACATTGGTCAAGCTAATAAGGAAAAGTTTGTGTAGCTGAAGTAAATGCTAACCTAATCGCTGCCAAATTACGACAGACGGCCCTTTTAGCATTTAGCTGAAGCTACCTCATAATGGACGTAATTAGGATACTCATCATCAGTATTAATCAACATTATACTCGTTATTTCCTTATTAATCATTTTCTCATTTTTGGCAATAGCTCGTTTGGACGGAATACAGGCTGTAATACATACAGGTAGGGCCACATTGAATACATAAGCATAGAAAGAAGAGTATTCCAATGATCATACACAAGATAGTTAGTAATTTCCAACCCCAGGTACTAAGCAAAGTCTAAAACCAATTAGAGAATGTCCATGTACCATTTTCAGGATGAATTTCAGCAGCAATTTTGTGCAATTTAGAAATGGCATCATACACAGAAGGTGAATTATCCGGCACGTATACACAACAACTACTACCGATGATGCGGCATGCACCCCCACGATCAGCTAATACTACATCTAGAACCATTTGGTTCTGAAGCGTTACAATTCTGGTAATTTGGAGTTCCTCAGTCAAATTCCCTAATGCAGAAGCAGTTTCATTAGCAACAGCTTCCACAACACGTGTTAGCCGTCTTATTTTCCTGCTATTTAAGGCAGCACCAACAAAGGAAAACAGGCCTAAGTTAAAATCTACCTATTGCTGCAAAGAGGTGTCGGTCTTATCAATATTATCAATTTCTAATGTTCTCTTTACCCGATTCAATATAAAATCATGATATAACACAAAATCGATATGATACATAGGCGGTGCAATAAATACAGGGGGTAGCACAAAAGATATGTAATAAGTTCCTAACCACCCAATGGGAAGACGGTGGTATCCCTTATTTCCACAAATGAAGTAAGTATTTCGTGAGGCTACAAAAGCAATACCATTTGGTCTGTCAAATG
This sequence comes from Lissotriton helveticus, assembly GCF_964261635.1. NCBI lineage: Eukaryota > Metazoa > Chordata > Amphibia > Caudata > Salamandridae > Lissotriton > Lissotriton helveticus. The sequence continues at coordinate 1,550,789,397 of NC_136059.1, forward strand.
TGAGTGTAGTATTACATTCACTTTTCCCTACCGGGATTGTACCTTTGTTCCGTACACATAAATCCGCTTTGGTATCAATAACTGTAATTGTATATAAACTAGACATATTTGCAAGTCTTTGATTAGTGAAAATACGAGGTGTAGATACATTATCCGGTCGATATTCTTCCCATTCAAATTTAGTTCCTTCTGCCTGGGGGTAACCATCTCTGTCATTATAGCAAATTTTATTGAGTCGGAAAAGTAGCCCACCTTTTGTTGGCCATCTCAAGGTAAAGAGAAGAGTGTACCAAGCATTACAAGAACCATTATGAGAGAACGGAAGAGGAATAAGTGGAGTTCCTCCTTTCTTCTGATGTCCAGGCAACATTCCACATACCCAACAGTTCGAAGTGTTCGTCATATTATGGGTATGATGTAGAATTTGGATAAAGCTGTTATTTAAGTAAGTCTGTCTATGTCTCTCTTCGTGGTAAGGCAGAGTAAAATGAAAGTGTTCAGATGGGATTGGAGTGGTAGTCAGCAAATATTCTCCTGCAGGAAGCAATCGTTCTACAATCCAGGCTATTACTGCTATTACCAATATAGTCATAACAAAAAGCACAGCACCAAGAATTCTTCTGTTTCTCGTCGTAGTAAGTGCCATAGTTTTAAAGACAAGATTTTCAAAACAAAGCTAAAATAAAATAAATAAAAAAATTAGTGCTAAGAACCGAGGCAGCCGCTGGTTTCTTCTCCGAGATTCAAGACGGGTGTCGCTACACTGGACAGAACTGATCCCCCCCCTTGATATTCTTGGCTTCCGTTTTCACTAACCTCAGAACGGTAACTCAACCAGTCTCGCACAAAACAACTACTTTCTTTGCCGTAGGTTATATTTCACTTCACCAAAAGCAGTGTGGTCCGGGAAGGCTCCCTCCGATTCGTTAGGCGTAGTAGCTGGGCTCTTCTCTGCATCTAAGATGTCTCGATAATCAGACAGCACCGCAGGATTCACCAGATCCGGAGAAACACGACGACAGTGAGTGGAATGCACCCACCGCTTCTTATTCGTGACTCGCACAGCCGTCCGAGTTGCCAGCAACACTTGTTCAGGGCCACGCCACCTCGGCTCCAAACTGCTGGATCTCTCGAACGCTCGGATCATCACATGATCCCCAGGACGAAGATCATGAGCATCTCCAATAGAATTGTCTGGGAGCGCTTCTCGAACCTGCTGATGAATAGAAAGTAAATCATTTGTTAATCGTGCCAAATAATCGTTCATCATTATACAAGGCACATCATGTATTAACCGAGGCTTAGGGACTCCCCAAATATTCATAGGCCTTCCAAACACCACTTCATAGGGTGTGAGGCCAGATCGGGAATGTGGCACTGATCTAAGAGACAATAACGCTAAGGGCAGGGCGTCCGGCCATTTCAAAGACGTGGATGACACGATCTTTGCTAGCTTCAGCTTCAGAGTTGCATTATATCTCTCTACTAGGCCCGCTGACTGCGGGTGGAATACAGCGTGGAATTTTTGCTTAATTCCCAATCCTTTTAGGACATACTCCACTATTTTCCAAACAAAATGAGGACCATTGTCATTCCACAAAAATGTACAAACACCAAAGCGCGGGAAGTACTCTTTGAGTAACACCTTCGCTGTTGTCAATGCTGTATTATCCTTTGTGGGGTAGGCCTCAATCCACTTACTGAAAGCACACACCACCACTAGGACATACTTCAGGTTATTACAGCGCTCAAGCTGGATGTAATCCATTTGCAGTACTTCGAATGGTGCAGTAGGTGGAACAAACCCTCCTTTAGGAGTATAAGTCCCTTTAGCAAGATTGTACTGTAAGCATATCAGACAGGTCTGCACTACTCTCTTAGCCGTGCTGGCAATCTCTGGATGCTCCTAAACTCCTGTAAGCAATTTAGTAATTGCAAGAGCTCCAACATGTGCCAGCCCATGTGTCATTTGAACCATTGCTTGCAAATAAGCGGCAGGCAATTTCCATCTCTCCATATCTTTGCTACGACAACACCCCTCATCATCCAACACTCCCTCTGTTGCCCAGGTTGTAAGTTCCGCTTCAGATGCTGATTTCTGTATGTCTAATATTTCCTCTCTAGCATCATGCCATCGCTCAGCCTGTGATTTCACCACATACATAGGAGAGACACTCTGTAACATGGCAGTCTCTCTCACTATGCGATCTGCAAAAGCGTTTCCTTGTTCTATTTTGTCTGTCACCTTCTTATGTGCACTACATTTGATTATCGCTACTTTCTTTGGACATAATAGTCCATTCAGAAGATCACGTACTAATTCTCCATGCATAATATGCACTCCATGCGAGGTCAGGAACCCTAGTTCCTTCCAGAGTAGGCCAAAATCATGCACTACTCCAAAAGCATAACGACTATCAGTGTAGATATTCACACATAATCCAACACTTAACTCACATGCTTTCGTTAAGGCTATCAATTCAGCCGCTTGAGCCGATTTTTGCGGTATTCGTGCTGTTGCTACCACTGTCTTAAGTGTCGTGATCGCATAAGCTGCAGAAGTCGTGCCATCTGGCAACTTAAACACGACCCATCGACCCACAGTTCCCCATCTACTTCTGAAAGTGGCGTATCCTGTAAATCGATACGACCCTTTGTTTGTTCTTCAGTCAGGAAAACACAATCATGTTGTTCTTCCTTCTGGGTCTCAGCAACAGGATATGGCAATAAAGTAGCGGGGTTCAAAGTGGCACACCTCTTCAGTGTAATATGTGGCGCCAACAGCGTTAGCTCGTATCCTGTTAAACGAGCACTAGTTAGATGCTGTGTTTTCGTTTGGTTCAATAAAGCATCTACCGCATGGGGAACTAACACTAGCAATTTGTGTGACAAAACTATTCCCTCACTCTGTCGTATAGCCACAGCTGTTGCTGCAACTGCTCGAAAATACCCAGGCAATCCCCGAGCCACAGGGTCGAGTACTGCTGAAAAGTACGCACAAGGTCTCTGTTTATCTCCATGTGTCTGCACTAAGACTGACAATGCACACCCATCCTTCTCGTGGACATATAATGTAAAGATCTTTGTATAATCCGGCGTACCTAACACTGGTGCTGAACAAAGAGCTTGCCTCAATTGTTCAAAAGCATTCTGACATTCATCTGTCCATTCAATGGGAATCGGTGTAGTTTTGGACAACAATGCTAACAAAGGCTTTATAATGTGTGAAAATCCTAATATCCACTGTCTACAAAAGGACGTCAAGCCTATGAAAGCACGAACATGTTTCTGAGTACAAGGGACTGGCGTATCTAAAATTGCTTGAATTCGATCGGATGTCAATGCACGTCACTCCTTAGACAAAAGATGACCGAGGTAGGTCACCTTTGGTCTACAATGTTGCAACTTCTCCCTCAAAACCTTGTGATTATTCTTGGCAAGAAAAGAAAGCAAGGAAAGGGTACTCTCCTCACATTGCTCCTGCGTGTCTGCTGCAAGTAAAATGTCATCAACATATTGAATAAGAGCCACCCCAGACTGTAAATCAAAAGAATCAAGCTGTCTTTTTAAAGCCTGGCTGTAAATGCTAGGACTTTCTGTGTAACCTTGAGGAACCCGACAAAATCTATATGATTTATTATTTAATGTAAAGCCGAAAAGATATCGGCTATCGGGATGTATGGGAATCGAGAAGAAGGCATTCTTCAAGTCAATAACCGTGAAGGTGGTGGATGTAGGTGGAATCAAAGTAAGTAAGGTGGTAATGTCAGATACCACCGGATACCGGGGTACTACTATCTTATTAATTTCCCTCAAATCAATAATAAAACGATAAATCTTCGTGTCTGTGTCTTTCTTTAGGATCGGAAGAATTGGGCTGTTACAAACATTATAGGGGACTTCCTCCACCACCCCTGCCATAATAAAATCATTTACGATATGTGTCAAGGCAACTTCACCTTCTCTAGAGATGTTATACGGTGGTACGCGAGGCAAAGACACTCCCTCCTTTACAGTAATTCGCACGGGAGGGATGATCATCTGTCCCACATCAGTATCGGAAGTAGCCCACAAAGTATTTGGAAGAGAGGCTAATGCATCGGCCTCCTGCATGAGGCACAGTCTCTCAACCCCTGGGTAGTTCTCATTCAAAATAACCCGCACCCCTTCTGGGGCACAGCGTATAGTTGCTCGAAAATATTTAAGCATGTCAAGTCCCACAATATTATCTGGTGTGTTTGGAGACAATAAAAACGGGCATGGGGCAGTAAACTTATCAATGTGAAATGTAAGGGGTTGAGACAATGGGCTAAGAGAAGGTGTTCCATCGAACCCTAATGATGTAATCGTTTCACCAGACAGGGGAGCCCTTGGAACCAAGTGTTTGGACAGAGCGCTACGAGTAGCTCCCGTATCGACCAGAAACTGATCAGTAGAACCCAAAACATGCGCTGATATATATGGACCCCTTTGATCTACTGGTACTTCAACCGATTCCACACCCCATCCTACGCAATCCTATGCATATACATTATCCTGAGACTCAATAGACTCTCCCTCAGCTATCTGATACTGATTCCGTCGATCAAAAGTATTATAATCAGCATGACCACGACCCCTAGCTTCAAACCTACCACGATCATTCGCTCCACCCCTCGACCCTGAATAACTATTCCGAGACCTTCCACTTCCTCGACCATGCTGATTACGCTGTTCTCGAAGCACCGGGCAATCTGAAGCCCAATGTCCAAACTGTTTACAGTATGCACACTGATCCTCAGAAATATCGGAACGAGCAGAAGACGTATCATACAATCCACGTCTACCCCTATCATTCCCTCTCGGCTGTGTAGCATAAACCTGAGCCAACATCACCTTCGTCTTCAAATCTTTCGCTTTCTTATCACTACTTTCCTTAGCCTCCAACTCCTGTCGTTCATAATACTGAGCCATAGTCAATAAAGAAGCAGGGGTTGCCGTGGTCCATGAACTTTCACTAGTCTTCAAACGTTTTGCAATCTCCGGTAGGATATTACCCACGTACTTATCAACGAACAAATGCCTGCCCGTGTCCTCTGTTAATAATTGTCCACTGTAATCGTGAAACGCTTCCTCAAAACGTGAAAAGAAGTCAGAAACCGATTCATCCGGCTTCTGTTTACAAGAAGCCAGCATCGTCCAATCAATTTTCTTAGGGGGAACAAGCGTTTTTAATTTATTCAAAATAGCCTCCGGGAGGTCTAAAATCAATTGGCATGGCTTACACGCGGGTTCCCTATCCAAATCAGCTCGAGCTAAGTCCTTCCAATCTGCTCCCAAAACCGCTCGATCATCAAACTTACGAATCGCCCTCCACATATCAGGAGGCAATATTAACCCAAAGAAAAGATCAATATCAACTAATGTCATAACACACGAAGAAATAGCACCTTCCACTCCTTCATAGAAGCTGCTGGATTTTTACGGGGGTCAGGCAAAGCATTCTTAAGCGCCATAACATCTGTTCTATTCCAAAGCGTATAAACCCAATTATATATAAAATAACTCTTTGCATCCGCAGACAATTTATTATCATCTGTACCTTGGCCTTTAGGAGGAACATACAAAGGCGCAGCTTCTCGCATAGGCATTATATGGACTGTAGCACTCTTATCTGTTTCAAAGATAGGACACTCTTTGGATACTTCCGTCGATCCAGACGCAGGCGAACCCGATGCCTTTTTCAACGCCCTTAGCCGTGATGCTTCGTCCCGTAGCCGAACCAAACGCTGCAAAAACTCATCCGCATCTGTAAGAACAAAAATACCTTTACGTAAGTTACCACAACCAACTGATATATCCTTAGGTTCCAACTCAGGTGAGTATTTTCTAAACCGTTCAACTACTTCCTCTCCAAAATGATCCAGAAAATACAATTGTTCTTTTTCAGACCACTTACGCATAAGACCATCAATCTCTGAAACAGTTATAGAATTAATATTAAGTTTTCGAGCAAACCCGCGCAATTCCGCAGCCCGATCAGCACTTAGCCTGGTGCGATTATCCCTTTCATCATCCTCGCCCGAGTCCTCATCCGGAGCCGTAGGTGAAACATACGGAGGCGGGCAACGATCTAATAATGCAAAATTATCTGATTCATTAGTAAGGACAGGATAAAGAGGACGTCGAATAGAAAGCTGACCATTAACCTGCAAATTACGTTCTCGAGCTCTCTCTCTTTCTGTTCCTGCAATTCTTTCTCCTGCAACTGTAAAGCTTTATCACGAGCAGCCTTTCACTGCTCCTTGTCCGCCAAGGCTTGTTCACGCTTCATTCGTTCACGCACCGCTTTCTCCCACACACGCACACAATCAAACATATCCTGTCTAGACCTACGCTGAAACAAACACTGCTCCACGTATTGAACCTTTCGCAAATCAAACGACCCATGTAGTGGCCATTGCAATTCGTGATCAGTTTTCGTATATTTATGCCATAATGTACTATACATGATGGGAGGAAGACCACATTTTATGTACATTTCATGATTAGGTGTCCCCTCTGGGGGAGCCGGCTGAGATCCATGTAATCGATATCTGGTACCATTTCCAAAACAGCACATTCCTCAGAGTGTGCTTAAAACAGGCATGTCAAAATACATCGAAAACGCGATATTACATAAAAAATGGCACTTAATATGTTTTACACATGGTGTGCCGTTCAAACAAATACAAAGTCCGAGAAATATCTCTACATACCTGCCTATGTGAGGTGCACTCCACATATAACTCAAATCATAGGTCCAAATGTTAGCTAACTCAAACAAATCCAAAAAGCCACAGTAAGTGTCAATAGACTACCTTACCAATCACAAGCTTACCAAATATTCTCAAACGTCCTGGTTCCAACTGCCAAGTTCCTTAGTCGAATTAGCCAAACGGGCACTGCACGACAACTCAACCGATCAGGATCTCCGTCGAGGACCGGCGCCACCTGGAAGGTCAGGTCAGAAGGAAAGGAAAAAAAACACCGTGGGTGCCAAGACTCGGGTCACTCAGTGGCAGCGTACGCGTCCATGGCGAATTTCCAATCCTTCGTCGCGACCTCTCCTTCGGGCATCCGAGTCGCCGATGAGTCCCTTCGTGGTCGCCAATTTGTGGTATTGGGTTTCAACAGGTCTACATACTCTGCAAAGAACTCTCAAACACCATAGAATAGAAGTTGGCACGGAAACTGGAAATGCAAAAGACAAGTTTATTAGGATCCCATGGGGTGGTGGTACATTCCTACAGCACCCTTCGGTAATGCAAGAAGTATCACACCGGACATCGGTACGTGACCTCTTTTATACAGTTTTACAGTAATAAAAAGAGTAGGCGGTATACTTTTGAACAGTTTAGGTACATATAAGGGCATTTTTGGAACACAGCCAACATGTGGGAGGAGTCTAGTATCACTGGTCAGTTTGGAAGAACATTCCTGAGAGGTGACCATCACTAATCTAAATGTTCGAGTACGCATGCGTGAGCTTGACCAGTGCTAAAAATAGCCTGTTGCTGGGCAAGTTGAATGGTCATTGGTACAAAGAAAGGACAAAAGGGCATGCTGACCACGAGGCAGCATGTTCATTGAAAATGGAAGCAAGCAATACAAAATGGCCTCCGCGAACATTGGTCAAGCTAATAAGGAAAAGTTTGTGTAGCTGAAGTAAATTCTAACCTAATCGCTGCCAAATCACGACAGCATTAGCGGGAAAAAGTCCTGCTAATGCGGCGATAATGGCCCTTGGTAATATGCCCCTGAGTTATTCAGATAAATATGTGTTGCATGCGCTAAGGTGTGTTATTTGTAAGAGGGGGTATTCCTCTAATTGCTCGTTGCCTGTTGATAAAGGAAGACAAAACAAAGACACATACAAACATAAACATTAAAAACGGCAAGCTTCTTGTTTTCACATTTGCTCATGTGACTGGATAAACGTGTGTCTGCACACTACGTGGAAATATAGGCGGTAGTGGAACGGATCATGACGCTTGTGGAATGCAGTGACTCTTGTGGAATGCCGAATTATGCGCTACTGTGCTATAATAAAATAGCATCAAGCGAACAATCTGTTCAAATCAGGGTGATCAGTACTACAAAAGAAAAGTTATGCTTACTCTGAAATTCTCAGAATGAGCCCCATGAATCCAGTAGAGAGACCTGACCTATAGGCACACACTGTGTGTGTGAAGGGAGAGAAAACAAGAGAAATTGTTGCGTAAAGCCCAGCCTCGTGTGGGGTTGTGTCCGCTGGATGGCTGACTGAAAAAGAAGAGGAAGACCCCTCAAGTGCCCCACTTACTTTGTCAAGGTCACAAGCCCTCTGTCCACACCTACTGCAGCTGCTACTGGGATTCCGATGATATGGGCCAGTAGTTGTGAGTGTGACTGTGAGGGAGTTTAAATACTCAGTATGCTCGTCAGGTGCCGCGCATCAGGGCCGGTGTGCCTCATTATCCATTGAGTGTTGTGAGTAGCGTTCAATGCTAGAGCTACTGAAACTGTGGGAGGACTGCCTCATCTGTGTATAAGCAGCCTTGCTTTTATTTTGTTAGAGAATAAAGTTAATTGACGAAAAAATATATGAAATTGCAATGCTCGTTTTTAGGTCTCGTGGTGTAACAGCGCGTAAGCGCTGTGTCCGCCAGGAGATCTTTTGTCGCTGGGTCTGCTTCCCAGGAGACAGCACCTGGCCGCGCGCAAAGGCGATCGGCGCAGGCCACGCGCACTCGAACGCGCTCAGCTGCTGTCTCCTGGGAAGCTCCAACACCCCACACGCATGCGCATACACAGAGACACACACACACACACACACGCGCGAGCGCCCATGCACGCACGCACCCACACATAGAGAACCCACCCCCGCTGTCGCATACACACACGCCACACAACACACACACAAGTGCACCAAGCGCCCCCCCCGCCCACTTACCGCCACTCCGGTCTTCAGCCGCCACCGTGGGGCTCTCTCTAGGGCATGGGAGCCCCGCGTCACCAGCACTGCTTCTCTCCGTAGGCGCGGTTTCTGTCCGTGGGCGCGTGCGCGGGCTTCCGAAGCCGGAAGTCCCGCCCTCTAGGAGACAAGAGGCAGCAGAGGGGCTCGTGAGAGTCTGCTCCGCTGCTGGTATTGCGTATGCCAAAAAAAATGACTTGACACCTTCGGGTAATGTTAGCGCAATATCAAATCGCATTAAATAAAATAAAATAAACACCGCGGCTCCTTCCGCTTTTATCCCATTCGCGATTGACCGGGGCCCGTGGCTCCTTCCCGCCTCGGCCACCATGACAGAAATGGTCAGTTACGCAAATCCACCGCCGCCACCTGTGGCGGGGCCTCCGTCGGTGAATTCACGGAGGGATCAAAGATAAACCAGCAGGACATGGGGTAAGCGGGGTAAAGGGAGAGGGGCGTGTGCCGCTGCTTGTTAATGTAATTGCAAGTATATAGCGCTTACTAGGATACATCAATGGTCTCTAACAGGGGCCCACGAGCTCTCAAAAGCAAATAAACAATGTCAAAATCTAGGGTTTACTTTGTTGATCAAATAAAAATTGCCACGAACAATGCATACACGTTTTATTGGACTAGCAGCACGCCGACACCCTGCAGTGAACTCACAGGAGTAGATAAGGTTATACCCGGGCAGTAAGTCCAAACACAAGTTTGGTAAAGATGCTGGCTTCGGACCTCCCGCTGCCACAAGCAGTCCGTGCACACTGTAGGTAAAACGAGAACTTTTGTGCAAGACGTCTGGGTCCGCCTGGCCAGCCAGGAACGGTGCCTTGAACGAGCAAACAAATAGATCCCACTCCAATTCACCACGTCCATTCTCACTGGCGCTCACAAAGCGGCAGGACGCTGCAGCCCGGCGCCTAGGCGCTGCTCTCTGCTCTTCGCGCTGCGGACACGGGCTCGCTGCTCGGGTGGAGGCGGCGGACAGCAGGCTGCCGAGGTCCAGGCTGTGTGTGGTGTGAGCAGGGGTCCACTACGGGGCATGCCCGGCCGTCCGCAGCCAAACTGACCACAACAGGTGCCGGGCGCGTAACCGAAGCCGGCATGGACGGGGCTTCCAGGAGCTGCGAGCGCGGCCCCTGCAGCTAAAATAACCCCAATACACGGAAGTGTGGGAGGTGATGTGCATTGAGAGGGCTCAAGGCATGCATCTTTACAAACCTACTTTCTGAGCTTCCGCTTCTGATTTTTTACATTATCATAACACTTGGAGAACATGATTAAATATGTGTTTTGCCAGTAGGGGGTGGGAATAGCAATTGTCACGAGTAGGGCTTTCACTCCAGAGCCATTGATGGCTCAACGCTGAGTCAGCACCCGTGGGATTGGACTTGGAGATCAGCAAGCACATGAACCCACCGAGCTACCGCCTCAGTTCTCTTCTCATTCTGGCCTGGCAGTCACGACTCTGCACACGCTCCTCTTTCCACACCTGTCAGTGGAATTCATGTCTTTGTCAGATGGCATTTTTCAATCTCTTGTTATGAACATCCACTATCCCAGTGGTTCACTCAATCACCCCATCATATAAATGATAGCCAGCCCTGGCCTCCAATGTTAGCCATAAACAAACACATACCATCAATAGGAAAACATGTGAGCTGACATAGAACTGTCCTCACGTCAACGGCGGCCTGCCACCGGAAGACGCTCTAACTGTGACACCCCTAGGGCTGAAGAGGATTTCTACGGAGCAAACAAGTTTAATTGGGTGAATTTTCAGCTTCAAATAAAGGAAAGGTTACAATAATGGTTTCACAATAAGAAAGTAAACTCCTTAAATCTACTCGCGGTAGGAATGAAGGAATGTGATACATTTATGTACTCCCTCAGAAATAAAAGTACTCACATCTTCCATTAGGAGGGAGGGACATGGTCCCTCTTCTAAACCTGATCTGGACCCCTAGCTCAACACACCACTGTGTAGGCATGCACAAGCAGTCAAAAGGCAGAACATGTTGTATAATGCATATATTGTGAAGCTCCCAAATCAATACATGTAAGTCACGTAAATACAACACATATTGCATTACAAATGCTATAGGTGTCACATTTGCGAGAGTTATAACTATTGGCATTGTAAATGACAAAGCTATTAATTTCGCTATTTTCAAAAACAAAACCTAAATACAAAATGTGTCATTTACAATACCAATAGCTCTAACTTTCCTAATACGAGACCTATTGCATTGCAAATGCTTGTTAAATGAGGAGGTGGTATTCACAAGTTTATTGAAGTAATTTAGGATTGTCCCCGCTGCCGAAATATGTTTAGGTACATGGTAGGGAGAGTGGTTGTGCTACCGGGGGATGACTGCCTTGTCTGTATGTGTGCACCCTTATTGATGTTTTGTTAGAGAATAAAGTTTATTCATGGAAAAATTTGTGAAATTGCAATGCTTGTTATTGAATGCAAATGTGGTCTTCACTAGTCTATTGGATTAAAAGGTTTGTCCCCGCTGCCGTAATGTGTTTAGGCTGATGAGTGGATATGGTAGATAGACTGGGTGTCCAAGGCCACTCAGAAGAGGCTATGTGTCCCGCGCGTGTAGCGCATCTTTGATATTAAAGGGTGTTATTTTCAAAAAAATGTAATAAAAATAAAATAACACTGCGGTTCTGAAGAGATGGAAAGGGCAGAGTTATGGGCTATGCTAACAACAGCGTATGTCAGGGGAGATACTAAAACCATTACCCAGTCTGGGCATGCTGCCACCATGGTAGTGGGGTGGGCATGAAGAACAAGTGTCTGAGGTCATATGTGCCCTTATCTGAGGATTGGAATCGTGAAATTCTCACACAGTGTGTGCTTGCCAACACTTGCTCATATTGTTGTTATAGTGGGTATATCTAGGTGAGTGTGCCCCACAGCTATTTGGAAAGAGAGACCTGTAAATGGTCATGTGGTTGGTAATCAGCGGTTGCTGAGGGAGTTCCATGGGATATTGCCGTTGAGTCCTACTATGTGAGTGGAAAGGCGGTAGATCCAGCGTTGTTCTTTCAGGAGAAGGATTATGTAACCTGTCAGGTTGTTGGTCCCGATTTGTTCGATTATTGTCCACCTCAGGTCATTGGGAGTATGTCCTCTTTGGATTAAGTGGTCTGTCATCCTAGTTGTGTTTTTCTTACAGCGTATATTGCTGCGGTGTTCTCCTATCCTTGTCTTGATTTTTCGACTCATCATCCCGACATATCAGAGATTGCATGGGCATTCTATAAGGTAAACCACATGCGTTGAATTGCAGTTGGTGTGCTTTCTCTGGTGCCAAGTTTTACCCCCTTCCAAGTCCAGTGTTTTCGTAGCTCTGGTGAGGGGGCAAACACAGCCATTTCCACATGGGTGATGTCCCACTATGCTAGGTAAGCCCCATGCATTTAGGACATTGCTTTCTGCTGAGGCCTTTGGTCTTTTGGGGCAGGTAGACACTAGCCGGTCTTTCAGGCTGCCGGCTCTTCTGTACGAGAAGAGGGGTTCATGATGCACCAGTTTCTGCGGATGATTTTTGCCACTTGGTTAGAGGCTTGGTTGTATGTGGCGATGCATGGGAGGGGGATGGTGTTGGTCTCTTGTGTGTGGTCCTCGAGTAAAGCTACTCTGTGCTGGTTCCATGCTCGTTTCCTTGTGGTTTAGATAATTCTGTCTGTGTATCCCCGTTTGCTGAGTTTACTAGCCAGTTCGGCAAACTGTGTCTGGTAGACCTGAGTATGACTGCAGTTTCTTCTTATATTGAGGAACTGGCCTTAGGGAAGGTTTTCTCTAAGCGATCGGGGTGAAAGCTCTCGAAATTAAGTAGGGAGTTCCTAGTCGTAGATTTGTAGAAGGTTTTGGTTTGTAGTGATCCCTCCTTAGCTTCAGTGGTGAGATCTAGGAACACCAAGCTGGTAGCACTAGCAGTGCTAGTGAATTTTAAGTATGGGTCCCGGTCGTTGAGCCAAGCCAGGAAAGTGGTTAAGGAGTCTTGTGTTCCTGTCCAGATCATAAGGATCTCGTCAATGTAACGATGCCAGAATTTGATGTTGAGACCAAAGAGGTTTGTCGTAGGTAGGATGAGTCTCATCTCGAAATGGTATACGTATAGACCTGCCACACTCGGGGCAAAAGTGCTGCCCATAGATGTTCTGTTAATTTTCAGGAAGAAATCGCCTTCAAAATCGAAATTGTTCTGTTTGAGGGCCAGAGTGGAGCACTGTATAATGAATTTCCAATTAGCTTCTACCTTAGCTACTTCTCATTGATATTGATTGAAGGAGAATTTTTTAGAACATATGATTTTCTGAAGCAGCTACTAAAAAAGAGGGAGAGACTGCGGCTTATGGCCAGAGCTGCCTACTTTGGAACTGGGGAACCAGGGTCGAGTCTTGGTGTAAGCTCAACACCCTGTGATTCTGGGAAAATCACTTAATCTTCATGACCCTATATATATATAAAACGAAGCATGAATTTGACCTTGTGTAATGTAACTGGTGCTCATGTAAGGCGCTCCAATATCTTTTTGTTTGTGTTCACCCTATATAATACGGCAAGAAAAATAAGCACAAAAAGCACAGAAGGCAAATCACTTGTACCTGGGTACAGCAAACAGAATATAAAGTTGTCCCATGTGCCAGCTAAACTTATAAAGCAGCACAATACCCATGCTTGTAAACATGTGTCAAAAAAGCAGCACAATACCCATTGTTTATCAATGCAACACAAACTACTTGCCCATTAAAATTGGTGCATCATCTGTAACATAGTAAATTTGTAAGAAATCCCACATGCATATAGGAAATTAGTGGGATAGCCTGCGCATGAAAATAAAAATTATAATTAATGAGAAAGCAATTGTTGCACATCTCACTGTAGCGAATGGAATGAACCACAGGCCTCCATCACAGCATTCATAATGTGACCCTGTCAGGGATGCTAAAAAAGTGGCCCATCTGCTCCGGACTGAGAAAAGTCTGCTAAATTGACTAGATGCATTGACAATAGACTCACAGCAGATGCATCCCCGTTGATGTCACATGCCGAGCAGCGCTGAATTGAGCCTGCACGAGAGGGCGAGATGAACAAGGCGACAGTGCCACCGACCTCGCCTGCTCTGGCTGGAGCTTGCCTGCCGGAGCCTCCCACAGCCAGTTGAACACAGGCCATGGAGTACAGGCAGAGGAGAGAGTACCAGAGATGCTAGGGCAGAGCGGGGCTCGCCCTTGAATGTAAGCGAGTGGCACGGCCAGATCCCTTCCTGCTAGCCTGCAGCTTCTAGGACACGCTCACTCCTCAGTTTCCGCCTCCGCTCCAATTCCACTCACCACTGGCTTGATTTCCCGGCCTGCCGTCAGCCAGCTGGTCAGCTGCGGAGGCCCACGCCACTGAGAGCCTGAGTCCTGGTAAGGGGCCCTGTGCACAATTGATGTGCTTTGTAGGTTTAGGGACGGTTCAGCGAACACAGCGAATGCTGCCAGCCACTCACTCAAGGCTCAAGGACAGAGCCTTTGAAGAAGGATTTAGTGCAATAAGGACAGGACACACCACACGCAATCTTTTTGGGAAATGGCGACCTCCAACTACAGCCCGCTAGTGATGAGCAGCGCACAGCAAGCTCTGCCGAAGCAGCGGTGTGACACGGCCGTGAGGTGAGAGGTATGACTGCAGTGCTAAATCTCCAGCTCCAGGTTTGAGCCAATCTGATCCCAGGTACCCCCTTGCTCCCCTGCATGGTCCTGCATATGCACCTGCCACCAGATATCGACCGGAACTAGCAATCCAAAAAACAAATCAATGTCGGACAGGGTGGTCATCACAATCGAAGACGCTGACTCGTTCAACTCCTTATAGTATGTCGTCAAATTCTTCCAAGGGTCGGGTAACTGAGTATTGAGGGTCAAAACCTCACTTCTTTTCCAAGGAGTATAAACTCATTGCTCCTGGAAACGGGCCTCCACTCTCTGCCTAATAACATTATTCCCGTCCCAGAGCTCCGGGATTTCAGGGTGATAAATGGGATGCACCTTGCTCATGGGGAACTGGGAAATAGCAATCGGGCTTCGTTGGACCAATCTACCTCGGTATCCAATCAGGGTAGCAATATTACTGAAAGCCTCATTGGGTGCCATTCCAGCTGCATACACTCTGTCTCGAATGTCATAAATAATTTGCGGGCCACTCCATTGAAACACTGCTCCCATAATCCAATCAGAGTGGCCGACATGTGGTTAAGGGCATGCTGCTGCACAAATGGCTCATAATCCTTCAGTACACTCCACTCATCTTCCACACTATAAATCGTGTTCCGGGCCAACTGAGGGGCCTGGTCAGCCACCATCTTCTTCTCCACATCACTCACATCAGATCGCATTAACACTTTCCCCAGTCTTTCTTTAGCCACCTCCCGGTCTCTGCCCATCCGACCCTTCGCCGGTGTCCCATTGAATGGCAAATGTGAGGGAGGAAGCTGAGTGTGGGTGCGCTCAGAGATGTCCCAGGGCTGGGGAATGGGGAAAGTAACAGCTGGGAGGTAGGGGTAGCGGAGAATAGGGAAGAACCAGGGGCAACGGATCCATCATGTTGGCCTGTTTTTCCGGCAACCGCTGCCGGTGTGGATGGGGAGGAAAACAAAACTGCTCCATCCGGAGCGACTGAATCAGGGGCAGGGAAAGAGGAGGAGGCAGGATGGGGCAGGTGGTGCTGCCGCATATACACCTTGTGGGGTGTACGGAGGTGGTGGCTGTACATCTAACAAATCCTCCACAAACGGGTCACCGTCCTCACAAGTCACATAAGACTTATCACATTGCAACCTGAACCTTCGATCAGCAAATTCAATGCCCATCTCTACCTTCTCTCTCTCATATGCTATAGCCTTTTGCGTGACTGTCTGCATCTTCCCTCTTCTTACCTCTTCCTCCCCTCTAATCCGCCTTTGCTTACTTTCTTTCTGCCAAATCTGGAGATTATCAAACATCGACTGTCGACTTCTTTTCGCAAACAATTTGTCCTGCAGGAAGTTCAATTTCTGTTCATCAAAAGAGCCCGTCAAAGGCCACTGCAGCTCGGCATTGTCCCTCATATACTTGTGCCATATTGTACTAAACATATTAGGGCCAAGGCCGTGCTTAATGAATATGTCAAGCTTAAGAGTGCCATCTGGAGGCACAGGCTATCTCTCCTCTAGACGAGAATTAGCAGAACAACACCGGCACAAAACACAGCAAAATGTACTAAGGCACTGCATTTTCCTTCTGCAAGCAGACTCGTCGAGACAAATTCTCTTTTCCTATTCAGCAAATCACCTAGTCCTTCCCCTCCCTACAACGGTAAAAGGGAACAAAGAACAACCGGTCCACCGACTGCCCCAATTCTTCGAATCAGACTCGGAAACCCAATTCCAAACACCAACCAAACTCCAGGCTTTTTTTCATAGAGCAACGAAACAAATTACCAAGTTGCCTGGCAGGGCGCCGAAAGACACCCTGTATTCCCTAAACAGTCCGCAGACCCACCAAATTCACAAATAGACTAAGAATGGCCTCTTGACCATATTCTAATTACTCCAGACGCACCATATTTTGCAAGACAAACTCGACTGGTGCACACAGGTTGAACAACGTTATTCTCCGGATCAAACGGTACGCTCACAGGGTTTCGCCTTTCAGGACTTCAGTCAGGGTGACCACTGGACGAGGAACCGCCCAATCAGACAGGCGGGGCAGCTGCGAGAACTAAGCTCATTCATGTGGGGACCCCGATACGCCTATCCAACCAAACGCACCCCTCGCCCTCCACACCCGGTTACGGGTGAGGATGGGACACCCAAATGATTGAGTCCCTGTTCGGGTGCCAAATGATGGAGATGACCCGAAAAATGGGTCATTCAGGTCACTCAGGACCACCTCTATGCCTTCCCAAATAATGAAGAGTCGGTCAGACAGAGGAGAATACATACCCCAGTTTAATGGAGCCCAATCTGACCTGTCTCCTGGGAGGACAGCAGAGGGACTGGCCCCCTCCAACTCGGGAATAACATTTATCCCAAACCTTCACCTTCAAGGGCCTGCCCAGTCTGGAAAATTCCAGTTCAGTTCAGGATGAACAAAGGAGGCCCAGAAGGATGAGTCATGTTACAGAGCCGGGTACAGGTTATCTTGACCCCAAGGCTGCTCGGCTGAGGCCTACAATTCTAAGATATGGGAACGAGCATATCCAACGGCAAAGGTATGCAAAACAGATAATACATTCACAAGGGCAGCAAGATTTTAGACTTGGGAACAGAGGGTGGGGGAGACTCAGGAGCAGCAGCTCCGCTGAGGCAAGCACCATGAGACAGAAAACTCGATCTTCAGTCATAGTGCAGTATGGCACAAATAAAAATGGCGCCATCAATGCTAACACAAGAAAGTACACAGCTTATAATTGCAAGGGAGGAGCATTTTGGGCCTAATCAACACAAAAATGCAATTTGAAATCTAACAGGTTCTGATGCAGTTTGTCTCTCTCTCTGTGCTCCCCGCCTCCATGAAGTGACGCACTAGCCACCACTTCAACTAAGGAGTAATCAAAAGAACTAAGTGCCAACACTTGGCCACCTAGTTCTTTCAGTACTAACCGACAGGGGGTTAAGCCTTCCCCCAATGACATACCTCAGCCTTTTAACTATTCCCCCAGCGTCAAAAAGTGCTTTCAATAAGTCACACAGCCCTTCATAAGTCTTCATACAGGGGCGGTTCCTCCGCTATAGCAGAGGAGCGTCGCCCTACTGCTTTCTCGCAGTTCAAGAAGCAAAACATAAAATGGTAATAACTTTAGTTATTACCATTTTATGTTTGTGTTGCAGGTGGATGGGCGGGTTGGCGCTGCTGCTCTGCGAGAAGGGCAGGGAAGGAGTGGTGTGTCCACTCCTGAATGTGCAATGACTGTTTGGCCAGCCCTCTCAGGCCACCCAAACCAGTCATGCACACTCTGCCCTTCTCCATTCAGGCTGCCATGCCCACCCCATAAGCACCTGGATGGGCACCGTCAAGACGCTGCTTGCAGTGTTCTGATTGGCTTAGGGGAGGGAGCCTGGCTGCCTGCTTCCTGTTCCTGTTCCTGTCAGAAGCAGGAGAGCAGGAGCAGAGAAGACGCTGGACCCGGTCTCAAGGTAAGTTTAATTATTTTTTTTTAATTAAATCCCTCTCCTCCCCCACGCGACCTCCCCGTGACCACCCTTCCCCACGTGTCACCCTGCGACCGTCCCCCCACCCGCGAGCCATGCCCACCGCGACTGCTTCATAGCAAGCTAACTGCAGCCACAGAAACCTTGAAGTTGGCATCGCCCACCGGAAATCACAAGCCTCCCAGGTATGTGCAGCAGGAGGAGCGCAGGAACTAAAATACCAGTAAAATGCAAACAAGGAAACCCTCAACTCGGTCAAAGTCAGCAACTGAGGGGAAAGCTTTTCTCCCACTAACAACCACCCAGAGCACCCGCAGCACAGAGGAGCCTCAGCAACTCAATAAGGGTCGCATCACCTCTAGTCAGGCAAGCCCAGCCCTCCTAACTTCTACTAATGCCACGGCAACCGGCCTAATCACACAGTACTTCCAAACCTCCTATGCTCAAGGCATCACAAGCGCCTCAAGCCCCCCAAGCAATATAGGTGGCAGGGATGCAGCGACACTAAACAATAGTCTAATCAACCCTCCTGCACTGAACGGTCAATGAACTCCAGCAGAGAAGCGCAGGTCTCAATCTAGCCCAAAGTTGTGCGGGGACTTGGAGAGCACCAATCACCCCTTTTTTGCAGTCCCCCAATACACACAACTACTTTTTTGAACTAGAACCTACAGGCCAAGAACATACAGCACCTGATAAGGTGCACAACCTTGATGGCCCAGCGAAATTCGTCAAAATCATTGCCGCACAAATTCATCCGTCCGGCAGGGCTGCACTCCAGGCTACTTCACCTGACCTAATTGCTCCAGAAACAACAACGAACTGTGCAACAGATTTCAACCTGCACCTGGGCTACCTTTCAGCATCCTTCTATCACAACCTAGAGTAAAAAATGGAAAGAACTCGAGGGGGCATGGTTTGGACCCCGGAGAAAATGGCGACGTAGGTCTTTTCCTCCTCCCGTGGCGTCAGCTAAACTAGTTTTTTCAGCTATTAGAACCGGTGCATTCTCGATGCTGGCACCAAACCCTACAATCGTAAGGTGAGGGGCAGCAATTGCCTGACTTTGGTGGCGCTTCAGCGGCTCTGGTGGCGGACACGCGATCAAACACACTCCGATGCCCGACCGGGTCTCGGTCCCGGGATCGGCAACAAGAGAGGACCCCGGATCCTTCGCGGATGCAGTCGCGGCGGGGCCGCACATAATCGAGAGAACGACTGTGATCCTTGCTGTCCCCTGTGCATTCCGACAGTGAGTAAGCCTGAAAACGCTGTCGATGATGATTCACGATCGCGTCACAATCGAGCAACCGTTTGCGCACATTATGTAAAATGACGGATGCGCCTAAGGTTTGAAATGGCTGCTGAGTACCTTCTGTGCCGCAACAACCGTCGCTATGCATGCCTGCTCACTGCGCAACCTTACATGAGTGGTTGCTACCCAGGTCCCCTCCTTACAGCAGGTGTGAGTGGATTTTTGGCCCTTTGAATGGAGGAGCGCTCTGAAATGACAAAATGCCAGGCGCCCTCGATGTCTGTGTAGCGAGCACTGCAACGCATGGAAGGAGTTAATGGCGGCTGACCCTGCTGCTTAAAAACGCGCGTAGGAGGCATACTAGGGAGCGCTAGAAGATACTGATGGCGCATTCGGCGTCAGGAAGCATATGAAGGCGGTACATTGAAAGGCACACTGAAAGGCTTGAAGTGGCTTGCAGGTGACTTACTGACAGCTCTGTATATGTATGGCAGCTCATGTGCACAGCGAATAGAAAGGGTACAGACCTGCTTGTGGATTCATGGCTCATAATGAGGTGATGTTAGCAACTGACATGAAATGAGTGATGTTAGCAACTGACACTGCATTAAGACAGGAGCAACCACACAAATCACACAAACAGTGTTACCTTCTGCATTCCTTCCTTGAGGGGACTCAAGCCTGACCACATCCTGTAAAGGCGCCTTAATCTGCTCCAATGTGAAGGTTCGAGTATCAGCTCAACTAATGGTACATCTTAGATTTTCATGTTGTACTTCTTGCCACCTTGGTCATCCTTTGGCCTTACATAACTCGCATGCCACATATTATGAGACCATATGAGTCCATATGAGACCACATCAAGGCTCTAAAGCCGATGATCATACCACTACACGCCTGTGACCCTTGTTAGTACTACGAGGCCGGACCAAGCGGAATTGCTGTACTGCTGAAGAGTCTGTACAGTGGCTGTAAAATGACTGTATGTAAACTGCGTTATATCACGACACATTGTTCTGTTTGTTGATCTCAAGCTCACACTGCTACTGTGTCCTCAGGTAGACAACCATCCATGGCTGCCTGTCTCCGGCAATTTTATTAAGTCACAGTCAAAGTGGTAGGGGTAAACTTTGTGGCGTTACTGTGCCCTGTCTGGTGATCCAAACACTGTCATGTGTGATAAATAGTATAAATACCCGGATCCTCTACCAAGATCATCATGAGTGAGAAAGAAGCAAAAAACCTCAGGAGGCGCAAGGCAGATCCACCTGCTCCTGTATCACCGATCAAGGGAAGGAAGGACATCGACGACACAATGGACACAATACTAAGCAAACTGGAGGAGGTACATGACTTGGCGAAATCCACAAAAGAAGAAATCACAGCTATCAGGCAAGATATTAGAGACACCAATTCCAGACTAACCGAGCCAGAGACAAGGATAAGTCGACTGGAAGACTCTGAGACAAAAGCCTTCAAATCCCTCAAGAACTTATCTTTAGCTTCAGACTCCATGTCAAGGAGGCTGTCTGAGCTTGAAGACAGCAATCGAAGGGGGAACCTATGCATCTTTGGCATACTGGAAGGCTCAGAGGAAGCCTTCAGCTCATGTATATCCTTCTAGGAGTCATGGTTCTCGCAAGCAACTAACCTAACCTTTCACCAACCGCTGGAATTCGACAGAGCGCACAGAATTCCCGGTAGAGTCACTCTGACCCAAAAAGGCCCTAGGCCGATTGTATGCAAGCCCCTACGATATCAGCACGTTGAACAGATCTTATCTTTTATGCGTAAAAACCACCATATCTTATGGCAATCCAGCAAGATCTTCATATCTCAAGATTACAGCAAGGAAACAGTTGATACAAGAAAGGGCTTTCTTGCCCTCCGTCCAAGGCTCCGCCAATTTGGGTTTGTGCGACTGGCAAGGTTCCGCGTGACTATCCACGGCCCTCCTCAGGTTTTCATGGACCCTAAGAAGCTCAGACGATTCCTTGATGGTCCGGATGATAACCATATGGACACGACGCGAGCAAGCCGGGCAGACGAGGCTGAAATGCCAGAAACCGGTCCCCGGTAGCTTGTCTCCTTTCTGGTGAAGAATTGGCTTGGTAGTTTGGTCTGCCCTGTTCCCATGATGCACTGGGCCAGGGACAGACTAATTTGCATATAGCCAGGTTCTGAGCTGGGATGGGGCAGTGAGCTAAATAACGGTGATGGATCAAGCCCTGATCTTTGGACTGGGTAAGAGTGGTCTGCTTAATTCAGACACTCTGTTCATCACCACCCCCTTTTCTGAATCGTTTTTGGCCACTATAGGTGTGGCAGGGTTTACTCAGACATGAGTTCCTTGCTCACTGCTCCATCAGGATTCAAGCAAGCCGGGCCGACGAGGCTGAAATGCCAGAAACCGGTCCCCGGTAGCTTGTCTCCTTTCTGGTGAAGAATTGGCTTGGTAGTTTGGTCTGCCCTGTTCCCATGATGCACTGGGCCAGGGACAGACTAATTTGCATATAGCCAGGTTCTGAGCTGGGATGGGGCAGTGAGCTAAATAACGGTGATGGATCAAGCCCTGATCTTTGGACTGGGTAAGAGTGGTCTGCTTAATTCAGACACTCTGTTCATCACCACCCCCTTTTCTGAATCATTTTTGGCCACTATAGGTGTGGCAGGGTTTACTCAGACATGAGTCCCTTGCTCACTGCTGCATCAGGATTCAAGCAAGCCGGGCCGACGAGGCTGAAATGCCAGAAACCGGTCCCCGGTAGCTTGTCTCCTTTCTGGTGAAGAATTGGCTTGGTAGTTTGGTCTGCCCTGTTCCCATGATGCACTGGGCCAGGGACAGACTAATTTGCATATAGCCAGGTTCTGAGCTGGGATGGGGCAGTGAGCTAAATAACGGTGATGGATCAAGCCCTGATCTTTGGACTGGGTAAGAGTGGTCTGCTTAATTCAGACACTCTGTTCATCACCACCCCCTTTTATGAATCGTTTTTGGCACTATAGGTGTGGCAGGGTTTACTCAGACATGAGTCCCTTGCTCACTGCTCCATCAGGATTCAAGCAAGCCGGGCCGACGAGGCTGAAATGCCAGAAACCGGTCCCCGGTAGCTTGTCTCCTTTCTGGTGAAGAATTGGCTTGGTAGTTTGGTCTGCCCTGTTCCCATGATGCACTGGGCCAGGGACAGACTAATTTGCATATAGCCAGGTTCTGAGCTGGGATGGGGCAGTGAGCTAAATAACGGTGATGGATCAAGCCCTGATCTTTGGACTGGGTAAGAGTGGTCTGCTTAATTCAGACACTCTGTTCATCACCACCCCCTTTTCTGAATCGTTTTTGGCCACTATAGGTGTGGCACGGTTTACTCAGACATGAGTCCCTTGCTCACTGCTCCATCAGGATTCAAGCAAGCCGGGCCGACGAGGCTGAAATGCGAGAAACCGGTCCCCGGTAGCTTGTCTCCTTTCTGGTAAAGAATTGGCTTGGTAGTTTGGTCTGCCCTGTTCCTATGATGCACTGGGCCAGGGACAGACTAATTTGCATATAGCCAGGTTCTGAGCTGGGATGGGGCAGTGAGCTAAATAACGGTGATGGATCAAGCCCTGATCTTTGGACTGGGTAAGAGTGGTCTGCTTAATTCTGACACTCTGTTCATCACCACCCCCTTTTCTGAATCGCATATGGACACGACGGCGTCTGGCGCTTCAGCAATTGCCACATGAGTATCCTTTCATTTGCATTTGTTCCACTCTCTGGTCAATGCTCTTTTAATAAGGCTCAATTCTGTTCATTATGGCTGACTTACAGATAGATGTTCTACGTGGCGGACTCACTACCACGTTTTGTTGTTAACTTGATGAGGTCGACCGCTATATCATCGTTTACTGTATCTACGCAGGCACTGTTCCCTTTTTAAGCTTGTAGTCTCGCTATTCCAGGAAATTTCGTGGATGTTAAGAATATGTTAAGAGTATATCCTCTGTTTTTGATAAACTCACCACAATGAGAGGTGATGTACTAAGAAGTTACCTTACCCCTCCTATGTCATACTCTTATCCTGGCTAGGTTATTCTACCTTGTTGCTACAGTTCTCTATGCACCTACTGATTTGAATGTTGATCCAGTTACATATTCCATGATGGTCTTGTTCTTTGCCATGGGAGGGAAGCTGTTTTCCCTCGTCACCATGCCTACTGTATTTGTTCGGGGTGGGAAGGGAGGGAATGGGTTGGGGGTGGGTCAGGGGGCGAGGGGCTGTGGGGCTTTCATTTGTTTTTGTTGTTGTTGTTCTTACCTTTTGCTTTTTCAGGTCCGTCTATTGTTACTCTCACTGCTCAATCACTGTTATATATTGCTCTGTGAACATCATTTGCCTCAGGTCCAATGGTTGCCCTGACCCTCACTTGTCTTCCAAGTCCTCTAAACATACTATACATACTATATACACACCTGGCTGTTCCACCGGTTCAGGCCTTCTGTTTTCGGCAGTCCACGGGGCTTAAAGGGGCAGTTGATCTTATTGAGCCTTCTGCTCTATGTCCACAAACCTATCTTCCACAAGTCACAAGTTTACTGGGGCTGATGCTTCATGGTTGTTCTGTTATCCGACTGGAAGCGTATTATTGTGAATGTCATTCTGTGCAGACTCGTTAACCTGACCTGGTTTGATCTTTCAATGTATCTCTATGGCACACACTACAGTTAGCACACCCCTAGGCACCACCAGGGTGGACAACCTAAAAATAATCTCACTCAATGTCAAGGGTCTTAATCAATCAATTAAGTGGCAGAAGATCCTAGACTATCTCCGAAGACAAAGAGGAGATATTGTCCTGTTACAGGAAACTAAGATTGATACTAGACAATTCAACACAATTAGAAATAAATTCTATAACAAGGTGGTGGGATCTGAAGCGATTGGCAAGAAAAATGGCGTCCTGACACTGATAGCAAAAAAATCAAACGTTGAACTGGTATCTTTCACGGCTGACACTAATGGGAGGTGGAAAGTGTAAAGATCATGGCATAATATTAACAAGACATGTGGGAGGTGGGTACAAAAAGGAACCACAAAGGCAAACAATTATAAAAAAACTTTGTTTCATTTAATAGATATACAAATATTCATATTAAAAACAAACACTAAATAAGCATAGATTCAGACAAAAAGTACAAGAAAACAAATTATACAATTTCCATACAATACAGTCAATAAAAAATTATAAAACAGTGGCAATCAATATTTTTCGACGCGCGTTTCGGCGTTTGCAAGAGACGCCTTCTTCAGGAGCCACAAATTCTGTCTGAAAAACATAGTTTTTTTCAAAATTAATAAAAACAAATCAGTGAAATTTTTATTCAAAAATTACATATCAATTATAACAATTCAGTAAACAGTTAATATAACCAATTCTAAACAGGTCCCTTAATGACACTCCCTCTCTACTTGTTATAGCAATTTAGATAGTGCTAAACAAGGTGCAAAACTAATATTCCTACATTTGAGCAGTTGTAATTAAGTAGAAATTATATCTACAGGGCAAAAAAGTAATATAAACTGTAAAATGACTTATTTTCTCAAGTATAGAGAATTGCTGATTGAGATTCAGTGTAATCATTAATAGCAAGAACTGGGGGTGTACCTACTCTAGTGGTCTCTACCCAACCTCTGAAAATGACACAATCTATTTAGATGGTTAGATATGCATTCAGAGTATAATTAACTACGGTCATATATGGCGGAAAAGGTACACTTAATGTAACTGTTATTACCTGATGTCTCCAATCAACACATGTACTTTTGAATGTAAAGATGTGTTTCAGGTAACACGAAAGGCCAACTCTAGAATATAAGACCCTTAAAAAGTGGGTATTTGAAGGTGCATAGTAAATTGTAGCATCCTATATCCACACTATTCAGACCTTACGTTACTGGGATATGGGGCTAACTAGTAGTTAAAATCTATACTGTTTATTGCCAAGGTCTCTAAACTCCGGTCCACTTACCTAGTATTAGTTCTTAAGAAAATTGATGTTACTGGGACCACGCTTTCTTTATCTTTCTCTGTCCCTCGATTGTGGTCATTCATAAGATAATACAGAAGGGGGAAGGAGAAGCAAATTATCAGTTGTACTACCGAGTATGTTCCTATTAATGCACATAAGAGATACATATCGTGTCAATTAATCTAAAAAAGACTTACGGGTAGTAAAGGTAGTTGTGCCCCAAGATCGCAAACCAATTATTCGATGCTAGCCAGTCAAGTTCGTTCATGTAAACGGTATCTGGTGTATATTTCAACTGATCACTTCACTTGTTTATTAGTTTCATGTTACAGTTCCTAAGTGAAAGCGCATGATTCACAATATATGAAGAAGGGATACTCAGCGTGTATAAAATAGCTATTGTAGTTAAAGAATATATGGCAAGAGTCATTGAGCTATGCTTACCGTTAAAAAGTTTTGTAGGCTGCTTGCAATCAAGCTCCAACAACTAGCTCAATAGTTGCTGTGTCCCTACATATAGCTTCCATATAACTTCCATTCACATGAAATGGATCTAAATATTGAAAACAGGGTACGAAACAGTCAAAAACGGGGAACGTCTCGTTAGCTAGAAAGATCTAAGTGGTCTGAAGGAACTCTCCAATAACAAAATATCCTTACCAATGGGAAAACAAAATGCTGCTTTTCATGCGTTCGGGCGCTACAAATGATGGTTGCTGGCGTCCCGTAACCGTGTTAGTTAAAGTGTCCCTTCATAAAAACCTCTATTTACACGAAGTGGTGCTAGATACAAAGAACAAAGTGCGTAACAGTCAGCAACCGGGACTAGAGAGATGTAAATGCTCTAATGGGAGGTGGGTCACAACTAAGTTGCTTAAAGATAACACAGAGTTTTATGTCACAAATGTTTATGCCCCTAACTCCAGCGATTTGAGTTTCTGGAACGACCGTACTAAGCAGATTGAAAATATCCCTAACTCGGCTGTGCATGTCATGGCAGAAGATTTTAATCTACCTCTTGATCCGACTCTCGATAGGGACTCCAGGTGCACTTTTCGCTGTAATAAATATCACAAAGCCTTTACTAACCTTTGTGCTCGCTTTAACTAAGTGGACTTGTGGCGATTGCAAAACCCTACGAGGAGAGAATATACATTCTACTCACCTCCTCACGATTCGTATACTCGCATTGATTATCTCCTCATTACAAACAATGGCATCTCTAGAATAGAAGAGACCACAATAGAACCTAGGGTTATATCTGACCACTCGTGTATTTCATTATCCATCTCCAAAGTGAAACCGTCCACCCGTCAGTCCATATGGAGGCTAAATGATGAGGTATTGGATAAGGAGCAACATCGGTTAGCCATACGGACCGCCATCCAAACCTACCTAGAACACAATAAGAGAGGAGACACTTCAGACCTAACTCGCTAGGAAGCTTTGAAGAGTACTATCAGGGGGATAATTATCAAAATTAGATCAGCTGTAAATAAAGAACAAAATAGGGCCCTTGAAGACTTAGAAAAAGAGATCTCAGATCTAGAAAGCAAACACCTGTTAGATCGAGACGATGCAACACTGAATAAGTTGGCCAATAGGAAATATGAATACAATAAAATAATAAGCAAAAGAGCGGGGGTATGGTTAAATAGGCGGAAGAGGTTCAAGCTCTGCGAATCAAACAAGGCGGGTAAGACCCTAGCTGCATACTTAAAATTTAAAGTGCAGAAAAATACGATAAACAGCATAAAAGACCAAACTGGAGTGACTCACTCAGACCCTGATAAGATTGCGGAAATATTTTAAGACTTTTACAATAACTTATATGCCAAGAACGAACAGGTAGAAGAAGCTAAAATCCAAGAATATCTCGAGGAATGCGACCTACCGTCCCTCTCCCATAAAGAACAACTAGACCTTAATATCCCAATTACGGTCTTGGAAATAGAGAAAGCTATCAAATCATTAAATTGGGGAAGGCCCCGGGGCCAGATGGGTTCAGTGCGGGATTTTATAAATGCTTCCCCTCTCTCTTATCTTAGCCACTTTTACATCTATTCCAGGAACTCAATGACACAGGTGAATTAAGGGGTACACTATCTGAAGCCATCATTACTGTGTTGCCTAAGGAGGGGAAGGATCCAACACTCCCTAAAAATTATAGGCCTATCTCCCTGATCAACTTAGACTGTAAGCTCTTTGCTATGATCTTGGCCAATCACCTTCAAAAGGTTCTACCCAAACTTATCCATCCCTCACAGGTAGGCTTCTTAAAAAACAGACTCTCCAGTACCAGAATATTAGCTCATGTGCTAGAGAAGGCGAAACTTGTTAACACCCCCACAGCAGCGATAACACTTGTTGCCGAGAAGGCTTTTGACAAAGTTGACTGGACGTACCTGGAGGCAGTGCTAAATAAGTTTAACCTAGGAAAGAACTTTACGAAAATGGTAATGTCCCTCTATTTCTGTCCTTCGGCTAGAGTCAGGGCGGGAGTTTCTTTCTCCTCATACTTCCGACTACAACAAGGAACTAGACAGGGGTTCCCCCTCTCCCCCTCATTATTTTTACTCGCAATCGAACCATTTCTACATCACATAAGAAATAATGATGATATTTCGGGAATCCATTTTAAGGACTGTACGATAAAACTAACTGCCTACGCGGACGACGTATTAGTTGTCACAGAGAATGCCGAGGAGGCTATATCTGCCCTCATGTCCACTATTGAAAACTTTTCGCGTGTATCAGGGTACAAATTAAACAAGGACAAAACTGAAGTAAAACTTCTAAATAATCTGGGCAATAAAGAAGTGCTGGGTAATTCTGGCCTAACTTGGCAACCAAATTGCTTCAAATACCTGGGGTTAGATTTCTACAAGGATTTAATCTCTAGATTACACATCAATGAAAATCTGATAATCAAACAAATCTCCTAATTGCTAGACGGGTGGTCACATAAATACCTCTCATGGTGGGGCAGAGCCGAAACTTTGAAAATGATGGTGACTCCTCTAGTGAATTACCTGGCAAGCATGCTGCTGATGACTTTCTCCGGTGACTTTTTGAATTAGGTCGATAAGCTCTTTGGTACTTTCCTCTGGCAGGGGAAGAAGCCCAGAATATAATTGACGAAGCTGCAGCTATCTAAAGAAAAAAGCGGTCTGGGTCTCCCCAGCTTCAGGAATTACCAGACAGCGTTCCTATGTAAACAAGGTGCGAACTGGCTGACTGCGACTCTGGCCCCGTTATGGCTTGATATAGAGAAATCACTCATTGACAATATACCCCTTCCTGCTCTACTCAGTATGGATCTCTCCCACCTACCTCACTCCAAATACATTCTTCTCAATACTAGGTGTGCCCTGTTAAGGCTAGACAGACACACAAATTTAACTTAACGATCAGAGCATCTACTCTGGTGTCTCTGTGGCGGAATCCCTCCCTTAAATATGAAGGAAAATTTCTTCACTGGAAATCCTGGTCTAGGAAAGGCATCAACTTAGTAAGAGATCTCTATGATGGGCCACATCCTCTGCCGTGCTCGTCACTCCAGACCCTACACAACTTAACGGCCATGGATTTTTATGACTTCCTGAAACTGAAAGCCCTCCTCTCGCACGCTCCTTTAAGCCCTATACCCTTGGCTCATGACTCAGGTACCGCGTATTCTGGAAGCTGGTCATTTTGTTTCTAAAACATATAAACTCCTCCTCCCACTCCCAAGGAAATTGCACAAACAAAATGAACTTAAATGGGGAACGGAGCCTAACTCTACAGGTCTGACGTTTGACTGGGACAAAACCTATAGCACGGCCTTCTCGAATAAAATCTCCCCAATCCTCTCCCAAACTAAGTACATGTTACTAAACAGAACGTACTGGACCCCGGAAAGGCTTTTCAAACTTCACCTGAGAAAAAACCCTACTTGTTGGAACTGTAACTCAACTACTGGGCATCTTGCTCATATGCTTTTTAATTGTCCCTCCTTGCAGTTATATTGGGGGAAAATCTATGATTGTATAGCACATATTTTTAATATCAATCCTGCTAGGGAATTCTCATACGTCATACTAGGCTTTCTTGACCCGAATATGACCGTCAGCTGCTCGACCTCTTGCTCACCCTGGCCTGCAAAGTCATATTATGTAAATGGAAGAGCACCACAGAAGTGTCCTTTAAAATTTGGCGAGAGTGGTTGTCCTTCTTAAGAGGAGCTGATAACCCGGCGTTGCACTCCTCCCCTTGGCACATATCCCATAAGAAACTTTGGATATCCCTAGACGCCTCATCATTCTAATTCGATCCCCCTTGATCTTCTACTCTCTTAGTGTAGTATGTATATCCACGGGGAGATCATGTCACGCACAATGTTTTGTGACGGAATGGAATAATGTGTACTAGTTTGAAACAATTGGTAATAATCGTTTCCATATATTGCCACTTCTACATTGCTACTAATGATGTTGAATCTAACTGTATCTCCAGGTGCTTGAATATGGACATCTTGTATGTAACAATCATTCTATGTGTAACAATCGATTGATCTGTATTTAATTAAGCCGGATCTATTTTGTTTGTTTCTTTTCTTTTATATAATATGATTATCTTTTTCTTTTTATATTATGTGACTATATATTATCCTGCTATAGTTTATTTTATTTTCTCAGCCAGCTCGTGTGAATTTACTTCATGTACATGTTACTCTTTTGTGTATTCCTTTGCATATATTCTTTTTCAATAAAAATTATTTGAATTAAAAAAAAAAATGGAAAGAAATCTAGAGCTCATGCGAAAACTGTTCAGAGCAACGGACACAAGACACTCGTTCCCCGACACCCACGACCCCAACGAAACGGCAAACCTGCAAAAGTCCTCCATTTGTGCTTCATAAAATGGCATGGCCAGAATACTGCACATGGAATTACAACTAGAGCTCTTACAGAGGATTGCATATTGCCTCGCAGAATTGAGTGCCAAGATGCAGGGCTGGCTCTAGGATATTGTGACCTGTGCCACCCCATGGGGTGCTGACTTTGGGAGGCGTCGTGTTTTAAGTATATTAGCACCTGCTGTCACGTTTATTTCCTCCAGCAATTTTAAGGAATCAACAAAAATGCCAAGATAACTCGTGTGAAATAATTAACCTCCTGGAGAGAGATGGGAGTTTTGTCTCGTGGCATTTTTGAGTCATCTATAGTAGCGCAGGTAGCATTAGTGTGCCTCAGTGCTTAATTTGTAAAATATTAAGTGCAGGTGCTCAAATTATTTTGGGAGGCCCCACCCACTTCCTATGGCCCCACCCACTTCCTCCACTGGCTCCACCCACTTACTCTATCGCTTGACCCAGATCCTCAACTGGCACTGGTGAAAGGCAGATGTAATAGTGTGAAATAATCTATCCTGCAACCCTATGTAGGTGGTGTTACCCACAGAACTGAAGGTGGGATAGTGTTGCGGGTGCGCCACTACTTTAATAATAGGGTTAATATTAAGTGGTTTTGATAGGCACCCTAGAAAAACGTGGATAAAAGAACTCCTGCTTTGACTGAGGCGCAGTGTGCTGTGAGGGAGGGAGGGCTGCGTGAGTTGCTTTCAGCGCTGGAAAGGCAGACAATCCAGTTGCTCAGCCCCTCTGTACATGCTCAAACACTGTGACACATACTAGGGGTAGTTAGATAACACTTGGAACCCTCTCTGCCTTGGACGCTGTTGCTGCTTACTGCAGAGCCTTTTGTTTTAATCACTTTCAACCCACTTCTTGCGGTACCCGCTCCGCGGGTCCCGCTGCGAGGAAGGCGGACTCACAGCCTTAACGAGGGAGAGAGAGAGAAGCAGGGCTGCGAGCTGTTGCTGGCGCAGGACTACCTGTCCCAGGAGCGCCAGCAACCATCCCAAATTGAGACCAGCTGGGGCGCTCTCCCTGCCGGCTCCTCCCTCGCACTAGCTGTGCTGAAAAGCCTTTCACCCTCAACTCACCGGTGGATTCCTCTCTGCCTTGGACGCTGTTGCTGCTTACTGCAGAGCCTTTTGTTTTAATCACTTTCAACCCACTTCTTGCGGTACCCGCTCCGCGGGTCCCGCTGCGAGGAAGGCGGACTCACAGCCTTAACGAGGGAGAGAGAGAGAAGCAGGGCTGCGAGCTGTTGCTGGCGCAGGACTACCTGTCCCAGGAGCGCCAGCAACCATCCCAAATTGAGACCAGCTGGGGCGCTCTCCCTGCCGGCTCCTCCCTCGCACTAGCTGTGCTGAAAAGCCTTTCACCCTCAACTCACCGGTGGATTCCTCTCTGCCTTGGACGCTGTTGCTGCTTACTGCAGAGCCTTTTGTTTTAATCACTTTCAACCCACTTCTTGCGGTACCCGCTCCGCGGGTCCCGCTGCGAGGAAGGCGGACTCACAGCCTTAACGAGGGAGAGAGAGAGAAGCAGGGCTGCGAGCTGTTGCTGGCGCAGGACTACCTGTCCCAGGAGCGCCAGCAACCATCCCAAATTGAGACCAGCTGGGGCGCTCTCCCTGCCGGCTCCTCCCCCCTTAGCTCTAATAGCCTAATAGCAGTCGAAGGGTCCCGCTGCGCGGGAGCACGCGGGAGGGCGCTGGGAGAAGCCCGGGACAAGGGCGGGACCGACTGCGACCGACAGAGACTGATAGAGGCTGGGCTGGGCCACATCCCTTTTATCTCTTATTTAGGTAAACTCTGGTAATATTTACTGTCCTCATTGACTAATATTTTATTATTGTTATTTATTGGATTTTATTGTGACCCACATTTGTCCACTCCCCTCTCACATAAGATGACTACTAAGAAACTACGATCCGGGCGAGTGGTAGTCGGTAGAGCCTGTTCTAAAACCAAATCTAATCCTTTGCGAAATAGAAATGGGCCAGCTCTACAAGTCAAAAGTACATGCCAGTTATATTCTCTATGGGATAAGGGTAAAGACAAAGTGGATCGAGAAGAAGTCATTACTGAAAATACTATTATTAGTACTAAAGATCAGGTACAAGACTCCTATATTAATAAGAGAGATAGTATTTCGCCAGGTGTTATAGCCCCATTTCGCCCTGAGGTGTTAACCTATAAGAATCAAGAACAAGATATAGTTCTCCCTCCAGAAACCCAAAATTCGATAACTAAAGTGGTAGAGCAAGGTTCCCCAGTAATAGCAATAGCTCATAATCTTTCCCCCCTCTTAAATAATGATTTAAATATATGTCCTGGTTCGTCAACCCCGTTGCATATTCCCCCAGAGGACTACACTCTACCTGATATTAATCTTGAGTCTCAGAAAGTTTTAATTCAGAATCTTACCACACGACAGGATACTATGGCTACTCCTGTGTTGCATCTTTATAGCAGCACACCCTCTCATAATTCTGACTTTTCTACCCCAGAAATGAATCTATTTGTTAGTTCCTCTCATGACCAAAATCAAGATAATGATCGACAAAATTTATACGCACGAGAAAATAACGTAATCTCCGATTCTTTAACTGCCCTAGAGCGACTAATTTCTTCTATTTTAACGCTTTTGGAAAAATTAGTAAATGGATCAGAAAATGTCTTTGATACAGTAACCCTGAACCTAAAGGCGCTTTTGAGTAATCATACAGGACTGGCAGATATCATCTATCCAAAAATAATAAATTCCCCTAAAAATTTAGGTGAGGAACAACAACAAGAAATAAGGGATAAAATAATTACTGATCTGCCTACCATGTCTGATCCTCTGGGTAAGACTAATACGGACCTTACAGCCCCGATTCATCCTCCCATCCAAAGGAATGAGAATCTAACTACAAACAATTGTGCTGCTCTTATTAGTCAAGAGATTAAGATATCTCCAATTATGGAGAATAAAGAGTGTAACACCTTACCTCCTATCTTTCCTATTTTTTTCCCCCAAACAAATAAAGAAACACTAAATCATTTGGCCCTATCGGACAAAGCTCCTCCATTAGAAGAGAATAAATCCGAAATAATAGTATCTAAAAAACAACGAGGGAAAAAAAGAAAATTAAATCGAAGATTTTACAAAAAGAGGCAACAGAAAATTATTTTTGAAAATGTAAAAGATTCTTTAATGAATAACTCCAATCTTGTGGATTCTGATCTTAATTTATCGCATGAACAAGTGGAAAGCCCAAAGGTAATTTCCACAGTAGTACAACAAGAACCAATATGCCATACAAATCAGCAATATTCTGATGTTCAGCGTACTATTGTAAATGATTTAAACTTAATCCCTGCCTCTGATTCGGCTACAAGAGGAACTCTTGATCCTTTGGCTATCCCTTTTTCACAAGCTGTTGTACCTGAAACTCCATGTAAGACAGGCCCCAAGACTGGAGAATATGTAGATACTCTCTTTCTTGATTTTATTCCTATCTTTGATCCAGATCTTATTTTAAATAGATCAGTATTAGTTAATTGTTTTCAGGAAATAGAGAGTTTAAAATTAATACAATCGGTAGATATAGACGTTGTAAAATTAATAACTTCGAAAAACGGAAGGATAGCTCGTGTGAAATTTTATTCTAAACTGGTATTAAATCATATTCTTCAGTGGGCAGAAGAATTCCAAATAAGAGGAATCGATGTTGATACTTTCATACCGGTTAAAATAGTCGGCCAAAATTGCCAAGGATTGTCAACCTATCAGGGGCTAAAAGCCTTTTCTTCGGACAGTCTCCCTGTAAAGACTGAAGAGTTGAAAATACGGATACAAAAAAATAAGCGGCAAGTGACAGTTAATAATCCGCTCCCGCTAAAACAAACTAGGGTAAAAGATGCCGATTTTGAGTGGAGTTGGCTACCCTCTATTCTGTCGAATAAATCGGGTCTTTCATCCGGAGTAAATCCTAATCTTTAGCGATAATTTAAAAATAATTTCCTGGAACGCTGCTGGTTTAACCCAGATTTCCGATAAATTACTATATTTAAACTCTTTAGATGCAGATATTATCTGCTTACAGGAAACCTGGCTGATAGGGAACTTACCGGTTGTGAAAGATTATTATGTGCTGGAGAGTAGTGCCACTCCCTCTATAAGAGGCCGAGCGAAAGGTGGGTTAGCTTGTTTTTTATCAAACAAAATTAAATGGAATTATACCCACTTTGTAGATCCGAACAAATTATTTCAGGCGATCACTTTAACAAACTTTGTGAACGATGGTTCGAACAAATCAGTCATAATAATAAATGCTTATTTACCTCCTGACCTAAAGTATAACTGTGGTATTAAGAAGATCTGCTCTTTTATTCTCAACTTACAGGAATCTTGTTCCCCCCCATATATCATACTGGTGGGTGATTTAAATGCTAAAATATCCAATGGAGCTTTAGAGTTATTTAGAAATAAAGAAAAGGAGGAAATGTTCCAGATACCTAAAGCCATATTCCCAAAGAACATTAAAACAAATAAAAGAGGGAAATTAATCCTGGCGAGCTTAAGCGAGGCAGATTGTATTATAGCCAATGGGAGGTTTTCCTCTGACAGCCCTGCTCACCTAACACATAAATCAGGGAATGGTGGTTCGATTTTGGATTATGTGATAGTCGATAGCACATTTTTTAGTTTCTTGAAGGACTTGATAGTGTTACCTACCGATCTTAGCGATCATAATGTTTTGATTTTGAAGTTGAATGTATCATCTTCTCAAAAAGATCAATGGAAAATCGGGGATGATCTATTGAACTTTGATATTAAAAACAGGAAGTGCTATTGGAATTCCAGGACTATCAAAAATCTGTCCAATTTACTAGAATATGCTGTAGACAACTTAACCTTATGGGAGGGCAGAGAACTAGGCTGCTTTACGACATTTTTACAAATTTTAAAACTAAAAGCTCAAAGGCCTCTAACAGCCAAGGTACCGCCCAAAATTCCTTCCGATCTTCTTAATTTAAATAAGGAAATAAATAAATTGGTAAGGGCCCAATACCTTTTCCCCACCCCAGACCGTAGACAAACAATCTTACTTATGAGGAGGAGAAGAAATAGGTTGAAGGTCAGATTAAAATGTGAGAAGGAAGACGCTCTTTGGTGTAAACTTCGTGAAGCAGCTAAGAGTGGTCGAACTAAGACCTTCTGGTCATTAATCGGGGAGGGTTGTGGGGTGAGATCCAGACCTTCTCCGATATCAATAAATGAGCAGACTTGGGTAGACTTTGTTCAGGGTCTATATAGTAGTAATGGTGAGGAGCTTGACCTTAATAAATTGCAGGAAGATCTATTTCCTTATGATCCTCCTTCTGAATTAGAAATTGAAGCCGCAATTAAAGCTCTCCGCTCGTCCGGTGCCTTAGGCCCAGATGAAATTCCAATTTCAGTATTGAAAACCCATAGTGCCTTATGGGGGAAAATTCTATACCCTGTATTTAAAGCTTGTTATATTAAGGGCATTGTTCCACATTCTTGGAAAGGGAGCTTGTTAATCCCTATCTACAAAAAGGGCGTCAGGGATTTACCCGAAAACTATAGACAAATAGCTCTCCTAGACGCCATAGGCAAGGTTTTCACCAAATGTCTATTGAATTCTATAAATGACTGGGTGGCCATGTCCGCAATTCTCCCCCTAGAGCAGACAGGCTTTAGAAAACAACACGGTACCTTAGATAATCTTACTGCTCTCCAAATCTTAATCGAAAAATATGTCACAGTCCGTAGAGGAGGTATCTATGGAGCATTTATTGACTTCTCTACGGCCTTTGATAAGGTGGATAGAGTTTTGCTTTGGAGTAAGCTAATAAAGTTAGGAATGCCCCCGAGCTTATTGAAACTAGTAATGGCACTCCATACGGACACCTGGTGCAGAGTTTTAATGGGTGGTGATAGAGGACTTTCCAGAATAATATCTACCAATAATGGGCTTAAACAGGGCTGCCTGTTGGCGCCCCTGTTATTTTCCCTATACATTGCTGACTTACCAAAAGCTATATTATCTACTAGCAATGGTATTGCCCCTGTACTAGGGGGATCACCCATTGCATGCTTAATGTATGCCGATGATATTTTAATTCTGGATCTCACCCCAAAGGGCTTGAATAGTCGTTTGGAAGGTTTGAACTCCTACTCCGAGGCCCATTTCTTAAAAATTAATACCTCAAAAAGTAAAATAATGTGCTTCTGTGGAAGGAGAAAACCTAAATATAACGATTATTACTGGTCTGTAGGGGGTGAGAGACTAGAAGTAGTTAAATCCTACCCCTTTCTTGGGAAGATAGTCACGAGTAATCTTTCAGAAAAAACCCATACAGAGAAAAGTGGTAGGAAAGCTCTCGCTCAAGGGAAGAGTCTTATCTCCTTATACAAAGCGACAGGTCGGAGGCATTTTTCCATATTACTCGAAGTCTATCGGGCAAAAATCCCCGCATCCCTAATCTACGGATTGGAAATAGTGGACATGGCATGCTGGAAATTCTTGGATTCTATTGAAGGAAGAATTCTTCGTAATCTAGTTTCTGTAAATACTGCAAGCTCTACGTCTTCGTTAAGACAAGAATTTGGATTGCGTAGTGCACGGTCCCAGGCAGTAGCGAGTGTGGTGCGTTGGGTTTTTAATATAGCTGAAGGAAAGCCTGGCACCCTGAGGTTTCAAATAAAAAATGAGTTGTTGGGTTCCTATAATGTCTATTCCTCTATCGTAAGGAACTTTAGACAGGCAATTTCTTTACTACAGATAGATGAACAAAGTCTTTTTACATTATCAGCTCCCCAACTAAAGCTATCCTTAAAGACTACGTCTTGGGAGTTGAGTTTTAGAACTGACAGTATGATCCGAAAATCTAAGAGAGGAATGTTCCCCTTCGGCAACTCTTGTGAAATTAAAAAACTTCAGCCATATTTAGGTTGGAATCTTCCTCATGCAGTTAGGCGATTTATTCTTTTGTTGAGATATGATTTACTCCCATTAAATTGTTTATTGTTTAAATGGCATGGTGGTACAGATATCTGTGATTTTTGTAAACTTCATTCCCAGGATCTATACCATGTTGTTTTTGTTTGTCCAGCCCTTATGGTTCACAGACGTAAATGGTTAAAACCTTTGTGTTTTCAGTTGGGTATTTTTACTGCTTATGATTTTATTGTAGCTATGTTTAATCCCCCAAACGAAATGTTTTGCTTTAAATTGTTTTCTTTTTTCAAATGTTTTTTAACATTGTACTGATATATTTTTTTTTTTTCTCTTCTTTTTGATTATGTACTTAATGTCGTTTTTTCTTTTTATTGACAAACTGTTATGTGGATCTCGACAGAGTTCCGTTATCATAAATAAATAAAACTTGTAAAACACTTGGAACAGCATTACATTTTGGAAAATACATATGCTAACATGGTCTAGTAGAGACGTTCAGTGTTATTTCTGTTTTGGTACCAGCTTGTATAAGTTTATAGTTGTCTTTTTTAGATTCTTGCACTCTGAGGCAGGCCATAAGTTGCATGTGGTGGCGATATCTGTAAAACACCACATAACACATCATTGGATAACTGCTCTCAAAACTATGCTGAGGCCCCGTGAAGGCAAAGTTAAAATGAACTATGAGGAACTCAAATTGCAGAGCTGAGATCCCTCGCCTCAGCGGCTACATTGCTTTGCAGGAAAGCATCCAACCTTGGGTTTGCAGTTTATTTTTACATATTCACAAACTCGACCTGAAGGTATTAGAGCGCTACATGAGCACCAGATACATTACAAGCAGGAGAGATTATGTTTTTTGTAGGCACAGGGAAATTAAGAGATTTGCCCAGAATCACGGGATGTTCAGTTCACATCGGTTTATTTATGCAATGCTTAGTACCTGCATTTATCTCTTTGGCTGCCTCATCATCTAGTATGCGTGACGGTGACACATGATTCCTTACATCATGAGATATAATCTTATAAAGTTCCAATACTTCATGTATTGGTACGATTACAATATCTTTATTTACTTACTGACTTTTAATTATTATGAGGCCTGCTGTACGGCACACTGTTTGCTTCGTTTGCCTGACGCTGCAGCTGAGACAGGCTACTAATTATTTGCAATCAGCCATTGGTTATGCACTGGCGCTACAGCCATATCTGAATGCATGTGGGATTTTTCTGTATTATAAATACACAAGAACAAGTGTTTTTTTTTTTTTAAGAAGAATCAAGCTTGGAGTTAATGCAAATTATCCCTGCTACATGGATAATGACGAATGCAGCCCAGGAGTGTAATCCTCTGAAGCTAGGAGAAAGGATTCCCCGACTGTCACCACTGCGTGAGAACGATTTGTTCTATGCATTTGCCATGCTGTAGATCAGCCTGGCACCGTGACCCCGTCACCCTGTTCCCTAGAGGGAGACCCTCCTCTGCAGACAGGCCGGAAGGAAAGTAATATTTGCTATTGCAGGGGAGGCAATGAGTGTAATGCGAAGAACTCACGAGGGAAGCAAGAGATCTGTGAGGGTGCACGGCCTACCCAAGAATCACAGAGCCGGCTACCCGTCAGAAACATGCTTTATGGCCAGTAAACGCTATTTTATTTGCCAATAAATATCATCTCTTAGGCACAACTTAAAACACTTACAACATTAGCATGCCAAATAAAGACGTACAGAACACTAAAAGCACAGGCGGCACAAATTAACTCTCTCCATAATAAAGTAAAATGAGTCTTGATATTACTTTCTCCATATGGGTATGAGGGTGAGAGAATGCACAAAGAGCACTGTAATTACGAACACTGCAAAGGTGCCAAGATATATTGCACATGCCCCCTCATATACAATTGCAATAGACTGTTACAGGATCACCCCCCTCTCTCCCCACCACCCCCACTCCCCCAGCATTAGTTGTGCAGGACGATTTCGGAAGGTGTTTTAACCCCGAGCTTTTTGGTGGACACTGAGGATTAGCTCCGTCCTGCTGCGCTAGGTGCAGAGGGTCACGGCATAGAATGTAAATTTACCCCACATGTTGGGGCCTCGCTCGAAGAAGATTGTGGTCTTCTAATACACAGGCCCAGACTACGGCAGAATGAGCAGGACCCACTGCGGAAAGAAAAACATGTACAGCAGGCAAATTATGTGCTGGTGCACCATGTGCACTCAGCAATATAGAAGAGCAGTCAATGAACAACTGGCAAACTTTCCCTCAGCCAGACTCAAGCCCATAGTGCCCACACCATCAGGCTTACTTCGCCCTGCATGCATAACTTACATACCAAGAAAACCATGAGACATATTTGTGGGAAAGCAGTGGTGCAGGTTTATTTCGTACAACACAGGTACTGGTAGGTGGGTCATCTTACAGGCGATCCAAAGCGGCAGCCTCTCGCTGACCCGCATGCCCAAGGAGCCATCTTGCACGGCGAGTCGATGCTCAGACGGTGCAGTACATTCACTTTATTTTGTTAGACTCCCGCCCCCCCTGTCAGGGCGGAAGATGAGGCACACCCCCGGTCGGTTCAGGCCCCCCGACCGCCCGAAGGACTAACGGGGCGCCGACGCTGCTGGAACCCCCTCGGCTCCAGGTTCTTGGCTCGGGCACCCTACTGTGCCGGGCAGAGGTATTTAGACTGTATCCTTCTGCCGCAGAGGTACCCCTACTGTCCATCTGCTTCCAGATCGCCCTGTGACTCCGCCTGCAACATAAAACATGATCATTAAAATAACCAACAGTGCCAACCGCTCTGCAGCTGGGTCAGGGTTCAGGGTGGGTTACAGCGCAGAGCAGCCACGGCGCGGGAGAGAAGGCCGAGCCACGCTGCTGGCCAGGATATACTTGCGAAACGCCCTCCCCCGTCCACAATGAGCCCTCCCTATTGGCTGTTGTCCGGGGGGGCGGCAACGAGGGCGCGCTGCTGGCTGCGCTCGCCAGCTGTGTGGTACTAGGGCGCTGTCCCCCCATACTCCCCTTCGTGTCGTGGTGCCAGCGGCATAGTGCCCACACCATCAGGCTTACTTCGCCCTGCATGCATAACTTACATACCAAGAAAACCATGAGACATATTTGTGGGAAAGCAGTGGTGCAGGTTTATTTCGTACAACACAGGTACTGGTAGGTGGGTCATCTTACAGGCGATCCAAAGCGGCAGCCTCTCGCTGACCCGCATGCCCAAGGAGCCATCTTGCACGGCGAGTCGATGCTCAGACGGTGCAGTACATTCACTTTATTTTGTTAGACTCCCGCCCCCCCTGTCAGGGCGGAAGATGAGGCACACCCCCGGTCGGTTCAGGCCCCCCGACCGCCCGAAGGACTAACGGGGCGCCGACGCTGCTGGAACCCCCTCGGCTCCAGGTTCTTGGCTCGGGCACCCTACTGTGCCGGGCAGAGGTATTTAGACTGTATCCTTCTGCCGCAGAGGTACCCCTACTGTCCATCTGCTTCCAGATCGCCCTGTAATCCGCCACAGCTCTGAAAGAGGCCCCCGTCGATGACAGAGCCCCCCCACCTACCCAGCTACCGACACCCTGCAGCCGACAGTGCTTCAAGTAGGTCCAGTAGGAAAACATCCATTCCCCACCCCGACAATGTACTCCATCACTTTCGTAATACCCCTCAATCTTGCCCTGTATCAGCGCATGCCTGATGCAACCCAATCCCCTCTTTTCCAGGAATTTCTGCATTGACCTGTTGACCCTCTTCCTGCCCTGCTCTATCGCCACTCCCGATCGTGCTCCCTTCCAGGCCCTGCGGGGCACAATCCCAGACCAAATAATTTCCGTGGTTCCCACTTCGTTAGTGATTGTCGTTACATCTTTCTGCATGGCCTCCAATAGAGCTTTCCTCCCCACCTTTACCAAGTCATTTCCCCCTAGATGGATAATCAGAATGCTGGGAGGACCGCCCCGTTCTGCCATATATTTCTGCAGTCTGCCCTTCAGCTGGCCCCATCTCATTCCCGGGAAACCCAGCCATAGAATTTGCGTCCTCGCTAGGTTCAGATCCCAACTCTTGAGCCTCGCCCACTGCTCCAACCTTGTAACGTAGGAATGGCCCATCACCCACACGCGACAATCAGCTGCAAGGAAAGACACCATTGGTATTACCTGTTTTTATTATAGTTTGACACTGTATTCCAAGTTTCTTTACACATACGATCCTACACTGTACTGCAACCCATTGCAACCCATTGGCATTCCCTGCTTTTAATCATGGATTGATGCTGCACTCCAAAAGTTTATTACACCTCTACAGATGCCCTCCAAAAGGTTATTCATTCTACATTTAAATACTGCACTGCAAACCTTGATCTCACATCTATAATTCAACGTACACTTGACTGCAACTTTGTTTTCACATCTACAATTTAAAACGTGCACTTCAGCCAAGATTGTCGGTGATACTGCACTACTCTGACTGTTTTACTTCCAAACTGCACTAGGCCACCACCCTACCTTGCTCCTTGAAGTAATCGCGTTTATTCCTCACTTTGAATAAGCAGACACCTACAAGGGACATGGTGCGAGCTATTCTTCATTGTATCACCACCCTTGGTAGGCTGGAATCTGCCGGCCTAGCTAGTATTAGAACCTGTGCAGACTCCTCCTTCGCCTTTCACTTGCTCTGCGATCCATGTGCCTGCACTAAGCTGGGTAACACTGTTTCCCTGGGGACAGGGGGCCAGTGAATTTAAATCCCCTTACGCGGGGGATGGCACGATGTCGCTTGCGGCAGGTATTACAGAAGAGGGACTTCTGCCGAGAATCCTTTATCAGACTACTAACTCGACATGAAATTGTTGCAGTAATCGATGATGCATTAACTTTATGCCAAATCCTTGTACCACAGATCACTCTTGCAGTCACCGCTGTCTTAGGCTAGCTGCAATTCATGAGACCAATATGCCCTGTTAGCATAATATGATCCTGTTAGCATATGTTAGCAGGATCGTACTGTTCATGGTCATACAGGGAATCGTGCCCACACGACCCGTCATGATGCACTACCTGCACATACCAATAGCGTTTCGCTCTTGGCCACAAACAGAAACAGTGGCTTCAATAAAAGCGCCTTTAGCAGCCATGCGGGTGATCTTAGCCTCACTGTTAAAAACACTTACAGGGGGCAGGCCCTGTTGACCACAGAAGGAGTCTACAGCTCTCATTTCCACTCATGAGGGAATATATCCATTTCACGGCATACAGAAGGGTTTTTTGTACCCCTCTTCCAGACCTTGTTATAGCCTGTGATTGCCTTGCCACCCAGCAACCGCCCAATAACAAGCGACTTCTGATGGTTGTCATTCTGCCGGGGAAGTGGATGAAGGCAGATGACAGTGATAACTTGCTTGCCGTGTTTATTTCAGAGACGTTAGAACAGGGCAATTGTCTGCCTAGGGCTGTGTGGAGCAGGAGCACACCCACCTTTGCACGGCAGATGGAGAATATTGCATTGCTACTCACATCACAGCAATATGCATTATTATTTATTATATGCCCATGAGAAGCTTGCAGCTGATGGATGACTATAGCTGTTCACGGGCTACCTGTCCCATGCTGCGTGAAAGATATGCGCGCTGGCCTGGGCAGCCCAATCGCTAATAATTGATGCGGCATTATCCGCCTGGCTTGATCCCGTGCATATTATATTAGCCTGGCGCACGAAGAGCGACGCATTCGCATCTCTATCGATCCTCATGCAGGTAGAGATGCCAAGATTTGAGATCTCCGAACCAAAGAGGCGCGGAGGGAGCCTTAGTTAACCCCCATTGAACGCGCTGCAGAATACAGTAGGTTACTTCGGGAACTCTTGAACCAAAGAGGCGAGCATAGTATTGTAACTTGTTATTTTGAAAAGCGCTCTGACACCTTCGAGTAATGTTCACGCTATATAAGATCGCATTAAATAATTATACAAACCCTTATTGTAACATAGTCAGTCAAACATCCCCCTCTGTCACCCCATTTGAGTGAAAGCGCGTTTTACGACGTATAGAACTTTGAATCCAGGGGCTTCCACCGTCTGAACACAATGCAACTCACCCTTTCCCTCGGAAAGCATGGAGGTATTGTAATCCATTGCTCGCAGTCGTCGGCAACCTTGAGGAAGTCAGACTGGCACGCAATTGCGTCATGTAGAAGTACGGGGTTGGAGCCTACCGTAAGGAATGCTTGGACGCCTCGCGATCTGCATTTAAGCCCTTATGAAAAATTGCGGTGGAATGCGACAGAATCGAAGATCGACTCATGTGAGTGTTGTTTGGTGTCAGAGCAGACAATGGAAGCAGTAGAGGCAGGCGCGAAGAGGTCGGAGGACGCTGCGCAGGCGGCATATTTACAGTTGTGCCCCTTAAAGACTCAATTCAAACTATGTTCTAGAAAAGAGTAATATGCTGCCTGGAAAAACGTAACAGTAACCCGCACTCCCTCCCCCAACGCCCGAGAGACCGTGTGAGTCCCGGGAAATGCTGGCCCTAACACCTCATGGAGAGCCCCCCTCCCCCTTAATCCCCGGGAGGATTCCGCCCAGGAAACAGGGCTCATTGTTACAAGCACAGGTTGTGCAGAAACATCAATGACATATCCGGGAACAGCAGTCGCCCCATGTGGGGCTTCGTACGAAGCCTGACAAAGACGCAAAAATAAGCGTGGCGCGACGGGGTTAATTTAAATGAACGGCCTAACATAGATCAGTGGGTTGGTGCGCTTGCTACACTGATTGAAGTAGAGTCGGAGGCTCTTAGGTTCACAAGAGCGTGGATCACTCTTTATGCTAATTAGCATGAAGAAACCCCACACACAAACTCGACATAGCAGAAAGTGCAGAGCCCAATGAACCAGGAGGTGGCCTCAAGGGCTCATGCAGTTCGTACTCGAAGGCGATCTGCTGACCACTTGAGAGGTGAAACATGGCAACGCCAAAATGCAAAACGCCTATGGGGAAATTACTTTAATATTGAACTTTTGCTGCAACTTAAAACTTCATTTTTGTCATTTTACAAACGCAATAATTAGACAGCACAGTGAGCACGACAGTGACACATTTCAATGAAAGCAGTCCAGTATGTTTCACAGTAGGTAGCAGCGCGGGAAGTGCTATCTCTGAAATTATCGCTAATGGAATTAACACGTTCACTTCTTCGCAGAGCTATCAAGTCCCTCAGTATCTTGTATGACACTGATGTCAGTCCTGAATGTTCAACCAACAAAGAGGTGCATCCTGGGACTTGTAGTTTTCTTTTTCACAGTATTGTAAGAGTGGCGCCAGATTCCCAGAAGCGTTATAGGCTGAAAAGCCGCGCTTCCTGCCGAGGACCTGGAGCCACTTGACCCCTGCACAACGAGAGCTTTGGATACCGAAATAGTTAATAAGACGG
The DNA here is from genome assembly GCF_964261635.1 of Lissotriton helveticus. Lineage (NCBI taxonomy): Eukaryota > Metazoa > Chordata > Amphibia > Caudata > Salamandridae > Lissotriton > Lissotriton helveticus. The sequence continues at coordinate 1,550,834,127 of NC_136059.1, forward strand.
TGTACATGTGTGTAGTCATATGACCCGGTGTTATCATGCGATGTCACTTCCTACCGTTTAATGCAAGCGGCAGGATCGCAGCAAAGAAACCAACGGGGGACTAAATGCTTTGCAGGGCTGTAACAGGTGAGTGCGAGCTCGCTATAAATGGCAGCCATATTAAGGGATTTGTCCAGAATCCCAGGATGTTGAGACTCAACCAGGAGCACCAGCTCTCGAGCCGGTAGCTCTGGCGGCTGCGCCACATCCCCTTACTCCTGTAATACTGGTCAATTAAACCAATGCGTTATCATGCTTGGGTTAAAGTCTTGGGAAGTAATTAACCAAATCGCAGCGAGATTGCCCGAGGGGGAGTATTTCCACCGAGATTGCCCGAGGGGGAGCATTTCCACCTTTTGTGGCGCCTAAATGCCTATACAAAAAGATCGCAAAACCTTGTGCAAGTTGTCAAGAGTTGCCAGAGTGCTTCCCCGACGTCAGAAAATGCACGAACATTGTTACATTAGTAAATTAACAACATTTTTTAAAAACATTATTCTGTGGTACGTGAGTGCATACCCAATAATATCTGCTCTTCTTAAGGTGCTTGCATAGGTCTTCCTGTAAGTAACCCATTACGGCTAGTTTTGTGTACTTCGGAAGAATGAAGATAGGATTCACACACGCCCTGCTCGCTGAACACACAGCCCTCCTCGCCGCCGCTTATGCTCCACGCCCAACAACCCCTATCCGCTGGCAGTGACTTATAGACAAAAGTGCTTTATACAGTGAGGTATTACACTAGGAGCAAATAATCATTTAAGACAATTTCGTGAGAATAACTGAAAATTCTAAACTTCCTATTGTCAGGCTTAGAACTTCAGGAAGTGGCGTGTTTCGATTTTCGGGACTTTAGGCATTACTAACAGACATTGCAAAGGGAATTACCTAGGGAACGGAAAAGAATTGCGGTTCTTTGTGCCGGAAATACATGCAAAAGGTGCGTCCTTTAAAAAACCCATGGCAGTAATTAAATGTAGCCGGAAAGAGTTGTTAGCCGCAGGCTGGGTTTAGTGTTAGTGTTCAGCCTGTAATGCTGCGGGGAAGGATCAAATTACCCACACAGCGCTCAGTTGGTGGGCAATGATGGCGTATAGTAAAATGCCCCCTTCAACATGTCCGCGCCGGGCGCCATTGACCCTCGGCGCTGGTCACACGTGCCCTGAAATGGCCGTTCCTCAGCAGCCATCCCCACGTGGTTAACAGTTCGAACCCATGGAACAGCACCTCAGTACTTTTGTTTACCTGTAGCTGCGCAGCACCGGAACTTTACCAATCAGCCCAGAGCAACGCACCTTAAGCTTTCCGTATCTTAAGGCCATGGCATCATGCCCCAGTCTGTACAAAGCGCCCATTAGGATGGACCTTCAAAACATTCCGTAATTCTGGCCAATCACCCGATATGCACCCGGGCCCTAAAAACTGCTCGTATCCTGTGCCATGTGCCACTTTTGAGCGCTTCTTTTGGTGCAGGTTCGCACTGTAAGAGCAAAAGACAAAGAATATCGGAGGCAAGTGTTGTTGAAAACACAGTCACTAGAGCTCATAAACCGGGAGCAGCTGTAATAGAAACGTGTTTAGCGTTTAACCTTTTCTTAGCATTGCCGCAGCATGAAGTAATTCAACTCGGGTGGCTGGTATGTTGGAGATGCTAGCCGCCCGCAAGTGCCCTATTGCAGTGGGTCACAACAAAGTCACCTCAAACAAGCAAGCCAATAGCGCCGATTATAGGCCTGGGCGTTCATGCAGCTGCGGCGGAGACACGCGCAGCCACCAAGAAATACATCGATGTCATACGCCTGGCGGACAGGCACAACTGCCCCCTTGACCGACCTCACAACCAAAATTACAGTGGAATTAGGGTTGTCCCTCGATCGAATGTGGCCGGCCCGGAGAATATTTCCTCTCGAGGGCGGCTAACACAGATTGCTGCCCTAGTTCTACCCGCCATGCTCTGCGGTTTACCATTACTTTCGAGAACAAGGCCATAATCTCGGGGATTACTGGCCGCGGCCAAGGCGGGTATTCTGCGCCAACATGAAAAATTGTGCACCATGGCTACTGAAAAGGAGTCTAATTAGCGTAAATGCTACCGGGAACCTTAAGTGACTATGTTGACTTAGCCAAACACCGGGACCTTACTTCCAAGTTAAACTCAAGCCCTAATCGAATTGAAGTCCTCCACAATCCCACGCGGTAACGAGGCGGCATCGACACTCCCATTATCTCACTCCGCAAGTACACGCTGACCCTCGGCCCCCTAGGCCCCACCAACCGCTGCTCTGCATCGGGACGACAACACAACCCAAAAAACTTCCGCACCTCGCTGCGCCCTCAAACACAATGTGACTATGTTGACTTAACACCAAACACCGGGACCTTTCTTCCAAGTTAAACTCAAGCCCTAATCGAGTTGAAGTCCTCCACAATCCCACACGGTAACGAGGCGCATCGACACTCCCCTTATCCTACTCCGCAAAGTACACGCTGACCCTCGGCCCCTTAGGCCCCACCAACCCACCCAAAATTAGCACCCAAAAGCCTCAGTGCACGGTTGGGGGGTTGAAACATACAGCACAAAGAATCGGGCCAAAAAGGCAAACGAACTTGACAATCCATGACAGAGCGACGTTATAAATATACACTCTGCAGTCGGAAGGATAGCTCAGTGAAAAAAGCTCATGCTGTTGAAATTTTTAGCTAAGGGCTGTTCAAAGGTTAGACCGCATACTGCCATCTTACTCGTCCCCCCTTCTGTAGAGAAATGCCGTCATACCGAAACCTCTGTGCCTATACATCGAGGCGAAGTCGTGCCGGCTATTGTTCCTTAAATGCGCTGCGTTAAGTAGAAATTTAATACCGCTGCAGAGGACACGTGCTCTTGGCCTGATCCCTCTGATGATAAACATTCCCGACTAAAGGCAGTTCGTCGGTAAAAGAGAAATTTGATTTCCATCTCGGAATAAGAATTGAAAGGGAGGCCTTTGTTTCACACTAGGATTGCCCGGAAACAGACTGCCCCACGTCATTTGTCCAGCGGTGTGAGCATTTTTAGATACGCTAATCTTCTGCGGCTTTAAAATCGAGAAACTGATTTCCCTCTCGGAATAAGAAGTGAAAGGGAGGCCTTTGTTTCACACTAGCATTGCCCGGAAAAAGACTGCCCCACGTCATTGTCCAGCGGTGTGAGCATTTACATACGCTATTCTCCTGCGGCTTTAAACTTTTACCTCTGAGCAGCTCTCTAACACCGCCGGACCCGACCCTGCCCGGCACGCTCTCCCTCGGCTCCCCAGGCCATACAAACGGCTGCTCGGCACCGGCACGCACCCCTCGGCCCCCCAGGCCACACAAACGGCTGTTCGGCACCGGGGACAACATGTGTCCCTCTTCCCGCTCTAGACCCTCAGCAAGCGGACCCTGAAAACAGTACTCACCGCGAACCCGTCGAGGTAACGAACCCGACGCAGGACCCGCGAGACAGGCAGGCGCAGGACGGCCAATACAGCGCAGAGCAGCCACGGCGCGGGAGAGAAGGCCGAGCCACGCTGCTGGCCAGGATATACTTGCGAAACGCCCTCCCCCGTCCACAATGAGCCCTCCCTATTGGCTGTTGTCCGGGGGGGCGGCAACGAGGGCGCGCTGCTGGCTGCGCTCGCCAGCTGTGTGGTACTAGGGCGCTGTCCCCCCATACTCCCCTTCGTGTCGTGGTGCCAGCGGCATAGTAAAGTATCCGAAAATAAACAGCCAATTACGAGCACGCAGTGAGAAGTTCCTGCACGGGAAGGCAAGGCATCCTCCAACCAATCCACGGGGAGCAGAATAGTTTAATAAAGCTCTGTGCCATCGCGGACATAACTTATCTTTAGTCAAATAGATAGTATGGTTACACCGACACCAACCAAGCAAATACATTGATTAGGGCAGGCAGCATAGAAAATAGTTCAACAGCACTCATGAGCTGCTTTTACTGTTCAATCATGCAAAGCCTTAAAATTATCCTACATTATCAAAGCACCGACCTGATCCTGCCTCCTTGAAGCGCCGGTGAGAGCAGTGAGGTCTGGAGGAGCAGGAGCTGCGCAGAACTGCCCCTCCCTCCCCCTGTGTGAGTCAGTGTGTGTGATGAACCTGCTCGCGCCGAGCCGGCGCCACAGCCACTATTTGCCGCATTATTTCCACCATCAGGTATCCGGAAGTGGATACATTGTAGCGGCTATCGCTCTCAGCCACTTCATAGAGCTGAGAGCAGAGATGAACTGTTTAACTATTTAGGTGCTCAGCAAGCACGTCTCTCGGAGCACCAGAGAGCCCATGTACAGGCTCGGCTGGTGGCAAAATGTGTGATAATTTGAGCGGGCTCCTTAACATATGTGCAAATAAATGCAGTTAAATACAAACACATCCATAGTTGTCATAGACCCGGCCCTGAGAAATATGTGCCGGTGCTAAGCACCGGAAAGCACCGGCACAAATTAAGCACTGGTGTGCCTGCTGTAAAGCACATGTACCATGTAGATCACATAGTGGAAATAATGTAGATAGTTCGGGGGTTACTGCTTTTGTCAGAGAAATCACTTTGTTACTTGCATTTTATAGGTTAAAATCCTAATATAGAACGGAAAGCTATTAACTGTCATCAAAGAGCTGCATGCAAACTGCAAGGTTTAGGATAGAGAGTTATGGTTTTCCCCCAATCTTTCATTATCCTAATGGGTTAGTTTGGGCAGAAATCAATTCTTATTACTAAAGACAACACCCAACCACGGTGGTAATTTTTAATCTCTGAGTGTATGCTTATCTAGACCAAGCAGTCCTCTACCATACTGCCTACCAGTATGGAGGACATGTGAAACCTACTTTCCTATTCACTGACTTACCCACTTATGTTTCATTGTCTCTGTGTAATGTGTGTGTGATGTAAAATCCTCTGACAGGATACATTGGTGTGAGTGGCGCTATAAAACAAAAGAAATGCATGTGAGAAATAGTGGCTATGGAATCTTAAGGGTAACTGTTAAAGGGTGGTGGTGAGGCAATCCTCCAAGAAAGAGGTAATTGAGGCGCCACCAAACATTGTCACACAGGGCGCCACCAAACCTAAAGCAGGCACTGCCAAGATGGATCTTATTGATGCTACAATGCAAGGCAGCCCAGAGGATGAGCTGTGTTCATGTTGGTGAGCACCCATCATCGACAAACTGGTCAAATATCCGGAGGTCTTAACAGAACTCGTTACCACAGTTAAAAACAAAGTCAACCCATTTGTAGACAACAGGCAACCTGAACATGCTCAAGAAAGCATGACAGCCAAAGAAACCAAAGTGACACCCCACAGCACAACAACAAACACAACGGAAAGCACCACCTACACCCCAGTAATCAAGGGCATGCAAATCCAACAGCCCTCTGTGGTCAGCATACAGCAGGGGACACAAAGGAGACACCACCTTGCTCAACATAGCCAGCAGTGCCCCTCTCAAGGAGAGCGAAGAAAAAGGTATTGAAACAGTTCAAAAGAACTGCAAAAACAAAAAGAGTGGCATCACTGTTAGCCATGAACAAAAATCGAAACCCTCCTGCAGAGTGTGATTCTGTCCAGTTGTATCCAACATACTAGAAATTGGCCCGTTTGCGACCGTAAAATAGGTTGGTGCAGTGTACAAACCTTATTTTGTAAGTCAGTAACTTATTACTGACATGCAGAATAGGGTTTATGACTCGCTATTAGGTGTGCCAAGAGTGTCCCTTCCTATTAGCGAGTAACAATTCTATGTATGATTTTTTTGCAACCACAATTGCGGACGCAAAACACTTGCAGTTTACCACCTATTTCAAAAAGAGGGTAAGCCACTCGCCAATGGGAAGGGGTCCCCAGGGGACCCGTTCCCTTTTGTGACTGGCTGCAAATATATTTTTTAGGAGCAGTCATTGAACCCACTGACCCCTGGACCACTGCCTACTCTTCAAAAATGAAACAAAAACATTTCATTTTTCTTTCTAAAATGCATCCTGTTTTCCTTTTAGGAAAATGGACTGCATTTAAAAAAAAACAGCTTTATTTAAAAAGCAGTCACAGACATGGTGGTCTGCTGACCCCAGCAGGCTACCATCCCTGTGAGTGCTAGCCATTCCCAATGGGGTCGCAAATTGCGACCTGCCTCATGCATATTAACCCCTTCGGTGCTCATGACGGAATTGTTCTGTCATGAGCAACAGTGCTCCTTTGCTCATGATGGAACCATTCCGTCATGAGAGCAGAGGGATTTCCATTTTTTAGGGGGGCCTCCCGATGCACTTCCCTGGTTTTCAATGTAATGACGATCGCGCGCATGGCGCGATGTCGTCATTACATTGAAAACGAAAACTGAAACTTAGTTTCAGTTTTTGTGTTTCAGTGCTCGTGGGGATATCTCAGCTCCCCGAGCACCGACACACTTGGGAGAGGTATTGTTAGAAAGAGAAGTATCTCCCCTAACCAATGGTACCCGTCCCTAGGGGATCCCTGCTTGGGGATCACCCCAGGAGGGCGATCCCCAAGTAGGGATACACCCTCTAGCACCGGGGGGGGCGGCCCCTTGGGCAAGGGCCTTTGCTCCCCCATTTTGTTTTGTGCACAACAGTCTTTCTTCTCCCCTGATGGGCAATATTCCCCATTCTGCCCACTAGACACCAGGTATTGTTTTTATTGATGTTGGGGTAGGGGCTGCCCAGAAACGGCATGGCAATGCCCCTGCGGCCAAGGAAATGTCAGTCTCTCTGCCCCCCAGAGGGAAGATGGGGGCAGGAGCCCCCGATCTGAACCCCGGGGGGGCAGAAAGCCAATTAGAAACCAGGATTTTTTTTTTATTGATGTCGGGGTGGGGGCTGCCCAAGATGGTAAGGCCAATGCCCCCACCCCCCAAAAAAAAGCAACAGTCTTTCTGCTCCCCCAGGGACAGAATGGGGGCAATAGCTCCTGATCTGCCCCGGGGGGGGAGGGGGGCAGAAAGCCCACTAGACACCAGGGATTGTTTTTTTTAATTCAGGGGTACGGTCATCCCAGAATGGGCATGCCAATGCCCACATCTCCCCAAAAAATGCCACAGAATTTCTTCCCCCCCGGGGTGCGGATGAGTGCAGTGGCCCCTGATCTGCCCCCGCGTGGGGCAGAAAGCCCACAAGGCGCCAGCGATTACGCTGGCTTTTTTTATGTGTGGGGTGGAGGCTGCCCAGAATGGGCATACCAGTGCCACTACCCCCAGAAAATAGCCACAGTCTTTCTGCCCCCCCTTGGGGTCATATCAGGGCAACCCTCCCCCTCCCCCCCCCCCCGATTTCCCTCCAAAGCGGCAGAAAGCCCACTAGGCACAGACTTGTTTTTAGCAATGTGCCTAACTGTGGATTTTGGGCCCTAGCGTAGCCGACACATAGGGAAACCTAGCAAACCTGTACATCTTTTAAGACTAGACACCAAGGGGAATCCCGGATGGGGTGACTTATGTGCCTTTCACCAGGTTATTTTACCAAGAATCCCTTGCAAACCTCAAACTTAGTTTTAAAAAAACACATTTTTCTCACATTTCTGTGGTGGAAAGTTCTGGAATCTGCGTGCATCCACAAAATTCCACCCTCCCCGCATTCCCTTAAGTCTTCCAAGGAAAATGGTACCTCACATGTGTGGGTAGGCCTAGTGCCCGCGACAGGAAACGGCCCAAAACGCAACGTGGACTCACCACATTTTACAGTAAAAACTGACACTATTTTGCAAAGTGCATAGCTGTAGATTTTTAACCCTAGCTCTGCCGGCACCTAGGGAAACCTAGAAAACCTATAATTATTTGAAAACTAGACACATTCAGGGAATCCAGGATGGGTTGATTTGTTTGGCTCTCACCAGGTTCTTTTACCCAGAATCCCTTGCAAACTTCAAACTTTGTAAAGAAATATATTTTCCTCACATTTCAGTGGTGGAAAGTTCTGGAATCTGTGTGGGTCCTCACAATTCCACCCCCACCACATTCCTCAAAGTCTCCCGATAAAAATGGTACCTCACTTGTGTGGGTAGGCCTAGTGGCCTTGACAGGAAACGTCTCAAAACGCAACGTGGGCACACTTTATTTTACAGTGAAAACTGGCCCTTTTTTTGTACAGTGCCTAGCTATAGATTTTGATCCCTAGCTCTGCCGGCACCTAGGCAAACCGGGCAAACCTATACATTTTTGAAAATTAGACACCCAGGGGAATCCAGGATGGGGTGACTTGACTGGCTTTCACTAGATTCTATTACCCAGAATCCCTTGCAAACCTAGAAATCTGTTAAAAAACACATTTTCCTCACATTTCTGTGGTGGAAAGTTCTGGAATCTGCGTGGATCTACAAAATTCTACCCACCCTGCGTTCCCCAAAGTCTTCCAAGAAAAATGGTACCTCACTTGTGTGGGTAGGCCTGCTGCCCGTGGCAGGAAACAGCCCAAAATGCAACATGGACACAACACATTTTCACAGTGAAAACTGACCTTTTTTGCAAAGTGCCAAGCTGCAGCTTTTGAACCCTAGCTCTGCCGACACCTAGGGAAATCTAGCAAACCTATACATTTTTTAAAACTAAACACCCAGGGAAATCCAGGATGGGGTGACTTTACTGGCTCTCACCAGGTTGTGTTACCCAGAATCCCTTGCAAACCTAAACATTTGTTGTAAAAAAAACACGTTTTCCTCACATTTCTGTGGTGGAAAGTTCTGGAACACAGAATTGTACAGCAACTGTTATTACCTATTGAATTTCGATGCATTTCTACCTTCCAAATGAAAGACAATGTGTAAAAATGACCTATAATTCTCATGCTAGTATGGGTGCTCACAATTTTGGAAATGTGCAAATGTCTACTGTTTCTAAACTTCATATTTTGTTCCAATTTCAGAAATACATAGCTGTCTTTCATGTCGATTTTTCCATGTATATATTTTCTCAAATTAATTGCCATATACCCGGTACATAATAAAAAACCATTGCAAGACACTGCTCAGTTATTGGCTCTGGGTTCGTGGGGTTCTTGGTGAACCTACAAGTCCTATATATACCCACAACCAGACTGGTCCAGTGGATGTAACAGTATATTGCTTTCAAACAGTTGTCATAATTAGAAGAAGTTACAGGTGAAAACGTTGACACAATGGCTGTTTTTTTCAACTAATTAAAAAAACAATTATATTCAACTGTTAGTTTCTATAAAGAACCTTGAAGAATATACACAAATGACCCTTCGCTGAATTCAGAATTGTGTCTACTTGTCTAAAATGTATAGCTTTCCAGGATTCATTATTGCTTTCATACCCATTTCTACCATTAACTGGAAGGAGGTTGAAAGCACAAAAAAAATCAAAAATAGGCTATGTCTCAGTAAAATGCCAAAACTGTTGAAAAAAAAATTGGGTTTCCTGACAAACATCTGCTTGTCCCTGAAATCAGGGAAGATGGTTATTTCAGCACCACGGCCCCTTTGTTTATACCATTTGCAGGGAAAAAACTAGACGCTTTCATCTGTAGCCTTTTTTTCCCACTCCCCCCCCCAAAAACAAAATTTAGCTGTATATTGGGTGATTTCCAGGACCCCTCCAGGGGAGTCCACAAACCCTGGGTACCTATGGAATCCCCATGATGTTGGAAGAAAAGGACGCAACTTTGGTGTGGATACCCTATGTGGTCAAAAAGTTACAGGGGTCTAAGCGTGAACTACCCCAAATAGTCAAAAAAGGCTTAGCAGAGGGGGGGAAAACCCTAACAGTGAAGGGGTTAATTAGGCAGGTCATTTGCAACCCAATTGGGAATCGCATACAGTGTCTGAGACACTGTTGTACATTCTAGTTTGCGAGTTGCAAAACAACGGAATATGCGACTTGCAAAATGGAAGGGGTGCCCATGTGGCCCCAAATGTATATCGGGCAGATCACCACCGCCCGCATGGCAGTGGCGATCCGCCCGAGATCTGTCCCCGCCCGCCACCCATTTCCCCGGCGCCATATTACTATGCTGGAGGGGACCGCGGCGGACGGAAAGACCGTCCGCTGCTCTTCCACACGGTCAAAGAGTTTTATATGGTGGCGGTGTCTGTTAGACACCGCCAGCCATATTACTATGGGGAGGAAAGAGGCATGCTGAAATTGCTTTTGGGGGCCTGTTGCGGGCCCCAGGGACTCTGGGGGGGGGGGGTGGCGTGCACATGAGGGGTACCTATGGTACCCCCCTGCAGTTCCATGCACAACATGGCAGGCACCGCGCGGTGCCTGCCATGTTGTGCATGGAAGTGCACGACATGCCTTCCTGGCATTGTGGCGGGCAGTGCTGAGTGCACCGGCCGCCACGATGTCAGGAATGCAGGATTTGCCTACCACTGTGGTGGGCGCATCCTAATGGCCCCCATGGCACGCCCGCCCTTATGGCGGGTGGTCCCATCCTAATGACCCCCTGAGGGAGAGTGTAGGAGAAGGGTTATTGGATGCAGCACTACGATTATAGATGTTGTAGATGCTTATAGAGCGCCCATTGATAGCCTTTTACAGATAACCCTACCACATCCAGTGACTCCATCTTTAGTTGCTCAATAACCCGGTAGAGGGAGATCGAGAGGTGAACAGACGTGGAGGGAAGCGCATCCACTGGAAAAGTGGCAAAATCAGACCTGTGTGGCGGCTCTAATGCCCAAGTTTACTGAAAAGGTCAGAGATGGAAGGAATAAATGTAGTAGTCCCATAATGGGTAAACCAGTGTACTGCGTACACCAGCCAAGTTCCGTGAAATAATCTGTAGCTGTCCCACTGCTTGGTTGCTCCAGCATGATACCAGAGGAGCAATTCCTGCCCCCTGGAACAGCCCATGCCTCTGTTTCTATCTGGGATACTAAGGCTTTAGAGGCAACTACGATGGATGCACGGACATAAGCACTATGGGCAGCTATAGAATATAGTCAATCAACGTCACTCGGAGGCCGCTCCCTCCAAGGGACACCCTTGCCTAGCTATTGATAACCACCACACCCCTAAAGTACTACAGAAAGCAAGCTGAATCCCAGTTTCTGTGGTGCGGATATCACTAGCTTTGATTGCCAGTAGGCCATCTAGAATTCCCCTGGTGGCCACCGACACTACAATGGAGTCAAGTGGCTCTAGCTCTGAAGTGAAACTATGGTCACTCAAAATTTCTTCCATGATGATTGACTTGCACTGGTAATTGTCCCTTAACCGATGTAGAACTTTGTTGTGAAGAGACTCCCTTTTGAAGATAAGAGGACTCAAATTGAAGTAAAACAAAAGGGTTTATTCAGGATACAGTGCAGCAACCCTCAACAGCAGCCACCCACAGCTCTCCCAGTTCTTCTCCTCCTCACCAACTGAGTTCTAGAAGCAACAACAACAGTTGCTAGGATACAGAAGTATTGGCACTGAATTATTATTGGTAACTTACATAAGAACTAGAATACTAAGTTAATCACAACATATAAGAAGAATACAACACTCCCCACCCTCAAAGCACTTTTTCCCCAGTTTGGTACTTGATTAGCTTAAAGTTATAATGGCCATCACAATCTCTGGTCTGGCTTAGCTCTCACCATTGGAAAAACCACAGATGCCACTAGGCGGAAAACCAGCAGGTGCTACCCCTCTATAGGTCATTCTAGATGGTACTACTGGACTCTACTGGGCTATAGTAGTCAGGGAGTTTGGAACTGCATCTAAGACCCTCCCCGACAACTGGTTCTTGCTGTCTTCCCTGATACCTACTGATTTGGAGTGGTTAACCAGGGCATCCTGATGGTGTCCTGCTGATGTCCAATGGTTCCCTTGTTCTAAGCGGCTGTAAAATTTTGAAGGAAGGAGGGCCCAGGAGAGGGGGGAGAATCAAACTGGCTGCATTACCCTGTGGTTGAGTGGCCTGAACTGACATTTGTAAAGAAGTACATAATTTACATTCCAAGGGATTTAACAACCTCTTTTAGAACCACTACTTCATTGCACACTGCTAGTACAATTTCATACAAATTGGTTGTTGCGTCATGCTACCGGGTAGTAATGCTAGCCTCCACACCCCTGCAAACAACTGCAGATAACCTTGTTGTGTCGCTTTCCATCAAAGGAGTAAACCTGTTGGTACACACCACAACTGGTTCAAATGGAGGCAGGGGCACACCAGGGAAGATTTGTCATCTAGGGTAGTGTTAGCTGCAGGATCAGGGCTTGCAGAGGTTTTGCTCCTGCCTGTCTGTACTCTATCGGGCTTCCTCCAAAAATGGCCAGGTAGAGTAAATTTCACACTTTTACCTAGACTCCGGGTCACAGTGGGTATGGGTGGGTTCAGTATCGTTTCAACCTCCTCAATCAAGCAGTTGATTTGGCTCAGGGAGTCGTTAACTTTCCTAGCCCATGTGCTGGGATTGTTGGCAGAGGGGACAGTGTCAGCAGCTTTTCACTTACCCATGGCTGGTGATTATTAGAAGTTCATTTAAATGCAAATGTGTTCACACCTATTTATGGTCCTAGAAGAGCAATAATCTTCCTGGCTAGCCACTCCAACTCAATGACTAGAGAAGCATAGTAGGCACCTCATAAGATAAAGTATATGGGCCCGATTCACTGAATGAACTTAAGACTAAATCCTAAACTTACTACTATTTGGTATTCACAGAATGCACTTACTACTTTCGGGATTCACAGAGTGAACTTACTACTTTCGGGATTCACAGAATGAACTTACTACTTTCGGTATTCACAGAATAGATTTAAGACTACTAACTTTACGTCCGCACTCGGGCCCGAAATTCCGGACCGGGGGCGGAGTTTCCGGCCTGGAGGCGGAGCTTCCGGCTTGGAGGCGTAGCTTGTGGCTTGGAGGTGGTGCTTCCGGCTTGGAGGCGGAGCTTCCGGCTCGGAGGTGGGGATTTAGCCATGGCTCTGTGAATCCCGAAAGTAGTAAGTACATTCTGTGAATACCAAATAGTAGTAAGTTTAGGATTTAGTCTTAAGTTCATTCTGTGAATCGGGCCCTATATGTGCTCCCAAACAAAAACAATACCAGTGACTAATGGATGGCAAATAGTCATTATAAAATTTGAAGGTACCCTCACAAAATATATTAGAGGATCAAAGGGCTATGCATAACAATTATCGTCAACAAAGACTATAAAAGAATTCTGTCCATAGGCCAGTCCCTGGAAGAATCGTAATCAAGGCGAAGTACCAGTTAGGCCCCCGATAATATGAGACAGGCCAACCCTACAACTGTAAAATCAGCCTAGGTGAAGCAACAAATCAGGGGAACTACAGCAAATCGAAATACAGGTAAGTCCCTGCAAATTACAACACAGCAATGGGGCATGCAGCCTAATGTGGCCCCTTTGTGTGACACAAGGCAGGTTAAAGCCAGTAGTTCTGAGAGGATGAGCAAATCAAGTTGCTCAGAGTAGTCACTCAATAGTGGTCCACATAATGTTGGCCAGCTCTGGATGAGAACAAAGGCTGCTTTTCCAGGACCGGTTGGCGTCCTAATGGGGCAACGCACGAGAAAAGTATTAGCCAAGTGAGAATATGAAAAGCAACAGTACCTTGGCTATGATGAAAATATTACAATCAAGGAAACCAGCAAAACGCACCAGCTCGCAGAACTAAGGAGAGTGACCCGCCCCTTCCAGAGGTGATCGTCTGCATTTGGGAGCCCTAAGGCTTGTGGGACTGGAGGTCCCCTCCAGAAGCGTTTGACAGTCTAAGGGCTCAACCCCCCCCCCCCCCCCCCCCCTTAGAGTATTGCAAGTCCTGCAGGCAACACGGGTTGTGGGATCAGTGGCGGCGCTTTATGCACAAGTGTGTGAGCGGTCCACCCCTTCCAAAGGCGATTGTCAGAGCTTGGGAGCACTAAGGCTTGTGGGACTGGAGGTCTCCTTCAGCAGCGTTTGACAGACAAACCGCTCATCACCCCCTCAGAGTAATGCAAGAACTGTAGGCAAGCCTGTGTTCAGGAAACCCGGGCCACAGGAACAACTATGCTGCCAGGCTACTACCTATTCCACTCCTCAGCAATAAAATGTAACATCTTCAACCGGCCTTCGGGAGGGCTTTCAATTTACGTTAAACATGATCAAAAAATAGATGTCACCGCAATAACCACTAACTTACACATGTTACGAGCTCTGCTCACTAAAGGCATAAAATGTCATCTTAAACCACTCTCACTGCTGCTAATCAACTGCTACGTCAACACTGCATAGCATCAGAAAAACAGGGCTTACAAGTCCTAACTACCACAACGGAAGAGCTGCTAAACAAATACTACTCCCACACGCCAATCATGGCTGGAGATTTCAACACACGCGTCCTGGCCAGCCAAACCAAAAGAACCAGCTCAACCTCTGAGGACATCTTGTTCCAGAGCCTCCTCAACAGCCACAAGTCAGTCTCTTTGCAAACTTTAAAAGAAACTAAAGAGCCAGAAAGCGATATCCTTCTCACATTCAGGAGCATATCGACCATTGATTATACTTTCATCAGCGGAGTTGATGATATTTTCATCAGCGGAGTCCCGAAACCCAAAATTGGTGTTTTTGAGGTAGATGACTGGGCAGAAAGTGACCACAGACCCCTGCGAGCGATCCTGCAATTAGTCGCCAAGGATTCATCTCAGTTACTCTCTTTGGGCGAACCAGCCGGGGAAGAACGTCATAAAGTCCTCCCCAAAATTAAATCAAGCCTTTCAAACATCTTTTAAGGTATCGGTCACCAGCAAATGTAATCTTCGAAGAGCCCTCGTTGCCAATGGACAAGTCAATAAAAGCACCTCTGCACAAGTGATCACTGCATGCAGAGAGACCCATAGGTGGATCACCTGGCAACAAAAAACCAAGAAAATTGAAGAAGAATTTATAGAATCTTTACTATTCTACATGAGAGAAATCATTCCCTTTCCTCTGGAAGCACATAAATAGCCTCAGCAACTTCGCTCAGACCAAGGAAAATGATGTGGCGGAAAGGGAGTGGATTGCTTATGGTAAGCTTCCTTGCATGAATGATCAGGCGAACGAAACGCCATCCAATCAGGTAGCTACCACATTAAGCCGCCATACACAGCCATTGTTCCCTTCACAGAAGCCTCTGTCATAACGATTGTATGGAAAATGAGGAGAGTTGGGTGTCCAGGGCCCAGCAGACTCCCTGCAATAGTTTTTAAATCAGCACAAGTCTTCTGGGTCAGGATACTGGGATGTATGACATTACAACGCATGCTTTTACCACGCATGCCTTTACAACGCGGTATTTACAATGCATGCCTTTACAACGCATAGCGCTTTGGGGTGCTGGATAGTGAATAGTTTAATTTACTATTCCAACTCCAGTCCCCGTGGATAGTAGGGAAGGTGTTGGATAGTAAATGAAATCTATTCCCTATCCTAGAGCCCCCCCAGCGCAATGTGTTGTAATGGTTTGCGTTGTAAAAGTTGCGTCGTAAAGGCACTGCGTGGTAAAAGTTGCATTGTAAAGGATGTTTCCCGGATACGGGGTGATTGTTCAAACCCTGCAAGCTACCGGCTTATAACCCTTTTAGACATGGAAGCAAATGCATATACAGGAATCTTGCTAGAAGACCTTGAGGCCTGGGTGTAAGAAAACAGCATTATTCCATACTTTCAATCTGGATTTAGGCGAGCAAGCTCTATAATTGACAATTTGACAGCACTAGTCTACTTGTCGCACCAAGCTACATGGGGAAAACAACCACCATTATTAAGCTGTGTTCTTGACTACAGTGCAACCTTTGACAGAGCCGTCCGGGGCATGCTGTGGGGAAAAAGGTTCCCCTCATGCTTCTTAAGCAATAATATCATTATATCAGGGGACCTGGGTCCGGAAAAAAACAAGCCCCACCACAGCATCTACTAAACTCACATCCAACAACAGCCTCAAACAGGGCTTTGTGCTGGTCCCTCCTTTTTTCAACCTTAACACTGCCTACTTAGGCAAAGCTTTAGAAGGCGCCAGTTTAGTCAGGCCCAGGCTAGGACGGCTACACCTTTCAATCTTGCAGTATGCTGATGACATAGAGCTTATGGACCACACTGAATCAGGCCTGCAGGCAACCCATGATGCACTCCATAGGTACAAAAAGGCTAACAAACTTCAGGTGAACCAGAGCAAGACTAAAATTATCATCTTTGGAAAATACCCCCACAAGAAACAAGCACATTGGTGGCTCGGGGAGCTACAAATAACAAAAGTTTCAAGCTACAACTACTTGGGTGTCTGGTTCACAGATGGGGCTAAACCAATGACTCACTTGAAGCATCTCCAAATCAAGGGAGTGGGAGTCGCCCATGGCCTAAAACATCTTAAAATGTGCCTGTAAAGCTCAGCTTTACCTTCCCCAGAGTACTGATAGTACAACTAAACAACATTTAAATCTCAACATACAAAAAAATCTTCCACTCACCTCGACAGGCCCGAAGAGCGTGGCTCCAATTGGAGCTAGGCATGAGGAGAATGGAACTTGAATGCCAAGGGAACCTATTAACCCCTTGGGCGCGGCCGCGATTCTGCGCCTGTGCGGCCGTTTTAATGAGTGGGCGGGTTCATGACGGCCCCCAGCCGTCATCAGCACATGCCCACAGTGATGCATGACGGATGGGGGCCGTCATCAGCATGGAAGGAGTTAAAGTACTACATCAGGATTCTGTGGACCCCCCGAGAACACGCTTAAGTCACAACTCAAAGTAATCTTCAAGGCAGGGGGCTCTCTATGGCAAGTGTATCTAGCTCAGGCGATTAAGAATATAAAAATTGAAGCCACCAAGCTTTACCACCCTGACATACTTTTTTCAGTTTTGAAAAAGGCAGTGAATTTGCAGGCCAAGATAACCTCCCTAGAACTGGACAGGAAGCCTCCGACCACCCAGGCACTAGACCCTCCTTATACGGCCGGAAAAGCACAGCCCTACTTACATCAAGCTCTTGCAGCTCACACATGCAGGAAAATCTTATACATGCGACTCCTCGCCATACCAATAATGGACTTCAACCCATATTGGGCAAGACAGGGCAAGGGAAAATCATGGAAACCATGCAACTACTATCAAGAATCCTAGCTTCCCTTACTGTGCTGCTGCCCCAAACTTGCCAGTGAACCTCACCACCTGATAGTCCCCTTATTTGTGGCCCAGTGAATAAGAACTTGTGCTTCTCTAATAACACCCCAATGACCTTAGCACGGCTGCGAAAATTCACTGACGTGATTCGATCAGCACTCCAGTCGTCACAAGTGGGCGCTACTGGACCAGATTAAATGTGTGCCACGCATAACCACCACTGAAGTATTCCTCCCCTAGGCCCAAAGGGGCAGATTTACAACAAAGTAACGCAGCACGGTGCAGCAAGTCATTTTGCTGCGCCGTGCTGCGTTAGTTTGGAAATCACGGAGATGCGACATATTTACAAGAATATTTCGCACCTCTGTGCTTCCCCTGCGCTGGCGCACAAACTGCAGCCATACGCTGGTGCAGGCACCCTTGCACGGATGCCTGCGCCATGGGGAGATTGCTTTTGTGCAGGAAGGGGCACCTTCTTGAACAAAAAAAATCACAAGAGGCTTTCTCCTCTTTCAATGCATGCTGTAGAATGCAGCACGCATTGAAAGAGGAAAAAACGAGGCGCAATGAAAACATTTCTCCTCGTTGCGCCTCGCTACGCCACCTCTAGGGTGGCGTAGCATTGACACACATCTCCAGATTTGAGATTTCTTGTAAATATGGAGATGTGTCTTGTTCCATTGGTGTTGCGTGGGAACACCCACAGCAACACCCATGGAACGTCCCTTCCACGCACAGTGCTGCGTGTGAAGGGGCCGAATTTACAAGGAGAGGAAAAGTCACGCAGGGTGGCTTTTCCTCTCCTTGTAAATATGGAGGAGCCCCCTGCGCCACCAGTACGTCATGAAAAGTGACGTAGTGGTGGCGCAGGGGGCTTGTAAATCTGCCCCAAAGTCTTTAGCCTGCCAGAATCCCGCACAAGCACTTTACCTTGTTGAGCCCACCTTCCTCGCTCTTAAGAGCCCACCCAAAGACATTTTGGACATTACCGCCCGCCAAGATGCATCAATAGCACTTTGCTCTTTGAGATGCTACGCCTTATACCTTTTAGGTATTTTTGACCGGAAACATTTTACAATATGTTTTGATATCTTATCTTTGCATTTATGAAATATTGTGTTTGTCACTTCGTATAATGATTTTAAGTAATTGAACATGAAATAATTCACACTCCTCCTGATGCCAGAACTCAGCGCATGCAGATTGTGTAAGCTGTCAGAAAAGGGCAGCTTACACTGTACGACTGGTTACTGCTTGCACCCAGTAGTCTGCAACCGTTTCATGCTTTGGGACCAACTGACCAGTCGCAAAGCATTTGTGCATTTTTTTCACAGCCGCAAGAAGGAGCACCCTCTTTCTGCCCCCTCCCTCCTGAGTTTGCAAGGGATTAAAAATGTGTGTGCTGCAATTTGCAAAGGTATTGTGAATTGCAATACACATTTGTGCACTGCGGATCAGTATATTCCATTCTCTCTCTGCTGCTTGTGTTGAGAATACAAAAAACGTTAAAACTGGCTCTGGGCTCTTTATGTTGAAACAGAACTCCTTAAGGAAAAAACTAGAATTGCTTTATTTACAAAGATTCGTGGAGAACCACTGGTCAACCATGGTCAAACCACCAAAGTCAGTGCTTTTTGAGTTGAGTGTCTGCTTGCCAGCTCTCAGCACCAGAACTCATTTTTATGGCAGCAGGGCTTAAATGAAGTCCCTATATATATATAACTGCCAGATAGTTGTACATTTTGCATGAAGCAACTACGGCAGCAACAGTGCTAATTATGAGAGACATACAAGTTTTTACTTCGATGCACTACCATATTTCTAACCCTGTACCTCTATCAATATATCCTCTACCTCCACTCTCTCATTCATTCCAAAATCCATACCACTACTGTGACCCACACAATAATCCTTTCTAGACTCTTCCCTCCTCTACCCCTCCTTGCATCATCTCAAACCTCTTTTACTCTTCCGATCCCCCAAAACAAGTCTTTCTAAACCCTTCCCTCTGACTCTGGCCCCTCCACCTCCCTTTTACTCATCCCAGGCCTCCTTCTACTGCTATGAGCTCCAAAAACATCCCTCCACTATCCTTTTCAATCCAAATAACAGACTAACATGTCCACCACTCAAATTAATTTCATATTTCACTATACTAATTCACCACTAATACTTTATGGGCTCCGGAGTAGCATGCTACTCGCTGAAAAAGTGTTTTGACACCTCGTTATGGGTAGTTAGCGCTATATAAATGCAATTACAATACAATACAATACTTAGAAAATTGCATTGCCATCATGGCAAAAATCAATGGTGCTAGTGCCACAAGAAGCCTACCACTGGTCCCATCACAGCCCTCAAGCAGGTAGGTCCACTGTGCACAGTCGGACTGGGACAGAAAATATGCCCAGGCACCAAAATAAAAATGGCCCCCATTAGCAAATCAGACAACTTAAAAAAGTATCCCAGGTTTGCGAATTGGTATAGTTTTGAACTTGTAAAGACTTGCTGCATAAGTGTTTTGCAAGCTGTGGGAGACTACATCCATATGTCCTTCCTGCAGGTAATGTGTGTGGCAGTATCGTAGAAATCAACTGTAAAAACTGGCCCATCAGACCATGATACAGACCCACAAACAGCCAAAAAACAGCCCGAACACTGACCTATCAGACCAGTTCTTCTGGCACTTCTAGTTTGCCCTATCCTATTAGCCATTTCGGCCTTGGCTCATGCTTGCGTTCGTGTTTGCCTCTTGCTGAGCTGTCCGACCAGGTGGTGGTCTAGGATTGGCAAGATCATGGCCCCAGTCGCTCTCCTCGCCCATAGTTTTGCAAGAACAGTGGCAACAACTAGCAGCTGTATCTGTATACTAGGGCAGAATACGAGGGAGCGATTCTGAAGCTAGAGGCACAAATGGCATTAGAAGTCCCGGATTCACCCAGGCCGGGTCGCCATTCTAAAGGATTGCCCTTGACAGATATCTCGGGTACACAAAGGGCCAAATTTCGAGTCTGGCCGACCGAGGATCGCCAGACTGTCTGTAGCACAGCGTTGGTGGTCCAGCCACTGCTGCACCAACGGTCCGGCCGCCCAATTACAACTTTGGCGGTCGAACCGCCATTGCACCGCCACAGCTGCCTGGGAACCGCCATTCCCTGGTGGTGGCCCGGCAGTCAGGGGCTCAGCAATATGGTTGTGGTGCTGCTGCAGCACTGCCATGCATATTTTGAGTTACAGGACCTCCGGGGGTGTCATGGAGGTCTTTTCTCTATGAAAAGGCTGGCGGTCCTGAAACAATTGGGGCCCTACAGGACCCCCTGTTGCCCATGTGCATAGGGATGCATGCAGGAGTACACAACATGTCACCCCTCTGTGCATGCACCCCAGTACCTGCACAGCATGGACTTTACAGTCCATGCCATGCAGGAACTGTTTTTGGTGTTCCCATTGCAGTGCACTTTTCCAGGGGCACTGCAGTTGGACCGCCAAAAAATGCCTGCCAGGCACTCGTAATATGATGGGCAGTGCACACACAGGTTTGGCCGTGTGGGGGTGGGCCGCCTGCGTGGTTGTCGGCTTCAGCACTGCCAAACTCGTAATCAATCCCTTAGAATATTCTAAGACAGCAATAGGGGTGGTGGGTGTTTCAGGTCTCACCACCTGCCTGCACCTATCATCTCATGACCTACACGCCTAGTGGGGGAATAGGACACTTTACTACGCATGCATTTACAATGCATGCCATTACCCTGCATTTTTTACTCCTCAAAAAACTTTTACAACGCAGGGCTTTACAACGCAATCCATTACAACGCATTGTCCATTTCAACGCAATTTACTATTCTAACTCCACCGGGGCGTTGTAATGGGGAATGCGTTGTAATGGTTTGCAGTGTAAAGCCCTGCAATGTAAACGTTTTTGCGGAGTAAAAAATGCAGGGTAATGACATGCGTTGTAACGCATGCGGAGTAAAGGATGCTTGTCGTCACCTTACATCGTGACATATTTGTAATAGCGCTGCCTTTCCAAGAGGTTTATGTTGAATTGTCGATTTTTATTTTTTTTACCTTTTTTGACGGATTGCTCATATCGATTGTCTCATGGCCGGTTCCGTCAACATACTATGCACTCCCAGCTGCTCTATACGACTGGTCATTTTTACTGTGCGTGTACTAAGCTGAACTCTTTGCGAGGTGTCCCTATCACTGGTTCCTTGCATATGATATATGGAGCGTCCTGTTCCGAGGGGACCCTATATACCTCGGAAGTGGCTGTACAAGGAATTCTTCTGTATTACGAAAACCAAGCAAATTATGTGGCAAAAAAACAAACTCGAGGCAGTGCAAGATTAGAGTATGGAGTCAGAAACACACAAATTTATTTTTGCAAAAACAGGAAATTTCTTACCACTTGTTTGCGAAAGTGCATTCATGAACATTTTTTTTTTTTTTTTTAAATGGTTGATTTATGTTTCATTGCAACAACACATGAATTATTACCACCTGGCTCTTTAGCAATCACAGCTTTTCGTTTTTTGACATTCTGTGACATAGCAGCCCGTGAACCATGCTGCAGCTGGGCATTTGGTATTTATTTAAATAAATTACGGTGCTTCAGAGCAACTTTTTGACAAGTGGCGTGTATCAGGACTCAGAGAGAGGAACAGCTGCGGAGCAACGCTTCTGAAAGCATCTGGGCTGTTTGCACAGGAAAAAAGAACGTGTCATTGCTCAATTTGAAACTCTTTTGATGTTAACCTGCGACCCCTTTATGTTTTTAACAAGTTCATTTCTTTCCCACACCAGATGATTATTTCTGAATACAAGATGGGTACCTTGTTTTATTCAATGAGTCTAACTGGTGTTTGTGTAGCAGGTCACGGTGTGTTTATGTACTGGATCTCTCAGACTGATGTGAGGTCATTTCTTCTAAAGGAAAAGGAGACATGACACCATAAACCAATCAATTTTTTTCGGAGAGTGCATGACACCACACTTCAACTCATTTTTTCAGGACATAACAATACTCATAGGACCAAACTCGGGACAATATCTGCTGAGGTGGCATTGCCAACACATAACTAGGCCTCAACAGAATTTCAATTTCGCCGGAGTAATCAGAATAATTTTGGCAATTCCGCGTTACTTTTTGATGCAGACTTACAGATAAATATGCAATTATTCCTGCTTGTATAATTAAAAGTAATTTCGGGGATACAATTCTACGCCAGGAGCACATTTAGCGAGCAAAAGCGGCTGCTCGTTATTCATGTTCTGCTGCATTTAGCTCTGTTTCTTAGCGCAAAATGAATACTCCTGGCCATTTTTGACCCAAAGGTGCATTTGCGCTAAGACAATAGCACGAAATGCTGGTAGTAAGTTGGGGCAAGATCCTACTCCAAGAGTGCAGTTAGCGAGCGTGCGCGGCTGCTCATACTTGCTATTCATATTCTTTTGCATTTAGGTGGTAAGAAATAGCGCTAAACACAGAATTACTCTTCTTGTGTATTTCAAGCATAATCTCACGGAATTCTTAAGTAATTCAGAGTGGATCAGCTACAAAGAATTATGGGGCATATTATCAAGGAACGGCATTAAAATTATCTCCGCTTTAGCGGCAGGAAACTGCCGCTAAAGCGGCGATAATGGACTTGATAATATGCCCTTGAGAATTCCCATAGACGCCCATGTTCTGGTATTAACATGGGCTTCTATGGAAATTCTCTACGGCATATTATCAAGCCCATTATTGCCGTTTTTCCTGGCGCTAAAGCGGCGATAATTTAACGCCGTTCCTTGATAATATGCCCCTATGTGAATTATGCCCACCCCTACCCATATTCTCCAGAATAAACCAATGTATACGTGTATAATGCCTCTTCCTCCCCTTAGTGCAATAGGAAATGTGTGTTAAACATTATCACATGGTGTGAGATTTGTGGCACGATATTGGTTACAGAGTATTATGTGTCTGCAGGGCAAAATCATTTTCTACAAGGCCGTTTCATCCGCATAAACCAGTATCAAAAATAAAATATCAAGTTAATGTATTGAAAGAAAATGCAAGCTCAATTTCTATAGCCAAAAGAATGCTATGGGAATGATCTGCAAGGGATGCCCTGCGCTTGCAGTGACCTGAATCTCTGCTTTTGGAAGTGGCTATATTCTAACAAGAGTAGCTTGCCACACTATGTGTCAGCATGTGTACATTGGGTCTATCCTTAAGCTCAGTATAACCATTTTTGTACACAATATATGGGCCCGATTCACAAAGAAGGTCGAAAAATTACAGGGGAGTTCTCCATCTCTGCTTGGACATCATATTTCAAAGTCCTGGAATTAATAAAGAATAATATAGACACAGATTTGTATCTTGAAAGCTGTGCCAGACACAGGTTGCCAGGTTTAATTTTGGGACGTTCGTGTGATAGTCACATCAATATCCTAATTCCCCTGTATAGAGTTCTCCAAAGAGGAGAACTCAGCAAAGTTGGAATATAATCCCCTGTGCAAACATACACTTTTATTTTTCTCCGCGAGGATTTTTTGGCTCTATGGGGAATATCCTTTCCCTACATGCCCACAAAATCTGGGGGTGATCCATTCTCCTTCTCACTCTGGCAAGGGATTTCCACCACCCTATTGGCTGGGGTAAAATATTGAATGAAAGGAGTTTGTGAATGCTCATCGGTGTACACGTCTGTAACCATTCACAAACTTCCTTGGCTAACGATGCCTTGGAATGCCTTAGAGTACCCATTTTCCCTTGCCTTAAGTTGGATTTACAGGTATGGAGAGCTCAGCAGTTTTGACAGAGTCCTCTACCTACATAATTGGGTTTGAACCCTTGCCAGGAACCCCTGTGGAAATTGCTGGTAGGCCTAAAACAGTGAAATATGGTAATTAATTACTAATATCCTCTGCCACAAACTCTACTTCCTTTAGTGCAATGTCTGTACCTATTGTAAAGGAGCATGCATCAAATGCATCATGCGTGCCAATAGACCAGAAGCTAGGAGCACTCTCTCTTCATTTTATCAAGCCTGCATACAAGCAAAGATCACCCCACCCCTCTCCAGTAGTACCACTCTGGCATCACTGAGAGAACACCCATCTTAACAATGCAGTATGCAAATTCAATCAAGCATCTTTAATGTCCGGTTGGCTTGGACCAATGTATTGAGAGAAGTGCTTACTTATTTAAAAACAAAGTGCAGTGGTCCAAAGATTTCTTAGGAGCCCTTTGATTGCACCGCTCAATGAAGAAGTTGTTAATACTAAGCCTACCTAGTCTTGAATCCACCCCATGCTTCTTTATTTTACCACCTACACATCATGTCTCTTCCAGGTTCATTTTTTGCCCTGCTGTCCCCCACCCAACCTTTGTTTCCTGTTTTCTATATTTTGTTTCCTCTTCCTATATTTTCTGGTTTTCCCTTGCCTTAAGGCAAAGTATGATGATGAATAATGTCATGGTCCTTAATAATGAGTGCCAGCTGCCACCACCTCCAACCACTGTCACAAATTAAGCCCTGTTTGAGAGGTGTAGAGGTCTGATTGCACAGATAATCCCCTGGATTATGCCAACTGCTAGGCTTGCCTGTGCCTGTGTCACTAACTGACTGATGTGTTGAAGCCCAAAGAAGTACATCAAAAAGTTGCAAGTGTAGAGGTGCATCTCATAAGTTAAGGTGCAGATCCCTAATAAGGCTAAACATAGACGCTGCACCAGAAAAGTCTCTTTACTTTGATCGCTATTGTATTGTTTCCCCTCTCTAAGCCTGCATCTTGGGGAGGGATCAGGGTCATTCCCAGATACAACTCATCAGGTACATCCCTTATAACCAAGATCAGCTTTTGGCAGAGCTGGAGTAAAGGAAAGCCAGACCTATTAATACATAGTTATAGCTTTGGTGATGTCAAGACTTGACTATGCTAACAGCTTGTAACTGGGCCTACCCGGATACCTCATCCAGTGCCTGCAAGTGGTGCAAAACTCAGCGGCTAGGGCGATCCTTAGACCTAAACCAAGGTCCCATATGGGCCCCATCCCGAAGACCCTACATTGGTTGCGATTGAAGGAAAGGATTAAGCTCAAAACCCTGGTGATATTTTTTAAAGCCCTTCATGGCATAGGAGCCAGCTATCTCAATAAGCGCGCAAACTGCTACATGCCAGCACGGACCTTAAGATCCTCCTCCTCCAATCTCGTCTGCACCCCTAAAGTACGATTGGCCCACATGGCGGGCCGGTGTTTCTTGTTTTTAGGCGCTCAGGCGTGGAACAGACTACCTGCTAATCTAAAAGCCACTACTGACCTGCCAACGTTTAAGAAATTAGTTGCACCGCAGAGGCCTGCCACATGTTCCTTCAGTGCCAGGACACTCTTGTTGAGTAGATGTGCGCTATATCAAATCCATTTCATTCATTCAGTCATTCATAGTGCAGTAGGTGCACTGTCCAGATTGAGACATAGTAGGAAGAGCCTGAGTATAGCATTATAGCCCACTGCCAAGGGGCTATACCAGTTGTTAAATGCCCTGATCAGAGTTATATGCTTTGTAAAAAACAAGGGAACCCAAAGGCAATATAGTAGGGACCTTGGGTGAGTTGATTGTTACTAAAGACAGTGGTCCCTAGACAAAATCAGGTAGAGAACAACTTACCAGCCGGACAGAATTTATTTGAAAATAAGCTTTGTAAAGGGAATTAGTGACAAATACAAGTAGGATGCAACCTGCGACCAACACATAAACAACAGAAAATTGGAAGGAGAGGATTCAGGCAAAGGGGAAGGCGTCTATATTTAGTATGGTTTTAAACAGACTTGATTTTCATAGTAGTACCATCGTACATTTTATCCACAGCATTTAGTGACATATGGTACAGTTAGTGTCGACATTTCGATCCCTATGGCTAAATACATGGGATCATCTTCAGTACAGTAAAATTAAACATGCCTGCGTGCAAACAATAAACTGTTTGTCAAACCTTAGTATATTAAAGGCAATAATACAATTTGTAGGAAAGAGTATTGCAAGTAAAAGGAGAAAAATGGGGGGGAGAAGAGAGATAAAAGGCATGTTAGAGCATTATAAGGGCAGACCATACATTTAAAACAGCTGTAGTGCATCTGCTGGCAGTGGGAAAATGGTAGTGAAGGATGAATAACCTTGTTATTGTAGCATGTGACGATCAATTAGGAATTAGTACCACCATGTGAAGAAGTAAGTGCCGCTGTGAAGGCAACAAGTTTGCCATTGAAAACCGATTATGTGTCAATGAGGCGATCAGAAGGGTAGGTGAGGGGGCGTGGCTTGAACGCCGCACAAGATGGCGGCTTAGCACCGGAGCTCCGCAAGTCGTTCACCGGAGCCGGCGATTTTCTCCGCACTCACCAGACCTTAGTGAGCGCAGATGGTATATTTGGACGTCGGAACATGAAATGAGTAGGAAGACCTGACTTGCTCTCCTCTACTCCGACGGAATGCGCTTCTCTCGTAAGTGACGCGCTTCACCTCCCGGCGGCCGCCATTTTCTTTCACTTGCCGCGCAACTCCTTCACCAGCGAGCGCCGCTTTTCTACCTCAGCATGCGTAGTGCGGTTGCTCTCTACACCGGCCTCATGCCTTAAAAGACCCCTTTTCTGCTTCAAATCTCACAGATTGTGACTCCAACTAATGGTTCTTGGAAGAAATACTGTCATTTTTATTCACCATATCTTATAGGTGTTTCCTCATGTCTGACGCTTATCTCATCATCATTTGGTGCCGCGCTACTCTGTATAAAGCCTATTGAACAGTTCCAGTGCTTTCAGTATCTCCATTAGGAATTCTCTGACATGAGGTGATAGTTTATATCCACGATATTCTTTTGGCTATATCTGAGGAAAGGTTATATGCTTTAATTGACTGTCATTTGATTACATTTCGTCATTCCTCGTGCAGCAAATGTACGTTTATTGAGGTTTTTCACTATAAGGGACGCCTTTTGCTTCCTATTTACAACATTTTTCTCAGCTTAATTTTGGGGTGGCATTGCACTTCCTTCCCCTGCCTTTTATGGGGAAGCTCCGTACCCTCAAGCTCACAGCTTCAAAAACCAAACCACAACTTTCCTCAGACTCTGACTCCACGACTCCTATTATGGATGATACTGCTTCCCTCAAACCTAACGCTAACCACGGCGCAATTCCTAAAAATACTTCAACCAGTAAGCTTTTACAACCTGGTTCGATAAAACGTTTGAAAAATAACCCTCCATCTCCAGGCTCTTCATCACAACCTGCTGCAATGGATCTTATTCTGGAGGAACTTCGGGCACTCAAACCCTTCATGGCCGAAACCACTAAAACCTTACAATTTCTCCATGACAAGTGGTCTACGTTAGAATCAAGGGTTCTTTTGGTGGAACAATCTACAGAGACTCTTCATACCTCATGTGCAAAAATCTCGCTCTTAGAAAAGGATATCTCTCTCCTGAAGCGGCAGGCGGAGGAGTTGGAAAATCGCAACCGGAGGAACAACCTACGTCTTTATAATCTTCCGGAACTTACAGAGGGGTCCAATCCAACAGCTTTCTTTCAAACATTTCTACCAAAAATCTTGGACCTTCCTCCTTCCACCTCTCTAAATATCCAACGTGCGCACAGACTTGGGCCGAAAGTTTCCAGTAAACCTCGCGGAGTCATCATGCTGTTCCTTCAGTACACTGATCTCCTCCAAGTACTTTCGGCAGTAAAGGCTAAAAAACAAGTTATGTGGGAGGGCCGCAGGCTATACCTCTCTCAGGATGTTGCTAAGGTCACAGCCGACCGTCGGAAGCAGTTCCTGGACTTGAGACCTCGTTTGAGAACCCTTGGCGCCAGATATGGTCTACTACATCCTTGCCTCTTCAAGGTGACCTACAAAGAAAGAACAACTACATTTGAAGATCCACTCGTCCTTGAAGAGTTCCTGCGTCGCCATGAAGCCGAAAACATGGACACTGCAAGACCCGTCTAACCATTTTGTTCTGTTTTGTCTGTTTTTGCCATGTTTTCTCATTTGTCTGATTATATGTTTCCATACCATTTTTCTTTGTTTGTTGTTTCTGATCCCTGTATATGACTGAGTGCCCTACACCCCTGTATATCTTACCTCCTTTGTAGATTAGTCTCCTGTTGCTTTTTGTTACTTCTACCATGTGTATTATTAATGTTCTCTTCTACTTTTTTACATTCTTACAGATCCTCTCCCCGTGTTTCTTCATCCCGGTGTATCCGTGCTTCCCTCCATCTCGTTCCTTCGCTGGTTCCTCAGGTGTTCGACGATGTGAGTCTCCGTTGTTGATGTCGTCCTCTTCTGGCGTCGTCATCCCTCAGTCCTTTTTGACCTCTTTTTATCTGATATTACTACTTTCTACATGCTTTGTTCTCTTTTCTCTACTGTTCTCTTTCTCTATCCCTTTACTCAACTCTTTCTCTTCTATCTCTTTACTATACTTTCTTTATTCTCTTTTACTCTCTTTCTCTTATACCTCTTGGTTCTTACATTCTTACTACTGTTATCTTTCTTTTCCTATTCACTTTTCAATATATCTTTTTTCATACCATTCTACTGAAGTTACAAATTCCGAGTAGTTACTTGGAATGTTAAGGGGTTAAATAACCCCATTAAACGTCAACGTGTTCTAACCCACTTGACAAGGCTCAAAGCTGATGTAGCTCTCCTCCAAGAATCCCACCTTTCAGACAAAGAGGCTAACAAACTTAAACGTTGCTGGGTGGGACATGTCTTTCATTCTCCTGCTTTGGGTAAGAAAAATGGCACTGTTATTTTATGTCATAAAAAGTTAAATGTTTCAGTTGTATCCCATGAAAATGATGACAATGGTCGTTGGGTTATTACTAATCTTCTTATTGATAAAATTCCTATTGTTATCTTCAATGTTTATGCTCCTACAGGTATTGATAAACTGTGTTGGCCTGCTATTTCTAACAAGTTAGTTACATTTAATGAGAAATATGTTATTTTTGGTGGTGATTGCAATCAAGTTCTAGACCCCTTTATTGACAGGAATTCCAAGGTTAAGTTTATTCCCTCTAAGATGCATTCTCAGTTTCTTGCCTCTATCCGGAATTCTGCTCTAGTGGACATATGGAGACTATGTAACCCTGACCTTAAAGAGTACACGTTCTATTCCCCCACCCATCACTCCCAATCCCGTATTGATTACCTTTTCCTCAGCAAACCCCTAGCACAATTAGCCACACATTCCGACATTGGTTCCATTTTAATCTCAGACCATGCTCCCGTTTTTGTTGATATTGACCTTATTCCTTTCTCTCCTCACTCAGGAAGATGGAGATTTAATAATTCTTTACTCCTAGACCCCATATTCTCTACTAAATTTACAGCTTTTGCCTCTGAATTCTTTACACTAAATCATCTCCCTGGGTCTTCCTTTGTTACGGTGTGGGATTCCTGCTAGAGGTTTTATCATCGATTTTGTTTCTCAAAAGAAAAAACAATCAATAACCAAATCAACTCAACTTTTGGATAAAATAAAGACACTTGAATACACTTATTATAACTCTTCCTCTGAATCCTCACTTCGCGATCTTATTTCAGCCAAAATTGAATTTAATAAATTTACCACTAATGCGGCATCAAACTCTCTCCTTAAATGTAATTCCCGTTATTACGGAGGACAGAACAAAATGGGCAAACTACTAGCTAATTACCTTAAAATACGCAAAGAAAGAACAAAGATTGAATCTTTACAAGGTCCAGCCGGTGTTTCCTTCTTCAAAGATAAAGATATATTAGCCCAATTTGTCTCTTTCTACCAAACTCTATACACTCCCGAATCTATCCCTGATCCTGATGATCTTCTTGCTTATTTTCGAGATATTCCTTCCCCACAATCTTCACATGTTGATTTTCAAGCGCTAAATCTTGATATCTCCCCTTCCGAAATCTCTCATGCCGTCTCAATCCTACGTAAAGGTAAAGCCCCGGGACCAGATGGTTTCACCATTGAATTCTATACTCATTTTTCTTCCCTTCTCCTCCCTAAACTTTTCCTGTTATTTCAATCATTTGTTCATTCTGGTTCCTCTCGAGGGACTTTCCAAGAAGCAATAATTTGTTTAATACCCAAACCAGACAAAGATCATACACTATGTAAAAACTATCGCCCTATCTCCCTGGTCAATACAGACTACAACATTTTTGCCAAAATCATAGCTCTTAGATTAGATCCTCTATTACCAGAACTTATTGGTCCGGAACAATCTGGATTCGTTAAAGGTCGTTTGTCAACAGATAATTCTCGTGTTTTCTTCAACATTTTGAGTAGAGCTTCTTCTCTTACTTCCCCATTGGCCGCTATTTCTCTCGATGCCGAGAAGGCTTTTGATAGAATTGGTTGGGATTTTATGTTCCAAGCTCTTCGTTGGTTCGGTTTCCCACCTAAATTCATTTCCCTTATCTCTTTACTTTACTCTAGTCCCCATGCCTCCATTTTTGCTAACGGCATCACTTCTGATTATTTTCCCCTCCAAAGAGGAGTTCGTCAAGGATGCCCTCTATCTCCCCTTTTGTTTATTCTAGCTTTAGAACCCTTTTTAACCAAAATTAGACGCGACGAGAATATTTCCGGTTTTCAATATGGTCCCCAACAGCAACAAGTTAAATTATCGGTATACGCTGACGACATTTTATTTTACTGCTCTGACCCTCAAACAACCCTTCCTTCCTTCCTAAACCAAGTCTCCACTTTTTCTAATGTATCTGGCTATCGACTTAACACGGACAAATGTGAAATACTACCCCTGAATCCCTTATGTCTAAAACATCTATTTGACACCTCTGGATTTTCCTGGCAACCCTCTAAGATTAAATACCTAGGTGTTTGGTTCGCCCCTCGTATCTCTGACACCCTCAAATTTAACTTCGAGTCCCTTTCTACTAAGCTCACTTCTTCCATCAATCGTTGGAACCCTCTCTTTCTTTCCTGGTGGGGTCGCCTGGATTCCATAAAAATGATGTTAGCTCCTTTGGTCCTATACACCATATCTATGATTCCCATTCGCATTCCCAATCATCATTTCAAATCGATAGATTCTATTTTATTGAAGTTTTTATGGAAAGACAAAAAATCCAGAATAGCCCTATCTGCTTTAAAGAAAGACAAATCTTTGGGTGGAGTCAAATTTCCCAATTTTAAATCATATCATACTGCTTTCTCCCTCAAACAGGCCTTACGATGGCTTTCTTC
The DNA here is from genome assembly GCF_964261635.1 of Lissotriton helveticus. Classification (NCBI taxonomy): domain Eukaryota; kingdom Metazoa; phylum Chordata; class Amphibia; order Caudata; family Salamandridae; genus Lissotriton; species Lissotriton helveticus. Next base: position 1,550,865,531 of record NC_136059.1, read on the forward strand.
GGATCTTCCGTATTATCCTCCACTTTGGTTGACACTAGAATCATCTTTCCTTCATCCTTATGAATTCAATGAAGTTCTTTCCTTCTCATCTGACGTCACCTCTCTTCGCTCTCCCGTCATTTCTCATACACGGTCTCTTCTTCAACCATATTTGATATCCACTTACCCTTCCACATCTTCTACTTCTTCTCAACCTATTTGGCATAATAAACTTATTAAAATTCATAATCGTTCAATTTATTGGAAAACCTGGCATTCCCGTGGTTTAAAATGGGTTTCTCAAATCGTCTCTGACTCTTCCCCTCTCCCTTTCCACTTACTCCAAACCCAATTTTCGTTACCTTCCTCTTCTCGCAAACAATACCTATCTCTTCTTCCCTCCCTTACCCAGTATCTTTCCTCTCTCCCTGCCACCAACGCTATTCCTACGCTTCACCTATCCATCTCGAATGCTCTTGACCAATCCCCATCTGCGTCTTTTCTTTATAAATCCCTTCAAACATCTGTTGAACGCACTAAATCCAAAGTTGAGTTGGCATGGGAAGATGATTTGTCTCAAACCTGGCCCACCATTCTTTGGGATAAAATTTGGTCTAAAATTCAGAGTACATCTAGAGCTGCCAATACTACCCAAACCTTATTTTTTATCTATAATCGTACATTATACACTCCCGTAATTTTGTCTTCTTTCTCTCCAGACACTACTCCCACTTGTTGGTCCTGTCCCTGCCCTTTGGCAGATTTGAAACACATGCTCTTTGAATGCCCTCCCATTCTCCATTTCTGGCATTTAGTTTGGTCTCAACTACGAAAACTTTTTAAGTTCACTTTCCCCTTTTCTGTCCTTCATGTTTTCCTAGGCTCCCTTTCCCCTGACCTTTCTGGACCCCACCATAAACACAAACTACTTGACCTCCTGATAGCCATTGCTTTCCATCACATTACCTCACATTGGAAACAGGCTAAGGATGTTTCTTTCTCTGCCTGGTGGAATGCAGTTTGTTTTAATCACCGCCTAGACACCAATTTTGTCTCCCCTGTTTCCCTGGCAATTAAACGCGACCTTCTATGGCTTCCCCTCACCGAATATTTATCTAGAATTGCCAGACCATCTCCCCTTTCTTCACCACGTACTGTTGAAGTTCAAAAACCACCGTGAACTGTTTTTATCTTGCTATGTGTAACTTTATTAATACATCCTAATTTCTTTTCTTTTTTATCACTTATATGATGTATGCTTCTCATGTTTTTTTTTTTTTTTTCCCCCAACCCTCAATATTTCTTCACTTTTTAATTCCATTGTTTTTGTTTCACATTTTTTCTCTGATCAATATTATTCTGATGTAAGAGAGTTTTATTGTTTTTATAACTTCTGATTGTTTCTTCATGCACTGTCTTTTCTTCTTTATGCCTTAATAAACTTCAAACTTAAAAAAAAAAGAAGGGTAGGTGAAGTGTAGCCAACCTAGATCAAGGCGTTTAAACGATCAATGCGTGAACATGCCACGGTGATGTAAATGGCAAGGTAATTACCAGGGATATTCCTGGGTTCCAACAATTGCTTAGTTAGCGAGCAAGCGCCAACCGGAGTGAATTCCTGCAAGTGAGTAAAGGATCGTTAAAACCCGTTCCGGAAGGGTTTGTGCTGTGAGAAGGGCTTAAGGGATGGCAAGTCTTACCCGGGTTGTTGCCTGAATGGGGGAAGGTAGGAAGCTGCTTTGGTTCAAGGTCCGAACCCGTCAAGCAGTGATTTTAGGCGATACTAATGTACTCGATAAAGTAACCGTCGCGGATAGCGATCACGGTGGGGGACCTGTGGAGTGATATTCAGGTTAGCCACACGGGTGGGGGAATCGGGCGAAAAGTAAAGGGGCTCCGCTGCGCATGCACTTACCGAGATAATACTCGAATGGTGGCCTGATTGCACTGCTCCAGCAGGGTAATCACGGTCTAGAATTGTTACATAGCAGTTACGATACACCGTAGACATAATGACAAACAAAATGATCAACGCATGTTATCATAGTACAATTCCAACGGTACAGCAATAATTTCTAAGTTTGCAATCGATTTGTAAAAACGATTGCGACAGGACTGATAAGACATACTTTATGATTATGGAATGTTCTGAATATGCAAATTAGAGATAAGATAAACTTATAACCCTCAGTAGAACCATCCCAGTTCACCCCAAGATATCGAATGAAAGAGAGCTAATAGCTATTAAAATATAAATGAAACCACAACCTAAAGATAGGGTCAATAGAAAAATAGATATCTATGTGTTTTTGTTGTTTTCTTCTTTTTTCAATTACAGGTACTACTGACCTCAACTTAAGGAGAGTGGAGTACTGAACCACCTCCAGGTGCTACTCAAATTATTTCTTTGTATAGAGGATCTAGTAACAAGATCCAAATCTGCACAGCATAGTTTTTTAATAATTCTTAAATCGCCTTTTTCCAATAAAATCATTTTTTTGTGACGATACAAGAATTTTTTTAACTCACAATTTTATGAGCACTTTTGTTTCTCTGGACACTACTACGCATCCAGTGGTTACCTCCGGGTGGAAGTTTGCATACAACAACAAATAACCTTATGATGATGCACTCACACAACATAAATAGGCGAAAAACCAAGATATACCGCCACACCACCTACGTGCGTGTAGAAGGGTTTTTTATGAGGGTCCCCTAGAACCATAAAAAACCCTGGTATCATAGTTTCAAGTGATCCATTCCCCTCAACTTATTTTTGAATATATAGCCTGGAAGCTGAATGGATCTATGCTTCTACCTCCCTCACTTTGATTAATAGACTATTGACTGAGTACCTCAAGGCAAATACCATCCCCGTAGGGTTACAAGTCCATAACGTTCCAGGAGTATTCACTAACAACCCCACATATCTAACGGGTTTTAGCTACATCAGCACCACATGTTCCAGGCACTGGATGGTGCTAGGGATTGTCATAGCCACTGAGGAACTCAAAAAAGTACGTACTGAAATCCAAGAATTGGAAAAACAAATCAAAGACAAAAACACCACTGTTGAAGGCAAGAAACTCATGGAAGAGGTTAAAAAAACTATAGATGAATTCCATAGATTAGAGCAAAATAAAAAATCAAACAAAGTGAGGAAGATATAAAAGCCTTTACTCAGGAAAGAGCGTACCCCTATCTGAATAAGGACTATTACACGAACCGGTCATACAGTGGCCCTGTGGAAAAGTAAATTTTGCCATGTTCTGTGTCCCTACGTGTCCTCCATCTTATGTTATGTGTGCATGATTAAATATGCATATGTATCCCCCATGTTTGATTAAAGACGCAATTACAGTTGTGTCCATCACTAGTATGCCAGTTTCCAGTTCTCGTGAAAGCTACGAGTATCAGGCCTATGTAAAGTTACGTTGCCACGTTTCTCAGTGTGCACGTTATTTTATTGTAAAGTCCCCGTTTCTAGGCCTCAAAAGGGCCCGGAAACCAGATTCAGCTCCTGTCTTCTGAGTCCTCGCTGAGGAGCGATACAGCCCCCACCTGTATCCTCGACCCTTCACTTACTTCCTGCCTCGCAGTGCCCGGCTCAGCCTGGCTCTGCCTACGAGTCTGCCAAGAGTATGTTATGATTCTAGTTATCAGTCCAGCCCTCCTTCTCTGCATTCCTAAGCTACTGAATCGCATCAATAGTTTCCGTCATTGTCTAGCCTTTACGTCTCCATGTAAGAGAAATACTGCATTTAATGGTCATTTAATATTCTTCATCACGCACTACATGTAGAATAATGCATGCTCCAGTCTTAGAGTCCGTTAGCCTTTACCCCGATAACTTTTGGATTCTATCAACATGTTCTCTAAACATCAGATACTAGATACTGTTTAGGTACATGTCGCCCTGACTCTCCAGACTTCAGTCTCTGCTCCTAGCACAGAGTTCATAGCCCCCAGCTTCTCCTAGTAACACGTCATTGTCAGTTTGCGCGCACCATTAGGTTAGAGGTCCCGGCTCCTTAGGTAGCCCCCTCCATGTTTCCGCCCCATTTATGACATATTCTGTTACGTTTGCATCACATGTCTATGTATACGCCCCTGTTACATCCATTTTCACCCTTATCTTTCGCGACTGCTATTGACCACACCCACTGCTCCGCCTACTGTAATTCATTGTAATGTAACTGTTTTAGTATATATATTTGTGCAATGTTATTAAATGTTACGCCGATCCTGATCTTGCCCCCGGCAGCGCTGCCATCCCATTCCTGTGCAGGTTGTCCTGTTCCTGTCCTTTATGCTGTATTAAACCTGCAAACTCCTACTACCTCGAATCTTGACTCTTATTTATTGAGCTATCTGTTATTACTATGTCCAGTAAAACCTAGATCCGGTATTATTTATTTATATACCACATAATGGCGCCCGAATAGGTACTTGCCCTTTCCCCACGCGCCGGTGAAGCCACGCCGGCCCCCTGACCCTCTGCAGCCGTGACGGAACCATACCGTGCACGTGCAGATATTTCTGCTTCAAGTATCCCTCAGGCCCACGGAGGAGACGGAGGTGGCGGTCCAGCATCCAGACGAGGCGGTGGAGGAACACGGCGAGTCCCGACCAGAGCCCAAGCCGAGAGTCCAAGGTCCGAGGTATCCGGAGGCCCACCCGTAACAGAAGTCCGAAGTTCGTCCGTGCGGCGTCAAAGCAGTCCAGTCCAGTCTGAGGTTTTCCGTTCTTGCTGCCCGGTGAGTACCATTGCTGGGGTAGTATCTAGACAGGGTCAATCTAAATTGACTCTGGTCCGTGGGTTGGTGGTACGCAGACCCAAAAACGAAGTGTCCACTTCGGTGGATGCGGGTCCTGACGTGTCTCTTTATGAGACCGGTAAGTTTCGTACTGTTTTAGCAGTACATCTAGTTTCTGTTCTAGTCAGTTCTGTTCTCGAGAAATTCATGTATTCTGTTTTCAGTATTCCAGGTAGTATTCTGTTCGAACTGATATTTTAAATGTTCTTCATGTATTTTAATGTCGTGGTATGAATGTGGAGTAATTATCGTGTTCATTGTGTATTGTATTGTGTCTAGATTAACAGTTCAGTCATGCCGTTATTTTCCAGACTACGTCAGTTAAGAACTAGAAAAGGTCTGTTAGAAGAAGCAGTTCCTGTCCCGCCTAGGGACAGTCCAGGTCATTTTATGTATCAGAAGCATGGCATAAGTGCCATATTATATCTAGATTTATGGGTAGAGTATACCAAACAGTTAGAAGAAAAGTATAGATGGCCCGTATCGGGTACATGGGATGCCGAGTGCATCATGCGAGTAGAAGAAGCATTATGGAAAAAGAAAGCCAGACAGTCACAGAAAGATGCCATCGAGTTATGGCGCAAAGAATCTCATAAAAGAACCGAAAAAGAAATCAGAAAGTCAGAACTAAGTAGAGACTCTTTGGAACGAGCCCAAGAAAGGGAACTAATCGAGATAGGTGAACGAGTCAAAACTGAACAGTCAGATAGACAGAGACATGCCCTCATTAAGGGTATGTATCCTCTTCTTGCCGAGGGCTTGCCAAAAGCGACCCCGGAGGCATCCAGTAATTTTCCGCCACCATTAGTTCCGACTAAGCTACGTCACAAACCGACCGCAGCTGATATTTTCATCTCGTCCTACTTGGACGACACAGTTCCAGAATATGCAAATCCTGTTCCGCCAGTCCCTGTAAATAATGTAAATCCTGCTCCTCCAGACACCGGAGTACCTGCCACGGTACCCCCGGTTCAGCCCACATTACAATTTCCCACTCTGCCAGCACGAAGAGTATCAGTCGACGATTCCAGCATAGGGGCCGCAGGAGGAGGTCCTCCTGGTACCCCGCCACCACACCAACGTAGAACGTTGGCCGAGTTACATGAATGTGCGTTACAACGTACGCCCAAATTTAAGTCCGTTGCAGATATCCGACGAGCTCTTACTGAATGCCGCTATGATCCGGTTGCAGGTGATGATAGTACAGTAATATATTCCATCCGTGTAAGACGGGTGACCGGGTATTTAGACACCCTACCAGATATGAAAGGAGATCTAGACAGAATATATCGTTTCATCCGTACAGGGGATGATCCAGAAAGTATTGGTGAAGCCATGTCTCAAAGGAAAGCTGAGATCCAGCTCATGATATTAAAGTTTCTGATTAATTGTCTAATAAGAGAACAAGACTACCCGACCAAAGATCCGGCCGAAATGAGAATCCTGACAAGGTGGAGTGATAATATAGCCGAGGGTAAGCACAAGACTATCAGTAGTATAGAGAGTATGTACAAGAGAATTCGTAAAGAAATAATAAAGTTACATGAACAACGTAAAGCAGCACAAGTAAGCGAGAAAGAAAATGACTCTACCGAAGAGGTAGACGACGAGAATCCCACTAGAATAGCGTATGTAGGAAAATCTAGATTTCCAGATCGCCATTTGCGCCTAGAACACAAGTCAGTTTTACATCATCCAGCACCAGAACAAGGTTCTCTGGAACAAGTATTTCAAGCTACCGATCACATTCTGAAATCACGAATCGGTTACAGTGAGTTAAGTACTATGCATGAACAAGAACTAGCCCGATCAGCAGTCCGATGGATTACTGATTCTACCACTTTTCCAGACGAAATAGTGGCACAAATGTTTCTGAAATTGCCCCCAGCCGAGCAACGACTGGTGGGTATGTATATGATCCAGCACCTCATTACTCTGTATGAGGGTCAACATTCTGATCCAGGTCCGTTACACGATGTCCTGAACGAGTTACTCCAATATAGATGGAAAGGTTTAGGTACCGATTTAATTAGTGTCATCCTAGAACAGCGCCACAAATATAGAACGTTTTTGAACCCGCATTTTGTTCATGTCTCACCTCCAGAAAGTAAACCCTTTTACATAGACAGACAGAATCCGTTACGAGAAGTACACCCAGTTAGGACAACAGATGGTGAAATGCAACGAGTGTTTGTTTACACTCCGATTACAAAGATGGAACTCTTAGAGATGAAGAAATTAATTCCCTGTCATGACAAAGATCCAGCAGGGTTCCACCGAGAATTAAAAGACATGCTCCGTATGGGAGAATACACGTATCCAGATATAATTAAAATGTTAAAAGTCCTGTTGCCCGCAGGGGTATACGAGAAACTCAAGGAAAAAGATTGGGAGGTGGGAGAGAAAAAGATCGATTGGGCAGTTCTAGAAGCCGAAGACAAGATACGAGTACCAGGTACCGGTCTAGGAGAGAAATGTAAAGAATTACCAGAATTGTTAATACAAGTTTTGCCAAGATTATTAGCCACTAAAAAGGAAGACTGGGATGCAATCTCAGCATGTAAACAGAAACAAGACGAAGACACTAGTGATTTTTATTCTAGATTTGAGAAATGTTTTATCATAAACAGTGGCCTCAAGACAAGTAGCGAGTCATACCCTCATCTTTTTGTTACTAAATTAGTCGAGAATTCAAGTCCACAAGTTAAGAATCGAGTTTTGAAAGTCGAAAGTACCTGGCAAGCTAATACTCCGTCCCAGATGTTACAGATGCTTCAATACCACCAGAATAGAATCAGAGAAGAACAAGATCATGAAAGGAAACGTATGAAAGACACGAAAATGAAAGTACTGGTTGCACAATCTGTTCCTCAAGACAGTCAGAAGAGGGGTACGAATCAAGCCAGTCATCCTGCAGTTCCCGTTAAAGGGACATTCAATTATTGTAAACAGCCAGGTCATTATATAAACGAGTGTGCAGTTCTGAAACACAACATAGCTACTGGTAAGACTAAAGAAAGACCACGTCCGCCTAGACAAGAACAAGTTTCACAGACTTCTCAGCCACAGAATGCACAACAGACAGTTCCAGCACCGCAGCCTATTGCTGCAACACAGCATGTTACACAGCAGATGTACCAGTATGCACAGTCCGAGTATCCAGAATATCAGCCATATTCATGAAACAGCCTAGAGAGGGAGGTAGGCTTGCCTCTCATCGAGATACCTGTAGATCAAGAGGGTCCCTATGTTCATAGTCAAGTATTAGGGAAAGACAGAAAGTTTCTGATTGATACAGGGGCAAGTAGGACCACCATCAGTCACGCCGAAGTTCCAGGGGCTCCGCTCTCAGGCTCTAGAAATATTTCCCTTGGATTTTCAGGAAAGCCTATTGTAAACGAGATATCTAAGCCAGTTACTCTAGAAGTAGGTCCATTGTCCCGCACTACTGATCTGTTACTTACGAAATCATGTCCAGAAAATTTATTAGGCATTAAAACACTGAAAGAATTAGGTGCAGTTATTTGCTGTTCCCCAGAGGGAATACGACTGTTCCTACGTGACTTCAAGGGTCACTATGTATTACGAGATTTTGATCCGAGATTGTCTAATGTTCCGCAGCATCTATGGGCACAAGGTCCAACTGATGTTGGCTTCATGCAAATCACACCCCATCGTGTGACTCTCAAGCCAGGTGTAGTGTTACCACGAATCAGACAGTACAGACTGCCACCTGAGGCTGTAGCAGCCTTATCCAAAATTATTGACGAGCTCATGGCTCAAGGAGTAGTTGTAGAAACTGACTCCAATGTATGTAATTCTCCGATCATTCCAGTCATGAAACGTACTGATCCAAATGCACCTCCAGTATATCGATTAGTGATTGACCTCCGAGAGCTTAACAAATGTATTATTCCCCAGTACCCAGTTGTCCCAGATATCTCTTCCCTATTGACAGCCATTGATTCTGAAGCCTCATTTTTTTCAGTCATAGACCTCAAGAACGCATTTTTTAGTGTCCCCATTCATCCAGACAGCCAGTTCCTTTTCGGTTTTTGTTTAAATGGAAGGAGCTATATGTTTACACGAGCTCCTCAAGGTTTCACAGAAAGTCCTAGTATTTACAGTCAAGCACTTAAGAGACAACTAGACAATATTCACATGCCAACTGACACTGCCCTGCTCCAGTATGTCGATGATCTACTGATCACAGCCCGTTCTGAACGTGCTTGCGAGCGAGCATCCCTTACAGTCTTGTATTTCCTTGCCGAGATGGGGCACAAGGTGTCCCCTTCTAAGCTTCAATTCTGTGTCCAGCAAGTGATCTACTTAGGCCACTTACTGTCCAAGAGGGGTAGGCAGTTGACACCCGACCGCATCCAGTTAATAGCGAGTCTTCCTCAGCCCAAGACCCAGAAGGAGGTACGTGCTTTTATTGGCCTCACTTCTTACTGCAGACAATGGATTCCTCAGTATGCATTTCTAGCTAAGCCACTGATACAGTTAACGACACAGGAGGCAGCCGTATCGACTGTCCTCCCTTGGACATCTGAACATACACTTCGTTTCAATGAGTTAAAGAAAGCTTTATGCCAAGCTCCTGTTCTAGCTACACCGAACTACAGTAAGCCTTTTACACTTTTCGTCACTGAACGTGAAGGTACAGCATTATCTGTTCTCACACAAGATCAAGCAGGACAATACAAGCCCTGTGCTTATTTTTCGAGCACATTAGATCCTGTAGCCCAGGCTCTGCCTGCGTGCCTCAAGTCAGTTGCAGCCACAGCACTAGCTATCAGACAAAGTGATTCCATAGTATTAGGACATTCCTTGACAGTACAAGTTCCACACTCCGTGGAAGTTCTTTTAAACCGAACACAGACTCAGCACTTGACAATTGCACGTTTAACAGGTTATGAATTGACACTGTTCCAGCCACACATAGAAATCAGACGCTGCAACGTTCTAAATCCTGCAACACTGTTACCGTCAGTTAATTCAAATCCTGCCACACACGACTGTGTGGAAGTAGTTAACATTATGACTAAGCCAAGACAAGATCTGACAGATATTCCATTACCAGATCCCGACCTGACACTTTATGTGGATGGTTCATGTATGAGAACAAGTACAGGAGAACTAGTAGCCGCGTATGCAGTGACTACTGACACTGAAGTTATTGAAACACACCGTATTGACACCCTGTCTGCTCAAGCAGCAGAGCTAGTTGCTCTGACTCAAGCCTGCATACACGCCAAGAACCTGAAAGTTAATGTTTACACAGATTCACGTTACGCATTTGGAGTCGTACACGACTTCGGAGTGCTCTGGCAGGAGAGAGGTTTCATGACTTCTCATGGAACCAAGATTTAGCATGGTCTCCTTATTCAAGCTCTGTTAGATGCCATACACTTACCGACATCCATTGCTATCATGAAATGCAAAGCACATACGAAAGTTACTGACACTATTTCCCAAGGTAATGATCTAGCAGATCGCACAGCCAAGCTTACAGCACAGACACCAGACGTTCCAGTAAATAAGACACCGACATCCACTCTAGAACAGACTACATGTATGACAGTTAAGGACCCCACTCAAGATGTCATAGATATCCAGTTACATGCTACTCCCGAGGAAATCAAGAAATGGTCCGAACAAGGAGGGGTCCAGACAGATCAGGGATGGGTGACGAAGGGTAAAGCCACATGGTTTCTCCCCGACTCTATGGTTCAAGTCATTATCAATACCGCACATAGTCCAGCACATTTAGGAGAAAAAGCTATGTTAGATAGTATCCAGAACATTTGGTTCAACAAGTATTTACGAGCTGCAGCCAAGCAGAAAGTCCGTACCTGTATGATATGTTGTCAGTTTAATCCAGGTAAAAGTGTTCCGGTGGAACAAGGTGGATTCCAGCCCCCTGACCACCCTTTTGAAGTCCTCCAGATGGATTATATTCAGATGGAGCGATGTCGAGGTTTCAAGTATGTCCTCGTAGTTGTATGCGCTTTGTCCAGGTGGACAGAAGCATATCCAGTCCCAGATTACACAGCCGCGACCACTGCCAAGCAGTTGGTTCGTGAATTCTTCCCCCGTTATGGACTCCCTAGGGTCGTGTATTCAGACAACGGCCAACCATTCTCATCCGAGCTTATGAAACATATTTCCCTGTTGTTAGGGTACCAGTGGAAGTTCCATTGTGTACGCCATCCAGAAGCAGCCGGTCTCGTAGAGAGACATAATCAGACCCTGAAAATCCGAATTGCAAAAGTATGTAAAGAGAAAGGTGTGGACTGGCTAGTAGCTCTGCCAGTTGCCCTATTTTATATGCGCATGGTCGCACATTCCAGATCAGGTCTGTCCCCGTACGAGGTCGTATTCGGCCGCCCCCCTAACATGTGGGGTACACCTAGACCTCGAAGTATTACCGATGTTTCAAGTAATATGCTGACAGATTACCTAGCTTCCTTGATGTCTGCCCTCAACTCTTGTCGTTCGCAGGTTGCTGCCGCATTTCCAGACAATACCGAGGTGGCACCGCATGAAATCGTTCCCGGATCCATGGTTCTTATCCGGAATTTTGATCGTTCAAGTCCGCTGGAGCCTCGCTGGAAGGAACCCCGACAGGTCCTCCTGGCCACCCGTACTGCCGTCAAGCTGGAAGGCAGGAAGGGCTGGGTCCACCTGTCACATGTGAAAAGATTTTTTGGACTGAAGCCTGTTTCAAAGAACATTTCCGAGGATCTTAAAGACTGTCAAAGTACTATTCTTAAGGACTGTCCCGCAAAAGACATTGCTACGAACCCTTCCCTGTTAGAGAAAACTCCGCAACAGGAGTATAAGCTTAAACTAAGGTCTAGTAAAATAAGTCAGCCAGTTTGATTGTCTAAGTCCTCCCCTAGGTGAAACGGTTAGACCGGTTTCTGACATGTATATAATAGACCCCCACAGAGAGAGAGTTAGTGAGAACTCTAGAAGTTGCACTATTATTTTATGTTTTCTGCTATATTTCAGCATTATGATTTCCTGCACCAGTTATGCATTTTATTTGTGTTTTTCAGTTTCTCATGTAAATAAGTCTGCTAATGTTACAGTAGAGCACACGTTTAGTGATCTGCCTCCTCATGAACTTTCTTATCGTCTTGCTATGCGTAATAACTCCTTTATCCGCATGTTACATTATTCACACCAGACCAGCAATGCCACTAATTGTTGGGTGTGTGGTCGACTCCCCCCTTTCCAGACACCGAAGGGAGTTCTGCCACTCTTTCCTTATCCATTCTCACATAACGGTTCGTGTGGAGCATGGTCCACGTTAACGTCATCCTCAACAGATATGTCTTTTCTGAACAGTACATGTTTCCCAGACAAGCAAGGTCTTCCCCACAGAACAGGGTTAGATCTAGAAAATGAAGTTTATAATTTGGGTAATTATTCTTCGAATTTTATGGTCCTGAATGTTCAGTCTGATTCTACTCCAGACTTACCTGCTATGTCAGTATTACCAGTCAAAGGTGAATTATGTGTCCGAAATAATGGTTCCGTACATGTAGGCCATAGTGATTGTACTACTATTGTCAAGTATAGTGACAGTGGGAAATCTATTTTCAAAGCTTCACGTCATTCTTATTTTGTTTGTGGTCAGACCGCATATATTCGTCTGCCCCTTGATTGGGATGGTACATGTTACATTGCCTTCCTACTGCCACCAGTTTTCCTAGCCCCACCTGACTATCATAGGAATTCCCACCTAGTACATACTAGACACAAGAGAAATCTCCCGATTGTCGATTATACTGAAACTGCTCTAGAACAATACATAGATATCAATAAAGGTGTCTTCCCCTACTTAGGTACTGTTGTAAATAGTAAACTGATACCTAGATTAACCAGAACACTTGAAGCAGTAGTGATCGAGACTACCTCTGCTCTAGGTAACTTAACCGAAGAACAATCCTTTATGAGAATTGTCGTGCTCCAGAATCGTCTCGTCCTTGACGTCATACTGGCCGATAGGGGCGGGGCATGTAGAGTCATCGGATCTAGTTGCTGCATTTTCATTCCTAATAACGCACCGTCTGTTTATTCAGCTATTACCAGACTCCATAAAATTGCCCATATGTTACACCAAGATCCAGGCACCTGGACATGGTCCGGTTGGTTCTGGAATATAATTTCCGCCTGGGGATGGAAAGTATTGTCATTACTGGGTATTGCAGTAGCGATCATATTCAGTTGCTGCCTCTGTTTACAATGTGGCCCTGCGATTTGCGGCATTTGTGCTACATCTTGTATTCCTAGTCCCGAGTCCCGTCCTAAATCCAGTTCCAAGAAAATTCGAGACGAGCAAATGATACTGTATGAAATGATAGATGGTATCATGAATATTGATGTTTCCTGATGGAAACGTAGTGACAAGGAGGGAATGTGGAAAAGTAAATTTTGCCATGTTCTGTGTCCCTACGTGTCCTCCATCTTATGTTATGTGTGCATGATTAAATATGCATATGTATCCCCCATGTTTGATTAAAGACGCAATTACAGTTGTGTCCATCACTAGTATGCCAGTTTCCAGTTCTCGTGAAAGCTACGAGTATCAGGCCTATGTAAAGTTACGTTGCCACGTTTCTCAGTGTGCACGTTATTTTATTGTAAAGTCCCCGTTTCTAGGCCTCAAAAGGGCCCGGACACCAGATTCAGCTCCTGTCTTCTGAGTCCTCGCTGAGGAGCGATACAGCCCCCACCTGTATCCTCGACCCTTCACTTACTTCCTGCCTCGCAGTGCCCGGCTCAGCCTGGCTCTGCCTACGAGTCTGCCAAGAGTATGTTATGATTCTAGTTATCAGTCCAGCCCTCCTTCTCTGCATTCCTAAGCTACTGAATCGCATCAATAGTTTCCGTCATTGTCTAGCCTTTACGTCTCCATGTAAGAGAAATACTGCATTTAATGGTCATTTAATATTCTTCATCACGCACTACATGTAGAATAATGCATGCTCCAGTCTTAGAGTCCGTTAGCCTTTACCCCGATAACTTTTGGATTCTATCAACATGTTCTCTAAACATCAGATACTAGATACTGTTTAGGTACATGTCGCCCTGACTCTCCAGACTTCAGTCTCTGCTCCTAGCACAGAGTTCATAGCCCCCAGCTTCTCCTAGTAACACGTCATTGTCAGTTTGCGCGCACCATTAGGTTAGAGGTCCCGGCTCCTTAGGTAGCCCCCTCCATGTTTCCGCCCCATTTATGACATATTCTGTTACGTTTGCATCACATGTCTATGTATACGCCCCTGTTACACCCATATTCACCCTTATCTTTCGCGACTGCTATTGACCACACCCACTGCTCCGCCTACTGTAATTCATTGTAATGTAACTGTTTTAGTATATATATTTGTGCAATGTTATTAAATGTTACGCCGATCCTGATCTTGCCCCCGGCAGCGCTGCCATCCCATTCCTGTGCAGGTTGTCCTGTTCCTGTCCTTTATGCTGTATTAAACCTGCAAACTCCTACTACCTCGAATCTTGACTCTTATTTATTGAGCTATCTGTTATTACTATGTCCAGTAAAACCTAGATCCGGTATTATTTATTTATATACCACAGAACCATTGACCTTGGGGCCGGTTCAACAGACGCCAACATTTGGTAGGATTCTCTGATAGTTCGGCTGATTCTTCAGAAAGTTCAGACCAAGGAGTCGGCCCCAGCATTTCTAACAGAAACACTTTTTTAGGGAGAGGCCAATCGGAACCCCAAAGGGGAGGGAAAGGAAAACTGCCACAACGATAGCCCAATCCTCCTGGCGAACGATTTACACGTCGCCAACATTACCTGGCTGCCCTATTGTTTCAGGGTGCGGGTCCATTTTGGAACCGTTAGGAGAGTACATTGATTATTTCATTAAAGATTTTGTTCCCCAAAGAGAGTGCTATGTAAGAGACAGTATGTCTATGATTAATCTTATTGAAGAATACCCGTTTGACCCCACATCCAGCACAATGTGCACGCTGGATTTGGAGTCACTCTACACTAACATCCCGCAAATAGAGTCAATGCTTGTCATTGAACGAGTGCTAAATAGGCGCCCATGTCTGCACACTGTACCAACATTATTCATACTACAACTCCTGGAAATATGCCTGACGAAAAACTTCTTTCTATTCAATGACCAATTTTATGGTCAAGTTTGTGGTAGTGCGATGGGAGCAGTTTTTGCTCCCAACCTAGCTATCCTGTACATGGATGATCTAGAAATGAGACGCATCCTCAACCCTACCAATCCCTTCCACAGTGGCATTGCCCTGTGGAAGTGATACATTGACGACATATTTATGGTCTGGAACGACTCAGCACATTCCCTCATGCAACTGCTCTATTGGCTCAACAACAACTGCAGTGGACTCAGATTCACCCTGTCTGAAAGCAAAGTCTCTATCCCTTTCCTTGACCTTGAAATCAAACATCAAAATGGGCTTCTAACCACTAGCCTATATCGCAAACCTACTGAGCGCAATACATTGCTCAGCTACGGTAGTCACCATCCACGCGCTCTTTGTGATTCACTTCCCTATTCACAATTTCTTCGTATTCGACAGAATTGTTATCACAAAGAGGACTACTTTACTGAAGTCAAGACACTGATTGACAAGCTCGGTAACTGTTGTTACCCACACAAACTTGTCCGTTGGTCCTTAAAAAGGGCTTGGTAGTGTCCCAGAGACATCCTCCTGGAACCTAAACCCAAGAAACCCCAGGAGAGGCTTGTTTGTGTCACCACTTTTTCACCTGCATCTAATGCTATACGCAAAAGTGTCCTGAAGCATTGGAAAGTTCTGAATGCAGGTGTACTTAACATTGAACACCCCATGTTTGCCTTTAAGAGAGCTAAAAACATTCGAGACCATCTAGTAAGGGCAGCCCTCCCACCGGCTGTCTCTAGGGGCACTCTCAATGACTTATGGGGTCTCCCTACTCTCGCTGGCCATGCCAAATGCGGGGACTGTATTGGATGTGACACCACCATAGAAGGCAAAGAATTCACCTATGACAAAATAAAATTTGAAAGGAGACATTTTACTAACTGTAATTCTGCAAATGCTATTTATGCCATTTTTTGTCCTTGTATGAAAATATATGTCGGACAGACAACACAGAAAGCCAGACTCCGGATCGGACAACATTGCAGCAGGATCCGCTGCAGAACTCCTAATGCCCCATTAGTGGATTATCTGGCCTTCTGGCATAACGAACTGGATTTCACATGGACAATCATCACCGCAATTAAACCACCACCAAGGTAAGCTGACATTTCTCAATTGCTGAACAAAGAGGAATTAAAATAGATACTCAGAACCAACAGCATTCGCAATGGCCTGAACCGCCTCGAGGATTGGACCTCATTACTGTAACTCATTGACAAAAGACTTTTTGTCTGGACCCTGTTTGCCCTCTTGTAATTGAATGTATATATCTAATAATGCAGTTAAGACTCACATAATGTAACTGCAACTGCTCACAAAATGACCCTTATCTGGACTCTTGCTGCCCTGTTGAATCAGAATGTATATATCGCTGCTGGAATTATATATCACATATTGTATCTACCACAATTGTTTATTTTAAATCACACTTCTGTATATATCACTGCCATAATCATCTCCTCTCTGAAACTATGATCAATGGCCTCACACTCTTCCAAGATGGCCCCGCAAATCTTCCTGCTATTGTGCCCTCTTCTCTTTCTATGCCTTCTCATCACGTGTGCCAAATCACATGACGCCACCGTGAGTTATAGTAGCTTCTGCCTTCACCCTCACCGCACCGTGATTACCCTGCTGGAGCCGCGCAATCAGGCCCCCATTCAAGTATTATCTCGGTAAGTGCATGCGCAGTGGAGCCCCTTGACTTTTCTCCCAAATCCCCCACCCCTGTGGCTAACCTGAATATCACTCCACAGGTCCCCCGCCGTGATCTCTATCCGCGCGGCTACTTTATCGAGTACATTACTATCGCCTAAAATATCTGCTTAACGGGTTGGAACCTTGAACCAAAGCAGCTTCCGGCCTTCCCCCATTCAGGCCACAACCCGGGTAAGACTTGCCATCCCTTATGCCCTTCTCACCGCGGAAACCCTGCCGGAACGGGTTCTAACGACCCTTTACTCACTTGCAGGAATTCACTCCGGTTGGCGCTTGCTCGCTATCTAAGGAATTGTTGGAACCCAGGAATATCCTTGGTAATTTCTTTGCCTTTTACATCACCGCGGCATGTTCACACATTGATTGTTTAAACGCCTTGTTCTAGGTTGGCTACACTTCACCTCCCCTTCTGATCGCCTCATTGACACATGATCGGTTTTCAATGGCAAACTTGTTGTCTTCACAGCGGCACTTCCTTCTTCACATGGCGATACAAATTCCTCATTGATCGTCACATGCTACAATAACAAGGTTATTCATCCTTCACTACCATTTTCCCACTGCCAGCAGATGCACTACAGCTGTTTTAAATGTATGGTCAGCCCTTAAAATGCTCTAATATGCCTTTTATCTCCCTTTTTTCCCCCTCTATTTTTCTCCTTTTACTTTCAATACTCTTTCCTACAAATTGTGTTATTGCCTTTAATATACTAAGGTTTGACAAACAGATTATTGTTTGCACGCAGGCATGTTTAATTTTACTGTCCTGAAGATGATCCCATGTATTTAGCCATAGGGATCGAAATGTCGACACTAACTGTACCATATGTCACTAAATGCTGTGGATAAAATGTACGATGGTACTACTATGAAAATCAAGTCTGTCTAAAACCATACTAAATACAGAAGCCTTCCCCCTTGCCTGAATCCTCTCCTTCCAATTTTCTGTTGTTTATGTGTTGGTCGCAGGTTTCGTCCTACTTGTATTTGTCACTAATTCCCTTTGCAAAGCTTATTTTCAAATAAATTCTGTCCGGCTGGACAAAGAACATAGGGCCATATGTAGGTAAATAAAGAATACCGAATCCTTAATAACGAATTTTACGGAATCGGTATTAAGAATTCGGTAAATGCGATGTAGAAAAGAAATCTGTAAACATTACCGATTCGTTAAAATTCGGTAATAATTACAAATCGGAACGAATCGGTAAAAAAAACAAATACCGAAATTCCAATACCGAATCGGAATTACAGAATTCATTACCGAAATACCGATTCGGTAATTTAAAAATTCGTAATTCGATGAATCAGCCAATCCTGTGTCACACAATCTCCTCCCAAACAGGAAGTGGCCCCACCCAGGCAGCTGCACAGGACCAGGAGCTCACTGTGAGGCAGGCAGTCAGGTGAGCTGAGGAGCCAGCAGCCACAGAGCCTCACAGCTACACACAAGAAAACTAATAAGGAAACAAGCATTGAAATGGCAAAGGGAAGTGATAGGAAGAGAAAACTGAAGTTCAGTGACAAGGAGCTGGAGGTACTGATCCAGTATGTCAGCCATGCCCATCACAGGCTTTTTGGACCGCAGTCCCACCAGGTGCCCGAATCACAGAAGAGGCAAATTTGGAGTGGCCTTCGGGACAAAATAAATGCCATAGGTGTGACCCAGAGTACCATTGAGGACGTCAGGAAGAGGTGGTACGACCTCAGGAAGACAGCAAAAGCAAGGATGGCAGAGAGGCAGAGGCAGGCTGGCAAAACAGGTGGAGGAAAGAACTGAGCACCAGCACCAACACCACTGGAACTGATGGTGGAGTCCACCATGCAGCCGGAGAGTGTGAGTGGCGTGGGAGACGCAGACAGCTCTGCCAGAGCAGCAAGGAAACAAGGTAAGAAGCATGCCTAGCATGCTGTGCTACCCCCTCCCCAACCCCAATCCCCATAGTGGCATAGGGGCTCCCACTCCACTCCATGTCTTACTCATTACCTGCTATGCATTTTGGGAGATGTAGTTATATGGAACTGATGTATAGGACAGTCAGGCCAAATGGCCAAACACAGGTGAATGATGTATGCATGCTAAGTCTGTGATGCCACAAACAACAGGGACGTTTGTACCATGTTTGGTGGGAAAGTCCAATATAATGAAGATGTTTCTAATTTGGCTTGGACAGTAACATACTGTTTTGGGGGTCTATTGTTGTCTGAGAGTCCAGAATAAGAATGAAAACATATGGGATTTGTCAATTCTTCAGTCGATGGACTTGGAAGACAGGTATCTAGAGATATAAGTCAGAGGTCTCCAGATACCTAAAGGTATAAAGTCATATTTCGAAAATCCAAATCACCAAAGATGCATCAATCGTGTGGATCTCCATTTTATGGCATTCATTTTTCTTAAACCTTTCTGTCCAGCTGTCAATCTCAGAGTAATTTTTGTGAGCAGCTTGATGGCTAGGTCCCATCTTAAACAAAAGTTATCTGTTGTTGTCATAATAAGAATGATGATGCCGAACAAATACATCTGCGTACACAATGGGATTGAGTAAATGCTGAAAAACAATTGCGAGCATACTGAACCTGGGTTGTACTCCATTGGTTGCCTCAGAGGACAAGGAACAGAAAGGTGCAGCTAAAAGACCGTTCTCCCTCCCTGTGCTAAAAGATTAACATCATTTGAGAGTTATGGGTTTAATCTTGACTTATTTAATCTTTTAAAGAAGGCTGCAGTGGTTGGCCCAGATGAAGTCTGTCGACAAATACACAATGATAAACAGTGAAACCATTGCTATACATTTCAATACTCAATCAGTATCAGGTACTGGGAGAAGCTCATTAAAATGAAATGAAGGGTATTAATGATTGAAATGAAGTTCTGCATTTGCTTCACCACACTTTGCTCTTTGAGTTAGTTTAAAGAGGAGACATTGGCTAACAGTTTCAATCCAGAGAATCATCTTATGGTTTATTTAGAGGTATGTTAACATAGCAGAGGAGAACAACGTTTTAATGGTTTATCTCAAAAATATAATGTTGTTAGTAGCACATAGGGG
This sequence comes from Lissotriton helveticus, assembly GCF_964261635.1. Taxonomy (NCBI): domain Eukaryota; kingdom Metazoa; phylum Chordata; class Amphibia; order Caudata; family Salamandridae; genus Lissotriton; species Lissotriton helveticus. The sequence goes on from NC_136059.1 coordinate 1,550,885,310, forward strand.
TCGATTCCGATCCGGTAAAATGCGCTCCGAATCGTCGTACGGAGAGTTTTTTCCCCATACGAATCGTACCCGTAGACGTCCCGTACGTACGACGAAGTACGATCCGTACCAGGTGCCAAACTCCGTACGAGTCGTACAGGACTCCGTACGACTCAAATCTCCATACGAGTTTCACTCGGAACCGGCTGTACGCGACATCACTACGGTTCGCGACTGGTTTTTACAACCCAGCAAGTACGATTCGTGTCGGGTACGCGCCGTACGACCCTTTTCCTACGGGAGCCGAAAACAGTCGTAAACGCAGAGTTCGCGCCGAAACAGGTACGGAACGCCACCCCCGGGTACGGCACATACCCCCCATGATCGCAGGGGTATGCGCCGTACCCCTGTGATCATGCGGGGTACGTGCCGTACACCCAGCGTACATGGGGTACGCACCGTACCCCATGTACGGTGGGTGTACGGCACGTACCCCATGTACGCTGGGTGTACGGCACGTACCCCGCATGATCACAGGGGTACGGCGCGTACCCCTGCGATCATGGGGGGTACGCGCCGTAGGGTGTGTAGGTGATCGTGCGCTTTTCCGTACGAATCGACGTGTACCGTACGAATCGCGTCCGGGTCGGCCGGGATCGGAATCGTCCGGTCGTACGGCGTCCGTACGAGTCGTACGGAAACGGCTCCGGATACGATTCGTACGGACGGGGATTTTACCGGATTGGAATCGACCCCATAGTCTTTGAACAAGATAGTTCAAGTTGTCATGTTTATTATACTTGATTAATTAAAACCATTGCATATACAAAACATATAAAATGCTTAATAGAACAGATTACAATTTGTTAAAAAGTCCTTAATTTGAAATGTGGATGTGATTGAGAGGACCCCCAGGAGAATGTCTCTTGTTTCAGTTGCTTCTTGCTATCAGCTGTATGTATTGGGTGCAGAGCAGGAATATCAAGGGGGAAATATCATGGGACAATAATATCGCAGCAGAAATATCGTTCTGAAGAAATATCAACAACAAAATTATAGGTGACAAGAATATTGACTGACAGGTAAGTAAAATCGATTACAAAATATAGTTGTAATAAATATCGTTTACAAAAATATAGTTTACTAAAATATCGATTTATTAATAATATTATGTATTTTAGAGTTTTTAATAAGAATTGTTTGTCATTTTATTATATGTTTTAGAATGTTTCTACTTATGAATTTATTTTAGGTTTAATTTTGCGTTATTAGTTCCGTAGCGGGTTGTGGGTTTATAAGGGAATAGGGTGGGAAGTAATTTATTTATGTAAAATTCATTGATTAATTAATGTGTTAATTTATTAATTAATTATAGTTTAAGAATTAATTGTTAATTTCAATTAGTTCATTAATAATTAATTATGTTAATTGTTTTATTTTAGGTGTGTGTTGTGGTGTTTATATATGTAAATGTTGTGAAGGGTGGTAAGTAATACATTTTTTATTGAGTAATTATTAAATCGTTTAAAATTAATTTCTATTAATTATTTAGTAATTATTAATTGTAATTGTGTAATTAATTTTAGGTGTGTGGTGTGGTGTTTATATGTATAAATGGTGTGAAAGCTGGTAAGTAATTAATGGAGTGGGAATAGTAATTTTTACCCCTACGCTATCCACTGCTTTCCCTACTGTTGCACTCACTGGTGTGGGAATAGTAATTTTTACCCTCCCGCTATCTAACGTTTTAACTTTTAATGTTTGTATTTTGTTATTAAATGTATTTATTATTTTTTTAATAGTTTAATGTTTTGATTAAATGTAGAATATATTACATATTTTTATTTATTTTAAATTATTTATAAATGTTTTTATTTTATTTTTATATAATTAATAAAGTTTATAAATTAAATAAAGATAATAGTTACTAAAATATATTTAAGTAAATATAAAGAGAGCAAAGAAGCATTGGAAAATATGGAAAAGAAGGTAGCGAAGCATGAGATGGAGGTAGAAAAAAGGAAGGCCAATAAGTTCATGAGAGATAGACTGGATTATATGAATGGCCGGATTTACACCTTCGCCAGAAAATACGATACACTTAGGAGCCATGTTGCTATGGACAAAAACATGGATAGATCCACTGATCCCACGGAAGAGGTAGACAGCTCCGAGGTGAGCTCAGTTGAAGGAGAACTGAATGTAACCCCTTTGGATTTTCAGGGGGAGATCAAATTAGCGCACATGATAACGCGACAAAGAGGAAGAGGCAGAGCCAATACTTGGGGAAGAGAACAACGTCCACCAAAGAAACCCCCGACAAACCAAAAACGAGAAGGGGTGGAAAAAGAAGCAAAACCAAAGCGAGGCAAAGGAAAGCCAAAATAAAGGTGAAGAAACAACTGTCCGTGCCTAACATAGTGGTAAACCTATCTAATAAACAACTATCGGACAGCCACCTAAAACTCCTAAATAAGGGTCTCTCTTTTTGCCTGACAAAGACTATGAATGTACCGAATGCTCGCATTGACCTCTATAGATTTTGCAGGAAGGTGAAACTTAAAAAACACTTTGCTGAAAAAACTCGATATAACAATAACAAGAGAACATGTGCCCCTGATACCAACAAATTAACAGCAGTTACACAGAAGGACTTAACTGCCATGATAACCTTAACATCTATTAAAGAAACACCCTCCGACAGCCAAAGGGACAATACAATCACCTCTGAAATGGAAATCAATTTCTGTGAAAACATTGGCCTACCTACCAACTTAGGTGGAAACAGTGGATTGAAAAGAGCTTCTAAATTTTGTCCACAACTTCCTCCTGGGAATAAAGTCGATTTATTTCAAGAACTTATGGTGGAGGAGATAATGAAAATTTCGGACAAATCCACAAGAAATGGACAAAGTGGAAAACAAAATCTTTCTCTGGAAGAACAAAAAGCAATGATGGACATGAAAAATGATGTGTCTATAATCATAAAAGCCTCAGACAAAGGGGGTAACCTCGTTATTCAAAATGTTGCGGATTATATTGAAGAAGCAAATCGACAACTCCTTATCCAGGAACACTATGAAAAGCTAAGTACAAATCCATTGGAAATATGGACAAATGAATATCACTCAAAGTTGTTAACCTGGAAAGACAGGGGTCTCCTAGACTTCGACGAGTACAACTACTTGAAAACGAATAACCCGATTATGGCCACCATATATTTTCTACCGAAAATCCACAAGTCACTAGATCATCCACCAGGGAGACCCATCGTGAGTTCAATAGGGTCTCTACTAGAATCCACCTCAAGATTCATAGATATCTTTTTGATGCACTATGTGACCAACCTACCATCTTTCCTAAGGGACACAATGGATTTTTTGCAAAGAATATCAATTTGTGAATGGAAGTCAACCTATCAAATGGCAACAATCGATGTCACATCGCTATACACCTCAATACGCCATGAGGATGGCATTGAGGCTGTGAAAGAAATCCTCAAGACACGATCTGTGAATTTTCTAGAACATTCAAATATGCTACTGGAGATGCTCCAATACTGCCTGACACATAATGCGTTCCTGTTCCTGGGAGATACATATCTCCAGAAACAGGGGACAGCAATGGGGACATCATTTGCACCCACATATGCGAACATACTGATGGGGGCATGGGAAACTGAGGTGATCAAGAGAGATCAAGAGAACCCGGATGGGCCGAAAATTAAATTGTGGTGTCGTTTCATTGACGACTTGTTCGTCATTTGGGACAGAGATGAGAACTCACTGAAAAGATTCATTGACACCTTGGATGAAAACAGATACAGTTTGAAATTTACATCCACGACTAGCACCCATTCTCTGATATTCCTTGATGTGGAAATATTCATTATGAACAATAAACTTTGCTCCAAAATCCACAGAAAACCAACAGCATGCAATAGCATTCTACATGCTAATAGTGGGCATCCAACCGGATTAAAATGGAGTATCCCTTACGGACAAATGTTAAGGGTAAAAAGGAATTGTTCTGAGGAAGACGATCTGAATAAAGAACTTGAGAACATGAGCCTCAGATTTCGTGAAAGAGGATACCCAATTGAAGTGATTACCACCGCAAAAAGTCGTATGCATCTGAAAAAAAGAGAAGAATTATTAACCCCTAAGAATAAGAAACTTAGAAGAGATCAAGAACATGAAACAGACCAGAGCAGTGGAACAACTAGACTCATTGTGGAGTATGACAACCAAAGCATACAAATGAAGAAAGCCTATAAAAAGCATTGGCCAATTCTTCGTCTGGATAAAACTTTGAATGAGAGCCTGACAGCAAATCCAAGCATAACATACAGAAAAACCTCTTCCTTAAGAGACATCTTGACACAAAGTCATTTAGAACCACGTAAGGAGAAAAAACAGAAATGGCTGACAACACCTGGCTTCTGGAAATGCCACAAATGCAAAGCCTGTGAGCATGGGGAAAACATCAAACATTATACCCTACAGAATGGCAGAAAAGAAATCATATATGACCACATTACATGCGAGTCCAAATGTGTGGTTTACCGACTTCAATGTCCCTGTGGCAAATACTACATTGGGAGCACCATAAACAAACTCAAGTTAAGGATATTGCAACATCTAAGGGCGATAAAAAACAAGGACCCGTGCTACCCAATGGCCACACACTTTGCTCAATACCACCAGAGTGACACCTCCCTTTTGAGATATTCGGGAATCAAACTGTGCAAACTCCCGGAGAGGGGTGGCGACCAACTAAAACTGTTGAGACGCTTAGAGTCACGAATGATACTGAACATGGGGACTGAGGCACCGTTTGGTCATAACTTGGATGCCGAACTGTATGTACACTTGTGACCTGACCCAAAAAAACAATAGAATGATGCTGTCATTTGAATATGTAGTACTCCAAGGGAATCATATAAGAACCATCTAATTGAAGCTGGAATATGTACATGTTGTGAATTGTATGAAATGAGAACCGATTGACCTAAAAGATTCTATAAGCATAAATAGAGGATAGGAATTGTGGGACAAAGTGATTTATAGAACATATGACAATACAATCTTAGGAGAAAATGAGGAACTTAAAGAAGATTGTGACTTCACAATAATTCGGGGTAGCTGCATGAGAAAGAATTGCCGGAATAATGCATATAATTCCAGATGAAAGGTTGTGTTATACCTAGAGAATGACAATATGCGTTATTAAGTCTTGGCTTCTATGTCCATAGGATACTTTATTCTAGATTATTGCAGCAGTTTCCCGACCTTTATATAACTCAATAATTTGTTCCCCCGCAAGTTTTGCGAAAGGATTGCCATATGATTTGAGGCCTACACTAACCATGAATTAATTTAGTCCTCAAGTTTTGAGTAATTCATTGAATAGGTGTGAATTAATACCATAAAATGCTTAGATGGAGATGGATCTGATGGTCAATAATTGTTGTTAATACTTTATTCATAATTATCGGTTTGATTGATTAATGGTACTTCACATTAATTTAGAAACACCAATATGTATAAAAGAACAACAGTGTAAATACTTTATTTTTGATTGTACAGTTCTGGATTAACACTAGAGTACTTTACGTTGATTGTACATATTAGTGTGTATACCTTTAACATGTACTGGCCATGTATATACTATGCTGGGTGGGTTGGTCTAGATGACCATGGAAATGGTAGAGGGTACTTACACTATTGACACTATTTAAACAAGGTCTAGACCTAGGGACTCTATGGTCCAGTGGAAGGCAGGAGCCGAAACGCGTAGACCGTCCATTTTTGATGCACGTTACTTTTGCACTGGTGTGTAAATAAAAGAACGCTAAAGTCATCTGTTGCTGTGCCGTGTCCTTTGATCTACTTTATGTGGAAAGAAGAAGCTGTGGTAAAAATATATGTATATGTACACTTTTTGTGTTTATATTATTTAAATTTAGTTTATTTTTTATAATTAGTTAAAATATATATTCACATTAATTTAATTTGTTAATAATAATATTATTTAATTAATTTAATTTAAGTTATGTGTTTTTTAAGGTCGATATTTTTTACATCTATATTTTTTACATCGATACTTTTGAGTCGATATTACTGTACTTACCTTTTTAAGTATAAGGAGTCGATATTTTTAATATCGATATTTTAACATGGATCCATATGTTGCTATATGCAGGCCCTTCTCTACTGTATTAAGGAGTTTTGTGAAGCGGCAGATCAGTTGTGTAGAGTCCGATTTAAAGCTGGCAAGCACCGTCTGTCTGCAGGTACAGATCCCTGCTTGATTGAATGGGGACGAAGTAGTAAACATCTTTCTTTGCCCATGCTTAGGCAAATGCAGCAGATATATGGACAAGATCTTCCGGTCCTTGATTGCATAGATGGCAGGTGTTGTCACCGGGCATCCTCTTCCAAGGTGGAAGGTGTGGCAGAATTGACATTGAGCCCCGCCGATACTTTAAGTATTTCTCTCGTGATGTTAAATCCTGCACTCAGATATGATTGTGGTTTAGCTGCGACATACTCGTTGAGTACAAGCCAGCCGTGAGCCCTTTTTACAAGTGCGGCCTTATCTTCTATGATTGACAGCGCTTTGATCAATTTAGAGACTACTTTCTTAAAACTGGCATGTGTCGCCGATAGTTGGAGTTTGCTTAAAGGAGAAACTGAACACTTATGGGTTTTACTCAGTATCCTTTCCATTCTGTTAGGAACTGAAAACCCTAGAATTCAGCTTGTGGGGTAGTCAAGTAGCTGAAGGAAAGCAGATGCTTTGGCACATTGCTAGTTTTGATTTTCCTACCAATGTCTTTCTGGGTGAAAAATCAGAGGAAGGAAATTACCTGGGCAATGTGTGGTTACAGGCTGAGGCTACTTAACCTTAGGATTTCTAAACCAGTGAATACCTTCTAAAGCCTTATTAGAAAGGGTTACCCTATAATAATATTATAGATTTTACTACTGCTTGAGATGCAATAGATTCTCAGGTTTTGGAATTAGACATCTATGACATCATGATTGTGCTTCCATCTTTGTGATCTATCTAATGATCTTTTGTTTTTAATTTGTCAGTCGTAAGCTAAGGGATTTTGCATTTTTCGTAGCTAATACATATGGTCAGGCATGATCACACCCTTGGTTAAATAATTGTCAAAGTGTTCCAATATGCATGTTGGAAATGTGTGCATAGAAAATGAGAGATGGATGGAGAGAGATGACTAAACAAGTCAATTGAATCCAACGCTTTCAAGGGTTTTTTTCTAGATATGTTTTGGAAGACAGCATTATCTAATTTGTTTGGCCGATCGTTCAGGACTTAAGGCAGGGCATCTTGCTAGAGCAACAAAAAATGGATTGCATTGCTTTTGCATGTTCTGTATCATCTCTGCTTTCTCTCCTTTCACTGTTTTCCTCACCCAGCTTCCCTCTATTTTTCCTGTTTGGCATTTCTCTTTCTTGCCTGGGGTCAAAGAGTGATGATCAAAAATAAATTCCGATCCCTAAAATTAGGAAGAGCCCTCACCTTTTTTCTCTTGAGCATTCTCACCTTTTCTTTAATATACTCACAGAAAAGTATGGTCACTTGCTTGGTTAGGTTTTGCCCGAGACACCACATGCACTGTTGGCGATATCTTCTGTAAAAAACAAAAAAACTAAACTTAAAACAGGCTTAGAACCTGCCCATTACTTATAATGACTTACTATTGGTTGGCTGCGATGTCACTCTTGTTTCCTTGCTTCTTATTGGTCAGCACCTCCTGCTCCCCTCCTGCTTCCTCCGGGTTCTTCTAGTGTTTGACCCTGATGTGGCGCATAGACCAAGCACAGTTTCCTGTCTGTGGCCAGTGCCCTTCCATTGGCCACACGCTCCTGCAGTGTGTCGCCTGGGGACTTTGGGCCATATTATCAAGAAAGGGCGATACATTATCGCCGCTTTATTGGCAGAAAACTGCCGCTAAAGCGGCGATAATGGGCTTGATAATATGCCCTTGTGAATTTCCATAGAAGCCCAGGTTATGTTAACCTGGGCTTCTATGGGAATTCACAAGGGCATATTATCTGGCCCATTATCGCCACTTTAGCGGCAGTTTCCTGCTGATAAAAGCGGCGATAATGTATCGCCCTTTCGTGATAATATGGCCCTATGTTTTTTATTGGTGTCCATGCTTTCTAAAAGAGTGCATGTTTTAAGTCCATCCCCTTCCCTCCCGTTTCGCTCTTTCTTTCCACCATCTGGGCTCTTGCCTCACACATCCAGTTGTCTGTTGTGTTGCTGCTCCCTTTCTCCTCCCCTGCACCTCCTCTCCTTCCTGTTATATGCCCCACCCTCTTCTTGCTGTCCATTGTGTTTCTGCTCCCTCCATCCTCCCCCACACTTCCCTCATGTTGTTTTCCCCTCTCGCTCACCCTCCTCCTGGCGTCCGTTGTGTAGCTGCTCCCTTCTTCCTCACCTGCACCTCCTTTGTGCTGCTTGCCCCCACTTTTGTTTAGGCATATTGCACAGCAGCATTTCAGACATATTATAAAGCAGCATGGGCTGCTGTGTAACATGCCTTAAAGATAAAAATAGATATAATACTGTACACGCGGGATGCGTCATACAGCATTTGTTTTTTCTTTAGGTCCACGCTGCTGTGCAACATGTCTAAAAACTAATTGACAAAGCCAATAGATCTTGCATACGTGAAACCAATTGGGTTTATCACTGCATGTATTTAAAAGGTATTGCTTATACGTGGTGGCAATTCCGCCGCAGATCAGTGGTTTTATTGAGTAGGCGGGCCGACGGACGTGCGCAGCACTACAGAGGTAGTGCTTGCGACGGCCGTTGGCCGACGGGCGCATTGAAGGGGTTAACCTGATTGCGTGATGTCATGTGAATGGAATGTTGGTGTTTCGGTAAGATTGGAATGTAGAACATGGTAGCTGAGGTAGAAGTTTCTTGAGCAAGTTGAGCAGTAAGATACCTGGCTTCTGTTGGAGCATCATGTATCCATATTATCTTGATCTGTAACCTGACTTAATAAAGAAGTTGCTGACATAAAGTGCGAAGTTTACTCCTCTTTTGTGAATGTAATGCACTGGCCTGCAGGTTTGTGTGTGTGAGTGAACCCTAACAGGGCAAACAACTGTACATGGATTCCAATGCAAGACACATGGTGGTGGGGCCCATTGCCCATTTTGGAAAGCTCACAAACAGGCCCTGATCTATTGATGACTACAAGTCCCATCATACATAGTGCATCATCTATTGCTACGGTAAATGTTTGAAATCCTTGTCACACTTTTCACTTTGACCAGGTCAGCATCTAACGACCCTTCATTTTCAGCTCAGGAGCTCACTTAAGTACTCTTTAACATAATATATTCGTTATCGCTTTTAATAAACCCATTCCCCTGCCTAATTTGCAAAAGAAAACAATATACAATGAGACCCCTAAAATGTTTCTTAAGAGCCTGTGAATGGCCCTGCTGAACACATGAGTTGCCAAATATAAAAGCCGCCTAGTTTTAATTCTTCTACCAGCACATACCTCTAGTCTCTGTATGTCACTCTTGCATGTTCTTTTGCAGATCCGCTTTTTCCCTTTTCACTGTATTCCTATCCTATCTCTCTCTCTCTCTTCCTTCCTTCCTTCACTCTGTTTTGTTTTTGTTTTTTCTCTCTCTTTTGCTCGAGGTGAAGGTGTGATAAAGAAAAATAAATTCTGGTCCCAAAAAACATGAGTACCAACAAAAAAAATGCTACGTCCCACTTGACCTGTATGGCTTCCTATATATATATTCCTAGCAAGTGGTTATGGCCCCCAGACAGAATTATGCTCAATATGCAGATTCATGTGTCAAATATATTTTATTCTTCTATCTTATTTTTTTTATCAAACTTGATATCACCATACAAAACTAGTCCACAATTTCCATACTTTTGACTGGTTTGTTCATGGATGACTTTTGAGGAAATCATTACAATCAAAGATACCCCCACACAATAATCCACCCGCTTCTACATACATCCAGAATCACCACCTGACGTACTCGACATTGACACCCAGACCCAGCCACTCTACACATACACAAAATGAAATACATTGGAAAGGCAGTTTCGATTTTTAGCCGTTATAGTGTTGTGAGCTGCGATCACGTTTCAGTGTGGGCAATGATTTTGTCAAATCACCTTCTTCAGGACCACACAACAATGTAAGTGGTTCAAGGCGTGGTCAATGGGGGGAGTGCTGATATATGAGTCAAGATCACATAGGATTCAGAGTAACATAGCACATCCTAAACAATTTTTTATTCCTGACACTCCAAGGGGCCAACAAGGAAGGAAAGGGAAAAGTCCTCGTAATAGTTCTTCCTATGTGGGAAAAAGATAAGTAGAACGCAGTTAACTTCTCTATGTTCCTCTTCTTACGGTGGGACATCCTCTAAATAGTCCCTGTTGGAGCATTAATGACATGCCCGGGCTCCCATGGTTCTGCAAGAATCTGGTGCCAAAAAACATGAGTGCCAGCACATACCACCAGCAACTACCAATACAAATTAGGCACAATCCCACTTGTTTTTCTTGAGTTTCTCCTTCTCACCTTTCATTTTTAATATACTCACAAATAAGTAGGGCACTTGGTGTAAGGTTTCACATTTTATCTCCAATTGTGATTTTTCTATGAGAACAAATGTATCTGCATCTCTTTCCCTGCACTCAAAACAAAGTGCACTTCCCCTTGCATAAACTCTCAGCATGTCAACCACACCCTTTGTTAAAGAGAAATAGATCCTAGATACAGGAAGATATGAGCCAGATTCTGGGGTAACATTTTAAGGTTACTATTCAGTTATTTAATTTGTTTTTTTTTCCTTTAGCACTGTTGTTCCTAAACAAATAATTGTGTGCTTTAGATATAACTATAATATGTAGCACATTTAATAAAATGCTAGAGTATTCTCAGACAGAAAAACAATAACAGTAATACATTTAGGGTGGCATTTGATTGGTCCAGAGGGAGAACATGTGCAGGGCACTTGGCGCATATGGCATTCCCACGGATCTCTGAAGAATCATTAAGATTCTACACAAGACACATATGGGCAGGTTAGGTGGAATTCTACTGGGGACCTTCCAACTAAAATACCAGTTAACAGTGGTGTCAGGCAGCGATCCGTGCTTGCTCCACTCCATTTAGCCTATACATCAATGGAGCTGTTGGGTGGTTGGCGAACTGCAGAAATGATGCCCCTAAATCTGCAGGCATCAGTTTACCAATATTAAAAAACAAATAGAATCCAAAGGACTAGATCAAAATAAAAGGTATTTAAACATATACCACTGCGGACCAATATAGAGGCTATTACAACTCTTTATGTTGTTGAGTGTACGTTAGAAAGGAAAGCAAAAGTAATGAAGAGACAAAACTCAAGATCGCCTCAGGATCGTTGGTATCCCTTCAATACACAATCATGTGCTCAGTGTCATCATCTGGGGTCCCAAACAGTTTCCTCCTGCCTCTCTTATTAATCAGAGAGAGCAGAGAAATAACTGTATCCTTCTGTGCGATGCTTTTCAAGAAAGGAAACAAATATGATTGTGTTTCTAAAGAATGGGTAATTAGAGGTAATCTCTGAAGTGCAGTGCAGGTGATGTTGGTGCAGAAAGTGTTTTAAAAAGGATGAGCTAATGAGATAATCTACTATCCTTTCTGCTGATAATCATATCAGTCCCTCATAGTTCTTCTATGAAAATCAACGTGAAAGTGAGTAAAAGATACGGAGCAGTTTGAAATTAATCACTTCTCACACGGTCAACATGTTTCAGCCTCTAGGGATAATTATCCATGGCTTTCTTCAGGACCAAAAATCATCTTGACACTGCATTCACAATAAAGAAACAAAGATCATACATACAGTGTTACTGATGTGATAATCGCATTCAAACCCTTGCGTAACTGCATCATTACTTCCTAAGGGGTAAGCCTCACCTCACTCGGCACTAGCTCAAGTTGTATTCTATGAGGCCCCGCTCTATCCGTCGGTACCCGTCAGTTTACCAATACTCATGTTTGTTGACGACATGCTCCTGATATCCAAAGCTCCATCAGTTCTCCAATCCCTCTTGGATTGCTTTTCTAAGTTCTGCTCCTACAGAGGCCTAGGGGTGAATCCTGCCAAGTCAAAATGTATGGTGCTGAACCCCCATAAGTCCTTTAGAGGCATCACCAGACTATGACATTTAACAGCTCTGGTTTACTGGTGAGGACCAGGACCTGGAAAGCATAGAGACGTTGTTCAAGCTTTTTGCGATACTACAAGATTGCATCATCATTCAACGTTAAATCCAAATTAGCAGCAGAGACTCGTGGTTTGAGGGCAGCCTCATAGATTGTTCCATTACTATTTCATATGGGCTTAATTTTGGTTTCTAAGAAGGAATTGCTGTTAGGAAACTTAGTGCTAATGGCAGGGCATCAGGCCATTTCAAATGAGTTTCTGAACATGTCTTGGCTATCTTGTTCTTGAGGGTCCATTGTACCTTTCTACCTTTCTCACTGATTCTGGTTGATATGCACAATGGAAATGCTGGTCTATTCCTAGGAATATAGCATGTTACAATGCATGCTTTTACTTCGCCTTCTATTACAACCACCGGGTTGTTAGAACGCAAGTCATTAGATCGACCTGCTGAAGGAGGCGCTCTGGACTTGGGAATAGTATAATTTACTATTCCAACTCCTGCGTGCGCAACTGTAGGGAAGGTGTTGGAATAGTAAATCTACTATTCTTTAGGTTAGAGCGCCCCTACAGCAAGTCGATCTACTGACTTGCGATGTAAAGGTATCCCGTTCTAACAACTCAGTCGTTGTAACAACCGCATTGTAAGTGTAAAGCGATGTAATGACAACGTTGAAAATGCTGTTTCCCATTCCTAGAGCCTATACTGCCTTCACTACTGCTGACACAAAGGGTGTTCTGTGGTCACTTGTAATCATTTACAGTGCTCTAATCTGACGTATGAAACCTCTGAGTAAATGCTTAAGTACTCTGAATGCATCTGCACGGGCACAGGTGCACGCCTCAACCCATCCTGAAAACATACATGCAATAACTAAGTGTCAGTGTGTCAGAACCCCTTTCAGAGTTCCATGGGGCATGCAGTGTCTACTGGGCCAATGTGGAGGTGTATGCCTTTTATTGCTGATGTCCAGGGGATTGACCTACTATGATTCCTGAACAACTGGACCTAGTACCCTTTCTGCACTTCACACTCAGTGGTAGCTGTAGGCTAATAACTCAAAGTCCACTCGGTAATAACAATAAATTAATCTCCAGTCAAATAATTGCTTTTATATAAAGAATAGGTATTTTATATCTTACTCTACTCATGCAAAGAAATAAAGACATTCATAAGCAATAACACAATTCCATTGAGGCTGAGGGTCTAGTGTTTGTCAGGCAAAAAACAGTCCCACCTGCTTCCTTGCATTGTGGACAGGGTTATCCCCACTCACTAGTGGCCACATTCAGGGAATGCTCACTAGTAGTCCCTACTCAAGAGCTCCCCTTTGACTCTTAGGAATTAGACAAAAGTGTTGATGGTGCCACAGCACCTATAGCAGTGAGTACACCAGGGCCCTCGCAATTTCTGATCGTGTTCGGCGAAGTTGGTCTGCTCGTAGTACACGCAGCAGCACCCGGCAGGCACAGGCTATCTCCCTAGCCGGGCTGCCAGCTTTCCCCAGTGATCGGAGATGTTCTTAGTCTGCATTGACATGGTCTTTCAGTCTTTCCGACACAAGTGTTGGGGGTTGGTCTTCCATTTATGACTTGAGCCCTATAAAGGTGCAGCGTCCTCTAAGGTCCTCGGGCTCTATCAGGGGCAGATCTCGATGTGCAGGTCTTTACCAGCTGGTCGCAGCCTCACTCTTGTCTCAGGCAACGGCCCAAACACCTTTGCAACTTAGTAGCAGCAGCATCTTCTGGCATACAGGGGTGCGGAGGTACATCTGGACCCAACACAGACTCCTCCAGTACAATCGCCCACACCACGGCATCCCCTTATGATATATGGGGTTGCCGCTAAGGCGGTAACGAGTCCTGGCAGGCTGGTCACATAATTACTTCAACTTTGGCCCCTCTGGCATACGGGGTCCATGCAACATGGGGCTCCCTGCACATGGAGCTCCCTGCATGGTTTGGTCCATGGCACCTCTCTCCTGGCATACAGGAGTTGCCAAAAAATCCTGCAAATTGGCAATGACCCGCTCGGTGCACAGCCATATCCTTACACCTAGCACAAGGAGTTCTCTCTGTAGGGATCCTTACTGGATCTTGCTCCCTCCAGTGCTCTCCTCTTCCTCACAGGGTACACTGGGTTTGACAAGCATACACAAACTGGTTCTCCAGGCTCTAGGGCAGGTGGTCTTGGGCTCCCAGGGCAATGTCCTCTCACCCAGCAGGGAGACTAGTAGGCCCTGACCCTCAGTCTTGGTCAGAGGCAAAAGTCATGCAGAGTTTCCCCTTCTCACACAGCCCATCTGACGACTTGGCAAATGACAAATTTAAGGGTCTCAACCTCCACTTAGTATAGTACATTCCTGACACCAAATGTGATTTAGGGTCTTAGTCTTTGAAGTTGTATGTTGGAGTTCTGCTTCTTTTGAAGTGTATACTTTTCCTTTTCTTCTTTCCTCTTGAAAGGCTGTCTGTCACACCAGGAGAGGCTCCAAAGCTGATATTCCCACAACACAATACAAAGAAGTGACTAGAGTTCACATCCAAATGTCAGCTACAGTGATATTTGCATCAAAACTATACTCCTGGTCTCCCACCCATACTCTTTATGATTCCCCTATCAGACTCCTCTCCTTCCTGAGATGTGTCCAGTCCCTTCCTTGTGATTTAGCAATGATTAAACGAGCACCTTTTTGAAGTGTAAAGGGAAAGTCTCTTTCTCCCTTCCTCCAGTGTGTCCCACCCAGCTCACAGGAGTGCAGCAATACACAAATTTGTATGGGGGAATTCCTCTACGCCTCATGTGTTCATCAGACAGGCTTGGGCCTCCCAAAATGGAACCCAGGGCCCTCAATGTAATGTACCATTGCAAGCATAATTGTACTCATTGTACATACACAGCATACATACCGTCCAGCACTGTAACCTCCATGTATTGTGCCACTGAAGACACACATGCATTCAGCACACATATTCAATCCGTGCTCACTGTTCAGTACTGTAGCTTCTCTGTATTGTACCATTGTGTAATATTTGCAAACACACACTTTCACCACAAACACTCACCATGTACATGCTGCAAAACACTTCACCCTTCATGTATTGCACTTCTTGCAAGCATACATACTCCTGGCATATGCTTTCATTGCACGTGCACTGCACAGCACTATATCTCTCATTTACTGTATACCTTGCAGGAATACATACACTCAGTACCTGCACTAACCATACATGCACTGCACAGCCCCGCTCTATCTCTGTACTGAACCCTTGCCATGCACACGTACATCCAGTGCAGAGTCACTACTCCTGCTTTGAGCAGGACTGTACATCCACCTCAGGTAGATCAAGTTGAGTTAGGCACACAGCAACAGAACTCTAAAAAAGGTGAAAAGAAGTCAGTACTTTTTACATATGTAGCAACATCAGCTGTTGGTGACAAAGCGGCATTTTTTGCAGCTGAATGAAATGGGGAGCTAAGACATCATCATGAGAAAGCTGGTGCATGGAACACTTTAACTCTGCCATCTTCATTGGTAACTGTAAGGCATTTAAACGTTTTAATGCACTTTCCTATTTTAATGGGGGTTTAGGTGTTGTTAAGAAACCCCATTGCATCCATAGGAGCCCAAAGTCATGTGCTGTTCCAAATGTATACTTTGAGTCCATGTACACAGTTACAATGTTTTCTTTAGCTAAAATACAGGCTCTTGGGAGATCAATAAGCTCCACAACTTGAGCAGACATCACATTTGGCAAATAACTTTTGACAATTTGACAATTTGATACACGGTGCATAAAGCATTACCAGCAATCACAACACCATCATTATTTATCAGATGTTATCCAGTGGTGGTTGGTAGCAAATCACATTGGGGGTGGGGGCTCAAAAAAAATACATATAACATAAATGCACATATACTCATACACATATACACAGAGCACATACACATAATACACATGACAAATGCACATTAATATATACTGTAACATAAATATACACATGAAAGAAATCACGTACCTTACATTGCCGCTCAATGCTCCGCAGTGCGTCCTCGTTGTTCTGCAGCATGTCCCCCGAGCGCGAAGCCCACTGACAACTTTCTTATCCAATCAAGACGTTGTTCTAAAGTGTCTTGATTGGCTGGAGCGGTATGACTCCATGCTCCAAATGGATCCATGCTCCAAATGGAACTGTAGGCCTGTACCTGCTCTCCAACCCAGCTGTCCAAGCCAGCATGGTTGGAGAGGTTTGAATTGCGCATGTCTGTATGGCCGTAGCAAGGTAAAATTCACTTGAACACTTTTTTTATATACTCTTGTAGATTTGTGTTTATCTCTAATAGTTACCAGTACAGTATTCACATAACTCGTATTTTATGTATATGTCATTCACGTATATTTGACCCACAAGGGTCTTGTTCGCGCTATACAAAACCGTCTAAATAAAAATAAATAAACTGGCCAAGCCAAAATGCAAAATACATACTTAGGTGGCCACTCCTCACTGCTTCCAATCATTGGCAGCAGTGATGAACTGGCCCCTCCTGCTCTCGCACTCTCTTTGATGGCAGGAAGTGTAATAAAATCATTTTATTGCCATTTAATTGTTGACGCTATCTCCCCTCAGAAATATTGATTTTGTGTACGAGCCAGTGAAAAAGGGTAAGCATCAAGGCAAACCGTTCATTGAAATTGAGCCAAAATGATATGAAAAGACCTACAATAGACAAGAGTGAGCCATTAGTAATTACCTGATATGGCCCGTGTGAGCACTGTGTGGATTTAAAAAGTAGACTAGATATTCGGTCCCCACAATAGGTGCTTTTCTGATTTGATAAAGAGCATGTATTTCGTAAGAGGGGAGAACAATTAGTGTTAATTCAAAGAAGATTAATTATGAGAGTGAGTTGATGGAAGTTCTTCATTGTATTACTGACCCCAGATGAATGGAATAATATAGCTGAATACCCTGAAAAAGTGAGTAGAAGTATAAATTGTTAATCTAGCACACGTATGATAAATGTTTAATTGTATGTATTTATTTTTAGATATGTTGGCTGCCACAGTCAAGAATAATTGGTTTTAATGTTCTTGTCCTGAGGAAGGTGTTTTCAAATTACCGGACACACCGAAGCGCGTCAACATAAGGACTTAAATATATTGTTGTAATTCAATGTTTTTACCTTAGAGTGATGTAAGGGTTTTTGTATCGAATGTGTATAATTCAATGCTCTTCATGATTGGAACAATTACTGTAAAATAAATTCTCAACAAAAAAATCTTTTGGGATAATAGATTATTGAAACTTTGAACTGACCTGTATTAATTTGTAATCATGTGTTTTTTATTGTCATTATTGCATTAAGATTTATGTGTTTTTAATATTGTTGTTATCTAATGAACAATAAATGATTATTAATAACAGACGTGTTGCCAGATTTTCCAAATAGACTCACTAGGGTTCAGTGTAAACTTGATGACAGTTGTCACATAAAGATAGAAGAACACAGAAAGGAAAATATTTTGTTGTTACTTTGCCAGTCCCGGTCCTTTCTGGTTTACCAGGGTAACTCTCTTGTTTTTAACGATGCAACCACAGAATGAGCCACTGCAAAAGCTATTGGAGAAGCCAACACACATTTTTCAGATGCTTCAAATAACTTTGTGGCCATTGCCACAGACAGTAAACATGGTGCCCAGCTGAGACCAGGTTCAGAATTTAATAATTATAAGTTATGGACATTTTCTGATCCCCATGACTCAGTACCAACACTCCACATGCAACTACATTACGCTCATGATGCCCTAAAGTAAGCAATTTGGCCTCATCGGAGAGTCCTAAAGAAGTTGCAGATATCAATGCCAGCTAAATTATCACAGATTTAGCTTAACTAGGCCGCTGCAAGGTTTCAGAGATATTCTTTATGAGATAATCTTGTAAAGACTTTGCCATTTTGGTGTAGCCTAGTATCCACTTTCTGCAGTGCCTAGCTATGCCCAGAAAGGTACATCCCTGACAGACAGTTACAGGGAAGGGCAACTTACAAATGGCTTCAACTTGTTTCGAAGACAAGTGGCATTTGCCAGCAGAGGTTTCATGAACAAGGTATTGCACTCGGGGAGGCAGAACAGCAATTGATTCCTTGAAGCCGTATGCCCTTTATTAGTCAATTCAGTGAGGAGACCACCTTGTAGTGATCTAAAGAAACAGATGTCAAAAGCAAAACATCAATACATAGGACGTAAGTGGAACCCCGGGGAAAGATCAATGTGTCTACATGCTTTTGTAGGGTTTGACAAAAGATTGAAGGGATCCTGTAAATCCTTAAGGAAGTTGAATACATGAAATTGAACTCTTCTGAACGAGAACAAGAAGGGATGTTGACTAACTCTCCTAATGAATGGGGTTCGAGAAGAAAGTGAAAAAGAGATCAACCAGATTTAACCATTGTGTGGCTGTTGGAAAGTCAGAAAGTTTGGGGGCAGGGTTAGGGACTAAAATCCCTTGCTTAATCAAATCTGCCATTAGAGGACGGATCCCTTCCTCTGCCCCATGTTCTAATCGTTAATGGGGTATTCTAGGTAGGTTCTTCTGTGGATCAGTCTTCACCTTCATTGGTTCCATAGATGATATGAATCCACATTGTTGGATGGTGTGGACCACATTTGTGGGTGGTAACTAGGAAAATTCTGTTAAATTGGTAGACATGGCAGCTTTATTCGGATTATGTTAGCAATTTGTGCTATCCCACAATAGTATGAGTATTTAATTTTCTTGCTGATGGGGCGTACTTAAGAACACACCTTCTGGAGTACAAAATATTATACATTTTAATTTGCAAAGACTATCTCTGCCTAGAAATTTAGCTGGTGAATTTGGGCAAAGCAAAAAAGAATTTTTATTGCAAATGAGTGTCAGAGAGATTGACATGCAGTCAGAAATAGACTAAGGAATGTGTTGGCTGGAGAAAAAAACACTGCGTCTATGGATATGTGTTAGACCTGACAGCCTTAGGGTGGTCATTAACCCAACTTTTTGCCTACTGCCTCCACTTTTCTGACCTCGTTTTTGCTGGCTTTAGGACTCTGTGCACTTTACCACTGCTACTCAGTGCTAAATTGCTTGTGCCTGCTCCTGCAAAGCATGGTAATATTGGCTCTTCCCAATAGGCATATTTAATTTACTTAGAAGTCCCTAGTAAAGTGCACTACATGTGCCCAGGGCCTGTACATTAAATGCTACTAATGAACCTGCACACCTATTGTGCCACCCACTTAAGTAGCCCTTTAACCATGTCTCGGGTCTGCCATTGCAGAGCCTGTGTGGGCAGATTACACTGCTATTTTGATCTGGTAAGATAAACCTCTTGTCAGGCCAAACCTTCCCTTTTTATACATATAAGTCACCCCTAAGGGAGGCCCTGGATAACCAGGAGGGCAGGGTGCAATGTATTTAAAAGGCAGGGCAAGGACCTTTAAGTTTTGCATGTCCTGGTAGTAAAACTCTCAAATTCGTTTTTCACTACTGCAAGGCCTATCTCTCCTCTAGGATAACATTGGGATTACCTTCTTACATTCTTTAAGTGTAATTCCCAATTGTGAAGAGATAGACTTTTCAAGTTTGGTGTCTCTGGACTCACACTTGAAAATCACAACTGATGGTGAAGTCGGATTTTAAACTGCAATTCTGAAAATGCCACTTTTAGAAAGTTGACATTTTCTTACTTTTACCATTTAGTGCCTGCTGCCTGCATTTGATACATGTCTGGGAAGGGTGGCAGCTGGGATTTCCACATTCCCCCTAGACAGCCACACACAATGGGAGCTTAGGTGTAACATCATGGCCATCCTGGCTGGATGGGAGAGAGGAGCTGGACCCAGCCTAAGGTACACCTGAATGAGCTATTCCCTGTCGCCACACAAAGGACTGCATACCCCCCTATAGTGAGTCTGTAGCCAGAGCAGGAAAGGAGGACCACTGTGCACTTCAAAGTCTTTACCTTTCTTTGAAGTCTCCCTCACTTCAAAATTACAACTAGGTATACGTACTGAACCTCTGACACCACCACCTCAGTACACTTCTGGACCTGTGGATACTCTACCAGGAAGAAGGACTGCTGTGCTGCTGAAAGGACTCTGTTGGACTGCTACTCTGAAGGAGCTGCTGCATGGCTGTGCTTACCTGCTGCCTGCTGTCCTCTTTCCTGGAGAGGAAGAACTGACCCTGGAACCTATCTTGAACCCAGGAGCTCAGAGGGTCTCATAGGACTAGCATGCTGTTCTCCTGGTCTGAGCCTAAGGAACATAACAAGCTTCAGCGGGACTAATCTGGGACTGTATCTGGGACTGTATCTGACCCACGCTACATCGCGGTCGGTCTGAACTTTTGGATTTGACTTGGTCCAGTGTGACCGGATATCCCTGGTTGGTGCTTTAGACTTCTAAGCACTATTTTACAGTTTATTTTTTTAGAAGTTCTACTTATTAGATTTTTGTTGTTTTGGTCTTGCTATATTTATAAAATTAAGGGGCATATTATCAAGGGGGTTTATCTCCGCTTTTTTGGCTTTAAAAGCCAAGAAAGTGGAGATAAAATTATCTCCCTATTACCAAGCTGTCGCTAACACCAGTTAGTGACAGCTAATAGGAAATAGCGACCATCTTGGGCCCCGCTTTGCATGTCAGTGATATTTATCACTAATGACATGCAAAGTGGGCGTGCCAAGATGTTAGCGACTGGAAACAGTCGCTAACATCGCTATCTCCTATTACCAACTTTTGGAGATATTCGCGCTAAGCGCGAATATCTCCAAAAGCTAACACCTGCCCTGAGTAGTTCTTCACCATGTTATCCAATGGGAGGTGGATAACATGGCTAAGAGCATTTGCTCGATAATGCATGAATATCGCTGACTTTTCAGCGATATTCATGCATTGCGGCCGTTTTTTATCGCATTTGCGATAAACCTTGCTAATAGCAAGGTTTATCTGCGATAAAAATCGCCGATGTGCGGCGATAATTTTTGTCTCTAACTTGTTCTTATCGCTAGTTTTTGGTAATATGCCCCCTAAGTTCTATTTTTCTACCCTGGTGTAGTGTCTTTTTGAGTACTGTTTTCACTGTTTTACTGTTTGAAGTGTTGCACAAATACTTTACACATTACCTCATAAGTTAAGTCTGACTGCTCTGTGCCAAGTTACCAGAGGGTGTGGACCGGTTAATTTAGGGGGTGTGTTTGTGATTTATCCTGTCTAGGATTGTGGTTACTGCTTGACCAGGGCTTCCAACCCAATCAACCAGGAACCTATGGTCAGATTTACAACAATGTGACGAGGGGCAGCACTGCGCATCACTTCACTGTGCTGCCCTGCGTCAAAAGAAAAGGACAGGAATGTGCTGTAACTATGAGATATGGTGCATTCCTGTCCTCTTCCACTGCACTGTTGCACAAATGGCTGCCAAGCGCCAACACAGGCACCCTTGCACAATGGTACATGGGTGTCTGCATTGTTGGCATAATTGTTTTTTGTGCAGGAAGGTGCACCTTCCTGCAGAAAAAAAATCATAATGCCTCTCCTGGGGAGATGCAGGGTTTTTACACATTTCCAGAGTTACATTATGTTGTAAATCTGGGCATGTGTCAAATACCATGTGCATTGAGTGGTACCACCCAATGCCATGCCCATGGCATCCTTGCCCGGCACAGTGTGAGGCAACGCAGTGGCTTGTGCTGCATTGCCTTACACAATGTCTATAAGGCCATGAAAAGCTATGCAGGGTGGCTTTTCATGGCCTTGTAGAGATGGCTCTCCGTTGCCGGAATGTCCAAAAAACTGACATTCTGGTGGCACACAGGGCTTGTAAATAAGACACCCAGGGGCATATTACCAAGGGCAATATCGCCGCTTTAGCTGGAAAAATTCCCGCTAAAGCGGCGATAATTTTATCGCACTATTCCCTAGCTGTCGCTAACACCAGTTAGCGACAGCTAATAGGCGATAGCGGGCATTTAGGGGCCCACTCTGCATGTCAGCGATGATTATCGCTAATGACATGCAGAGTGGGCGTGCCAAGATGTTAGCGACTGGAAACAGTCGCTAACATCGCTATCCCCTATTACCGATTTTTGGAAATAATCGCGCTTAGCGCGATTATCTCCAAAAGCTAACGCCTGCCCAGAGCAGTTCTTAGCCATGTTATCCAATGGTAGGTGGATAACATGGCTAAGAGCATTTGCTCGCTAATGCATGAATATCGCTGACTTTTCAGCGATATTCATGCATTTCGGCCGATTTTTATCGCTTAGGAGATAAACCTTGATAATATCAAGGCTCCTAAGCGATAAAAATCGTCGGAGCGCGGCGATAATTAAATGCCCGCTAACCAAGCTTAGCGATAATTATCACTATAGCTTGGTAATATGCCCCCCAGTTTCTAACAGTATGCCAGAGAGAAGAAAAGGAGGAAATTCTGAAGTTTTTAAAGCTCAACGACTACCACCCATGTCAATAAGAAAGGTAGTACATTTACCATTAATGCACAATCTTAATTAGGGCTATTTTGATCTATTGGGAATAAAGGTATACATGGCACAGTCTGAACTTCTTCAGCTGTCCTAAAAGTCAGGATAAGAGTGTTAAATAATCTGATGAAATCCAGACTGATTGCAGAACTGGTGAATTAGCCACAATGTTATGACAGTTCCATTTCTAATGCCCCAAACGTCCACAAGGAAAACATCATCCTCTCCCTTTTGGGGTCTCTTCCCTGCCCTTCCTATTGCCTCTCCTAGTTCTCCCTCTTCCCTTTTCCTCCCCTCTTTATACCTCCCTTTCACGGGGCTTGCACCCATGACTTTTCTCTGCATATTCAGCAATTTCAGCAACACCAATTTTGCAAAGTACACAATGGTTAGTAACCGTAACTATTTTAGCCAGCTTCTTATTCTGCATCCAAGGCCGACGGGCATTAACTGACTCTAGGATGCAATAAAAATCCTGGTACAAAAAAGCACCTACAGTTTCTAAAGCCATCTCTGTCAGATGGACTATGTCTGAATACCTTCAAACCCATCATTACTTCTGTCCAAATAATCATCCAGTGCTTAACTCTTATTTTGTTTAGAGTTTGAGATCTTAGGGCAATGGTTTTTCATCAGAATCACTCTCGCATTCAAGAACATATCCATTGGTGCACTCAAGTCTCTGCCATTGCCAGGGGCAAACCTTGGCCCTGTCAACTTCTCCACCAATCTTTCTCTCATTTTGCTTGCCACTCAGTTTGGAATGTACTATGCAGGTTCCTCTTGGCACTAAGTAGGGTTTTCTCAGATATCAATGAATTGTTTCTTAATACTCATTAAAGCAGAGGGTGTCCAAGGGATGAGGATTACAACTGTATGCTCAGCCATGGGGCAGTCCTTCAAGAGAAGAAGAGGAGAAGGGAAAGGTCCCTTATGATCAGCCTCACTTGAGTAACGAGAAGAGATACACCTTCTGGAAAATTGTTCTGTGGTCTGCCTCAAACTTTCTAGGGTAGTAGTTCGGCTTGGTTCTCTTTTTTTGAATCATACTTTTATTGATTTTTAACTTTTGTATATCATATCCTCATGTTACACATCTTGCACAGTCCGTCTTTTCACAATGAATATACATATGTCTATTACATATTCTATCTGCAGTGTAGGTCTAAACAATGAGTCTATGTAACACTATAAAAACCCATAGTTTTCTCCGCGATATAGCAATCTCGGCTGTTGGTCATATTTTATCACATTATTACAACAAACTCGTCCCCAATTTCCCCCTCCCTAACCTCCCCGGTCTCAATCGTACTCCTTAATCCTGCATTTCTTGTATTACTTGGTGTAGGCTCATAACAAAGTCATGCATGTATATATTAGATCTCTCTGTTTATGCCCTGTTTACAGAGTATGGGCATCCCTTTATTCATTCAGTTATACAACTCATACTGGTTCCTAAGCATTATCCGTTGTCTTTATGGCCTCTAGCATAACGTCCCACTCCAACGCTATTGGTGTGTTTCGTAAGCCCTTGAGTTCTTCTCTGCGTAGTGCAGCACTCTCAGCATTGCCCCAATGCAGCAGCTCTGTGTGCCGGGTTAATACATCTGGGGGTTTTCGCGATTTCCATCTCATAGTGATGTTACGTATGGCTAAGATTAGCGCTAGATCTATAAAACGGTATTGCGCTTTATGCTTGGAGGTTTGTTTATGCAGCCCTAAAATGCATTCCTCTATTGTGTTCTGTAGTTCACGGTTTACCGCTTCCCCTGTTCTCTGCCTGACGGTGTCCCAGTATCCCCGCACTTTCCGACAGATCCACAACATGTGAAGTAGGTTTGCTCCCTCTAATAAACATCTCGGGCAGTACTGTTGTGTTTGGGGGAACATTCTTTCTAACTTATTGGAAGTGAGGTAAGCTTGATGCAACACCATAGTCTGGATACATTTAAATTTAGCATTTCTTGATATTTTCCTTGGGTGTTCAAGCACCTTCATCCATTTTTTATCTGTAGGTCTCTATCTATGTCTCCCGTCCATGCAACTCTCAGTGTATCTAGATTGGCTTTCGTATGTGAGCTGATACCTGTATAAAGCCATCTAATAAGATGTCTGCCTCTTCCCATATAGTTTACCATCTTGACTAAGTCATTGGTAGGGGGTTCTCGCCTTTGCGGAGCCCAGTGTGTTTTTATATATTGGAGCAGTGCAGCATATAATAAATATAAATGTGCAGGGCCCCAGTTTCGCTAACAAAGGTATCATGGTCAAGCAGTGTCCCGTACCCAAATAGGTCTGACACTGTACTGATCCCTACATCCAACCATGATGTCAACTTACGCTTCGTGAGCTTGCCTCCCGCTAGCGGGATCCCCAACAAAGGAATGTTACCTGCATATGCAGGGGGTGCTTGCGTGTATTGCAACGCCGCCTTTCAGTATCGGAGCGCCGTGTTTAGTAGTGGGGGGAGGTCAATTCAATTCAAATTAGTCTTTATTTCGACTTTTAGTCATAAAAGACATACATAAACATATTAAAACAACAATTCATCATTATTACATCCATAAAATGTTTACAAGGGAATTCATCACTTGATCATCCAATTATTGTTATCCAGACATTAGGTACTTCGACACAACGAGTTAAAAAAATAAATAAGTAATGTGCTTGATAAAATCATTAAATTTAAAACCAATTAATTTCCTGCGTAGATGTCAGACTATATATATGGGGGCTACAATTCTTTGAGCTTATCCCATCTTATTAGCCACGTCCACTTTAAAAATTTTGCAAGCGCAACCACCACACTTTCCGAGCAGTCAGTTTTGAGGATTCTAAGTGCTTCTGTCCCACACTGGATTCCCTTTTGTATGCAAATCGGCCTAATCCATTTATGGCGAGGAGCTTTGTATAGTGGGCACACAAACAACAGATGGGCTATGTTTTCTGGATGTACTGAACAGAAGGGACACATTTGATCGTTTGTATTACTAGACCATTTGCTAGTGAATGTTTTAATAGGAAGGTTTCCTACCCTGAACTGATGGAACAGTTTTCTATCATGTGGTATTGTAATGAAGTCCCAATAGCTCTCATACATAGGAATGTGTGTTTGCTCCAAAAAGACTCCTGTGAGCGATGGAGCTGTATGTTTCTGAAACTCCTCTTGGGTTACATGTGCCCAGTAAGCCTCTTTCAGAGTTTTTTTGGATGGGAAGATGTTCTCCTCAGGTTTTTCCCATAAATGCCCCATTCCTATGGCCTTAAATAAGGATTTAACCTTCCTGAACCACAGTATTTTCCCTCCAGAGTCCATATTTCTTGTTTCTAGAAGTGCTAGAGCATAGTGGGACAGTTGGGGTGTAACCCAAAGTCTCCTCCAATAAGCAATTGGTCTAAAACTGCATATGTCCTCTATTTTATGGCAGCCCAGGTCCATGTACAAAGGTATAGTTGGTCTTGATTGTGGGAGCCCTGTTATGCATCTTAAAAATTTATTTTGTGCATTTTTTAAGGCCGTAACGTCGGAAACCCCCCACAATTTCGCCCCAAATCACATAGAAGATCTCACTTTTGTGTCATATATTTTGAGTACAGGGGCTATTGGTTTTGTGACTGAGGCCTTAAACTCTCTCAGTAATACACCTGCCAATTGTGCATGCTTGGTTGTTAAGTAAGACATGTGGGGCTTCCACTCTAGCCGTGATCCCAGTGTAATGCCCAGATAACTAAAACTGTCTGTCTGTTCAAGCATTTCACCATTCATGGAAACTCTGCCCTTGATCCTCCTGTGCCTGTGCATCACCATAAATATTGTCTTGGACACGTTTATTACTAGGCCATAGTCGTTGCAAAATTTTTCAAAACACCCTATTGCTTTCTGTAGCCCTTCCTGTGTTTTGGAAATTAAAAGGGTGTCATCTGCAAACATTAGCAGGGGAACTGGAATGCCATTTTGTTTCGGTGCATCTGTGTTTGCATCCCTATAATAATCTGTAACCCGGTTTATGTATAGCGTAAATAGTGTTGGGGCCAATACGCACCCTTGTCTGACACCCCTTTCTGTTGGGAATCTGTCTGTGACTTGGCTCTGAGTTCCCCATCTGACCTGCGCGTAGTTGTTTTCATGGAGTTTAATAACGACTGTCAGAAGTTCAGGCGGCATGCCTTGTTCGTGAAGCGCTCGCCATAGCCTGTCTCGTGGCACAAGGTCAAATGCGGCTTTTAAGTCGACGAAGGCTGCATATAATGTGCCACCCCCTAGAATCACCCATTTCCAGTATATAGTCGAGAACCTGAAAACTTGGTCCACTGTACTGGTATAGGGGTGGAATCCAGCCTGAAACGTAGACATAACCCCCGAATCCTCAATCCAGTTCTGAATTCTAAAAAGAACCATTCTGGCCATTACCTTTTGAATACAGGCTATTAAACTGATCGGCCTGTAGTTAGCAGGATCTGCCCGATCGCCTTTTTTAAAAATAGGTATAATTTCGGCTCCCCTCCATAGTTCCGGCAGGGTTGAGCCCCTGGCAATAGCGTTTGCCAACAATTCAATATATGGGACCCAGACCTCTTTACTGTGGAGAAAAAGATCTGCTGGGATTTTGTCCGGGCCGGGTGCTCTTCCTCTTGGTATTGAATTGAGAGCACATTCAACATCTCTCTGACTAAACACTAGTACAGTTGTGCGTAGACAATTACTGATAGATTCCGGGGCATCTGTAAGTACACTATTTATGTTGGCAAACTGGGCCTTGAAATACAATATCCAGCATTCCGGAGGGACAGAATTAGCCGGCTGCGATTTTTGATTCCCCTTACCCCATCTCACTAAGTTCCAGAAACCAATCATGTCTCTGGACTTACTGGCCTCGTATAATTCTTCCCAATAATTGTTGACCCAAGCTTTTTTTGCCCCTTGCTGTATTTGTTTATAGTGTCGTCTAGCGCCCTGAATCTTCTCTCTATCATTGGTTCGCACTGCTAGTGCTAAAGACTTGTATGCTACCCTACAATTTTTATCGTACCAAGAATCAGGTTTCCGACTAGTTTTACGCATAAGTTTTTTACTTGACTTAATAAAAAATGTGCCGAGTTTTAAAAAAAGGGTTGTGTGGATATCAGTTACCCTAGTCTCATAATCGTCCTGGGATGAATAGCCCTGTATGTCAGCAGCAGCAGCCTTTACCAAGGTGTCCATTTCTACAATAGAGTCGGGATTACCCAGACACTCAGCCCATCTCAGCCGCCTTGAGTCGTTTGCCTGAACAATATCGCCAGGTATTTCAATTTCATCTTTTCCCGGGCCCTTAAGGAGCTGTATCTCTAGGCTGAGTGGGTTATGATCACTCTCTATTCTTTGGATTATGGTCATATCACATATGGTCCACCAGAATTCTAGATTCACTAGGATGTAATCTATTCTGCTTGTGCTCAGACTATTGTTGAATGTGGGATTGCCCTGCCTATCCCCTTGTGTTCTCCCATTTGCAGCTCTAAGCCCACACTCAAGACTTAAAGTCTTGAGTTGGAGGGCTGCTTGGGTCCACCTCTTTATTGGGGGTATATTAAGTAAGGGGATTTGCCAGGAGATATCTTCTGCCTCGGTGAGTTCTAAATCGCTTTGATCCAGAGGCTCAAAAGTGCAATTAAAATCACCACATATTAAGACGTTTGCATTTCCCCTCAATGTTCTCACATAATGGCCCAATGCCTCGACTGTCTCTGACGATTTCCCTCCCGGTTTTCCCCTAGCATATACATTAAAAATTAATAATTCACCAAACTCAGGAGACTTTAACTTTATCGCCAATATATCTTTGGAATTGGTTACTAGCTGAGTTGTTGTATATCTGTCGTCCTGTTTAACCCAGGTTGTCAGACCCCCCATAGGCCTGCCCTTTTTGGTATTGGTTGCGGCTATCGCAAATTGTAAATAGCCTTGTCTGTATTGGGGTTCAATAGCCCAGGTTTCCTGCATGATGACTATCATATAGTTATCAATGAAGTCAATCCAGTCCCGTGAAGCCATCTTGTTCCTAAGACCTGCCACATTCCATGATACCAGGAACTGCCCACCCGGGACGTTAGTTGTTTCTTTTTGGGCCTGATTACACTCAGGGCGTGATTCCCCAGAAAGAGTAATTGATCCCTTGGGATCAATAAACTCCGTGGTTCCTTGAGGATTGACATGTGAGCCCCTGGCAACTACTTCTGTTTGTCCCATGAAACAATTGTTTTGGTTGGTATTGCCTGCACTATGTTTGGGTAAGACAGTATCATTTTCTCTCTTTCTTGTTAGATCGATGTTTGGGTCAGACATTACTTTAGTATCACACAAGTTAGCCCCTGAGGTCGTAACTATCTCAGTATTTTTGAGGTTAGCTTGACATAAGTTTGCATCTGTGTGTTGTAATCCTAAAGTGCCTCGTGCAGACAGGAGATGAACGGCTGTTTTAGTCCCCCCCGTAGATATACCTGTTACACAACTTATACTATTAGCCTTGTAGTTTCCCTCTGCCTCGTCTTCCTCATTGGTGCTCTCCATATTAGATACAAGTATTCCACTGCCCCCCTCCCATCTGTTCTGTGGACTTCAATCACAGTCGTCCAATCCATTTAATAGACTGAACCTGTTTATTGCCTCCAGTGGCGTGAAGGGCTTTAGATGGTCCATTCTCCTGTGGGCAGTTGTGTTGTATCTAGGGGGTACAATATTCCACCCATATGGATCAGAGGCAGGAACTGGGTAATGCACAAATGCAGGATTCCTAATATTCTGTGTGATGGGAAAGTAATCGTAGAAATGAGATTGTCTATGTGGGTGCTGAGGCGGGAACACTATAGATCGTGGGTAGAAATACGTTAGGGGACGGGGGGTAATGCAGTTGTTGGCATTACCAGTAGGCCAATTTAGTATGTAGTGGACAGCATTCTGGTCTCTAAAATTGACTACCACCACGTCTCCCTCAATATCCTTAGGTCTTCCACCCAACCACGGAAGACGGCGAACATGTACTATTTCGCCGTTGATGTTACTAGCAATTGGCCTGTATATGCTCAGCCAGTGCATGATTTTGTTCCTAAGCTGGGCATATCCCTCCCGCTTATTCGCTTCCAGTTCTGGCACACCCGTAAGAACGACCACGAAAGGCACTGCTTCCGGTGGCAATTCTGTTAGTGGGCTCTTCTTTAGTATCCCCCGTGTGTGCCTAGTGCTTCCCCCTTCTATTCTAGCTGTCTCAAAGGATGGGATTCCCAAACCCTTTGATGGTTTACTAACTGGAATGGCAGGAGTAGGATTAGTCTTGCTTGTCAAGTTCGTAGAAGATGGTTTGGGTTGTATGGTATTTATATCTTGAGAGGGCTTTGGAACTGTTGTTGTTCGATTAGATGGAGGAATGTGGGCACATGTGTTGGTTTCAATAGGCAATGGAATCGCTTGTACAGCGTTACTAGTTATTGCCCTATTATAGACCTCCTTGCTTCCCAATTCCAGCTCTATTTTCTTAAGTCTTTCCTCCACCCTCTTTAGTCTCTCAACAATTGCTAAAGTATAGCTTCTGATTATATACTCAATGCTGTCTAATGTAACGTTAGTATGCGCTGATTGTGGCGCAATATCAGCTGATGTTATGTCAATTCTATTCTCCCTGTCTTTATATATAATTGCTTGGGATGGTGAAGATGCCATACCTAGTCCCTCATTATCATTAATGGATATAGTACAATGTTCATTTATAATGATAGGCTTGGTTTTTTTCCCAAAATCGGAATGGCTCAGCTTAGGTTTATTTGGTTCAACCCTTTTACGTCTTTTTTTAGTTGGAGGTGGGCCATAGATTTTGTGCTGCGTTGTTTTCTTAGTCAGGTTTCGTGCAGTTTTGCATGGTATGGGGTTCGATGTAGTCTGCACCTCAGTTATGTTAATTAAACTATTAGGATTAGAATTGGGAGATAGGGTGCGGCTAACAGGTTGTGTGTGACAGGTATTCGGTGTTAACATACTATCACGAAATAAGAGAGGCACACTATCCAGGGATACAATATCGTTGTTGCCATTCTGGCTCGCCTCAGTGGTAATATTAACCATTAAGGTAGGCTCGGGCAAAGTCCTACTCTTAATGCCTTCAATCGAGCGGCGACGCTGTATCCGCCGCTCAGATAGAGTTAGTTCTTTTTCTTTGGGGGTTTCAGGACCAGTTCTAAAGAAATAGTTGTCCAGAGTTCCGTTTGTCGCACTCCCAGGTTTTTCAACAATAACAATCTCGGGACTCAGGGCCGTTGTAGACATTATGCTATTAAATAGCTTGTGCTATAAAGGACTTACTCAGATGTTCTATTTGAAAGTTGATTAGGCAGGGAATCCGGCCCAGTCCAGTCTCCTCGGGCCTCTGAGGGCCACAGAGGGCCCGCCCTTTGCCCGGCCTTAGCCCCGGGCGCTCCCGCGCGCTTCCGCGACGCGGGGGTGACGCTGTCTTTATGCGCCGCCTGGCGCGATGTTCTTGGCGTCTCCCGTCGCACAGCCTGGCGGTAGATGTAGTTCAGTGTCCCCCTCCGCTCGGCGGCAGCTGTTCGATGTCAGTTGCGGCGGCGGGAGGGGGGCACAAGCAGGCAAGCAGGCACCGGGGTCCTGGGTCCACGGCAGATGCTGGGGGCTAGGTAACTCCTCCAAGGGTGGGTCGGGGCTCCTGGGCAATATTGTTTCGCGTCACCCGCTCCACCGGGGTGACGCTGTCTTTATGCGCCGCCTGGCGCGATGTTCTTGGCGTCTCCCGGCGCAAAGCCTGGCGGAAGATGTAGTTCAGTGTCCCCCTCCGCTCGGCGGCCGCTGTTCGATGCCAGTTGCGGCGGCGGGAGGGGGGCACAAGCAGGCAAGCAGGCACCGGGGTCCTGGGTCCACGGCAGATGCTGGGGGCTAGGTAACTCCTCCAAGGGTGGGTCGGGGCTAATGGGCAATATTGTTTCGCGTCACCCGCTCCACCGGGGTGACGCTGTCTTTATGCGCCGCCTGGCGCGATGTTCTTGGCGTCTCCCGGCGCAAAGCCTGGCGGGAGATGTAGTTCAGTGTCCCCCTCCGCTCGGCGGCCGCTATTCGATGTCAGTTGCGGCAGCGGGAGGGGGGCACAAGCAGGCAAGCAGGCACCGGGGTCCTGGGTCCACGGCAGATGCTGGGGGCTAGGTAACTCCTCCAAGGGTGGGTCGGGGCTCCTGGGCAATATTGTTTCGCGTCACCCGGGGGGAGGTCTCTTGGGGGTCTCCTACCAGGCAACAATAGGACATGTAATGTACCTCTGCCTATGTCCGCCTCCGTGTACCCTATTTCTTGTAGGTTGCGCTCCGCTGCCCAATATGACAATTCAAAAAGGGGGTGGTGATGGACAGAGTATCTGAGTTAATCAGAACACTCCTACCCAGTCAACAGATCAGGGCTTGATCCATCACCGTTTTTTAGCTCACTGCACCATCCCAGTTCAGAACCTGGCTATATGCAAATTGGTCTGTCCCTGGCCCAGTGCATCATGGGAACAGGGCAGACCAAACTACCAAGCTAATTCTTCACTGGAAAGGAAACAAGCTTCCGGGGACCGGTTTCTGGCATTACAGCCGTCTTCGGCCCAGCTTGCTTGAATCCTGATGGTGCAGTGAGCAAGGGACTCACACCTGAGCATACCCTTCCACACTTATGGTGGCTAAAACGATTCAAAAAGGGGGTGGTGATGGACAGAGTATCTGAGTTAATCAGAACACTCCTACCCAGTCAACAGATCAGGGCTTGATCCATCACCGTTTTTTAGCTCACTGCACCATCCCAGTTCAGAACCTGGCTATATGCAAATTGGTCTGTCCCTGGCCCAGTGCATCATGGGAACAGGGCAGACCAAACTACCAAGCCAATTCTTCACTGGAAAGGAAACAAGCTTCCGGGGACCGGTTTCTGGCATTACAGCCTTCTTCGGCCCAGCTTGCTTGACTCCTGATGGTGCAGTGTGCAAGGGACTCACATCTGAGCATACCCTTCCACACTTGTGGTGGCTAAAACAATTCAAAAAGGGGGTGGTGATGGACAGAGTATCTGAGTTAATCAGAACACTCCTACCCAGTCAACAGATCAGGGCTTGATCCATCACCGTTTTTTAGCTCACTGCACCATCCCAGTTCAGAACCTGGCTATATGCAAATTGGTCTGTCCCTGGCCCAGTGCATCATGGGAACAGGGCAGACCAAACTACCAAGCCAATTCTTCACTGGAAAGGAAACAAGCTTCCGGGGACCGGTTTCTGGCATTACAGCCGTCTTCGGCCCAGCTTGCTTGAATCCTGATGGCGCAGTGAGCAAGGGACTCACATCTGAGCTTACCCTTCCACACTTGTGGTGGCTAAAACGATTCAAAAAGGGGGTGGTGATGGACAGAGTATCTGAGTTAATCAGAACACTCCTACCCAGTCAACAGATCAGGGCTTGATCCATCACCGTTTTTTAGCTCACTGCACCATCCCAGTTCAGAACCTGGCTATATGCAAATTGGTCTGTCCCTGGCCCAGTGCATCATGGGAACAGGGCAGACCAAACTACCAAGCCAATTCTTAACTGGAAAGGAAACAAGCTTCCGGGGACCGGTTTCTGGCATTACAGCCGTCTACGGGCCAGCTTGCTTGAATCCTGATGGTGCAGTGAGCAAGGGACTCACATCTGAGCATACCCTTCCACACTTGTGGTGGCTAAAACGATTCAAAAAGGGGGTGGTGATGGACAGAGTATCTGAGTTAATCAGAACACTCCTACCCAGTCAACAGATCAGGGCTTGATCCATCACCGTTTTTTAGCTCACTGCACCATCCCAGTTCAGAACCTGGCTATATGCAAATTGGTCTGTCCCTGGCCCAGTGCATCATGGGAACAGGGCAGACCAAACTACCAAGCCAATTCTTCACTGGAAAGGAAACAAGCTTCCGGGGACCGGTTTCTGGCATTACAGCTGTCTTCGGCCCAGCTTGCTTGAATCCTGATGGTGCAGTGAGCAAGGGACTCACATCTGAGCATACCCTTCCACACTTGTGGTGGCTAAAACGATTCAAAAAGGGGGTGGTGATGGACAGAGTATCTGAGTTAATCAGAACACTCCTACCCAGTCAACAGATCAGGGCTTGATCCATCACCGTTTTTTAGCACACTGCACCATCCCAGTTCAGAACCTGGCTATATGCAAATTGGTCTGTCCCTGGCCCAGTGCATCATGGGAACAGGGCAGACCAAACTACCAAGCCAATTCTTCACTGGAAAGGAAACAAGCTTCCGGGGACCGGTTTCTGGCATTACAGCCGTCTTCGGCCCAGCTTGCTTGAATCCTGATGGTGCAGTGAGCAAGGGACTCACACCTGAGCATACCCTTCCACACTTATGGTGGCTAAAACGATTCAAAAAGGGGGTGGTGATGGACAGAGTATCTGAGTTAATCAGAACACTCCTACCCAGTCAACAGATCAGGGCTTGATCCATCACCGTTTTTTAGCTCACTGCACCATCCCAGTTCAGAACCTGGCTATATGCAAATTGGTCTGTCCCTGGCCCAGTGCATCATAGGAACAGGGCAGACCAAACTACCAAGCCAATTCTTCACTGGAAAGGAAACAAGCTTCCGGGGACCGGTTTCTGGCATTACAGCCGTCTTCAGCCCAGCTTGCTTGAATCCTGATGGTGCAGTGAGCAAGGGACTCACATCTGAGCATACCCTTCCACACTTGTGGTGGCTAAAACGATTCAAAAAGGGGGTGGTGATGGACAGAGTATCTGAGTTAATCAGAACACTCCTACCCAGTCAACAGATCAGGGCTTGATCCATCACCGTTTTTTAGCTCACTGCACCATCCCAGTTCAGAACCTGGCTATATGCAAATTGGTCTGTCCCTGGCCCAGTGCATCATGGGAACAGGGCAGACCAAACTACCAAGCCAATTCTTCACTGGAAAGGAAACAAGCTTCCGGGGACCGGTTTCTGGCATTACAGCAGTCTTCGGCCCAGCTTGCTTGAATCCTGATGGTGCAGTGAGCCCTGATCTTTGGACTGGGTAAGAGTGGTCTGCTTAATTCAGACACTCTGTTCATCACCACCCCCTTTTCTGAATCGTTTTTGGCCACTACAGGTGTGGCAGGGTATACTCAAACATGAGTCCCTTGCTCACTGCTCCATCAGGATTCAAGCAAGCCGGGCCGACGACGGCTGAAATGCCAGAAACCGGTCCCCGGAAGCTTGTCTCCTTTCTGATGAAGAATTGGCTTGGTAGTTTGGTCTGCCCTGTTCCCATGATGCACTGGGCCAGGGACAGACTAATTTGCATATAGCCAGGTTCTGAGCTGGGATGGGGCAGTGAGCTAAATAACGGTGATGGATCAAGCCCTGATCTTTGGACTGGGTAAGAGTGGTCTGCTTAATTCAGACACTCTGTTCATCACCACCCCCTTTTCTGAATCGTTTTTGGCCACTACAGGTGTGGCAGGGTATACACAGACATGAGTACCTTGCTCACTGCTCCATCAGGATTCAAGCAAGCCGGGCCGACGACGGCTGAAATGCCAGAAACCGGTCCCCGGAAGCTTGTCTCCTTTCTGGTGAAGAATTGGCTTGGTAGTTTGGTCTGCCCTGTTCCCATGATGCACTGGGCCAGGGACAGACTAATTTGCATATAGCCAGGTTCTGAGCTGGGATGGGGCAGTGAGCTAAATAACGGTGATGGATCAAGCCCTGATCTTTGTACTGGGTAAGAGTGGTCTGCTTAATTCAGACACTCTGTTCATCACCACCCCCTTTTCTGAATCCTTTTTGGCCACTACAGGTGTGGCAGGGTATACTCAGACATGAGTCCCTTGCTCACTGCTCCATCAGGATTCAAGCAAGCCGGGCCGACGACGGCTGAAATGCCAGAAACCGGTCCCCGGAAGCTTGTCTCCTTTCTGGTGAAGAATTGGCTTGGTAGTTTGGTCTGCCCTGTTCCCATGATGCACTGGGCCAGGGACAGACTAATTTGCATATAGCCAGGTTCTGAGCTGGGATGGGGCAGTGAGCTAAATAACGGTGATGGATCAAGCCCTGATCTTTGGACTGGGTAAGAGTGGTCTGCTTAATTCAGACACTCTGTTCATCACCACCCCCTTTTCTGAATCGTTTTTGGCCACTACAGGTGTGGCAGGGTATACTCAGACATGAGTCCCTTGCTCACTGCTCCATCAGGATTCAAGCAAGCCGGGCCGACGACGGCTGAAATGCCAAAAACCGGTCCCGGAAGCTTGTCTCCTTTCTGGTGAAGAATTGGCTTGGTAGTTTGGTCTGCCCTGTTCCCATGATGCACTGGGCCAGGGACAGACTAATTTGCATATAGCCAGGTTCTGAGCTGGGATGGGGCAGTGAGCTAAATAACGGTGATGGATCAAGCCCTGATCTTTGGACTGGGTAAGAGTGGTCTGCTTAATTCAGACACTCTGTTCATCACCACCCCCTTTTCTGAATCGTTTTTGGCCACTACAGGTGTGGCAGGGTATACTCAGACATGAGTCCCTTGCTCACTGCTCCATCAGGATTCAAGCAAGCCGGGCCGACGACGGCTGAAATGCCAGAAACCGGTCCCCGGAAGCTTGTCTCCTTTCTGGTGAAGAATTGGCTTGGTAGTTTGGTCTGCCCTGTTCCCATGATGCACTGGGCCAGGGACAGACTAATTTGCATATAGCCAGGTTCTGAGCTGGGATGGGGCAGTGAGCTAAATAACGGTGATGGATCAAGCCCTGATATTTGGACTGGGTAAGAGTGGTCTGCTTAATTCAGACACTCTGTTCATCACCACACCCTTTTCTGAATCGTTTTTGGCCACTACAGTTGTGGCAGGGTATACTCAGACATGAGTCCCTTGCTCACTGCTCCATCAGGATTCAAGCAAGCCGGGCCAACGACGACTGAAATGCCAGAAACCGGTCCCCGGAAGCTTGTTTCGTTTCTGGTGAAGAATTGGCTTGGTAGTTTGGTCTGCCCTGTTCCCATGATGCACTGGGCCAGGGACAGACTCATTTGCATATAGCCAGGTTCTGAGCTGGGATGGGGCAGTGAGCTAAATAACGGTGATGGATCAAGCCCTGATCTTTGGACTGGGTAAGAGTGGTCTGCTTAATTCAGACACTCTGTTCATCACCACCCCCTTTTCTGAATCCTTTTTGGCCACTACAGGTGTGGCAGGGTATACTCAGACATGAGTCCCTTGCTCACTGCTCCATCAGGATTCAAGCAAGCCGGGCCGACGACGGCTGAAATGCCAGAAACCGGTCCCCGGAAGCTTGTCTCCTTTCTGGTGAAGAATTGGCTTGGTAGTTTGGTCTGCCCTGTTCCCATGATGCACTGGGCCAGGGACAGACTAATTTGCATATAGCCAGGTTCTGAGCTGGGATGGGGCAGTGAGCTAAATAACGGTGATGGATCAAGCCCTGATCTTTGGACTGCGTAAGAGTGGTCTGCTTAATTCAGACACTCTGTTCATCACCACCCCCTTTCTGAATCGTTTTTGGCCACTACAGGTGTGGCAGGGTATACTCAGACATGAGTCCCTTGCTCACTGCTCCATCAGGTTTCAAGCAAGCCGGGCCGACGACGGCTGAAATGCCAGAAACCGGTCCCCGGAAGCTTGTCTCCTTTCTGGTGAAGAATTGGCTTCGTAGTTTGGTCTGCCCTGTTCCCATGATGCACTGGGCCAGGGACAGACTAATTTGCATATAGCCAGGTTCTGAGCTGGGATGGGGCAGTGAGCTAAATAACGGTGATGGATCAAGCCCTGATCTTTGGACTGGGTAAGAGTGGTCTGCTTAATTCAGACACTCTGTTCATCACCACCCCCTTTTCTGAATCGTTTTTGGCCACTACAGGTGTGGCAGGGTATACTCAGACATGAGTCCCTTGCTCACTGCTCCATCAGGATTCAAGCAAGCCGGGCCGACGACGGCTGAAATGCCAGAAACCGGTCCCCGGAAGCTTGTCTCCTTTCTGGTGAAGAATTGGCTTGGTAGTTTGGTCTGCCCTGTTCCCATGATGCACTGGGCCAGGGACAGACTAATTTGCATATAGCCAGGTTCTGAGCTGGGATGGGGCAGTGAGCTAAATAACGGTGATGGATCAAGCCCTGATCTTTGGACTGGGTAAGAGTGGTCTGCTTAATTCAGACACTCTGTTCATCACCACCCCCTTTTCTGAATCGTTTTTGGCCACTACAGGTGTGGCAGGGTATACTCAGACATGAGTCCCTTGCTCACTGCTCCATCAGGATTCAAGCAAGCCGGGCCGACGACGGCTGAAATGCCAGAAACCGGTCCCCGGAAGCTTGTCTCCTTTCTGGTGAAGAATTGGCTTGGTAGTTTGGTCTGCCCCGTTCCCATGATGCACTGGGCCAGGGACAGACTAATTTGCATATAGCCAGGTTCTGAGCTGGGATGGGGCAGTGAGCTAAATAACGGTGATGGATCAAGCCCTGATCTTTGGACTGGGGAAGAGTGGTCTGCTTAATTCAGACACTCTGTTCATCACCACCCCCTTTTCTGGCCCAATATGACAGCCATTGTAATTGACTTGCATAATAATATGCTTGCAGATCCGGAACACCCAGACCTCTCATGCGTGTACCTACTTGCAGTTTTTTCTGGCTTATACGTCGTCTACTATTACCCCAGATTAGGTCAATGAGCATCTTGTTCAGCAGTTTGAATGTGGTTTGAGGTACTATTAATGGTAAATGAGTGAAATAATACAATAATCTCGGCAGGACCACCATTTTTGCTAGTGCCGCCCTTCCCATAACAGATAGTGGCAATGCCGTCCAGAAAGTAATACTGGAACGCAAAGCTCGAATTGCTTTGTGCAAGTTACCGTCTAGCATGTCTTCATGTGTTCTATAAATTGGTATACCCAAGTACTTGAAGGTGTCTGGGGCCTCCTGTAGTTGAGTGTCTCCAAATTTTATGTCTGCAATTTCTGCATGCTCCTCAAAGAAGAAAGCATGCAACTTCACAATGTTAATGGCCAAGCCAGACACAGTCTCACATATTGAGGCTAGGGGCATACTGAGGTCATGCAGGTATAAAATGATGTTGTCTGCGTATGCCGAGAACAGGTGCAATGTGTTCCCTAACGATATACCCCTGTCTGCAAACTCTTTCCGCATTGTTATAGCCAATGGTTCCAAGGCCAGTATGAAGATAAGAGGTAAAACCAAAAGTGGTGATGGACGGAGCGTTGACAATACAAACACTCACCCCCAGTCAACTGATCTGGGTTTAATCCATCACCGTTCTTTAGCTTTGAACTGGAGTGGCAGAGTGGGCTAAAGAACGGTGATGGATTAAACCCAGATCAGTTGACTGGGGGTGAGTGCTTGTATTGTCAACGCTCCGTTCATCATTTCCTTTGGTTTTTCTTTGAAGATAAGAGGTGACAGAGGACAGCCCTGCGTAGTCCCTTTATGTATGGAGTATTCCTCTGAGATGTGACTGCCAGTGCGGGCTCGCGCTGTAGGGGCCTTATATAGTAGGCGCAGCCAAGCAATATACCCCTCTGGAATCCCAAATTTCTCCAGGGCCTGAAACATATACTCTCAATTAATTGAATCGAATGCTTGTCTCAAATCTAGAGAAATACAGCCCACGTGTGAGTATCGATTCGGACCTTCCGTCATTAGTGCAATTTTCTAATATTTAGTGATGTGCTACGTGATGGTAAAAACCCGGTTTGGTCTATATGAATTAGCTTGGGCAAGGAGGGCAATAGGATGTTAGCTAGTACCTTACTTAATATTTTATAATCCGTGGTTAGTAATGACAACGGTCGGTAGTTGGCCATGTCTGTGGGATCTCTCCTTGCCTTCGAGAGTGATATAACTAATGCTTGTGCCATTGTGTGTGGTAAAGATCCCTTCTCCCACGCTGGGTTATATAATAGTTCCAATTGGGGCACTAGGGATTCTGCGTATGTATTATAGAACTCAATTGGGAGCCCGTCCATACCAGGGGCTTTATTACGCAGAAGTGCCTTCATAGCTACTCTGATCTCAGATTGGGTGATGGGTCCTGTGAGGTCTTTCTGGGTTGCAGCTGTGAGTCTCGGATATGTCAAGTTAGATAGGAAGGATTCCGTTTGTGACTCTGTGTTGTGATCTGTTGCACTGTATAATGTGGCGTAATAATGTCGGAATGCCGCATTAATATCTGCCTGAGTGTTGACCTTGTTCCCACCCACTGATGTGATCTCATGTATAACCACCGTAGGGGGGGGCGTCGCGGATTAATTGGGCAACTAGAGTCCTGGACTTATCTGCTTCAGTGTTGGTTCGCCTCGAATATGCTTGATAGTCAATGACCCGTAATGACTCTAGAAGCTCTGCATGTTTGATTCTCGTCTCTTGTAGTGGGCCTTTTTGTTTGTCATTTGTTATTGCCTCTTGTTCCAACTTGCCCATGTTATCTTCCACTTCCACTAGAGACTTATGTAATTTCTGTCTGGCGCCCATGGTCGTGCTAATCGCTTTCCCCCGTATCACAGCTTTAAAAGTGTCCCATTCTATCAGCCTGTTTGTTGCCGGATTACTAATTTCTGCAAAATAATGATCAATGGTCTCTGAAAGATCACTTTGGAATATTGAATCTTCCAGAATCTGTGGCCACAGCCCCAACGTGGGAACCGGGGTGGGTACTCTCCCCCATACCATAATGATCTCCAGTGGATTATGATCCGAGAAGGTTTTGGGCAAATATATGGCGTGAAGCATTTGCGTGCTATCCTGGTGGAGCAGTATATCCTGTCTATTCTTGTATGCAGATCATGCACTGCCGAATAATAGGAATACTCCCTGTGTGTAGGGTGCCTCATCCTCCAGACATCGCATAATTCCGAACCATTTGCCAATCTACCCAATGTCTCAGCTTGTTTGAACACTCCTGTTCCATTTAGGGGCGGATGAGACCTGTCTAGGGACACGTCCATTACCACATTGCAGTCGCCTCCTAGTATCCACAGTTGCGATTCCCATCCCGCTAGCGCCTTGCTCACTATGTCCCAGTACTTATCTGATAAAAATTTGGAGCATACACAGTGCCCAATATTACAGGTTGACCATCTAACGTACCCTTTACAAATATATACCTCCCTAGCTTGTCCACCCTCTGTTCCAGAGTTATAAATGGTACTCCATGTCTCACCCAAATAGTGGCTCCCCTCGCAAAGCTGGAGTAGGATGTGGAGAAAATTTGTCCCCTCCATTTTTTGCGTAGTTTCGTCACTTCGCTGTCCACCATATGAAACTCTTGTAATTATACTATTTGTGCTTTACGGCGCTGCAGCAGCGCATGTATTCGATGCCACTTCTGCACCGATCCCATACCCATTCCACGTTATTATGGTGTATTTACCCACTGTATTCATCTATCCATATCCGTACCATTAGACCTTCCCACCCCCTGAACAACCCAATACTCGGTCTGGTCACCCAACTATACCGGACCATATAACTTCGCCGAACCAATAAAAACTCAATGGTCATGTAAAGTGCCTTCGCCATGAGGGGGTCATCGCTAGCGCTCCACATGTGGTTTATCCTTTGACACAACAATACATATAAGCCTCTACGGAAGCCTGAGCCTAATTAGTAGGGAAACACTTCAAATGAACTTGCCATTACCGTGAACATGCTACAATAAAAACACTCTGCAGTTACAGAAGTTATACTTGCGGGTACAATCAGCCATATAAGTCTTTAATGAGTTGCGGGGTCACAGATGAAAACAGGGCCACACTGCCTTCCGAGTCCGATTCATGTGTTGCTTCTTCTTCCGAGGAGGACTTGGTTTCTAATCCCGAGGTATGCGTGAACGTGGCCACAGCTATAATTGCCTGTGATTTGTTCTGCCGCATCTGTTGCATGGTGATATATTTGCGTGCAGGAGTCCGGCCCGTTCTTCGGCTGCCACGTCCAGTGGATGCCTCATAACTGGTTCTGCTCTTTGCAGTGAGTTGAGAGTTAGTTGTTGCAGCATTCGTTAGTTCCATCACTTCAAGCCAGTCTTCCACATCTCCAGGGCTTTCGAAGAAATAACCAGGATATAGGAACACAGCTGCAGACCAAGGTCAAGCACAATCACTCACTTAGTTTCAAATATGTATTTAAGTGCAACTACTTCCGGCACCTGCTGCCAAGAGATGCTAGTTTACAATAAGAATTAAAGTCAAAAAGGAAGGTGCACTAAACAAATCAAAAATGTATTATTCCGTTTCTTTGGAAACAACAGCGGCAAACAGCCAACGCGTTTTTGGTCATGCAAAATTTTTAATCATGCTGGGAAGAGTAGTGCATATTTCAGGTTTAAGTCTCTGAGCTTCTTTTTAACCGCCAAAAAAGAAGAACGCTGTCTCTGCACCAACACTGTGTAATCCGGGTATAATGAGATTTTTGTATTTTCAAAATTTATCGGACATGATTCACAAGCTTTTTGCAGGAGAATGTCCCTGTCGCGAAAGTTCAGAACTTTCACTATGAGAGGTCGAGGTGGAGTCCCTGGTTTTGGGCGACCAGTAGGTATCCTGTGCATTCGCTCTGGGAAATATTGCGTGGACAGTCCTTCATTAGTGACATGATCCCGGAACCACTGTTCCATATAACTCGTCGCATCGTTTCCTTCACTCTTTTCGGGCAGTCCAATGATGTTATTACGACGGGCCCCGCCTTCTGCGACTTCCACCCGGTCTAGCAGGATAGCTATCTGGTCTTGCAACTGTTTAACCTTGGTTTTAGTGTGTGTTTGTCATGGGACCACTTCCTCCAGCGTCACAGCATTTTCTTTCACTTTGTACGTGAGCTTAGTGTAGTCCGCCCGAAGCAAGTTAAGGCCAGTAGTTAGGGTCCCGATTTGAGGTTCTATCACCTTCCTCGAGTCGCGCACTTCCTGCAGTATGAGATCCAGCTTGTCTACAGGTGCAGGCACGTCAGTAGGTGGAGTACTCCCAGTCCCAAGCATGCTGGCCGCAGGATCCACTGTATCTGGGACAGAGTCCTGTCCGCCCTGGTCCTGTTGTTTCGCTCGATTACGCCCCATCATACCAATCAATCCAACAACAAACAGTCTGGTCAGGGTTGAAAGTGGGCTCCTATCGTTCCTTTCGTGGGTCACCGGTACACCGTCTCAGCACTCACCCCAGTTCTCCTTCAGCAGCGTCACAACTTACTCGTGTCAGACACTACACAGGGCTGCCTGGCACATCCTCTTGCACACAGCCGCTCTGCCACTGTCTGCCAATGCTTATCTTGCTGCGCAGTAATGTTTTAGCATAGCAGGGGTGGGAGGCCTTAGTTCATCTGCACCAGCCACATTGTATTGACAATCCCGGCAATGTTGGCGCAATACCACTCACTGCAGCGCAACACCATTCGTGCTTTGTTCCCGTAGTGGCATTCGGTGTAAATATGTTAGGCCACTATACCCAGGAAACCGTTTTGTATACGGTCACTCCAGAATTCGCTGCGGGCTTCGTTCGACCAACCCCGCCTCAGCAGTTTTCACAGGGCCTGCGCTGCTTCCGCTGTTCCGCCGGAAATCGCCATTATCTGACCTCTGCTGTCTTGCAGTTTCCCCCTTCACTGTTATATCGGTGCGCCTGGGCTTACCTATGGCAGCGCAAGGGCGCCCACAGCCGCCATATACCAAGCGCTGCTTAATAGTTCCTCGCTCAGCGGCGTCAACACACTAGGTCCCAACTGTCAGGGGATAACACTCTAGGCACTCGCACCCACCCTGCATATACCCTTGGTCTCTAGTGTCCGTAGTCCTCCTTTGGCATCGGTACTAATTACGAGGCGCCGCCTTCAGCACTG
Organism: Lissotriton helveticus; assembly: GCF_964261635.1. NCBI lineage: Eukaryota > Metazoa > Chordata > Amphibia > Caudata > Salamandridae > Lissotriton > Lissotriton helveticus. Next base: position 1,550,928,957 of record NC_136059.1, read on the forward strand.
CGCGGCAGTGCCCAACTACGCCACCGGGAAGCAGGCCGCACTGCATCCCTGAGCTCGTGTGACCACAGGCCCCGCTCCGCAGGCTCACTTCCCGTGCAGCACTTCTCTCCCGGTACCTGCAGCTGTGCTCTTTTCACATCCTCCGTCGGTATCAAGTTAACACAACTTCTGGGGCAGCACGCTCCGAGGACAGCCTCAGTCCTGCAGCCGTGGAAATGTAGGGTTTTTGTCTTCAGTCCTGTCGCGGCCCACCGCACTCGGCACTCGACTGTGCCATCAGGCCTCTGAGGTCACAACTTCGACTGAGCTCACAACCTCTGTGTATCAGGCGGTGCCGAGCCCTTTTGTCTGCCTTGGCTGATCGCCCCTGCAGCATTTAGCGTGTTTGAGCCAGGATTTTGTCGGCCCAGTTCCGGAGCTTGTCTATAAGAAGACCGACATGCTTGGCTGCTATCCCCACGCCCCTCGTAGTTTGGCTTGGTTCTCGATGATCTCTATTCCCCAGAATGGACTATGCAAAGCCTGGACCAAATCCACAATAGTAGTATCCGCCTCCTGTCTAGCTGTTCGCACCCTTCTACTGGGCGTTTTACTGTCAGTCAGTCGTATCACAGAGCTTGCTCTCCAGTCACCAGTGGTCCCTCACTTCCAGTCCCATAGGCTGGTGTGGGGAACATATCCAGCAGATCCTCCTCCCTGTGGTCCTCACTCGCTTTCTCTTTTTCCTGTGGTTAAGAGACTTGGGTAAATATATATGGAAGATGCAGAGCACTTGGAGCATGAACCCTGCCCTAACTCTGTCCCTAAGGTTACTACTTTGGTATTTTAGCTTACCTCAGACATGGATTTCATACTTATGCTTGTATGCCATTGTAGAAGGAGAGGCCATTAATCTGCATTTATTTTATTTTTGTAATCCTTTAGTTTCTCTGCAAATGTACTAATCTTTCTATATCAAAGGTGCCATGATCAGGAAAGGACTTACCATCCTTGTTAATGAGACACACCTACTCTCATCAATACCTTCCCTACCTTTACTGTGTTGTTGATACACAATATGGGCAGCGTATGACTCCCTTTCAGTTTAGATTTTTCGGTCCCCATCGCTTCTCCTCTTTGTTCACTCACACATGGGTAGCAGGGAAGGGGTCTGCTAGCCCTCTGCCCGTAGTTCATCCGATGAAGGAAGGTAGGGAAGAAGACTAAAAAAGGGATAGGGTTCCTTCAGTTATGGTTCTACAAACTGATCTTGTCGAGGTGGAGAAGGCATCATCCTCTCATACCAAAGATCCCCTTGTATTGAGCAAAACTTCAGCCGGCACCAAGAGTGGTTCGTGAAGGGGCAGGGGCAGCTTCATCAGAGGGCCTTTTTATCACACATGTTCATCTTTCAGGGGGCTGGGATTTGGGATCTGGCTTGTTAGAAATGGGGGTCTCTAGTTGGCAGTGGCTGGCCACAGTCCAAGTAGGGACCCTTCTTCCTAAGTCAGAGTAAGGGTGTTACACCCTTTGATAACCCCTGCTCAACCCTGTGGTAACGTAGCACGAGCAGCTGGGCTTATCTCAGAGGCAGTGTGAAAAGCATTAGGATCATACACAGTAACACAGTGAAGGACTCTACAAAGGGACACCACACAAATAGTTATAAAAAAATAAGTATCTTTATATATAGACTTAACACAAGACCAATAATGGTAAAAAGCCACAATACTGAAAAGGGGGGGGGGGGTACTCTGGAAAAGCTGGAAAAAGAATTCAAAGTGTTCAAATAGGGGTTCAGTTCAAAGCAGGGGTCTCTGCGACCCTTTTACTTACAAAATACCTGGATTTCGTAGCGAAACAAGCAAAATGTCGCAAACGAGCTTCAGCAATGATTTTCCCTGCGCTAGGCCGGCGATGCGTGGAATCCTTGCAGCAAGGGAGGATGATGCGCCGGTCTGCGGTGCGTGCGGGACAAAGCGACAGACTTCTTCACGCTAGGCCAGCGATGCGTTGAATCCTTGCCGCAAGGGAGGATGATGCGCTGATCCTGTTGCGTGTGCGATCTTGTTGCGATGAAAGAAAATGGCGCCCCACGAGGGAGCGACGATCCGGGGGCGATGCGAGGAAAATGGCAGACGCAAGGCGCCCGCTCTGCGATGTGGTGATGCGATGATCTCAATGCAATGATCCAGGGTTAGCGAGCCTTCAAAAAGCCCGTAAACGTACGATGCGATGATCTCCGGGTTTAGCGAGCACTTTGTGGCCCGCAAGCGTGCGATGCGATGATCTTTGGTTTGCGAGAGCTCGTCGGCAGCAGCGCAATGAATTTTTCATGCGCTCTTTAGCTGCGGCGGATCGTAAACGATTTCAGCACGCTCTTCTCTGTAGTAGAACTAGAGGCCCTGGAACTCACAGGGGCCTCACCTGCAGATAGAAATCCTTGCTGAGAGGAATCAGGAGGCTGGTGGGGAGTCAGATGTGCCTGTGACTCCAGCAGGATGCTAGCTCTCTTCTAGCCCTTGGGTGAATGCTTAGCAAAATAAAAGTCTCTCAAAAGTCCTTTTCCCTCTTCTTCCAAGTCCAAGGGAAACCACTGCAGGTCAATCCAAGAAACAGCACACAAGCACAAGGACAGTCCTCTCCTGCAGATACCTGCAGATACATTCAGTAACACAGACAGAGGTTCTTCTTGACATCCAGGAGCAATACAAATATCAGGGGTTTGGGCACAGATATTTATACCCCAAAAGTCTTTGTTTTAAAAAGTTTCTAGTCACTGAACCCAGCCAGAACCAGTTCTGCTCAGGCCTGGAGCTCTTTGCTTACCAGGCTGCATGCTTCCTTTCAGAAAGAGGGGGTCTGCCATCATACGCACAGTAAGAGGTGGAGCCAGCATTCACCTTGCCAGGCACAGCCCTATTCAGTACATGGAGCTACCCCTCCCCAGTACTCAATGCAGATCTCTCTATTCAACCCAGGTCTGACTCAGCCTGCCTTGCCCCTCTAAACCCAGACAGCCAATACACGTAACAGGAGAGCACACTGGAAGGCTTAGGCAAGAAATACCCACTTTCTAAAAGTGGTATTTTCAAACACAGAATGTTAAAACCAACTTCACTAAAAGATGTATTTTATCATTCTGAGTTCAGGCATACTAAACTCGAATTTCTACCATGTTCCCTCAGTCAGATAGGACTATAGGATGTAATAGCCAGTCTGCCTATTCTAGCCTATGAAGAACAGGTAGCCTTGCAGCATGAAAAACAAAATGGAGGGTGATTCACTACCAGGACATGCTACAAATCAAGCCATGTCCTACCTTACACACACAATGCACCTACCATAGGGGTGACTGACATGATGCCAAGGGAAGGTTTAGGGGCTGGGAAATGTGGGCACTTCACAGCCAAGAGGGCAGTTCTGGACTGCACGCAGACACTGCAGTGGCAGGTCTGAGGTATAGTTTACAAGCTGCTTCTGTGGGTGGCTCAAACCAGCGCTGCAGGCCCACCAGCAGCATTTGGGTTACCAGCCCTGGGCACACACAGGTCACACTACTAGGGACTAACAGGTAACCCAAATAAGCCAATCAGGGATATACCAATTCACAGTCATATTTACAGAGGGAGAGCATATGCACTTTAGCACTGATCAGCAGTGGTAAAGTGCTCAGAGTCATAAAACCAACAACAACAGGGCAGACAAAATACAAGAGGAAGGCGAAAAGTTTAGGGATGACCCTGCCAACAGGGCCATTTCCAACATGGATGTTCTGCCTTTTTTCCCCAAGCTCACACTTTTTCAGAGAGACTGCTCGTTCTAAATCATGGATTCACACCTGTACTGATTTTATGTTGATTGGACTCCTCTCAATCCTACCTGCCCAACCAACTTATTTTCCCTGTCAGCTGCTACCCTGGCGACATTTGCCCACACCCTGTCTAACAATGTGTTGACAACCATAAAACAATACAAGCCCTGTAAAGCAAGCAACCAACCAAATATATGGTAAGTGCAGTTAGACTTTACCTCAAAATTGGTTCCATTGTGCTCACACTTTTATCCAATTCACTAGGTCCAGTACTGGTGTTTGCTCTACCTTGGTCCCCTGGGGAAACTGCTCCTTTATCGTGGGTGCCTGTGGTTATCCTGTGTCGGGCCTCAAGGTTCCACTCAGAAGTCCAAAGTCCCAGAAGCGAAGCGATAGCCTTTCCGCTCCCCTGAGACTCCAATACCCTCTATCGAGATATACAGAAAGGTAGAATGGATCCCCAAGGGAGTGAAGAGGCGTAGTTGGACCACTTGGGAATTCCAAGGCGTGACGGGGTACAGCTAGGGACTGAGAGAATCCTGAAGTAACATAGACAAAGAGAGAGAAAACACTGGTTGTGGAGAGAAAGATATATATTAACCCTCTAGCAGCTATACTCAATGACACTGCAGACTGTGTACCCTCACATACTCACCATATTGTAGGTGAAGAAGCAGCAGATACTGGAGCATCCAAGAACAACAGAAATAAGAAAACTTAGGTCTTAGTTCCAATGGCATACGTCTGCCATAAATACGAACGAAGAGTGCAATGAGGAGAATCCAATTAGTCCATGCACTTATATCAATGTTCTGTGGCGAAGTACAATCCTCGTCCTTAGGAATTCAAGAATTGTTCACAAGAAATAAAATAAAAAATAAATGAAATAGTAAGTCCTTGCGCTGGAAGTTTATGCCACAAGAGGCCGAAGAAAAAATTAAAGATAGCACAACCTAGCGCCTGATGTTTCACCCAAGAAGCCAAAAAAAGAAAATCTGAATAATAGCGCGACCTGGCGCTGGCTCTCAATCTGAATAATAGCGCGACCTGGCGCCGGCTCTCAATCATAAAAAAAAGGCAAAAACAAAGGAAATGATAGCGCGGCCTGGCGCTACCCTGTGAGTGTTACTGACGAAGTCCAAAACACAGCGCGATCTAACGCGCGAGGCTCACAATGGCGAAAAGACCTCGGGCTCTTCTTGCAGCGCGTCCTTGCACTGCGAAGCTGGAAATCCTTTTTAACAGACAACGGCTGTTGGCTCGTCACCGTCTGAAAGGAACAAACGAGGAACAATAGGTAGCGAGTCCTTGCGCTGGCAGGAAGGAGGAGAAAGGATAGTTATGTCCTCCGAAAGACACTGCCTTAAACCTTTCCAAATTTCAGGTTTGCACAGCAGGGGAGCCAAGAATCCACCTCGGGGCAAAGGCGTGGTCCAACAAGAAACAAAGCCTAGCACTCGAGTCCGGGCTCGCTTTGCTAATAAGCAGTGTGGGTCAGGTGACAGGATGTGAGTGCAGTATGGGAAAGTACACAGCCTCTACCCTTGTGGTGCATTGTGGGTTATGTAGTTTTCCCTCTAAACTAATCTAATTGTTAACAGTTCTCCCACCTAACGGCCTTCTCCTAGGTCTGGGTTTGGAGGGGTTCTGAGCATGAAACCTCCTGATTAGCATGGGGACGTGTACATTTTCTGCTGGTTCCCAGGTTCTACTTTCAGGGGCATATCCCACCCAATCTATCAGGTACTGTAGTTTCCTTCCCTGCCACCGGGAATCTATAATGCTCTTTACTTCATATTCTGGCTCACCTTCTACGGTAATAGGAGGGGGAGGAGGCTCAAGGTAAGAAGGGGGGATATACTCTTTGAGTAAAGAGATATGAAAAACCGGATGCATTTGCATGTCAAAGGGCAATTCTAATTTCACAGTGACTGGATTAATAACTTTTTCAATCGTAAAATGCCCTACATATCTGGGTTGCAGTTTGCGGGAACCTGCTAATCGAAGATTTTTAGTGGATAACCATACTTTTCCACCTTGGATATATTCAGGGGCATGCCGTCTGTGTTTATCTGCCTGTATTTTCATCGCTATCTTGGCTGCTCTTAATTCTGTTTTGGCTTGTTCCCATATTGACAAGAGATGTGTATGGTGGTCAGTAACTGCAGGTACCTCAGAAATAGGAATAGAGAGAGGGAGGAACTTAGGATGATACCCTGTCGTGAAATAAAAGGGGATAACTTGGACACTGAGTGCGTGGAGGAGTTGTACGCAAACTCGGCCAAAGGGAGAGCTTGGACCCAATCACTAGTGATGGTGCCTATAAGACATCGAAGGTACTGTTCCAGGGTCTGACTGGTTCTCTCTGTTTGTCCATCCGTCTGAGGATGATATGCCGATGAGAGACGGTGGTCTATTTGAAGTGTCTTACAGAGTCCTTGCCAAAATTTAGATACAAACTGTGGGTCTCTATCGGAAATGATGACGGATGGTAACCCATGTAACTTGACTACATTGTCAATGAATGTGTTGGTGAGTTCTTTTGCGCTTGGTATGTTTCTAAGGGGGATAAAATGTGCCATCTTGGATAACATATCGACAACCACTAATATAGTGGTGAATCCTTTAATGTCCGGTAAATCTGTTATGAAGTCCATGCTAATGGAAGACCAAGGTACATCAGGGACGGGTAAAGGCTGTAGCAATCCTGCTGGTGCACAATGAGAGGTTTTCTGGCGTGCACAAGTAGGGCATGATTTAACAAACTCTGTAATATCTTTGTTCATGCTTTTCCACCAAAACCATCTCTGGCCCATCTGTACAGTTTTTTCAGGTCCAGGATGTCCCGCCAAAGACATAGCATGACACCATTTCATAATCAAAGCTTGAGTCTATTGGTAGAGAGAAACAAACAGTTTTTATGATAGAATAGGTCATCCACTATTTTGTTCAAGGGGTCTGTCAACCATTCTCCACGATCGGGATCCGATAAAGCTTGACCTAATTGTTTAAAAAAGGCCTCATCCACATTGTTTACTGCTACAATTTTGTTACTAGGAATGATAGGCAGGGGGGTTTCCATTATGTATTTCTGGTCTTTCCCTAAGCGGGATAGAGCATCTGCTTTGCCTTGCTGTGAACCATGTCTAAAGGTAATAACGAAATCAAATTCACAAAAAAAGGACACCCACCGCATTTGTCTGGGGGTGAGGGCTCGAACAGACCTAAAGAACTGGAGATTCCTATGGTAGGAATAGATGGTGATGGTGTGAGGTGAACCCAAAAGATAGTGGCGCCATTCTTGGAATGCCATTTTTATGGCCAAGATTTCTCTTTCTCCGATGGTGTAGTTTTGTTCGGCTGGAGAAAGGGTTTTAGAAAAATAGGCTATGGGATGAAGGGTACCGGACTGTAGGTCGTGTTGTGACAAAACCCCCCTACTGCATATTGGGAAGCATCGGCTTCCACATAATACGGCTGGGTTTCATCGGCATGTTGCATGATGGGGGCAGACGTAAAAGTGTTCTTTAACGTTTGAAACACCTTTTCCGCCTCAGTATTCCATTCAAAGGTTACTCCTTTTTTAAGTAGTCTTGTTATAGGAGTGACAAGATCAGAAAAACGGTTAATGAATCTTTGGTAGAAGTTCACAAATCCTAAAAAGGATTACACCTCTCTCACTGTAGTAGGACTAGCCCGTGTGGTAATGGGTGAGACTTTGGCGGGATCCATATGGATTCCTTCAGGGGAGATAACAAATCCCAGGAACTCTACTTTGCGGGTATGGAAAAGGCTTTTCTCTAATTTAGCGAACAAATGATTCTCCTGAAGCTTTTTTAGGATAAGTTTAACATGGTCCACATGTTCCTGCTCATTCTGAGAATAAATTAAAATATCATCTATATAAACGATGACAAAAAGGTTCAGGTATTCTCGTAGAATTTCATTAACAAAAAATTGAAATGCGGCAGGGGCATTGCAGAGGCCAAAGGGCATCACGCAATACTCTTATAAACCGAATTTAGTACGGAATGCCGTCTTCCACTCATCACCCTCTCTGACACGGATCAAGTGATAGGCTCCTCTCAGGTCAAGCTTAGTAAATATTTTGGCCCTACGCACCTGATCCAAGAGAACGGAGATGAGTGGAAGCGGATACTTGTTCTTTATTGTTACTTTGTTCACCGTGCGATAGTCAATGCACGCCCTAAAGCCTCCTTCCCGTTTCGGAATAAAAAAAATGGGGGTTGGGAAACAGGGGAGGTAGAGTGGCGTATGAACCCTTTTTTCAACATCTTCTGGTGATACTCGTAAAGGTATTTTGTTTCAGGTTCTGAGAGGGCATAGATTCGACTCACAGGAAGATCAGCACCCGGCACTAAATCAATTCTACAATCAAATGACCTATGAGGGGGCAAGGACACAGCTTTTACTTCATCAAAAACTTCCGCATATTCAGCATATTCAGTGGGCAATGCACAGGAGTCTGAAAAGGACATAGCGCAACTTAGGGGAGTATTCCACAGAACAGTTTCTTGGTAACAAGGTCTCAAACAATGAGAGGAACGTAGTGTGACTTTTCGTGTCACCCAATCAATGAGTGGATTGTGAAGTTGAAGCCAAGGAACTCCAAGAATGGCACCAAAATTAGGGGTACCAATGAGATCAAAAGAAATGATTTCGGAATGCCCATTATCACATATCATTATTAAGTTAGGGGTCTGATACGTAATTAGTCCAGAGGATAATTCCTTCCCATCCACAGCTCTTACTTTTTCAGGTTGAGCCTTTGATACAAAAGTTATCCCGATAGCTTTAGCTAACTGGATATCTATAAAGTTTCCTGTGGCCCCAGAGTCTAGAAATATGGACAAGGACTTGCGATGTTGGGAAGGCAGTATGAACGCCACAGAAATGGTGAAGTGTTTGGGTACTAACGTCATGGTATTAGCTAGGAATTGAGAGATCTGGGGAGGTGAAGGAGTTGGCAGAGCGATCTCTGTACTCTCTAAGTCATTCAGTTTTTCGAATACCCCACCACGCCAGTTCGAGTAGCTAAAGATTTAACAGTTGATTTAGGTTTGGCAGGGCATTCCCTGGCAAAATGGCCTCCCTTACCACAGTATAAACATAGATTTTGTTTCCTGCGCTTTTCCTTTTCCTCTGGGGTAAGAGGACTTCTAATCCCCCCTATCTGCATGGGTTCTGTGGTGTCTGTTAACTCTTTTTTCTCGCCTTTAGCAAGAAAGAGACAAGTATTATCTCCTTTGGACTTTTCCCCCTTCCGTTCGGACAACCTATGATCTAATTTGACAACTAGGTCCATGAAAATAGAACAATCTTTAGGCGGGTCAACTATTTGGGACAATATGTCCTTGAGTTCATCCTTTAATCCTCGGTAGAACAAGGTAGTCCGCTTCTCTTCAGGCCAGTGTGTCTCGGTCACTAACCGATTGAAGGTGGTAATATATGTTAACAGATCCCTTGAACCCTGTTTAAGACTCAGTAACTCATTGTCACTGGTCTGCATATAGGAGTGACGAGCAAAAAGACTTCTCATCCGTTCCTTAAATTGTGCCAGGTTATAGAGAATGGGGTCATCGTTTTTGACCACAGGAACGGCCCAGAGTGCAGCATTGCCACTAAGATAGGAGATAATAAATGCTACCTTAGCAGCGTCATCAGGGAAGGAAGCGGCTCTGCATAAAAACTGGAGGTGGCACTGATTCATAAACACCCCATACTTGTTACTATCACCATTGAAGCGTTCTGGCATTTCCAAAGGGGTTTGAGGGGGGGTTACCACTGTCACATTAACTGGAGAAGCAGCTTGTACTGCAGCAGCATTGCCAGAAACAGACGAAGGGACCTGGAAGTGTGCCGGTTGTATATAACTCCTTTTTAACTTAGGGGTAGTGTCAGGTAATTTACTCTCTAAAGGTTTTTGTGTCTTCAGGTTATCTAACTCAGATACCAATCTCTGGTTTTCCCCTCGTAGGAGTCGGAGTTCTGTTTGCAGATTTATCACTGCAGCCGCTAACTCATTTATGGTGGTTTGCGATGTGTCAAGGTGCAGTGTGTCCTCCATAAGGGTACTATGTGAGGCTCCCGTATTCATCTTCGCTCGGGGGACTATGCAATTGTGGGCTTGGCTTTTTGTCGGGCCTCAAGGTTCCACTCAGAAGTCCAAAGTCCCAGAAGCGAAGCGATAGCCTTTCCTCTCCCCTGAGACTCCAATACCCTCTATCGAGATATACAGAAAGGTAGAATGGATCCCAAAGGGAGTGAAGAGGCGTAGTTGGACCACTTGGGAATTCCAAGGCGTGACGGGGTACAGCTAGGGACTGAGAGAATCCTGCAGTAACATAGACAAAGAGAGAGAAAACACTGGTTGTGGAGAGAAATATATATATTAACCCTCTAGCAGCTATACTCAATGACACTGCAGGCTGTGTACCCTCACATACTCACCATATTGTGGGTGAAGAAGCAGCAGATACTGGAGCATCCAAGAACAACGGAAATAAGAAAACTTAGGTCTCAGTTCCAATGGCATACGTCTGCCATAAATACGAACGAAGAGTGTGTAGCATCCTGCTACAATGAACACAGACACATGTGATTCTCTGAACTGGAGCTTTATTAGGTGCTTCTTACTCATGCCCTGTCCCTGCTCTAACTAACTATATCCTGCGTCCACTCCTCCTCTTCCTCTGGCCCCCTAGCTCCTCCCACTCCCAACTGCCGGTGTGCTAACTTCACAACATCTCCCCCCTTTGTGACAAAACAAACAAAACATACTGGCTTCTCAGTCCATCTCCTCGATCAGTCTCTTGGGTGGACGTATGTCACGATGAGGTCGTGGCGACCTGGCTCTCAGACTATTGGTACTCAGTGTCTCAATGACCGGAGCAGTGGCAGTGTTCTCACGATCATTGGAATGCAGTTCTTCCGCTCTGGGACTGTCCGTTTCACTCATCATGGTTCTTGAAGTGTCTTGTGGCAGTTTCTTAAAGTGCGAGATGTTTCTCGTGACTCGCCGCTGCTCGGACTCTGCAGTCACCATAGTCCCTTTCCTTCTTGTGACCACCAGTGGTTCGTCCTTGAATGGGCAGTCAGTCTTTTTCTGCGTTTCCTGCTTGACGATAACATGGTCCCCTTCGTGTAAGGATAATGACCTCGCTCTTCTCCGGTGGTCAGCGTAGGCCTTCATTTTTCCTTTGTTGCGTTCATCAGTGGCTCTTATTTCACGCGGGTCTTTCTCAGATGATGATGCTTCCAAGGCTCCATCCCACGTTGGAATGCGATTCCTCATGGGGCGTCCCAGCATGAGGGTCGCCGGGCATTGACCAGTCGTTGCGTGAGGAGTTGTACGATAAGCTCGAAGAACTTCATTGAGTGCTGTTTGCATGTCTCTCCCTTCCACGGTGGCATGTTGGAAAGTCTTTTTGAGCGTGGCCATGATTCTCTCAATTGTCCCATTTGCCTGTGGCCAGAGGGGCGTAATCCTGCGGTGATGAAAGTCTAAGTGTTTCGCAAAAGCTGCAAAGTCATTTCCGTTGAAAGGAGGCCCATTGTCTGATTTAACTATCTTGGGAACTCCCCATGTTGCAAAGACTTCATCGAGTACTTTAAGAGTACTGGCAGTGTTCGTGGATGGCACGAAACAGGCAATGGGGTATCTGGAATACTCATCAATGATGGCCAGTACATATTTGCCCGATGACAGGGGTCCATAAAAGTCTATGGCGATCTCTTGCCACACACCACTGGGCAGGGTGGTCATATGTAATGGTGCTGGAGGATCGCTCTTGCTAGTGAGTTGACAGAGATGGCAATCCTTCAAGGTGGCTTCCACTAGTTGATCGAGGAACAGAAACCACACTCGTTCCCTTAGTGCTCGTTTGGTCGACACGATTCCTCGATGCCCTTCATGTGCAAGAGCAACCACTCCTTGTCTCAGTTGAGTGGGAATTACAATCCTCTGATCTCGCAACAGTATGCCATCCGTTGTGACCGACAGTTCGCCACTCACGTGCCGGAAGGCTTGTAGTTCACGTTGGGTCAAAGAATCGGCATTATCGTCCTGAGGATCGTGCCTCCATCGATTATTGCGGACTTTGTGAAGGACTTTCTGCAGGATGACGTCCTGTGCTGTACTTTCTCGAATGGTCTCCAGAGGGATAGCTGGAGGAAGAGCTTGGTCCGCTACAAAATGAATGTACTCTTCTGCGATGGAGGACTTGGAAGCTGACGATGGAAGAGGATGCCGGGACATGTAGTCCGCTGGATTTTCAGACTTCCCTGGTTTGTGAATTATAGTGAAGGTATATTCCTGTAGCCGTAGGCCCCATCTTTCAATCCTCGGGGGCATCTTGGATCTTGGGTTTCCATAAATGGTGATGAGAGCTTGATGATCTGTAATTAGAGTGAAATGTTTGCCATAAATAAAAACATGAAAATGTTCACATGCCCATACTACGGCTAGGCTCTCCTTTTCGGGCTGAGAGTAGGCCCGTTCTGGCTCAGTTAGACTGCGACTCGCGTAGGCAATGATGCGGCGTTGATCTGAGTCATTTTCATATTGTGCCAGGATCGCTCCAAGTCCCACGGGGCTGGCATCTACAGTTATTTCAGTTTTTCGCTTTGGGTTGAAATATGACAAGTGGTTCGCTGATTCCACCGCTTTCTTGATTTCCTTGAATGCTTGCTCACATTGGGGAGTCCATTCAAATGGCTGACCCTGTTTGGTTAGCATGCGGAGGGGGTGGCTGATCGTAGCGTAGTCTCTAATGTAACGAGCACAATAACTGGCCATTCCAAGAAATGACCTGAGGTCGCTGACATCTCGGGGGCTCTTGGTGTTGTTCAAGGTCACAATTTTGTCAGGATCAGGTTTCATGCCGGCCCCAGAAAAGATATGACCGAAGAACTTCAGCGTGGTTTGGTGAAATTCGCATTTTTCTTTGTTCAGAGTCAAGTTTGCCGCCAATAGTGCATGGCAGACACGATTGAGCGCAATGTCGTGTTCTCGGACGTCAGAACCATAGACAAGGATGTCATCGCTATAGTTGAGCGTGTTAGGAATATTTTGAATGACTTGCCGAATCATTTCTTGAAATATCTCGGCCGCCGAGGACACACCGAAGCTCAGTCTTTTATATCTAAACAACCCCAGGTGGGTTGCGAAGGTGGTGATATATCTAGACCCCGCTTCCAATTCCAATTGATGGTAACCTTTATTCAAATCCAATTTGGAAAACACAGTGGCTCCATTAAGTGCTGCGATCATGTCGCTCAAATATGGCCCTGGGTGTCACTCTCGTTCTATTGCAGTGTTGGGCAGGCGCATGTCCACACAGAGTCTGACTTTGTCGGCCGTGCCCTTTTTTGGGACGATGACGACTGGCGATACCCAGGGGGTCGGGCCGTCAGTGCGTTCGATAATGTCCGCAGCTAACAAATCTTGGAGTTCTTCCTCAACAGCGGCCTGTAGGTGAAATGGTACCCGTCGAGGGTGTTGGGCGACGGGCCTGACTTGTTCATTGATGTGCAGCCGCACTTGACAGTCTTTCAATTTGCCCAATCCCTGAAACAATCTGGGAAACAGGCGAGTCACATCTCGGATGTCGCTGACTCTGAAGAGAATTTCTACCAGGTGGAGCCGTTCAGCGGTTGGTAGGCTCAAAAGACAGTCTGCTTCAGGGCCCTTGATAACATGGATGACCGCTGATATAGTTGTGTTTTCGTGTGTAAGAGTCGTTGAGAACTTCCCCAGGCAGGGAAGTGGTTTCTTGGCCATCCACGTGAAAACTCTCACGGGTGCGAAAGTCAGAGAAGGTCGTGGACTCATTCTTTCATATTCGGTGACTGGAATGTAGTTTAAGGATGCACCAGAGTCTAGCACAAACTTTGAGTCGTGATTTCCAACTTTGATGTCCAGCCGAGGGTATCTCTTAAGCTGGTCCAGATCTGCTGCCAAATTCAGGTATTCAATGGTGTATGCAGAGTCTCGGGACGACGGTCTGGATTCTCTGGAAGGTGACCTCCTCTCCCACCGAGATCGACGCGATTCCCTGCTAGAATGTGATGATCCAGAGGACTGTTCCGTCTGATCTTGGACAGCTCGCGCATGGTGTCTTCGAGTGTCGGACCGCGACATTCTTGGGGCTCTGCTTCGTGTGTCAGATCGTGTTGTGCCTGTGTGGCCACTTCGTTTTTCTTTATTGTAGTCCCCACACATTGCTTAGAAATGGTTAGTTCGACCACACTTCCGGCATCTCTGACCCATGGCCGGGCAGCTGTCCACATAAGGGTAATCATACCCACAACTGTAGCATTTTCTCACTCTTTCCGATCTTTTCTCCTTTGTCCATGGTTCTCGACGTTGATATCTTGATTGCTCTTGACGGGAAGACGGGTGCGACCTCCACTGCTTGTCTCTTGAGCTTCTTCGACTGCCACTTTTGGCGTGCACACGTCTCACCTGTTCATGACTCCCTTTATGTTCCGTTTCCATGACGGCTGCGTACTTCTCCGCCTGATCATAGGCTCGTGTCATTTCTTCTATTTCATCCAATCCATGTGCTTTTCTCAGCAGGCGCCTCCTAAGTTGATCCGAATGACATCCGTCTATTATTTGAGATTTCATGGCGGCATCAGTGGAGAAAGAATGAAATACACAGTATTTAGCTAGTCTCCGCAGACGCACCATGAATGCACTCATGGGCTCATCCTTCCCTTGCCTAGCGGAGTGGAATGTGTGGCGTTCGTAGTCTACATTCCGCTTGTGAAGAAACTTTTTATTTAGAACCTCGCATGCTTTAACATAAGTATCCACGACGGTGGCCGGAAGGTCTTTGAGTATTTTGACTATCTCTCGCCCCGCCAGGTTGCGCAGAGCAATCAGCTTCTTTTTTTCGTCAGTGATATCCGAACCTTCAATGTAATCCTCAAACTCTTCTAGCCACTCTTGCCATTTGGGGCCCATGTTTCCTTCCATTGTCACTTTGATAGGTGCGGGTGCCCGCAAGAGCGATCCACTTGGTAGTGGTGGAGCGTCATCCTCTTCAGCCATTTTTCAGCAATTTCACTTGACCCACTTGGCTTCGCCAATGCCTGTTTGATTCGTCAATGCTTGTTTCTTTCAGTCGCCAATGCTTGTTTCTTTTAATCGCCAATGCTTGTTTTCTTGACCAAGGCTTGTTTTGCTTTCACTCGCCAATGCTTGTTCTCTTTGCCAATGCTTGTTTCTTTCAGTTGCCAATGCTTGTTTCTTTCAGTCGCCAATGCTTGTTTTCTTGACCAATGCTTGTTTTCTTTCCCAGTGCCTGACTTCAAAATGGCCGCCGTTGCACTGCACAGGGTTGTCCTTCTCAGACGCCTGACTCTAAGATGGCCGCCGTCACTGCAGGCACACACGAGGCTAGCTCTCCAGGCTCATTCACTCGGGGGTATTCAGGACTCACCGGCGGTCGGCTTCTGGGGCAGTCCACGCCAGGATTCACTCCTCCACAGTCACCCTGGACACCAGGTGAGATCGGGGTGGGCTCCCGGCTCGCCTCCGCAATTCCCGCTCCTGTTTCGCCGATGACCTCCCAAACCTCACGCATCGGGCGTGAGGTTTTCCGACGTCCGCTGTCGTCTGGGCTCGGATTGCAGCGCTCTTAGCAGCGCTTGCAGGCGGCACGTTGTGGACGCCGTCCACACCTCTGGGGCACTCCTTCTCCCTCTCTGGGCACTCCACAGGGTCGGAGTGGGCTCCCGATACCTGCGCACCGGCTCTGCACCGGAGACACACGCTTCTAGCGTGAACTGCTTTCTCAGCGCGATGAACTGCTGTACTCACACGCAGTGCAGCGCTCGCTTCTTTGGCCTCTCTGCTTCCTCACAGATTTTGGGGTCACTCTCCACAGCTGCAGGCCTCGACCTCCGGGCGGCAGCGTGGTTCTACTCAGCAGCGATTTCCAGCTGCTCCTGACAGGGCGTCTTCGGGAGGCTTTATACACAGTGGGGCTTGCTGAATCCCACCCTCGTCGCCAGCTGTAGCATCCTGCTACAATGAACACAGACACATGTGATTCTCTGAACTGGAGCTTTATTAGGTGCTTCTTACTCATGCCCTGTCCCTGCTCTAACTAACTATATCCACTCCTCCTCTTCCTCTGGCCCCCTAGCTCCTCCCACTCCCAACTGCTGGTGTGCTAACTTCACAACAGAGTGCAATGAGGAGAATCCAATTAGTCCATGCAGTTATATCAATGTTCTGTGGCGAAGTACAATCCTCGTCCTTAGGAATTCAAGAATTGTTCACAAGAAATAAAATAAAAAATAAATGAAATAGTAAGTCCTTGCGCTGGAAGTTTATGCCACAAGAGGCCGAAGAAAAAATTAAAGATAGCGCAACCTAGCGCCTGATGTTTCACCCAAGAAGCCAAAAAAAGAAAATCTGAATAATAGCGCGACCTGGCGCCGGCTCTCAATTATAAAAAAAGGGCAAAAACAAATTAAATGATAGCGCGGCCTGGCGCTACCCTGTGAGTGTTACTGACGAAGTCCAAAACACAGCGCGATCTAACGCGCGAGGCTCTCAATGGCGAAAATACCTCGGGCTCTTTTTTGGAGCGCGTCCTTGCACTGCGAAGCTGGAAATCCTTTTTAACAGACAACGGCTGCTGGCTCGTCACCGTCTGAAAGGAACAAACGAGGAACAACAGGTAGCGCGTCCTTGCGCTGGCAGGAAGGAGGAGAAAGGAAAGTTATGTCCTACGAAAGACACTGCCTTAAACCTTTCCAAATTTCAGGTTTGCACAGCAGGGGAGCCAAGAATCCACCTCCGGGCAAAGGCGTGGTCCAACAAGAAACAAAGCCAAGCACTCGAGTCCGGGCTCGCTTTGCTAATAAGCAGTGTGGGTCAGGTGACAAGATGTGAGTGCAGTATGGGAAAGTACACAGCCTCTACCCTTGTAATGCCTTGTGGGTAATGTAGTTTTCCCTCTAAACTAATCTAATTGTTAACATCGTGTGGAGTCCAGTCCAGAATTATCCTGTCTTCTCTTTCTGCAGAATCGATTTCCCAACAACAATTCACCAACTCTTAAATCATAACACAGCACATTGGGAAGACGAAAAGTCTAACATTCATTCAATGAAAAAATAGCAAGCAATACAGTGAATAATCAGAAGACAATTGTCATTTCAACCAGTCAGAGCCCTCATCCAAAATGATCAGTTGGAGAAAGTAATGTGCATGAAATGTGTGACATTTTTTATACACTTTCCTTCAATACAAGTCAAGGGAAATAAAAATATGTCAGAAACCTTTTAATTTAGCTAAACATACATAAGCAGCAAGTGGCAGGACCTTCTCTCGTGCGAATACTACAGACTACATGACAATAAGACTAACACACTGCTAAATTCATTCATTTTCTAAAATCACACTTCTGGTTACCAACATTGATGGTAAGGCTGCGGTTTATTACAAGAGGCAGGAAAAGTGCAAATGCACTAACTTGAATAAAATGCTTTCATGAGTACTTCTAGAATCATGAAATTTTGCAGCCATATTGGGGCTAATAGCCGGTTCAGATTAATACAGTAATCATATCCACATTTGGTTATAAAGTATTTCCGTGCACATTGTGATGTACAGGTGCAGGGGAGCATTAACATTAAAGCAATACATGGTTATATTTTCACAAACCTTTAGACCACTTGTAGGTTTTTATTTGGACACAGCAAGGAGTTCATGAATGTATTCTCTATTAACTTAAAACGTCTCACTTCTCAGATATTCCATAGTTATGCTTGATAAAGGTTGCACCTAGTGGTGGTTGGTGGCATTTGACAGTGGTGAGGCATACAAGTTGGGTATACATTTTATTTACATACAATAAATTTATTGAGAAAGCAAGGTTTACAAAGCATTGGAAACGTATAGTCTTGAAATATTAAACAAAGTAAAAACCATCCCATAACTTACTCCATTAATATGTTCAACAGTTACTGTAATGTGCAAATTGTACAGCGTGGCAACTTCAGGCCCTTTAAAGTGTATGCTTGCCCAATGTCTAGCACTGCATGCGGCATCAACTTTGGAAGAAATTGCTCTAACCAGGCTTTGGGAAGCACCCACAGCTGCTGGCTACAATCAGGCACATAGAAATATATGCCAACAGGTCTTTAAGAGGGATGAAAAAAGTTGAGCTCTCTAAAAGGGAGCATAAAAAAAAACATGTAGAAGGTGGAGTTAAATTTGGTGATACTGGTTAGGCTTCAGAATAGAATACTCTCACAATATCCCAAAGATGATGGCCCTTTGATTCACAATAATAAATCCTTAGCTCAGTCCTGGGAGAGTGGCAAAGAGCAGTCAGGCGTCACTAGAGGAACGTGTTAAGCATTTCAGAGTACCAACATATACAATAAGTAATTGACACGACTTGAAAGAAATCCACTACCAATTTATAAAAATAAGTCAAATTTTAATATAAATTTAGACACCATAAACAAAGTAAATCAGATACGTATAACCGGACTTATGGATTTTAGAAGCAATATCTATCAGTGCAAAAGAGTACTGCTAAACTTTATCATTGTGGTCAATGGTAAAAAGCACTAGTGACAATCGGTCACTTGCAGGCCGAGTTGTGTGGAACAAAAAGAGGGTAAGGATAATGAGGATCCCAGGACCAATCCATGACATTCAGTTCAATTTTACCTGCCTCAAGAAACCCAGGCGCCGATTTATCCTGACTGTCCCTAGTGATGAAGCAGATGCGCTTGTTTTACTGCTTGCACAGTGCTGGTGGGGAACTGGGTGCAAAAAGTCAACAACGAAGCCACTGCTGATGTCGGGTTAAGGTTTTGCAGATTTTCCTTGAGCTGCAGTGTCCAGTAAATGGGTTGGTTGCTGGACTGGCAACCAACAAGTCTTAGCAGCGGTGTGCTACCCCACCCCCATAAACATGTTAGTTCACAATATTCAGCCCTCGGGGGTAAGCACCCAGACAACAAAAAGGGAGTACATAATTGATATTTGGCAAAAGGCACAGCATCATTCCCATGCCAGGCGGAATATCTTGAATCCTGGAGTGTTTTATTTTTGGTTTAAACATGACTGTTAAGTATTTCATGAACATGGTAAACGAGCACGATTGTTTCACAAAAAAGTGTTGTTTAATGTCTGTGCAGAAAAATACATTAGCACGAAATTCAGGTAGATTCCAGTCACGTTAACATGCAGATATTATTGGTGCATCATGGGAGTCAGAGTAATTGAGAGTGAACGAGAAAGGCGAAGTATTCCACAGGTGCTAATGATGTTGCTTCTAGAGGGCGGATTATGGAGGGAGGAGCGCTGGTCACGTTTATAACGAAGTGGCTGACAGACACAAAGTGCAATAACCTCGTTCGTGGTGGGAGGAAGTTTGTTTGTATAGAGAGCAGGTAAGCCAGCAAAAGCGTTAGAACGTTTAAGAAGCAGGAAATAATATGAAGTTTAAAACTCCGGTGAGAGGGCTGGCTATACATGTTTCTAGAAAACGGTTTTAAATGCTCTTGGGAGGTAACTGATGGCGATATAACCTCTGAAGTATTGGTATGCGAAGGAGAACTTCAGCACATTATATGCTCACAGCCTTTTTGAAAATTAAATGAACAAAGTTAACATGTGGGAACAATATTGATGTACATATTATTGTGGTTGAGGAATTACGGATAGTGGGCTAATTTATGTATTTTGTACTTACAGTCACCCCTGAAGAAAGGCCCTGAGTGGCCTGAAATGCATAGGGTTACAATAAAACTGCTTTTCATGGATTTTGGCTTCAGCACGTGTTTTTGCTAAGAGGTTCAGATGGCCCTGCATTTACATAAGAAACTTGGAAAAATGCCTGTTCCCGGCATGTGGATGAAAAAAGAGTGATGAATGTGAAAAAACAATGAACATTGATGAACGTGAAATTATGAAAAGTGTGAAGAAGTTAAGAATTGGTTGCACATGCATTTGAAATAAGCTGTGCCACTGGATGGAGCGTGAAGGTGTTCCATATAGATGTTTTACATAGAAATATATGCCAACAGGTCTTTAAGAGGGATGAAAAAAGTTGAGCTCTCTAAAAGGGAGCATAAAAAAAACATGTAGAAGGTGGAGTTAAATTTGGTGATACTGGTTAGGCTTCAGAATAGAATACTCTCACAATATCCCAAAGATGATGGCCCTTTGATTCACAATAATAAATCCTTAGCTCAGTCCTGGGAGAGTGGCAAAGAGCAGTCAGGCGTCACTAGAGGAACGTGTTAAGCATTTCAGAGTACCAACATATACAATAAGTAATTGACACGACTCGAAAGAAATTCACTACCAATTTATAAAAATAAGTCCAATTTTAATATACATTTAGACACCATAATCAAAGTAAATCAGATACGTATAACCGGACTTATGGATTTTAGAAGCAATATCTATCAGTGCAAAAGAGTACTGCTAAACTTTATCATTGTGGTCAATGGTAAAAAGCACTAGTGACAATCGGTCACTTGCAGGCCGAGTTGTGTGGAACAAAAAGAGGGTAAAGATAATGAGGATCCCAGGACCAATCCATGACATTCAGTTCAATTTTACCTGCCTCAAGAAGCCCAGGCGCCGATTTATCCTGACTGTCCCTAGTGATGAAGCAGATGCGCTTGTTTTACTGCTTACACAGTGCTGGTGGGGAACTGGGTGCAAAAAGTCAACAACGAAGCCACTGCTGATGTCGGGTTAAGGTTTTGCAGATTTTCCTTGAGCTGCAGTGTCCAGTAAATGGGTTGGTTGCTGGACTGGCAACCAACAAGTCTTAGCAGCAGTAAGGTCAGCAGAAAGGTATTTCAACGTGCAGGGGTCAAGGGGGAAAATGGTAGCCGCCTGAAACTTGGCGGAGGTCAGGTCTATGTTTCACACTATACACAGGACTAGCTACTATTGTGCGATCACTCGGAGGGTCCGATGAGCAGCGATTCTTTGGTTTCCGGTACATTGCTTTTACCTGTGGTGTGCAGGGAACTAGTGCCACTAGTCCAGGGGAGTCTGGATTTGCCTTTGGCTCTCAAAGGGGTCCCTCTGGCTGAGAGAACCGAGCATCGGTCCAGGACAAGTCGCAGAACCCTCTATTCTACAACTTTTAAAAATGGCAGAAGTCTTTCTCAGCTGTACAAACCTTGTATCCCACTCTAGGAGTGGGGCTAGCCTTCTGGGGGTGTATGCCTCTTGAACACCTAATTCTCCCACCTACCTAAGTGCAAATGTGCCTGGGTAGAAGGCTGTTTCCTCCTTTGGGAGGCTGCCTGGTTGCCTATCACAGGTGGTGAAGGCTTTGAAGCTCACTGCCTTGATGTGCCACTTCACTAGCCATTCTGTCAGGGAGAGAGGTGTGACCTCCTTCCAGTCCAGGCCTTTGTTTCTGACTCCTTGGAGAGTTCACACCTCAAGGCTGGGGATCAGATTTCTGTCTTGGAGACAGCAGCTGTGGGCTGGCAGCCGCCAGAGCACAGCAAAGGATGTGGCAACCATGTGAGCAACCACTAACATAGCCATCTGGGTGCATACCACATCGTCTTCTACACAAGATTCATGTCAGGGGTGATGAGGCACGTTGTTTGATACCAAACATGACATATTTTGGTGGTACCATGATGGACCTACCAACCTTGGGTTTGCCTGGGTGCCAGCCCATTTTATCCTACGGGCCACCTATCACTTACAGTAGCCTTTAATGGTAAATTCTATTCTAATTTGAGCTCATGGTTACTCTACATTGGCCTACCAGCTCTAAAAACCTTTGCTTGAGTAGTGAGTGTTTAGGCTTACAGATAGGTTTTAAGTTGCTTTCTGAAGCTTGGTAGATTGTTTTTTAGTCTAAGGCTGATCGGTAAGGAGTACCAGATTTTAGAGGCGAGATAGGCAGACGAGAGTCATCCACCTCTGGCTCTCCTAATTTTGGGGATGGCGAGAAGAAGTATGTTGTTTGACCTAAGTTCTCTATTGTCATGGTAAGTATTAATGAAGTGATGGAGGATATGCAGACCTGCCTTTTGTTTTGCATGATATGCGATGCAAAGTGGTTTAACTGTATCCCTCTGCTAATTGGCAGCCAGTAAAGTGTGATGCTGATGGAGGTTTGGGAATACCTAGCAGTATTTGAGCAGCTGCATTTTGGATGGCTTGTAGTTTTTTGATGACCGATAGAGAAATAGAAAGAATTTCCATTGTCAAGGAGAAGTAGTATTAGGCCTTGGACCACTATTCTGCATGCATCCATAGGAAGCCATTTAGCAGTCTTCCTCTGAGCTATAAGGAGGATGAAGCACCTAGCTGCATCCTTCTTTACCTGGGAAGCCTTGGTAATATCCAGTGTGACATCCAGACTTATCACTCCTGGTATGAGGGGTGGGCAATCAACCAGGGACGGGGGCCAGTTAAGTTGGTCTCAGAGTGAAGCATTGTTGCCAACTACGAGGACCTCTGTTGTGTCCCAGTTTAACTTTAGGCGGCAGTTAGCTGCCATCCTGTTGGTGATCTGCTCTAAACATTGGTTTTATTTTTGAGATATGGAGCCTGCATTGTGTGTAAGAGAGAGAGAGAAAGACGGTAATCTGTGTATCATACATGTATGATACCATTGTGAAACCTAAAGAACAGATGATGTCAGTTAGGAGGCGCACGTACAAATTAAAAAGCCTAACGCTCTGCCGTGGTTCGTAGACAGAAAAGGCCCCTCTCTCACTTGGAAGCTTCTATTGTTTAGGAACGATGATTTTAATGCGCTACCTGTGATGCCTACTTCTTCCAGTCTGCAAAGTAGAGTAGGACAAGAGACCGGTCGATGGCTACGCTTAAGCCAAGGAGGATCAACACCGCCAAACTGCCCTAATCAAGGACCTTTTTAAGACCCTCCGTAGCAAACTGGAGTGCTATTTCCATTCTGCAGCCTGGTCACAAACCAGTTTGAGTGGGGTGTATTATGTTGTTAGATTCCAGGAACTCTGAAAGATAGCTGTTTATCGCCTTTTCTAGAATGTTGCTGGCACCTGGAAGTAGAAAGAAAGATTTGTAAATTTCAATCAACTGAGGGTCCAACAACGTTTCTTTAATGGGGGCACATAATGGCATGTTCCCATGCATCTTGGAAACTGAAGCTATCCAAGGAATAGTTAAATATGTGTGTCTGGGTTGATAGAATGATGTCCCTCCCTTTTAGGAGAATGTCTAAGGACAGGGTCAAGTGGAGAGCCTGATCTCACCTTGCTTGCCATAGCTAGGATTTCATTTTTACTCAATTAAGGGAATTTGGAAAGCTCAACCTTAGTTTCATATGCTTTGGACTTTTCGCTTCTCTGGTCTAGTGGTCCTGACAGAGCATCGTAGATAAGTCTGACTTTCCCAAAAAAGTGATTGGCAAGTAGTTCAAAATGTCCTTCAGTGAGGGGAGGGCTGCTCCTAAGGTATCAGGTTTTAAAAAGGACTTGACAATAGTATAAATTTTGTTGGAGGAATTTGAGGACTGACTGAACCTATCCACAAGATCAACCATCCAAGCCCTAAGGATTGCGTGTTGATATTTTTCAGGGCTTTTTTATAGGCCTGTTTACAAGTGTCATCGTAGTTTCATAGCTTTTGCAATCTTCTTTAGCTCTCTTAGCTCTGGCAAAAACATTTGAATTTTATCCTGAGGCTGGTATTTCTTGCTGTCTTAGGGGGATTAACACATCGAAGGTGGTTTTGACCCCTTCCTAGAAAGCTATGTAGGATTTGGAGTTGTCTCCATCTAGATCTGGATCTGAGTTGCACAAGGCCATTTACAGTTGGTTGTGTACAATTTGGACCACTGCTGGGTAATCCTTGACTGTGGTAACATGGATTTGTATCTCATGCTCTTGGAATGAAAAAAAGAAATCACAAAGTGATCAGACCAACAAACTGGGAGGGGGATGTCTTCTGTCATGTTAGAAATGTTGGTAAAAATATTATCCACTATATGGTCCTTATTGTGCATGGGAGACATGATCAGTTGGGAGATCTGAATTTATGATAGGTGCGGCAGGACGTCTGAAGCATAAGTACATGCTTTAGCTTCAAGATGAATGTTTAGGTCACCTAATAGTGTAAAGTTAGCTGTATGAAGATGGTATGAGGCTAGAATGTCTGGCATGGCCTAAACAAACTCTGGGGCAGGTCCTGGGGGGCGATAGACGAGCAGCACAGAGAAATTGTACGTGTGACAATTTGATCGAGAATGAAAGATTTTCACAGCCTGGCATTATGACTTGGGCAAACTTACAATCAAGGTTGATTTTATAAATTATGGAGACCTCTCCCCCAATCTTATCAGCCTAGTCACTGCTTGTGATTGAGTAGCCGGAAGAAAATGCTACAGCTATGTCTGGCCAACAATCATATTTAATTGCAAAAACAGTTGATGGACAGAATGTAGAACAATGTCATACATTCACCCCAGTACAAGGATCTGGGCCTAAATCCATCGTTTTTTTGCACTCCACACCACCCTGGGTTAGACACTGGCTATATGCAAATCAGCTCTGACCCTGTGCCTCATGGGAACAGTCCTGTCCGAACTACCAAGCCATGTCTTTCCCAGACCGGAATCAAGCATCCAGGACCGATTTCTGGCTATCAGCCTTCATCAGCCTGGATAGCCTGACTCCAGTGGTGTGGAGAGCCTGGGACTCACGTCTGAGCATACCCAGCCCACTCGGGGTGAAAATTGCAAAAAACAGTTGATGGACAGAATGTAGAACAATGTCATACATTCACCCCAGTACAAGGATCTGGGCCTAAATCCATCGTTTCTTTGCACTCCACACCACCCTGGGTTAGACACTGGCTGTATGCAAATCAGCTCTGACCCTGTGCCTCAGGGGAACAGTCCAGTCCGAACTACCAAGCCATGTCTTTCCCAGACCGGAATCAAGCATCCAAGGACCGGTTTCTGGCTATCAGCCTTCATCAGCCCGGATAGCTTGACTCCAGTGGTGTGGAGAGCCTGGGACTCACGTCTGAGCATACCCAGCCCACTCGGGGTGAGTGTATGACATTGTTCTACATTCTGTCCATCAACTGTGTTTATTGCAATTTTCACCCAGAGTGTGCTGGGTATGCTCAGACGTGAGTCCCAGGCTCTCCACACCACTGGAGTCAAGCTATCCAGGCTGATGAAGGCTGATAGCCAGAAACCGGTCCTTGGATGCTTGATTCCGGTCTGGGAAAGACATGGCTTGGTAGTTCGGACTGGACTGTTCCCATGAGGCACAGGGTCAGAGCTGATTTGCATATAGCCAGTGTCTAACCCAGGGTGGTGTGGAGTGCAAAAAAACGATGGATTTAGGCCCAGATCCTTGTACTGGGGTGAGTGTATGACATTGTTCTACATTCTGTCCATCAACTGTGTTTATTGCAATTTTCACCCCGAGTGTGCTGGGTATGCTCAGACGTGAGTCCCAGGCTCTCCACACCACTGGAGTTAAGCTATCCAGGCTGATGAAGGCTGATAGCCAGAAACCGGTCCTTGGATGCTTGATTCCGGTCTGGGAAAGACATGGCTTGGTAGTTCGGACTGGACTGTTCCCATGAGGCACAGGGTCAGAGCTGATTTGCATATAGCCAGTGTCTAACCCAGGGTGGTGTGGAGTGCAAAAAAACGATGGATTTAGGCCCATATCCTTGTACTGGGGTAAAGTCCACATTTGTAAAGCGCACAATCACCCGTAAGGGTCTCTAGGCGCTGGGGGCCGTCGGGAAGATTAAGCGAGCTATTGCCCAGAGTCACATGGTGCTGGGCTAACCTGCCGCCGGAGCCGGGGATCGAACCATGGTCCCCAGGTTCCAGCGTCAGTCGCCCTGGCCGCGGCGCCACACCTCATGACATTGTTCTACATTCTATCCATCAACTGTGGTTATTGCAATTTTCACCCCGAGTGTGCTGGGTATGCTCAGACGTGAGTCCCAGGCTCTCCACACCACTGGAGTCAAGCTATCCAGGCTGATGAAGGCTGATAGCCAGAAACCGGTCCTTGGATGCTTGATTCCGGTCTGGGAAAGACATGGCTTGGTAGTTCGGACTGGACTGTTCCCATGAGGCACAGGGTCAGAGCTGATTTGCATATAGCCAGTGTCTAACCCAGGGTGGTGTGGAGTGCAAAAAAACGATGGATTTAGGCCCAGATCCTTGTACTGGGGTGAGTGCATGACATTGTTCTACATTCTGTCCATCAACTGTGTTTATTGCAATTCTCACCCCGAGTGTGCTGGGTATGCTCAGACGTGAGTCCCAGGCTCTCCACACCACTGGAGTCAAGCTATCCAGGCTGATGAAGGCTGATAGCCAGAAACCGGTCCTTGGATGCTTGATTCCGGTCTGGGAAAGACATGGCTTGGTAGTTCGGACTGGACTGTTCCCATGAGGCACAGGGTCAGAGCTGATTTGCATATAGCCAGTGTCTAACCCAGGGTGGTGTGGAGTGCAAAAAAATGATGGATTTAGGCCCAGATCCTTGTACTGGGGTGAGTGTATGACATTGTTCTACATTCTGTCCATCAACTGTGTTTATTGCAATTTTCACCCCGAGTGTGCTGGGTATGCTCAGACGTGAGTCCCAGGCTCTTCACACACACCACTGGAGTCAAGCTATCCAGGCTGATGAAGGCTGATAGCCAGAAACCGGTCCTTGGATGCTTGATTCCGGTCTGGGAAATACATGGCTTGGTAGTTCGGACTGGACTGTTCCCATGAGGCACAGGGTCAGAGCTGATTTGCATATAGCCAGTGTCTAACCCAGGGTGGCGTGGAGTGCAAAAAAACGATGGATTTAGGCCCAGATCCTTGTACTGGGGTGAGTGTATGACATTGTTCTACATTCTGTCCATCAACTGTGTTTATTGCAATTTTCACCCCGAGTGTGCTCAGACGTGAGTCCCAGGCTCTCCACACCACTGGAGTCAAGCTATCCAGGCTGATTAAGGCTGCTAGCCAGAAACCGGTCCTTGGATGCTTGATTCCGGTCTGGGAAGGACATGGCTTGGTAGTTCGGACTGGACTGTTCCCATGAGGCACAGGGTCAGAGCTGATTTGCATATAGCCAGTGTCTAACCCAGGGTGGTGTGGAGTGCAAAAAAATGATGGATTTAGGCCCAGATCCTTGTACTGGGGTGAGTGTACGACATTGTTCTACATTCTGTCCATCAACTGTGTTTATTGCAATTTTCACCCCGAGTGTGCTGGTTATGCTCAGACGTGAGTCCCAGGCTCTCCACACCACTGGAGTCAAGCTATCCAGGCTGATGAAGGCTGATAGCCAGAAACCGGTCCTTGGATGCTTGATTCCGGTCTGGGAAAGACATGGCTTGGTAGTTCGGACTGGACTGTTCCCATGAGGCACAGGGTCAGAGATGATTTGCATATAGCCAGTGTCTAACCCAGGGTGGTGTGGAGTGCAAAAAAACTATGGATTTAGGCCCAGATCCTTGTACTGGGGTGAGTGTATGACATTGTTCTACATTCTGTCCATCAACTGTGTTTATTGCAATTTTCACCCTGAGTGTGCTGGGTATGCTCAGACGTGAGTCCCAGGCTCTCCACACCACTGGAGTCAAGCTATCCAGGCTGATGAAGGCTGATAGCCAGAAACCGGTCCTTGGATGCTTGATTCCGGTCTGGGAAAGACATGGCTTGGTAGTTCGGACTGGACTGTTCCCATGAGGCACAGGGTCAGAGCTGATTTGCATATAGCCAGTGTCTAACCCAGGGTGGTGTGGAGTGCAAAAAAACGATGGATTTAGGCCCAGATCCTTGTACTGGGGTGAGTGTATGACATTGTTCTACATTCTGTCCATCAACTGTGTTTATTGCAATTTTCACCCCGAGTGTGCTGGGTATGCTTAGACGTGAGTCCCAGGCTCTCCACACCACTGGAGTCAAGCTATCCAGGCTGATGAAGGCTGATAGCCAGAAACCGGTCCTTGGATGCTTGATTCCGGTCTGGGAAAGACATGGCTTGGTAGTTTGGACTGGACTGTTCCCATGAGGCACAGGGTCAGAGCTGATTTGCATATAGCCAGTGTCTAACCCAGGGTGGTGTGGATTGCAAAAAAATGATGGATTTAGGCCCAGATCCTTGTACTGAGGTGAGTGTATGACATTGTTCTACATTCTGTCCATCAACTGTGTTTATTGCAACAATCATATTTAAGCCATGTTTCCTTCAGGAAAAGGG
Organism: Lissotriton helveticus; assembly: GCF_964261635.1. Classification (NCBI taxonomy): domain Eukaryota; kingdom Metazoa; phylum Chordata; class Amphibia; order Caudata; family Salamandridae; genus Lissotriton; species Lissotriton helveticus. The sequence continues at coordinate 1,550,957,020 of NC_136059.1, forward strand.
CTTCTGGCTGATTGTCATCTAAAAGGATGAATAATTCTGATTTGTGTTTTGGGAGGTATATTCAGTTGATTAGATACATATACCACAGATGTCCCGGCTTACTTTGTCCATTCTGATTTCTATTCCTTTGTAATATGGACAACTCATCTAGCACCTTTAATTCAACAGATCTAAAAGTAAGGTTGCAGGTTGGACACTTACTAGGTAGATTTGAAGGGTCCAGGGTGTGAAGGCCACTATAGGAACATATAGTTTGCACTTACATGCCCACTCTGTTAATATATAATGCACCCTGCCTCCTGGGCTTAGGAGGCCTTCCTTAGGGGTGACTGGCATATAATCAAAATACTGCATAGACTTTGCCACACATGCTGAGGGCAAAGTCGAATTCACACAGTTTACACTGTTGCTGCAGTCTGCAATGCCAGGCCTGTTGGCAGTAGTTTACTTGGGTCACTCAGGGTGGCACAAACATGGCTTCAGCTCCTAGTGTCACCTTTAACACTGGTACCATATACTAAAGACTTATAAGGTGGTTAAAGTCCTTACCAATTGGAGTTACAAATCCACACATATCAGTTTTAGGGACTGGGGAGGGGCGTGGCTTGGATGCCGAGGAGGTAGGCTGCGTGAGCTCGGAGCTCCGTGCCCGATCCCGGATAATATCCTGATAATTCATTTGAACCCCGAGATAAAGAACATAATCCGATACTAGACGATACTGCGGAGGGTCCGGAACCCACGGAGGGCGACACCGAGCCTTCCCACAGCAGTAACTCGACTCTGAAAGCTAAACTTGGCCGGGAAGTCGAGGACCCCAAAATGGCGGCGAGGGCAGGAGATAGCTAGAGACGGAGACGTCTGCTCGGAGACCCACCGCAGATTATTCCTAACCACGCTAGAGGCGTTGGTGGCTGCATCGCGCCCCTCCCCGGGTGCCAGTTGGATAATAGGCGCGCCCTTGGACGGTGGTTGAGGACCGTCTCAGGCTTGGGGCAATAGCGGTGCGGCAGTGACCCGGAGGAGAGGACCCCGGCCCTCTGGCGCGACTGGCGCGGGCTGGGCCGCGGACGCCTGGTGCTGCCTGCTTCTTGGTGACATTTCTGGGCCTGAGCACTAGGCCGGAGATCGGTGCCCGGCGACGTTCGGAGGAAGACCTGGTGCGCACTTGCAGACCGTCACCCGTCCAGGCCCCAATGGGGAAGCCGAAGGGGAAGAGTGATGGCGTGACTGACGCTGAGACGGCGGACGGAGCGGAGAGAGACCAAGCGGCGTTACAGCGGATGCAGGACCGTATCTTGGAAGCCATCGCTACCACGAAGGATGCCCTGCAGCGAGATATAGCTCAGGTGGCAACGGGCTTGGGTCTCTTGAAGGCCGACCACGACAAACTGAAGGACAGGGTGAAATCTGTGGAATCTACGATTAAAGACTTGGCCCCGGCCCAGGCAACGGTAAAGGCCCAGATGGCCGACGTGATGGACCGTCTGAGGGTGTTAGAAAGGAGGGCCGAGGATGCGGAAAACAGGAACAGGCGCAACAACGTACGCCTGGTGGGCCTGCCGGAGAAAATTGAGGGCGACGACATGGTGGGCTATTTAGATAACTGGCTGCGGACGGAGGTGGCGCCTGAAGGTCTGTCCCCCTTCTTCTCCCTGGAGCGGGCGCATAGAGTTCCGGCGCGTCCGCCAGCATTGGGCCTTCCACCTCGCCCGGTGGTGTTCAAGTTGCTCCATTACCGGGACAGGGACTGGCTTCTGCAGAGGGCGAGAGAGGCAGGGCCCTTCCAAGTGGAAAATAGCAGAGTCACCATGTTCCCGGACTACACATTTGAGACTCAGCGACTCCGGGCAAACTTCCTGTCCCTCAAGCGGGAGCTCCACCAGGAGGGCATCAAGTACTCCCTGTTTTTCCCTGCCAAGCTCAGAGTGGTGGTGGATGAAAAATCTTTATTCTTCACGTCTTCCGCGGACGCATGGGAATGGTGGGACACTTATAAGGCTGGTACGGACGGTGCTAAGGCCAGGGAGGAAGAGGCTAAGATGGACAGGCCGATCAGGCAATCACAACGGATCAGGAGGAACCGCAAGAGGACCGGGAAACCATCGATGTCGCAGACGGAGGCGGAGAGGCAGGCGGCCCTGCAGGCGGTGGTGGACTTATCCAGAGCCGCCAGAACTCAGTCTGAGAAGGGTACGGATTCGGAGGCCCCGGGCACGGGCTCAGAGACAGGACAATCGGAATTTGGCGGAGCCCGGGGCCCTAGTGTGACGCCGCAGACCTCGGGAGAAATCCTGGAGGCGTGCTGAACTGGTTTGGCGGAATGGACTAGCTGGATGGACACCGGGGCGCTGGACCCGCATCGGATGTTGACTGAGGTTTTGGGGGGCTGTAATGTGGGGATTGTGGGATGGAGATCGCGGGGCTGATTTGTTGGAAGTTTTCTAGCATTGAGCCGCGCCTTACTGGCCCCTAAGGTCATCGCAGTGGAGACTGCGAACATTACCACCTTTCCTTGAGGGGTGGTCGGGAGTGTTGGTTTGGATGGGGGTACTTCCAGCTGTGGGGGGGCCTGTCCTGGGGGGGTGGGAGTTGCGAGCGGTTGGGGTTGCTCGGGGGGTTGTGGTTCTTGGAGGGGTATGGCTTCCTGTTTGGGGGGGATGGGGGGGAGGGCCCGTGGTCGCGGGATTTATACGACCACTGTTCTTTACTGTTTGGTCCGGTTGTGTAGGGGGGAATGGCTAGTACCGGAGCGTTGAAATGTGTGACCTGGAATGTGCGGGGTATGCAGTCCATGACGCGCAGACATAAGATTCAGGCGTACCTCAAGCGTAGGGGGGTTCACATAGCGTTCCTGCAGGAGACGCACCTAAATAAGCAAGAGGGGGCGGCTCTCCAAAGGCGCTGGAGGGGGCAGTTATTCTATACGACATTCTCGGCATTTGCGAGGGGGACTTTGATTTGGATACGGGCGGGGGTCCCCTTCCAGGTATCGAAGTCGTCGATAGACCCAGAGGGCAGGTATGTGGCGGTGGAGGGACGGCTGAGAGGCAGGATGATTTCTCTCTGTAATGTGTATGCTCCTAATGTAGATCTGCCTGCTTTCTTGTCTACCATATCGGGCAAATTGGCGGGTTATTTGGCGGGGCCGGTCCTCTTGGGGGGAGACTTCAACTCAGTTGAGGATGTGCTACTAGATAGATCCCATCCCCCGCTGCGCGCGTCCCCGGCACATAGGATCGCCAAGCGTAGAATGGAATGGCGGGAGAGCTGGGCCCTTACGGATGCATGGAGGGCGTTGCACCCCACCATTAGGGACTACTCCTTTCACTCGCACCTACATGATTTGCATGTGAGGCTGGATGCGTTTCTGTGTGCGGAATGTGTGCTCCCAGCGGTGGGAGGGGCGGAATACTTGGCCAGGACGATATCAGACCACAACCCCTTGTTGATGTCTCTGGAATGGATGATGACTGTTAACTGCGTGCCAACCTGGCGCCTGCAACCTGATACCCTGGACGACCTGTTGTTCAGGGAGGCCCTGAGTGAACGTATTGAGGGGTACTTTGAGGAGAACGGTGGCTCGGCTTCCACGAGGGCGGTTGAATGGGACACTTTCAAGGTGGTGGTGCGGGGACACTGTATTGGGCACACGGCGGGAGCGCGGAAGACTCTGTTGGATGATTTAGACAAGGCTGAGACGCGGCTGAGAGATTTTGAGAGGAGGCGCCCGAATCACCCTGAACTGCAGGAGGAGCTTAGCGGGGCGCGGGAAGGGATGGCGGTGGAGCTGGAGCGGCTGCGTAGCTTCGACCATAAGGCGTACGTGACGAGGGCGCATGCGGAAGGTGATAAGGCGGGGGCGATGTTGGCTTGGCTTGCTAACCCTATCCGGGGGGGAGGGCCGATCATGAGGATCCAGGAACCAGGGGAGGAGCCTTGCCACTCCCAACCCGGGATCCTGAACAAGTTCCGAGCTTATTATGAAGGGCTTTATCTAAGTGGTGAAACGGGTGGGACGGATGAGCTTGGGGAGTTTTTAGACGGGTTGGAGTTGCCACGAGTGGAGGACTTGGAGGCAGAAGAATTAGGACGGCCCATCTCCCTCGGAGAAATAGGCTGTGCTGTAAAACAGATGGCTAGAAACAAGACCCCGGGCCTCGACGGTCTACCGATCGAATTTTATGGCAAATTCCTAGAACGTCTTGCTCCACGGCTGCGCGAGGTATATAATGAGGCGCAGGAGATAGGCCGACTCCCGGGCTCTATGCGCGAGGCCCTCATGATTCCACTATTAAAGCCGGGCAGGGAGAGTGCGGCACTGTCCTCGTATCGTCCGTTATCTATGTTGACGACGGACTATAAGATCCTCAGTAAAATTCTGGCCAACAGACTACTAGTGCACATGACGAGCCTGGTTCATGGTGACCAGTGCGGTTTCATACCAACGCGCAATACCACTCATAACATCCGTAGACTCACGAGACTGATGGGTGCGGAGTGGCCGGACACCGTCTCCCCATTTGTCCTATCCATCGACATTGAGAAGGCATTTGACAGCCTCGAATGGGGATATCTGTATGAGGTGATGCGTCGCTTTGGGTTGGGTGACGGTTATATACGGTGGACCAAGGTACTCTACACTGAGGCGGTAGCTAGGGTCCGGGTGGGGGCACTGATCTCGAGCCAATACCCGATTAGGCGTGGTACTAGACAGGGTTGCTCCCTGTCCCCGCTGCTGTTTGCGTTGGCAATGGAACCCTTCGCTGCGGTAGCCAGACTGGGCCGCCACTATGCAGGCCTGTCTTTTAGGGGGAGGCCACACCTCATATCCCTATATGCGGATGACTTGTTGATGTTTTTGGCCGATGCCGGCGCCGACCTTCAGGGGGCGCGGAAGCTACTGGAGCAGTTCGGTTGGCTGTCGGGACTGAGGGTCAACTGGCCCAAATCCTGTCTATTTCCCCTGAGGTCGGGAGAGCTGTGTCCACTCACTGCTCAGGAACTCCGTTGGGAGCCGCGCTGCCTACATTATCTAGGGGTTTATGTTTACCACACCCCATCCGACCTGCTGGAAGGCAACATAATTCGCTGTATTAACGCCTTGCGTGGGTCTATGGACTTCTGGGCGTCTCTACCGCTCTCCCTGGCTGGTAGAATTTCCCTGCTTAAAATGGTAGCTCTACCCAGGCTACTATATTATTTTAGGACACTGCCGGTATGGATCCCGAGTTCGATTTTCAAACGTCTGAGGTCACTGGTTATAGCGTTCCTGTGGGGCACGGGTAGGAGACGCATAGCGCTCGATACGCTGTTGCGCCCCAAAGATGAGGGAGGTATGGCAGTGCCCGACTTCGAGGGCTATTACCTCGCCGCGCAGCTGCAGACTTTTACTCAGGAAGTGGCTAGAGCGTACAGAGGCCCCGAAGACATGAGAGCCGTAGGCACCCCACGACACGTTCTAGCTTATATTACGCTACACCAGAAACTCCGAGTGGGAGACCTGACGACAGAGGAACGGACTTTCCGTCTATGTTGGGATCGAGCCCGTAAACGGGCGGGTGTCCGCCTTATGTATGCCCCCGAAATACCGCTGGGAATGGTCACTGCCCTCCCACATGGAGGTGATTGGTCACGCTTGTTAGAGTGGGAGGAGGCGGGAGTGCACGTGCTCGGAGACCTCTACGAAGATGGGGTGTTACTCCCATTTCAGGACCTGCAGGAGAGATTTGACCTACCGAGGGGCGACTACCTGCTGCACGCGGCAGTCACGGGCGCCATGCGAGCCCATTGGGGGGATGGGCTGAAAGAACCGGGCACCGCGATGGCCTGCCAGTACGCCATGATGGCAGCCGGAACCTTTAAGGCCGTCACGTGCCTGTACTCGAGAATGCAGCGGGAGGCCTTACAGCCTTTAGCAGCTCTAAAAGCCAAGTGGGAGCTGGACCTCCAGATGGAGATACCAGACACGACCTGGGGCCAACTGCTGAGGAGGGCGCGGAAGAGCTCGAGGAATGCAAGGTTTCAATTGATCCACTTTTATGTTGTCCACAGGGCGTATCTCACGCCCGGGAAACTCCGCCAGTACTTTGGGACGACCGACGCTGCTTGCCCCAGGTGTACTACAGCGGGGGCGGACCTATGTCATATGCTGTGGGACTGCCCTACGTTGGGCGACTATTGGCAGGAAGTTGGGCGGGCCCTTAACGGCGCGACGGACAGGAATATCCACTATACCAAAGCTGTTGGCATCCTTCACTGGTTCCCACACACACCTAGGACTACGCTGTCGAGTAAATTCATAGACTTAGGGCTTATCTTAGCCAAGCGGGAGATCACACGTAATTGGAAGTCCAAAGTGGGGCCCACGTATAAAAGATGGTATGGGGAGTGTCTGAGATGGGCCGCATGTGATAGTACCTTACGATACCAGATGGCTTGGAGGTCGAATGACGAGAAAGCGCTGGAAAGGGCGACTGCATGGGAGGTGATGGTGCAGGCGCTCAGGGATGTAGACGATGGGGGGCAGGAAGGCGAAAGCGAACTAGATGGAGCGGACCCTGACACTACACAGGAGAACACATCTTAGTGAATGTTTGCTTCCTCCTTGACACACCGGGCACTAATGCATGATTACCCAAGCGCAACGCGACCACGGGGGAGGGTGGGTAGGAAGCTAGATTGGAGGGTTGTTGGGGTACCGAAATTAAGAGTGGTGGGGGGGAGTAAATTGCGAAAGCATTCCAGGGATGTATGCATAATGAAGCGGTCAGACACTGTAAAAAGAACGGAACCAGAATGGTCATGGAGCCACACATTTCAAGAGCGGGATGACTTCCCCGGATGGAGAACAATTATCTTTAATGATGTCGGCTCTTGTCAAGCTACTTTGATGCATACCGTGTCTGTACATTTATACTGGTGATGCAATAAAAATGATGTTATAAAAAAAAAAATCAGTTTTAGGGACTGGGGCCTGGTTAGCAGGCTTCAGTGCACTGTCAGAGTCACAAAACAGCATCTAGTAGTCCGAATGGGGGCAAATAGTGGGGACACATCTGCAAAAAATACCTATTTTCTTACACTACATTTCTGTTATTCCCATAGTGTGCCACTGAATAGTATTTTGGTTTCAATCTGAGTTGTTGCTGCATCCAGATCTATAACACAATAACTGACATACACCTAAAACCTGCCAGTACTATTAGCTTTGTCAATGATTGTTAGCTGTTTAAGATTAAAGAATAACAACAATGATTTGTGATAAATAATTAACGTTGGACATTTTCGATTCTGAAATTGTGACACTGTGAATTGAATATTATTGAAGCCTGTGGAAGAAGCATTGGCCTTCTGTTATGTGCTTTATGTTAGATATGTATGCTCTTTTCTCTTCACATCTCAACATCTGCACATCTTTAACCTCATCTCTTTCCCCTTCAGGGCCCTCTTTTCACTCTACACTGAATGCACTTCCTTGCATCTCCCTTGCTTCACCACCCCAACACACACTGGACTCACCCAGATTTAAGTACTTTTCTTTTCTTTTACTTTTGCCTTGTAAATATTTTGACATCTGTGCAACCCGTTTACTCACATCTACACAGAATTTCAATTGCAACTGAAATACATGACCAATGTTCTGCATGCTCTGCAGAGAGGTCAGCCCTCTGACAGGCACTTTGCTTGCCCAGCTTCAGGATCAGCGCCAGATTTCTCAATCAAAGCCCGGCACAACTCAAAGTGTGCACTATACAAGAGTAATAAGATGCATGAAAAAAAATACAGAAACACAACAGGATGAAATAGCTAACGCTCTTGGGGAATGCAAGATTAAGAAAAACGGGAAATAAAAGATCAACTAAATCGCTGACATGCATTACCTTAACGTTTTTAACATTCGGTCTTCGTAATCCATGTTTTTGGCATTAATGTTAAGGGCATGAAGATAGGGCCAGTTTTAATGTCATATGTAACTGTGTTTACTATAAGCACATATTTCTCCCTTTGTGCTTGACTCAGATATTTGGATCAACTTTGCAAGGGAATGAAAACCTTGCTCATCTTTTGGATCAATTTTACGGGGAAACAAATACAGCAGCTGCACTTCCAGAGGGACAAGTGACTGGCAGCCAGGGCCTGGGCTGTCACATTGGGTAGGTTAGTATGACTGTTGTAATTTGGCAGCGATGGGGTTAGCATTAGCAGAAGCCATCCTGTATTTAGAGACTATCTTGTCCGTTTTGAGGAATCCATTTTCTATTTCTGTTAGCCATTTTGTTTGCCATGTGCTATACAATGTGCTCCCCATGTGCTCTGTCCTACCTTCCTGTTAACTGCTCTTGAAATCTGCGAAGAGACGAGATATATTTAGCCTTTTCTGCTCCGCACATGCTCAGTTGAGCTTGCAGCTGTCCTTGCAGCTGTCCCCAGTCTGTAACTGTGAGGATGTGTTCACCAGAATTAGCAACTGTTAGCTCCTCCTACTTGTTGACTGTGCATTTTCTGTATGACCTTATATGTACCTAAAACCAGCATTTTTGTACTTGTACCGCCTTCATTTGAGCCCCTGTGTGGGTATAAAAGGACCAAGCTCCTTCCATTCAGTGTTCTACTTCATATATTACCGAAGGGTGCTGTGTGAATGTAGTTCCACCTCATGAGGTTTAATAAACTCTGTATTTTCTATTCCAGCTTCTGTGCCAACTTCTTTCTATTTCTCTGAGGACTCCGTGCAGAAAAGGGAGAACCCCTAGCACTGGTAGGCCTTGCTGAGGCCCACTACTACATGGGTCTCAGCAAAATATACATAATACAAGATTGGCGTTATGACACCATTACCAAGGACAAGGTGCTTGCATCCAGTCCTACAGTGTGACGAATGGGAATGGGTGGGACCTATACCTATGAATGATTGACGTCCGGCCTCAAGCAGGGATGCAGACTCCAACACCCGAAACCATGACACTGACAGAATCACTGGCCTACAGTGGATACCGCCATGGACTACAATGCAATGAAGGGCTTTAGAATGGTAATCCCTGCATCATGTGCCACATTGCAGAAAGTTGATTTACTGCCTGGTTTCCTTCTCCTGCTTAAAATGTGAGGGGCGGTAGGCAGCTTGGGGCAGAAAGCCCACGTTCAAATACATCAATTTGCTTCGAGATATGATCGTATCTCTAAATAAATAGATCTACTTAATATTTCTTGAGGTAAACGTGCAGGAATTTCAGTGGTCCTAATGGAGAAGCCACCCCTGATTGCACCACTCATCCTTGCCTAGGCATTTTTAGGTAACATGTTTGGTTGTACCGGCTGTCCTATAATGTTCAACACATTACTCGTTTTACTCCAGTTTATGTAATCTGTTGCCACAGTGACCATCGTGCCAGCGATCCCTGCTCTTCACATTTATGTTGTGATGAAAACCAGAACCACAGAGCAGGTAAGAACTTTTGGGCCAGATGTACAAAACATTTCATTAGTCTGAATCCTGCAATTCACTCAATTTGTGGCTTTGCAACTGCTAAAACAATTTTCCCCATGTACTTGCACTAAGAGATCTTCTCAGCTCATGTGATAACCTGGGCCTGCAACAGTTGGTAGCAAGCCCAACCCACCAGGACGGCCACATCTTGGACCTTATTTTCTCAACCTAAGACCTGGCTACAGTGGAAAGCATTTCTCACATGTGTTGGACAGATCACTCTTTGGTGAATTCCTCACTACCAATAAAAGAATTAGCCTTACAAAATACCCTGCAATGCCCCAAACGATTTGGAAGAGCCATGCCTCTGTTTGATTTGTTCTCTGTATTTAAGGAAGACAGAACGGTTGGGGGAAACTATCAGAATTTGAAAATAGTATCTGGGCCACTCTAGACCAGAACATCCATATTAAAGAAGCCAGAATCAAACAGACAATCTCTCCCCATGGTTCAATGCTTAACTGATTGATCTAAAATTGTCTTGTAAGACAGCCAAAAAGACATGGCATAGGTCACATAGGGAAGAGGGAAAACTAGCCCTGGAAACCACTCTACAGATATACAAGACTGCAGTCCCAAAAGCTAAAGCGGAACACGTCGCTGGCGCTATCTTGGCAGCACTCAATAATGCTGGAGAAGTGTTCAAAATACTGCACGAACTGTCAAATCCAGATTGCCTAAGTCAGTCTATACCCGCCTCTCAGAATCTTTGCATTACACTTGCAGTATTCTTTGATGAGAACATTGCTAAGATTATTGATGAATTCAGCCCCAGTGCTCTAACCTCATCCTCTACTTGTATATAAGCTCTTCAAACAGAGACTAGAGTTGTCCATCCCTCTCTGGGTGGAACTCACTCAGATCAGATAAGTCAAATAAAACACTTTTATTATCTAACAGAAAATCTTTTTAGAGAGCTCGCTGTGGCCACTCCTTCTTGGTCTCCTCTGGATCCTATCCCTTGCAATGTCTAAAAAGAATTGGCAGATGAAATTCACCCATACCTATGGCATATATGTAGCCAATCTCTAAATAATGGGGAGATTCCAACAGCTTTAAAAAAAAAGCTATAATCACACCTTTGAAAAATAAGGCCTCTGAGTAAAACCTTATCTCAGTATCTAGAAACTAACCAGATCTTAGAGAAAAAGCAATTTGGGTTTCGGCCTTGCCTTGGGACTGAAATGGCTTTCTTCACCATTATGGACAAACTCAGAATGGATGTAGACAGTGGCAACTCAGTGGTATTGATCTTAATAGATCTTTCCGCCTGATTCGACATGGTGAATCATAACACACTTCTGAGCAGGTTATCCTCGATTGGAATTAAGGGTTCAATTTCAAAATGGCTGCATTCATATCTGGCGGACAGACAGCAGGCAGTATCCCTCCTCTTTCCTTTCTGAGTTCAGGTCAGTTAATCAAGGTGTTCCACAGGGCTCGTCAATCAGCCCTATACTTTTTAATATCTATATGAGCCATCTGATCTCCCTTATTAAATCTCACGCGATCATCCTGGTTAACTATGTGGTTGATACTCAGCTAATTCTGTCACTGGGAGAGGATCCTTCCAGGACACCAGATGGCTTTCACAATTGCATAAATGGCAGAACTAACTGGCTCAAAGCTAATTCTCTAAAGTTCAATGGAGATAATACTAAGTTCTTATGTTGTTCAGCAAAAAAATTCCAGCCTCGCTACCATCTCATTTCTGGCCAATAGCTCCTGAAAAGACCTCGTCACCCTTGGTGTCTGTCAAAAATCTGGGAATTATCTTTGACAAGAGTCTTAATCTAGAACCACATGTCAATGTGAGAGTACGCACCTGCTTTGCTTCATTAAAAGCATTACATAAGATTCTTCCTCTGCTACTTAACAAATCAAGAGCCCTGGTAGTTCGCAGTGTGATCCTCAGCAGCATGGACTACTGCAAGGCTTTACTGCTTGGGACTCCAGAGTACCTCATTAGACGTCTACAGAGGGCCGAAGCAGCAGCAACCAGACTGGCATTGAATAGGCCAATAAGGCCTTGGCCTCGCTAGCATTGATAGATCTAAACTGGCTACCACTGAAACAAAGAATACCATTTAAGTCTCTTTGCATTGTTTTTAAATCTTTGCATGATTTTGCCCTGGCCCTGTTGCAAAAGAAACTAAAAAGCTAGCTGGAAGCTGTTTGCCCACAGGTGTAGAACCCCTTGGTCATACTTGAGAAGGATCTGAAAGTCTGAAATAGGCCCTTTAGAGATTAGAGGAAGGATGAACAAAAGATGGCTAGTCAGACCACTCCGGTGGGTAGAGGTGGCACTGTTGGATCCCCATCTAGCTCAGGCCCTGTTAACCATCCTTAAAACAATCATTGGAATCCCACAGAGATCTGCTCGAATCTCTTTTCTCCTGATATCACAGCCTTGTCACAACATATGGTGATGGATTGTCCTGCCCGTTAGAGACCCAATAATTTTCTATATTGCAACCGTCAGTGGACTTTTCAATACTTACTGCCTCTTTATTATGCGTCATGCTAAAGTTGGACGACATTGAACAACTATGACAGTTCACTACTCTGACCTGCTATAAAAAATGTTCACTAAGTCCCTGATTCCAAGTTGGCTGGTACAATTTGATCCCTGCACAGAACCTTTTGTGCAGGGAAAGAAATCCTGAGACTTCCATCAGCCCGCAATGTTCCCCTTATGAATTTTGGCAGGTCACACCTGCAAACATTTACTGGCTGAAACTAAGGGGTAAGTTCCCACATGTGGATTTTGGCATCAAATTCTTCAAGTCATTTCTCATTTCCTAGAGAACAATTCAGAATTGGAAGTATTTACCACACTCAGTATTATGGTACTGGTATTCATTGGGTGAGATAACTACCTCATTACCAACTGGACCATCTGCAATCGAGTTGTAATTGTTTGAGAAGTTCAAAGAATCTGATTTTGAGCATTCTGCCCTATGCAATGGGACCTGGCCAATCAACCCACTGGAGTCCAGGTGAAGCTGCCCGTTCTTTGAATTTACCCTGAACAAGCTGTTTATATGGGGCCACTGTGCTCAGGGAGTTCTGCATAAGTGTACCCAAAAGGACAAGAGGAGATAATCTAACAAACCAAAAGCTTTTCAAGATTCACAGAGGACAGCACATACCCCCACATGCATCATTGTGTTTTGTATTCGCTAACGGAGCGAATCGTTTAGATCGTCCGTTTGCGAATGCAAAATGCAATTTTGGGATGCATCATCATTTCTGTGACTTTCTCATTTTTAGAATTCGTATATGATGCGCAAACACTAAGGAATCGCATTTGGCATGTGAAAAATGGCATGCATGAAAAAACGCTATTAGGGATTCCCTGAAAATTCGCAAATAGCATTCCCTAAAATAAGAAGAGCTCAGACTTGGTGTTATTTTTTTCCAAACCAAACGCACATGGGTTTTTGATTGCTCTAGGTATATAATTGACACTCTGACCATTACATTTTCTTTCACCATGGCTGCAGTCATAGTCTTGGCACGTAGGCGGAGATTGAGAGCTGCATTCAGACGCAGAGTAGTGAGTGAAAGGATATTTAGAGTGCGCATAAATTTATTTGGGTAGACTGAGGCAGAAATTTATGACAAGTATAGGTTAAATGTTGATTCTATACTGGAATTAATTGTTGATTTGGATCCTATACTACAGAGACCTACCCTTAGAACACAAGCCATTCCTACTCATGTCCAAGTACTTTGTTGCCTACATCTACTGGCTTCTGGTTCTTTTCAAGGTGTGATTGCCATTGCTGGGGGAGTGTCACCGAGTTCCCTTTCTAGGTTTTTCAGAAATTTTTTAAATGCTATGTTGCTAAGGATCAGGCATTACATAGTGTTTCCAAGTACTCAAGAGGAACTTTTACAGACAAAGTTGGACTTCTATAACATGGCTCATTTTCCTCATGTCATAGGCTGCATAGATGGTACTCATATTCCCATATGCCCACCTTCTCAAAATGAGTACATTTTTAGGAATAGGAAATTGTACCATTCATTGAATATTCAAGCCATTTGTAATTCTAAAACCATAATCACAGACCTAGTGGCTAGTTTTCCTGGAAGTGCTCATGACTCCTACATATTCAAACAGAGTGCCATATTCACAAAGTTGGAAGCAGGACATTTTGGAGATGGATATTTACTGGGTAAGTTATCATGTAAAGTTGATGATATTGTTTACAGACATAGAGAAATATGACATGTTTGGAATTATCTGAATGGGTTAAATCTTTTCCATAGGTGACAGTGCTTATGGTTTGAGAACATTTATCCTGACTCCTTATCTCAATCCAACAACCCGTAAAGAGCAGAATTATAATCAAGCTCATATCTCTACCAGAAATGTGATTGAGAGGACATTTGGAATAATGAAATCCAGATTCCGTATACTTCATAAAACTGGAGGTGCATTACAATATCGTCCTGAGGTCTGTTGCAAAATAGTTGCCACTTGTGCCATGCTGCACAATGTGGCCATGAAAAGAGGGCTTGGATTGGAATTTGAAGACAACATCCCAAACAACCACAACCAACCTCACCAACCCCAACCTAGAATCAATGGTCCTGATGCAGCAGAGGGAAGGAGAAGGAGAGCAGAAATAACTCAGCATTACTCAGCATTACTTTTAAATAAAGGTATGACACAGAACAAACATGCTTTTGCTGTAACCTAAGTTTTTATTTCAAATCACAATTAATGTCATGTCATAAACAATTGAAACATATCTGCTGTTTTTAAACAAACATTTCATTGGTTTTTAATCTTCAAAGGTATTGATATTGTCTTTTAGGATTTTGAAACAAAAATTATCAACTTCTCTCAATTATTTCTCATTTTTTCCTTCCTCTCAATCCCAATGCTTTAACTTGTACAGGGTTTGAATTGATATTTTTAAGGTATCTTTGGCAACATTTCTCACACTTCTTCTTTCTGAGGCTGCTATAATATTTACATTTGTAGTTTTTGAGGAAGATGCAGTGAGTGTAGACTCAGGATGAGAGATAGCACTTGAACCTTGAAGGTGCTCAGAAATGATGCCATTCATTGACTTCATGCCAGAGGACAGCTCACCATAATATTTCCTCATATCCTTTTGAATTTCAACAGTAGATTCTATCATTCTGGATGCGTAATTGCACATTTTGTGCATGGCTCTTGTGCTGGACTGCATATTTGCAACTGTTGCTCTTTGTAAAACTGCACCCTGGTTGCCATTCATTGCTTGACATAGAGTCTCTATTGCTGATGTCATGCGTTCCATTTTGTCTGAGGAGACATTGACCATTTTGACAAGTGCAGTACTCATTTCCTTTCAGGCGCTGTACTTTTAATAACTTCCTCTCAATGAGACTGCCATTTACAAAGTCTGCCATCGCTTCCTGATTTTGGGAAGGACGTCTGCCACGCCGGAAGAAGTGTTGCAGTCTGTGACGCCTGCCTGGAACCCTTTGAGGAGGCTCAGCATTCACTTCAGTATTTTGGACTGCAGTGTTTACATTGTCCTCTGCTTCAGATTCTGTGTCTACTAGTTGACGCGCTCTGCGTCTTTGACTTTGAGGCTCCACTATGGGTGAAGGTGGTGGGTCTAAGTTATTTCCCGCATTATTTATTAAATCTTGTGTAAATGACTCTGCAAATTGAATGAATTCTGCATCCAAATCTGCATCTGCAAATGAAACAGTGGAAGTGAACTGTTAAATAAAGTTCTCTCATTGCCTATGTTTTTTTACCATGTGAACATATGAATCTCATACATAGAGGCATTGCTGACAACTGCACCTAAAAGTGACTCTTCATACTTTCTGAATGGACCTTGTTTTTTGATTTAAATAAAAAAATGTTGTTAAAACTACATGTGCCATGAAGCCATTATTTTATGCAAAGTTTAGCATTATTATTAAAGACTGTGGACAAACATGTGCTTTTCATTTTTTTTGTAATACTAAATTAAAAGTAAGTCAAGGTGTCAAAAAGCATTGTAGTTAAATATAAAAACAATTACCTTGACTTGGTCCTGGCTGCTCTGAGGTGTCTATGTCAAACACTCCAATCACTGCCTCAGTAGGTAAAGTCCCTTCTACTAGTTCCTCCCAGGGGGTAGTTGGTATTTCTTTGGGTGAACCCCCACCAGTTCTCCTTGCAGATTTAATGCGTGACGCAATCCTTTCTTTGGCTCTGCTGCGCAAATCATACCATCTCTTCTGGAGATTGCTGATGTCTCTGTGGGCGACACCTACAGCATTGACCTTTGCCTGTATTGTAATCCATATTTTTCGTTTAAAAGCCTCAGGTACTTTTAAAGATTTTTTTCCAAAAAGCTGTTCCTGCCTAGCTGTGACTTCCTCAATTAATATCTCCAATTCTTTTTCACTAAATTTAACTTTCCTTTTCCTGGGCTGCTGCTCCAAAACGTCATTGATTGATTCCATGGTCACCAGAAAAATAAAGGAACCTCTCCAGCAGCGTTCAAACAGACTCCACAAACTGCCAAATACGAATTGAAGGCAGCCCACAGGTGGTTGTAATTAGGTTCAGAGGCAGGCACACTGCAATCACTTCGGAATTCATCATGTGCGTATTTTCGCACTTGCCGAATTCGCACCATGCAAATTCGCAGATTAGGATTCGTATTTTCCATGCGAATCGGTAAAAATTGCGATTTTTACCGATTCGCTAGGAAAATGCGAATATTTTGATGCATCCGATTATGCGAATTCTTATTTGCGAGTCCCTAATTTTCGCAAATAAGAATTCGCACACAGACACAATGATGCATGTGGGGGATAGAGAGGTACCCAGTAAGTCACCTTCCTCTCACTTGACTGCTGTTTGTTCAGTTACTCAATGGCGCTCTTTCCAGAAAGGAGTATAGTGCCAAGATCACTGCTATGCAGAGTGATAACATAGGTGGATTCAGTATTCCGTATTGTTGCTGGTAAAATAGCAAAACTGTTGGTGGTAAATAATGCCAGGATAACAACCACATTTCTTACTGCTCTTCAGCAGCTAAGTGAGGAGTATTTTTTGTAACCATCGTCTGTAAACATTTACCACAGAAGTAAAAATGTCCATAAAATAAAAGTATGCATTGTAAGGGTAAACACGAGAACCCATAGCCAGATGCTCTAAGCACTTTAATGGCCCCACATGCTCCAACTTGGTGTTTGCAACAGTTAAAATGCTTTTCACTATGTACTAATCCCTTTTTCTGACTCTTAAAATGAGATTCCGAATGGATACTGATGTGGTTTCTTAAAGAGGCATGTTGTAGAGGTCCCTTTAAACACCGAATCAGTATCTTACATATAAACGTTTTGCGAATGGAGGGACATATTATCAAGGACCGGTGTTAAAATTATCGCCGTTTTATTGGCAGGAAACTGCTGATAAAACGACGATAATGGGCTTGATAATACGCCCTTGTTAATTCCCACATGTTCTGGTGTTAAAATGGGCTTCTATGGGAATTAACAAGCGCGTATTATCAAGCCCATTATTGCCGTTTTATCGGCAGTTTCCTGCCGATAAAACGGCGATAATTTTAACACCGGTCCTTGATAATATGCCCCATAATCCGGTCACAAAGCATTGAAAGATTAATGATAAATCAAAAGGGGTGGTATTGCATTCGGAAAAGTGAAGAACTCCCAATAGACACCTTCCCCTTTCTGAATTTTAAAAAAGTTTGTTAAATATATGACAGTGGTCCAATGGACCATTGGCAACTTCTAAACATTCTTTAAAAAATGAAAGCTTTTTTATATATATTTATGCAGTCTTGTTTCCCTCAGAGAAAAGGGGCTACATTCAAAAAAACTTTTCTTTATTGAAAAGCTATCACTGAGGTGGTGGTAGTCAGCAGGCCACCACCCCTGTGATGGCCTCCAACCGCAGAGAGTTGCAATTTTAAGAACCACAACTCACTGCAGTTCTTAAAATTCTTCACTGGTGGCAAGTATACTTGTCACAATGTGCCATGTGTAATTTGAAACCAGTTATTAGTACAACTGCCCCCCAGTGAAGTATGTGGTGAATATATGGTGCCGTTCATGTAGTGGCAGGTAGCAGCAGATCAGACCTATTGGCATTTTCAGTCTTACATACCAAAATGTTATTACAAGACCAGAGGCTAATATGATGCAGTCTCTTTTCTTACTGTTGATTTCACACAGCACTTAAACACACCACATTACACACAATGGTGCAGACCTATCAGGAAGTGACTGAAAGGCATAACTAACCAAACACACTATAACGAGCACCAATCATTACATTTCTTCCTCCTCTCCTGCTGCTCAGAAAAGTGTAGCGTGTGGTGCTGCGAGGCATTGTCTTTGATTAGACTGGTTTATTACCGGTGTAGGCGATTTGTGTGGCTCTGAGGAAAGATGTTTCCTCGTGTAAAGATTATCAGGGGAAGTTGCTTCGTTAGAAGGGATGGGTGTAAATAAGTGCATGTTTGTTTAATTGATACTTTGTGGTTAATGTGTAGACCTGTGGAACGTGTGTTAAGTACAGAACAGCCCCGCAGGCTTTTAGTTTAAACACAAGCGGATGCAAATTGTTTGTTCTGTATTTGTGTTTGTTTTGTTGAGCAGAGAGTCCACGTACACAAGGGGAAATTAATTGAAGGCTCCGGGGAAGCTGTCTCTGGCTCTATTTTGAAAGTCAAATTCAATTTTTGACAAATGTCTACATGGATTTGTTTCTCCAATGAGAAAGAGAATGTTTATTCTTATTTTTTTCACTGCACTGTTGCGTATTTGAATGATAAAAAAAAAAAACTGCTTTATGTAAGTATATCATTTAGCGCAGTTGAAGAAGCTAATTTTTTCAAGATATTTAAATGAAGATATATATATATATATATATATATATATATATATATATATATATATATATCTCTCTGGGGAGAGGAGTTGGCGCTATATAAACTTCTGTTAAAAATGTTTAAAAATACACATATATATGTATACATCTATATATATTTACTGAAAAAAAACAAAGGTTACAGGGATGTTATAGTTAGGTTCACATGTAATCCACACAAAACCATAGAATTTCAGCAATGATAGTTGTACTTATACTTATGTTAAGAAACTAAGGGGGATATTCTCAAGAACGTGTGATAAGTACCGCAAAATCAGCTTAACGCAACTCTTCACATCGCAGTCTATTGCGGGAAAAGAACGCTGTGTTAACTAAGTATTCACAATACAGAGGCACCACGCGATAGGCCCACGACAACCCGTCAAATGTCCGCGATAAAGTCAACGCGATGCGGCAAAAATGCGAAATACGAATGCAAAAAAACTTGCGATGAGGCCAATCACGATACAAACATCGGCGATAACCAGCGGCAGGCCTGCTATTCCCAAGCGTCATGTGGGAAAATGCTGCATAAAATCTGAGTTAAAAAACACTGAGACGACAACGTACGAGCACAATCCCACTGCCGTGACGTAGAACAAATGACCATTGTTCCGCATCAGATAGGCATCTCCCCACAAACAGCCACACAATACATTGACATGCATTCTGTATGTAACCTGCACCAATGCAGAAACACACATGGACCACACTCATCTCCTCATCAAATTGCAGAGGGACAATCAACACCCCCTGCACACAGATGTGCCAGGTCCAAGTACAAACGACAATCAAAGCATGGACTAATGTAGAGGCAGTGACTCCCCGTTACGTACATGTTGCCAATGTCGTGGGACTTGAGTCACAGGGTGCATCCCTGCATCATGGCAGCACATATCAGAGCCCAAAAGAAGCCCTCATGTCACTTGTAGGCCACGAATGACAGCCAAAACGGAATGAATTGGGACACATGTGAAACGCTGAAGAGTGGGATACCCTACCAGCTGTGACACATAGAACTGGCAGTTCGAATACGTGACACCCTAAACAGACTCACTGCACAGAGGTGACACACCCACCATCCATGAGCAAATCCCAAAATTGCCAGCGCTACATGTCGCATCCACACTTGTCTGAGTGAAGTGCCTGTACAGATGAGTGACATGCAGGCAGGGAATGTGTCTTGGAATGCAGTTTTTTGCACATGCTGTGCCTGTGGTCATACATCGTACTGTCCCATGATTGCTAAGGACCATCACAATGTGATGTCAACATGAGCAGAAAATGTCAATGATGGTGTGCCTATGGGCTATTGCTGCTGCGGCTGCAGTGGGGTGTGGTCCACCTGCTTCATCTTCATCATCATCGTCCGGTGCATCTGGCACTTGGATCCATGCAGCATTGCTGCGAACACATATGATGTGCAACACACAACATGCAATGATCATCTTGCACACGATGTCTGGGCTGTACAGGAGCCTTCCACCTGTGATTTCCAGGCACCTGAAAAATCACTTCAACACGCCAAACGTGCGCTCCACGATGCCCCTGGTGCGTTTGTGGGACAAATTGTACTGCCTCTGGGCCGGTGTGTTCGTGGCTCGGAGGGGTGTCGTCATCCAAGCGCAGAGTGCATATCGTTGGTCACCTGTGACAGTGCAGAGAGACATGAGTCAAGACAACGTACTGCATGATGTGTTGGCAGACTCACTGGGTCATTGGTGTGTGATATGTGTGACTTAATGAGTCCTGTCTGACATGAACTGCCTGTTGCAAATGAGCGGCATCAATGTGTATTATGTAGCCTCACTGCTGCTCCTCTCTCCTCCCCGAGCATAGTCACTGGTGTGCTCAGCACGTTTGCATCACATGCACCCCTACAGCACACCATTGTCATTCCTGTCTGCGCATGTCCACAAGCCTGACAACGACACAGTGATGTTGTGCGCTCAAGGTGGGCAGCCACCTGTGTGAAGGCCCATTGTAAGGACAGGGCTGACACAGATGTAGAGTTCATGGCTGGCTGAACTCACGATGCGGTTGAGGGCAGACATTTGGCGCATACTGCGCTAGTAGCAACACACACAACAGTTGTCATGTGTGATCCCTGACCCCGAGCGGGCATGCCCTCCCTCATGTACCCCTTTGGCCGAGCCCGCCCTCCGGGGGCATGCCACATAGCAACATCGTCCATTGCGGGACAGGTGGCGCAGACACTACAACAGAGACACACGCACGAGTAACTGCCTTGGCAAGGCCTGAACTTAACCACACCCAGATCCACCTGTGGAGGAGCCACACCCCTATGCTGTATTGTCGTACGCCTGTCCACTCCGCTTACGCTCACAGGGAGGTACGACACAGCTACATGTCCAAGGTCTACCCCACTGCCTGCGGTGACATGGTTGCATCCACTGTCCACTACACTCCATACACCAGCAGTGTATGTGGACATGGATATGTGTGTGGTCTGCATACTGCAGTCTGTCCAACACATCTACGCCACACTTGGCATTGTGTACCTTCTCATTCATCTGTCACTTGCCTCCTTTGCACATGCCTGGGTCCCACCTCTTCCCACATTCTGCAATTGTGTGGCTGAGGTGCCATGCCGTTGATGGCTTGTGTACATGGCTGGCCCAGGTTCCCACAGTAGGTTGTGCTGTTGTGTCTGGTGGGTGGGCATGTTGTTTGTGACTTTGTGTTGTGTGCATTCCCAGAGTTGTGATTTGCATGATGGTGTATTTGAGGTGTGTGGTGTGTTCATTTGGTACTTATCAACGAGCAGAGCATTTCCGTAGGTGCCCGCCCGGAAGCGCTGGTTGATGATGGACTGTCGGAAGATCTATGCATCATGCACATTGCCTGGGTAGTTGGCGACTACATTGGTGAAGAGTCCCCGGTGGTCCACAATTGCCTGCACATTGATGGAATGCGTGTGCTTCCTGTTGCGGTAATTGTGTGCAGTGTTGGCAGGGGGCACAAGTAGGACATGTTTATTTATTTGATTTGATTTAAGAAGTTTTATATAGCGCTGGCTGACCCGAGGGTATAGGAGCGCTTTACAACAGATACATTGCAGAGATTCACAAAAGAGAAAACAAATTAACAGTGCAGGACGATGGTTGGGAGATCTGCTTCGCAGTCTTTGGGACAAGGAGTCGAAGCAGTGCGAGGTGTCCGCTTCCCCACTCCGACTGATCCTATCGGTTCCCTAGGGAGGGGTCGAGGAACAGGATTTTGAGTTGGCTGTTGAATTTTACAAAAGAGTGCATGTGTGCAGTCAATTGCCCCCAACACGTGCGGGAAGCCAGCTATAGCATAGAAGCCTTGCTTGGTCTCCAGCTGTTCCTGCACAGTGTGGGGGAAGTATAGGTACTGGGGTACCAAGCTGATGATGGCATCCAGGACAGGTTTGAGGAACTTTAATAGAGCTGGCTGTGAGACTCCTCGGACTCTGGCAGTTGTCGGTTGGAAGTTACCAGAGGCCAACAGATGCAGCACAGCCAGCAGTTTTGTCGGAGGTGTGATGTTGGCTGTCCACTGTGTTGGTACCATCAGCCTGTGGGCAAGGATGTTCAGGATGCAGAGGAAGGTTGTCCTTTTGAGCCTGTAGTGGGCAATGACATACTCTGGTGTCATGTCTGTGAGGTTGGTGCATTTTCTGTAGGTCTGCTGTCTGTGTCTGCGCTGCCTCTGTGGTGGTCCGGGGGGGTGGCGGGCCTGGGGGTGGTGGTTGTGGGTGTTGTGGTCCTGTTGGGGCTCCGAGTTGCATGATCAGTAGCTCCATGGCTTCTGTTTGTCTTCAGGTGCGTCTCTGGGCTGGGCTCCCTTTTGTGGTGCAGGCTGTCCTCCGGCTTTACATCAGGTCAGAGCAGGTGTTAATTTCCTGCTGCTAACGCGCCTTATCGCCTATTTTGGGTTCTTATCGCTGATCTAGCTGGTTGTTGAGAATGTCGCGGTGTGGTGTTGTCTCCGCTTTTTGCACGGGAATCGCCTACTCTGCATCTCATTAGCGTTAATTGCCTGGGTCATCTGTGGCAATGTTTTTTGCGGTTGCTATCGCAGGTAAACTGTTGATATGGGCTGTTAGCACCAGCTTGTGAATAGGGTGATAAATTTATCGCCACTCTGGCTACGATGAAGTGCTGATAACTCGGCGATATATACTTGAGAAAAACAAGACCCCGGGCACACATTTTTAGGATAAATGTGCTTAATAGCAAAGTCACTGTCATGGTCAACGGCGCACCCGCCTGTTAACCGTCGTTGGGAAAGTTATAGCATTAGGATTGATGGTGCTCCGGTACTTCATGGCATTACCGCTGCACAATTCACTGCACAGGCACGTTCCTTTCAGGATCTCTGTCATTTTGGTTTTCCTACTCTACCACCCTATCCTTTTGAAAACCACTTCATTAATTAGATCAGCCACTCTGATATTTTCACCGGTGAGGCACTTGCCTTGAACAGTTCTACGTGTTGCGTTATAGGCATACCCGCCGTTCAACTTTCTACATAGATACTTCGCTCTCAGGATCTCCGCTATTCCGGTTCAAATGCTCCCGTACCATTGATTTCAGTCCTTCCATTACCAAACACAGCCCGTCCGGTTTGGAATTATCACTGGTTAGAGGGTTGCTCAGAAGAATCTCCGTTCTGCTTTTCAGCCCTGAAGAAGTCACAGGATACTTCCCAATGTGACGAAACACGCGTTGGCTGGTTGTGCTTATCGATAACAATGAGTGAAAGAATTGAAAAACTTTCCCAAAAAGCTTGAATGGACTTGTTAAGAAGATACTTTGCGATTTCTAAGACTTTGCTATTAAGCACATTTATCCTAAATGCATGTTTGTTTAATTGATACTTTGTGGTTAATGTGTAGACCTGTGGAACGTGTGTTAAGTACAGAACAGCCCCGCAGGCTTTTAGTTTAAACACAAGCGGATACAAATTGTTTTTTCTGTATTTGTGTTTGTTTTGTTGAGCAGAGAGTCCGCGTACACAAGGGGAAATTAATTGAAGGCTCCGGGGAAGCTGTCTCTGGCTCTATTTTGAAAGTCAAATAAAATTTTTGACAAATGTCTACATGGATTTGTTTCTCCAATGAGAAAGAGAATGTTATAGCATACCTCCCCTATCCTGGTTGCACCATGTCACACACATATTAAAAACACACAACACAAATATAGCAAGGCGCCACACTTCCTGGTTTATCACAAACCCTATCTCTCAGACATCCTTGAGAATATGCCCCTAAAACTCTTGGCCTAAAGTTACTTAACGGCACAAGTTAAATTTCTTCAGATAGGTATAACTAGAAGTATAACTATAACTGTTGAATTTCTATGGTTTGGTGTGGGTAAAACGTGAACCTAACTTTTTTCCAGTTAATTTGCATGGATTTTTCAACGTAAACCAATATATAATTGGATCGGAGGGAACCCAAGATATATACGAAGTTGTATTTCTTTACTAACTCCAAAACTATTGTACAGATTTACACCAAATTACAAACGTTGGTGCTTTCTGGACCAAGAGCTAGCTTTCTGTCAAATCCGGTGTGAATCCGTTCAGCGGTTCGGCCTGTAGCCATGTCTAAAAATTGCAATATCCCCATAGATATTCCATGGGTAAAAATCATTCGGGACACCCTTTTTCTGAGCCCCCGTTTTACGGTTCACCCAAAATGTTTCCATTCAGAACTAGGCAAAGTAGAGCACTTTTTGGGAACATTTCGTAGAGATTCGTCAGCGGCGCCAAAGTTATTAGCAAAACAGAAAGTCCTTGTCTATGGGAAAAGTTGGTCTTTAATATAACTACCAACTGGCTATTGCGAGTAGGGATATATATCTATATAGCTATATATATATATATATATATTTATAGGTAGATAGATAGATTTGTGTGTACATATATATATATGTGATATATATATACATATATATATATATGTATATATATATATATATATATATATATATATACATATATATATATATATTTTTTTTTTCTTCCCAAAATGCTGCCTCCTTTATGTCAAAACAGCACGCTGTGGAGACAATGGTTGATAAAAGCGGTGTTTAATTCAGCTTAGTCTCAAGACCCAACGCGTTTCGGGGACAATCCCTTGATCACAAGTAATGGTCTTGTTGTTTGTTACATAGTTAAATAAACAATCATGTGATATGAAAGACATAGACAACAGACTTGATTTAGTTACTTCACTCAAAGTTCTTTCTTTACAAAAATAAAAGTGTGTTAAAAAGTGAAGTGTACACAAATAACATAATCGTTGCATCAGACCTGCAAGGGAAGAAAGTTTTGTCAAAATAGAATTAAATGTGTGTGTGTTTTCAATAAAACTTTATCGACTCATAGAAAGTTCTTCACTCGAGCCTTGTTGCAGTTACTAGCTCAAAAATGCTGCCAGAAACAATCACGCCCCAGTGGGCAATAATTCATTAAATGAAACAAAATGAGTTTCGTTTTGTCGGCAGAGTACAAATTAATTCGATTATAAATATTGTCAGTAGACATTCGGCATGTGAAATTCAATAAAACTTTATCGACACATAATGTATTCCATCACTAGAGACTCATTTTGGTCAATTGCTCAAAGATAGATTAAACCATCAGTAACCATCGTGCCCATGTGGGCAATTGTTCATTACGTGAAACAAAGTAAGTTACCTATAATTGGCAAAATACATAAAAGTAAAATTGAAAAATGTTCTCAGTGAAAATCCAGCATGTAAGTATACATATACAGCCCGACAAACATAAATGATAATTCATTGATGGTAGTCTTAATGGTAAGGCCCCGGTGGGCTTATATATAAGGAGATCTCCTTTCCAATTGAGAGGAGAAAAATTGGAGCCAGGAGGTGGTCAACCAATTGCCTGTATAGCTTGAAATCAGAACAGACTTGCTAGCAGATTCTGCTGGTCTTCAAATGAGGCATGAGTTTCATATTCTCTTAACCTTCTTCTAAACCTGTGGTCTGAACACATAAATACACGTTTCATTCATGTCATATCTTAAAAAATTAATTAATACCAAATAAGAACATTTAAAATATACAGAAGATTGTTGCTGCGGGGCAACAGATTTGATTAATTAAGAGTAGTTTAGAACATTTCTCATTAAGGCTTGGTTACTCAACATGTTTAAATCCAATAATAAGTCATCATTCTGCATGACTATCAGTAACTAGACCCAATTCAATACAAACTTAGCAATTGATGTTCGAGGCATATGTTGTTGAATCAACTTCCGATTTAAAAACAACTGTCTGGGTGCCAGCTGTGCTCTTCGCTATCAGTTATAAACTATGTCCTCTGACTTAAATAACGACATGTTATCTTCATTAAAATTCATGAGAAAACAACTCAAGCATTAAACTTTGAGATACATCAAGTGAAATCATTGTGAATTCATAAATACTAGATACATTGGGCAATCATCCTAGGTGTACTGATAATTCTTCGTCACAATTATGCCCCTCAGGAGCCATTGTTTGGTATTGGATGATAAGTCTGGACTCAAGACGTCTGAGGTCTTGGACTCGGTTTCCACCTCTTACATTGATACCAACTGAATCCAACACGATGAAAGATAGTAATCTATCATCCTGGTTGTGGTAGGCTTGAAAGTGCCTGGCTACTGGGTACTGTTTGTCGCCTTTACATATTGCCCTCAGGTGTTCAAGCACTCTTTTTTTAGCCTTATGTAATGTACTTCCTATGTACGTTTTCTTGCAGGGGCATTGGAGGGCATACACTGCGTGATCTGAATAACAGGAAAGATGTTTTTGGATGACAAAAGGTTTGCATGATACTGATAGTACGTATTCCTTACAGTTTTTGCTGTACTTGCATGCCTTGCAGTTTCGGAATCGGAAAAAACACTTAATGTCTGTTTTTTTAGGTTCTGGCATTTCTAAGGTCCTACAAATAGTATCTTTGAGTGATTTAGCCTTTCTGTAGGTTATCTGAGGAAAAGGCTCTATTTCAGGTGCTAAATCTTTGTCAGTGGAAAGCACTTGCCAAAACTTTCCTAAACTCTCACTTGTTTCGATTGCTGGCTGTATGTGGTTATAAACCTAATTTTTTTGATGTTCTTGCTCAAATGTGCTAGTGTTGTTAGTGGCTAGGAGATCAGATCTATTTCTGGTTTCTGCCTCAATTCTGGCTTTTCTGATGGTATTCTTGGTGTAACCTCTTTCCAGAAATCTTTTTGTCATTGTGGCCTGTTCTTTGATGTAACTATCCTCTGTCCTGCAGTTACGTTTTGCATGGAGGAACTCCCCTAGAGGGATACTGCATATTAGACTTTTGGGGTTGCAACTGCGTGAGTGTAAAAGTGAATTTCCTGCCGTTTCTTTGCGAAATAGAGACCTTTCCAGTTTGTCGTTCACTATTGTCAGTTTAAGATCTAGAAATTCAATATCTTTGCAGGCGAAATGACTTGTGAATTTAAGATTGAAGTCATTCACATTAAGACTATTCACAAACCTGTCTGCCTCCTCTTCATTGTCATCCCATACAATGAAAATGTCGTCTATATATCGTGCCCATGTCACCACGTTCTTTTTGTACATTTCCATTCTTGTGATCACAGTTTCCTCCCAAAACCCTAGGTAGAGACCTGCAAAGCAAGGCGCACAGCAGGTCCCCATAGATGTTCCGAGGGTTTGTCTATAGAGCTTACCATCAAATGTAAAGAAGTTTTGTGTAAAGCAGCTGAGCATCATAGAAACCAAAATGTCAGTGTGAGATGTATAGGGGACTGATCTCTCTTTTAAGAAATATTGGCAAGCTGTCAGTCCTGATTCGTGTTATGTTATGTTATGTTATGTTATTTATTTTCTTCTATAGCGCACGGCTACTCCGAAGAGCATCCCGGCGCTTTGGCGAAGAGAACTTATGCAGAGTAACAACACAACAACTAAAAGCAGAAGAGAAAAAGCACCAAAAGAACCCCTATACAGAAAAGAGCCAAGTCTTTAATTCCTTCCTGAAGGCAAGAAGATTACTTGCCCTTCGTAAAACCAGAGGGAGCTCGTTCCAGCCCCGCGAAGCCAGATATCGAAAAGCCCCGCCTCCAGTTCTGGAACGCTTAATGGCAGGCACAGCCACTTTGGCCAAAGAAGCAGATCGTAAAGCCCTGCTAGGCAGGTAAAAAGAAAAGCGTTTCCCAATGTACTTAGGACCGATACCGTGAAGAGCTTTAAAAACCAGAGTTAGGCTTTTAAAGAGGATTCTCTTAGAGATGGGCAACCAATGCAAAGCTTTTAATAACTCAGCAGCATTGGCCCGTCTCGGGAGTCCAAAGATGGCTCGAGCCGCAGAATTCTGCACCACTGCACGTGTGGGATACAAGTGTATAAACTTGTGAGGTATAATCTCAAAAGGTTGTAATTGGTGTTCCATTCAATCTTTTCCAACAATCTAAGAAAAGTGTCCTTAATATAGGATGTTAGCTTTTGGACAAATGGCTGTAGAAGAAAATCTACATATTTAGATGAGTTCTCTAAGAAACTTCCCCTCGACGACACAATCGGTCTGCCTGGGGGTTTTTCTCTATCTTTGTGGACCTTCAGGAGTAAGTAGAGAGCGGGAAGTTTGGGATGCTTGCAAGATAAAAAATTGTATTCTTCTTTTTCAAGAATCCCTTTGTCTTTCCACTCTATCAATTGTGTTTGATAGTTTTTTATAGATTTTTCATATTCATTCTTGTTGCTGATCTCGTATTTCTCTGGGTCAGATAGCTGTGTTAAACCTTCCTCTATATACATATCACGTGAAAGTACAACCATGTTCCCACCCTTGTCTGCTTTTTTAATTACGATGGTACGGTCATTCTTTAAACTCTCAATGGCATTCAACTGTTCCGTAGTTACATTTTTGTTGACTTTTTTGACAGGTTTAAAAATTCTTGCATGACTCCGCGTTCAAAGATATCAATTGAGTCCTTTTTGATCTGTGGGAGGAAAATTGACTTCGGTCTAAAACCACTTCTTGTACTCAGATCAGTCCTTACATTTTCATCAGCCTCACATAGTGTCATCGTGTTATCATTGTTCTCCAACTCCCTACAGGTTTGCCACAATTCCATTTCTCCTATGCTAGTGTGACTTGGTTCATCAATAGCAGTGACTTTGGGGTCCTTAACTCTGGTGGCATACCATTTCTTTATCCTTAATTTTCGAGTAAAATAAAATAAATCAATACGGCTTTGAGTAAAATTTAAATTATAAGAAGGACAAAATGATAAACCCAAAGAAAGAGTCTCTACCTCAATGTCGGTTAGTGGTCGCTTGGACAGGTTGATAACTGTATTCTGCTCCATTATTTCTTCTATTGTTGGCCCCTTGTTTGACTTCCCACCGGGCTTCCCAATACTCCTAATGCTGTTACTGTTCCTCTTGATGCGCCTCTGCCTCCTCTTCCACGACTTTAATTTGCTGCTTGTCTGTGTGCTGGCATTCTTCCTTTCGCCATCAGTGTGAATTTGGTTAAAATGCGATCTTTTACCCCATCTCGCTCTGATACACTGGAGATGTCGCTTTCACTCAAAATGCTGTTGTCTCTTGCGTGTTCGGCTGCGCCACCTTCATTTGTGACATTCTTTGTCAGGCCGCTGCTCTTTGCATCAGAATCAGTCTGAGCGTTCTGCAACCAATAGTATTTTTTTGGCGAAGGTGAATACCTGGCCCCTTTGCTAGTCGATAAGGTCTCTATGGCATTTTCTCTGTTTCTTAGCTTTGATGTCATCTTCAATTTTGTTAAGTTTTTCATCTAATTTGCCCATTTCTTTTTGAATATCTTCCTGACCATAAATGGCTTTAAGCTGTTTTGTAATGTTATCAATTTCGCCAGCTAGCCGCTCGACATCTTTTCTGGCATATTTAACCAACATTCCAAGCATTATTGTTGAACAGTTATGGTTGTTGGCTGCCCAGTCAGCGATCAACTCTGGGTCAGGGTCATTGAAAGGAGAGGTCACAAAGATCCTCAGACCCCTGAGCACTCTTCCTACATCGATGTACTTTTGGAGTGCTGTGGCCTCCCACCATTTGTTCTGCTCCATTTTGAGTGCTTTCCACAAACGATCCCACAGCTGACGTTTGTTCGGTGTTAAATCATCGTTGCTTTTTGGCTCGGTTTGGGTCGTTCCGATGTTCTCTTTATAGTTTCCAAACATTTTCTCTGCTGCCTCGCAGCGTTTCATGCTCCAGACAGTGCCATGTAAGCTACGTTGAATTTTTCTGCTTGTGGCAGAAACCGCTCTCAACTCCCAGCTGTTTCAGTGTGTGCGGGAAACGCAGGGAAGCCGCCTGCTCGAAAAATGAAACTAATTACGTTTGCGGGGCTCACCTCGGTTGTGTCTGGCACCCGTTGTTGCAGAATTGGGTTCTCAGGTACAGTAAACCGATCGGCTTCAGCTCCGCATAGACCATTCAAATTCAAGAGCGGGCAAGGAAATCTTGAAAGTCCCACACCAAAGCGTTGCGGACAACGTGGTCGCCTCTTCCTTTCATATACATATATATATATATATATATATATATATATATATATATATATCCACTGCTAACTCCTCCACATCGAAGAAGCAGAGGCCACACAGGGGTTTCCTTGGAAGCTTTTTATTGGTGGTGAAACTGCATGATGCATTTCGGCCTCAATGGCCTTCCTCAGGTGCTCCAATACCCTGAAATGCTCGCCCACCCGCGTTTAAAATTGTCCTGCATTCTTCCCATTGTTGGGAGTTTGCTCCACCCCGATCATGTGTCTGTACACCCCTTGCCGATCCTTGGAACTGCAAGTCCCAGAGTTCTCCTTTCCAGGTAGGTATTACATGGGGGGTTAATTTGTTGATGTGCCCAATGCACTGGCGGAGGGCAGGGCAGTACGCGATGTGGGAACAAATCCTCGATGTCATGATTCATTTAACATTTCAGGGCTCCCTCGGGTCCCAAGACGATCAAGCCCCCAAGATTTCAAATCACTCGCCGGGCAGGGGCAGGAATGACAGTGCATCCATCCCTACGTGTAATCACGAACTGCAAGGCAGCCGCCCTTGCTGTGTCTGAATCGGGAGGCGGGCCTGGGCCAATCCACTACCATGGAAAACGAAGAAAACTGCCGGAGCAGGAACCAGTGAAGCCCAGGCCAACTTGCTGAACGGGGCCTCTGTAACGTGTCTCTGGTTGACACAAATAATATCCACTGCTAACTCCTCCACATCGAAGAAGCAGAGGCCACACAGGGGTTTCCTTGGAAGCTCTTTATTGGTGGTGAAACAGCATGATGCATTTCGGCCTAAATGGCCTTCCTCAGATGCCCCAATACTCTGAAATGCTCGCCCACCCGCGTTTAAAATCAGTGATGTCATTTGAGATGTCATCAGTGATGTCATGAGTGATGTCACTGATCATGTCATGAGTGATGTAATATGTGACGTCATCAGCAGTGCATTGCGGGCGCGCGAGTTATAGTTAGCTGAACTAACTATAACGGGGGAATTTCAATAGTTTTGTATGAGTGAAATCTCCAGCTAACTACAACATGTGTGAAACCTATGTTTTTTTTTCAGTGAATTTCTAAGGTTTTTTAAATGCTAATTCCGAACTATAACGTGGCTGAAACCTATGGTTTTTTCAGTGAATTTCTAAGGTTTTTTAAATGCTAATTCCTAACTATAACATGGCTGAAACCTATGGTTTTTTCAGTGAATATATTATATATATATATATATATATATTCGGCTCCAAACATCCTCCAGGACTACGCCTGTTACAGATTAGCAGCACTCACGGGGTGGTTTTTTCAAGGGTTTTATTAAAAAACCTTTAGCACATCAAAGACGCGTTTCGGCGTTTAGCCTTCGTCAATTTGCTTAAAAGTTGGCGCCATTGCTATTCGTATTATATATGCATCACATGGTTTACAAACATGAACATTGAAAGAGGACTTTAGATTACTCTTCCATCACACCTCCATTTTGTAGTGTGCAAATTCGTCAACGAGACGCGATAAATATCGCAAAACTTAGATATCTCAAGAACATGCAATATGACAACCCAAAACATTTTTGAAAGTGAGGTCTGCCTATCACAATCCCACATTTCCACATTATACAGCCCTGAATGGGCTTTGTCAGATCGGAGTTTATCTGCATGTCATGCTCCTCCCAATCACGCCCTGGATGGGCTCATTGTTCAATCGTTGTAAATTAGACACATAATAGTACATTTCACATATTCAATGCTGATTCAGGTCAGTTCGTTATTCATATCTCAATTCATCAGAATTATATATACTTATACACGTAATAGAGGAGCACAAACGAAAAAATAAGGAAAAAGAGAACATTAGTCACAGAATCATACTCTTCACACCCCTAGCCTAAATGCACTGCCAATTCTTCGTGAACATTTAAACCATTCGGCATCTTGCTTTGCAGATCAATGATATACCACGACTCCAGCCGCCTCAATTTCTGCAGCCGATTGCCCCCTCTTACGCTTACGGGGACGCTATCTAAGCACATGTATGTCAACAGGTCCCTGTTGCGTCCATGTGCTTTGTCAAAATGTCTCGCGACACGATAGGATGCGTCGGCATTATTGATGGCTCGCATATGTTCCAATATGCGAATCTTGACTGGATGGGTAGTACTCCCAATATACCTCATCCCACAGGGACATGTTAAACAGTATATTGCATATGGTGTCGTGCAGGTCAGAAATTTCTGTATTTTTCTAGGTATTGCTAAGCCTGGAATCTCATAAGATAAAGTGCGTTTACTGTATTTACACGCTTTACAGCGGCCGCACGGATAGAAGCCATTTAGTTGTTTCAACGGAGGTTGAATAGTATGGCTCTCATGGTGGCTATGTACCAAGTGATCTTTAAGTGCCCTGGCTTTCCTGAATGTGACCAACGGGTTAGATGGAAGATCTTGTCTTAGGGTGTTATCGGTCATTAAGATGTTCCAGTTTTTTCGCAGAATTCTTTTCAGATCTCCTGCATTCTCTGAGAATGTGGTGATCAGTCTAAACTTGCCACTTTCTGACTCTCTGCTCTTAATTTTAAGTAGCTCGCTCCTCTCTATGCTGTTCACTTTCCTCAAAGCTTGTGTTAACACTCCATCTTTATAACCTCTTGCTTTAAATCTAGTTAGACTTTCTTTTGCTGCTTTTTGAAATTCTTGGTCACCTGAGTTGTTTCTCTTAATTCTCAGTAGCTCCCCAAACGGAATGCTATTTACTAATTGCTTAGGGTGGCTACTGGTGGCATAAAGTGTCGAGTTGCCTGCAGTGGACTTGCCAAAGATTTTTGTGTGCATTTTAACATTCTCTATATACACAGTAAGGTCCAGATAGTTCACCTCTGAACTACTTATCTCTCCCGAAAATCTCAAGTTTATATCATTTTTGTTCAATACATCAACATATGCTGCAGCTAGTTCTACCGGGCCATCTAGAATGATAAAAAGATCGTCGATGTAACGATACCACCCTTTAATTTTCTCATTCCATTCATGATTGATCTCTGACCAGGCCACCTGCTCCTCCCACCAGCCTACGAAAAGATTAGCAAATCTGGGGGTGGAGCAGGTTCCCATGGCCACGCCCGACATCTGCTTAAACAATTCTTTGCGAAAAAGAAACATATTGTTGTTAAGACAAAATTCGATAAATTCAGACAACATCTTATTATGCTCGTAGTATCTAGCAGGTCGCTTATCCAGAAAACTCTGTACTGCCTTAAGCCCATCTTTGTGCGCAATGCACGTATATAAGCTGCTTATATCTATAACTATCATGCAATAACCTTCACACCAAACCATATTGTTAATGCAGTTCAAAAAATGCTTAGTGTCTTTTAGGTATGATTTCAGTGTAGCAACGTGTGGAAAAAGAAAAGAGTCAATATACAATGACAGATGTTCAGTCAAGCTCCCCTGGGAAGCCACAATAGGTCTCCCCGGAGGGTTCAGCTTATCTTTATGAACCTTGAGAAGGTAATAAAAGGTCGGTATAATTGGACTCAGGCATCTTAAAAACAAATACTCATCAGAATTCAACATGTTCTTATCATGCCATTTGGAAATCATTTAATCATATTCCATTATACTTCTGTTGTAGATTTTGTCACTGATTCTGATGGATGTTTTCGTATCATCAAGCTGACGTAAGGCTTCCGTCTCATACTGCGTCTTGGTTAATAAAACAATATTCCCCCCTTATCCGAGGGTTTGCATACCCAAGAAGAGTCTTCACACAGTGTTTTTAATGCCAACTGCTGTTTATTGGTGACATTTCTTTCCTTCTTTCTATACTTGATGTAATTTCTTAGACGTGTCAAATCCTTTACTACAACATCTGAGAAAGTGTCTATAGCATCTGTACCCAGAGATGGCATGAATGTTGAAGTAGGTTTGAAATTACTCGCCCCTCCTTTCTGTTGTACTTATATATCCATTGATCAAGAGGAGGGAGGAAGAGTTCTGATCCATTCAGTCTCCTTAATGTAACTTAGATAATCATAGGGGGAAGGATCACTTGTCCTGCATAACCTGGGTATGCAGGTAGGTATGTGGTGTCTCACAAATAAAAGACCCTCATGCATGTGTTGGTAATGTTTTCGTAGCGGTATCTGTTGTCTCCCCGCTCTTTCATACACGTGTGTGCATAATCCTGGGTCAGTTTTTATGCAACCTCCACCCGGAGGTATTTACCCTGGTTAAAAACAGTAGTGATCGTGAATTGTTGGGCAGTGCTCAGGAGGGGATTAAAATACCCGGACAGCCAGTGAAGATAACTTTAATAGGTCTGGATTCGGGTAGTCCTTTCGGGATAATACGGTGTGCGGCTGGAGAATTATTAAGAATTCAAGCGCACTGTCAAAATGGTGATACTAAAAAATGGTCAACATGTTTCAGCCCCGGTTGCCTATGTAGGTCAATGGGCTTTCTTCAGGACCAGTGACAAGTGTGAAGTGGTGAGACTTTACAACGATGTGATATTTGTACCATGTGTGAAATGGGTAATAATATAACCTGTTTCTTGAGCAGATGTGAGGTCACGTTGTACCTGTAAAATAAAAATTGGGTTGGGGAGGGGGGAGGGGGGAGACACATATGAAGTACACATACAAAATCTCTTTTTAGATTTTTTTGTTTTTAAACAACTAAAAAATGGCAATACTTTACACAAATTAGCACTTTCAGAAGGTGTCAACTCTCTCATCCTCATGCTCTAGGTGTTTGTGGCATGCTGGGGAGGAACGGTTAGTGACTCAACAGCTATCACCATATGCAGTGATGTCATGGTATTGGCGGGCTAGTGCAAATGCTGGTGTACGCTTTAACATGCCTGTGTCAAAATTACTATTTGTTTTAAAAGGCTGTGATGTCACGGCTAGATAACAGATGTAGTGGTGACTCGCGTTTGTGAGAACATGCATAAAAGTTCTTTATCGTGTGACCATTGGTCTTATCGACATTGGCGCGGTGATTTTGGAGCCGCATGCTGGTTATGTATATCGATGTGGCAAACTAGCTGTACTAGAGCTAATAATGTATAATGGCCACTTTGTAAAGTTACAAACGAAGCTTTGATGAGAGGCGCATGTTAGTGAATATTTTGTAACGCCCGTAAGAACGTACCTCAAGTGTATTCGAATAGCACTTCTTCGGGACAGGGGGCAAGGGAGAATATGCCTTGCTATGGAAGAAATGGCAAGTTATTCAGTTTAATTTGTACTTGCGGTTAGGATTTCCTTTCTCCGTAGGACTGCAGATCTCGGGGAATACCTTTTGGCTATGTTTCTCTCGTGCAGCATGTGCTGTCGCTGCCGCTCATGACCCGGATATGGCTCCGGAGTATTTCCCAGTCTATTTGGAGTTTGGTGCGGGGAGAGAGTGAAAAGTTACTTACGAGTCTGTTCTCATTAAGAAACAGCCGTGAGTCTAAAATAAATGTGAGTGCGCTAATAGGATGTGTTAATAATTTTAACGGAAAGTTAAAATAAGGAGAAAGTGCCTTAGGAGACACATAGGGAGTACAAACACTGATAAGCCTGTTCTCCTAGCCATAATTAGGAAATAAATTGAAAAATTAAAAATGTACCGCCTCTAATGTTATAGCAGTGCATTTGATGGTGGTACAATCACTGATCAGACTCATTAGTGTAACCACGTGCATTATTATTTCCTGTCTACTATGGCATGGGGATCAGGGACTGATTTTCATGTTTTGACGGGTATTTTCTGTATAAGGGTAGTGTGACTTTGTCTCACTTGTAGAGTTTAAGTATATACAGTAAGGCAGATGATGTTCCTTGCTCAAGCTTAGCCAAGGTATATTGTCATTGAGGCTTTTGAATCAGTTTGTAATCTGTGAATCCAGCGTTGTTCTTTTTCAAATAAGATGCTGGTCGCATTCCTGTCTCTCATTTCCAGCGTCTCTAAGATGACCCACTGAAGGTCTGCAGCAGAGTGCCCCACTTCTAAGTAGTGGGTGGACATCTTAGTGGTGCTTTTTCTGCAGTTCACGTTGCTGCGGTGTTCGCAGATTCTCTGCTTTGCTTTTCTACACGTCATGCCGATGTGCCGCAACTGGCACGGGCAAGTGATCATGTAGACTACGTGACTCGTATTGCAATTTGTGTGTTTTCTTATTGTCCATTTAAAACCCGGAAGTAATTGCAATTCTTTGGTTGGTTTTGTGAGATTACAGACTGAGCATGCACCACATGGGAAGTGTCCCGTCACTGGTTGATTGTTCCATAGGCCGATTCTCTCTTTCGTTTTTTTTTGGGGGGGGGGCGTTGTATGGACCAGTAGGTCTTTGAGGTTTCGACTTCTTCTATTGGCAAACCTTGGTTTAGGCCATGTCAGGGAATTAGATGTGAGAATTCTCCAGTTCTTATTGATGATTTTTTTGACATTATTGGTCACTGGACTATAGGTAGTGACATACGTGTTTATGTCCTCCTGTGTTGTATTATGTGATGTTTCCAAAAGGGTCTCCCTGGGTTGATTGCGGGCCCGTTTTTTATATTTATTGATCACTTGCCCGCCAATACCATGACATCACTGCATATGGTGATAGCTGTTGAGTCACTAACCGTTCCTCCCCAGCATGCCACAAACACCTAGAGCATGAGGATGAGAGAGTTGACACCTTCTGAAAGTGCTAATTTGTGTAAAGTATTGCCATTTTTTAGTTGTTTAAAAACCAAAAAATCTAAAAAGAGATTTTGTATGTGTACTTCATATGTGTCTCCCCCCCCTCCCCCCTCCCCAACCCAATTTTTATTTTACAGGTACAACGTGACCTCACATCTGCTCAAGAAACAGGTTATAATATTACCTATTTCACACATGGTACAAATACCACATTGTTGTAAATTCTCACCACTTCACACTTGTCACTGGTCCTGAAGAAAGCCCATTGACCTACATAGGCAACCGGGGCTGAAACATGTTGACCATTTTTTAGTATCACCATTTTGACAGTGCGCTTGAATTCCTAATAATTCTCTAGCCGCACACCGTATTATCCCGAAAGGACTACCCGAATCCAGACCTATTAAAGTTATCTTCACTGGCTGTCCGGGTATTTTAATCCCCTCCTGAGCACTGCCCAACAATTCACGATCACTACTGTTTTTAACCAGGGTAAATACCTCCGGGTGGAGGTTGCATAAAAACTGACCCCAGGATTATGCACACACGTGTATGAAAGAGCGGGTAGACAACATATACCGCTACGAAAACTTTACCAACACGTGCATGAGGGTCTTTTATTTGTGAGACACCACATACCTACCTGCATACCCAGGTTATGCAGGACAAGTGGTACTTCCATATCGAACAATATTTGGGTGTTTCCTATGTCCAATATTTCGTCCTCGTTTACTTCCATCCTCAGTTCCTCCATAGATCTAATCACCTCCAAGTCTTTACATGTCATGCCACTCACATCCGTGCTTCCTACATCCGTGGGTTTCTTGGGTGGTGGCTTCATTTTAAAGAACTTGTGCAATTTCAACTTCCGGGTAAACTTAAATAAGTCTATTCTTGTTTGTGCAAATTCAAAATTCTTTTGAGGGCAAAAAGAAAGTCCCAATCTAAGAATCGACTCTTCTTCAACAGTCAACTTTTTGGGTGTCAGATTAATTATAGTTAAATTTTCTTCCTCATTTAGGTCTTCTTCTTGTAGAAATTCTTGCTGCGGGTCACGGGTGGCGAGCCTACGATGTTTCTTGCTCCAGCCCCCTCGCCTTCCTCTTCCCGCTCTTCTTTCCGGAGGCTTCCCCCTTCCTCCCTCTAATTGTTGTTTGCGCATTATTTTGAATTCCTCGTGAAAAGGTGACGCATCTGTTTGTCCCTCTTCTCTCGACACCTCATCTCCTGTTACAGAGGATTCAGAGGTCTCTGGAACCGTTGTTGGGGGTCCCGGTGTTCTTTTTCTAAGTTCCTTACTCGGATTATCATATTTTTGGAGAAGGTCAATACCCTACCCATACTGTAATCCCTCTCATCCCTCTTAAATTTCTCTTCCTTACGTTGCTTTATTTTTTCTTCATATTTTTTTTAACGTTTTTTCATTTGCTCTCGTTTCTCTTCCAATTTCGCTTGGTCTTCCTCTTTAGATAACTCATGCTCCATCTCTTTAATTAGAACTAGAGCCTTCTCGCGGTCCCTCCAGGCGAAATGCACCAGGATTGCCAGACTACCCTTACATGACTGGGCTATATGCTCTGCCCATGCGTCTAATAATAGGGGGTCTGGATTTTCGTATGCCAGTATGGTATATATCCTGAGACCTCTCTGTACTCGATCCACCTCAATATAATTTTGGAGAGAGGTTGCCTCCCACCAATTTTTTTTTATTTATTTTTTTTAAAACCTTTATTGTACAGAAGGCGCTCACAGATACGGGCCTACAACCCACCGGGCCGGCCACCACAATAAAGAGACATACGAGGCAACACAGGAGTGACAACAGGATTTCTAAATAGCGCATATGAAGGCAAAGGTAACAAGACTTCGAGCCGCCATCGCGGACAGGATAAGAGTAGGTTAATTTTATAATGGAAGAAAGGGGTTCACAGGATAATGACAATCTGTAAAGTCCAGAGGGCCGCGGTGGGCCGTGAGCAAGCCGAAATTTCGAATACAGGAAAAAACCAAAAGAACAGTCACATTTTGGCACAGGCAGAACGTGAGTCCCACATCAATAACAATCACAATCGCTGCTCAACGCCCTCCCACCACTACCATGGCACATAATAGTAAAACAGCGAAAAATACGCTTACACAACTAAAAGCCCTCCGTTACAACAACCCAGGAAAGGAAAGGAAAAATGGGGGGGGAAACGGGAAAATAGGGGAGGAAAAGGACATCGGAAAAAGGAGGGAGAAAAAGTGAGGGCGCAGCGTCAGTGCACGCCCCCCACGGCTAACAAAGCACCCAATACCAATTCGGCACTAGGAACTAGTGGCAACAGGAGAAATGAATGCGTAGTAAACCGTGACAGCAGACTTAACAAAAGGGCCATGCCAGCACAAACACCCCGGGGGGCGACGCGCCGACACCGCGCCACGAAATAAGGGGATACATAAGAGCCATAGAACCAAAAAAGGAACAAGGGAAGATACAAAAAACAGACCCCTCCACCACCCCGCACAGCCCACCCTGCACCCCTGCAGAAGGCTATGGCCTACCCCCCAGCAGCGTGCCTGTCGCCCTAATTAGAACCCGAAATATAGAAGAATATGGAAAGAAAGAAACACTTAGATAAAAAGGGGGGGGGGAAGGGAAAAACAAGGAAAAACAGCGGGAGAGGAGCCACACAATCAAAACCCTGTCAGCTCCCACCCCCCCGCCCGAAAATACTCAGAGCCCACGGGAAGACAGTAAATACACGGATAAGCTCCAGGAACGTGAAGAAGTATCAAATATAATCATACAATTATAAACGGATCGCCCAACCATACCACAAAATAACAGTCCACAGAGGCAAGTTCAGCTCAACCCTGTCCTCGCTTTTCGCAAACTGTAGTAGTCCAACGAACCAGGAGCCAAATCACATGGAGCCGGAGGTGAAGAACAGGGAGTCGAAGCAAAAATACTCACAAATCAAAGCGATCGCGATCCGGATGATCCAGATAGAACAGTAACCACCTCAGGCAAAGCAGGCACAGTTCCGACGAGAACTCAGAGAAAGCCGGCCCAGCGGCACAGTCACAGGATCTTCGTTCGGCAATGTGAGGCAAAAGAGGAAAAGGAGACCCATCGAGGTCGGTCCAGACGGGATCCGGCTGGCGAACGTCCGGAGCAGAAGGAGGCACAGGATGAAGAAGGGCAGCGGACTTCCGTACATCCACACCACCAGCAGCCTCCAGGTCCACGACCCCAAGGAAAGTTCCAGCAGCACACAACAGAGATGAAGCCGCACAAACCGGGGGGGGCCCGGCCGGTCCAGCCAAGGGACCTCTCTCCAGGATAGCGACAGGTGCGGACATGGGTGCCCCCCAGGAGCGCAGGGCGGCGAGGATGTCGCCAAGTGTAGGCTCACCTTTGCAGTATTCAGAAAGCGTGCCGTGCGGCGGACCCGCATCGCCAGTCCCAGCAAGGCCGAGAGTCATGGGGCCGGCCGCCATCTTAGAAGCTCGGCGGGGCCGCTGCAAACACAGATCCCCGCCCGGATACCAGCGGGGCAAAACAGGATATCGGCAGCCACCAGCGGAGGTGCCACAAGGGCAGAAAGGGGAGTCACCAGAAGAAGGCGATGCGCCGGCACCCCACACGCCGCCGGCACCGTTCTCTGAGCCCGGGCGGAGGAACTCAAAATGGCCGGGCCGGAGAACAAAGGGGGGACGAGCCAGATGTACGGTGAACCCCGTCCATAGAAGGCAGCGCCCCAACACCAGGCCGCAGGATCGCCGGACCAGGCCCGGGGGGCCACAATCGGTCTATTAGCACATCGGCCTCTCCGACCGACTTCACACACCACCAAGGGCCGGCCACCGCGCCCCGCCCAGCCCGGGCGCCGCCAAGGAGTGCCAGGCCCGGCCGCTCCGGAGGCCCCGAAACAGACGGGCGTAACTCAGGATCCGTAACACCCAGGAGCCACCGGAGCAAACGGTAAGTGTCCGTGAGGTATCGTCGTTCCACTGCACATCGTAGAATACTTCCCGGGGCAGGATAAAGTACAGGATAGTTGTTGTAGACAGGAGAGTGAACGGAGCCGAGCTAAAACGCGGCCATCTCGGACGCGAGCTTGGCTCCTCCCCCCGCCTCCCACCATTTTCTAATCTCTCGCTCATAGAGACGTTCTAAGGGGACCAGCTTGAAGTTCAAATCTGTGGCGCTCCCGCCTGTTCGCCCATGCTCCGCTTTTTGTGCATCGCTTGATTTTTTCTTGTTCTTAAACATACCCTGTTCAGCCGCTCGCCGCTCTGTTTCTCAAAACATTGTTCAAATTCAAAGCTGCCTCCGCATGAACTCCGATCTGACAAAGCCCATTCAGGGCTGTATAATGTGGAAATGTGGGATTGTGATAGGCAGACCTCACTTTCAAAAATGTGTTGGGTTGTCATATTGCATGTTCTTGAGATAGCTAAGTTTTGCGATATTTATCGCGTCTGGTTGACGAATTTGCACACTACAAAATGGAGGTGTGTTGGAAGAGTAATCTAAAGTCCTCTTTCAATGTTCATGTTTGTAAACCATGTGATGTATATATAATACGAATAGCAATGGCGCCAACTGTTAAGCAAATTGACGAAGGCTAAACGCCGAAACGCGTCTTTGATGTGCTAAAGGTTTTTTAATAAAACCCTTGAAAAAACCACCCCCGTGAGTGCTGCTAATCTGTAACAGGCGGAGTCCTGGAGGATGTTTGGAGCCGAGTATATGTGACGGGCACACCCCTGTTAAGCAGGCACCCGCTTGCGAGTGCGGCAGGTTGGTGTTGTTGGAGCTGTGAGATATATATATATATATATATATATATATTACCTACTGGCGGTAGCCAGTAGGTAGTTATAGTTAGGACCTAGTTTCCATAGGAAATCTGCAACATTCTATTTGGAATAACTTTGTGTATATATATATATTTATATATTCATTGGATTCCTCTCGCCTCCTCTCCCTTTCGGCGGAAGTCACGGCACCACAGCAGGTCAGTTATAAATTATATTTTATTAATACACCATTGTGCAAAAAGTGCAAAAAAGGACGGCCTACGCGTTTCGGCTACGATTAGCCTTCAACTGGAATATATATTACCTACTGGCGGTCGCCAGTAGGTATATATAGTTCGGATTTTTTCTCTATGGGATTTTTGAAAATTCTATTTCTAATAACTTTGGCGTTTGTGGACGGAATTGGCTGAAATTTTCAGGAAAATGGAACATTTTGTTTCTGAGCAGCCACTGAAATTTTGGGGGGGGGTCGTCAAGGGGGGGCCGAGAAAAAAGGGGGGTCCCAAAACGCGTTTTTCCCATGTTAATTTCCATAGGGCGGTTGGCCTCACTTTTAGCCCGAACGGCTGAATGGATTTGCACGAAACTTGGCAAAATTGTAGGGACTGGTAGCCCGATGTGCCTTTGCTATGTCTCAATATATGTGCTCCATAGTAGATCCTCCCTGACCCCCTAGGTTTGATGTGGGGGCTTTAAAAGGGCCCCGCGGGGCAAAAAAAAAAAAATTTGTCTTTTTTGCGTGGGGAGCGCCCGGTACGCGCACCGGGAAGCGGTCCGGGGAGCGTACTATAAGGAAAAAAGAATGATAGACTATGATATTTTGAAATAATGTATGTTTATTGATTGTTCTTTTTGTTGTTTTTTTTAATTTTTATTTAAGTAGCAGTATTAATGATTATTAAATATAAATGTATTTTTGGAATTGTGCACAGTATACTATAAGTATGAATTTACATTATAATCAATTTGGTACTAGTTTATGAATTACATATAAAAATGATTAAAGACTTAAACAATTTTTTAATATTAAATATAATTTTATTTTTCGGATTGTTTTTCAAAATTTAATAGAACGTCTAACATTTGACTGTCCGATATGTCCTCTTGTTGAGTGAACATAACTTCCCACATTTGACCGTCATCATAATGAAGTAAACAATCCACAGATTCTACACATTGTAGAAGTTCATGGTCTCGTGATTCATCCATGAATTCCAAGTCAATGGGTTCAATTATTTCCTCATTTTTCATGTCTAGGACAATTTCAAAGGAAACGTTCTGTTCTCCTTGCATTTTTGTGCTGAAATTTGAATAAGAAATAAATATATCAGTAGAGATAGGGCACTGTTGGGTTTAAGTTCAGACAGGTACTTTTGAGGCATGAAGTAGTACTATTAAAAAGTGCCTGTGAAAAAGCCTATGTAAATTCATAATTATACCACAGAAACCTAAATCAATCCATAATTATAATAAACAAGCCTTTCTCAATGTCTAACTCTTACAGAGGGATAGTATATACCTATCTGAAAATGTTTTCAAATTTATAAAATAATATCTTACCTTTTAAAAACAAGTTTAAGTTGTGAGTGAAAATGATCTTGCAATGTAGTTCAGGAAGTAGTAGTCAAATGGCTGTGTTTCTCTCTCT
Organism: Lissotriton helveticus; assembly: GCF_964261635.1. Taxonomy (NCBI): domain Eukaryota; kingdom Metazoa; phylum Chordata; class Amphibia; order Caudata; family Salamandridae; genus Lissotriton; species Lissotriton helveticus. The sequence continues at coordinate 1,551,000,083 of NC_136059.1, forward strand.
TTTTTATATATATTCAGGTACATAACCAATCAAATGTCAGGTAAAAAAAGTAGAAAATGAAAGTAACATTTTAATTGGTTGTCAATTCCAACACTTCATATGTGTTTTGTGAAGTAATTTACCTCAGGGTATTTAGAGAGGTCTACAGGCTAAATGGCTAAATGGAATTCCAACCAAATTTGTGAAAATGGTAGGGATTGGTATGTAGTATGAGTTAATCTATATTTGGTGACATTGTCTCCAGGGTTTCTTCTGTAAATTACTTTCCCACCTTTTTTAATGGAGCGCTTCCCGGTGAGCGCCCCGGTACGCGAACCAGCAGCGTTACGGGAGTCCACCATTTTGTGTTTCGGTCGAATTAAGATACAAGATGGAGGGCAAATAATGTTCAGAATGGGTATAAGGGGGCACGGTAGACGTATCTTGACCCCCTAGGTTTTCTGAGGGTGACTAAGTAGGCCCATATGTGCGAAAAAAAACATTTTTTTAAAAAATTTCGCACGGTTAGCGTCCGGTGCGCGTACCGGGTAGCGCTCCGGGGAGCGTACTTTTTTGAAAATTAGTGAAAAAAGTTAGAGTAAAATAATAATTGTGAGTGATCAGATGTAGGGTAGCTCTGAAAAGAGCTTTTGGGTCCTGTGGCTGATGTAGGTACCTACAAGTAGGTACCAATGCACAGTCTTAAATTGAGGATGAAAATTCTGTTCCTCTCATCTGAGAAGTGAACTCCATCTCCTCTGTAGATATCTTGCATGTAGTAACGCAAGTTATTGTTGTAGATGGAGCCCATTCCATGGTCTCTCATGTAAGCTGAAACAGACTTATTTACATGCTTCCTCGATTTCTCAATTTGTGGACAAAATTGGTTTGACCACCTCCATTTCTGTCTTTGGCATATATTTGAATATACCAAGGCAGTTTGAGGAAAAAGTGCCATCAATTGCTCAAAGGTGTCCTTTAAAAGCATTTCCAGACCTACCCCAGTCAAAGTGCCCAAGTCATTTCCTCCACAGTGCACAATTAACAGGTCAGGTTTTGGCAAATGCAAAAAGGTTTTCACCAATGGTATCAATTGGTGACATTTTAATCCTCTGTGGGCAATCCACTTGATTTCCACATTTTGTAAATTGAGGTTAGGTAAATTTCTGTTATCAGCAAACCTTTGAGCCCAGTGGATATAACTATGACCAACAATCCAGACAGAAAACATGGTGAGAGGAGGTTCTGCTGCAGTCAGATGAAGTGTGGCAATGAAATGGGAGTTGAAAAAATAAGAGTTTAAAATGAAAAAAACTGTGGAGTTTCTGTGTTAATGAAGCAGTAGCAGTGATTGGTGGATTTTGATTGCTGAAAACAGAAAGTTAGGGTGCATGGATGAGTTCTTTGAAAGATGTAATTTGAAGGGTAAAAAAAAAATCATTTTATGAAAGATTGCACTGGCTATGCAGGTGTACTGAGAGTTCAGAGTTCAATTGAAACATTGTTGTGTGAACTTGCAAACATGAGAGGTCTTTCAGGAGGTGGTTGCTATGCAAAAAAGGCAGAAAGGCCAGAGGGGGGAAGGGTGTTGATTTGAAAAAAGTGAGGGAAGAGTTTTGATTGGGTGACATGAGAGATATGTGTGATGAATTACAGCTTTTCTGTGCTTTTTATAGCTGCAGACTCTGGAGTGCATACCTTTTGCTCTGCTAAAGACAATTTGGTGTGTTTCTGAGACTGTTTTGAAACTCATAAAGTATTTGCTAAGGTGAGAAAAGATTCATTTAATTTAGATAGAGAATAGTATGGTTTAGGGAGAAAATTATGAAGAAAGTTGTGTATTTAAAATGTTGCTTTGTGTCAAGTGTTTTACAAATAGATTTTGTTTCTTTGTGTTACATAGCCATGTTAAAAGTGACGCAAAAAAAGTGCAAGGGTCTTACAAAAATGCTTTCATGTGTCTTAGGGTATTTTAACTCACTTCCCCATGAATGTATGAATATAATTGCTTTACAAGATGTGTTTAAAAACGTTTTTGAAATCAATTAGGTTTCTTGATATGTACTGCTAGAGTTTCATAGGTTGCTTGGGGCATATTTTCAAGGCTTTTGAGTTCCTTTGATGTAATTTTTCCCATTTTAATTTAAGACCTTTCCCCGTGGTGCAAGGTCCTTGTAAATATGCCCCCATCTGTGCTTGGCAAATTTAGATTTTAATTCTTTGACTAACATAGCCATGTTAAAAGTGACCCAAAAATGTTGCAAGGGCCTTTAAAAAAACGCTTTCATGTGTCTTAGGCCATTTTAAGTCATTTCCCCTTGAATGTAGGTATATAATTGATTTAGATGATGTGTTTAAAAACGATTTTTGAAATCAATTAGGTTTCTTGATATGTAGTGCTAGAGTTTCATAGGTTGCTTGGGGTATATTTAAAAGGCATTTGAGTCCCTTTGATGTTATTTTTCCCATTTTAATTAAAGACATTTCCCCGTGGTGGAAGGTCCTTGTAAATACACCCCCATGTGTGCTTGGCAAATTTAGATTTTGATTATTTGACTTATACAGCCATGTTCCATACAGTTCTCACCTTCTGCGTAGTCTTTCATATGCTAGACTCCATCTGCACTATGAGATACCTAAGCAAAGGAAACACAGGTGATGTGATTGTGAAATGAGGAAAAGAATCTCCACATTTTTCAATTACATCACCTGTGTTTCCTAAGTTTACGAATGACATTGTGCAGATGAGGTTTAGGCCTGTCCACGGACACAGAAGAGGTCTGGCCTTTGTTCAAGAGTGAAGTGGACATTACTTACTTCATTGGTAGGCCTTCACATGTATTATCTCCTATGTACTCTTCAACAAGCGTAAATTTCATCTGCAACCCTGAGTAGGCCTCACCTTAAACAAACCTCTGGATAGGCCACACCTTATCGTCATCCTGAATCAATCATTTAAAATGTTAGGGACAGATTTATGATAGATGTATGCCTCTTTTGTGTCACTGTGCGTCACTTTTGTGACGCAGCGGCGGTGCAAAGGATTTGCTATGTGGCGACATATTTACAACTTGATGCATCTAGGCAGATGTGTCATGCTGTAAAGTTCCGTGCCACATGAAACCGATGCAGCAGTGATGCAAAAGATGCACCATGTTGTAAGACAGGCCTCACTTCATCTCCAACAAGATAAGAAGCTGAATCTTCTGTAAATGTCAAAATTGTTGTATACACTGCTGAACTTCTGTGTACTCTTTGATATGCTAGACTCCATCTGCACTATGAGATACCTAAGCAAAGGAAACACAGGTGATGTGATTATGAAATGAGGAAAAGAAACTCCACATTTTTCAATTACATCACCTGTGTTTCCTAAGTTTACGAATGACATTGTGCAGATGAGGTTTAGGCATGTCCACGGACACAGAAGAGGTCTGGCCTTTGTTCAAGAGTGAAGTGGACATGACTTACTTCATTGGTAGGCCTTCACGTGTATTATCTCCTCTGTACTCTTCAACAAGCGTACATTTCATCTGCAACCCTGAGTAGGCCTCACCTTAAACAAACCTCTGGATAGGCCACACCTTATCGTCATCCTGAATCAATCATTTAAAATGTTAGGGACAGATTTATGATAGGTGTATGCCTCTTTTGCGTCACTGTGCGTCACTTTTGTGACGCAGCGGCGGTGCAAAAGATTTGCTATGTGGTGACATATTTACAACTTGATGCATCTAGGCAGATGTGTCATGCTGTAAAGTCCCGTGCCACATGAAACCGATGCAGCAGTGATGCAAAAGATGCACCATGTTGTAAGACAGGCCTCACTTCATCTCCAACAAGATAAGAAGCTGAATCTTCTGTAAATGTCAAAATTGTTGTATACACTGCTGAACTTCTGTGTACTCTTTCATATGCTAGACTCCATGTGCACTATGAGATACCTAACCAAAGGAAACACAGGTAATGTAATTGTGAAATGAGGAAAAGAAACTCCACATTTTTCAATTACATCACCTGTGTTTTCTAACTTTACGAATGACATTGTGCAGATGAGCTTTAGGCCTGTCCACGGACACAGAAGAGGTCTGGCCTTTGTTCAAGCGTGAAGTGGACATGACTTACTTCATTGGTATTATCTCCTCTGTACTCTTCAACAAGCGTAAATTTCATCTGCAACCCTGAGTAGGCCTCACCTCAAACAAACCTCTGGATAGGCCACACCTTATCGTCATCCTGAATCAATCATTTAAAATGTTAGGGACAGATTTATGATAGGTGTGTGCCTCTTTTCCGCTGCTGTGTGTCACTTTTGTGATGCAACGGCGGTGCAAAAGATTTGCTATGTTGTGACATATTTACAACTTGATGCATCTAGGCAGATGTGTCATGCTGTAAAGTCCTGCGCCACATGAAACCTGCGTCAGATTTCATATAGGTGTTTTGTTGCAGGGTATGCATTTATTTGCATGAAAGCCCTGTAAAACTAACACAGTGAAATTTAGAAGATTTCACTGAGTCAGCGTTATAGCATTGCTGAATCAAATCCTTACGCCTGTTTGAAACAGGCATAAGGAGTGATGCACCATGCAATGTGAGGCTTCCTCCTGTGCATTGCAGTAGACATGTCGCGCTTACGACGTGATTCCTGCAATGTGCTGCTTTTGCAGCACAGATGCGTGACGCATCTGTGCTGTTTTTGCTCAATGGTGCTCCACATTGTAAATGCGGCACACCATGGGTGGCAGAGCAGCGGTGCACATTAACTGGTGCATCCGTGGGGATGCGCCAGTTAACATAAATCTGCCCCTTTACATTTAAGTATGAGCAGGGGACACAGAGTCGGTGAGGCTTATCCAAGGTTAAGAAGAGATGAGTCCTGTTCACTGAAAACTTGGACATAGGCCTCACCTCCTCAGCATCGCTGGACATGGCTAAATAATAGCTGCAAAATGTTACTCTTGTTAAACAATTTCACTATTATAATCTCTGAGATTTGTCTCTTACTCTGCAACATCTCATTGTTGTTCTCTTTCTTTAAAGATAACAACAACATCAAGCATGACGGATAATGAGCAATCTGTTGATCTCGATATTATCATTGAAATTGTGATTGAAACATCAGTGGAAGTAGATCCCTTGGATGATTTAAATCCTGAGGATGATGAAGAACATGATGAGGATGCCGATTTGTCAGAATTGTATGACATAGGGTGGGAAGCTGACCTGCTCGAGCCTATGGAACTATAAACATTTATTTTTAAAATGTACTTGAAATGAAAAGTAAAAATGTAAACTGTTTCATTTAAAATTAAACACAACTTCAAAAACAGGTTATGTGTAGTGTCTTTAATGAAATAGTAAAATATGCTCATAAAATTAGATCAGATTCACATATAAAATAGAACAGGTAAAATGTAGAAGCATTCCATTTCTTTGCTACTATTTGTGATTTCTAAATTTGCCAATGCACTATGTAAAATAACAAGTAGTGTGTTAAGTTTTTGATGACTGTTATTGATTTACTGTTTGCTAATAGTGGTTAATAACATTTTTTATTATATTTTACCACAGATTCAACTGCAGATAATTTCAAAATTAAAGAATGCCTTCGAAGGACAGAAGGCGAAAGGCTACCAAACATCAAAGACAGCAGTTCCAAAAAATATTGCAGCAGACCTCTACAATAAAAAATTGTCAAGTCACCAAGAAAGGTCCGGGTAAGATAAAGAAATCATTCATAAGAAATATTTGTAGAAAAAAAAGTAGTACTACACAAAATGTTTTAGTCCAGAAAAAGAGAAGCAATTTAAACGGAAAGGGAAGGCCAATCAAAAATGTTACTGCTAGAGCAGGAGATAACTCTGTGCATGGCAGTAGAAGGAAAAATCAGTTTAGGGACATTCGTAGACGAATGTTCCGCAACAGGATAATTGGCAATTTGTTAAAAAATATTAAGAAAGGTCAGCAGAAAGTGGTTTTTTATAAGAGAAAAAAAAATTTGAGAAAGTTATTGATCAGGCATTTGAAATTAAGCGAAAGTTATTTATTTTGATAATCAATAGAATTAGGAAGCTAAACAAGGCAATTTATGATTTCAAAAGAAATAGTAGATGGAAGAGAACAGTTAATCGTAGTAATTTTTGTGACGTTTTTTCAGGAGAATGGATGCATAGTTCAAGTTGTGAGGCATTTTTTAATGAGGAGAGTTATTTCCAGGATAATGATTTGGTGCATGCAGTTGACATCAGTGGTCGAGCTTATGAGGTGAAAGATGGTTGTCCAGTTGAAAAAGAAAAACTTGTGACAACAGAGGCAGAAGAGGTGTTAGGTAATGAGGTTTTAGGAAGACGTCCTAAGGGACCTGTGTACACCTGGAAGTGTAGTAGTATTTGCAGTGTGCGACAGGATTCCATCAATTTGCTTTGTGATTTTGTACGGACATTTAATAAGAAAAGTTTGAAGCAGAAAATGAAGTTGTTGCAAGAATTAGATCCTTGCAGAGTGAGAGAAGTGACAGGTTTGCATGGTCATTCACTGGCTTGTCTTTCCAGGAGAGTATGCCAGAGTGTTTTTCATCATTTCAGGATGCTAGCAGTGCATCATAATAAAGTGAGGAAATTAGTTAGAATGTTGTATTATGCTAAGAGTCCAGCAGTTATGCTTAAACAATTATGCACTGCTCTTTTGCATGGTTCTGAAATAGATGTGAAGAATATTTGTGAAGAAATTGAGTTTTGTTACTTTGGAAGTAAAGAGGAGAATGTTGAAATTGACCCAGAAGAAGAGGGTAATGTGGAAGATAGTGTACAGGTTTCCAGTACAGATAATTTTCAGAAGGAAATTGCCACGTTTCAGGTGAAATCAAGTGAGAGGCCTAATTTCACTTGTGTGTGTTGTCGACGCACTTATTATAAGAATCAGACTAAGTTAGTGGATTTATATGCAAAAAGTGAAAGGGAAAATAATAGTGAATGGAAGGATTTTGCAATATACTTGATGGTAGAAAATTGTTTTGATTTGGGATTGGATCAACGTGTGTGTACTTATTGTTGTAACAAATTAAATCAAAACCAGATGCCTGCTAGAGCGGTTCATAATAATCTGGAATTGGTTGAGATTCCTTCTGAATTGAAGGATTTAAATACTTATGAATCTATTTTGATTCAAAGTATCCATCCCTTTCAGGCTATTGTAAGAATGGAGCCAAAGACAGGGAAATTGCCTCCATCAGATTTACAGAGAGGATTAAAGGGAAGAGTTGTTTATTTGCCTCTAGATTTGAAAAAAAACATTAATACAATTGGAGTAGAAAAAGTGGAAGAGGAACCTCTGGTTATCTTAGTTAATGGGGTTCCGACAAAGATAAAGAAAATATGGCAAGATTTAGTGGATGTTAGGAAAGTCATAAAGGCAACATTGTATTTGAAAAAAAACAATAAGTACTATAAGAATGTATATGTTGCAGAAGAGGAAGTAAGTGAAGAAGAGGATAGCGATTTGTGTGCTGGTCAAATTGAGAAAGTAGAACCCTCTAAAAGTGAAGAAATATATGAACATTATAGTGTTCATCCTTTGCATTCCGAGGAAGTCATGGGGAATGCTATTGAGTTGTTTCAAATGAAACAAGCCAAAGGGAGTCCCATTAGTGTTTGGGAGGAAAGTTTGGAAGCTCGGTGTTTCCCACAGCTATTTCCAACAGGTCAAGGAGGAAGATATGATGAGCGACCTCATCAAATTCCTGCTTCTGAATACCGGACTTTACGATTGTATGCAGAAGATGCTAGGTTTCGACAATGCATTCCCTATTTGTTTCATCTCCTGTTTGAAAGCGATCTGTCTGGACTGTCATATGCAGTGAACCACATCTTGAAAAGTGGTATACAGATGCAAAACATCTCTGCAAGTGACTTTATGGATAAAGTCAATGTGCAAGACATTATTTTGGATTGTCACCTGATTAATCTCATGGCGTGTCAGCGTGGTACTAATGAGTACTGGTACCGTCGTCATGGTGATTTAAAATGTATGCTGAGGAACTTAGGAACTCCCACATGGTTCCTCACTCTGAGCTGTGCCGAGTATGGCTGGGAAGACTTACTTGAATTTCTACGAGAGGCAAATGGAAACATTGAAAATATCGAATTCAAGACACCCGGAGAACTGTGCTCTTTGGATCCAGTGAATGTATGCAGGTACTTCAATCATAGATTTGAAGCTATGATGTCTTTCATCATGAATAAGAAGAATCCACCTCTTGGAGAGGTGTTGGATTTCTTCTGGAGAAAGGAGTACCAAGCAAAGGGTGCTCCTCATATACATATGCTGCTGTGGATCAAGGATGCACCTAAATTTGGAACAGATCCAGAAGACTTAGTGATGAGTTTCATACAACAGTATTCTACGTGTGCTGTTCCAAACGCAAAGGAGAAGAAAAGCCTAAGAGAACAAGTTCTACGTTTCCAAAGCCATCGTTGTGGAAAGTACTGTCGTCGTAAATTCAGAAACAAGGACAAGTTCTACACCAAATGTCGTTTCGGCTTTCCACGACCGGTGATTTCTAAAGGAAGAGTAAACAGTTTGATGTCTTCGCTGCGACATAATGTGATGAAGAAATCACCTAAAAACACATACAATTTGAAAAGGAACGAAGAGTCCAAGTACATCAACGACTACAACCCAGTGATTTTGTCCATGTGGAATGCTAACATGGATATACAGTTTGTGGCTGATAACTGTATGGCTGTGGCTCGGTATGTGACATCTTACATCACCAAAAAAGAAAAGACAGAATTGAAGGATATGTGGGAGGACATTTCCCATGAAAAGAGCCTCAGCAAGAAGTTGTACAGTTTCAGTCTGAAGATGTTGTCACATCGAGAAATCGGAGCTTACGAATGTTCTGACCGGTTGTCTTCAGCAAGTCTCTATGCCAAATCCAGGAGTATCGTTTGGGCGAGTCTTGGTCTTGCTGCAACGCGTAATCGAGTTCTGAAACCTGTGCGGGAAATTGAGTATTTGGCAGAAAAGGAGCCGAACAGTACCGATATTTTGAAGACCAACATGTTGGATACATATTATCCAAATCGAAGCAGTCACCTCGAGAATGTTTGTCTGTATGAGGTTCTACAAAATTACATATTCAAGAGGAACATCAAAGAAGATATTGATAAAGGAGTGTATGCTGTAATTGGAAGTGAGGGATGTCTGGTCAAGCAAAGAAAATGCCACTTGGTAAACCATCGAAAATTGAGTGGCGAATCTCCTGAAAAAAAGGAGTTTTTCTATTTAGCACTTTTGCAACTTTTTAAGCCTTGGCGTGCAGAAGAGGAACTGCTTGGAGATTTCCTCTGTTACGAAGACTCTTTCACTGCCGCCAAGGAGACCATAGAATGTCCTGTTTTTCCCAAATATCTAGAAATGTTGAATGCGGAAATCGAGCAGGAAGCAATGATTGCAGCCGAGATTGCCAGAGACAGTTCTCAGGACAGTCAGAGTTCTGTTTCATTGAGTCAGGATCCACTAGGAGGACCTGTTATCGAAAATGAAGCTGCCACTGCCATGAATGAAGTGGAAAGAGCCATGGCACATGCTCAGGAGGATGCGGTTAACTTAGAAGACTTGGAAAGACAACTCAACGTTGAGCAAAGGAAAATATATGACGAGGTTACCAACCAAATTGATCATGGATTAAGTCATGAGAAGAAAGAGTGCTCATGTACGTCGTTGAAACCTGTCCGACTGTACGTGAGTGGAGAAGCGGGAACTGGAAAAAGTTTCCTCATTAAAGCAATTTCATGTTATTTGCAGAAAAGGACTGAGTCATCGCTGTCTTGTGTTGTCACCGCTCCAACTGGACTGGCAGCACATAACATTAAAGGTATTACTTTGCATCGTCTACTGATGCTGCCAGTGGAGCATGATAACAAATTACAATACCACAAGTTATCTGGAGATGCTTGTTGTGAAGTTTCAAGAGTCTTGAGGAAAATGAAACTTCTTATCATTGACGAAGTAAGCATGGTTTCCAATGTCATGCTTGCCTTTGTGCATTTGAAAATGCAAGAAGTTCTTAAAACAGAGTATGATGTGTTATTTGGTGGCAAACACATCATTGTTTTCGGAGATCTTCTGCAGCTGACACCAGTGAAAGGACAACCTGTGTTCAAAATGCTCACGCATGAAGATACCAGGAAGTGCCTAGGGAGCATTGGCAACGTCAATATATGGTTAAACTTCAATTATGCTGAACTGCATGAAAATATGCGTCAGGCGAAGGATGAAGATTACAAGAATATTCTACAAGATGTTAGAATTGGAAAAGTGACCGAGCATGGGAAAGAAGCTTTACATGCACGATTACTGTCAAATTTATATTCAGAACAAGACGTTGTGCCTGAGAATATTTTTCAGAAAATTACTGAGAAGAAATCTGGAATATGTTTGATGCCAACTCTTGCAGAATGTGCCATCTTCAACAACAAAATGTTGTATTTAGAAAACCAAGAGATTGTGAAACTGGAAGCTATTGACAGAGTAGAGCATATGGGATCAACAATTATTTTGTCTGAGAATTTGAAAACAAAATTGGATTCATTAGAGAAGACTATATCTAAAACTGCAGGTTTTGAAAAGACTATGAATGTGTGCTTAAATTGCCGTATAATTTTAAGAAGGAATTTACATGTTGAAAGAGGTCTGGTAAATGGATCAATGGGTAATGTTGTTGATTTTGTGAAATACAGAAATAGAGATGGAATTGAATTTTTAAAAATTAAATTTGATGGCATTGAGGAAGTACAGCTAATTGGTCGTTGTTCTGCTAGATTTTTGCTTGTAAAAGACTTGTATGTTCGCCGTAAGCAGTTTCCTGTTTGCTTGGCATATGCGGTGACAATCCATAAATCGCAAGGTTTAAGTGTAGACAGTGCATTGGTGAATATTGGCAGTTCTGTGTTCAAGGAGGGTATGGCATATGTGGCATTGTCACGAGTTAGAACTTTATCGGGATTGTACTTGATTGAGTGTGATGTCACAAACATTTGTGCGTATCTAGATTGTGTTAAGGAATACAATAGGTTAAGAAGAGAGTATGCGCCACATTTGCCTCAATATCCTTTGTTTGAGAAACGTGTGGTAGGCCGGAAACGAAGAAATGTGACCAATACTAGGGAGGTTGTAGCAAAAAGACGAAAAGTCGATGAACCTGAAATTATAAGCAGAAAGAAAAAGGATTCTGTTGAAGATGTTGTTGGTTTTCAATTTGAAAACAGTTCTGGTGTCAACTGCTATGCTAATGTAGTGGTTAATGTTTTGTTTTCTCTAGAAAATGTAAAAGAAGAGATTGTGGTCAATTCGGATCAGAGATTTTTCAGTTTGTTGAATTCTGTGTTAGAGAAATTTAGCACTGATAGAACAAAAATAGAAAGTGTGTCTGAAATTCGAAATCTGTTAGACAGATGTTCAGGTCAAACACAATTCTCTCAAAATATTCAGCAAGATTGTCAGGAGTTTTTAATGTATATGCTTGATGTATTGCATGCTGAAGGTGTAGATGTAGATCACCTGTTTGGGCTTTCTTATCAATGGCAGCATGACTGCGAGAACTGTAGGGTATCAAGTACTACTAGTGTAGACTCAGAAAGATTTATATATTTAACTTTGCCAGACAGTAAATCAGTGTCCTTTAATAAGCTAGTAAAAGCAGCTGATCACAACATGGAGTGTAGCCAATGTAAATCTGAAATGATGTCAACATTATTTATACAAACATATGGCCAGTATGTCATTTTAATGTTCCAACGATGTAGGCCTGATGGAACAAAATTGACAACTTTAATTAAAAATTTGTGGCTTCGCAGTTGTCAATATCAGGAAGGACTTTTGTAACTGCAGCAATTATATATCATGACGGTCCTTCAATAACATCAGGACATTACACAGCTTATTTAAAGTCTAGAAATGGCTGGTCATTCTGCAATGATTCTGTTTTAACTTTTTTTTTAAAATGCCTTTTGACCTTAAAAATTCTTACCTGGTGTTTTTAAAACCAAAACTTTAGGGAAGGAATCTCAGGATTTGCTCTGAGGAATTTCAAGAGGTTCTAATGGCTTCTACACAATTTGGCCTTGAGGATAAGTGTAGTACAGAGTCAAAAGTTATTTTTGAGTTTTAAATAGTTCCTGGAAAAAAAGAAGGTTTTCTTACAGAAAGTGGTGGGCACGGATTAGTTAAAGGACAACAGAGTATTTCCCAAAGCAAACGGTGTTCTTACCATAACACTTGACGTCATGGAAAAATATCTGCACTTTGAATGAGTTCAGAAAAACTGTTTCTTTTTATAAGCTAATTCAAGCAGCCAATCAAAACATGGAGTAGAGGTAATGTAAGTCTGCAATGCTGTCTAGATTATTTGACCAAACTTTTGGTTATAATGTCATTTTAAAATTCCAACTATATAAACCTGATGAAAGTAAGTCTTCAACTTTAATTACAAATGTTGTGGCTACATAGTCGTTTATTTTAGGAAGAACATTTTTAACTGCAGCTATTATATGACATGATGGTCCTTTGACAAGATCCGCTTATTACACAGCTTATTGAAAATGTAAAAAAAGCTGCTGTTTCGTAAATGATTCCTATTTGACTACGATACAATGTTGCCTTTTTACTTAAAAATATTCTTACTTTCTGTTTTCAGAAAAGAGAATTTAGGGTAGGTAACTGGCCTATAATGATTCTAGGGGTTGATATAATTTTATCTACTGTTTTAAATTGCTTTGTGATTAAAAGTGATGTAGAGAATTAAATGATTGTAGTAGTCATAGAGGTAGTGTAAGTCTGCTTCATAGTAAGCAGTATCAGTGTCATAGGAAATGTGGAACATGAGTGAGCAAGAAGGGTGAGATATTACTAGTACAGGATTGTGAAAGTGATCTTGAACATTTTCTTTATGAAAGTTGCGGAAATAGAAAATGACGGGATTTGCTTAGAAGAATTCCAAGAGTTATAAATGGCTCTTACACGATTTGGCCTTGTGGAAAAGTGCGGTAGAGAGCGAGAAGTCATTTATTGTATGTAACATATTTGTCAAAACGATGGAGCTTTTCTTTCAGAAAGTGGCGGGCTGAAAATAATAGCAGCACAACAGAGTGTAAGCTGTTCATAGGATATCCTTCGACGTCATGGAAAGTAAGTTACTTTTCAGGAGTTCTGATTTCTGATTGGTTATGTTATATGTTTTTTTTAAACACAATCATTTTGATTGTGGTTTTTTTCCCCCCGCTGTTATATGATGAATACCTTCAAGTCACTATTTTTAGTGAAATTTGATAAATTCTGAGAACAGCAAAAATAAACCATTTAACATGTATAATTAATTCTGTACTTTTTGTATTTATGATATACATTTAGAACTGTGTAGTAGGCATGGAGAAGCTGAGGCTTCTATAAGTGTCAAAGTTGTTGCATACAGTGCTCACATTCTACGTAGTCTTTCATATGATAGACTACATCTGCACAATGAGATACGTAAGCAAAGGAAACACAGGTGATGTGATTGTGGAATGAGCAAAACAAATTGCACGTTTTTCAATTAAATTACCTGTGTTTCCTAACATTACACATCACATTGTGTAGATGAGGTTTAGGCCTGTTCCAGGAGACAGAGGAGGTCTCACATTTGTTCAAGAGTGCAGTGGACATGACTCACTTCGTTGGTAGGCCTGCACATGTATTATCTCCTCTATACTCTTCAACAAGCCTAAATTTCATCTGCAACCCTGAGTATGACTTACCTGAAACAAATCTCTGGATAGGCCACACCTTATCAGCATCTAGAAACAATCATTTAAAATGTTAAGTGCAGATTTATGATGGCCATACGCCTCTTTTGCGCCGCTGTTCCGTCACTTTTGTGACGCAGCAGCAGTGTAAAAGATGCACCATGTTGCAAGATAGGCCTCAGTTCATCTCCAGCAAGATACCGTCAGTTTAAAATGTATATATTTAGGACTGTGTAGGGGGCATGCAGAAGCTGAGGCTTCAGTAAGTGTCAAAGTTGTTGCATGCAGTGCTGCACTTCTGGGTACTCTTTCATATGCTGGACTACATCTGCACAATGAGATACCTAAGTAACCCTGGGCGGGCGGCTACGTTCCGTGCAGGGAGTGTGCGTAGTGCCGGCTTCTACGCATTTTGCGTAGCAGGCGTAGAATCAGGCACTATGCACGCTCCGCAGACGGAGCGTAGCTGGCCGCCACCCGCCTCCCTCCCGCCCTCCCTAAAAACTTTAAATTAATAGTGTAAAAGAATTAAAAGGCACTTACCTTGCCCGCCGCTGCCCGCCGCGTCCCCGGGGCTCGCTATCTTCATGGCTGCCGTCTTGTGTATCTAATGCACATGCGCGAGCGGCCGCGCATGCGCATTTCTCACGAGAAATGCGCATGCGCGGTCGCCCGCGCATGCGCATTAGTACACAAGACGGCAGCCATGAAGATAGCGAGCCCCGGGGACGCGGCGGGCAGCAGCGGGCAGCGGCGGGCAAGGTAAGTGCCTTTTAATTCTTTTCCACTTTTAATTTAAAGTATTTAGGGAGGGCGGGAGGGAGGCCTGCGGTGCGTAGTGGGGCTACGCGGAGTGCGGAGGTGGGCGTAGTTTCTCGCCCACTTCACGTAGCTCCACGAAGCCCCACTACGCCCACTACGCCCAGGGTTATACCTAAGCAAAGGAAACACAATTGATGTGATTGTGAAATGAGCAAAAGAAATTCCATGTTTTTCAATTACATCACCTGTGTTTCCTAACATTACACATCACATTGTGCAGATCAAGTTTAGGCCTGTCCAAGGAAACAGAGGAGGTCTGGCCTTTGTTCAAGAGTGAAGTGGACATGAATCACTTCATTGGTAGGCATGGACATGTATTAACTCCTCTGTACTCTTCAACAAGCCTAAATTTCATCTGCAACCCTGAGTAGGCCTCACCTCAAACAAACCTCTGGATAGGACACACCTTATTGGCATCCTGAAACAATCATTTAAAATGTTAGGGACAGTTTTATGATGGCTGTGCACCTCTTTTGCGCTGCCGTTGCATCACTTTTGTGAGACAGCAGCAGTGCAAAAGATGCACCATGTTGCAAGATAGGCCTCACTTCATCTGCATCAAGATACTGTTAGTTTAAAATGTATATTTTTAGGACTGTGTAGGGGCATGGAGAAGCAGAGGCTTCTGTAAGTGTCAAAGTTGTTGAAAAACTGTTTGTCCTTCAATCTTTTCCCTTGTCTTTTCTAATTTTTAAATACATGTTTTAATATTTTTCAAATATTTGTTCTCTCTTTCACAGATTGAAAGTATAAAAATAACAAGTGACTAAGTTAACGAGAATTATAAGGTAAATGTTTTGTACTCTTTTCGTTACATTTCTATCAAATTTAACTTCTATTAGTTCCACTGCTTCATTTCTTTAATCCTCACTTTCCTGCCTTTGCTACTTCCCTCATTCCTTTCTCTATTACTTAGTTACTCTACTCCTTCCACTCTTTTTCTTAGTCCCTCTCTTCTCATAGTTCCTCACTCCTGTTCACTCACTCCGTCTCTATTACTCTCACTATCTCTGACTCATCACTCTTTCACTACTTGTTCATTATGCTTTCTCCCTGTAGTTCAAACACACTAAGGGGCATATTATCAACACAGGTGATAAAATTATCGCTGCTTTTATCGGCAGAAAACTGCTGCAAAAGTGGCTTTAGCAGCAGTTTTCTGCCGCAAAAGCGGCTTTAGCGGCAGATTTCTGCCGATAAAAGCAGCAAAACTTTTATCGCCTATGTTGATAATATGCCCCTATGTTATTTACATTTCTTTGCTGTTTCAATCATTCCTTTTCTGTTACTTCTTCTTTTCTGCATTCTGTTTTTTCTCTCTGTTATTCCTCATGTTTTAACCTTAGTCACTATCATACATTTTGTTTTATTCCTATTTACTTTTGCTCACTGTTTTCTTAACACTTTCCCTCAGGATTGTTCTTTTACTCCGGTTCTATCCCTACCTCTCATTCCACATCCTTTACTATTTTTCTTCTTATTTTGCTCTCCTCTTGTTTTTTTTTTTATTTTTATTGCGCTAACGGGGCGCTCTCCGGTGCGCGCACCGGGAAGCGCACCAATGAGAAAAATTAAGTCAAGAGTGCTTAAAATTTTAGTAATTTTTTTAAAATGGGAGGTAGTTCTGAAAAGAACTTTTTTTTAATGTTTTTGTTGTTTTATATTTTTTTTAATTTTTCTGAACATTTTTTGTTTTTTTTGTATTTTTTGAACAATTTTATGTTTTTTTTGTTTTTTTGGGGGGGAAACAACGAAAAACAGCCATTATAAAGGGCTCAACAAAAAATAAGAAACAAAAAACTGGGAATTAACAGTGGCTCAAGAGGAGAAAAAATAAAAATAAAAAACTACTGCTTTCTTCTCTTGCTGCAGTTGTGGTTGTCGATGGAAGCATTAATAAGGTGAATGCTTAGTTCCCCGTAGCAGAGGGTCTTTCCGCAAAAAATGCAGACCATTTTTATTACACCAAATTTATCTTGTATATTTGGTACTGTTTCGCGCCCTTCTGGTGCTGCAAATGAAGATTCACCTGATGAGGTGCTGGCCTCTTTTTTTCTGAGCCAGATCCCGTACCTCAGCTTGTGCCAGATTGTTAGGGTGCCACCTCTGCATGTGGCGGATCATTGTGTAGTTCCCAAATGAATATTTTTTATTTGGGTTGCCCCTGGACAGGACATCTTTGCAAATTAAGCATGTTGCCTTCGGGGCATTCACTTTTTTTTGCCCAGCAGGAATGGAAAAATACTGCCATATGTAATGAACTTTGACATGGCTTTGTCTTGGTTCTTCAGGCAAGTATGTTATGGTTTGTTGGTCCTCATCATCTTCTTCCTCCTCTTCTTCAACTCCTGGAAGGATCTGTGGTGGTGGACCTTCCTTTCTGGGTGGTGGTGGTGGGGGTGCACTAGCTGCAGCTACTACTGAAGCCATGTCTCACAGATAGGTCTTGCTTTCTCAAAGAAAAAAGTAAGAATGAGAAAAGATGAGGGGGCTTTCATCATTTGTAGAAAAAAAAGTTGAGAACCAATGAAAAGTGTTATTTTCAGGTCACATGTCCCGACGCGCTTACGCTACGCGCTCCGGCGCGCTTACGTTTCGCGCTCCGGGTCGCGCCACGGAGCGCTGCCGGGTACGTTTACGGACCACGTCGAAGAAACGCATGACGCTGTTACGCGATGCGTCACGTTTACGCGGCGCATCACGCGACTACGCTAAACGTCATCATGTTGTTTTCGTTTGCGGGAGCAGCGCTCACGGAACGCTCCCCGGTACGTTCACCGGTACGTGCCCCGGGAGCGCCACGGGGCGCGTACCGGGGCACATAATTAAAAAAAAAAATATTTATACATTTTAAAATTTCTAATAAAAATTATTACTTTCATACATATAGATATTTGCTACTAAAAAACCTATGAAATTCACTGAAAAAACCATAGGTTATAGACCATATATAGTTAGGAATTAGCATTTACAAAACCATTGAAATTCACTGAAAAAACCATAGGTTATAGACCATATATAGTTAGGAATTAGCATTTACAAAACCTTATTTTACTCACACAAAACCATTGAAATTCCATATATAGTTAGTTGCACTAACTATATATCGCGCACCCGCAATCCACTGCTGATCATGTCACATATTACATCATTCATGACATGGTCAGTGACATCACTGATGACATCACTGATGACATCTCAAATGACATCACTGATGACATCACTGATGACATCTCAAATGACATCACTGATGACTTCACTGATGACATCTCATTTGACATTACTGATCACATCACTGATGACATCATTCATGTGATAATACGATGAACCTCTTCAGACTCTAATATAACCTTAGATACACTCAGACACTCACAGACTGTCACTCATCCATGGAGTTACTCACACACCTAGTCAGTCATGCAAAGAATCAATCACACCTCCATTTCCTCAACTATAAAGTTATACACACCTTACTTATTCAAACATATACTAACACATATTTACTCTCTTATACAATCTCTGATACAAGTTCACAATGATCCATACAGCCACTCACACATTCACTGGCTCTTATGCACAGTTATTTATATATATCAACTCTCACATGTACTGTGTTTTACATATGTACTTACTTTGACATGTAGCACTGAGATATCCATTCACTCACCAATACACTCATGCATACACAGTCAACCGCCCATACAGCTGTTTCCACATGCACTTTTGAACCCATATATCTAGTGAATCAACTGCTCACACATCTTTACACAGAGTCATACACCCCCCAGCCACCCACACACACACTCAGTCTCCCATACAAATACTTTGGCAACCAATCAATAACCCATATAGTTACTCATATAGCTACTCATCAACACATGCAGCAGTTTACAGAACAACAGACATAATGATGCACAAATTAAGACAGTTTAGTCACTAACCCATGCACTCAGTGAGACACATTTAATCACTCACTCATACAGTCAGTCATGCACCTACTAAATCCTTCATCCAGACACTTATACATCCACTCATTCTTCAATATGTAAGACATATTTTAACTTTACAGAAACATACAGTCACTGGATGTTGTCATCAGTGATGTCATCAGTGATGTCATTTGAGATGTCATCAGTGATGTCATCAGTGATGTCACTGACCATGTCATGAATGATGTAATATGTGACATGATCAGCAGTGGATTGCGGGTGCGCGATATATAGTTAGTGCAACTAACTATATATGGAATTTCAATGGTTTTGTGTGAGTAAAATAAGGTTTTGTAAATGCTAATTCCTAACTATATATGGTCTATAACCTATGTTTTTTTCAGTGAATATATATATATATATATATATATATATATATATATATATATATATATATATATATATATATATATATATATATATATATATATATATATATATATATATATATATATATATAGAAGGCGTTGGGCAGTGGGGGTTTATTGTTACAGCCCAATCCTGGCAGCCTGTTCAAACATCCCACTACTAGGGATGCTGGTACTTGCAGTCCACCATCTTTCCCCCAATGAGGAGGATGCATTCAACATTCAAAAGGGGCTGCTGCAAGGAGTCAGGAGGGGAGCACAGGCATCTGAAGAGGGACGAATCCCGAAAAGCGTCATGCCTTACGAATTTCTGAATACAATTACCTTCCACTGCCCGCTGAGTTCCTCGTTGTCTTCCTGGTGGAGGCGACTGTTTTTTGATATTTTTTGCGAGGCCACAGCGCAATGGAGGTATCCCGCCCCAATGAGCCAAGCACATTTGTGGCACACTGGAGGAGTATTGCGGTAGCGATGGTGTGCTTGGAGCGCTGCAAGCCACGGGAGGACACATACCAGGCCCTGATGGGACCGCGACTTCGCGGTAAAGCCCGGAGTATTGCCACGGGCTTACTGTATTTGCCCGTAACGGAGGCTGCAGAAGGCATTGGGCAGTGGGGGTTTATTGTTACAGCCCCAAGCAGAATTTTTCCGAATCCTGGCAGCCTGTTCAAACATCCCACTACTAGGGATGCTGGTACTTGCAGTCCACCATCTTTCCCCCAATGAGGAGGATGCATTCAACATTCAAAAGGGACTGCTGCAAGGAGTCAGGAGGGGAGCATAGGCATGTAGAGTAGTGTGGCTCACTGGTTAGAGGCGGCAGGCCCGAGAGCAGAAGTCAGCCCGGGACCAGGGTTCAATTCCCGTCGCGGCAGGGTCGTGGACCTTGGTCAGCGGACTCAATAATTCTCGCTTCGGTGCTTACTCTAATCAGGGGTTCCGCTCGGCAACTCTGGGCATTAGCTTGCCTAATCTCCACAACGGCCCCACCAATTCCGGGGATGCCTGGCTCCACCTTGGGGACTCCCAGCAAGGGACCATCCCACAGGGAAAGCCAGGACGGGTTCCCCGAGTTATACAGCGCCAGGAAACCTATGGACGGGTAGCAGTGCGCTTTACAAGCTCAAAAACATTTACATTTACATTTATAGGCATCTGAAGAGGGACGAATCCCGAAACGCGTCATGCCTTACGAATTTCTGTATACAATTACTTTCCACTGCCCGCTGAGTTCCTCATTGTCTTCCTGGTGGAGGCGACTGTTTTTTTATATATATATATATATATATATATATATATATATACATGGCATCAAATTATTTTTTCCTGGGTTGGTCTAGTTCCATAATACTAGGAAGACGTAGAATGCGTTCTCATATGCGGAACTCACAAGTTTTCCTTCGTATCCAAAGTTTTGTAGAGTGAGGTGCCTCAGACAGTGCATCCACATAAAAACAAGTATTAAAAATGCAATAGGTCTCAGTTTTTATTAAGTTAAAGCCTTTTGATTTGCTATACAATACCATTAGCAAAGCAAATGGCTTTAACTTAATCAAAGACGAGACCTATTGCATTTTCACTTCTATATATTAAAGGACACATTTTCGGTAATTTTCAAGTCCTTGTGTGTTGGCTGGAGCACAGCTTCATGGACTCCAGCTAAGTGCTCATATATGAAATTTCATAAAGGGACCTGCAGAGCTGCTAAAAGCTGTCCGCTTACTGAAAACCCTCAACTATGTGCCTTCTCTCACACTTCTTCATTCATCACATTAAGAGCTGTGTCCTATAGCACAGTAACTGCACCTTTGTGATTATCACAAACAACATAGAAACACTTCACACATAGGATCAAAACAAAGACAACACATTTCTGACCACACACCCTACATGGTGTAGCGTGCTACCCATGTAAGGAAGTACTTTAGAGTACTAAGTGTACAAATAGGTGTCGATTTTCCCATACATCACAATAGGAGTTAATGGCTGCAGGTTAAAAGCTTATGTGAAATTTAAAAGGACAATGAGAAAGACTCTGCATTGCATAGGACACCATTCCAGATATAAAGCTGATAATTTTCAGGTTGCTCCGAAAAAGACTGGTTTACTCCACTCTGTTATTCCCCCCTCTCCCCCCCATCTGTGTTGCTAACGTGTCATTCATTGTCAGGCAAGATGTTCGACACGTATCACAGCCACAACCCCAAACAAACTTGAAGGAAATCAATAGAGAAATAATGAGCAATAAAAAACAGCCACTAGCAGAGCACCCACTACTCAGACAAAAGAATTTGCAATCTGGAGCTAGTCAAAGATCAACAATCTGAAGCGACATTCGGTGCCCGGAGAGGGAACAGCCAGTTAAAGAAATGTGTGACATGGCAACGTCAGCATGTGGTGAGGATACTATTAATCATAATTTGTCAGCATTCAGAAAAGCAGGGGGAGAGATACTTCTTACAAAGGAAGGCAAGACCCATTACAATATATTCAAGATGAACAAAAAATGACCAAACAACAGAACCAATGGAGTATGTGAACAATAAACTTCTCATTCTAGCAAATTCGCTAGACCCAGCAGACACAGAAGTTAATCCTTGCTACCATTCAAAAGAACACAGGCTGCAGCAGCCCCAGTGCCAAAGGATAACAGAAATCAGTTTCATTTGATAACAGTACAATGTGATGCATGTTGATTTTCAGACCTGATAGATATTTTCGAAAAACCTCTGGAACTACAGACTGGTGCTAGGGAATCACCCTATCTGTGCCAACACACATTCACTTCAAGCCTCGCTATAGGGAGCAGCAGTTTGTAAGAGGGGTTTCGGTGCACATACAAAAAATGTGCACTTAAAGGACAATCAGCTAACACTCTGCACAGCTGGAGCCCAATACTTTGCCCATAAAAGGAAACTAAAGCACATGTTCATCTTTTGGGGCATCTTGACGCTGAATAACAAGTGTTTATTGTTTACCAACTAAATAGCACTACCTTGTTAACTTCTGAAAGATGAAAGGCTGAGTGGAGACAAAGAAATTCAAACCTGTGACCATGCCACTAAAACACATATTCCTGGAGTGAATGCTTTATTCCCCAGAACCACCAGAGCAGAGTACGTGAGGACTATCTGTTTTTCCTGTGTTAGTAGACTTATAATCTATTATCCTGTCTATCTGCCAGGTATGTAATTCGTTTATGGCTTAAGCTTCAGAAATCTTGCTGTGGGTGCCTACGAATGATCTAAAAACCTGGGTTCTATGACTGCAGACCTGGGCTCAGAGTGTTTGAGTCGTCACACAGTACCCCTTCCCACTGTCCAATTACCGTACGGCTACCACACTATTACACACATGGGCCGACCAGGGGTTGCTCTTGCTTAGCCTAACCTACTCATAGTTGCCGGTACTTACCCTCTGATTGAGGAAAGTTGGGATGTTGGCTGTCCACCTCCAGACCCATCACTAGATCCTGGAAGTGTTGACTGGCTCACGTGTGCTTGTAGTGGAGTTTCACAGAGTACACAGGAAGCAACACCGCATAGTACTTCTTCTATGTTTATGGGGAAGTCACGCTACCACACTGGGGGACATGTTGGTTTGCGATACATGTAACCATATACATGTTGATCAAAGTAAACTATCCGCTACGTAATGGGGGACAAACTATGTTTGTCAAAAGATTTAACATGTTGGTTTTAAAATCACACGTTGGAGGGCTGTGAATTTAGCGGCCATTTTAGAATGTTCTTAACTGCTGGTTTGTGTCTGAACGATCGTTATGTTCTATGCTGGTTCAGTTTATTAAACTAACCCGTACGTTGAAAATACATGTATGTAGTTTAAATTGCTCTTGCTATATGTTTTAGTATAGTTAAAACGTCTTTATTTTACAAGCTTGAACGTTTCTAAAAAGTGCAAAGCTAATGATATTCCAACCTCTGATATAACTTCAAATATTTTGTATAGCACATTGCATGGTATGCTGTAAAGCAGATGTTCGAAACCATGCCACTTAAAATGGTCGAATCATTTGTATTGAGCAACAGGAACGTCTATTGAAATTCATCTACTTGCGTGCGTTTCAGATGTCCCCGGAGGACAAGTCCTTTTACAAGCATCGATCTCTTATCTTTATGGGGCCATGTGTTTAAACATATGGACCCATAAAGATAAGAAATCGCTTACGACAGCTGTAATGCAGGTAAGCCAGTCCAAGTGGGACGGCACAAAAAGCCAAAGGGAGGCAACACACACAGCTATTTTCCAATGGCTGGCCACCGTTTAGCATAAACGCTGACGCCAGCCAATGGAAATGAGGGGCGGGGCTTAAAGCCCTTTTGTAAAAGTACTCTTCTGCAATAAATCTCGCCGAGCGAGCTGCGCATGTGCGCGGCATCACTAGGCAAGACCTAAAAAGGTGAGGGCATCTGCTCCGCAGTTATTTATGGCATTAAGGAAACCCATTGCCCTGGTAACGTTATCCACAGTGCCAGTGGGGCCATTGCTTCTAAGGCATGTTGGGCCGATGCACGACTAGAGGACATCTTGAAAGCTGCATTTTAATCTAGTGTAAACCTTTATAACGTTTTATAGTTTACATGTTGATTACGCAGCAGTAACAGTTGCTATTATGCTTTGAACATGCATAATATGAGTAGGGGTGGCGGAACTTGCTGAGTTTCACTCCGTGGAATTACATTAAAACTGTGAGATTCCAATGAATTCAGCAAGTGGGTGGAATTTGGCAGGTAGCACTTCTCACGCTGATTTTTCATGCTGGGAGCTTGGCACCATCGCAGCACACCAGAAGGTGCTGGTTCTTTCTGCCACTGAGTCAGATTTCGTACTCAAGAGGCAGCTTTATCAACACGAATGGTCACAGCCTGCCGCGACTGCCCGTTGGAAGGCATTTTTCCACTTGAAAATCGTGCTTAATGTTCGCGAGCTGCACGTCAGAAAAATGCCACCATGCGGCGGTTGGTGGAGTTTTGCCGGCACTCCACTTTCCAAGCAGAACGGGGAGTGGGCAAAACTCTGCGAACACCAACGGCAGGGCAGGATTATTCACCCACCCATAAATATGAGCTTCCTGTCTTGTAATAAAATTGCATAATCTCCTAGCGAGTTGTGAAGGAGAGCCCTGATTTTTTAAAGATAATAGAAGAAAGTAATACCCCACCTGTGTAGTTTACCCACATAGAGACAGGTAATTTATGCCTATGTTTTGTAATGTTATCCTTAGTTTCCGGGGGCAGTCAGCAAGGCAACAGTGGAAATCAAGTGGGCCAGAGTAGTGGACCAGCTGGACTCTGAACTCGTGTTACAGGAGAAGAGATGTAAGTTTTTGATTTTTTTGCTTTACCTTCACCCTTTACATTTTTTCATGGACGCATCAAGAAAACAGGAAGACATGCGGGGATTGGTTCATTTAAGTGCTGTGTGAAATTAACAATACGAAAAGAAACTGCATAATTCTCTCCTCCCTTGTCTTTCTAAAATTAGGATTGTCCTTCACAACAGGCTAGGTGTATCTGCAGTTTGCAGATAGTCATATTTTCTGTAATAAAACTTCTAGTGGTAATATAGTGTTAATACACCATATGCGTTTTTGATGGTTGAAGCTTCTTTCTGCTCTCGAATGGGGGTTATTTCACTGTTACCAGTACAGTAACACCCTGTATTCCATTAGAGGATGGAATCTTGTTTTAAGCATTTAAGTGTGTTTATATATATATTACCTACTGGCGGTCGCCAGTAGGTATATATAGTTAGGATTTTTTCTCTATGGGATTTTTGAAAATTCTATGTCTAATAACTTTGGCGTTTGTGGACGGAATTGGCTGAAATTTTCAGGAAAATGGAACATTTTGTTTCTGAGCAGCCCCAGAAAATTTGGGGGGGTTTCGTCAAGGGGGGGCCGAGAAAAAAGGGGGGTCCCAAAACGTGTTTTTAACATTGAGTTTCCCATAGGGCGGTTGGCCTCACTTTTAGCCCGAACGGCTGAATGGATTTGCACGAAACTTGGCAAAATTGTAGGGACTGGTAGCCCGATGTGCCTTTTGTAGGTCTCAATATATGTGCTACAGTGGATTTTGAGAAATTAACGTTTAAAAAAAGATATATATCTGTAACAGCGGACCGGGCAGCGCTCCAGTACGCGTACTTTTCGCGCAACGGAGCTTTGTGAAGCGAAGCTGATTGGTTCTCCGGCGTCTGTAAACATTCCAAACAGTCCGTAGCGGCCGCCATCTTGTCTCTCGGTAGGATCGAGAGACAAGAGGAGGCCAAAGCGAAGGGGCAAATGACCATAAGGGGGCATAGTAGATCCTCGCTGACCCCCTAGGTTTGATGTGGAGGTTTTAAAAGGGCCCCGCGGGGCAAAAAAAAAAAATAATAATAATAATCGAACGGCTGAATGGATTTGCACGAAACTTGGTAAAATATTAGGGACTGGTAGCCCGATGTGCCTTTGCTAGGTCTCAATATATGTGCTCCAGTGGATTTTGAGAAATTAACGTTCAAAAAAAGATATATATCTGTAACAGCGCTCCGCTTCGCGTAACGGAGGTTTGCGAAGCTGATTGGTCATTCTGTCACTGGGCTATAGTTGGGCTACATCTGGCTGATATTTGGGCTACATTTGTTTTTTTTGTCTCT
This sequence comes from Lissotriton helveticus, assembly GCF_964261635.1. NCBI lineage: Eukaryota > Metazoa > Chordata > Amphibia > Caudata > Salamandridae > Lissotriton > Lissotriton helveticus. The sequence continues at coordinate 1,551,025,685 of NC_136059.1, forward strand.
GGCGGCCATCTTTGGGCTACATTGGGCTACATTGGGCTTCATTGGGCTTCATTGGGCTACATTGGGCTACATTTGGGCTCCAACATATATATAGGCCAATGTAGCCCAATATATATTTTTCAAAGTTAATTTTCGTAAAAACCACTGGAGCATATATCTTGAGACATAGCAAAGGCACATCGGGCTACCAGTCCCTACAATTTTGCCAAGTTTCGTGGAAATCCATTCAGCCGTTCGAGCTAAAAGTGAGTCCAACCGCCCTATGGAAATGAAGGAAATGAATGGGTAATTTGTAATTAGCAAATAGCTCATCGCAAACTAGGAATGGTAAAGAATCGCTATTTATTCCTTAAAGTTCGCTATTTAGGAAATGCAAAAAACTTTGATGATACATATGGCGGTTCATCTCTAACAAGATAAGAAGCATAGGGATAGATTTATGATGACTGGCGCATCACCAGGGATGTGTTAGTCATTCTGTGCCGCTGTTCCGTCACCTATGGTGTGCTGCATTTACAATGCGGCGCATCATGGGGCAAAAACAGCACAGATGCGTGATGTATCTGTGCCGTAAAGGTGGCGCATTGCTGGAGTTGTATCGCAAGTGTGATGAAGCTCCAGCAAGGGTCGGGGGTGCCCCTGTCGCAGGGTTTCTGTTCTCACACAGAACTGTGGACAGAGGATTGGAACCTCGGCGAATTAGGGTGCCCCAAAACTCACCTTAGTAATCAAAAACCCCTTAGCAAGCTAGGTACAGTGTCACATTGGATATAACAAACTCTTAATGTTTAGACAATCCAGAATATGAACTTATAGTACCTCAGGATACGTGGAACTCATGAACAGTCGGTCGTTATATATTTCTTAGAAACCAGAACATGGAGTTAAGAAGAACACATGTGTATTTGAAATGTTTATTTACTAATGCCGTCTTCTCAGGCGTAGTATCTTAGATAATACAAGTACACATATTATCAGTAGCAAAATTACCAGCATAGTTACTAGTACATAAAAAGCGAATGGTGACAGTATGTTAACATGCTGTAAATGAATAAGAGTTAGCAACACTTATAAGCAGCCACGGGCCGTGGAGGGAGTTACGGTGGGGCAGGGAGGCGGGGAGGGGGAGGGGCAGGGTGGAGAGGGCTCCACCCTGCCCCTCCCCCTCCCCGCCTCCCTGCCCCACCGTAACTCCCTCCACGGCCCGCGGCTGCTTATATCTCACCCTCCCTAATACACATATTATATTATTTGCTAAGAAGGTCTGTTTGTGTTGGTTTAGGGCGTGCCCACACTTTAGTGTCTTAGATTTGAAGGAATCACATCAGCATACACCAGCTCTCTCTTCATGTGAACCGCATCAACTGTTGTGTATGTGTGTTCGGCAAAGCAATATAAAAACCCGCCTCATGCCCAGAATTGGCAGAAGCTGCACTTATGTTATGAGTATGAAGTCGTGGAGATCAGACCTCATAACAATTCTGTATCGTGTTGTTCTTGAAACTTCAGCACTCGCTGTACAGATATAGTTTAACAAGCAAAGCAGATAGTAGAGCAATAACATATTATTCTCATGTAAACCACGATGAACTACTAGGTTGAAAGCTAAAGCAACAACTAAGTGTCGTGTGCAGAAGTTGCAAAAAAGGAAAAATGGCGTTTAAACCGGTAATGAGCCCATGCTAACTTAACACGGTGTAAAGATATCCAGGACCTAGATGACACCTCCCCATGATCCGGAAACAAACTGAATAAGATAATAGAAGTGCCATCTCATGAGAGCAGATTGCAACTTTATATGTGGACGGTCCGCAAGGTAAAACATTAAAAACTAGGAAAATTTAATGCTAAAGAAAAATAAAACAGCCAAGTACTTTATCGAGTCTTAAGCCAATAGGCAAGCTAAATAATAAAAACTTGACAAATAACTCAATGAATTGTCAATGAAATGCTAGTACTCAGCATATCAAACATGAACTGTGTATGCAAAATAAGCTGCAACAGCCTCCAATAGGAAGTCACCGTCTTCATCCGAAAAGAGTTCAGCCATCCAATTTAAAAGCGGAAAAGAACATACGTGCTCTCCCAGCACCGGATCCTCTATCACCATCAGAGGACAGCTCGGTGGGTTTTCAAGAAAGCTCTGTTCCAAGAAAGACTGTGTTGCCGCCAGTAAATTCCAGGGACCAATTAGTCCATGCATCAATGCCACAGCCATAATCCTTTCGCCAGGACAAACCAACTCGTGAGTAATGATAGGAGTCATCAGCTGATTAAAGTCGACGTCAGGAGAAACCGGTCCGCAGAGACACAAATCAATGGCCCAATCGAAATCACAGGTCAGGCAGTGAAATACAGGCTGGACACAGGTGAAGTAGGAGAATCGAAAAGATAATCCATATGCCGTGCTTAATATCGCCAACGGCATTGTGCCATAATATTCTAGCATGCGATTGCGGAACAGTGTCAGCAGCTGCAGGGCGGGAGCTTGCACAGGAGGGACATCCATATTTAAAAATGTAAAAAAGCACAAGAGCGTCCGCTGGTAATGCAAGTAAAAATGGGAATCCACGAAGCACAGTGGAGAAAATAGAATGAAAGAAAGCAGGGATGACTCCAAAGATTTTCTCAAATGAAGTCACGAGACCACTGGTAACAACTTTAAAAAAGTGCGCCAGGGCCTTTGTGGAGGACGCGTTAAAGATAGTCCGAACCATCTTGCTGAAATGGAAAGGCGAATCAGTATTGAAAAGGGTCTGCACCTCTGTACGGGTGTTCGCTATGTGAAGCACGAAAGTTTCACGGGCCGAACTCAAGGCCACCTCTCTCTGAGACAAAAGAGCTCTTATTCTTGCCATGCCGTTGAAATCTGCTCCCAAGGTTGGTATTTGTGGCCAGATTGAAAACTCCCTATGTTCATGTGTGGGAGGAAATAGAACATTTCTGCAGCAAATAACCCGTTCACTTACTGTTACGATAAAAGGAATACTTTTAATTAACCCAGAACAATCTTCATTATTGAGCATCAAATAACTACCATTTTCCAACAACTTGAACGTGGGAATGATAGCAGGAACTGGCGTGCCTTGCAACACGCAAGCCATATTTGGTCGGTGTTTGTTGCATGAACCGTGTAACTGTATGTGCCTACACATTAGTGAATGATCTGGCGTCTCAGTGCATTCCTCTCCATTCAGATAAACTTCTTGATCATCTTTGAAACATCTGTATGTGTATGGAAGCGACCAGACCTCATGAAGAAAAGCACTACCTAAAGGTTCATAACGACCTATTGGTATATATTTCATACAATTTGAAAACTTATATAAAGCAAAAGGCAGCGTTATTAAACCGTGGATAAGGCACGTTGCCAAAAAACCCGCAATCCTCTGCTGATGATGTCACTGAGCATGTCATGAATGATGTAATATGTGACATCATCAGCAGTGGATTACGGGTAATAGTATCTCTAGTTTACTCCCCTATAGCTGTCTTTCTTATAACATAAGTGTCTGTTTCCTTCCCTTATACTTACTGTTCTTTTTTTTAAAAAAAAATGTTGGTTCACTTCCGGTTCGCGTACCGGCGAGCGAACTGGGAAGCGAACTACGAGAAATAGAGGTTGGCACAGTTCCAAATATTGTACCAATTTTTTAATAACGGGGAGGTAGTTCTGAAAATAACTTTTTTTTTTATTGTTTTTGTTGTTTTATATTTTTTTTATTTTTTTTCTGAACATTTTTTTACTTTTTTTGAATTTTTCTGAACAGTTTTATATTTTTTTGGGTTTTTCTTGGAGGGGGCAATGAAAACGATTAATTGTAAAGGGCTCAACAGGAGCAACAAAACAAAAAAAAAGTATTTATTATTTGGGGCGTTTCGTACAAACTTGCATATGATAGTCAATAGCTCTGTTGATCAGAGTGATGCTTCTTTCTCCGTAGCAAATGAATCCACTGCAATATACGCAGACTTGTTTTACTTCATGAAATCTCGTTTGTATATTTGGCACCATCTCCCTGCCCTCTGGTCCCGTTACTTCCGGTACAACAGATCTTCTGGCCATAATAGGGAGATTATCTAGGTTGTTACGAAACTGTGCAGCACTGTAGTTGTTAGGATGCCACCTAGTCATATGGCGATGCATTGTGTAGTTTCCGAAACTGTATTTTTTGTCGGTCCCTCTGGACAGTCTATCTTGACATATAAGGCAAGTTACGTATCTTGCATTTACTTTTTTCTGACCTTTGGGAATTTTAAAAAATTGCCAAATGAAGTTTTCTTTCCGGTGAGACGTCCTGGGCTCCTCAGGCAAAAAGTGCCTCTCTTCGTGCTCGTCGTCCTGTTCCTCTTCTTCCTCTTCTTGCTGAATTATAACTTGAGCAGGTGGTCCACTCTTCCTTGGATGTGGTGGAGGTGGTGGGGAAGCACCAGCTGAAGCTACTAAAGAAGCCATTGCTCACTGGTAACAAAGGGTCTTTCTCTCACAATGATGAAAGTCAGAGTGAGGAAAGAAGGAGGGATTTTCATCATTTGGGAAAAACAATAGTTCTCAACCAATGAAAAGTGTTCATTTTAGATTATATGACCTAGTCTTACATCATTAGGAAACCAAAAGTGAAATGAACCAATGAAAAGTGTTATTACCAAGTCACATGACCTGCTGTGTTTACGTTAAGCGCTTTGCAGGGCCTCCCGGTTTGCTTCCAGAAACCTGTGCTTTGCGACTCGGTAAGCGTACCAGTTCGCTAACGTAGCACGTCATATGACGTATCACGCGACAACGCGAAACGTCATGCGGACGGGAGGCGTCACGATGTTGTTTTCTAACGCGGCAGTTGCGGTAAAGAAACGTTTACCGGCTCGCGGTCTATTTCGCGGCATCAAGGTCAGCTAACGGGAAGCTTCCCGATTCGCGAAGCGGGAACGAAGAAAAAAAAATATTAAAAAAAAAAATTATTAATAAACATATAAAATATATTTTTGGATTTAAAGAAGAATACATTTTACAGCTACAGATATTAGCTGTTAAAAAAACAATGAAATTCACTGAAAAAACCATAGGTTATAGACCATATATAGTTAGGAATTAGCATTTACAAAACCTTGAAAATTCACTGAAAAAACCATAGGTTATAGACCATATATAGTTAGGAATTAGCATTTAGAAAACCTTATTTTACTCACACAAAACCATTGAAATTCCATATATAGTTAGTTGCACTAACTATATATCGCGCACCCGCAATCCACTGTTGATGATGTCACATATTACATCATTCATGACATGGTCAGTGACATCACTGATGACATCACTGATGACATCTCAAATGACATCACTGATGACATCACTGATGACATCTCAAATGACATCACTGATGACATCATGACACACCAATACCAGTTACTACATACGCACTCACTGATTCCTACGTCTACACACACATTCACTCATTCACCCATACAATCACTCATACATACAGTCACTCATTATTACAACACTATCATATGCACTCATACACCTATGCAGACAGTCACACACTGCCACTCATCCATGGAGTTACTCACACACCAAGTCAGTCCTGTAAAGAATCAATCACACTTCCATTTCTTCATCTATACAGTTAAACACAGAACACCATACTTCAGTGACATCACTGATGACATCACTAATGACATCTGAAATGACATCACTGATGACATCTCAAATGACATCACTGATGACATCATGACACACCAATACCAGTTACTACATACGCACTCACTGATTCGTACGTCTACACACACATTCACTCATTCACCCATACAATTACTCATACATACAGTCAGTTATTATTAGAACACTATCATATGCACTCATACACCTAGTCAGTCCTGTGAAGAATCAATCACACTTCGATTTCCTCATCTATAGTTAAACACAGAACACCATACTTTTCACACATATACTAACACATACTTACTCTCTTATACAATCACTGATACAAGTACACATTGATATGCACAGCGTCACACACCTCCCAGCCAGCCACACACACACTCAGTCTTCCATCCATCCAGTCATTCTTCAATATGTAAAACGTATTTAAACTTTACAAAAACACACAGACACTAGATGATGTCATCAGTGATGTCATCAGTGATGTCACTGACCATGTCATGAATTATGTAATATGTGACATCATCAGCAGTGGATTGCGGGTGCGCGATATATAGTTAGTGCAACTAACTATATATGGAATTTCAATGGTTTTGTGTGAGTAAAATAAGGTTTTCTAAATGCTAATTCCTAACTATATATGGTCTATAACCTATGGTTTTTTCAGTGAATTTTCAAGGTTTTGTAAATGCTAATTCCTAACTATATATGGTCTATAACCTATGGTTTTTTCAGTGAATATATATATATATATATATATATATATATATATATATATATATATATATATATATATATAGTTTGCCATTTCTTTAAACAGAAAACCTTTAGTCCACTGTTGCAGGGTGTTCTATAGACATTCATCCGGTGCTATTCTGTGTACCTTGACAAATGTTAATTTTCTCTTTTCACCTGCACTAGTGAGGAACTCTAGTCCATACATCATCTTTGGAAGCAAAACTCTGATCAGCACAACCTCCCTACTCAAGGCTCTTCAAGGGACCCAACCAAGGTGAAATTTAGTGAAACCTCATGCAATGCAATCTAAGTGGTTGAACAGCGTTGTATGAGAGGAAGTGAGGAAGACTGTCTCACAGTCAGGCATCCTAGTGCCACATACATGTTATGTTCTACCATTGGTTTTGTACTGGAAAGGTTCTTTTCTAGTAAAAAGTACTATGTTTAGACAAACTTCAAAAAGTTGAGCAATTTGGATGTGTGCTGTAGAGTGCTGCATACATGCAAAGTCAGAAAACTTTGGAGAAATAAAAATATTTCTCCTTTTTAACACCTGCCTCAGAGAGCTGCTCTAGTTTGGCACAAACCCCTCTACTATTGTTGGTAGATAGGGCTTTGCATCAAAAGTCATGGGTAGTTTAATGGGAAAGCCCATTACCATCCTTGTAATGCCACATTGACACAAAGAACTGCTCTGGTTACTCTTAGGCAACCTTCTAGCAACTTTTGCACTGGAAAGTAAATTCTAATTTAACATTTTGCACCCGTTTACATCACTCTGATGATGCAAACCCAGTGCAAAATGTTAGTAAATCTGCTCGAACATGCTATAGGGAGCAGTACACTTGTTTTAAGTAGGGAAGAGCAAAGCACCATAAATTGTGAGGTGAGTGTATGATATAAGTTAGATGTTGAATTACAGAGATCAACGTTGTAATTTTTGATGCACTGGTGTGTAATCTTCATTGGGAAAGTCACAGATAATGAAAATCAGGCCCACGTACGGTCATTTTGAGATCTTGAAAAACTGTCTGCTCTCCTCCTCTTTGTGGGGTTTGAGTGGCTAAACTGAGGCTATGAAAAATCAGGAATTGGCTGATGAGAAGTTTGATCAGCTACTGCCCTACAGGCCATGCTAGGTGTGTGGGCTGGAGAGGAAAACTTGTTTTGTTTTGGCCCCAAAAACCGACTCCATATATGTTATTACTAGCAACCCCATTTACGTCATTGATAGAGCTTCCCTATACATCATTAGTACCGCCAATAAGTCATTGATAGTGACTCCCTATATTTCATCGCTAGCGACTCTCAATAGATCTTTGATAGAGACTCCCTGTACATCATTGCCAGCCTGCTCAATTCTTACAAATGACCTGCATGAGTTTTGGCATTTTGCACACATATGGTGTATTCTCAGTAGAGCACATTTAATTGCTATTTCAATGTATAGCCACAGTAGGTATTTTTTAAAATGATAATACTGCAAACCATAATCTTATTTTCTCATGCAGTGCTGGTGACATAGAACAACCTGTGTCAGCAATGACCGATCTTGTCGGTTGGCAGCAGGACCTATTTTAATTACTGCATAAAATATTGATTTGTTTTACATTTTTTAGATACATATATATATAAATATATATATATACATATATATATATATATATATAAAAAAAAATATATATATATATATATATATATATATATATACATATATATATATATATATATATATATATCGACGAGTACTCCACAACACCTCCAGCAAGCAAGCAAGCCTGCAAAGCCAGCGAGAAAGGAGACGGACCACAGGATCAGGTGCAACAATGAGTTTAATTACACAAGCAGAAACAGCTACGCGTTTCAGGCTACACGAGCCCTTGTTCACACTGCCAATTATATATATATATATATATATATATATATATATATATATATACACGTTTATTCGATCAGTAGCATGATCATTTACATCAGCAAAATCACAAACAGTACAAAAATTCATTGCAACATACAAACGCTATTTTATTGTAAATGTTGACCTTTTATGTTGTAATCCACTTTTGTACCGTTTGTGTTTTTGCTGACGTAAATGATCATGCTATTGATCGAATAAACTTATATATTACATTTCTTTTATTTGTAACTAATGCACTGCTAAAGGTTTCATTGCCTCTTTCAATCCAAAGTAGAATTGTAACAAAAATAACTAGCCCACTCTTCATGACTTCCTACCCATTGATGACCTTGTTGGATTCTTCCGTTGAGTGGTCGACAAGTCTAATGCAGATTCCACTTAGGAAAACCTTCCAAGTACATATTGTTTAACTGTTGGTTTCTGGGTTTGCTTTTATTATTTTATCTATACTGCATTATCCCAGATATCCCTGATCACTGTGCTGCCTGCACTAGCTATTGTACTCACTTTTTGTTACCTTTCCTTTTGTGTATCCTCCTGACATAGCAGGCTCTGAAAATAATGAACTTAAAAAAAAAATGAATAGCAAGCCCTTCTAAAGATTAATTGGATATTACTGATACTGATGGAGTTGATTTTCCCAAATTAAATATTTTGGATGATATGAACAATAACGTTTACACGTAAATGCTATTAACTGTGTATTATTCACATTTAGATTGACCATAGCTACTGTAGGTCTGAATTTTATTATGGCTAACGTCTGGCTGCCATCTGGTTTCATAGCACCTCTGTTTCTTTATTTCTAGGAGAAGCTGAAGTATTTTGTAACAATTTGAATGTGTCTTTGTTTTTATTCTCATGTGAAATGTTTTCATTTACATGATAACTCTGGAATGTTTTACACGCTGTTACAGTGCACCTGAAGCGTACAGGCTTGTCCAAAGTATCTTATTATGTTGCAGATAACTGTAAGTTTGAAAGACCGGTAGAGAAGCCTCATTGTGAATGATGCTGAGAAAATGAGTTTAGATTAGCTCTGTGTGCCTTAACCTGATTGGACTATTTCATGGAAACCATATGTAGGCTTAATGATAAACTAGTGCAGAGTAGAACACAGCTCAGATATATTACAGATAACCCATGGTCCACTTTGAGAATACTTAGAGCAAAGTAAGTTGCTCCCTCTTTCTGGGAGAACTGATTTACTTAACTATGCCTTTGAGGCAACATTATACTAAATTTGTCCTCTTGCATATATGACTTAACTTCATTCAGGGTCCTCCATAGGAGAAAAGATTGAGGTTGGACCTTAGGTGAAAAAACAGAACGTGATCCTTCTAGTGATTGCTGAGACTATGTCAGACTTAGGTAATAAGGTTGATGCAGTGGATATCGAGCTGAGACTCCTGCCGATGACCAATGCAAAGCTCTCAGATTATCATGGTTCTCATCTGTTTCACCTTTGCAGCAGCAGCATGGAAAAAACGTAAATGCCCTCACTCACCTCACTGAGTCTCCAGCAGTTACCTCAAAATACACAAATGAACTAAAGGCCACCCGAAAGGAAAGGGGTCGGAGAAAAGAAACACCTGCTGGAAGTGCAGCGTATTCTAATGTGTTTCTGATTGTGGCTCATACAGGGCACTTCACTGACTACCAGCTTGAAAGCTAATTTATACACAAAAGAATGTAAGCTTTCTATTAAGAATCAGATTAAGGGCCAAATTTAGACTTTGGCTTTCCTGGAACTGCCATCAGTGTTTGGCGGTCCGACTGCCCGCATACCTGGCAGTCAGACCGCCTGATTGCAATGCAGGAGGTGAGACCACCATCTGGCTGACTCCAGATCACCAACACCATCAAGATCTGAGCTCCCGCAGCGGCGGCAGTGAGGAGAGTGGCAGTCAGTGCTGGTGGTGCCGGCATGGGAACCACCATCAAGATTACAACCTGCCTCTCTGTCGAAACTTTCATGGCGGGGACACCAAAATGAAAAGGTCTGCAGAAAGGGAGGCTTTGGGATGTTGTTGTTGTTTATTATATTTTTATTTGGCATATATAGCCATAAAAAGAAAATGCTGCAATACATACAATTAAAATCTGATTTGACCAGACCCTGTATCCGTAAAAACAGTATAAAACACAATAAAATCCTGATAAAATCGACAAAAGGAACTCGACCAAACCATAGGGAGTATCTAGTTCATCATTGGCATGGGGAAGGAGTCACCTGTACATTAGGTATACATTTGTACATGCCCCCTAAATAACAAGGGCCCGGGGAATCCCCAAATATTGGTGACATCACATTTCTGCCACACTCCTTTTAAATTATATAACCAATTCCTTCAATGACTCCTGTATAGCAATTAAAAATCTGCCCATTGCACATGTCACATTTAAAAATCTCATATTTATCAGCAAGCTAAGGGCTTGATTCCTACTAAAGATTTCATAGACAATAAAACGGGGTTTCAAAAATATTATGCGCTCTTCTAAGAACCACAATTGCATTTCACTTGTAATCCATAAATGGGGGTGGGGTCGCACACTACTCACACACCGGCGGTGTCGCCCCTAAGTACTCTGGTCAATGTAGTAAAGTGTTTGCGATGCATCATCTTTCGTTCTTCTGCTATCTTCGCTGTCTTCGCCATCCCTGGACACGTGTTTCGGGGTATCACCCCTCGTCAGCAGGGATAGGCCGTGTACTGGGGTTGCCGATGGCTGCCAATATCTGCCAGGTATAGTACCACTCAGGCGCGTAGGTGAGGGATCCCAGGCTCGTCAGCCCACTGCTCACGGGAGCTTTAAAGTTACAAATGGGGGTGGGGTCGCACACTACTCACACACCGGCGGTGTCGCCCCTAAGGACTCTGGTCAGTGTAGTAAAGTGTTTGCGATGCATAATCTTTCGTTCTTCTGCTATCCTCGCTGTCTTCGCCATCCCTGGACACGTGTTTCGGGGTATCACCCCTCGTCAGCAGGGATAGGCCGTGTACTGGGGTTGCCGATGGCTGCCAATATCTGCCAGGTATAGTACCACTTAGGCGTGTAGGTGCGGGATCCCAGGCTGTCAGCCCACTGCTCACGGGAGCTTTAAAGTTACAAATGGGGGTGGGGTCGCACACTACTCACACACCGGCGGTGTCGCCCCTAAGGACTCTGGTCAATGTAGTAAAGTGTTTGCGATGCATCATCTTTCGTTCTTCTGCTATCTTCGCTGTCTTCGCCATCCCTGGACACGTGTTTCGGGGTATCACCCCTCGTCAGCAGGGATAGGCCGTGTACTGGGGTTGCCTATGGCTGCCAATATTTGCCAGGTATAGTACCACTCAGGCGCGTAGGTGCGGGATCCCAGGCTCGTCAGCTCACTGCTCACGGGAGCTTTAAAGTTACAAATGGGGGTGGGGTCGCACACTACTCACACACCGGCGGCCCCATTTTGGTCACTTGTAATCCACATGTGAAAAGCCTTGTTCATTCATCATAGCGGTTTTTATCTTCCAATCTGTGTTGCATGGGTTCAGGCCCACTCTAAATTTCAAGAATATATTTCTAAGTTTTGGGTTAGGCATGGCCTCCATATAGGGAAATATTTGATCGTTGGTCCACCCGTTTATCAAGAACCTAGAGGACAATTTACTCCTCAAGTAACCCAAATCTTCCTCTCGGGCCTTCGAATTAATAATAGCACGCAACACAGACTTGGGAATCTGCTGCCCCAACCTCCATTAGTCTGGTTCTAGGGATAGTTTTACACACAACTTATCTAGCCTAATTCTAGCTTGGGATGCCCAATTTAGTTCGCTAGCCTCTTTTTCTTTTTTTACAAAGTTTTGCTATTTTAGCGGGCCCCTCTCCATTCATTCTCTGCCAAAAATTCAATACTGCCTGCATACCCCAAAACTTCCAGGCTGTAAGGTAACATTCCACTCGAACAGCCTGTATCATTGTTGACGGGGGAGTGCAAGGAGCTGTTTGACACATTTACCCTCTTCTAAGTACCAATCTGATTTACCTCCCATGTATAATACCTCTACACCATATTGGAACTGTGGGTGTACCAATGCATTAAAAGCCGATAGAATTGGCCGCAGAGAGGGACCTCCATACTTTTGCTTGAAGTGTTTGAGACCCCACACTGAGGAGAGCACCTTTGATTTGAGTGACTTTATGTGATCCCTCCAATTTAACTTATTATCAAACCACATACCCACGTTTTTGTATCTATCCACTTCTTCCACTCTAACCTCCCCCAATTTCCAGTACAGGGAGCTCTTCTTTTTTCCCAATACCATTATTTTGGTCTTTTCTAAGTTGACCTTGAGGCATTTCTTTTTTTGCAATATTTATGGAAGATATCCAGTTTTTTTAGCAATCCCAGCACTGTCATATCCATTATCACTAAGTCATCTGCATATAACAGATAAGATATATGGGTGCCTCCCATCTTTGGACTTATCCCACCTGCCCTACTCAATTGGGTAAATCGGATAAAAATAAGGAGAATAGCAATGGGGCAAGAACACAGCCCTGCCGCACACCATTCATTATCTGAATTTTGTTAGATAGGGTTCCCTGGGTATCTAAAATAACCCTAGCCCAATTGCTTGAGTGCATTTCCTGGATTAAAGCAGGTACTGCGTTGTTGATTCCGAGCTCTGCCAGCATGCTCCACAGTAGATTACAATCTAATGAATCGAAGGCAGCTCGGAAGTCCACAAAGCAGAAAAACAGGTTACCTCGCACTTCGATTGCCTTTTTTGCCATTGCCCATTGACTGAGACAATGGTCAATGGTTGAATAGCCCTCCTGGAACCCACCTTGCTCTATTGGTATCAGGTTATACTGCTCTTCCCAGGATTTCACTACGACTAGTAGTATTTTAGAAAAAACTTTCTTCCCTACATCCAGCAAACTTATTAGGCGGTAATTCTGAGGTAGCGTGGCATCCTCTTTTTCATCAATTGACCTTACTATAGCCCCCTTCCAACTTTCTGGGAAGATGCCCGAAGTTATAATATGTTGAAAGGTCTCATTTAGAAACCTTGCCCACCAATCTGTACTATTTTTAATATGAGTGCTGGTAGATTATCTGGCCCTGCTGCTTTAGTTAGCTTTAGGGATTGAATAGTTTATTTTACGTTTTGGATAGAGAAGTACAGCCCTTGTAGTTCTGACTCCTCGTACTTTATTTCCAGGGTCTTTTCCATATTTGGACCATTGTACAGTGTACTCAAATGGCTAGCCCAAACGTCTTCCCCCACTAAACACCACATATCCTCCTGTACGTCTCCCTCTTTTACCAGGCACCAGAATGATCTTATATTATTTGTATTTATCACATCTAACATTGTATCCCAATATTTGGCCGTATATTCCAATTTACTGTCTCTCAACTTATTTTTATATTCCTGCTTTGCCCCTCGAAGGCTCTCCAAAGTTCCTTTGTCTGGCCTTTTTCTTAACTGTCTTTCCCATGTTCGTACCCTCAATTTTAACTTGCTACACTCATTATTAAACCACCCATTTGCTCTCACTTTTTTCTTAAGGGCGGGCCCTGCTTTTACCTGAATCCTTAGACAATTTACAACCTGTTCTATTATATGCTCATACCGGGTTAAAATTATATCACCTTTCACCTCTTCATTCACAGTCCTGTAATAAATTATTAAATTATTGACCAATGTCAGGCTTTCCTCTGTTATGCGCGTAGTCTTACGTCTAGGGTATTCAATCTGTAAGGGAACCACTTTTTCTCTTTCCAACTCTTGTTCCATCTTTATTAGTAATTGTAAAGGCCAGTGGTCACTACCTTCACACTGCAGTATTTCAAATCGTTCTACTTCCTTGAAATACCATGCATTTATAAAGGCGTAGTCAATTGGGCAATTCTAATTCCCTATGCAGAAAGACTTCCTTGCAGAGCGGTCAGTATTAAACCGTCCATTGGCACTAAATAATCATATGGATCCTAGAAATCTTACTAGATGTTTATCTCGTGCGGATTTGCCAGCGCCAGCAAAACTTGCTTCTGGTACTTGTGCAATGGTTAATAGAGCCTTAAAAAGATTGTCGCAATGGGAAGGATCTAGTTTATGGTTAAAATCTCCTAAAATCATTATCAGATATGATGCTTTTGTTGTACTAATATCCTCTAGATACTTCTCTATCAGATCTAGTTGCTTTTCATAATCTATTATTGTACCTGACTGAATATATACTTTGATCACAACTTTTTGTTCTCTTGCTCGCATATCCCTCTACAGTTCTACTTGGCAGGCTAATAGCCACCTACATTTCACTTTTAGATTAGTTACTTTATTGGCTCTTTTGGAAGATACCAACGTGATCAACTCACCTGAGGAGCGCCCTAGATTTATACTTACTGCCTCTTTAGTAAGCATAGAAAATCTGTCTATAGGTTCGGTATTACACACAGCCAGGACTCTTGAAGACACAAAATATCATGGCTACCCAGCATATCGCTAAAGGTGTCTTGGGATAGCCGCTTCTATACCCCCCTATATTCCATGAAAGTGTCCGTAGGCTGTGTGTAGACCCTAATTCCTAATGCAGCTCACTCAACCCTTCGTCCATACTATTCCCCCACCTTATTGCAGATTCAGACAAAAGACCAATCGATTGCTAAAGGCAGGCCCCTTTGTGCTATTTGTTATTGTTACTTTTAGCCCTCTTTGATTTTTATCAGTGCGTATTCTTCTATATTGGGCATCTAGTATATCATACTGTATTTGCTCCGGGCGTAAACCTGCGTGATAGGTGAGGGTCCTAGCCTCCCCGGAATTTACCTCATCTATACCAAAATGGCAATTATACACAAGACTTATTCCCTCTTTTTCCAGATCTCCCTCTGCCCTTATCACCATCTCCTTTACAAATTCAGAATAAAATATCACCTTTGTTACCTCATTTCCATCAGGCTTAGTTATAAAACCTATTTGTCTGATATCATCAGAAGAGACCCCACCCAATGTGGGGCATTTGGCCAGTATTTGTAATAGGTTGGAGCGATATAAGGGGTTTATTTTCCTTTGCCGCTTTCTGCCTCCCCTTTGCCCCCATGGTTCCATATGCACCCACAGGTGCTCGCTATTATCATACTTCCTGGTGTTCCCACTGCTCCTCCCGACTACTATTGCAGGCTCTGACTTTGGGCAGGCTCTTATCCCGGGTTGATCTAGAGAGGACTCTCCCCTTATTCTCCTGTTGGTTAAATCGCCCTCCCCTATGCTCCGTTCTCCTCTGGCTCTCCGGGCCTTGGGGTTGCAACGTGCCTCAGAGGGTGTTCGTCCTCGTCGCTGTCCTTATTGCTTTTCTATTTCGGTTCCCTCCTGCACTCATTTTATTCCTAACTTCACCTCTTGATCACTTCTTTTGAACCTGTATTGTCAAACCTTGTTTATTACTCTCCCCTGACTGTAAACCCCTGGAGCTTTTCATCTTTGTCTGACGCTTTCCCTTTGTTCATATGCTCAGGTCTATACCTCTTAAATCGCCCATATGCTCTCCTTTTAATTACTAACATAGGGCATTTTGAGATATATCTTGTCGGGGATTTTCAATCTGTGTAACATCATCCTCTCTTGCACATATTGATACACATAACTCCTGATCCCTCTTCTCCTCTACTGGGCGGACTATAGTCGGCATGCAGATATTAATTTGTTTTAGCTCCTCTGCTATCTGGGTTTTATGGGTTTTCCCTTGCCGAATATTCTCGACTAAAGCTTCTAATATTGCCCGCAGAGTCTTTTGCATGAGAAACATCACCTCTAGTAATGATGAGTCCGAAGTTGCTGACATTTCAAGTGCCAAGGACGACTGGGGAGTATCTGGGGAAATAGAGCCCTGTAGGGTAATATCATTTCCCTTCAACCCCTGCCCATTAGCTGTCTGTTGCAATACTTCATTATCTACAGAGGGACTATCCCTTCCATTGCGGAAAAGGCGGGGTGATGACGATAACCTAGGTTCCAATGAGAACAGCCCCCCTCCGTTTATCCCCCCTTGTTCGCACGGGCCTTGGTCCAAAGCTGGGAGTACAGAGTTGTTTATTTCACTCATTACAGTCCTTTGGCTCATTGTATAATCCTTATTATGAGAACCACCTAACACGGAGAAATGGTCGCTAACATCAGATTTTTAAAAAAATATTTCCCTACAATTTTTTTATAGATTTTCCCGAGGAAGTTCCACTTGCTTCTTCTGCAGGGAGGAACAGTCTCTTTTGCCTGCTAGGCGTCCTCATTTCTTCTGGAAGATCAATACTAGTAATCTCCAATGACTTTTGGTGCTGGTCCTTCTTGCGCTTTCTTAATACATCGGCTTTCAGTCCATTTTTAACTCCAGGTGCTTTCACTTTTGGTGGCATTTTCTTTATGCCCTTGCTCTCTATGGGATTGCCTAGATGTGGAAGAACAAGTACAAATTCCAATTATAGGTACCTTTAGGCCTCCACGCTTTTCCACTCTCGCTTGGGTCTCCTAACTCCTGTCCATTTCAAAAAGCAGGGTTCAGGTTCAAAATCCTTTTTCGGAGGAACCAAAGCTATGCAGGTGAGCGGGACAGGGCTAATTGGGTCAATGCGCTAATGAGCGCGAGGACAGAATACCATATGCCAGAATGTCAGGCAATCAGCTTGCAGGATGAGACTAGGAGTTTTGAGGCTCCACCTCTCGAACCGCGCCTGGTCAGAACCGAGCCGTCTCCACAGACTGCCCCCCCCGAGCCTCCCTAGTACAGTAGTTCTCTCTTTCAGCTGAACTCCTCCCAAAGATCTGCCAATGCTGAAGACACAGGCAGGAACAAGCAACTCAAATGCGGAAGAACAGGCGTGCAGATGAAGTGGTCTCATGTACCCACGATATGAATGGGTGTCAATTATAACAGCCCAAAAAGTAATGCACAATGCCCACAAAGAATGAACTGGGGAGTACTCACAACACCTCTGTTCAGTGACTCTGGGGTGCGCCTCCTCCCAGCTTCGCGTTTCTGCTCAATATATAAATAGTATGGACTGGATGTTGTGCTGTGAGGGGCTCCGCTGTCCCCAGCAGTCTTCACCAGACGCCAAGACCTCCTTTCCCCTCCCCCGCCACCATCAGCCCCTCCGCCTGTCCGCGCCACCACCGGGGATTTCGGCCGGGGGTTTGGGGTTTGGGGAGATGAGTCCAGATGACCGCAGGCACTGGGGGCATTTGCCGGCTCTGGGGGCTTTTGCGGCTAATTACCTTGCCACCGCGGTCGACCGGCGTTGGCGTCGGAAACTAAACTTCCAAGCTATGCTGCAGCAACCACGAAAACACGGTCTTTGGGATGTAAACATGTCTCCAGGGCGAGTGTGCCCTGAAAACATGTTCCTTTTTAAAAAAAAATGTTATAATATATTTATTGAGATTTTCTGGTGCAATAAAAAGAGACAAATACAAATTCATTATTCCTTATAGAAAAAAACAGATATCATCATACATATTCAGAACAGTTAATGAGTAATAAAAGCCCAAAACAGGTGGTAAAAGCATATATAACATAAGAACAGCTCTTAGCTAAAAACTACCACGGTGTTAAAATTCCAACAATTAATATAAGCATTTAGCGTTCGTTGATATAACATTCTATTAAAGTCTTGAATCCCTCCACTTTTTAAGTGGTGCCCAGATACTTCTACCCATTTCACGAGTTTTTTGGCCCTTTTGTTCATATAGACAAGACTCTATGTTATGCATACCAATAATCTAGCAAGCCACATTTGGAAAGAGGGAGTGGGGGTATCTTTCCAACCCTTGGAGATGAGGATCCGGAGTACCGCCACCGAGATAAAAAACAAGGCTTCTGCTTCCTTTCCCAGCTTCAGCTTACCATCCGTGCCTAATAACATCAGGGTAGGGGATAGATTGAGTTTATAATCTAGCAGCCCCTCCCAGAATTTCGTAATCTCCCTACGAATTGGGACTAGCATATCACAATGGTAGAACATATGTAATAGATCTGCAGGGCCAACATTACACCTAGGGCACCTATCATCCTCCCTAACCCCCCAAACAAACAGCTTCGCAGGGGTATGATAAAGGTTAAACTATGTTTTATAATGCTGTGCCCTCAGGTTTGAGGACCGAAATAATTTCTAGATCCAGATCGACGTCTGGGTCTCCCAGCTTCAACGCCAGTGCGGATTCAGCTTTCTCCAGGTCATCTTGAATTCCCAACAGAAAATGATTGTATACTATTTTGATCTTCTTGCCCCCTTTTACTAAATAATCGATTATTGGATTACCTGTTATCAAAGAAATCCTGGGCCGGAAAGCTGAGAGAGTACGTACAATCTGACCATACAGGAACCAATGATTGGGAGAGAAACCATACTTCTGCTGAATTGCTTCAAACCCAAGGATATCATCTCCTGCCATAATATCCCCTAATATCTTCACACCATGCTCTTTCCAGAACACACAATTCCTATCCGTACCAAGATGGGGAAAAAGGCTAGAGTTCCACAAATTAAGGTGTGCGTTTATCTTCGGGATATTCAAAAACTTTTGGGTCGCCTTCCAAGTCCCCCACGCCCCTTCCAAGATCTTATACCGGGCCCTCTTATAGTACCTACGGTCAACTTCACACATCAATAGACCAATAGCCTTCCTCCCCAATAAGAGCTAAAAAATGGAAGGGGGACACTGATTATCTCCATTACCAACAGCCGGGCTTAAATCTGACTAAAAAAGGATAGTCATTTGTGTCAAGAGGCATGTCCAATGATATAGCCTAAGATTTGGAAAACAACCAAGGGCATTGACTCACCTCAGTAAGGCAGAGTCTATATACTTCAAAAACCAAAACAAAAGCCAATACTGAGACCTAGTGCAATTGACAACTTTTTTCACAAACTAAAAAACAGATTTATAGTCGTAATTTGGATTTAATCCATCAAAGTTTGTTTTTATTTTCAAACTTTCAGAGAAGACAAAATACAAAATGTTTCATAAATATGTGTGACAGCAACAATGATTGAAAGAAACAGATGTGAACACACAAATTACCATACAATAAACTTCATTTAAACATCCTCTTTCATACTCGTTACCTGAATCATAACTTGACTCAACTCACACTCGCATTAACACTCAAACAGTCAAACTACCAAAATCAGACGTGCAACAGAAATTGGATCCTACGTCAAAGAGTGGAATATTTTCAATTATAAACAAAACGGGTTGTGCAGGGATAAATCTGATTTACAATGTCATCCTGCATACCCAGCACTAAATATATACTTTAACACATTTGTTTTGACACAGGATACAACAACACGGTCGACGCGTTTCAAACCCGACCCTTTGTCCGGTTCTCATCAGGACCAAAAGGAAATCTGAAAGAGGATACAAAGAAATCTCCTTACATTCATGAACTTATTCAATATATCAAAGAAAACACCAAAATCACAGACGCCATGCCAACTGAAAACCTCCTACCTTAATTTTCAAAACTGTGCTTCAGTCAGTTCAAAAGAAGCGTGTATTTCTGTGAAAGAACAACATCATACTGTAAGTACAAATGAGTCCGTTCTTGTTAGAGCCTACTATCAACCTCGTTGTGGGCATGAAGCTAAGTGTTGATTTTACTTAAAGCCAGTCGGTCATGAATGGCAAGTGGAGGCGGTCGCTTGTCAAACAAAGCAATTGATGCCTGGGCTGTCGGATACCAAAGGGCGGACGCCACACAGGATGTCTGGGAATTGTAGTTTCAATTGCGGCTGAAATGTAAGATAGTGGTTTACTAAGGGTTTTAACTAAACTGAGGATGAAGCAGTTTAAACGCACAAAGGGTGAAAACCTTTGATGACCAGTCTTACCTTCACAATGAGGTAAAGCTGCCCTGGCGTTGTTTCCGAATCAACTAGAGGGGCGCGGCCTGCGCCTAACATCCGGAGCAGGTCTACACACTCAGACAGGCAGCGCGGAAGGAACTTTCATTTCCCCTAGAAAAACCCGAATGATAAAAAGCAATGGCCTCTGCCGGACACAGAATGGGCTGCAGTGACAACAAGGGCGGGGTGTAGTTAGGCCGAAATACCTTCGAACGGAGGTTCACTCTCCTGCAGCTCTGGTCACGTACCGCGGCGGAGTCTGACGGGATGCGAGCACCACCCGGAAGACCTGATATGACTGGTGGAGGTCTGGGAAATGTAGTTAAGCCATGCGAACGGACACGTGATCAACCATGTGATCGCGCTGCTCACTAGAGCCTTGTGGACCGGAAAAAAGGGGGCAATTGGATGTTAAGTCTGCCTGTGTTCTCAAGTCAATTGTCTAGCGGAAAGGGGGCAACAAGATGTCTTAGAGTGCCTGCGAAATCTCAGAAAGTTCATTGAGCCCATTTATTGCTGTATTGAATCTCATGATTAATTGTGCTTCACGCTGACTCAATCTGGCTTCCATATCACCACCTCTGGCATCAATTTCTACCTTGGAGAGGACAGTCCATTTTAAATCATTTTCTGTGTGCCCCTTAATCTGCCAATGGTTGACCAATGGTGCATTGGCCACTGACGTCCGTACTCTGGATTTGTGTTGAGTAATCCGTTGTCAGATTCCCTGAGAAGTTTTGCCTACATATAGCTTTGGGCAAGGACATAGAATTCCATATATTACGCTCTTTGTTTTACAGTTTGAGAACGCGGAGTGCTTCCAAAAGATGTCATCATGCGAAAACACATCTCCTTCCATTGTTTGGTCACAGCACATACAGGTCCCACATTTGTGGTGGCCTTGAACTGGTTGTAAACCGAAAAAGCTCCGTAGTGTAACAGCTTCTTTTTTGGGTAATGCTGCCCGGACCACAACATTGGCAATACTCTTTTCTTTTTTAAAAGCAAAGAGGGGTGGTTTTTGCAGGCTGGCATCAAGGTTCTTCACCAAATGCCAATTTTGATGGATGATTCTTTTCAGTTGATTTGCATTTGGGCAAAATGTCGTCACGCAGACAATTCTTTGTAGTGTTGGTTTAGATCTCTTTTCCAACAGGGCTTCTCGAGGTGACCACCATGCTGGGCGAAGTGCGTGTTTCAACAATTTCCTCGGGTACCCTCGGTCCATCAGACGTTCTAGAAGGTTTTGTGCATGTTGTAAATATTCATCTTTGAATGTGCAATTTCGCCTGATCCTTAAGAATTGACCGAAAGGTAAATTCTGGCGAAGGTTTCGAGGGTGATTGCTTGTGTAATGCAACGCTTTGTTGCGATCCGTTTCTTTTCTGGAAAGTGTTGTTGCCAATGACCCTTCTGATGCATAGACTTTAACATCCAAGAAGATGATTTGGTGTGTTGAAAAATTTATTGTGAATTGAATGTCTTTTGTCCGTCTATTGAGCCAGTTGAAAAAGTCCATTAGTTGTTCCTCAGACCCACTCACAACCAAAAACCCGTTATCAATGTATCGCCTCCAATGGGTGATGAATGCCGCAAATGGGTTATTGTTGAAGATAAATCTATCCTCAAAAAGCCCCACAAACAGGACCGCTAATTCCGGCGCGAAGGGGCAGCCCATGGCTACCCCTTTCATTTGGTAAAAGAAATCAGTCCCGAATGCAAAATAATTTTTATGAAGCGCAAATTTGGCGAGATCGATGATAAAATTAGTTGGGACCCTAACTGGTTCTTCTCTGGTGTCTAAAAAATATGACAGAGTGTCCAGGGCTTCTTCCTGCAGAATCTGAGTATACAGAGCAACCACATCCATTGTCACCAACAGTTGCTTCGATGGCTCATAATCAATATTTGCCAGTCCGGATTTGGAGTTATCATTTCTTCAAAATAAAAACCCTCGAATCCCAGTATTCTACGTCCTTCCCAAAGTCCACAAAAGTGAGACAAACCCCCCCGGAAGACCCATAGTATCCGGGTGCAATTCCCTACTGGAACCAGTGTCAAAATATATTGACTTTTTCTTAAAGCCATTAATCACACTTGTTCCAGCACATTTGCAAGATACCAATGCTTTCATCAACAGACTGGCAAATATTGATTATGATCCATCGAAGCAACTGTTGGTGACAATGGATGTGGTTGCTCTGTATACTCAGATTCCGCAGGAAGAGGTCCTGGACACTCTGTCATATTTTTTAGACACCAGAGAAAAACCAGTTAGGGTCCCAACTAATTTTATCATCGATCTCGCCAAATTTGCGCTTCATAAAAATTATTTTGCATTCGGGAATGATTTCTTTTACCAAATCAAAGGGGTAGCCATGGGCTGCCCCTTCGGGCTGGAATTAGCGGTCCTGTTTATGGGGCTTTATGAGGATAGATTTATCCTCAACAATAACCCATTTGCGGCATTCGTCACCCATTGGATGCGATACATTGATGACGCATTTTTTGTTTGGAGTGGGTCTGAGGAACAACTAATGGACTTTTTCAACTGGCTCAATAGACGGACAAAAGACATTCAATTCACAATAAATTTTTCGACACACCAAATCACCTTCTTGGATGTTAAAGTCTATGCATCAGAAGGGTCATTGGCAACAACACTTTTCAGAAAAGAAACGGATCGCAACAAAGCGTTGCATTACACAAGCAATCACCCTCGAAACCTTCGCCAGAATTTACCTTTTGGTCAATTCTTAAGGATCAGGCGAAATTGCACATTCAAAGATGAATATTTCCAACATGCACAAAACCTTCTGGAACGTCTGCTGGACCGAGGGTACCCGAGGAAATTGTTGAAACACGCACTTCGCCGCGCATGGTGGTCGCCTCAAGAAGCCCTGTTGGAAAAGAGATCTAAACCACCACTACAGAGAATTGGTTGCGTGACGACATTTTGCCCAAATGCAAATCAACTGAAAAGAATCATCCATCAAAATTGGCATTTGTGAAGAACCTTGATGCCAGCCTGCAAAAACCACCCCTCTTTGCTTTTAAAAAAGAAAAGAGTATTGCCAATTTTGTGGTCCGGGCAGCATTACCCAAAAAAGAAGCTGTCACACTACGGAGCTTGTTCGGTTTAAAACCAGTTCAGGGCTACCACAAATGTGGGACCTGTACGTGCTGTGACCAAACAATGGAAGGAGATGTGTTTTCACATGATGACATCTTTTGGAAGCACTCAGCGTTCTCAAACTGTAAAACAAAGAATGTAATTTATGGAATTCTATGTCCTTGCCCCAAGCTATATGTAGGCAAAACTTCTCAGAAAATCTGACAACGGATTACTCAACACAAATCCAGAGTACGGAGGTCAGTGGCCAATGCACCATTGGTCAACCATTGGCAGATTAAGGGGCACACAGAAAATGATTTAAAATGGACTGTCCTCTCCAAGGTAGAAATTGATGCCAGAGGTGGTGATATGGAAGCCAGATTGAGTCAGCGTGAAGCACAATTAATCATGAGATTCAATACAGCAATAAATGGGCTCAATGAACTTTCTGAGATTTTGCGGGCACTCTAAGACATCTTGTTGCCCCCTTTCCGCTAGACAATTGACTTTGGAACACAGGCACACTTAACATCCAATTGCCCCCTTTTTCCGGTCCACAAGGCTCTAGTGAGCAGCGCGATCACATGGTTGATCACGTGTCCGTTCGCACAGCTTAACTACATTCCCCAGACCTCCACCAGTCATATCAGGTCCTCCGGGTGGTGCTCGCGTCCCGTCAGACTCCGCCGCGGTACGTGACCAGAGCTGCAGGAGAGTGAACCTCCGTTTGAAGGTATTTCGGCCTAACTACACCCCACCCTTGTTGTCACTGCAACCCATTCTGTGCCCGGCAGAGGCCATTGATTTTTATCATTCGGGTTTTTCTAGGGGAAATGAAAGTTCCTTTCGCGCTGCCTGTCTGAGTGTGTAGACCTGCTCCGGATGTTAGGCGCAGGCCGCGCCCCTCTAGTTGATTTGGAAACAACGGCAGGGCAGCTTTACCTCATTGTGAAGGTAAGACTGGTCATCAAAGGTTTTCACCCTTTGTGCGTTTAAACTGCTTCATCCTCAGTTTGGTTAAAACCCTTAGTAAACCGATATCTTACATTTCAGCCGCAATTGAAACTACAAATCCCAAACATCCTGTGTGGCGTCCGCCCTTTGGTATCTGACAGCCCAGGCATCAATTGCTTTGTTTGACAAGCGACCGCCTCCACTTGCCATTCGTGACCGACTGGCTTTAGGTAAAATCAACACTTAGCTTCATGCCCACAACGAGGTTGATAGTAGGCTCTAACAAGAACAGACTAATTTGTACTTCCAGTATGATGTTGTTGTTTCACAGAAATACACGCTTCTTTTGAACTGACTGAAGCACAGTTTTGAAAATTAAGGTAAGAGGCTTTCAGTTGGCATGGAGTCTGTGATTTTGGTGTTTTCTTTGATATATCGAATAAGTTCATGAATGTAAGGAGGTTTCTTTGTATCCTCTTTCAGATTTCCTTTTGGTCCTGATGAGAACCGGACAAAGGGTCCGGTTTGAAACGAGTCGACCTTGTTGTTGTATCCTGTGTCAAAACAAATGTGTACTGTCAATAGCTTGTGTTAAAGTATATATTAGTGCTGGGTATGCAGGGTGACATTGTAAATCAGATTTATCTCTGCACAACCCATTTTGTTTATAATTGAAAATATTCCACTCTTTGACGTAGGATCCAATTTCTGTTGCACGTCTGATTTTGGTAGTTTGACTGTTTGAGTGTTAATGCGAGTGTGAGTTGAGTCAGGTTATGATTCAGGTAACGAGTATGAAGGAGGATGTTTAAATGAAGTTTATTGTATGGTAATTTGTGTGTTCACGTCTGTTTCTTTCAATCATTGTTGCTGTCACACATATTTATGAAATATTTTGTATTTTGTCTTCTCTGAAAGTTTGAAAATAAAAACAAACTTTGATGGATTAAATCCAAATTACGACTATAAATTTATTTTTTAGTTTGTGAAAAAAGTTGTCTATTGCACTAGGTCTCAGTATTGGCTTTTGTTTTGGTTTTTGAAGTATAGAGACTCTGCCTTACTGAGGTGAGTCAAGGCCCTTGGTTGTTTTCTGATTATTGATGCGGATAATCCATTTGCGAGGCTTCACTATTGAAAATAGTAGTGGTTCGATCTATTCTGTGGCAGACAGGAGGTCTGTCGAAAAAAGAATTGTTGATCGTTTTATGTATGTGTGTTATCTGTTTTGTGTTTTAATCACTAACATGACGTTTTTCGTAACAGTAGTAGGACTATGACTGAAAGTGACACGTTCGCTTATAGCGAAGAACATATTCAAAGACTTATTAACGCCCCGCCTACCTTTGCCTCAGCTACCTTGAGTGTATCTGCGAAGACTCAAAACGAGTCTGACAAACTAACAAGATTAAAGAAAAAACAGATTAGGACCGACCTACACAGGCATTTTTGGGTCCATCATTTACGGGCAGGAACGATCCCTGGAGCACTCCAAATCCGGAACATCCCCATGGTATTTATTGAGGACCCTGAGTACAAAAAAGGTTTCAGCTGCATTTAAACTAAATGCAGCCGCGATCTCATGGTGTTGACCGTGGAAACAGCCTTACGTTTATCCCGGAAACAATTAGAGGAAATAGAAACTTTGGAGACAGAAATTAAAAACAATCAGCTGATTACTGACGCCAAAACATTGTTAGATAAAGTCGAAAAAGAAATCCTGGACTTTAAGGATTATACAGTAGCACAAAAAATGAATAAATTCGAAACGGATTAAAACAATTTTTCACTTGAAAACATCTATCCTTATCTTCACAAGGACTTCTATACTCGGTCAGACTCCAGGAGATATCTGCAGACTTCTCAGGGAAGATCGAGAAACAAATTTCTCACTTTTTCAGATACCTCATCCTCATCAGGCTCTGAAACGGAAGCAAATGAGGCAGGCCCAAGTGGCACTAATAGAAGAGGTGGCCAATACAATCAGCAAATTACAAAGGAACAACCCGCAGCCTTTTTTAGGCAGAGGCCAACGGAGAGCCAGGGGCAGACCCCGATACAACTCCCAACCTTGGGAGATGACAACGAGGCGCCAATTTTACAAGAATTAAAAGTATCTTCATTATTCAACTTATCAGAGCAAATTCTTTCAGATACAGAGAAACTTGTGTTAGAAAAGGGACTTTCCTTTGTTCCATCAAGGAGGACTGACTTTGTCAAAATGAAGTTGGAAGCATTGGAATTTTGCCGTAAAATCAGACTCAAAACGTTCTTTAAAGATCAAGAAATGGTAGGGAACAAGGAAGTGACAGGCCTTAAGAAGAAATCCAACTTTTGTCCCCCAGGAAATAAAATTCCCAAGGAAGTTATAACCTTCGAAAAAACGCTGTTATCACCAATTGCTCAGATGGAGTCGAAAAAACAATATACCCTGTTCAACTTGCCTAAAGAACAGAAAGATGCCATCTTCTCCCTGAAAAATGATCCATCCCTAGTTATCAAACAAGTGGATAAGGGAGGTGCAGTAGTCCTTTGGCATATAGAAAAGTACAGAACTGAAGTGATGAGACAATTAGGAGACATAAACTGTTATAGAAAGATCATAAAGGATCCTACAGCAGAACTTCAAAGACAATTGTTTGATATGTTACAAAAGGGGTTTGAGCAAGGCTTCTTGGGACCCAAAGAGTTATCATTTCTTCAAAATAAAAACCCTAGAATCCCAGTATTCTACGTCCTTCCCAAAGTCCACAAAAGTGAGACAAACCCCACCGGAAGACCCATAGTCTCCGGGTGCAATTCCCTGCTGGAACCAGTGTCAAAATATATTGACTTTTTCTTAAAGCCATTAATCACACTTGTTCCAGCACATTTGAAAGATAACACTGCTTTCATCAACAGACTGGCAAATATTGATTATGATCCATCGAAGCAACTGTTGGTGACAATGGATGTGGTTGCTCTGTATACTCAGATTCCACAGGAAGAGGCCCTGGACACTCTGTCATATTTTTTAGACACCAGAGAACAACCAGTTAGGGTCCCAACTAATTTTATCATCGATCTCGCCAAATTTGCGCTTCATAAAAATTATTTTGCATTCGGGACTGATTTGTTTTACCAAATCAAAGGGGTAGCCATGGGCTGCCCCTTCGCGCCGGAATTAGCGGTCCTGTTTATGGGGCTTTTTGAGGATAGATTTATCCTCAACAATAACCCATTTGCGGCATTTGTCACCCATTGGATGCGATACATTGATGACGCATTTTTTGTTTGGAGTGGGTCTGAGGAACAACTAATTGACTTTTTCAACTGGCTCAATAGACAGACAAAAGACATTCAATTCACAATAAATTTTTCGACACACCAAATCACCTTTTTGGATGTTAAAGTCTATGCATCAGAAGGGCCACTGGCAACAACACTTTTCCGAAAAGAAATGAATCGCAACAAAGCGTTGCATTACACAAGCAATCATGCTTGAAACCTTCGCCAGAATTTACCTTTCGGTCAATTCTTAAGGATCAGGTGAAATTGCACATTCAAAGATGAATATTTCCAACATGCACAAAACCTTCTCCAACGTCTGATGGACCGAGGGTACCCGAGGAAATTGTTGAAACACGCACTTCGCCGAGCATGGTGGTCGCCTCGAGAAGCCCTGTTGGAAAAGAGATCTAAACCACCACTACAGAGAATTGTCTGCGTGACGAGATTTTGCCCAAATGCAAATCAACTGAAAAGAATCATCCATCAAAATTGGCATTTGGTGAAGAACCTTGATGCCAGCCTGCAAAAACCACCTCTCTTTGCTTTTAAAAAAGAAAAGAGTATTGCCAATTTTGTGGTCCGGGCAGCATTACCCAAAAAAGAAGCTGTTACACTACGGAGCTTGTTCGGTTTACAACCAGTTCAGGGCCACCACAAATGTGGGACCTGTACGTGCTGTGACCAAACAATGGAAGGAGATGTGTTTTCGCATGATGACATCTTTTGGAAGCACTCAGCGTTCTCAAACTGTAAAACAAAGAACGTAATTTATGGAAGTTTATGTCCTTGCCCCAAGCTATATGTAGTCAAAACTTCTCAGGAAATCCGACAACGGATTACTCAACACAAATCCAGAATACGGAGGTCAGTGGCCAATGCACCATTGGTCAACCATTGGCAGATTAAGGGGCTCACAGAAAATGATTTAAAATGGACTGTCCTCTCCAAGGTAGAAATTGATGCCAGAGGTGGTGATATGGAAGCCAGATTGAGTCAGCGTGAAGCACAATTAATCATGAGATTCAATACCGCAATAAATGGGCTCAATGAACTTTCTGAGATTTTGCGGGCACTTTAAGACATCTTGTTGCCCCCTTTCCGCTAGACAATTGACTTTGGAACACAGGCAGACTTAACATCCAATTGCCCCCTGTTTCCGGTCCACAAGGCTCTAGTGAGCAGTGAAATCATATGGTTGATCACGTGTCCGTTTGCACAGCTTAACTACATTTCCCAGACTTCCACCAGTCATATCAAGTCTTCCAGGTGGTGCTCGCGTCCCGTCAGACTCCGCCGCGGTACGTAACCAGAGCTGCAGGAGAGTGAACCTCAGTTCGAAGGTATTTCGGCCTAACTACACCCCGCCCTTGTTGTCACTGCAACCCATTCTGTGTCCGGCAGAGGCCATTGATTTTTATCATTCGGGTTTTTCTAGGGGAAATGAAAGTTCCTTCCGCGCTGCCTGTCTGAGTGTGTAGACCTGCTCCAGATGTTAGGCGCAGGCCGCGCCCCTCTAGTTGATTCGGAAACAACGCCAGGGCAGCTTTAACTCATGGGAAGGTAAGACTGGTCATCAAAGGTTTTCACCCTTTGTGCGTTTAAACTGCTTCATCCTCAGTTTGGTTAAAACCCTTAGTAAACCGCTATCTTACATTTCAGCCACAATTGAAACTACAAATCCCAGACATCCTGTGTGGCGTCCGCCCTTTGGTATCCGACAGCCCAGGCATCAATTGCTTTGTTTGACAAGCGACCGCCTGCACTTGCCATTCGTGACCGACTGGCTTTAGGTAAAATCAAACCTTAGCTTCAAGCCCACAACGAGGTTGATAGTAGGCTCTATCAAGAACGGACTAATTTGTACTTCCAGTATGATGTTGTTCTTTCACAGAAATACACGCTTCTTTTGAACTGACTGAAGCACAGTTTTCAAAATTGAGGTAGGAGGCTTTCAGTTGGCATGGCGTCTGTGATTTTGGTGTTTTCTTTGAGATATCGAATAAGTTCATGAATGTAAGGAGGTTTCTTTGTATCCTCTTTCAGATTTCCTTTTGGTCCTGATGAGAACCGGACAAAGGGTCCGGTTTGAAACGAGTCGACCTTGTTGTTGTATCCTGTGTCAAAACAAATGTGTACTGTCAATGGCTTGTGTTAAAGTATATATTTAGTGCTGGGTATGCAGGGTGACATTGTAAATCAGATTTATCCCTGCACAACCCGTTTTGTTGATAATTGAAAATATTCCACTCTTTGACGTATGATCCAATTTCTGTTGCACGTCTGATTTTGGTAGTTTGACTGTCTGAGTGTTAATGCGAGTGTGAGTTGAGTCAGGTTATGATTCAGGTAACGAGTATGAAGGAGGATGTTTAAATGAAGTTTATTGTATGGTAATTTGTGTGTTCACGTCTGTTTCTTTCAATCATTGTTGCCGTCACACATATTTATGAAATATTTTGTATTTTGTCTTCTCTGAAAGTTTGAAAATAAAAACAAACTTTGATGGATTAAATCCAAATTACGACTATAAATCTATTTTTTAGTTTGTGAAAAAAGTTGTCTATTGCACTAGGTCTCAGTATTGGCTTTTGTTTTGGTTTTTGATAGCCTAAGATTTGGCATGGCCAAACCGCCCCTTTCCCGTGGGAGTGACATCAAATTCGTGGAGTGCCTGATCTTACCATACTGCCAAATAAACCTTATAAAAATTGATTCCAAGTTTTTGATTACTCTCTCCTCTAACAAAAGTGGTATAGCCCGAAATAAATACAAGACTTTGGGAAACATTGTCTTTTTTAAAACGTTTACCCTCCCTATAAGAGAGAGATGTAATACGTCTATTCTTTTCAAATCGGCTTATATCGTTTTAATAAGTGGCAGATAGTTATCTGCGACAACCTTATCCACTGAGGCGTTAATTCTCACCCCGAGATATACAGCCGAATCCACAAATCTAACATCTGCCTTAATGATATTTTTAGTACAGATTATTTGTGTTTTACCTTCGTTTAGTGAGTACCCTGACCGGCTGCCAAAGTCCTTCGCCAATTGGGCCAAAATTGGCATCGCCTGGTGAGGATCAGTAGTTATTACCGCCAGATCGTCGGCGTAGGCTAGCAATTTGTTTACATATCCATTAAGCACCACTGGGCTGATCTGTGGACAACCTAAGATTTTCTTGATAAGGGGATCAATGTATAATGAAAAAAGAATCGGGGAGCAGGGGCATCCTTGACGCGTCCCCCTCTTAATTACTATCTTATCAGAGCCCTCTCCCATTACTGAAACGCGGGCTACCGGATCTTTATACATTGCTTTAAGAGCTCTCATAGCTTTAGAACCAAAGCCTCTACCAGCCAGAATACCCCAAAGATAATCCCAGACCACGCGGTGAAATGCTTTCTCCGCGTCGAGGAGGATCATGGCCATCTCCCCCCCACGGCACCATGAGCATCGAACAGCGCTCTAGCTCGTCCAGTATGGACGGTCGTACCTCGCCCTGGAACATACCCATGTTGCCACGGGGAGACGAGACCGCCAATGATCCTGCCCAATCTTTTAGCCCAAATTTTAGAACACAGCTTTGTATCTGTGTTGATAAGCGAGATTGGGCGGTATGACCTTTGGTTTCCCCTTCTTATGAAATACGAATATGTTTGTTTCCTTCCAGGAATCTGGAATTACACCTGAACACAATATACCGTTGAAGAGGTCCAAAAGCAATGGGGCGATCTCGGTTTCAATGCTTTTGTACACCTCCAAGGGAATTCCGTCGGGGTCTGCAGCTTTGCCGGCTGCTAACTCCTATAATGCAACTGTAATCTCACTCCTAGTCAGATCTCTGTCCAGCTCTTCTCTACCCTGTTCATCCAATATTGGGCCTTTATCACCACTCTCCTCACTCTAGCGGCTAGAGCAGCCCTCCTCGTCATACAATGTTTGATAAAAGTTCTTAAAAACCCGTAGTATTTCCTTTGGCTCAGTATACTCTTTGCCATCCTCATGTATGCTAGAGATTATATTCTTGACCTTATCCTGTCTAAGTCGTAACACCAGAGCCCTACCTGCCTGCTCCCCCTTTTCATATCGCTTTGCCCTAGAGGTTTGATATTCACTGATTGCCTTCTGCGTTATCATTTTCTGTAGCTCTGCTTTAATATTCGTCAGTTTTCTTTGGCTATCAACACCATCCACCCCGTGTCCAATATCATTTCCCTGAAAACATGTTCCTAGTAATGCTCTGTAGGTGCCCCATGGCTTGTGCAGGTTGGTGCGCACTGTTTCTTTTGCAGACCATGCTGCAGAGAAATAGTGTGCCCAACCGCCCGGAGCCTTCTCAGTATAGTCGGCATTGGCTATGGCCTTTAACTAGAGTGGCAGACACACTGCCAGCCCTACAATGATGTCGAAAGGCTGCTTAAATAAAGGGAAGCGGCAGAAGTGACGAGTTACATATTACGTCATCCTTGAAAGAGGACTCATAAGTTTTTGGTTTCACATAGCTCTGCAGACACATGTGAAAATTCAAACTCTGACTTTGTTTATTTTACTGAATGAGAGGAAGTTTAGGTTTGAAACTTAAATTATTATTCTGAAGTCTGCTCTGTGCCCAAACTGGTATGCTGGTGTGTATGTTTGTTAAATGTGGTAATACCTCCTCTTTTAACCAGCTTAATATTGTTTTTGCCTTTTCTGCCCATTTCTTCCTTTGACAATATATTTTACAAAAGGCTCCTTTTTGTCATCTTCTCGCGTATAACAGGGCAGTGGTGAAAATGTGTCTATGATCGTGACACATCAAGTGAAAATGTTTGAAACAGTCATACAAGACCCCCAGGCATGGACCGATGATCTTGCTAAACAGATTAATGACCTCATGGTTAAGGCCCACAATCTAAAAGCTGGTGCAGAATATGCTGTAGGTCAGTCAGATACAACACGCAATGCTGCCTACGTAACACAGTGATTATCACACTGGTCATTAGTTGGAGGGCCTTTCTCCCTGAAGCCAAAGAGTTTTCCTTTTATTCCTTCCCAAACGACCTTGACTGGACTACTTCCTATGCCACATAGCTACTAGTGTCCAAAGCGGAATATATCTCAAGACCATATCCGACCATAATCCCCATCTCTTATAAAATACCTGGGGGGCTGCCTCTCACTGATCCCAACTTGGAGGTTACAGTCAAACGTCTTGGAGGATCAGGTCTTCCGTTACACCATTTTGGAAACCATAACTCGTAATTATTGCTGAAAATATTAACCCCGCTTCCACCCATCTTGTTGAATGGGATGCACTTAAAACAGTGGTATGGGGCATTGCATAAGCTTAATCATTTGGGTGCATAGCATGGTAGAACGTGAGCTGGGACAGCTTGAAGGGTCGTTGAGTGGCTTGGAGAAGGCAGCAGTGGCAGATGAATCTGCCAAGAAGGAGCTATTAATTGTAAAGTAATGTCAAGCACAATTGATTGAGTCCTTTCCCTGCACCAATTGCAATGCATAACAGGCCAAAAAATATGTGGAGGGACAAAAGTCCAAGAGATTACTGGCATGGCTGATTCGGCAGGACTCTGCTGCTGTCCTCATTGCTCCATCTGCCATTCCAAGATATCATAGTTTACTCTCAGAAAACTATCCATGTAGCCTTTTACACCCATTATTGGGCACTGTATTCCCCTGAAAGCTCTTCATCACAGCTCAACAGTGCTGAATTTTATGTGGGATGACCTTGCCAGTTGTGACTGCAGAACGTATGGAACTGTTAGAATGTCTGATCACGGAACAAGAGATTCGCTGTGCCACACGCTACGCTGCAGTATCAAACAGTGTGGTCACGGCAGTAAACAAATCTTTTGTGTTAAATTAAAGTAGCAAAAACACAACACAAATTCAGTGTGACGTATGTCCACTCCAATTGTTTTATAATGGAATGTATCTAATGCGATTGTCATTCAAAGCATTTACAGATAGGAGCAATGGAATTACTTGTTTAAGACAAATGTGCAATATCTTACAGTGCTCTTGGTGTGGTAGGGACGAGAGGAGGGAATGGGTGTAGAGTGTTCACGTGTGGGTAGGGGACAAGGAAAGGTAATTGTGACATATATACATCAACATGGTTTGTTGTACACGTTTCCGTGAATGATCAAATGTTCCCAGTGTTGTACATAACTCAGATGGACCAGAAGTTAATTGGTGTACACTCATAATATCGAGTTTTTAATATCGAGTTGCATTAATATCGAGTTAAAAATATAGAATGGACACAATAGTGAATGGACAGAATATAGACTACAAAAATATCGAATAGAATAGCATTAATATCGAATCAAAAATATAGAATGGACAACATATCGAATGGACAGAATATAGACAACAAAAATATAGAATGGACAAAATATAGACACCAAAAATATAGAATGGACAGGATATAGACAACAAAAATATCGAATTTGAGGTAAGTAAGTTAATATTCATTTTTTAAAGTATTTTTTATGTTAGTATATGTGTGAAAAGTGCATATTTAGTTTATAATTTATTTTAATTAATTCATTTTATGGTACTTCATTTTTGCATAATATAATTCTGTAGCGGGTTGTGGGTTTATAGGGGAATAGGGTGGGAAGTAATTTAATTATAATTAATTAAATATGTTAATTTATTTATTGGTATTTATTTTGAATAATTGTTAATTAATAACTAATTGGTAATTAATTAAAATATAATTGGTAATTATTTTAATTAATTGATTAATTGATAATTATGTTAATTTTATTAATGTATTTTCTGTAGCGGGTTGTGGGTTTATAGGGGAATAAGGTGGGAAGTAATTTAAATATAATTATTTAAATTTTTAAATGTATTTATTGGTATTTATTTTGAATTAATTGATATTGAAATTTTTAATTGGTAATTCATTAAAATATAATTGGTAATTAATTTTAAATAATTGCTTAATTGATAATTATGTACATTTTATCAATATTTTCTGTAGCGGGTTGTGGGTTTATAGGGGAATAGGGTGGGAAGTAATTTAATTATAATTAATTACATTTTTAAATTTATTTATTGGTATTTATTTGGAATGAATTGATATTTAAAATTTAAATTGGTAATTAATTAAAATATAATTGGTAATTAATTTTAATTAATAGTTTAATTGATAATTATGTTAATTGTATTAATTTATTTTCTGTAGCTGGTTGTGGGTTTATAGGGGAATAGGGTGGGAAGTAATTTAATTGTAAATATTTAAATATTATTTATTTATTGGTTTTGTTTTGTTGTAATTTTTAATAATTTTTTAATTGTTAATTAATTAATTGTTAATTGGTAAATAATTTGTATTAATAGGTAAATATTTGTAGTATTTTGTTTTGTATTTTTAATTGATTAATTATTATATTATATAAAATTGTTAATTACTTTTAATTAATTTGTATTTGGTATTAATATTTAATTTATTTTTATTCATATATGAAGTATTTACTTTCCCTACTGTTGCACTCTCTTGAGTGTGAATAGTAATTTTTACCCCTACGCTATCCAACGCTTTCCCTACTGTTGCACTCACTGGAGTGTGAATAGTAATTTTTACCCCTACGCTATCCAACACTTTCCCTACTGTTTCACTTTCTGGAGTGGGAATAGTAATTTTAACCCTCCCGCTATCCAACGCTTTCCCTACTGTTACACTTTCTGGAGTGGGAATAGACATTTTTACCCCTATGCTATCCAATGCTTTCCCTACTGTTGCACTCTTTGGAGTGGGAATAGTAATTTTAACTCTTCCGCTATCCAACGCTTTCCCTACTGTTGCACTCTCTGGAGTGGGAATAGTAATTTTTACCCCTACGGTATCCAACGCTTTCCCTACTGTTGCA
This sequence comes from Lissotriton helveticus, assembly GCF_964261635.1. Classification (NCBI taxonomy): domain Eukaryota; kingdom Metazoa; phylum Chordata; class Amphibia; order Caudata; family Salamandridae; genus Lissotriton; species Lissotriton helveticus. Next base: position 1,551,061,118 of record NC_136059.1, read on the forward strand.
CTCACTGGAGTGGGAATAGTAATTTTTACCCCTACCCTATCCAACGCTTTCCCTACAGTTGCATTCTCTGGAGTGGGAATAGTAATGTTTACCCCTACGCTATCCAACACTTTCCCTACTGTTGCACTCTTTGGAGTGGGAATAGTAAATTTTACCCTGCCGCTATCCAATGTTTTCCCTACTGTTGCACTCTCTGGAGTTGGAATAGTAATTTTTACCCCTACGCTATCCAACGCTTTCCCTACTGTTGCACTCTCTGGAGTGGGAATAGTAATTTTTACCCCTATGCTATCCAACACTTTCCCTACTGTTGCACTTTCTGGAGTGGGAATAGTAATTTTAACCTTCCCGCTATCCAACACTTTCCCTACTGTTGCACTTTCTGGAGTGGGAATAGTAATTTTGACCCCTACGCTATCCAATGCTTTCCCTACTGTTGCACTCTTTGGAGTGGGAATAGTAATTTTAACTCTCCCGCTATCCAATGCTTTCCCTACTGTTGCACTCTCTGGAGTTGGAATAGTAATTTTTACCCCTACGCTATCCAACACTTTCCCTACCGTTGCACTCACTGGAGTGGGAATAGTAATTTTTACCCCTAGGCTATCCAACGCTTTCCCTACTGTTGCATTCTCTGGAGTGGGAATAGTAATTTTTACCCCTACGCTATCCAACGCTTTCCCTACTGTTGCACTCTTTGGAGTGGGAATAGTACATTTTACCCTGCCACTATCCAACGTTTTCCCTAATGTTGCACTCTCTGGAGTGGGAATAGTAATTTTTACCCCTACGCTATCCAACACTTTCCCTACTGTTGCACTCTCTGGAGTGGGAATAGTAATGTTTACCCCTACGCTATCCAATGCTTTCTCTACTGTTGCACTCTCTGGAGTGGGAATAGTAATTGTTACCCCTATGCTAACCAAGGATTTCCCTACTGTTGCATTCCCTGGAGTTGGAATAGTAATTTTTACCCCTACACTATCCAACCCTTTCCCTACTGTTGCACTCACTGAAGTAGTAATAGTAAATGTTACCCTTTCCGCTATCCTACGGTAAAAATATTGTAATTTTTTTATAAATATTATGTTTATATATATAGAGATGTATTAACAAATCAATTTGTATTATTTTTTTTTTTTACTTACATTAATTATTTATTAATTTTAAGGTTATTTAAGTATTTTAAGTATGTTTAAGTTAATTATATTTATTATTTCATTAATGTTTAATTATTTTAAAGCATTTTAAAAAAATCGATATTTTGACTAACTATATTTTTTACATCGATATTTTTTATTCGATATTTTTGTACTTACCTGTTTGGAGATAGGAGTTCGATATTTTGGTATTCTATATTTTTACCTCGATATTTTTGTAACTCGATATTCTTGACGTCGATGTTGTTTCAGTGATCCAAGTTAATTATATACAGTGTCGCTAGAGTTTGTATTTCAATGTTGTCGACGTTTCAACCCCTCAGGGCAGGAGAGGTTGTAGTCCTTGAGGTTGGGTCTTCATCAGGACTGGGGGAGCACCTGTAGACAATGTAGACAATTTAAACGCTGTTTAAGGATAGGCAGTAAAAGGTATGTGTGCTACTAATGTGGTCAATGGGAACGATGGGCTTTCGTGAGCTCCTAGAGTAGGGAGAGAGGGAAAACAGGGAGACATCACAGGTTGCTGGGTGATGCATCCAAGAAGAGTACACATGTGGATGATTGATAGAACCGGATGGCTCAGGGGTGGAGCAATCTTACTTACTCCTGGTGACTCGTTGAGGCCTACAGCTGGATCAGCTTGTGACCGGTGGGGAACATCCGAACGTTTCCCAGGATCTTAGTTGAACAAAGTTTGGCTAATCTGCAGCAGCGTCCACGTGCAGATGTGGGGAACAATCCCGTGTGGCCTAAAAATGAAACAAAAGAACATTCTCATGAAGGAGAGAAAGGGAGTCAGTGGCCTCATACAGTGAAGTTACAATTGGACGGAGGAATCCTGGTAATGGACTCCCTAGATCGTGGAGTGATGGTCTGAACTTAACAAAGACTAAGGGGGTCATTATGATGACGGGCGGACTTTGTCCGCCCGTCACCATAGTTGGGAATGGGACCGCCCGCCATAAGGGCGGGGGTCCCGGGGGTGGGATTAGGATGTGCCCGCCACAGTGGCGGGCACATCCTGTATTTACAGCATTGTGGCGGGCGGTGCTCTCTGCACCGCCCGCCACAATGCTGAAAATGCTTTTCACCATTTGCATAATGAAAGCGGCAGGCACCGCGCGGTGCCTGCCGCTTTCATTATGCAAATGCAGCGGGGTACCACAGGTACCCCCCTGTGTGCACCCCGCTACTGTCCTTCACTCTAGGGGCCTGCAGGGGGCCCCCAGAGTGAAGAGCACCTGCCTTTCCGTGGCGGCATTGCCGCCACGGAAAGGCTTGCCTCACAGCCCATTGTAATATGGCGGGCGGTGTCTTACAGACACCGCCACCATGTTACAGGTTTTCCACCCCGGTCGCCTTGCGACCGGGGCGGAAAACAGGCGGACGTTGTTTTTCACCGCCGCCTTCCCCTCCGCCATCCTAATCTGGCGGAGGAGATTTGGGATTGCGATGTTGGGCGGTTTGCCTCCACCAGGCCGGAGGTGGCCACCGCCAGCCTGGCGGAAGCAAACCGCCCGACATCGTAATGGACCCCTAAGTGCTGCAGAATGGTTCTGTGAATATCCTGGTTGTTAGTGGTATGGGATTAAAAAGAAAGGTCTGGGGAGCGCTCGCGTATTCTAAATATCCTCAATACGAAATGACAGTGGTATTTGCTATGTGCAATACGGGGGGCCTCCTGTGGGCAAACAGGGTGTAATGGCTAAAAGGTTAAAAATGAGCCAAACTTGTCGCATGCCCGGGGTGCGTGGGGTCGGCCGATCGTGAAATGCCCAGTGCATACAGGGTGCGTGCCGCGTCTTTAGTGAGAAGAAATAAGACGCGTGAAAGCTCGCTTACCTCGAGGTACCGGCCGTAGCTCAGCAGTGGAGACCCGGCTCCTGTTGGGAAGCCGGCTTATATTATGGTGTGTGGAACGTGCGCGAGGACGCCTAAACATGCTACGTCATGCCTGCTAAGAAATGTGGCAGAGACGGCACAAGTTTGCAATCGCCGCATCATAGAGGCAGGGACAGCACATACCGAATGTGTGCTTGTACGGGGCAAGGTCAGCACAGTGCTACAGCCAGGCTGTGGATGAGCACACTTAGGCATTGTGTGTGTGTGGAAGCGTGGTACTTGATCGGTAATGATAATAAATTAGGACAGTACACGATACAAATAGTAAACTAAATATTACCCACATGAAAATAATGAGGTACATGGAAAATATCTGTATAGTGTTGGTTATTACAGTCATATTACAGGCTAATGAATCATGGGTGATGGATGTATTCATCCCTGGATGCTGGTTCTACTGTAATATCAACATGTGCAATTTAGTTTGGGTAACATAAATTACATTCTGACATGCAAGAAAACATCATGAAAACGGAACAGAGCATTGCAACTGAGCTACTCTCTGGCTAAGCCTGCCAGTTGTGCATTAGTGCCTTCCAGTTCATTTAGTCCATTATTAATAGTGTCCAGCAGGAACATCATCTTGCACTCTCTGACATTCAGAATTGGTCCTATGTCCCTGCCTCTTGGTCCCAATGATACCTTCTCTAGAACTAACCATTTGATGCAATCGGGTGGGTGGGCGTGTTGTTTAAAATGTTCCACAAGGGGTGCACCTGGGGTGTTACAGCGAATTTTACTGCAGTGATGCAATATTCTTGCCTTGACCTTCTGTCTGGTTTGTCCCACATACAGTAGATTGCATGGGCATAAGATAGCATAAATGACATCATTGGAATTACAGTTGGTGTGTGTCTTGATCTGAATGTCATGGTTTCTGTACGTGAATAGCTTAGTCTCGATAGTCATTTTACAGGCCTTACAGTGTGAACATTTGAAGTGGCCTACTATGTTGGGAAGGTTCCACATAGCCTGGATTGTGGGACTGGGTGGTGTGTCGAGGAGGGAGCAAACAACATGGTCTCGTACATTTTTCGCCTTCTTGAACGCATGCATAGGTGGGTCTTGAATGTCTAGTTCATCAGATATGAGTTTCCAATGACCGTTAATGATTTTCTTGAATGTATTACTGTGCGTACAATATGTTGTGACACAGATCATTCTGTTGGTGTCTTGTCTGTGTGGTTTCTGCATCAGTAATGTTTCACTTTTCTGATACCAGCCCCTTTTCCTGGCTCTGGTGACGAGTCTTCTTGGGTACCCTCTCTCCAGTAGGCGAGTGATTAGGTTGTCTGGCTCATGGAAATAGTCTTCTATCAAGGTGCAGTTCCTCCGGATGCGAAGGAACTGACCGAATGGAAGGTTGTCTCTGAGGCTTCTGTTGTGATGGCTGGTGTATCTCAATAGAGAATTCCTTTCAGCGGGTTTCCTGTATAACGTGGTATACAGGTGGTCTTCTGTTGTCCTGATCGAGACGTCTAGGAAATCTATAGTGTGTCTGTCTCAGTGGATAGTGAATTTAATATCTACTGAACAGGTGTTCAACCATTCAAAAAAACTTCTCAGTTCTGTTTCGTCACCTGACCACATCAACAAGATATCGTCTATGTACCTCCGCCATTGGGTAACATTCACCTTGTATGGATTTGTGTCGGAGAAAATGTGCTGGTCTTCAAAATTATTCATGTATAGAATGGCTAAGTCTGGGGCGAAGGCTGCCCCCATCGCTACTCCTTTGGTTTGGATGTAGAAGTTGTTCTGGAAGACAAAGAAATTGCGCATCATGGCCACCTCGAGGAGTTCCACTATAAATTCACTTGGCACATCAGATGGTTGAGGTCTCTTATCTAGAGCTTGCATGATTACTTCTAGGGCCTGTTGTTGTGATATGCTTGTGTATAGTGAAGTGATATCGAGGGTGGCCAATATTTGTGAGTTAGGGTTGAAGGTCATCCCGCCCACCAGATTGATAACCTCCATTGTATCGCGAAGATAAGTTGTTGTTTTTTCAGCAAGTTCACGTATTTGCATACAGGTTCTAAAAGTGAGCTGCACCCAGATATAATGGGTCTCCCTGGTGGTCTTTCCAAGTTCTTATGCACCTTGGGTAGTGTATATATCATGGGGGTGCGCAGTTGCACGTTGTTAAGATAGTTGTAATCGTGTTCGGATAGGAAGCCAGCCTCTTTCCTCTCTGTAGTTATAAGGTGGATAAATCTTCTCACCTCCTGAGTTGGGTCCATGGAAACAGGTTTGTAACTAATGCCATCTTGCAGTTGCGAAAAGATCTCGTCCTTGTAGTCACTGGTGTTCTGGACCACAATGGCTCCCCCCTTGTACACCGGTTTAATAACTATGGTCTTGTTGTTCTTGAGTGTGTTGAGGGCCTCACGTTCCCCTTTGGTTATATTGTGCTTGACATATGACTTGGTTATGCATGCCTTCAGGACATCTCGTGCAACAACACTTCAAACTTCAAGATCTTGTGTGTCATCATGTGGCTGGGTGGCATGAATGTGAATGGTGGTCTTAATCCAGTGGTGGATGAGGATGAGTATGAAGGGGAATGCCTGTAGAAATGTTGTAGAGGTACTTTCCGGAAAATGGATGTAGTTCTGCCTTGACATTGAAGCAATTGGGAAAAGAAGTAAGTACAAATAATAGTCCCTTGGAAAGAATCTTGGTTTCATCATCTGACAGCGTGTGCCCTGAGAGATTGATGATTGGGCTTTTGTCTAGTGTTACCATCTGTATGTTTTCCGTCTGGTGTTGATCTCGCCGTGATTCTCCGTTTGGAACCTGACTTGTTTCGGGTTCTGTTCTTGGGGAGGACCAGTGTCCCATGTCTGTTGATGTTGGTTCTGTCCACGTCGGGGCGGTCTGCTCCAATTGCATCCCCGTCCTCTGGTTGGTCTCCACTGAGTGTCCTCTAAAAAAGGAAATTCAGAGGTGTATTGGCCTTGGGGTTGATACCATGGTTCCTGTTGTTTAGGCATCCTTGCGCACGTCCCACACACCATAATATATGCTGGCTTCCCACCAGGAGCCGGGTCTCCACTGCTGAGCTATGGCCAGTACCTTGAGGTAAGCGAGCTTTCGCTCGTCTTCTTTCTTCTCCCTAAAGACACGGCACGTACCCTGTATGTACTAGGCATTTCACGCTCGGACGACCCCATGCACCCCGGGCATGAGGCTGGTTTGGCTCATTTTTAACCTTTTTTGCCGTTACACCCTGTTTGCCCGCAGGAGGCCCCCCGTTTTGCACATAGCAAATACCACTGTCATTTTGTATCGAGAATATTTAGAATACGCAAGCGCTCCCCGGACCTTTCTTTTTAATCACTATACCACTAACAACCAGGATATTCACAGGTCCATTCGGCAGCACTTAGTCTTTGTTAAGTTCAGACCATCACTCCACGATCTAGGGAGTCCATTACCAGGATTCCTCTGTCCAATTGTGACTTCACTGCATGAAGCCACCGACTCCCTTTTCCTCCTTCATGAGAATGTTCTTTTGTTTCGTTTTAAGGCCACAAAGGATTGTTCCTCACATCTGCAAGCGGACGCTGCTGTAGATTAGCCAAACTTTGTTTAACTAAGATCCTGGGAAACGCTCGGATGTTCCCCACTGGTCACAAGCTGATCCAGCTGTAGACCTCAACCAGTCACAAGGAGTAAGTAAGACTGCTCCACCCCTGAGCCGGTTCTATCAATCATCCACATTTGTACACTTCTTGGATGCATCACCCAGCAACCTGTGCTGTCTCCCTGTTTTCCCTCCCTTGCTACTCTAGGACCTCATGAAAGCCCATTGTTCCCATTGACCACGGTGGATCTCTTCACCAGTTTGTTCCGACAAGTAGGTATTAATACCTCCCACATTAGTAGCACACATACCTTTTGCTGCCCACCCTTAAACAGTGTTTAAATTGTATACAGGTGCTCCCCGAGTCCTGATGAAGACCCCAACCTCAAGGACTACAGCTTGTCCTGCCCTGAGGGGTTGAAACGTCGACAATATTGGAATACAAACTCTAGTGACACTGTATATAATTAACTTCTGGTCCATCTGAGTTATGTACAACACTGGGAACATTTGATCATTCATGGAAACGTGTACAACAAACCAAGTTGATTTATATATGCCGCAATTACCTTTCCTTGTCCCCTACCCACACATGAACACTCTACACCCATTCCCTCCTCTCTTCCCTACCACACCAAGAGCACTGTAAGATATTGCACATTTGTCTTAAACAAGTAATTCCATTGCTCCAACTGTAAATGCTTTGAATGACAATCGTATCAGATAAATTCTATTATAAAACAATTGGAGTAGACATACGCCACACTGAATTTGTGTTGTGTTTTTGCTACTATAATTTAACACAAAAGATTTGTTTACTGCCGTGACCACACTGTGTAATACTGTATTTATTGACCCAGGTCAGGTAGGATATATGGGTTACCCCCTTTATATACAATACACGCTACGCTGTAACATGTAAAACCCCTGGAACGCATGGTCTGTCAGTCGAATTTTGTAAGACCTATGTGGACCTGTTGGTCCAGAAGCTGGCGGAATTGTATAATTCAGCTTTAACTGCAAGAGTACTGCCAGCATCTATGTTTAAAGCTCTCTTAGTCCCTCTCCATAAGCCGGAGCGTTGCCGGCTAGATGTCCCTTGTGATAGGACTCATGCTGGGCAGTGATTACACAAAATTCCAAGCACAATCTTAGCAACTAAGATATTGGGGTCATTCCTGATTTGGTCCAAGCATTACACCTGGCAGGCTCACGTGTCTTAACACACAGAGGCTACAAAGGTTACTAGAGGAGTACCCTCCTTCCGCACAAGCAATTCTCTGTTTCTTTAGTGCTAGATTTAGACAAGGCCTTTGATCTGCTGGATTGGGACTGCATATTTGCTGTGTTACAGAGAGGGCAAATGAGCGACAAGGTGCTTAGACTGATTAGGCGACTCTAATCAAAGCTATTGGCTAGGGTTCAATTTGGCCAACTTATCTCTGACCAATTCCCCATATGCTGGGGTACATGCCAAGGGTGTCCATCTTCACCATTGATATCGCCCACACCAGTCAGGAAGAGACTGGAGCATCCTAATTATTAGAGAGTTACACGCTGTCTCTCTCTATGCTGGTGACTTTTTAATATACATCAAAGATATAGATATTCATGATAGTGTGGATGGCGTGGCACATATACTGAAAACATTAAGGCTGCTTCAGGGTAGGGGGTCAACTGTGCAAAATCTTGCCTGGTCCCATTAAAGCCCACTTGCTTATGTATATTATAATAGTAAACACTTGTGGGAGCTCTCCACCTTCCACCTCCATGGAAGTAACCTTTTTAATCTAGGTTTTGGACTTCCCCTGTGCATCTGGTCATCACCTGGGGACTGCTGTAAAGGATGCTCTAATGCTTGCACCAGAGGGATTCTGTTTTTTAACATTTTAGCTTGAGCTGCTTGGGAAGACGTGCCTACCACCCAGCATTACATCACATTAACAATTAAAAATGCTACTCCACTTGTGCGTCTGAGCCTAGTGCCTGTGACAGGAACAAATTGCTGTATAGACTGTACACAATGAAAAATCATTGTGCGGTGTTGCTCAGTTGTTGGTTATGGCTTTCACATGTTCTTGTAAAACCTACAACCCAAACACATTGCAGTGGCCACAAAAACCTGGCAGACGTAATGGTGTATTGATTTTGTAAGTCGGCCATTGTAATAAGAAGTTACAAATTACAGTTTTTGCCTACTTATTTTAAATATTTTTTATTGTAAAAGTTAGTTTCTTTTGGAAAACCTTGAGACATCCACACAAATGAACTCTTGCTGAAATCAGAACACGTTTAAGAAATGTATAGCTTTCCGAGATCACCCATGGGTTTTACAACTGTTTTCACCACAAACTGGAGGTATGCTGATAACACACATATTAGGAAAAATGGACTACTCCTCGAAAAATACCAAATTTGTGGTAAAAAAAAAAAATAATTTAATTTCAGGTTTCCTTGTTTCTGAAAGTTCAGAAATGGTGATTTTAGCACAGCAAACCTTTCTTTGATATTCTATTTAGGAAAAGAAACAGACACTTTCTTGTACAGATTACTTTTTTCAAAATTTTCACCCAAAATACAAAGGGCCTCATTAATGAGAAGTGTTACTCGCTGCGTGAAAGCAGCGATGCAACACTTCTCAGTGTGTCCTCCTTGCGACATGAGGGATGTGTCATATTTACTGTATGACGCATCATGTCGCAAGGAATGACAGATGACAGACCTATCTGTCAGCACAAAAGTGGCGCATTGCTGGGGTGTGTCTGAAAACAGATGCAACTCCAGCAATGTGTCCTTTCACATGGGGCAAGCCCCATGTGAAAGGGTCTACGTCACTGTTACGCCCGCCATGAGGCAGGCGTAAGGTTTTGACGCATTGGCGTCCTAGAAGTGGTGCAGTGAATTCTTATAGATTTGATTGCGCCACTCCTATGACCCTTTCTTGTGGGGGAACACCCCCCCTGCATACAGTATACCTGACAGAGGTATAATGTAGTGCAGGGATTTACGAAGTGATGCATCTGCCTAGATGCGTCACTTCGTAAATATGGCGCAACATGGCACATTATTTACGACGCCACTGCATCACAAAAAGGGATGCTACACTGGTGCAAAAGTGACGCAGGGGCTCATATAAATAGGCCCCAAAATGTTGCTATATTTTGGCTATTTTCTTGGTCACCTATCAGAGAACCCATAAACCCATTATGTTGAAAAAAGGACACAAATTTGGTGTGGATACCTTATGTGGGAAAAAGATTTATGGAGGTCTAAGTTTAAAGTTTCCCAAATAGCCCAAAAACGGCTCAGCATTGTGGTGGAAAAGTCTCAGCAGTTGAGGGGTAATGTATATATGTATAATTTCAACAAAGACTTCCTGAACAGAAATCTAATGGAGGTGGTATCTTCTCTTTGTGCACATCTCTCTTTTTGACAGGACAAGGCAGGATTCCCCTCGCCAAAATGATAATGTTACTGGGATACCTTTATTACATCACTAACTCGTGGATCCCTGTATCTGGTAGTCTATTTCGCACCCTGGACACTATGTTGAGGGGGTTTGATCTGGAACAAAGGGCAGCGTGGAGTCCCCATTACAGAACTGCAGCTCCCCACGGAACAGGGAGGACTGTGGGTCCCGAAATAAGAACACTATTTATTTGGCAGTGCAGCTTCAATGGTCACCCGGCTGGCTGGCTGCAAGTTGTCTGAAGTGAGTACCATTGACGAATGGAGCGCACAACCCATTACTCATGAGCTCTTCATCCCTAAATCAGCTATACCTGAGGCCCCAAACAATATGCTGCATATAGCCCACAGTAGCTATCACAGTACCCTGCAAATCTCTACAAATGTCACACCATATTCTCAGATGATCCCCCTGAAGGGTATATGTTCCCTCCAGTGAGTCAAAGGGATATGTGTTACAGAGATAGGGTAGCCCTCTGTGGTATGTTACATGGGTAACCTGTTCCAGGATGGAGTTTTGATTCCCTTTGACACAGTGATGGATCTAACTGACCTCCCGGCGAGGCACTTTTTAACACACAGATAACTTGCAGCAGAGCTGGAGTCCCTCTGGCATTAAACCAGCCCCACACCTGTTGCCTCATGCTAGTCAATAGACCCTTTAGCGGTACTCCACCCTAAGTGGGAAATAGACATTGCCCGCCGCTTAACCCCAAAAGAATGGGACAGAATATTTGCATACCCATACAAAATGATGTATTATTTTAGTATACACAACACAATATATATTGTATAGAACTTACTTGACCCTGGCTTGACTTATCAAAATCTATCCTACTGTCACATAAGACTGTCCCCACTGCCACACCTTAAATGGTGATATCTCACACATGTTTTCAGATTCCCGCTGGCCCAGACTTTCTGGACTAAGGTCTGCACAATTCGCAAACCAATGGTCCATGTAAATTGAACTCTATATAGTGCTCTATATTGGGGCTCTATAGCCACAAAAAATCGGACTCATTAGTTATTAGTGGAAAGTGTAAATGGTGCCGTAGCACCATCAGCAGTGAGTCCCCTGGGGCTGCAAAGGCCCAGTCTTACGCGTTCCAGTGGTGGTGCAGAGGGTGCTGTCTCCGTGGGCACTCCTTAGTCCAGATCCTATTCGGCAAATACAAACTGTGAGCAGTTCATGTGACAGCACCTGGCAGGCTCTCTCCTCCGAGCAGTGCTACTGGTTCGTTTCAGTGATCGGAGCTGCTCCCACATGGCAAACACAAGGTAAGTCACTCTTCCACTTTTGAGGGGGGATTCTCTGGCTCCTGACTGAAGCCCCAGCAATGGTGCAACATCTTCGGCGGCATCCTTGCAGTTCTCGGGTAATCAGTTAGGTACAGATCACAGTGTGCAGGCTTGACCCACCATACGGGTCCCCACCCTGAACATCTTCAGGAAGGCACTCAAGGCTTGGCTCTTCGACTGAACGGAGCTGCTTATCCCCCCCCAGCGCCTTGAGACCCTCAGGGGTAAGTAGCAAACTTACAATTCACTTGTTTGATTGATGACAGTAACCCCTCGTCTGGGCTACAACATAAACACTTGGTCGCAGTGGTACCGACAGTCCCACCTGGCATATGGAGCGGCCGATCTGGGTAGACACAAGTCTCACACTCCTGGTCCAAATACGTTAAATGGGATCCCCCTCTGGCATACAGCAAGGCGGTTCCAACATGGCGCTCCTTACAAAGCTTAGATCAGCTCACTGAAGCCCTCTCCTGGCACACTGGGGTCGCCGGACAATTCCTGCACCTGATCAGTGCACAGCCACTCTCTTCACACCTCGCTCAGTGAGTCCTCATAGTAAGGCTCCCCACCGGACCTCTCTCCCTCCAACTCTCTCCCTCCAACACTCTCCTCTTCCTCACAAGGCACACTAGGATTGGCAAGCAGGCGGGCACTGGTATTCCAGGCTCCGGGGCAGTCATTCTGGGTTCTCCTTGGGTGATGTCCTCTCACCCAGAAGACAGACTAGAAGTCCTTGTCCCCAGTCCTGGTTACAGTGAAAAGTCTTGCAGAGCTTCCCCATCTCACACAGCCCATCTGACTGCTTTTCAGATGACAAAATTTGGGGTCTCAAACTCCCCTTCTTATAGTCCATTTTCAAAAAACCAATATATGATTTAGGGTTAGAGTCTTCGAAGTTTTATGTTGAGGTTCTTAGTCTTTTGAAGTGTCCAATTCTCTGTGTCTTCTTTCTCCTTGAAAGGATGGCAGTCACAGCAGTCAAGACTCTGAAGCTGATTGACCCACAGCACAATTCATGAGAGTGACACCCGGATGTGAGCCACGGTGATATGTGCATCAAAAGGTTGATCCCAGCCCTAAATGATTCCCTAATCAGCCCCATCTCCTTTCCTTAAATGTGTCACAGCCTGTTCCTTGTGATCTATTACTGAATCAAAGAGCAAACTTCAACAGTGTAAAAGGAGGGTCCCTTCCTCTCTCCCTTCCTCCAGTGTGCCTCACCCAGCTCACAGGAATGCAGCAATACACAAATCTGTCTGAGGGATTCCTCTAGTCCTTATGTCTTCACCAGCCAGGTGTGGGCTTCCCAAAACGGAACTCAAGGTCCTCCATGTAATGTATCAAGGCAGGCACACTTACTCAGTTTACATTTGCAGTATATTTACTGTCCTGTACTGTCACCTTCCTGCATTGTGCCACTACAGACACACATGCATTCAGCACACACATTCAGGGACTTATTCACAAGCCCATTGCGCTGCAACACTTTTCTCGCTGCACTGGCGTAGCAATGGGCCTGCCCATATTTGAGAGGCCACGTAAAGTCCCCAAAGGGGCATTCCACAGGTGTTGCTGCGGGTGTCCCCACACAACATCCATTGAACTTGATGCATTCCTAGATTTACAACATTTTGTAAAGAATCCTACGCCTCCCTATGGGAGGCGTAGGAATGGTGCAACAAGGAGAAACACTTTTATTTCTCTTCAGTTTTTCCTCTTTCTATGCAGCAGGCATAGAAAGAGGAAAATGCCATTAATCATTGTTTTTGCACAAGACGGTGTCCCTTCCTGCATAAAAACCATCATCTACGCAGTGCAGGCACCCTTTCAAAATTCCGCAAGGATGCCTGCACTGGCGCATGGCAGCTAATTGTGCACCAGCCCTGGGGAAAGCAGAGGGATGCGTTGTATTGTTGTTCATATGACGCATTCCTTTCCTTTGAAACTGACACAGCATGGTGCAGCTAAATGGCTTGCGGTGCCATGTCATTTTCTTGTAGATGAGACCCTCAGTCTGCATGCACTGTTCAGTACTGTAGCCTTTTTTTATTGTATCAGGGTTTGCTATTTGCAAACACACAAACTCACTGTGTGCAAGCTGCACAGCCGTTCACATTTCATGTTTTGTACTTTCCACAAGCACACGTACACCCAGCACATGCTTTTATTATGCAAACGCTGCACAGTATTACCTCTTTCTTGTCATGTATTACACACCGGCATACATAAACTCAGCACATGCACTTATCCCATATGTACTACACAGCACAGCCCTATAGCTGTACTGTACCCTTGCCAGACACACATATACATCCCACACAGAGTCACTACTCCTGCACTGTGCTGCACTTCACATCTACCTGATGTAGGTCAAGACATAGCTAAGCACACAACACCGGAACTTGTAAAAGGTGAGTGTGCCTGTAGGCCTTACTCGAGTGACAAAGGGTAAAAGGAGCCTGGTCACCCCATGCTTTTGCTGTTTAACTCTTGGTGAAGGCGGTAGCCTTCCACCACTATGACGGTAGCGATTTGGTTGTCCCATCCCGGTCCGACAAACCCACAATCTGTGAGACATGTCATGGCGCACTTGCATGATCCGTGTTTACCTATGACACAAAAAAGCAGCATTAGGGATCCAGACAACAAGACAGTTGGGCACTCAGGGCAGTGGTACATGTCTTTAGGACTTTATTGTTCCAACAGCTTATCACAGTAAAGAGGAAAAACCAAATACATTTTGGTTAAAATAAAATGGCAGCAGAGAATAGTTTCCACTGAGACTTGGAAGATTTAAAATTCTCCCCTGAGTTGAAAATTTGCCCTGATTTAATCTGTGTTCCTGATTTTCCATGGTCCCATTCGGATTATAGTGTTCCTATATTCCTAAAAGAGGTTGCAGTATTGTGAGAGTGTGAGTATAAGTATTTTCATGTGTTCGTGATTGTGAGTTGTCAAAAGTTGTGGGGTTTGCAGTTTCTGATGATTTGTCATGTTTTGAGTTGTTCTGTGAAACTTGGGTCCAAGAGGGGCTTGTGTTGAAATTCAGAACTAAAGTGTTTTTTCATATATAGTGCTTGCTCTTATGGGGACTAATCCGCTTGGTGCAAAGAGCTGAAGTTTGGTCATTAGATGCGTCGTAAGCCAAGATCCCGGTATAGATATAGAGATATATTAAGAGATATTTGGCTCGTCTGTTAAGATTGAGGTGTTGGACTGTGAGGCACTGTCAGCCACACCAGGCTAGGGACTTATTAATGTTTAATTATGGAATTGCACTAACTGAGATTGGTTTATTGGTTGATCCTTTGCATTCCAGGAGTAATCAGTCTAGTCAGGGTTAACTTGCGCTGGTTGATAATTTACTTTTTTTGTTTGGTATTACCTTGAGGGTGCTATTCGACTTTACACTTTGTATTTCTCTATTTAATATTTTAGCTTATGCAAAGCTGATTGGAGTGAAGTGAGAGCTGCTCTGTGGTGCTGCTAGTTGCGCCAGTAGGTGTCGCTTTGTATTGATTGTTTAGTGTGCTTTCTGTGCTGGGATTGGTTGTTATGCCATTGGCTGTTATGGTGCGAATGGCCAGTTCAGTGGTGTTGCACTAGAATTGCATATTTGTGTTGCTGAGTATAACATTGTGATTTGTTTGGAACTGCCAGTTATTTCAATTTGGAATTTATAAATCCTGTTTTAGGCTGCATCAGGAACAAAGATCACATTCTGTAAGAAAGTAAGAGCTACAAGAAATTATGTGAGAAAACCTGTTTGTGATGGTCTGGGAGAGGGTACACCTGCACACTAGGGCCCTTAGTTATGACGGACTTGCTCCACCATTGCGTCATTTTTTTGTAGCACTGCATCGGCGCAAACATTGCGCCACACTACCCCTTATTTACAAAGTGACGCATCTGGGCAATTGCGTCACTTTGTAAAGGCCTGCGCTACATTATACCTGCGAAAGGTATAATGTATGTAGGGTGGGCGTTCCCCTGTGAAAAAGCCTCTTAGAAGTGGTGCAGTGACATTTATGAGATTTCACTGTGCCACTTCTACAACTTGAGTGCGTTACAATCCTTATGCCTGCTTCAAGCAGGCGTAAGGAGTGACGTACAGCTTTTCACATGGGACTTGCCCATCTGTAATGCCACATTGCTGGAGTTGTGTCACTTATCCGACACATTCCAGATATGCGTAATTTTTCGCCACCAGATACATCTGGATTCTAGAAGTATCTGTAATTCTTTGCGCCATGGAGCGCCGTTTTGTAAATACGGTGCATCCATGGTGTCGGTAGGATGGAGCTATGACAAGTGACGCATCACTGTTTTTGCCCACCGATGCACCACTTTTCATAGATGAGGCCCTATATGACTACCAAGGCCGGTATACACACTTGTATTTGGATCAACTTATGGAATACAAAGTTTAGGTAACAGGTAAGTGGGCGCTCTGCATATAATTTTGGCTAAATTAAATTCTTAATTTTATTCTTTTTGCTACTAGGCAAGAATAGAGAGGCTACCTAACTCCCTAACGAATCTCCTGATTCCAGGAGATCAAAAGAACAGATATTTCTTGCCGAGCAAAAATATTTATCAAGTAATTGTGTAGATTACACTTTCATAGATTAAATACCAAAGTCATATATTGTCCATTAGTCAGTAAGACACTTAGTCCAACTTTATTCTCAACTCAAAGACACACGATGCAGTATAATCGTCTTCCAATTCACAATATATGACTTTGGTATTTAATCTATGAAAGTGTAATCTACACAATTACTTGATAAATATTTTTGCTCGGCAAGAAATATCTGAACTTATGGAATACGATCACAGCAAATGAAGGGTGCTTGCAATTTCCCCCTCATGTCACGTTCAATTTGCGAATCATTGAGAACTTAAGGCGAATGTTCTACGAAATGAAGACCCCGCCAAAACTTGCCCATTATGAAGTAGTTGAATGGAGGCAATGAGGAATGCACAGCTGCATTGGTGGTGAGAGAATATGATTGAGGGCATAGGGATGTATCCTATGATAGCAAAGGACAGAAAGAAATCACGAGTTGGAGGAGAAGAAAAGAGAGGGGATGAGAGCAACCGTGATGCAGATGATGAATTTGTGGATGATTTGCTAAACTCGGTGCACAGACATAATATCGACTCCAAAATATCTTTGGACAGAATATCGAGTTTTAAATATCGTTTGGACAAAATATCGACAGGACAGAATATCGACAGCCAAAATATCGTTTTTAAGGTAAGTGAAGTAATATCGACTGTAAATAATATAGAAAGTGAAAATATCCAAGTATATAATCTAGATAGTAAAAAATATCGTTTTTTAAATAATATTTAATTATTTATAGTGTTTTTATGTTATAATATGTGTGAAAAGTGTCATTTTATGTTATAATTATTTTTAATTATTGATTTTTTTTAAATTATTGTGTAATTTTATTCTGTAGCGGGTTGTGGGTTTATAGGGGAATAGGGTGGGAAGTAATTTAATTATAATTAATTAAATATGTAAATTTATTAATTGGTAGTAATAATTAATTAATTGGTAATTAAATAATATTTGTTAATTATTTAAAATTTAATTGGTAATTAATTTAATTTAATTGATTAATTGCTAATTATGTAAATTAAAATAATTTATTTCCTGTAGCGGGTTGTGGGTTTATAGGGGAATAGGGTGGGAAGTAATTTAATTATAATTAATTAAATATGTAAATGTATTAATTGGTAGTAATATTTAATTAATTGGTAATTAAATAATATTTGTTAATTATTTAAAATTTAATTGGTAATTAATTTAATTTAATTGATCAATTGCTAATTGTGTAAATTTAAATAATTTATTTCCTGTAGCGGGTTGTGGGTTTATAGGGAAATAGGGTGGGAAGTAATTTAATTATAATTAATTAAATATGTAAATTTAATAATTGGTAGTAATATTTAATTAATTGTTAATTTAAAAATATCTGTTAATTAATTAAAATGTAATTGGTAATTAATTTAATTTAATTGATTAATTGCTAATTATGTTAAATTAAAGGGGTATTTTTAGGGTTCAGGGTCAGTTTTTGGTTTTTGGGTAAAGGGGTATTTTTAGGGTTCAGGGTCAGTTTTTAGTTTTTGGGTAAAGGGGTATTTTTTGGGTTCAGGGTCAGTTTTTAGTTTTTGGGTAAAGGGGTATTTGTAGGGTTCAGGGTCAGTTTTTAGTTTTTGGGTAAAGGGGTATTTTTAGGGTTCAAGGTCAGTTTTTAGTTTTTGGGTAAAGTGGTATTTTTAGGGTTCAGGGTCAGTTTTTAGTTTTTGGGTAAAGGGGTATTTTTAGGGTTCTGGGTCAGTTTTTTGTTTTTGGGTAAAGGGGTATTTTTAGGGTTCAGGGTCAGTTTTGGGTTTTTGGGTAAAGGGGTATTTTTAGGGTTCAGGGTCAGTTTTTAGTTTTTGGGTAAAGGGGTATTTTTAGGGTTCAGGGTCAGTTTTGGGTTTTTGGGTAAAGGTTTTTTTTTAGGGTTCAGGGTCAGTTTTGGGTTTTTGGGGTACAGGGGTACAGTGTAAAAATAAAGTAAAATTAAATTTACATTAATTTAATTTAATGAAATGAAATTAAATTAAATTATATTAAATTAATTTTAAATAATTTAAATTATAAAAATTATTATATACTTACCAATACTTACGTTGTAATGGTAGTGCGTTGTAAAAGTTGCGTTGTAACGTCATATATCCACTGTTGCACTCTTTGGAGTGGGAATAGTAATTTTAACCCCTACGCTATCCAACGCTTTCCCTACTGTTGCACCCACTGGAGTGGGAATAGTAATTTTAACTCTTTTGTATTTGTACGTTAATATTATTGGCTATTATTTAATTAAATTTTGTTACTATATATATATATGTTTTAAGAAATATGATTAAAAAAATATAATTTTTTTACTTTCATTAATTATTTAATTATTAAAAGTTATTTTAAGTATTGTTAAGTATATTTTAGTAATTAATTGTTTATATTAATGTAATTAAACATTGTTTTTATTAAAGTCGATATTTTTTACAACTATATTTTTGTAAACGATATTTTTAACTCGATATTTTTGTACTTACCTGTTTGTAGATAGAAACTCGATATTTTGTCTCTCGATATTTTGTCAACGATATTTTTGTTGGTCGATATTCTGTCCCTCGATATTATTTCAGTGATCCGCTAAACTCCTGTCCTCCTCCATACAATGTGGTTTATCAGGTTGGAGGAAATTAACAACCCCAGTCGGGATCTGTGAAAGGAGGAACAAATGCAGATGTAGGTGTGAGTGCACCTGTGAAGAATGAGGTTTGCACCTTACCACTCCAGATCCATTATTTATAGCTACTAGTACTACCAATATCTTTACTGCCCCAGGTGCATCTGTTGTCACCACAACCCCTCCCTTCCATTAATGTGCCTGTTGTTGGTGTTGAGGTAGAACCAGAATCACAAATTCAAGGAAAGAAGACATCTCTTAGAGAATTAGGGATCAGATTTATAATTCTTTCAGCCGTGCAACCCAGCATTCCACTTTGCTGTGCTGCTTGTGAGGGAAAGGGCAAGAATGTTCTGTACTTACCATTATACAGCACAATCCTGTCCTTCCCTAGTGTTGGCATACTTTTTGCTGCCTAGCGCCAACTCAGGCTCCCTTGCGTCATGATGCCTGCTTGTAGGTTGGATTGTTTTTGTGCAGGAAGTGACATCTTCCTGCGCAAAACAATCCAGAGAGGCATTTTCTTCTTTCTACTTGTGGTGCAGAATTCAGCAGATGTAGAAAGAGGAAATAACACAGATTTCTCCTAGTTACGCCTCACCTTGGGAGGAGTAGCATATGATGCATTCCCGGGTCTACTACTAATGGCAAATCTGGGAATGCACTGAATCCATGGATGGATGTGTGGGAACACCCATGCTCCACCTATGGAACGCATACCTCCCGCAGATTAACCCAAGGCACAGATTTGTGCTGCCTTGCATTACTCTACATTTATCAAGCCATGCAGGGCCGGTTGTACCACGGTACAATGCAGGCAATTACTTTGCCACGCATTTTTTAGCGTGCATGTTTTTACCGCGAATATGCATTTACATCGCACGTAAATACCACACATTGTTTTTACATTTATAAACAATGTATTTGTGGGGGGAGACCCCCCAAACCCCCAACTTACCTTAAATGCGTGGTATTGGCATGCGTTGTAAATGCATATTCGCTGTAAAAATATGCGTACTAAAAAATGTGTGGTGAAGGCACAACAAGGTAAAAACCTTGTTGTAAAGGCTGTTTCCCTTGCAGGGCCATGCAAGGTGGCCTTGCGTTGCCTGATAAATCTCACTTAGGTTTTGCATCACCCTTGAACCCCCTTGCGTGGCGCAAGGGCGTCACAAAAACCTTGATGAATATGGGCCTGGATGTTTTAAGATTAAAGGCAGAATTGGAGGAGCTTACAAAAGGAATTCTTGGGGCCTAATTTATGAGAAATGATGCACCGCTGTGTGAAAGCAGCGATGCGTCACTTCTCAGTGCACACTCCTTGCGACATTCCTGATGCGTCATATTTAATGTATGACGCATCATGTCGCAAGGAGTTACAGATACGTCAGTATTTCTGACGTATCTGTAAGCGCAAAAGTGACGCATTGCTGGAGTGTGTCACAAAAGTGACGCAACTCCAGCAATGCGTCCTTTCACATGGGGCTTCTTACGCCTGCTGTGAGGCAGGCGCAAGATTGTGACGCAACGGCGTCCTAAAAGTGACGCAGTGAAATCTCATAGATTTCACTGCGTCACTTCTACGACCCTTCCTTGCGTCAATACGCCCCCCTTGCATACATTATACCTGGTGCAGTTATAATGTGGCGCAGGGGTTTACAAAGTGACGCATCTACCTAGATGCGTCACTTTGTAAATATGGCGCAACAAGGCGCATTTTCTACGCCACTGGTGCGTCACAAAAAGTGACGCACCAGCGGCATAAAAGTGACGCACAGCCTCATAAATAAGGCCCTTGGGTTGGGATTCATAATGAGCATAATGAAGAAGAACTTAAGTTCTTGAGTAAGAAAGCTGTAATATTTGCTTGTGAGGCTCATGAAAGATTGGAAAAGCTGGCTACAGAATTCTGAGTCGATTAGAATAAAACTCAGAATTTGAAGAAGAAATTCAAAATGCTTATGCATGAGAATACTTTAAAGAATATGAGGACACTGGGTTTGAAATAACATGTCTGGGAGCTAGTAGGATGCCTCCAAAAATGGGGGAACTCCCAAAAGTATAAGGACCAATGGTCTAGAAGGAAAGGAAACAGAAAACGAAAAAGGATACAGGTGGGGTTGAAAGGGAAACTAGTAGGAGTGAGAGGTCAGAGAGCATTTGTCAAGGGAAGAGCATAAAGCTGGGTATATGCACATGCCCTGGACAGGTGGTGATCTTTTTTCTTTTTTTAACAAATTTTTATTAGAGTTTTTCTTTTATACATACAACATAAAAAAAGAAAACAGAAAATAAAAACATAACATATAGTCATCAGCGTTATGACGGTACATGGTAGCAGCCCAGCATGGCTATGTTACTGGTGGTACAGGTTTGCAACATCTGCGCTTGGCTGCCCCCCTATCCACGACCCCCAGTGAGTTGGGTGGAGGGTGTGAAAGTTGGAGGAAGTAGGAAATTGAGGTAAACAGAAAAGAGAAAGGTGGTAGTATATTCTAAGCTTGGTAAGTTCTCAGTGGAGTTTTGATCTGGAGTGTGGCATTGTTGCTGCTCATGGTGGCTCGTATGGGTCTAGGAGCTTGTCCAAGGATGCCCACATCCCTCTTCATTGCTGCCTCCATGGGGTGTTACGCAATGCAGTGTTGTCAGCCCCTCTGAGGTATATCACCCAGTTAAGCCAACACTTGAAGGTCGATTTGTAAGTGTCCTTCCAGATGGTGAGTACTATTTTGACAGCTGCTGTTAGTAGGAGGTCTAGTAGGTCCCAGTCCTGTTGCAAGTCTAGTTCTTTTGTAATAAAAGTGGTGGTGAGTGTAGCAAAGTCGTCTTTTAGTGTGCATCCTAGTGTATTATTTATGAGGGTGAATATTTTGCTCCAAAATTTAACCTTGGGGCAGTGGTAGATAAGGTGCGCCAGGTGCCACTTTTCTTTGTCGCAGTTCCAACACCGGTCATTTTCTCTCAGACCCAGGGACGCCAAGCACGCCGGGGTCCAGTAAATTTTGTGAAGGAGCCAGACTTTTGTCTGAGCTAGCACCGGGGAGATCTTGTTTTGCGTGGGGGAGAACCAGAAGAGAGGGTTATCTTTCTCGCAGAGTGTGGAACCAAGCTGTTTTTCCCAATATGTCTGGTTTTGTCGTTAAGCTTGGAGGTACTGGGGCGTAGTAATCTGTAGAGGGGGGATACCTGATGGCCTATTCTGTTGAGATTCACCATGTACTGGATGATCACGGGCTTGTGTCTTGTGAGTTTTTTGTTTTGGACAGGGCTGATCTAATTTTAAGGAAGTTATAAAATTCTATGTCTGGCAGGTTGTGCTTAGCTTTTAGCATGCTGAAGGTGTAGGGGCATCCTTCCTCCTCCAGCTGAGCGGGGTAGGAGATCCCTAGTTTTTTCCATGTGTCCATAGATTGCGTTTTGCCTTTGTATTTTATCTTTGTGTTTGCCCACAGTGACTCCCACCTTGAGTCTTTTATGCTATGCTCTATCTTTTGGTCTATTTTGAGCAGTGCGTTTCTTGTGTTTTTAAATATCGGCTTTGAGTTTAGAATTTGCTTGCTAGCTGTAAGGAGGGCTATTGGTTCAAGATTGTTTAGTATGGCTTTCTCGATAGCGAGCCAGACAGGTGCGTAGCCCTGGCTCAGTGTGACCCAGTAGGCTCCCTGTTTCGCTAGACAGGCCATTTGAAATGTTCTGAAATCTGCCGCGTTTAGCCCCCCCCCCCCAGTTCCTTAACTAGTCTTAGTTTTTTCAGGCTTATCCTTGTTTTTTTGTCCTGCCACAGGAATTCATTTACCAACTTGTCTAATTTCCTGTGGAACTCGTCCGTGAGTATAAGTGGGAGCATACCTGACAGGTAATTGACTAACGGGGTGATCATCATTTTAACTGTCTCTATCCTCCCCCACCATGTTATATAGTTGGGCGACCAGGTCTCCAGCAGCGTCTTAGTCTTATCTATCTTTCTCATTTTGTTCTAGGGTGCTTTTGAGGTCTTTGCCGAATTGTAGTCCTAAGTATTTAATAAATCCTGTTTGCCGGGCTCAGCCTGAGTTCCCCAGTACCTCTCTTGTTGTGTAGATGTTGAGTGGCTTGCATTCCGACTTATCCCTGTTTAGTTTGTATCCGGAGTAGGTTGAGTACCTTCCTATTGTCTCCATGAGTGCCATGATGGAGGAGTTGGGCCTTTCTGTGACTATGAGTATGTCGTCCGCATAGGCGGCTAGTTTGACTGTTGTCTCGTTGATGATGAAACCCCTCATTTCTTTATTGGCCCGATATCCCTAATCAGCTGTTCCAATGCCAGCAAAAATAGCGAGGGAGACAGGGGGCAGCCCTGTCTAGTCCCTCGCTATAGGATTAAAGGCTCTGAGACTGCCCCATTTATTACTATCCGAGCCCTGGGGTTTTCGTAAACTGCAATTGCTTTCCCTGTGTATTGATCTCCCAGGTTGTACGCCCTCATGCACTGTTCCAAGAAGTACCAAGAGACCCTGTCAAAGGCTTTCTCAGCGTCTAGTGTGATAGCCACCGCTGGTTTGTTGGTCTTTGCGGCCCGTTCGAGTATGTGGCACAGGAGTCAGGTGTTATCATGTGACATGCATGTCTTTAGGAACCCAACCTGTGAGCTGCTTATCAGCTGGGGGAGTACCGTATTGAGCCTTGAGGCCAGGATTTTGGCGTAGATCTTGCACTCTACATTGATTAGTGAGATTGGTCTGTAGTTTTGGGGCCGTTGCATGTCCTTGCCTACCTTAGGGATGACTACTATATTTGCCTGCTCCATGGATTGTGAGGCCGCTCCCGCCCCCTCGCAATGTTTGAAATTTTTTTCAATGTTGGATGAAAGCCATGGGATCTTGTCCGTACCGGCTGAAACATGTTGGCCTTGTAAATGCAGTTATATGTTTAGACTGCTTCCTCTGCATTGTTCTTGTTTGTTTGAGGGAAAGGACAAATTACATCAGAGTTTTTCGCCTATTGATCCTTTTACCCCTTGTTTTTAACTCACACATCTTTTGATTTTTGCACTGCACTCGATCCCATCTTTATCATTTGTTCATGGGTACCTTAGCGATTGATGGTGCGACCCAATTGAGTAAGGGCGATGGATGGGTCTCATTGATCAAGAGACATACCACCCCATTTTTTGGATGACCAAATGAGAACACTTGATCTACATACCTATTTGATGGGAATCCAACACATCTCTGTACGGGTCTTACCAACAATCTCAGTAGGTCCTTCGACAGGTTTGTCCTGGCACACATTCTGATATAGAGACTTATGTAGCTCTATTAGCGCCTAACTCACTTATGTAGGAGTTTTGCAGCAGCTCGGAGTACTTGAAGCTCCGTTATAGACCCCCGGTTCTTTTGTTGTTAGGATTACAGTTAGGGGGATACGAACTGGGCAGGTCTTTAAATTTCCCTCAGACCCTTCTTCAATTGTTTGTGTTTTACTATCATTTTTGATGATGCAATTCCTGAAGATTTGCGGGCAGAATATAATGGGTTTGTAGATTGACCAAGTGCTGAACCGCAGAGAGATGCTAGAATGAATGCGCCATCCCCTACTGTTATGAATAAGAATAAACAAGTGATTGCTCATTTGAAAACGAAGGTCTCGCAGAAAGAGGTTGATTTGCTCAAGACAACCATAACTACCCAAGAGTGCATATAGTCTGTGCATGCTTATTATGAGAGGTTGTAGCACATTTTCAGGCAGCATAGTGGTATAATAAATCCGGAAAGGGAAAATCTTAGTGGATTCCTGTCTCATTTTATTTTTGGTTTGCATCCAAAAATTAGCTCCCATATACAGCAGAATGTGATGGGTTGCCAGTAGAAATCTTTGTATGAAGGTGTGTACTATGCAAAACATTGGAGTGATGATTTTAAGGCGAAGCAAAAGAAGATTAAGGGGAAACTCATGTTGGTACAGACTAAATTGGTGCAGAGAGGATGTTAGAATGGTCTGCATTTAATGGGTACAGAGTTAAATTATGTTCCTGGAGTTGGCACATTAATGCAGGGAGTTGGTTACCAAGGCGATGGTCAGATGTCGCAGACAGGGAATTTTGGTCCAGAAAGGAGAGGTTGAGAAATAGTGGTTGATCAGAATGCAGGCGATGCAGCGTTTTGTGCCAAACCTCTTACCACTGGTCCTCCGATGAACCTTCCACGACAGAGAGTTGATAGGAGTTAACACTACATCAGTCAAATTCAATTAACAGTGTAATCCATAAGGACCAAGAATCGGTAACTAGGGTTAAGAAGGTTTAATACAAGTTAGGACTCAAGTTATGGTACATGACTCCCAGCACCAATCTATAAAGATACAGAATAACAACTGGGAACCCAACCGCCTAAAGACATTTAGGCATACCAGTATTAAACAAACAAGAAGTTCACTCACAGCAATACAAAAGATAAGCAGTAGTATTTGATGCTCAGAGAATAGTCTCAGATGTTCATGTCTATACATAGGTAAATCTAGAAACACCCAAATTTAGAGTCTGAGGCCCGATTCACAGAACTAGCAAGACAAAATACTAAACCTACTACTTTTGGTATTCACAGAAGGCATTTAGTAGTAGTAAAGTTAGGATTTTGTCCTAAGTTTGACCTAAGACAAACTTAAGAGAGACTTAAGACAGACTTAAGTTAGGATTTTGTCTTAAGTTTGTCTTAAGTTTGTCTAAAGTCTGTCTTAAGTCTGACTGTCTTACTACTACTGAATACCAAAAGTAGTAAGTTTAGGATTTTGTCTTAAGTTAGTTCTGTGAATCGGCCCCTACATTAAGAGGATTATTTTGAAACCAAAAGGATCTAAAAAATTTGGGAAACTGCAGTAGAACAGAAAAAATCCAAGGAAGTAACAGAAGGGAAAAAAAGTGTAGGAAGTATGGGAAGGTGTTGGTATTGCAGAAGCTTGGTCAAGAGTCTTCTTGGGTCAGGGAAGTAAGTGTTAGCCTAAGCCACAATCAGCAAGAATCAAAGGGATTACGCATAGAGTACTAAACCTCTGAAAGTCCATGGATATGTGCACCAAAGGGTCTGGAAATGTTCTGAAAGCATTTTGAAGAGATCTGTTCTCCAACGGTGTGAACACTAGGTTTTAACACAAGTCTTTTTAGCAACACCCGTACACTGCAACATTAGCAACATGTCCCATACTGAACATGGGAACAACTTCGTCCTTGTGCAGTCAGGCTAGGTTGCAAAAGATGCTGAATATGCCTTTCAGTTAATGACCCTCCAGTTCTTTCATCAAGGTCTTCTTCTCAGGCTCTCTCCTTCCATCACTAGTCCAGTAATGTATATTTCTCAAGCTAACAACACATGTGAATACCTGCAAGAAAGTCATATTAGCAGAAAATGGAAAACATCATTTTATGCAGGATAGAAATGTAGGCCTAAAATGTCAACTTAGCATGTTAAAGCAAGAGTGCACAATTAACATGCTTATGCACTTTCAAGCACATGTAAATATAAAATGTCATTACATTAGGTTCACGTTACATGTGGCACACAGTAACATCTTCAATGTATATGTGTAAGTATATTTAAGAACTACATTTTAAGACAATATGTTAAACATTAGTGCATTCATTAGATAACTCAAATTTGTTTCTAATCTAATGAAATTCCATAATATGGAGATGGTTTCTACTTAACATCTAAACAGTAAATGTCATTTAATGTATTAAGGCACACATTATGTAAATCAATTTAGTTTTATAATGGGTACATGTCTACTAAATAAGGATGGTTTATCCATCAAGTCTCCAAAGGCTATCTTTTCATACAGTTAAGGCACACAATATGAGTAGATTTGCTAATCCTACCGTGAATGCACTCTAGAAATTAATTTCATGTGCAATCCTTTTTTTTAATGATGTTAGACCACACTAGAAACATGTGCTAAGTGCACGTTTATGTTATGAATGTGTGACGTGTAAAGGTGTAGGCAGTTTTGCGCTGCACCACAGGGATGGACATAAACATGTTGAAGACTTCTGCTAGTCATATTTGTATTAACGTGGACCCCAGAACACTAGAATGTAGATGTAATCCAAATCAAAAATACTATATGTTCAAATGCCTACAAAGAATGCAATGCCGAAGCAGAATATGTAAATTCAAAGGTCATATAATGCTAATATGTCCAAAGCCCCAATGATACAGCAAAACATGGTCAACCCAAGATATAATTTGAATCTCAACCCAAAAACAGAACCCTTTCATGTGTGTCGATAATCTCCAACAATTCCCAGTTATCGACAGAGCCATTGGACTGGACCCGGATCAATCACAATGATGGTGCTTGAGAAAGGAGGAGGCTAGTGCGCTTGGTGCAGTTCTAGAAGTAGACCAGAGTGGCCCTATGTAGATAGAGAGATGAATGGCCACCACACATCATTTCTTATCAATATTGGAGCTACCTGTTCTACCTTGGAGGTCCCAAACCTGTCCCTTGTAGGAAAACACATCCAAGTTGTAGGCATTTCATATCAGCAGGTCGCAAACCCACTTTCGGGTATAGTACACATGAAAATAAGGCCTCTAGAAGAGGACCATCAATTTGTGAAATGTGATTCAAATCCAATCAATCTTTTTGGCAGGATTTACTCTACAAGTTAAATTGTGTGATCTATTGTGCACCAGATGGTGTAGATATCTAAACATATAATGAGTATGTAGATTTCAAATTAAAATAATGAGAATCATCAGTTGGATTTTTCCCAGTCCTAACAGAGAAAAATTATTTCATGATTTAAGAGATTCGACGAAATACTAAGTCTGGGATAATACAATCAAGGATATTGGTCTGACCAAGAATATCGAACCAGTCAGAATCACAATAACCCCTTATGCAGAGTATCCCCAAACATCCCAATAGAACCTCACCCCGGAGGCAGTGGCTAGAATTACACCTATGATTGAATCTATGCTAGAGCAGGGCATCGTAAAATCAATCAATTAATCAATCATCAGAATTTGTATAGCGCGCTACTCACCCGTTAGGGTCTCAAGGTGCTGAGGGGGGGCGGGGGTTGCTACTGCTCGAACAGCCAGGTCTTGAGTTTTTTCCTGAAGGAGAGATGGTCCAGGGTCAGCCGTAGGTGAGTGGGGAGGGAGTTCCATGTCTTGGCTGCCAGGTAGGAGAAGGATCTTCCTCCGCCGATAAAAGAAATATAGAGAGTCCCTACAGCTCACCTGTTATGGGGTTGCAGAAAACAAATGAAAAATTGAGGATAGTTCAAGACCTGCAAAAGGTGAATCAAATTGTTGTCCCATGCTTTTAGTGGTACTGAATCTTGATGTGATACGTTTCAAATTTCATGTGATGCTGAATGGTTCTCTGTCATTGACCTGTGTGAAGCACTCTTTCCCATTCCTCTACATGAGAATAATCAGTTCTTTTTTGTGTTCCAATTTTTAGGGGCAACTCTGGCATTGTGCTGAGTCTAGCAGTTGCTTCCAGAGAGCCCCCTAAATTTTAATCAGATACAGAAGAAAAATCTGCAGACTCTACAGTTGCTATGCAACTCAGTTCTGGTACGATATATTGAAAACATACTGGTGGCATCAATAACGCAAGATACATGCAAGCAAGGTACCATTGCTTTACTTAACCATTTTGCTGAGAACGGACACAAGGTGTCCCCTATAAAAGTAAAGTACTGTCAGTGGGAGGGTCTGTACCGGGGACATCCAACTGAGAATGGAGCTAGGAAAGTGTCTCAAGAAAGAATCTCTACAATCCTTTGAATGCACACTCCTACAACACAGAGAGAAACCAGGATGTTCCTGAGACTGGTGGGCTACTGTTGTCAGTGGATCCTCAACTTTTCCATAGTGGCATAGCCTCTGCAGAGACTTACATACCATGATGTGTCTGACCTGCTACCCTGGGACAACAAATACATGACTGACTTCCTAGAGTTCGGAGAGAAACTCTGTTGCGCACCAGCCATGGGGATGACTAATTGTGGGAGTGATTTTGTGTAATAATGTCACAAGCATGACAAGTCTGCATTGTCTGTTTTGGCACAGACTGATGGTTATTTCTTTGCTACACTGGAGCCAGTAGCCTTGGCACTGTCTGAATGGCTAAAGGTGGTGGCTGCAGTGGGTGTCAGTATTCAGCAGTGTGAGGGCATTGTTATGGGCTACTCGCTTATTGTAATCATTCCACATTCATTTGAGATTTTGCTGGCCCGTACTCAAACTCACCATATGACGAATAGCAGACTTGCTAAATATGAACAAGTAATTTTAGCCACAGAGAATGTTTCTTTAAAGATATGTTATGTACTGAACCCTGCCACTCTTTTGCCACTTCCACAAAATGATGCAGATAATGATGTGGTCGCTCATGACTGGATGTCACTGAATTGTGTACCAAGACCTGCCATTCAAGATTCCCACTTGGAAGAGCCCAATTTTGCCTTGTTCTTGAATGACTCTTGCCCAAGAGTAGGATGAGGCATTCTGAATACAGCCTCTGATTTGTGGAATATAACTTCCACACAAGTGGCTGAACTGAGAACTCTTGCTATTTCCAATAGTCTGAATGTCACAATTTAATAGTATGTACGGTTTTAGCGTGGTCCATGATTTCGGACAGTTGTGGTCCCAGAGGGGTTTCATGACTTCCTCTGGTTCTCCCATAGTAAATGGTAAATATGTCATGGACTTGCTTAACCACTTGCAATTACCTAAAGAAGAAGCTGTTGTAAAATGTGCAGTCCCAGAAGCGATTGAGATTGTGTGACTGTTATGTGGATGTAATGGCAAGGTTAGGTCAGAATACATAAAGAATCAGGATGAGGTCTGGATTTCAACAGATGGAAGACCTGTTCTACCAGATGATATTTTATCCCAATGGTAAGGCAGTTCCATTGCCCCACTTGTATCAGGAAAGATGCTAAAATCTGTCTCTTCAAGACATACTTGTACAATCCTCATTTTCGTATCATTGCAGAGTTAGTGTCACAGGCAGTTAAATGCAGGCAGGAGCACAGCTGTGAGTCACATAGGATCAGGTGGCCCCTTTAACAGGATGCACTTGAATTTTGTAGAAATGCCCATGTGCAATGCACTTCTGAAAACCTTGGAGGAAGTCAGCTTGTTTTCACGTTAGGTTGTGGCATACTTAACCAAGAAGTGTGACAGTCGAGATGGTGGGGAACATGGCAGCCGACAGGTAGCGCCGGCTGTGAGCTGCCTGTGTTCCACGGTGCATTGACCAACGCTGTCCACTAGCTGTAGTGGTGTTTTCTTTCCTCATTTCACGCTCGTCTTCGCAGGGAGGCCTGGGTGGGTGATAGAGAGGAGGCTTACTGCTGGATTACAGGCTCTTTTCTGTGTGGGCAGGACGCACTGAACGACGACTTCCCTTATCCAGTATGGACCGCCGACGGCCCTCACAGTAGTAGCGGGAGTAGGTATATGGGCAGAGGCTGCAGTACGGCTCGACAGAGATCGGCGCACCGCAGCAAACATCAGCTTCCGGGGCATCCTGAGCAGGGGCAGGAAATTCCACGGAGGGCCTGGACTTAGTTGGTCCCCCCAGCTGTCTCCCCGTGAACCAAATTCTGGCAATGAGGGCGACATGGACTCCAGGGCGTCCATGAACACAGTGACCAAGAAGCCCTGGAGGGCAAGACTCTCACGTGGAGGCCCCTCTGACACAGTTTCAGCTGCAAAAAGCAATAATAAAGGGGATGGTGGGGGCCTGGTAGATCTACCTCCTCAACCCTCTTTAGATCAACCACTCAATAGATATGTGCTCAGGAGTAGGCGCATCTGGAAGAAGGGGGGTCTCTGGAATCTTATCCCACGTAATAATTTTTCCCTCCTAAAAAAACACCCATCTACTCTTCCCTCCAAGAAGGGTCAGCCAGTACGAAGGAGGTTTCACTTCCCCACCCTGCCTCTACCCGTCCCCAGAAAATCTCAGTTGCACATTCTGTAGTAAAAACGCAGGGAGGAAGGGGGCAAAGAGGGTAGAACAGGTAAAAATGACCCCTTCCATGCGCTCATATTTTAAGGTCTAGGCAAAAGGAGAACAGACGTCGTTGCCTCCGGCCCCCCTCTCCCTATTCCACGTGCTGCATCCTGAGGCCAAATTTACATCTGAACTGCATAAAAGCAGTAATAAAATGAGGACTCTAGAACTCTATGAGGCCGATTCACAGAACTAACATAAGAAAAAATCCTAAACTTACTAGTTTTGGTATTCACAGAAGGCATTTAGTAGTAGTAGAGTTAGGATTTTGTCTTAAGTTTGACTTAAGACAAACTTAAGACAGACTTAAGACAGACTTAAGACAAACTTAAGACAAAATCCTAACTTAAGTCTGTCTTAAGTCTGTCTTAAGTTTGTCTTAAGTCTGTCTTAAGTTTGTCTTAAGTCAATCAGTTTATTGGAGACCCAGACAGAAAGATGGTTACGTCTTCCATTATCCATGACGGGGCAAATAGCCATAATTAAAATGATTGTCCTCCCACGGCTCCTATACCTTTTAAACAATATTCCGGTCCCGCTCACCAAAACCTTTTTTTCACAGTTGCGTTCTTTATTATTGCGCCTGGTATGGGGAGGTAAGACTCCGCGGGTCAGCTGGCGGGTGCTGACCCTTCCTTATGAAAGAGGAGGCTTCGGGGTCCCTGATTTTTATCTATATTTTCTAATAGCACAATGTTCCTACGCACACTCCTGGTTCCATCCAGACGCGTGTATCCTATATTTGAAACCAGAGGCTGATTTGGTGCTCCTAGACTCCTTTCCATGGTCCTCCCTACTGGTTTCCCCCGTGACCCTCGAGACATTCAGACTGTCTCGACCACTTGTTGGGCCTGGGATAGATTGCGCAGACTACTGGATCTCACCCAGCTATATTTACCAGCCTTGTCATTGTCCAATCCCTTCTGCTTCCCGATCACGGGGGAGATAGTGGTCAAGCGCACATTGGATAAATTTCACATTCACACTATCAGTGATGTCTTCCCTGAGGGCCACGCTTTTTCCATTTCAGAAGACTCCTGATTTTCCGAGCGCTCTTTCATGGACACCTTTATCTTGACTCGATTACGATCCATGCTCCGGGCCGCGTTTGCTACTTTCCCACTGGTCTCCGGACCCAACGCCCCCACTGACGCTCCTTATCCAACATCCCACTGGGGCACATATGGTCTCTAAATTATACAAATTGTGCAGTGATTCAATTCCCATTTCTGACTCCGGGGTGCGCACTGCATGGGAGGAGGATGTGGGCAAACCTATCACAGATGACCAATGGGAGCAATGCTGTAGAGCTACCAAAGATGTGTCCCTAAATAGTAGGCACAAACTCCTTCATTTTAAGTTCCTCCGCAGGCTGTACCATACTCCAGCACGCTCACACAGAATTGACCCTGGTCGACCCCACCACTGTCCAAAATGCAAAGCTCCCTTTGCTGACTTTGCTCACCTCTCTTGGACATGCCCCAACCTTCATGATTATTGGTCTCAGATACATGGGGCCCTGGAGGACATTTTAGGCATGCAGCTGGTTCCCACTCCCGAAATTGCTTTACTGGGCTATGTCGCCTACTTCCCTTGAGCTGTCAGAAAACTCACTGCCTTAGGCTTCTTGTTAGCCAAGAGGGAAGTCCCTTTGCTATGGGGTGGTAGGCGATTCCCAACGTTGAAATCATGGCTTGGTAGTATGGCTTTCTGCAGCATTAATTGTGAAGAATACTCTGCTCAAATCCCTAGTGCGTCCAGGCCGGTGGACATTTGGGGCCCATACAGGACCTATATTGCCAAGGAAAACGCCGATCACCAGTCACAACCAGAGAGTGGTATTGTCCCCTAGGGGGTCGGCTGATATGGCATTGGGTTACAAACTACTTACATATATGCTTTCTGAATGGCCCTTTTTTTTTTCTTCTTCTTGATACTCTATCCTCAGGTCTCTTTATGTCTTTCAATGTCACTACTACGCTGCCGGTGATGGCCCCCGGCTATTCATGTATCACAGTGTTACCGTAGAATTTTCTGATGTTTTATTTATGTCTACATTGGCACCACCTTCTGCCTGTTTGACGTTCCTAAACTCCTCCACATGTTAGAATGTATTTTGTAGTGCACTCTCTTCTTATTGCCATTACCCACATGCTCTATTGATTGAAAAGGGAAAATAAAGTCTAAAAAAAACAAACGTTTGTCTTAATTCTGTCTTAAGTCTATCTTAAGTTTGTCTTAAATCAAACTTAAGGAAAAATCCTAACTTTACTACTACTAAATGCCTTCTGTGAATACCAAAAGTAGTACGTTTAGGATTTTATCTTAAGTTAGTTCTGTGAATCGGGCCCAAGGAGGCTCCTGTCTCGGAGAACAAATTTCAAGTGTTAGCAGAAGAAGACGACTTGGGACAGGACCAAGATCCCTTAAGGGCCCCAGCCCTGCAGCCCCCACCTCTAGGCCTGGGGGTCCAGCACACAGGGGAGAGTCAGTTGGGGACTGAGAAATTGCTATCCACACTGATAACTGAGGTCAGGGAGCAGTTTGCTGTCTCTGAAAAGAACCTGCAAAAAATTAAAGACATATGTGAGGCCCTTGAAGTAAAAATTTACTCTTTAATGGACAGAGTGG
Source organism: Lissotriton helveticus (assembly GCF_964261635.1). Taxonomy (NCBI): domain Eukaryota; kingdom Metazoa; phylum Chordata; class Amphibia; order Caudata; family Salamandridae; genus Lissotriton; species Lissotriton helveticus. The sequence goes on from NC_136059.1 coordinate 1,551,094,444, forward strand.
GGACCTTGGAGACATCTCTCCTAGAACTCACAAAAGAGTTGGAATTATCCCAAAAATAAGTACAGATGCTGAAAGCTGTGGATAAGGAATTAAGAGATAAACTTGAATCCCTTGTGCATAATGCAAAGGGGAACAACCTTAGGAGACTGAACGTACCTGAAGGTCTTAAGCACGGCAACATGAAAAAATTCACAATTAGCCTCCTGAAAAAAGTTATCCTAGATATAGATGTATCTAAAATGGAAGACAATATACAGAGGGTTCACTAAGTCCCGTTTTCCAGAGGTGCTACAAGGAAAACGCCAAGAAGAATTTTGGTCAACTTTAAAACCTATTCCCTTAAGGAAAAGATTCTTTCAGCAACACTAAAAGGAGTGTGTTACAAGAAGGGGGATTGGTCTCTGCACATTAGATTGGACATTTCCAGAGCCACAAAAGATAGGCAGTGGGAATTAGGTAAATTCATTCAGGAGCTTAGGGAACTGGGAGTCACAACTCATATTTGTTTTCCAGCCACTCTTAGAGTGATGTGGTTCAACAAAATGCTCAACTTTAGAGACCCTAAGGAAGTAAAGGTATTAGTTGAGCAAATTAAAGCACAACAGAAGTAATGGAATCACTAGAAGCCGTGGAGCATAGGATGAGCTTGAATAGGTAATCTTGTAGAATACCTAGAGTCAACAGGGAGGTTCCCCAGGGAGGGGTGGGTGGGTCCGTAGCAAGAAAAAAGCACATAAAATAATACTTTCCTTAATCACTGGGTGTGGGAGCATGTGGGTAAAAAAAGAAATAAATTGTCCTCCTTAATTAAATACATGGCTAAGTTAGATCTATGCCTCTTTCAGATTCCCCCCGGATAGTTAGCTTAACTGATGGCAGATTCAGGGGAAGGTAAACCTCATCTGGTTTTAAGGTCGAATGTTAACGGTATTAGGGTTAGCTCGAGAAGAAGAATCTTAAAATACCTTAGGCTCTTGGATAGCGACATCATTCGTATACAAGAAACCCACCTATTAAAATAGGAGTGTGACAATATCTTTAAAAGCCAGAAATGAACGGAGCATTGTGTATGTACTTCCCAAGTATGCTATGCATAGAGGGAGGCACTCATTTTTAAGAAATCCATTAAAGCTATTTTGGGGGAATACATGGTTGATCCGGTAGGGAGGTGGGCAATCACGAAGGTGAAAATGTATGGCACTTGGAAAGCTATGATAGGCTATTACAGCCCAAACTCAGATGACCCGACCGTACTCTGTGGTTTATACTATCAACTATTAGATCTTAACCTCCCCATTATAGTGGGAGAGGACTTTAATTTAATATTATACCAAGTGATGGATAAATCCTCCATGAGAGGAAATACAAATCTTCCTAATATGAGGGGTTTGCTGATTATGTTGATGGACGAAATAGGCCTTTTTATATGGAGGTTGAAGGGAAGCTTGGGGGGTGGCTCAATCAAGAATAGACTTTTTCTTGGTAGATATTACTACCAGCAAGAGAACCACAGAGGTCATCTACATCGCAGCTCATCTATCCGACCACTGCGCAGTAAGTTTAGAGGTAAAGCTAGAGTGCAGGCCCGCTACTCAGAGATGGACTCTTAATCGAACACTACTTTTGGACTCACAGGTAATAGAGCAGTTGAAAGAGGCTATGAGGGGGTTCTTTTGTTTTAATAAAATGTCCATCTCGCTTCACACTATCTAGGACACGTATATAAGCTATTTAAGAAGCGTTTTAATGGGCCTAACGGCAGCCCAAAGTAAGTGAGTAAGGAATTATATCTGTCTTCTTGAATGTTCCATACAGACCTCACTCAGACAGGTCGAGAATGCCTCTGATACCCCCACCTAGATAAACGCTGAAGATCAATTATGGAAGGAAAGATTAGAGTCGGTGGACTATTTAGAGGCAAGAGTAAGAAGGAAATGGGAGGCTAGTAAACTCTCTCATTATAAATACGGGGCAGTCTGGAACATGATTAAGTCCATCACAAGCGAGGGAAATGCAGATCTAGCCTCGGATGATGCAGAGATCCAATATACCTTTATACAATTTTTTTCAAAACCTCTATACAGAAGAACTGGAGGTAGGGGATGATCAAATTGAGGCCTACCTTCAGGACTTAGACATTCAACCTATATAAGCGGCCTCTAAAAACGAGTTGAATGGCCCCATTAGCCCAGAAGAAGTCTCTAAGATAATTAACAATTTAAGCGGAGGAAAAGTGGCCGGCCCAGACATTCTTCCAAATGAAATTTATATCACCCTAAAAAAAACTGACTCCCATTTTGACAGAATTGTTTAATTCAGCTATTATGAACAAACAGGATCTGCCAAACTCCTGTGACGAGGCTACCATAAGCATAATCTTGAAACAAAATAAGGACCCCACCCTCTGCGAATCTTATAGACCGATCTCCCAGTTAAAATGTGGCTATAAGATCTTTAAACAGATGTTAGCAAAGAGGCTAGGAAAGGTGGTTGATGTCTTAAAACATAAGGATCAGAGGGGTTTCATCAAGGAGAGGCAACTACACAAACTGACTCATGATCTTATAGGGGCAATAGATTTGTCTGGCAAGGAGTCTATTCCTTTGGCAGTGTTGACTTTTGATGCAGCCAAACGCTTTGATAGGGTTACCTGGCCTTGCCTTTATTAAGTAATGGAGCAGTTCGACCTATGCGAGGCATTCCTAGGGTCAGTCAGGTCACTCTACAAAAACCCTGTGGCCAGGATTCTAGTTAATGGTAACCTAACCGATCAGATCAAAATCATAAGAGGGACCAGGCAGGGGTGCCCTTTATCTCCACTCCTTTTTAATCTCTACATAGAGCCTCTGGCAAACAAAATGAGAGCAAATGAGAAGATAGCTGCCTTTGTTTGTAATGGGTGGGAAGAAAAAAATTGCCTTGTATGCAGTTGATTTGATTCTTTACACAGAAGATTTAGCTAAGTCCCTTCCAGTAATTATGACCACTTGGGATGATTTTGGGAAGGTCTCTGTTTATTGCATTAATAAACAAAAAACAATATTATGGCATGGAATTGCCAGTTTGCCAGTGGCCTGATTAAGTCAGAAATAAGGATTTAGGAATACAAGTGGTGCATGACTTAGAGAAATTGGCTCACCTTAATTTCAACAAGGTAGCCTCCAGTGTTACAAAACTGCTTAATGTATGGGGAGATCTTCCTCTTTCATATATAGGAAGATCTAATTTGTTGAAAATGTCCATCCTTCCTAAATTTACCTTTATAGTTATTGCAATCCCCCTAGAATTCAAATCAGTATGACTCAAGAAGCTGCAGGGAAATTTAAATAGCTGTATATGGAGAGCCAAAGGAGTGAGAATTGCTTGGAGGTAGCTTCGCAGGAAGAAGAAACATAGTGGCATATAAAGCCACGATCTTCTCCTATATTATCGCGCCTTTCATTTAAAGAATATAAGGCGATTACTTTCTGATAGTTCCACCTTTCCCCATTATTTAGTGCTTTGACAGCTGATCTGGCAAGGAGTGCAAACATCCTTCTATTTAACTTCGGCCATCCAAAGTTTTTTAAGAAAGTGAGACTTAAGATCCTTGCTGATGACTGTAAGCAATGGTACCAAATAAGACTCCTACTAGGAATTCCCTATTATAGTAGTTTTGTCCCGATTTGGAATTCCTCCGGCACACCGCCTTGTCTCCTGGACAAACTCGCCACCCCCTTGATCGAAAGGGGGATAAATAAATGAGGCCAATTTATAGCAGATTCTCAACTGGTATCCTGGGACCGCTTAATAGAAATTACAGAGGGCAGTTAGAGAACGCTACCTAAGGGAACAATTACTGAGAGCACAGGATGCTGAACCACCCACTTCAGCAAAAATAAATCTTGGAGTGGTACTGGATGTAGGTTCAGGCCGGAGAAGAGGAATTCACTCTCCCAACGAGATCTGGAGGAAGGATCTCCCAAACCAGGACATCAAAGGTTTGTGGCAAGTATCCATGTATTTTTTATGGCTATCTATCAAATCTGCGCTGCTCAGGAAAACCATCTGTTTACAGTTCACAAGCTTTTTGGAGAAAAAAACAAAAGGAGATACCCTCAAAATCCAATTGGGACAGGGTGAAATATTTGAAAATAAAACAAAGTCCCTCCACTATACACACATTGTCACTATTTGCATATTTCTAATTTACAAGACATAGATAGCCTATGGATACTAATGCAAAACAATCAGAATGTATGTCAGTGGAACCAACAGTAATTAAACAATTCAAAAAGTTACTTAAAAACATCAATTTATTATATAAAAGAGAGGGATAGGGCTCCACAGATTAAAAACAATGTTACAATTCATATTAAAAACCAAACAGTCGACGCAGCGTTTCCTTGATAGAATCGATGTAACACCTTCTTCAGGACGGTTTTCTATAGTCTTTATATGGAGACTAACAATCAATTTTGATAGTTAAAAAACCAAACAATTCAGCTCTGTGATATGCACTGTTGCCGGTTTCCGTTGTAGCAGGATAAAAGCCCTAATTGGGTTCAATATCAAAAAGCATATAGGGAGCTGTGCGTTGGATGGCCACCGTGTTTAAGTAACTGCAATGTGATACCCAAAGGCTTATTGGGGCAAGACAACCGGGTCGGGATATGCCGACCCGGAAGGTGTACGACTTGGAGGCAGGGAGGCCGTTTAGCTGTTGGAAGACCCTTAATGAGAAAAAAAAGCGGTCAAGACAAAGGAAGGTCTCAAAAGAAAATATTGGAAGATTTTTAATTATTGGAAGCAAAACACTAGGACCGAGAACCTACGCATCACTCCTGCACCGGTAAGGATCATGACGCATCCCCTACTCTGCGCAAGCATTGAGGCTCGACGCATCATCTCCCCCAGAGCACGGAACCGACGCATCTCCTGCAAAAGGGACTATGGGGTGGGGGAGCGAGAGCGCTTTCACCACACGCAGCTGCTACACTGGGCTCTTGGTCCACGGATTAGGGATGGTGCCACCAGACCCCTCACCGGGTTCGAACTGTTTCTCCTCAAAGCTAAATCCATGAAAGGGGCTATCTCGACGCTGTATAAGCTCCTGCTGTCCACGGAGACCACACCGCGGCCACGTTATATGTCTTGGTGGGAGGGGATGGCCTTACGAGACTTCACAGAGGAAGAGTGGACCCGCCTGTGGACGGACATCTTCCGGTTCAATCACTCCACAGCGCTAAGAGAGGCACATTTAAAAGTAATGGCGGATTGGTACCTATACCCATCTAAGCTCGCTAGAATCTTTCCGGGTACATCAGATAGGTGCTGGAGGGGGTGTGGCCTTCTGGGAGACTTCCAACACATCTGGTGGGACTGCCCCTCCATTAGACCGTTCTGGGAAGAGATCCTGGCTCAGATAAAAACCATCCTGGGATACCCTATCCCGACTACGATGGCAGAAGCTTTGCTTGGCATTAGAGACCCCTTACTAGAGCACCAGACCAGGACCGATAAAAGGATTATGTGGTTATGCCTGGGGGCTGCCAAACTGGCGGTGGCGAATGCATGGAAGAAGAAAGAGGCACCAGCGATGCCCCTATGGCACTCCCGCCTATGGCAGCTGCTCAGCTTGGAGCGCATGTCTGACATAGCCCGTGAAGACTTTAAGAACTTTGAGTACCGATGGGGCCCGCTGGTTTCATTCCTCTCGAAGGGCTTGCCATCTGCGGTGTGCCCCTCCACTCTCAGGGCCATGCATCTGTTCCAGTTTGGAGGGCCACATACGGTGGACATTCTAATGTATGGTAGCTCCGCCACGGGGGAGGAGGGTGGGAGAGGGAGTTTGGGGGGGAGGGGGGGAGGTGGGGAAAGTTGAGGGATTCGGGTTGGTTAATGTTAGTCTTGAGGTATACTGTCCGCTTTCAGCTATTGTGGAGCTCTGGAGAAACGATACTTGTTGAGAGGGCTCGATGACATCCAGTTGGGCGGTGAGGTTGGGAATTCACACTCAGTATGAAGACACACTTGAAGCACCACTGCTCTCGACAAATATCCCTTGTGGGTCGAACTGGGACTTCACCTCGTCCGCTCAGAGCCTGACCTCTACGAACTTATGGCGGACGACCTGAGGTACTTTGAGTCCATGGGAAGCACCGACCCTCCCATTTGCCTCTGTTGTGAATAATGAGCTCTATACTTCGAGGGGCCCCTGCGTGGGCTTATTGGCGGATTGTACCTTCGTTCTCTGTTTTCTTTTTTTGATGTGGACAACAATAAAATCTGTTTGATACAAAAAAAAGAAACACTGCCAGAATATAGTGAGTGAAGCTTCTGATTTGCTGGTTGCACCGGGACACAGGGAAATAATTTTGAAATATGCATAGTTATGTCATGGATGAATTACTGCATTTGAATAGGTTATTGATCCTCAGTACTGAACGTATATGTTTCATGATTTATATCAAAATGAAGAGCATTAGTGCATGAAAGAAAGAAATTGCCCTAACATTTTCTTTGCAGGAGATATTTTGAATTTATCTTTCAGGGTACGAGCACATTGTAAGTACAAAGCAGACATCACAAGACAGGATCTCAGATAAAAATCATGGTAAGCACACTAGAAAGATGTTAAAAAAAAAACGTCAAGAGAGAAAAATTCAAATGAAGGTAAGAATATGAAGAGCCATGACTTTTGTGTATATTAAAAGTATGCCCGTCACTCTCTCTCTCAGCTGGCATCACTGTGAGTGACTGTATTCTGCTCTTGCACAAGGAGCATATTGACCCACAAAGTAGTTTTGTACAGTGCACAGAATTCATGTGGCAATGAGTACTTTTTAGACCAAAAACGATTTTTTCTTTTGCCAGTGCTTGTTAGAATGGTGAGGGCCCAGCAGCTTCAACACTGATATGGGTTTAGAAAAACAATGCGCATGCATTGAAAAATAAAAATAAAAAGACGGAGCATTCTACATAGCCTCACTGGAACTACCATCGGTGGTGCAGTCAGAATCTGAGGCTTCTTGGCAGCTGTTAACCCAGGACGTGTCAAAAGGGCAGAAAAGGTCAGCAGAAATAGATTTGTAGGAGTGCGGGGAATGGTTTGGTAGAGACGGACCTGCTTACCTCTGTGTGTATTTAAAACAAATTTTTACATGATAAATGTAAAGGACTGTTCCTAGGGAAATGCACTACATAGAAAAAGTAGGCTTCATAGAGAAAAACGAATTTGTGTGTTTCTACAAAACTAGGACATAACAAATAATAAAAATAGACATTGATGTGGCCTTAGATACATGATATTAAATATTAAAAGGCATTCACATTAATGGGTGGCTGCTCAGGATGGCTGCTCAGAGGATGAGCTGCTGTAAAATAAAAAATGCTAATAGATTTAGACTGGTTTGGAATATTTAGCACTGTTGAAAAATATTCTGTGCAAAGTATATCAAAGTATATATCCAGATTTTGAATGTGCACATTAAAATGTATCTCCAACTGGTTAAACTATGTTGTTGCACCACATGAAAAGTGTGGATATTAATTTATCTAACAACACCAATATTACTGTCTCTTAGTGACAAACTTAAAATGTAGTATGGCCTAATGGCTGCAGTGTCAAATACAAAGGCTTTCAAAAGAAATGCAGAGTAGTTCTAGAGACCTGCATTTATGCATTTTTTTTTGCTTTCATGCACAAGAATACTGGGAGAAAATTATAGCATTCTGACAAGGGAAATATTTTGAGCCACTTTTTAGGTTACTAGAAAAGCTTAGTACACAAGAATAATAACATATATATAAATAAATAAATAATTATGGGCCATATGTATCAAGCCGTTCGTGAATCGCAAAGGCCGAAATTCGCAGAATTTCGGCCTTTGTGAATCGCAAACGGCTTTTTTGCATGTTTTGGTATGTATGTAACATTCGCAAAATAAGGAATAGCAAAGATTTGCGATTCCTTATTTTGCCATAGCATTTAAGGAATCGCAATTTTGCTATTCCTTAAATGCTATGTATGTACCATTTTTGAGTTGTGAATTATGGTTAAGAATTCGCAAATTACCACCAACTTGTAGTTGATGGTAACTTGCGAATTCTTCAAAAAATGCAAAATTTGGCATTTTTGAATGTGGCATGTGATGCACACACATGCCCATAGGGCATGTATGTGCGCCATATGCACACACATGTACATTTCAGGGGTGCAGCAGGGTGTCTTTGAGACACCCCTGCACCCTTGAAATAATTCTCAAATTTCTATTAGCAAATTGTGAATTCGCAATTTGAGAATTATTTCGTAATCATTCCTATGGGCCTCCTGGCCCATAGGAATGTATTGGAAATTATTCCTTAATTGCGAATTCGCAAATAAGAAAGATTAAGGAATCGCTAAAAAATAGCGATTTTCTTCATACATACCATTTTGCAATTCCTAAATAGCGATTCCTTAAAAATCGCTATTTAAGATTCGCAAAATAGTTTGTTGATACATATGGCCCAAAGATCCTACCTTAAAAGAAAGATAAAGGGGCGTGCTGGCGCGGAGCAGCAATATTTTTCAGCCATGCTTCTCGAGAGATACTTTCAAATGGGGAAACAACCTTTACAACGCAACTTTTACAACGCACTACCATTACAACGAAACTTTTACAACGCAACATCCATTACAACGCAGGCATTTACAACGCAACCATTACAACGCATGACACTACAACGCACACCACTACAACGCATGTCATTACAACTCAGTCATTACAACGCATACCATTACAACGCATAAAATTACCATCCAACACTTACCCTACTGTTGCACCCCCTGGAGTTAGAATAGTAATTTTTACCCCTACACTATCCAACACTTACCCTACTGTTGCACCCCTTGGAGTTGGAATAGTAATTTTTACCCCAACACTATCCAACACTTACCCTACTGCTGCACCCCCTGGAGTTAGAATAGTAAATTATACCCCTACACTATCCAATACTTACCAAACATGCAATGTAACGTAATGCGTTGTAATGGTATGCGTTGTAAAGGTAGTATGTGTTGTAATGGAATGCGTTGTAAATGTAGTTTTTAAAATTTCGTTGTAATGGCATGCGTTGTAATGGAATGCGTTGTAATGGATGTTGCGTTGTAAAAAATGCGTTGTAAAGGTGTGCGTTGTAAAAGTGTGCGTTGTAATGTCATACATCCTTTCAAATGTGATCGTACCTTTTAAAATATCACCACGGAGGCACGACCCTCAGTCTTGCCTCTGGAGAAGTTCCTTCAACAAATAACACACATAGGGAACGCCTTGGAAGAACAGCTGCTAATAGGTTAGAAGGTCGAGGTCCACATTTAGAAGCCTAAAAGGGCTCAAGAGCAAGGGGTGTCTTTGACATTTTGACCTCTTAAAAATTTTCAAAGAGAAGATGGCAAGCAGGGAGAGAATGAGAAGTTTACGTACTTTCTTTTTGGCCAAAGCAAGAACTATATGCACTCATGCTAAGGGAAATGCTCCTTAAATATGCTGTTTACTTCCTAAGAGTTTGTTTATGCCCAGTTTCTACATATACATGTTGACAGAAGTGAAAACTGTTTCAGGTTTTCTACTTTCAAAATGGGGCAAGGTGGTTAGCTCCTGTACATGTTAAGGGTAAGAAAAAATGTGGTTGCTCTCTCCTTTTCTCAATCTCTTTTGAGCCTGTCTAAACTGTCTATGAAATTACCATGAGACATGTAATTGGCTATTCAGTAATACTGTTTTAAAAAGTGTTAGCATTAATAAAATGAATATATATATATATATATATATATATATATATATATATATATTTTTTTTTTTTTTTTTTTTTTTTTTTTGCAGCACGTTGGATTCACCGCCGTCGCTCCTCAGCTCCCCGGGTGCCACACGCCAGCGCTGGTGAGACGCCGAATATAGATGCACGTTTCTGTATCCAATTCCGTGGTTTGCAGAAAAAGAAAAAGAAGGCAGGCACACTGGAATCCGGTTTATAAAATTTAATGGCACCTAACCCCCCTCACCCCTTACAGACGCGTTTCGCCTTCGCAGGCTTCGTCAGTGTAACACAGTGTATGGTTAAGGTCGCCATTTATAAAGCCAGTTGCCCTGTACATATTGATCAACATAAACGAAGGACAACAACTCTGCAAAATTTACAGCGGCCATCTTGTAACGTGCAAATGATATTTACATTGTTGGCTTTAAAAGTGGCGAATACAGTGAAAAGTGCATTGTGCGTGTTTAAAAACATATGGATTAACCATTCTATGTACATGATGACACTGTTGCACTTTAGTAAATGTTAATAGATCACAAATGAAAGAAATAGATCTTTTTGGTGCTACTGAATCCAATATAGCAAAGAGTGATTCTCGCTGTGTATTGTAATTAAATGAATTAATGTACATAGAATGGTTAATCCATATGTTTTTAAACACGCACAATGCACTTTTCACTGTATTCGCCACTTTTAAAGCCAACAATGTACACTGACGAAGCCTGCGAAGGCGAAACGCGTCTGTAAGGGGTGAGGGGGGTTAGGTGCCATTAAATTTTGTAAACCGGATTCCAGTGTGCCTGCCTTCTTTTTCTGCAAACCACGGAATTGGATACAGAAACGTGCATCTATATATATATATATATATATATATATATAGATATAGATATATATATATATATATATATATATATATATATATATGCTATGTCACTGCACATCCTGTATGATGTTTTAATGAGAGGATGAGTAGTCTACATTGCTTTATTAGCTAGTCTGTGTAAATAAGCTGACCGTGCTTATTAGAGCTGATGTTGCATAGTTTGGATCTTGAAGAAAATGTACCCACTAAAATGCCTGTAAAATTAGCAGTTTGGGATTTTCCTGTTGTGGGTACTTTTATTAAAAGAAATAATTTCAGAAGTGTCTGCAGTCCTGTACAAGGAATGTGAAGTGTGTCCACACAGGGAGTTTTGAGCACTTTTGCTGAGGTTAGCCGCTGTGTGTGTGTGTACAGGGCTGTGTTTGATTGAAGGGGGAACATATTCCTTTTCAGTAGATTTGTTTCTATTTTGGCCTACAGCAAATAAGTGTTAAGCAAATGCAAAACTCCAGTGCAACTTGTTCTAAAAGAAAAAAAATAGATATAATACCTGCTTGTAATGTTGAAGAGTAGTTTAAACGACTTAAATTACTTTATATTAATTAAATATCCTGATACTACCATTGTAGGTTACAATACTACAGGTAAATGTAAATTTTGCTCTGATGATGTCTAAATGTATAATGTGCCTAGGGACATTAGGGTCCAAATTAAATCTCAATTCATGGTAATAATATTAGGATATCACATTAGCCTTCCTGGAACAACATTGGACACCAAAGATCTGTTTAGGTACCATTAGCTAAAGGATAAATTGCATTGTTTTAGGAGCAGATGGGGATATAACTGTTTTTGAGAAATAATAACTTTGCAGGAGATACACAGGGAGGGTTTATTCCACTGAATAACATTAGCAAAGGGTACAGCGTAGATACCAGAGAGTAGATACCAGAGAGTATGGTATCAGTTTTACCACTAACGTGGGAGATAAAGGTATACATTTCACAACTTTAACATGAATAAATATAATTATGCAACAGTATATTTATATGTATATATTTTTTTTAATAAATGGAATTTATTCACGAATACCTAATGATAGGTTAGAACAGGCCAAGTACTGCTTACAGCTTCAGTAAGGATTCTCTGTTGTATACAACCTCTGTAGCGCACGTATGGATGTGTTGAGAGATGATGAATGATGCTGTTAGACTGTAGTTTGTTACATATGAAAAGGAAAGAGATGGGTGTACACATAGCTAACAATAAGGTTATTGATCTAGGGAATATAGAGGTTTGGGAAAATGCCCTCACCATAAAGTGATATTTAAAATAAATAAGATTTTAAAAAGAGAGGCTGGTGAAAACATGCTGTCCCCATAAAGTTATTACCTTTTGAACTTGTGGTCCTCTTAGAACATGTTGTGCCTGACACCAGTACTATATTATTATTTATACCTGTAGAGGCAGAGTATTTTTCTCTCCTCAGTGGGTTTTAGCATTAAAGTCCATCCACTGGGTGTGAACCTCTTTGCCATCATACTGAGATACCAAATCCACTATGTTCACTGTGAGTACCAATGTCAATGTGCAGGCAGTAAAGAGAGACTAGGGCCACCTATGCCTGGAAGGCGGTACATTGTCTTGCAGTAAGCTGATAAGCTCCTTGTGACATCTCCATCACTTAAGGCCTGTGAAAGACTGTGACAAAAGACACTGTAGCTCTGCTGAACTACCTCCGGGAGAGAAGAGAAGTCTCATTGTCAAAATGCCAGTGCTGCCAAAATGAGATGACTTACCTGGGTTTTGTGATATTCCAAGGTACCCGCAGCATATCACCTGACAGAATTAAATTGTTTCAGGGCATTCAGCTCCTGCCCACCAAGAAAGGAATGATGTCCATCCTGGGGATAATGAACGGCTGCCATCAATGGATAATGAATGCAGTTGCTATAACTGTTACAAAATGAACTTGCAAACTGTTTCAAGAAATTAAAAGAGACATTGTGTACTGCACCTTCATGGGGACTGCCTGACTACAAACTGCCTTTCCATCTCTGTTTCAGAGCAAAATAAAATTGCAAATGAAGTGATGCTGCCAATGATGTGCTGACACAGCTGGAAAAGAAAGGCCTGTGGGACACAACTATGTGACTTTGCTTTCTGCAGTGATTAGGGGTCAGCAGCTGTGATGGTGGAGAGGATGGCTCTCATTGTGCTGGACTATACCTGTATTGTCTAGGTGTCATATTTGGTGCAGTGGTTGCTGTCTGGATCGACACATCATTTTTCTGCTAGCAGGCACACAGGTTATAATGACACCATGTAAGATGCCCACCTGTTACCTTGTCAAAAGTATTACCTGCAATAGGTTATGCTGATGAGATCCACTCTCTTAGGAAAAGATATGACCCCTAAGTAAGTTGGTGTTGAGATTGTAGAAAACGGCACCCCGCCAAGATTAGACACTATTAAAAAAGGTAGACTATAGGAGTGGTACACTGATGGTTCCTCCTGCAGACTGATAGACACTGATTACAGAGCAGGGTATGCTATAGCAATAGTTGAAGTGCAGCTCTGCCACTTGGAACATCTACCCAATAAAATGAGCTGTATGCTGTGACAAAAGCGTGAATACTAGTCAAGGGTAAAACTGTTAACATTTAAACTGACTCACATTATGCTTTGCAGTTCTTATTTGTGGACAGCTGTGGAAGTATCACAGATTCATAACAGAAACAGGGTGCCTTATTAAAAATGGTCCTTTATTAAGGATCTTGTTAAAAGCAATACTATTGTACACTAGGATAGCGGTAATAACATATGAAGACTACATAGGAGCTAATACTACGTTAGCCAAATATGATGCCATTGCTGACACAGCATTAAATGAAAGTATGTTACAGCCAGTGCAGATGGGACTAATGAACAAAGCATTCCAAAAATACAGCTCATTCAGAGACAATTGTAGTAAGCTAATGTAAAGGAAGAACAATGGTCTCCAACAACAGATGAACATAGAGGAAGGATTGATGATGGATGTGAGCTGAATAATGAAGAGAGTATGGGCCTACCAGGATGAGATAGATGCCTGTGTCCCCACGCAGTATGTTACTTTCCCTTGCAAGACTGGAGCAGGGACACTCTGATATTGCACAAGGGAGGATGAATGCGCAGATGCATGTTGCTTCCCAGTGAATGGATATAAATATTTGCTGGTGTGGGTGGATATGTTTTCAAAAAGAATGGAGGTGTATCCAAAAGGGAAAAATAATGCAGCAACTGGGGTGAAGTAGTTCAGTAAAGCCATCTCTCCAAGGTTAGGACCCACCAGGGCATCAACAGCGATAAAAGGAGATCACTTAGTGACTAAATTTATGCTGAAGAGGTTGGTTTTGGGAATAAAGTATAACATGCATATCCTATACCACCCTCCAACTTAAGGCCAGGAGGAGTAAAAGAACTCCAAAATAAAAATAAATAAGTAAATTATTAGTAAAAGCAACTGATGGAACATTCCTGAAAGGGCCTGGTGCTCTGAATTTAGGACTGCCTGCAATGTGGCAAGGACTTCTAAAGTGATTATGGATACATGGTCATTGCAAGAACAATAAAAGCTGTTTCTTTTAGTTTTAGGTGGACTGGACCACAGACGGTGAACCAACGCCATGAATGGATTGAGGGGAGAAGATGCAAGGCAGCGCCTCAGCGCCTGAGAGGACGGTACCAGAAAGTGATGACCATCTGTCACCAGAGGACCTGAGCAACACAGCAGTCAAGAAGAGGACAGACCAGACCATTTCCATGATCCATGAGAGCCCATCATAAAGTGTCAGAGGGACACGACATCGACATCTACTGATGCTGTTGAGTGAAGTACACATGATGGTCTGCACCTGCACCTGCACCTGCAGAAAAATAGACTGGAGAGGACAACGCAGGGCAGGTCCGTGACACAGACCCTGAACAAGACGACTGCGGACCAGGAGGAGAAGCAGATGACCGCTTACTGCGTGCCTTTAAACTACTGACACTTGCAAAAGGTGCCCAGGAACTGAGTTAGAAGTGTCACTGTAGCACTATGCATTGCACAGAGACAATATTTGTTGGACACTTACTGCTGGTATCACAACAGCCTGCTGATATAATATTGATATCATCAAGATGTATCAATGTGACAATATATGCATTTTATGCAAAGACTGTGTAATGCCATCCAAAGATATGTAACTAATGTTTCCTACATATATAGACATATATATATATATATTTTGGCTTTACACTAATGTTGGATAGGTATATCCAAAAGGGGGGATTGTTACAAAATATATATGAATATCCATATACATTCATTTGCATGTACTTCCAAAGAGTTCATGATTATATAAGATCACATAAACATGAGGCCTGGAGCTCAAAATGGCTTCCTATCTGACCTTGACTGGACAAGCTTCAACAAGCTATTCTGTACACCCTTACAGGTCACCTTGCTTGTCTTGACTACATGATATGCAAATGTTAAACAGTGCAGAGCCTGCCTTTCTGGTCTGCCCATATCTGGCTGTTTTGCATGGTGCAGACATTGCACATACATGTCAGCCATATTTGGCTTGGTGCCTTATTGTAGTTCAGCTGAAATGGCACTTCATACAGTATATAAGACCTAGAAACCTGTCACTCTGGGAAGAAGCGGTCTGAGAGCCCCTAAGGTGGCAGATCTGACTTATTCCTTGCTGATTAGCAATGATGCATGCTTTTGGTACCATTAAATAAATTTCACTCTGTTTCTGAGCAACCCTGCTATGTCTGGTGAGTTTCATTAAGGAAATGCTCCTGGGAGGGTGCCAGTATTTCCCCATCAACAACAGCTTGCAATCCAGAACATACAGAAAGGCCACAGCAGGAAATTCAATCCTGCATTCTAACAGTTTCCACCACAACAGTGTCAAGGAGGGTATCCCCTATGCAGAATGCTTGAGAATGAGACGCAATTGCAGTACAGAGGAAGGCTTACAAAAATTAACCAATGAGCTCTTTTACAGGCTGGACAGGAGGGGATAAAAAACAGAAACCTTAGCTAAAGCCAAAGCTAGGAGCGAGAAAGTAACAAGAGAAGACTTACTGTTTAACAACAAGAACATAAGTCAGAAAAAGAAAATCAAAACAGACACTCCCAGATTAATCATTGGTTTCAATGCGTACCATACGACACTGAGGAAAATACGTTATAGGCACTGGAGAACCATTCGTAATGATCCAATACTGGGCCCAACCTGTGCCAAAATCCCTTCAATCAGTTTTAGAAGGGCTAAATCTATGCGCCAGGAGTTAGTGCGTAATGCGTCAGCCATTGTTAAAACACCAAACTGGCTACAGTCACCAAAGGGATTTACTAAGTGCAGTAGGTGCAAAGCATGTAAACACAGTACAAAAATGAAAACAGTAACTATGCCTTTCAGACAAACACCCTATATAGTTTGTGGCAGTTACAACTGCAAAACAGACTTCGCTGTGTATGTCTTGCAATTCACGTGTAACAGATACTATGTAGAGAGCACCATCCACCCTGTCCATGTTCGCATTCTGCAGCATTTGAGGGCCATCGCTAATGATGACCAATCATACCCGGTTGCGAGGCATATTAACTCATGCCACGCAGGGAAAGCCCAAGACCTCTCCTATTTTGTCATTGACAATTATCCAAAGAACCCAAGGGGAGGCAACAGACAATTGACATTGAGGAGATTGGAATCAGATATATTATCCTCCTCAACTCCAAAATCCCACAAGGGATGAATGCTGATGAAGCACTGAATGTCCACTTATAAAACTATTGCTCTCTTCGCCCCACCAAAAGATCCATTCCTCCTAGCGTAAGGTTCTCTTCTTTTACATTTTCTTTGTATTGTTTTTCACCTTTTTCCCTTTTCCCGACCAATAACACCCTCCCTTTGTGTGGAATCATTGCCTTAATAAGCGAGGACATCCATTTGCACATTAATGCGAAGGCCCACTGGGGCAGCATTTTTCTGTAACACATGCCGCTCTCAGCCTCTCTATTGCACTTTAGCGCAACAACACTCCTTATGCCTGTACCCCACACTAGGGAAACACACGTGCGTAAATATTTAACTCATTCTAGTTTGTACCTTCAATAGGAGATTTGTGTCCGCTCATGAGCCCTTGTGGATGAGGATATTACATTTGTTTACGATTGTATGCGTTACATTTCTCAGGAGGGCTGCAATAGTGATAAGGTTAATTTATTTTTATCTTTAAGTTATGCACTGTCATGGAGCACAGCCGTAGATCGGCTTCTATGTCTATGGTTGTATTTTGGTTGCTATGACAACCATGGGAGAATGTTTCACATGTATATAAACTGAAAATGGCAGAGCATTTTATGCAGTGAACAAGGCGGTTTTGCTGCCGAAACGCGTCTGGACCCTTGTTGGAATAAATTGCCTTCTGTGCCAAATTACTCACGGAGTCGGTGTCTGTTTGTTCACGCTGTCAGGATGATATTATATATATATAATTTTTTTTTCACTGAAAAAAACCACAGGTTTCAGGGACGTTATAGTTAGTTGGACATTTCACTCGTACAAAACCAGAGAAATTCGGCCGTTATAGTTAGTTCAGCTAACTAAAACTTGTGCCCCCGCAATGCACTGCTGATGATGTTACATATTATATCATTCATGACAATGTCAGTGACATCACTGATGACATCTCAAATGACATCACTGATGACATCACTAATGACATCATCCAGTGACTGTTGAAATATGTTTTATATATATGCCAAGGTGTATTGAAGAATGAGTGGGTGTATAAGTGTCTGGATGGATGATTTAGTAGATGCCTGACTGACTGTATAAGTGAGTGATTAAATGTGTCTTACTGAATGCATGGTTTAGTGACTGATACAGACATTCACACAGTTTAGTTTGTCAGTTAGTGTGTAAGTGGTTGCATGTGTTGGTGAGTAACTAAATGAGGATCTATATGGGTTATTGATTGTTTGTCTGAGTATCTGTATGGGTGCCTGAGTGTCTGTGTGGGAGGGTGGGGGGTTATGACTCTATGCAAAGATGTGTGAGTGGATGATTCACTGGGTGTATGGGTTCAAGAGTGCATCTGTGAAGGGCTGTATGGGTGGGTGAGTGTGTGTGTGGGTGTGTCGGTGAGGGAATAGATGCCTCAGTGGTACATGTGTGAATAACTGCATATGTGAAACGCAGTATATGTGAGTGTTGGACTGTATAAATGACTATATGTGAGAGTGAGTGATTCTGAGAGTGGCTGTATGGATCAGTGTGTGCTTGTATTAGTTATTGTATAAGAGTGTAAGTATGTGTTAGAATGTGTTAGTATGTGTTTGAATACGTGAGGTGGTGTGTGTATAACTGTATAGGTAAGTAAATGGGAGTGTGATTGATTCTTTGCATGACTGACTAGGTGTGTGAGTAACTCTATGGATGAGTGGCGGTGTGCGAGTGTCTGTATAGATAGGTGAGGGAATATGATAATGCCTTATTGATGGTTGAGTATGAGTCACTGTATGGGTGAATGACTGGATGTGTGTGTAGACCTAGGAATTAGAGAGTGGGTATGCACTAACTGGTATTGGTGTGTCTATGGTTTCGAAAATGGAAGTCTGTATTTTAGAGTGGGTGTATCAAAGGTTATATTAGGGTATGAGGAGGTGCATCAGATTATTACGTGGATGATGTCATCAGTGATGTCATTTGAGATGTCATCAGTGATGTCACTGACCATGTGATGAATTATGTAATATGTGACATCATCAGCAGTGCATTGCGGGGCGCGAGTTATAGTTAGCTAAACTAACTCTAACGGAGCAATTTCTCTGGTTTTGTACGAGTGAAATGTCCAACTAACTATAACGTCCCTGAAACCTGTGTTTTTTCATTGAATTTCAAAGGCTTTTTAAATGCTAATTGCTAGCTATAACCTCCCTGAAACCTATGGTTTTTGCAGTGAATTTCAAAGGTTTTTCAAATGCTAATTTCTAACTATGCCTACAAAGGTAGGACATGTAAAGAAAGAGGAAGAAAAGCGCAGAAAGAAGCAAGACAAATGCAGAAAGAGACAACAGAAGTCCAGAAAGACGAAGAAAAGTGCAGGAAGAAGCAAGAGATGTGCAGAAAGAACCAATAGAGGAGCAGAAAGTCCTCCTGTGCCCCCAACTTTTTGCTGACGGGTACTGGTGGTAACTGACTCTGACTAACCAGGCATAGAGCCAGTGCTATGCTAAAAGACACTTAGAATACAGTGAAAACACCTACATACACTAGGCAACACTATGCATTGGGGTACCCCTGTGATTAGCATGACCTCCTCTGTATTTGCCATGAGTTAATACCTGGGTCATTGCATGAGTACATGAGTATTGACTGGATGATTACAGTGCTACAAGGAGACTGCACAGTGATTTTATAAGTGCTTGGATTTTGGCACAGTGATTGGATAAGTTCATGGTGCTGGCTGGGTGATTGGAGGAGGGCATGGGTAGTTACAGGGTGATGGCTGGACAGCATGGGTACTAGCTGGGTACTTGCAGGAGTGAATCAGTACTGTGTAGGTGGTTAGAGATCTTCATGGGTAGTGCACAGGGGATTGTAGCAGTGCATGTGTTAGTGCCTGGGTCAGTGAATAAGTACATGGGTACTGACTGGAAGAATAGAGTACTGCAAGGAGAGTGCATGGTGAATTTATGAGTGCTTGGGTTTTGGCGGAGTTATAGGATAAGAACATGGGGCTGGCTTGGTGATTGGAAGACTGCATGGGCAGTACACAGGTAATTGTACCACTGCATATGTTAGTACCTGGGTCATTGCATGAGTACATGGGTAGCTACTGGCTGATTAGAGAACTGCAAGGAGAGTGCATGGTGAATTTAGAAGTGTTTTGGTTTTGGCGGAGCGATTGGATAAGTACATGGTCCTGGCTGGGTGATTAGTGGAGTGCATGGGTAGTGACAAGGACATGGCTGGACTGCATCGGTAATGCTCAAGGGATTGTAGCAGTGCATGTGTTAGTGCCTGGGTCAGTGAATAAGTACATGGGTACTGACTGGAAGAATAGAGTACTGCAAGGAGAGTGCATGGTGAATTTATGAGTGCTTGGGTTTTGGCGGAGTTATAGGATAAGAACATGGGGCTGGCTTGGTGATTGGAAGACTGCATGGGCAGTACACAGGTAATTGTACCACTGCATATGTTAGTACCTGGGTCATTGCATGAGTACATGGGTAGCTACTGGCTGATTAGAGAACTGCAAGGAGAGTGCATGGTGAATTTAGAAGTGTTTTGGTTTTGGCGGAGCGATTGGATAAGTACATGGTCCTGGCTGGGTGATTAGTGGAGTGCATGGGTAGTGACAAGGACATGGCTGGACTGCATCGGTAATGCTCAAGGGATTGTAGCAGTGCATGTGTTAGTGCCTGGGTCATTGCATGAGTACATGGGTAGTGACTGGATGATCAGAGTGCTGCAAGGACAGTGCATGGTGATTTTATAACTGCTTGGGTTTTGGCGGAGTGATTGAATAAGTACATAGTACTGGCTGGGTGACTGGAGGAGTGCATGGGTAGTGACAGAGGGATTTCTGGAGTGCATGGGTACTACCTGGGTAATTGGAGGAGTGAATCAGTAGTGTGTAGGTGGTTAGATGTCTGCATGGGAAGTGCTCAGGGGATTGTAGCAGTGCATGTGTTAGTGCCTGGGCCATTCCATGAGTTCATGGGTACTGACTGGAAGATTAGAGTACTGCAAGAAGAGTGCATGGTGAATTTATAAGTGCTTGGGTTTCGGTGGAGTGATTGGATAAGTACATGGTGCTGGCTGGGTGGGTGATTGAAGGAGTGCATGGGTACTGACAGGGCGATGGTTGGACTGCATGGGTAGTGCTCAGGGGATTTTAGCCATGCATGTGTTAGTGCCTGGGTCATTGCATGAGTACATGGGTAGTGACTGGATGATTAGAGTGCTGCAAGGAGAGTGCATGGTGAATTTATAAGTGCTTTGGTTATGGCGGAGTGATTGGATAAGTACACACATGTCACATCAGGCCTTACCCCCTCCCTTCACCACTGTGCAAATGCACCCCCTGGTGGGTTTTAAGTTGGAGGATTAATTTCCCTTGAATTCTGAGGGTCCCTGGGGGCCAACTAGCCCACCAGGTACTTCCAATAAGCCCCACAGAGCTGTGTTGCAGAGAGGTGGTCTGAGGCCACGCCCCTTTTTACATCTCTCTACAACGAAACTCTGTGGCGCTTACTGGGCGTGCCTGGTGGGCTTGTTGGCACCCAGGGATCCTCAGTATTTAAGGGGACTTAATCCCCCAACTTAAAATGCGCCACAGGGCGCGTTTGCACACTTGTCACATCAGACCACGCTCCCTCCCTGCACCACCATGCAAACGCACCCCCTGGTGTGTTGTAAATTGGGGAATTGAATCTCCTTGAGTCCTGAGGGTCCCTGGGGGCCAACTAGCTCACCAGCTACCTCCAGTAAGTGCCACAGAGCTGCATTGCAGAGTGGTGTAAAAAGGGGGCTTGGCCTTGGACCACCTCTCTGCAACGCAGCTCCATGGTGCTTACTAGAGGTACCTGGTGGGCTAGTTGGCCCCCAGGGACCCTCAGGATTTAAGAGGACTTAAGCCCCAACTTAAAATGCACCACAGGGTGCGTTTACACACTTGTCACATCAGGCCACGCCCACTCCCTGCACTACTGTGCAAACACGCCCCCAGGTGCGTTGTAAATTGGGGTATTAAATCCCGTTGAGTCCTGAGGGTCCCTGGGAGCCAACTAGCCCACCAGCTACCTCCAGTAAGAGCCATAGAGCGGCATTGCAGAGTGGTCTAAAAAGGGGGCGTGGCCTTGGACCACCTCTCTGCAATGCTGCTCCCTGGCACTTACTGGAGGTACCTGGTGGGCTAGTTGGCGATTCGCTATAAAATTGCAAAACCTAGTAAGCAGTGCAATGTCCACAATATGTACTATTTAAGCTGCAAAAAAGTAAACGGTTCAAGGGAAACACAATTTATTTACGGCATTTGCTTCCTTGTTTAACAAATGGTGACTGATTATTGGCTGTACATGCACACATGCAGTAACAGCCATGATAGCTGCTTCATGGCTGTTACGGCAGATTTATACTACAGTTTGCTCGAGCAGAGTCAGGGGCAGGTCAGAGAGGCCTGTTACAGGGCTCAAGCTCAGAGAATCATTTTCGGAACCTCCAAAAATTAAGGTCTTAAAACTGAGAATTAGCAAAGTGGTGAGGAAGAAACTGCAGGGAGGTAACAATCTGCTTGGAGAGAGGTGTGGTGGCTAAGGCACACATTAATGGCTCTATTATTTCAGTAGTTCCGTCTCACTTGTTGGTATTTTTTTTGTAACCATGTCATTGCCATCTACTATTTCAGCAGTGGATGCATTTATCACAGCGTTAAACTAGAATAGGGAACGCCATGGTGAAGTGCCAATCTCTTAAAATAGTACTGTATTTTGTTTCGTCCACGGGGTGCTAGCATAATGCTCAAAGGCGGTGATCAGAAGATGAGGGCAGATATATAATCAAGTCCTTTAGAGCCAAACGTCTCAAGGACTTAAGTCCTCTCTGATTTCATTTTAGTGTCACCAACAGGTAATATACTTGAGTCTCAATAAAATCAATTCAGACCTTCACCTTTCCTAAGTCAATACACTAAATTGCATATTTACAGTTCATTGAAATGCCAAACACTGCAGCATGTAGCACATTTAAAAAAACCAAATCAGTATTCAGTGAGCTTGCCGGATGAAGGTTGTTCAGATGCAATATCTCAACAACAAAAAAAAACAATGATCCTTAAAGTGTGAGCAAGAATGCTCTGAGTCCTTTCTTGGCCATCTAAATTGTGATGCCATGTTACTTTCTGTCCTTTAGCCTCAGAAATGTACATCATTTCCATACTGAACTGCTTCACCTCAGGTCATATAAACTCCCGCCGAGTTAATCTTTCTTCTTTACACTTCTAGTGAAAATATCTTTGAAGCATGTGAATTCTTCTACCACTTACCACTGTTAAAAATTACTTTACATAAGGCAGATCGGGGACATGGGATAAACTGCCCACAGTCCGCAAAATCTCACAGAAAATCGGGTGGCTAGCCAACCTGTACTATTGTACTTAGTTTACCCAATGCTCAGGGTTACTAGAACGTATGCCGTTTAGGATGATGAAAGTATGCGTCAGAAAAGGAAAATTATGTGACGTAATGTGGCTAAATTTGTATTACTTTAATATTTTGTCATTTATACACAATGTAAAACTGCCTAGGAAAGATTTCACTTTATTAGTACCAATTCAACACCCACATAAAGCAGTAAGCAACTGAAAGATGACCAGTCAATCTTTGTGAAGGGCCTTCCACTGCTTAGGGAAACATGTTTCCATATTTTTAGTAACTTTAGATCAATCCCAGATCGAAACAATTATTCTGGTTAAAATTAGCAGACCATGCAGCAGATGGTAAATTATGTGACAAGTGCAGCTAATCCATAATTACGCTGAA
This sequence comes from Lissotriton helveticus, assembly GCF_964261635.1. Taxonomy (NCBI): domain Eukaryota; kingdom Metazoa; phylum Chordata; class Amphibia; order Caudata; family Salamandridae; genus Lissotriton; species Lissotriton helveticus. Next base: position 1,551,117,636 of record NC_136059.1, read on the forward strand.
AGCACCGCAGCCACAGAATCTCATAATTCCATTGGCCCTGCCTGTACTCCAGAATGTTATTACCAAGGAATGTATTGCAAACAAACACTCACAGATACTTTAAACATTCCTATTTCAAAGTGAAATATTCTGATGAAAGAGTTGTTTCAATTGATTGATTTAAGGCCAAAAAAGAATGATTGCGAGTAAGATGAATTGCTGCAATAATGCCGCCAAATTAAAATTTTAATGCCTCAAAGGGCCATATGTAGGTGAATTCAATCTAGCGAGCCCTTAATAACGATTTTTACCAAATCGCTATTAAAAAATTGAATGTAGGTAGGAATCGCGAAAATATTTGCCATTCCTTAAAATTCCTTAATTGCGAATCGCAAATTGAGATTCGCAATCAAGGAATACCATCCCATTCATTCCTATGGGCCAAGAGGCCCATAGGAATGAATATGATTTGTGCCCGCAATTTGCGAGTAACGAGGAGGCACTTGCAAACTGCGGGCGCAATTTCAAGGGTGCAAGGGTTCCAAAAGGACACCCTGTTGCCCCTCGGAAATGTGCATGTGTGCACATGTGGCACACATACATGTCCTAAGGGCATGTATGGGTGCCACATGGCACTCTGTAAAAAGCCCAAAAGTGCTTTTTGAAATGAAATCGCAAAATACCACCCACTTGAAGTTGGTTGTATTTTGCGATTCCTTAAGGCAAACTCACAATTTGCGATGCCTACCAGCATAGCATTTAGGGAATTGCAAATTGGGATTCTCTAAATGCTTGCACAAAATAAGGATTCACAATTTTTGCGATTCCTTATTTTGCGTGCAGGTATTTGCCTACCTACATTGCTCACAGCCAAATTGCGATCGCAAACGCTGAAATTCTAAGAATTTCTGTGTTTGCGATTGCAATTTGGCTTCCTACATCTGGCCCAAAATGTTTTCATCTATGCCGCAAACTCCTGGGGGAGACTGATTAGATGTGTCTCCTGAACAAACGCAACGGCAGTAGAGTATCTCTTAAGGAAGGTGTGACTCTATACCTTTCCATGAAGTTATTGAGGCCAAGTACATTCCAGGTGTTAAATTGTACTGGTGTGCCCATGTCATGAGAGTGAAGTGTGTGACCGCTCTGGTTGACTCGGGACCTTCCCAGAGTAGGACTCCATTTCTTGGCAGCCGAATTCATAAGCTATTGTTGTCATACCCATCATCTGGGTTAGAGATGCTGTTCCAGTGGCTTTTGTCCAATAGCTGGCAAAGCACAACATCCCTCTCCTGCCTCCCCCCGGGAACATACCAATACAACCAATCAATCTGTGTCTTCCCATTAGCCCTGTTGAGAAGTCCAAACTGCGACCAGGGTGATCAGAAGTGGAGTCTCTCTCGTATGCTGCCTCTTCATCACCCCTCACGTAGCCGCGAAGGTATACCCCAGCCAGACTAGACCTAGTACGAACTTGACATTTCCAGCCATTGCCAGACATCGTCCGGATAATTGTAGAAGTAGGCATGACAATCATGAATCACACATCATTTTGGCGGGTATAGAAACATGTATTGAAGGTCCATTGCCCTTAATTTCACCTTCAGATAGGATCTGCAATGATTTTAGACAGTTTTTCAAGATTTTAATCAAATGGTTATCGTATTACACATCTCTGGCATGTTGAGATCCCTGCAAGATACAGTCTCTGTCCAAGTAATGAAGTACTCTGGCAATCAGGGCTATGGGTGGGGCACCCAAGAGTGAGGTGGCATCACTGCTCTTTGCATTCTTTCAATTATAAAGAGCAGGCCTCCATTCGCAGAGTGACTTTAATACATGTTTCAAGGAATTCCTCTGGGTGTTTACCCTCTGCCCACTCAGGAAATTCCACAAAACGCAGATTGTTACGTTAAGAACTGCCCTCTGCATCCTCCAGGTGTGCTTTTAGTCCGTGTACTATGCCATCCAAGGAGTGGGGCCCAAGCTGGATCCCCAACATTTTGGATCACAGTGTGTCTGTGTTTGTTTCAAGTTCTGTTGTCCTGTCACCAATGATTCGTAGGTCTCAATAACTTGACCTCCAAGTAGCTAGCATCCATTTTCGTTTCTAATGCTTGTTTCAACTGTGTCATTGCTTATGTGATCTGTGCTCCAGTCGGCTCCACAGTGGTTTTCCCCAGTTCTCCTTCCTCTCTCCGCCTACCAGCGGTTGGCAGGTGTTAGAAATTGGGTTTCTGGTTGGCACTAGGTATTAACCCTGTCCAAACAGGAACCACAATCTTAGTCAGGGTAAGTCAGATACACATCATAAATTAACTTTGCTCACCCTCTGGTAGCTTGGCACAGAGCAGGCAGGCTTAACCTAAGAGACAATGTGCAAAGTATTTGTGCAACACTTCAAACAGTAACACAGTGAGAACCCGACTAAAAGACTCCACACCAGTATAGAAAAAGTAGATTATGATTTTATAAATTAAACAAGACCTAAATGACAAAAATACAATAAATAGAAGTCAACATATTAACTTTTAAAGAATAAAAGCAAAAATAGCACGTGGAAGCAATAAGTGCCCATTGGGGTTATCTGGTTGCGCTGGAATGGGGCAAAGTCAAGAGTTCAGGCCGACCGCGATGAAGAGTGGGTCAGGTACAGGAGCCACACAAGGCCTGCTGAACAAAAGTACATTGATCTCAATAGTGAGATGAGGGGTGCAGCTGAGTGATGCATCTGTGTTGATCCAGCAGTCGAGGTGTTACGCCGATTTTCTCCACACAAAGATGGCGATGCATCAGTTCCGAAGAAGACGCGCTGGTTCTGAGATGTGTTGATTCTGAGTGCAATGCGCCGCTTTCTCCACGCAGTCGAGGGGATGCGTCGATCATCTCTCCTGCAGTGGCAGTGAGGCGGTGGTTCCAATGCATCGGTTCTGAGCGCGATGCGCAGGTTCCAAGTGTGATGCACCGGTTCTGTTTCCACAACAATGATGATGCGTCGATTCTGCCTCATGCAGCACAGCATGCATTGGTTCCACTGCAGCAAGCACCTGGATCCACTTCCAATGGACCAGGCCCAGGAGCATAGGGTAAGACTTTGATATCCCTGAGTCTTAAAACACAAGGCAAGCCAGCATGCCCTTGTACACAACTCTGGGTTCAAACAATAGTCCCGTTCTTCTTCAGCTGGGCAGAGGGTAGCAGGCAGCAGGGCAGCACAGGGGAAAAACAAATCTTCCAGAGCAGCAGTCCAGCAGAGTGGCTGTCCTTGTAGCAGCACAGCAGTTCTCCCTCCTGGCAGAGTTTCTTCACACGTCAGTAGTGTCTGATCTGGTGGGGTCAGAGGCCCAGTACTTACACCAAGTTGTGCATTTGAAGTAGAGGTGAATTCAAAGAGGGGCCTTAAAGTGCACAGAGGTCCGTCCTCCGTCCTCCCAGCTCTGGCTCCAGAATCACTACAGAGGTATGCAGCCCATTGTGTGGGGGCAGGACACTGCCTATTCAGGTATAAGTGTCAGTTCCTTCTTCCCATCCTGCCCAGGATAACCCATCAGGATGTGGATGGCCACTCAGTCACACCTAACCTTCCTTTGTGTGTGGCTGTCTTGAGAGAAATGCAGAAAGTCCAGGTGTCACACACCCAGATGTGTATTGGAGACAGGTTGCAGGCACACAGAGCTAAGAAATGCTCTCTTTCTACAAGTGGCATTGCTAAAATAGTACTGATAAATTCAACTTTGTCAGCAAAGAGGATGTATCATTACCATTCCTATGATATGAAACATGACAGAGCTACTCATTCTCAATCAGCAATTATAGCTTATAACTGTAATAATGAGTTCCCAATGTTAATCTAAGAGAGAGGTAGGCTTCCCGGTAGTGAAAAGTTGAATTTAGGGTTTTTTCACTACCAGGAAATGCTAAACTTAAAAGTATATGTTCTACCTTTTAATTTCACAGCACCCTGCCCTATGGGCTACGTAGGGCCTAACTTAGGGGTGACTTATATGTAATAAATAGGGCCTACCTTAGGGGTGAATTATATGTAATAAAAGGGGAGTTTAATGCTTGGCAATGGGTTTTAAATGCCAATCTGACATGGCAGTGTAAACTGCACACAGAGGCTCTGTAGTGGCATGCCTGAGAAATGTTTCCAACTGCTGCTTGCGTGGGTGGCACATTCAATGCAGCAGGCCCACTAGTAGCATTTAATTTTACAGGCCCTCTGCACATGTAGTGCACTCTACTAAGGACTTATAGATAAATTAAATGTGCTAATTGGGGATAAGCCAATCAAACCATGTTTATGGGAGAAACACATGCATAATAGCACTGGTTGGCAGTGGTAAAGTGCTCAGATTCCTATGGCTAACAAAAAGAATACAGGTAAATTGGAAGCAAGCAGACACACATTTTGAGGGAAGACCACCCTAAGACTGTCAGGTCTAACAGCATTCCTCCTGTGAATTGATCAGTTTTGGTTTGCTGAGACGAGTCGCCCTGTACTTCCACATTGTAGCAGGGACAGCTAGGAGCTATAGATCAGCAGAGCCTCCACTGGCCCTACCACTGGGTGCGCAGTGGCTTGAAAGGGGAGTAAGTAGCAGCAAGTATGGGAATGCAGGTGCCAGGGGGTCTGTGAGGCCTCAGCCATAGGGCATAGACACAACAGTAAGGCAAGGGCTTCAACTCCCCAAACAGCACCAGCTATCAGATGGCCAGCCGTCTCTTCAGGCGGCGCAAGATTCAAGTGGCAAGAGTGGGATCCCCCGCTCCCAATGGCAAACATAATGTGGATCAAGGAGCAGCTGGGAAGATGCAGTATCTGTACTGTGGGTCACAAATGTGGGTCTCGTGGTAGTCCAGCGTGGAGCTTCAGCCCAAGGTCCGTGCCCTCCTAGGCTCCGCCATCTGCCTGCAGCAAAAGCCTCATCTGGCCTCCTTTGCACCTCGAGGGCCCACGCATGTAGTCCAGGGGTCCCGGTGCCACACCCAACAAGTAGGAAGGTCACCAGGTCGTACCGATGGTAAGGCGCCCTCTGCCCAGTCCCCATGATGCAGGAATTCATGCATCCTTGGTCGCATCCTAAGTAGTCTGTGGGCCGGATCCTCTCATTTCTGCGCTCCCACAGGTGAAGCTACACAGCAGCTCCCCAGCAGAGCATCCATTGGTATGACCAGAGTTTGATGTAGCCAGCTATAAGGCCAGCCTCTGGTGCTAAGGCACCACAGCACACTAGGCCTCATGCACAGCAATGCAGGAAGGCAGTGTCTAGAAAACAGGTCCACGGAATCCAAGCAAGGCACTATCGGTCATCTGTGCAGGACGTTGGCAAAGTTATAGAATCCAGATAACGTTAAAATGATAAAGGATTAAGGGATACGGGCCCGGAGCCGCGAACTAGCGTGTCCTGTCACCCATCTTGCACAGCCATGCTCCCTAGCATTCCATCTTTGATTTGAAACAACATCAATATTCATACTTACTCCAGGAGATGTACTGTACAATTTTTCGAGGTCAAATTAACTGGTTTCAATATATATCTAAGTTGAAAGGAATCTGCACCCAGGTGAATCTGTGCGACCCTTGCATCACATGGATATATTAGTACGATCCGCACCAACTAGTACCACCGGTGGCATAATTCATCCTTGGATCCTCACTCACTACACCTAGTGTGAGTGGGTGGGCTCAACACGATTTGTAAATGGAGCTCTTACTAAAACCTAAGTGCAAGTTAAAAAAGCCTTCAGGATCCTAATTCTTGTTTATTAATAAGGTCCTTAGCTGGGATAAAAACAGTGTGATGTTCTATGAGTGCAAGGACCCCTAACATCTGTAGCTCAGAATGGTCAGTCGACATGTTCCAGCCTGTTACAAGTGCCACTCAGGGTCAGCAGGCTTTCTTCAGGACCAACTCAATCCATAGACTTTCTACAGATTGTGTTAAATACCAACTCCTAATGCTGGTTTACACAGTACTCTAAATATGAAGCATGGAGTCATACAGACCATATAGGACATTTTCCCTCTAGTGGTCTCTGAAATAGAAAGCACAAACTAATTTTTGTTAAGGGATGAATCATTCTCCTCATCACGTAATTGTCTCATGCTTGTGCACACTTAGATTATCGTGTGCCAAACGGGGCATGCAGATACATGAGTTTGCTCCCAGACGACAGACAAGCCATAAGGCTGACGGTTGCCCCAATTTAGCGCCTCACTCCTTCTTGTTTTTCTACAGTGTAATTTTCCTACAACCTATATTTCATAAATGTTGGGGATTTAAAGCGGTGCCACTTGCTTTTGCATGGGAACACATATTACAAACAATTCTGCCTGTGATCTCTTCATAAATAACTGCAATGTAGAGATAAATAAAATAATTTAAAAAAGATAAAATGTTAGAACTCTTCAATTAGTTATAAATATGTAATTCTCAGCTATTTAAAGTAGCTGGTTCCTTGCAATCATTGATTGTGCACTTAGAAATTTCAATGAACAGCAATCATGCGTGCTTATTCCATTAGATAAGAGAAACTTATGATATTATAATAAACCATATCCTCATTAAACACTCAATACGAGGAGGGGCATATTCTTCATATCTCACCTGCTGGAAACATTTCAATGTGTGAAAATGGGAAAATCGTTAAAATAAAAAATAATACAGTATTTCAGTTACACAGTATTATTGACTCAACACACAAATTAAACAAACACGGATATTGCTTCTAACTTCTTTATTGGTCTACATATTTCAAGTCTTATGATGGACACATTGTAATGGAAATGCCTTAATGGACCTTAAGTCTTCCTTCTTGTGATGTGGTCATAAATCACTACTTGGGTGTAGAGGTCAGTGTGGATAGGTGTTCGGGTTGTATTGTCCCCTGGTAAAACCTGAAAACAGAAATACATCCATATTTATTACCAAACAATAGACTGTAGAGGTAGTTTTTTGCTTTAAAAAAAACAATCTAGAATAAACATGTTTTTATTCTTTTCAGAACACTTTAGTGACAAATACAGTAGTAGACGGCTAAGTGGAGGGCAGCGAATTGATAACTGAACCATTGCAAAAGAGAAAAAAACATATTTTAATATGCCCTGTTGCTGCAGATAGTATTTTTTTATGTAATTTTATAAAAACCTGTTCTACGGAGTTCATTCTGAGATCACTGATAAACCTGATTGGGGTGCTAAAACCTTGTGCGCCACAACCAGCATTAGACATTCTTTAGGAAAAACAGCACACCCATTGATTTTACACATTCACTGTTAGAAATGGGGGTCTCTAGTTGGCAGGTTGTTACCATGTCCAAGTAGGGACCCTTCTTCCTAGTCAATATAAGGGGATATACTACTGAAATAACCCCTTCTCACCCCTTTGGTAGCTTGGCACGAGCAGTCAGGCTTATCTCAGAATCACTGTGTAAAGCATTTGCACATAACCAACAGTACTACAGTGAAACACTACAAAAGGACACCACACCAGTTTTAGAAAAATATCCAATATTTTATCTTTGCAAACAAGACCAAAAGCAATAAAAATCTGCAAAACAGTTCTCAAAAATCTTGATAATCAAAAATAGACTTAAAATACAGTTCCTTGAAGTAAGTAGCTCAGTCCAGGCTATAACAATTTTGTGAACAACAAATCCAAACAGTTCTGGCTGACCACGGCATCGTGGCCCAGCTACGGTGTTGGAAAGACCCACAAAGCACTACCTTTAGAAATGCAGGGAATAGGTGACCTCTCGTTGAGCTTCGAAGAGCCGGCATCAGCAGGTGTCGATTCCAGAGGTCGGTGCAGGAATTGTGGGAACCTTAAAGTCACACACGTTGCAGATCGGACTCCTTGCAGTTGAAGTCGGGAACGCTGGCATCGGCAGGAGTCGGAGCTGCGGTGCGAAGTGCAGCAGTGCAGCATGTGGTGCCCTCAGGTCGCGGTGCAGGCAGCAGCCCAGTGACGGTCGGCCAGTGGCATGGGTGAGACTAAGGCTGTGGTACGAAGTGATGCGGTGCTCATCGCAGTGCTGGCAGGTCACGGTGCAAGCAGCGTTGTCGTTGTTGCTGAAGCATTTTTGTCGACTGATGAAATGGAGTCGATGGCGCCCGCGTCAGTAGGCCAAGGCTAAAGTGCGGGATGAGGGCGGTGCATTGTGTGAGTTAGAGCGGTGCCCTCGAACCACGGTGCAAGCAGTGGCATTGATATTGGCATGGAGCGTCGTTGTCGGGGATACCATGGCGGCGGCATGAAGCAAGGCGATGCGAAATGCGGTGCCCACAGGTCGCAGTGCAAGCAGTGGTGGCATCAAATTGTTTGTCAGTGAAACCAGGGTTGTGGTGCAAAGTGTGTTGTTGCCCTCTGTAGTCTTTTCAGGACATGGAGCCGGCAGAGGCATCATTGACAGTGTTGGGTTGCTTTTTTTCTGTTGCAGCACAAAACACACAGTTCCCAGTGCTGAGAGCAAACAAAGTTGAAGTCTCTGCTGTTCCTGAGACTTCTTGAACAGGCGGCAAGCTCTACCTCAAGCCCTTGGAGAAACTCACACAAAGAAGTTGCAAAAAGATCAGTCCGGTCCTTTCACTGCCCAAGACAGAAGCAGCCACTGCAGGTCAACACAGCAAAGCACACAGCAAAGTGGTAATTCCGCCTCACAGCTTCTCCAGCTCTTCTTCTTAGCAGTCTTCTTGGTCCAAAAGAGTTGTATAATCCTGGGGTCTGGGCCCCAATATTTATCCCATATTTCTCTTTGTTCTCTTGTGCCAGAGACTGTCTGTGCTCAGTCCAAACAAGTTCTTTCCTCTCTGGCCCAGCTTCCTTGCAGAAGGTGGAGACAGCATTGTCAAATGCAGACCAGGCCTTTTTAGGTGCAAGGAAATCTCCTCCCACTACTCTAAATGCAGCCCAGGTCTATTCAGCCCAACCCTGACTCATCCAGGAAAGGCAGGGAATACCTTGATCCCCCCAGTGGCTGTCTGTAGAAAATGCACATCCCCAGCCCCTGTCACTACAAAGCCAGACAGTCAATCCACAACCCAGCAGAGGCACACAGGATGGCTTAGCAAGAAAATACCCACTTTCTAAAGTGGTATTTTCAAACACACAATATAAAAATCATCTTTACTAATAGATGCATTTTTATATTCTGAGTTCAGGCATACTAAACTCCATCTTTCTATCTTTTCCCAATGCCAATGAGAAGTTATTCTTGTAAGATGTACAAAGTATTCCCTATTCTATCCTATGGGACAGATAGCCTTTCAATAGTGAAAAATGAATTACACTGTATTTCACTATCAGGACATGTTACACATGAAAGTATATATCATACCTTTCATGTATACTGCACCCTGCCCATAGGGGTACTTTGGGCCTACCTTAGAGGTGACTTATATGCACTTGCCAGGTCAACATGGCAGTACAAACTGTGCGCAGACACTACAGTATCAGGTCTGAGATATCTTTATAGGGCTTCTTCTGTGGACGGCACATTCAGTGCTGCAGGCCGATTGGTAGTATTAGAATTACAAGCCCTGGCACTCTCAGTGCACTTGACTAGGGACTTACCAGTAAATAAAACATGCCAATCATGGAAACACGAATCCATAACATAATTTACAGTAAGAGCACTTGCATTTTAACACTTAACAGCAGTGAGAAAGTGCGCAGAGACACTAAACCAGGAAAAACAGAGTAAAAAATCAGGTCAGTAAGCAAAAAGACCGGGGAAACACTCCAAAAGATGCAGGTCTAACATTCACCTTTCTCCCAGAAAACGTAGCAAAATTTGAACAGGGAAACCTACTTAAAATATGTTATACAATCTGAAATCGGTGCACAAAAATCTGATTTGGTACGTATGTTATGCCTCATTCAGAGAATGAAAACGTGTAAAAGGGGGTAATAACATAAACAGTAAATACTATATCCTGTATCTCTGAGTGTAGCACTACCTCCCAAAAAACACAGGACTCATTATAAGGCCTTAATTCTTTCAATCACAATCATTAATAAAGTAAGTTGATCAGCAGCTATATCACCAGAGCAACGCTCCTGCTGTACTTACTGTACAAAGACCAGGGTCTGCGTTACAGAGAGTGCCTAGGACTGCTACGAGCATGTGCGCCCGCTTTGTGCACCCCTGGAGCATTTTAGTAATACAGGAGGGGCCGCAGATGCTTGTGCAGCCTCTTCAGTAATACAGCTAGCAATGGCACACATGTAGCGCAAAGGCTATCATTAGCTAGCATTCCCTAAAGTGTATGGGGCGTGGCCCCATGCAAACGAGAGAATCACTTTGCCTCTGCGCCCTCGTTGAATTATGGACACGGATGCAGAGGTAAAGATGCCACAAAAAGGTGACATACTCTCATGGCGCCTCCTAAAGTTAGTACTCTGGAGGGGAGAAGGGGGGTCCCGTGGACCCCTCAGACATCCCCTTGCAAGCAGCTGCAGTCACTCACTGCATCAGCCTGCAAGGGGATCTCTGTCCTTCTTGAAAGTGCAGGGGATTGCCGCCTACACTGTGAAACATGGAGCGGCTTTGAAGCAGCTGCTCCGTATTTCAATTGAATACGCTGCCCACAGGACAGCACGAGTTCACAACTGCCCTGGAGGCAGCGCATTCAGGGTAATACTGTGCGCTTTACCTGTTTGAGCATGGTGCACCTATTCAAAGGTGCGCTGTGGAACAAACAGAGAAAGTGTGGCATATATGTAATAGGGCCCCTGGGCATTAACAGCAATCCCCAGAATATTAAAACACATTTCTCTAAAAGAACGCATACTTGTCTTTTATTGGGTTATCATAATATTGTTAAATTGTGATTCCTTTAAAAACAAAGCTGTTCTCTCTTTTTTTTAAGAATGCTTGTATAGCACATGGCGTCCCAGTGCTTTGGGACGAGTGACCAGGGAAAGAGATGCTTGCTAGATAGAAAGACAGCCAGGTAAGGTCTATTTCTTGAAAACCAGGGAACAAGAGAGCAGCATGCACACACATCTTGTGCTAGATGGATGAAAACAGCCAGGTTTTAATCTGTTTTCTGAATGCCCAGTGATCTTGTGTGCTGCGCGCCTCTTCTAATTACTTTATTCAAATACATTAAAGAGCAACCCGTATTTCCAACAAATAATATGTAACACATAATGTACTTTTTTGCAGTGTTAGCAGTAAGGCGAAGTCTGTGGTTCACAAAACCTGGTGAAGTCGAACAACTGATGAAATTGGGTGAAGCCAGTCACATATTTAAATTAACAAAAAAGAAACAAATAGAACAAGGGTTTGAAAGCTTTTTAAAAATACTTATGGTCACTAGGGGCTGGATTGTACATAGTCACAGGGGCACAACGGGCATGTGCGCCTTCTTTTTGCACCCTCAAGGCACTATTGATACGGAAGGGGCCACAAAAGCTTGTACGGCCCCTTCTATAATACTGATCACGCTGACGCAGATGTAGCACCAGTGCTATCCTATGTGGCATTCCCTCCTTTTCTTGGGGGCATGGCCCCATGCAAATGAGGTAATCGCTCTGCCTCTGTGCCCACACAGTGTTACCCACCAGGGTGCATAGGTAAATATGTCCTTAAGAGGCGCACTGACAGTGCACCACAAAAAGGTTGTGAACTGTCAGTGTGCCACTTGAAGCAGCCTTTTGGAGGGGGGAAAGGGAGCCCCATGGACTTTCCAAAAATTCTCCGTTAGGCGGGTGCAGTCACTCACTGCCCCCCCCCCCCCCCCCCCCCATCTTTAACGCCTCTGTAAAGTGAGACATAGAGCAGCTTTGAAACTACTGCTCTGTATTTCACTGAATGTGGTGCCCCCAGTGCAGCAAACGTTTGCAGCTCCCCTGACGGCAGCATGTTCATCATAATAGGGCACACTGTACCAGTTTGCAACAGGTGCACAAGCTTAAAGGAGCACTGTGGCGCAAACAAGGACAGTGCACCGATATATAACACAAGCCTGTAGAGTGCCTGTGGGATGACAGTTTCACTGTCTTATGGGCATTACAGACACAATCTGGCCTCAAATCACTGCAGGAGGTCGAAGAAATAATACATTTTTTGAAACTAATAGAGACAACAAACTCCAATTACAACCCGGATCAGTATGAAACGTGACAAAAGTTGTATTTCTAAAATATTCTCAAATGGTGAGTAGATTCAGGAGGTTAAAGCATCTGAAAATAGATATGAAGTATGCATTGAAGTATGGGGATTGGAAGCATTACACTGCTGAAGCAGTAATTTTGCACTGCTGATTGGGGAACTGTGCATTAATAAGCTTTGCATTGGCCGATCAGTGTAAAAACACATTTGCACTGCATGTGTAAAGATGACGTCTGCACCAGCTAAAAATAACATTTTGCATTGATTGGCTAAAGCAAATGGGGTTAGTCATTGGTGCAAAATCTCTCAGTCTACGGTGCAAAGTTTCGAGTTCTGCAACACATTTGTGAATGCCTTAAACCCTGAAATTGGAGGGGAAATTGTTGGCAACAATATAATAATGTGCTTCTTAGTCTATTTAGGATGTGATATCAGGCTGAATTATGGAGAGTTAAACCAGTCAACCACTAGCAGAACGAAATCCTTGAGTTAATTCATGTAATGTCAAAACTACTTTCACCACTGGCTCTGCTTTTTGCTTGGGAAGAAATATTACAAAGGAGTGATACGCTATCTGCCTGAGCGTTTTATGTACACTTACAACTGTATTAGGCTCAAATGCTAAATTTCATTGCAGATGTTTCATTGTTTCTATATTGTAAACTAGTGGCATATTACACAATATTTACGTTGCTTTCTGTTTTGAATGTACTGGGATATATATATATATATATATATATATATATATATATATATATATATATATATATATATATATAAATATATATATATATATATACATATATATATATATACTAAATAACAATCAATCATGATGCTTTATTCTGTCATTTATTTAAACAAAGTACACAAAAATAAACAAATATGTCAATCATGTTATCAAGCGTTGCGTTGGGACTGAAAAGTCCTCCGTACGGTAAGAGATGTGCACCCATGCCTGAGTGCCCAACTGTACTGTTGTCTGGGTCCCTAATGCTGATTTTTTTGCCAAAGGTGAACACGGATCATGACTGTCTGCATGACAGAGGCCTGTCTCATGGATTGCAGTCTTGTTGGACCAGGAGAGGCAGCTAAAGTACTGCCCTCATAGTGGTGAAAGGCTACTGCATTCACCAGGACTTAAACAATACAAGTTGGTGGCAGTGTACCATGTAGTGATAAGTAATTGTGAACAGATTCTTTTTATCCTGTGCCACTGGACTGAGGCCTGCAGACTCATTCACTTGTTCAAAAGTTCTACTACTGTGTGCTAAACTCACCCCTGGCCTACATACGGTAGATGTAGAAGAGCGTGCATGATGCAAACGTGTGCTGGGTGTATGTGTGCTCTTAAGAAGTACAATACAAAGGAGTGAAGTGTGGTACAGTGTGCATGTGGTAAATATGTGTATGCTGACAATGTTTGTTTTTAATAACACACTCTGGTATAATATAGAAAGGATGCAGTACTGAACCGTGTTTACGCCAACTGATTGTCTGCTGCATCTAGTTGTGCGTGGAGTGGCATAACACAAGACAATACAGTGCTGTGTATTAAATGTGCTGTGGTTGTACACTGGGTGCAAACGTGCCTGCAGTGATACATTACATGGAGGACCTTGGGTTCCATTTTGGGAATCCCAGACCTGCTTGGTGAAAACATGAGGAGTGTAGGAATCCCCAGACAGATTTTTTTATTGCTGCATTGCTGTAATCTGGGAGGGGCATGTACTGGAGGATGCGAGAGCCAGACTCTCTCTGTGCATTTCAAAGGGCTCTTTGGTTCAATGATGAATCACAAGGAAGGGGCCTGGACACAGGTTAGGACAAGAGACATGGGGCTTATAAGAAAATCATAAAGAGTAGGGCTGGGGGCCCGAGAATAACCTTTTGATGCACATATCACTGTGGCTGACATCCAGTGTGAACTCGGGTCACACCAACCCAGGAATCGTGTTGTAGGATAATCAACTTCGGAGTCCTGCCTGCTGTGACAGACATCCTTCAGGAGGAAGAAGAAAGGGGAAAGATGTACATTTCAAAGAAGAAGAACCCCAACATTAAACTTCAAAGGCTCAGACAATAATTTACATGTTGTGTCTGGAAAAGGACTATAAGTAAGGGAGTTTGAGGCCCCATACTTTGTCATCTGCTGGCAGCCAGACAGGCTGTGTGAGGAGTGGAAGCTCTGCAAGACTACTGCGAATGGCCAGGACTGGGGGCCCAGGCCTGCCAGTCTACCTGCTGGGTGAGGGGATATCACCCAGGGAAACCAAGACCACCTTCCCTGAAGCCTGTAAGACCAGTGCCTGCCTGCTCACCAAGATTAGTGTGGCCTGTGAGGAAGAAGAGAGTGTTGGAAGAAGCAAGGTCCAGAGAAGACCTATCATAAAGACTCCCTGTGCAAGGTGTGAGGTATGTGGAAGCCACTATTGCACCGACCAGGCTGTAGCCCCTGTGCTGGATTGTTTTGGTGACCGCCATTTAACAGGTGGGGATGCCCTGGACTGAGCCAAGGAGTGAGGTGTGAGGAACCTTCTCTCACATCAATCGGGCCATAGCCATTGTGTTGGATTGCTTTGGCAACCCCTGTGTGCCAGGAGGTGCCGCCGTAGTCTGGGCTGAGGAGTGAGGATTGTGTGGAGGGTCCCAGGCATGCATGACCTTCTGGTGGGTGACCCCATGTGCCAGAGCGGGCCCACCATGAACGTCAATGCCAGGTTAGTGTGACTGGACTAGTAAGTGTCATGGTGGCTACCCCGTATGCCAGGAGGAGTCGCCGGAGATGCTGAGGCCAACGGTTTGGGCCATTGCCCTTGACCGAGAAACTGCTGCTGTCACCAAGGCGTGTCTAGCCCGCATTCTCTGAACTGTACCAAAGGAGGACTATGAACCAAAGTACACCATCAGAGCCTAGTCAGATCAACAAGACTAATCCCCCCTCAACCCCACCCCCTAAGAGAAGAGTGACTTACTGTGCGATCGCCAAATCGGTGTGTGAAGGACCTGCTTGTGGATCAATCTGCCTGTAACCCATGTGCTGGATTGTTTTGGCAACCCCAGTGTGCTGGGGAGCCACCGTGGTCTGAGCCCAGGATCGATGATTGTGTGCAAGGAACGTTTAGTATGCTCTGGAGAATATAAAAAGGGATCCCTGCCTAAAATCTCTCCTAAAATGGTTGTTTAATTGAACAGGATTTAGTTTACATCTGGGTCGAACCTCATGCTCTCTGTTGGGCAGGAAAAGGGTAAAATACACACAGGGATAAAATGGCGGTTCTTGCTTGCTTATCTCTGCACTTAATAGTCCACCATAAAATTACAACATCTGCTAAGAGTCGATTATTTTGAAATGATAATCTCATATTGTGTTATGAATAGTATGTAACAAAAAAATTGCATTAAAGCAATTTTCGATACTCAAAAAGTTAATTACATAGGTTTTTTGCTTTTTTCTGTCTCTTATTCCAGGTTTCAATTTAGATACCCTAAATAAGGGGGATGGATTCAGATATTGAGACATTTAACTATAACTGAGGAATTACTTCAAGTTATAGCTTTTTTTCTTGTGAGTGTTAGAAACTGTTGCCTTCCCAAGGTTAGAAGGAAACGATTTACTTAAGAACTAATGTCATACTGAGGGCTACCATACACAAACACTTACTCTTTCATATAACCTTAGAAACCAATGCCTTCTAAAGGTCAGACCTAACAAATTTTATAAATGAAAATGCCAAACCATATTTCAGATGACCATACAAAGAATATTTTCTTTTTTTCTAGCACCAGATATGATGATTACAAATTTATGATGATCTTGTGAATTGTAAATCACATATTAGATCTGTGTGTTCCTTCATATTGATAGGTCCTTAGGCCACGTAAGAGTATCTATCCATTAAATAATTGATCTAGTCCTAATGAGTGCATTTGTTAATGTATAATAAATTGTAACTATCTATCTAGTCGTAGAGAGTTTGCTTGCTGCTGGATGGATGCTAGATAATAATATAATCCCAATGCAGAATACAGTTTATAAAACTGGAATTCAAGCAATGGAGGTTTTCTAATAATGTTGCTTGATATATAGTTTTTTTATATCTACAGACAGTATACAGTATTCACAACGAAGAAGGTTATCGCCGAGTAATAACTTCATGCATACAATCATCAAACAGTATTGGACCACTGGGTCTCCCTCTACACATCACTTCCATTCAGGTTAATTACAAAGGGTTAAGAATTCTTCAATATGGTTAGAAGTGTAGTTCAGGCCTTGTAATCACACCTGCTTGATGTATTGATTCCTCCCTCAAATTCCAGACACCCTAAATATAATTCTCTTTCCAAACATAGCTCCGGATTCCAGTGGCTCAGAGATCCTGAAAGCAACTTTTCGCAAACTGTTGAAATTACATAACTTCAAAGCCTACTCACATATTAGAACATTGAAATGTTGGGAGCTTCATTGAAAACAATGGAGTGCTCTGGGCTTCTAATGGGCGGCAGAAGCACGGAGCTCCAATATTTTAATGTTGCCATTCACAGGTTTTGCTGTGAACAAAGGGCTTGTGGAGCCTGAGGGGATTTCAATCTTAGCCTTTGTTTTATTTGTTAGAATATCCTGCCCTGTGTTCTAATAGCCTTATAGCCTGCCGTTGCTGGGCTATACCGACCATTAAACGCCCGATCCCCTGTCAAAGGCCCTCGCCTTCGGATCGGGCCTTTGAAGCTGGAGCGGTCCTTTATTGGCCGATTTAGCCCGCTAGGGAGGGCTATAAGGCTATATTCGATTGCCCTCCTACATGATAGTCTCACTCAATGGACAGGCTTAATTAAGTTCATATTGATCACCTAAAAAAGGCTGTCAATAAATCAATCAGTTTTACACTCTGAGCCAGTGCCGCTTTCAGCTGTGTATCTGCTTTGTGGTTCCTATTAACCTTTTCAGCGCGACCGCGATTCCCCCTCCGGTGCTGGGCCGTAATAAAAACGGGTGTGGTCGTGACGGAACGGTTCCGTCATGAGCACAGCTCAACCGTAGCTCATGACGGAACCGTTCCGTCATGAGCATGGAAGGGGTTAATATACTACTCAGAAGGTAAGTCCTAGTTTAATCACAGGAAGATTCCCCTTGCTACAGGGTGTCATAATGCTCTGTCATGTGGTCTATATGAGTAAGTAACAGCAGATTAAAATTGAAGCTTTCTTCTAATAATTTAGTGTATCTACTGTCAATGCAGCAAGTATAATAAATCACTGTCTCCAGGCACTTTCTCTAGCCTGCAGCTTGCAGATCTTGTGGGTGTCAAATTTTCATAAGATGGAAAGCAACTTGTGCTGTGCTGTTTCACCCTTTATACCAAAAAGACAATGGTTCCAGTGGAGCATTAAATGTAGTCACAATAAATGATACAACCAAGCATAATAGCAATGAGAAATAAAGGAGGGAGGTAGGGGATGTCTGGTAATGAAAGCACAACTCTACACATAGATTTTTGTATGCAAAAATTAGTCAAATTGTATTTTCCAATTTTACAATATATACATAAGCATAGTTACACTGTGCACGTGTCCCAAGTGAATATGTGTGAACCAAAAACATAAACAATCAAAAGGACATCAACAGGGATATTTACAAGGTTTCTACTGGGATATATACAAGGAAAGAAGGCAAATGACCAGATATGATACAGTGGATATTAACACAATGGCTATTTCAATCATAGACACTGGTAAAACTGGTTTGTTTCCTATGGGCGTCGACGGCGTTTCGACCCGGGGGTGGATAAGGGGTCTCTTCAGGACAAAGACGGTATGTGGGACATCTATGTGCTCATAATGACGGGGAATTAAAAGGTGTGATTCACCGGGTGAATAAATAATTCCTAGCGTACTCACAGTATGCCCGAGTCGGCTACACTGAGTCGCTATTGAATGGCCCCAGAGTAATGACTTCGTGCTTTTCCAAAACCAATTTGGGAATTCTTAAGCGCCAGACGGGGTCCGCGGCATCTAGCTTGCCAATTGCGACCTCAAGGAACAATGCCTGGTTTTTTGATACGCGCTGGCTGCAGAAGGTCGGGAGCTCACTGTCACGGCTATTCCAATGTGTCAAAACCTCAAAACCTGCCTCTTCGACAGACCCCCTCCTTGATGGACTGGAACCTGCAATCCCCCCCCCCCTCACCCCCCCCCCCACCCCCCAGCACCTTGAGACCCTTACGGTGAGTAGTCGTGCTGTTTCACCCGTCCTCTCTGGAAGGGGGCAGCATGCACATAGGAGGGTACTGCACTGGGTATGGATGGACTTTGGATCAAATTGGTGAGGTACACGAAAGGCCAAGTGATACATGGAAGTAGTTTGGACCTCTCCCAATTGACTCCACTTTCTAATTAAACCTTTGCTAATGAAGCCCCCAGTAATGTGACCTGGCAGCAAAATCTACGCTGCTGGTCAGATCTCACTGAACATTGGCTGTGACCAGGGTAGACATTATTCTCTGCTACACCCTATTTTCTATGATCAATCCTCAGGTCAGGAGGCACAAACTCACAGACTATAGCACTACGTGATCAGATATAGAGACATGTAGGACAGAGGGAATGGAGTAAACTTGCTTTCTGGGTGAGAGCCCTATAAAGAGAAGTGTGCTCTACCATCAAAGTATGCATACACGTTTCCCACACGTTGTACAGAAATGTATGCTGAGGGGAGGGGCACCACATAGTCATTTACATTGTCTTTCTTCACCATCATACAATGCTTTGAATTTTCTTTTGAACATGATCGCGTCTTTGTGTTGATCAATGTGACAGTTAGCGCGGTTTATTCAGATTTGAACCGGATTTCTAAAAGAAAGCTGGGCGAAGGACCTCTCAGTCCTCTCAGACGCTATATCTCGACTGCTATTGATAAACGCATTTGCAACAGGAATCTTTCAAATGCCTAAATGGCCATGACATTCTAAAAGCGATACACCATTTGTAAGGCTTAAATGCAAGGACTCAAAAGCCAAAACATTTAGTGAGAAGGCCATAATCAGCAATGAGGAATAACTAAAAAATAATGCTAACTGACCACTATGCAGAACAGCCAATTGCTATTGAGCAGCAAAATGCATTGGTTGAAGAAGACGAGGTGGTTCTTCGCAACAAAAACCATAATGCATTCAAATATTGTTATTTATCAAAATGGTGACTAGCCTATTTTGGTCTGTCTATAAAGAAGTAATATCCTTCGAAGGTGGGGTTTTCATGGCTGGTTTGTATGGCCACTCTGTTCAGGGACAGCTGCCCCAAATCAATATATTTTGATGTAGGACCAATAAATAGTACTTGTGCACCATTTTTCGATCAGGGTCGATGTTATCTCCTTTCCTGAAAGAATGCCACATTGTTCCCTCAAACTTAATAAAGACACTCACTATATGCCCATGCCGCCGCTGCTGGCAGAGGTGGGCAGGAAGGTAGGACCACCTTTGCTATCGCCATGGGGCAGGGCCATTGCTGTCATGCAGCCAGACTCTCTCTGCACCCAAGATAATACTGATCTCTGGTGCTTAACCCTTCCTGGTGCGTTCTCTTGCATAAAATGGAGCCTGTGGTTCCGGCACTCCCTCCCTGACCTTCATTACTGGAAACAGCCATCACATCACATGCGTTACAACGCATGTGATCACAACGTAATTGTTACATCGCAGTACCATTACAACGCAAGTTGTTACAATGACTTGCTCTAGGGGGCGCTCTAAACTAAGGAATAGTATAAATTACTATTCCAACACCTTTCCTACTGTTGCACACACTGGAGTTGGAATAGTAAATTATACTATTCCTAAGTCCAGTGCGCCCCCTAGAGCAAGTCTTTGTAACGACTTGCATTGTAATGGTACTGCGATGTAACAACGTTGTCGTAGTAACGACTGCATTGTAATCACATGCGTTGAAAACACTTTTTACCCTTCCCTCTCCCTCACTGCCTCCCCAGCATCCAGAGTATGGACAGGCAGGAGCACAGCAGCCATGGCTACCTGCCTGCTTGCCCACCGTGGTTTTAGATGATAAGGGCATAGAGGCACATCCTTGGCCCTCTCTCTGTCACTGCACCTTTCAATGAAGGGTTGGGAACATTGTGCAAAGGAGGGTTAAGAAGAGGCAGAAGGAGGGGAGAGCAAGGGAAGGGAGAGGAGGTAGAGGGAAGCACCAGAGAACAGTAGTTGTAAGCAGAGGGAATCGTGCAGAGAGGGTTGTGCACAGTGAGGCCCGGGTGCAGAGACGGAGACAGGCGCAAAAGCACAGAAGCAAAAGGTTGAAAAAGTTTGAAAAGCGGTAGCTGCATGCAGAGAGAGCGAGAACGAGATTGTGAATAAACAGTTGGTCTGGCAGCAGTGAGACGAGCAGACAGGGGTTTAGAACACTTTAACTAATTTCCCAAAACACAAGTCAGAGGGCCTCCCTTATGTGCCCCTTGGCTCACCTTATGATAGCTCAGGCCAGACTCAAGATGCTGAACTCTGTAAGAGGCAGGGGGAGTAAGAAATTCTCAAAAACATCCACCATAAAGTTAGAGAACGAAGAGTGCTTAAAGACTTAAGCTGAATGATTTATAAAGATTCAGGTTTTTAATGCCAAACATTAGGCAAAGCGAATGCAAAAAGATGAAAGACTCGAAAATTAAGAAAGATTGCAGTAAACATTTCAGTGTATGTAAATATAGCCAACCTTCCATGTGACAGCACCTTAAGGGGCATATTTACTAGAACATGTTGGAGCGCGGAGCTGTGCCAAATCTGGCAACACTGCGCTCCGACATTTCCAAAACGCAGGCCTGGCCGTATTTTACTAAAATACGGCGCATCTCTGTGTTTTCTCTTGCGATAGCACTAAAATGATCTGCCTTGCGCCAACGCAGGCACCCTTGCACCATAGTGCAAGGGTGCCTGCATTGCAGGGATTGATTGTTTATGTGCAGGAAGGTGTCCCTTCCTCCACATAATCCATAATGGCTATTTGTTACTTCTATGTGTGCTGCATTCTGCAGCACACATAGAAGTAGCAAATCGTAATTATTTAATGATTGTTTATGTGCAGAAAGGGACACCTTCCTGCACATAAACCATCATTCATGGCTTTTTGATCTTTCTATGTGTGCTGTAGAATGCAGCACACATAGAAAAAGCAAAAACAAGGAGAAATAAAAGCATTTAACACCTGCTCTTGAATGGCATTAGTTTTTTGCGCAGCCACAGATTTACACCTCCTTGTAAATCTGGGGCAGTGTCAAAAAGCATTTGGTGCGGGGGTGTGGCTTGCGCCCGCAGAAGTTGGCGGTATCCCTTTAGCTCTCCCGGGAGGCGGAGGAGGTGACGTGCCCGGCACGACTCCTCGCACCTAACTATGCTGCCGGATTGCAGGAAAGGCTGTGGGAGGCATTGAGCCCTCGTCAGGTTTCCATTTGGGGACCTTATACGACCTTTGCCAGCATTTATCCCTACAAGTAAGTGGCGCTTAGGGATGTGAGGTTGCGGCCGCCATCACAAGGGACCCGCTGACGGAGCTTCACTCCAACGCGGTATCCTGTTTATCGCGTGTGCAGTGTTACACGCTATACTGATGCCGGTTTGCCTTCACTCCTGCATCCCACCTTGATTCCTTTCATGCCGCCTGCATTCAGCGCTGATTCGCGCGCTGTGATTCTCCTCACAGACTGCTGTCGCCATTTTCTGATGTAATATCGTAACGGCTCCCATTTCAATGCGGCTCCTCATGCATTACTGACGGCGCTAATGAGCCAGTTTTTCTTTTATTTCTAACGCTGCCTTTTTTACATGGAATTGTTTCAAAGGAACTATCACCCATTCCTGCCATAGTGGATTTTTTGTCAACATTCAGCAATTGATGCCTATTTCTGCCGCTTTTTCCTCCTGTTTCAGCATTTTGTGACTTTCTTCACTTTTGGGTGACGTTTTCACCATTTTTCCTGCCCAACTGCCCTTTAGCTGACTGGATTCTTTCCTTATTTGACACCAGTTGTATAATGCATGGTAGGAATGCGCTGCTGCCCAGTATTTTCGATGTTACTTCCTAATTCACATATATCTGACTCTTTTTGACACAGCTATGTTTATATATTGATGCTATTTAAAATCACATTACTTTGCTGCATATCTATGACATCGTTTTTGCTTATTGCAATATGTGCCTATTGTGTCTTTGAATTCACTGACTCTGTATTTGCGGCATTTATACCATAGACTTGACCTATGTCCTCTGCTGTCCCATTTAATATATGTCTATATTGTCCTATGTACTAGATACATCTTTTTAGTCATTTCTTAATTGTAACAATATTTGAGCTGTTTGTGAATTGCGATTTCATTGCTTCTCATCTATATTCTTTTGAATCGCTCACATCCTTTATGGGCAAGCTATATAAAGACTTACATAAATCATCCTCCTCCTCACGCAAATTCTTAATTCACACGAGTTCTCGCTATCAGTGCCTAAAAGTTCATCAACATCCTCAGCTCCATCAGTGTCTTCTGTTACTAAAGGTGCCATTAAAAAATTAAAAAAAGATCCTCCTTCCCCTCCCAAGCAGCCTACTCAAGTTACAATGGATATTTTATTAGATGAAATTAGGGCCTTGCGCCCTTTTATTGAAGAGACTAAAACTACACTTCAAATGCTCTCTGAGAAGTGATCAAATGTCGACGACCGTGTTACCCAGTTGGAACAAAACGCTTTTTCACTTAACTCTTCTGTATCCAAGGTTGACCCGCTATGCGCACAAGTTTCAGCTCTCCATAAGCAAAATTTAAAATTTGGAAAATAGAAACAGAAGAAATAACCTCCGCATTTATGGTCTTCCGGAAGGATCAGAAGGTTCCGATCCCCTTGCTTTCTTCAAATCTTTCCTACCAAAAGTTCTTCAATTGCCAGAAAGCACCAATCTTAAAATTAGAGAGCGCACTGTTTAGGTCCTCCTTCAAATGCGTTGTCTGCCTCTGCACCCAGGAAACCGAGGGGCGCTATCATCTATTTCCTTGAATACACTGATCTGCTTAAAATTTTGCAGCTGCCAGAACCATGAATCGTATTACCTGGTCAGGGAATCCTCTCTTCTTCTCACAGGACTATGCTAAATCCACTGCTGACCGGCGCAAGGAGTTTTTGTCCCTCCGACCACAGCTTCGCTCCTTGGGAGCACATTTTGGACTATTTCATCCTTGCCTTTTTAAAGTAACCACCACTTATGATGACCCGTTGAAGCTGAAGAGCTTTCTTTATTCCCACACTACTGCCGCAATGGATATTGCCTCCGCACCGCACTCTAAGTAATTTTCTTTGCTGATGGTTCATGACCTTGCTGAGCTCATGATTGCTATTTTTGACTGTTACTTATAGGAAATCCCTCATGATGTATACTATACAGATTTCCTTCCCACGTGCTATCTCCCTTCCTTATGTCCTTGGAGTCTGCTGGAGTCGCTTTCCCTCCCCGCCTTCCCTCCTGAGTTTCGGGCCCGTCATTGTTCTATGTGGCCTCCATCCTCCCCCCCCTTGTATGTTTTGGACGTTATGTAAGTTGTTTATTCCTTCCATTATCTCATTTTATTTTGTCACCTTTTTCTTTCCTTGCTTCTTTCTTCTCTCATATATCTCCGATGATCGTCTTTTTGGCTTCGCATTCTTCTCTGTTCTACCTCTTCTTCACAACCTTCACTGGGCACTTTCTTACTTTCTCTTTTTTCTCTCCTTCTCCTTCTTCATTTACTTCCCGTTATTTCTCATTACATATAGTTCAAATGTTGTTGAATACAGTTTTTATCTTTTACGATGTTGCTTTAAATGGCCTTTAATGTATATTTACTGTTTTTATATCCTAAGGTACTGCTTTAAATATGCTCACTTCTTCACTTCCCTCTTACTCTTTACTTTTTATTCTATGATCTCTTTTCACAGCTTCTTTTCACTTTCTTATCTCTATTATCGTCAGTTCTTACTTCATCTTACATCCAATTGGTTGATTATTCACTATGTTCGAATCCTTTTAAAATGTTGTGTTCATTGGAATTTGCTATATTGTTATACTCTTATTCTATGCCCCTAAACATTATCTCATGGAATGTCAGAGGTTTACACTCGCCCATCAAACGTCAAAGAGTTTTGACACACTTAACTAAACTGTATGCAGATATTGCATGCCTTCAAGAAACTCACTTAACAGATGAGGAATCCGCAAAATTGAAGAGAGGTTGGGTGGGAGAGCTTTTCTTCTCCCCGGGGGATGGCAAACGCAATGGAGTGGTTATTCTTTTTCGAAAGTCACTATCTTTTAAGGTCCTGTCACACTGCCATGATCAAGCGGGGATATGGGTATTTGTTAATTTCATGGTAGACAGTGTTCCAGTTTCTCTACTAAATATCTATGCCCCTACCATAGGTTCTGGGAAGGACATGGCTTTTGTAGTTCGGACTGGACTGTTCCCATGGGGCACAGGGTCAGCGCTGATTTGCATATCGCCATTGTCTAACCCAGGGTGGTGTGGAGTGGAAAAACGATGGATTTGGGCCCAGATCTTTGGACTGGGGTGAATGTGTGACATTGATCCACATTCTGTCCATCATTGTTGTGTTTGCAGTTACCGCTCTAAGTGTCCTGGGGATGCTCAGACGTGAGTCCCAGGCACTCCACACCACTGGAATCAAGCTAGCCGGGCTGAAGAGAGGTGTTACCTCGAAACCGGGCCGGTCCTCGGATGCTTGTTTTCGTTCTGGGAAGGACATGGCTTTTGTAGTTCGGACTGGACTGTTCCCATGGGGCACAGGGTCAGCGCTGATTTGCATATCGCCATTGTCTAACCCAGGGTGGTGTGGAGTGGAAAAACGATGGATTTGGGCCCAGATCTTTGGACTGGGGTGAATGTGTGACATTGATCCACATTCTGTCCATCATTGTTGTGTTTGCAGTTACCGCTCTAAGTGTACTGGGGATGCTCAGACGTGAGTCCCAGGCACTCCACACCACTGGAATCAAGCTAGCCGGGCTGAAGAGAGGTGTTACCTCGAAACCGGGCCGGTCCTCGGATGCTTGTTTTCGTTCTGGGAAGGACATGGCTTTTGTAGTTCGGACTGGACTGTTCCCATGGGGCACAGGGTCAGCGCTGATTTGCATATCGCCATTGTCTAACCCAGGGTGGTGTGGAGTGGAAAAACGATGGATTTGGGCCCAGATCTTTGGACTGGGGTGAATGTGTGACATTGATCCACATTCTGTCCATCATTGTTGTGTTTGCAGTTACCGCTCTAAGTGTACTGGGGATGCTCAG
The DNA here is from genome assembly GCF_964261635.1 of Lissotriton helveticus. Lineage (NCBI taxonomy): Eukaryota > Metazoa > Chordata > Amphibia > Caudata > Salamandridae > Lissotriton > Lissotriton helveticus. The sequence goes on from NC_136059.1 coordinate 1,551,143,069, forward strand.
ACGTGAGTCCCAGGCACTCCACACCACTGGAATCAAGCTAGCCGAGCTGAAGAGAGGTGTTACCTCGAAACTGGGCCGGTCCTCGGATGCTTGTTTTCGTTCTGGGAAGGACATGGCTTTTGTAGTTCGGACTGGACTGTTCCCATGGGGCACAGGGTCAGCGCTGATTTGCATATCGCCATTGTCTAACCCAGGGTGGTGTGGAGTGGAAAAACGATGGATTTGGGCCCAGATCTTTGGACTGGGGTGAATGTGTGACATTGATCCACATTCTGTCCATCATTGTTGTGTTTGCAGTTACCGCTCTAAGTGTACTGGGGATGCTCAGACGTGAGTCCCAGGCACTCCACACCACTGGAATCAAGCTAGCCGGGCTGAAGAGAGGTGTTACCTCGAAACCGGGCCGGTCCTCGGATGCTTGTTTTCGTTCTGGGAAGGACATGGCTTTTGTAGTTCGGACTGGACTGTTCCCATGGGGCACAGGGTCAGCGCTGATTTGCATATCGCCATTGTCTAACCCAGGGTGGTGTGGAGTGGAAAAACGATGGATTTGGGCCCAGATCTTTGGACTGGGGTGAATGTGTGACATTGATCCACATTCTGTCCATCATTGTTGTGTTTGCACCTACCATAGGTGACTTCTCCTTTTGGACCTCTCTTTCTCAACAAATGACACAGTGTTATGATGATAACTTTATTTTAGCAGGCGATTGCAATGATGTCATGAACCCTTTTTTAGATCGCAACTCCTTAAGTCAGTTTAACCCACATAAATCTCATAAGTCATTCCTACACACCATACATCATCACAAGTTTATTGACGTATGGAGATTGTGCAATCCTAAATTGCAAGAATACTCCTTTTTCTCACCAGTGCACCAAACCCAATCTCGCATAGATTAAATTTTTCTATCTCACAATATTTCTCAATCCCTGATTAGATCAGATATTTGTTCCATCTTGATTTTGGACCATGCCCCTGTTACCATAACACTTGATGTTTTACATAAATCAAATTCCCCTCGTAAATGGCGCTTTAACAACGCTCTTCTTTTGGACCCTGTCTTTTCTTCCTCTTTTACTTCTTTTTTAATGAGTACTTTATTCTTAATCAGACCGATTATCTTTCCTATCACATAATTTGGGACGCATTTAAAGCCCCAGCCAGAGATTTTATTATTCGTTACGTTTCCAACAAACGGAAGTTAGCTCGTCAAAAATCTACCGCTCTTTTTACTAAAATTAAACATTTAGAATACGCCTATTACTCTTCCAAATCGAAGGATTGTCTTTCTGAACTCCTCAAAGTTAAATTTCAATTTAATCAAGACACCACCAATAATGCTTCTAACTATTTATTAAAATCAGGTGCGAAATTCTATGGTGGTCAAAATAAGGCTGGGAAATTATTGGCCAATTATTTAAAAACCAAACAAAATAAGTTAAATATTGAATCGATCTATAGCTCTGATAACACGTTAAAATTTAAAGACGCAGATATCCTAAACAAATTTTTACAATTTTACCAAACATTGTATTCCTCTGAGACTGTGTCATCTGACTCTTCTATCTCTAATTTTCTTTCTGAAATTCGCTCTCCCTCTGAATCACATTCAGATATGTCTTCTTTAGAAACAGAAATTACTAAAAAAGGAACTTCATTCTGCTCTTCGCACCCTCAAAAAAGATAAAGCACCAGGTCCGGATGGCTTTACCGTAGAATTTTTCACTCACTTTGCCTCTCTATTGATCCCCAAACTACATTCTCTTCTCCTGTCTTTTTTAGATTCTAAGGATTCCACTGGCTCTTATTCAGATGCTCTTTTTGCCTTATACCAAAAGATGGTAAAGATCCCCAACATTGTAAACACTATAGACCCATATCTTTGGTCAATTATAAAATCTTCTAGAAAGCTCTAGCGTTACAATTAGAATAACAACTGCCAGAACTGTTGGGACCCGAGCAATCCGGCTTCGTTAAGGGTAGGCTTATTACGTATAACACACGTTTGTTCTTTGACATCCTCTCCAAATCCTCGCATTTATCTCATCCCCTAGCTGCTATTGCTTTAGATGAAGAAAAAGCATTTGATAGGGTTGAATGGCCGTATCTTTTTACTGCACTTAAATTGTTTGGAATTTGGCCCTAAAATTCTTGCTTTAATTTCTATCCTATATTCTAACCCAAGAGCCGCTGTTACCGCTACTGGTAGCATTTCCTCTTATTTTAATCTTGCACGAGGAGTTAGATAAAGTTGTCCTCTTTCCCCATTTCTTTTTAATATTGCCCTCGAACCCTTCTTACTTAGAATTTATCAAAATGCTAACATACACGGTTTTACTTTTCAGGACTCCATAATTAAAATGGCAGCTTATGCGGACGACATTCTTCTGTTATTGTCCAATCCCCAAATCTCCCAACCTGCTTTTTTGTCAGAGGTTTACTCCTTCGCATCAGTCTCCGGATATAAATTAAATAAAGATAAGTGCGAAATTTTGCCCCTGACGAAATATACCTTCAGTGCTGATTTTACTGCATCAGGCTTCTCTTGGAGCCCCCACTCCATTAAATATTTGGGTCTACAATTTTCTCCTTCTATTTCGAGTACTATATCGCGGTGTCTAGACAAATGTATTGATAGGCTATCCTCCTTAACAACGAAATGGCATCCTCTGTATTTATCCTGGTGGGGACGCTTAGACACTATCAAGATGATGCTTTCTCCCATTGTCCTATACACACTTTCTAATATTCCACTGTCAATCCCCCTTAAATATTTCAAAACAGATAATTCTATCTTATCTACTTTTTATGGGGAAACAAAAAATCGCGAATTTCTATTTGTAGACTTTCCCGTCCTAAATCAGAAGGAGGGGTAAATTTTCCGAACTTTTCTCTTTATCACAGATCCTTTATTCTGACCCAATCTTCACATTGGCTCTCAGATCCCCTAATAATTGTCCTCTATGGACAAATCTTGAACAATCTTTTCTTTCCCCTTTTTCCTTCTCAGAATACCTTTCTTTTACTCGTAAACCACAATCTATCTCCACCCTTATCCTTAAATTCACATCAAAGCTTATTCCTGCTCCTTCTGTCATCAATTTTTATGAACTTCCTATTTGGCACAACAAACACATTTTAATACGTAACAAACCTTTCTTTTGGAAATCTTGGCATTCCCGAGGAATTATATGGGTTCATCAACTGTACTGTCAGAACTTACTAATGCCTTTTGCACAAGCGAGTATTGCTTTAGGTCTTCCTCTTTCATTTCATGCTAAACTTTCCATTTTAATACAAGCCATTCAATTTGCCCATGTACACTGCACCACACCTTCTTCTCCTTCCACTCCTCCTGCACCTGTAGCTCTAGTTAATCTACGCACCTTATTACTCCGTTGCTCTAAAGCTTCTGCTATTTACAAATTCCTACATGCCTCACCCAATCCAGGAGACAAAACAAAGATAGAGTTGTCTTGGGAAAAGGACCTAGAAACTTCTTGGAATGTAGATCTTTGGAATGACATATGGCTTAAAATTAGAAAATCATCTAGGGCGGCAAACATTACTTAAACCTTTTTATTTATTTATAATAGACTCTTATTCACTCCATCCATTCTACACACATTTCGCTCCACCAACTCTCATTTGTGCTGGTCTTGTTCGGTACCATATGCTGACTTGCTTCACATGTTATTCTCCTGTAATTTTGTTCGTCCTTTCTGGGATCGGGTCTGGTCACAATTAAATTCTATTTTTCATACTACACACTCCTTTTCTGTATTACATTTATTTTTAGGTAGTTTATCTCCCATTTGGAAACATAATCACATGAATACTAACATCATTGACTTATTATTAGTAGTGGCCTTCCAACAAATCACTAAAAATTGGAAAGACTTAAGTAAACTTTCATAGCAAGCATGGTGGTATGCTATCTGTTATAATCATAGATTAGACTCTACCTTTGTATATCCACAACACTTAGCACATAAACGTCTGCTGTTATGGGAACCGGTTGTTCTATTTATTGACGCTAGTGCCAGACGTCTCCCCTCAGTTCTCCCAATACAGCAAGAAGTATCTAAACCTCCATGACTTCCTCATTTTTGTTCATATCTTTATAATATACAAACTTTACAATGTTTCATATTGTTATATAATATTTATTTCCATTCATGCTTTATATATGATTTTTGATGCCGTTACTGTTGTTATCCCAACTATTTTTTCGAATATGTTTGAATCTCGTGTTTATTCTCCAATCCAATTGATGTATTGTTTCAACCCTCATTACTTTTATTGATGTATTAATTCAACCCTTATTACTTTTTTTGCTTTTATACAATTGTTTTTCATGCTGTTATATCTTATTAATAAACATTTCTTTGAACTTAAAAAAAAAGCATTGGGTGCTGCGGTGGAATGCCTACAGCAACACCCATTGCACGCCCCATTGCTGCAGAAGGCTGCGACAGAAAGGGGCATATTTACAAGGTGGCGTTAAGCCACGCTAAGTGGCTTAGCGCCACCTTGTAAATATTGAAAATTGTGCTACACCACCGGAGCATCAAAAAAGTGATGCTCCGGTGGCCATAGGGACTTGCAAATATGCCCCGAGGTCTACGCAAAAAGATGAAAAGCACAAATATAATCGGGAAGTACTCACATTTGAGTTTTTTTGTGTGATAATGATCTTAAGGCAGGTTGGTTGTGTGTGGACATGGGTAGCCTTGAATGCGAGTGTGGGTCTAAATAGAAATGCCTGCAAGATTGGCCAATTAGTTAAATGCTTGCAGCTGACATCTTCTGCGAGCTGCAGATCAGGAGTTTGAATACCAACAAGGCCAACTCAGCCATCTATCTATCCAAAGCCTGTGCATTGATTTTATTAATTTAGGGTACAGTAAATTCTAAATGTTGTATTTTATTTTTGTTTCTAATGTAAAATCCTCAGATTGAGCCATTTCCAGGCGTGAAACAAGTCATAGTGGAGATAAACAGGAAGCATGGATTAGCACAAAAGCCATCATTCTACTTTTTTTTTTAACGGTGTGTGAGGCAATGCGGAGTTCGTTCCAACGTTTAAGCCCCAGCACAGAGAATCCCCGATCACCACAATTCTGCATTTAGTTATTTGCCAGGCTAGGAAATAACAAATGGCCATATTATACTGTGGGCCGATTGACCCTGTTTGTGATGCAGTGCACCTTTAACAGGGCGCGCCGGGTGAAATAGGAATGTATGTTTTGTTGACTGCGGTGCTAGAAGACAGGGCAGTCATGTATTCACATAGAGTCATGCATTTACAAGGAGATATTTTGTGTTATTGTGTGTGCTTAATACATCACAAAATGTCCTCTTTGTTGGGGCAAAACAGAACACAGCATCATGATCCGTCCCATGGTGTTCAGTGATTGTCTCAAAATGGTATCTGGTTTAATGAGCTCAAAAGCTAGGAATGAAAGCTGACGTTCACAAATATTTAGACTGGGACAACGCAGCAAGTAGAGCCAGGGCGTTTGCGGGGGTTTTCAGGTCAATGAAGCAGATTTGACCCAGCTCTTATAATAATAAATAATAATAATTCATATTTGTAAAGTGCAAACATATCACCCGTTACATTTTCTAGGCGCTGGGGGCCATCGGGGAGATTAAGTGAGCTATTGCCCAGAGTCACATGATGCATAGCTGAGATGCTGCCGGCGATCGAACCATGAGCCCCGCGCGCAAAAGTCAGCAGCTCTGGCCGCTGCACCACACCTCTCCCTTCGAAAGTAGACGAGCACAAGTTAAAGATTTTACTGCAAAGCGTCTTCACCATATTCTGCATTCTGCAGACATTTCATCAGGCTAATCCTGGATCTTAGAAAAATCTTCAGCTCTGGTCACCAAATACCAGATCCAGGAGGCACATGTGTATTGCATCAACAAGTTGCACACAGCCAACTCCCCTGGTAGCCCAAGGGGACACAACACAACACAATCTCACAGGTGTCTTCCTGTGCAGTAATGATGGCTACTTCAATTGTTTCTGAGAAAAAAGCTGCACTACTTGGAGAGAATGCTTCAGAGATGCAAGTAATGTTGCTATCACAATTAAAATGGACACAAACAGTAAGCACACGTTATCCCAGAGATGCCAATCAAAAGTGGGGTTGGTTCATGGTTAATTTAAGGAATAAGGGTAGTTTTTTCTGTCCAACACAAAGTTACCAACAATGTTTTAACTATTTAAAAAAATATTGAAAGGAATTTAGAAGCAGGGTCGAGGTTGTCTTAGGAAAACTTCTTTGCTCTGAGTGGTAAGGCCTATTATGGCCCAAAACTATTACAGGCCTCAGATTAGCATTTGCCTTACCTTGGCTGAAGAGCCCAACTCTGTTGTTACAGCGTGGGTATACTGTGTGGGACCTAGTGGGACCAATGTCCAGTGAAGGCCATTGATGATAGCTATTACAGCCCACTGGATTTATGAATACTGTTTATAGGCAGACCGCTAAACTTCAGTATATGGTCTGTGGTGGGCCCAGGCCACATCCCCTCAGCCTGCGTTCAAAGAGGCACAGACCGAGGCCGATGGATTCTTCACAGGGAAGATAAGACACATATGGATGTATAGAAAGCGGTATGTTCACGAAGAGGCAAAGAGGCACAAAGATACAGAAAGGAACTCATTGCAATTACCTAATCCCTCACCAAATTCATATCAGACTCACAGCAGGTGCTCTATGCCTCTTCTCATGCACTCATACCCTGGACAGTGCTTCGTTGCTTGCAAGCTATGCGCTATATAAATACCAGCACATACTTTCATGTAAATACAGTCTTACACAACTACATCATACACAAAACATAACTTCATGCTCAATCTCGCCGGTTAAGCACTAAACATAACAATGAAAATTGATGACTGCGTCAATAATAATACGGCCATTTATAGAGCGCAAAACAGTTACCTCCCAAAGGAGGTGTCCGGGCGCTATAACAACAAGTGACAGCGAATTAAAAGGTCAGACACCAGCCATCCAACGGAATTAGTCCAAGTTAAAAAGCCAAGTCTAAACTGCCTTCCTGAATAGGCATTCTGATTCAATTTGCCGCAAGGAAGGTGGCAAAGAATTCCAGAGCTTAGCCACTCTCACCACAAAGGATCTGCCACCCCATCGCTCCTTCCTAACTTGTGGGGTGACAAGCAGATTCTGATTATTGAACCGCAATAGGCAAGTCTGTTTGTAAGCACATAATCGTTGTTTCAAATATCTGGGACAGCGACCATGGAACAACCGAAAAACTAAGGTTAATGGCTTAAATTTAATTTTGCTGGCCACCGGTAGCTAGTGAAGTTCCTTAATATGCGGAGAGATATGTTGACTCATAGGTATGCGTCTAATCAATCTTGCAGCCACATTTTGAACCAATTGTAATCTCTTAACCATGTAAGCAGGTAGGCCCAGATAGTGACCATTCGCATAGTCCAGTCTGGTCGTCACAGTTGCATGAACTACGGTTTGACTGCAGTTTTCTGGTAGCAAATGTAAACATCTCCTTATGTACCTCAATTTTCCAAAACAGAAGGATGTTACTTGCTGGATTTGAGAGGAAAAAGACAGATCTGCCGCCCATTGTAGTCCTAGATTTTTGACAATGCCTGTTGGGGTGGGTGGTGTCCCCATTTCCTGGGCCACCACAGGTCCGAGTCTGGAGGCTTGCTGGTCCCAAAAAACATCACTTCTGTCTTTTCAGCATTTAATTTTCATTTATTTTTATTCATCCAAACTGCAATATCTTTGAGGCAACTCTTGAAGCTCTTTAAAGAATCAGCTGACTGGTCTTTAAAAGGGAACACCAGCTGGGTGTCATCAGTATCGTGTCCAGGACATGGGCACTAGGACCCTGGGACAGCGCGAGGGCGAGGGGACACCGGACACCACATCCGGTCAGGGGGCGGAGAGGAACGGCACTCTGATGCTGGACCTCGAGGCAGGAGGTCATGAGGCAAGCATGATGTGAATCAACAAATAAAGGAATACCTGCAAGATGCCCATTGTGTCCTGTGTGAGTTCCTGGGTGGTAGGACACGACAACTGGCGACGAGGAGTGGGATGCGGTATCCAGCGCAAGAAGAGGTAGAGGCGAGGCATCATCAGGAGGCCAGCAGCGACGTGGAAAAGATCGTAATCTAAAGAAGGAGCCCACCCTGGATCACAGTACAGCGAAGAAGAAGAAGAAGGAAGTGCTGGAAGAAGACGTGCAGCGACGTGGGAGCCCACCCCAAGCGCTGCAGAAACAAGACCAAGTGAAGCGGTAAGCGCCGAGGCAAAGCGCGAAGACTTGAAAGAATTGGCGCGAGCTCTCGCGAGAGTCTCGGCGGCCATCTTAGAAACAGGCGGGAGAGCCAATAGGAACAGAGAACAGACGGGCGGCCATTTTAAAGCCAGGCAGAGTCCCGATTGGATGGGAAAGAACGCGAGAGCAACGGCGGCCATTTGTAAGTCAGGCGCGGGAGCCAATAGGAAGCGAGGAACAGCGCGGCGGCCATTTTGTGGCCAGGCAAAGCGCGAGAAAGGACGAAAAGTGAAAATAAGTGACAAAAAGGGTGACTTAAAGAAAATTAAAGGAAAACAAGAAGGAGTAGTAACTTAAAGGGACAAAAGAAGTGGAAAAGAAAGAACACAAGAACAACAAGTAGTGATAAAAGAAGAGTGCAAAAAGGAGTGTCAAAAAGGGTAATTTAAAGTGATGTTAAAGGGAAATAAGTGACAGAAGTGACATAAAAGGATAAAAAAAAGGAAGAAAATAAGGATTAGGACCTCGGAGAAGGAGGTCAGAGAGAAATAAAGAGAAAAGGAGAAGACAAAGAAATAAAAGAAAGAGACAAAGAAATAATGCAAGTGAATACAAGGAAAAAGAAGGATAAATAAAAAGGCAAAGAGCAATAAGGCAAAGGAAGATGATGATGCAATAAGAAAAGAGACTACCAGAGGATAACAAAAGGACAAATAGAGAAAGAGAAAGAAGGAAAGAATATATACACATATAAGAAAGAAGAACAAGAGAGTGGAAGAAGACAGACAAGGCTAAATAAAAGACAGAAAAAGAGACACAACAAGGAAAAGAAAAAGAAAAGGAAAGGAAAGAGAGCAGAACAACAACGAGAAAGAAAAGGACAAAGATTGCACAAGGACAAAGAAAGAGCAAAGGAGAAGGTACAAGGAAGTAGAGAAAAGAAGAAAGAAGAAAGAGGAGTAAAATAACGAAGAGGAGTAAAATAACGAGGAAAGAAGGGACAAAAGAAAAAAGAAAAAGGACAAGGAGAGCCTAGAAAAGGCTAAAAGGGCAAGGAGAGCCTAGAAAAGGCTAAAAGGACAAGGAGAATAACAGAAGAAGAAGAAGAAAAAAAAAGGACACAAAAGGGACACAAGGGAAAAGGACAAGGAGAGCCTAGAAAAGGCTAAAAGGACAAGGAGAGCCTAGAAAAGGCTAAAAGGACAAGGAGAATAACAGAAGAAAAAAAAAAGGACACAAAAGGGACACAAGAGAAAAGGACAAGGAGAGCCCAGAAAAGGCTAAAAGGGCAAGGAGAGCCTAGAAAAGGCTAAAAGGACAAGGAGAATAACAGAAGAAGAAGAAGAAAAAGGACACAAAAGGGACACAAGAGAAAAGGACAAGGAGAGCCTAGAAAAGGCTAAAAGAAAAGGAGAATAACAGAAGAAGAAGAAGGAAAAAAGGACACAAAAGGGACACAAGAGAAAAGGACACGGAGAGCCTAGAAAGGCTAAAAGGACAAGGAGAGCTTAGAAAAAGGGGTAAAAAGGAGCAACACGAAAAGACATACCGCAGGAGAAAGAGCAGCAAAAAAAAAAAAAAGAAAAAAGAAAAAAGAGAAAGGACAAAAGACATGCAATGAGCAGAGCGGACAAGCGACACAAAGGAAATAAAGGCAAGAGGCACCTCAGGGCAGGACCAAAGGTGTTGAGTATAGGGCCAGGACGAAAGGTTGAATATAGATGATAAGACAACAAGTTTTCCAAAGAGTCACTGGCGGTGACGAAAGTGAAAGGATCGATGATAATGCCTGCCCACGAACAACAACGAATAACAAGAAAAAGATATAATTTCAAGGACAAAGAAGGCGGAGGAAGAAGAAATGGCAGCGACAACGGCAGCCACATGGACGGTGGAAGATAGAGGATAAGGAAGAGATGGAGACACTAGATTCATGAAGAAATGTAGAATGACAAGTACTCTCTCTCTCTCTCTCTCTCTCTCTCTCTCTCTCTCTCTCTCTCTCTCCCTCTCTCGCTTTCTCTCTTTTCTTTCTTTCTTTCTTCGTTTGTTTTGCAACAAGGGGGGAGATATCATGTCCAGGACATGGGCACTAGGACCCTGGGACAGCGCGAGGGCGAGGGGACACCGGATACCACATCCGGTCAGGGGGCGGAGAGGAACGGCACTCTGATGCTGGACCTCGAGGCAGGAGGTCATGAGGCAAGCATGATGTGAATCAACAAATAAAGGAATACCTGCAAGATGCCCATTGTGTCCTGTGTGAGTTCCTGGGTGGTAGGACACGACAACACGACAATCAGCATAAGATATTGCCTTGATCCCTCAGTTGGCAATGAGTGAAAACAGGGGGGCCAAATAGATGTTGAACAGCAGTGGGCTTAAAGCTGATCCTTGGGGCACCCCATACCACAAGCGCTTCTGCTCAGCCTGATAAGGTTGTAAAGCCACCCTTTGAGTCAATAGAGCCTGCTTGCTTTTGTAGCTACAAAACTGCTGCATGGCAAGCAAGGGACAGCGTATGTAATATATGGTGCCCTGTGGAATAAGCTGGGGGCCCAGATGTACTAAACATTAGCAATGGCACCTGTATGACACTTAGAAATACTACGTCACACAATGAACGTAAACGTTGACTAACGTTTGTACGCAAAAGGATGTTTGTGTTGAAAACTGATTCAAGCATAGCACTAAAACAACATTGCCTCCTGTTGCAGGAAACACCTAATAATCTAAGTAAAGGCATATAAACCCAGACCGCATAGCTCACACGGTGCCACTGTGTGTTACAAGATATCGGCTGCCTTTTGCAGGGTCACCGGGTGAGTTGCCGATATCACACGGTGGCCAGCAAGCCAAACCGGAAAACACTGTAAAGAATGGATTTCCAGCTCCTCTTCTGAGGTTAAAAGCAGCCAATATCAATTAAAGGTTGTGAAAACACTCCAGGACATGTGTAGCAGCCTCAGCAACCTTTTGTATCTCCTTTTTTTTGGAGGGGCAGTCAATGGGGGCAGGGGACGGAGAAAGATGGGCCTCTTGGGTAGTTCTCGGCATAATGCCCCGCCCCCTCTCCGAGCCATGCACCCTTCTAGCACCGCAAATTTTCTTTTTCAAGTTGGCAGGTCTGAAACTCAAGTAATGCCACGTAGCACAACCTGGGTTTGCGTGGAATCCGAGCTTCAAATGCAGTGGCGGCTTGTAGGTAACCAGCCGCGGCCGGTAGTAGGTGTAACTGCAGGGCGGTGACGTGGGGAGGGGGAGGGGCAGGGTGGGGGGTAATAATGTATGGATTACGGACTTTAACAGGTAAGTAAACATTTAAATAAATAAAACGAATTTCGTTGTGTGCACTGCATCACCATATGCGATGCAGCGCGCAACGAAATTAGTTTTATTTATTTATAAGTTTACTTACCTGTTAAAGTCCGTAATCCATACATTACTACCCCCCACCCTGCCCCTCCCCCTCCCCACGTCACCGACCTGCAGTTACACCTACTACCGGAAGTGGCTGTAGGTAACTGGCAGGGAGGGAGGGGGGAGTTAGAAAGAAGAAAAAAAGACTTCCCTGCTCGTCGCTGCAGCCTCTTCTTACTCCTCAATGTTCTTCTGGCTCCTGGCAGCAAAAAGGCTCCCCTAAGCCAATCACGACACTCCTGTCACCATAACAGCAGCACCGTAATTGGTCTGAACACCGTGGTTCTGCGCTCAGACGGGGACTGACAGCCTGTGTATGTTCTCCACCCAGCCTGTGCATTACAGGCTGGTGGAGAACATGCAAAGTATGCATGACTGTTTGGCAAGCCCAACACGGCTGGCCAAACTGCCATGCGCACTTCATGCAGCAGCAACCACTCCTCCTCCCTCTACGTCATGGGAACCCGGCCCACTCTGCACTGACCTGGCTGGAAGATACTAAAAATAAAATGATAATAACTTCTCTTATAATCATTTTTTTTTCTTTTTACACTTCTCTGAGAGCAGTGGGGAGATGCTACTCCGCCTTAGCGGAAGAGCCGCCACTGTTCAAATGAAAACGGTTAAAAACCATTGAAAAAGTTGAAATGGCATCATAGTTTCACACGTAATAGATGCAAATGGCATGAAATAACGCATACAACATGATTCCCCATTGGGCGATTGTCTTCACGTGGAGTGTCTTACTGGAGGGTGCGTCTCAAACACAAAATTCACACAAGGCACCACTTCTCACGTTTGCACCATGGTGCAGCGCTAAATCGTGTTCAGCTTCGGGCAAGCAAGGGATTTTTAGCACCACTATGACCAATGACGTCATTGGCCTTCCACGCAGAAAAAATACAGCACATCACAATGTATTTCCTTTACTCGCAAAGCTACGCTGCATATTTCCAAGCAGCAGGGCACGAATGACGGCCAATCTTGGCCTTGGCCACTGCGGCTGAGTTATTTTAAATCTTTGAAAAAGCAGCGAACGTGAGATATATTTTCATAACATTCTGTCCCAGTGACAGTCTGTTTCTTTTACAGATGTTCGCAGCCATCTGTCTTCCAGATCCACCAATCTCAACACAAGAAATCTCCCCGTAATTAGTATGGTAAATACATCTTTGACTTGTATAGATAAATAATATTTCACAAAGTGGGACTTGGCTTCCTTAAATGTACTCTGCGGAGTCCCTTGGAACTCTTCTCTACCTATGACCTAATCACTTTTGTATACATCTAAAAGTAAATATATGAGGGTTGTGGGACCTAATTTAGGACAGAATAGTAGAGAATGTTTTCTTTAAGGCTTTAATTTCCCGGGTCATGAGGCCTTAATTCTTTGGTGAAATTATTGCTTTATGTTATCAATGTCATATGACTTGCTGATTTTTTATTAATGGGTGCTTTGCACATTACCATGCTCTGGGAACGACTTTTTTTTTTATCTCTTAGAACTGCCCATTTAGCATAAATAGACATTAAGTCATGTCATGAAGTATGCCTTTTTATAACTTCTGAGCATCACTTTCTTGGCTCGTTGAGATGCCACACATCGGCCGCACTAGCCTGTTTTCCCTTTTCCGTCTATTGAATCCATCTTGAGTTTTGTCCAGATGAAACCAGTATCTGTAAAGCTACTTACCCTCCCCAAATATATGCATTAGATGTGCTCCATCCAAGGCCGGAGCTACAATAAGGCTGCGTCCTTATGGACGAACCACGGTCGAGTAAAGGTACCAGGAGTAGCGGACTTCGTCGGAACTAAAACTTGATCCTGCTTCAAGGTAGACGGGTCAATTGAGACCCGCTTTTTGCACCACATATGAGACTGAGATGTATTCCCGTTTTATTAAACAATTGAGACCCGCTATTTGCACCACATATGAGACCGAGACGTGATCCGTTTTTTAAATATCAACCGTAATAAATGACACCTACGTCAATCCTTAAAAGGTGCAACAACAATGGACTATCATTGAATCCACTTATATGCTCCATAATCGCTTGACCTATTTTAAAAAAAAGAAATCGTTGAAACACTATTCTTTACTCCCACTGATCTGGAGAACTTTTCACTGGAGTGCAGATGCACCGGTGTGATTAATAGTTGATATAAGGAGAAAAAATCTATGTCCTGAAGAAGGTGGTCCTATTGTGAATGTGGTACTGAAACGCGTAGATGCCTAGTTTGTTTTGGTGTTAAATTTGGATAAGTCAGCAGTTAGTCACAGACAGGGAATTCATACCCATGCTTTGTGCTGTCTATAATGTATCCAAATTAACATTAGTAAGACAGAGTTGATTGTCTTTGTGAATTCTCCTTTTCAGATTTATGAATTCCGCTTTTTAGATAATTGTGTCTAGAATTCATGTGTTTTTAACTATTTTAGGAATTGTCCGTGTGGAATCAAAATCTGTACAGTTTTATATTCATTATTTAAAAAAATCTAATTTGCCTGCATATAAGTGCTTTAATACATTCTGAGTGGATTGATAATTGTTATTTTGTTGAAGCATGAATGTGGTTGTAATCTTTGTGTGAATTGGTGTACATAGTTCTTGGCCAAAGGGAACATTTATTTTGAATTTTTGCCTCCTTATGGTGCCAACCCAAATGGGCTTAAAACGGTGATCAATTTCCTCAAATACCTCAAGAAACCTGCTGAGGGAACGGTGCACGAGTGTCGAAATATCATTTCGCCTGTAGCAGTCGGAATCCTTCAACAAGATCTGGCTTGCTCTACATTTCTTGCTACCCACTATAATCCCCTTGATATTCCTTCATCTGCGTGAGTGATTCAAGCACGACCCCACCCGCTTCCCTCTCCACAAATTACAGCAAAGATCGCTCTTCACTTTCTGATTAAGACTGACAAATAGGATGTCAGCTTACTTTTCTCTCTCTTGCAATCATAACAGAGCAAGTAGGAATATGCAAATGAATGCAGTGGAAGAGGGTAGGACTACAATGGATGAATGAGGCAGCAATGATCTTTGGAGCCGTTATACCCACCACCTACTACCAGGGCCACTAGAATTCTGTGATTCTGCACCTGCTACTTTTTCCACATACTTATGCATGTATTATACTTGCCAAATAATCCAACCCACCAACTGCGGCACAATTTGCTTATTTTAACATAAAGAAAATTGTATCTAGGTCAAATGGATCATAAATCATTTCAGAAGCGCTACAACTACTGCCACTCAAAAGTAGACACTCTGCGAAGGTTAACTGGCCACCTTTCGTTTGCTGATTACTTCATTCAGATGTTAATATGGTACTAAAGAAATCTAACTTTTGATGAAACAGTATTAATGTGTGCCCTAATGGCAAAATAGTACAGTTACTGCCACAGAATGTGCAGCATTATGCTGCCTAGTATTCCTTTTCTTGTTCCATAATTTAGTCAACTTTGCCACATAATTGCGTCTTTTATCGCCGCATAATTGCAGTGGCTTTGCTTAAAAGTCAAAAACTGCCCCGTTCAGCTCTATTTCATCGAAAGGAATTGCCCAGTTGTTTTCGGTCATAAAGTAATGATGAACTGTTCGTTGTGTTTTAGTTATTTGACGCATTGACAAAGATACCAGATGTCAGTCTCATCAGAATATTGATAATTAAACTGAAGGTGAAGCACTTCCTAAAATATTTGGAACAGTATTTTTGCTCCATAGTCTGTATTATCTCAATTAACCTATTAACTCAAGCACCCTTTAATTAGTCCGTGACAGTGCGACTCTTTCTCGTTTATGTGGAAAAAATTGAGCAAATTTGTTGTGCACCATTTTCGTGCTTGCCTGCAGGGGAAAACAACAAAAAGATTTTGCTCTGGTCCATCTTGACATAATGCAGAAATATGTTTTCATCATGTTGCCTTTCCAACAATGTTTATTTTTAATCATTTAATGTGTCTAATAGAGCTTTTAAGGTTGTAGATGGACCTCTGCTCAAAAATAAAGAACCACACTTATTTTGGAACATAAAAAGTGTTTACTTAATAACAAATAGAATACACTCATTTGGCCTCTTTCAGATTCGAAAAGCAGTAACGCACGTGCTTGCTTGCATCTTTCCTAATTTTTTAATCGCATACATTTATTTTTCATACAGTAGTACAAAACAGTAGACAATATTGTCGTCTAGGCTGTGTTTAGAATGGTTTAGGAGGGATTTCATACGGGTATCTGATGGTGAGACTCACACCTGTGCATGAAAGGCCTGCCTTAAATACACGGGCATCTGAGAGCGTGTGCACGTGCTTGGGCAAGGTCACCTAAGGTCAATTTGTACAGCTTCAAATTCCCGTTTTGTTTTCACAGGTGTTTTGCCCGGTAATGCTCAGTGTCCCCTCTGAACTCAGGTTTACATTGAAGCAGTTAGAGTGTATGCATCATTCATACGAGTGTGGGACTTTTTTTTGGATAATTCCATTTATATTTTTGCTTTATATTTTAAAAAAAATAGTATGTGAGAGGCCACCTAATTTGTCAAAAATCTAATTTTCCTAAAGAGAGAAACATTAAGCATAGTATGTTCATGTAGCGCATATCCATTTAAATTATTTTTTTTAATGAGTTTGGCTATTGGGTGCATGACAGTGCCACATGGAGTAACAAACGGTCACGTGCCTCTTTTCAACCTGAAACGTGTCAAAGATTAGCAAGGAAGACGAAAGATGGCGGCTGCCAAGTTTTAACTTTTCAGCTGTTAAAGTGAGAAAACGTGATGAATTAGACTGGAAATAATAGTGTCAGGATAATATTTTGATTTCGCATTGTGGGCCTGGCCATGTTCTAAAAAGGTGCTGGGTGGAATTTCCCCTTAATCCCATTATTTGAGGCTCGTGTTGATCTTTCTCAACACAGTCTGAGTGGTGATTTATGAAATGTTCTGTATGATAAAGGCTACTTGCTTTCATCCTGCTGATAGCCATGGAGAGTTCAGACCACATCCATAGCTGTAACGCATTCATTTGTGAGAATCCCATCAGTGCTTAATTTGTTAACATTTTTTTAAAAAGAGAATAAGTGGTTCTTAACTATCCTATACTTCCTGGTTTTTTTAGCTTTTGTTGACTTTTCAACCCTGCTCTTCTTTTTTATTGTCTGCCCATGTTTCTCCTCTTTTCTCTCTCTTAATCTGGGTCAAAGTCTGATAAAGACAAGCACTGTCAAAGCCAATAGGTCTCGCTTATGCAAGAGCTGTTTTAGCCATGTTGTACACCAGTGTGGCTGCTTTTTAGCATGACAACATTTTAATGGGGTTAAGGAGAATGGGGTGGAGTGGCATAAAGTGGTGTGCTATGGAGTGGGGTGGAGTGGTGTAGAGTAGAGTTGAGTGAAGTGGAGTGGCTTGGAATGGCTTGGAGTATTGTGGAGTGTCGTGGAGGGAGCACAGTGTCATAAAGTGGAAGGGCGTAGAGTGGAGTAGCGTGTCAGAGTGAGGTAGAGTGGCATAGAGTGTCAGGGAGTGGTGTAGAGTGGAGTGGCGTAGAGAGTGTTGCATAGAGAAGAGTGTTGTAGAGTAGAGAGGCTTAGAGCGGATGAGATGGTTGTAGAGTGGAGTGGCATAGAGTGGAGTAGAGTGGTGTAGAGTCGAGACCAAGTGGCATTGAGTGTCAGAGTGGAGTGGCATGGAGTAGTGGAGCAGAGTTGAGTGGAATAGTGTGCTCTAGAATAGAGAGGAGTAAAGTGGGGTAAGTGGAGTTGTGTAGGGTGTAGAGTGGCATAGAGTGGAGCAAAGTGTTGTAGAGTTGAGTCGAGTGGCACAGAGTGTCAGAGTGGAGTGGCATGGAGTGTCAGGGTGGAGTGGCATGGAGTAGTGGAGTGGAGTAGAGTAGAGTAGAGTGGAGTAGTGTGCTGTAGAATAGAGCAGATTAAAGTGGCATATGTGGAGTTGTGTAGGGTGTTGTAGAGTAGTGTTTTAGAGTGGCATAGAGTGGAGCAGCGTGTTTTAGAGTGGCATAGAGTGGAGCAAAATGTTGTAGAGTGGAGTGGCACAGATTGGAGTAGAGAGTCATAGAGTTGAGTAGAGTTTAGTGGAGTAGAGTGGAGTATCGTAGTGTGCAGTGTCGTAGAATGGAGTGTCACATAGACAAGTAGAGTGGCCTAGACTGAAGTGGCATAAAGTACAGTGGTGCAGAGTATATTGGTGTAGAGTGCAGTGGCACAGAGTGCATTCACTTTCTGTAAAGTGGTGTAGAGTACATTGGCATAGAGTGCAGTGGCATAGATTAGAGTAGTGCAGGGTAGATTGCAGTGGCATAGAGGGCAGTGGTGTAGAGTCGAGAGGTCCAGAGTAGATTGCAGTGGCGTAGAATACAGTGGCTTGGAGTAGATTGTTTCAGAGTAGAGTTAAGTGGTGTAGAGTGGAGTGGTGCACGGTAGAGTGCAGAGGTATAGAGAAGAGTGGTGTAGAGTAGAGTGCAATAGCATGGAGTGAGGTGGTGCAGAATAGATTAGAGTGACGTGGAGAGATGCAGAGTGTAGGTGCATATAATGTAGTGGCATAGAGTGCATTGGCATGGAACGCATTAGAGTGGGGTAGAGTTGAGTGGTACAGAGTAAAGTGCATTGGCATAGAGCAACGTGGTGCAGAGAGCAGTGGCATAGAGTACAGTGGCGCAGAGTAGAATAGAGTGGCATAGAGTGCAGTGACGTAGAGCACAGTGGTGGAGAGTGGTGTAGCATGCTGTGGCATACCGTGTAGTGGCGTAGAGTGCAGTGGTGCAGAGTTGGCTGGCGTTGGGTCAGTGGCAGAGAGTGCAGTCTTGCAGAGTGCAGTGGCACAGAGTGCCGTGGCATGGAGTACAATGGTACACAGTAGAACAGAGTGGCATATAGTTCAGTGCAATGGTGTATCGTAGCACAACGTTCCATGGTGTAGCGTACAGTGGTCTATAGTGCAATGGAGCAGAGCGCAGAACCGCAGAGTAGAGTGGTGCAGAGAGCAGTGGCGTAGAGTACAGTAGCGCAGAGTAAATAGAGTGGCACAGAATGCGGTGACATAGAGCGCAATGTTGTAGAGAGGCGTGTGGTGCAGTGGCATAGATTGAGTGGAATAGTCAGCTCCACTGGTCCCACCCTGGGGACGTGGCATCCTCTGCAGTGTAACAGTAAAAAAAAGAATCTCTGGGAGCATTGGATATCCTGTAGAACTCTCCCCATCCAACCCTTAAACCCCCTGCCCACTCCTAGAATAACAATCTCTGTGTGTCTAGATATGTCCCAAACAGCCAAAATCAAAATAAATAAATATCTAAAAAATATGCTGGCACTTTACAAATATTGCTCCATCTATAGCGTTCACTGGTAGTGACTTAAAAACAAAAAGTAGACAGAGAAATGTGTGCCACGCTAAAGCCTAACTGTTGGAACTGGTTCTCGAACCATAATGTGTTTTGAAAAGTGCCCACTGTAAGATGATCAAAATAATCTTGAATGGTTATTCTCAGACTTCTTAGTTAATTGCTGCTATGTCAGCGTGAGTATGAGCTCATAAAAGTAGTGGATCTCATTGCGCCTTATCAGAGTGCCCAAAAAAGGGCCAGAGAAGAGGAGGACATTACAGAATGTCACTCTTTGTTCCATGGCCCACTGCACAGGACACCAGGCCTTTGGCTGTGGGTTGATGGCCACCTGGCCTACGTGCAGGAAGTAGCTACAGCGTCAAGTAGCATGATATAGATTTAGCTCTAGAGGCACCTGGAGTAATGTTTGCACAAGTGTGGACTTTATGAGGGTAAACATTGACTTCAATCTTGTAAATATGGTGAAGAAATATAGCCCAAAAGAGCTTCGAGGTTAAGTATATAAAGGACACAGCTGCAGCAAGATAAACATTATCAAGAATGGCATGCTGAAGGTTCAATGGCTACTGGCTCACGGCGTTGATAGCAACGTAAAGCAAGCATACAGTAGGAGTGAGTGTCAATCTCAGGCAACAGTAGGGCCCGATTCACAAAGGTTTTTCGAAATCTGAAGTCTATTTGGTGAGAAAAATGTCAATGAATTAATGTGAATTCTACGTGATTCACCAGATCGAGTGTAGTAGAATCTTGCATTCTTAAGGAGGATTTACGAACATGGACGTCATTTAGGGGTCGCCAGGAGTCGCAGCTGGAACCCCTGGCTTGCCCTTTGACACCCGTAGCACTGCTTTTACCGTCCCTGGCCTCAGAGGTGGCAAATTCAGTGCCAGGAACACAGGGGCAGCTGCGACTCCACTCTTTTTTTTCTGTCCATTTTTTAATGACATTAATAGTAAATAAATGAAATATATTATTCACTATTGTAATGAAAATGGAGTACAATAAGCAGGAGTATGCCCTTCCATGGCAGCTGAGGTAAGTGAAAAACGCTTTTAAATGTATGTTGTGTGCGTGCTTGCAGGTGAGAGTGTGCTTATGTGTGAGTGTATCTGTGTAAATGTGTGTGTTTATGTGTAAGTATGTGAATGTGAGTGAAAGTTGAGGTTAAAGGGCATGTGAGGTCTCTTCCGCTACTCCTGACATTTTCGCAAATTGAGGTCCATGCTTATGAATGCAGAAATAACTTCAGGGTGAAATTGCTACATTCACGAATGTAATAAGCGCAGGGTTGTGTGTGGTTCAGAGTTGGGCACCCTTGATATGTAAAAGAACACCTGAACCTGGAAGTTTACAGCTATTGACACACATTTTCTAGGCAGTTTCGCTTCCTGGTAAAACACTCGCATTTATTACTGTCAAATCAAAGGCAGGAGTAAGTGCGTTGTTGGATGTGAAACAGGGAATGAACATCTTTTTTTTTAAATTAAAAATGAAGCTAAAGTAGTTTCTTCATCGGGAAAAATAATTTTCTTGAGGTATGAAAATGAAGGAAGTCGTGCTAACGCATGTTTTGTGGCAGATTCACACATGCACAATGTACCACCTGGCAGAAAATATGCCTGGTTAAAAGATGTACATTGCCGTACTCCAAGCAATCTAAATGTATGATGGATTTCCAAAGGTACCCCTGGGATAGTTTTTGGAATCGTTAGAAGGTGGCCCCTTGACCTAAACATAGCAGCAATCCGAAAGCAGAAAAATTCTGACTTTTTTAACCTTAGGTTTTGTGAATCAGGTCATAAGTGAACAAATTGAGGAGCAGCAAAGGGCAGGTGTATTACAGGGTTCCTCTAGAAACAGGGTGAGTCTAGGAAAGTAAAATACTGCAAATAAAAGCAGTGGTAGGTAACAGATGTGCATTAAGAAGAATTGTACAGCAGATGCTTTGGAGAGAACCCCAACCACCAGGCAGGTGCACTTAACAACCAAATAGCTTCAAATGTTTTATTGTAAGGGAACGAATCACTACATTTTTTCCACAAGTCAGTGTCACTTAGATATGGGAAAAGTTGCATTTGTAGTTGACAAAACCGAATTCTGCGTTACAGAATCAGAATTTACATATGTCTCCACTGCAAATGTAAGTTATGACAAAAAAAATCTAGGGGTATGATGGACTGTCCGCAACTGAAACTTTAGGGGTACAGGTATGGAACGTGAATGCTCACTGGTGTGGGCAATGCTGGTAACCATGGGGACAGTGGCATACACTCATAAATCTCTTACTTTTCAGGTATTCTATCTATTCTTAATGGCCTTTGACGCTATGCTTGCACAGCAATCAAGTGGGATGGGTATGCACAGATGTGGATCCCATGCACACTGCACCCCTGGATTCAAGCTAGCCTAATGAGGGTTGATACCCTGAAACTGGTCCCAAGATGCTTGTTTCCAGTTCAGGGAGGACCTGGCTTGGCCGTTCGGTCTGGACTGTTCCAAAGAGGAGCAGGGTCAAGGCTGATTTGCCTAAAGCTAGTTCTAAACTGGGGCAGCATGGTGAGCAAAAAAAAGATGGATTAAACCAGGATGTTTATGACTCAGGATGAATGTTTGCATTGTTCAGCATTCTGTCCATTATTTGTTCTTTTTGCTTTTGTTGCCCTTAGTGGGAAGTGTATGCCCAGACGTGGGTCCTGTGCTCACTGCACCACTGGATTCAAGCTAGCCTGACTGATTAGGGGGTGATACCCCGAAACCAGTCACAGGATGCTTGTTTCCAGTCCAGGGAGGACCTGGCTTGGCAGTTTGCATGAGGAGCAGTGTCAACACTGATTTGTATATGGCTGGGTCCAATCTGGGGTGGGGTGGTGAGCAAAGAAACGATGGATTAAACCCAGAGCTTTGTGACTGGGGTGAAGGTTTGCATTGTTCAGAATTCTGGCAATCATTTGTTCTTTTTGATCCTGTTTGCACATCAACACATTTCTTAAAACCTGTGAATGAGTATACAAATGGAATGGCTTGGAAAAGATCCACTAACACCACAATATTTTCCTGGAGTTTAAGGCAAGAGATTTCCCAACCTGGAACAATATATTTTTGGTTAATGGAGAAAAAAAGTTGCATGGGCTCCGTACACTCTACCACAAAACTAGAAACCAGTTATCCAGTAAACGGGCACAAGTTGGCCTCTGGATTTGATTGGATGAAGAAATTAACTTTTCTCGCTAAACCAGTTTTAATTGCTGCAGACTCCAAGCGGCAGAGATTGTAAAGAGCTAGCATAGACCATTAACAAGAAGGCCTCATGAAAAGTGTAATACAACTCAACACCAAATAAGCCAAACTGGTTTATGTTGTTGATTTTTAAAACCAAACTAGAGAAAAAGAACGTATCTGAAAAAATACAAATACCGCACAAGTAAGGTCTACTCAGACAGGTGAGGAAATGATAAATCAGTAACCTATAAAACTTAAATCCTGTACTGCAACTTCAAGCTTACTTCCGCCATTTTGAAGGTTTCATGATACTCAAGGGAGAGTTAGACTAAACATATACATTGACGATACAATGAAGTCAATATTAATTATACATAACACCAGGGAACTGGAAGTCCAATATTTCGACACAGCTTTCCCACGTGAAGCCACAGCTTTAACTTTACCAACTCCAAAAAGTACTTGATTTATAATACTTTAAAATTACTTATACACTTGATGAAACTCCTTCCCCTAAATCCCTAACCAATTTTAAAATAGTTCGCTCTCCATCCTCGTGACCAACAGGGAGTTATTCCTGCTCTTGACAGGAGTAAATCTGTGATTCTATCTTGGGTGACTTTGTGTCTTGCAAAGTTCACAAAACCACAAACTCACAGTGCATCTGCTACCTATATTCAATTTAGGAGTGCAAATTAATTTGTGAATTGGACCTAAGGACGAAGTAACTCCAACTGCCATTGTATCTCACTAAATAGTCATTGATTCAAAGATGACTGGTAGTAAATAGGCTGCTTACTGTCACCAAGATGGAAATATTTACGAGGTAAAATAAATGCTGCCTATTCTGAGGGGTTCTTTTCCTGGAAAACGGGGAATGACATTTGGAATTGGCGATTTCTGCTCCGAATTCCACTTTTTTAGGAATTTAGTGCACATTTTCCTGCCTGCTAAATGTCACCAGGTTTGACCTGCTGAAATGTATCCAGGGGAGACTGCAGGGGGTGCGGTCTTTACTGCACCAATAATATTCTGAGCCCTGTGCAAACAGAAGCTTCCACAGAGATCAGAATCTACATTCGGGCAAAGAGGAGGGAAACTCTTTTACTTAGTGCACTCTACCGCATGTGTTTTACCTCAGGGTTCAGTGTGGCCCTTCAACTGGTGTGCGGTCCTTTTACGTCTTTTTTGTAAGAAAATAAAAACAATGTCGCTTGGACAGGTTTTTGAGATCTAGTGCTTTTGATAAGGGCAGCAGTGATCAGTTGCAGATGTTATGTTCTGTACTTGGAGGAAATTATAGCCTGGTCCATTTTTAAATGCATCAAGGCGTTCATTTGAAGTCTGAACCCAGCTCAGCAGTCTCATGTTACTTGACAGAACTTCTTTTCGGATCATACATATAATTTAATCATTTCGATGGTCGCTTCTGATGTGCAACCACCCTTCGTGGACAGCACTTCAAAGAGACCACCATTTTAGGACGGTGCTCTGCGGACCGAACAATTTACTGCTTAGCTGGCTCCTCAACCCCTGGAATATGAGCCATGGCCAGGGTGAACTTGCCACATTTGAACCGTCGTCCAAGTCCTGCAGATGTAGAACACTAGCTTGGCTTGTAGAGTAAGGTTGGCATAGACGGCAAGGGTGTACTTATTTCATTATGGAGGCCCCATCTCGAGGCTCGAATTTGAATCTGCCTCCATCCCCTCCAGTCCTCGACTAAAAATAAGACTCGCTCACGGCCTGCTCTACAACCTCAGAAGGAAAAAAATGAATACACCGCGAAATACAAATCATGGAAGTGAACTGTCTTGAATCAACATTACCAGAGTATAGATCCCTGCCCGTGGTTCGCCTCAATTCCTGAACTATGCATCTCATATAAATTACTTTGACAAACCCATTTTGTGGGTAGGTTTAAGGCCTTAACTGTGGGCAGCTTAAGCACAACTAGAGGATATGTTTACTCATGGAAATGGGGCGCTTCACCAGCCAGTTCACGCATGGGGAAGGAACAGGTGGAAAGGTTTGGCACTGCGAAGTGTAGGGCATAGGTGCTCCCTCACCACTGCTGTGCCATCCATGCCCCGTAATGGGGCCTTGACACTGTCCATGAGTCAGACCGCAAAGTTTGTGAAAGGAGACATTACATTTCGTATGAAGAGAGTGACTTTTTACACAGACACGTTTTAAGGCAAGGGCAAAGTGGGCAATTGTCTAGGGCTCCCACCTTCCAAGGGTTCCATTGGAAAATGAAGTTTCTCTCTAGCTCGCTTCGATGTATTCAATTCAAAATTGTTAGGCAACATAGGACTTGACACATGGGCAATAACATTCAAAGTTGTTCCAAACAGGGATGCCCAAAATATTCATGCCTGGGGCCCCCAACATCCTTAAAATGACACTGGTGACGTACATTCCTGTCATCACAGTGTTGTTTTACCACAATATCAAGTTGTAAACGACATCTAACCAGAATATTGCTACCAGAGAACTGACTGAATCTAGGTTTACTATCCTTAACGCTACATCTATGTATCTTGACAATATATATGTCAAGGTACATAGAAGTGGACTTTTATTTATCTTTTTCTTTAATTTATTTGCAGTTTTCTATAGTGAGAACATGACCCAATCAGTATTAGAGTGCTTCACACAAGAACAGTTTACATTCAAGCAGTTTACCTGCGGACAAAATCAAACTTAAAATAAAAAGGATAAAATATTACTAGTTATTGTTAGAATCCAATATCCAATCATAGGGGCCTCCAGGGGAGTCACACCTAGAGCAGTGGGACACAATACAAGATGGTAGCATCCTCACTTATCCCATGGATGATCCCTTAGCATAACTGCGGATGTGCCTGGAATCTTCTGCCCCGGGTAAGAAGGCCCAACAACCAGCAAGCAATTTAGTGTGGGGTTAGCAGCGCATTGCACCACATGCAGCTCCAGCAGCTGACGCACCTTGGATGGGTACCATCCTCTAGTCTCAGCTCCATGAACTACCTGAACTGGCCATCAGTCCACCATGGACCCTGTCTGTCTGGTCAGGGGATTTCCTCTTATCATCCACCCGGCCGATGTTGAGGGCATATAGCCTGCAGCAGCCCTTCCCAGTGTTGCCATCTACCATAAACTGAGCAAGCTTCAACATGCCCAGACCGACACGGTCACCCTGTGCCACTGTCTCTATCTCTTACATCACAAGAAACAAGAGGGGGAGTTTAAACCACCGTACATACTCCCAAAGTAATAGAACCAAAACAGAATCAAGTAAGGTGGCTGTATAGTACCTTATACGTTAGTGTTATTCATACAAATCACTGGTTGCCTATTTAGGCTAAGATTCTGGAGTGGAAAGGGGTAAGAAGAAGAAAGACCAATATTTTGGAGGAGAAAGCCACATCCGCGTGATGGCGCATGCTTCATCATAGACAACCGCTTCCCACCCGGTTAGGACAATGCCACCAAATAACACTGATGTATAAGGTACTTTACAGTGACATTACTTTTTTGTGTTATGGTTCCACTGTCTCCATCTCCAGATCTTTCTGCATCTCCTCCAACAAGCTAAAACTATTATATGATGTGGGCAGGTGGCACGGAGTCACTGATGGAATTCAGAATTGAGTGCATCATGCCTTCACTCCTACCCCACAGCTGCCATCTTTGGAGTTAAGATTAATACATTATACTTATTTATGTGCAGGCATATCATACAAGCCTCTGCACCCCCTGCAGCATGGGGGGCTGCTCTACAGGGGCTCCTCAATACTCGAGGAGGGCCCCCATTCAACTGTGAGCTACGGGAAACTGGGGGATCCCTCTTCATATCTTGCGGCGTGATTATTTTTGTTACACTACTGTTTATATACACTTACTTTCCTGACATAGGCCTGATTGCAAGTTGTGTGGAGTGGTATCTTGCTAGGAGATACCACCATGCATGACTGTGGGGCAGATTTATGAGGCACTTGCGCCACGTTTACGCCGCTGTTGCGTCACGCAAGGCGGCGTAAACGTGGCGCATCCCTACAAACGATTTACAACGTGACGCATCTAGGCAGATGCGTCACGTTGTAAAGCCCTGCGCCGCTTGTGGGCGTTCCGGCGCAGGGGGGGCGTTCCGGGGCAGGTGCGCCTCGCAAAAGTGGCTGAGTGAAATCTATGAGATTTCACTCAGTCACTTCTAGGCCAATGCTGCGTCAAAAGCCTGCGCCTGCTTGAAGCAGGCGTAAGGCTTGACGCAGCATTGTTAAGATGGGCACCCCGAGCCTTGCTGGAGCTGCGTCGCGCTTGCGATGCAACTCCAGCAATGCGCCACCTTTACGGCACAGATGCGTCACGCATCTGTGCCGTTTTTGCCCCATGGTGCGCCGCATCATAAATGCGGCGCACCATGGGTGGCGGAGCAGTGGCGCACTGTGGCGCATGTTAACTGGCGCATCCCTGGGGATGCGCCATTTAACATAAATCTGCCCCTAAGAGTTTCCTGATGCAGGCTAGCACCAAGTAACTGCACCAACGTTTCTTTGCACAAATTCCATCTGCTGAGTGCAATTGGAATTTGGATGTGAAAACGTGCCTTGAATTCAGAAATCACACGAGAGAACAAAATTCTGGAAGCAGCACGTTATTCCCCATTGTAGGCCTGAAACTCATAATTTCAAGGTACAGAGGCAAGTATATCACCAAAAATGGTAATTCCAGACCCTACCTTCCTGTGCAACTCATACATGGCCCCTTCAAGTAGTTTAGAACAGGTTCTCGTGCAGGCTCTTGGCCATTCCTAAAACTTCTTCAAGTCTCATTTCAAATTTGGAATTCGGTATAGGGATCATGGAAGAGTGATTTCCTTGGATCCCCTCTTTTATTATGGATAAAGTTATGGAACTCCCTGATGGCTTTTCGATGAAAGGTATTGTCAGATTTTCTAAAATTAGATAGCATGACTACTATGCCGTGGTTGGCTTATGTGCGAAACACCTTTCACAGTCTGGGATACGGCCATCTTTTTCAGTCACCGCAAAGTATAAGTACTGATCTCAAAATGAAAGTCAAAGGGAGCTATGAAACTTATGAAGAGGGAACTAGACTAGAAAAGTCTCTCCATATGCCTACAGTTACAAGACATATGCAGATCTCTACATCCTCTGATACGGAACCTCCCTTGAATCCAGAGCATAGATATTATCTCACTAGGTTGAGATTAAACACAGTTCACTTCCCTGTGGCTTTCCCACTAGTGGCCTCCTAGGTTGCCTCCCTCCCATGTTGCCCATGTTGCCCTTGTGACTCTGTTACTGACCAATCCACTTGGCATTTTATGTTCTTTCGCACTTTATATGACTCCTTTAGATTGTGCTTTATATGCCCCGCCTCCTGCATAAGCACCTTAATTGTTATAAAGAGGGTTTGATCTATTACCAATTCCTTGATGTTTGAACTGCTGTTCTTAGTTATGTCATTGCTGCTGTCAAATTGAGAAGAACCTGTGCACTTTAATGACAAATTGTTTTCACAAGGCTTTTAAAGTGTTATTTATATTTTTAAGATGTAATTTGTTTTATTCTGTGCTTTTATGGTCAAACTTTGACCGAATAAAGATGATTTTGACTTTGGCATGGCCCAATGCATGGCATCAAGTGCACTCATCTGTTTCCTCTAAATCTGTACAACACAAAGCACCTGGCAGCTTGGTTCAACATTCACCAAAATGGCATGGGCGGATGAAGTGAGATCATGTACCTTTTGACCCCTGATAGCATCACATAGTTCATCCATTGTCCCATTATTACACGTTCAGCACCCTCCTATCTGCTGTTGAGGGGCTAGGCATGGAAAGTGCAGAAAGCAAGCTGGGCTCCTACAAGCCTGTTTACGTTTTAATTTTGCTACAGCCTAAATTACCTCTTCTGACGGAGGGTAGCGAGGTCAGTTCCAGGGGAACCATGTAGCAAGCCTGTGTAAGCATCTACTACCCCTGGCTATCACTAACTGATGCTATGGGTAACACCCTGTATTAAAGTGAGATGCATCAACATAAGACCTTGCATCTGCTAAACTTCAAAATTAGGTAAAAAGTCTAGG
Source organism: Lissotriton helveticus (assembly GCF_964261635.1). NCBI lineage: Eukaryota > Metazoa > Chordata > Amphibia > Caudata > Salamandridae > Lissotriton > Lissotriton helveticus. The sequence continues at coordinate 1,551,171,461 of NC_136059.1, forward strand.
GGTCTTTTATAGTCATTCTTCTTACCTTGTATAGTCCTTCTTCTTAGGGACTTTCAGAAGCTTCTAAAAATGCTTATCATTTGCATTATCTTAATCCAACCAACGGTCTTGGAACAAACCTTCCCTTGTTCTATTGCTCTCAGCCAGCCATGTGGACAGTCTGCCAATAGCAGCAACAGTGACATATCACACCCAACAGCTCTGTTTCACTTGCTGTTCTAGAGAGTGGGTCATCTGGGTGTAGCTGTAAATGTTATTCATTACATAAGAAATGCACACCTGGGTCGCATAACACCACAGAATACATAAAGTCCTACATTCACATACAAATCTCAGAACAACAATCTGAAATCGTGGCTTTGAGCTGCAGCTGAGTCCCGAATTTCACATAAATGTAACCAACACAGCTGCAAATGACATTTACAAGTGGGTTTTGTTGTGGCATACTGAGACTCCAGAATTAAAATACTCATATAACATGAGTTAATGGGAAGCAGCCCTATTCTGGCTCTTAAACCTACATCCGTTCCACTTCTCCAGGCCATAGCTACAAACTGATCAACCGTTAGAGTAGTGCAATGGGTTGTGAGTAGACAGAACCAGTGACTATGCGTCCACGAGGGTCCTCGCCCTTAGTTTTAAGCATTGTTGTTGTAAATACACATTCCTTTAACAAGTAAGGTGTGAACACAGGAACCAGAAATTAGTGACAGCTTATTATGTATCGAATGGATTTTATTGGTTACAGAATTATGAATGACCATGTATGACAGTGTTAGCGTAAGACCAGGAAGAGGCTAAATGACGCAACAACACCCAAGGATGGACACCGGTATGCTAAAGATGCCCACCGTATGCCAAATAACCACGGAGACTGGTGCTGGGGACGGCTCTACACGTCTGTACGGCCACAATATGCCAGTGATGGGCAGCATCATCCAATGGGTGATTTTCCAAGGATGCCTACAATATGCCAAGAATGGCCGCCATTACACCAAAGAAGGGCCCCATCATGGAAGGCATGGACCCTGTATGCTGAAGGGCCAACCAGATCATGGGTAGGCCACAAGGGATTTATTCACGTATAAAGCGCAAACAGTGGCAGCAACAAATCAGCTTCAAGGCGCTTAAAATGCCAAGGATCAAGGGGCTAGTAAGGAGGGACCCTTCCATGCCACATCTGGGTCGCTCGCTATCCTTTCCGCGCTCTCACACACATACACATACATGCACATTTTAACACATGCATGCAGATCACACGCTCCCCAGGTGATGTGCCCCAAGGTTGCTGCTGAGGGGTATGTTTCATATGACAACCTTACTTAATTCCCCTTGTTATCATTGACTGAAGATGACACCCAGTCATAGAGGGCTACACTTTTTCTAATCTAAGAGACAATGTGGCACCGAAGGTTGATAGCAAACTGGCCCCGTGAATTCATTGTTTTTCAATTCCAGTTTACTCAACAGAATCAACAGCTGTTAGGGGAGCCAAAAATGAAAGGAACGGTGGGGCGGGAAATGTACAAGTTAAGAAATTCAATATCCAGGTAGAAAACCCAGGTGGCAGGAAACAGCTGGCAAACGAGTAGCCCAATCACAATGTCAGAACGAGAGTTAAAGAGAAATGTGCTATCGAAAGCATGTGCGCGAAAGTGAGCTTGTAATGCAATGAAGACAGGAAACGTGTGCTGGCATTCCATGGCTGGCCTCAATTAAGGGTAGATAGCTTTGGGACAGCCGAGCCACAGGATTCGAGGCACACCTGCCAGCCAGCAGGGATGCTCAGGGCACAAGCCAGCATTCAGCCAAAGAGCTCGCTTCAGTAAAAACTGGAAACGAATATCCCAATGGAAAAAGATAAAAGAATAAAGGCAACAGAATAATGTAAAACAGTATTGCATTTGATTTCAGGAGACGCGAGGTGGAGTTTTCACTGGTGGAAAGGCAGTCATCGCTTTTTGCATTCTTTTTGTTGCTCGCCTATCAGGGATTGGGCATAACATACACAACCTGCTCCATGGTGGTATGCACCCAGTCTACAACAGACAAAACCTTAAACACTGCTTTTTTATGCTGCAAAACAGCATTGTCCACCACAAAAACAAATTCCATAACATAGCCCCCAACAGTTAAAGACATGCCATTGCCATATCATGAGGAGCAATAACTTGGGATGGGCCAAAAATAGCACCACCCCGGGCAGTTTGTAAACTTCACTCCAGGGTTTCCAGATTTCTAATATTAGGATTTTTTGACCGGGAAAAAAACGAACAGAGCCCAGTTGGAGGGTTGCCTACCTGTGTGGCTGACGCTGCTGAGTTGCTCCTGGGCCCCTAACGCTGTGGTCTCGCCGCTACCGCACTCCACCTCGCGGCTCGAGACTACAGCTCCCAGGGAGCTTTGAGGCCACTTCCCACTTCCGGCCACAGCGCGCCCGGAGGCGCTACTTGAACAGGACGCTCTCTCCGCGTCGCGGGACGCGCGCGCGCGGGCGCCGGGCTAAGCCCGGGCAAAGGGCGGGCCCTCTGTGGCCCTCAGAGGCCTGAAGAGACTGGACTGGGCCAGGGACTTTGGTCCAATTGAACTGACCCCCATTTTTCATTTACATTCTAATCATTTAATCATCAAAAGTAAGACATTTTAATACTTGGTGTTTTTTTCTTTCTTTTTTGTGTTATTATTGCCATATAGAGATAGACCTAGGTCCTTTTAGAGACACAGGATGTCTAAATGCAAAAATGATAAAACTGTTTCTGGTCAAAGTGTCATTGATAACTATATGGTTAAAAAGGTTTTCCAGATCGACAGCGAACGTAGGGCTTCCCTAGGGAAACGAAGCACAATACCTTGCTTGGCTGACCAGCCGCTGGCTACAGGGGATGTTGTGTTGGTAGCTAATAATGATTGTTTAATTAGCATAGAGCCCCCAATACTCACTGTGGTCAGGGCAGAGGTACACCCAGAACATATAGAGCAACATGATATATCTACTGAAGAGAGGGATGAGGTTCCTCCCGCCGCAAGGCCGGTAAGGTCGTGCAGGAAAATACTGACAAAAAAAGGGGGGAAGCAGAATAGAATTGGAGGTGCCATTAATCCGAAATTTAATACTGGCCCAGGAACTAACCCCTTTGTGTTTACGGGGATAAGGAAGGCAGCTCTAACTTAAGTATTAATATTGAACAGTTTACTACTCTTATTAAAAACTTGGAGCCTAAACTGGAGACAAAGCTAGAGGAGGCACTTAGACCTCTGGTGGCCAGAATAGACACTTTGGTCAAAGAAGTGGACAGGTTTGGAGGCCTGGTCTCCCCCCAACAAAGGGCTAGGGCAGGTATGAGGGCCCAATCTGAGGAAGTTAGGGAGATAGCGGTTTCACAGGGCAAAAAGCAGCAGAATACCAGTAAAGCTGATGTAGCATCTAGCATCGTGAGTAGTAGGCCCCAAATACCACCAGTTATTCAATCCCAGCCTAAAAACTCAAACTTGCAGTCGCAATCAAATCTAACTATAAGCAATAAAGTTGCTCCTAGATGCCATAGAAATAACCACTATCTCAATCTACCACCAGACTGCGCGCCTTTTGTGGTGGTTCTGACTAATGTCCCACCTGTTGGTACTCATCCTGCTTCACCACATGGAGAGTCACACACCTCACTTAAAAACAAAACAGTGTTGTGGTTAAATAAAAACTGTGGTTTTCCTATTGGGTATTCAGACCAGGTAATGGCGGTCAGGAGGGTGAACTGGGTGGGTCCATCTAAAAAAGTGGGTAGTGGGGATTGTATCATGGTGAATTTTAAACACCCACAACATGTGGCCACTGTCCTCTTGAGAGCATCTTCTCTAATATATAATGAGGACAGCATATGTGTACGCCCATTAGGGTACTTTTATGCTCACTTGTGTAATAATCCCCCCCAACAAAGACTTATGACACCATTGTATGATACCCAGACCCCATCCAATGACATGCGATTTATGTACAATGTTGTTAATTCAGGTGGAGCGGGAAATGTTGTTAACACGCATAATAGACTCAATGACAGTGGTCAACATCAGCAGGGCTTTAATGTCAACACACACAACAGATATGAGCTTTTATCAGGTTTGGAAATGTGTGATTGACATGAAATACCTGTGGGTCAGGGTATGACAATTATTGAAGATCTGATACCCACTATTAACTCACAGGATAGAAGTGGATATAGGAATGTTATCTCATGGAATGTTGTGGGGCTGGCAGCAAAGATGGCAGACGAAAATTGGGTCACCTACATTAAGCAATTCAAGGTGATCTGTCTTCAAGAAACCTGGGATGTAGAGTGTGACTTGTTTTTAGAAGGCTACAAGTCTTTTTATGTACCGGCCACACCATCAATCAGAGGCAGGCCAAAGGGTGGCCTGGTGATATTTGTTTCCATTCTGGTCACTTCAACAATCCATAGTATTGATGTACATCAAGCCTGTGTGCAGGGTGTAGTACTAAGGGGAAAGAACAATAGGGTTGGTCTGGTGAATTTTTACAATGCTATTAATGGTACCGCAGCATCTAATCAACTATCTGTACTTCATGTTTTTATTACCACTTCTATGAAGGAGTACAGTCACAATTTAATGATTATGGGAGATTTTAATGTGCATCTGTGTGGCGATCCATTGAAGAAATGCATAGGGTACCTCCAATGCGAACAAATTAATGGCTTACACTTGGAACATACAGTAGATGGGGAATTGTGCAATACCCTACTAGAAAGTCTGGATCTCTCTATGGGTATCACTATCAGGGACCCGCAAAGAAGCTTTGAAATTCCTACATTCAACGGGCATGGCAGGGGCACTTTCATTGACCATATGTTATTTTCACAGACTATGTTGCCCTTCCTAGAATCGTTTGATATTGATAACAGTGAGTTTAGTGACCACAACCCTCTTGTGATTCATCTAAGGGGATTTGGGATCACTGAAGGAAAGTAAACCCGTAGTGAAGGAAGGCTGAGCACTACAGATGGGAGGAGGCGACTAAAATGGTCAATGGTAACCCCTGATTTTCTGTATAAGAACATTGAGGACAATTTTTCAGAAGACATCACTAATTGTATTAGGAAAGGAGCAGATCCGCAGGAGGTGCTAACTGCCTATCAAGACCTGTCGGGGAAGGTGTCAGAGCTGTTGACGGTTCCAGTTAAAAATAGTGTGGAGAGATGTGGACCAAGGTGGTTTAACCACGATTGTTCCAAAGCGGCTCGTAATCTTAGACTAGCTTTGTCAGCTTCTCCGAGAATTCAGGAGAATATTAGAGCTTGTCGGAAAAACTACAAGACTGTCCTTAAAACTCATAAGGAGTTTTTGAGAAAAGATGCATGGTGTGAGATATTAGACCCATCCACCCTTAACTGCAGCTCCAGATTTTGGGCGCTAGTCAAAAAACCATTTCTGGTAGAAGAACCAGGGGACGGGCTTGAGTGCTGTATAGCTAAAGAGGAGTGGGAGCGGCATTTTAAAACTTTGTATTGCTCAGAGGATAGCGTAAGCGTGGGGCTGGCCACTGGTGAGAGTGGAGGAACTATTAAGTTTGACAATAGGGAGGTGAGTGAGGCCATAGAAGGATTGACAGCAAATAAGGCACCAGGCCCGGATGGGATCCCCCCAGACCTGTTTAAGTGAAAGCCGATTTTTTGGGCACCAATTCTAGTGGCAGTTTTAATGCTGCTGCCAGTGCAGGTTGTCCTGCGGCCTGGGGACTGTCGACTATTGTGCCGGTATTTAAAAAGGGAGATAGGGGTAGTCCCCATTGTTATCGGCCAATTTCTTTAATTGACTCGATGGTCAAAATCATGGGGAGAATTCTTCTGCGGAGAATTACATGCTGGGCGAATGATAATAACATCATGTCTATCTCCCAGTATAGGTTTTGTGTGTGGCGTTCCACCATAACCCAGTGTCTTAATTTGTTTCTCATTCTTAGTAAATATACGGTGGCGCAGAAGGGAACGGTCCATCTCGCCTTCATGGATCTGTCATCAGCCTTCGACTGTGTCAACAGGGGAAGGCTGTGGCAGTACATGAGGGAGTGGGGAGTTGACACAGGGATTGTTGACTTCCTGGTGGACATGCACAATCACACCAGCGCTAACGTTAGATACTCTGCAAATGGTGACACCACTGATAAGTTTGCCATAAAGAAGGGAGTGCGCCAGGGATGTATTCTTGCCCCTTTTCTTTTTAATTTCTATATAAATGAATTGGATGCTGTTTTACAGAAGGTACAGTCAGACTGTCCGAGAGTGGGCAGGCGGGGTATTCCTGTTCTTTTATATGCAGACGATGCGGTTTTAATTTCAAGGACGGAGAAGGGGCTTCAGTTGCTTTTAAATGCTTTTAATGCTTTTATGACCGACAGGGACCTACTGGTCAACAACTCTAAATCGTATATTATGCATGTTGTCCGGCAGCCAAAAAGGAAATTTGTTTTTAAACTTGATGATGTGCCTATCCCGGTTACAGAAACATTTTCATATCTTGGTGTTTTATTTGACTCTAAACTTAGCTAGGGCCCTCATTTGGCTAAAAAAAAGGGGGCAATGTTGAGGGTCAACGCATCAATTTTTAATCTTGCAACAAAATTGGGGAAGAAACCAGTTAGTGCAATGGTCAAATTGCACAATGCCAAATCAGTTGCTACTGCAGTGTATGGCAGCGAACTTTGGGGCTATGTATCAGGAGAACAGTTACAGGTCTCTGAAAATACTTTCCTTAAACGTCTACTATGTGCCCCCACCAGTACCTCTAATTTTATAGTTCATGAGAAACTAGGTACACAGTATTTATGTGACAACTTTGCTCTAAGGCCACTGACTTGTTGGGTTAACCTGTGGTTAAATGAAGAAATACCTCTTACCCACCAGATTGTGGAAGATCTTGTATCTCAGGATAACTCTATGTGCATACCCTGGTTAAAATACTTGAAATCCTGTTTTGAAAGGTTGGGGCTTTTAGATCTGTTTACTCGCCCCAGCGGGATTGTAAAGGGTGATGTATCAGCAATTAAAACTGCATTTTGTAAGTATCAGCTGGCCGATAGAGAAAGTGTGGAATTGTTGAAGTCAAGTGTCAGTAAATATGTTATGCTAAAGACATGTGATAGCATTGAGCCCTACCTGGCAGGATCATTTAGTTCACATGAAAAATTTCTGTTGTCGAGGTTCAGATTCAACATCTTTCATCATCTTTTAATTAGACCCAAATCGGACATTTTTAGCAAATGTGCAGCTCCCTGTGGCTGCGACGGGAAGTCTCCACAGGATATGCTGCATTTTATGTTTTTATGTAGGTTTTATGAATATCCCCGCCGTCGTTATCTTGTTGCCTTACTAAGAAAACTTGATTTTAAACAAATCAGACCAGCTCTTATTTATCTACAGCTTCTGCATCAGGACAGTCTTCTCCAAATAATATCATTTTTAAAACTAGCCGTCAGAATGAGAACCTGTTTTGATCAATGACCCTATAAATTTTATCTGTCTAACTGGCAAACTCATTGGACCTTTTTAATTACGCCTTTTTTGCATCCTATCAAGCACTGTTTGCACTTTATAACTATCCTGTCTGTATATCGATAGTGGGACAAAGGAAACATGTATTGAATAATGATTTTATACATGGTAATAATGTGTGTAATGTTTTTAAACTGTTGTATATATGTGTACTTTTATGGTTTGAAATATAACCAAAATAAAGTCTCTTTTGATGGTTGATGGACCGGGAAAAATAGAGGGAAATGGCTGAAACCATACACAAACATCAATGGCTAACCAATCATGTTTACACAGCCTGATCCATGAATAACCTTTGCTAAGATTTTGCACTATGGCTGTTGCACCAACAATAAGAGCAAACTGATTTATTCTTCATGTAACAGGATGGAAGCAAGCCATGTTTCCATTTTGAAAAGGTTCTGTATTGTGCAAAAAGCATTTGCCTCAATGATGTGTGCACACAGCTTGTGTGCACATCCCAGTGCTTGGGCACTCCCTCTGGTTCTACCATTTGTTTCCAAAAAGCATTTGCACCATATTGCAGTGATGCACACTTTACGTAATATAAACTCTTGTTATTTGTAACACGTCAGTTTTACTGCGCATAGCAGTCTAAAGATTTATTCAGCACAAGTCACATCTCTCACGTGTATGGGGGTCTCATTACGAGGTCCCCAGTAACCCCCACTGTAATTCAGCACCCCGGAGTCACAAACACCAAGGGCATTGGTAACTCTGTATTGGTAACTGTAGGGCAGAGGGGAGAATTACTACGTATTTCAAATGGGGTCCTCCCTGAGCTAAGCTCTCAACCTAACCATTGAAGAAGAAATGTGTAAGTGGTCATCTGCGCTTAGAGACTAAGGGGCATATTTACAATAAAATGGAGTGCGGAGCTGCACCAAATTTGGCAGCGCCATGTTCCGAAATGTTGAAAATGCAGGGATGCACCGTATGCACAAGAATACGGTGCACCTGTGTGTTTCCCCTAGCGCTGGCACCCTGCGATCATATTGCTAGGTTGCCTGCGCTGCAGGGATGATTGTTTATGGGCAGGAAGGGACATATAAACAATCAATAATGGTGATTTGCACACACATAGAAAGAGCAAAAAACTAGGAGAAATGAGGAGAAATCAGTAATTTCTGCTTGTATCACCATTCTAATGCCTGTTATTCCATGGTGTTAGTTTTTAGCGCTACCTCAACCTTGTAAATCTGGAGCAGTGTCAAAAAGCAATGCGTTTTGCAGTGTACAGCCCATAGCGACACCCAATGCATGCCCTTTGCCACAGAGGATTGCGGTGGAAAGGGGCACATTTACAAGGTGCCGTTAAGCCATGCAAAGTGGCTTAGAGCCACCTTGTAAATTTTTTAAAATGGCGCTGCGCCACTGGAGCATCAAAAAAAGTGACGCTCCGGTGGCAGTGAGGGCTTGTAAATATGCCCCTAAGACATATAAGATTGGGGGTGGCTCTTCCCAAATACCACTCAATATTTTAGCTTGAATACCACTAGACATTTCATTTTGATAGATGAATTATATCGTTTATGAAAGGGAGAATAAATTAGTTACAAATCTAGGCCTAGATTGCCCAAGATTCAGGCAATGCAATACGGAAATCTGTAGTGTTGAATTGCACGAATGGCAACATATTGTGCAGACCTCATGCATCGGTTTTCTTACCATCATCCATCACACAAGCACTAAAAATTCAGTATTTGTGCAATGCTAAATTTGATCTAGACTAGCATGATGGCGAAAAGGTGAGCAAGTAATGTGTTGTATTGTTTTGTTCTCTAGCCACACCATTCTGTACATATCACTATGCCCAGAAAACCACCTATGGGTAAATCACATACTATGTGGAAATTATACCTATTCGTTGGTGCTCGGATTCTAAGCACAGCCAGATCCAGCTAATTTGCTTGCCTTAAATTAGTAAGGGTTTGCTTGGAATCCTAGGTGTATTGAGCTGATGCAGGACATTTTTTCCTCTATACACATATTATCAGGTGCTTTGGACTACATGATGCAATGCGGTTCCAGCCCTGGACTCACATCAACTTTTGACATAAAAAACACGATGTCACTTGCATCACCTTGATTTGCAATGCACCCCGCGATGTCGTATGAACACCAGTGCTAAAGTTTGGTAAATATTGACTCTTATCCACTATGATGCACTACTGAATTTGAAGAATAATGAGGACTACAGACCCATACTCCTGACAGGTGCCATGATTTTGGATTTAGAAATTATCAAAGGGAACTCTGACCATGAACTTCCATCTATGTCTCTGCATCTCAGACAAATCGCCTCTCAGTGGCCTTTCCCACTGGTAATTGCAAAAAACACAGTTGATGGACAGAATGTAGAACAATGTCATACATTCACCCCAGTACAAGGATCTCGGCCTAAATCCATCGGTTTTTTGCACTCCACACCACCCTGGGTTAGACACTGGCTATATGCAAATCAGCTCTGAACCTGTGCCTCATGGGAACAGTCCAGTCCGAACTACCAAGCCATGTCTTTCCCAGACCGGAATCAAGCATCCAAGGACCGGTTTCTGGCTATCAGCCTTCATCAGCCTGGATAGCATGACTCCAGTGGTGTGGAGAGCCTGGGACTCACGTCTGAGCATCCCCAGCCCACTCGGGGTGAAATTGCAAAAAACACAGTTGATGGCCAGAATGTAGAACAATGTCATACATTCACCCCAGTACAAGGATCTGGGCCTAAATCCATCGTTTGTTTGCACTCCACACCACCCTGGGTTAGACACTGGCTATATGCAAATCAGCTCTGACCCTGTGCCTCATGGGAACAGTCCAGTCCGAACTACCAAGCCATGTCTTTCCCAGACCGGAATCAAGCATCCAATGACCGGTTTCTGGCTATCAGCCTTCATCAGCCTGGATAGCATGACTCCAGTGGTGTGGAGAGCCTGGGACTCACGTCTGAGCATCCCCAGCCCACTCGGGGTGAAATTGCAAAAAACACAGTTGATGGACAGAATGTAGAACAATGTCATACATTCACCCCAGTACAAGGCACTGGGCCTAAATCCATCGTTTTTTTGCACTCCACACCACCCTGGGTTAGACACGGGCTATATGCAAATCAGCTCTGACCCTGTGCCTCATGGGAACAGTCCAGTCCGAACTACCAAGCCATGTCTTTCCCAGACCGGAATCAAGCATCCAAGGACCGGTTTCTGGCTATCAGCCTTCATAGCATGACTCCAGTGGTGTGGAGAGCCTGGGACTCACGTCTGAGCATCCCCAGCCCACTCGGGGTGAAATTGCAAAAAACACAGTTGATGGACAGAATGTAGAACAATGTCATACATTCACCCCAGTACAAGGATCTGGGCCTAAATCCATCGTTTTTTTGCACTCCACACCACCCTGGGTTAGACACTGGCTATATGCAAATCAGCTCTGACCCTGTGCCTCATGGGAACAGTCCAGTCCGAACTACCAAGCCATGTCTTTCCCAGACCGGAATCAAGCATCCAATGACCGGTTTCTGGCTATCAGCCTTCATCAGCCTGGATAGCATGACTCCAGTGGTGTGGAGAGCCTGGGACTCACGTCTGAGCATCCCCAGCCCACTCGGGGTGAAATTGCAAAAAACACAGTTGATGGACAGAATGTAGAACAATGTCATACATTCACCCCAGTACAAGGATCTGGGCCTAAATCCATCGTTTTTTTGCACTCCACACCACCCTGGGTTAGACACGGGCTATATGCAAATCAGCTCTGACCCTGTGCCTCATGGGAACAGTCCAGTCCGAACTACCAAGCCATGTCTTTCCCAGACCGGAATCAAGCATCCAAGGACCGGTTTCTGGCTATCAGCCTTCATAGCATGACTCCAGTGGTGTGGAGAGCCTGGGACTCACGTCTGAGCATCCCCAGCCCACTCGGGGTGAAATTGCAAAAAACACAGTTGATGGACAGAATGTAGAACAATGTCATACATTCACCCCAGTACAAGGATCTGGGCCTAAATCCATCGTTTTTTTGCACTCCACACCACCCTGGGTTAGACACTGGCTATATGCAAATCAGCTCTGACCCTGTGCCTCATGGGAACAGTCCAGTCCGAACTACCAAGCCATGTCTTTCCCAGACCGGAATCAAGCATCCAAGGACCGGTTTCTGGCTATCAGCCTTCATCAGCCTGGATAGCATGACTCCAGTGGTGTGGAGAGCCTGGGACTCACGTCTGAGCATCCCCAGCCCACTCGGGGTGAAATTGCAAAAAACACAGTTGATGGACAGAATCTGGAACAATGTCATACATTCACCCCAGTACAAGGATCTGGGCCTAAATCCATCGTTTTTTTGCACTCCACACCACCCTGGGTTAGACACTGGCTATATGCAAATCAGCTCTGACCCTGTGCCTCATGGGAACAGTCCGTCCGAAATACCAAGCCATGTCTTTCCCAGACCGGAATCAAGCATCCAAGGACCGGTTTCTGGCTATCAGCCTTCATCAGCCTGGATAGCATGACTCCAGTGGTGTGGAGAGCCTGGGACTCACGTCTGAGCATCCCCAGCCCACTCGGGGTGAAATTGCAAAAAACACAGTTGATGGACAGAATGTAGAACAATGTCATACATTCACCCCAGTACAAGGATCTGGGCTTAAATCCATCGTTTTTTTGCACTCCACACCACCCTGCATTAGACACTGGCTATATGCAAATCAGCTCTGACCCTGTGCCTCATGGGAACTGTTCAGTCCGAACTACCAAGCCATGTCTTTCCCAGACCGGAATCAAACATCCAAGGACCGGTTTCTGGCTATCAGCCTTCATCAGCCTAGATAGCTTGACTCCAGTGGTGTGGAGAGCCTGGGACTCACGTCTGAGCATACCCAGCCCACTCGGGGTGAAAATTGCAAAAAACACAGTTGATGGACAGAATGTAGAACAATGTCATACATTCACCCCAGTACAAGGATCTGGGCCTAAATCCATTGTTTTTTTGCACTCCACACCACCCTGTGTTAGACACTGGCTATATGCAAATCAGCTCTGACCCTGTGCCTCATGGGAACAGCCCAGTCCGAACTACCAAGCCATGTCTTTCCCAGATCGGAATCAAGCATCCAAGGACCGGTTTCTGGCTATCAGCCTTCATCAGCCTGGATAGCTTGACTCCAGTGGTGTGGAGAGCCTGGGACTCACGTCTGAGCATACCCAGCCCACTCGGGGTGAAAATTGCAAAAAACACAGTTGATGGACAGAATGTAGAACAATGTCATACATTCACCCCAGTACAAGGATCTGGGCCTAAATCCATCGTTTTCTTGCACTCCACATCACCCTGGGTTAGACACTGGCTATATGCAAATCAGCTCTGACCCTGTGCCTCATGGGAACAGTCCAGTCCGAACTACCAAGCCATGTCTTCCCCAGACCGGAATCAAGCATCCAAGGACCGGTTTCTGGCTATCAGCCTTCATCAGCCTGGATAGCATGACTTCAGTGGTGTCGAGAGCCTGGGACTCACGTCTGAGCATCCCCAGCCCACTCGGGGTGAAATTGCAAAAAACACAGTTGATGGACAGAATGTGGAACAATGTTATGTTATATAGGCTCTTCTGTAGCGCACGGCTACTCCGAGGAGTGTCTCGGCGCTTTGGCGAAGAGAAAGAAGAACGAGTACACAACATAGCAATGCTCTGAGGCCAACACAGAATTTATAGAGAGAAGAGCCAAGTCTTCAGCTCCTTTCTGAAGGCCAGCAAATTGGCAGCTGTTCTCAAAGAGAAAGGGAGATCGTTCCAGCAATGCGGTGCTAGATACCGCAAAGAACGACCTCCGATGCGTGAGCGCCTGATAGAAGGAACCACGGCCTTGGCCTCGTAAGCAGACCTAAGAGTTCTTCTAGGAACATAGAAGGCAATCCGCTTTCCAAGATAGCTTGGGCCAATCCAGTGGAGCGCCTTGAAAGCCAGAGTCAGAATCTTAAAAGTGACTCTCTTGGCGATCGGAAGCCAGTGAAGATGCTCTAAGAGCTCCGATGCTCGTGCCCTTCTTGGAAGTCCAAAGATGGATCTGGCCGCCGAGTTCTGCACGACCTGCAAGCGAGCCATCAGATATTTAGGAAGGCCCAAATAGAGAGCGTTCACGTAGTCAAGTCGTGAACCTATCAGGGCCTGCACAGTGATTTTTTTGTGCTGGAAGGACAATAAGGGAAGGAACTTCCGCAGCATTTTGAGGATGCCGAAACACTTCCCCGTAAGCCCGATGATCTGGGGTCTAAAGGAGAGATCGACATCACACAGGAAGCCCAGATTTTTCGCCTTTAATGATGTAGTATCAGGTGGAGACATATCACAAGGCCACCAAGACTTCCAGCCAGGATCCGACTGGCAGCCAAAGAAGAGTAACTCAGACTTGTCAGAGTTACACTTCAGACTATGCCTTTGAAACCAGTTGAAAACGGCTTCCAGGCATTCCCGAATCCGACAGCTGTCGAAATCTTCCCCCTTGCTACACGAGAACAGAAGCTGGGTGTCATCAGCATAGGATATGATCTGGGCACCAAAAGATTCCGCCACCGCCGCGAGAGGGGCCATATAGATATTAAAAAGGGTGGGGCTCAGGATAGACCCCTGAGGAACCCCCACCTCAAGCGGCGGCATTTCGGCTGAAAACGGGGGTGCCCAGACCACTTGCCGGCGGTTGGTTAGAAAGGACTTAAACCATTTCCACACTGTCCCACGGAAGCCAATCTCCCAGAGTCTTAAAAGGAGAGCGGCATGGGGTACGGTGTCGAGCGCCGCCGACAAGTCAAGCATGACCAAGATGGCTTTACCCCCTCCATCCAGTGTCTCTCGAATGGCCTCAGTAATTTCGAGAAGAGCTGATTCCGTGCTAAAATTAGCACGGAAACCCGCCTGAGAGTCGTGCAGAATGTTATTACTCTCTATAAAGCTGGAAATAGAGAGGTGCACATGCTTCTCAATTACCTTGGCCAGAGAAGGGAGGAGGGAGATAGGTCTATAATTCGCGTGTACAAGGGGATCCAAAGATGTTTTTTTCAGCAGCGGGAGGATTAGAGCGTGCTTCCAGGCCTTGGGCACCTCTCCTGAAGTTAAGGAGGCATTAAGCAGTGGATTGAGCAGAATATTAACTGCCGATGCCACTCTCCCCAAGCACTTGGCAGGACAGGGATCAAGCGGCGAGCCGGATTTTAACCGAGACAAAAGATCAAAGGAGGAGGCAAGAGAAATAGGGGGAAAAGCCAAAAGCAGAGGGCCTTCCTCCCTATCGGATGGAAGCATAGGTGTTAGATGGCCGACAACAGGGCTCAACCCCGAGCCCGAAAAAGATCCTTGAATTAGTTTGATCTTATTAGTGAAAAATTCAATAAGTTGGTTAATCCAGGCTTCAGTGTGAGCATGGGTGGGTGTACAAGAAGCTGGCGAAACAAACTCCTGTACAATTTTAAAGATTTCTTTGCTCACATTTTCTGCCGCGTCAATTCTGCGCTCAAAGTACACTTTTTTTGCTTCAAAAATGCGCTTATGATAGAGACAGATAAGCTCCCTGTATGTCATACATTCACCCCAGTACAAGGATCTGGGCCTAAATCCATCGTTTTTTTGCACTCCACACCACCCTGGGTTAGACACTGGCTATATGCAAATCAGCTCTGACCCTGTGCCTCATGGGAACAGTCCGTCCGAACTAGCAAGCCATGTCTTTCCCAGACCGGAATCAAGCATCCAAGGACCGGTTTCTGGCTATCAGCCTTCATCAGCCTGGATAGCATGACTCCAGTGGTATGGAGAGCCTGGGACTCACGTCTAAGCATCCCCAGCCCACTCGGGGTGAAATTGCAAAAAACACAGTTGATGGACAGAATGTAGAACAATGTCATACATTCACCCCAGTACAAGGATCTGGGCCTAAATCCATCGTTTTTTTGCACTCCACACCACCCTGCGTTAGACACTGGCTATATGCAAATCAGCTCTGACCCTGTGCCTCATGGGAACTGTCCAGTCCGAACTACCAAGCCATGTCTTTCCCAGACCGGAATCAAGCATCCAAGGACCTGTTTCTGGGTATCAGCCTTCATCAGCCTAGATAGCTTGACTCCAGTGGTGTGGAGAGCCTGGGACTCACGTCTGAGCATACCCAGCCCACTCGGGGTGAAAATTGCAAAAAACACAGTTCATGGACAGAATGTAGAACAATGTCATACATTCACCCCAGTACAAGGATATGGGCCTAAATCCATCGTTTTTTTGCACTCCACACCACCCTGCGTTAGACACTGGCTATATGCAAATCAGCTCTGACCCTGTGCTCATGGGAACAGTCCAGTCCGAACTACCAAGCCATGTCTTTCCCAGACCGGAATCAAGCATCCAAGGACCGGTTTCTGGCTATCTGCCTTCATCAGCCTGGATAGCTTGACTCCAGTGGTGTGGAGAGCCTGGGACTCACGTCTGAGCATACCCAGCCCACTCGGGGTGAAAATTGCAAAAAACACAGTTGATGGACAGAATGTGGAACAATGTCATACATTCACCCCAGTACAAGGATCTGGGCCTAAATCCATCGTTTTTTTGCACTCCACACCACCCTGGGTTAGACACTGGCTTTATGCAAATCAGCTCTGACCCTGTGCCTCATGGGAACAGTCCGTCCGAACTACCAAGCCATGTCTTTCCCAGACCGGAATCAAGCATCCAAGGACCAGTTTCTGGCTATCAGCCTTCATCAGCCTGGATAGCATGACTCCAGTGGTGTGGAGAGCCTGGGACTCACGTCTAAGCATCCCCAGCCCACTCGGGGTGAAATTGCAAAAAACACAGTTGATGGACAGAATGTAGAACAATGTCATACATTCACCCCAGTACAAGGATCTGGGCCTAAATCCATCGTTTTTTTGCACTCCACACCACCCTGGGTTAGACACTGGCTATATGCAAATCAGCTCTGACCCTGTGCCTCATGGGAACAGTCCAGTCCGAACTACCAAGCCATGTCTTTCCCATACCGGAATCAAGCATCCAAGGACCGGTTTCTGGCTATCAGCCTTCATCAGCCTGAATAGCATGACTCCAGTGGTGTGGAGAGCCTGGGACTCACGTCTAAGCATCCCCAGCCCACTCGGGGTGAAATTGCAAAAAACACAGTTAATGGACAGAATGTAGAACAATGTCATACATTCACCCCAGTACAAGGATCTGGGCCTAAATCCATCGTTTTTTTGCACTCCACACCACCCTGGGTTAGACACTGGCTATATGCAAATTAGCTCTGACCCTGTGCCTCATGGGAACAGTCCAGTCCGAACTACCAAGCCATGTCTTTCCCAGACCGGAATCAAGCATCCAAGGTACGGTTTCTGGCTATCAGCCTTCATCAGCCTGGATAGCATGACTCCAGTGGTGTGGAGAGCCTGGGACTCACGTCTGAGCATACCCAGCCCACTCGGGGTGAAAATTGCAAAAAACACAGTTGATGGACAGAATGTAGAACAATGTCATACATTCACCCCAGTACAAGGATCTGGGCCTAAATCCATCGTTTTTTTGCACTCCACACCACCCTGGGTAAGACACTGGCTATATGCAAATCAGCTCTGACCCTGTGCCTCATGGGAACAGTCCAGTCCGAACTACCAAGCCATGTCTTTCCCAGACCGGAATCAAGCATCCAAGGACCAGTTTCTGGCTATCAGCCTTCATCAGCCTAGATAGCTTGACTCCAGTGGTGTGGAGAGCCTGGGACTCACGTCTGAGCATCCCCAGCCCACTCGGGGTGAAATTGCAAAAAACACAGTTGATGGACAGAATGTGGAACAATGTCATACATTCACCCCAGTACAAGGATCTCGGCCTAAATCCATCGTTTTTTTGCACTCCACACCACCCTGGGTTAGACACTGGCTATATGCAAATCAGCTCTGACCCTGTGCCTCATGGGAACAGTCCAGTCCGAACTACCAAGCCATGTCTTTCCCATACCGGAATCAAGCATCCAAGGACCGGTTTCTGGCTATCAGCCTTCATCAGCCTGAATAGCATGACTCCAGTGGTGTGGAGAGCCTGGGACTCACGTCTAAGCATCTCCAGCCCACTCGGGGTGAAATTGCAAAAAACACAGTTGATGGACAGAATGTAGAACAATGTCATACATTCACCCCAGTACAAGGATCTGGGCCTAAATCCATCGTTTTTTTGCACTCCACACCACCCTGGGTTAGACACTGGCTATATGCAAATCAGCTCTGACCCTGTGCCTTGTGGGAACAGTCCAGTCCGCACTACCAAGCCATGTCTTTCCCAGACCGGAATCAAGCATCCAAGGACCGGTTTCTGGCTATCAGCCTTCATCAGCCTGGATAGCATGACTCCAGTGGTGTGCGGAGCCTGGGACTCACGTCTCAGCATCCCCAGGCCACTCGGGGTGAAATTGCAAAAAACACAGTTGATGGACAGAATGTGGAACAATGTCATACATTCACCCCAGTACAAGGATCTGGGCCTAAATCCATCGTTTTTTTGCACTCCACACCACCCTGGGTTAGACACTGGCTATATGCAAATCAGCTCTGACCCTGTGCCTCATGGGAACAGTCCGTCCGAACTACCAAGCCATGTCTTTCCCAGACCGGAATCAAGCATCCAAGGACCGGTTTCTGGCTATCAGCCTTCATCAGCCTGGATAGCATGACTCCAGTGGTGCGGAGAGCCTGGGACTCACGTCTGAGCATCCCCAGCCCACTCGGGGTGAAATTGCAAAAAACACAGTTGATGGACACAATGTAGAACAATGTCATACATTCACCCCAGTACAAGGATCTGGGCCTAAATCCATCTTTTTTTGCACTCCACACCACCCTGCATTAGACACTGGCTATATGCAAATCAGCTCTGACCCTGTGCCTCATGGGAACTGTTCAGTCCGAACTACCAAGCCATGTCTTTCCCAGACCGGAATCAAACATCCAAGGACCGGTTTCTGGCTATCAGCCTTCATCAGCCTAGATAGCTTGACTCCAGTGGTGTGGAGAGCCTGGGACTCACGTCTGAGCATACCCAGCCCACTCGGGGTGAAAATTGCAAAAAACACAGTTGATGGACAGAATGTAGAACAATGTCATACATTCACCCCAGTACAAGGATCTGGGCCTAAATCCATTGTTTTTTTGCACTCCACACCACCCTGTGTTAGACACTGGCTATATGCAAATCAGCTCTGACCCTGTGCCTCATGGGAACAGTCCAGTCCGAACTACCAAGCCATGTCTTTCCCAGATCGGAATCAAGCATCCAAGGACCGGTTTCTGGCTATCAGCCTTCATCAGCCTGGATAGCATGACTCCAGTGGTGTGGAGAGCCTGGGACTCACGTCTGAGCATCCCCAGCCCACTCAGGGTGAAATTGCAAAAAACACAGTTGATGGACAGAATGTAGAACAATGTCATACATTCACCCCAGTACAAGGATCTGGGCCTAAATCCATCGTTTTTTTGCACTCCACACCACCCTGGGTTAGACACGGGCTATATGCAAATCAGCTCTGACCCTGTGCCTCATGGGAACAGTCCAGTCCGAACTACCAAGCCATGTCTTTCCCAGACCGGAATCAAGCATCCAAGGACCGGTTTCTGGCTATCAGCCTTCATAGCATGACTCCAGTGGTGTGGAGAGCCTGGGACTCACGTCTGAGCATCCCCAGCCCACTTGGGGTGAAATTGCAAAAAACACAGTTGATGGACAGAATGTAGAACAATGTCATACATTCACCCCAGTACAAGGATCTGGGCCTGAATCCATCGTTTTTTTGCACTCCACACCACCCTGGGTTAGACACTGGCTATATGCAAATCAGCTCTGACCCTGTGCCTCATGGGAACAGTCCAGTCCGAACTACCAAGCCATGTCTTTCCCAGACCGGAATCAAGCATCCAAGGACCGGTTTCTGGCTATCAGCCTTCATCAGCCTGGATAGCATGACTCCAGTGGTGTGGAGAGCCTGGGACTCACGTCTGAGCATCCCCAGCCCACTCGGGGTGAAATTGCAAAAAACACAGTTGATGGACAGAATCTGGAACAATGTCATACATTCACCCCAGTACAAGGATCTGGGCCTAAATCCATGGTTTTTTTGCACTCCACACCACCCTGTGTTAGACACTGGCTATATGCAAATCAGCTCTGACCCTGTGCCTCATGGGAACAGTCCAGTCCGAACTACCAAGCCATGTCTTTCCCAGATCGGAATCAAGCATCCAAGGACCGGTTTCTGGCTATCAGCCTTCATCAGCCTGGATAGCTTGACTCCAGTGGTGTGGAGAGCCTGGGACTCACGTCTGAGCATACCCAGCCCACTCGGGGTGAAAATTGCAAAAAACACAGTTGATGGACAGAATGTAGAACAATGTCATACATTCACCCCAGTACAAGGATCTGGGCCTAAATCCATCGTTTTCTTGCACTCCACACCACCCTGGGTTAGACACTGGCTATATGCAAATCAGCTCTGACCCTGTGCCTCATGGGAACAGTCCAGTCCGAACTACCAAGCCATGTCTTTCCCAGACCGGAATCAAGCATCCAAGGACCGGTTTCTGGCTATCAGCCTTCATCAGCCTGGATAGCATGACTTCAGTGGTGTCGAGAGCCTGGGACTCACGTCTGAGCATCCCCAGCCCACTCGGGGTGAAATTGCAAAAAACACAGTTGATGGACAGAATGTGGAACAATGTTATGTTATATAGGCTCTTCTGTAGCGCACGGCTACTCCGAGGAGTGTCTCGGCGCTTTGGCGAAGAGAAAGAAGAACGAGTACACAACATAGCAATGCTCTGAGGCCAACACAGAATTTATAGAGAGAAGAGCCAAGTCTTCAGCTCCTTTCTGAAGGCCAGCAAATTGGCAGCTGTTCTCAAAGAGAAAGGGAGATCGTTCCAGCAACGCGGTGCTAGATACCGGAAAGAACGACCTCCGATGCGTGAGCGCCTGATAGAAGGAACCACGGCCTTGGCCTCGTAAGCAGACCTAAGAGTTCTTCTAGGAACATAGAAGGCAATCCGCTTTCCAAGATAGCTTGGGCCAATCCGGTGGAGCGCCTTGAAAGCCAGAGTCAGAATCTTAAAAGTGACTCTCTTGGCGATCGGAAGCCAGTGAAGATGCTCTAAGAGCTCCGATGCTCGTGCCCTTCTTGGAAGTCCAAAGATGGATCTGGCCGCCGAGTTCTGCACGACCTGCAAGCGAGCCATCAGATATTTAGGAAGGCCCAAATAGAGAGCGTTCACGTAGTCAAGTCGTGAACCTATCAGGGCCTGCACAGTGATTTTTTTGTGCTGGAAGGACAATAAGGGAAGGAACTTCCGCAGCATTTTGAGGATGCCGAAACACTTCCCCGTAAGCCCGATGATCTGGGGTCTAAAGGAGAGATCGACATCACACAGGAAGCCCAGATTTTTCGCCTTTAATGATGTAGTATCAGGTGGAGACATATCACAAGGCCACCAAGACTTCCAGCCAGGATCCGACTGGCAGCCAAAGAAGAGTAACTCAGACTTGTCAGAGTTACACTTCAGACTATGCCTTTGAAACCAGTTGAAAACGGCTTCCAGGCATTCCCGAATCCGACAGCTGTCGAAATCTTCCCCCTTGCTACACGAGAACAGAAGCTGGGTGTCATCAGCATAGGATATGATCTGGGCACCAAAAGATTCCGCCACCGCCGCGAGAGGGGCCATATAGATATTAAAAAGGGTGGGGCTCAGGATAGACCCCTGAGGAACCCCCACCTCAAGCGGCGGCATTTCGGCTGAAAACGGGGGTGCCCAGACCACTTGCCGGCGGTTGGTTAGAAAGGACTTAAACCATTTCCACACTGTCCCACGGAAGCCAATCTCCCAGAGTCTTAAAAGGAGAGCGGCATGGGGTACGGTGTCGAACGCCGCCGACAAGTCCAGCATGACCAAGATGGCTTTACCCCCTCCATCCAGTGTCTCTCGAATGGCCTCAGTAATTTCGAGAAGAGCTGATTCCGTGCTAAAATTAGCACGGAAACCCGCCTGAGAGTCGTGCAGAATGTTATTACTCTCTATAAAGCTGGAAATAGAGAGGTGCACATGCTTCTCAATTACCTAGGCCAGAGAAGGGAGGAGGGAGATAGGTCTATAATTCGCGTGTACAAGGGGATCCAAAGATGTTTTTTTCAGCAGCGGGAGGATTAGAGCGTGCTTCCAGGCCTTGGGCACCTCTCCTGAAGTTAAGGAGGCATTAAGCAGTGGATTGAGCAGAATATTAAACTGCCGATGCCACTCTCCCCAAGCACTTGGCAGGACAGGGATCAAGCGGCGAGCCGGATTTTAACCGAGACAAAAGATCAAAGGAGGAGGCAAGAGAAATAGGGGGAAAAGCCAAAAGCAGAGGGCCTTCCTCCCTATCGGATGGAAGCATAGGTGTTAGATGGCCGACAACAGGGCTCAACCCCGAGCCCGAAAAAGATCCTTGAATTAGTTTGATCTTATTAGTGAAAAATTCACTAAGTTGGTTAATCCAGGCTTCAGTGTGAGCATGGGTGGGTGTACAAGAAGCTGGCGAAAGAAACTCCTGTACAATTTTAAAGATTTCTTTGCTCACACTTTCTGCCGCGTCAATTCTGCGCTCAAAGTACACTTTTTTTGCTTCAAAAATGCGCTTATGATAGAGACAGATAAGCTCCCTGTATGTCATACATTCACCCCAGTACAAGGATCTGGGCCTAAATCCATCGTTTTTTTGCACTCCACACCACCCTGGGTTAGACACTGGCTATATGGAAATCAGCTCTGACCCTGTGCCTCATGGGAACAGTCCGTCCGAACTAGCAAGCCATGTCTTTCCCAGACCGGAATCAAGCATCCAAGGACCGGTTTCTGGCTATCAGCCTTCATCAGCCTGGATAGCATGACTCCAGTGGTATGGAGAGCCTGGGACTCACGTCTAAGCATCCCCAGCCCACTCGGGGTGAAATTGCAAAAAACACAGTTGATGGACAGAATGTAGAACAATGTCATACATTCACCCCAGTACAAGGATCTGGGCCTAAATCCATCGTTTTTTTGCACTCCACACCACCCTGCGTTAGACACTGGCTATATGCAAATCAGCTCTGACCATGTGCCTCATGGGAACTGTCCAGTCCGAACTACCAAGCCATGTCTTTCCCAGACCGGAATCAAGCATCCAAGGACCTGTTTCTGGGTATCAGCCTTCATCAGCCTAGATAGCTTGACTCCAGTGGTGTGGAGAGCCTGGGACTCACGTCTGAGCATACCCAGCCCACTCGGGGTGAAAATTGCAAAAAACACAGTTCATGGACAGAATGTAGAACAATGTCATACATTCACCCCAGTACAAGGATATGGGCCTAAATCCATCGTTTTTTGCACTCCACACCACCCTGCGTTAGACACTGGCTATATGCAAATCAGCTCTGACCCTGTGCCTCATGGGAACTGTCCAGTCCGAACTACCAAGCCATGTCTTTCCCAGACCGGAATCAAGCATCCAAGGACCTGTTTCTGGGTATCAGCCTTCATCAGCCTAGATAGCTTGACTCCAGTGGTGTGGAGAGCCTGGGACTCACGTCTGAGCATACCCAGCCCACTCGGGTGAAAATTGCAAAAAACACAGTTCATGGACAGAATGTAGAACAATGTCATACATTCACCCCAGTACAAGGATATGGGCCTAAATCCATCGTTTTTTTGCACTCCACACCACCCTGCGTTAGACACTGGCTATATGCAAATCAGCTCTGACCCTGTGCTCATGGGAACAGTCCAGTCCGAACTACCAAGCCATGTCTTTCCCAGACCGGAATCAAGCATCCAAGGACCGGTTTCTGGCTATCTGCCTTCATCAGCCTGGATAGCTTGACTCCAGTGGTGTGGAGAGCCTGGGACTCACGTCTGAGCATACCCAGCCCACTCGGGGTGAAAATTGCAAAAAACACAGTTGATGGACAGAATGTGGAACAATGTCATACATTCACCCCAGTACAAGGATCTGGGCCTAAATCCATAGTTTTTTTGCACTCCACACCAACCTGGGTTAGACACTGGCTATATGCAAATCAGCTCTGACCCTGTGCCTCATGGGAACAGTCCGTCCGAACTACCAAGCCATGTCTTTCCCAGACCGGAATCAAGCATCCAAGGACCGGTTTCTGGCTATCAGCCTTCATCAGCCTGGATAGCATGACTCCAGTGGTGTGGAGAGCCTGGGACTCACGTCTAAGCATCCCCAGCCCACTCGGGGTGAAATTGCAAAAAACACAGTTGATGGACAGAATGTAGAACAATGTCATACATTCACCCCAGTACAAGGATCTGGGCCTAAATCCATCGTTTTTTTGCACTCCACACCACCCTGGGTTAGACACTGGCTATATGCAAATCAGCTCTGACCCTGTGCCTCATGGGAACAGTCCAGTCCGAACTACCAAGCCATGTCTTTCCCATACCGGAATCAAGCATCCAAGGACCGGTTTCTGGCTATCAGCCTTCATCAGCCTGAATAGCATGACTCCAGTGGTGTGGAGAGCCTGGGACTCACGTCTAAGCATCCCCAGCCCACTCGGGGTGAAATTGCAAAAAACACAGTTGATGGACAGAATGTAGAACAATGTCATACATTCACCCCAGTACAAGGATCTGGGCCTAAATCCATCGTTTTTTTGCACTCCACACCACCCTGGGTTAGACACTGGCTATATGCAAATCAGCTCTGACCCTGTGCCTCATGGGAACAGTCCAGTCCGAACTACCAAGCCATGTCTTTCCCAGACCGGAATCAAGCATCCAAGGTACGGTTTCTGGCTATCAGCCTTCATCAGCCTGGATAGCATGACTCCAGTGGTGTGGAGAGCCTGGGACTCACGTCTGAGCATACCCAGCCCACTCGGGGTGAAAATTGCAAAAAACACAGTTGATGGACAGAATGTAGAACAATGTCATACATTCACCCCAGTACAAGGATCTGGGCCTAAATCCATCGTTTTTTTGCACTCCACACCACCCTGGGTTAGACACTGGCTATATGCAAATCAGCTCTGACCCTGTGCCTCATGGGAACAGTCCAGTCCGAACTACCAAGCCATGTCTTTCCCAGACCGGAATCAAGCATCCAAGGACCAGTTTCTGGCTATCAGCCTTCATCAGCCTAGATAGCTTGACTCCAGTGGTGTGGAGAGCCTGGGACTCACGTCTGAGCATCCCCAGCCCACTCGGGGTGAAATTGCAAAAAACACAGTTGATGGACAGAATGTGGAACAATGTCATACATTCACCCCAGTACAAGGATCTGGGCCTAAATCCATCGTTTTTTTGCACTCCACACCACCCTGGGTTAGACACTGGCTATATGCAAATCAGCTCTGACCCTGTGCCTCACGGGAACAGTCCAGTCCGAACTACCAAGCCATGTCTTTCCCAGACCGGAATCAAGCATCCAAGGACCAGTTTCTGGCTATCAGCCTTCATCAGCCTAGATAGCTTGACTCCAGTGGTGTGGAGAGCCTGGGACTCACGTCTGAGCATCCCCAGCCCACTCGGGGTGAAATTGCAAAAAACACAGTTGATGGACAGAATGTGGAACAATGTCATACATTCACCCCAGTACAAGGATCTGGGCCTAAATCCATCGTTTTTTTGCACTCCACACCACCCTGGGTTAGACACTGGCTATATGCAAATCAGCTCTGACCCTGTGCCTCATGGGAACAGTCCAGTCCGAACTACCAAGCCATGTCTTTCCCATACCGGAATCAAGCATCCAAGGACCGGTTTCTGGCTATCAGCCTTCATCAGCCTGAATAGCATGACTCCAGTGGTGTGGAGAGCCTGGGACTCACGTCTAAGCATCCCCAGCCCACTCGGGGTGAAATTGCAAAAAACACAGTTGATGGACAGAATGTAGAACAATGTCATACATTCACCCCAGTACAAGGATCTGGGCCTAAATCCATCGTTTTTTTGCACTCCACACCACCCTGGGTTAGACACTGGCTATATGCAAATCAGCTCTGACCCTGTGCCTCATGGGAACAGTCCAGTCCGCACTACCAAGCCATGTCTTTCCCAGACCGGAATCAAGCATCCAAGGACCGGTTTCTGGCTATCCGCCTTCATCAGCCTGGATAGCATGACTCCAGTGGTGTGGAGAGCCTGGGACTCACGTCTGAGCATCCCCAGCCCACCCGGGGTGAAATTGCAAAAAACACAGTTGATGGACAGAATGTAGAACAATGTCATACATTCACCCCAGTACAAGGATCTGGGCCTAAATCCATCGTTTTTTTGCACTCCACACCACCCTGGGTTAGACACTGGCTATATGCAAATCAGCTCTGACCCTGTGCCTAGTGGGAACAGTCCAGTCCGCACTACCAAGCCATGTCTTTCCCAGACCGGAATCAAGCATCCAAGGACCGGTTTCTGGCTATCAGCCTTCATCAGCCTGGATAGCATGACTCCAGTGGTGTGGAGAGCCTGGGACTCACGTCTGAGCATCCCCAGCCCACTCGGGGTGAAATTGCAAAAAACACAGTTGATGGACACAATGTAGAACAATGTCATACATTCACCCCAGTACAAGGTCATGGGCCTAAATCCATCTTTTTTTGCACTCCACACCACCCTGCATTAGACACTGGCTATATGCAAATCAGCTCTGACCCTGTGCCTCATGGGAACTGTTCAGTCCGAACTACCAAGCCATGTCTTTCCCAGACCGGAATCAAACATCCAAGGACCGGTTTCTGGCTATCAGCCTTCATCAGCCTAGATAGCTTGACTCCAGTGGTGTGGAGAGCCTGGGACTCACGTCTGAGCATACCCAGCCCACTCGGGGTGAAAATTGCAAAAAACACAGTTGATGGACAGAATGTAGAACAATGTCATACATTCACCCCAGTACAAGGATCTGGGCCTAAATCCATTGTTTTTTTGCACTCCACACCACCCTGTGTTAGACACTGGCTATATGCAAATCAGCTCTGACCCTGTGCCTCATGGGAACAGTCCAGTCCGAACTACCAAGCCATGTCTTTCCCAGATCGGAATCAAGCATCCAAGGACCGGTTTCTGGCTATCAGCCTTCATCAGCCTGGATAGCTTGACTCCAGTGGTGTGGAGAGCCTGGGACTCACGTCTGAGCATACCCAGCCCACTCGGGGTGAAAATTGCCAAAAACACAGTTGATGGACAGAATGTAGAACAATGTCATACATTCACCCCAGTACAAGGATCTGGGCCTAAATCCATTGTTTTTTTGCACTCCACACCACCCTGTGTTAGACACTGGCTATATGCAAATCAGCTCTGACCCTGTGCCTCATGGGAACAGTCCAGTCCGAACTACCAAGCCATGTCTTTCCCATACCGGAATCAAGCATCCAAGGACCGGTTTCTGGCTATCAGCCTTCATCAGCCTGAATAGCATGACTCCAGTGGTGTGGAGAGCCTGGGACTCACGTCTAAGCATCCCCAGCCCACTCGGGGTGAAATTGCAAAAAACACAGTTGATGGACAGAATGTAGAACAATGTCATACATTCACCCCAGTACAAGGATCTGGGCCTAAATCCATTGTTTTTTTGCACTCCACACCACCCTGTGTTAGACACTGGCTATATGCAAATCAGCTCTGACCCTGTGCCTCATGGGAACAGTCCAGTCCGAACTACCAAGCCATGTCTTTCCCAGATCGGAATCAAGCATCCAAGGACCGGTTTCTGGCTATCAGCCTTCATCAGCCTGGATAGCTTGACTCCAGTGGTGTGGAGAGCCTGGGACTCACGTCTGAGCATACCCAGCCCACTCGGGGTGAAAATTGCAAAAAACACAGTTGATGGACAGAATGTAGAACAATGTCATACATTCACCCCAGTACAAGGATCTGGGCCTAAATCCATTGTTTTTTTGCACTCCACACCACCCTGGGTTAGACACTGGCTATATGCAAATCAGCTCTGACCCTGTGCCTCATGGGAACAGTCCAGTCCGAACTACCAAGCCATGTCTTTCCCAGACCGGAATCAAGCATCCAAGGACCGGTTTCTGGCTATCAGCCTTCATCAGCCTGGATAGCATGACTCCAGTGGTGTGGAGAGCCTGGGACTCACGTCTGAGCATACCCAGCCCACTCGGGGTGAAAATTGCAAAAAACACAGTTGATGGACAGAATGTAGAACAATGTCACACATTCACCCCAGTACAAGGATCTGGGCCTAAATCCATCGTTTTTTTGCACTCCACACCACCCTGGGTTAGACACTGGCTATATGCAAATCAGCTCTGACCCTGTGCCTCATGGGAACTGTTCAGTCCGAGCTACCAAGCCATGTCTTTCCCAGACCGGAATCAAACATCCTAGGACCGGATTCTGGCTATCAGCCTTCATCAGCCTAGATAGCTTGACTCCAGTGGTGTGGAGAGCCTGGGACTCACGTCTGAGCATCCCCAGCCCACTCGGGGTGAAATTGCAAAAAACACAGTTGATGGACAGAATGTGGAACAATGTCATACATTCACCCCAGTACAAGGATCTGGGCCTAAATCCATCGTTTTTTTGCACTCCACACCACCCTGGGTTAGACACTGGCTATATGCAAATCAGCTCTGACCCTGTGCCTCATGGGAACAGTCCAGTCCGCACTACCAAGCCATGTCTTTCCCAGACCGGAATCAAGCATCCAAGGACCGGTTTCTGGCTATCAGCCTTCATCAGCCTGGATAGCATGACTCCAGTGGTGTGGAGAGCCTGGGACTCACGTCTGAGCATCCCCAGCCCACCCGGGGTGAAATTGCAAAAAACACAGTTGATGGACAGAATGTAGAACAATGTCATACATTCACCCCAGTACAAGGATCTGGGCCTAAATCCATCGTTTTTTTGCACTCCACACCACCCTGGGTTAGACACTGGCTATATGCAAATCAGCTCTGACCCTGTGCCTAGTGGGAACAGTCCAGTCCGCACTACCAAGCCATGTCTTTCCCAGACCGGAATCAAGCATCCAAGGACCGGTTTCTGGCTATCAGCCTTCATCAGCCTGGATAGCATGACTCCAGTGGTGTGCGGAGCCTGGGACTCACGTCTCAGCATCCCCAGGCCACTCGGGGTGAAATTGCAAAAAACACAGTTGATGGACAGAATGTGAAACAATGTCATACATTCACCCCAGTACAAGGATCTGGGCCTAAATCCATCTTTTTTTGCACTCCACACCACCCTGCATTAGACACTGGCTATATGCAAATCAGCTCTGACCCTGTGCCTCATGGGAACTGTTCAGTCCGAACTACCAAGCCATGTCTTTCCCAGACCGGAATCAAACATCCAAGGACCGGGTTCTGGCTATCAGCCTTCATCAGCCTAGATAGCTTGACTCCAGTGGTGTGGAGAGCCTGGGACTCACGTCTGAGCATACCCAGCCCACTCGGGGTGAAAATTGCAAAAAACACAGTTGATGGACAGAATGTAGAACAATGTCATACATTCACCCCAGTACAAGGATCTGGGCCTAAATCCATTGTTTTTTTGCACTCCACACCACCCTGTGTTAGACACTGGCTATATGCAAATCAGCTCTGACCCTGTGCCTCATGGGAACAGTCCAGTCCGAACTACCAAGCCATGTCTTTCCCAGATCGGAATCAAGCATCCAAGGACCGGTTTCTGGCTATCAGCCTTCATCAGCCTAGATAGCTTGACTCCAGTGGTGTGGAGAGCCTGGGACTCACGCCTCAGCATCCCCAGGCCACTCGGGGTGAAATTGCAAAAAACACAGTTGATGGACAGAATGTGAAACAATGTCATACATTCACCCCAGTACAAGGATCTTGGCCTAAATCCATCGTTTTTTTGCACTCCACACCACCCTGGGTTAGACACTGGCTATATGCAAATCAGCTCTGACCCTGTGCCTCATGGGAACAGTCCGTCCGAACTACCAAGCCATGTCTTTCCCAGACCGGAATCAAGCATCCAAGGACCGGTTTCTGGCTATCAGCCTTCATCAGCCTGGATAGCATGACTCCAGTGGTGTGGAGAGCCTGGGACTCACGTCTGAGCATCCCCAGCCCACTCGGGGTGAAATGCAAAAAACACAGTTGATGGACACAATGTAGAACAATGTCATACATTCACCCCAGTACAAGGATCTGGGCCTAAATCCATCTTTTTTTGCACTCCACACCACCCTGCATTAGACACTGGCTATATGCAAATCAGCTCTGACCCTGTGCCTCATGGGAACTGTTCAGTCCGAACTACCAAGCCATGTCTTTCCCAGACCGGAATCAAACATCCAAGGACCGGTTTCTGGCTATCAGCCTTCATCAGCCTAGATAGCTTGACTCCAGTGGTGTGGAGAGCCTGGGACTCACGTCTGAGCATACCCAGCCCACTCGGGGTGAAAATTGCAAAAAAAACAGTTGATGGACAGAATGTAGAACAATGTCATACATTCACCCCAGTACAAGGATCTGGGCCTAAATCCATTGTTTTTTTGCACTCCACACCACCCTGTGTTAGACACTGGCTATATGCAAATCAGCTCTGACCCTGTGCCTCATGGGAACAGTCCAGTCCGAACTACCAAGCCATGTCTTTCCCAGATCGGAATCAAGCATCCAAGGACCGGTTTCTGGCTATCAGCCTTCATCAGCCTGGATAGCTTGACTCCAGTGGTGTGGAGAGCCTGGGACTCACGTCTGAGCATACCCAGCCCACTCGGGGTGAAAATTGCAAAAAACACAGTTGATGGACAGAATGTAGAACAATGTCATACATTCACCCCAGTACAAGGATCTGGGCCTAAATCCATTGTTTTTTTGCACTCCACACCACCCTGTGTTAGACACTGGCTATATGCAAATCAGCTCTGACCCTGTGCCTCATGGGAACAGTCCAGTCCGAACTACCAAGCCATGTCTTTCCCATACCGGAATCAAGCATCCAAGGACCGGTTTCTGGCTATCAGCCTTCATCAGCCTGAATAGCATGACTCCAGTGGTGTGGAGAGCCTGGGACTCACGTCTAAGCATCCCCAGCCCACTCGGGGTGAAATTGCAAAAAACACAGTTGATGGACAGAATGTAGAACAATGTCATACATTCACCCCAGTACAAGGATCTGGGCCTAAATCCATCGTTTTTTTGCACTCCACACCACCCTGGGTTAGACACTGGCTATATGCAAATCAGCTCTGACCCTGTGCCTCATGGGAACAGTCCAGTCCGAACTACCAAGCCATGTCTTTCCCAGACCGGAATCAAGCATCCAAGGACCGGTTTCTGGCTATCAGCCTTCATCAGCCTGGATAGCATGACTCCAGTGGTGTGGAGAGCCTGGGACTCACGTCTGAGCATACCCAGCCCACTCGGGGTGAAAATTGCAAAAAACACAGTTGATGGACAGAATGTAGAACAATGTCATACATTCACCCCAGTACAAGGATCTGGGCCTAAATCCATCGTTTTTTTGCACTCCACACCACCCTGGGTTAGACACTGGCTATATGCAAATCAGCTCTGACCCTGTGCCTCATGGGAACAGTCCAGTCCGAACTACCAAGCCATGTCCTTCCCAGACCGGAATCAAGCATCCAAGGACCAGTTTCTGGCTATCAGCC
Source organism: Lissotriton helveticus (assembly GCF_964261635.1). NCBI lineage: Eukaryota > Metazoa > Chordata > Amphibia > Caudata > Salamandridae > Lissotriton > Lissotriton helveticus. The sequence goes on from NC_136059.1 coordinate 1,551,202,694, forward strand.
TTCATCAGCCTGGATAGCATGACTTCAGTGGTGTGGAGAGCCTGGGACTCACGTCTGAGCATCCCCAGCCCACTCGGGGTGAAATTGCAAAAAACACAGTTGATGGACAGAATGTAGAACAATGTCATACATTCACCCGAGTACAAGGATCTGGGCCTAAATCCATCGTTTTTTTGCACTCCACACCACCCTGGGTTAGACACTGGCTATATGCAAATCAGCTCTGACCCTGTGCCTCATGGGAACTGTTCAGTCCGAACTACCAAGCCATGTCTTTCCCAGACCGGAATCAAGCATCCAAGGACCGGATTCTGGCTATCAGCCTTCATCAGCCTAGATAGCTTGACTCCAGTGGTGTGGAGAGCCTGGGACTCACGTCTGAGCATCCCCAGCCCACTCGGGGTGAAATTGCAAAAAACACAGTTGATGGACAGAATGTGGAACAATGTCATACATTCACCCCAGTACAAGGATCTGGGCCTAAATCCATCGTTTTTTTGCACTCCACACCACCCTGGGTTAGACACTGGCTATATGCAAATCAGCTCTGACCCTGTGCCTCATGGGAACAGTCCAGTCCGAACTACCAAGCCATGTCTTTCCCATACCGGAATCAAGCATCCAAGGACCGGTTTCTGGCTATCAGCCTTCATCAGCCTGAATAGCATGACTCCAGTGGTGTGGAGAGCCTGGGACTCACGTCTAAGCATCCCCAGCCCACTCGGTGTGAAATTGCAAAAAACACAGTTGATGGACAGAATGTAGAACAATGTCATACATTCACCCCAGTACAAGGATCTGGGCCTAAATCCATCGTTTTTTTGCACTCCACACCACCCTGGGTTAGACACTGGCTATATGCAAATCAGCTCTGACCCTGTGCCTAGTGGGAACAGTCCAGTCCGCACTACCAAGCCATGTCTTTCCCAGACCGGAATCAAGCATCCAAGGACCGGTTTCTGGCTATCAGCCTTCATCAGCCTGGATAGCATGACTCCAGTGGTGTGCGGAGCCTGGGACTCACGTCTCAGCATCCCCAGGCCACTCGGGGTGAAATTGCAAAAAACACAGTTGATGGACAGAATGTGAAACAATGTCATACATTCACCCCAGTACAAGGATCTGGGCCTAAATCCATCGTTTTTTTGCACTCCACACCACCCTGGGTTAGACACTGGCTATATGCAAATCAGCTCTGACCCTGTGCCTAGTGGGAACAGTCCAGTCCGCACTACCAAGCCATGTCTTTCCCAGACCGGAATCAAGCATCCAAGGACCGGTTTCTGGCTATCAGCCTTCATCAGCCTGGATAGCATGACTCCAGTGGTGTGCGGAGCCTGGGACTCACGTCTCAGCATCCCCAGGCCACTCGGGGTGAAATTGCAAAAAACACAGTTGATGGACAGAATGTGAAACAATGTCATACATTCACCCCAGTACAAGGATCTTGGCCTAAATCCATCGTTTTTTTGCACTCCACACCACCCTGGGTTAGACACTGGCTATATGCAAATCAGCTCTGACCCTGTGCCTCATGGGAACAGTCCGTCCGAACTACCAAGCCATGTCTTTCCCAGACCGGAATCAAGCATCCAAGGACCGGTTTCTGGCTATCAGCCTTCATCAGCCTGGATAGCATGACTCCAGTGGTGTGGAGAGCCTGGGACTCACGTCTGAGCATCCCCAGCCCACTCGGGGTGAAATTGCAAAAAACACAGTTGATGGACAGAATGTGGAACAATGTCATACATTCACCCCAGTACAAGGATCTGGGCCTAAATCCATCGTTTTTTTGCACTCCACACCACCCTGGGTTAGACACTGGCTATATGCAAATCAGCTCTGACCCTGTGCCTCATGGGAACAGTCCAGTCCGCACTACCAAGCCATGTCTTTCCCAGACCGGAATCAAGCATCCAAGGACCGGTTTCTGGCTATCAGCCTTCATCAGCCTGGATAGCATGACTCCAGTGGTGTGGAGAGCCTGGGACTCACGTCTGAGCATCCCCAGCCCACCCGGGGTGAAATTGCAAAAAACACAGTTGATGGACAGAATGTAGAACAATGTCATACATTCACCCCAGTACAAGGATCTGGGCCTAAATCCATCATTTTTTTGCACTCCACACCACCCTGGGTTAGACACTGGCTATATGCAAATCAGCTCTGACCCTGTGCCTAGTGGGAACAGTCCAGTCCGCACTACCAAGCCATGTCTTTCCCAGACCGGAATCAAGCATCCAAGGACCGGTTTCTGGCTATCAGCCTTCATCAGCCTGGATAGCATGACTCCAGTGGTGTGCGGAGCCTGGGACTCACGTCTCAGCATCCCCAGGCCACTCGGGGTGAAATTGCAAAAAACACAGTTGATGGACAGAATGTGAAACAATGTCATACATTCACCCCAGTACAAGGATCTTGGCCTAAATCCATCGTTTTTTTGCACTCCACACCACCCTGGGTTAGACACTGGCTATATGCAAATCAGCTCTGACCCTGTGCCTCATGGGAACAGTCCGTCCGAACTACCAAGCCATGTCTTTCCCAGACCGGAATCAAGCATCCAAGGACCGGTTTCTGGCTATCAGCCTTCATCAGCCTGGATAGCATGACTCCAGTGGTGTGGAGAGCCTGGGACTCACGTCTGAGCATCCCCAGCCCACTCGGGGTGAAATTGCAAAAAACACAGTTGATGGACACAATGTAGAACAATGTCATACATTCCCCCCAGTACAAGGATCTGGGCCTAAATCCATCTATTTTTGCACTCCACACCACCCTGCATTAGACACTGGCTATATGCAAATCAGCTCTGACCCTGTGCCTCATGGGAACTGTTCAGTCCGAACTACCAAGCCATGTCTTTCCCAGACCGGAATCAAACATCCAAGGACCGGGTTCTGGCTATCAGCCTTCATCAGCCTAGATAGCTTGACTCCAGTGGTGTGGAGAGCCTGGGACTCACGTCTGAGCATACCCAGCCCACTCGGGGTGAAAATTGCAAAAAACACAGTTGATGGACAGAATGTAGAACAATGTCATACATTCACCCCAGTACAAGGATCTGGGCCTAAATCCATTGTTTTTTTGCACTCCACACCACCCTGTGTTAGACACTGGCTATATGCAAATCAGCTCTGACCCTGTGCCTCATGGGAACAGTCCAGTCCGAACTACCAAGCCATTTCTTTCCCAGATCGGAATCAAGCATCCAAGGACCGGTTTCTGGCTATCAGCCTTCATCAGCCTAGATAGCTTGACTCCAGTGGTGTGGAGAGCCTGGGACTCACGTCTCAGCATCCCCAGGCCACTCGGGGTGAAATTGCAAAAAACACAGTTGATGGACAGAATGTGAAACAATGTCATACATTCACCCCAGTACAAGGATCTTGGCCTAAATCCATCGTTTTTTTGCACTCCACACCACCCTGGGTTAGACACTGGCTATATGCAAATCAGCTCTGACCCTGTGCCTCATGGGAACTGTTCAGTCCGAACTACCAAGCCATGTCTTTCCCAGACCGGAATCAAGCATCCAAGGACCGGATTCTGGCTATCAGCCTTCATCAGCCTAGATAGCTTGACTCCAGTGGTGTGGAGAGCCTGGGACTCACGTCTGAGCATCCCCAGCCCACTCGGGGTGAAATTGCAAAAAACACAGTTGATGGACAGAATGTGGAACAATGTCATACATTCACCCCAGTACAAGGATCTGGGCCTAAATCCATCGTTTTTTTGCACTCCACACCACCCTGGGTTAGACACTGGCTATATGCAAATCAGCTCTGACCCTGTGCCTCATGGGAACAGTCCAGTCCGAACTACCAAGCCATGTCTTTCCCATACCGGAATCAAGCATCCAAGGACCGGTTTCTGGCTATCAGCCTTCATCAGCCTGAATAGCATGACTCCAGTGGTGTGGAGAGCCTGGGACTCACGTCTAAGCATCCCCAGCCCACTCGGTGTGAAATTGCAAAAAACACAGTTGATGGACAGAATGTAGAACAATGTCATACATTCACCCCAGTACAAGGATTTGGGCCTAAATCCATCGTTTTTTTGCACTCCACACCACCCTGGGTTAGACACTGGCTATATGCAAATCAGCTCTGACCCTGTGCCTCATGGGAACAGTCCAGTCCGCACTACCAAGCCATGTCTTTCCCAGACCGGGATCAAACATCCAAGGACCGGTTTCTGGCTATCAGCCTTCATCAGCCTGGATAGCATGACTCCAGTGGTGTGGAGAGCCTGGGACTCAAGTCTGAGCATCCCCAGCCCACCCGGGGTGAAATTGCAAAAAACACAGTTGATGGACAGAATGTAGAACAATGTCATACATTCACCCCAGTACAAGGATCTGGGCCTAAATCCATCGTTTTTTTGCACTCCACACCACCCTGGGTTAGACACTGGCTATATGCAAATCAGCTCTGACCCTGTGCCTAGTGGGAACAGTCCAGTCCGCACTACCAAGCCATGTCTTTCCCAGACCGGAATCAAGCATCCAAGGACCGGTTTCTGGCTATCAGCCTTCATCAGCCTGGATAGCATGACTCCAGTGGTGTGCGGAGCCTGGGACTCACGTCTCAGCATCCCCAGGCCACTCGGGGTGAAATTGCAAAAAACACAGTTGATGGACAGAATGTGAAACAATGTCATACATTCACCCCAGTACAAGGATCTTGGCCTAAATCCATCGTTTTTTTGCACTCCACACCACCCTGGGTTAGACACTGGCTATATGCAAATCAGCTCTGACCCTGTGCCTCATGGGAACAGTCCGTCCGAACTACCAAGCCATGTCTTTCCCAGACCGGAATCAAGCATCCAAGGACCGGTTTCTGGCTATCAGCCTTCATCAGCCTGGATAGCATGACTCCAGTGGTGTGGAGAGCCTGGGACTCACGTCTGAGCATCCCCAGCCCACTCGGGGTGAAATTGCAAAAAACACAGTTGATGGACAGAATGTGGAACAATGTCATACATTCACCCCAGTACAAGGATCTGGGCCTAAATCCATCGTTTTTTTGCACTCCACACCACCCTGGGTTAGACACTGGCTATATGCAAATCAGCTCTGACCCTGTGCCTCATGGGAACAGTCCAGTCCGCACTACCAAGCCATGTCTTTCCCAGACCGGAATCAAGCATCCAAGGACCGGTTTCTGGCTATCAGCCTTCATCAGCCTGGATAGCATGACTCCAGTGGTGTGGAGAGCCTGGGACTCACGTCTGAGCATCCCCAGCCCACCCGGGGTGAAATTGCAAAAAACACAGTTGATGGACAGAATGTAGAACAATGTCATACATTCACCCCAGTACAAGGATCTGGGCCTAAATCCATCATTTTTTTGCACTCCACACCACCCTGGGTTAGACACTGGCTATATGCAAATCAGCTCTGACCCTGTGCCTAGTGGGAACAGTCCAGTCCGCACTACCAAGCCATGTCTTTCCCAGACCGGAATCAAGCATCCAAGGACCGGTTTCTGGCTATCAGCCTTCATCAGCCTGGATAGCATGACTCCAGTGGTGTGCGGAGCCTGGGACTCACGTCTCAGCATCCCCAGGCCACTCGGGGTGAAATTGCAAAAAACACAGTTGATGGACAGAATGTGAAACAATGTCATACATTCACCCCAGTACAAGGATCTTGGCCTAAATCCATCGTTTTTTTGCACTCCACACCACCCTGGGTTAGACACTGGCTATATGCAAATCAGCTCTGACCCTGTGCCTCATGGGAACAGTCCGTCCGAACTACCAAGCCATGTCTTTCCCAGACCGGAATCAAGCATCCAAGGACCGGTTTCTGGCTATCAGCCTTCATCAGCCTGGATAGCATGACTCCAGTGGTGTGGAGAGCCTGGGACTCACGTCTGAGCATCCCCAGCCCACTCGGGGTGAAATTGCAAAAAACACAGTTGATGGACACAATGTAGAACAATGTCATACATTCACCCCAGTACAAGGATCTGGGCCTAAATCCATCTTTTTTTGCACTCCACACCACCCTGCATTAGACACTGGCTATATGCAAATCAGCTCTGACCCTGTGCCTCATGGGAACTGTTCAGTCCGAACTACCAAGCCATGTCTTTCCCAGACCGGAATCAAACATCCAAGGACCGGGTTCTGGCTATCAGCCTTCATCAGCCTAGATAGCTTGACTCCAGTGGTGTGGAGAGCCTGGGACTCACGTCTGAGCATACCCAGCCCACTCGGGGTGAAAATTGCAAAAAACACAGTTGATGGACAGAATGTAGAACAATGTCATACATTCACCCCAGTACAAGGATCTGGGCCTAAATCCATTGTTTTTTTGCACTCCACACCACCCTGTGTTAGACACTGGCTATATGCAAATCAGCTCTGACCCTGTGCCTCATGGGAACAGTCCAGTCCGAACTACCAAGCCATGTCTTTCCCAGATCGGAATCAAGCATCCAAGGACCGGTTTCTGGCTATCAGCCTTCATCAGCCTAGATAGCTTGACTCCAGTGGTGTGGAGAGCCTGGGACTCACGTCTCAGCATCCCCAGGCCACTCGGGGTGAAATTGCAAAAAACACAGTTGATGGACAGAATGTGAAACAATGTCATACATTCACCCCAGTACAAGGATCTTGGCCTAAATCCATCGTTTTTTTGCACTCCACACCACCCTGGGTTAGACACTGGCTATATGCAAATCAGCTCTGACCCTGTGCCTCATGGGAACAGTCCAGTCCGCACTACCAAGCCATGTCTTTCCCAGACCGGAATCAAGCATCCAAGGACCGGTTTCTGGCTATCAGCCTTCATCAGCCTGGATAGCATGACTCCAGTGGTGTGGAGAGCCTGGGACTCACGTCTGAGCATCCCCAGCCCACCCGGGGTGAAATTGCAAAAAACACAGTTGATGGACAGAATGTAGAACAATGTCATACATTCACCCCAGTACAAGGATCTGGGCCTAAATCCATCGTTTTTTTGCACTCCACACCACCCTGGGTTAGACACTGGCTATATGCAAATCAGCTCTGACCCTGTGCCTAGTGGGAACAGTCCAGTCCGCACTACCAAGCCATGTCTTTCCCAGACCGGAATCAAGCATCCAAGGACCGGTTTCTGGCTATCAGCCTTCATCAGCCTGGATAGCATGACTCCAGTGGTGTGCGGAGCCTGGGACTCACGTCTCAGCATCCCCAGGCCACTCGGGGTGAAATTGCAAAAAACACAGTTGATGGACAGAATGTGAAACAATGTCATACATTCACCCCAGTACAAGGATCTTGGCCTAAATCCATCGTTTTTTTGCACTCCACACCACCCTGGGTTAGACACTGGCTATATGCAAATCAGCTCTGACCCTGTGCCTCATGGGAACAGTCCGTCCGAACTACCAAGCCATGTCTTTCCCAGACCGGAATCAAGCATCCAAGGACCGGTTTCTGGCTATCAGCCTTCATCAGCCTGGATAGCATGACTCCAGTGGTGTGGAGAGCCTGGGACTCACGTCTGAGCATCCCCAGCCCACTCGGGGTGAAATTGCAAAAAACACAGTTGATGGACACAATGTAGAACAATGTCATACATTCACCCCAGTACAAGGATCTGGGCCTAAATCCATCTTTTTTTGCACTCCACACCACCCTGCATTAGACACTGGCTATATGCAAATCAGCTCTGACCCTGTGCCTCATGGGAACTGTTCAGTCCGAACTACCAAGCCATGTCTTTCCCAGACCGGAATCAAACATCCAAGGACCGGGTTCTGGCTATCAGCCTTCATCAGCCTAGATAGCTTGACTCCAGTGGTGTGGAGAGCCTGGGACTCACGTCTGAGCATACCCAGCCCACTCGGGGTGAAAATTGCAAAAAACACAGTTGATGGACAGAATGTAGAACAATGTCATACATTCACCCCAGTACAAGGATCTGGGCCTAAATCCATTGTTTTTTTGCACTCCACACCACCCTGTGTTAGACACTGGCTATATGCAAATCAGCTCTGACCCTGTGCCTCATGGGAACAGTCCAGTCCGAACTACCAAGCCATGTCTTTCCCAGATCGGAATCAAGCATCCAAGGACCGGTTTCTGGCTATCAGCCTTCATCAGCCTAGATAGCTTGACTCCAGTGGTGTGGAGAGCCTGGGACTCACGTCTCAGCATCCCCAGGCCACTCGGGGTGAAATTGCAAAAAACACAGTTGATGGACAGAATGTGAAACAATGTCATACATTCACCCCAGTACAAGGATCTTGGCCTAAATCCATCGTTTTTTTGCACTCCACACCACCCTGGGTTAGACACTGGCTATATGCAAATCAGCTCTGACCCTGTGCCTCATGGGAACAGTCCGTCCGAACTACCAAGCCATGTCTTTCCCAGACCGGAATCAAGCATCCAAGGACCGGTTTCTGGCTATCAGCCTTCATCAGCCTGGATAGCATGACTCCAGTGGTGTGGAGAGCCTGGGACTCACGTCTGAGCATCCCCAGCCCACTCGGGGTGAAATTGCAAAAAACACAGTTGATGGACACAATGTAGAACAATGTCATACATTCACCCCAGTACAAGGATCTGGGCCTAAATCCATCTTTTTTTGCACTCCACACCACCCTGCATTAGACACTGGCTATATGCAAATCAGCTCTGACCCTGTGCCTCATGGGAACTGTTCAGTCCGAACTACCAAGCCATGTCTTTCCCAGACCGGAATCAAACATCCAAGGACCGGTTTCTGGCTATCAGCCTTCATCAGCCTAGATAGCTTGACTCCAGTGGTGTGGAGAGCCTGGGACTCACGTCTGAGCATACCCAGCCCACTCGGGGTGAAAATTGCAAAAAACACAGTTGATGGACAGAATGTAGAACAATGTCATACATTCACCCCAGTACAAGGATCTGGGCCTAAATCCATTGTTTTTTTGCACTCCACACCACCCTGTGTTAGACACTGGCTATATGCAAATCAGCTCTGACCCTGTGCCTCATGGGAACAGTCCAGTCCGAACTACCAAGCCATGTCTTTCCCAGATCGGAATCAAGCATCCAAGGACCGGTTTCTGGCTATCAGCCTTCATCAGCCTGGATAGCTTGACTCCAGTGGTGTGGAGAGCCTGGGACTCACGTCTGAGCATACCCAGCCCACTCGGGGTGAAAATTGCAAAAAACACAGTTGATGGACAGAATGTAGAACAATGTCATACATTCACCCCAGTACAAGGATCTGGGCCTAAATCCATTGTTTTTTTGCACTCCACACCACCCTGTGTTAGACACTGGCTATATGCAAATCAGCTCTGACCCTGTGCCTCATGGGAACAGTCCAGTCCGAACTACCAAGCCATGTCTTTCCCATACCGGAATCAAGCATCCAAGGACCGGTTTCTGGCTATCAGCCTTCATCAGCCTGAATAGCATGACTCCAGTGGTGTGGAGAGCCTGGGACTCACGTCTAAGCATCCCCAGCCCACTCGGGGTGAAATTGCAAAAAACACAGTTGATGGACAGAATGTAGAACAATGTCATACATTCACCCCAGTACAAGGATCTGGGCCTAAATCCATCGTTTTTTTGCACTCCACACCACCCTGGGTTAGACACTGGCTATATGCAAATCAGCTCTGACCCTGTGCCTCATGGGAACAGTCCAGTCCGAACTACCAAGCCATGTCTTTCCCAGACCGGAATCAAGCATCCAAGGACCGGTTTCTGGCTATCAGCCTTCATCAGCCTGGATAGCATGACTCCAGTGGTGTGGAGAGCCTGGGACTCACGTCTGAGCATACCCAGCCCACTCGGGGTGAAAATTGCAAAAAACACAGTTGATGGACAGAATGTAGAACAATGTCATACATTCACCCCAGTACAAGGATCTGGGCCTAAATCCATCGTTTTTTTGCACTCCACACCACCCTGGGTTAGACACTGGCTATATGCAAATCAGCTCTGACCCTGTGCCTCATGGGAACAGTCCAGTCCGAACTACCAAGCCATGTCTTTCCCAGACCGGAATCAAGCATCCAAGGACCAGTTTCTGGCTATCAGCCTTCATCAGCCTGGATAGCATGACTTCAGTGGTGTGGAGAGCCTGGGACTCACGTCTGAGCATCCCCAGCCCACTCGGGGTGAAATTGCAAAAAACACAGTTGATGGACAGAATGTAGAACAATGTCATACATTCACCCGAGTACAAGGATCTGGGCCTAAATCCATCGTTTTTTTGCACTCCACACCACCCTGGGTTAGACACTGGCTATATGCAAATCAGCTCTGACCCTGTGCCTCATGGGAACTGTTCAGTCCGAACTACCAAGCCATGTCTTTCCCAGACCGGAATCAAGCATCCAAGGACCGGATTCTGGCTATCAGCCTTCATCAGCCTAGATAGCTTGACTCCAGTGGTGTGGAGAGCCTGGGACTCACGTCTGAGCATCCCCAGCCCACTCGGGGTGAAATTGCAAAAAACACAGTTGATGGACAGAATGTGGAACAATGTCATGCATTCACCCCAGTACAAGGATCTGGGCCTAAATCCATCGTTTTTTTGCACTCCACACCACCCTGGGTTAGACACTGGCTATATGCAAATCAGCTCTGACCCTGTGCCTCATGGGAACAGTCCAGTCCGAACTACCAAGCCATGTCTTTCCCATACCGGAATCAAGCATCCAAGGACCGGTTTCTGGCTATCAGCCTTCATCAGCCTGAATAGCATGACTCCAGTGGTGTGGAGAGCCTGGGACTCACGTCTAAGCATCCCCAGCCCACTCGGTGTGAAATTGCAAAAAACACAGTTGATGGACAGAATGTAGAACAATGTCATACATTCACCCCAGTACAAGGATCTGGGCCTAAATCCATCGTTTTTTTGCACTCCACACCACCCTGGGTTAGACACTGGCTATATGCAAATCAGCTCTGACCCTGTGCCTCATGGGAACAGTCCAGTCCGCACTACCAAGCCATGTCTTTCCCAGACCGGAATCAAGCATCCAAGGACCGGTTTCTGGCTATCAGCCTTCATCAGCCTGGATAGCATGACTCCAGTGGTGTGGAGAGCCTGGGACTCAAGTCTGAGCATCCCCAGCCCACCCGGGGTGAAATTGCAAAAAACACAGTTGATGGACAGAATGTAGAACAATGTCATACATTCACCCCAGTACAAGGATCTGGGCCTAAATCCATCGTTTTTTTGCACTCCACACCACCCTGGGTTAGACACTGGCTATATGCAAATCAGCTCTGACCCTGTGCCTAGTGGGAACAGTCCAGTCCGCACTACCAAGCCATGTCTTTCCCAGACCGGAATCAAGCATCCAAGGACCGGTTTCTGGCTATCAGCCTTCATCAGCCTGGATAGCATGACTCCAGTGGTGTGCGGAGCCTGGGACTCACGTCTCAGCATCCCCAGGCCACTCGGGGTGAAATTGCAAAAAACACAGTTGATGGACAGAATGTGAAACAATGTCATACATTCACCCCAGTACAAGGATCTTGGCCTAAATCCATCGTTTTTTTGCACTCCACACCACCCTGGGTTAGACACTGGCTATATGCAAATCAGCTCTGACCCTGTGCCTCATGGGAACAGTCCGTCCGAACTACCAAGCCATGTCTTTCCCAGACCGGAATCAAGCATCCAAGGACCGGTTTCTGGCTATCAGCCTTCATCAGCCTGGATAGCTTGACTCCAGTGGTGTGGAGAGCCTGGGACTCACGTCTGGGCATACCCAGCCCACTCGGGGTGAAAATTGCAAAAAACACAGTTGATGGACAGAATGTAGAACAATGTCATACATTCACCCCAGTACAAGGATCTGGGCCTAAATCCATTGTTTTTTTGCACTCCACACCACCCTGTGTTAGACACTGGCTATATGCAAATCAGCTCTGACCCTGTGCCTCATGGGAACAGTCCAGTCCGAACTACCAAGCCATGTCTTTCCCAGATCGGAATCAAGCATCCAAGGACCGGTTTCTGGCTATCAGCCTTCATCAGCCTGGATAGCTTGACTCCAGTGGTGTGGAGAGCCTGGGACTCACGTCTGAGCATACCCAGCCCACTCGGGGTGAAAATTGCAAAAAACACAGTTGATGGACAGAATGTAGAACAATGTCATACATTCACCCCAGTACAAGGATCTGGGCCTAAATCCATTGTTTTTTTGCACTCCACACCACCCTGTGTTAGACACTGGCTATATGCAAATCAGCTCTGACCCTGTGCCTCATGGGAACAGTCCAGTCCGAACTACCAAGCCATGTCTTTCCCATACCGGAATCAAGCATCCAAGGACCGGTTTCTGGCTATCAGCCTTCATCAGCCTGAATAGCATGACTCCAGTGGTGTGGAGAGCCTGGGACTCACGTCTAAGCATCCCCAGCCCACTCGGGGTGAAATTGCAAAAAACACAGTTGATGGACAGAATGTAGAACAATGTCATACATTCACCCCAGTACAAGGATCTGGGCCTAAATCCATCGTTTTTTTGCACTCCACACCACCCTGGGTTAGACGCTGGCTATATGCAAATCAGCTCTGACCCTGTGCCTCATGGGAACAGTCCAGTCCGAACTACCAAGCCATGTCTTTCCCAGACCGGAATCAAGCATCCAAGGACCGGTTTCTGGCTATCAGCCTTCATCAGCCTGGATAGCATGACTCCAGTGGTGTGGAGAGCCTGGGACTCACGTCTGAGCATACCCAGCCCACTCGGGGTGAAAATTGCAAAAAACACAGTTGATGGACAGAATGTAGAACAATGTCATACATTCACCCCAGTACAAGGATCTGGGCCTAAATCCATCGTTTTTTTGCACTCCACACCACCCTGGGTTAGACACTGGCTATATGCAAATCAGCTCTGACCCTGTGCCTCATGGGAACAGTCCAGTCCGAACTACCAAGCCATGTCTTTCCCAGACCGGAATCAAGCATCCAAGGACCAGTTTCTGGCTATCAGCCTTCATCAGCCTGGATAGCATGACTTCAGTGGTGTGGAGAGCCTGGGACTCACGTCTGAGCATCCCCAGCCCACTCGGGGTGAAATTGCAAAAAACACAGTTGATGGACAGAATGTGGAACAATGTCATACATTCACCCGAGTACAAGGATCTGGGCCTAAATCCATCGTTTTTTTGCACTCCACACCACCCTGGGTTAGACACTGGCTATATGCAAATCAGCTCTGACCCTGTGCCTCATGGGAACTGTTCAGTCCTAACTACCAAGCCATGTCTTTCCCAGACCGGAATCAAGCATCCAAGGACCGGATTCTGGCTATCAGCCTTCATCAGCCTAGATAGCTTGACTCCAGTGGTGTGGAGAGCCTGGGACTCACGTCTGAGCATCCCCAGCCCACTCGGGGTGAAATTGCAAAAAACACAGTTGATGGACAGAATGTGGAACAATGTCATACATTCACCCAGTGCAAGGATCTGGGCCTAAATCCATCGTTTTTTTGCACTCCACACCACCCTGGGTTAGACACTGGCTATATGCAAATCAGCTCTGACCCTGTGCCTCATGGGAACAGTCCAGTCCGAACTACCAAGCCATGTCTTTCCCATACCGGAATCAAGCATCCAAGGACCGGTTTCTGGCTATCAGCCTTCATCAGCCTGAATAGCATTACTCCAGTGGTGTGGAGAGCCTGGGACCCACGTCTAAGCATCCCCAGCCCACTCGGTGTGAAATTGCAAAAAACACAGTTGATGGACAGAATGTAGAACAATGTCATACATTCACCCCAGTACAAGGATCTGGGCCTAAATCCATCGTTTTTTTGCACTCCACACCACCCTGGGTTAGACACTGGCTATATGCAAATCAGCTCTGACCCTGTGCCTCATGGGAACAGTCCAGTCCGCACTACCAAGCCATGTCTTTCCCAGACCGGAATCAAGCATCCAAGGACCGGTTTCTGGCTATCAGCCTTCATCAGCCTGGATAGCATGACTCCAGTGGTGTGGAGAGCCTGGGACTCACGTCTGAGCATCCCCAGCCCACCCGGGGTGAAATTGCAAAAAACACAGTTGATGGACAGAATGTAGAACAATGTCATACATTCACCCCAGTACAAGGATCTGGGCCTAAATCCATCGTTTTTTTGCACTCCACACCACCCTGGGTTAGACACTGGCTATATGCAAATCAGCTCTGACCCTGTGCCTAGTGGGAACAGTCCAGTCCGCACTACCAAGCCATGTCTTTCCCAGACCGGAATCAAGCATCCAAGGACCGGTTTCTGGCTATCAGCCTTCATCAGCCTGGATAGCATGACTCCAGTGGTGTGCGGAGCCTGGGACTCACGTCTCAGCATCCCCAGGCCACTCGGGGTGAAATTGCAAAAAACACAGTTGATGGACAGAATGTGGAACAATGTCATACATTCACCCCAGTACAAGGATCTTGGCCTAAATCCATCGTTTTTTTGCACTCCACACCACCCTGGGTTAGACACTGGCTATATGCAAATCAGCTCTGACCTTGTGCCTCATGGGAACAGTCCGTCCGAACTACCAAGCCATGTCTTTCCCAGACCGGAATCAAGCATCCAAGGACCGGTTTCTGGCTATCAGCCTTCATCAGCCTGGATAGCATGACTCCAGTGGTGTGGAGAGCCTGGGACTCACGTCTGAGCATCCCCAGCCCACTCGGGGTGAAATTGCAAAAAACACAGTTGATGGACACAATGTAGAACAATGTCATACATTCACCCCAGTACAAGGATCTGGGCCTAAATCCATCTTTTTTTGCACTCCACACCACCCTGCGTTAGACCCTGGCTATATGCATATAGCCAGAAACCGGTCCTTGAATGCTTGATTCCGGTCCGGGAAAGACATGGCTTGGTAGTTCGGACTGGACTGTTCCCATGAGGCACAGGGTCAGAGCTGATTTGCATATAGCCAGTGTCTAACGCAGGGTGGTGTGGAGTGCAAAAAAGCGATGGATTTAGGCCCAGATCCTTGTACTGGGGTGAATGTATGACATTGTTCTACATTCTGTCCATCAACTGAGTTTTTTGCAATTTTCACCCCGAGTGGGCTGGGTGTGCTCAGACGTGAGTCCCAGGCTCTCGAAACCACTGGAGTCAAGCTATCCAGGCTGATGAAGGCTGATAGCCAGAAACCGGTCCTTGAATGCTTGATTCCGGTCTGGGAAAGACATGGCTTGGTAGTTCGGACTGGACTGTTCCCATGAGGCACAGGGTCTGAGCTGATTTGCATATAGCCAGTGTCTAACGCAGGGTGGTGTGGAGTGCAAAAAAACGATGGATTTAGGCCCAGATCTTTGTACTGGGGTGAATGTATGACATTGTTCTACATTCTGTCCATCAACTGTGTTTTTTGCAATTTTCCCACTGGTAAAACACATAAAAATATCCTGCAAAAGGCAGTATTAAGTGCATTTCTAGGATGGGTAGAGAGACTTAACCCACCAGCCCCCTCCCTAATGCCAAGGGGTTGCAGCTGAACAACTTTCTACACACTTGTATATATTTTCCTGTTGAGAAAAAAAGAACAAAATACACAAAACCTCGAAACTTAAAATTGGGGATTTTCTCCTGTGGACAATCCAATTGTGAACTTTCATAAGAGTAGGAGTATGCTGAAAATATCGGTGTAGATTTCCAAAAGTATTCTTGTGGAATGCTCTATGCAAAACGTATTTAGAAATTTAGAATATCCACTAAGAAAAAATATTTTGTAAATGTTTTGAATTTTATAATCACTATTTTTTAGTAGTAGAGGGATCAGTAGCCAGGATCGGTCAAAAGTGTATGTAAGAACATGTGGTAATGTTTGGACCTGCCAAAGAGCTAACATTCACATTTAGCACCTCTTTTGGAGCTTTGCTTATTCCATAATCGTCAGATTGATAAAGAAATGCCATGGAACCATCAGCCCACAAGGAGGGACATCTCGCAATATTAGTTCGGGCAACCATGACACATTTTCCAAGCAAAGCCTGGAAAGGCAGGGACAATGTAGAATGGCTCTTACATATAGGAAGTAAACTCCCTACATGTAGGTGCCATTTGTTTTTTTATTTAGAAAAAACACAAATCTAGCTTTGAGAGTTTATTTCCTAAATAAAAAAACTTTGCTGAGCAGAGGCCGTTTTATGCATTGTGATTGTTTGTGCCTGGTGCACCTTTCAAAAGGTGCACC
Organism: Lissotriton helveticus; assembly: GCF_964261635.1. NCBI lineage: Eukaryota > Metazoa > Chordata > Amphibia > Caudata > Salamandridae > Lissotriton > Lissotriton helveticus. Next base: position 1,551,218,864 of record NC_136059.1, read on the forward strand.
GGGCGCAAACAATCACAATGCACCCTAATATGATGTATGTGCTGCCCCCAGGGCAGCCGCGAACTTGCGCTGCCCCCAGGGCTGCGAATTCATGTGAAAACACGGAACAACTGCCCCGTGTTTTCACAGTACAGGCGGCACCCACCTGCACTTTTACAGGGTAGTAGAGATCCTCTTCAAGGTTCAGCGACCTTTTAAATGGCGCACTATCAGTGAGCCTCCTGAGGGCTCCATTGACTCCGTACCCCCTTCTGTAATATGGCGTGTGCGCAGAGTCAAAGGAATTCCCTCATTTGCATAGGGTACGCTCCTATGCAAATGACGGAACACCCTCTAAAGGAAGTGCTGGCATTTTAAGTGTTTCAGAAAAGGGGGTGGTGATGGACAGAGCATCTGAATTAAGCAGAACACTCCTACCCAGTCAAAAGATCAGGGCTTGATCCATCACCGTTTTTTAGCTCACTGCACCATCCCAGCTCAGAACCTGGCTATATGCAAATTAGTCTGACCCTGGCCCAGTGCATTATGGGAACAGGGCAGACCAAACTACCAAGCCAATTCTTTACTGGAAAGGAAACAAGCTTCCGGGGACCGTTTTCTGGCATTACAGCCATCTTCGGCCCGGCTTGCTTGAATCCTGATGGTGCAGTGAGCAAGGGACTCATGTCTGAGCATACCCTTCCACTCCTATAGCGGCCAAAACGATTCAGAAAAGGGGGTGGTGATGGACAGAGCATCTGAATTAAGCAGAACACTCCTACCCAGTCAAAAGATCAGGGCTTGATCCATCACCGTTTTTTAGCTCACTGCACCATCCCAGCTCAGAACCTGGCTATATGCAAATTAGTCTGACCCTGGCCCAGTGCATCATGGGAACAGGGCAGACCAAACTACCAAGCCAATTCTTTACTGGAAAGGAAACAAGCTTCCGGGGACTGGTTTCTGGCATTACAGCCGTCTTCGGCCCGGCTTGCTTGAATCCTGATGGTGCAGTGAGCAAGGGACTCATGTCTGAGCATACCCTTCCACTCCTATAGTGGCCAAAACGATTCAGAAAAGGGGGTGGTGATGGACAGAGCATCTGAATTAAGCAGAACACTCCTACCCAGTCAAAAGATCAGGGCTTGATCCATCACCGTTTTTTAGCTCACTGCACCATCCCAGCTCAGAACCTGGCTATATGCAAATTAGTCTGACCCTGGCCCAGTGCATCATGGGAACAGGGCGAACCAAACTACCAAGCCAATTCTTTACTGGAAAGGAAACAAGCTTCCGGGGACCAGTTTCTGGCATTACAGCCGTCTTCGGCCCGGCTTGCTTGAATCCTGATGGTGCAGTGAGCAAGGGACTCATGTCTGAGCATACCCTTCCACTCCTATAGTGGCCAAAACGATTCAGAAAAGGGGGTGGTGATGGACAGAGCATCTGAATTAAGCAGAACACTCCTACCCAGTCAAAAGATCAGGGCTTGATCCATCACCGTTTTTTAGCTCACTGCACCATCCCAGCTCAGAACCTGACTATATGCAAATTAGTCTGACCCTGGCCCAGTGCATCATGGGAACAGGGCAGACCAAACTACCAAGCCAATTCTTTACTGGAAAGGAAACAAGCTTCCGGGGACCGGTTTCTGGCATTACAGTCGTCTTCGGCTCGGCTTGCTTGAATCCTGATGGTGCAGTGAGCAAGGGACTCATGTCTGAGCATACCCTTCCACTCCTATAGTGGCCAAAACGATTCAGAAAAGGGGGTGGTGATGGACAGAGCATCTGAATTAAGCAGAACACTCCTACCCAGTCAAAAGATCAGGGCTTGATCCATCACCGTTTTTTAGCTCACTGCACCATCCCAGCTCAGAACCTGGCTATATGCAAATTAGTCTGACCCTGGCCCAGTGCATCATGGGAACAGGGCAGACCAAACTACCAAGCCAATTCTTTACTGGAAAGGAAACAAGCTTCCAGGGACCGGTTTCTGGCATTACAGCCGTCTTCGGCCCGGCTTGCTTGAATCCTGATGGTGCAGTGAGCAAGGGACTCATGTCTGAGCATACCCTTCCACTCCTATAGTGGCCAAAAGGATTCAGAAAAGGGGGTGGTGATGGACAGAGCATCTGAATTATTCAGATAGCATACCCTTCCACACTGTTCCCATGATGCACTGGGCCAGGGTCAGACTAATTTGCATGTAGCCAGGTTCTGAACTGGGATGGTGCAGTGAGCTAAAAAACGGTGATGGATCAAGCCCTGATCTTTTGACTGGGTAGGAGTGTTCTGCTTAATTCAGATACTCTGTATATCACCACCCCCTTTTTGAATCGTTTTGGCCACCACAAGTGTGGAAGGGTATGCTCAGATGTGAGTCCCTTGCTCACTGCACCATCAGGATTCAAGCAAGCCGGGCCGAAGACGGCTGTAATGCCAGAAACCGGTCCCCGGAAGCGTATTTCCTTTCCAGTAAAGAATTGGCTTGGTAGTTTGGTCTGCCCTGTTCCCATGATGCACTGGGCCAGGGTCAGACTAATTTGCATGTAGCCAGGTTCTGAACTGGGATGGTGCAGTGAGCTAAAAAACGGTGATGGATCAAGCCCTGATCTTTTGACTGGGTAGGAGTGTTCTGCTTAATTCAGATATTCTGTCCATCACCACCCCCTTTTTGAATCGTTTTGGCCACCACAAGTGTGGAAGGGTATGCTCAGATGTGAGTCCCTTGCTCACTGCACCATCAGGATTCAAGCAAGCCGGGCCGAAGACGGCTGTAATGCCAGAAACCGGTCCCCCGAAGCTTGTTTCCTTTCCAGTAAAGAATTGGCTTGGTAGTTTGGTCTGCCCTGTTCCCACGATGCACTGGGCCAGGGTCAGACTAATTTGCATGTAGCCAGGTTCTGAACTGGGATGGTGCAGTGAGCTAAAAAACGGTGATGGATCAAGCCCTGATCTTTTGACTGGGTAGGAGTGTTCTGCTTAATTCAGATACTCTGTCCATCATCACCCCCTTTTTGAATCGTTTTGGCCACCACAAGTGTGGAAGGGTATGCTCAGATGTGAGTCCCTTGCTCACTGCACCATCAGGATTCAAGCAAGCCGGGCCGAAGACGGCTGTAATGCCAGAAACCGGTCCCCGGAAGCTTGTTTCCTTTCCAGTAAAGAATTGGCTTGGTAGTTTGGTCTGCCCTGTTCCCATGATGCACTGGGCCAGGGTCAGACTAATTTGCATGTAGCCAGGTTCTGAACTGGGATGGTGCAGTGAGCTAAAAAACTGTGATGGATCAAGCCCTGATCTTTTGACTGGGTAGGAGTATTCTGCTTAATTCAGATACTCTGTCCATCACCACCCCTTTTTTGAATCGTTTTGGCCACCACAAGTGTGGAAGGGTATGCTCAGATGTGAGTCCCTTGCTCACTGCACCATCAGGATTCAAGCAAGCCGGGCCGAAGACGGCTGTAATGCCAGAAACCGGTCCCCGGAAGCTTGTTTCCTTTCCAGTAAAGAATTGGCTTGGTAGTTTCATCTGCCCTGTTCCCATGATGCACTGGGCCAGGGCCAGACTAATTTGCATGTAGCCAGGTTCTGAACTGGGATGGTGCAGTGAGCTACAAAACGGTGATGGATCAAGTCCTGATCTTTTGACTTGGTAGGAGTGTTCTGCTTAATTCAGATACTCTGTCCATCACCACCACCCCCTTTTTGAATCGGCATTTTAAGTGTGCCAGCCCTATTGATATTATACAAGGGGACGCACAAGCGTCTGCACCCCCTTCTATAATACCGAAGTGCCCCGGGTGTGCGCAAAGCTGGCGCAAACGCCCCTTGCGCCCCCAGGCACTTACTGTAATACAGCCCCAGGTGCTTTAAACATGGGACCCAAACAGCAAACCAGTACTCTGAGAGAGCAGTTATGGCAATGGATACCTTCAAAGCACTGAGATACCCACAAGGCAGGCCGGTAGCTCTAAATAGGAAAAAGAACAGATGCTGGATTGAATGCTGAATGATGCAAACATTCAACCCCAGCCACTGATTTGAGTTTAATCCATCACTTTTTTGCTCACCGTGCTACCCCAGTTTGGACCCAGCCGTATGCAAATCAGTCTTGACCCTGCTCCTCATAGGAACAGTCCAGCCCAAACAGCCAGGCCAGGTCCTCCCTGGACTGTAAACAAGAATTCTGGGACCAGTTTCGAAGTATCACCCCTCATCAGCCACAGTAGCTTGAATTCAGTTTCCCAGTGAGCATGGGACCCACGTCTGGGCATACCCTTTAGGGCGACAAAAGCTTGATGATGGATGCAATGCTTAAGATTGCAAATATTCACCCCCAGTCACAGATCTGGGTTTAATCCATCATTGTTTTGCTCACCACGCCACCACAATGTGGACCCAACCATATGCAAATCAGTTTTGACCCTGCTCCTCATGGGAACAGTCCAGCCAGAATTGCCTGGTCAGGTCCTTCCTGGATTGGAATTAAGCATCCTGGTACCAGTTTAGGGGTATCACCCCTCATCAGCCAGGCTAGCTTGTATCCAGGGGCACAGTGAGCACGGGACCCACGTCTGGGCATACCCTTCCAACTTAGGGCGACAAAAGCAAAACCAACAGATGATGGACAGAGTTTTGAACATTGCAAACATTCACTCCATTGTTTTTTTGCTCTAAATAGGGTAGATGGTCTTCCACCGGAATGGAGGTTGCAAACTATCTGTCAGGATATAAATGACCCAAGTGTCTGTTTAAGTAACAGCATCATCTTGACACTGACTCATTGTGAAGAATTTCAACTATCTGGAACCCGTTAATAATAAGGGCCAGTATCCACTGGCTGAATGTCCTCTGTCATGGGAAGTATATTGTTATCGCCTAATTCCAAATCAGCCTTTTGTAAAGAATCAAGAACACCATAGAAGAGTGAAGTATACCGGGAATGCATAGATAATAAGAAAATGAAGATACTAGGTTAAGAAATGGACCATCTTCTCTATGCAATTTAAATGCTAAAATGTATCACTTAAAATATCTTAAAACATATAAATATATACAAGCATTAACATAGGCTCGAGGTCACATCTTTAACATGTGAGGGCCAAGCTATTGGCTTTCCTAATGTTAGTTTGCAATCCATAGAGAAACATAGTAAAACAAGAAATACATTCAAAATGGCTGACAGTGTATCACCTCAAGGTGTATAGGCAACCATCTTTGAATGTTTTGTGTCTATGAGACAAAAAACATTCCAAATGGCCACAGGTACATCATAAGGTATGAAGCTGTCCATTTTCACATGGGTTTTCAGAAAGAAAAAGCAAGTGCATGCTCAAGCATCATGATGTGAGGAGGCACTCCTAAGGACCACAACGCACCAGCAACCATTATGCTTTTCTTGTAAATTGAATGTACTGTTCCAAGATGGTCAATAGCTGTCTCTGAACTGTAAAGTAAATTACAAAAGAGAAAGCACCGAGCACAAAAATAATGTTCCAATAGCAATGCGCGGCTGATATCCCTCCCCAAAAATATTGTTAAGAAGAAAGAATAAAAAGAAAAAGTGGGAAGGGAAGAAGCCGGGGAGCAATGTAACTGCGGGCAGTGATGAAAAGCAAGCAGTGCAAGTAGGGCTGTCACCACCATGCAGGAAATGGTGGGAGAACAAAATAATCATAGGAGTGTCGATCAATGGAAAAAGTGAACGGGAAAGTAACATGCTCAGGAGATCAAAGGCAAGGAGTAGGTGGGTGAGGAACAAAAGGCAACAAAGGGGTGGGTAGGAGTGGCAGAGCAACTGAGTAATATCTGAGGGTGAAAAGCAACAGAAGAGTGGGGAGGAGTGGCAGAGCAAAGGAAGAAGTCGGGGATGCTTCAACAAACAGAAGAGGGTCCCTGAATACTGGAATGCAGGGGGATGCAACATGTACAGCAGAAAGAGGGTGGCAAAAATGTAATACAAAATAAGCATATAATGGGAACAACAGAAAAACACATACACTGCCATGGAGTGACGAAAGAAAAAGAAAAAAACATTTCGCAGTAGCAGTTTTTATGTAGTCCAAATGTTTTATTTATATTGATAAATTCCTCTTTAGCTTCAATAAAAGTTGTGTTTTTGGCAAAACCGCTGAACAACCAAACATATTAAGTTAAATACAAAATATGTACACATTTTTCTTTAATTTTTTTTATTGAAATATTAAACAAAAAAAATAACAAACTACACAAGGCATAAATACGGTAAATGGGTCCATGCGGTCGGCGCTCCAACGCTGCAACATATATAATACATTCGAAATCCGTAGTTGGGGGGGGTAGCGAGGAAACCATCAGCAATACAGTAAAAGTTAATACTTGGAATGTCAATTAGGGGGACATGGTAACATCGGGAAGCAAATCATGTGGGGGGGTGCATATATTTCCAAGGTATGAGTTCCATTGTGACCAAATTCTACTCCATTTCTTGGGTCTGCCCCTTGACAGATACACAGTTTTCTCCCTAAACATGCACCAATCCATGTTCTCCTCCCATAATGATACAGTGGGCGGCCTATGGGAACCCCAGAGCTGTGCAATATCCCTTTTTGCGATCATATTACCAAGGGTCGCCCAGTTGATCTGCGCCGTATTGTAATCATTGGGTTCCCAGACATTCAGGAGACAGCGCCTGGCTTCGGGCAGTAGCGCCACACCAGTGACCCTTTCCATTACGACATGCACACGGGACTAAAACTCAACCACCTCCGGGCATTCCCATAGAATGTGGAGGAAGGTGCCAGTCATGCCGCAACCACGCTTACACAATTCATCCAAGGAGTAACCCATGCGAGCCAGACTCGGACCAGTGACGTACACACGATGGAGGATCTTAAGTTGAACAAATCTAAGGCGAGCGGGTATGGCGACCTCCTTGGGCGAGGACAGGGCGGTTTGCCAGTCCTCATCATCCAATTGTAGACCGTCGGTGGTCCACGAAGCCCTGAGGCGTACAAGCAGATCAGCCCTATTGTTTATCAGCTTCTTGTAAATCAATGAAATTGTGCTATCGGCACATGTTCATCCAGGATACGATCCTCAAGAGGTGAGGACTCAGGAATATCTGTACCCACAGCAAAAACCGACAATAGGGCATGACGGACCTGGGCGTACCTGAAGAATTCCCTGTCACGAGTTCGTATTCCGCCTTTAGCACCGCTGTCGTGTATTTCTATAGGTTCTGAATCGATCCCCCTATTCCTGACCCTATTCTGGTTAAACTAACTAGCTAGTTAACTAACAGTCAGCCCATGAGGCAAGAAAACCCCCATGATGCAGATACCGTTATCTGACGCAGTCACACTACGGCACAGGAACGTGTTATCTGATTAGGTCATAACGCTTGAGATCTAATTAGACAAGCGACATTCCTCCAGCCCCTGATAAGGCATACAACGTTCTCATAACAAATCAAACCTATGACAACCTGGACAATCCGTGCGGCCATTGTTTTGATTTCACAGAGAACTTTTGCAAAAGAATGTGCTAACGAGCAAGTCGTATGACATCTTTATTGACGTACCTATGTCCATCCTTACGTCAATCCCGGCACCTTTAAGGTATAAATATTGCCGACCTTGCCCTATGCAAACACACGCGTGGTGACAAGACGGAGCAGCCATACTTGCCGAAGCCAAGAGCAGAAGCAGACCCCGCAGGCAGCAGCCCCGCCTTCCTGACGCGCTGAGAGACGCGCTGCTATCTCAAGCCGAGAGACCCAGCACCGGCGCTTCTGGGCAGCCCTCGCAGGCAGCCTGGAATATCGAGAGCAGAGAAAGAGATACCATTCCTCATTCATCCTAACTTCCAGGTACAGAACTGAATAACCCCTCCTAGAGAATTCTTTAGTTATTCACTTGGCAAAAACAAACTTAACTTAAACTGTAACTTTCTATTCCCGCCCACGCATTAGACTTAGGTCAGGTACACGGGGTAGGCGTATTTAGAAACACCAGTTGAGTACGTTTAGTCAAATGTATATGTGTATGTAAATATATTTTAATCATTTTAAAACATCATATGGCTCAGAAACCATATCAATGTTTTTACAGTATTATTTTATACTATTGCTTTTAATGTATGCACTTTACTTAACTATAAGTATTGCAATAATATCGATCCATTTCTCATGTATGAGAAAAGAGACTGATCAATAAATAACACCTTTTTATTGAACACGCCCGTCTCTTCCTTTTCTCTACATTCTGATGAGACTAAGAATGCACGTACTGACTGAGTAAAATAATTGCCTTGTGCTCACACGACTCTGGAGATTGACTCTTGATTAGGGGAGAGCAAAGTTGTCATGTTCTATGGTTGTCAGAAACTAAATCCCTTCTTGTCTAATCAGGGGAGGTAATTCCTTCCTTGAACATTCGAGAAAGTTTCTAGCGAACTCTGAGCTTAGCTGGCAAACCCAAAAATTAAGTCTAGTATCGACAGTAGTAGACCTAGTTAACGTCTGGTCTAGGCCTTTACTGCTGTAGGTACTATTCCAATGCGCAGAGCCTATTGGGAAAATAGGAGCTACACTACATGGCGCCCAACGTGTTTGGAAAGGGCGATAAAACTAACGTAAGACATTTAGAGTAACTCAGTCGTGCTTTCTCACTCAGACCCCTTTTCCCAAATACTCCAAAGACGTCTGGAGTGGGTGAAAGGTTATATCCTCCAAAACCTCGCAGGAGGGAACTCCTATGTATGGTTCTTGGTCTAGTCAACGTTGAAGGATAAACAGTGTTCCAAAATATTGTGCTTCTAATTTTTGTTCCATAAAGAAACCTGATCTGCAAACAAACATAATACCATCCTGTCAGTAAAATGGGAGACAGTGATGAAGAAAGAGAAGCAATTAGATTAGCTACTGAAATAGCAGATGCTGATGCTACCATGCAAGCAGCGGACCCGGATATAATACTCATCCAGGTCGCCAAAAGGAGATCTATAACTCTAAAACTTATAGAAAATGGACTGACACCTAGAGGTGGCACAGTCATATTCGTAATCGAGGCACACGAATATCGGCAGACAGAGGTATACTATACATGGATACATTTTCCAGCAGCTAATGCTGTAACAAAGTACTTCCACTATTACAAAGTAGAGGAACCTCCTGACATTTACACTCCTTTCGAGGAGGTGGAAGTACCACTCAAATTCCAAGAGCATTTGCTCTTATTTGATGGCGCCCTAAAACATAACAATCACATTACAAGGCTCGGTCCTTTAGGAAGACCAGGAGCAACGTGGCCGGTCCTTGCCGGATACACACCACATCCAGACATCGATAGGATGCCTGCAGCTGAACTATTAACACAGCTGAAACAATTACTAAAAATTCATAGACAATTAGTTCAGTATGTAATGCGGACTTCAACAATTCAGCCAGCGATTAAACTACCACAGCTGACCCCTCACCAGGGGAACACAAATAAAATTACACCACAGAACATCCAATCCTGCCTAGGTAAAGTTCCAGCTAAACGGGAACAAATACCATTCTGGTTGGCACAGAAAATCACCCAAATAGAGGCGGTGTTTCCTGACACCACCCCATTAGAAAAACACAGGATTTTGACTATATGTCTCCCAATGGGAATCGCACCACACATTGAGGACTGTGACACTTGGGGTACAGTCTTTGCTTCCATCTACACAAAAACGCACAGTGTCCCATCCATTTCGGTGATACCAGATGTGCTAAAACAAATTCAAGATGAATACGGTCCAGAACCTGCTTTAACTCTTGGTATGAAATTACTGAAAGACTTCAAGCAGGTCTCGGCTATATTACTAGCCAACATAAAAGGTGAAGCAGCAAACGTGGCGATCCGCCAGAGGTTAAAAGAGACAGATATAGCAGACCAACCAGCTGAAATTGCCAGAATCATAGAAAAATCCTATGAAGAACTAGGCAGAGATAGTCTAGGTGGAATACCAGTAAAACCGCAACTGACTACAAGTCCAGAAAAAATATTTTTTAATAATAATAATTCACCAAAAAAGAACTGGGATGGAAACAAACAATCCAATCCCAAAGAAAAGAAATTCCAGTCCAGAGGAAGGTCTCCTAGGCGAAGAGAGAAATCTCCAAACCCGAGACAAAGGTCACCCCAGAGTGACCCCTCTGGGAATAGATATAACCTTAGAAATAGGGATAATATTAAAAAACCTGATAGATATCAAGACATTGATACACGTCCCTCTCAATCTTTTCAGAATTCCTCGCAGAAATCGGAAAGAAGAGGACGATCAGAAGAGCACGCCAAGTCCAAAGACAAGGAACCTGCTCAACTGAAAAAGAAATTACAATTTCCAAAAAAGAAGGTAGCCAGTATCAAGGTAGTTAACAATGCCGAGAATACTGAGGACACAACTGAAAAACGGAGAATGGGCTCAGACAATGCTAGACAGCGCAGCAGAGGTGAGCATAGCTCGCAAAGTCCTTATGAATCATCTGGAGACAGTGGACACGAATGAATATCTTCAAGTGGAAACTGCAGATACCAGAATTAGCAAGCCCCACAAGATATACGAGATAACATTACGTATAGAGGGAGATAAGACTAGGAAAATAAGGGGACTATTTTGGGATAACCTCTCCAAGGGCTATGATATCCTTCTAGCTGAAAAAGACTGGCCACCAGAGTTTGTCAGGGAGTGCCCTCATGGCGAAGAAGTAATTATGCCTGCCTTCTCGAATCAAATCCCGATTCATAAAAAATATACACTTGCTAGAAAGTGGGCAGTGGCCTTAGCACCTGCTTTATATAAAAATCATGTAGGATGGGATGAGGATTCTCCTCCTCACAAAATCCAGTTAAAATCACAACCAACTGCACAAAGGCAGTACCCAATTAAGCAAGAAGCTAAAAAACAAGTAAATGAAATACTAGATCAGCTAGAATACCAGGGGGTGATTGAAACTTGCACCTCACAAATGAACAATCCTTTGTTTCCGGTCTCCAAACCAGACAATTCATATCGTCTAGTTTTGGATTACCGACACCTTAACACATGTTGCAAAACTTTTGCAGTGCAAAACTCACACAGTGCTGCACTAATGAATAACATAGTGCGCAAAAAATACAAAACAACCTTGGACATCTCCAACGGATTCTTTTGTCAAAATATAGCACCAGGGAGCAGATATTTAACTGCATTCTCAGTAAATGGCACTCAAAAACAATTCTGTCGGTTAGCCCAGGGGTACAAGAACAGCCCGGGGGTATTCTCAGCGAGAGTAACAGAATTACTACAACTATATGATGATGAAGCATTATCTTATGTCGATGACATTTACTTAACAGATGATGACTTGGAGACTCACTTGAAAAGAGTGAACACCATAATACTTGGTTTCGCTGCAGAGGGTTACAAATTCAACTTCAAAAAATCCAGAATTGCCCATCTGAAAGTCCTGTACGAAGGATATGAGTTATCAAGTATAGCCTGGTTGACAATCTTCTAAAGAGCTAGAAGAATTGAAAAATTTAAAATATGAAAAGACGTATCCTCTGCCGATCGACATTCTGCCTCTACGACATTACGCCTGTGTAATCTATACAGACGGACATGCTCAACCTCCCGTCTGGGGAGAACAAGCATACAACCCCACATGTGGGATTACAAAAGAAGTGTGGCGCGGAGGTAAACTAAGACCTCTATTAACAAAATCACACTCAGTAGAAACTAATTCAGAAAAACAAACTGAAATAATAGCATTGAAAATGGCGCTAGATAATGCGGATTGCGAATTCCCGACACTTATAGTGTCAGATTCATATTACTGCGTCAAATCATATAACAGCGATTTGCAGACCTGGATTCAGAACGGTTACAAAGATGACACAGATGCACCAATAAAGCAGAGACTGCTCTGGGAACAGGTAGCTCTTTTGAAAAAAGAACTACCAAAGACTCACGTGACACACTCACTGAGTCACCAGCGTGATGGCGTTCACGTTGTAGGGAATTCATTGGCTGAAACAGCCGCAGCGGCAGCCACTCAATCGGCTCCCATGGATCGGAAAAAGCGTGCATTAAAATACATTGACGGCGAAACATTGCTGGCAGTGAAAACGTCATCAAAAGGCGACTGCTCAGCGTTACCGATCAACTATCCACTCAATTATACATACATAATCGATGCAAACTCCGTCCCTTTTGCTCGAATCCCTGGAGTGGGGGATAGAGTGATTCCAAACATGGACAGGAGACACTTGTTAATCGCAGACGCACATATGGGCGAGGGTCTTGGACACCTCAAACTAAAAGATTCTCTGGAGGATTTACAATCACGGTACTGGTGGCCAGGCATGAGCCTGCATCATACCATGTTTGTAAAACGCTGCCCAAACTGCAATAGAGATCGCAGTGGGGAGAGAACCAGTTTAATACCTCGCCGTATCAAGGCAGATAATATCACCTTTAACAACCAGGGCTTGCGATTAACATATACAGGCTAGTTTCCACTTATAATGTAGATCCACAGCACTCGGCTGACGTCCGGACTGTTATACAAGATTTGCGAGTCTAAATGGCATATACGCTAAGAGCATGCTACGTTCGACCATTTCTTTCACTCAGGCAATCCAGCCTGGGGGGAAACATGGCCAAATGAGCACAGCCCAGCGGGAATCTTCTCACTTCCTTCCTGAGGGTATGGGATGGTGTAAAGAAAAAACCAAGGCAGAAAGCAATCTATAATAGAAAGGATATTAGGTTCGGGAGCTGGGTGGGTCAAACATCTAATAAGTGTCCAACGTAGTCTAAATAACTTGCCAAGAAATTCTCTGAAGGGATTCAGTCCGTACGAATTATTATTCGGAACTAGGATGATGATCTCTGACCTTGATAGTCAGACTTCAGTGGTAATAGAAAAAACCTTTGATGTCAAAGACCGTTTGGCTATTTTGCAGGACTTAAACAAAACAAGAAAAGACCTGAGCAACATACAGTTGAAACAACAGCCAACAACCACTGAAGAATCACCACCTGTCCCAGCAAGACCTGTCTGGATTCCAAAAAGTCGGGGATCTAGTCAGGGAGAAGATCGCGGTAAAGAAGGAATTTGGGCCTTCTTACAGAAAAGCAGTTCCTGTCTTGTCTGTCAACGGGACAAGATCAGTTGTACTACCGCCACTTGCTGGAAAAAAGGAGAACCGAGTTGTATCCATCGACCTGGTAAAACCACAACATGTGGCCGATAACAAACAGTAGGCCAAGTGGACTCCCAATAAGTAGCAGAACACCAAGGTTTGCTACCAGTACAGAGGTTCTATCAAAGAGGCTCATCACATTCGAAACGCCTACAGAAGAACAACAAGGACTATGCAACAATGCAATAGAACTAAGACCTCTGAAAACCCAAATAAAAACATTTAGCAGAGACACACCAATCTATACTGAAGTACCAAGTGAAAATGCAAGAAACAAAAATCCTGAACCAATTGGAACAATTGACAGAACTGCATCTGGTTACTTCATCAACTTCGATGATTCCTCTGACGGCTTCAGTGAACAAAAGACACAGCCATCATCAAAATCCTTTAAAGACAAAGCGAAGGAACTTTTGAAACAACTGAAAGAAACATATCTGGTTTCTCCATGGGTTGAATTTTGGGTGGGTTTTGGTGCATTTATCCTCATACTTTGGCTCATCATGGTATTTACTTTGGGACGCTTCATTGAGGGAAAATATGCTAAAATGGACACAGCAAGTCAGAACATCAACTTGGTCCTCAAACCACAGACATCTTCACTCATCGAGAAAAGAGAACTTTCTTCAGAACTTTCTTCAGCCAACTTCACAGCCAATCCGATACCTGGTGGGGTAGCCTGGGACAACACTGACTATGAAATTTATGGTCCGGTCGAGATCCTGAAATATCCACACCAAATTAAGATCTCCTTGAGTGACTTTGTAAAACCAAACTCATTTGCTGATGATTGGGACTTTGAAAATATTAACAACATGATGTCTGACTTAGTAATGTCTGCTAAATTTACAAAACATGATTATTTGCAAGGTTCTACAAATTATGAGAGTATGTATTGCTATAACCACTATGGTAACCATTTCTTGCATAAATCTGCACAACCTAGGAATGTTTTAAATTATAATCAATGGGAACATTGTGCTACACCTCCAAAAGGGAGCTCAAGAACCGTTTATGACAAATATTCATACTTTCAAGGTTTTAACACTAGTAATGCTGAAACATTTTATTTTAAATTGTCAAACAAGACAGGGACCAAAACCATGATAACCAACACAAAATTGATTTATTCTGACTCGTTCTTTGAACAAATGAATACTTTTGGATTTAATTATTGGGACAAAAATGTTGATTTGAAAAGTGTTTGGGGTACAAAAGAATGGCAAGTACAGGGTATAGAAGCTTTGTTTAGAGCCTGCATGATCCCAGAACAAATGATATTTTTAAATGACACTGTTCAACAAACCACCTGTCTTGGCTTAGCCAAAATCAAAGATTTAAATAACCTGTCTATTCCAAAGCCAACAATGTTTAGCAATAACTCTGATACAGATGAAGAAATAGACATAAACCATATACTTAACCAAAACAGAACACATCCTGATTGGAAACAATGGTTGATCTGGCCCACAGATACAAATAACTGTCAAGATAGATTCCTGAATAAAACACAGGGTTTCAAAATGACCAGGCCAGACCCAAGATATCCCCAAAGACATCACCCAGGGATAATAACCACCTACAGTGTGGGCAAATTAGGCCTTCAATGGCTACAAACTTCCACACTGCCTGAAATTAAGCAACACCTAACTTTACTTACTGATGGTGCTGACTTGCGTGATTTCATAATGGGACCACGCAAACAGCGTCAAAAGCGTTTCATAGCAGCCTCTGTATATGCAGCATACAATGAGGCCTGGAAGGTTACTCAAATTGAGACAGCAGAAAGAATACGGGAAATTGACCGTATTAATTTGGAAAAATCACTTTCTGTAGTGGACAATGGGTTAATGACTCTGTCCTCCAGAATTTTTTCATTGGACAGCATTGTGTCTTCAGCAATCGATATATTATCGCAAGACTTACTGTTATTACAACATGGTCAGTCACAATTGCGTTCTATCGTGCAGCTTGGCTGGACGTTACAAAACCTGCGTTCAGGCTATGTGCCTTGGCGTTTAATCAACACAACGTCACTATTCCAAATCTTTAACCTTACTGATAGACAAATCGGTATGGCGCAGAAGGGTGCTGATTATACAATCTTGAGCATTGAAAAACTTGAAAGATTACCAATGACAATGTCAGAACGACCTGTCAGTGAATGGATAATCCACGGAATCATAAATATTCCAATCTCAACCTTCAGGTTTCAATACTGCCAAAAATATATACAGGCTGGCATGTACGAGAAATTGGGAAAGGGGTACCTTAAAACAACATGGAACCTGCCCTATTCACATGCATGTGTCAGTAATAAAGGACAGAAAGTGTTTCTTAGTGGCAACAATTGTGCTATGTCACTAAGCGGCACGCTTCTGTGTAACGGTATTAGTTTGCACGGAGCCTGTGAAGGGAATTCATACAACCTTTCATGTCACCAGCAAGGCGCACCTGCGACTGAAATAGAACCATTCTTTCAAAGACTCTATAATGGGAGTTACATTCTTATTGTAGACCGCAGATGTTGCAGTCTTATGCCCGGGACTCCTTATCTAGTAACTACAACAGCGAAGGTCAAGTGCTGTGGACGTTCTTTGTTCCCCAGCTCCTTTCCAGACAGGGAGGCGAGGGCATGGCCCAGTTTGAAAATTACTTCTATTCGAATAGACACTTTAAGCAGAATGAAAACAGTGCTTCTTCAGACGCCTACAAGGCTCACGTCATCAAAAGAAACGTATGATCTACAAGTCGCAAGGACGACTGCCGAGATACATACATTATTATCAACCAATTCCCCCGTACATTTCGCGGAAATCCTGAGCGAAATCTTAAATATTTCTGATACCAATGGGATCTCAGGGGTATTTAAGACAGTATTTTCGATGGCATTAACACCATTCAAAGCCATACTGGGTATTTTTCCAGATTTCGTCCATTCGATTTTTGGTGGACTTCCCCTGATCCTGGGACTAATTGCAGGAATCCTATTCCTAGTCCTTATTTTTCGTTATGGCAACCCATGTCACAGATCAAACTCTCACGACAATGGAAGAAACGATCCTAGCCATTGGATACCGGGACCGGATATCAAAAATCCTGGGACTCTCCCGGCTTAGAGACCTGAACATGACTTGGTTTCTATCATTTCGACCAATGTGGCAAAGGTGTGTTTTACCTGTACTAAGGTGTCTGCTATGCGGAGAAGAATGCGTGTTAGACACCTGTCTGACGCTACAATCGGATGCGCCGGTGGATGCAGATACATTGCTGGTCCCTACCAAGGTTCACGCTCTGTGCTGCCCTCAAAGGCTGCCAATTCTGATGACGGCATTCCTGGAATCTTCACCACTGCGATTGAAGGGTAGTGAAGTTCAAGATGAAAGCAGCATCGAACAGGTACGACCTTCTGTCAGCAATACAAATCAGAATGTCAATGGAGACAATCATGCGCACGAATGCATGGTTACCCCTATTTCCGACTTAGAGGAACTTTCCCATGAAGCTGTTGACAGTTTTTTCGAAAGCCTGAATGATATGATGTTCTCTCCAGAACAGAAATAGAGACTTTTGAGTAAACTCGCACACGGCGTTCCCTGAATTCGGCCTTCAACTTTAAAAATAAAGTCACATGAACAATTACAATCCAGTTCACGGACAGCGATTTTTTCAGCAAGCCCCTAAAATATTTTTCTATATATTTTTTTTCCGGGACACTGATCTTCTGCTTAAAGTAAGAAACTATTCCTAGAGAACTAAGATTTCTATTTTTAGATACTTTATAGACTTTATAGACTTTAGCTGCCCGCTGGTATGTTCACAAAATATATTATGTGATGAAATGGTTTCGACTTTTCTTTCTGTATAGCCATATTAAGAGCCATTTCATGTGTATTTCTCATATACCAACAAGCAATAATGCATAAAATGCGTGTTTACTTTTGCATTTAATTCATAGCTTAAGTGCATACAATATATATGACTGCAATTTTTCAGTATATTTGAAAATTTCGAAATGCATTTATGTATTTTGGGGTGGTAAGGTATACACTATACTCTATAGTATGTTGTACTATGTTATACTATGCATAGATTAGTAGATATGACCCTAGTTAGCGTGGAGTGGGTGTCGTGTATTTCTATAGGTTCTGAATCGATCCCCCTATTCCTGACCCTATTCTGGTTAAACTAACTAGCTAGTTAACTAACAGTCAGCCCATGAGGCAAGAAAACCCCCATGATGCAGATACCGTTATCTGACGCAGTCACACTACGGCACAGGAACGTGTTATCTGATTAGGTCATAACGCTTGAGATCTAATTAGACAAGCGACATTCCTCCAGCCCCTGATAAGGCATACGACGTTCTCATAACAAATCAAACCTATGACAACCTGGACAATCCGTGCGGCCATTGTTTTGATTTCACAGAGAACTTTTGCAAAAGAATGTGCTAACGAGCAAGTCGTATGACATCTTTATTGACGTACCTATGTCCATCCTTACGTCAATCCCGGCACCTTTAAGGTATAAATATTGCCGACCTTGCCCTATGCAAACACACGCGTGGTGACAAGACGGAGCAGCCATACTTGCCGAAGCCAAGAGCAGAAGCAGACCCCGCAGGCAGCAGCCCCGCCTTCCTGACGCGCTGAGAGACGCGCTGCTATCTCAAGCCGAGAGACCCAGCACCGGCGCTTCTGGGCAGCCCTCGCAGGCAGCCTGGAATATCGAGAGCAGAGAAAGAGATACCATTCCTCATTCATCCTAACTTCCAGGTACAGAACTGAATAACCCCTCCTAGAGAATTCTTTAGTTATTCACTTGGCAAAAACAAACTTAACTTAAACTGTAACTTTCTATTCCCGCCCACGCATTAGACTTAGGTCAGGTACACGGGGTAGGCGTATTTAGAAACACCAGTTGAGTACGTTTAGTCAAATGTATATGTGTATGTAAATATATTTTAATCATTTTAAAACATCATATGGCTCAGAAACCATATCAATGTTTTTACAGTATTATTTTATACTATTGCTTTTAATGTATGCACTTTACTTAACTATAAGTATTGCAATAATATCGATCCATTTCTCATGTATGAGAAAAGAGACTGATCAATAAATAACACCTTTTTATTGAACACGCCCGTCTCTTCCTTTTCTCTACATTCTGATGAGACTAAGAATGCACGTACTGACTGAGTAAAATAATTGCCTTGTGCTCACACGACTCTGGAGATTGACTCTTGATTAGGGGAGAGCAAAGTTGTCATGTTCTATGGTTGTCAGAAACTAAATCCCTTCTTGTCTAATCAGGGGAGGTAATTCCTTCCTTGAACATTCGAGAAAGTTTCTAGCGAACTCTGAGCTTAGCTGGCAAACCCAAAAATTAAGTCTAGTATCGACAGTAGTAGACCTAGTTAACGTCTGGTCTAGGCCTTTACTGCTGTAGGTACTATTCCAATGCGCAGAGCCTATTGGGAAAATAGGAGCTACACTACACCGCAAAGGTCTTAACGTCGCCTTTAGACCAGAGATCCCCCACCTTGCTAATACCAATCATATCCCATTTATCAAAACCTTTAGTTCGCCACAAATTACCCAAACCTTCAGATTCATACAAAGGGGTCGCGCGGGTAAGTCTATCACTCCATCCAAGAGCCGCATTCGCGGCGTGCCACACACGTACAGCATTTTTAGTGGGACCAGCCAGTGTTTTACAGAGCCTCTTGGAATACAGCGCCCTGTTGAAGTTCCCCCCCGGCAGAAGGTGTTTATCCATTGCAAAGGCCGGGCAGGACCGGGAGCATATGTTGCGTGATTAACCGCACTTAATTGAGAAGCCCAGTAATAACGCCTGATGTCAGGGAGGGCAATGCCCCCGTCATACCACGGAAGCGTGAGTTTAGACAGGGCGATGCGTGCACATCCATCCCAGACCAGTCGCCTTTGTAAACTCTCCACCTCTCGAAAGTAACCCGAAGGAACGGGGTCAAATGAGTTCTGGAGAGCGTACAAAAATCTAGGCAGCGACATCATTTTAAAAAGAGCCGCACGACCGAGCGGCGACAGTGGAAGCTGACGCCAACGTGCAACATCAAGCTTCAGCCTCTGGAGAGGGGGTAGCAAGTTACGCTCATAGCGAACGGTGGAATCCAAGGAGACGTAGATCCCCAGGTATTTAAAACCAGTCTCAGTTACTTGAATTGGAAATCTACAAGGCAATGGGGGGAGACCACCAGCCAAGGCGTAGACACAGGATTTAGTCCAATTAATAATGAGACCCGAGTTCTTTCCGAAGGAAGTCAGAACATCGAAGAGCACATTAAGGGATTTCTGAGGGGAGGTGAGATATAGGAGGATGTCATCTGCGTATAGCGAGATACGATCCTCAAAATCGGGAGCCCACCGAATGCCCTTTATAGAAGGCTCCCAACGGAGCCATTCAGCCAACGGTTCTGAAGTGAGGGCGAGGAGCAGCGGAGACAACGGGCAGCCCTGTCGAGTGCCTCGCCCGAGTGTAAAAACACTGGACACCTTCCCGTTAACCACCACCTGAGCAAGGGGCTTCTCATAAAGAAGTTTCACCCAAGCGATAAACACCGGGCCGAATACAAACTGTGAGAGGGCCGCCCAAAGGTAGGGCCATTCGATGGTGTCGAAAGCCATGGTAGCGTCAAGGGAAGCTAAAATGGCCGGCTCAGTGAGTGTCTCAGCTCTCGCGAGAACTCCGTGGAGTCTCCGAAGATTAAGGGCGGTGTTTCGATGTGGGATGAAACCCGACTGATCCGGATGGACCAAGTCACCGATCACCTTAATCAAGCGATTAGCTAACAATTTAGCTAGAATTTTGGGTTCGGCGTTAAGCAGTGAAATAGGCCTGTACGAGGCACAGCGATCACGCGGCTTACCCTCCTTATGGATGACCACAATGGTGGCGAGTCGCTGGTCGGCAGGAAGGGAACCAAAGTCCAAAGCCTCAAGGAACATCCCCCTCAAGTAGGGTGCCATTTTGTCGGGTCGCAGTTTATACAGTTCAATGGGTAAGCCATTGGGGCCCATTGCTTTGCCAGAGCGGAGAGAACGTATGGCCACCGCGACTTCGTCCACCGTAAGGGGTGCATCCATAAGGTCTCTGTCATCGTCGGAAAGGCAAGGTAACGCAATGTCCCGAAGCAACAACCGGGAGTCATCCTCGTCTCGTCCGAGGCATACACGGTTTTAAAGTGGTCAACAAAGCACTCAACAATCCCGACTGGGTCAGTAACACTCTCACCATCAGGCCTCTCAATCACAGGGACAACACGATTCACTCTTTCTTTCTTATCCAGCCATGCAATCAGTTTACCAGCCTTGTCCCCCACGTCATACAACCTGCCCTGTTGCTCTCTGCTCATCACCTTCGTCGCGTCAGTGACGAGGGCTCTGTAATCAACTTGTTTCAGACTGAGGTATTGCAGTTTTAAACGTGTTACTCCAGAATCAAGATCATTCTCAAGTGCAGTTATGTCAGTTTCAAGGCACACAAGTTCCTCATCTCTAGCCTTCTTGGCAGCAGCAATCAGTGACAGAGAATGCCCACGAATAACCGTCTTGAAAGCTTCCCACAGTGAAACAGAAGAAGAAACAGACCCCACATTGTCATTGAAGTAATAGTCCATAGCTTTCACAAGTTCAGAACGGGTTTTAGGATTACGAAAATACCAGGGGTTAATGGGAGCCACTCTACCCGCAGTGCCTACCCCAACCTCAAACCAAAGCCACAAGGGGGAATGATCAGAGATACCCCTAGGAAAATGACGAACCTCACTGATGGAGGGGGATTGGGCTGATGGCATTAAAAAATAGTCTAGCCTGGAGAGACTACCATGTGCCCCAGAATGGAAGGTGTATTGAAGCTGTGTAGGGTGCATCAACCTCCAGCTATCTATCAGCCCAAAAGTTTCTAGTAGGTCACTCAGCCACATATGGGATCTAGCCAGATCCCTGGGGGGAAAACGGTCAGCAGTGCCAGAAACAACGGAGTTAAAGTCCCCACCAAGGATAAGGAGACCCTCAGGCAGCCCTAGTATAACCCTACCCAGATCAGCATAGGTGGAGGCCTGTAGGCCCGGAGGGATATAAATCGCGAGTATGGACAGTGTATTCCCCTCCCATCTACCCGTGAGCGCTGCATAGCGCCCTCTGTCGTCAAGTATTACTTCATCAATTTCAAAGGGGAGAGAAGACCGGATGAGAATGCCAACCCCCCTGGAACCAGAAGTGAAACCAGAATGAGCGACTAGTCGGTATCCACGCCTGTTCATGGCTTGACACGTGTTACCTATTAGATGCGTCTCCTGCAGAAGAACAATATCGGGGGAATGGCGTCTGAGGAACTGCAACACTACCCCTCGCTTTATCCTGTCTCCCAACCCATTAACATTCCAGGATAGCAGTCTCAACTCACCACCCCCCATCCCCGGGAAGGAAGCAGAGCACCCCACACACGAAACCCAGTGACCTGAGCAGTTAGAAAAAACAATACAATGCCTTGTGAAAAGAAACAGTCACACACACACCCCCTACAACCCCCCAACTGAAACCCGTTACAACGCCCCCCACCCTGCACCCCTGCGTACGACTCAAAAGCCACCCCAAATTGCAGTGTGCCTGTCGCCCCGTCATAAAACTACTCTACACAAAGAACCCAGGAGGAGGAAGAGTCCCCATTCACCCCCGCCACCCTCAGGCTAATATAAAATAAGAACAAAAGAACCATTGTCCAGACTCAGCTGAAATAGTTGGAAAGTTCAGACGTCAGGGCCCACAATGTCACTCCTGCTCCAATGAGCCGCCGTCAGTGCCGCCGGGGTGCTCAGTTCGATCATCCCTTGTTGGCAAAGAATCAAGCCAGACACTGACACTGTCCGGGCGGTCAAAGAAAAACGTTGGTTCCTCATACTCGATACGAAGTCTGGTCGGAAACAACATGGCGTACTTGAGACCCAGGCCCTGCAGCCGTCTCTTGACTCCCTGAAACCCCATTCTCTGCCTTTGAACAAGCGGGGTAAAGTCAGGGTAAAAGTTCACGGTGGTATTTTCAAACTCCACCGGGCCCTTGTCCCGGGAGGCTTGCAGGATAGCGTCCCTATCCCTAAAGTGGAATAGTTTAGCAATAATGGGTCTCGGGGGGGCACCCGGCTTAACCTTCCCGCCTGGAACTCGATGTGCCACCTCAACCGCGAAGAATTTAGTAGGTCCGGCGGGAGCAAGATAGTTCAAGACCAGATCTTCCACAAGGAGGTCGGTTGCGGAGGTCTCGGGATTTTCAGGGACCCCGATAATGCGCACGTTGTTGCGACGGGCCCTATTTTCATAATCCTCCAGACGACGGGCCATCATGTCATGAGAAGAACGCAAGTTCCCGATCTCAGTCTGAACGTCCGTAACATCTGTAGTCAGGCTGGAAGTCTTCAGATCCAACGCCTTGACCCTCTCGTTGGTCTTTGCCAGGTCCGCTCTAATCAGCGTAACATCAACGGCCACCGTATCGATCTTGGAGGCAAGTGCCTCATATTGCTGTCCCATGGAGGCCTTCATACTGGCGATGGCACTCATGACATCTTGCAACGATGCTTCCGAGGTCGCATCAGAAACAGCCTTAGGATCGTCAGGCCTTGAAGTGGGAGTAGTGATCCATAATATTCGTCTGGGTTTGTCCCCCACGGAGAGGTGTCTTAGTCTTGCGTTTCTCCGCATCGGGTTTGGTGGCCATATTGGAAAAAGGACCCCGGAGGGGCCAGCGCGACCTGGTGAAAATGGCCGGTCGTGATGTGACCAAAGAACAAAGAAACTGGGCCAAATTAACGAAAATGCCAATAATGCTGCAAACAAGGCGATCCGCTGGTAAGGCACACAGCAGTGTGGTAACACCAAGCAGGATCAAGGGTAGATCCGAGCAGCGTTTCAGTCGATTCAAGCCGGGAGTAGGAAAGCGAAACTGAAAGTTAGGCAGAGGCCGTCTGGGGGAGAAACCCCTCCGGCCGTTGTTGTTCAACTACTCCTCGGCCTGCAGAGCAACCGGGCCCCCGGTCTCGTCTCGGGACGGGCCGCAAAAGTTTAAGACAATGTAAAAGTGGATCCCAACGTCCGAATTCGATTCTTCAAAGAATGTTGGGATCAGCCCGAGTCTGTCTTCAAAAGCCCATCTTCAAAATCAGGATGTAGTAAGGATATTTGCGAAGGGCGGCGCGGGTCTCGGGAGCTCTGTGCTCACGCAACCATCTTGGATGCCCGCAAAGCTCATCCAATATGTACACATTTTAACTAATATTTGTAACCATTCGACACAATTGCATTCATTTATGTTTTTGGAGTTCGTTTTTTGTTGGACGTTGAAACTGATTGCGCACACTTTGCTGACATCAACAAATGTCGATTTACTAAGCATTTTTGCAAGTGTATTGCATGCTCACGTGTATAGGGCAGGTTAGGACCTGCGCTGTGTGCATTAGGCGTGGCAGCGTGCTTTAGGCACCCATCTTCAATCTACATGCAGCCTGCTCCCTTTCTGCATGTAAACAGTTTTGGCTCTTACAGATGGCTGACCCTTTGGGACAACATCTATTGTAGACCTATATCTGTGAAGGACATGTGGACAGGGAGAGAGGAGCAATGGGACTGTAGTATGGTTTCCTCCAATGAAATAAAAGTCTTGAATCTTCAAATTAAAAGGTAAAGATTTATTCTGGAGGAAAGGGACCCACGACAGATCCCTTCACATCACAGGCTTGCACTGGCTACAGAATAGAAAAGAATTCTAGAATCTAAGAAATCTAGAATCCAAACACATCATAAATAATTATATAAATATCATCTCAGAGAAGTGCATTGAATACAGCTTACCACCCCCATTCCTATAACAATAAAAACAAGAAATTAATAATAAACAAAATCTTGTGAACGAAATGAAGAAGTTCTAATGCGAGAACTAGTTCTAAGATGAATGTTCTCACCAGAACCATTAGAAGTATTACTAGAGCAACATTCCTGTTAATATTAGAAGAACTAGAAATAGGATTATCTCCACCATCCCACACTTGAGAATAAGAAGTAACCATATCACTTACAAGATCATTACAATTAGATGTTAACTCACCTAAATCAAACCAGTCTTTTCCAGGTTGAGTTTCAAATTTGTTCAGAATAATTCTTGCTTGTTCATTGGTCAGTTTAATCAAAGCATTGCGATTCCACCAACCACGATTTTCTAACATAACAGCCATACGAGCAACCTTAACAATTTTAGCTGTTTCACTAAATTGTGATTGACCTTTAGTTACCTTAATAGGCTTCTTAACCCATTCACCAGGAGACAAAGTTACATTTTTTACATGTTTTCTAAGATAAAAAAAAAAATAAATTTCTTTTATAACATTCTTGTTTGTGTTCTACATGTTTTCTAACTTTGTTTAAGTACAAACTGGAAGTGCGATCAATTTTATCAACTAACCATGAAGGATTAAGTGAAGAAATAGATTTCCTACCACGAAGCAACACATATGGGGAAACATCAGTGGTGGAATGAGGAGTGGTGTTGTAACTCAA
This sequence comes from Lissotriton helveticus, assembly GCF_964261635.1. Classification (NCBI taxonomy): domain Eukaryota; kingdom Metazoa; phylum Chordata; class Amphibia; order Caudata; family Salamandridae; genus Lissotriton; species Lissotriton helveticus. The sequence goes on from NC_136059.1 coordinate 1,551,243,636, forward strand.
CCTTTTGATTAACACCTTAGCTGCTATGGAACATCCAGCTCCAGTGCTGGACGTTCCATTGCGCAGGTGCAGTTCGAACGTTCAACGGCCGACGGCAGCACTACGGAGGTAGTGGTGCCGTCGGCCGTTGATAGTCCGCAGCACCTAAGGTGTTAATGTAATTAGAAACATCCAGTTTGTTTACACTCATTGTGTGCACCCCGTCTTTCAACATTTTATTTGAACGCTCAACTAAACCATTGGATGCGGGCCTGTATGAAGGAGCAAGTGTGTGAGAAATGCCATTCTTAACAAGAAAGTCCTCAAATTAATTTGACACAAAATGTGTACCATTGTCTGTGACGATTTCCTTTGGTAAACCTTCAATCAAAAACACGCGTTGTAAAAGATTTACCACAGTGCTAGAATCAGAACTTCTCATAAATGCGAAATACAACCATTTAGAAAAGTAATCAATAAGAACAACCAATAACTTTCTGTCACGCTCCAACACATTGAATGGTCCTGAAAAATCTAACCCTAGTTTTTGCCAAGCACCTTTGGGCCAATCCACTGGACATAAGGGTGAAGTAGAAGAACGCCAATGTTTATCTGAACACAAACATTGTGGACATTTATCAATAAGCGACTTAACCTGTCCATCATGGCCTGGCCATCAATAGGTTTCTTTAATCTTTCAAACAGTACATGATATACCTAAATGACCACTATGAGCAATATTAATGATTTTCTCTCTCAAATAATCAGGAGGAACAAACTTGTCTTGTCTGACAATAAAATCATTAACAATGGAAAGTTCATGAGCAACTAGAGAAAAGCGCCTGTCTTGCACGGACATACTACGGTCACAGGGCCATTTGTTAACCAAGAATTTCTTTATACGTTGAAGACACAAATCTTCATCATAACATTTAATCCATTCATCTTCAGAAAGTTTCAGTTCCAGAGTAACATCAGTCACAGAAAAGACACAATCAAAATCATTACTTTCAAAGTTTTCACTATTATGTTCATTACTGTCAACAGGTAAACACGACAAACAGTCTGCACGCACATTTTTACCACCAGGAATATACCTGATTTCAAAATTAAACTCTTGAAGTCTCGCCAAAAGCCTCACCAACCTAGAAGATGCTTTGTTGGACAAGCTATCACTTAACATGTACTCAATGGGTTTGTGATCAGTAAACAGAGTAAATTTGGAGCCCCAAATATACATTCTGAATTTTACAACTGCCCATGAACATGCAAGGGCTTCACGTTCTATGGTGCTAATATTCAGTTCTGCTCCAGTCAAAGATCTTGAAGCAAATGCAACAGTAAATTCATGTTCATCCACTAAATGACTAAGGACAGCACCAAGACCTTTGGAATTTGCATCCACCTTAATCATGCTCAAACAACCATGTGTAAAGGGTCTGATAGCTGGAGCTTCGAGAATTAATCTTTTAATAGAATCAAAAGAGGATTGTGTCTCATCTGTCCAAATATATTTGGTATTTTTCTTAAGTAGATTCCTTAAAGGTTGTACCACAATAGCGTACCCTTGTACAAAGCGTGCGTAATACTCACTTAATCCCAAAAAGACTCTTAAAGAATCCTTATATATAGGTTTAGGAGCATCTTTGATGGCTGTGAGTAAAGAGGATTTTGGTTTTATGCCGTGACACGATATATTATGACCTAAATAGTCAACTTGTTGAGTTAAAAATGTACACTTGTTCCTATTGACAGTCATGCCCTGTAGCTCTAACTTCTTAAGTACTTGTTCCAAAAGAACATAATGTTCATCTAAAGTTTTAGAATGAATCAAAATTTAATCCTGGAATGATTGAATTCCAACACAATTAGCAAACATTTGATCCATCAAACGTTGGAACACGCTTGCCGCGGATGCCAATCCAAACGGTAAACGTTTGTACTTGTAAACTCCAAAGGGAGTCACAAAAGTGGTAAGATGCTGTGATTCCTCAGACAATGGGATCTGATGATATGCTGACCGCAAATCAATAGTTGTGAAAAACTTACTATCGCCAAAAGTAGCTAGCATTTCTTGTATTCGAGGTAGAGGATGTCAGTCAACTATTATGTTAGGATTCAGCATTCTTAGATCGGCACACAAACCAATATCGCCTGAACTTTTGCGTGCAACTACGGCCGCAGAAACCCATTCAGATGACTCTATAGGCATAATAATGTCTTGTGAGCACATTTGTAGAAGAAGTTTTGTAAATCTTCACGAGCAGATAAAGGAACAGGTCTGCACTTTTGAATCACTGGAACAACATTTTCCTTGAGCTTGATAGTGTGTTCAAACCCCTTACACAACCCAACTTTATCAGAAAACACATTTGAATATTTTTCACATAGATTTATTAGTTTGGAATCTGTTTGATTCACGGATCCAAGTTAATCAGAGGATTCTTGAATAGTAGATACCATAGGAAGGTCTCCTAAAATCACAGGTTCAGGATGACCAGGTCTCAAAATCATACCAAACTTGGCTTGATGTTGCCAACCAAGTATAGCTCTGCCGTTAAGAGCTACATAAACCTTTGTGTGAATGGTGCGGTCTTTAAAGGTTATAGCATCCCAAAAGTAACCACACATATCAATGTCAAATTCTCCGAATGCTTTGGGGTTCACATCCGTAGGTATAAGCATAGTTCTAGACCAAAACTTGTTAAACGTTTTTTCATCTAATATCGTAATGGGAGATCCTGAATCTGTCATAACATTAATTTCAGTATTACCAATTGAAACACAACATATTGGACCTTTACACTTTTGAGCATCACTATGTAATACATTAATCTCAATAGATGATACAAGATTACTCATATCGTGATAAGAAGCATCTTCATCTACATTGAGTAAATTGATTTTGCTTTTTGCTTTAACATTTTTACAAACAGTATAAAAGTGTCCAATTTTCTTGCAAGTGTTGCACTTTTTACCTTGTGCTGGACAATTCACGTAGTTTCCTAAATGAAACTTGGAACCACAACGGTAACATGTACCTTTTTTTTCAAAAGGACGATTTACTTTGGGTTTATTAGCAACAGCAACAGCATTAACTTCAGAATTAACAGAAGTAAAAGCTACCACTTTGGAATCCTCACTAACTTTTTGTGAGTCTTGTGTGAGAATTTCTTAGGATACAACAGATCTCTCAATGCTGCGTGCTAAATCCATCACTTCATCTAATGAAGGATTTTTACATGAAAGAATTCTTTCTTGGATCTTTTTGTTATAACAATTAAAGACAAGCTGATCCCTTAAAGCAGTATTTAAATAATCACCAAATTGACATTTAGCTGCGAAAACTCTTAGAACAGTTAAATAATCCTTAATAGATTCATCCTGGTTTTGTTTGCGTTTAAAGAATACATGACGTTCAACCATAACTGATGGTTCGTCTACATATTGTGTACCTACTCTGGCCAGGGCCTCAGAAAACACATTTCAATTTTCAATTCCAGGAGGTGCAGGGACAGGAGGTAAATTATCAAAAATGTCTTGTCCAGCATCTCCAAAATGATTAAACAACAGAGCTTGTTTCCTTGATGCAGAATATTTTAAAGCTTCAATAGCTTCCAGATAATTTTCAAAATTACGAAACCATTTATGCCAAGGAGTGTTTGGTTTACCTGGTTTCTCTAAAAATGGAGGAGGTTGCATAACATTATTAGCAGATGAGGACATTTTGCAACAGTAAATATTAATAAAAGTAGATAATACTTTGTTAAAGTAAGATAACAATATAGTTATGGATGTTAAAGATAAATAATTAAAACTGACCAAAATATAAATAAAATCGCAATTATAGTATTTAAAACAAATGGAAGTAGTGCCTTAAATAAGTACAATATTAGATAGAACGTGTGAGATATTTCATACTTAATGGTGCTTAAAAAGACACCGTTTTTTCTTTTTAAAATAGGTTGTAAATCACTGTAATAGGTTCTTACTGTTGAAAAAGTGTGTGTGTCACTGTGATGACACACCTGAAAAATGAGACGAAATCCCTTGAAGAAGATCTGCTTCCGAAGACTCGAAATGTTTATGGAGTTGCTAGGCAATTTCAAGATGGCCGCGACGTTGGCGTCAATAGCGTGATGACATCATACGTTTACCATCATGCTTTTGTGCAGTGACGCGTCGTGAAAGAAGAGTAGTTCCAAGAACTCTAGATGGCGAACGGTGATGAACGGTGGAATTGAAGACAAGAGAATGTCCTTTGAAAGATGCAGAACGATGCGGGATTGCAGTTCAATGATAAACAATAAGGCATCGGCAGATAGAAAGGTAACGATAAATCCGTTTCCAAAAATGCCGGAATTACGCCAAAATCCAAAGCTGAATAATCCTTTGTGCAGGTACGAGAAAATCCACCAAGTTTTCACCGTTTTAAATAACGACGTGTAGACAACAACGAATGCAAACACTTTCCACAGTTTTTCAGTATTCAAAATCACAATAGTTTGTGAAATATTATTTAAAGAAAAATATATATATTTCCAAATGTTGAATCGAGGTCTTTCAAATGATATTTACCAGAATATCCACAAAGTTAGTAGACAAGACGAGGTAAATGTAGAAATAAAATAAAAGAATCCAAATTCTTGAAGTTTCGAGGTCGGTGGGTCAAGTCAGCATCGTCGCCAAAATATGTAGTATGGTTTCCTCCAATAAAATAAAAGCCTTGAATCTTCAAATTAAAAGGTAAAGATTGATTCTGGTGGAAAAGGACCCACGACAGATCCCTTCACATCACAGGCTTGCACTGGCTACAGAATAGAAAAGAATTCTAGAATCCGAGAAATCTAGAATCCAAATACATCATAAATAATTATATAAATATCATCTCAGAGAAGTGCATTGAATACAGCTTACCACAGGGACAGGGACACAGAGACCGTGGGACAGGAAGCAGACAGACCAGGCAACGTGGTGACTTGATAGGTAGACAGAGTTGCAGGGACAGGCAGACATTTGGCCATGGAGACATGGACGATTGGGCAGGGTGACATCAACACAGGGACAGTGCGATGTTGATTCCGGAAGAGGGGGCACAGACACTGTGACAGACAGACAGCCACTGGCACAGTTAAACACAAAAGTATGACAAAAAGATGCTGTTAACTAAGAATGGAGGCACAAGCAGGTCGTCAACGAGACTCGGTCACCGGGGAAGAAAAATACAGGCACAGAGAAGCACAGATCAGAAGGACGCCAACTCTTAAGCGGGGATGCGGAGAAGTTAAACGGTAAGGCACAAACAGTTGGACAGGAAACAAGGACTGTGGAAAAGAAGGAATGTGTAATTGAGAAGGTGAGCAATGGACAATGGAAAAAGAAAGGCTAGAGAAAGAATCATGTACAGAGGTCCAGAGTTATAAGAAGACTTGGACATGAAGACAGAGACTCTTGAAAATGGAAACACGGACACTCGAACAGGTTGCTATGAACAACTAGACAGAGAGGAACCTACACAAAACAGGGAGAGATAGGACATAGGAAAGAAAGGGGAAACATCCTTTACAACGCAACTTTTACCACGCAGTGCCTTTACGACGCAACTTTTACAACGCAAACCATTACAACGCATTGCGCTGGGGGGCGCTCTAGGATAGGGAATAGATTTAATTTACTATCCAACACCTTCCCTACTATCCACGGGGACTGGAGTTGGAATAGTAAATTAAACTATTCACTATCCAGCACCCCTAAGCACTATGCGTTGTAAAGGCATGCGTTGTAAAAACCGCGTTGTAAAGGCATGCGTGGTAAAAGCATGCGTGGTAAAAGCATGCGTTGTAATGTCATACATCCGAAAGAAAGACACTGGTGCTGAGAGAATAGATAAATTGGCCATAGAGACATGGCTTTAGGGAAAGGGAGACATAAGCCCTGTGACAGGGAGACCTGGACAGTGGGGTAGGGAGACAAGACTTGTCGGCACCCTCACCAGCAAGCTATCATAATCCAGGCAGCCTCTAACACCAAAACATAAAGGCATCGGCAGACATTGTACTTTACATTTATAACCTAACTACACAATACACAGTACTACCTTGTTGTTGACATACTTGCATATGACCCACATGGTGAGGGTACCAAACTCTTTTTCTGCTGTTCTCCCATCAGAGACTTGGAAAAAGCTCTAATAAATGTGCATGGAACTTGTGGGCCCTGAATTATGCAGACTGAAGTGGAATACCAGGAAGTCCCTTTGGCTATGACTCCCTGCTCATGAACGGTCAGACTTCCCTTTAGTGAATACAAGTATGCATAAGCAATTGTTTACTATAACAGATTCCAGTCAAATTGGTCCCAGTCCAGTCCAGTTGCACAGTGCTGCAAAATAATGGGTCTACAACTCAAAATAATGAAAAACAGAATAAAAAATATATTCCTAATTAACTCAAGGAAATTCTTTCAACTTGGAGGTCGAGTTCTGTAAATATAGCTCATTAGTGTGTTGCACCAACTACTGGTGTCAACATAGCTGGAATGGGATCCAAAATGCAGTCCTGAAGTGTTTTGTTAGGGTGGGTGGAACTCGCGGAGTTTCACGCTGCAAAATTCTGTGAAGTTACCTAAAAACTCTGTGAGATTCTGCGGAGTTCCACGAGCGGGAGGTAATTTGGCATGTCATGCTGCTAGAGCTGTTTGGTGCTGATAGCTTGTTCCACACTGTAAAATCAGTATGAACAGCACCACATAGCACGCCAGAGGGTGCTGCTTCTTTCTGTCACTCGCTCAAGTAGATTTTCTACTCAGCTGCAGCTTTCTAAATGCGAATGGCGCAACTTGCCATGGGCGCCATGTTGAGAGATCTCATCAGGAGGTATTCTAATACCTGAAAATCGAGTTAAGGGACTCAAATTCTCGCTCGCCAACTTTATGTTGGTGAGTCGCGTGCAAGCTGTCATGCGAGAGTTGGCGGAGTTTTGCTGGAACTCCGCATTCCAAGTGGTACACGGAGTGGGCAAAACTCTGCGAACTCCTCCGGCAGGGCAGAATTATTCACCCACCACAAGTATTTTGTACAAAATGGTCTTTATTCCAATCATCTAAAACTTGGAGTAATATGACACTCTGTAGGTGTTTCACTATGGGGTTCTCCCCACATGCACATTTTCAAAAATTGGACTAACAGCTATATTTATTCTTCAGGAATGACAACGTTCAGAGGGATATTAATGCTCTTCAGCAGCAAAACCGGCAAACATTGTTGCTGCCACTAGGATATATCTAGTTTGCAAAAATTAGCCTCTTGGCTTACTGTAGGAAACCCAGCAGGGTAGGAGAAAACGATGAGAAGTAGTGTGAGAATAATAGTTTGGAAAAAGTACTGTACCTTAGGATCCACGTTGATAATCTTCCGGTCCCGTTTGTTTTTGAAGAGTAAACCGGAAGCGTTCTCTGCAATCACTTGGTAGTTTGGGCTTGGGTTGGAAGTAGAGACATGAGTTTCCCAGTTGTAAAAGCTGTAAAGAAAGCAGTAACACAAACATTTTAGGAGGAAAGTCAAACAAATTAGAAATTATTGCCTATATGTTTAAATATAAAGGGCCTTAACACCCAATATTTAGAAGGAGGAACTGAGATAAAAAAACACAAGACAAATGATGAAGCAAAATGTGTGAGAGAGGATGTCACACATGAAAGTCCGCTCATAAAGGGCATCCTACCAAAAAGATAAACAAACCTAAGTAACTGTTCACTAATAAAGATATAAAGTCCTCAGGGACTGATTGCAATCATCATCGAGATCAGTCAGCATTATAATTATAATAGCCATGATAACATATTAACATATACTACAATATATGACAAAGAAGTATTCATGACAGAATAAGAGAGAATCTAAAGCAAACTGTTGTTAATATACAATAGGGGTATCCAAAACAAAGTACAAAGATCTTTAGCACCAAACGCACATTACAATCATTTGTATTATTGTACATAATGTAATTCGGTTGAAGAATTTCACCCTACTGCATTTGGTTGCCCATATGTTCTCTTAGCAGATAGCATTTGTTATGTTGCACATTATGTAATGTGGTACTGTATGAGTGAAAAGATGCTTGAGCTTGGAAAGCATACATTGCTGGGTGATAGTTAAGGTTAAGTGAGTATGATGGCGCGTGAGCTAAGGGTGGTGCACTTTTGATTTTTAAGTAATTTGAGCTTTAAGCTGTACCCTCTCTTGTACCCTGGCAAACTGAACTCCCCATTATCATTACGTTTTTGCAGGGTTCTATTGTTTTTTAGATGTCCTTCTCTTTTATTTTATTTGCCTCCCACCTTGTGTTACCAATAGAGGGGAAAAGGGCATAATTCCCCAGTGCTTAATTTGTAAAATAATAAGTGCCAGGGCTCTCGTCAGGAGGCCACTGCAGCTTGCACCACACATTGCCGCAGCCATGCTGCCGAGGAGAGTAACAGCCCATCTACTAACCAGTACACGCCTACAAGTGTGACAATTCAGACTATTTCAGGTCCCCGTAGCTATAAGAATGGCTTGGGCAGCAGGTAATAGTCATGTTTAATGTGTATTGAATGAATAATTACATGTTGTTGTGGTCATCTCCAAATTTGCCAGCCAATGCCACCTTATGGCAGCTGTCACAAGCCCCGGGGTTGAGATTTAAGTGCCGGTGCCGAGCACCGGAAACCACTGGCTCAAATTAAGCACAGTAATTCCCATCCCTGAGCCGCCAAATAGCACGGAGTGGTGGGAATTTTACCCTGCTGTCAACCTACCCCCAAGGCCTGAGAGTAGATTGAAGGGTGGTGTGTTGCATAGCTCTCGCTACCTGATCTAGAAAGTGTTTCTTCTCACCCTCTGTCTTGCACAAGGGTGGGTATAGTACGTTTGACACCTTCCTTTTTGCCCAAGGGTGGAGGTACTTCACATTTGGTATATTTTGCCCGGTCACCTCGCCCATGGGTGAAGGTAAATTTTTTCACGCACACTTAGCTTGCCCAAGAGCAGGTGTGTAGCGCCCTACCTTGACCCAAGACACAGGCTTTATTTCTCATGCCCCTTGCTTTGCCTAAAGGTTGGGGTGGTATATTTCCCATCAATGCCTTGCCGAAACGCAAGTGTGGTGGACACTTACTGCATTTTGACCCCCCTGTCTTGCCCACAGGTGTAATGGTATATTTTTAAACAAAATCCTACTTGTCCAAATGTGGAAGATATATTTTCAACCTCTTGCCTTGCCCATGGACCAAGAGTACTTTTTTGCCTCTTCCCCCATTTCGCTCATGGCCATCTTCCTGCCTCACTGCAGGGGGTGAGGTCGGAGATTTTTTTTAAATACCTCGATATCTTCTATGATCGCAAACATGGGAGGAAGTGGGAGAGAAAAGCAATGAGGCAACTGCAAAGAAAAGGCTTCAAGCGGTGAGTAAAAGATCCAAGTTTTATTAAAGGCGAGGCACAACACAAGTATATCGAAGCAATGCTAAGCAGTAACTGAAAAACCAAGGGCTCTGGAACATGGAACGTAAATTGTACAACTCAGGTACAGAGTTCCATGTTCCAGGCAGGGAAAGGGGCAGGAAACAGGGAACGAGTAAAGAAGTGCAACAAGGAGAATGCAACACATCTCACCCTGAACATTGAAAAGAAAAGAGGAAGAGGAACAAAATGAAATGAATACAATCAAGACAAAAACCTGGCAGGTAAAACTCTAGGTCGGTCATTGCTCTTGAGTCTAGATGCCACAGATTGGGTGGAATGAAAAGAGTTACTATCAGGATTAGGAAAATCGTGTAACAGTAAAGCTTCATCATTATTAACAGAGCACCTTAAGGACTTGCATTTAGCAACCCTCCTTACATGCCATACTCTACCATCCTGAGTAATAACAGTATTCTTACACACCTTAACAATTTTAATAGGATGACTGAACTTGGAAAAGCCTTTTACCAAAAAAACTGTTTTTTTTATTCTAACCCAGTCTCCAACAGCAAAGTCAGGAACTTTAACATTCATTTAGGAGTCAAACAAACTTTTCATATTGTCTTGCCTGCTCTCCACAATTTTGGCAACTAGATTAAGATCAATACTGTCATCCACCTTAATAACTTGTTTAATCCACCATGGACACATGTCCGAAATAGGTTCTCTGCCCTTCAAAAGTCTGAAAGGACTTACCCCTGTCACCGAATGGGGAGTGATGCGATACATCCACAACTTTTTTCTTACAACATCCCTCCAATCAGCTGGCCTACCAGCTGATCCCTCGGCTTACATAGGGATGTGGTCACATGTTTGGTATTACACATATGGAAAAAACTTTCCAATTCTTGTGATGTGAGTTGCACCCCATTGTCCATTACAAGAACCTTGGGGGACCCCTCACGTGCAAAAACTTCTTTGAAAAAAGTAATGATGACTTGACTACAGACATTATCTACGAACTTAACCTTCGGCCACTTAGAGTGGTAGTCCACCATAACAAGAGCAAAGCGGGCATTAGAAGGTAAATGTTTAAAAGGACCTGATATGTCAAAAGCTATTTTTTGCCGCGGGCACTCAGGCCAAGAGACCAGTTTAAGGGGGGCAGAGGAGACTTTAAGCATTTTATCACTACCGATACATTCAGGACATTCTCTAACCACCCTATCTGCCATTTTGTCAAGCCTAGGCCACCAAAAATTTGCCCAGAGGAGCCGTTTCATAGAGGACATACCCAAATGTCCTTGGTGGCCAAGTAATAAAATCTTGTTCCACATAGACGCAGGAGCAATGATCTCTCCTGCTTTAAAAAGCAAACCACCAAGGTCTTCAATCTCACTAGAGACACGACAAAAAGGAGCAATTTCAGCAGGAGCAGACCTTTCCTTGGGCCATCCATTTTATATGCATTAAATGATGCGTTGAAACACATCATTATTAATCTCTAATCCACTGAGTCTCAGACAAACACAAAAACTCCTGAGATACAAAATCTTTGACAGTGGCAACAATGTCCCTTTCTTGTTCATCTCAGGAAACACACTCAACCGAACGCGGCAATCTAGAAAGAAAATCAGCTGTGACATTGCTCCTGCCAGGAAACTACATAACCTCAAAATCATATTCCTGTAGTCTAGATGTGAGACGGGCTATTCGGGCAGTAGAGTTCCATCCTCCCCCTGGAGATAATATACCAACAAGGGGCTTATGATCAGTTCTGAGCGTAAATCTGTTTCCCCACACATAGTTATGAAAATGTTCAATGGCCCAGAGGCAAGCCTGCAACTCTCTCTCAATCACAGAATATCTCCTCTCAGTCACAGAAAGAGTCCTAGAGGCAAAAGCCACACACCACTATTCCTTCCCCGCACACTGGCTAAGAACTCCTCCGAGCCCATAAAAACTGGCATCCACTGTGATGATACATCTCTTATTAAGGCAGAAAGACTTCAGAGTGGGTGCATTAACAATTTCATTCTTAATTTGTTTGAATGCTGTCACTTGTTTATCTGACCTGAAAAACTCCGAAGATTTTCTGGTTAACTCCCTAAGAGGCTCCATTTTGGTTGCAAAATTCTGTATGAATTTACTATAATATTCACACAGGCCCGCAAAAGAAAGAGTTTCTCTTTATTGTCAGGAGCGGGTGCATTGAAGATGGCATCAACCAAAGATTCGGGTACAACCACATCACCAGAGAGCATATGAGCTAGATACTCCACCGATTTACAAAAAAAAAAATACAGTTGCAAGCTTTTAGTGTCAACCCACACTTGCCTTACCTAAGGCAAACTTCCTTTGCATGATGAAAATGGTCTTCCTCATTTTTAGAGAAAATTAGGATATCATCCTGGAAACATTTAACAAACTTGCTGACATCTTTAAAAATGTGGTACATAGCCCTCTAAAACACAGATGCAGCCGATGCAAGGCCAAATGGCATCCTCTTGAATTGAAAAAGACCATGGCGTGTGACAAAAGCAGTGTAGTGTTTTAAATCCTCAGTGAGCTCAATTTGGTGGTAGGCCGACCGAAGATCAAGGGTGGAAAAAATGCAGGCACCATCCAACATGCATACCATCTCATTAATATTGGTAAGAGGGTGTCAATCAGCAACCAGATTAGCATTGAAAGCTCTCAAATGAACACATAATCTGATGCTTTTATCCGATTTTTGGGCTAAAACAATGGGAGATACCACTCAGAAGACTCAATTTCCTCAATAATGCCACTCTCAACCATCACATCCAACAAGTTCTTAAATGCAGTCCTAATACTGATAGGGACTCCTCTTAGTTTTTGTTTCACAGGAACAGAACCTTCTTCGACTTTGATCCTATGACTGAAACCAATATGTTTGCCAAGATCATCAGAAAATACTTTGGGAAACAAATTAATAAAATCGGTACTAGCAGAAGACAAAGCAAGAATCGAAACAGGTTCCTTGTTCCTGGGGTTTAACACAATCCCCAATTTGGCTTGGTCACGCCAGCCTAAGACATTAACACCCTTGAAAGCTACATACAACTTGATGGTAGCAGAATTATCTTTGAACTCAATGAATACTTCTTTGAAACCCATAAAATCAATGTTGGAGCCATCAAACGTCTGCCCCACAATATCAGGTTTGCATAATAAATCAAGGTCAATTAGTTCTCCCAAAGATCTTAGGCAATATTCTTTTGTGATTATAGTCCAAGGCGATCCCGAGTCAGCTATTAATTCCAATTCTCTTCCCAAGATGCATACAATACACTTAGGAGAACACATTTTTTTCAGCTTCGGAAACATCAAAGAAATCTTGGATCGAAACAACTGTACCAGACACTAAATCGCCTTGAGAATGATCACAAGAATGAGAATCATAAGAGACACAAGAAACTTTCCCTTTGGAGAATTTAGAAGAAGATGGTGCAAACTTCTTGGAATTCGGAGCACCACCCCTCATAGTATTTTTTTTTTTATAAATCTTTTTATTAAACATACTCAATATAAGGGTACAGTTCCACATGAGTCAAGAACGAGGAGTACAGTGCGATCTAGATACATACAGATACAGTAGGATAATACTTTGGAATTCACAGGGAGGGGGATCAGCAGGATCAAAGGTACAGGGGGTACATATATTGCCTCGATATTCATTCTAGGAGGCCCAGATCTTCGACCACTTTCGGGGACAGCCCCGAGTTGTGTACACAGTCTTCTCCCTCACCATACACCAATCAAGATCTTTCTTCCAATCCGCAACCAGAGTAGGCGTTACCCCTATCAGGCTTACATCACCCTCCCAAAAAAAGATGGAGAATTGTTTGGGAAACTCACAGCAGTTCTGGCACCTTGTTCGGACCACCAAACAAGGCTGCAGGGAAGCGATTAGCTGCCCTAGACCTCCTTGGCCGCACCACTTTGCAGACCAAGGAAGAGGAGAACACGTCACAGCTGGCCTTGCAAACTCTTTCCAATTTTGAATAGGCCACCGGGCTTCTTCTCAGTTGTTCCAGGCCTCCTTCGCCTGCACATAGTCAGCGATGAGAAAGGAGGCCTGAGTAAGCTGACTGTTGCCCCGGCCACCATTCAGTATAGAGAGCAGACAGCTAGGAGCATCATCATGTTGAGGGAATGTGCATGTCTGCTGCCCCAGCCACGAATGGAATGGTGAGCACCTGGCACCTGTGTGATACCACATGTACTAGCATAAAAGACGAAGAGAAAGTAGGGTCATACCAGACGAAAACTGACCCAACAGTCTGTTCACACAATAGCAAACAGGGGGTATACAACGGTAACCACGCATTTTTTACAACGCGGTACCGTTACCACGCTACTTTTACCACGCAAGTCGTTACCACGACTTGCGCTGGAGGGCGCTCCAGGATAGTAAATATATTAATTTACTATCCAACTCCTTTCCCTAGAGTCCACGGGGACTGGAGTTGGAATAGTAAATTAAAAAAATTACTATCCAGCGCCCCTCCACGCAAGTCGTGGTAACGACTTGCGTGGTAAAAGTAGCGTGGTAACGGTACGCGTTGTAAAAGTACGCGTTGTACCGTCATATATCCCAAACAGGGCATATTCTGAATGTCTCTAGCTTCGAACATTACAATAGTCATAACTCAATGAAAGCCAATGAGATTCCCTAAATGCCAAAGTTAAAAGGCGAGTGGAGGTGATAGGATGTAATAGTTGCTACACCACAAAACTTAAAAAGAAAGGTGATTCACAAGTTAAGGTACTATATTAAGTCTGGCACCCACTGCTGTACTGACTTAACCTTTTACCTTAACTCCCATCCCCACCATATACTCTTTCCAACATCAACCATGCTTTGACGCATACAACAACATATTACATAATGCAAAAAACACCCTGATTTCCGAGGAAAAAAAACTTCTAACAGCACAATGCATTGTGCAAAGAGTGACATTTAAGGAGATTAGAACATAAGCTTACATCCCATTACTAACAGTGCCATCTTAAGGATTTTTAGGGCCCTGGGCAAGACATGTTTTGGGCCCCTGCCTGTTTGGAACAACTTTGCATTGTGTTACCCATTTTATTGCTAATTCATGTCCTATAATGCCAAACAATTTTGAATTTTATGTTGATTCAGAAATACACAGAAGTGAGGTGGAGAGAAAGTTCACTGTCCCAGCGACTCCTGGGTAGGTGGGGGCCCTGGGACAATGCCCACTGTGCCCATACCTTAAAACGTCTCTGATGACTATATCAGCAAATCGACTGCTGGTGTCCTCAACCTTAGATGCAAAGAAAACAAAAATGGCAAAAACACCATTAAAAGCCTAGGTCCCTCAATGTGTTTAACCACATCATCATAGAAGCTCTTACACACTTCTTCAGCTTCTTATGAAAGTACTTTTGTAGGGAGCATGTGTTCAAAATACAAAAGCCATTTTCTATCCCACCAACAGGTCTGTCACCTTGTACCATATTGAGTCTGGATTCTCTTAATCAGGCGTCAATTTAATTGTGCATCAATTATTATGATTCAAAATTGCATGGTTTGGGCTATTCTGGTCCCAGTAGTTTTCAATCTTCAGTCCTCTACTATGAGCAGCTGCGGCCACAGAAGCTACAGATTCCATTCACCCATTTTCAGAGCTAGCAGCACTTAGAAATGACTGACATAGTACATTAATGCTACTCTGGCTCTCATGTCAGTCAATCAGGCTATTAAGCTTTCCACGCCACACTACAACTTTCCAGAACATTCTTACTATACAGGGAAAGGCCTTTACGTCATCCAAACACGGCACCTAATCATGCACTTCCTCACCACACATTACCAGTCACTTAGCCTCCAAAGTACACATTCTTACAGCCAATCTATGCATGCATGGGCTTTTAATTCCACTGAACATATTCAGGAATAGTGCACTGAACCAACTGACCGAGACCTACACCGTTTAATCACCTGCTCCCTGTTTCACTGCGGGGAGGGATCACACATTTTAGGGACCAGTCCATGGGGAAACAAAAAAATGGCAATGCTTCGTGTCTGCACCAAATAGAAAAGCATCAATGCATTTGCAATGTGAAGTATCATCATTTTAAAAAAAAATGAAACTAAATCGATGAAATGTTAACATTTCAACATTACTGCACTTTTGGAAAATCCAGTCTATTCGCTTCTGGAGGCGGACATTCAAAGTTGTAGCAGACTCAATCTTAAAGACTTTTATGGCGGCCAAAGTGGTACAAAAGGGGGTGGTGATGGACGGAGCATCTGAACCAATCAAACACTCACACCCAGTCAAAAGATCTGGGTTTAATGCTCCGTCCATCACCACCCCCTTTTGTACCGCTTTTGGCCACCATAAGTGTGGCAGGGTATGCTCAGACGTGAGTCCCTTGCTCACTTTGCCACTGGATTCAAGCAAGCCGGGCTGAAGACGGCTGGAATGCCAAAAACCGGTCCCCGGAAGCTTGTTTCCGGTCCAGGGAAGACATGGCTTGGCAGTTCGGGTTGGACTGTTTCCATGAGGCACAGGGTCAGACTGATTTGCATATAGCCATGTCTGAACTGGGGTGGCAGAGTGGGCTAAAGAACGGTGATGGATTAAACCCAGATCTGTTGACTGGGTGTGAGTGTTTGATTGATTCAGATGCTCCGTCCATCACCACCCCCTTTTGTACCGCTTTTGGCCACCATAAGTGTGGCAGGGTATGCTCAGACGTGAGTCCCTTGCTCACTTTGCCACTGGATTCAAGCAAGCTGGGCTGAAGACGGCTGGAATGCCAGAAACCGGTCCCCGGAAGCTTGTTTCCGGTCCAGGGAAGACATGGCTTGGCAGTTCGGGCTGGACTGTTCCCATGAGGCACAGGGTCAGACTGATTTGCATATAGCCATGTCTGAACTGGGGTGGAGGAGTGGGCTAAAGAACGGTGATGGATTAAACCCAGATCTTTTGACTGGGTGTGAGTGTTTGATTGATTCAGATGCTCCGTCCATCACCACCCCCTTTTGTACCGCTTTTGGCCACCATAAGTGTGGCAGGGTATGCTCAGACGTGAGTCCCTTGCTCACTTTGCCACTGGATTCAAGCAAGCCGGGCTGAAGACGGCTGGAATGCCAGAAACCGGTCCCCGGAAGCTTGTTTCCGGTCCAGGGAAGACCTGGCTTGGCAGTTCGGGCTGGACTGTTCCCATGAGGCACAGGGTCAGGCTGATTTGCATATAGCCATGTCTGAACTGGGGTGGAGGAGTGGGCTAAAGAACGGTGATGGATTAAACCCAGATCTTTTGACTGGGTGTGAGTGTTTGATTGATTCGGATGCTCCGTCCATCACCACCCCCTTTTGTACCGCTTTTGGCCACCATAAGTGTGGCAGGGTATGCTCAGACGCGAGTCCCTTGCTCACTTTGCCACTGGATTCAAGCAAGCCGTGCTGAAGACGGCTGGAATGCCAGAAACCGGTCCCCGGAAGCTTGTTTCCGGTCCAGGGAAGACATGGCCTGGCAGTTCGGGCTGGACTGTTCCCATGAGGCACAGGGTCAGACTGATTTGCATATAGCCATGTCTGAACTGGGGTGGAGGAGTGGGCTAAAGAACGGTGATGGATTAAACCCAGATCTTTTGACTAGGTGTGAGTGTTTGATTGATTCAGATGCTCCGTCCATCACCACTCCCTTTTGTACCGATGATGGAATGAAGTGCATGAGGTATGAACACATAGATCCAAACTTTGTGTGTCATACTTATGTAATCTGTGCACTAGCACTGAAGCAATTTTCAGAGTGCAGGTGCTTCCATCAAGATACATCACTGAACTCATAGTGACTGTAAAAAGTCCAAGAGTCAAACAAAGAACAAGTGTAGCAAATGAACCGCGTCCATTTGGCGAGAGAGTGGTAAGGGTGCAGTATGTAGCTGGTAGTGCAGTTTGACACACACCGTGGTAAATATATTACCGAAGTATGGTGGATGTAGCAAAATGTAATTTACAGACAGCATATTCTCCATTGAAAGTGCCACTAAACTTGCAAACACAAAGATTTATTCATGCAACTATATAGCAAACAAACGATAATTTGTAGAAATCAGGTTTCAGCGAACATTTGTCATTTGCGCATCACCAAGTAAAGTTTCTGGGCCTCATTTATGAGAAATGACGCATCGCTGCGTGAAAGCAGCGATGCGTCATTTCTCAGTGCGCACTCCTTGCCTCATGATTGATGCGTCATATTTATAATATGACGCATCATGTCGCGAGGAGTTACAGATACGTCAGTATTTCTGACGTATCTGTAGGCGCAAAAGTGACGCATTGCTGGAGTGTGTCACGAAAGTGACGCAACTCCAGCAATGTGTACTTTCACATGGGCAAGTCCCATGTTGTTATTGCTTGCGTCAGTCTTACGCCTGCCATGAAGCAGGCGTAAGAATTTGATGCATTAGTGGCCAAGAAATGGAGCCGTGAAATCTTATAGATTTCACTGCGTCACTTCCATGACCCTTTCTTGCGTCAAAACGCCCCCCTTGCATACATTATACCTGGCGCAGGGGTTTACAAAGTGACGCATCTACCTAGATGCGTCACTTTGTAAATATGGCGCAACAAGGCGCATTTTTTACGCCACTGGTGCATCACAAAAAGTGACGCACCGACGGCATAAAAGTGACGCAGAGCCTCATAAATGAGGCCCTCTGTTTTGTCTTAATCCTATTAAAATCTTTGTTTCCATCACACGTCAGAATTACAGAAAAATCGCTGTATTTGTGCTTTCCTAACTATTGATCTATTTTGAAATATTTGTACCGGTCATTTACAAGATTTCAGAATTACAATAAAAGTGCTTCATTTGCCCTTTCCTAACAACTGATGTATTTTGAAATACTTGCACAGTTCATTTACAAGTTTTCAAATTTTGTTGTGTATTAGAAAAAAATGAAATCCAACAACCTTTCCTTTCACACTAGCAAGAATGTTAAATAGTTCATTTAATAAATCCTCTCACTTTGCAATCAGAGAAAGATAACGAAACACCGACCTCTATGTTAAAATAGGCAGCACTTCATCAAAAGTCATAGCATGACATTTGACCTCCATCTTTGAACGTGTGTAATAAATGTAAATGCTTGTTTGTTGCTCATTCGCTTTCATAACACAAGCATGGTTATGTTTGGGGGGGAAACATTCTTTACAACGAAACTTTTACAACGCAGTGCTTTTACAACGCAGGTTTTACAACAAAAACCATTACAACGCATTGCGCTGGGGGCGCTCTAGGATAGGGAATAGATTTAATTTACTATCCAACACCTTCCCTAGTGTCCACGGGGACTGGAGTTGGAATAGTAAATTAAACTATTCACTATCGAGCACCCCAAAGCGCTATGCGTTGTAAAGGTTTGCGTTGTAAAAACTGCGTTGTAACAGCATGCGTGGTAAAAGCATGCGTTGTAACGTCATACATCCGTTTGGGGTGCTGCAGCACCCCCCCCCCGCACACTCCTACTTGCACCTATGGCTCTTTGCCTAAGTGTATGGTTCATTTCAGGGACTACTTTGCATTCCTAAGAAAATCCGGTCATTTAGATATTCTACTACAGCAACCATCTGCTTAATGTTGCTTGCAGTGCAATCTTTTAGGGTTTCATTTTGGTACCTTTTTTCTTTATTTTAAAGAGTCTTTATTTGAATGCTGTGTAAGGGCAAACGCACAAGTTCAGTTAATATTGTGGGTGGGCGGAGAATTATACCAGTACTGATTCGAGGGCGATAACAATGCAGCCCTCTTCAATAAATGTGCCAAATTAGTACATAACTTGCAAGTATTACAGTATATTCATATTTTAATTGTTACAAAACAAATTGTGATGAAAATGCGTGCATGGGTCATCCTGCTTATTGTATAACCTTAGGCTGGGGCAGTAGGTTAAACGTAAGTCTGTATTACATGCAGTAGCGGCTCCTCAAGGGAGTGGTGCGGTGGAGGGGCAGGGTGGGGGGTAGTAAACTACGGCATACGGCGATGCAGCGTGCGCAATGTAATATGTTTTATTTATTTATTTAGTTACTAATCTTCGTGCGGCCGTATGCCGTAGTTTTACTACCCCCCACCCTGCCCCTTCCCCCGCCCGACCCGCCGCTTGCACCACTCCCTCAAGGAGCCGCTACTGATTACATGATAATACAGGCACCGGAGCATAGTGGAAGGAATCAATGTGGAATTTGTAGTTATCTTATAGAAGTGTAACATCTTTTGTCTCAAACTTTTTGTGGAAATAGCTGGGGATGACACCTCTGCCAAGGGAGGAACATATAAAGAATTTTGCAATTTTATGTGAACACGAAATAGAAACTCGTATGAATGTCTAGTGAGTGCATTTTTAAGCCTGCTCTTCTCTGATCTTCAGTAATGTCTAGAAGGTCTCTCAACAACCATTGCCAGACTAGCCATTCTGGCATTAATGTTGGTGGGCTGCAGCCTAGGGCGTTGCTTTCGGAGCAGGATGAGCTGCCTGCCCCCAAGCCCCATTTTAGTCGCGGCCTCCTACAGGATGGAGCTGATTTACACATTTTTGCTACAGCTGTTTTGGGTTTCCAGAATGGCCCTGCCAGCAACACAAACTAGATATGTACATACTTCACCCCTCAAAAAAATCCTACCAGTACCACGATGTAGCTAGATTTAGAAGGGAGGCTAAGGTAAAGGGCATCTCAAAAAACTTAAATCCTCTCCTTGCTTATCATAATGAGATTAACATATACAATAAAAGGTATATATTCACATACAGCTCTGTAAAAACAATTGACTGGGTCAATAAGGAATGCTTTGAGTTAAGTGCTGCTGTCAGGCAAGTGGTAGCAGGCCTGCTGACATGGTTCATGATAAAAGAGAGGGCATTTATCGAGCTTAATGGACCAACGCAGAAGGACTAGATTGTCATTACAAGAGTGTACCCAATGAGGGCAAAATAACTGTAAAGTATACAGGATGAAATAGAAAAAGAAACATTGGAATGTTAGCCTACATGGTGTATAACAAACAATATTTACCCTCTGCCGCTGTCTTAAGTGGAGTTCCCACACTTCCTGTGTCTACTTGTATCTTTGTGTCAACATGCAGTGCCTTCTGGTTTGCACTGTGACACTGGGTTTCTTCCATGTGGCTACATAGGCACTCGCTCAGGTAATAGAATAGTCATCCTGTGACAAAGCCTTAGACCATGTGTAAGCACAATGAAACGCGCCATGCTCTTAGCCAACTTTGTGTGGTTTTGATTTTATTTATTTATAACATATGCAACTCACATTCATAATCTTTTTTTCAAGGAACCATTGTAAAATGCACAAAACACTGGTGCAAAAGAACAAAATAGAAACAATAAGTTGTCCACTGGTTATTGATGTAGGGCCAAACGATAACACAACACAGTTTTGAAACTATGCAATTCCATTTGAAAGTATTATATTGTTAGTTGATCTACACCTATGAAAAGAAAGAAAACATTGGCAATGTTTTTATTCAGCCACAGAGAATAGATACTTTGGGCCTTATTACGAGTTCGGCGGTGTCTGTGGACCGCCATACCCGTGGTCCGACCGCCACGAGCTCTGCACTCCATCCGCCATATTACGAGTTGGAAGTATTGCCTGTGCAAAGACAGAGGCTGGACCGCCAGCACCACGAGCACACCCCCGATCACCAGGATGGTGGCCGAAGGAAGGCAGCCTCCCTAGGGCAGTACAGAGGAGCAACACCGCTGTCAGTATTACGAATTGGTTTTCCCATGAGCCGACAGCTCTGATGAGATTTGTGTTTCTATAAACTAATTTTTAACTCTGAAGTCCTTTGAAAAGTTTTGACTTAATTTTGTTAAAAGTAACATATCTCCAGGACCTAGCAGTCAGGTACACATCAACCTGGCTCTCCACTCTGTAGGAAGCAACTACCATTAAATCTATAACTACTCAGCAGATTCCTTTTTTGACCTCTCAGGACACCACATTTCTTCTACTATGCACACGTGATCCCAGCAAAACTTTAGTTGAAGAAAACACAGTTCTTATCTGCACCTTATCAATATTATAATCCAAAAATATTTTTCTCTCGGACTTCAAACTCTTAGACATTGAAAGAACCACTATTCCACCATTTTGTCACATCAAACAGACATTCAAACCAGTTCAGTCCAAAGTCAAACCTGGTAATCTGGTTTCACAACCTTGTCTTCCAAATGATACTGAACAGAAACCTAACACTATAGGAGAGAGCATGGTGTCAATATCCTTAAATAGCCCCGAAGTATGCCAGCCTATTATCCAAGCGACTACTCCTGCAAAGAGCCCTAGTGTTGTGTATCCTACCGAGTTGGGACTGGACTTCTGGACCAAACTGGAACACATCTTTAACAAGACATGTCTCCCTATTTATGACATACTTAATACGATTGAAAATAGACTTGCGTGCCTTGAATTATCGTTTGCTACGGCCCAGACCCAAAGGGGAAAAGGGTTCAAAGGGGTAACTGAAAGGCAAAAGAATCTCATTGGGCAAATCAATGAAGTTGAAGCCGATCACCATCTTGCTATACGGATTACAAATAATATTGCTGATATAATTTCCCCTGCTGCAGTACCTAATGACCCATCACCTCACTCTAGTGAAGCCGCAGCGATTAATCATTCTGCATCGAGTAGAAGGGTGGTGGCAGGGGATGGCTGCAGGACTGAGAACCAACTACCCCGAGTGAACAGTAACATCCCTTTTGATTTACAAACAAATGGTCTACCATGTATAGATCTTCCTCCTGCATCTATACCGTATGTGGTAGTTCTTGCGGGGGTTCCAGCTCTGAGCCAGGGTAAAAGGGAGGGTTATATGGAGCTCAAGAATAAATGTATTCACTGGCTTAATTACAACAGGCCACTTCCCTCCATGGTGTCCGCTGAAATTCTGTTTGCCAGTCATAATTAATTTTAGGGATAGAAGGGCTTCTGAACATATCTGTGAATGGGTCCAGACATGTACAGCCACGCAAATTAAATCACTGCCCTAAACCTATTTCTACCCAGCAAACCACACTGCCCCCAGAAATATGTTATTAGAAGGGGGGAGACAGGTTAGGAGTGATGTAGGGGGAGTCAGAATGACCAACAGGTATGATGTGTTGTCTGGCCTAGAAGATTGTGATTGACGCCTATCCAATCCTAGACAGAGGGTAAACATGGTAGCGACTAATGATGGCAAGTTAGTTTGGAACAGGAACCCAACTGCCGACAAAGCCAACATTCAGAATGTGATATTAGACCTCCAGCTGAACAAAATCCAAATAAATATTGAGAGAACAGATTTGGACCCTCCGGGATGGGAGTTAACACCAATTGATTCGATGGGAGAAACAGAACTAAGATTAGTTTCAGGGCAGAGTAACGGAACTAGGCAGCTATATCTATTAGACAGGTCAGATATTGCGGATGGTTTGTCCCTAAATAACAATATATCAATGTTATCCTGGAATGTAGCGGGACTGGGATCTAAATTAGATTTGCCTGATTGGCCAGAATTTATAGAAAAACATGACATCTGTCTCTTCCAAGAGACATGGTCAGTGGACCCTGTCTTTCGAGTGGGGTATCTCAATTTTCAGGTCCCTACTGTAAAGAAAGGCAAAGGTCGCCCGTCAGGAGGATTAGTGCTCTGGGTACGACAGGTTCTAAGTTGTAAAGTACAACAACTTGCCGTATTGAATAATGATATCCTTGCAGTGAGACAAAGTTTATCCTTAGGTAGATGCATATATATTTATAACATATATGCAAGAGGCCATCCGGGGGGGGGGGGGGGGCGCAATCTGAGGTAATTTCAGCCTCAGATGATTTGATAGATGCTATGCCCAGTAATACATTGCCGCTTGTAGCGGGGGATTTTAATACCACCTTCGAGCCATTAGGGCAAGAAGATCAGTGCCTTATGGAAGAGGAAGACACCAGATGGGGTATCCCCAATCTGGAGTTAACAGCTATAAAAAAATGGTCAGAGGTGGCTATCCAGTTGAAGGGGTTGTACATGGGGAAACAACTGAGGGCTGCTAATGGCCGAACACCATCTGACAGACAGGGCGCAAGTACATATGATAATGGCCACAGGGCTAGTCATATAGATTACATGGTAGTTAGCATAAAACTGTGGCACTGCCTTAAGGATATGGTCATAACAGGACGCATAGAAATTGACCACAATCCCCTCATTTCATCATTTAATCTTCAGGTGGGAGAAGTGGCACCATTAACCCATGGTGTAATAGCACCAGATCTTACTTTAACCAATGATATGCGCCATCTAAAATGGAGCAAAATCATTGAACATCCCGAAACTCTGGTTGCCATAAATAATGATGTCAACAATGCATTAGTAGACCTGGGAGCTAGTGCTAGTAGTTTAGACTTTCACTCCTTAATAATTGAAACCCATGTAAATCTCTTTGCTCGATTAAACACATATTTTTGTAAATCGGGTCCCATTAAGAGATCAAAGAATAAGAAACCTGAAGGGTGGTATAACGAGGCCTGTCGACAAGCCCGGGCCAAGTTGGGCTTAGCACTACGTGATAGGGATCCTGGCAATGTAAGAGCGGCCCAGGATTGCTACAGGAAAGCACAGATGGAGGCTAAAAAGCTATGGGACCAATGCAGATGGCAGGAACTAAAACAAGTATGTGAGGCCAAGAACCCAAAATTGTTCTGGGATACCTATAAATGGGATAGGGGGGACGCCCAGACCCCCCACAGAACAATGTAGCCCAGCACTTGTGGGTAGAGCATTTTAAGCCGCAGTATGCAAGGTGTACAGATGAAAGGAATGATGAAATATTCCCACTTATATTTTATTCAGGCGTGGTTTTTACAACTGAGGAGGTTGATAGGGCGCTAGAAACAGTTATATCTGGGAGAGCCCCAGGTATAGATTTCGTCCCAGCCGATGTTTTTTTAAACGATAAACCATCCTGGCACCAATATATTGTCCACCTGGCTAATGCAATTGCACATGGCGCTGCTATCCCTCCCTCATGGAAGGGGGCAGAGATCATCCCGGTGTATAAGAAAGGAGACAAATTTGTTGCAGGCAACTATAGACCTATTAGCCTAATCGACTCGATGCAGAAAATCATGGGTAGACTGGTTTTGTATAAAGTGCAGACCTGGATGGAGGAATATAACATTTTGACCCCTTTGCAGGCTGGCTTTCGCCCCCTAACAAGTACGATCGACAAAGTATTTCGTTTTATCACCATCTACTGGAAGACAGTGGTCTTGGGAAAAGGGGCATTGTATGCCGTGTTTGTCGATCTAAAGTCAGCCTTCGACTTAGTACCACTAAGCAGACTATGGCGAGTCTTGGGGGAGATGGGGATGGCCCCGGAGCTGCTGTCATAGATCGTCCGCCTACATGAGGATAATTTTGCCTGGGTCTGGTGGGGGTCACAGGGAGAAGTAACGGAAACCTTTCCCGTGGACAGAGGAGTGTGACAGGGATGCGTTTTGGCGCCTACCCTGTTCTCGCTCTTCGCCAATGGAGTGGCAGACCATCTTTCCCTGACCCCCACGGATGCACCAGTGTTGCCAGGTAATCGTATGGCTATCCTCATGTTTGCGGACGACACTCTGATCATCTCCAAAACACCGAGTGGCCTCCAGAGGGCCTTACAGCGGTTTGAAGAATTTTGCCTCATTCGTGGCTTAGAAATCAATACGGCCAAGACTAAATTTGTGTCCTTTAATGAACATAGATCTTTTATAGGCAATGTGCATATGAATAAACTCCCTTTAGAACAGGTTAATGTGTTTACCTATTTAGGTGTAACCCTGCAGAAGGACATGTGCTGGAAAAGCCAACTTGATTTGGCTGTTTTAAAACATCAACAGCAGTCAGGGATCCTTGTATCCAAATTTAAAGCCTCATATACCAAACCAATTAGTCCGATACTAGAGATATATGGTATGAAGATACTAAGCTCGGCCCTATACGGTGCTGAACTATGGGGGTTCGCAAATTTAAAGCACCTAACTTTAGCGGAGAATGCTTTTCTACGTAAAATTACTGGAGTTCCACAAAGCACTCCTCTGCGGCCACTTTTCTTGGACCTAGGTAGGAAAGCAGTGGTTGTCTTGGCGAAGCTTCGCCCTTTATTATTTTGGCGTAGAATATGGTGCACAGAGGAATTATCACATTATGCTCAGGGCCTCAATGATATTATTGATGTAGACACCTTCCACAAAATTAAATGGTTGAAGGAGATTAGATCGCTACTAGTGAGTCTGGATATGATTGAATTATGGGACGACCCCTCCAGTGCTGACTTTCCTTCAAAAAAGATCTTGAAGGAAAGATACTGGGAAATGGTCCTTTCATCAGCATGCTCTAAAGGACTTTCCATACATCTGACAGGACGTTTTTTGGAATATAAGTCCTGGCCTGACTTAGAGAAATACTGGGATTTTATTGAGAAGCCGCACGATCGAAAACTGTATTTTCAGATCAGGGTGGGCACCCTGCCAACAAGGTCTTTCACCGGTAAATGGGCTGGAGCTACTAATGACAAATGCCCCAGATGTTCTGATCAGCAGGAATCAGTAAGTCACTTACTGTTCTTTACTGTGGTGCCCATTATATGCTGCACCACGTTGTGTGTGGATAAAACCTATATGTAATTTAATGGGCATTAGAAGACATGTTGAGGCTCTGCGAATTTTATGTACTGATCCCACTCCACCCATAGCCATAGCCATGGCCAAATATTTGAGTTGGGCATGGTCTATACGATCAAAGATCCTGCTTCCGGTTAGCTAGTAGTAGACCCCCTGCTCTATTCTCTAGTACCATGATGAGCATTTGCGACAAGAATCATTGAAATGTGGTAATAATGATATTTAAAGTGAAAATTAATTTTATTTTAACAATGTATTCAATAGTTATTACAGTAATTTAATCACATCTTAACTATTTATATGATATGATCTATTATGGATGTTTTAAGATTGAGTGGTATATTGATATATTGACTTACGATGTTTTTTTATAATGCTTGTGCTTTTATGACTTAACTGTCGAATAAAGTTTACATGAATGAATGATGCTGGAATGGCCAGACCATACTGCCATCCTGACCATGACATCAACTACCTACCACACTCAGTCACAACCTACCAAGCCACAATACTGTTCCTTCACATACTCCACTTAAAAACTCTCAAGCAAGAACCGAAAACCATGGCAATCACAACTGAATCCAAAGCTGATATAAGCTATTTCATGCACGTTGGCAACCTCACCCAAAAGCCAATATCAACATTCACACCCTCTGAAGGCGTGTTCCATAAAAGCAAAGTTTGGTGCATCATGAGACACCCAAGCACTCACTGTTAGAAAGTGAGCTTGAAGCAAGAAAACAAACAACAATAAACCAAATCGGAGACCGAAATCTATTCAACCTTCACACAGAAACTTCACCTCTATGAACATAGCCATCTATAACCAGTCAATGACTAGGCTGAATCTTCAAAGCAATTAAAGCCATCAGGCAATGTCTCATTTTGATGCCAGACCCACACAACACTGCTCTCAGCTGGCACGTGCAGTGCCGATAATCAATTAGCTTGCAAAACAAAACCGAATTTAGCATCACCTCAATTGCACAAAATAATCTCTTGTTTCCATTGACGTAATACACTGAAATGGACCTTCTTAAACATGCCTCTTCTTAAATACTTTGCTAACAGCTGTACCAAATCTCCCACATATTGGGTTGGCATTCCTTCGTTTGTCATCATAAAACCCCATCTCTAGAGTAGCATTGACAACACTCAACACAATCAACGTATCCATTGCAGTCATTTTGGCCAAAAGCAATCAGAACTGGAAAGACAGACCTAGCTACTGAAAACATAAACCTTAACCAAGAAGACCCTGTCAACTACAAGCCCTTCACAAACCTACCATTCCACAAACACGTGGTCAATATTTGCACAAAGTCATAGCATCCCATACCAGGCTTCCCTCCTCTTAGTGTTTTTGTGGTTGTGACAAGCTGCTATACATATTGCATTTTATAATGTTTTTGTTGAGTAAAATGACTTTTAAAATGTACTTTAATGTATGTGTGATTTTGGGAGGTTGAAGTTTTTCATATAGCTTTAGTGTTAGAGAATGAAATGTTTATATTCCTATAATCATTATAAACCGAAGATACTTATTGGTTGAACTGATTTATCTTTGAGTAGAAGTGGTGTAATACTTATTGCATGAGATTTGAAGTTGTTTACATTAATACATTGGGAAATGTGCAATATTTCTGTAAGAATGTATTTATTGGAATTAAAGTATTTTTTACTTTGACACAAACACATAATAAAGTAAACCGTTCCCAGTCAAGCAAAAGACCAAGGCAACGTCAATTACATCGTACAGGACAAACAATATGGATTCCGGCCACACTACTCAGCAATGAAACAGCAGGTGTCCAAGTCAATTATAGCATCCTATTCATCACACAGGATACCTGCATGTGGCCATTAGCCGGCCACCTCTGATATCATTGTTCACTAATCCCAGATCAATAGCATCTTATCACATATGAGACTGAATGGCAGAGTACTACACTAGTTATCTTTCTAACCCTACAGCACACATCAGATCATCCCAAAAGGCGCCAGATGCCCCAAGCTTATGCTACCACGAGGGATATTTCAATGGTGCTAGCAATGTTTCCTAAGATGACACACTGAACAGGCCCTAAAAGGCAGCATTAGTACAATCTTCCTTCAGGCACACAGAAGAGGAAAGGCGCGGGGACCAGGGCGGTTGTAAAAGTCCCTGCTCCAGTAGTTGCATGTTGATGTCTTATTCTTTGCAACATGGAGCCCCTTGGCTAAGCAGGCTAAGTTTAAAACCATCATTCTATGATTTTGCAAGTTTGCATAGCCCTACTTCTGCATCTGGGGGACATTTCAAACTCTTTCAATTCACCAAGAATTCCGGGCGTCGTCCTGGGAAACGATGGCTGTCACAGCTATACAGGACTATTCACATGCATAAACACTACTTTAAAATATGTAGCATGTGTACATTTCTGAACGTTTAAATGTAACATAAATTTGCGTTTTTGTTTATTGTTTCTCCATGGAGAAAATGTATTTCCCTTGAAGTAAACTCTTACTATTGTTATAACGGTCCTATCTGTATAAATGGGCCAGTTAATCCAAGTTAGCATGCAGCACAATATGATGTGTGTGCAGACTGCATGGAGGCTCGATTTTTTTTAAATAGATATTTGCAAGGCCAGTCATTCTGGCCCTTATATATTGAAAAGATGCTTGCAAACTTGCTTACTTCACAGAAGAGGTAGCTCATTGGTAGCAACAGGGAGTGTGTGTTTTCACACACTTTTGCACTGTTGCTGCACATGACGTTTGCCTCATACTTGTTGTGAGGAAAGATATACTGCTGTCACCTGCCCTGTAACTGTGTTACTGTGTTTACGTTGTCACTATATATATATATATATATATATATATATATATATATATATATATATATGTACTACTATTATAAAGAGGGAGCTGAAACCTTTGAGGCAGGTAATCTCAAGAAGTAGAGCACCAATCACAACACCTAATACAGCATTGTGAAGGGGAGTTGCAGTAGATGGACATAGACTATACATCTGTCCACCATATACATTACAAAGGTTAAACAACCTTAGGGGTAAAGTAGTCCCTTGTGGGTGTTGGCGTTCGGCTCTCAGCGATGGGCGTGTCAAAGTAGCGTGGGGGCAGGCATAAACAAAGGGGCGTGGCTTTCAGAAGCGCACAATCACTCGCCGGCACATTGTCAGCCTCGGCGTTTTCACAGGGGGGAAGCTTCAAGAAAGGGGCGAGGCTTTCACAAGCGCCCAATCACGCTACATTACTCAATTCACTCGCTGGAACATTGTCAGCCTCAGGGGCAGGCTTCAAGAAAGGGGCGCGGCTTTCACAAGCGCCCAATCCCGCTACATTACTCAATTCACGTGCCCCGCGCCGTGTTTGTGTGCGTCTAGCGTCGGCGGGAGCGTACACTAACGCGGTGTGTGGCATCTAAGTGCCCGGACAACGTCGGGACGGGCAGAATCGGACACTGACGCGGTGTGTGACATGTAAGTGCCCGGACAACGTCGGGACGGGCTGCTAGTATATATATATATATATATGTATATATATATATTTTTTTTTTACTTTTCCCATGCTGTACCTGTACCTGTGTTGTATGTTAGTGAAGTTTGGCGAAGACTAGTTTAATATCCAAAAGGCAAAGTGAATGGTACTTTTGGGGGCGGAAGATGGGGAGCAGGGTGTGGCGTAAAACGTAGTGGAAGAGAGTGTGTGGGTGACTGAAAGGTGCAAAAGTGAACATAGGGGGCACTGTAGTTGAGTGCAACGTGCATGGGTGTAAAATCACCGGGGTAAGAAGGTGACAAGAGCATCCTACGAGTGTGTTGGCTGATGCTTCAAGAGGGAGGAGCGTATGGTGTAATAGAGAAGAGTTCCACGTATAAAGTGGAGTGCAGGGTGCAAGTGATATAAAGAGTGCAAGCTGCATATGCCTTCTGTTCTTGCACACAAGCAACAAGTACAGTGCAAAATCAGCAGTGCGTGCTCCCACTACATGCATAAGTGATACCTGCACTTATAGCTTCACTCGCAGAGCCAGAACTGATATCGTGCAAGCAACAGACAGACACACACACACACTTATTTTAGGAGAGGGGTCACTTTGAGAGGGGCCTGTAGCAAAACATCCAGGCCCTCTTCAGTAACACAGAGGGATGGACAGACTGATCTGTGCCCTGGGAGAGGAAAGCCTGAGTCAGGTGACCGTATGTAATCTTATATTGGAGCCTGGAGGCAGCTGTGGTCTCTCGAGCTAGGAATAGCCTCTTTCAGAAAGTTTTGTTAGTCAACAAAAGTGTTGTTTTCTAAAGGACTTATTTGAAGACAATGGCATTCTTGTCAAAGCCGAGTTCGGACGGGCCCACAATTTATATGTATTGAGGCAACAGGGTCCCAGGCAAAAATGGCGGATATCATGGCTGTTTTTAGGAAAACACCTCTCAACGCCATTACTTGTTTTCTTTGTATCGACCCATCGAGTTAAAGAGCATTACACGTAGAATTGCTTCATAGTAAGGGACTGTACATCAGACCCAACGTCGACTAGATTCCCCCATAGGTAACACGCTTGGAAAATCAGCGTCGGAAAATTACTGTCACAAATGCGCAACAGGAAAAGGCTTATAGTTTGACCAGAGTTCAATGCCCCTCAAAGAGCGAATTGAAGGCACGTGCAAGGAAAAAACTTTGTGAATTGTTTCATGCTGTCCCCCAGTTTGTGTCCTTCAGAAGTCTCAGCCACGTGAGAGAAAGACCAGCATGAATGTGTGACCGGTTACTCTGAATTAGCAACCTGGAGGAATGTTTTTTTTTATAAACCAGAAAATAGGTTTTCGTGAACTGTATTTGGTACCCGAAGTTCAGAGCAGGCCCCCGCCCACCCTTCATGATTCCTCCTGTATCTATTACGCAAGTAGTTCACAAACAGGAGGCGAACAACAACTTTACGAGGTTGAAAACAGAGCTGTTCGCTTCAATTGTGTATTGCTAGAGAGTGACACAGGTGCCGTGCGCAACCGCCTTGATCTTCAACCCACAGCTCTCTCCCCAGGGCAGATGCATTGAGAGCCGAGCTTTACATTATCCAAAAAGGATGCTGAGGTTTGCGATCAAACAGGCCCACCACCTGCAGCTGGTGTCAGCATCAATAGAGCTCTACTGTGGTCCGGGCTAGTAGGAGCCATAGAGATCCCTCAGACCATGGTCCTTTCTTTGTTTTTCCACCCACAGTGCTAAAGGTTACCTCTCACATTTCTTCACCTCAATGCAGTGGAGGTCACTGGTTTCCCCCCTTGGCCTAGTGGGAAACTCAAGACCTTGCCTATTGTTCTCGGCTGTGGCGTTCATCATCCCGCACAAATGATCTGTTTTCCTTGTCCCCTGCTTACTCTCAACACCTCTGAGCATCATTTTTGAGAATTATGGCAAGCCAGAGGAACAGTAAGTCTTCCAAAGTGTCTACTCTGCTCTAAAGTTGTATTGTGTATGTCAAAATATCACAGACAGAAGGAGTGTTCTACAAAAATATTCTGGCCAAAATATTGACACATCAAATCTAGGGAAGGTAAGTATATCCAGGTTTGCACAGATTCACTATGTATGCATATCAGACAGTGTAGAGCTTCCATTACAACTACTTACACTACACTGAAAATTGATATGAGAGAAAAGATAGTAAGTGTCAGTTCTTGTGTACCCTGATAGATATCGAGCCTACACTGTCAATGCATAAGACACTTTATGCATCAGTCATCCAAATGAGATGAATCATTAGGAATTAGAGGGTACGAATGGCCTGATTGTCAGATATGCAGGCTGTAAGTAAAGACTGCGCACTTCACGAGTATAGACTATAATGACACTTGTCACTTTAAGAACGATGGCTCTTTTATGGGTTTTGTGCAATTGTACATATCTGATCTAGAATCAGGCCCAGAAAGTTAATATCGTGTCCTTCACACAATGATGGTGGCTGTTATAATGTATTTATACCAATAAAGGCAATGAATGACACTTGTCACTTTAAAAACACTGTCACTTTATGGGTCTTTTGTGCAATAGTGCATTACTGGTTCAAAATCAAGTAAATATGATGATGCTGCTGCACTTAACAGACAGAATCTGCACATGGCACATTAAAAACGTACTTTCCAAATAGATTTCTTTGACAGTTAAGTGGAATGTGACTGGTGCATAGGACGCAGATACAATGAACTTCACGTATTCCACATACTGTGAATGGCTAGAGAAAGGTACTCACACTTATATGAGTAACAAAAAGGCATGTGTCACTTTGAAAAACTTAGGCACTTTAATGGAACCTATGTGCAATAGTATTACTCAGGCCTATAATTATGTAACTGAGAATGAAAATGTACTTTACAGATATCATTTGTTCACTAATACAGATTGTGGCTGGATACAGACACATTGTACATCGAGAATGGTTAAAGTAATGTACTCATACTCAAAGGAGTAATGAAAGGCACATACCGCTTTAAAAAAACATTAGCACCTTAACGGAATCTATGCGCAATTGTATGTCTTGAGCCTAGAATCATGTAATCGATAATGTCCTATTACTTACCGGTAATCTTCATTACTCCGGGTCCCGTAGTCCTCGACACCTTCATACTTACAAGTGGAGATGACCATCTCCCGACAGAAAAAAAACAAGAGGAATGCTGGGACACTAATACTGCTACATAAGCAGTACTTACCCAGCAGCCCTCCTGTACTCAACAAGCCCAGACAGGAAGGCCGGCCGCCTGGGAGGGAGGGAGGGGCGTATGAAGGTGTCGAGGACCCGGAGTAATGAAGATTACCGGTAAGTAATAGAACATTACCCCCAGGTCCCTCCGTCCTCGACACCTTCATACTCACAAGTGGAGAATACCAAAGCAGAAAACCCGGCCTTCCGCACACACAAGCACACCCAGGAAACCACAACAAAAGCAGCCACCCAAGGGAGCACCGAGAAGGAGGAAGGAAGACCGCAGGAAACAGCCAGCCCGCAACCCAGAACCGGACAGCAGGGACAAGGACCAGAGACAAAGAAAAAAGGCCAGGGCACCAAGGAAAGGAGGCCGCCAACCCGAGAAGCCGGCAACCGGGACCAGGACACCAAGCCCAGCCAAAACCAACCCACCGGAGAAGACTGCCAATGCCAGAACCAGCAGGAAGGAGCACACCGCCAGGCAGACCCACCAGGAAGACGAGACAACCCGGAAGAAGCCAAAGAAAGAAACGGCCAACAGAGCGCAGGCACAAGCACCCAGCCCAAAAAGGAAGGTCAAAAAGAAAGGACTCGAGCCCAAGAGACCCGAGGAGGAAACCCGGCCGAGGAGGCCCAGGAAGCAACAAGCACCCAGGAGCCGAACAGGATCGAGAACCCGACCCAAAAGACAGGGACAGGGAAGAAACCCAGAACCCAGCCGAAAGCCCACCAAACAAGGAGAGGCCCACAAGATCGGAAACCAGCAACAAAGAAAACTCAACCAGGTCGGGAACAGAAAAACCGACCACAAGCCCAGAAAACCCCAACTCCAAAGGGATGGAACACAAGGCAGGAGGGGAGCACAGAGCAACCTGGAAACCCCAGCAGCCGCCCAACGAGTCACAGAGGGCAGCACAAAGAAGGCGCCCAAAGACCCAGGACCGCCCAGGAACCCCACACCCAGGCCAGGCAAGCAGCAAGGGCAGGAGCAGCGGGAAAAAGAAAGCCCAGGGAGCACAGCACCCAGACCAGAACCACAAGGCCCCAATCCAGCAACGCCAGAGAGGAGCCAAGCAAACCGCAAAAAAAGAGACCAACAAACACCAATAGAACCGGGAAGCCAGGACCAGAGCCAAGCAACCCGACCCCGCAGGAGGAACAGCAGGCCCAAGCAAACCCAGAGGAGAGCAGAGGACCAAGCAGCAGGAAACCACAGACAACCCGCAGCCAGGAGGGATGGACCCGCAGAGGCACGAGCACCACAGAACAGCACCCCAACCAGAGAGGGAGGGGCACCCAAAAAGACCCACACCGGGAACAAAGCCCGGGAAATCAAGGGAGGAAGGAGCGAGCCAGGACCACAGAACCAGGAAAGAACCCGGAAAAGGCCGGCAACAAACCCCCAGAGCAGGCCAAAAAGGGACAGCACAGCCCGAAAACCCAGGAGGCACAGACCGAGGCCACACACAACCAGCAAGAAGCCGGCAGAACCGGAGCCATAGAACTCCACACAGGCCCACAACACCGGGTAAACAAGCCCGGGAAGAGAACCAACAGTAGGAGAAGGCCCAGAAGGAACCACCAGAAGCGGCCCCAACCGCAGAACACCCCGCCAGGATCCAAAAAGAGAATAGCAAGGAAGCAGAGCCCAAAAAGGAGCACCACAAGCAGGAGCGGGAAGCAGCAGCAGAAACCTCAGCCAGGCACCCACCAAGGGAACCAGATGAGACCAGAAAAACCCAGGGAGCAAACACTCCCAACAGCAGATGGACCAGGAAGCCAACAGCACCCAGCAGCCCCAGAAGGCCAGGCAGGGACCAACCCAGCTCGACCAAGCACAACACGGAGCAGACAGCAGAACATGGGGACAGCACACCAACCCGGAGAACAGGAGGCATGACAGGAACCGGCAGCAGCCAGGAGGCCCCAGCCAGGAACAAATCAGGCAGGCACCATGGCAGAAACAGGAGGGGCAGACAGGAAACACCAGAAGCAAGCCAAAGGCCAGCCCAGGGGGAGCCAGCGCAGAAGCAGCCAGGCCAAGCACACAGAAAGGCCCCCGGACAACACCAGAAGCCCCAGGCCGGAGCAAAGCGAAGCCCACACCAACAGAAAGACCCAGGCAGGAACCCAAACAGGCACCAAGCAGGGAACAGACGAGAACAGGTGCAGGCAGGGCTGAAGCAGAACAGCTGCACCCAAGGCAGCACAAGCCACCCAAGCGCAGGCAGAGGGGACAGAGCACCCCAAAGAGCCCCCGGCACGACACAGGCAAGCGCCCACAAGAGGAATCTGGCACAGCCCAAGGGACGGGAGGACCAGGACCAGGAACCAGGAGCCCCAAAGGCGACCAACCACACAGAAGCCAGGAAGCGAAGAACCAGGACACCCAAGCGGAGCAGAGGCCACAACAGCCAGCCCGCAGCGGAGGCAATGCCACAGAGGGAGAACAGCACGGCAGGCTAACCGGAACCAGGGGAGCCCACAGGACCCCACCCCCGCATCGGCCAGAGGAGCAGGAACACCGACCCACCACCAGGCGGGGTAGGCAGCCCGAAGCAGAGGGGGAACAGGCCGACGCCGAAGAAGAGAGGAACGCCACGCAGCAGAGAGCAAGGTGCAAGCAAGCACGCAGGAAAACCCCAACAACAAAGGGAACCCCAGGAGCAAGCAAAGGTAGAGCCAGCGAAAAAAGGAACCAGCCACCACAGAGGCGACCGGAATCCACCCCAACCCGAGGCAAGCCACAAACAGAAAGAGCGAATGCCCACAGAGCCGCCA
Source organism: Lissotriton helveticus (assembly GCF_964261635.1). NCBI lineage: Eukaryota > Metazoa > Chordata > Amphibia > Caudata > Salamandridae > Lissotriton > Lissotriton helveticus. The sequence continues at coordinate 1,551,279,289 of NC_136059.1, forward strand.
AGAGCACGGGCACAGCCAGAAGAAGAGTACCAAAGGGAGCAGACCCTCGGAACGCCCACCATTCAATAACAGCAAGACCCGGGGCAGGCCAGCGGCAAGGCCGTAGACCAGGAACAAGCCACACAGGAGGCAAGCAGCGTGGACTCCAGAGACAGCAGCAGGACACCCCAAAAAGCAATATGGGACGTAGCACAGCGCTGAACACAAGCCCTCAACAAACCCCGGCACCCCCAGGAGGCACCGACCCAGGGACAAGACACACGCCAGAAGGCACACCCGTCATCACCCCAGGACCTGCACCAGCAGGCGAACAGAGGACCCACCAACACCGGACATCAGGATAGCAGCGGCCGGACTCGAACCCACGGGCATGAGCGCCAGCGACACCAGAGGCACAAGAAGGACCACGGAGCCCAGCGCCTCGCAGAACCAAGAAGAAAAAAGTGTGGGTGAAAACAGCCAGAGCGGGGGCCAACAACACAACAAGGCCCCCACCGAAATTGTGACAAAAACACATACACAAGCAGCAAAGGAACAAGACACCCCAGGGCTCCATGCCACATAAGTATGCCACATAAGCAAGTCAAAAAACAGAAGGCATACCAGGGTCACAAATCCCCGAACATCCTCCCCCCCTCCCCGGCCGAGCACAGAAAGCTCAGATGAAAGCGGAGGCACCGCGCCCAGGACACCCAAGGCAAAGGAGAGGCACAGGGGCAGCAAAGGCACCAGTCGCGACACATGAGGACACATGAACACGCGTAAGGCAATGGGTCAATAAGAGACCCGCCCAGAAGCACAGGACGCTGCGTGTCACCGCCGAGACCCGAACCCGGGACACAAGACATGAGGTGGACCGCACCAGCCGGGAGGCCAACTCCTCACCCCACAGCAGAAGACACATGCGGGCCAGCAAAAAGGGAGGACCAAAACACATCAAGAATGGCGCCAACACCGTCCTGAAGGCACCGGAACAGAGGGCAGGGAACTGGAACACCTACAACGTGCAGTAAAAGGAACGTCCCACACACAGCGCCCATAGTACCACAGGGACGGAAGAAACACAGCCCCGGACATCTGGCATAAACCCTCCTAATGAGACATCAGGAAAGAAGCAGAGGACACCAGAGTCGGCCCCCGAACTGGACATCAGAGGCCCCCGCATGCCTTGAACAGGAAACACTCCAGCGCTGCCAGCGGCGCTGTGTGGGGAGCCCACACTGCAGATGCGAACAGCGGCTGAGCGGAAGACCCAGCAGCCCCCCCCACCCTCCGGGGCAGGAAGAGAAGTGTCCCGAGCAGAGTGCCATAGAAGCGAGGCTAGGCGCCTGCAGTTGCCAGCGCCGGCCTCTGAAACAGAAAGAAAAACGGGCAGGAACCATACACAGGCAGGCAGCAGCATAAAAACTCACCAGGAGTGGGGTCCAACTCCAGGAACAAGGCCCCCACATCACCGTCGAGCAGAATCCAGAAGGAGCCCATCCAGCGAGGCATGGCTCCCCGGCCAGGCTCGGGAAGCCGAACCCACGACCCGGAAGCAACCGGGAGCTCCAGCACCAGCCACAAAGGGCCGGTAGGAGCAGGCAGAACACAGCAAAGCTGGGAACTCTCTAATCCAAACACCGGCTCCAGAGAAAGACCGACTCCAAGCAAGCCTGGCAGGCCAGGAGGCAGTCCAGGGAACGCCGCGCCCATACAGCCAGGCAGCTGGGCGGGGGGAGAAGAGAAGCACCGCCACTCAAGCCCAGCAGGAGCAGCACCAGCACACCATCAACACTGTCGACAGACAGAAAAAAAAGAACAGGAGGGCTGCTGGGTAAGTACTGCTTATGTACTCCCGGGGGGAGGGGCAGTATTAGTGTCCCAGCATTCCTCTTGTTTTTTTCAGTCGGGAGATGGTCATCTACACTTGTAAGTAGGAAGGTGTCGAGGACGGAGGGACCTGGGGGTAATGAACTTGTACTTCACCAACACTATTTGCTCACGAACATAAAGTGAGAGCATGTCAACATAGAAATGTCAAAAATGAAATGTATGCCAATGCAAAAATCAGGGCGACTCATAACAACAAAAAATCTAACTGTTAAATGTATTGAAAATGTCAGTATGAATTTGGTTCACTGGAATGATTTTATATGAGTATCAAGACTTTTTATTTTTCGATGAATTAAAATCGTTACAATAGACAACACTCTGATAATAAAATGAATAAAATAGAGATTCGTTAATTACAAAATTTAAAATATTGATGCATAATTACATAAAACCAAGAGGGCATTGAATTTGAATTTTCATCATTTTCCTAATAGCATGCAATTTCTGTAAGAACTGTATGCCGACAGGATCGCAGAGTTAATTCGTTGCAAAAGAAATCCTTTCAGTCAGAGCACAATAAAAATACAGCAAAGGATAATATGCTTTTATATATTTCAAATGCAGAGAGCAAAGTAACATCGAGGCATGTAGGTACAAACTGCGTAATCGCTTGAATAGTCGAATAGTTTGTTATTTTAGGAATGGGAGGGGCTTAGAGCCCTATTTAAACTCTCTGTTAACCTGTTGAATTTTATGACCTTTTGAAGGCTCCGGCCGAAAAGCGTTGCAATATTTTTCTCTTTGTCGCTACTTCCACTTTTGGAAAATATAAAATAAACAGCATATGAGCATTGGAAAACTGCACCTGGTCGGGCTGCCTCTTTCTCCATGGAGTCTCATGTGGCATAGAATTGTTGAAGAGCACGTCTCTATATATATGTATGCAGGTATGTGTGCGTGTATATGTATATGTATATGTATATATATATATATATATATATATATATATATATATATATATATATATATATATATATATATATATATATATATATATATATATATATATATATCACACCTTAATCCTCCTCAATTTGCCTGTTTCCTGGGTGCAAAGAAAGAGTGTGGACCACCAAAGTTTGTCCCACTGCAATATTTATTGAAACTCCCAGAAGGATGCAGCAGCCATGACGCGTTTCGTCCCTCACCAGGGACTTGATCACATGACGCGCTGTTAGCTCTGACAGATTTTTTTATATACATTTCACTTTTTTCTTTTTTATACCTTGTGACTATTACCTAAAGTGACCAGTGCATTTAAACAAGCAGGAAAATATATGGAAATAGAAGAGGTGTTGCCAATCTCCAATGACACACCCTGGCTAGCTGTTGTCAACGTCTGTCAATCATTTGCTGATACACCTATTTTGATGTTGTACATGCAATCCAACCAGTGTATAATGTTAATGAGTACATGCATAAATGCATTTTTAAACAGCAAGACATGTAAAATATATAAATATATAAATAAATACATATATACATCAATTACAATAAATACATGAAATAGAAAATATAATCTTGCTGATATTTGTCCCGGTTTAAATACCTAAACTCACTCATAAAAACATGTACTGGAACAAATGCTGCTGGTAAACAAAATTGTTTCTTTTATAAAAACAGCGGCAACTTGCCCTCTGTTAGTTTGTATTTCCTTTTCCCTGTTGTTTCTAAATACTAAACTGTGTATAGAAAGTGACATGTGCTGTAAACCCCACTCTGTGCCAACTGTGCTAAGCTAAATAATTAAAAAGAACAATAGGGGCAGAATGGGCGGCTTGGCTATGCTATTGAGAACGTTTAGAAAAAATCTAAAGAATCTAAAAAAGATCTAAATAGATATATATATATGTATATTTACATTAAGCTTTGCAATGATAACATGGTTAAATTCAGAGGTGTGTCTGAGAAATTTCTACTTACAATTAAAACCTACAGTTATCTCCAATGAAAGGAAATTCAAGGAAACTCGTTATGATAAAATTCAATTTACATTGTGTCATTTTTACTGAAACGTATTCATTTTAATATGGAAAACATTTCAAAGTGTCATTTTAATTCTATTTATTCGAGTGCTTGTGAATACACGATTTTTTGTTTTTCTGTCTGGTGCGTACATCAGTTTCGAAAGATTATGAGGGCCCTGGGGGCTGATATTTAAAACATTTTTATGCCAGAAACCTTTGCGGGAGTGTACTCAACAACTTCCTAAAGTTTCCTGGCGATCAGATAAATGCTGTTTTAATTCTATTTATTTATTCGAGTGCTTGTGGATACACAATTTTTTGTTTTTCCGCCTTGTGCGTACATCAGTATTGGAAAGATTATGAGGGCCCTGGGGGGCCGATATTTAAAAAGATTTTATGCCAGAAACCTTCGCAGGAGTGTACTCAACAACTTCCCAAAGTTTCCTGGCGATCGGATGAATGGTGTTTTAATTCTATTTATTTATTCAAGTGCTTGTGGATACACGATTTGTTGTTTTTCTGTCTGGTGCGTACATCAGTATTCGAAAGATTATGAGGGCCCTGGGGGGCCGATATTTAAAAAACATTTTATGCCAGAAACCTTCGCTGGAGTGTACTCAACAACCTCCCAAAGTTTCATGGCGATTGGATGAATGGTGTTTTAATTCTATTTATTTATTCGAGTGCTTGAGGATACACGATTTGTTGTTTTTCCGTCTGGTGCGTACATCAGTATTCGAAAGATTATGAGGGCCCTGGGGGGCCGATATTTAAAAACAAATTATGCCAGAAACGTTCGCGGAGTGTACTCAACAACTTCCCAAAGTTTCATGGCGATCGGATGAATGGTGTAGTAATACATAATGGGCTAACAGACAGACAGACATACATTCGTTTTTATTATATATATATAGATACAGACTGGCATGTAATTCTTCCGTGGCATTCAACCCCTTTGGGTGTTTGGTGTCAAGATTTAAAATGTATTGCATTTCCAATTTCTGTAGTGCCTTCTCTCGATCACCACCCCTTTTATTTATTGGAATAGAATCTATGAGGTAGTATTTAAGATCCTTGGGTTGCCCGCATGGATTTCATTGAAATGGCGAGCCACCGTGTATGCTGGATCATTGTTTTTAAGGGCCCTTATCTGCTGGAGCACCCTTTTATGCCCCTATAGGATGGTACTATCTACATATTTTAATTTACAAGGGCACTCCAGCACGTAAACCACATGATCAGTTTTTCAGATTAACACCTTTTCTATGGTTATTTCTTTTTCGCCAAATGGAGTCTTATAAGTAGTCATAGTCACCCCATATTGGAAGGCTTTACAAACTTTACACCTGTAAAATCCCAATCTTTAGGACAACCATGTGCTTTTGGTTGGTGGACCACACAGGTCATTTTTGAATAAGACATCCTTCATTGATTTCCCTCTGCTGTATGTTATTACAGGTTGTTTGGGGACTGTGGCACCAATCACAGGATCTTGTCAGATCAGGTGTCAATTTTTAATTATTATTTTTCTTACTGCACCTTCCTGTTGGTTGTATTTCAGGATGAACCTAAATTTATCGGGTGTATCTATGATCTCATTCTCAGTTGGTTTTGGCTTGAGAAGGGATACTCTAGATTCCTGATTGCTTCTCTTGAGGGCAGTATCCAGACATTTTTTACTGTAACCTCTCTCACTGAATCTAGTTATACATTCACCCTGAGCTTTGTGTAGGTTCTTTTCATTGCTGCAAATGCGTTTAAAACGCAACAACTCGCCATATGATATATTTTGTACCAGGTGCCCAGGATGGGCAATACTGGCATGCAAAATGTCATACCGGCTGTTAGTTTTCTATGGAGTTGTGTTTCAAGTTTGCCATTCTCAACATATAATTCAACGTCCAAGAAATTCACAGCAGTGTTGCTAATGCAAGCAGTAAAGTGTATATTAAGTTGGTTCTTGTTAATTTGATCAATTAATTTTTCTGCATCTGATCGTGTGCCTTGCCAGACCAAGAACAGGTCATCAATGAACCTCCACCACACCATTACGTTCTTGGTCATAGCCTCCTTATGTTCTTTCATGAGAACCAGCATATACATATATATATATATATATATATATATATATATATATATATATATATATATATATATATATATATATATATATATATATCATAGGTTTCACACCAGTTATAGTTAGGTGGAAATTTTACTCGCATAAAACCATTGAAATTCCCACGTTATAGTTAGTTGGACTCACTATAACTTGCGCGTGCAATGCACTGCTGATGACGTCACATATTACATCACTCATGACATGGTCAGTGACATCACTCATGACATCACTGATGACATCTCAAATGACATCACTGATGACAACATCCTTGTGACAAAGTGGCAGACCTCCTATCAGCATAAAATAACCTTTGACACACACATTCAAAAATCGAAACTAACATTTTCTTAAAAAAGGAGAAACCAATACCAATTACAACAACTTATTAGGTAATTCCAACATCTACATACACATCCACTCATTCACCAACAGTTCTATATAGTCACTCATGCATGTACTTACTCATCATATGTACTCATACACCTATACATCCTGTTACACACTATTACTCATCCATATAGTTACTCACACACAAATTCACACATGCAAATAAACTATCAAAAAAACATTTACTTGATTATACTGCTATATACACACCACTACACATACTTCTACAGAAACAGAAACATATTTACTCTCTTAAACAATCAATTATAAAAACACATACTCACTAACCCACCCATACACACAATCATCCACCCATACAGTCTTGCACACATGCTGTCTTCAAAATACATACAAATAGTGAGTCACTCATTCATGCATCTGTGCTCTAAGTAATATCCCCCATCGAACCATACAGACACTGATACTGATACTCAAAAAAACAACTAATAACCCATATACACACTCATGTAGCTACTCACCAACCCATGCAGCCACTTATACACAAAGTGAGACACAGATACAGATATTTAAATATTTAAACATTACTCGCTAATATATGTATTCACTAAGATACATTTAATAAGTCAGTTAACCAATCAATTTTACACAAAAAAACTCCATTTAGACATTTATTTACCCATTTATTCTTCCATCAACCTTTAGATATACATATATAAAAAATATTTATTTTTCAGAAAGATACACATTCACTGGATGATGTCATCAGTGATGTCATTTGAGATGTCATCAGTGATGTCATGAGTGATGTCACTGACCATGTCATGAGTGATGTAATATGTGACGTCATCAGCAGTGCATTGCACGCGCAAGTTATAGTGAGTCCAACTAACTATAACGTGGGAATTTCAATTGTTTTATGCGAGTAAAATTTCCACCTAACTATAACTGGTGTGAAACCTATGGTTTTTTCAGTGAATTTAATAGGTTTTTTAAATGCTAATTCCTAACTAAAACTGGTGTGAAACCTATGGTTTTTTCAGTGAATATATATATATATATATATATATATATATATATATATATATATATATATATATATATATATCCAACAAAGCAGGAACCCAATTTGAAGGAGGTCTCTGGACACAAAATTACCGTTGTGCAAGTTTATTGGCAGCAGGCAAGCAGGAGATTCCTCAATAACTCACATCAGTCAATTGTTAAGCCATACGCGTTTCGGGGCTCTTGCTGACCCCTCATCAGTGGCTCGCAGTTCAAAGTAAATGAAGGCGTCATGCTTCGCGCACTAAATAATGTTACCGGCATCCGCCTAAGTGGGCGTGGCCAATCGCATGGCCTTCTGGATGCTGGAGTGCGCAGCGTTTTCCTCAGCACCGCGTTGTTGCTGTCATATCGGCAAAGCAGGCACCCCCCTGCAGAGGCGCATCCTTTTCGTCCTTCCTAATATTTCAAACACCATCCAAATGCCACTGATGAGGGGTCAGCAAGAGCAAGAGTTGGATGTTTAACGGCTGCCTCAGGTCGTGAGGAGAGGTCCACCGCTGCATTGCGGGTCCTATCGAGCATTTGGATGGTGTTTGAAATATTAGGAAGGACGAAAAGGATGCGCCTCTGCAGGGGGGTGCCTGCTTTGCCGATATGACAGCAACAACGCGGTGCAGGGGAATACAGTAACCCACTTCTACCCACTTGGGAGAGACTTTGTTTTATTTGTGGATGGAGCGCACCCACTGAGGAAAACGCTGCGCACTCCAGCATCCAGAAGGCCATGCGATTGGCCACGCCCACTTAGGCGGATGCCGGTAACATTATTTAGTGCGCGAAGCATGACGCTTTCATTTACTTTGAACTGCGAGCCACTGATGAGGGGTCAGCAAGAGCCCCGAAACGCGTATGGCTTAACAATTGACTGATGTGAGTTATTGAGGAATCTCCTGCTTGCCTGCTGCCAATAAACTTGCACAACGGTAATTTTGTGTCCAGAGACCTCCTTCAAATTGGGTTCCTGCTTTGTTGGATGTTTAACGGCTGCCTCAGGTCGTGAGGAGAGGTCCACCGCTGCATTGCGGGTCCTATCGAGCATTTGGATGGTGTTTGAAATATTAGGAAGGACGAAAAGGATGCGCCTCTGCAGGGGGGTGCCTGCTTTGCCGATATGACAGCAACAACGCGGTGCAGGGGAATACAGTAACCCACTTCTACCCACTTGGGAGAGACTTTGTTTTATTTGTGGATGGAGCGCACCCACTGAGGAAAACGCTGCGCACTCCAGCATCCAGAAGGCCATGCGATTGGCCACGCCCACTTAGGCGGATGCCGGTAACATTATTTAGTGCGCGAAGCATGACGCTTTCATTTACTTTGAACTGCGAGCCACTGATGAGGGGTCAGCAAGAGCCCCGAAACGCGTATGGCTTAACAATTGACTGATGTGAGTTATTGAGGAATCTCCTGCTTGCCTGCTGCCAATAAACTTGCACAACGGTAATTTTGTGTCCAGAGACCTCCTTCAAATTGGGTTCCTGCTTTGTTGGATGTTTAACGGCTGCCTCAGGTCGTGAGTAGAGGTCCACAGCTGCATTGCGGGTCCTATCGAGCATTTGGATGGTGTTTGAAATATTAGGAAGGACGAAAAGGATGCGCCTCTGCAGGGGGGTGCCTGCTTTGCCGATATGACAGCAACAACGCGGTGCAGGTGAATACAGTAACCCACTTCTACCCACTTGGGAGAGACTTTGTTTTATTTGTGGATGGAGCGCACCCACTGAGGAAAACGCTGCGCACTCCAGCATCCAGAAGGCCATGCGATTGGCCACGCCCACTTAGGCGGATGCCGGTAACATTATTTAGTGCGCGAAGCATGACGCTTTCATTTACTTTGAACTGCGAGCCACTGATGAGGGGTCAGCAAGAGCCCCGAAACGCGTATGGCTTAACAATTGACTGATGTGAGTTATTGAGGAATCTCCTGCTTGCCTGCTGCCAATAAACTTGCACAACGGTAATTTTGTGTCCAGAGACCTCCTTCAAATTGGGTTCCTGCTTTGTTGGATATATATATATATATATATATATATATATATATATATATATATATATATATATATATATATATATATATATATATATATACAAACAGATAACCGGCTCAACACCGGTTGGTAAGGAGGCACTCACTCAGGCAGAGTAGTTTTAAACCAACAGCTTTATTTTAGCTTCCTCGTCTAAACCCAACGCGTTTCGCCTTCAGCCGAAGGTTTGGTCACGGGTGTTGAGCTCTTAACACGAGCCTACTTTTATGTTTAGTGCACAGTGAAAAAACAAGTGAAATGCAGTTGCATTATGGGAAACGTAGTTTTAACATGTGATAAGTGTTAAGGTGCACTTTTTTAAAAAGAAATAAACATTTAGAGTTATTTGCTTAAGGAATTGCGGTGAATTAATTCATACATTGATGGCAATTTATAATTTCAAAGTCTTTGGTGACTGTTATTTCACTTGCCATTCTTGTTCTTTCGTTTTTTACAATCTCACTGGTGAGTATATTCATTCAAGAAAGGGGATTGTTCATTTTTGTATTCAGTTTATAATGGGGTTTGCTTGGTTTCTACAATTTAGTCTTTTCACAAGTGTACGTGCAGTTCTTCAGTTTGATTGAGGCCTCTTGGCTCTAGGGTTCTGAAGGCAATGATGTGTTTAGATTCTTTTTGCCTCAATGCTTTCCTACGGTTTCCACCTCTTTCTGAATCTGCCTGTTGGTCAATTGCGCAGTATCTTAGGGTTTCCCAGTTGTTATCATGGTGTTGACTCATGTGTTTAGCAATGGCATTAGATTGATCTCCATGGGTGACTGCTCGCGTGTGTTCTAATATGCGTTTTTCGGCCTCAAAGATGGTGCTTCCAATGTAGATTTTTGCACATGGACATGTTACCATGTACACAACAAATGTGCTTTTGCACGTGAGATGATGTTTAATCTTCCATTTCTTACCTCCGAACATTTCAATTTCCTTGGTTGCTGATGCTATTCTACAGACCTTGCATTGTCTGCAAGGCCAAAATCCTTGGCGGTGCAACCAGGTGAGGTTTGAGATGTCTTTGAAATGGCTGTGAACCAATTGATCGCCCAAGTTTTTTGCTCGGCGAAAGGTAACATTTGGATGCTCCCCAATGATTTTGGCCAGAGTCTGATCTGAACGTAGAATGCCCCAATGTTTTTTTGAATGCCCTGGTCACTAGTTCTCTCTCTGCACTGTAAGATGTGATTAGTCTGATTTTCTCTTCTGTTTTTGTTGTTTTAGTTCCATGTAAAATTTGATTTCTTTCTTTGTCGATCACTCTTTTAAGACATTTTGCCACAGTCATTGGTCGATATTTTCTCTTGATGAATCTGTTCGAGGCCTGTATGCTATGCTTCTGGAATTCCGATTGTTTTGAACAATTTCTTTTTAGTCGAAGAAATTCCCCATACGGGATGTTTCGCTTTAATTTTTCTTCGTGAAAACTTTGTCCATGTAAAATGGAATTGGTGGCGGTTTTCTTTCGATGTAATGTAGTTTCCAGACGATTATTCTCGATGTAAATCTCTGTGTCCAGGAATACTACTCTTTCACTACTTATTTCGTAGGTGAACTTGAGGTTTGTGGGGGTGTTATTCAACCTTTCAAAGTATTGTTCAAAGTCTGTTTGTTCTCCGTACCAGATTATAAAGAGATCATCTATGAATCTCAGCCATAGGATAGTCTTCTTTTTCCATGCATAATGTTCCGATTTCCAGGCTTCATTCTGTTCATACCACCCCATTGTGAGATTGGCATAATTGGGTGAAAAGGAGAAACCCATGGCACATCCACGTATCTGTTGGTAGATTTTTTTGTTGAACAAGAAATTGTTGTTATATAGACACAGGTGGATCATTAAACACCACGAACTCCGGTAAGAGCAGACCTGAAAACCCGCAGCACGATAAAGAAATGTGTCACCTCTCTGCAAAATAATTGTGATAATAAGCGCGACCGTTTTTCTTAGAACACTTAAGAAAACACGTAAACACAAGTGACAATTAGTAGTGTTTCTGTACCAAAAGTGTTGCAAAGCATTTCAAAAAACTTTATTGATCAAGACAGCACGAACACTAACACATTACGGACATTGCCACACTGTTTTAATAATCAAGGACTCAGGCAATTGAAAACCAACAAAAAGGAATAAGAAACCTATACGGTGCTTAGAAGAATAATACTAAAATAAAAACACTCGTCATGGAAGAAAGAGAAGCGAAAAGGACAGCGGACATTCACAATCTATTCACCAGTAAAGGGGCAACTAATATAGAAAGAGGTCAAATTGGCACACCTTCTAACACAATTAGAGATAAATTAAAAAATTGGGAACGCCTCTCTAAGAGAGAAATCAATAAATGGTGGGAACTTCTAAGCCTGCAAAAATATATGGAGGTAAAAAGGATACACAGAGGCCTGCGATTAACACTTATGCCAAGTCACCAAGACACAACTAATGAGTTACTTCAGGAATGGGGGGAACACCTCCTAGATTCATCTATGGGCCTGATGGCAATACTCATCAAACACATCGACAAGATCTTAAAAGAAATTAAGAGTGAATTAAAGACAACTGAAGAGGAAATCAACTCCCTAACTCTAAATGAAGACCAACAAAAATTAAAAGCAGACATTCTAAAGAATTTAGAAAAACATGAAGCACGTGTCAAAGCTCGCCAACAACATAAATTTCAACGGGACAAAGCGGACTTTGAGGAAGGACGCATCTTCACTTTTGGAAAACAACGCATACAAAAAAGAAACAAGCAATCCGCACAACATGAGGGATATGAAACCTCAAGCTTTGATTCACTCACAAGTCTTGAATTAAGTGACCAGGAAGAGCAAACAACACAAAACACAGCACAACAATAAAAAAAGACCAATTTGTTAATAGAAATGCAAAAGGCATTGGAACAGCAGCAACAACAACAGCAACCAACAAGGGGCAGAGGCAGGGGCAGAGGACGACCACGGGGAAGTGGAGGAAAACCAGAAGAGGACAGAGAGGCAAGAAATGAGGCAAAGGAGAATCCGTGGTCTACAGCGAGACTCAGACTACCACGACGCTAATGGACCCTTGCCCGGACTCACAAGAACTAAATATAATCAATCTCTCATCAAGAACCCTAACGCAAATGGAACAAGACACCTTGAAGAAAGGATTAAACCTCTGCCCAACTGCCCACATAAATATTGCGGAGACCCGTGTAGATCTGTACAAATACACGAGAAAATTAAAACTGGCCAAATTCTACGCAAAAAAAATTACCAACAGACAAACACAACAAAGACAAACATCCAATATCAACTTGAATGCAGAAGATGCCATGGCACTCTCCACCCTAATGACAATGGGAGCAATGACAATTTCACAAGAAGCACAAGAACTAATTGCAATGGAAGATACAATTGAACAAGATGGCGCTAATGAGAGTGGTCTCAAACAAAAATCCAAATATAATCCCATGTTACCACCTGGCAATAAGATCGATATATTTCAGGAGTTAGTAATTGATGAGTTATATAAAATTCAACCAAATCAAACCAAAAACAACTTGACTCAGAAAGAAAAAACAATTATAAAGAATCTTTCGGAAGACAAGAAAAATTAGATAAAACCAGCGGACAAGGGCGGGAATATCGTCCTTATTAACAAAACAGACTACATAGACGAAGCCCAACGCCAATTAATGGATACAAACTGTTATAAACTCTTGAAACAGGATCCTACAACAGCACTGCAAGAAGAAATCTTGCAACTGCTCAACAATTGGACAGTAACTGGCCTAATAAGTGAGGATGAACAAAGATACATGACAAATACATTTCCAACATTCCCCACATTTTATTGCATACCAAAGGTTCATAAAGACAGTCAAAAACCGCCGGGAAGGTCAATTGTGTCAGCCAATAATTCGCTACTAGAAGGGATTTAAAACTACATCGACCTCTTCTTAGCGCCCTTAGTAAGAGAATTACCATTGTTCATAAAAGATACTACAGATCTCCTAAAACAATTAGAAAAGATTGTCTGGAAATCCACCTTCAAACTCATCACTATGGACGTGACATCATTGTACACAAACATTGAACACCATATTGGCATAAATGCATGTAAATATTATTTGGGGAAAAGAAATATAAGATACAGGGAACATAATGAAATGTTGAATCAAATGATCCACCTGTGTCTATATAACAACAATTTCTTGTTCAACAAAAAAATCTACCAACAGATACGTGGATGTGCCATGGGTTTCTCCTTTTCACCCAATTATGCCAATCTCACAATGGGGTGGTATGAACAGAATGAAGCCTGGAAATCGGAACATTATGCATGGAAAAAGAAGACTATCCTATGGCTGAGATTCATAGATGATCTCTTTATAATCTGGTACGGAGAACAAACAGACTTTGAACAATACTTTGAAAGGTTGAATAACACCCCCACAAACCTCAAGTTCACCTACGAAATAAGTAGTGAAAGAGTAGTATTCCTGGACACAGAGATTTACATCGAGAATAATCGTCTGGAAACTACATTACATCGAAAGAAAACCGCCACCAATTCCATTTTACATGGACAAAGTTTTCACGAAGAAAAATTAAAGCGAAACATCCCGTATGGGGAATTTCTTCGACTAAAAAGAAATTGTTCAAAACAATCGGAATTCCAGAAGCATAGCATACAGGCCTCGAACAGATTCATCAAGAGAAAATATCGACCAATGACTGTGGCAAAATGTCTTAAAAGAGTGATCGACAAAGAAAGAAATCAAATTTTACATGGAACTAAAACAACAAAAACAGAAGAGAAAATCAGACTAATCACATCTTACAGTGCAGAGAGAGAACTAGTGACCAGGGCATTCAAAAAAACATTGGGGCATTCTACGTTCAGATCAGACTCTGGCCAAAATCATTGGGGAGCATCCAAATGTTACCTTTCGCCGAGCAAAAAACTTGGGCGATCAATTGGTTCACAGCCATTTCAAAGACATCTCAAACCTCACCTGGTTGCACCGCCAAGGATTTTGGCCTTGCAGACAATGCAAGGTCTGTAGAATAGCATCAGCAACCAAGGAAATTGAAATGTTCGGAGGTAAGAAATGGAAGATTAAACATCATCTCACGTGCAAAAGCACATTTGTTGTGTACATGGTAACATGTCCATGAGCAAAAATCTACATTGGAAGCACCATCTTTGAGGCCAAAAAACGCATATTAGAACACACGCGAGCAGTCACCCATGGAGATCAATCTAATGCCATTGCTAAACACATGAGTCAACACCATGATAACAACTGGGAAACCCTAAGATACTGCGCAATTGACCAACAGGCAGATTCAGAAAGAGGTGGAAACCGTAGGAAAGCATTGAGGCAAAAAGAATCTAAACACATCATTGCCTTCAGAACCCTAGAGCCAAGAGGCCTCAATCAAACTGAAGAACTGCACGTACACTTGTGAAAAGACTAAATTGTAGAAACCAAGCAAACCCCATTATAAACTGAATACAAAAATGAAGAATCCCCTTTCTTGAATGAATATACTCACCAGTGAGATTGTAAAAAACGAAAGAACAAGAATGGCAAGTGAAATAACAGTCACCAAAGACTTTGACATTATAAATTGCCATCACTGTATGAATTAATTCACCGCAATTCCTTAAGCAAATAACTCTAAATGTTTATTTCTTTAAAAAAAAAGTGCACCTTAACACTTATCACATGTTAAAACTACGTTTCCCATAATGCAACTGCATTTCACTTGTTTTTTCACTGTGCACTAAACATAAAAGTAGGCTCGTGTTAAGAGCTCAACACCCGTGACCAAGCCTTCGGCTGAAGGCGAAACGCGTTGGGTTTAGACGAGGAAGCTAAAATAAAGCTGTTGGTTTAAAACTACTGTGCCTGAGTGAGTGCCTCCTTACCAACCGGTGTTGAGCCGGTTATCTGTTTGCATCTATAACGACTGGTTCTGTCGTCTTTAGGAGTGCACCTCGCCGTAATCAAGAGCGCCAGCGTTCCACCCCAGAACCAAAACCTGAAAGCGAATATATATGTATATATATATATATTCACTGAAAAAACCATAGGTTATAGACCATATATAGTTAGGAATTAGCATTTATAAAACCTTGAAAATTCACTGAAAAAACCATAGGTTATAGACCATATATAGTTAGGAATTAGCATTTGAAAAACCTTATTTTACTCACACAAAACCATTGAAATTCCATATATAGTTAGTTGCACTAACTATATATCGCGCACCCGCAATCCACTGCTGATCATGTCACATATTACATCATTCATGACATGGTCAGTGACATCACTGATGACATCACTGATGACATCTCAAATGACATCACTGATGAGATCACTGATGACGTCATCCAGTGACTGTGTGTTTCTGTAAAGTTTAAATATGTTTTACATATTGAAGAATGAGTAGATGTATAAGTGTCTGGACGAAGGATTTAGTAGGTGCATGACTGAATGTATGAGTGAGTGATTAAATGTGTCTCACTGAGTGCATGGGTTAGTGACTAAACTGTCTTAATTTGTGCATCATTATGTCTGTTGTTCTGTAAACTGCTGCATGTGTTGATCATTAGCTATACGAGAGGCTATATGTGTTATTAATTGGTTGCCCAAGTATTTCTATGGCAGATTGAGTTTGTGTGGTGGTGGCTGGAAGGTGTGTGACTCTATGCATAGATGTGTGAGCAGTTTATTCACTAGGTGTATGAGTTCAAGAGTGCATGTGGAAACAGCTACATGGGCAGTTGACTGTGTGCATGAGTGTATTGATGAGTGAATGGATATCTCAATGCTACATGTCATAGTAAGTACATATGTAAAACACAGTACATGTGAGAGTTGGCATATATAAATAACTGTGCATGAGAGCCACTGAATGAGTGAGTGGTTGTATCGATCATTGTGAACTTGTATCAGGGATTGTATAAGAGAGTAAATATGTGTTAGTATTTGTTTCAATAAGTAAGGTGTGTTTAACTGTATAGTTGAAGAAATGGAGGTGAGATTGTTTCTTTGCATGACTGACTGGGTGTGTGAGTAACTCCATGGATGAGTGGCAGTGTGTGAGTGTCTGTATACACTGAGTGTATCTAAGGTTATATTAGAGTCTGAAGAGGTTTATCGTATTAGCACAAGAATGATGTCAAATGAGATGTCATCAGTGATGTCATCAGTGATGTCATTTGAGATGTCATCAGTGATGTCATCAGTGATGTCACTGACCATGTCATGAATGATGTAATATGTGACATGATCAGCAGTGGATTGCGGGTGCGCGATATATAGTTAGTGCAACTAACTATATATGGAATTTCAATGGTTTTGTGTGAGTAAAATAAGGTTTTTTAAATGCTAATTCCTAACTATATATGGTCTATAACCTATGGTTTTTTCAGTGAATTTTCAAGGTTTTGTAAATGCTAATTCCTAACTATATATGGTCTATAACCTATGGTTTTTTCAGTGAATTTCAATGGTTTTTTAATAGCAAATATCATAAGCTGTCGAATGTCAAGTACGTGGTAAGTGAAAACATTTTCGTGTTTATGCACACTGATCTGCTTTGAATGGTGCCCCCCCCCCCTCATTTCTATTAGGAGTACTCTCTCTTTGCAGATAGTGAAAGGTAGTTAACGCAGGCCTTTGCCCCCGTTGTAATCCGTCGTGCCTGCTTCTCTCTCCATTTGATTGATTGTTATCCAAGTATTTACTGTTTTAGAATTAGTTCTCTTTGGTTCATTCTCTATTTACAAACAAACACAGAGTCGCAATACTCTGTTTAGTCTTTGCAGATAACGAAAAATCGTGTAAAAAAAAAGAAAAGGAATCGAGCAAAATCAGTAGGCCACTAATGGGATCTCTTTTTGACCTCGCTAAAATAGAAACATTAGGAACAACCCCTCATGACAAATACAAAACTAGTGAGATGAACTGAACTCCACACAATGATGGCTGCAAAACAGCTCGGCTCCGCCACCCACCCCGCCCAAAATAACGATAAAGAGCGGCTGCCATGATTGGTTGCGGAATGGCCACAACGGAGCTACGAAATGGTGGTACTCTCATGCTAACCCCAGCTTCAGTCTGAAACATCCAGAAACACTGTAGACTACCAATTCGATCAGTTCCGGTAGCGCCCCAATGTAACCCGGTAGAGAAGAACTAGCCCTCCCCTCTTTGACTGATGGTTCTTGTTGCCTGTCCCTTCTGTTGTCATTTAACAGAACTATTTAGCCTGCTGAAAGGGGTTGTGTTTCGACCGCTGGTTGGTGGAGACATTTTGACTATATTCTGGACCTGCGTTGTCGCGTAATGCGTCATATGACGCGCCGTGTTAGCGCATCCGGAAGTCATCCGGGGCGCGCAGCGCGTAACGTAAGCATAACAAGTCATGTGACTTGTTAATAAAACTTTTCATTGGTTCATTTTACTTTTCTTATTCTAATGATGAAAGCCTTGGTCATATCACCTAAAAATTACGCTTTTAATTACTTCCGAACATTATTTTTTCTTAAATATATGTTATAATGTTCCAGGCTAATGTACTTTCCCGGAAATTTTACAACTGTCCTGCAAGTAAAATATATTCTTTTTTCGAGAAAAAGAGCGTTTCTTCGTCCCATGACGGAGCCGTTGAGCAAAAGAGGGTCGACCTGCTGTCTTAGTCGCCGATACGCCTGAATATGAGATTCTTATCGATCACTTTATGTTGCAGGAATAGAAAACACAACAGCCCTTGACCATTTATCTTTACTGCGTTCCTTCGTATTATACCTTTTACCCTTCATGTAATTGGTCTGCTTTATTTCACTTGCCTTTTAATGATTCTAAAACAGTGACTATTATTAAAAACTTTACCAATGTATATACTACTACCATGTTTTCTTTTAAAAACCTTTATTGTGAAAATGTCATTATACAAATACGAGCCTATAACCACGTGGGCCTGCCACGGAGCAAACTGTAATCGTATATGATGAATAGACATTTACACTGTAGAGGAACGTAACGGGCGGGCCATTAGGTTGCAAGAACTAAGGTGTCTAACAGTTACGGAATCGGTGGACGTACATTTTATAATTAAAATACGACAGGGCCAGTTACAATAAAATTATCTAGATATACATTTGCGGGCAAGTACCATGGGTGACGTTAATTCGAACTTTCAACAGTACAGTAATCAATAACACATCAGAACTTAATATCAATAGGGATGTCGAAATAATCAATCAATTCTCGTCCCCGCCCGCCATGTGCTTCAAAACTGCATACGTATCTCGTGATTTCAAGGTTCTGCAACCAGTACACAACAAGGAGTTACGAGTCCCATTTATTCCGGCGCCATTTTGGGCGAGGACGGGCAGGTCCAGGATATAGTCAAAATGTCTCTACCAACCATCGACTATGATGATGTTCATATGCTGTATTTATTAGAGTAACACTCATCTGTCCACATGAAATTAATTTACCACAATCTAAACATGTCATTTTAATCTTTCCAAAGTTCTTCTAAATATTTGGGACCGTTTCCCTTGCCTCTGAAGCTCTCAGTGCCACTTCTTTGATGAATGTACTAGCAGGTCAGGGGTTCTCCTCCAAATCTCTCTTTTATGCAGCACTATAATTAATTGGTGCCACCTCTCCATATGACGATGCATGGTATAGTTACCACAACTATATTTTTTTTCGGTTCCTCTGGAGAGTTCATCGTGGCAGATGAAGCGTGTAACGTACCGGGCATTTACCTTTTTTTGCATGTACAGGAAAGGAAAAAAAAATCGAGCGTCCAAGTTCTAAGGTGTCCCAGGGCCATTTTAGTGGACCAGGCCCAAATCCAAAGAACAGGCCGCCATTTTGAGAGTCCTCTTGCAGCCGCCTGTCGCTGTAGCATCAAGAGCAGCCGAAACTCAGCTGAATGGCAACTGAAACGGTAAATGGGCGCCCCACTACATTTCAGCATTGTAGGATGACCACACCAGTACAGCAACTTGCTAGACATCACCTCGGTGCCATCCGGATCTCGGCGCCCCACTGCAGATGAAGTGCCTCTCAACTATGAAACCACCACGGTGACATCCGGATCTTGGCGCGTTGTGCTGCCTTCGGCCTATTCGCACATCGGTCCGCTACTGACGCCATCTCACAGGCTAATGGGGTGACCCACGCCGAGTTTCAGCATTGTAGGATGACCACACCAACTTGCTAGACATCACCTCGGTGCCATCCGAATCTTGGCATCTCAACGCCTAGTGGTATCTTCCATACATAAAATATTGTTACGCTGCCTTTGGCCCCATTCGCACATCAGTCCGCAACTTAGACATCACCTCGGTGCCATCCGGATCTTGGCATCTCAGCGCCTTGTGGTGTCAGTCAGAAAATATTGTTGCGCTGCCTTTGGCCCCATTCGCACATCAGTCCGCTACTGACACCATCTCACAGGCCAATAGGGCGCCCCACGCCGACTTTTACCATTGTACGATGGCCACACCAGTGGCACAACTTGCTAGACATCACCTCGGTGCCATCCGAATCTTGGCATCTCAACGCCTAGTGGTATCTTCCATACAGAAAATCTTGTTACGCTACCTTTGGCCCCATTCGCACATCGGTCCGCAACTTAGACATCACCTCGGTGCCATCCGGATCTTGGCATCTCAGCGCCTTGTGGTGTATTCTCTTCAGAAAATATTGTTGAGCTGCCTTTGGCCCCATTCGCACATCGGTCCGCAACTTAGACATCACCTCGGTGCCATCCGGATCTTGGCATCTCAGCGCCTTGTGGTGTCTTCTACTCCGAAAATATTGTAGAAAATATTGTTGCGCGGCCTTTGGCCCCATTCACACATCAGTCCGCTACTGACACCATCTCACAGGCCAACAGGGCGCCCCACGCCGACTTTTACCATTGTACGATGGCCACACCAGTGCCACAACTTGCTAGACACCACCTCGGTGCCATCCGGATCTTGGCATCTCAGCGCCTTGTGGTGTCTTCAAATCAGAAAATATTGTTGCGCTGCCTTTGGCCCCATTCGCACATCGGTCCGCTACTGACGCCATCTCACAGGCCAACGGGGCGCCCCACGCCGACTTTCAACATTGTAGGATGGCCACAGAAGTGCGACAACTTACTAGACACCACCTCGGTGCCATCCGGATCTTGGCGCGTTGTGCTGCCTTCGGCCTATTCGCACATCGGTCCGCTACTGACGCAAACTCACAGGCCAACGGGGCGCCCCACGCCGACTTTCAGCATTGTTGGATGGCCACACCAGTGCGGCAACTTACTAGACACCACCTCGGTGCCATCCGGATCTTGGCGCGTTGTGCTGCCTTCGGCCTATTCGCACATCGGTCCGCTACTGACGCAAACTCACAGGCCAACGGGGCGCCCCACGCCGACTTTCAGCATTGTAGGATGGCCACACCAGTGCGGCAACTTGCTACACACCACCTCGGTGCCATCCGGATCTTGGAATCTCAGCGCCTAGTGGTGTCTTCTATTCCGAAAATATTGTTGCGCTGCCTTCGGCCCCATTCACACATCGGTCCGCTACTGACGCCATCTCACAGTCCAACGGGGCGCCCCACGCCGACTTTCAGCATTGTAGGATGGCCACACCAGTGCGGCAACTTACTAGACACCACCTCGGTGCCATCCGGATCTTGGCGCGTTGTGCTGCCTTCGGCCTATTCGCACATCGGTCCGCTACTGACGCAAACTCACAGGCCAACGGGGCGCCCCACGCCGACTTTCAGCATTGTTGGATGGCCACACCAGTGCGGCAACTTACTAGACACCACCTCGGTGCCATCCGGATCTTGGCGCGTTGTGCTGCCTTCGGCCTATTCGCACATCGGTCCGCTACTGACGCAAACTCACAGGCCAACGGGGCGCCCCACGCCGACTTTCAGCATTGTAGGATGGCCACACCAGTGCTGCAACTTGCTGGACACCACCTCGGTGCCATCCGGATCTTGGCGCGTTGTGTTGCCTTCGGCCTATTCGCACATCGGTCCGCTACTGACGCCGCCTCACGTACCAACGTATTTTCTCCGCATTTTACACCCTATGCCGCATAACAGGTCATGTGACTTGTTTATAAAACTTTTCATTGGTTCATTTTACTTTTGGTTTCCTAATGATGGAAGGCTTGATCATGTGACCTAAAAACAACACTTTTCATTGGATGAAAACTTTTTTTTTTTCCCAAACGATGAAAGCCCCACCTTGTTTCTGGATGTTTCAGACTGAAGCTGGCGTCAGCATGAGAGCACCACCATCTCGTAGCTCAGTCGTGGTCATTCCGCGAGCAATCATGGCAGCCGCTCCCAACCAGAAGCCTGCAGGAGTCGGAGCCCCCAAAACTTTTGATGAATTCTCAAGGCGGAGGGGACGCTTTCGAGAATGGGGTCCAAGACCTAGCAGACAAGCGTCCGATTTCCAAGGTGTCCCAGGGCCATTTCAGTGGACAAGGCCCAAAAAGGAAACAGCCTGCCGCCATTTTGAGAGTCCTGTGACAGCCGCCTATCGCTGCACCGCAAGAGTGGGCGCAACTCAGCTGAATTGCGGCTTTTGACACAGTGGACCAAAAACGGACGGAATGGCAACTGAAACGGTAAAGGGGCGCCCCACTACAACAGATGACACTCCACCTGGAGAGGCCCGTTCACGCCGCCTCCCCCGGGGCGCCCCACGCCGTTATTCGGAGCAGCATTGTAGGATACCAAAACCAGTGCGGCAACTTACTGGACATCACCTTGGTGCCATCGTTCTGCTGCCTTGGAACTATTCGCGCAACAGTTTGCTACTGATGACCCACCCCCCGCGACGCCCCATGCCGTTATTTGCTGGGTGG
Source organism: Lissotriton helveticus (assembly GCF_964261635.1). Lineage (NCBI taxonomy): Eukaryota > Metazoa > Chordata > Amphibia > Caudata > Salamandridae > Lissotriton > Lissotriton helveticus. The sequence continues at coordinate 1,551,301,594 of NC_136059.1, forward strand.
CAACTTACTAGACATCACTTTCGTGTTATCTAGATTTCAGCGCGTTCTGCTGCCTTGGAACTATTCGCACAACAGTTTGCTACTGATGACCCACCCCCCGCGACGCCCCACGCCGGAAATCTGGACGTTGTGCTGCGTTGGGACTATTCGCACAGCCGACCGCTACTTCGTTGTTTTTCCCTAAAAATGTTTATATGTTATTACTATTTTTGTTTTCTTGTATATATTTATAAATTATTAAAGTTTTATAATCTTACTACTTTGTCGGAGTGCTATATATTTTTAATGTGACACATAATTGTAAAAACTTTGATGTACAAAGAGTCATCCCTGGAATCTTCCGCTTCAGGCTCGGTCCCCTCCCCAATCACAATACAGGATGGTTTTCAGATAATAGCAACGCTTCTGCTGTGACGGATCTCATCGAGTGTGGGCCTTGATCTACTATAACTCCTTTGAAGAGGGGTGATTCTTTACAGCTGTGGCCATAAACTACATCTGCAGGGCTAGCTGATACCCTAGGACCAGCCTGGACAATCGGACACAGAGGAAAAGGAGTGTCAGAGGGTGCGGTAGTGAATAGGGCGAAAGGGAGGTGTCGGGCGGGCACAGGGTGTGATTCTCAGGGAAGAGCAGCGCAGATGGGGGGAGGTTTATTACCCATGCATAAGACAGAGAGCGGGGGTGACCACTGCCTGGGGGAGATGCTTGCGAGGGTGGGGAGCCATGCTAAGGATCGACAGCGTGCACAGAGTGGGTCTGGTCAAGGCATCTAAAATGGCTGCCGTGCATGACAAAAGTGTGGCATTTGAAAAAAGACAAGATGGCGCAGACAATGTTTTTCAACACTTCCTGATTTCCTTCGAATCGAACGTTAACAGACGTTGGGGCATATTACCAAAGTTAAGCGATATTTATCCCTAACGATGCTTAGCAACGATTTTTTTACCGTCAGAAATTATCGCAGATAAACCTTGCTATTATCAAGGTTTATCGGAAATACGATAAAACACGACCGCAATGCATTAATATCGCTGAAAACTCAGCGATATTCATGCATTACCGAGCTAATGCTCTTAGCCATGTTATCCACCTCCCATTGGATAACATGGCTAAGAACTGCTCAGGGCAGGTGGTAGCTTTTGGAGATATTCGCGCTTATCTCGAATATTTCCAAAAGTTGATAATAGGAGATAGCGATGTTAGCGACTGTTTCCAGTCGCTAACATCTTGGCATGCCCACTTTGCATGTCATTAGTGATAAATATCACTCACATGCAAAGTGGGGCCCAAGATGGTCGCTATATTCTACTAGCCGTCGCTAACTGGTGTTAGCAACAGCTAGGTAATACACATATAATTTTATCTCCGCGAAGCGGAGCGCTGTTACAGATATATATCTTGTTTCTGAACGTTAATTTCTCAAAATGCACTGAAGCACATATATTGAGACCTAGCAAAGTTACATCGGGCTACCAGTCCCTACAATTTTGCCAAGTTTCGTGCAAATCCATTCAGCTGTTCGATCCTACCGAGAGACAAGATGGCGGCCGCTACGGACTGTTTGGAATGTTTACAGACACCGGAGAGCCAATCAGCTTCGCTTCGCAAAGCTCCGTAACGCGAAAAGTACGCGAAGCGGTGCGCTGTTACAGATATATATCTTTTTTTGAACGTTAATTTCTCAAAATCCACTGGAGCACATATATTGAGATCTAGCAAAGGCACATCGGGCTACCAGTCCCTACAATTTTGCCAAGTTTCGTGCAAATCCATTCAGCTGTTCGATTATTATTATTTTTATTTTTTTTTGCCCCGCGGGGCCCTTTTAAAACCTCCACATCAAACCTAGGGGGTGAGCGACAATGTACTATGCCCCCTTATGGTCATTTGCCCCTTCGCTTTGGCCTCCTCTTGTCTCTCGATCCTACCGAGAGACAAGATGGCGGCCGCTACGGACTGTTTGGAATGTTGACAGACGCCGGAGAACCAATCAGCTTCGCTTCACAAAGCTCCGTTGCGCGTAATGTACGCGTCCTGGGACGCTGCCAGGTCCGCTGTTACAGATATATATCTTTTTTTAAACGTTAATTTCTCAAAATCCACTGGAGCACATATATTGAGACCTACAAAAGGCACATCGGGCTACCAGTCCCTACAATTTTGCCAAGTTTCGTGCAAATCCATTCAGCCGTTCGGGCTAAAAGTGAGGCCAACCGCCCTATGGAAAACTCAATGTTAAAAACACGTTTTGGGACCCCCCTTTTTTCTCGGCCCCCCCCTTGACGAACCCCCCCCTAAATTTTCAAGGGCTGCTCAGAAACAAAATGTGCCATTTTCCTGAAAATTTCAGCCAATTCCGTCCACAAACGCCAAAGTTATTAGACATAGAATTTTCAAAAATCCCATAGAGAAAAAATCCTAACTATATATACCTACTGGCGACCGCCAGTAGGTAATATATATATATATATATATATATATATATATAGATATATAAAATTTCTATGGCAAAATGAAACCCCTCATTTTGTTCCTTTTCAAATTAAATGTATTAAGTGTTACCACTTTATTCAAATCAAGATGACTTCAGGTGTGCCATACTTTTGTCATAAGTAAGACTGTTAGCGTTCTAGTTGTTCTTTAGAACACTCTGGGACATTCTGTCATTGGGCTATAGTTGGGCTACATCTGGCTGATATTTGGGCTACATTTGGGCTCTTTTGTCTCTGGTGGCCATCTTGGGAGACTGCATATCAGAATTTTTTTAATGAAATATAAGAGGATTTGAGAAGTCACTCAAAATGTGCCCTAATTTTTCTTTCTTCAGCAATAATCATAATTTCTATGGCAAAATGAACCCCCTCATTTTGTTCCTTTGCAAATTAAATGTTTTAAGTGTTAACACTTTATTCCAATCAAGATGACTTCAGGTGTGCCATACTTTTGTCATAAGTAAGACTGTTAGCGCTCTAGTTGTTCTTTAGAACACTCTGGGACATTCTGTCATTGGGCTATAGTTGGGCTACATCTGGCTGATATTTGGGCTACATTTGTTTTATTTTGTCTCTGGTGGCCATCTTTGGGCTATATTGGGCTACATTGGGCTACATTGGGCTACATTTGGGCTCTAACATATATATAGCCCAATGTAGCCCAATATATATTTTTTCAAAGTTAATTTTCGTAAAAACCACTGGAGCATATATCTTGAGACATAGCAAAGGCACATCGGGGTACCAGTCCTTACAATTTTGCCAAGTTTGGTGGAAATCCATTCAGCCGTTCGGGCTAAAAGTGAGTCCAACCGCCCTATGGAAATTAACATGGGGAAAACACGTTTTGGGACCCCCCTTTTATCTCGGGCCCCGCTTGACGGATCCCCCCGAAACTTTCAGGGAAGGAGCGGAGCGCAGCGAGGCAAGGTTAAGGAAAATTACAGGCAGATCCCCCATTCGGCGCCAAAGTTATTCCCAATAGAATGTTGCGGATTTCCTATGGAAAACGATCCTAACTATAACTACCTACTGGCGACCGCCAGTAGGTAATATATATATATATATATATATATATATATTCACACAAAAACCATAGGCTTCAGGGACGTTATAGTTAGAAATTAGCATTTAAAAAACCTTAGAAACTCACTGAAAAAACCATAGGTTTCAGGGACGTTATAGTTAGTTGGATATTTCACTCGTACAAAACCAGAGAAATTCAGCTGTTATAGTTAGTAGAGCTAACTATAATTTGCGTCCCCGCAATGCACTTTTGATGACGTCACATATTACATCACTCATGACATGGTCAGTGGCATCACTGATGACAACTCAAATGACATCCCTGCTGAATGTCAAAGGTTTTTTAAATGCTAATTTCTAAATATAATGTTCATTAAACCTATGTTTTTTTCAGTGATTTTAAATTATCATCCCATTCTCAACCTGGTGAAAACTGCCGATATCGCCAGTTTTCCAGCGATAGCTTCCGCAAAAAAAATCGCCACAAATGAGAGCGACAAATAACGCTAATGATATGCAGAGTAGGCGTTCCCGTGCAAAAATAACACAAAAACACCAGTTCCCGATATTTTCAACGACCAGCCAAATCTGCGATACAATCCAAAAACAGGCAAAAAGCCGTGTTAGCAGTAAGAATTTAACATCTGCCTTTTACTGGTGTAAAGCAGGACGACTACCTACAGTATGAAAGGGAGCCCAGCCCAGAGCCACATCTGAAGACCATAGAGCTACTGATCATGCAGCTCCGACACCCAAGAAGGCCACAACACCCACCGCCACCACCCCCAGGACCTCCCCCTGGGCCATCCCCCCTACCACCACCGAGGCACCGCAGAACAGTACAGCTGACCTTCCAAAAACGGCATGGCCCCTCAGCCACACAATAGCTGAATGTTGGGCGATGTGGCTACCAAGTATGTGTGAAGGACGCAAGTCACCCATCAATAACAATGCAAATAATGCCAAGTCTAGCAGTGATGTGCAGGACAGACCTCACTATGCAGAGCACAGACCTCTCCATGTGTACATATACTGCTGGTGCTTGTAGTGTTGTGGACAGTGGACGCAACCATGTTACCTCAGACAGTGGGGAAGATCTTGGTCATGTAGATGCGCCCCCTCCTGTAAGCGGAAGCAGAGTGGGCTGGTCCAACGAACGCCTCTCACGCGTAGAAGTGTGAATAAATAGGCCAGGGCTCTGGGTATGGTTCACTTCTGGGAAGGTCAACATGTCTGTCAGAGCGGCGGCCCTCACCCTGCCATGAGGCCACCACCGTGACCACCGGCCTCCACGACACAAGCCCCCTGCAAACCCAGCAGCACAGCACCGCAGAGTTATGTTTGTACAGACTAATGCCTTCGATGTACGCTGTGAACAGCAGGGCTCACAATTCAGATCGAGTCTCAATTGCAGATGACGCAGACCCGTATGCAACATGCATTGCTACCAGTGCGGACCGCCCGGACCACGCATCATCGTAGGGTGCACACATGCCGAGTGCTTCAGGTGCCACTAACTCAGTGCACCACAAGTCATCGCCACGTAGCCTTATTAAGGCACAATTCATTAGACAAAAGACATTGCTACCAGTGCGGCCCATTCGGACCATGCATCATCGCAGGCTCTGCACACACTGAATGCTTCTGCTGCCACTAACTGTGCAGCTCAACTCAACATCACATAGCTGTGGGCCCTTGCTGACCACTGCCTCCGGCCTACACTGCAGTCATCAGGGCTCACAATTAAAATTAAGTCTTGATTCATTAATTGCAGAGTCCAGTAGGCAACTGACTATAATGTCCCTAAAACCTACATAATATCCTTTTAGTATCCTTGCTTCAAGAACTGGTTTTATATCAGGTATAGCTTTAATACCATGACCAAATTCATCTTGCAATTCCAAAGGAACACTGAATGGCAGTCTACACTGTGGACAGCAGAGCACACAGTTCAAATTCTGTTTTGATTTATTAATTGCAGAGTGAACTGTAATCTATGTCCTTGGATTTTGTCAAGAGGAAGTGACAAAAACCATTCCTTGATGTCAGTGCTGACTACTGCCTTCGACCTACACTGCGGACAGCAAGCCTCACAATTCAGATCAAGTCGCGATTGCAGATGATGCAGTCCAGTAGGCAACAGACATTGCTACCAGTGTGGCCCTCCGGGACCACACATCATCGCTGGCTGTGCACACGCTGAATGCTTCTGGTGCCCTTACCTCAGTGCACCACAACTCATGGACCCGTTATGATAGAATATTTTGTGTATGATTTCAGATATGCTGCCCCTACCTCATGGGCAGCATAGACCCTTTATGATTGAATCTCTGTGTGTGACCTGATAATTACTGTTGCACTTGTTTCCAGCACTAACCATTCCCTGAAGGCTGGCTTACACTCACCCATCTTTGGACATGTGACCCTGGTAATAAAAAGGAGCCGAACGCATATTCCCGTACCCAGTTCCACTATCTATCTAACTGTGTCCGTGTGTTCATTCTGTATGCATGATGCTGCCCCTGGGCCCTACCACATTACATTGTACTGTGGACAGCACACACAACCATATTACCTCTGGCAGTGGGGAAAACTTTGGTTATGTAACTTCATCTGGGTCATTGTATAAGTATATAGGTAGAGACTGGATCATTAGTGTACTGCAAGGAGAGTGTACAGGGAATTTATAAGTACTCGGGGATTGGCGGAGTGATTAGATAGGTACATATGTTGGCGGAGCCTAACCCCCGAGCACGAGCTTGGCTCTAACTGGCTGCCCTCCATGTGCCAAAAACTGAAATTTGGGCTTTGCATGGCCCTGTATTGCTACAGCTGCAACACTCCACTGAATGTGCAATAAACATTCATAACCACACAGATATGTCATGTCCACAATCTTTCATGTGTGGAAGTATGGATGAATGTAGGATCAGTGATTCCCCCAACTTCCATGTTGGCCATGTTGTGGGACTTGGGTCACAGAGTGACACATTGGCGCTTGCGGCCCGCATGGTGGCAACACTACAACAGAGACACCCGCATCAGTTGATTCCTCATACAGCCCAGGACAGAACCATGCCCAGAGCTCCGGAGTCATTGTTCACAGCCTCACGCAGGACTGGCATACGCCAGGCCAGCCCACTCCACTTACACTTACAGGGAGGAATGACAATGCTACATGTCCCAGGTCTTCCCTGTAGTGATCTGCTGATCACAGGTCTAGTTGTCAGCATGCCACAGCCACTCCCTCACAGCTGGTTTACACCCACACCACACCCATGCAGCACAGGCATCACAGAACATGTGACTGAGCCAATAAAAAGGGCCAGGCGCACGTGCCTGAGGCCATTTCCATTCTCTCCCATGACTTGAAGTACACAGAGTTGGAGGCAGCTGAGGCACATTGCCCGACACGGGCCTCCTGCCACGTGACATTGACTTGAATTCCACTGAGTTAGTGCCACCAGAGCTGAGCGGGTGTGCAGCCTGCAATGATGGGTAGACCTCGATACACCATCTTGGCAATCAAGACACGATTTGAATTGTGAGCTCGGCTGGACTGCGTGAACGCCAAAGGCAGCTGGCTGTACAGACATGCCTCCTTGGCGAGGTGCAGCAGGATGTGCTGGGGGTCTGTGCCGTGGAATCCAGCGACAGCTGAGGAGGTTGCTTCGGCACGTGGTGGGCCCTCTTGGACACACGCTGGTGGCGAAAGGTGAGGAGAGAGGCTTGTTTGCGCAGCGGCGGGCAGTTTCGTCTGTGCAGTGGGTGTGGATGGTGTGCAGCAGCCTGGGTGCGCAGGGGCGGGCAGACACCTCTGGGCAGTGGGAGTGGATGGTGTACAGCAGCCTGAGTGTGCAGGGGCGGGCAGACACCTCTGGGCGGCGGGAGTGGATGGGGTGCAGCAGCCTGGGTGCACAGGGGCGGGACAGCGAGGCGTTTGCAGTTGTATGTACTATACCATTACTGATTCTATACTATGTTTCAGATGAGTGAGCTTGAGGACTGCAGTATGTCCCGGCATGTGGTTGGAGACACACCAGTGGCGGAAAGGTGAGCTGTGAGGGTTTTGTCCGCAGTGTCGGCACTCACTCTCCCTCTCCATCTCTTCCTTGCTCTCTCTCTCACACTCTTTCTCTCTCTCTTCCTATTTCTCCCACCATTTTATTTATTTCTCTTTCTCTTCCTCTCTCCCTCCCTTTCTCTCTTCCTCTCACTCTTTCTCTCTGTCTACCTCTCTCACTCTTTCTTTCTTTCTCCCTCTCACTCTTTCTCTCTTTCTCTCTCTCTTGCTCTCCTATGATGGGCACATGACACACAATCTTATCTTACTTTTTGTCTTGCAAGCTGTGATTCACAGATTGTGGACCCCCCGACACGGGCCTCCCGCCACGTGGCGATGACTTGAGTTCCACTGAGTAGGTGCCACCAGAGCTGGGCGGGTGTGCAGCCTGCGATGATGCGTGGCCTCGATACACCATCCTGGCAATCAAGACCCGATTTGAATTGTGAGCTCGGCTGGATCGGGTGTATGCCAAAGGCAGCTGGCTGTGCAGACATGACTCCTCTGAGGTGTGCAGCAGGATGCGCTGGGGGCCTGTGCCGTAGAATCCTGCGATGGCTGAGGAGGTTGCTCTCTTGGACACACGCTGGTGGCGGAAGGTGAGCAGAGAGGCTTGTTTGCGCAGCGGCGGGCAGTCACCTCTGGATGGTGGGGGTGGATGGTGTGCAGCAGCCTGTGTGGACAGGAGAGGGCAGACACCTCTGGGCGGTGAGAGTGGATGGAGTGCAGCAGCCTGGGTGCTCAGGGGCGGGCAGGCACCACTGGGTGGCGGAAGTGGATGGGGTGCAGCAGCCTGGGTGCGCAGGGGCGGGACAGCGATTTAGGCATGTGCAGTTGTATGTACTCTGCCATTACGGATTCTATACTGTTTCAGATGAGTGAGCTTGAGGGCTGCACTATGTCCCGACACGTGGTTGGAGACACACCGGTTGCGGAAAGGTGAGCTGTGAGGATTTTGTCCACAGTGTGGGCACTCACTCTTACTCTCCCTCTCCATCTCTTCCTTTCTTTCTCTCACACTCTTTCTCTTCCTCTCTCTCACACTGTTTCTCTCTTTCTCTCTCTCTCTCACTCTTTCTCTCTTTCTCTGTCTTCCTCTCTCTCACACTCTTTTTTTCTTTCTCTCTCTCTTTCTCTGTCTCACTCATTCTCTCTCTCTCTGTCTCCTTTGATGGGCGCATGACGCACAATCTTATCTTGCTTTTTGTCTTGCAGACTGTGATTCACAGATTGTCGAGGGATGACACACCATGGCTGTACCTACTTTTACTTTGTTGTTTTGTTTAAATAAAATGTTTTATATGTAAATCCATAGAAGACTTTGATCCTCATTTGTCCAACCTCAGGGGGAATGGCGGACAAGGGGCTTTTAGCGGGGGGTATCAGGGCACTGTTGGGTGTCCGATCTGCATGATTGGTGGCTCTATTCCATCTGTTGTCGTTCAGGAGTGGCTGTGGGCTGGGCTCCCTTTCATGTTGCAGGTTGTAGTCCGACTTTACACCAGGTCAGAGCAGGTGTAAACTTTATGGTGATAACGCACCTTATTGCCTGTTTTATATTCTCTTTACCGATCTTGCTGGTGGTTGAGAAAGTTGCGAAGTGGTGTGTTCGCTGCTTTTTGCACAGGAACGCCTACTCTGCATCTCATTAGTGATATTTGCTGAGGTCATTCATGACGATGCTTTTTAAGGCTGCTATCGCTGGTAAACTGGTGATATGGGCTGTTTGCATCAGCTTGTGAATGGTGCGTTAAATTTAGCACCATTTTGGCTGCGATAAAGTGCCATTAAAGGGGCGATATGTCCTTGAGAATATGCCCTTTGTTGTTTTAAAGATCTGAGAAGTACTTGAGTGCCGTGCTGAGAGCCACGCACCCTTCGTATTCACACCAGGGGGCCGTGCTGAGAGCCGCGCACCCTTCGTATTCACACCAGGGGGCCATGCTGAGAGTCGCGCATCCTTCGTGTTCACACTAGGGGGCCCGCTCTAGGGCTGCGACTCCAAACTTTTTTGAAAAATAAAAAGCGTTCACTTTCATTAATTTACATTCGCCTCGGGCCCCATCCCCCGAGGCATGCCCACAGCTACATATATTTTTTTCATAGGGGAGGGGGCCACGGGGACCCCATCACCCGGGGCCTGGCCTCTCTGTTGGGGACCGTGGGGGATTCCCAATGCCCAACGGTCCCGCTGGCACCCCGACTCCGGCGGGAACCGGCATTCCTTTTGGGAAACGGGAGCTGCTAACATGCAGCTTCCCTTGCCCAAAAGCAATTCTCCTTTCTTTTATTGAAGTGAGAGGAGGTTTTCCTCCTCTCGCTTCAACAAAGCAAACCAGGGTTTACTATCACAGGGTGGAAGCAATGCTCTTGCTCTGTCATAGCAAACGGCAATGTCCCAGGGGTGGACACCCCGGAACATTGCTGGGCCCGGTCCTGGGCAGTGACGGTCCCCTGGGCCATCAAGCACTCCAGGAGAGGGCCGTGCAGCCCCCTCCCTTCATTTTCAAAGCTCTGGGGTGGTGATGGTCCCCGGGGCTGTGGGAGGGCCGTGTGCCCTCCCGCACCTAATTTACATAGCCCTGAGGAGGTGGCGGTATGATTATACGATTGCCCCTGGCCCACCCGGGGGCTCATTTCAATGAAGTGGGGGAGCCCCCCGTATTTAAAAAAAAAAAATGTAATCCAGATTTGCGCACCCAGCATGCAATTGGGCGTTTTTATAAAAAATTGGGGAGGAATCTTGTGGGACCCCCTGAGCAGGCCTAGGGGTCAAGTTGTTTCTACCCTGCTCCCTTTTCTTCATGTTTTACTTTCTTTTACTATTTTCTTGTGCCTCGGTTCTACCGAGTCACAAGATGGCTGCCAACACTTCCTGGTTTGGAGTGTTGGCACCCAATTAGAATTAAGCACGTGTTCGGGAGGGTTCACGAACCCATCGTGCCCCTAGATATCAATATTTTTATTTTTTGATTTTCTCAGCAACTCCTGAACGGATTTGCACCATTTTACAAAAGGTCGCTTTCTGAACCAAGACCTGCCTTTTTGCCAATTTTGGGGTAATTCCGTTTGGGCTGTAGCCTTGGCTAAAGTTTCCTATGGGAAATTGATTTTTTTACTTATTTTTTTCCAATTCCTCAGCAGCTACTGAACGGATTTACACCATTAAAAAAAGGTTGCTTTCTGAACCAAGGGCTTCCTTTTCGCCAAATTTGGTGTAATTCTGTTCAGCAGTTCGGGCTGTAGCCTTGGCTAAAGTTTCCTATGGAAATTAACATGGAGAAAGCACTTTTTGGGACCCCCCTTTTTTCTCAGCCCCCGCTTGACGAATCACCCCCTAACTTTCAGGATAGGAGCTGGCCTGGATAGACCCTTTTTTTGGGGAGAATTTCGTGAAGATTCGTCAAACGACGCCAAAGTTATTAACAAATCAAAAAATGCTTTTCCTATGAAAAATAGATTCTCACTAAAACTGCCTACTGGCAACTGCCAGTAGGTTATATAAATAAATATATATATATATATGTATATATATATATATATATATATATATATATATATATATATATATATATATATATATATATATATATATATATATATATATATATTATATATATATATATAGATATAGATATAGATATAGATATATATATTTATTTATTGGCGGTTGCCAGTAGGTAGTCACAGTCAGGACCTAATTTCCATAGGAAAAGTGTTTTTTGTTTTGCTAATAACTTTGGTGCCATTGGACGAATCTTCATGAAATATTCAAAACTAGTTTGCCCCTCACTTCAGCTGCTGTTTGGAAAGTTTTGGGGTAAATCGTCAAGCTGCGACCGGGAAAAACGGGGTCCCGTTATGTGTTTTTCCTATGCAGCTTCCCATAGGGAATTTAGACACAACTATAGCATGAACCGCTGGACGGAATTACACCACATTTGTCAGAAAACTAGATCTTGATCTAGAAATGGCACTTTTTGTAACTTGGTGTAAATCTATTCAGTAGTTCTGGAGTTATTAAAAAATATTATGTATTTTGAAGGACGTGGCAGCTCAGCGGATCTGACAGATCTCATAATGGGATCTGATTGGCTGCCACCACTTCAACCAGGGAGTGGTGACAGCCATCTTGGGATTCGTCTGAGTCTCAGGAAAAAATGCAAAAAAAACCATAAGAATGCCCTTAATCCCTAGGCCTGGTGTTTGGGTCCCACAGAGATGTTTTTTTCTTCAGTGAGTTCACAGAGGATCTGCAGCAAAATAATAAAAAAAACTAAATGGGCTTTCCGCGTTTGTTTTTTTAATGCCCCCTCCCAGCTGGGCCTGGTCCCGGGGAAGGATTTACAGATTTGGGGGTAGTGGGACACGCATGGCCCCCACTCCCCAGGCATGTTTTGGCCGTGGACACATCCCCAGAAAATCCTGCCAATTATACAAAGGAGGGGGCACACAGCCCCCCTCCCCGTGCTAATTTGGGCCCGAGAACCCCATCCCCTGGCCAAAATTTGAAAGGGGAGGGTACACTCCTCCCAGAGCCATTAATGGCCCTGGGAACCCCATCCCCCAGGGCTGGCTCCAGCTGAGTAGCTGGGTGCCCACCCACGGAACATAGGAGTTTCCCTGCTTGCACTGGTGCAGGCAGGGAAACCTGTGTTTGCTCTTACTTGGCGGGAGCAATTTTAAACCTCCTGCCAAGTAAGAGCGAGCACAAAGTGGCTTTAAACATGCTCCCACAAGGTGGGAGTGACCTCAGATCTGTTTCTCTGCGGGCAGGGAAAATGATCTGAATATTGCACACCCGCAAGAACAGCATTTTTAGAAGCCCTTGTGAGCGGGAACAATGTCGGCACCCGCTGGATGCGGGGAGCCGGCTGGGACCGCGGTGTCCACGGGGCTTCCTCATGGTCCCCAACTAAGACATGGTGGATGCCCTGTAAGGGCAGCAGGGCTCCCACCATTTCTTGGCTGGGCCTTGGGGATGGGGTCCCAGGGGCTGAAATTGGCCCTGGGAGGGGCGCCACGCGGCTCCCTTTAGTTAATGGCCAGCCCTGGGGGAATGAGTTCCTCAGGGCCAATATCAGCCCAGGGAGGGGGCCTGCATGCCCCCTCCTCCTTGTTAACTTTGGCCGAGATCCGGGGGATGTGGTACCTGGGGCCGATATTGGCCAGGAGGGGGCTGCTCATTCATGTTTAACTGCTCTCTCCCGGGACGTCCCCATAATCCCCTGAATGGGATTTGGCCGTCCACAGCTTGCTGTTGGACGCAGGGCATGGCATGGGGTCAGGCCCTGCGCTCAACCCCTTGCTAACACCAAACACCAATAATTATAATCAAATGTATATTTCATTAATTCACACATGCAATGTTTAATAAAAGTGATTGTCAACAAACATTTTAATAAAGAGTCTTTCTTTGAACTTTTTGCAGGCTTTAAAATGCAGCCATTAAAACAACTGCAAGAGGTCCAACCACTCCACCTGAAAAGCATAGAGCTCCACAACGAAGTACATTAAAAATATGGTAAGCTCTCCTGAAGTCATGGATTCAATAACCCAAGAGACACATTGCATATTTTTATGTTGCTGGGGGCTGCTGCACTCTCCGTAGCCACCCACAACATTAAAGGAATTCTTGTTGGTGCCCCTGCCCCTTCTAGGGGCACCACCATGATCCACAAAACAAATCACAAAAAGCTATTGCCGGACATTATGGAGTGCACCAGGCCAGAGCAGTGAATAATAAATGACCACCTCCTGCTGCTTATTTATTATTTATTGATTTTGTTATTCTTGTGATGTTCCAGGCCTATCTGGGACACCCACATCTTTAATTGTTTTTGGGGTCTGTGGGTGGAGCACCAGGGCCCCAGCGCAACCATTCTCAGCTCCCTGCAAGTAGGAGCAGGCACCATGTTTTATTTATTTATTTTTTAAATTATGAACTGCGATGCCCTGGTGCCCACCCGGAGCACCCCATAACGCTTTTTTATTTTTTGTGCTGTGGGGAAGCGCCAAAGATCCTGTGGCCTCATGGGAACCCAGCAAGCGCAAGTGCTAGTCACCTTTATTTTTAAAGTTTTATTAGGGGGTGCCCACCCGGAGCCTCCCACAACATCTGCCACATTGGGGGCTGCAGGGAGAGGCCCATTCCCCCAAGAGCCCTGCCCTCTCCCCTGCTAGCCCCTACCCAGGGTACAGCAGAAGCCGGCCTTGCTCCAACCTGGCAGGAGCAGCATTTCATACTGCTTGAACCGGGCAGGAGCAATTCAGTGTTTTCCTGCCCACAAGAGTGAGGGCAGGGAGAAACATTTGCGCTCCCATCCAGCAGAAGCAGTTTTGTGCTTCTACCAGGTGGGAGCACATAAGTCTTCCCTGCCAGCAATCTTACAGACAGGGGCACACGTTTTTGGCCTCAGGGTGGGTCCCTCTGAAACCCCCCCCCCCCCCACCAACCAGGCCTCGGGGATTAGGGTATCCCTACCCTACCCCCTTTTATGTGTTTTAACCTTTTTAAGGAGTAATAACTCCACGAGTACTAACATGGCTGCTGCCACATCTTTGGTGATGTAGTAGCAGCCAATCGGACAGCGGAGGCTCCTCTGCTATGGCGGAGGAGTGTCTCCCCCCTGCCAACACTAAAATAATAAAACAGGTTTAAATCTCCTTTCATTATCATTTTAGTTAGCTTGTGCTGGGGCATGGGGTGGTGCCAGGGTTATGATAACCTGGAGGGGGAGTGGTGGGTTCTACCTATACTGTGCATGAGTTTTTTGGCCGGCGGTCTCATGCCGGCCAAAAACCACATACACAGTGACTCCTCTCCAACCACAGCTACATTGCTGGGGCTGGAGAGAGCAGGCACAGACTCCCAGTCTGTCCTGGAGCACACATCATCAGCGCTCAGGACAATCCTGAAGCTGCTGTCATGCAAAAGCTGCTTCAGGATTAGCCGTAGGACAGGCTGGGAGCCTGTGCCTGCCTGTAGCTGCCGAGAGGATCGGAAGAGCGCGACGTGATGCTCGAGGGCAGCAGTTAAGTTTTATTTTTTGTCTTTGTTATCCCCTTTCCACCCGTTGCCGTTTTCTTAATTTTAATTTTCTTAAGCAGGACACTCCTTCATCTGCATGGGGTATTCACTTCCGATAACAGGAAATCTCGTTTGTGCCTGTGCACGTTCCCAAAATGGAAGCATGCAATGAGAACAAACCGTTCTCTGGAAGCAACAAATTTCTGTCAGATAATGAGTGTCTTTAGTGGGGCAGTGGCTGGGGCAAGCATGTCACCCAGCGGTATATTATCAGACCAAAGAAGAGATTACTTGCTAGCAGACGAAACTAGACAGCTAACAAAACACCATAGTGACATTGGGTACACATATGTTTGATTGTTGATGATTCTCATCTTGAACACATTCATTAAACAAACTATAGGGGCCTACTTTATGACGTACAAAGTGACGATCCACATTTCTCTGCAGAGTGATACACACGACCACTGATTAACATTTAATTAAGTGCTTAATCTGTAAAATGGTTATAACAATGACCAAGCACAGGGCCTAATGTTTTTTAAGAAGTCTTCTCCTGACACTGCTGGATGCCAGGATGGGAACACCAACTCATCCTGGTCTTGATTCCATGCATATCACTTTCTTCCACCACCCTACACCCCATGTCTCTTTATCTCACTCTTGTTAATTCTTGTTCATCCCTGCTTTCTCTTTTTGTGAATGTTTTTCTATATTTCTAATTTCTCCATTTCTGCCTTTCTCTCGTATTTTCTAAGTCAAAGTCTGATTCCAAAATATAAATCACTGCCCCAAAAATGAGTGCCTGTGCCCACCATATTCAATCCTCACCAAAATGTAGCAGTGTTTGACATACACTGTTTTGACCCAACAACCAACTCTCAAACAGGGACTGCAAATAAGTGATACATTATACATGTTTGGAAGGGGACCATTTAGCTGTGGGATGGTCAGCAGGAAAGAGAACACATTCATATACTGGTCTCTGCTCTTCCAGAGAGCACAAGGGCTTTAGGAAGAACTGCAGAACATGGTATAGTTGAAGATTGTATAGTCCCTTTCAAAACCAAAAACGCCAAGGCTGACAGTTCTTAGTAAAAAAAAGAATTGCATAATTTATATATATTAACATCGTCATACGTGAAGCAGACAAGGGGAGGAACATAGTGGTCCTAAATAGGACTGACTATATGAAAGAGCTTGAGAGACAACTGAAAAATGGAATCTGCTATGAAAGGTTAAAAGGAAACCCCATTCTGGAGATTGAAAGTAAGATCGATACATATCTAAGGGAATGGCATGAGATCTGTCTCTTGTCAGATAGGGAGTATCAATATCTTAAGGTGGAAAATTCTCGATTCCTCTGTATTTACTCCCTTCCGAAAATACACAAGACCCTTATAAATCCCCCTGGGAGGCCCATTATTTCGGGCAATGTTGGCCCAACGGAATGTCTAGCTGAATATCTAGATGAGTACCTCCAGCCCCATGTATAAAACCTGCCATCATATCTGCGGGACAGTCGGGATGTACTTGATAAGTTGGAGGAGTACAAGTGGGACAGCGACGATCTTGTTTTCATAACTATGGACGTCGAAAGTCTCTGTACCTGTATACAGCTGAAAATTGGACTGGAGGCTTTAAGATTTTTTCTCTATAATAGAAGTGCAAGCCATCTTGACCACACTTGCATGTTGATAGAGATGGCAGAAGTGATTCTAACGAATAATGTATTTCTCCATGATGGGCTGTGGTTCCTCCAGAGACAGGGGACGGCCATGGGATCAAGGTTTGCTCCCTCTTATGCAAACCTATTCATGGGTTTGTATGAGATGGAGCATGCCTTCGGTAGAGAGGCACAAAAGTGGATTGATAAATCATCTACCATGGCAGGTACATAGACGATATCCTGATTATTAGGAATGGGAGTACAGAAGATCTGAGGGATTATCATACATATCTGAATCTCAACAGATTTAATGTAAAGCTGACCATGCAGTTTGACAAGAAAATGATAGATTTCTTAGATCTGAAACTGTATGTTAAAGATGGTAAGATTGAAAGTAAAACCTTTAAGAAGCCAACATCGTGCAACAGTGTTCTGCACGCCAAAAGTTGTCACCCACGCAGCACCATTAACGCCATACCTTATGGCGAAATGGTGAGGGCCCGAAGAAACTGCAGTGAAGACATCGAGTTTCTTGAAAATATCCAAGAAATCAAGACGAACTTTAGGGCACGTGGGTATGATCATACATGCCTTGAAAAAGCAGAAAAAAGAGTGAAACAACTAGACAGAAGTAAAACTCTCAGACCAAATGCAAGAGGTCTGGACAATGTCAAGAAGAGAATAGGATGGAAAGACAATATTCTGTTCATTCTAAATATAATCAATACAGCAGTCACATTTATAATGTGCTTAGAAAGAACTGGACCATGCTTAGCATGGACACGCATCTCTCTGACATTGTATTAGACAAGCCAAGGGTTGTTTATCGAAAGGGTAATACCATCAAACAGAAATTATGTCCAAGCTATGTTAAAACAAGTGATGAGAAAATGATGAATACATGGATGCCGATTAAACCTGATGGCTTCTATGTATGTGGTAACTGTTTGGTTTGCAAATTTGGAAAGAACAAAATAAGTGAATTTGGATATAATTCAGATAAAACTTATACAATTGTTTCCTTGATCAACTGTAACACCACATACACAATATATGCCACAGGTTGTTCATGCGGATTAATCTATGTGGGCAGCAGTATACGCTGCCTCAAAATAAGAATACAAGAGCATGTCCGTGCAATTAGGCATCAGGATGAAAGATACCCTATTGCAATGCATATAAAAGACAAGCATGACCATAATAGGTATATTTGGTTTCATGCTTTAGAACATCTTAATCTGAGTGAGAGAGGAGGTAATAGGGAATTGCTTCTCCGTCAAAGGGAGGCTAAATGGATATGTAGATTACGAACAGTCAAACTAGGTTTGAATAGCCATTCGGAGATGCACTATTTCCTGTAACATCGCCTCACCAGTCGTCAGTAGTACATTTAAGCAAATGGGCCCAAAATTTAAATTATTTTCTAGAATAGCATTACCTTTGGATGTTCAGTCAGGGTGTACAGCCTGACAAACGATGGTAACCCAAGATTCCAACTCTGCTTTGTATAAATACTGAGTAACAACCAGTATTGTACAAAATGTATCATGATATAAGTCTTGCTTACTGGAGCATTTAGCGAAAAACTCATTGTCTCAGGTTAATTGGTATGCTCTGGAACAACCTTTTGTTTAGGCTGGGGCCCTGGGATATAATTAAGGATAAAATCTGACTAGCTGTATTGGAAATAATGGCTATATGAAATATGGTCTACACGTTAGATGTGCTACTAGTTTTGGAAAGAAGGCAGGTACGATGATATGGAAGCAACTAGAAAAAGAAAAAAATGAAAAAAGGTGGAAGATGTATATGATTGTATACTGATTTTAAGATAGGCTGTGGTACATGGACTTGGTATGAGCTTTGCTATTTGGCATCTTATCATGAACGTGTCACAGAATTAATTTCAACTGACTTATCATGCCTTGGAATTATCATGTTTTCAAATCTGAGTGTATAATATAGTTATATTGCAATTTTGAAAATACGCTTATGGATATGTCCATTAATGTCCGGTATATGAGAATCTATCAATAGGATATTGTTCGTATATATGAACATGCTACTATGGGTATAACGTGTTGTTCGTGCTATCCATATGTGTAAATATGTTGTGCAGATTCCAATTTGGACTTTAAAAGATGGCGTAGCTTTCTTAAACTCAGGAAGCGTACGTCTCGCGTGTTAAATGGGACATAGTTCCCATAGGAGTATATATATCGTAGTATAGTTAAAATAAAAATTTGAAACAAAACACGACACAATATAGGAGTGTATAAATTGTAGTATCGTTGAAATAAAAAATAGAAATAAAATATGATACAACATGAGGACATTTTATTTTGATCTATGTCCTCTTATGTTAGTCTCCCTGAAAGTGGGTTTAAATACGGGAATTATATTGTTAAAAAATCATGTTCCTGGAACGCCCGGTATTTGAAGCAAGAGGATGCCCCCGTAAGCATTTTAAGATCTGGAAGCGGTGGGCGGAATATAGGGGGTTGACACTGGACCCCCCAGTAGAACAAGAGGAGGATATACGGGTGGAGGATGCCTTACAGGCCTAGGAGGTGCGTCATACCTAGCACACTACGACCAAGTACTGAATGTTTTCTATACTCACGTGCATGGGGTTAGGGAGGGATAAGTGGTGGGTAGAAGGGTAGTTGGGTGGTTGGGGTCGGTGGGTGGACGAGGGGGGGGGGTTCTTGTCATTCTTCTTTCTTTTTTTTCCTTTTCTTTCTTTATTGGACTTTGCACTAATGATAAAAACTTGTCATGATGCTTGGTTGTGATCTCGTGACTGGAGAGCCACGTATTTGATTTTGCTTAATCACTTAATAAAATTTGTTGTGAAAAAAAAAATCATGTTCCTTAGCTACTTATATGGGCAGAAATCAATTTACTCGAAAATATCCTTTTTAATATGCACGTAATATACACGCATGAGAGACACTATAAGATGGCGGTTCCTTATACATGGGGCTGTATGTGTGCGTTGTTGCCGGGTACTCAGGTGATTCCAATAGTTTTCATTTGCGGCTGGGTGCACATGCGCGGAACCAGGGAATGCCCGCATTCTTCCGTAGTTCGTCTTGACCACACGAACACGAAGGGAATGCGCTACCGGCTTCGGAAGGTGAGTGACTTCAAAACGGATACGTGCTTTAGGTTAAATATTTTATGTGGGACATGCCGACTGTTTGGACGGTGATATGTTTTTAATACGTGGTAATTGGATTGGGAGCCTCCGATACTCTGAGGATATTTTTTTCGATTAGTGCCATTGCGGAGTAAAACATGAAGTGACTCTGTTGTTTACTAAGGAAAAGCCAACTAGTAAATTCGAGTATTTGCATAACGAACGTAACTTAGGTTATTTCAATACACATTTTCATTCGCGGCGGGGTGCACATGTGCGGAACCGCGGAATGGCATTTAAATGCCCGCGTTCTTCCGTAGTTCGTCTTGTCCACACGAACATGAAGGGAACGAGTTACCGGCCCCGTAAGGGGAGTGACTGTAAGTGGAATCGCGCTTTAGCTTAAATAGCTTACGTGGGACATGCTGACTGTTTGGATGGTGATATATTTACAATATGCTGATTCTGCTGTTAGCTAAGGAAATGCTAACTAACAAACAGTTTCCAACCTATAGGATAGATTGAACGGAGTGAATATACCCGTTTAGTACAATCTGTGAATAGGGCTATATGGTCATATTTTTGTTGAGATTTATTTGTGTGTCCCTTTACATGGGGCTCTTGTTTCACTGCATTAGGATATGATGCCCACCATGGCTTAATATAACGGATGAAGACATCACATGCTGCAAATTGTATCTGGCTTAAGAGAGGAAAAAACGGGATTCCAAGACTGGATACTAGTAAATAAATACAGGTAGGGTCTTCCTTGGAAATAGAATTATGTTATGCGAATAAGAAAGCTTTATTAGGGCCTGCATTATTATATATAATAAGATTCATGAGCTGATAGGATCAACTAGGAACTTAGTAGTTAAGAAGATATGATTCGGATGGTCTTTTAACTAGCCCTTTTTGGAACTCATGCCCACTGCAGAACTTGGGACTAATACCGGAAGGCTCACTGTAATAAGATCGGAAGTGGTTCATTTTTACAGAAGCTAATATTTGAAATTTAAGGTATATAAAAATATATGTTTCTTTCTACTTTTTTTGCAATGCATTGAAGTTTAAACTGTTCCTTTGTGATACATATATGGATTCGAACACCTCTTATTTCTAGTTGCTTCTGTAAGTACTTTGCTTCCTCGCCTACTGGTTATATGCTATGGGGAGAACCATGTCATTTTAGACTATCATGAAAGGACTGTTTATTTGTAATTTTGCTTGCATTGAAAAAGATCAACGGTATTGTGCCTATGAGTAAAGTTGCCTCAAGAATGTCGCAAATTTAGGCTTTAGTAAATTCTGTGTACAAATATGTGGTACATTATACTATGGAATGTGAGAAGAGTTCTCTTAGAACAAATGTATAATTTAGTACACGCCTTTTATGAACGAAAAGAAATACCTGTACCAAACCTATAATTAACTACGGGTGGATAGAAATGTGGCATTACTCCCTTCTCTTCTATTTGGGGGTTTCCCATAATGTCATGAACTGTATATAATTTGTATGTATTTGTGTTAAAAATTTGGCTTTGATGATCATTCAGTCGCTTCTATATTGAATAGAGATTAACTATTACTGAAGTGGTTTTGAGTTGTAAAGGCCTCTACAGTGTAAATTAATGTAAATAATGTTTTATTGTTTCGTACAAATGATTACTATATTTATGTATATAATTGATTATAAATAATGGACTCTATTGTCTATGTTTTGTAGCCCTGAAGAAGTCCTCAAAGGAGGACGAAACGCGTTGGCTACTATGATGCTTTGGAAGAAATGAAATTTAAACAGAGAAATCAATAATGGAATTTGGATAACAAGAAGAATCTGTTTGATTGTACAGTGAACATATACTTTTCTTGTGTGCTGATCAAAATCTTATGTGCCTATGTTTACAATGATAGTGTCTATCACTGTTTAAGGGAACTGAAAGGTCGGGTTCCCTTTGATCTTTTGCACCAAGGTTTGACTCCGTTTTCCCAATCAGATTAATAGGTGCCGCAGGATATCTTTGACTTTTTTGTAAATAATTTATATATATGTTTCAGCTCCTCTCTCGTTACCACGGGGTTTTCAACTGAAGATGAAGCAACTAATTCATGCCAATAGTCCAAAACAGTTAGTCATAGGACTCTACTAAGAAAGGCAAGTAGTGTAATACTGCATAGGGGTGTCCCACGCCTCATTTTGACGGACTCCTGTTTTAGAATTGCTCCTCCCTGCGGTGTATATACTCCCTACTACTCTTTTCAGTGATCTGTAGAGGCCTTAAGAAGACATGTTGTTGTCTACAAAACTATAAATATGTCAATTCTGGGAATGATTGGATGGTAAATGAGAGCCTGGGAGGGCATATGGAGCAGCAAAGCTCATACCAAGTCCATAGTCCATATCTGGACTTATGCAGCAGCTAGCTTGACAAAGTTCTTAAAGAGAAACGAGAATGGCGTATTATTGAATCTGACAGCAAAAAAGAAACCAGGATGGTTGGCCTCACCAGTCCTCCCATTCATTGCGTCCCTTGTGGGACGAGCAGTTTATTTTGAGTGTTTGCTTTTTGTGTGATTGAGTAAAGAAAAGGATGCGTCTGCAAATACATTTTATCTTCTGGAATGTATAATTAGCGGTTCTGTGGTCTGAGCCAGTTTGTTTGCTGAAACCTGCAGATTTATCCACAGACTTCCGTGGCAGAAGTATTTCTAACAGGCTGGCAGTGGGATGACTCTGAAAATATCTGGAGAGGCCTGAAAAGTCACAACATTTGGCAGCCGCAAAGGCACTACTGAAATGGAAGCTCAGATGAATGATTTTTTTTTAATTCTCTTCTATGTGGAAAACAGCAGTGCCTTCTCAAAAAAATATATGGAATGCAAACTAAAGTTGTACCTGAACATTAGCGAAACAGTTTGTCCATGTAGACTGTATTCTGTAGCTAGGAGCAATTGCCACATTAAGGGCTTCCTCGCAAGTGTCCTGAAATGGCCCGCTTTTCCCCGAATCAGGAAATACAGCTGGGCGGAGGGGGGCGGGCAGTAATCCCAGGGGCAGTGAAATAAAGTGAGATTATGGGATTTGGGGAATATCCTGGGGGAATCGAAGCTTCGGCACTAGTTCTAGTATGTTTTTCCCAGTGTGTCACACAGGGATTTCGGACCACACCACATTCGGGATTTCAGACGCGGTGGTAACAGCTTTTAACAGCTACAGGGGCCGTTGTATATGTATTTCTAAATTGCAAAGCTTCTTTCTTGCCCCCAACAAATTTATGATGTTCAAAATTATGCCATACTGGTAGACTGCCCACAGTCATATATGTATGAACGTGAAGTTCCACCAAACTTTATTTTGTGGATTAGGATGTGAAATTTACTATACTATCAGTAATATTTTTCACAACTTTCGGTGTACTAAAATCCACTTATGATGAATGAGATGAATCAAAAAGTTTTTTTCAGATGTTAAGAGTATTAATTTATGGAAAAAGTTGTATCTAAGTGTAACTTAGGTATGTGTGCATGTATTGTGCACAGAAGCCATTAGGTCACTGCCCACAAAATAGTAAATATGTGGTCATTGACAAACACCTAGGCATGCACTTCCCATTCGATCCTGAGCACCTCAGTTACTACCAATTATGTCTAATATAAGTAGTGCTCCAAGTGTAGGAAAGGGATGCAAGTGGTCCTGTAATTGAACGATATGTATAGGAAGCGAACATGTATATACAACTACTTTTGTCAAGAGGAACAATTATGACAGGTAAAGAAAGTAATTCCACAATTTTCATAAACATGCACATGTATACAGTACACACTAAAATAGCGTTGGACGTTTTTTAGAAATAATACAGGTTCTTGACTCTGATGCAAACACACGCATATTTTGCACAGAAATGTCTCACATGTTCATATTTTGCACATACATTCCTAAGATGTTTTTAGCTTCCTAAGCTGTAATTGAACAAGAGAAGGATCATGTCCAAATGACTTCAACACTTTTGAAAACACATTTTATTAGGTTCCTGTTGGGCCCTGCCTCGCTGTACAGTTTCATGCCTAGATGGAACTGCCAATCCAAACAGATGCTCGTGTACTGTGGGCCAATATAAAGATGAATATTTTTTTTACTCTGCCCTTTTAAATTAAGTTTACGAAACATTGGCTTAAAATCTTTTTAGTATAGTATTATCTTACATCAAGCAAAGAGACATGAAACCCGTGAAAGAAAACGGCCATCTTATGCATACAATTTGTATGGGAAATGCTTCTAGAGCATGGATGTGAAACTTGAAGCTCTTATCAATTTGCTAAGAATATTTTTTTTCTGAACATAACGTACTGATGGCAGCGGATCTGAATTATAATAACTTTGAATACGTTTCTAAATGCAGTAATTTTGTAAAGTTAGAACACTGTATTTAAGCATAGCTGTTTGTATAAATACCTGCTATCCAGACAGTGAGATAATAATGTACTTTATATCTGAGTAATTCTATGTAATATATTGATGAGATAAGGTTCGGACATTAACGGCCTCTTGGAATACTTTTCTTATGTATATAACTTTATTCTCTTTGTCAATTAAATTCTTTTAGGATGCACGTCAAGAGGAGTCTTTTCACAATATATATACTTGTATCAAAATGTTTCTGTATTTTGCATGTTTTATAGAAGCGGTATATTTAAAAAATCTAAATAATTTTTCATTGACACCGTGAGAAGCGTAATAAGAAATGGGGGAGCATTTATCGGAGTCGTTTGTGCACAATAATAGTTCTTTCATTAGGTCTGGCATTAGCCAAGACCATTTATTTTACTAAAATAATATATAGAATATACTTATTTAAAGGGGCATTCAGCTGGCCCTCTTCATCCTTTAGCTTGTTGTTGAGTTGTTCACATTTTTCCTCCGCACACTACAGCATACAGCATGGGGCAGTGGATCAATCCACTTCAGCCATTAACTAACTTCACTGTGAGTGACTGCATTCTGCTCCTTCATAGGGGCACTACTGAACACAAAGTAGTTCCCTTCAGGTTTGGAAACTACTATGGCAATATGTAGTTTTTGAGAGGCAAGAACATGTTTTGCTTTTAGCCAATGTTTTTTTCATGCTGGCAGTAGCCTGGCATCTCCCCCAACAATAACATTTTATAAAAAACAAATACAAAGGAATGGCAGCCACGACCAACTTATTGGCTTTGCCAATGCTTGTTCTATTTGTCAACTAGATGAACAAGATTTCCATTCATCAATTTATCTATGCATGGAGAATCAACAAATGATGCTCTGAAGCTGGAGAAAGCGGGGCAGTCTTTTTCAACTTTTGTTAATGCAATGACTTACCTTTTGAGAATTGAAATACTGAAAGAAGTACCAAACCAACATAAAGAATAGTAGAAAAAATATAGCAAAAACTTCTGCAAACCTCCCACACACAATGCTAATGATAACAAACTATGAATGATGAAAAATGTAGAGCGGCCATAGTTAACAGGGGTTTCACCCAGGGCCGGACTGGCGGTAGTGGGCACCGGGCATTTCCCTGGTGGCCCGAGGGGTGGGGGCCAGTTTTGTGGCAGAGGAGGCCGCTTTTCTTGCGTGGGCAGGTTCCGCAGCAGTGGTGCAATATCGGCCCCCTGTAAGAAAAGCGGGAGGAGTGCTTCGTGGCTATCTCCCTCCCCCTTCCGCTTCCAGGGCCAGTCGAGCAGCAACCTGCCAGGGCTGGTTGCTGTTACCAGTCCAGCCCTGTTTTCACCAATCCTCTTGTGATTTGATGACATCACCAAAATCCTACGGAACTTCGACATCCCATTTCTACATTTCCCATCATATATAATCTTCTAGCATTAAGAATAATAACAAGAGCTCTTCTGGGATTTTTGAGAACACCTGTGTGGATATTGCTGGATTAAATGAATAGTTCCTTTAGTGCTTTTTGCTGCGTATTAATCTCTGCGGAGATGTGCTGCTTTTCAAAAGCAAGCCTCAACTGGGAGGTGCAGCTTGAATCCATGGGAATCTTTAGCCTTGTACCCTTGAATGGGTAAAAGTTGCTGTTCACGCCTCAGGGCATATCCCGGCTCTTTATGATGCATGTTTCAATCTTTAATGATTGACAGACTCAGAGTATCAATCTTATGGTACAGAAGTAATATGGGATGTAGTGGTGGGGAGGGCATACATCACACACAAGCACACACGTGCATGCTACCTCTCAGCTATCTATATGCCCACTCACTCATACCAATACATTCAAAAGCAGGCACACAAACACCCACCATTCACAGGCCTACACAAAGACACTCATGTACAACACGCACACATTAATTCACATACATTCATACATTTAAACACGCATGCACACTTCAAACTCTAAAAAAAAAGAAAAGTAGTGGGTCACAGCTAGATCTCAGGTGGTGGGAGGGAAGACTACAAATTTCCAGGAAGTTGGGACTGCCTCCTACTTTCATTAGTCAGCCAATGAGAGGAGGCAACAGTCCCTTACTCGCCAGAGAGTGGGATGGGGTGAGAGTTGCTGACCCCACACCACCCCACTGTCACGAACGTCACTGATGAACACTCGGTCAGGACACTTCAGGGCTTCTAAGTGAAGTGCCCAGGTCCAAGTTTATCAGTGATGCACCCTCTTGTCATGAGGGTGAGGACCTTGCAGTGCTTTGGTGTGTTGAGGAGGTTACACCTACAGGGCTGTGCAAACCTTAGCCAAGCAAAGTGAAGACCAGGCAGCCAGGCACATGGGCATTTAGGGCATGTACATCACCTGGCTGCCTGACAATAACATGAGCAGTGTCCGTCAGCCTGACAGGCACTCTTCATGTTTGCACAAAAGTGGGGGCCTCCAACCAAAAGACGGCCTGTGCCATGTGTGATAGAGAGAGGTTAAGAGCGAGTGAGTTTCAAAGTTTGAATAAGTTAATGGAAGTGAAAGTGAGTGAACGACAATGATACATTGTAAGAGTGAGTGAAAGTAAGAGCAAAGATTGCGACTAAGAGTGAGAACGAGAAAGAGATTGAATTACAGTGAGAGAGAAAGAGAATTGCAGACTGTGAGATTATATGTATATGTGCCGATGAGGATATAGGAGATAGAAACAAAAACCCAGGTCCATCAACATAGATTTCATGAATTTTTTTCATATAGTTTTTAATTTGACTTTAAACTTGATTCAGCCTATAAATAATGTGCAATCAGGTTTATCAATGAGGTGATTGCCATATGTCACCATGTTCCATGAACATTTGCATCCTGTAAAATGACTCAGTGATGGAACCAGGGTGGAGTGGTGGGGCAAGAAGACCCCAACCCAGCTTTCTTTTAGTTTCCTGGTCACCTCTGACTTAATCAGAAAGATTATTTTTCCCTAATGCAAAGTGGCACAGCTGGGCTACAGGCACTGGCCTTGGCCTGGCACATGCATCACCATCAATGTCACTTAACAGTAGTAAACCATATGCCAGGGTGGTGGAACTATCACCTTTAAGAGGGAATGGGCAAGTGAGAAGCCTATTGTAGGACTTTGACCCCACACTGGGATGGCACAGGTCCTGCCATTGGGTGTTCACACATGTAATGACAGTTTATTGGCCTAGTCCTGCCTGGGAGTAGAACATAATTTTCTTACCTATGTTTAACATATCCATCTTCAGGATGTCTAAACGTTAAGGAAGATTGCACTATCGTCAATATAAATGTAATTAGGAAGTGGGCCTCCTACATTTCACTGTTCAATTCTGACAGTAATATTCCTTCTAAGATTTCTTACAGTTCTATTAAACCATTTCTCCAACATCTTGCAATGCAAGACCTTAATAGCTTTATATTGGGGTGTAGCATGATTTGCCCTGGCTGAAACCCCCATTAACTACAGCCGCTCTACATTTTTCATCATTCATAGTTTGTTATCGTTAGTATTGTGTGTGGGAGGTTTGCAGAAGTTTTTGGTACTCTTCTTTATGTTGGTTAGGTACTTTTTTCAATATTTCTTATTATTTCAATTCTCAAAAGGAAAGTCATTGCATTAAACAAAAGTTTAAAAAAAATGCCCCGTTTACTCTGGTTTCAGAGCATCATTTATTGATTCTCTATGCATTGATAAATTGATGGATAGAAATATTTTTCATCTAGTTAACAAATAGAGCAAGCATTGGCAAAGCCAATAAGTTGGTCATGGCTGCCATTCCTTTGTATTTGTTTTTTGTAAAATGTTATTGTTGGTGGGAGATGCCAGGCTACTGCAAGCATAAAAAAAAGATTGGCTAAAAGGTAAAATATGTCTTGTCTCTCATAAAGCACACATTGCCATAGTAGTTTCCAAACCTGAAGGGAACTACTTTGTGTTCAGATGTGTCCCATGTGAAGGAGCAGAATGCAGTCACTCACAGTGAAGTTAGTCAGTGGCTGATGTGGATTGATCCACTGCTGTATGCTGTAGTGTACATAAGAAAAATGTGAATGACTCACCAACAAGCTAAAGGATGAAGAGGGCCAGCTCAATGCTGTTATAAATATGTATATTCTATATATAATTTTAGTAAAATTAAAAGGCCTTGGCTAATGCCAGACCTAATGAAAGAACTAATATTGTGCACAGACGACTCTGATAAACTCTCCCCCATTTTCTTAGTACCCCTGTCATGTGTCAATGAAATAATATTTTGATTTTTTAAATATACAACTTCTAGAAAACATGCAAAATACAGAAATGTTTTAAAACAAGTATTTATATTGTGAAAAGGCTCCTCTTGGCGTGCATCCTAAAAGAATTTCATTGACAAAAGAGAATAAAGTTATGTACATAAGAAAAGTATTCCAAGAGGCCGTTAATGTCCGAACCTTATCTCATCAATATATCACATAGAATTAATCAGATATAAAGTACATTATTATGTCACTGTCTGGATAGCAGGTAGTTATACAAACAGCTACGCTTAAATAGAGTGTTCTAACTTTACAAAAGAATTGCATTTAGAAACGTATTCAAAGCTATTATAATTCAAATTTGCTGCCATCAGTCCGTTATGTTCCGAAAAAAATTATTCTTAGCAAATTGATAAGAGCTTCCAGTTTCACATCTATGCTCTAGAAGCATTTCCCATAAACAATTGTATGCAGAAGATGGTCGTTTTCTTTCAAGGGTTTAATGTCTGTAAAATTATATTGTACTAAAAAGAATTTAAGCCAATGTTTCGTAAACTTAATTTAACCCGTTGTGTGCTCAGGACGACCCCCGGCCATCCGACGTCACAGTGGGTGTGTGCTCAGAATGGCCAGGGGCCGTCCGAACGCCGCTGATTCTCCAGCGCGGCGCAAATTCCACGCCTGTGCAGAAGAATTAATTAGTGGCCGGAGTTCGGACGGCCCCCAGCCGTCCTCCGCACACGCCTACCGTGACGTAGGACGGCTGGGGGCCATCCTGAGCACGAAAGGGGTTACGCCCACTAATTAAATCCCTGCACTGCTGCGGAATTTGCGCCGCAGGCAAGGGGTTAAAAGGGCAGAGTAAAAAAAATATGCATCTCTGTCTTTAGCTCCCTGAACTGGGCAGCGCATCACAACTATCCCATAGCGGTTATTTTTAGGCACTGAGAAAGCTTTCAATAGATTCTAGAGTCAATTTTTGTAAGAAGTGTGAGGCGAGGATGGGCTTCAGAGTTCCAGATCACCTGCAGGAATTTCTATCAGTAATCAACAACATTACTCTGTGTGAATCGGAAGGTCACTGGTATTTGGTACATTGAATGGGCTACAGGACAAGGCTGTCTTTGCTCCACAATTTTATTTGCCTTGTATTTGCAGCATTTATGATGCATATATAAGACAATGCAAGCATGTTCCTCATTGCTCCTAGACCACACACATTTACTACAGCAGTGATTGCTGCTAATGTAGCCATATTGGCCTCTAATCTGGAGCAAATGTTCCTTAGCAAAGAATTTGTTGCAGAGTATTGCATTATTACTCACAAGACCCAGATGTTAAAGGCAAATTTACCCAGTTTTCGTCCAGTGCATATTAAGAAGACTAGATGTTTAGGAATCACAATCATTTCCTATGCTAAGCCTCTATTGGTGATGATAACAGTATCTAAGGACATGGTCAAGGGTTCAGCTTTTACTTAGGCAACATCATAGGAAATAAAAGACCAAGTTCAAGGGAGAGTCACTGCTTACTAAGTTCTGACTGGGTGCTAAATGGTATAGGCTATGTTTTCCACCAGGACAGTATGATCCCACTACAATATTATTGTGCCCCTGTGATGGGATTTCACCACAGACTACCGAACATTTTATTTATTCTGTAAGGTGTATGACTTCCCTAGGCAGAGATATCTGTTGCCAATATTGAAATCCAGGGGCTTTTACTTGTACAGACCGTTTTTAAATATTGCAGCTGCTTGCTGAACCAGCTATTGTAACTGCTGTTGGGTCTTTTCTAAAAAATGGTCAGCACTTTGTTTTTTTTTGTAAAATTTTTATTTTCAGTTTTCAAGAAACAACACATACAAGAAAATCACCAAGGTGCGACACAATTCCCCTCGGGGAGGACCTGTCTGGGAGCATAGAGCATCAAAGTTGCAACAACATAGGCAAAGTCAGATCTTGGCATGTGCCTCGGCCGTAGCCGCTTAATGGAACAGATCTGTCAAGAGAAAACAGGGTTCAACACAGAGTGGAGCTGGCAAGTCCATAGAGCGGCATAACCCAATCAACCAGACCAGACATCCTTGCTATGTACCTCGGTGAACCATAAACCGATAAACAGAACTCCCCCCCCACCCATTCCCTCCCCCCATGGTGGCGACTCATTCATCCCAACACTCCTTCCGGCAGCAAGATTAGAACTGAAACAGATGAAGGGACCTCAAGGATGCGGGGCAAACAGCGGACGGCAAGCCTTTAGACAGGAAATTCACCAATGGACCCCACTGGAATTGGAAGTTCTTAAAATTACCAAGGAATATGTCCGCCATTCTCTCCAAACTCAGAAGTTTCCACAGTCGTGCGTGCCACAGCGAAATCGCCGGCGCCTCCTTTTGTTTCCAGGCGGCTGCCAGTGTGATCTTGGCAGCACCCAGGCAAAGCCACAAAATCTTCTTGTCTGCCCTGGTCTGGTGCTCGAGGCCGGGCTCTCGTAGGCCCAGCAGGACAGAGGCCATCGAATCCTCTACGGGATACTGCAGAATATCCCTAATGTGCGAGAGAATCTCTTCCCAATAGGGCCGAATCACCGGGCAGTCCCACCAGATGTGGCGAAAGTCCCCAAGAAACCCACAACCCCTCCAACATTTATCGGAAGTGGCCGGGTAAAAGCGATGCAGCCTGGTCGGGCATAAATACCATTGCATAAGAGTCTTAAGGTGGGCTTCCCTGAGGTGAAGCGAGTGATTAAACTTCGCGATATCCCGCCACAACGCTGTCCATTCAGTGTCTGAGATATCTCTCCCCAACATTTCCTCCCATTGCCCCATATATCTAGGCCTAGGCGAGACCGCTGATTTAAGTAGGAGCTGATATAGGAAGGAAATGGCCCCCTTCATAGCAGACGTTCGCAGAAGGAAAGCCTCGAATGGGGAAGGTGGTCTCGTGGCCGCCTCCAGTACTTCCGAAGACGTGGCCCAATGGAGCAGTTGTGCATGGCGATATTGGTCATTCTGGGGAACCCCATAGTCCCTCACGCAGTTAGCAAAAGTGAGGGGAACCCGCCCATGGAACAGGTGAGTCAGGGCCCTACAGCCACCTTCCCTCCATGCATCGAAGTTCCCCTCTCGTTGCGCCGGCGGGAAGGCCGGATTGTAGTGCAAGGGCGTGAAGGGCGAGGGAAACGTAGTCCAACGTTCGTCCCCAGCAAGGGTGTCCCACACCTTCAGGACAGTACCCGTAGGTGTACTTATATAGGCGTTCAAGGGACGGTCCTTCTTAGGCTTCCAAGCCAAATCCCACACCGATCTCCCCGCCACACTCCGGTCCATGTGCAGCCAATGCTTCTCCGATGTCTGCTGTGACCACTCTACCAATATCCTCAATTGTGCCGCTTTGTAATACAGCTGGAGGTCAGGAAGTCCCACTCCGCCCTCGGACCTCGGTTTACGCAGTAGCGCAAAGGACAAGCGTGCTCGGCCCCCCTGCCACACAAATCGCAATATCTGCGTCCTAAGACGCCGAAAGTAGTCGCCATCCAAAGAGATGGGCAGGGCCTGAAACAAATACAAATATTTGGGAAGGAGGACCATCTTCACAGCATGGATCCTACCCAGCCAGGACAGAAATTTAGGTTTCCATCTGTCCAATTCGGCACGCGTCTTTGCCAACAAAGGAGGAAAATTGGCCGCGAATAGTTTGCCCACAGTAGGAGTCAAGTGGACCCCCAGGTAGACGATCGAGTCAGTAGCCCAGGCTAAGGGTGTCAGAGTGCGCACGCGTTCCACGTCCGCCGGCGACAGAGTGAGATTCAGGACATACGACTTGCTATAGTTAACCTTGAAGCCGGCCACCTCTTCATAGTGCAGCAAGGCCTCCCTGATACAAGGCAGCGAACGTTCTGGGTCTGCAACGGAGAGAAGTACGTTGTCCGCGAAGAGCGTGATTTTATGTTGCTCTCCCGTGAACGGAATGCCCCGTATGCCCTCATGTTCCCTCACCGCCACTGCCAAGGGCTCAATGCTCAGCGCGAATAGGAGAGGGGAAAGGGGACACCCTTGCCTAGTGCCTCTGGTATGTGGGAAGAATGCAGACATGTGGCCATTGACTCCCACTCGAGACCTAGGACTGCAGAAGTTGGCCTTCACCATGGTGATGAACTTGTCCGAAAAGCCAAAAGCCATCATCGTATGAAACAGGAAGCGCCAGTCCACACGGTCGAACGCCTTCTCGGCATCCAACCCGACCAGGACCGCTGGAATCCGAAACCTGTCCGCCTTTTCAATGAGATGTACAACTCTGCGCGTATTGTCGTGCGTCTGGCGTCCCTTGATAAACCCGGATTGGTCAGGGTGTATGATCGCCGGCAACAGATCCTGCAGTCTATGTGCCAAGATTGCCGAATACAATTTCGCATCCAAGTTAAGGAGCGCCATGGGGCGAAATGAGGCGCATTGGGTGGGGTCTTTCCCCGGTTTCGGTAGGACCGTTATAACCGCCTCGGCCAGGGAACCCTTCGAGGAGCCGGACTCAGCCATGCTATTAAAAAGAATCACCAAAAAATCACAAAGTTCAGAGGCGAATGTCTTATAAAAGACGGCAGTATATCCGTCCGGCCCAGGGGCCTTGTGCAGTTTCAGGTTCTTAATAGCCCCGAGCACCTCTTCCCTTGTAATTGGAGCCTCCAGGACGTCGTTCCACTCTTTGGACACCTGGGGAAGGGGCAAGCGCTGCAGATACTCCTTCTGAGACCTCGCGTCCAGCTCGTCTCCAGCATAAAGGTCTGCATAAAAACGGCCAAAAACGGCCGCTTTGTCCTCGTCCCGGTGATGCATCCCTCCCGCAGCGTCCCGAATCCCACCGATATACTCACGTTCCCTCCTATCCCGCAACTGTCGCGCCAGATGTCTCCCCACCTTGTTACCGCAAGAATAAGACTGCCTGCCTAACCTCAAAAGCGTCAATTCGGCCCTGTTATTGTAATGGGCTCTCAATTTACCACGAATCGCGGTCAAAGGCCGGAGGGTTACTCTAGAAGGATTGAGCTTGTGAGCCTGTTCAAGTTTTGCCAATTCGGTCTCCAGAGCCTCCCTGTCCTTGCGCCGCGCTTTATTAAGAGTCGCATTGAGGCCCAAGCAAGTGCCCCTGATGGACGCCTTCAATGCATCCCAAGTGTTAGAGACCGAGGTGTCCGACACTGGGTTCAGCTCGAAAAATTCCTTGATGGCCTTACGTAGTGCCTTACTAGAGACATCGTCCCGCACCACCGAAGCTGGAAAGTACCATTTTCGCTGCCCATCACCAGGCGATGACCACCGGAGGCTAAGCACCAGCAGACTGTGGTCAGAGACCGAGAGCGGAAGAATGACGGAGTCAAGGACATCACCTCTAAGTGCCTGGCTAATAAAAATGTGGTCTAATCGGGAATAAGAATGATGGACATGTGAGAAAAAAGTGTAATCCCGGGAGGTAGAATGGAAGAAACGCCAGCCGTCCACCAGTCCCAGTTCACCCACCAACTGCTGCGAGGAGGGAGAAAACACCCCTGTATGTGCCCTATGGGTCCCAGAGCTATCCACATTCGCATCCCACACAAGGTTAAAGTCCCCCAAAAGGAACAGGTTCCCTTCGCAAAGTCACCCACACGCTGCAACACACCTTGCAAAAATTGATTTTGACCAGCGTTGGGGACGTACACCACTACGAAAGTACAGAGTCTCCCTCGGACTAGCCCCTTCACCATCAGCCAGCGTCCATCCTTGTCACTACAGACATCATGAGGCTGGAAGTGCAGCGTAGAGCGAAACAGGAGAGCCACCCCCCTATGCTTTGTGGAC
The DNA here is from genome assembly GCF_964261635.1 of Lissotriton helveticus. Lineage (NCBI taxonomy): Eukaryota > Metazoa > Chordata > Amphibia > Caudata > Salamandridae > Lissotriton > Lissotriton helveticus. The sequence goes on from NC_136059.1 coordinate 1,551,335,527, forward strand.
GCTGAAGATCTATAGATAATGGGAAAAGCCTTATGTCGAAGGCGCAGCTCGTCCTTACGTGCAAGGTGGGTCTCCTGGAGCCCCACAACATCCAACTGATGATCAGTCACATACTTCCATACCTTCTGCCTCTTCTGCGGTGAATTCAGGCCCTTGACATTCCATGTCCCTATACTAACAGGCATGATGACCCCATAAACCAGAACTCTCTATAGTCAGCCCTGGGGCCCCCCACCCCACAAGCATCCCTTCGCCGTGCAAAAGTAACAGTGACAGGTGACCCAAAGACCCCCCCATGCCTCACCAGCCTGACCATCCGCCTCCAATAAAACCTCCAGCACCGCAGCCCGCTCCCCACACGCCGCACTCACTCCCCACCAGTCCAACCATATATGCCACATATCGCTCCAGTTGCCACCAACATTTCCCACCCCAGCCCCCCCAACATTCAACCCCCCCCTTGATAGAAAAGGGAACAGTGATATTGTAAACAAAACAGAACCATTGAAGATAATACTCATCAGTCCCAGCTGTCCAGAGTTCGCGGAGCTCCAACCACTCCGTGGACAGGGTAGGGAGACCATCTCGGTACCTCCCAGAGTCATGGTCCGGGGAGTCTTCTCCAAAAGTACATGCATTCTCCCAGACCAGGGGGCCGATGCCCCTCCAGCGCCGATCCGCTAGTAATCAATTCCCGGTCATGCCGCACCTGAGCCTGCCTGCGACAACGGCAGCGTCGCTGAGGTCACCGAAGCCACTGCATTCCCCCTTTCCTGCAAGCTGGTATTGCTATCCGGTCGCCCCCGACTCGGGGAGGACCCCACTCTGTGCCATGACGAGGATCGACGGCGCCGCCGAGACGGGGACATGTTCGACCCCTGGGAAGGTGCAGCATCATTCAAACCCAAGAGGTCCTTAGCTACCTGTAGGGAGCGTATCTGCGCTAATTGATTCTGCCATCTAAAGATGATCCTGAAGGGGTGGCCCCAGGAATATGCAATGTTGCGCTCCCTCAGGAAAGAAGTCACCGGCCGGAAATCCCTCCTTTTCTGGAGTGTAGAGGCTGCCAAATCTTGAAAAAGCTGAGGACGATGGTCCCTGAACTGCAACGACGCTATGGCCCTGGCCTTGCGAAGGATGCGCTCCTTTACCTGAAAATCATGGACACAGACGAGGATGTCAGGGGGGGGTCCCCCTCCCCTCCTGGGCAGACCTACTCGATGCACCCTGTCCATTCTAACTTCCTTCATATCCTCCTCGTTCAATATCTGTAGAAACAGTTCCTGTACGTATCCACGTAGGTCTCCCGCCTCGCCATCCCACGGCACAGCCCTGATGCGGATGTTATTCTGATGGGATCGGTTTTCCAGGTCCTCCGTGTGTGATTGCAGGTCCAAGTTCTGTTCCGTGAGACGGATGATATCTTGTTGGAGTAAATGCACATCATTGGCCGTACCCAGATCGTGGTCCTCCAGAGTCGCCACTCTCTCACCAATCCCATCCACGTCTCTCCGCACTTCCCGGAGGTCCGACGCCAGCTGCGCCCGAAGCTCGGAGATATCTTCCTTGATGGAGGCAAAAAGGTTGGTCATAAAAGCCTTGGTAGCCGGGGCCTCATCGTCCGACAGTCTCGGCGAGCTACTGGCACCCGGGGAAGCCGGCTGCTGTGAGGACTTAGATGTGCCCTCCTTCACCACACGCCCCTTGCGAGCTGCGTTAGACATGACACCGTGCAACCCCCCCCGGGGCAGACCGTCCACCAGTTGCTCTCAGAGGCAAGCGATATGGGAGCACTGGGCCCACAAGCGTAGCAACAGTCCCCTCCGGGTAGCACAGAACGCTCTCCACTCTCCGCCAGGCAGGAAGCCCCCAGAACGCCCCCGGTCCGAGACTCCAGCCGTCAGGACCGCACCAAAGCTAAGGAGTAAGGTGCCTACCGCCTCCGTTGAGAATACCTTGATGGGATAGTGCAGCAGGGCAACACAATCAAGCGTAGGCGAGGGCCACCCAAAACCAGCAGGAGATCCGGACAAAATGGCCCCGTCACGTGCTCTGCCCAATACACCTCCAGGCGCCAATCCTTGGTGTCGCCGTCAGATCTGCACAGTCCACAGGAAGGGACCGAGGCTTGCGCCTCCCAGCCTCAGGGGAAAATCGCGGGGTGCCACCAGTCCACCCAGATGCCCCTACTCAGCAATGCCGGTGCCAGTCACCCCAGGCCAGCAACTCACCCAGGCCCGAGAAGGCGGCCCGCCGCGGCCAGCCGGGGGAGGTATGTCGCTGCAGTCTCCAGTTCGCCCCCACTCCGCAGGCAGCCGCGATCTCTCCGTGCCCCCCTACCAGGTCCGGGCCAGTGAAGCGCCTCTCAAGTTCCTACTCCACGCCTGGGGGTAATTCAGGCCCCGGGTCAAAGCTCAACAGCGCATCTCCAATGCGAGCAGCGTCTGGCAAGCGCCGGAGTCCCCACCAGCCCTCCTGCCTGCACTGCGGGCCTCCGCGCTCCTCCGATCCGGGCCTCTCCACTCCTTCTGCCGAAGCGCCAGTCACCTCCTATGCCCTCCAGGAGGCCACGATACCACTCGCCGGTAGTGCGGTCTGTCTCAGGCGGCCGGCGCTGAGGGAAATCCCCGGGGGGGGAAGCGGGCGGCTCTCCTCCACTGCCGCGGCCACCCCGAGCCTCCGGTCGGCCCGCAGGTCACGTGAGGCCGGGGATCTCTAGGCCGCACACTGCCGCCGCTCCTGCAGCCGCCACAATCGCCCCAGCGCTCCGCTGCCGGCACCGGACCACTCCGCTGCAGATCGGTGACCTTTGCCAACCTTTTGGGGCCAGTCCGCACCCGCAGCACCAAGCTAACAGAAGCTGTGCTGGATCGGCGCTGGAGAGGCTCGGAGAAGCGTCCTACTCCGACGCCATCTCGGCCACGCCCCCAATGGTCAGCACTTTAATGTCGCTCTGAAACTATAAAATGTGCTTTTTAATTGAATTTTTATAATATTGATGTGAATTGTTTTGAATAGGATACTGTGGATGCTCTTTTATTCTTAATTATTTTAATCTGCTTTTATATTATGTTTTATTTATTATGCTTGATGATTTTCTCATGTACCTTGAACTTTTATTATTATTGATTAATGATTGAATAAAGGTCTCAATTCATTCAGTCGAAGGACAATGTCAATACTATGTCAAAAATAATGCAATCTGGTTGACTGTGAGGGTAATCTCCCCTTACCTATGATGACCAGGCCGGGGATTCATTCAGTCCATCTGTTTAATTTGTACACAATGAATATGAAGAATGGTGCTTGGCTAACATTGTTGAAGGCTTGCAATACTTGCAATACCTACTACCCTATCCTTTGGGCAACTTATTTTTTGGGTATGCAATCACTTAATGGCTATGTAAGCTTTCTTTCATCGGAGATTTTTTTCCATGTTTATAGATAATAACCCCGTGTTAGAACTGGGGGTCTCTAGTTGGAAGAGGACTTGGGACACAGCCCCCTCTGACTCCCTCGATCTGGGTTATCACAAACCTTCCCAGCCTCGCTTGGTTGGGGACAACCTGAGCTGCCATCTTCAGGATCACAAACAAAAGCATCTTCAGACCCTCTGGAATCTACCAAAAGGCCTGCCTCCAGCGCAAGCTCCATGGGATCAGAGAACTTGCGATCCACCAGGTGTTGGCATAGTTCTGGAAAAAAGGGACTTAAAATATGCTCTCCAACAACTGAATCACACAGCCCCCTAGAGGTGTTAACCAAGCTATTCTTCACCTCACCACCCAGTGCCTCGCAAAAGTAACCCACATCACTTCCTGAGACTTGGAAGGCAGTGTCTGACTGTTTCTGTTATTCAACCCACACTCTTCTGGGTGGTCTCCATAGTCACATACCAGGGCTTTTACCTTGGAGGAACCCCTCTCCCTGCACCATTCATCTAGAGTCAGTAGAGTGTCCCTCCCACCCCACCACTAGGAATATAATCCCTGTGCCAGTTCCCCAATCCACCTCAGAGACACTGCGTACCACTGGGGTAACCCAGTAAACCTGAACCCCCTGGTGTATGTCAACCCCCTCCTTCAAGTCTGGCACCACATCTCTGGACTCTGCCCTCATTTTTTCCAGCTCGATTTCCATTAGCTTTATCTGGAGGCTAATAACCTCCAACTCATGATCCCTGGCCCTCTATCTCTCCTTCATCTTTTCTGGAGACAGATATCTAGAACACACACTGCTGCCAGGCATGGAGTGCAGCCTCCCTACAGGCAGATGCTGAGACCCAAATCTCCCTTCTGGCACCCCCTATCCATAATTGCATCTTCTGTCTCCCTGGCTTCTCAGGCCTCCCTCCAGGACCTCAAGGTCTTCTGCAGCTCCTCTTTCCTCAAGGCACTCCTCATGGGTTGATCCACTTTGTATGTAAGAAACATGCCAATATCAAACTCCGATTCTGCAACATCTTCTGCTGGATTACCATTTAGAGACATGGTGCGTGGATACTACAAGGGTCAATCACAAGTAGAACCCAAAACCACAGTATGTATTTGCGTAGTGGTCTGCACTAGTCTAGTGATGTACACAAATCAATGTGGGTGAAGTACAAATACAAGTTCAATCCTCACCGCTGACCCCTAGTGTTATAACTGGGGGTCTCTAGTTGGAAGAGGTTTGTACTTTTGTCCAAGTAGGGACCCTTGCTTCTAGTCAGGGTAAGTGGGATGCGCACTTTAGATAACCCCTGCTCACCCCCTTGGTAGTTTGACATGAGCAGACAAGCTTATTCCAAAGTCAATGTGTAAAGTATTTGTACTCAAAACACACAGTAATACAGAGAAAACACCACAAATGGATACCACACTAGTTTAGAAAAATAAGGTATCTTTATCTAAACCAAACAAGACCAAAACATCAAAAATCCAACATATAGGTAGTTAAATATGACTTTAGAACAGTTATTTTAAAAATAGAAGTTGTAGAAAAAAAATAGCTCCACCTGGGGCCACTACGATGTCGTGACAGCAATAAATCCAAAGTACGGCACTGACCGCGAGGTGTGTGGCATCAGGTACGGAGCCACACAGACCCCCAAAGAAAGAGTACCTTGGAAAACAAAGTCTATGACAATGCACAGCGTCGTGGTGGTGAGGCATCAGTGCCGAGGTCGAGGCCGGCTCCCTGGCGTCACGGGGGAGGTGAGAGTTCGTGTCTGCAAGGAGGCGACATGTATCCAGGACAGGGAAAGTCGGTTGTGAAGGCGGTGAGGCGTCGGTTCCGGTGAGGCAATGCAAAACTGCCGAGTGAAATCACCCTCTGCGGTTATTAGCACCGCGATAACTGGATGCCGCAGTAGAGTTCAGGGGAGCGAGGGGTGAAGTCTTTGTATCCTTGAGACTTCAGAACAGGAGGCCAGGACTCAGAAGCCATTAGAGCAGGTTTCTCATCAAAGTTCCATTCTTTGTCCTTTCCTTGGCAGAAGCAGAAACTGCTGGCCAACCCTACATAGCACAGAGCAAAGGGGCAGCACTCCTCACAGCTATTCAGTTCTTCTCCTTGGCAAAGGTTCCTCTAGAGTCCAGAAGTGATCTAAAGTTCTGGGGTTTAAGATCCACTACTTGTACCCCATTTTGTCTTTGTTCTTATTTGTGCCAGGGTCTTTGAGCCAAGTCCAAACCAGTTCTGTTCTCACTGGTGCACTGGTGCAGTATGACCACAGGGGGTGAAGTCTGCATTGTGCAAGGGAGACAGACCATATTCAGGTGCAGGGAAAACTCCTCCCACTACTCTAAATGCAGCCACGGTCTATTCAGCTCAGCTCTGAGCCGCCCAGGAAGGGCCAGACACACCTCAACCCGCCCAGTGGCTGTCTACTGTGAATGCACATACCCGGCTCCTGTCGCTCAAAAAGCAGACAGTCAATCCACAAACAGGCAGAGGCACACAGAATGATTAAACAAGAAAATGCCTACTTTCTAAAAGTGCCACTTTCAAACACACACTTTAAAAGCCATCTTTACTAAAAGATGTGTTATTAAATTCTGAGTTCAGAGAGCCTAACTTTATTCCTCTATCTTATCCCAATGGGATGCTATACTTGTAAGGTGTTACAAAGTATCTCCCATGCTATCCAAGGGGACATATAGCCTTTCAATAGTGATAAATGAAATTGACAATATTTCCCTATCAGGACATGTCACACACACCAGTACATGTCCTACCTTTCACATACACTGCGCCCTGCCCATGGGTGGACCTTGGGCCTACCTGAGGGGTGTCTTATATGTAAGAAAAGAGAATGTTTGGCCTGGCAAGTGGATGCATGCATGCAGACACTGTAGTGGCAGGTCTGAGATACCTTTACAGGGCTACTCATGTGGGCGGCACAATCAGTGCTGCAGGCCTACTAGTAGCATTTGATTTACAGGCCCTGGCACACTGAGTGCACCGTACTAGGGAATTACCTAGTAAATCAAATATGGCAATCATGGATGTCCAATTGTAATAACATTTTGTACAGAGAGCATATGCACTTTAGCACTCATCAGCAGCGGTAAAGTGCCCAGAGTCCTAAAGCCAAGAAAACCAGGTCAGGAAAAATAGGAGGAAGAAGCTAATGTTTGGGGATAACCCTGCAAAAGGCCCAAGATATTGTTTTGTTACAATTGTTATTGTCAGTTCGAATTTAGCAATTCATCGACATATGCAAAAGATAAAAGAAAGTACATAAAAATACAAATTCAAGTTCTAAAAATAGACGGCGAGTAAAGAATAATCATCAACAAAAATAAAAATCTGTAATAATAAAATATTGAAAATATAAAGAATTCGAAGCAGTAATGACCTCATAGCAATTCAAGTTCAAGTTCAAGTTCAAACATTTGTATAGCGCACTACTCACCCAGGGCGTCTCAAGGCGCTTGAGGGAGGGGGGTACTTTACTTATCGAATATCCAAGTTTTTAGTTGCTTTCTGAAGGAGAGGTGGTTCTGTGTAAGGCAAAGGTGGGTGGGGAGAGAATTCCAGGTTTTGGCCGCTAAGTAGGAGAAGGATCTTCCCCCCATGGTGGATCTATGGATACGCGGGATTGCGGCGAGGGCTTGATTGGACAATCGTAGTTGGCGGGTGGGGGTGTAAAAGGACAGGCGCGTGTTGAGGCATTCGGGTCCTAGGTCGTAGAGGGCTTTGTGTGCGTGGGTGAGGAGACGGAACGTTATTCTCTTGTTGACGGGGAGCCAGTGGAGGTCTTTCAGGTGACCGGAAATGTGAGCTTGGCGGGGGATGTCTAGTATGAGTCTGGCTGAGGCGTTTTGGATGCGTTGGAGTTTTTTCTGTAGTTTGGCTGTGGTTCCGGCGTAGAGGGTGTTTCCATAATCCAGTCGGCTTGTGACCAGTGCATGGGTGACCGTTTTTCTGGTTTCGGTGGGGATCCAACGGAAGATTTTTTTGAGCATGCGTAGGATGTTGAAGCATGATGATGAGACGGCGTTGACTTGTCTAGTCATCGAGAGGGAGGAGTCCAGGATGAAGCCCAGGTTACGTGCGTGGTCCGTAGGTATAGGTGCGGTTCCCAGGGCCGGTGGCCACCAAGAATCGTCCCAAGCAGAGGGGGATGAACCTAAGATGAGGACTTCCGTTTTGTCCGAGTTCAGTTTTAAACGGCTGTTCTTCATCCATTCGGCTACTTCTTTCATCCCTTCGTGTAAGTTGGTTTTGGCGGTGTTCGGGTCTTTGGTGAGGGAGAGGATCAACTGGGTGTCGTCTGCATAGGAGATGATGTTGAGGTTGTGTTGGCGCGCGATGGATGCGAGGGGACTCATGTATACGTTGAAGAGGGTGGGACTGAGTGATGATCCTTGTGGTACTTCGCAGATGACTTCAGTGGCCTCTGATCTAAAAGGGGGGAGGCGGACTCTCTAGGTTCTTCCGGCGAGGAACGAGATGATCCAGTCCAATGCTTTTCCTTGTATTCTGACGTTGCTGAGGCGTTGTATGAGGGTGCTATGACAAACTGTGTCGAAGGCTGCGGAGAGGTCAAGTAGGATGAGGGCAACTGTTTCTCCGTTGTCCAGTAGTGTTCGAATGTCGTCGGTTGCTGCGATGAGGGCGGTTTCGGTGCTGTGTTTGGCTCGGAAGCCAGACTGTGAGGGGTCGAGGGATTTGTTGGATTCGAGGAAGGCGGCGAGCTGACTGTTGACGGCGGTAGTTCTTAAGTTCAGTGGGGTCTGTTGTGGGTTTCTTCAGAAGGGCGCTGAGTTTGGCATGTTTCCAGCTTTCCGGGAAGGTAGCGGAGTTGAGGGAGCAGTTGATGATGTCTCGGAGATGGGGTGCGATAATGGAGTCTGCTTTGTTGAAGATGTGGTGGGGGCATGGGTCGGTTGGCGATCCTGAGTGGATGGAGTTCATCAGGCGGATGGTGTCTTCAGTGGTGATTGGGTTCCAGGCGCAAAGGTTGTTAGAGGGGGGTTTTGATTTGGAGGTGGGTGGAGTGGACTGGTTTCCGGACTGGTTTTCAAAGCTGTTATGTATGTCGACGATTTTGTTGTGGAAGAATGAGGCTAGGGAGTCGCAGAGGTCTTGGGAGGGGGTGATGTCGTTGGTGCCCGCGGTGAGGTTGGAAAACTCTTTGACGATGTTGAAAAGTTCCTTGCTGTTGTGGGCGTTGTTGTCAAGTCGGTCCTTGAATGCTGATTTCTTGGTGGATCGGATCAGTTGGTGGTGTTTGCGGGTGGCGTTCTTGAAGGTGGCCAGGTTGTCAGTGGTTGGGTTTTTTCTCCAGGCTTTCTCGAGGGTGCGACAGAACTTTTTGGATTTCTTAAGGTCATCGTTGAACCAGGGGGCTTTTTTGATACCCTGCTTGATTTGATGGTTTTTCAAGGGTGCTAGTTCATCAGCGCTGTGGGTGATCCAATGTGTGAGGTTGGTGGCTGCTTTGTTTGGGTCCGATGATTTGGCAGGAGGGTTTTGGTGAAGCGATGTGAGGAGCTGGTCGGTGGTAATTTTGTTCCAGTTTCTTCGGGGAATTGGTTGTGGGAGGTTGTGGGTCGTGGTCTTTTTGTAGTTGAAGTGAACGCAGCTGTGGTCCGTCCAATGGAGAACTGTGGTGTGGTTGAAGGAGATGTGCTTGCTGGAGGTGAAGATTGGGTCGAGCGTGTGCCCGGCATAGTGGGTGGGGGTGTCAACGAGTTCTTTGAGTCCGAGGTAGGCCAGGTTGTCCAGAAGGGTGGTGGTGTTGCTGTCGTTTATCTTTTCCAGGTGGAAGTTGAGGTCTCCCAGTAGGATGTAGTCCTCAGAGGGGAGGGCGTGAGGGCTGATGAAGTCAGTGATGTCTTCGCTGAATTGTGTGCGGGGTTCTGGTGGCCTGTAGATGAGGGTGCCTCTGAGTGTGGTCTTGGGGTCGGTGTGGATCTGGAAGTGAAGGTGTTCGGCGGTAGCGAGGTTATCGTCTGAACTGGTCGTGATGCGGATGGTGTTCTTATGGACGATGGCGATGCCTCCTCCTGTTTGGTTGATGCGATCCTTTCGGATGATCTTGTAGCCGTCAGGGATGGCTATGGCGATGTCGGGAGCTGATGAGGCGTTCATCCAGGTTTCTGTAAGGAAGGCGACGTCCGGCGATATAGTGTCGAGTAGGTTCCAAAGGTCAATGGCGTGTCTGTGGACCGAGCGGGTGTTGAGCAGGATGCACTTCAGGTGGTTAGTGTCGGAGCTCTGTTTGGAGTTTGTGGATTTGGTGTGGGTCCTGATGCAGTCGAACTTGCAGGAGTGGCAGGTAAAGGGTCCATGGGTGTGTCCTGGGGCGGCTTGGTAGCAGTTTGGTGGTCGGCCGGGGTTGAGGGCAGAGAGGGTTGTGGCGTCGTACGTAATGCGGGTGGAGAGGTGTTTGCGGGGGCCAGGGGGTCTCGCGTTGGGCGCGGTCCAGGCGTAGACGGGCTTACCTTTGGGGCACCTTCGGCGCGCATGGGTCGCGATCGCTGCGTGTGAACGCTGCGCGTAAAAGCATCTGTCATATGTAGATAGTGGGGGGGGAGCGGGGGCGAGGGAGGAGCAGCTGGGAGGTGGGAGCGGGGTGGAGAGCCGGGCTGGGAAGGCACAACAACAAACAACAAAATGGCAGCAAGCCAAGAGCCAAACAGGACGAGACTCGGACCCCAACAATCGGTCTAAAAAGGGAAGCGTCACCGGCACAATCAGGCACAATTAACTCAATCAGCTGAAGGCAGCAATGCACAATCGCTTATTAATTAATGCGCAGCTCAGCAGGCAATATAGCGCTACGATGCAGTTACAATCAAGCACAAATAAGGCACAAATAGTTTCAGGGGCAATGCGAGCAATGGGCAGCTGATATTTAAGGCAAAGAGCAAATTTGGCAGTATGGCGCTACGATACCGGGTTGTGAGCGGGGAGCAGCGTGAGGAGCGACCGCTTCGGAGGAGCTCAGGACGGTCACAGCGCTGGTTCAGGAGAGTAGAGCCTAACCTTTCTGTGGGAGGGAGGAGCAGCTGGGAGGCGGGAGCGGGGTGGAGAGCCGGGCTGGGAAGGCACAGCAACAAACAACAAAATGGCAGCAAGCCAAGAGCCAAACAGGACGAGACTGGGACCCCAACAATCGGTCTAAAAAGGGAAGCATCACCGGCACAATCAGGCACAATTAACTCAATCAGCTGAAGGCAGCAATGCACAATCGCTTATTAATTAATGCGCAGCTCAGCAGGCAATATAGCGCTACGATGCAGTTACAATCAAGCACAAATAAGGCACAAATAGTTTCAGGGGCAATGCGAGCAATGGGCAGCTGATATTTAAGGCAAAGAGCAAATTTGGCAGTATGGCGCTACGATACCGGGTTGTGAGCGGGGAGCAGCGATGAGGAGCGACCGCTTCTGAGGAGCTCAGCTTCGAGTAGGGTGGATGTAATCCAGGGCGTCCTAAAATTTAAATATATTTTTGCACACAAAAAACCTTTGATTCTGCTGCCTGTGAAATTGGAGAGCTTACTTCGTGAGATAAAATGTGCCTAATATACCCGTTTCATGGTACTTTTAGTGGTGTTATTGATAGCTAGGTGATTATTCCAAAAGTTTCCCAGCCCCAACCTGATGAAGGTTCGTTTTGAATGTGCGCTAACCTGGGCACTTTGTGTGGGTGTTTTAAAACTAAAATCCCACTTAAGGCTTCTCTATAGGGATTTAAAGCCTCAGTGGACCATACCGGAAGCCAATACAAAAGAGGTGGCAATCTTGTCACTTCTATAATAGCCCTAATGGCAGGGTCCAGTCTGAGTGGCAGGAGTGACCCTTACAAAGTTGTTTACGCTCACACCGAGTAGAGAAGAATTGAAGTCACCCCACTATTCGGTGCCGTGCAGAGCGGCATTCTTAAGCTGGGCGTTCTAGATCTGTATCCCAGGGTAAATTGGGTGGGATAGGGTTCTTTTGAAATACCCCCCAGAAGAGCGGATGCTCTGTGAATAATTAATGAACAGCTCTTTTGGACTTGGGGTCCCCAAAACTAGTTGTTCGACAATTGAATCCCAAGGTAATCAAATTCCATTACTTTCTTTAATGGAGTACAGCTTAGACTAATAGTGCCACACGTTTTTTTTTAGGTGGAATAAGCCATAAATGTGGTCTTTTGAGCATTCATCTAGCCCAGATTGACGGATTGTATTTCCTCAGGCCTAAGAGAAGACATGCTGTGCCATGTGGGATGCCATAAAGGGGTGCTCATGGAGCAGTGTATTACCACCATCCAGATGCAAGAGTACAAGGGCTTGAACTTGAACAGCAGTTCTGAAGTTGCTTTCTAAAAAAATAGTTTCCGTTTATTTAAAAGAGAGAGCTGGTACAAGGCCATCTTTGTGTTCTTGTCAATGTGTTGCTTGAGGGTAAGGTTTATGTCCAGGGTGAACCAAAGTGACCTGACATCCAGTGCAAGGTTGGGTTCAAAGTGTCAAGATTAATGCCATTGAGGCAGGTTTTACTGTTTCTTGTTTGTTGTTATTGGCAAGTTATGGGAATTCAGTCTTGGTTGGGTTGGGATCAGATAAGCGCTAGACATCTAGGTGTGTGTAATGTACAGGCAATGTTTCAGGCGTTGGAAATCTGAATGAGAGAGACTTTGAAAAGAGTTGAGTATCATTACCAATTTGATGAATCCGGATCCTTGTATTTGTTAGTAGAGCACTACGCAGCTCCATGTAGCTATAAATTTTCACCAGGCCTTCATTTATACTATTTTGTGGATACAATATTATTCCTTCTACAAAATATATTTTGTGCAGGTTCTGAACCCTTTGTAGTTGAGATTGGGTTATTTGGCCTGTGATTGCCTTGCAAGTGTATAAATTATGTTGACGTACTAGGTGTTGCTGTAGGGTCCTGATATCCATCTGTAGATGTATCAGCACTGTTTGGGTGGGTTCTATATGTTCTATTTAGACCTGTATTATTGTTTGGTGGTGACTGTTGGCGATATGGTTGAATCCTGTTGTTGGCATGTTGATTTACATGTAAATTCTCCAGTCCAAGAAGAGCATTAATTATGGTGAGGTATTACCGGGGATTTAAACGTTATTTCAGCTGTGTTGAATGTGCATCAGGTGTTCCCTCTAAAATATGGTGTTAGAAGTTTGTGTGAGTTGTTAATTAATAGAAAAGAACTTAAGTGAGCACATAGTTTAACTGCAGTGGCATTGGTCAGGTGTTATCATGACTGATTTGCACATGGTTAATGGCTAAATGTGCTAAAAACAATGGAATATAAGGCTACCCAAAGTAAGTCCCACTGCAAAGCAGTTTTCTCAATATTTTGTAATTATTTCTTCAAAAATCCTTTCTATTAAAAAAATTTACCTTTGCGTATGTTGTTGTCAGGGCTGGCTCTAGGGCGGTGCGATCAGTGTCGCCGCACCGGGTGCTGACTTGTGGTGGGGTCGCAGGTTTATTGTTTTAAAAGCACCAGATGCCATTGTTCCTTGCCCCAGAAATGTTCAAGCATCAAAGAAAATGTCACTTCGGTGATTAATGTTCTTCCTGGAGACAGACTGGAGCTTTGTCTGGTAGAGGACGTTTTGACTCATCATATAGCAGAGGGTTAATATGCCTGCTACAAAGAACGTGCCCCATTCAGATCAAAGTGCATATACTATAAATATGTCAATGGGTTATCACTTTGTCAGAGAGATCATTTTGTTAATTGCAGTTTAAAAGTTAAAATCCGACTATAGAGGAGTGAGCTATTAACTGTCATCAAAGAGCTGCATGCAAACTGCAAGCATTATATTACAGCTACATGTTTTTTGCCCGGTCTTTCCTTATCCTAATATTGCGAAAATAGTTAATTTGAGTAGAAATCAATTCTTATTATTAAAGAAAACCCCTAACAATGGTGTTACATTTTAAATTCAGAATTTGTGCTTCTTCAGACCAAGGACTCTTAAACTATACTGCCTACCAGCATAGATGACATGTGACTCCTACACCTTGTAGGCCTCTGTCCAATGTAAGATTTCCTATACACTGATTTACATACATATGATTGTCTGTGTGCAATGTATGTGTGATGTAAAGGGTACTGACACCATACACTGGTATTGGTGACGCTATAAACTAAATGAATCCAAGAGACAGTGGTTATGTAGTACTTGGGGGGCACTGTCAAATGGTGGTAGTGAGGGAATCCATGGCGAGGTGGTCATTGGGGGGGCAACAAACATTGTCGCACAGGGCACCACCAGTACTAAAGCCGTCCCTGGTTGTACATATGAACTTGTGCTTTAACTAGGGTGACCAGATGCCCCGGTTTTCCCCAGACAGTCCCGGTTTTTGGGGGACTGTCCCGGTGTCCTGACACATTTCTTCATTTTGAATAAATGTCCCGGCTTGGGACAAAGGTCAGGTAATTCCAATTGGAAGGCATTCTCTACTTCCACAAGCACTTCAGAGGAATAAACAAATTATAATCAATCTATTCTGTTTCAGTCAGGCAGCACAGGAGGAGTTGGGTTGCATGGTCCCAGGGGAGGGGAGGTAGGTTGAGGAGAAGGGCTGGATGCATAGGGTGGAGGTACTGTTATAGATAATGTTAAAATGTTAAATAAATGTATGCCTGTATAACTATATATGCATATACACATACATGCATATAAATGTACGTGTGTGTGTGTGCACATACATTTAAAAGCCTACCATATACATAATGTATATTGATTAACATCGAGGAAGGCTGTTCTTGCACGAGTTCTATTAATAAAATAACGGAACTCACCCCCGTGAGTGCTTCTCATTTACTGGGTATGATTACCCTTTGGAAATTTCGGAGCTTTAATATATCTATCTATCTATCTATCTATCTATCTATCTATCTATCTATCTATCTATCTATCTATCTATCTATCTATCTATCTATCTACATAGGCACATAGTTACAAGGCTATGCATAAACCGGGACAGGCCAGATATAGAAGTATTGTATTGTATTGTAATTGCATTTGTATAGCGCTTACTACCCCTGACGAGGCATCAAAGCGCTTTTTCGGCGAGTAGCACGCTATTCTGGGACCCATTGAGGATTAGTGTTGAATTAGTATAGTGAAACATGCAAGTACATTTTATGTGGTGGATATGTTAGTCAGTTATTTAGATTCGGAAGGATAGCAGAAGGATAGAAGAGGAAAGAAGGTTTGTATTTATATAGCGCTTCTAACCCCTGATGGGATGTTGAAGCGCTTTTTTTGGCGAGTAGCAGGCTACTCCGGAACCCATAAAGGATTAGTGTTGAATTAGTATGGTAAAATATGAAAGTAATTTGAGTGGTGCATATTAATCAGTTATTTGGAGTGAGAAGGATAGCGGAGGGATAGAAGGGAAAGAAAGGTTTGCATTCATATAGTGCCTGTTACCCCTGATGGGGTGTTGAAGCGCTTTTCTGGCGAGTAGCAGGCTACTCCGGAACCTATAAAGGATTAGTGTTGAAAATTAGTATAGTGAAATATGAAAGTAATTTGAGTGGTGGATATTAGTCAGTTATTTGGAGTGAGAAGGATAGCGGAGGGATGGAAGGGAAAAAAAGGTTTGCATTTTTATAGCTCTCGTAACTCTGATGAGGTGTTGAAACGCTTTGTTGGCGAGTAGTACACTACTCTGGAACCGATAAAGGATTAGTGGTGAATTAGTATGGTGGACTAAGGAATTAGAGAAGTGAACATGCTAGTCTGTTATTTTGATTGAAAAGAATAGTGGAAGATAGAAGAGTGAAGGATTTCTTTTTTTAGGTCATAACAGTAGGAGGAGGCTTTTGGGTGAGTAAAAAGGGTTTTTGGATGGTAAGAGTAGGAGGGAAGAGTTTAGAAAGGTTTGTTTTGGGGGATCGGCATAGTAAAAGTGGTGTCAGATGATGCAAGGAGGGGTAGAGCAGGAGAGAGTCAAGAAAGGGTTATTTTGGGGAACATAGCAGTGGTATGGTGTTTGGGATAAATGAGAGAGTGGGTGTGGAGGATATAATGATAGATGTATAGGGTGAGAGGTAGGGTAGTGAATTGGAAAGAGTAGTAGGAAGAAGTTTGAGATGAGTCAGAAAGTTGGGCTAGAAGATATATTGAGAGAAATATAGGCTGAGAAATAGGGTAGTGCATTGGAAATGCTAAAATAGAAGAAAGATAAATATATAGATCCATAAGTACATTGAATGTATATAGATGCATAAAGGAGGTAAGTATCTGCAGATTAAAGATATTGATAGCGGCACAGGATGAGAAATAATGTAGTGCATTGGATATGCTTTTTCAGGAGAAAAGTAACAGACACACAGATCCAAGTACATGGAGGTGTATAGATGCACAATGGAAGCAAGTACATGTATACCAAAGATGATTTTTTGTTTTTGTTTTTATAACAACATAATTATTGTACATATTTATACAAAGCAATACACAAAGATAGGCACATATTTTTAGTGAAAATAAATGCTTATATACAGAGGGACAAATACATAGGGTGGGTATTAATGAATGGGAGAATGGGGAGCATTCCCGGCCCTGGCCCTGACCAGGCTCAAACAGGCTCAAACAGGCAACTGCCCTTGTCCTCTCCGCCCTCAACAGGCTCAAAAAGGCAACTGCCCTTGTCCTCTCCGCCGTCAACAGGCTCAAACAGGCAACTGCTCTTGTCCTCTCTGCCGTCAACAGGCAACTGCTCTTGTCCTCTCCACCCTCAACAGGCTCAAACAGGCACTCTCCCTTGTCCTCTCCGCCCTTAGCCTAGACGCCCGGGCTGAGACTCCTAATCCTGACCTTTTATAGCCCTAGTAATCAGCTGACCCCTTCAGCCAATGGGAACCCTAGCCCTAACACTATCCAATCACAACACTAGCCCTAATATCTAGAACCAATAGGAGACCAGGACCTTACAGCCATTCTTAGCCCTAGTCCAAGCACCCAATAAGTTCAAAAACCCTGATCTCTACGTCCAATAGAGGCCCTAGCGCTACCAGGAGTCCCAACCCAAGTCCAAGCAACCAATGGCACAGGAAGCCCTAGTCCCTACTTCCAATAGAAAGCCTAGCCCTTCTCTTAGTCCCACACCTAGTCCAGCAACCAATCACACCATAAGCCCTAATTGCTACTTCCACTTAAAGGCCTAAACCTAGCCCTAGTCCCAACAGCCAATAACACAGGAAGCCCTAGTCCCTACTTCCAATAGAAATCCTAACCCTGGCCCTAGTCCCAACCCTACATTGATTGAATCACAGACCCAGGAAAAAAATCAGAAAACCCAAATACCCAACCAATGAGGACACTAACCCTAATCCAATAAAAACGTCAGATACAACCACCAATCAGTGTACACATGTACCAACCACTAGCAGACCATATAAGGTCCCAGCGACCTCAGACAAGGTTTGCTGGCCAGGGAGTTGGAAGCTGCTTCTCCTGTTCAGAATCTCCTAGGACAGTGGTTCCCAAACTTTTGACTCCTGAGGACCCCCACTGAATCACAACTGGAAGCCGGGGACCCCCAAGCAATTTTTACAATTGAAATTTCTTTTTAAAAATGTCTTTTGAAGCAGAGGCAATTTCAAGAGGGAGACAGCCTTAATTGGGTCTATTGGCATGGACATGTATACATACAGCAGTGTATTAGTTAGTGGTACAAGTCTCCTGCTCTCAGCCATAGCAGCACCTCTACATTCTCATTCTAGAGCCTTGGAGTGGTGACCCTTCCTTACAGCAACAGGTTGAATGATTGTGAATTATTAGCATTTTTACCTATCCACAGTTTAAGAAGGTCTAAAATATTATACAATTATGATGCATTTTATAATAAAGACATGCCCCAAGGAGCAACGTATATTGTGAAAATTCTAAAAAGATAGTGCACAAAGCGATGAGTCCAGTGTACAGAGCAAATTCAAGGTCTATATTAGGAGTTCATCATGGAAGTGCAAGAGATGGCAGGAAGGTATCTGCACAGGAGACATATTGTTTGAGTGAGATCATGGAACAATGCTATGCCAATTACCATAAACACCTGTGTAGGAGAGTAGGGTCTGCTTTCCTATGGTCACCCCACTTTTTGCTTTTTGCTTCACTGGTTTTCGACTTTAATGTGGCTGTGGGCCTGCTAATCAGACCCACAGCCCAGCTGTTCTCTCTCTAAATTCATACCATGTACTTTAGGTACATCACCAATTGGGAAATGGGTCACTTTTGTGAGTCCCTGTATAGTGTACCATAGGTACCCAGGCATAGGTGCACCCAAGGCCTACCAGGGGCTGCAGCATATCTTATGCCACCCCTGGCTGGCCATTCAAACTGCCACAACTGGCTGATCACTCAGCTGGGGCAAGGTCGTGTGATCACCCCTTGCTTAGGTATAGTATTCCTATACCTACCATTATATATAGACACATATATACCTATAAGTCACTCCTCTGGCAGGCCTTAACAATCCTGAAGGCATAGTGCTTGGTTTTATGTGAGATGAGGCTCTGGCATGATCTGAGTTTGTCTGCAGCTTTCGGAACCATGTCCTTATAGCTGTTCTATGATATAGCCATACCATATACTCTTAAGTGCATTATAATCCTCGCGGCTATTGCTAACTTTGGTTTGGCTTTATCAAAACATGTCGTGTAAGGTGTCATACGCTTTGGAATACTACCCCCTCGCCAGTTCTGGCGACGGGGGTAGCATTCCACCCTTCTAAAGGGAGAAGACATGTTGTTCCTGTTAATCCCGGTTAAAGTTAACCAGAGGCTCAGCATCACAAAATGGATGCTGCTGCCAAAGACACAAGTCTGACCTCCTGCTGCTGGGAGTCCTTCCAGCGAGGGAGGCTTGGACAATAGGTTTCCTGTCTGGGGAGGTGCTAGCACCACCCCAGACCGGCCATAGTGTATTGGGGCAGGGAGGGCTGAATAAAATGAGACACTGCCTGGGGCACACAAGGTGTCCCATGCATAGCCCGGTTCAAACCAAATGCTGGGGCACTCCAGCCCCAGCTCTGGCGTGAAACTGGACAAACGGAAAGGGTTGTAACCACCCCCTTCCCTGGTCCCACCCATAGGAGGGACCTAGCAGGTAATCCAGCCCCCTCAGATTAGTATATAGGTAGGAGCTGAGTCAAGAGACTTTAGATTTATCCTGAACTGAAACTTGAAACGAAACTCTGGACCTTCGACATTCTACTGCAACTAGAAGACTGAAGAATCTCCCTTGTGGTCAAGGAGTGACCACCTTGTGCAAATAGGCACCATCCAGCGATCTGCGGTTTACTTTGTCGACGCTCCTGCCAGAGCCCGAGCACAAAGTCCAACAAGAGCCAGACTTCCAGACTTCTTTGACCCCGATCCACAGCCAATGCAAAGCTGAGATCCGTGGAGGCGACGAGAGACGTGGAACCGGCCATCTTGAATAACCTGCACTTTGCTACTTGTGCAGCTTCTGAGGCACCCTTGAAGTTGTACATTGGGGATTGAGAAGCCCCAGCCCCGGGCACCTTCTGCACCGACGCACAGCCCTCCACACTCCACGAGTGCCGCGTGGGGCCTGCCAGTGTTTTTGTGCTCGACACGTCTGTCCGGTCACTTGCCCGTTGGCTAGTGGCGATAACGAACCTTCAAATCTGAACTACCTGCCTGGTTGCTCCAGGTGAGCCCCTGCTTCCCTGCAAAGGAGAAGCCCCATAGACCTTGCTGGTCTAATACTAAGCGAATATTCAATTCCTGCGTGGGTTGCATTTGCCAAGGCCTGTTGACTCCAATCCAGAAGCTGATGCCGCCAACAGCAAGATCCTTTGTGAGACAGTCCGTATCCAGCTCCTGGTCATCGTCGACACCTCCTGGTCCACGTGGCTGCAGAGTCAAGCTTCACGACATCACCTGGCTGCTTCCCAACATCGCCTGGTTCCTTCCTGGTTCCTTCCTGGTCACTGGCTAGTGACCCAGATTCTGTCCCCTCTGCTTTCAGGTACTCTTCATCCTCGATCCGCCCTTGGATCCAACGGGACACTTCTCTCCTGGTCGCCTGCAGCATCTTTTTACAGGTCTCCATAGGAATCAGCAACGAAACCCGACAAATCTTGACATCTATGCACCCGGCTCCTGTGGGTGAGGTAACGCGGGCACTCCAGTGCTCCAGTGGTAATTGACTATCCAAGTGTCCCTGTTTTTAGTAGCTTTCTTCTAGTTCATCCGGAAGTGTCCTAAATCAACTAGTTTGTGGTTCTTACGTTCCCATTGTATCCCTATGGTAACTCGCGTGTGTGTTTAGGCACTGCACACGCATCCCGTGGGCCTCCTGCTTCTTAACTGTTGTTAGTTCAGTATCGCCCCAGCGATTCCCTAGGCCCTAGGCCTATCCTGTGTTCGTGACGTGGTTCTTATACCACTATTTTAGTATATGGTCTTTAGCGCCCCTAGGGTACGACTGTATTTTGTGCAATTTATTGTATGATAATTGAGTAACTTGTTATGTGCTTTAGCCTCTGACCTCATAAAGAGTTCAGAGGGGTTGTGTTTATAATAAATACATATATATTTTATATATAACCTGTGTGGTGTCCTTTCATTTGGTATTCAAGGGGTTACATATGGTAAAACAGCTTGCTTCACATGCTCTCTGAAGTTTTAGCCTAAGACTGCTTTGTCCATGCTACCACTAGGATAGCTGGTCTATAAGGTTGACTTTACAACCATCACCATAAGGGTTGTTTGGACTGGTGCAAGGTGCTCACTAGAATAGTGAACATCATATACCAGGCCAACTTCTCACACCCTGTTAGACATAATCTTTAGTCAAAGACAGAAAAACATTTTACCAGCAAGGGGTGAGCATTGCAGTTAAGGCATATTTCAGAGAGGCCTCGCGTGGCACCTGACATGACCCTCTCCTGTTAGGATGCCCACTGCCCCATTCCTTGCCAACAACAAACTGCAAAGGCTACACAGAATTAGAGCTTGATATGTCTGAATATGAAAGCTTGACAGCACACATAATTCAGCCAAGGGCCTGTGGAAAGTGAGCAATCAGACAGCAGCATGATAATCCAACTGCTGATCCTGGCTGCATCTGTTTTTACCTGCCTGCCAAGTAACGGTAACCTATATCCACTCGTTTTTGTGCCTTTCTGCCCTCTGTTCCACTCATTTTCCCTCGTTTTTTGTGCCTTTCTGCCCTCTGTTCCACTCGTTTTTGTGCCTTTCTGCCCTCTATTCCACTAGTTTTTTGTGCCTTTCTGCCCTCTGTGGCACTCGTTTTTCCCTCATTTTTTGTGCCTTTTTGCCCTCTGTTCCACTCGTTTTTTGTGCCTTTCTGCCCCTGTTCCACTAGTTTTTTGTGCCTTTCTGCCCTCTGTGCCACTCGTTTTTCCCTCATTTTTTGCCTTTCTGCCCTCTGTTCCACTCGTTTTTGTGCCTTTCTGCCCTCTGTTCCACTCGTCTTTTGTGCCTTTCTGTCCTCTGTGCCACTCGTTTTTCCCTCATTTTTTGTGCCTTTTTGCCCTCTGTTCCACTCGTTTTTTGTGCCTTTCTGCCCCTGTTCCACTCGTTTTTTGTGCCTTTCTGCCCTCTGTGCCACTCGTTTTTCCCTCATTTTTTGCCTTTCTGCCCTCTGTTCCACTCGTTTTTGTGCCTTTCTGCCCTCTGTTCCACTCGTCTTTTGTGCCTTTCTGTTCTCTGTGCCACTCGTTTTTCCCTTGTTTTTTGTGCCTTTCTGCCCTCTGTTCCACTCGTTTTTCCCTCATTTTTTGTGCCTTTTTGCCCTCTGTTCCACTCGTTTTTGTGCCTTTCTGCCCTCTGTGCCACTCATTTTTCCCTCGTTTTTTATGCCTTTCTGCCATCTGTTCCACTAGTTTTTCCCTTGTTTTTTGTGCCCATCTTTCCTCTGTTTTACTCTTTTTTTTGCCTTTCTGCCCTGTTCCACTCGTTTTTTGTGCCTTTCTGCCCTCTGTTCCACTGTTTTTTTGTGACTTTCTGCCCTCTGTGCTACCCGGTTTCCCTCGTTTTTTGTGCCTTTCTGCCCTCTGTTCCACTCGTTTTTCTCTCGTTTTTTGTGCCCTTCTGCCCTCTGTTCCACTCGTTTTTTTGTGCCCTTCTGCCTTCTGTGCCACTTGTTTTTTCCTTGTTTTTGTGCCCCCTTTGCCTTCTGTTCCACTCGTTTCCCCAGCCGCTGTGCCCCCTGGGGCCCACTTCCCATTCGCTGCCCCCGCCTCCCGATTGTATTGTTGTGGTCTCGCCGCCCCTGCGCCAACATTCACAGCTCTTGTGTGCTGTGAGGACGCACAGGCGTTTCATTTTTCACTATGATGACAGGCACTCGAGTCCTGCGGACCCCCTGGGAATGTCACACGGATCCCTGGGGGTCCACGGACCACAGTTTGGGAAACGCTGTCCTAGGAGACAGACAGGCTCAATCCACACTTTGGACTTCTGCAGGTAAAGGCCTCACAAACTTGAAATCTAACAATACTGTTTGAATAAAACTTTACTCCCTCTCCTGGCCAAAAAGCGAAGTGCACAGTCCCTATTAAACACAGTTTAAACAGCTCACCTAAGCACCCTCTGATGTAGGATATCACTGTTGCTGGGGGGGGGAGGCAGGGGGGCTGGTTTCACTGGCTTGTTAACACAAAATGGTGGCTTGGGTACACTGTTCAACATACAGGTCTTAGCACAGAGCAAAGGAGAAATTTGGAGTGAAAACTGAATAGTCACCAGGATTGAGAGGGAAAAACTACAGAGTTTGGACTGCAAATCCCACATTTCAACATGTTAAATGGAAGCAATCATGGGCAGGAAAAAACACAAGTTTAAAACACAAAACAGTTGATAAAATAGGCAATCACAGGCAGGTTAAAACTACAATTTTAAACTGTAACAACCACAGGCAAAGACAGTAATCACTGAAAGGGAAAATCGTTTTTTAAAAACTTTTTTGGGGGAAGAGACAGCACTAGTCTGCCTCACCACTTCCTGGACTCCACTCACTGCAATCTGGAGCACAGTTATGCTGCAACTCACAAGATGGAGGAGAATGTCTATCTTGCCGTGCTCTATGCGAGACCTAAAAAGAAGGAGTTCTCTAAATGCCCTCAAAAGACTTCTCGGGGGGTGGGCCCAGAGACTCTTTCCAGTCCAAAGGAAAGGGGCATCAAGGTAAAACATGGAATCCCAAGAAGACTGGGACATGCTTTGACTAACCGGCCAGGGCACACGAAGGGTGATGCAATATGCACCAAGAAGTCCCCCACTGGTGCACAATCAAAGGGATTCGCTAGTGTTGGGATGGGAGTAGAAGTGTACTCTGGAGAGGCCAGAGGATACACAGAGGCTACATTAGTTTACCGGGAAGGGGTGGGCATTGAAGCCTTGGCAGTCTTACCTCCAAACTTAGAAAGGTACAGACAAAGGCCAACAATCAATGGGCCTGCTTAAGTAGAAGCACCAAGAGATACAGCTGCCAGTTTAACTATGGTGGCAGCCAGACTGTTTCCCCTGAGCAGATGATCCCTGGTGTTAGTCACCAAAGCTGATAATGAGACTAAGGTTCATCCACTGGCTTCGGTGAACTTAGAGTGGGGAAGAGTTACAGGCCCAAAGAAGGTGGTTGTTTCTCCTGACATACCAGTGGAGTGTATGTTAGGCAATGACCTGGAGAGTTCTGCATGGGCGGAAGTGGAGAAGAGTGATCATGCTGAGTTGCTGGGTCTCCCTGAGTGGCTGTGTGTGACAACTTGGTCACAGGCTGCACGTCAGGGGGGTAAAGAGGACTTGGAGCCTGAAACTATGGCCCAGGACTCTAGAAACAAGACGAAGGACAAGAAGACAGGCAACACAGCTTCTAAGAGGTCACAGGTTCAGGGGAAAATGTCTCCCCAGAGAGTTGCCAGAAGCCTTAGGAGGGAAATGCAAGTGAGGAGCTTGGGCCTGACCTGGCAGAGCGCCTTGATGTAGGGGGACATTCCAGAGTGGACCTGTGCCAAGAGCAAAAGAGATTACCTACTTTTGAAGGCCTGTGGCAGCAAGCTGTCAGACTAGAAGGAGAAGATGCAAACGGTACTCTCAGTGTTTATCGAGAAGACGGGTTCCTGTATACGGAGGCCAGGGTTCCCAAACTTTAGTCCTTCCTGCTGGACATCTGGGACAAACCACAACCTGCAACAGGTTGGTTGCCCATTTTTATTGGCCCAGCTGACTGAGAAAGTAAATAGTGTTTGTTGCTCTTGTGCGACCTGTCAAGCCAGTAGCTAGACAGGCACACAACAAAAGGCTTCGTTAGACTTGGCTTTTTCAGCGCCTTTACCCAAAGACTTTTTGACCACCTGTTTTTGACCTATTTTTCGTTGGTTTTAAGACTCTGGTCCCTTTACCACTGCTATTCAGTGCTAAAGTGCATATGCTCTCCTTGCAAATTGTATTAGGATTGCTTTTCCATTATTGGGATATGTGATTTACTAGTAAGTTCCTAGTACAGTGCACTGTGTGTGCCCAGGGCATGTAAATCAAATGCTACTAGTGGCCTTGCAGCACTGGTTGTGCCACCCACACAAGTAGTCTTTCAAATGTCTCAGGCCTGCCACTGCAGTGTCAGTGTGCAGTTTTTACTGCCATGTCGACCTGGCAAGTGCACCCACTTCCTAGGCCCTAACCTTCCCTTTTCTTTAAATGTAAGGCACCCCTTGGGGAGTAGTTGGAATTACCTAGAGAGTACATCTGTTCAATATTTTTCTTTTGTTCATTTGTTGTGTTGTTATTGAATCATGTTTTCACTGTATGTATATGTGAAATGCAATATTAGAATGTACTGAAAAGAAGAAACACAAAAAGAGACTTAATACTAAATAAAAATGTTTTGATAAATTTGCCTAGTAGACTGGGATGTCATATTTGGTTGCTCAAGATTGATGTTTAATGGGATATAAACGTATAAGTAGTATAGTTTTATAAAGTAATAGATTGCTAAATAACGAACAGACATGCCTACTCTGTCAAGGGTGCCTTAGTTGTAGTATCTGTTCTGCTCAATGCAAGAGTCTTCTGGGTTTTTGGAATTATGTGGCCCATAAAACATGAGCATTCTTGTTCTTCAAAAGGTGCAGGACTTATCTACATGGATTAACAAGGACAGTTCAGCATCCCTTCTCTGCCTTCCGTAAGTTCCTCCTCAAAGGCACTTGTAGTGAATGATTCCTTCAGCCCATCATGGCATGCTTGGTCTAGTGCCTTTCCCTCCAAAGTTGAATAGTCTTTTTGTATAAAAAGGTTTTACATAGAGAGAACTTATCTCTGATGAATTCACTCGGCGAGCAAGATGCCTGTATTCCTTTGACATTCTGCTGAAGAGAAGAGGGTGTTGCAGAATGAAAAAAATTCCAATTGTATGTTTTCCATGGCCAACCTACCCTTACATATCCACCAGCTGAGCCAATCTGAATGTCTTCTGTTTTACAGACTTCATTTTCAAGTCTTTGCTGTCGGATCGCAGTAGTTCAACAGAGCACAGGTAAACAGCTGTAGACTCAATGATAAAAAAAAAATATTCTGAAATAAAATCTTTGCCCCATGTATTGTGACTTCGAGGGAATGTGATCAAAAATCACTCTGCACATTCATGAAACAAAAAACTCAGAAAAAGTTGCAATATTCTACATCAAACACTAAATAGTAAGAGATTGCTTAGCATGTTTATCTACAAAAGGGCTATGGTTATTTCTATTACGCAACTGTAATCTTGCATAAATCAAATTTATTGAGCTACACATATTTTGCCGTATTTCTTTTTTTTTTACACTTACATCCTCGCATAGCTTTCATACCACGGGCCTCATTTATGAGGCCTTGCGTCAGTTTTGCGCTTCCGATGCGTCACTTTTTGTGACGCATCAGCGGCATAAAACATGCCTCCTATTGCGCACTATTTACTAAGTAGCGCATCTAAGCAGATGCATCACTTTGTGAACCCCTGCGCTACATTATACCTGCGTCAGGTATAATGTATGCAGGCGGGGCGTTTCCCCGCAAAAAGCCTCATAGAAGTGACGCAGTGAAATCTATGAGATTTCACTGCGTCACTTCTAGGACGACGTTGCGTCAAAATCTTGCACTTGCCTCACAGCAGGCGTAAGACTGACGCAGGCCCTTTCACATGGGGCATGCCCCATGTGAAAGGAGCATTGCTGGAGTTGCGTCACTTTTGTGACACACTCCAGCAATGCGTCACTTTTGCGCCTACAGATACGTCAGAAATACTGACGTATCTGTAACTCCTTGCGACATGATACGTCATATTATAAATATGACGCATCAATCATGTCGCAAGGAGTGTGCACTGAGAAGTAACGCATCACTGCTTTCACGCAGCGATGCGTCATTTCTCATAAATGAGGCACCACATGTTTTGGTTGGAGCGCAAATAAATGGCTTACAGCAACAGTGAAATCTGATTTTGATGTGTGAGCTTATTCTCTGCAATTTACAAAAAAGAAATGGATGAGAGTGTCAAAAAATACTTCATGGCAAGAAACATTACCACATTTCCTGCTCTTTTGTTGTGTACAAAAGAAGAAAAAAAAATCAGGATCCTAAGATAAAAAGCATCAGGAAAGTCACAATTTTCACACAGAAGCCCAGTTTTACACAATAAATGTAATACCATCTATAATTCTACTCAAATAACGCACACGTCTAGAGGGAAAACTATACAACTTTGTGCATCCCTAAATTAGGTGACACATAGTGTAAACAGAATGTTTCCCTAAAAATCTGCATGGACTTGAAAATAACAGCCATGTTCAGATATCCGCCAAAGGCGAAAGGGCAAAAAATGGATCATAGCTTATGGCTTAAAAACACTAACAACTTGTTTTATGTACTGCTTAACAATGCACTTGTTTTGTTTTTTAAACAGTGCAAATGAACGTGGCTCATTAATTTGCTGAGATGACCTTAGAGGGATTCCAACTCATGACCTGCATGTTACAAAAAATGTAAGCCATCAGGAGTTAACACACCAAGTGACTCATCTTATCTGCTTGATCTTCTATAGGCCCTCTTGTGTCTCTTAATTATAAGTTCTATTCATCTCGGTGACACTTAAACACTTACTTTTTATTTTTAAAGGCTTCTGTACAACCCCTTTAAACATTATTCCCATCGACTGGGTAGGTTTGCAAAAGCAAGAGCACTTATAGAAAATGCTATTAAGGAAAAACGTGCTAGCCACCAAGATAGACTAGAGGCTCTTCATTCAAGGAGTGCTATTTTAATAATTAAAAATTAGCAGGTGTACCTCAGTTTGCCAAAGATGAATCCTTGTACTTCATCTATGGGGTCATTTTGATCTATCACTGTGGTGTTCACGTCAGTTCCTATTACTTGTGTATCAAGGCGTAGGTCCTACTTTTATTACTGTTGTGTTCCGGTTTTTGTTCTCAAAATATGATCACCCTGGCTTTCATCAATAAGGTGCAATATTGGTATGAGGCACGTTCGCGCATCTGCAGACCAGGTCATCGTAATCGCAGGGTGCCCGTGCATAGCTTTCATTCTTGGAAATCAGTGTGCGCTGGCACTATGTCAGTATCACACACGAGACTTAGAATTGCGCGCCATTTTAAATAACAAGCATTCCGTCTTGGAACGGAATGAGAGACGACATTTTGGAAAATATTTTTCTCAGCTCTAGCCATGTAATCTGTCGATGCAGGTGCATCGGGGAGGCACCGAAACAATGTTTTACAAGGCCGTGTTACTAGAACAGGCAGGAATGTCACTCTAAATCCGTACTCTCCAGCCATTAATCAGGGCAAGAGGGAATTCCCCTACAAAGCATTCAAGTCTGCAGTGTTCACTGATAAAATAGCAAGTCAAGTGTTTTTACAAACCTATCAGTCATCAGCAGTTTTTTTCGGCCAAGGTGTTTGTGCCAAACACCTTGACCGAAGAACGGCTAGGTGCCCTTGGTCACCAGAGGAATGTTGAGCGTTTTTCAAATAAGTATTTAATGCAGAAAAACCTCACGGTGCAATTAAAAACACATATCTGTGTGTTTTGGTTAAAATCCAGCGTCACTTTGAGTTTGAAAAAGAAGCATCTATTTCACAACGCAAAAGGGTTTAATCGAGCCGAAGTATTTGGCAGGTGGCGGCAGGTCTGTTTTTAAAAATATTTTTTTCTTCCCTGTGTGGGTCCTATTCTTCTTTACTTTCCTTCCCTCTCATCCTGTCCTTCCTGATCATAAGAATGAGTGTCCACAGTCCAAGAAACATTTCAGGGTCCAAATGCCCAACCAAACACAAGTTCTCCCTCGTTACTCAGTAGGCATCATTTCAGTAAAAGTGACTACAACCTCAGGGTCCTCTGTCGGCAGCAACAATGGTGCTACCTTGCTGGCATGCTTTAAGGCAATGGAAAGTAATCACAGTGCTGCCTTTTTTACAAAACACTGAATGTTTTTACAGACAGTGACGGCTCCTCCGCTAAGGCAATGGAGCATTGCCCCACTATTTCAGCAGTGCAAAAAAGAAAATGAAAAGGATAATAACAGGACGTTATTATCATTTTCTTTTTCTATGTGGGAGTTGAGGCTGGCTCTGTGATGCCAGAGCAGGGGAGGAGTGGTTTGCACCGCTCTGAGTGCAGATGACAGTTTGACTGGCCTTTTAGGGCCGGCCAAACCGACATGCGAACTTGGTATGTTCTCCACCGGGACAGCCCTGTTGAGAACATGCCCAGCCTTCCCAGGCACTGCCTGAGCATCCAAACAGGATGCTCAGACCAATCATGACGCTGCTCCTACAGCATCATGATTGTCGTGATTGGCTGGGAGAGTGTTGTAATTGAAGACAACATGAACGGCAGGAGTGATATTGATAGATGTTTATTACTAATAAAAGTCAATATCATAAAAGTCCCACAAGAAGAGGTATGAAGATAAGATGCTGTCGTGTCCAGGTACAGCTCAGAATGACACGACAGCCAACACTGGTAAAAGAATGTGGAACACAGAACATGTCATAACAGAACCTAAGTGAAGTTAAAGGTACAGATGCAACATCTCCTTTCCATAAACAAAAAGAAAAATAAAAAACACAATTAAATAACATTAATACAAATAATAATCCTTAAACCTTGTAGGTATTACAGTATTTCTTCTAGCACAAGTCTCATTCAAATCAGAACCAATTTCAGGAAGAAGACTAGTTTTGTCTTCTAAATTATCTGGAACACAACTTGAAGAATTCAGTTTTTCATTTAAAACTGAATTATTGTTCACACTTCTTTCCAAAACTGAATTACCATTTTCACCTCTATCTAAATTGTGACAAGACTCATCACCAGTTTCACAAACTTGTGAATCCAATGATGACTGTTCTACACCATCACCCTCTTGTAAGGAAAGTTGCTTTACCAACCCTGAATCTAGTAAAGATTGTTCTTTATTTAAAAAATCTTTAAAACATAAAAAAGAAGAATCGTCCAAATAACCTTTCCCTTCCATTTTTTTATGGATAATGTCTTTTTGAAAAGGCTCAATCCTAATAACAGCACTTTTGTTCCACCAGCCTTTGTTCTTAATCATCACTGATGAATTAGACGCTCTGACCACCTGTTGAGGCATAGAATACCTAGATTCCCCTTTAATAACTTTCTTCGGTTTTCTGATGATCACCCAATCACCTGTTTCAATTTTGAAGTCATTCAGAGGAGAAACCCTATTCTGTAATCTGTACCTTTTTTCAAAGTTTTTTTTCACACACTCATCAATAGAACTAAAAGAAGTATCCCCCTCAATTTTTTTTAAAGCAGTCATATCTTTTTGAAATACAGGTTTGTTTATATCATTTGCATCTCTCCCTTTCAATAAGAAAAAAGGTGTGAAACCTGTTACTGAATGTGGAGTGTTCAAATAACTCCAAACTTTTTCTTTGATATGTTTCCTTACATCCATGCCAGAAGATAGAGCTGTTTGTATCCCTTCTTTGAAAAATGTGTTAGCTCTCTCAACTAATCCATTAGCCGCTGGAAAATACAACAGACTTTTAATATGCTTAATATTATGCTTACTTAAAAAATCAACCATCTTTTTTGACACAAAATGTGTGCCATTATCGGATACTAATTTCTTGGGAAACCCATGCACACAAAAAACTTTCTCCAAAAAATCAATCACAACTTCTGTACTAGGGAACCTCACAAAATCATAGGATATCCATTTTGAATAATAATCAGTCAAGACTATTAAATATTTCATGTCTTCTGCCAAAATATTATAAGGTCCTGAAAAATCTATTGCCAACTTTTCCCATGCTTGGTCTGGCAACAAATTGGTGGAAGTAACTGCCTTTTTACTCTTCCAATGCTTGTCCGATAGAAGGCATTCCGGACAACGATTAACAAACTGATCAACAAAAGAATCCATGCACGGCCACCAATAAAATTTTCTTAAAATGTTCTTGGTTCCAGACATGCCAGGATGTCCAGAGTGTGCTCTATCCACAAGACCCTCTTTCAGAGTTTCAGGTGGTACAAAAAACCCACATCTAGTGATGAACTCATTCTCTAGACTTAGCTCGGAAGAAACCTGTTGGAAAGGAATCAAAACTTTACTTAGATTTCTCAACGGTGGCCATCCTTTTCTAATGTATTCCTTGACTTTCAACAGAAGAGAATCTTTTTTGTAACCCTCCAACCAATCACTCTCTGTAAAACATCCCAAAGTATTATCACAAGCATCTAAAGCGGAAACAACCACACATTCTTCCTCATTTGAGTCTAAATTTTCATTCTGATTCACTAAGGGAATCCTAGATAAACAATCCGCCCTAAAATTTGCTCCTCCAGAGATGTGTTTCACTTCAAAATTATATTCCTGCAATTTTGAAATTATCCTGACTAATCTCGAAGTAGCTTGACCAGTTCCGTTGCCATTCATCAAGTAAATAAGCGGTTTATGATCAGTAATTAGATCAAAACAAGTACCCCATAAATAATTTCTGAACTTTTCGACTGCCCAAGAGCAGGCTAAAGCTTCCCGTTCTATAGTGCTATAATTTGCTTCTGCCACACTCAAAGTTCTAGAAATAAAAGCAATCGTATTCTCCTTTCCATTCACAAACTGTGTTAAAACTCCACCTAGACCTACACAGCTGGCATCCACAGTGACAATACACTTGATACCACAAGTAAAAGGTTTTAATGCTGGAGCATTCTTGATCATTTCTTTTACTTTTTTAAAAGCTTCCTCATGAATTAAAGACCAATCATACTTCTCATTCTACCTGGTTAAACATCTGAGTGGTTCTACTACAAATGCATAGCCATGCACGAAGCGTGCATAGTACTCACTAAGTCCTAAAAAAGACCTTAGTGAGTCTTTATCAACAGGTGCTGGTGCAAGAATAATAGAATCAATTAGATCCTGTTTAGGTTTAATGCCTTCTTTGGTGATAGAGTGCCCTAAATATTCCAACTCTTGTACCAAAAACTTACACTTATCTTTCGATACAGTCATCCCCCTCTTACTCAAAATGCTCAAAACTTTTCCCAAAATTTTGTTGTGTTCCTCAACTCCTTTTCCAAAGATGAGGATGTCATCCTGAAATGCCTGCACCCCTTTGATGTCTACAAACAACGAGTCCATTAGCTTCTGAAACACACTAGCCGCAGAAGCTAATCCAAATGGGAGTCTCGTATATTTGAAGGCACCAAAGGGGGTTACAAACGTGGTAAGATCCTGTGACTTATCTGATAAAACAACCTGATGATAGGCTGACTTTAAATCAATAAGAGAAAAATGAGTAGATTCGCCTATAGCCATCAGCATCTCCTGAATCAATGGTAAGGGATGGCAATCTACTAAGATGTTCTTGTTTAGAGAACGCAAATCCGCACACATGCGCAACTTTCCATTTTTCCTCTTAGCTAAAACTACAGCTGAAACCCACTCTGATGAGCTGGTAGGTTTAATCACTCCATCCTTGCACAGGCTATCTAAATGGTCTTTCAGTTCTTCTCTTACACTCAACGGTACATTTCTAACCTTATGTATCACCGGTGATGCATTTGTTTTTAATACAATTTCATGCTCCACCCCTTTCACACACCCAATTCTGTCTTCAAATACTTCCTTGTACTTTTTAAGAATTGACTCTAAATCATGTGAATTTTCAGACACCTTGCATTCTTCCATAAAAGCAATAGGAATATCCCCAAGAATAATGGGTGTATCACTACCGGGTTTCAACATGATACCCATTCTTCCTAAATCGCGCCAACCAATGATATCTTTACCTTTCTCAACAACATAAACTTTAGTTGTTATCTCTCTTCCAAGTAGTTCCACCAAACCTGTGAAATATCCTATTATGTTGATGTAATGACCTCCTATAGCCTTTGGATTGACATCCGGAACTAAAAGCTTGGTAGGAAAAGAATTATTAGCATAGGTTATTTCATCAACAATGGTTATTGGCGAACCAGAATCCGCCATAACCTCCAATTTAACACCTGCAATAACTGCTTCACCAAGGGGTGCTTTGAATGTAATCTCCGAATCAATTAGATTTACATTAATTACAAGGTTACTGATTTCATCCTCCATATCATCTAAAGCATTAACACTGGTTTGTGAAACATTCCTATTTCTAAAAACAGTTTTACATGCACTTTCAAGATGACCTATTTTTTTTACACTTTGCACATTTTTTTCCATGTGCAGGACATTTTGGATTATTAGCAAAGTGAGACTTAGACCCACAACGATAACATGACAAATTTTTCTTAGCAGAAGTGGCACCTTTTTCTTTTCTAATTTCTATAGTTTTCATCTTGTCGGTTACTGAACATACAGCCTCTGAATTATCTGTTACAGATATAACTTTCGTTGACACTGAAGACCTTTCTATTCCGATAGCAATGTCAATCACTTCCGTTAAGGTTGGATTTCTACATGCCAAGAGACGTTCTTGTACCTTTTTTGAGAAACAATGAAATACTAATTGATCTCTTAAATAAATGTCTAACATGTCTCCAAAATCACACTTCGCTGCCAAAATACGTAAGTTTGAAACATAGTCTTCTATACTTTCCTCCGGCAATTGTTTTCTTTTGTTAAAACTGTGTCTTCCCACCATAATGTTAGGTTGTTCATGAAATCTTTTCTCCAACCTTTTTACTGCTTCAGTGTAATCATCCCATGGAATGAATTGCCCAGCTGGTGGTTCACTTTCAGGAATGTTATCAAAAATTTCTCTTCCTGCATCACCGAGAAGTCCATATAAAACAGCCCTTTTTCTTTCATTAGAATATTCTTTCCCATCTATTGCAATGAGATAACTCTCAAAAGACTTATGCCACTGTTCCCACCTAACTGGTGGTTTACCAGCATTCTGTGGGAAAGGATTAATTTGATAGGGTTGAATTTGATAAGACATCCTCTCAATAAATCTCAATAAACAGTTTGTTTTTAAAGTTTATAATCAAATTTTTTTTTTTTTAATTAAAATTTTCAATGCAAATGCTTAGTAATTGTTCCTCTTAGCTTCCGATTTGAAAAGAAATTGTAAATACCACAAAACAACTTTATATCGCTCCTTTTTCTTCTTCCTTCGTGAAGTACTGCAAATCTGCTTCTTTCGATGTTTCCAATTATCATAAAATGGCCGCCGCGTTGGGTCACGTCCTTTGACCTTGCGTGATGACACACCAAACGCGCAGTGCACTCCGCTACGCTCTGCTCCTCAATGACGCTCTGATAGTCAAGACGCGAAGCTCTGTCACAACGCGTAGAAGGCTGACACGCGCTTCACTGACACGCTGCAGTCACACGCGGCTCTGGAATTCCAGCTCCGTTTCAAAAAAGAGGCAGTTAACATCCTTCTGACATCCAAGGCACACTATTTTGGTAAAGTAATCTTACCGCAATATTTTCTTGTATGTCCGTGGAAGTAGATGCCTCCTTCTTCCTTTTTACAATTTTCTGCTTCTCGGTGGGTTGACTCTTAAACTCAACTGCCTTTAAAAAAAAAATTTTTTATTTTTTTTATTTCGGATCCCAATCCATCGTCGCCATATTTATGTTGTAATTGAAGACAACATGAACGGCAGGAGTGATATTGATAGATGTTTATTACTAATAAAAGTCAATATCATAAAAGTCCCACAAGAAGAGGTATGAAGATAAGATGCTGTCGTGTCCAGGTACAGATCAGAATGACACGACAGCCAACACTGGTAAAAGAATGTGGAACACAGAACATGTCATAACAGAACCTAAGTGAAGTTAAAGGTACAGATGCAACAGAGAGCCCGGAAGCATGAGTGCTCTGGTGCTGTAGCAAACCTGGAGAGGACGGTGGAGAGGCAGCAGCGGAGCGGCATGGCAGAGAAGGTTATTTAAAAAAAAAATTCAATCCACCCTCGGCCCCACCATCCCTGTTCCAAGCGAGCCACCATTATTTACAGAGCGCTCTCAGTTGTATGTCATGATGTCAAGATATGGATAAAACTAATCCCAGTATCACAGCTAGTTATCTTTTAACTTTCACGAACATAAACCTTAGTTTACAGAGTGCTCACTTTTTCTGTGCTGTGGTGCAGCTCTTTGAGACCACAGAATAAGTCAATAACTCTACAATGGTGCACCTACTTGAATTTCATACCCAAATTGGTCTTGTGAACGGTGTCTTCCTTGCTTGTGTCATGTATTTGGGTATGAGAGCGAGTTGGTAAAGAAATTCAAGTATGTGCACTTAAATCAAATTTGGGACTATATCGAGGGTGATCAGGGTTGACCTGGCCTACAGGGCAATCTCACAGTCCCCAAAGCGCTGGTCTGACCGATCAGTGAATGGACAGTTTTTTTGACTGTTTGTGGGCCTCTTTTATGGTATGGAAAGACAGCTTTAACTGTTGATTTCTCTGATAATAGAACAAACATTGCGTGCAAGCATGCACAAACGCATGCAGTACCCGATACCTCGCAAACACCTATACAGCTTGTGTTTACAACAGTGCTTAATTTGTGTTGGTGGTTTCCGGTGCCTAGCAGAGGCACTTATTTAACAGGGCTGGGGCCATTGAATTTTTCTCCCCTGTCACATGGATGAGCCCAGTTGCTATTAAAAGTAAATGTACCTATCTGTCCTCCTCCTTCGGTTCGGATGCATGTCTGCCTGGTATATCTTCAGAGGATGGCCCACCCAGGTCAAGGCATGATGACTGCATCACGTTTGTTATGTCAGTAGCGCACTGCTGTCTCTCAAGGCGAATGTTATTCACTTTGGTTATTTGTAAGCCCGGGCGGGGTTGCTCTACGCGGAGCACCACGGAGTTGGGCAAAAACTCTGTGGAGCTCAGCTCAGCGCCTCCACCCTCCCTCAATAAATATTTATAACATAAAAATAAAAATTAAGGTAAATAAAACACACTTACCTTTATCGCAGCATCTCTGAGCTGCCTTCCTCCTCGCCGTGGTCCTGTAGAATCCCCTACGTCAGACATACGTCGTGTAGGACTGCCTATTCATGTGCAGTCCTACCAATTACGTAGGAGGAGGAGGGCAGCCCAGAGGTACCGCGATAAAGGTAGGTATGTTAGATTTACCTTAATTTTCATTTTCGTTTTAAAAAATATTAATTGGTGGGGGTGGAGCCTGGAGGGTCCGGGCTGAACCCGCTCCGCTGCGGAGATGGAAGTTTTGCATGAACTTCGCATTCTCCGCGGAACGCGGAGTATGCAAAAATCCGCAAGCTCCGCAAGCGGAGTTCCTGTCCAGGGTTAGGTATTTGTTAAGTTTGAGGGAAGGCTGATGGCTGAGTTAGGGGTGAGGCCCTGATGCAGGCTGGGTCCTGGAAAGTTCAGATGTCAGACAGATAACAAACAATGCGTCGGAGTAGTTAACAAAAAAGTGAGTAGCTGCTTACTGTTTTACCATTTAACAGCTCGTACAACACATACTGAACTGAAACTACCTGAATGACATTCCAGATGGAGTATCAAAAAAGAACAGCAGTGCAGGACTTTAATTTCAGGATTTACCTGGGTCCGCTCGCTGCTAGCGCTAGAATCCAGATGGGAGCTCTGACCTTCACACGGCTCTCCACCCACTGTCGTCCGCCTAGGATTAGGCCTAGGAACCTGCAGAGACTCTGCAAGTTGGATCTCTACAGCCTGTGTAAAGTGAGTTTACAGGAGAAAATGGGGGATTTTTTCTTGCTCTGATCCTTTGTGTGCGGCCTTCCACTCAAATCCCACCCATCTATGCTCGCTATTTTGCTCCCCCTTAAAGCTCATCCATTCTTTTATACACCTCATCCTACCTCAAAAATCTTTTTGTTGATTTATTAAATCCCTCCTGCAGGCTCTTCCATTGCTCCCTTGCCCTTCCTTGCACCCTGTGCTCCCCTTAATTGGTAGTATTTACTGGTTCCAACCCGGCTCCACTAAGGCCCGCCTGACTCATGCAACATTTTTAGTTTTACCTGGAGGGACCACCAGCTGCAATTTGCTGCCACGCTCCTCCATTTCTAAATAAAGCACCTACACACATTGTATGTTTTTTATTTACTCTTCCAAGAGCAACATCTGTCATTTTAGAAACAAGTGAATGCCACCGTGCTGTGATGTATGAATGCACGTTTGGTGACACATCCAAGTGTATAATTCACCATGTTGGTGTGAACATAATATGAGCCTTTACGTCACGTCTCATGCTAATTGCTGCATGTACACTGGTATTGTTTTATAGACAGGAGTGTCCCAAAGACAGAATAGAAGTGAAGAGGTTTTTAATCTAAGCCTATAAAATAAAAATACTTTAATGATTGGCATGAGGCAGATGCTTCATTCACATTTCAAAGGCTGTTCTGCCTCGCTTGCAGGTCTCCACACACTTGTAATCCACTTTAACACTTTTGAGTATTTAAACCTTTAAACCACGCCTAAACACATGCTCGGGCTCTCAATGGAAGTCTCCCAATCTCATTTCTTAAGAACTTTATTTTTTCATTTACTTCTATGGACAAATATTTTCCAACCTTCAGCTAACATATAGTTAGAAACCATCTTCCTGCCATGCTTCTACATTTCCCGAAATGAGAGCTTTACCTTAAGATCAATACCGATTTTTAACCTCTTGCAGAATCTCCATGACAGTGATGCTTGGGATATGCCATGGCTATTGTATGTGTTTTGTGGCACTTACAGTTGTACGTGTACTGCCATTAAATCTGTGCCAGTTGAGGATATGATGGAGCCAATAGAGTAAATGGGTGGAGCCAGTGGAGGAGGTGAGTGGGGTTGGGGAAGTGGATGTGGCCTCCTAAATATATTTGAGCACCTGCGCTTAATATTTTACAAATTAAGCACTGCTTTACACGTTTAAAACTGCCCTAGTTTCTTATTATGAAATACATTTTCCGCTATCTGATTCGCTAAAGGGGACCACTTTTTATTTAGTGCCTGGACTATTTTCTGTCCCAGTCCAACCCTGAGGGTGATAATATTGACCTACTATAATATAGCTTCAACTACATTGCCTACCACTACATGGTAAGTATGCAATTACTATTTGTATCTCCTTATCTACTTACCAATACTTACTGTGAGAAAGTGACATCTTTCTTGCATGGTATGCCCCCACTTGTTGCTGAATTGCTGATGTACTTTGACTGAGTGTGCCCTGGGCTCCTGCTGAACAGGTGCCCAGGGACTGTGTTCCTTCCCTAAAACTATATTGAAACCTAAACCCAATTGGCGTCTCTGGCCACATGTCAGCCCCTGGTAAATGGTACCCTGGTTACACAGGGCACTGTGATCAGAGAAGACCCCTAAGTTCTGCAGCACTTATTGTGCCACCCTTAGGGGCCCTGTACCCTGACACACACACTGTCTTTGCAGGTTGAGTGTCTTGGTGCAGAACAAACCACAGAGTTGACATGGCACACATCGTGTATGCCGTGCCCACAACACACTGCCCTGGCATACCTCAGTCACCCCTCTAGCTAGGTGCCCTATGCCAGTGTTGTGGGTACAAGAGCATGAGCCCTGAACCCCTACAGTACGTTGGTCCATTCCTGGGCACTGTAAGTGTAGTGCTGCCATTAGGAGTATATGGTGCTGGGAGGTCATCAACACGAACTCCACAGCATCATAATGGCTACACTGAAGACTGAGAAGTTTGGTATAAAACATCTCAGCACATTAAACCCACACTGATGCCAGTGTGGGATTTAATGTACAGTGCACGCCAGAGGGCAACTAACAGTTGCCCTTGAACCTAACCTACAACCTGTGTCCTAACTGAGAGGCTGTCTAGGCTGCCACCCAGCAGACATGTTGCTGGATCCCTGGGTAGAGAGCTCTCCGCTCTCTTGGGCCTGCAACAATGCACATCCTGGGATGAGGTGCTAGGTCTCCTCCCCCAGGATGGGCAGGGGGAGCTTCAAAGGCATGCCACCTTTGTGAGCTTCCCCAGGCCACTTGCTGTACTCAGCAACTGGCCCCCACCGGTTCTGACCCCCACTCTGGCGGGAAGACAGACGGGAAACAAAGGATGGAAAGGAGGTGTGCCAGCCTCTGCCAACACCACCCCTCAGGTGGGGGAGGCAAGGTAAAACACAACTTTAGGCTCTCTCCATTTTGAGAATGGGGAGCCCTACCCAAACAGAGCTAGGCTCCTGCCCCCCTCTCACTGGATAGGGGGTGTACTCACCCCAAGACAGGGACCCATTGGTCCCTGTCCTTGCCCTACCTGTAACGCCCCTAAATTTAGAATTTAGGGGCACCCAGAACCTTCCTTCCTCAGATCCCGATTTTGAAACAATAAGAAGAACAAGAAGAAAGAAGACCTGCAGTGCAGCTGCTAACAAGAGGACGACATCAACTAACTTAGCCCCAGCCCTACCAGCCTTTTGATCCTGGAACCAGCTCCTCCTAAACCCCGGCATCTCCAGAGGACAGCAACCTCCAAAACCCCGGAGGACCTGACTGCTTTGCTCAGCTAAAGATTGGGACACCCACGAGCAGTGGTTCTGCTCAAACAGCAACAACCCCTGGTGCCAGCCAGGAACCGCAAATCCAGCACACTCTGCACCCGCCGAGCCCGGCCTGTGCCTGAGTAGACAAAGACCATGAGGACGTCCCCCCGGCGACTGTGACCACGAATCCAGCACCCAAGGACCCTCCTCGACACTCCTGATGACACCTGCAGCCTCACAACAAGTGACCCCTCCAACCGTGACCAGCTGAGGGTAAGATTTTCTGCCACCAAAAGACACCCCTGCACCCAGCGCCCCAAGGCCCCCTGTGCCCAACTCCTGGGTGTCTACCTATCCTACAACATCCCAACTTACCTCTCAAAGTGGTGGTCGCACCTGAAGAAACTCCGTCCCCGAGCCTGCAGCCTTTGTTCAATTTCCAGCTTTCCCATTGAAATACATTGGGCAAACAAAAGCCCAAAAGCATCCTGAGCCTGGGCACCCGAGTGCCACTGGAAGTGCAGCAACTGTCCTATCCTACTTCCCCACTTGCCCTGTGTAAGTGACCAGGA
This sequence comes from Lissotriton helveticus, assembly GCF_964261635.1. Lineage (NCBI taxonomy): Eukaryota > Metazoa > Chordata > Amphibia > Caudata > Salamandridae > Lissotriton > Lissotriton helveticus. The sequence goes on from NC_136059.1 coordinate 1,551,374,573, forward strand.
GCTTAGCTCCCGCAGCCGTATGGACTGCCTGCTAGCAGCCACCAACCAAAGGCCCCCTATCATCCATAGAATAACATTGGGCCTACTCACTCTGCACCCGGCTGCCCTGTGCCGCTGAGGGTGTAAAGACTGTACCTACCTGACCCTGGGAGACCCCTGAGTCTACCCCAGAACCTTAACTCTGCCAGCCGTGTACTTACCCAAAGACCGATAACTTGATTTTCTCCATAGGGTAACATTGGCTGGGTTTCACTCAGAATTTCTTCTAAGTGTCGAGTTTTGCAACTTTAAAATATTCCTTACAAATCAGCCGATCAACGAAAACAAAATGACTCACCTGCTACCAGGAGAGATCCCAGTGCTGTATCTTTGAGCCCAACACTGAACCTGAAAAGTAATTACAACCGTGTTTTTCCGATAACCTGATTTCCTCCCATAGGATAACATTGCCTGATTATTGCCAGAATTTCTTCTGTGTCGATTTTCAAAACATACAAATATTCCTTAAAAATCGCCTGTGTAACAAAAACGATTTCTTTCAACTGTTTACAGGAAATGCACAAGGGCTGAATCCAGAATCCAGCCCTGAGTGAGAAAAGCATTCGTAAATTAAAAAAAATTCCCATTGAGCTCAAAGTTATTTTGTGTTTAACTTATGTTGCATATTGCAACAACTGTATGTATTGCATTTAAAAGTCTATTGCTATTTGAAAGTATTAAATTGCAACATCTCATTCTGAGAAATAATAATAATAATAATAATCCACATTTGTAAAGCGCATTATCACCCGTAAGGGTCTCTAGGCGCTGGGGGCCGTCGGGAAGATTAAGCGAGCTATTGCCCAGAGTCACATGGTGCTGGGCTAACCTGCCGCCGGAGCCGGGGATCGAACCCTGATCCCCAGATTCCAGCGTCAGTCGCCCTGGCCGCGGCGCCACACCTCTCCCAAGTATTTAAGATACCTACTTGTGGTTCTAAAATAAACAATTATATATTTTTATATACAAAACAATTGGCCTAGAGTTCAGTTCTTGAGTGTGTGATACCATTTGCTGACTGAGTGTGTACACAAATGCTTTACACTGTCCTCTTATACTACTGTACTGCTTGACCAAGCTACCACTTTAGAGAGTAAGGTTATATCTAACTTTAGCCTTTGCCAAACCTCTGGGGACTGTGGACTCTGTGCACACTGTACCTTACTTTGGTCCAGTATATACAGAGCAACTTTCTTACACTTACCTTGTGACATAAAGGTTAGGTAAATGTAGCAGGTGCAATATCACTGTCATGAGATATAAAAAAAACATATAGTGGGAGTATACCACACTTTTCTACTAGACATTTGCCATTTCATAGCACTTTAAATAGCAGCAACACATTTTATCAATCTTCCGTGGAAGAAAGGCTAATTCAGCCTAGGAGTGAGTCAAACCACCCTGTGACAGTAAGCTTGTATACCGATCTCAGCAGTGAGCCATTTATTTACCCAGGGTCCAAATTGTCAACTTTGGTGGACAAATAGCAGCATTTACAAGGGCAGGAGTTGAATTTTGTCTCCTGATTCAACGTTGTTGCATGGAATTATGGCTAATAATGTCGGATTTCTCTGCTGGCAAATCTGTCCTAAAGCACAGGTTTTCCATTATTCCAGGTTAAGTGCACCTACGAAAGTGGGTGAATTGCCACAAACTCATGAGTATTACCAGACTTTTCCTAGTAGTTTTGTATCCCAAATGCACTCAGAGATTTAGGGGCAGATTTACAAGCCCCTTTCGACACTTATACGCCGCAGTTGCATCATTTTAGTGACGCAGCGACGTCGTAAACAATGTGCCACATTGAGACACATTTGCAATGTGACGCATCTATGGAGATGCGTCACGTTGTAAAGCCCTCTTTCACATTATACCTGCATCAGGTATAAAATATGCAGGGTGGGCATTCCAACCCAAGAAAGCCTTGAAACAGTGGCGCAGTGAAATCTACAAGATTTCATTGAGTCACTTTCACCACGCCACTGCGTCAAAACCTTATGCCTGCTTGAAGCAGGCGTACAGAGTGACGCAGTATAATTGAGAAAAGCATTCCAAAGCAGTGCTGGAGTTGCCTCATGCTTGTAACAAGACTCCAGCATAGCATTGCCTTTATGCCAATAGATGCGTCTCGCATCTGTCAATCCTTGCGCCATATTGCGCCACATTGTAAATGTGACGCATCCATGGTCGTGCAAGTGTTTTTTTCCCTCCTTTGGTGTCTGGCAATCTTGAAACTTTGTCGAAGAATTTACTTACACATCTTCTAAATGCCCACTTTCAGAAGGCATCGTCCCAGGGGCATGGAAAATGCAATGGTCCTGCCCGTACTAAAATAAAGTAATCTAGACCCCTTCACCTGGTCTAATTATAGACCAATAAGCCCTAGAAAAGCACGTGAACAAACGCACAATGTATACAGAACAGAATGGCATGCTCCAAACCCTCACAATCGGGCTTTAGAGCCTGCCATAGTACTGAGTCAGTGCTACTAGCAGAAATATCTAATGCAACAACTAGGCAACAGTGGCACTGCTGCACTGATTCTGTTGGACCTCAGTGCAGCATTCAACATGGTGAACTACAACACTTTACTGCAAAGGTTAGAGGTCGTAGGGGTGCAGGACACAGTTTTATCCTGGATGAGTTCCTTCCTTTGAGATCATGTCTTCCAAGTTCACACCTATCAGCATTGTTCTAACCAGCACCCTTTCCATTCTGGGGACCCACAGGGCTCCACTCTTATCCCAGCCCTCTCTAACTTATACGTAGAGCATGATGCGGACATTATAGAAAAGTGCAGTCTCACCCTCCTCTTACGCCGACGATACTCAGATCTTTGTCTCCTTTTCATCTTAAAAGATCATCACCACAGAAGCACTGAATAACTGTGTCACAAACGTTGATATTGGGAGTTGCCCCTGTAGAGTCTCTGGGTACCTCTATTGTGGCCTAGCACTGAGAAACCCTTGGTTGGGTAGCCATGCGCTGTACAAATCTGAATAATAATAACAATAGTATTGAATTGTCGAATACTCTTAATATGAGTGGTTTGATTGCGCTATTAGTACTGACACACTTTAGATTTCAGATTCATGCTGACACCTCTGATAAAGTAATGCCACTATTAGAAGCAATATTTGTACATTAATAATCTCTGGGCTATATATTGAAATTAGGAATCTAGAGCTATGTAGCTTATGTTACAGTAATTTAGGACTTACTAGAGTATGAACTATTTGGTGCACCAGAGCACTTTACTGTTGTTTTACGTATATCATGGCTTATCTTGTATTTCTCTCCTGCAATGTAGTATGGGATATTTATATTTATGGGTTTTGGGAAAATTATGTGTGTCATGTATATCCTGCTCAATGAAAAATAAATTTAAAAAATGCTGCTCTAATAAGCAGACCCTCCAGGATTTCGCGATTTGCCACAAAATCGTCACTTTTGTAAAAATGCAGCGATTTTTACAAAAGTGGCCGCGAAATCAGCACTTTTGTAAAAATGGCGGGATTTTTACTAAAGTGCCCGTGAAATCTAGACATCCAGACCCCTTTCAAGGGGGCGGGGTGGGTCTGCGGAGGGTTGGGGCGGGGGGGGGGGGTGGAAAGAGCCATCTGGTCGATCTCACGCCTCTGGAGGCAGTGGCATTGTATAATCAGCACAACCTCGCACAGGTCATTTGAGAGGGATTTCCATCTCCCTGGTAAGTCGGATGCACAAGGGCTCTATCTGCTGTAGCAATAGCGATGTGCACGATTGTATTACTGTATCTTCATTGGTTGTCAAGCTAGACCTTGTACGTGTGGCCAAGGGGGGATGGGCGTTGTGTATCAGGCAAGCACGGACGCTAAACGTGATAAGTGTAACTGATTAAGCTGCGCTTATTTCACCCAGGCCTCCATTTATAAATACACACATTATGCAGGCACCTATGCAATTTATACTGAATGTCAACCCATTAACCAGGGATTTTATTAATCATTTAAACCGCCCCATTTTCGGCATGGGTTATTTGGTTTAGCGGTCACTCGGGGCTCCATATTAAGTGAAATCAGTCTTCTGTTTTTCCCTTGACGGATTTTACAATTCCTATGCCTCTGCAATTTGAAATTGAACAAAGGTTGCGATCTATATTAACAGGTTTGATAAACAGCTCACCACTTATAATTGTGATCCCTGCACAAAGAGGCGTTTGACTAGAGGGCTCAAATTAACGGGTTAGTTGTCATAAGGCCCACGATCCGCAAGCCCGTCTATGTTATAGGATGCAATATATAAAGGAGGGGTTTCTCCTGAAATAAAACTATGCGATTAATACGCTGACCGAGGCAGCAGTCCAGACCCGCTCTTATTCGCTCATATATTGTTATCATCTGCTGGAAGTTTAACTAGAGAAGAAAACACGACCCACATAGCAGAATTAATGTCACCAGCAGGTCAGGCTGCGCTGCCCTTTGAATATTGGTGTATTACTCCACAGGGTGACCACAACAACAGGCCAGAGTGACCTTTGGCACATGGACAGAAAGAAACAAGCCCTGCAGCCTCCAACCCTGGCTTTCCTATTCATTTTGAACAAACGCTTTTACAAACCAGGAGTCAGCAATATACATAGGATCAAAGGTTACAAATATATTTTTTGTATTTATTCTTAAAACTGAAGTGCTACATAAATAATGCAATCGTGCCACCGAGGAAAGCACCGTTTAAATACTAATGGAATATAGTGCTATTACTAGCTAATATTTAGCAATACATGTATAGGATTACAGGTCAAAATAAAACACCAGGGACCAACACACACAGACCACAAACACACACAGACCACAAACACACCAGGGACCAACACACACAGACCACAAACACACACAGACCACAAACACACCAGGGACCAACACACGCAGACCACAAACACACCAGGGACCAACACACACAGACCACAAACACACCAGGGACCAACACACACAGACCACAGACACACCAGGGACCAACACACGCAGACCACAAACACACCAGGGACCAACACACACAGACCACAAACACACACAGACCACAAACACACCAGGGACCAACACACACAGACCACAAACACACCAGGGACCAACACACACAGACCACAAACACACCAGGGACCAACACACACACAGACCACAGACACACCAGGGACCAACACACGCAGACCACAAACACACCAGGGACCAACACACACAGACCACAAACACATACAGGCCACAAACACACCAGGGACCAACACACGCAGACCACAAACACACCAGGGACCAACACACACAGACCACAAACACACCAGGGACCAACACAAGCAGACCACAAACACACCAGGGACCAACACACACAGACCACAGACACACCAGGGACCAACACACGCAGACCACAAACACACCAGGGACCAACACACGCAGACTACAGACACACCAGGGACCAACACACGCAGACCACAAACACACCAGGGACCAACACACACAGACCACAAACACACCAGGGACCAACACACGCAGACCACAAACACACCAGGAACCAACACACACAGACTACAAACACAAACAACTAAGATATCTGTGTTTGTTATAGTAAAAACCGCCAAATAAAATGGCGCTAAATTGCCGCTAAATTTCCATATTTGTGCCGCTAAATTTCCATTTTTGTGCCGCTAAATTTGCTAATCCATGCCGCTATATCCTGGGGGGTCTGAATAAGGGTGCGCAGGCAGTGGTTGTAATAATCAATCATTCATTTTCCTACTTTTACTCATAGGGTTCCGAGGTGAATTTTGAATTCTTAGCGTGTGCAGCCCGTTGGATCCTGGGCTATCCACTGAGGTAGGGCTGCCCATGAAGATGCTGCAAAGGGTGGGATTGCTGCTTCTCTATGAGCTGTTGTCATTAAAATGGCAGAAGTGAAGTGCTATGAACAACCAGGGATCCGCTTGTCAGGGCATGCTACCCGCTGCTCCACTTCTGTGATTTCTGCTCTGCCACCACCAAGGTGACAATCACGGACTGCTTCATTATTGGTAATGGAGCACATTTCTGTAGTGCTATGTTCTCAGTTCCTCCGAGGTTCATTTCAGGTTTTTTCCCCTGCTTTACCCGTACGAAGCGGTAAGCATCTGGTGAATGTGAGAGTGCGTCTCCCATAAGGTCACCCCGCTACCTCAGCTGGCATCTTGTACCAAGGGCATGAGCCACTGGGCTCAATCCTGTGTGCTCTTCCCACCAGACGATCCTGCACATGCCTTATTTCTTAAACCATCATTGTGGAGACAGCATTAGTACATCTTTTGCCATTGAACAGACTTCATTTGTACTATTTTGGGCACTATTTTATCAGCTGGAGGGTTGTGGACTTCTTAAGGGCTTGCTTCAATTGTTGCCAAACACTTAGGCATCAAAGGTGAACACACAAAGCTTGCCCTCACTGTGTTATTATTACATTGCCGTATTCTCTAATTTGTCTATAAGCCTTCTTTAGCACACTGTGGGTAATATTTGCAAGCCCCTATCGCCATCACAATGACACTTTCAGTGACGTTGTGACAGCAATAGGGGCCTCGCCTTATTTACAAGGCAGCGTTAAGCCATTCAACGTGGCTTAACACTGCCTTGTAAATAAGGCACACTTTCACGCTGTGTTTAGCTTCAAAGGGGAGGGCAATGGCTGTTGTGGTGGGTGTTTCACCGCAACACCCATTGATATTGACGCTGCTCCTTATTTACAAGGGCAGCGTAAATAGGAGGCAGGCCCAAAGTTAAGACCAGGAAAAACCTGGTTTTCAACAGGCGAAATTAGGAGAAATGCTTTATTTCTTCTCATTTTGCTATTTCCATGTGTGCTGCACACATAGAAACAGCAAATTGCCTATGATTGTTTATGTGCAGGAAGGTCCCCCTTCCTGCACAAAAACAGTCATTTAAAAAAATGCAGTTTTGCAACTTCAATGTGTGCTGTGTTAAGCAACACAAATAAAAGTTACAAACAGCATTTAAAGATTGTTTATGTGCAGGAAGGGGAACCTTCCTGCACCAAAACAATATTCCCCTCAACACAGGCACCCTTGCACTATAGTGCAAGGGTGCCTGCGCTGGCGCTAGGCAGCTTAATTTAGCACCATCGCATGCGGAAATGCAGGGCTGCTCCATATTCTAGTAAATATGGTGCAGTCTGCATTTCTAAAGTGACAATGCGTGTCGTTAGCCTTCTTGGCTCAACGAAACGGTTCGCCACTTTATTGTAAATATGCTCCTGTGTATTCACATGACAATTCCTGGCAAGCTAGACTCTGCAAGAACTGAACTGTTTGTGGAAATGAATTGGGCAGTTCAGTTACACAACTTTAGGTCACTTTCACTTTCTTGTTCATCAATAAACTTTGGCATAGTTCAAAATAGTTTTGTGGGACATATGTTTTCTTACCTAGCGAAGCAGTCAGTGGATTGCTTGGGTGGAAATTAATAATTTCCGATATGATACTGGCTATCTGCGAATCACAAACTGTTCACTAGCCCCACCCAAGAGCAGACGGAATTCTGACTGCTTACCAGTTTTGTAAAAACATTCTGCCTGCAGGGTTGCTTACAAGAAAAAAAGCATGCATTAGCCATATGTTCCAGTCTTGGAGGTGTCCTTTCTTTGCGAATCTACACACAACGCATTCTTTCATCTGTTTGAGGAAAATTTCACGAATAAAAATCTCCTGCTTCCATTTCTGATTTCAAGTGATGTGTTGTGCTGCTATTTCTTTGTGAAGGCTGGGAGACTGAGTCCCAGTACATGGCAATCTAAGTTGCAAACTTGCAATAGTGTTGTAGTCAGGGTGACCACGTGGTGTGGTGATCAGGAAGAGTCTCAGTGATTGACTTGGCTAGGATAAATGTGCTTGACTGATGATACTGGCACTAAGGCCTAAATTGCAAGATACGCGGATTTAGGTGGCGGGATATCCTGTGGCCAAAATTAGCATTATCTTGAGTGGGAAGAGTGAGAGTTTTACTTACTAAAAAAATTACTATACCTATACGTCCAACAACCCACACTTACCCTGACGTCAGCCCTCAAACTTCCATTAACTGCAAACATTACATTTAAAGTGTTTGTTATGGTAATTTCTTGCAGCCTCCGTCGTAGCAGCTGCTTGAACAGTACCACTCCCACTCCCACAAAACAATATGGTGTCCATGTGCGTCTCTTTGTTGTCATCATTGCAGAAGGTTAGCGCTGGCCATCTTCATTCGAGCACTGAGGAATCAACTGCTGTGGAAAGTTATGTTTCACTCTGCTGGTGCATCTTTTGAGATAGATGTTCGTGAATTTAGACTAATTGTAACCTCATTTCAGCGTTGTGGACCATAATTCATATTTTCTACACCCCAAATCATGAACAAAAACCGTTTTGTGTCAAGGATGGTTCATCGAACCCGAGATGGAGATCAAACTATCTTGACATGGTTAAAAAGCCTTACAAGTCCCCACAATTCCTGTATTCATTGTGGCACCACCAATAAATAATTTAAACCGTGAGTAAAAGGCATTATCAGTTTTTTGGCATGCACCTTTGTCGTGCTGCTAGGTCAATGACTCCAGTGCATATCAACAGAAAGTCCATGTGGTTGTGAAAGAAAAAATTGTGGAAACTTTTCGCCAAAAATGAACACCATACTTCAACAGACGGAAAGTGAGGGGTATCTGAAGGGCACCACTTGTGTTTAGCAGCAGCATACCCTTAGTTAGATTCCCTCCCTTTCTACCTATGCAACAGTGTGACTCAGGCGCACAACACCCATTGGGCTCACGGGGCTTCAGCCCCCCCCATCGTGTGTGTCAGCCCGGCCGGAGACAGCTTCGCGGGCAGGAGAGCATTTAATTGCAGCCGCACCCGAGTACTTAACAGGTCCTTAAAAGACCATTTACATGTAAATGAGGCTTTTGTTGTGTGTTCGCCCCTTCTTACAGCCACTCTGGTGGTTGGAAGAATTAGCCCCCCGAAATATTTTTCAGCCCCCCCCCCCCCCCCGAAATTTGGCTCTAGTTGCCCGCCTGGTGTGACTGCCCATGACTGCATCACTATCACACCTTTTCTGGTGTGGGATAGCCACATCCAGCGGACTGACGACTCGCTCCTGTTATTAGCCAGTGCTTAATTTGAGCCAGTGGTTTCTGGTGATGGGCCCTGACAGGGAACAGCGTTTACAACGCAACTTTTACAACGAGGTGCCTTTACGACGCAACTATTACAACGCAACTTTTACAACGAATTGCGCTGGGGGGCACTCTAGGATAGGGAATAGTTTTAATTTACTATCCAACACCTTCCCTACTATCTACGGGGACTGGAGTTGGAATAGTAAATTAAACTATTCACTATCCAGCGCCCCCCAACGCAAGTCGTAACGACTTGCGTTGTAAAACTTGCGTTGTAAAGGCATGCGTTGTAATAGCATGCGTTGAAACGACATACATCCGGCCCTGACACTTCATTGTCAGCACCGGCTCTAGTGACCTGGTCTCACTGTCTTTTTAATTTTGAGATGAGAACAACTATGTTTATTAAGTTAATGTACATTTTACATAGATAGAGCGTGATGGTGTTCTAAAATTGTAGGGGTGCATTATAATCATGGATAGTCCGCACTTGCATATATTCTTGTGTTGTGTGATTATTATAACGTAGGTGATGTTAAATGATAGAAATGTATTTGTGCCATGCACAGAGAAACGTAATGACAATCATGACTGAAAATGTAATCTTTAGTATGCTGCAATTGCTTAACAAAAAGTTTCTGTGTATGAAATGCATTTTAGTTTAAAGGTGCACCCAGATGAAGATTGCAGGAAGAAATAATGTGAAGTGTTTAACATGTACCAATTGTAGATGCTGTAGTGCAAATCATTAACTTGAATGCATAATTTAATGTGTAAAGGCCTAAATGAAATGTTCACGTTGGAATATGAAGGGCCTATTCATTTATTCTTACATTGGCCAAACTGTGTAGGCCTGGAAATGTATTTTTCACTAGTGTGCTCTTACATTTAGAAGTAGTCCGCGAATTTCATGTGTATGCAATGATATTCTGTTCTCACGTTTCAGTTGCAGGTGGAAGAAGCTGCCTTTGTTAGTTACAACAAACACCTTTTGTTTTAGGAGTTAAGAATAGAGGAGATGTGCAACATTGCATAAGGAATGTCGATAATTGGGAGCCGGTATTCTTTCTCGCTGAGGAGGCCTCGGAATCAAGGTCGACTGAAGCCCCACGGAGAAGACGGTGGAAAACTACCTAGGAGAGGTGTCTATTAGTGAGGGGATCTGTGGGCGTGTTCTACATTTTACGCATTTTATATTAGGGAAAGCGCCCTGAGGGAGGAGAGGGAGTAAAAAGAGCGTTAGAGAGACAGAAGGAGAGAGAAGGAGGTTCACAGAGGTAGAAGGAGAGAGGATGAGTTAGTAGTTAGGGGATCAACCTAAGAAGCATCTTGGAACAAGCTGTATAGCTTTGGCTACTGTTTTATTCTGTGAATGTACTTCTTAGGAAGTCTTTACAAGCTGACACCTTTTACTTATTTGGCCTAGGAAATGCTTTGTAGGGATGTCACCTTAGAGATAGTGTAGGGACAGTTTAATGATTTGTTTTCCCTTCTTAGTGACAGATGAAGTCTGACTTAAATGTCGGAGCAGTCCTTGCTTGTGTTTTATTTTTGGAATTGTTTATTCTCTTCATGATCTACCGGCGCAGATTAATCAGGAGATTGGGCTTTGTAATAGTTTCCATGTATTTCTATAACCTCGTGTTAAGGTGTGTGTATATTCAGCTGTCTTTGGCGTTGTATTAAACCCCTAAACTGAAGTTGGTGTCTGTGGTCCTTAAGTCCTGATTGTTTGGAAAGTTAAATTGTGATGCATTGTTTCTCCCTTTTACACTTCTCAGCAGGTAAAAAGAGACATCGACCTGAGGTTCCATGTTAAATTTCTGTAGTGGAACCCGGCCTAATCACTCCCATGCCATTATTATAGCTTTGTATGGCCTGAAATAGCCTGAATTGTCACACTATTCGGAGTGCAATGGTTGGGTGTTATGTTGGTACTGCCATTGGCAGCGCTGGCAGGGTATGGGTGGTGCAGGCTGCAGTGGCTTGCCAAGAAGGGCCATGGCACTTAATTTGTTACACATTAAGCACTGTACGTATTAACTCGTGCATTTTGTGCAACTCTGCTTCAATGACTGATTACAAAAAGACAAAAATATTATTAAAAACAGATGGAAAGTTAGTGGGCTGGATATGTGTATTTAAAACAGGTAATTTTTTTATGGAGGATATATTTGTGCAGGGTCAAGATTGTGGCAGTCTGTGTTTTTGAGTAGATGTTTTTCTACTCTACGACTTCATATGTAATTCTTTAAGAGTATAAATTGGTGGATATTTGTAATAATGGCTTCAACTTGAAGTACACCCCCAGGGTCCACTGTTGAAGGCAGAATACAGGAGCTCATGATATCATGAACAGAAGGGAGGACATGTCTATGCAGCTCAAAGCGGTATACACAGTGTGCATAACGTATGAGAACTAGCCTTGGTTGGTCGGGGGAGGGATGGTTGTATTTGTATTCCAGTCGAGCTGTTGTGAAGCTACAAAACAGATGTACAGGAAGGCATATGAAATGCACTCTCTCTCTTTTGTTTCTTACATTACTGACAGCTACATTTGTTGTAATATAATAAATGAGATTTGGGACCAAAACAGATAAAAATACAAGTTTCACAATCTGTGAAGCTACTTAGCCAGAATCACAGTGCTCTGCTTCCTTTTCTCATGAAAGGACACACTAGAGCCAAGTTGTTTAGATGAAGATGAAGCAACAGTATGAGAAAATAACTTTACTCAGGGGGTAATGCACCTGCTGCAGAAATCTGCTGGTTGCAGGTTTGATCAAGGGAAGGTAGTATGAGATTTTCATCAGTCCAAGAATGATAATGTGAATACCATGGAGCTAGGTAATGTAAACCCCTGATATTTACACGGTAGTTAGCTGAACGTCTGTACAATAAGGTTTGGATAAAACAAGTTATTATAGTTATCGTTACCCAACACTTGCAGATTAGAAGAGTTGTTTTAAGATATAAGACATTCTTGCTGCCTAGTGGATCATAAATAGATAAATACAATAATCGGTTCTAGTTATTTCAAGCACCTATAACACTTTTAATATCTTTTACAAACGTTTTTCTTATTTTAATAATGTTACACTTTGTTCCTCTGCCTTTGTTCAAGCACAATTTAATGATGGCAGCTTGGCCTATCTGGGTTTACCAGAATACTGACTAAACATCTTTTTTAGCCGGCCGCCGACAAACGGTCTGGGCCCCTGTTAGCTCCGCTGAGATGCCGCCTTTGGGAGTCGGTGTTCCACAGGGCTCTGTGTTGAGCCCGACTCTCTTTAACATCTTTATGACCCCATTGGCGGCACTGGTGGAGTCTTTTGGGGCCCAGATCGTTTCTTACGCTGATGACACCCAGCTCCTCTTCACATGTAGGAAGGGTGAGAATTTCGATGGAGAGAGCATTCGGGAATGTCTCGGGGCTGTCTTCAACTGGTTTCAGCAGAACAGCCTTAAATGTAACTCTGACAAGTCAGAGGTGCTGTTCTTTGGCTGTACCTCAGACCCTGACTGGCAGGCATGGTGGCCGATTGACATGTTCCCCCCAGCTCAGGCATCCCAGTTGGCAAAAAATCTGGGAGTCAAGATCGATAAAGGTCTGACACTGAGATCCCAGATCTTCGGTCTTATGGGCACATGTTTCGGCATCCTCAAGATGCTCCGGAAGTTTCTCCCTCTGCTCACAGAAGAGCACAGGAGGATCACGGTGCAAGCCTTGATTGGCTCTAGGCTGGACTACGCCAACGTCCTCTATCTGGGCCTTCCGGATTATCTGGTACAGCGGCTGCAGATTGTGCAGAATTCTGCTGCGCGCGCAATTTTTGGCCTTCGCCGGCGAGACAGAGTGTCCGGCCTTCTGCAGTCGCTCCATTGGCTGCCTATCCGGAAGCGGATAACTTTTAAGGCGTTGACTCTGGCTCATAAAGCGCTCTTTGGCTTGGGAGCCAAATATCTTCAGCGTAGGCTTGCTTTCTACCGACCGGCCAGATCTCTGCGCTCTGAATCTTTGGCTCTCGCGGTGGTTCCCCGAGTGAAGAGGGCACGTATTGGGGGGCGTTCCTTTAGTTTAAGGGCACCACAGCTCTGGAACACTCTGCCTCTGGCCTTACGGAGTACTGCTAATCTCCAGTTGTTCAGGAAGGGACTGAAAACTTGGCTCTTTACGCTTTAGTTTATGTCACTCTGCTGTTTAGGATGTTTTTAGTGGTTATGTTTTTTAAATGAGCTGCCAATAAAGCGCCGGGACACTCCATTGGAGTAGCCGTGCGCTATATAAATCAAATGTAAAATAACATAACAGATTACAAAAGATCCAGAATGCAGTAGTTCGATTCATTTTCAATCTAAAAGAAATCGACCTGTTGAATTAGCCTCACTGGCTCCCAGTGTGAAAACGGATTCAATTCAAAGCTAACTGTACCATGGCTAAAGCTTTTCAGAGCACTGCCCACGAACTTCTAACTAGGAAATCCCCAAAATATACCTCCGTCCGGATCTTGTGTTCTTCTTCGAAAAACAACTTTGAAATACCCCTAACCAGCTGTTATTCATGGAGACAGGTGGCAGTAAGACGGTCCTTAATCAAACTGCATTTTATGGAAATAGGCCTTTTTTGAAACAAAAGTGCAAATTCATCAAAATGGTGCTTGTTCTCCAAAATGGTATTATTAACCTGCACCGTCTTCAATGGTAGGTGAGGGGGCATAAAGGTTTAAACTTACCCCACACTTTGTTGCAGGGCATATGGTTCATGTTTTTTATTGTATGAAAATGTTCACGAACACCGGTGAAATAGCTGTTAAAAAATGTGGTGAAGAGCTATATCATTCTGGCACCTCTCCTTGGCTATAGAGTGAGAGGTGCTTAGCTAATGGAAGAAAGTACCTTAAGGCTTCCCATCTTTCTCCAAATAAGAGCAGTGTAATATAAATTAATAGTCTGTCTTGCCAAAGGGTCGGTGAGACCCCCGTCACCAAATCCCAGTCGCCCTGCCAGGAGAGGGTATTTTACTCGTGTTAGTTTCTCTTGATATTCACGAATGCTGGGAGCGGTTAAAAAATGGGTGGAGATATTTTTTACACACTTGCAAAAAGCCCAAAAGTGGGGGATGGCGGGGAGACACTAAAGGCCTTAAAAGAACTATCCAGTATCAAAATGGATCAAAAAACCACAGCTGACATCATCTAACAAATATTCTAGAATGCAAGACTAGACAAAGAGAACCATTTTCTCTACACGTGATGGCCCCTTTAAACCTCCCCATCTGGTCAAAAGGTGGGGTGTACTTTGCCAGCGACTCCTGCTTTGCTCAAGGCACCTCTACATCCGCCTTATCCAAGGCCAGAGTGGCATATTTATTCGCCTCCCCTTGCCTAAGGATGGGTGTGTGGGGTATGTACATTTTAACCTACCCCAGTATTGCATATGTGTGGGGTTAGCTTGCCTGCTGCTCTTCCCTCATCATTTATTCAAGTGGGGCTGCCACTATGCCACCTAGCCCAAGGGGAAAGGTAGTGTGTGCTCTCTTCCCCCTTACATGGCCCAGGGGAGTGCGGGGTGTGGCGAGCAGGGGGGTTAAAATGTGAAAAAGAGAAGGGGCTCCACTGCCACCTGCCCTGCTCCTCCGTGGCCTACAGTATTTTATGGGTCCTAGAAAAGTGGAGAAGCTAAAAGCTGTCCCAGTACTCAAATCACTGTTAGGAAAAGATCACTAATACAAAGCCTGAAACACACTACGGGCCAAGGAGGAACATGTGCAGAGGTGGTGGTAGTTGCCATTTCCCTTCCATGGTATGCAGCATTCTGCAGTCCACAGCGGAGTAGGGCAGCTAGCAGCGACCCCATCCTTTTTTTTGGGCACACATCACCAGGGTGGAGACAAAATATCTATGCTAGCCCTTTGTCGATACGGAAGGTGGAGGGGGGGAGCGCTGTCATCAACCCACTACAAGAGTTATGTCATTCATTATGTGCCCTGGATCACTTCTGTGTTACCGAAGGGGCCACCGATGTTTGTTTGGTGCACACCATGACATGGAAGTAGACTCTCATTTTCATACGGGAATGCCCCCATTAAGTGAGGGAACTCATTGGCCCCGGTGCTTGTGATGCATAACTGATGCAGAAGCAAGGACAAAAACGATAGAGGTAGCTAAACGTATTATGCATCTCAAAGAAAGTGCCGCTGTTGTCAACGAAGTCCAGTAGTCATAGTGTAGATTATAAGAAGGTTTATTAGATATAGGAAGCAAATATGTAGATAGCTAAGCCACACCAGGAGCAGCATCCATGCTGCTCAGCGCATATCTCCAACTGACCTCAATCCAACAAAACATTCCACATGACCTAACACACTGGCTGAGCAGCAGGGACTTGGAACGCTGGGGAGGATGTATTAAGTTACAACAGACACAACCTTAGGGCACTCCACAAAGGGGCCTTTTAGGAAAGAAATGGGTGTCCCAGGGACTCAACCTCCCAGATCCCTTTTCCCTGGCAGCAATAACACTAGACTTTCTCCTTGTTGGAAAATGAGGCAGTATCTGTGAGGCCTGAACAAACAACATTTGTCCTTCACTGGGAACCAAACACCCCATTGTAGCGCTTGACTTGCAGAAGGTAGCATTGCAGGGCAATCTAAGGCTTACTCAAGGGAGGTGGTGTGGGCTATTAATCGCCATTTACCAGTACTCAGAAATAACACTCAATAATTGATTGTCCAGTCTATACTTTTCTTTATAAAAAGGAAGAGTATATTTATTACACAGACACTACTCAATACTATGCATCAATTTACAAATGTACATAAGATGTTGGACTTACTTTGTGACATTGCATAACATTCCCACCCCTTCCGCGGGGGGGGGTCTAGTAACACCACTCCCATGTATGCACATCATCTTGCCCCCTAAAGCAGTAGGTTGACCATAATCTGGAGTGAGGGCCTGAGGAAAAGCGCCCCATAATGCCTTGCAGTCCCAACCAGGCCAGCAAGGAAAAGCGGCTTGTTCTCTGTGTGGTGACCCAAGGAGGACAGGGTCACCACTAAGGGGTTGCAATAGTGCAGGGGAGCTGCAGGAGCACGCAGACTCCCCCAGCACAAAGTTTGGAAGTCCCTACCCTCAGTCTCTGAGGGACTTAAAAGAAAGAACCCCTCAAGGGTTATCCATGGTTTTTCAAGCCTACTTCATGCTGGAACTTTTGTTCTACAGCCAGGAGCGGAAGCTTAGTGCTGCATTGAATTGTGCAGGATCAAACATGGATTATCACTAAGGTGATACTCCTAGAGATGGAAAAATGAAATTGCATTTACATGATATTGTTTCTTTTTGGGACTGGAAGTCACAAGTGGTTTGTGTAATCATAAGCAAAGTGGGTTAGGTTGCTAGGCATTCCTGCTAGGGTGTGTGGTGGTATGTGCTTAATCCTGTAATTATAACTGTGATGCCTTTCATGATAAGTACTGTCATTCTAAGTGATGCATAAACATGCATTCTTGCTACTGAGTTAGGTGAAGAACAACCCAGACTGTTAGCCACTAAGATGTAGAGGTGCATACTGTATGGTCAGTATGAGATGCTCAGTCGGGGTTTTGTGTCACCATGGCAGGTGTGCCCATTTTAAATGCTTGTTGAGATAATGCTGCGGGTCGCCACTGGGATGGTGACAGTGGGCATGGCCCTCACTCCAGGTTATGGTCAACCTACTGCATTAGGGGGCAAGATGATGTGGCTACATGGGAGTGGTGGTACTAGACCCCATCCCCCTGAATGAGGGGTGGGAATATTATGCAATGTCACTGATCCAGCGCCCCTATAGAAAATATGTCATAACAACGCTACCCAACTCCACAATACTCACCATTAATCATAAATCACTCACAAGGCCCATAAACTAACATGACATATTTTGAGCAACTGAATCGTGTGACCTAATTAATAAAACCTATTCACAACTTATATACACATTTATATACAAATCCAGTATAATGACTTTACCATGGTTTTTGTAAAATACCGCATTTAATTAAGCCACTTAGGCAAATGGATCTGCTGATGGTAACTAAAACTCATGAAATAACAAGGCCAGCTTGTCTTTTCAAAAATCTTATTTATTAACTATTTATTCAAGGAAAGTGCATTTTATTAAATTCTTTTATTAAGCAGCATTTTGAAGAAAAGCAATTTGAACTGACAGTTTCAAGCAAAGTCAATTAGCAAGGTTTAATACAGAATAAACAGTTTTTCCATCACCTAAACCCTAACTTCCCTGTATAAAACTCACTTCACCCAAAAGGAAAATAGTGAAGTCATTTAGTCCTATTAATCCTTACGTGCTCCAAAGAAGTCCGTCAGCACGTCACGCCTAACTGGAATCAGGAGAAGATGAGCATCAAGAGCCCCCTCCCTCCCATGGGGACAGTTTATATACCTTTTCTAACTAACTAAAGTATCTTTATCGGACGTTTTTTCGAAAATCCAAACTCGCAATTGGTTGAGCCATGTCACTCCACATTTAGGTCACGCACTCCTGACCAAGACCGGGGCATCATCATAGCCCTTATTGTTCTTAGTTTCACCATCATCTCTGCTTCCTCAAAACGATACTTTTACCGGGGAGAAACTTTACTTCCTAATCTTGGCAGGACATTCAATATCCTGTCCTTGGAAATGTCACCAAGAACACGTTCAACTCGACCAGGATCATTTCTGCATTTCTGCATATAAACGTTGTTAGTTCAGCAAGTTATTCTGCGCATGAGTGAAAGCTTCACTCTGGTCAAGTCTTGAAAGCTGTAGCACTGCCAGCCATTTTTGATCAGGCCCATTTGTAAAACTAATGCATAAACAAACACAAAACATCAATTAATGAATGAAATAAAGTTTGTTCTGTTACCCACCCACCGTTGCTAATTATTAACCCATTAATTTATGTTACCTAGCAGAAGCGAATAAAGCAACAAACCGATTTGTGCAACATTTAAAAACGAAAAGACAGAACATGAGCACACAGAAATAAGCACATGCCATTAACAAAACAGCCGCATTTAATTCTGACAAAACAATAGACAGGATTAGTTTATTATTTTTCACATACAAGCATCTTGCAACAAAAGCACATTTATGAGCACATATATTAGTTTCCCACGTGTAATGTATGCGTTTTAATCTAAGTTGGTTAATAATTTTCACTTCACACATGTTGATATTATTATTTATTATGGAAGTTTAACTTTTGCGAGTTGAAATAAATATATTTCTAAATCTCGCTTCATCATCACGAAGTAATTCCAACATCTTATGTACATTTGCAAATTGATGCATAGTAGTGAGTAGTATGTGTGTGTGTGTAATAAATATACTCTTCCTTTTTATAAAGAAAAGTATAGACTGGACAATCAATTATTGAGTGTTATTTCTGAGTACTGGTAAATGGCGATTACTAGCCCACACCACCTCCCTTGAGAAAGCCTTAGACTGGTCTGCAAGGCTACCCTCTGAGAGGCAAGCGCTACAATGGGGTGTTTGGTTCCCAGTGAAGTACAAATGTAGATATGTTATTTGTGCAGGCCTCACAGACACTGCCTCGTTTTCCAACACTCCTCTTTAAATTTAGCAGGTAATTCTGCAGTGTAATATGGACTGGTCTGTGATTCATTGCTGAACTGTCCCCAAAGCAGGCCAACATCACTCGCCTTCTCAAGGGAGACTGCATTTTGATGTAGTATCACGCCACGTCCTTGTCTGCTCCAGGAGCACGAATGACAGTGAGCTCAGAGCAGACCACAGCCTGCATTTTATGCGCGACAGCCCCTGATCTTTGTCTCTAGAACCTTCACGGAGCAATACTCTGCTGGAACCAGGATCAGTTCAAAGGAACAACCTTGCAGCGAAATCATTTGCACCAGTAAACCCCACTTAATTTGATTTCTTTGCCTGTGCCTTAAAACATCCCAATAGCAAGAAAACATTTCTGTACCGCAGCACTATTTAAGTGTAGTCAAACTATCCATCTATTCATCCATTGCCTAACACAAACACTGGATATCCTATTCTTCAGTCCAATGTATCCGATGCAGCACACCCTTCAAAGCGAGATGCCTATTTTTCAGGAACATAAACCCTATACAGCCCTCTTGGCTTGGTGTTCCTTGACTGCTTTTTTAAAAGACAGACAGGGAAGAGGTGATAAACGAGTGTGAACGAAAGAATGGTGAGAAAAGAATTAAGAAATATATTGGGCCTGAAATCTCTAAATGTAACATCTACTAGGAGAGAAAGAGATGTATCAAAGGGAGTATGAAGAGTCAGGAAGGAAGGAAATGACCTATTTATAGCTAGAACACAATTTAATTTATTCCCCAGTTTTTCTGGTTGTATGCCCTGCTTTGGTCATTTGTCTTGCAAAGTTGAAAGAAAGGTACGCATTTCACCGAGTAGCTTTGTTTTCTTTTATTTAAGTGTATGAATATTCCACACATGAGTTGTAATGTAGAGAAATAGAAAGAGAGAGACGCTATGGAAACGACCTGCTTAAGAAAGCCACGAAAAACTCACTGATTCCACTAAAAATCCTCCTTCATTTGGCTGCTCGATAAATAAAAACGCCAGAAAATTCAACTACATTTCCCCCATATTGAAAGACCTCCACTGGCTCCATCTTGCAGTAAGGATCACATTTTAATTTGCCCCCGAAACTTCAAAGCCTTGAAACTAGCCCAACCGTCCTATCTTAACTCACTGCTCGACAGTTTTTCGGTGGAGAAAGAGCACTGAAGAAAGAGCAAAGAATCCTTCTGCTTGAATGCAAAACATTCTAATCCCACCAAACATCACACATATCCTTCCCAATACTCTAGAACTCTCTCCCAGAGGAAGTCAGGAGTGAAGAAGTTCAGGCTGTTTCCAGAACAAAATACAGACATTTCTTTTTAATCAATATTTAAGTGTTTAAAATGTAAACCGCTAAACCAAATGAACATTAACTGTCGGGTATGGTACCCTACCAATAATCTCCCTTATCCATCCACCATATTTGCCTCCCCATCTCACCCACACCAACAATCCTTGGTCAAATCTCTGTTGATAAGATAATAGGTTAAACGGTTTAGTGTCATTTCTAACACGTGGATTTTTTCAGGTAGTGTTGCTATTTTTGTGAAGCGATCTAACACTTGTGGGTAGAGTTATAAAAAAGCCTTGAATAAATAAATACATATGTACAGAGAAAAGAGCCGGCATACAAACCTACATTAACTTCATTTAGTTATAGACATTCATAATATTTAAATCATTGCTTAGCTAGGTGAGTGGTATTGGGAAAAAGAAGGAAGCATTTGATCTGCTGTTGAGAAAGAAAAGTGATCAGTTGGGAAAAGAGTAAGCAGATAGAGTAAGAAACATAATATGGGATATAATCAAATGCAGACAAAAAGGAATATAAATGGATGAGATGAATGGAGGGGAACATGAAATACGGATAAAGGGCAGAAGTCTAAAATGGGAATTGCGGAGGGTAGGCGAGGATGAGGTGCAAGTATGACAGGAAAAAAGTACATGAAAATAAGAGGCAGTGATGAGGTAAGAATTTGAAGGGAGCTTATGTGAAAAGTGACACTGGGAAATCCTGAGTGAGCAGGGCAGAGAAAACCTAAAAACCTAAGACAAGAAGCAGGGCAGGTGATGACGGTTATGTGCCAGAGAAAGAAACGTGGAAATTAAACTAGGCTATTGAGAACTGGGAGGAGACCCAGGAGTAAGAGTAGTTCTGATTTACAGAAATAGGAATGCTGGTATGATGGGAAGGAGTATCTACATAAAAAAAGTTATAGCTAGTGGCGATAGAGGAAATATGAAGTAAAAAGAGATGAGAGTTAAGGGAGAAATTGAAGCAAAAACAAATTAATATTGGAAAACTTAGACAGAGAAGAGGCGATGATTAACCAATAGTTTCCACTGACAATAAGCGAGTCAGTCATAAAAGTGACATAAGAAGAAAGATGTGAAAGTTAGAAAAGTTATCTTACCAAAGGCAGTAGAGGATAAATGAAAGTAAAAAGTCAGATGACGGGAATGAAAGGTGGATTTCTGGGAATCGGAAGAGGAGAGACTGATGTGAAAATAGATGTAAATGGGGAGAAAGTAAAAAGGATCAAAATGAAGAAATGAGAGACTAAAATAAGAATGAGTGAAAGTGATGGTTAAACAATATTGGATGAAAATGTGGTTCAACAGCATCGAACTAACAACACTGACATGAATTATTGCAAAAAAAAAAACTTTGAAGGATTTAATACAGGACTTAAACAGAAGCCCAATTTTCTTTCCTGCAACGTGAGATCCAAACATGTTTGCATTTCCTGGCGGGTAGAGAGTCCCAGTATAAGGTCATATTTGATTAGTATCTTTCCCCCACGAAACGTAGGAAATTCTATACCACAGCTGGTACATTATAGTGGAAGGGGAGTGGCTCAGATAATGTTAAACACACTTGTTGGGACTGCATAATTATTTGCCCATTTTGGAACGAAATCTCTGCACATGTAAATCAAAGTTAGGTTACCCTATTTCAGCCATGCCAAAGTAGATTTTCCTAGGATGAGTTCTAACTTTAAGCACCAAACACTTGCTGACTAATTATATGGAACTGTCTGAGAGCTGCTAAGACTACACTAGAGGCTTCCTGAGAGAAGCAGGTAACCACCATCGCCCCGCCATTGCTATGTGGCATCTCAGACTTTATAATATACTCATGATGGAAAGACTATCATATGTTATGTTTTGCTTCTAGGGCCTGATTACGATGTCGGGGGGACCGCCACCGACAGGCCATCGGTGGCACTCACACGACATACTGACCATTGGTCCGACCAACGCATTACA
Source organism: Lissotriton helveticus (assembly GCF_964261635.1). Classification (NCBI taxonomy): domain Eukaryota; kingdom Metazoa; phylum Chordata; class Amphibia; order Caudata; family Salamandridae; genus Lissotriton; species Lissotriton helveticus. The sequence continues at coordinate 1,551,396,667 of NC_136059.1, forward strand.
ATGCAGGCAGTCGGACAGCAAAGGTCGGGGGAAGGACTGCCGCCTCTGACAGAATCCAAGATCCCATTGGGGCAGCAGTCAGAATCCTATCCCTTCCATTGAGGTGGTGCCTGCACAGGCACTGTCGTAGGGATTAGGACGTCTCTTTCTAACTGCCTTTTCATGGCTGTCCAACTGTCATGACAAGGCAGCTGGAAAGGGACTTTGGGGGCCCCAAACGGGCCCCCTAACCTCGTGGGCCACTTCAAAGTGGCCCTGGAGACACATGCAGTGCCTCCACACATCCATGCATATGGTACCTGGCACACGGTGCATGGACGTGGACAAAGTGCTTTTTTTTCACTGCGGCTTGTGCCGCAGCCCTATTCCGGGGCCGAGGGCACAAGCCGCATTGGAAAAAGCCACTTTCTGACCTCCACAATTGTGGCCAAATTGTAATCAGGTGGTGGGACTGCCGACTGATTGTCGGGCCGTCTCCTGCCCGCTGCAATGGCAGTCAGCGGTCTGACTAACCGCCATCACAATAAGGGCTCTACTGATAGAGTACTTGCCAGAGAGTTTCACAGTTATTTATGTATTGGTGTTTCTGCTCAATTATAGCCTGATCTGATATTTTACTCCTTGCGTATGCCACCGTCTTAGTTCTGCATGGCCATACCTGGTTCCCTAGTGGTGGTGGTCTGAGGGAGTTGGAGGAGGGAACCTTTATTTCTTATTTCTTTTCTACTTTCATGGCTTGACCCGAGAGGTTAGTCATGGGCAATGTCTTTTTCAAAAGCATCTTTATAGTCTCCAGTCGTGGTGGGAACATAGTATGTTGTACTTTGATGACCAAAAATAAATAAATAAAATATTGTAATTTAAAAAAAAAAAATGATCCTACTGAACTGATATATCTAGGCTTGATTTTTACACTACTACCACATTTGAGTTAGGGATTCTTTACAACCTGTCTTTGCTTCTAAAATGTGCAGGTTCCACAGATTTCAGAAAATACCTAGTTTTCCCTAATGAGAGACGTTTTCTCTGTTTTAAGCTAGGAAACGTATGGAATTTAGGAAATTGTTATGAAGGGCAACAGTGTTTCTGGCTTGATGTCATAAGCTTTAATAACATGACAAAGAACCCTGTTCAAGAGAAGTTAAACACATGGAAGGTAAGGGACGAATAAAAAAGAACCCCAGAGGGGAAGAAATGGGAAGGTTAATGTACTTGAATAAAAGTTGAACATTTAAAAAGAAATACTGAGTGTTCAGAACAACCAAAGCATAAGTGTTGGAGACGTCAATCTCTAGGCAGACAAAGTGCATTATCTGGACGTGTCTCCTTCTTAAAATCATCTAAAGCTCTGAACCTTAGACAATGAATTTGTTCACTTTGGTCCAGATGTAATAAACACAGGTCACAAAATGCTGGTTGCAATTTGCAACCAGTTATTTTGCGACCAGTGTTGTATTTTGCAAACCGACCTATGTTCTAATAGTTTTATTCACAAAATACCAAATCATTGTAAGTCACAATTCGACCTACCTCGTGAATATTAATGCCGTAGTTCGTAAATTGTGACCCAGGGCAATTGGGAGCCATCACAGGGATGGTGGCTTGTAGCCATCAGCAGACCACCATGTCTGTGATTGCTTTTCAATAAAGAAAACCTTTAAATAAAAATACGGCTTGTTTTCCTTAAATTAAATGGGACTGTGTTTTAAAAGAAAAGTTAATTTTTGGGGTTTGTTCAAGAGGAGGCATTGGTCTTGTGCTTAAACAAACTTTTTATAACACTCACAAAGGGGAAGGGGTTCAGAGGGGACCATTCTCTCTTTTACAAATGGGTTACGACCTCTATAGAGATGTTGGTAAACCAGATTTCGGTAGCACAACATTGACACTTAGCAAACCAATTTAGCATTTGGAAGGGATGCCTGCAACATTCCCCTTCCAAATACCAAATGATTATCTATTTTAAACACATGTAGCAATTTGGAAACACATTTCTGAATTGCTAAATGTATTTAGTACATAAGAAAACGCGCATTAGTATTTGCAAATGCCCTATTTACAGATTTGGAGGATTTGCAAATGCTAAAACCCTTTCTACATCTGACCCATACTTATTACACAACATAGATTGAGGTTTAGTCTAAGCAATAAAGAGGTTATTGGGCATAAGATATTAAAGTCTGAGCATATCCTCAGGGTGAGCTTCATCGATCCTGAGGGCAATTTGTATAAAGGTAAACCTCAGCATAGGAGAAGTTACAAAAGTGACACCACAAAACATCAATGTCAGCCTATGTTGAGCATATGTTTGGAAAATTTTAAGTGCAAAAACTATACAAGGTGATGGAAGAAATGACTAAATTAAACTCAGCCACTGGCAACCGCTAAGGGCCACTTTCCAGACCTTGTGCCTATGGTCCGCTCAATCTCCTTCCCCATTGCCCTTTTACATTATCCCCTTACCCTTCTACACACCTTGAACCAATAGATGTAACTCGTAATTGACGACCCTTCCGTAACAATGTGTAACTTGTAACCTATGTAACTCTGCCAACCTGACTCCTTACAATTGCCCCCTCTAGTATGCCCTTGTCCAAAGCACTCCTACTCCCCTTGTTGGGAATGGATCAGCATTTTTGCCCTGGAGTCTCAGAGACCCTGCTGAGAGAGTCCACACTGACAAGGGAGTCTCACATAGTGGAGGACTGGGGTTGATCCCCTTACCACTGGGAACCATCTACTACCCTGCCGGAAGTCGGACACTGTGTTCACGCTGGGTTTTCTACCCCCTCCTCCTCCCTCCTTCATTCTTCTAAGTGTGCCCATGACCAAAGCACTCCTCTCCCCTTGTAGGCGAGGGATCCAGCATCTATGCCCTGGAGTCTCAGCGGCCCCGCTGAGAGAGCCCACCGCGACAAGGGGATCACACAAAATGGAAGACTGCGGGGAGCCATCTCCCACCCAGCCGGACATCAGACACAGTTACTTCCTCGTCTCCTCGCTGTGTCTCCTACCCCCACCTCTTCCGTCCTTCATTCTTTACTTGCCTCCCCCATTCCTTTCCCCTCTACCCTGAATCTCTCTCACCCTTCCTGTTTTGTTTTCCCTGTGCCAATTCTCCGCTTAATCTCCCTCCCCATCGCTCTTTTACATTACCCCCTTACCCTCTACACGCCTTGAACCAACGGATGTAACTTGTAATTGATGTACCTTCTGTAACAATGTGTAACTTGTAACCTATGTAACTCTCCTCATGTAAAGCGCTCTGATACCTCCAGGTCTAGCCAGAGCTATATAAAACTCAAGTAAATAAAATAAAAATAAAATTCTAGACAGAGACCCACCTTATGATAATCAGTAGCAGTCCTGCTTCAAAAGTCCAGCCTGAATTGCTAGGTCAGGTCCCCTCCAGATGGCAGTTCGGGCTGAACTGTTCCATATTGGAGCAGCAGGACCAAGGCTAATCTGCTAATGGCTGCAGCTAATCTGAGGTGGCATGGCGGGCAAAGTACAGTTGGTTGGAATACTACCCCCAAGCGATTGCCCACAGTTAGACTACTTTACAAGCATTCCTCTCATTGCCTTTTGTGTGTTTGATTTAAAATCATAAATGGCCAAGTATATGCCTAGACATGGTTCCTGTGTTCACCGTGCCTTTGTAACCAAGCTGTGCCCAACTAAAGAGGCCTAAAATGACCAAAACCATTCTTGGATCTCAGTGTTTCAGTTAATAGAGGACCTGGCTTGGCTGTTTGGGATAAACTGTTCCTCTTAGAGTAGGGCCAGTGCTGATTTGCAAGTGGCTGGGTTGTGATATGATCAGAGTTATGGTCATGTGTCATCACTTCCTGAGATGATTAAGGGTCAAAGGTCATATGATATCACCTGAGGTCCAGGGTGTGAGATGACACTTGTGCTACAGCAAGCATTTTGGTGAATTGACATCCATGACTACACAGTACTGCTACAGTTGTTTAGTGAAAACAGGAACTCACTTTGAAAGTCAGTCAAACACATGTTCCACATCAAGGGTAAACTCGGTGATATACCTATGATTATTCACGATTACTTCTGAAACCCAGTGGAAGAAAATGCTTCTTCTTAAATTGTCACCCCCATTTTGTTTGGACTGATGCTACTGGTTTTTGTCACTCTGCACACTCTGGCACGCTAATGTCTTTACTGAACAATTTTTGTATTGTATTGTATTATAATTGCATTTATATAGTGCTTACTACCCCTGACAAGGCGTCGAAGTGCTTTTTTGGCGAGTAGCACGCTACTCTGGGACCCATAGCGGATTAGTGTTGAATTAGTACAGTGAAACATGCAAGTACATTTTAAGTGGTGGATAGGTCAGTCAGTTATTTGGATTTGGAATGATAGCAGAAGGATAGAGGAGGAAAAAAGGTTTGTATTTATATAGCGCTTGTTACTAAATAAAACAAATTTTGTTGCATCCACTACATCACCAAATGCGATGCAGTGCGCGCAACGAAATTCGTTTTATTCATTTTTATGTTTACTTACCTGTTAGGGTCCATATTCCATACATTACTACCCCCCACCCTGCCCCTCCCCCTCCCCACGTCACCGCCCGGCCGGTACTCCCACTACCGGCCGCGGCTGCTGTTGACACTTGTACTCAAAGAAATACCGCTTGATGCAATAATGTAACAAAACGTATCTACACATCACCATTAGCCAACATACAAATCAAATACAGTTATTGAACACTAACTTGCTCATTTTGTGCACACTTCAAAATCATTTCCCTCTGTCCCGTTGCAACCTGCCAAATCAGATGTTCCCCCCACTGTGCACAGAAAGGTTTCTTGTACTTGGGTGGCACAGGCTCTTCCATGTGGGTTACGATTTTCTCTGTAAGGATCAGCAACTGTCAGTTTAATATTACTGAAATGAAGTAACTTTAATTACTCCGTAGGGGCACCTGTTTCACTGCCAGCTATATTCTAAGCGTTGATGGGCCAGGGAAGTGAGGCACTTTCACTTACATGTGTGACATTTCAAGCTGTCCGAGTCACAGCACTATCTGTTAAGAAAATGTTTTTGTGCCCTCCAAGGAGCAAAGAAAAAAACAAACACCAGACACAGCAGTTGCTCATAAACAAAAGGAAATATATTTGTAGGTACACATGCTTGTTGGCCAGCAAGGAAGAAGTAAGTGCACACAATGGCGCTCTCAGTCTGCTTCGTCCCTGCGGGACATTATTTGAGCTACATATACAATTAGAAATGCAACTTCAGCAGAACTGGAAAAAGACACTGTACCAAACATGGTCAACGGAGAAATGAAGGATCAACACCATGCCAATTATAATACAGACATACAATGTAAACAGAAATGAACAACGTGATGAGCGAACTAACATGGAAGTCGGGAGAAGCAAAGTGACCTCTAAGTTTGTTCTGAGCAGTTGCTGAAGCTTGTCCAGGCAAGGTCAGATTGGAAGCCTCTGCAGCTCTGGGCAGCTTGTTACAGTGAGAAGTTAAATAGTTTGGGTGAGAACTATATCTAAGTCTGATGTCTATGTAGTCAATACATATGGATATGTATATATTTTTCCCCCAACACCAGGGGCCCTCAGATAACACCAGAATGCACTTCTGCCTAATCCAGAAAGCTAAGTCTTGAATTTTCTTTTCAAAATTTCTCCCTGTAAAATTGATAGAAGACAAGGATCTACCTGCTGAGGGTGTATCCCTAGTGGGCCTTACTTCGGTGCTACACCCGCTATGGTCTTCTCCGCATCAGTAAATCCATTTCAGTAGGTCCAATATTGAGCTGCATACCTCACCGTCGAACCCTCTACAACTACAGCCTGCGCCATGCCCAGCTGAAGGAATCAAACTTTTAAAAAAGATACCAAGTTCAAAAGATACCAAGTCCAAAGGTAGAAATATTCACCAGGTCAGACATTGAGCAGCATACGAGTGATGTTGATCGCTTCCTGGGAGCAAAGTCCAGACTTTTCCTGCTCTGATCTTTTCCTGCCATTGTTGATGGCTTCACAGAGGCTTTGTCCTTTGTCAACCATTGTCAACTAGGCCTTGTTTGGATATAGCCTGCAAGCCTGCCCCGGTTAGAACTCTACCTTCTTAGAAAAATTCTAAGTCTGAAGGTAACTCTTTGATTGGGACCTGCCTGGGCGTCGTATTGCACCCACTCTAATCACAGTTGGCCTTAAATTGTACCTTTATCCCGGTTTTGTGCAACCAGTAGCCACGGTTGATGCTTTGTGCTTGTTGGTGCTAAAATGTCATTCAAACTTTAAAAATTCATATCTGTTTCCGCTTAAAGGATTTTTCTCATTTTGTTCGCTTTTTGTTCATTAGATATTCTCTACTTTTATAAATTGGAGGGGGGTTGTTATCGTGTTGCGTTTTCAAAGTTTTAACTGTTTTCGTACTATTAAATGTTTTTGACATTTTCTTAAGTTAAACCTGCCTGCTTTATGCCATAGCTACCAGAGTTTGAGCTCAGGTTAAAATTATTGAACCCTTTACTGGACCTAAAAAGAACAATGACATTTTTGCTTGTGGTGGACTACCATCCACACCAATCAATAATCCACTTTCTCATGCTGTTTGTAAGAAAAGGAATTCAGTTGAGGGGAGGGGTATCTCAAGCAACAAGCTTCACAGTGAAGCACCACTTACAATAAATAGGAGCTCAGATGGTTGATTGAGAAATCTTGATTGTCCCAGAGTATGTTCGATGCCCATTATTGCCAACTTCTGAAGGCAGCTGACCAGAAATTAGCCACACTACTAATACTGATGGGTCTATATCCCACCTTCCCACTATAGACCATGGTGTTGGCTGCAGGCGTTGCCCCTAATAAAAAGTAATTTTTGGACTGGACCAGATCCTTTATTCATTTGTATTGCCCAGGTGCTATGCGATTGCCTGATGGCTCTGAAATCACTGATAATGTGTGGTATCCCTCAAGAGTTCCTCCTGTTCTCAGTGTTCTTAAACACAGATAGGAAACCATTCATGATCTTCTGCATACGAGTTGCTTGGATTTTCATGAATAAGCGATTGACACGCAAAAAATTCTCCCTCTCCGGGGTAACATTACGTTGAAAAATTGGGAACTGAATTACTTCATAAAGTATATACAACATTGTTTGTTATGTATTTGGCTGCACATGAAAGCACGAAAAACTAAACTTGTGGTAGCTGGGTCCCATTGTGATATTAACAAGCTGGAGGCACCATACAATAGTATGGGCATCAATGACGTTTTGAGCTATCAATCATTTGAAAAACTCTGGTACAGTGATCAGACCACTCTGGAACATTAAGAATTCCCAACAAGCCAATACTCCCTCAGAATCACAATAACCCCCTGTGATTCTGGGCAAATCACTTAATCTCCCCGTGCCTAAAAAAATGAAAATGTGTCCTCATGTAATGTAACTGGTGCTATGTAAAGCGCTCTGATAACTGATTCGGTTCGGTTCTAGTTCGCGCTATATAAAACAAACAAAAAAAAAAAAGAAATACTATAACACTATCACAGTGGCAGCCTGAGTAGTATCCTCCACCACCCGCAGGGTTAAGGTTTCAAGAGCACACATGCACAGGCACTCTAGTCAACACTCACATGCTAGATAGTGCACTTTTCTCTTTGCAGTGAGGTTACTACCATATAGTTCCCCCCACATTCAAAGTACCTCTTTACTATTCAAATCAGTTTTGTATAGTGCATTGTCTAGCTAAACATACACCTTTGTAGAAGAGTGCCACACATTTGATTTCTTTTGAGTTCTGTCTCTGGGCCTGTATAACAGGCAGTGCCACAGGGGTTTTCGTTTCCTTCACTCCCAGGCCACATTTCTGTTACAGAAGGGTCCGCAGATACTTGTGTGGGTTTCTCTATAATACTGATAGCACCAGCACACATATAACATCGGCATTACCTTAAAAGATTGTTCCCTCATTTGCCCTCTCATCTGTGTCATATTACCGATTCAGGGGAAGAGACCTTCAGATGGCTGTGAGCACAAAAAGGTCGCACACACATAGAGGCCTATTAGGATGGCGGACGGACCTGCGTCCGTCCGCCACCCCCGAGGTGGAGGGACCGTCCGCAGGGGCAGTGGCGGTCTCTCCGGTGCAATTAGGATGTGACCGCCACCCTGGCGGTCACATCCCGTATCTTTAACCTTGCGGCGGGTGCTGCTTGAAGCAGCACCCGCCGCAAGGTTAAAAATGCATGCTTTGCATTTACATGCACAAAGCGGCAGGCACCGTGCGGTGCCTGCCGCTTTGTGCATGTAAATGCTGGGGAGTACCATAGGTACCCCCCATGTGCACCCCCCATCCCCCGACACCCTGGGGGCCCGCAACGGGCCCCCAAACACAAAAGACCACATGCTTTTCCATGGGGGAAAAGCCGCTGTGGAAAAGCATGTTTCAGCCTGTATCCTAATATGGCTGGCGGTGTCTTGCAGACTCCGCCACCATATTTGCCAGCATACACCGCGGATCAGCGTCGGACGGACTTGCCGTCCGCCGCTGATCCCACCGCCATCCTAATGTGGCGGAGGGTGTTTCCAATGTCCGCGGCGGTGAATCCGCATCCTCCAGGCCGGCGGTGGCTTCCGCCGGCCCGGAGGATGCGGATTCACCGCCATCCTAATCGGCCCCTTAGTGTGCCTCCTGGAATAGAGAAAGGGGGTCCCATTGACCTCCCAGATATCCCCATGCGGGGCATGCAGTCACATAATAATGATAATAATAATGTTTCATTATATCTTAGCACATGTTTCATATTGCACAGTCTCTAAGCACTGGGAATAACAGGTGTTTATGGGTGTTGCTATGATCAAATGTAATGGTACCCATCGGTTACTTTCTTCAGTTTTTGCACCAGTAATGTCCAATTTAAGATGTTATTTGGTGCATGAGTTACCCAGCCCTGTTTGTATGCACATGTATATGATATTTCTATAGTGCAAACAAAGCCAGAAGCCATTGGAATGCTGTACAGGGTCAAAGACAAGCATAAAGTCAACAAGGGATAGAAGACACAGCTGTGCCGTGGATGGTTAATGCATTGTGATACAGTGTAGAAGTGACTCTTCAACTTTTTCCTCAACTAGAGCAGCGTGGGTGAAGTCCTGATCGATATGGCGATCTTCTATCCAGATTCTAGATGAATAGATGAAAAGGTCTGCTGCCTTGTCTGTTATTGTCTACACTTCTTAGATTGCATTCTGATGATGTTCTGGCTGTAGGTGTGCTGAGAAACACTAGAGATGGTGAGCTTTTCTGCAAGATAAGCAGGGTGCAGGCCATGATGGCTTTGTAAATGATGCAGTTGGTTTTGAAGATGGTTCAGGCCGTCAATGGGAGCCATCAGAATGGGGGTGTTGTGATTATATTTCCTCAGGCCTTGAATGACAAGTGGTGATTTGTGTAGGATGCCATTAAGGATTGATCTGGGAGTCCATGGAGCATCCAGATGTGAAAGTATCAAGAGTTTAACAGTTAGTCTGAACGCAATTTCTAGAAGAAAGGGTTTCACTTTCAATAGAACAGAGAGCTGGTTCTAAGCCTTCCTTGCTTTATTTTGGCAATATGTTCCTTGAGGGTCAAGTTGATGTCCAATGTGAATCACAGCGACTTTGCATTCAGTGGAAGGTGGGGTTTGAAATTGTCAAGGTTCATTTCATTCAGCCAGATTTGTACTTTTTGTTGTTCTTGGCAAATAACAGGAATTCTGTCTTTTCTCGTTTGAGAGCTGGACATACAGGTCTGGGTGATGTGAGGCCGTGTTGGAAGCATTAGGCATTTGAAGCAGAAGAAGCGTTCAAGTAAAGTTGTGCATCATCGGCCTATTAGTGAATCTTAATGCTGTTATCTCCTTGTAGAGGACAAAGTGGCTCCATGTAAATGTTGAAGATGACAGTTGACAGTATGAAATCCGGGGGACTCTGCAGGCGAATGGGTGTCCGGGGAAGCCCATGTGAACAAATCATTGTCTGTTGAAAAGTTAGAGGGCGAACCAGTGAAGGACATTGCTCATGACTTTCAAGACTGCAGAATGTGTATGAGGTTTGGATGGTCAACAGTGTCAAAGGCAGATGAGAGGTTCAGAAATCTCAGAAGCCTGGGTCACCTTCATCTGTGGTCAAGAGAGCATCTTCAATGATGTGTGTCTTCGTGCTGCAGTATGATCTGAAGCCATGTCTGTAGTTGTAGATGCGATGATTGGGATTAATGTGACCTTGAAGATAAACATAGACAGCATTTTCAATGATCTTGCAGATAAATGATAGGGGTTTGATGGGCCAGAGGTTGGCCAGGTTATCAAGATCTAGTGTAGGCTTCTTTAGGAGCTGGAGAACATGGCCTGTCTTGAGAGCTTTTGGGAAGATGCCTTAAATGAGGAAAGCATTGACAATTGTGAGTAGAGGTAAGAAAGCCTAAACAGAGAAGCTTTAATGAAGGACAATCTTCATAAGAAGTGGATTTAATAGAGTTGAGTATGTTGGTGAGATCTATAAGAGATAGGGCTATGAAGGTGGACCATTGCAAAATTCTGTGAGAAGTGGTGGTGCAAGAGATAAAGCAGTCTTTTTCTTGTTGATGTGCTGTTGGGTATTCTGTATTTTACACTGACGAAGAGGTTGATGGCACTGCACTATTCTGTGAAGTGAGGAGTAGGTGGGTCTGGCAGTGGGTTGATGGAGTGCTTGATTGTCTTGGAACATTTTCTCCTTCTGTTGGTGTCCACATGAATGGTGTTGGTATAGTACTTTGTTTTGGCTGATGTGATGAGCTGTCTGCATGGTGCACAGACGGATTTCAGTATCTTGAGGTCATCAGAAGTTCTGTTTTTCTTGCATTTGATTTCCTATCTGAAGATGTATAATTTGATGTCAGCAAGGTGTTTAGTGTACAAGAGTGCTGAGGGCTTTGGCTTTAACTTGTGTGTGGTATTTGGGACATAGCTATTCATGTAGTTTTCCAAAAAGTGTTCAAGTTGTTAAGAAGGATGTTGGCTTCAGACATGGAGCTGAAAGGAGGAGACATGAATTTAAGCATTAGGTTGTCTAGAGAGACATCTTTGAAGTATCTGAATGGTTGTTTTTTTCTTTTGTGTTGAGCTTGGTTTGCTGGTAGGACGCTATCCAGGAAGATAGGGATGGCACATTTTTCAGTCCACTCCAGGGGTATGAGTGACTTGCACTGGATTGTTGTTGATGTTGAGAAGACAAGGATAAGAATGTGGTCTTTGGAGTGAGTTGGTTTTGTGACATGTGGCACAACTTTGAATCTGTTGATGAGGATAAAGAGGGTCCCTCTTGGTTTTGTTTTGAGCTTCTATTGTCTGGGAGGTTAAAGTGATCCAAGAGGCTGGTGTACGCATGTCGGATGGATGAGGTGGTGAGGATATATGAGAATTAATCATTTAATTATTTTCTTGGTGTGCCTGGGAGGCCTGTAGATGAGATGGAAGGTGGTGGTCTGGATTGCACAGAGTGAGAAATGAGCATGAGTATGAATGTGTGTTCTGTAGTTTGAGGGTGTTGGTAGTTAGTGTGATGGGAACAAGTTTAGGTCTATGTGTTGTGTGAATGCTATGTGAGTGTCTGGGTCGAATAGATCTTGGTTTGATCGTGAAGAGTGGCAGTATGAAATGATAGGTGACGCAAGTGATGTTATCTTACCTCGCCCTGGTTTCACAGGCTACTGTCTGGATGCAGTTACACATGTCACAGAAAAGCAATGCCCTCTTTTAAAGGGATATATACTATGCTATTTAAAAAACAGTGACTTTATCTTGGACTTTGCCTGCAATTGAACAGCAGGTGCTGGGACCAGCACCTCTTGATGCTTCAATGTGTTTGCCTTCGTTTTTATGGTGATATTGGTTTTCAAGTCAAACAACAGTTCAAACGACAGATGTTTGCTTGTCCCATAATATTTACCAGACAGGCAACCTTTCTGCTTCTGGAGGGCCTGGCACTCCCGCAATGGGTGGCAGGTTGCCGTTTTCTTCCTATCTGCCCGCCTCGGCATTTGCTCTGCCTCGCAGCGGGGTCCTAAATCTTTCCACTGAAGGGATTTTATTTTTGTTAATCAACTTGAAATTTACATTGAAAAAAAATGTAAATTGAAAATGAAAGAAGTAATATTTACAGTACTAAACACAGGCCAGATGTGGAAATAAACTTCTCCAAAGCAAACATTTACCGAGTTGGCAGAAGGAGGCCTCTTTCCTACTCCATCCAAACATGTGAAGTTTGAATGGACTCCGATTTCTCCCTACTGCCTGATCCTTCTTGCCAGCATTCTGTTTCCTTGTTTACCCAATAGTGGTTTTTGGTTACTGTTACCTTCTCGTTTCCTACACAGCTGCTTCACAGCTGAACAGAACAGCTCAATTTTGTCTCCGAAGACTTTTAAGAAGACATGTTCAACCGGAGCCGCATATTTAACTAAACTGTGTAAATTGTGTGGTGCTCGAACTGTCTTCATTGTTTAACTGAATGTCAAACTTCATTTGACTTATTTCTACATGGGGATGCGTGTGCTCCGATGCACATGTCCGTCGCTTTCTCCTTCCGAGTAAGAGGCACTCACAAGATTCCTTTGACAGTGAACTGCGAAAATGACCTCGGACAAAATAGACAGAACATGGGTCTAAAAGCGAATCGAAGCAGCCATGAAATCGAGGACATACATAGAAGAAATATAGGGAAGCGTGTCCGCGTAACATATATTTTGAGTCTTCATTGAAGACTAACTTAATGAGGAAAGTTCAGGTATTTTGTTGCTACGTGATATGCTAATTAAAACGTGTTTGATTCATGGGAAAACGATAATGACGTGCCTATAGGTTCTAAACCAACTTGGAAGCCATTCATTTAACATTATTTTAGTCTCTGTTGTCTTACCAAGAAAATGCTACATTTTAGATTTGACGCACAAGGAATGACAAACTCTATATATAAAGTAAGAGATTTTGGTACACCATCCTTCACCCATTGGCCTTTGTGGCTCAAGAACCTTTAGCTACTGGTTTGAAACAATACTCTATCTCATGGAAACATAGCCATATCCAACCTTTGCACTGGAGATCGCTACTTCCATCTCCACTGGATACCAGATTGCCAGGCAAGACAATCAGCATAAAACCAGAGGCGGAGTTACTATCATATTCAAAGACACCAGCAGCTGCACCATCTCCAAGGACTTTACCACCAGCTACATGGAACACTTCACGTACAAGGTACGCATCACAGCCACCTTCTCTTTGTTCGGAAGTCTTCTCTACAGACCACCAGGACCCTGCACCAATTTCACCAGCAACATCACAGACTTCGTCGCACTCCTTATCATCGGTTTTAGTGCCTTCATCCTTCTCGGAAAATGTGATCTTTCAGCTAGAAGCCTGCACTGACAGAAACTCCACCACCCTGATACAAAACCTGAGAAACCTCGGCCTCACCCAGCATGTTGCAGGACCCACCCATTCCGCCGGACAAGTATTAGACCCGATTTTCACTTCCCTCAGCAACATCACAGTCAACAATTCATCACCGTTGACCTGCACAGACCATACCCTCGTCAGCTTCAGCATCCTAATCTTGCAACACCACATACTTACCACCAAAGGATCCGTCCGCCGCAGCAGGAAAAACATCACTGACAACATTATGTCCTCTCTGTAAACTGGCCCAAGGACGTTAGGAGTCTGCCAAAAGCCATTAATAACTTCAGCTGGGGGAGGAGCCAAGATGGCTGCCGGGATGGACGTGTAAGCTCCCGGCTCCGCAAACCGTCTGCTTTCGCATCGATATCCTGACATTCATCCTCGCCTACACCGTGCTGAACCGGAGACATGAACGCGCTGTTGCCGATTGCGTTCTTTTGAAGTCTCCGCCGGCTGTTTTGGTGCAGACCTCGCAGCGTTTGCCGACCTCCGATGCTGCTCATGAGACCTGTGCTGAGCGCCTCCGCTGGACACTACGGGACGGAGCCGGTAGGGCGAGCTGGGGAGGTGCCGTTGGCTGGGGGAGCGTGTCCGATTACGGCAGTGGACGGAGTAGACCCTTTCCAGTGTAGTGGGACTCTCTCTGACTACGGAGTGTGTATTTGCGAGTCGGGAGCCCTTCACGCGGCGCTTCCCTTCGCTACGCTACTCGCTCACTGGACGGACTCCATCTTGGGGCGCCTTCTCAGCCGTGGACCGCCCGCATTCATAAAAGGCGAGGAGACACTCGTTCTGCGCGGCCCCCCTGCTGTGGGCCGTGTTTCCATCGGTGGTTCGCACGCTTGTTTTTCTTGGTAACGAAATCGCCCCCCTCCCTCTATTGTGGACTCACTGCAAGGGTGATAATGGCGCCTGCCTTTCACGACGGAAAGATGGCTGCTCCCCTATCCCTAATATGTGCTGTCCTGCCTGTCCCCGAGATGGAGGCTTCTCCGAGGGCATCGCTGCGCAGTGCGGACCGGCTAATATCGCAGAGCGACCTGACTTGTGGAGATATCCTGGTTGCCCTTACAGACCTAGGGGCAACGTGGCGGCGAACCATCCGAGGTCTGATCTGGAAGATTGAGGGGGCTTCATCTGGCATAAAGCGACCGGGGCTGGTTGGCCCCCTGCTGCCACTAACTACTTCTGAAACGGATACAATGTTGCAGCATGAGAAGGCGGAGGAGCGATGTGTCCCTGAAGGCCATGTTGAGAGTTTACTTATCGGTGAGGCTATGGTTACAAGGTTTCCCTCCACTTCGAGAACTGTGACTCTGCCTGCGCAATTGCTACCGAGGCTCCGCTTATCGACCTTCCAGTTGATGACCCCCCTCGTTGTTTTTGCCTCTGGAGCCTCTTTCCTACAATGGTGGAGTGTGTGTCATCCTGTGATGGAAGTGGAGTTCATCAGTTCTGACGCTGAACTTGTAATGGACTGAGGACGCTCATTTCCTCGTCCGCTGCTTCTTCCTTCTCGAGAGCGGCCATCTTGCTCCTTTGTTCTGCCTGAGGAGTGCTCGCAGCGATGGCCATGTCTGAAGGGATTTTGTCGTTCAGGCCAGGGCTGAAGGTGTTTTCCTCGTTGGTTTTGCTTGATCGGCTGGCGGAGACCCGGACTGAACCGCATTTTGCTATGTTGATTGCGTTTAATGTGCTGATTTTCCCCACTTAAGTTTGTAATTGCTAAGTCCTGTTCTTTACTCTTGCTGATGGGGCAGCGGGTTTTGTGCTGACCCAGGGATCTGGGTGTAACTGATTCTGACCCTCTTTTGGTTCTATGTCTTCCGAATTTATTGTTGTACACGGCGTAGTAGTTGTATATGGCTGGGGAGTCCGGGAGATTTGATGTTGGGTGGGCTCCTCCCCACCTTTCCTTTTTCTGGGAGTAATGGATTAGTTTACTCTTCTCTTACTCCCTATATCTCAAGTGTTAGGGGTTTTTCTCTCCTTTTTCTTTCCATTTTTCTTTTTCCTTCCTTCTTTTCTTGGTCTATATTTCGGGTTCTTTATTGGCCGACAGACACTCTGTTGGGGGGGGGGTAGGCCGTAGCCTCCGCATTGGTGTAGGGTGGGGGGAGGGATTTAGTTTTCTTATTTAGTTTCTATGGGCCTTATTTTTCCTATCCTTCTGCGCTTTCTTAACCTGTTTCTGTTCTGGGTCCGCGATAGGGGTTAGTAGGTAGGGGGTGGAGCTGTATGTGGGGCGTGAATACTGCTGATGATCTTGTTGTTTTACTTTGTACCGCCATATTGCCCGGGGTGTTAACTTCCATTGTTGTCTCCTGTGATGATGCCGCCTACCCATGTCGTGCCGCTATTGTACGGACTCAATTCTCCTTAGCTCTTATTCTTTATTGATTTATATTTCGACCGAAAAAACTTTAAAAATTAACCTTCAATGCTCCTTTTCCTAGGCGACATGATTCTATTCAGTGTAACATCCATTGATTGTTGCTATGTCACATGATGCCGCTGAGGAACTACTTTGCTTGCACTTGTGCTTTAACAGTATTGTGGCCGGCCTGACGGTTGTGGGCCCGTATTTGTTCTTTTATTCATGCACAATAAAGGTTTTAAAAAAAAAATAAAAAAAATAAAAGTAAAAAAAATAACTTCAGCTGTATTATGACACTAGGCTCTAGCAGACCACATCAGCACAAACAGCAGAAGGTGATCTTCGCCATTGTTAAAGAGTTCACCACAGCTCCAACTACCGCCTTCATCATCACCCGCTTACAATACCTCTGCAATAACCTCTCGGAATTCTTCTGAAACAAAATGCCTTCCATATACGGCTAACTCAACCATCAATCGGATCCCGTCACCCTTGCAAATGAACTTCCCATCATGGGCAAAGAAAGAACCCTGGCTCTCTGGTCTGCCATCACCTACAACGAAACTGCAGCTACCAGGAAGTCCATCCACACTGGGTCCCATCTTACCCCTGCCCCCAACACACCTTCACCAAAGGACTCTTTCCAATCAGCAAAGCACTAACGCCCATCCTCAACACCGCCATTGACTCAGCCACATTCCTGGACAACTGGAAACATGCCACCATTACTCCCCTGCTGCTGACTGGGCCACACTTGCCAACTACAGACAGATCTCCTTCCTGCCATACTTGGCCAAACTACTAGAGAAGCTATTCAACCGATGTCTCACCAACTACCTCATAAACTAACAGCTCCTCAATGCCAGGTTGTCTAGTTTCAGGCACAACCACAGTAGAAAAACAGCACTCATCACTATCACAGACAACCTCATCATGATTCTAGATAGAGAAGAGATGTCAGGCTTCATCCTCCTGGACCTCTTGGCAGCTTCTGATATGGTTTCTCACTATATTCTCATCAGATGCCTGCACAAGATTGGCATCCAATAGTCTGTTCTTCACTCGATCTGCTCCTTCATAACAGACAGATCGCAAGCTGTCAGCTTGGCACCTTACTCTTTGGTAGCACACAAACTCATCTGCTGAGTACCTCAAGACCCATGGCTCAGTCCCACCGTATTGAATACTAACATGATGCTCTGGCCAATACCATCCACATACATGACATAAACATCCACACCTACACAGATGGCATGCAACTCATACTCTCCTTCTCAACAAGACCCTAACATAACGAGCAAGTTAATCGCATGCATCACCGGTCGATAACTGGATGAAGGCAAACTGTCTCAAGCTTAACACTATATACACAATAAGGAGCAAAGAGGGAAAAAACAGAACCCCAGCCGCCCTCCACTCATGTAGTTATCCAAACAACAATGACCTGGTCCTCTTAGGCAACTTTATATATGTTCAAACGTGTACATCGTATTGCAATTTTACAATTATCTCCCCTTTCTTATATACAGTTGAGGTAGAGAGTACAATGCTTATTTGCCAACTTAAAAAGCCTCCATCCCAACTGAGACAGTCTGAATGAATGTACCAAACAATAGTGTGTAACTACTGTGAAAAAAGTGTGTAAAGGCGAGCTGACCCCTCACGGGTGAACCACCATCGGGATACCTGATAGTTACTCACCAGATAAGCCCTGTTCTCATCATTGGCGGTCATCAAGCCAAAAATAAATGTGTCCAACAAAGAATAAGTGAGTGCAGTGAAAAGAGTGAAAAACAAACAAATTCACAAAATGTGTAATTAGAAATCATAGGTATGCACGTTACTATCACTTTTATTCTTTAACTTCGTGCAACCTATCAGATTAAAAAGCGAGGTTGGCTGCTAAGCATGCATCCCAATACCACAGGCCTAGGGGTCAGCTCGCCTTTACACAAGAAGGTTGAGGTGGTACAGTTAATCTAAGAAGGAGGAGTTCCACAAAGCCCTCAGGTCCTGGGAATAGGTTGGTCAGATACAGGTCATCTCACATAAGAATGAGGACAGAACCTTTTTCAAAATGTCCTATCTAGTGCACCTCCTGGGCTAGGAGGGATGCAGGCTCGAACAGCTAAGATCTCCGAGCTGACCGTCAGCCAAATAGAATTTAATGAGAAGCGGTCTTTGAGGGGCCAAACAAGCAACAACAGTCCTGGAAGAAAAGTAGTTGGCAATGGAGATAAAGAAGCTGCCGTTAGATGAAAAGAAGGCCAGATTGTGACTTTGCAAGAGGAGGTAGCTGACCCATTCACACACATGAAGGATGCACAAGTGCAGAAGTTTGGTCTGCTACCAGAGGAGTATCAGAAGACATTCTGGGACACACACAAGGAATCACAACAAACTTGGGTTGATTTTGTAGATAGCTCGTTAAAGGCACTGGAAGGCTGCGTGAAGGGCAATATCATGGATATTTATGATAGGCTATAAAATTTGATTATGAAGGAGGACATCTTTACCAATTGTTCTCAAGGGTTTCTACAGCATCTACTGGACTCCAAGTTGACTAATCCAGGAAAGGTTGGAAGGGAAGCTGATGTGTGTATCCCAAGAAAGATGGCCTGGCCCACACCAGAGAAAGGAGAGGAGCAACAAGTCTCAAAAAGAAAACTCTTAGGCCCCCAAATCTCTGACAAGGGGAAAGAGTCCCAAATCACTTCTGAAAATAATGGACTTGGCTACCCACATGGCTAAAACCCCTGTGAGTGGGGTAGATGCTTTGACTGTCTGCAGTCAAGGCTTAAAAAAGGGAGATTCCTCATGCTCTAGGAGGGGTAGCCGACTTTGGTACTACCTTTGTGGATACAACCTTCTGCCTTGCCCATCTGCAGGAATCCATGCTCCAAAAAAGAGACTAATGCCAAACTAAGAAATCTTGATTGGAGGAAGCCATAAAAAGTGTCTGGCGCACACGAGCACACTTTATTTAATAGGCACAAAATGTGAACATTTACTACACTGAACTTTTCTCACCGAAAGCAATGGTTTCAGCAGGACCTCGCTCAATGCCTATCTGACTTGGGAGAAACTTTGCCAGATAAAGGCTGCTGCCTTACTTCACTGGAGGATTTTGACTTCCATGTTGCTGCGGGGAGGAGGGGGCAAGAGAACCAGAGGCCCCAGAGCTACCCAAGTTGTTGCTTTGCGCCCGGAGGCACCTACATCTGCTGCCTGGGGCTACCACTGTGCAGGAAGCGCCGGGGCACGTGTTCGGGCAAAGACGGGGCCAAGAGCGCACCCATCAGCAGCAGGAAGAGGCTGGGCCGGGCCCACCCTCTAGGTCTGCTTTTTGAGACCTCTGGGCTTGGGTTAAGTCTGCCAGAGGGAACCTCTTGTCGCTGAATGTTGAGTGGGCCAGCAAGCTAGAACGTGTCTCATCGCTGTGGATATTCTATAAGGTGCTCTGGAAGTTAACACACAGAAGCAAAATGGTTAAACATAAGACTGGAGGTATTAAACCTCCTGCGGAGTTAAGCGTCACTCCTAAGCGGACCACCATAGACTCTTTCTTAGCATGCATGGTGGGAGCCCTAACAAAGGAGATAGATTTGGCTGAGCGGCGCCTATCGCTGAGTGTACCTGGGACAAATGGGAGGGGTGAATCGGTTGCACTTACCGCAGAGCAAGATATTGTGATACCTAAGGTTCGGGAGTTTCTGAGCAATGGACTCACTGCTAATCAATTACTGAAGTCTCCTGTAGTGGTGGTACCCTTGTCACCTAAGTGCCAGATCCCCATGACTACTATCACCCCTCCCACCCACCTGCAGCGAAATGTAAAAGGAAGTACCGGAATAACGTAACTATAAATGGGAGTTCTCATGACTTGTCAGTTCTCCAGGAGCCCACTGATCACATTAATGATATGGACACATTCTCTTGGAAACCTTTTTGGGACAAATTAACAATTATTGTAAACGAATTACTGCTGTCACTTAAAGAGAAATTGGGTAAATTGGAGGATGAAATGGAAATTGTTATCTCCTGTTGTAAAAATCTATCTAGTACACAGCTATCAAGGGATAAGGAGGCGCGACTCATAAATACTAAGCAGACAAACAATGTAACTGTGCCCCCTTTTTTGGGGGTTGTTGACAAACCTGGCGAGAGTTCAGCCTCTAGTCAGACCCGGGTGCATAACAAGGATGGGCAAGTGATAGGGTCTACAAATATGACACCTACCCAGACACCTATTGTGGGCCAAAATCACTCAGCTCAACTAGATAACCATTCTTATTTTAAGTATACCCACTTTCAAGGTCAAGCACCTATTAATCTCCCCCTAGCATATTGCCCTTATGTGATAGTTTTGGTTAATGTTCCTTCACTGAAAATTGGAGTCAAGCAGTCCGCCGAATGTTAAAAGAAGAAAGTTGTCCACTGGCTTAGTTCTAAACATTTGTTTTCACCATCTAGAGCGCATCAAATCTTATTCACACGGAGAGTGGGGTGGATTGGCCCCCCAAACAAAAAGTTTTGAGGGAGATTGTATTGTCGTCAACTTCCAAAATCCTAGTATAGCCGGAACTATCTATGCAAAGTCAGCACTACTACCATTGGCTGAGCAAAATATGGCCAGACTCCCATTGGGGTTCTTCTATCATCACTTACAAAGCCATAATCACCCCCATGCTAGCATTCAAATGCACAGACATCAAGGTTACCTTACCCCCATTCTCATGACCCACAATATGTTAGAGGATAATGACTGACTCAATTGTACTGAATATAGTGTAGTTGATTGTGTGATTTACTGTAGAAAAGGTGTACTTACGGTCAGGTGTGTAATCTGTCCTTTAAAGGTGCTAAATATAGACCTGAACTGGCAACCGAGTGTAGAGAGGAGAAATCCAAGCCTGATAACACTAATTGTGATAACCAACTTAATTTAAGCAGACCATCAACTGATCCCCCAACTATGAATTCAACTAGCAAATATTTGGAGGGAAAATATAGGTTTGCTACATCGAATGTGAACGGACTCAGGATTAAAATAGGGGGCATCAACTGGATTAACGCCATATCGGGCTTTGATATAATTTGCATGCAAGAAACCTGATGTACGAATCTTGTACAAGTCGAAGGTATCTCCTTATATTGACTACAAGCAATAGCATCACATGCTGGGTGGGCAAAAGGAGGGCTCCTGACACTTATTTCAAAAAATGTCAGTGAATGTAAAAAAGATCTCAACAGCGTGTCCACATTTACAATTATTGTGGCTGAAGATAAAGGGGATGAAAGATTTGGTCACAATAAATTTCTAAAATAATGTTTTTAATTTAACACGCAATAGTGTGGAAATGGCTCTTGACCACAGTCTGTAAACCTTTATAAGCCCCATCCATACACACTTTGTTTTGTTCTGGGCAGGTGATTTCAATATGCAGACCTGTGCACTATCTGATACACAGGAGCTTTTATTAGGACTTGGTGGGAAGTGACCACTTTTGCCACAATGAGTATGGTGAAGTCCTGAATTTTATTATTGCCACGTATGATCTCCAGCTATTGAGGTGTGACTGTAACACTAACGGGGAGCCAGTCCCAACATGTATCGGTAGAAACTCAGCCACATTTATTGACCATGTATTGATATATGTGCCAGAAATAGCTATGTGTGGTACACCTATCACAGTACTAGTGGCCCTAAGTGATAGTAATTTGATTTCATTGTCATTTTAGGATCAAGAGGCGTGACTAATTCCCTATATTGAATAATATTACCCCAAGTAGGTCTAATGGTGTAAGAATTAAATGGAAGGGCGTAGATCCCATTATTATGCTACGGAAAATAGTAGTGAAAATTCATATCGAAATCTATTACTCCCTCCAGGAGGCTATTGTACCCGATTTATTAGTTACAAATTTTAATCACATAATTAGCTCCATAAAATCACTCCTGAGCTGCCATCCTACCACATTTGTGAGTAATAAAAGGAGATGGTTCAATAATGCTTGCATCAAAGCACTCCGGTCCCTTAAACATGCCATGAATTGTTCCCCATGGGGCACTTTGGCTATTAAGACCCTGCACACTCACTATAAACAGGCTCGGGCCACAAGGATAAAACTGCTTAAGAATAAAGCTTGGTAAAACTTTGCCTTGCGGCTGAGAATAAGAGAATCAAGCTGTTCTGGGACACTGTGAATGCACCTTTTTAAAAAAATGATGATACCTGAGTTTAGCTACTTCGTTCCTTGTGACAGCTGGGTGTTCCATTTTTCTAATATTTTTAGCCAGAAAAATGTGGTCACCATAAGGCAATTGAGGGAGGAAGTATGTGATGTGGGACCTATGACGTTATGCTGGCCATACAAGCCAGCACCGGGGAACAGGCCCCCGGACCAGATGGAGTGCCAGTTGATGTATTTAAAACTGCCCCTGATCTATGGGATGAAAAGGTAAAAGTGCCTTCAAGGGAATTCGTTTAAATAGATATTTTGACTTACAATGTGATTTGTTAAGAATCAGTTAATAATCCTCATTAGAATTCAATTCAACTAAATACAGTTTAAATCAAACAAACATAACTACATATATTAACGCCTATCCCAAAAGCATAATGAAAAAACAAACAGGATGTTTGTTTCTTCATCCTGATCGCTTCATCCTGTTTGTTTTGTTTGTTTTTTCATTATACTTTTGGGATAGGCGTTAATAGGTTCTGTTGAGTTGCTTATACATATACTAAGTGTCAATCTGCAGTCCTATGATAGTATTTTCTGTATATCAGATGAATTGTTTTAAATTTTTGATAAACTTCTATTTCTATACACCTGGCTTGTGTTTATGTTTGTCATATATGTAGTTATGTTTGTTTGTTTTAAACTGTATTTAGTTGAATTGAATTCTAATGAGGATTATTAACTGATTCTTAACAAATCACATTGTAAGTCAAAATATCTATTTAAACGAATTCCCTTGAAGGCACTTTTACCTTTTCATTTAATTACCCAAGCCCTCAAGGGTAATCTGGGTCGCTCACTTCTTGTACCTGATCTATGGGGACCTAATCTGACTAGGGTTTTTAATGCAGCATCGACTGATAGGATCCCACCTTCCTGGGTAACATCTATCATTGTACCTATATATTAAAAGGGATATAAAGTAGATTCTAAAAATTATCGCTCTATTTACCTTTTAGACTCCTCAATGAAGTGATGAGTAGAGTCCTATTGTTAAGGCTGGAGGAATGGGCAGATGACCAATCTATTTTGATACGGGTACAGTTTGGCTTCAGGAAGCAGCGGGGGTTCGCTGAACAATACGTCAAACTCGAGTTCCTAATTGGCAAATATGCTAGGGCTAGGCACTTTCTATCTATGTTTTGCTGACATGAGCTGTTCTTTTGATCAGGACGACCATAACTCACTTTGGGCATCGTTGATCTTTTGCACCTAGACCAATTGTTGGATTCCTTTCACGCCTCTATGAGAACCTATCCAGCTAGGTACATTTCTAACCTCAAGAGGAATGCACCACAAGGTTCAAAGTGGCGGGTGGAATTCATCAGGGCTGTGTATTAGCCCATTACTTTTCTCACTTTTTAATGGGGTGGACAGCCACTCACAGGCTCTGCAGGCTGCTGTCCCTACGGCTGCAGAACACCCAATACCAGTGCTGCTTTATGCCGATGATGCAGTACTTTTAGCCAGAACACCGGTGGGTCTGCAGTGACGAATGAATGCATTTATGGCATCCAAGAAAATGGTCAATAATAAAACTAAAACATTTACCATGGTCTGTGGCCCAACACATAAACCATGCAAAACTCTTTTATTGATAGTACCCCAATAGTTTCAGTAAACTCCTTTTGCTACCTATTTGCGGGTAATAGCTCATGAACACGGCATGTATTGAATACCAGAGCCAAAATGAGTAGGATCTCCCAGGGGATTTTAAAGTTTTCCTCTAAACTGGGCAGCTGACCCATCAAGGAAATGGTTGCTATTTATAAAGCTAAGGAAGTGACCACTGCCACTTATGGAGCAGGTCTTTGAGGCCATGGCAATGGTTCTGCTCTGCAAATAGAGGAAAATAAATGTTTAAAACGCCTTTTATGCTTGCCACGATCAGCTCCAAATACTATTGATCATAATGAGGTTGGCCTGCAGTTTTTAGAAGTATTCCTTTTATTGAGACCTCGGTTATTATGAGTATCACTTTGGGCAAAGGAAGAAACTAGTTTTACCAGAACGATTATCTTGGACTGCCTAACCTTGGATAAGGTTTTAGGTACACCCTGGTTATCCTATATTAACTCCCTTCTTGGTAAGTTGTTTATCCTGTCAGTCTGGCCAGATCCTCTTCAGATTGCATCACTAACTAAGAATAGGATTAAAGATGTTTTCCTCCAATATAGATTCGATAAACTTGAGTTAGATAATGGTAAAAAATCTTCAGTAGCCTTCTATAAATACTTGTACAATGAGGAGGGAGCCGAGAACTATCTATTTTGCGTAACTAATATGCAGCACTGTTTTGTGCTGGTTAGATTGAGATGTGGCATTGTCCATCACCTAGGTGCTTTTCCTAACATGAGATCTTGCCCCACCGATATGATCCCCTGCCCCTGTGACAGCCAAAGTAAACAAAGCACACTGCACTTTTTATTGTACTGTAAATTATACCAGAAATGTGGTCCTTTTATCTGAAATCCATGTTTGTTGCCCAGGACATTAGTCCTTACAAAGTTGCTATGAAATACCTGGTGACACTAAGCGACCCCACTAGGTGTTATAATGCTGTCCTTTTTATATTGAATGCCATTAAAACAAGGAAAGCATTTTGCAACAATTAAGGAAATAGATTACTATGGACTTCCTATTGTCCTGTAGACTCATTTGGACCGATCTAAATTAAGGACTGTGTATAGAATATTAATTAAATAATGTAAGTATGAATTTTTAGGTGACCCTGATTGTACTTTTTATATGTTATAGCGTTGCAATAGGGCAGGGATTGTACACACTATTGTGGTTTATGTATTGTATAAATTTGAGATTTTAATTATGTGACTAGAGGATATTTTATTGTTTTTACGTATATATATGTATGTGTTGTATTAAGTACTTTTATGGCTCTATTTTTCCTCAGCCGAAAAAAGTTTATGAAATTAACCGACTTCCATTTCAGAGACATAGGGGTCCATTACGATGTCCCTAGCCCAAATCCCCCCGCCATATTAGGATGGCAGAGGGGAAGGGGGCGGTGAAAAACACCGCCCGCCTGTTTTCCACCCCGGTCGCCTTGCGGCCGGGGCGGAAAACGAGTAACATGGAGGCGGTGTCTGTTAGACACCGCCCGCCATATTACTATGGGCTTTTCTCAATGGCTTTCCGTGGCGGCATTGCCGCCACGGAAAGACATGCGGTGTTCACTCTAGGGGGCCCCTGTGGGCCCCCAGAGTGAAGGCCAAAGGGGGGTACCTGTGGTACCCCCCTGCCTTTGCATAATCGAAGAGGCAGGCACCGCGCGGTGCCTGCCTCTTCGATTGTTTAAAGGCGTGCTTTTGTTTTTTAACATTGTGGCAGGCGGTGCAGTGAGCACCGCCCGCCACAATGTTAAATTGAGGAATGCGCCCGCCACTGTGGCGGGGGCATCCTAATGGCAATGTCGGGACCCACGCCCTTTAGGCGGGCAGTCACGATTTCCGCTGCCAGGAACTGCAGATTCACCAGCCTCAGAGCAGCCAAACAACCCGCCAAGAAAGACCTCAACCACCTCCGATGCATCCTACTGAACACCCGCTCCGCACGCAAACACGCCGTCGAGCTCAGGGA
Organism: Lissotriton helveticus; assembly: GCF_964261635.1. Classification (NCBI taxonomy): domain Eukaryota; kingdom Metazoa; phylum Chordata; class Amphibia; order Caudata; family Salamandridae; genus Lissotriton; species Lissotriton helveticus. The sequence continues at coordinate 1,551,422,365 of NC_136059.1, forward strand.
CCTACTTTTCTTTTTTTTTGTAACTTTTTATTATATAAAACAAAAGGAAACAACACATCAAACATACAATCAAGGCAATACAGCAATAATACAGCCATTAGGCCTGCGCTCAAGGAGGACGGGAGATATATGACAACAGGAAAAAGATTTTTGAATACAGATGAGGGGAGGGTGCCAAAGGGAGACTTGCATATGAACAGCACAATATACCACTGCTAGAAGGAATGTAGGTCAGGGCGACTGGGAAGGACTAGGAACCGCAGTGAGTGGGGTGTACAGATATCTCCACGGTATGAGTTCCACTGGTTCCAAATCTTACTCCATTTTTTGGGTCTGCCTCTTGCCATATACACTGTCTTCTCTCTGAACATGCACCAGTCCAGATTCTCTGTCCAAGCAGTCACTGTAGGCGGCCTCGGGGACCCCCACAACTGTGCAATATCCCTCTTCGCAACCATATTGGCAAGAGTCACCCACCGAAGCTGCGACACGTCATAATCATTAGGACCCCACACATTCAATAAACATTGTCGGGCTTCCGGCATCATCACAACAACCGTTACTTCATCCATCACCTCATGTATACGTTTCCAAAATCGCACCACCTCAGGGCATTCCCATATGATATGGAGATAGGTGCCAAAGAGACCACATCCACGCCTACACATGCCATCCGGGGAGTAGCCCATGTGGATCAGACGGGGACCGGTGACATAGATTCTGTGGAGGATCTTGAGTTGGACCAGACGGAGGCGGGCCGGAATCGCCACCTCCCTGGGAGAGGAGATCGCGGACTGCCAGTCCTCATCATCCAGTTCAATACCATCAGCAGTCCAAGCTTCACGAAGGCGATCAAGCAGATTCGATCGGTCATTAATCATTTTTTTATAGAACAATGAGATAGTGCTGTCTGGCACATAACCGTCTAGTATACGATCTTCGAGGGGGAAGATCACTACCCACTGGCAACACAGAGTGCAGAGCATGGCGTACCTGGACATAGCTAAATTTTTCCCTGTCACTCAGTTCATACTCTACTTGCAGATCCGAGAAGGTCTTCACCTCTCCTTTAACCCAGAGATCACGCACTTTACTAATACCGATCGTGTCCCACTTATCAAATCCCTTTGTCTTCCACAGGCCACCCAACTTCGCAGAGGCATAGAGCGGAGTTGCACCAGTTAGTTTATCACTCCAGCCCATAGCCTCCGTTGCGCTATGCCATACCCGCATGGCTATAGCGGTAGGTCCCGAGAGTTGTGAACGCGAAGGTCCCGAATAAAGCGACCTGTAGTAATCACCACCCGGGAGCAGCCACTTATCCATCTCAAATGCTGGATTCAACGCCGGGCCATACATCCCGTGGTTGATGGCAGCAAGGTGGGAGGCCCAATAATACCTACGAATATCTGGTAGCGCTATACCGCCATCATACCAGGGAAGTGTCAATTTTGGAAGAGCGATGCGTGAACGTCCATCCCATATTAATTGCCTCTGCAACGATTCTACTTCCCGAAAATATTTCGACGGGTTGACATCAAAACTATTCTGAAGTGCGTATAGGAACCGCGGTAAGGACATCATTTTGAAAAGGGCCGCACGCCCTAGGGGAGATAACGGTAATTTACGCCAACGCGCTACATCGGAGCGCAACCTTTGGAGTGGGGGGAGTAAATTGCGTTCATAGCGAACCGCCGGATCCAATGAGATAAACACACCCAAGTACTTAAAGCCAGACTGCGACAAGTGGATGGGACAGCCCCGCGGCAAACGGGGGACATCACCCGCAAGTACATAAATGTAGGATTTCGACCAATTAATGATAAGACCCGAGTTCTTCCCGAAGGAGTTAAGGACGTCAAACAATACGTTGAGCGATTTTTGGGGAGATGTAAGGTACAATAAAATATCATCCGCGTATAAGGAAATGCGATCTTCAAATTCCAGCGTCCAGCGTATACCCTTCATCGAAGGTTTCCACCATAGCCAAGCGGCGAGTGGCTCCAACGCTAAAGCAAAGAGGAGCGGGGACAACGGACAACCCTGCCGCGTGCCCCTCCCAAGAGTAAAAGGCACGGAGACACGGCCATTAACCATCACCTGTGCCAGTGGCGTTTCATACAGGAGTTTGACCCAACCAATAAAACCAGCGCCAAATCCAAATTTGGCGAGTACCGCCCAGAGATAAGACCATTCGATTGTATCAAAGGCCATCGTGGCGTCCAAGGACGCCAAGATGGCCGGTTCTCGCAGCGTCGGGCCCTCGCGAGAACACCATGCAAACGTCGCAAATTTAATGCCGTGTTACGGTGGGGGATAAAACCCGATTGATCCGGATGAATCAGGTCGCTAATAACCGTAATCAGACGATTAGCAAGCAGTTTGGCGAGGACCTTAGGCTCCGCATTTAAGAGCGAAATGGGTCTATAAGACGAGCAACGATCCCGTGGTTTACCCTCCTTATGGATCACCACAATGGTAGCAAGACGCTGATCTCTGGGGAGGGAGCCACTGTCTCGCGCAGCCAAAAACATATCACGGAGATAGGGAGCTAGAGTATCAGAGCGTAATTTATACAGTTCAACAGGAAGACCATTGGGACCCACAGCCTTGCCGGAACGAATGGAGCGTAGCGCGAGAGCCACCTCATCCACCGAGGGCGTGGCATCCAAACAGTCCCGATCCGATTCCGACAAACATGGAAGTGCTATATCTCGAAGCAACAACTGCGAATCCTCCTCGGGCCTGTCGGACACCGAGGTATAAACCTCTCAAAAATAATCAGCAAAGCATTCAACAATTTCAACAGGGTCCGTGACACGCACACCATCACTTGTCTCAATCACCGGAACCACTCGACTCGCTCTCTCCCGTCTGTCCAGCCAGGCAATCAATTTTCCTGCTTTATCACCCACATCATATAGCCGTCCCTGCTGTTCCCTACTCATCATCTTTGCCGCATCAGTAACCAAAGTTTTATATTCTAATTGTTTAAGGCGGAGGACATGTAATGCTTCTCGAGACACTTCTCTCTCCAATGCAGTCTCCAGGTCTGTGATTTCAGTCTCGAGCTGAACAATTGCCTCATTCTTACATTTCTTAGCACACCCCACCAAAGACAATGCCTGACCCCTGATCACAGTCTTAAAAGCTTCCCATAACGAAACAGGTGAGGATACAGAACCAGCATTCTCAGTAAAATACAGATCAAATGATTTAATCAATTCAGTGCGAGTCTTAGGGTTAAGAAGATACCAGGGGTTAATCGGGGCCACCCTCTCTTCGGCGCCGGTGCTGAGATTAAAATGAAACCAAATGGGGGAATAGTCTGATATACCCCGGGCCAAGTGTCTAATCTCTCCAATCGAAGGGGACAGGGCAGCCGGTATCAGGATATAATCCAATCTGGAAAGACTACCATGAGCTCCCGAGTGGAAAGTAAACTGTGTTTGCTCTGGATGCATTAGTCTACAACAATCTATAAGTCCCAATGTTTCCAGGTAGTCACCCAACCAGGATTGCGCAGCAGGAAGATCTCGGGGCGGACAGCGGTCTATTCTGCCAGAAATGACGGAGTTAAAATCACCACCCAGTATCAAAACACCCTCCGGGAGACCCAGAACCTTCCGCCCCAGGTCCGTAAATGTTGTGGATTGTAAGCCCGGAGGGACATACACCGACACCAACGAAATTGGTTTTCCCTCCCACCGCCCAACAAGTGCAACATATCGACCTCTGGCATCAAGGATCACATCGTCAACCTCGAGGGGGAGGGAAACCCTAAGCAAAATACCCACTCCTCTAGAACTAGATGTAAATCCAGAATGGGCAGCAAGACGATAACCCCGTCTATTAAGAGCGTGACAAGTATTTCCTATCAAGTGCATCTCTTGTAGCAAAACAACATCAGGCGAAAGGCGCCGCAACAGCTGCATAACCACCCCTCTCTTTATACGATCACCCAACCCATTCACATTCCAGCATAATACCCTCAACCCTCTACCCCATCCAGATCCACAATGACCTCCCATCGCAAAACGAGCGTCACACCAATGTCAAAGATAATGAAAGTACCTTGCCTTGAAAAAGAAAAAAACAAACAATCCCAAAACATGGCCCTCCCTCCCCCCAAGGTTCCCAACACAACTTCCCTCCACCCTGTACCCCTGCACCGACTCAAAAGCCACCCCAATTTGCAGTGTGCCTGTCGCCCTAACAATTACAAACAAAGAACTAATCTACACAAAGAAAACCTCAGAGGAGGAAAGGGGTCCCGCATTCCCGCTACCTCCCAAGATACGAACGGAATGATCAAAGAAGTCAGTGAGCCTCAGCTGGACACGTTGAATAGTGCTCCGGACACGTGCACCATAATCATTCTTGATTCATCAGTCCCCCTTCAGCACCACCAGCATGTTCCTGGCCAGCACGGCGAGACGGCAAAGTGTCTAACCAATCACTCGCTTCCTCAGGCCTGACAAAGAAGAATGTTCGATTGTCATATTCAACACGCAGTCGGGCGGGAATAACATAGCGTATTTTAGTTTCATGTCTCTTAGTCTCCGTTTCACCCCTTGAAATCCCATTCGTTGTTTTTGGACCGATTGAGAAAAGTCCAGATAAAAGTTCACAGCAGCGTTCTCGAACTGCGTAGGGCCGCTTGTCCGTGCCGCCTGCAGAATGGCGTCGCGATCTCTAAAGTTGAAGATCCGTGCAATAATCGGACGGGGGGAAAACCGGGTTTCGCCTGTCCTCCTGGCACTCTGTGCGCATGTTCGATGGCGAAGAATTTGCTCAGGCCCTTGGGTGCAAGATGATTAAGAATGAGGTCCTCCACTCGAAGATCAGTAGCGAGTGAACTAGAATCTTCCGGGACCCCAATAATATGCACGTTGTTGCGCCGTGCACGGCCTTCAAAATCCTCCAAGCAACGAGCAAAAAAGTCATTAGCAGACCTAAGGTTGCGCACTTCTGTTTGCAAGTCGGACACATCCGTGATAAGGCTGGATGTCTTTAGGTCCAATGTCTTCACCTTCTCGTTCGTCTTGGCCAAATCAGTTCGAATGAGGTTGACATCAATAGCCACCGTGTCCAACTTCAGAGCCAGGGCTTCAGACTGTTGGCCAATAGAAGACTGAATACCAGCAATGGCGCCCATCACGTCCTGTAGCGTTAATTCCGCCAAGACAGCAGGATCGTCGACAGCCTCCTCCCGGGCCTTAGGTGCGCCACCAGGGGATCCTTTAGAAAGTGTGTAGCGATCCATGACATTCGTCTGGGTTGAACCTCCACGGATAGTGGTCTTGACTTTCCGTTTTTTACCCTCGGCCTTGCCCGTCATGGCGAGTCGGGTGCCCCGGAGGGAGGCTTGGGATCTGGTCCAAATGGCTCCTTAAAATTCACACACAGGAATACCGGAGGCGAAGTTGGGCCAATTTGAGTCCACGGCCAAACCGTCGTTAGCTCGAAGCTCAGTGAGCTGGCATCGGAGTTCGTTCGATCAACAGACACACCGCAGATAGGAGACAATGCGCTGGAGAAACGAAACCGAAAGTGAAGTGAGGCTGTGGTCTGATCCCCTCAAGCCATTGTTGTTAAATTACGACCTGGGCACTGCTACAACTCAAGGTCCAGGCTGTTCCAGGCTGTTCCATGGAGAAAGGCCACAAATTTCAAGACGGCAGAACTCGGGGACCCTGCGTCCGATTCCGATCCAAAAACCTGCTAGTACATCAGCCGGGTTGTGTCTTCAATGACCTTCCATCAAAGCAGGATGTTATACAGGATAAATGCGGGAGGCAGCGAGGGTCCTCTGGAGCCCTGTGCTCACGGGGCCATCTCGGATGCGCGCGTAGCTCCTCCCTCTGGGACCTACTTGACACATCATCCCTGGACGTCGCCTTGCTGACAGAGACGTGGATGAATGACTCCTCCGCACCCGACATCACCATAGCCATCCCAGATGGCTACAAGGTTACCCGCAGAGACCGCACCAACGGAGTCGGAGGAGGCATCGCTACCGTCCACAAGAACAGCATCAGGGTCTCGACCAGCACCGAGGACACTCTCAGCACCGCCGAACACATGCATATCCAGATCCACACAGACCCCAACTCCACCATCAGAGGCACCCTCGTCTACAGACATGAACTTTCACCTTGAGAACGACAGCAACTCGAGAACCCTGAATGATAATCTCGCCAACCTCGGACTGAGGCAACTCGTCACAACACCTACCCACTCCACTGGCCACACCCTTGACCCCATCTTCTCCGCTAGCCACACCACCAAACTCCTCTGGACCGACCACAGCTGCATCCACTTCTCCTTCTAGAAACCCACCACACACCACCGCACCCAACAGATCCCTCGCCGCAACTGGAGAAAAATCACCGAAGACCAACTACACGCAAACCTCGCTCTCAGCCCACCCACCTAACCCTCCAACACCGACGATGCTGCCCACAGCCTCACACGCTGGATCGACGATTGCGCCAACACCCTGGCCCCGCTGAAGAACCCCCCCCACAGAGACACCAGCAAGAGGCCAGCTGGTTCACCCCAGAACTCCTAGCCTCCAAGCGAGCCTGCCAAAACTAGAGAAGAAATGGCACAGCGAACAGACTCCGGACAGCCACGCAGCCCACAAGGAACCCACCTGCAACCACCATCACCTCATCAGGACTATCAAGAGGACCTCCTTCAAAGACTGCCTCGACAACAACGCACACAACAGCAAGGAGCTCTTCAACATCTTGAAAGAACCCTCCAACCCCAGCTCCAACACCAATGACATCCCGCCGTCGCAACACCTGTGCGACTGCCTCGCCACTTTTTAGATAGCAGACATCCACGACAGCCCCAAGAGACAGCAACACAACAGACCCTCCTTACACAATCGACCACGACCCCCTGCTAGCCTGGGCCAGCGTGAGCATCGATGACACCATCAAGACCATGAGCACAGTCCACTCATCCCCATTCTCGTACCACATTTTCAACAAAGCCAGCAGCTCCATGCGCACCCAACATGCGCAATGTCATCAATCTCTCCCTCGAGACCGCGACCTTCCCAGAGAGCTGGAAACACGCCGAGATCAACGCCCTACTCAAAAAACCCAAGGCAGACCCTAGAGACCTCAAGAACGTCCGGCCCATCTCTCTGCTCCCGTTCCCAGCCAAGGTCATCGAGAAGATCGTCAACAGACAGCTCACCCGATACCTCAAAGAAAACAGAATACTGGACCTTTCCCAATCAGGGTTCTGCAGCAACCACAGCACCAAAATCACCCTCATCGCCAACACTGACGACATCAGGAGCATGCTGGACAACCCTGCTGGCAGCCCTCATCCTCCTGGACTTCTCCCCCAACTTCGACACCATCTGCCACTGCACACTACGCGCACGCCTCCACGGCGTAGGGATCCAAGACAAAGCCCTGGAATGAACCACCTCCTTCGTCTCCGGCAGAACCCAGATCGTCTGCCTCCCCCCTTTCCGTTCCAAAGCCTCCAAGATCATCTGCGGCATACCCCAGGGATCCTCCCTCAGCCCGACACTGTTCAACATTTACATGGCCCCGCTCGCACACGTCGCCCGACAGCACAACCTCAACATAATCTCCTACGCCGACGACACTCAACTGATCCTCTCCCTCACCAAGGACCCCATCCCCACCAAAGCCAACTTCCATGAAGGAATGAAGGCCATCGCTGACTGGATGAACATCAGCCGACTGAAGCTGAACTCGAACAAAACGGAGGTCCTCATCCTCGGCTCCAACCAATCAGCCTGGGACGACAACTGGTGGCTGACGGCACTGGAGGCAGCCCCAACACCCACCGACCAGGCACGCAACCTGTGAATCATCCTCGACTCAACACTCTCCATGACCAAGCAAGTCAACGCCATCTCCTCCTCCTGCGTCAACATCCTCCGCATGCTCCGCAAGATCTACAGGTGGATCCCAACAGTTACAAGAAGAACAGTCACCGAGGCCCTCGCAAGCAGCAGACTCAACTAAGGAAACGCCCTCTACGCAGGACCCCCGACCAAGCTCATCAAATGACCGCAACGCATCCAAAATGACTCAGCACGACTGATCCTCGATGTTCCACGCCACAGCCACATCACCCCCCACCTGAGAAAACTGCACTGGCTGCCCGTCAACAAGAGGATATCCTTCAAGCTCCTCATCCACGCACACAAGGCACTCCACCAGACCGGCCCAGCCTACCTCAACAGACGACTTTCCTTCTACATCCTTAACTGCCAGCTCCGTTCCGCCGACCTCGCACTCGCCACCGTCCCGTGCATCCGAAGAACAACCATTGGTGGGAGATCCTTCTCCCACCTCGCTGCCAAGACGTGGAACACAATCCCACTGAGCCTACGACAGACCCAAGACCTGCTGACCTTCAGGAGACTTCTCAAGACCTGGCTGTTCGATCAGTAGAGGCCCCCTCCCCTCCCCAGAGCCTTGACACCCTCACGGGTATGTAGCGCGCTCTACAAATGGTTGATTGATTGATTGATTGACCTAGGTCCCGGTCAACTGTTAACAGTGATAAGTGATTGGTGCCATATTTTGTCTTGGCGCTCTTTGCCTTTAATACTTAAAAATTCAAAACTCTGGTTCCCCTTATTGGATTTTCTTTTGCTTTGGTGTCAGTTTGTTTAATATATTTTTCTCAGTTTTTATTAATTGAAGTGGGATATTTATTGCATTGTGTTGTTGACATTTTCACTGTTTTTGTACTTATAAATGCTGTGCACCTTTTTGTAACATTTAGAATATCTACTCTGTGCCATAGCTACCAGCGATTGAGTTTAAGAAAAAAAAATGTAAACCATTGCCTGGACCTAACATATTAGTGACTTTACTACTTGTGCTGGAATACTGTACACTCCACTTAGTAAGCCACTTTTGTACAGGAAGTAACATGATCATTATGGAGTCCAGCAGCATAATGGTATCCAAATTTAGTCTATGCTAAGGAACAAACCTGTAAGCCAACCACAGTGGCATTACCTTGTCAATATCATTAAAGTTCTAGGATTAGGTGACAGCAGACCAGATGTCTAGTAGGAATGCAACACACTTTATTTTCTTAAGAATATGGGGTTAATAAAAAGACGATTTAGACAGCAAAAATACCATTGACACCAATACCAGACCGAGACACCACTTGTCCTGAACCAAGGTGCATAAGGGAAAAGAAGAAAAAAGAGAAACTGAGTTTTTGAAAGATTTAGTTCAATATTTAATAGATTTAATTTGAGATATCATCAGTGATGTCCCTGACCATGCCATGAATGATCTAATATGTGACGTCATGAGCAGTGCATTGCGGGGGCACAAGTTATAGTTAGCTGAACTAACTATAACAGTGGAATTTCTATGGTTTTGTACGAGTGGAATGTTCAGCTAACTATAACGTCCCTGAAACCTATGGTTTTTTCATTGAATTTCTAAGGTTTTTAAAAGCTATTTTCTAACTATAACGTTTGTAAAACATATGGTCTTTTCAGTGAATTTCAAAGGTTTCATAAATGCTCATTTCTAACTACAATGTCCCTAAAACCTATAATGTTTTTTAAGTACATTTTAAAAAGATGTGTATACTTTTTGTAGTGAAAATCTAACTGTAACAGTAGTCTTTTATAACTTATAATTAGGGCTCCCAGTTTTGTGGTATTTATGTTTTGGGCATTTCCGTCTGTATTTATCCATATTTATTTTTTGCTAATTTTATCTTTATTTATCCATATATATTTTGGGTTTTGTGATAAAATGAATCTGAAATGAGCATATTTCCACATTTATTTCTCTGATAAATATGCACTCATGCCTGAAGGACTGACCGTGTTCAGTGATATAAGCATACTCAGATGATAAAATATGCACATTCTTGATATTAAAATGTGCATGTTTTCTTATACAAGCATATATTTTGCTGTTTAAGGCTCTTTACTAAAATTCTTTTATTGTTTTAACCCTCTTACTTTTAGATCGACAGAGCTATTGATCTGGTAGTCATGATTGACAGCATTTAGAATCGCTCAAAAAAGAACCCAATTTCCATTTTTATCCACATTTTAAAATAAATACAGACAGGAAAAAAAATAATTCCATCTGTATTTATCTGTAAAAATCAGTAAAAATGGAAAACAGGGAGCCCTGCTTATAATTTAACAATGTTTAAAACTTAATTAGCAGTAATTAACATATAAATGTGGAAAAAGTGTGACGCAGCAGCTATGATACCTGACTTTGAACAATAGCGTTCACAGTTCGATTCCCTGCTCCAGCGGCATGTTAGCCCACCCCTATGTCACTGTGGGCAACACCTTGCTTAATCTTCCTGACACCCCCGAGCGCCGGCACACCTTTCCGGGGGTAGCTATACGCTTTACAAATGCTGGCATTTTTTTAATTTAACAGCATAGTGATGACATATATTAGCACATATTTCTTTTTTTTCTATTGTGAACGATATTTTTTTTTATGTCTTCTATTTACAATTACGGCAATTATTAGATGTTTTTAGTCATGAGAATGGAAATGACACGGTTTGCCAGGTAACAGTTTTTAAGCTAGCCAACGCATGTACATATTAAGGACCTTATACGTGTTACAATTGAAATCGAAACTGTTACAGCTTCACATTTTGTAACTTTTCCCAACACATGCACCAGTTAAACAGTTAAAACCCGAGCACATGTAAAATGTAAAACGTGACATCAAAATGGGCGGAGCTGCATCTTCCTAACATAGACTACTTAATAACCAAAAAGTATATAAACCACACCCGTTGTTCGATTCGTTTTGTTTTCATGAGTTTTTTACCTGTGTCCATTCTGTGAGGCAGGTTCCCTTTTCTAGCGTTGGATTCTTGTTTTGCGGCAACAAAACATATTACGGAGTTGTGAGTTGTTTGATTATGGCATGGTAGATATTTATAATACGTAGCTATTTGTCAATATTTAAACATTTGTATTTAGAAAAGAGTATTATTGGTTGTTTTTGCCTTTTTTACATAACGTCACCAGCTTGTTTTCAGAAACAGACAGAATACAGCATACATTGCTCCTTTTCTGGGTCCTTTGAGCTCATATACTGTGACTTTGTATACAATACAATTGACACTGTACTTGACTTCAGAGGTGTTGGTGACCCGTAGGCGAGAAGACTAAAGATTTATACGTAACGTCACCAGCTTTTGGTTGTTAGTCTGTTTTCCCCTGGAGATCATATACTGTCAATATGTATATTATAATATTGTCAATCATTGAGATCTTAGAGGAGTTCATGACCCGTCCGCACCAAGAGTAAAGCTTTATATGCAACGTCACCAGCTTCTGGAGTTTAGTCTGTTTCCCCCTTGGGATCATATACTGTGAATATGTATATTACAATTTTCACAGTCATTATGATCTCAAAGGAGTTTCTGACAGGTCGCCACATTTCGAAGTCCCAAAGAAAAGAAGCTCTAAAATATTCACTGCTCAAAAGTATTTAGTTATTGATCTTGTGTTGTGTTCATAACCTTATTTTCCTTTTCCTTTTAGTGTAACAACAGTGTCACTTTTTATATTGTAATAGAGTGTCATATTGCTACAGAAGAGAAATTGGAGATTTGTCGGCGCCAGGAGTAAACCATCTGAAATACAGTGTACTGACCTTTATAACTTACTTGATCAGATATTTTTTCAGTGACAATATTTTTTCATACATACTTTCTTACTTTAAACCTTTGATAAACCCTACATTTCTGAATGTTATTTTCTAATTTCTATTTTTCTCAGTTGCGGTTCCTATTCACCTCCTCCCTATAGAATATATAGGACCAGTACTGTATATTATAATAGTATCCTATATATTCTTAAAAGAGTACGTGATTTGTTAGCGGAACACTGAGCGACTTCTAAGCACTACGACAGAATGTTCCCGAATTCTACAGAATAGAAATTGCAAAAAAATAATAAAGCGTACATTTCTATGTAATATGAAGTCATTTGTGTTTAACTGTTTTTAGGTCTCGGCCTAGCGTACACTGCCCAGCAGTGTTCCCGCACCCAGAGTCCTTTTCTCGTTGTTTTGAAAATGGACCTTGAAATTCTACACAGCTCGTGCGTGTGCATTTCCTAGGTCCATTTTCATTGGGCTTTGCGTGCGTGTACTTTTTTAACAGAACACGCAATAGGCCATGGGCGGTCGCGTAGCTCCGCCTATGGCCTATTGGTGTCTGTTACGCGCATCAAAGCCCTAGGTCTTCAATTATCGTGCCGACATGGGCGCGATAATTGAAGACATATGCTTTGCAGTGGTGCGCGAGAGCACCACTCGCCAGCTTTTTTTTTTTCTGGATCCATTTCATGGCGAAGCGCTGACGCCCGTTTCCACAACAACACTGACTCGGCCAACTCTGCGTCTGCTGCTGCTGATCTCAGCACAATGCTTGCCTTGGCTGGCTACGGACCACAAGAGAATGAGGCTGCTTCCTGCTTGTGACTGGCACAGGCACTGCCTCCGCAATAAACGTGGACACACTACAGAGGACCGATTCTAGACATTCAGCCCTGCACAAGAATGTCTGGCGCATGCAGCTTTCAGACATGAGCACAGGCGTGAAGAGACGAGGTCCCTGCCATCCTCTAGGCATGGGCACTGCGGCACATCCTGAAAGAGAGGGCACCACCACCCACCCTGAATGTTAAGGGAACTGCCACGCACTCTTCTCATAAAAATCACAGACACAGACCCTGTTGTTCAAGACAATCACCCACCCACCGAGACAGAATACCCCTAAACACCCACTTGGACAAAGCAGCGCTAGTCACGCTGCAGGCAAAAGCACAACCATCCACCCACCTCAAAGGCAATAGAAGGGGCACCCCAACTGAAGATTTCCTATATCTCCATTCCATTTACGGGCAAAAGCAAGGCCAGCCAATGAAAACACTGCTGATCACCCTGGATCAAGGTGCAATGTCACATGCATTGCAGGAAAGCATATGACACCCACCTCGCAGGAAAGAGGACTGTCACTCACCACATAAACTAAAGTGCTGTGCTTAGCCTGACAAAAAAGCATTCCGGAAGAGTGGTAATGCCATCCAACCTACCAGAAAAGGTTATGCCACAACACTGGCAGATAGGACACACAGGCAATGGCATGTCACCCGCCATGCAGACACAGTCCTTAGTATTCGTCCTGCATTCATGTAAACTGCCACCCACCCTGGGCTCACCAGCATAGCTATTCACCATTCCCTACGGAGCATTGCTACCCCCAGTGCATTCAACAACACCTCCATCTATCCGACTGAAAATAGCACTGACTCCCAAACTGCAGAGGTAATATCTAGCAACCACCCTTTCGCAAGCAATACCCCGACACCCTGTACACAAGAGTACTGCCAACCACCTTGCAATAACAAGCCCCTTTGATTGAAGAGCACGATCACCCACCCTAAACTGAGAACCATTGCCTGCCACAGCGTACACAAGGACACTTCAGCTCACCTTGCACACACAGACACTATCCCACCCTCTATGATAGTGCTCTTAAATAAAGCAATCAAGGTCATTGCCTTTCACTTGTTTTTACAATAGTGATCACTTTTAGTGCTGCTTTTTTTTTTTGTGGAGAGCAGATCTAATGCCCTTTCCAATGCATGTCTTACATATGCCCAGCTTGCCCTCAATTCCATAATGCACCAGCGACAAAAGTGATAAGGCAGGGCACCTTTAAAATCAATGATTTTTGTTTTGCTCACAGTGAAAAAACCACCATAAACATCTCAGGTTTGCTTCATTTCTCACCAGTATGTAAAAAGTACTGTAAAGGTTAGCAGTAGAGCGTGAGGAAGGCAGGGTAGGATGGGGAGTGCTGATCTCTGCTGTTCTGGTTATGTGATGTCTAATCCTGGAGGAGTAGGATACCCTGTTAAAGAGCCTTGAACTGCCGCTGTCTGTGTAGCGCTACATCTGAGCACCCAGGAGGGACCTTTACTTGTGCAGCTTCATTACAGCTAAGGTAAAACTGGCAACAACTTTCATGAAACTAGTAATACTTATTACATGTTTTTTTTTTTTACAAATAGTGCTTTACTTTCTATTTTATTGGGAGTGTACCGTAATTTAGGTAAAAATCTTTAAAGTGACGAGGGCTGACTGTGCTTTAAACACTCTCTCAATGCACTCTCTGTAAGTGTGCCACTGCCCCCCCCCCCTTATAGCAGGTTTGGTTAATTGCTGCTGTCACCATATAATGCCTGCCAACTGCTCTTTGCTCTGTATTTAATTGTGCTCCAATTGAATATGGTAAATAAGGGCCTGCAGTTAATTTCATCTGGGCTGGGCTGGGCACGCGCCTCTCTGCAGCACAGCAGGGAGTCGAGAAACTCGGGAACTGACTGCGTAAGGTCAGCACGCAATTAAATCTATACTAATTAAAATGAAAGGGTCAAAGGGCAGCAGTGCGGAATGTGCGGACACACTTTCCCTACTCTCCACGTCAACCCCTAAATTCATTGATGAACCCTCTGCATGTATCCTTCTCTTACGAAACTGTCCAGTTCTTTTAATCGATCCTGTCGTGTTACAAGACTCTTTTATTTCTATGATTACACCGCTTTACTCCGATCCAAAACCACCCCCTTCTTCAAGCATGAGTTACAGTCATCTCACTTTTCACCCATTTCATGTTCAAACTTTACATTCCTTCTGCCCTAACCGCTCCATCCACAGGACGTTGTACCATCATGGCAAACACGCAGCCTTGGCCCCACTCTGCTTCTCAACCCAAAGTATACATCTTATCTTACTTGGCCTATATATGTTATCTGTGTTGACTGCTACCATAAAACCTGTGGGGCTGAAGAATGAGGTAGTGGTGACCGACCTTCAAAAATCAGTGGCTCTCGAAAATGTGACTGTTCCTCCATGGCAGTGGCGGCTGGTGACTCTCGAAAATAGTGGGGCGTTTATAGGGTACTTTCTCCTGCTGCGACCTATGACCCTGCTCGCAGGTAGGTCGCTCCCCACGCTGCTGCACGGCTCTGCCTGCATTGTTTTTGCCTAATCTTGTATTTTTCCCCTGTGCCTAACTTGCTTTCTTGCCCAGACTTGTTTTTATTCCCCTATGCCTGTACTTGCTTTCTTGCCCAGACTTGTTTTTATTCCCCTGTGCCTGTACTTGCATTCTTGCCAAGACTTGTTTTTATTCCCCTGTGCCTGTCCTTGCTTTCTTGCCCAGACTTGTTTTTATTCCTCTGTGCCTGTACTTGTTTTCTTGCCTAAACTTGTTTTTCCTTCCTGTGCCCAGTTCTCCCGCGGTCCCCGCCTGTTTTTCCCGCCGCTGTGTCCCTGCGGCCCCGCCCACCTGCAATCCCATTCGCTGCCCCGCTCCCGCCTCCCAGCTGCTCCTCCCTCCCACATCCCCTCATATGGAAGCCGAGCAGCGGGTGCGCTCAGCGGGCGCGCTGCTGGCGCACCTAAGGCAAGCCCATCTGTGCCCGTCCGTGCCTGGACCGCGCCCAGCACCAGGACCCCTGGACACCACGAATGCCATGACACCGCTACGATGCCAGAACCCTCCACGCACTCAACACCGGACAATCACACACCTGCTTCCTGGCCGCCACGAAGCTCACCCACGGAGCTTTCACCTGCCGGAACTGCAGCTTCACAAGCATCCGCCCCACCATGCTGCTGACCAGGAAAGAACCCAACCACCTCAGATGCATCCTTCTCAACACCCGCTCCTCCCGAAAACATGCAGTCGAACTCTGGGACCTACTCGACTCAACCTCCCCAGACATCGCCTTCCTGACGGAGACCTGGCTGAACCCCGCCTCGGCACCCGACATAGCCATAGCCGTCCCGGAAGGCTACAAGATCACCAGCAAGGACCGCACCAACAGAGCGGGAGGAGGAATCACCATCGTCCACAGGAACACTCTCAGAGTCTCGACCAACACCGACGACACCCTCAGCACCGCCGAACACCTGCACTTCCAGATCCGCACCGACCCCAACACCACCCTCAGAGGAACCCTCATCTACAGACCGCCCGGACCCCGACCACAGTTCAGCGACTCCATCGCCGACTTCGTCAGCACACACTCCCTCATCTCTATGGACTACATCCTCCTCGGGGACCTGAACTTTCACCTCAAGAACAATGACGACACCAACTCCACCACCCTGATCGACAACCTAGCCAACCTCGGACTCAGACAACTCGTCACAACACCCACCCACTCCGCCGGTCACACGCTTGACCCCATCTTCTCCGCAAGCCCCCACGTCTCCTTCAACCATACCACCGAACTCCACTGGACCGACCACCGCTGCATCCACTTCACCTTCAAGAAACCCACCACGCACCACCGCACCCAACAGATGCCTCACCGCTGCTGGAGCAAAGTCACCGAAGACCAGTTAACCACCACCCTCGCCCAGAGCCCCCCCGCCGACCATACCGACCCCGACACCGCCGCCCGCAATCTCAGACAGTGGATCAACGACTGCGCCAACACTCTCGCACCGATCAAGAAACCCTCCAACAATCATACCAACAAGAAAGCCAACTGCTTCACTGAAGACATCCGGGCCTCCAAGCAAACCTGCCGAAAGCTGTAGAAGATCTGGCTCCGTGAACGAACACCGGACAGCCACGCTGCCCACAAGAATGCCACCCGCAGACACCATCACCTCATCAGATCCGCCAAAAGGGCCTACTTCAAAGACCGCCTAGACAACAACGCGCACAACAGCAAAGAGCTCTTCGACATCGTGAAGGAACTCTCCAACCCCAGCTCCAACACCAACAACGTCCCACCCTCGCAAGACCTGTGTGACTCACTGGCAACCTTCTTCCACCACAAGATCACAGACATCCACGACAGTTTCAATGCCACGACCACCCCGACAACCACTGAGACCTCCGCCCCCACGCCCACCATCTGCACTAACCGCCTGCTCTATTGGACCAACATCAACGACGATGACAGCAACAAGATCATGAACACCATCCACTCCGGATCTCCGCCAGATCCATGCCCACACCACATCTTCAACAAAGCCAGCACATCCATCGCATCCCATCTCCGGAAAGTCATAAACACCTCCTTCGAGACAGCAACCTTTCCGGAGAGCTGGAAGCACGCCAAGATCAACGCCTTACTCAAGAAACCCAAGACGGACCCCAAGGACCTCAAGAACTTCCGGACCATCTCCCTGCTCCAGTTCCCAGCAAAGGTCATCGCGAAGACCGTCAATGAACAACTGACCCGCTACCTCGAGGAGAACAACATCCTGGACCCTTCCCAGTCCGGGTTCCGCAGCAACCACAGTACCGAGACTGCCCTCATCGCCGCCACCGATGACATCAGGTCCCTGCTGGACAATGGAGAAACGGCGGCCCTCATCCTCCTGGACCTGTCAGCCGCCTTCGACACGGTCTGTCACCACACACTACGAACACGCCTCCACAACACTGGGATCCAAGAGAAGGCCCTGGACTGGACCACCTCCTTCATCTCCAGCAGAACACAGAGCGTCCGCCTTCCCTTCTTCCGCTCCGAAGCCACCGAGATCATCTGCGGCGTACCCCAGGGCTCATCCCTTAGCCCAACCCTGTTTAACATCTACATGGCACCGCTCGCCCACGTCGCCCGTCGGCACAACCTCAACATCCTCTCCTATGCCGATGACACCCAGCTGATACTCTCCCTCACCAAGGACCCCCACACCGCCAAAACCAACCTTCACGAAGGAATGAAGGCCGTTGCTGAATGGATGAGGAACAGCCGACTGAAGCTGAACTCGGACAAGACAGAGTTCCTCATCCTCGGATCCAACCCTTCCGCCTGGGACGACTCCTGGTGGCCGACCGCACTGGGAACCGCTCCAACACCCACCGACCACGCACGCAGCCTAGGGGTCATCCTCGACTCCACCCTTTCCATGACTAAACAGGTCAACACCTTCTTCTCCTCCTGTTTCAACACCCTCCGCATGCTCTGTAGGATCTACAAATGGATCTCCACTGAAACGAGAAGAACAGTCACCCAGGCCCTTGTCAGCAGCAGGTTGGACTATGGAAACACCCTCTACGCAGGAGCCTCGGGCAAACTCCTGAGACGGCTCCAACGCATCCAGAACCCCTCTGCACGCCTGATCCTCGACATCCCTCGCCGCAGCCACATCAGACCCCACCTGAGAGACCTGCACTGGCTCCCGGTCAACAAGAGGATAACCTTCAAGCTCCTCACCCATTCACACAAGGCACTCCACAACACCAGACCAACGTACCTCAACAGACGACTCAGCTTCTACACCACCACCCGCCAGCTCCGCTCCGCTCCGCCGACCTCGCCCTCGCTACAGTCCCCCGCTTCCGAAGAGCAACCTCAGGCGACAGATCGTTCTCCCACCTCGCCGCCAAGACCTGGAACACCCTACCCATCCACCTACAGCAGACCCAAGACCTGCTGACCTTCAGAAAACTCCTCAAGACCTGGCTTTTCGAGCACTAGCAGCATTCCCCACCCCAGCGCCTTGAGACCCTCACGGGTGAGTAGTGCGCTTTACAAATTATATGATTAATTGATTGATTGATTAACATTGTTTATTTATTTATTTTTGCAGTCTTTACATAATGCGAACTCGCCCAACAGTATTGGAACGCTTTGCATGAGCACCATTAGATTACATAAAAAACACAACAAGAAGTTATATATTAATAATATTAATAATAATAAATAAACATAATAAATAAACATTCAACTTACCTCAGCAGTTGAGCTTCTCTGTGTGTGTGTGCGTCTCTATACGTGTGTCAGTCTCTATGTGTGTGTGACTGTCTGTGCATCTCTGTGTGTATGTTTCTATGTACGTGTCTGTCTCTGTGGGCGTTTGTGTGTGTTTGTCTCTATGTGTGTATCGGTGCATGTATCTCTCTGTATGTTTGTCTCTGTGTATATGTCTACTGTTAGCCTCACTGGCAATGTAAACATGGCATGGGAACGCTATAATACACATACTTACTCCACAGATACATACAAACCTGCCATTCCCTAACACACACAGTACACAAACCAGCAAACATATCCAGCTAAATATAAACAATGCCACATTCTCTATCTCTAACTAATGGGAGACCTGTTGCAATGTGTCTGTGTGCATACCCAGAGGCGCACACTGCACCAGTGCACACTCCTCTCCTTTTATTTAAAAGCATTCCCAGCTCGAGGCGCACATGCATGCCTGTGTTGTGAGTGCCTCCCTAGGTACATGCGCTCTAACACTATGGAGTCTCAAGGCGAGAGCGGCATGTCCTGTGCCCTGCCCAGCACAGTCTCTGTGTGTGTTTGTGTGTATGTGCGGTGAGAGTGTGTTCGTATGGGTGTGTGAGAGAGCGCAAGAGAGTATGTGTCTGTGTGCATACCCAGAGGCGCACAGTGCATCAGTGCACGTCCTTTTCCTTTTATTTGAAAGGATTCCCAGCTCGAGGCGCACAACCACACACACACACAACCACACACACAACCACACACACAAAACGACACCCACCCACACACACACAACCACACACAACCACACACACACACAACCACATACAAACAACCACACACACAACCACACACACACAACCACACACACACAACCACACCATCAGTGCACACTTTCACCAGGCACAAACACCACCAGCCGTCAGTGCACGCTTCCACCAGGCACACACCACCAGATGTCAGTGCATGCTTTCACCAGGCACACACACACCACCAGCTGTCAGTGCACGCTTTCATTAGACACACACCACCAGCCGTCAGTGCACGCTTTCACAAGGCACACACACCACCAGTCGTCAGTGCACGCTTCCACCAGGCACACACACCACCAGCCGGCAGTGCACACTTCCACCAGGCACACACACCACCAGCCATCAGTGCACACATCAATTGTTAACGCATCCACAATTAACTATTGTAGCAATCGCCGTATGGCACACTTTACTTTTAAACATATTCATCTAAAGCGCAGCATGCCACCATTGCTACAAAAATAAATACACATTTTTGTGGCCTACAATTTATAGACTTTTGTTGCAGTTGGTGTTGCAATATTTAGACATTGCCATTTACAATGCTATTAGCTCTAACTCAAATAAATCTGAGACCTATTGCATTTCTAATGCTAGTTTACTTGTTCTTCTGACCTCAGATGATGTAGTGCAGGAGTGTTTCTTGTAGCACTTCTTTTCTACTTCATCTAAAAGTAACACATGCCCTCTTATATTATCAAGGATATGGGGCAACACTTTTATAAACTATAGCAGAAAAAAAGGAGGGTGTGGCAACACTTAAGTAATATTTTATGAAATTCCATTTTTATTTCTCACCCCTTTGACATATACAGCATCAGTTTCCAAACAAAGTTTATTTGTAATTGCTTAATAAAAACTATTTGAAACCAAGACAGAATTTTTTGCTGGGCAACCACACCTCCCCGTCAGAAAAGTAAACACCACATTATAAGTACATAGTGCTCCTGGGAAGTATCCCACCCGCAAACTTGATAAAAAGAAGACTGCAAGACATTTTTCCTCTGTGATTTGTACACCCTAAGGCAATTACAAATGGTCCTTAAAATATAAAAAAACAATTTGTATCTTCACAATCCCTGGCCACCACCTTGTGACCACTGTACAGAGGTAATAGTGTTCCTACCCTCCCCTCTACTACTTTGTTTTTCTGTACTCCTTTGAAGTGCGTCACAAAATGGCTGACAACAGTGAACCGTTCCCACCCAAAAATGAGCAAACTTTTACTCAGAACACTTTAGCCAATAAAATGTCCATGTTGTTTCGCAGAAGGGGAGGGAATGGCTGCCAACACTTCTACTTTTAATGCTTCACAGCCAATGAACATTAGGCTTGGGAAGGTCCTGCTTGGAACACGTTACCCAATGAGATGTCCGTAATACTCTGCAGAGGGGGAAGGAATCGCTGACAACACTTCTACTTTCAATGGTTTACAGTAAGTATGGGCGAATTTTGCGAATCAGCGGTCCGCGAATTCGCGCAAAATCGCAAAAAAATCTGCAAATTCGCGAATTTTCTCGTGAAATCGCGGATTTTTTTGCGATTTGCACCATACTTAACTGGAGTACTTTCTACTGGCTAATCAGTAAGTGCTACCTCGTTGGGTAAATGTATCGTGCTTTTCCTACAATACAGCTTCGTAAATGCCCAGAAGAGTTGATCCCGTGTGTCTGTAACTTTGCCACCGCGCCCATAGGCGCCGAGGTCCCTCGAGTGAGCTGTCCATCACAGTGGGGGAAAGGGCGGGAAGAGGTAGCATAGCCTAGTATGTGTGGGGCCGTGCTTCTGTGCGAGTTCACATGCCTCTTGTTTATGAAGGGTCAGAGACCGATAAGAGCAGCAGATGTGGAGAAAGCAGTAAGTGCTACCTCGTTGGGTAAATGTATCGTGCTTTTCCTGCACTACAGCTGTGTAAATGCCCAGAAGAGTTGTGTTCAGTGACCACGTGTGTCTGTAACTTTGCCACCGCGCCCATAGGCGCCGAGGTCCCTCGAGTGAGCTGTCCATCACAGTGGGGGAAAGGGAGGGAAGAGGTTGCATAGCCTAGTGCGTGTGGGGCCGGGCTTCTGTGCGAGTTCTTTTTTTTTATCTGTGAGTGCTTCCTGCTGAGGTTTAATTGTTGGGACAGGCACCTCGTTGCCTAATTGTAACTGTTCTCTGACCCTGCTTGGAGGGTCAGAGCAGGGTCAGAGAATAGTTGCAAGTAGGCAACGAGGCGCCGCAGGAAGCACTTACAGGGTTACAGCAGGTGCCCAAGTTGAAGTTAATTTCTTTGTAACCATTTTGTAAATGGTTACAAAGAAATTAGCTTCAACTTGGGCACCTGCTGTAACCCTGTAAGTGCTTCCTGAGCAAAATTCGTCCCGCTCGCGGATTTGCGGATTTTGCCGCGATTTCGCGCAGATCGCGAAATCGTGGAAAATCCGCAAATTACGCAAGCGGAACGAATTTTCCGCCCATACTTAGTTTACAGCCAATCAACATTAAGCTTGGGGAAAGTCCTTCTTGGAACACGCCAGTCAATCAGACGGGCTTTCCAGAGCCTACGCAACCTTGCCGCAATACCACGCACAGTTGTTCTGCGAATGTGATTTCCACGGCCAACGCAACATTCAAACTCCCTGCCTCTGCACCGTACAGACTGCTTAATGTAACTCCACAGTGTTCCTACAATACCGTCTTATACAATTTTTTTCTTTTTTCCCCCTACTCCTTTCAACTGAGTCACAAAATGGCTACCAACAGTTTAAACCATTCTCAGTAAATAAGACGCAAGCTCATGCTCGTAACCCCTCAGCCAATCAGGTGTCAAAATTCTCAAATATAGATATCTGTAAAATGTGATATTTCTCAAAAACTACTGAACGGATTTACACCATTTAAACAAAAGCGTGCTTTCTGGACCAAGACCTTTCTCCCTGCCAAATTTGGCATAATTTCGTTCAGCAGTTTGACCTGTGGCCTTGTCTAAAGTTTCTTATGGGAATTGCATTGAGAAAACACGTTTTGGGACCCCCTTTTTTTCTCAGCCCCCCCTTGACCACTTACCCCCAGACTTTCAAGATAGGAGCTGATCAAAAAAGAGAAACTTTTTGGAAAATGTCCTCAAGATTTGTCAAACGACATCAAAGTTATAAGCACATGGAGGGCACCAGGAGGGGGGCTGCGCGATCCCCCTCCCAACATGAGTGAAGCCCTTGGGCTGCAGGGGCCCCAGCGGATCCCCGCAGTCCCAGCAGGCCCCGCTATTATTTTTTAAGAAATGCCCCCAGGACCTAGCCCACCCGGGGGCCTCAGTAAAATAAAACGCGGGAGCCCGCAACCCCAGTGCGAATTGGGTCCTTCTGGGACCCCCTGAGCAGGCCTAGGGGGTCAGGGTGTTTCTACCCTGCCCTCTTCTCTTGTTTTTTTATCTTTGTTTCTCTGTTTTCTGGTGAATCGCTTCAACCGAGTCACAAGATGGCTGCCAACACTCCCTGGTTTGGAGTATTGGCAGCCCATCACAGTGAAGCTTGTGCTCGGGTTTTAGGCTCCGCCCGGATATCAAAACTTTTATTTTATTTAATTCTCAACAACTACTGAACAGGTTTACACCATTTAAAAAAAAAGTTGCTTTCTGATCCAAGCACTACCTTTTTACCAAATTTGGGGTAATTCCTTTCAGCAGTTCGGGCTGTAGCCCGTCTCAAATTATCCCATGGAAATTAACATGGGGAAAACACATTTTGGGACCCCCCTTTTTTCTCAGCCCCCGCTTGATGAATCACCCCCAAACTTTCAGGATAGGAGCTGACCTGGAAAGACTTTTTTGGGGGAGAATTTCACAAAGATTCGTCAAACGATGCCAAAGTTATTAGCAAATCAAAAAATGCTTTTCCTATGGTAACTAGGTTCTAACTATTACTACCTACTGGCGACCTCTCTCTCTCTCTCTCTCTCTCTCTCTCTCTCTCTCTCTCGATACACATATATATATATATATATATATATATATATATATATATATATATATATATATATATATATATATATAATTGCCACTTTGTCTGCAGGAAATATTTAGTACATGGAAAAATAAACGTTTTATGGGATCAATTTATGAAAGGAATTTTCTTTCCTGGAGCAGAATTTCTTATCATTAGCAGCACTGAATTTTATTAAATTAGTGCAAGGATCCTGGAGTACAGCTGAGTTTAAAAGGCTTGGCAGCACACCTTTTGAAGCCAACCAACTGTGTGGCTGTGCCCACTGGCATCGCGCACTCAATCTAAGCTAAGCCGACTTGTGTGGTCGGTTCACTTCCCTCATTGAACCAGTATAAATTCATGTCAAATCTTCGAAAGATTTATTTAAATGTGGTCAATACAGCATTTGTGAATTTAGATTACATCAGACCAAAATGTTCAGCAAAGAGGAGATGAGCGCTAAATATAACATCAGAAATGTAAATTGCTGTACAAAAACCATTGCAATATATCTTTTCACCGGCCAATGCCAACAGCAATATATCGGGAAGTGGGAAGAACTGTAAAACTGCTTAAGTATGCATTATAGAACATATGAGAGCCATAAAGAAGCAGAATCTTGCTTTTTCGATGGCAGTACTTTTTATGAAACTCTTTTAAGGAATGAAGTCGTATTAAAGTTTTTGTGAAATTCATTCGGAAAAAGGTCAGAAGAGGCAACAGAGTGCCCCAGATGAGGAGTTTACTGTGTGAAAGGATACTCAAATTACCAGGTTCAACTCAGTTGTACTTCAATGTGGAGTATTTTAGATGTAGGTGCTGAATTTGTGTATTAATTCTACATTTTAAGTCATTACACCATATCTTTCTTTGTAAGAATTATTGGGATTAAACACATGTTCTCTGTCTAACTATGGTAGTATTATAAATTAAATCTACAATTGAATTATATGAGAATGGTCCTGCAAATAGATAATGAGAATAAATATAAATGATGCAATCTTTTTTGTAGTATGCCTATTTATGCATTTCTGTTCACCCAGCTCTATGGACTGAACGGATAAACATTGATATTACTTAGAGAGGCAAACTAGCTACTGTGAGGAAACAAGTATCGTTTTAATTTGAGAGACTGGAAGTAAGCAAGTAAAAATAAAGTACTATTCTTTTAGTTGCCGATGATAGTGAAATGTGACATCATGAACATGATTTTGTCTTTAGCATGAACAATGTATCTGAAACTTCACTCAAGATGTTTAAAAAATACTGATTGTTGAAAAAGAGTGTGCAGCATGTTTCTCTACCATTTTAGGCGTGCTGACGTTAGTAGGCAAATGCGTGTGATGTCTTGGTGTTGCAATCTAGACATCCATATGCTCACCTCCTCAGAGGGGGTAGTGCAATGCTTCTTTAGAAGTGTTGGTGTATAACGAACAATGGTATCTGCTTTCGATTCTGCCGCATAAATGGCAGCCTGTCTCCTAGAGTTACACAGGTATTGCTATAGGCAATTTGCTGTGTTTACTGATGGGACAAACCAAGAGACATTTTAATCTCACAACACTCAGCTTTAGCTGTTTAGAAATACTATTCTGAACACAAAAACACAATTCACAACACGCCATATTGCATACAGGAGGAGGCTTTCTGTCATCCCTCTGGAGACATTGCCTTGTTTGGGTAAATGCCCTGTGGATCACTGCAGCCTCTGAAGGGGATGGAAATGTGAGTCACGCTTTCCCTTTGACAATTGGTTTTGCCAATGCTTGTGTAGAGTTCTTTACTTATAGTTGAATAAAATAATTATGCTTGAATTTTAATAATTGTCATGCACGAATCCTGGAATGTAAATTAATTAAAAATGCAGTTTCTGACCAATCTCTAGAAGTCAACAACGTGTACAGTCTCCTCAGTATCAATCATTTGACCTAAATATAAACTTGTTTTAGCTACTCTAATAGTTACTAGTAAACCTTGAAAGAACGTGTATGTTGAAACATGGCACAAACTGTATTTAACGTCACTATTTTAAGTAAAACACTGGTCACAAAGTCATAGATTTTACAGCCAATTCAAATAATCAGGGAAGGCAATTTGACACGTAAAAGCATCTAACATTCAGTTTCTGTCATTTTCCCTTCCTATCTCTTTCAACTAGATTTTCAGTCACACATTAATTATGAGGGAGAATGTGCTTGGACGGCACGATTGGTGGGGAATGTAATGTTACACAGATCTCACAATGTTAGGTCTTCGACACCCAGGTTAGACTGGTCCTAAAAACTCAAGTTGTAGAGCTGCAACATTCAGATTGTTGAGGCCCTACAGATATACCAGATCACAATATCCATGCATAACTCAAAATACCAGTTTGTCATTATCTGAAAATATAATTTGTTCACAAAAACAGCTTTCTTTATTAATAAATAAGTTAAAATTGTTCCCAAACCACAGTCAGTTCACTTTAACAAATTTGGCCCCCTCAACAATATTTTCATTTTTTGAAAATCAATTCTGTTTTTCTTCGCATTTGGTTGCACCTTTCTCAAAATAAAATTATTTTCACAAAATGATTTCATCTGTCTTTAAACATACATATTTTGTCCCCATAAGTGAGCTTACCGTTTTCTAAGGTAGCACCTCTTGTCCTTAAAACTGCTTATTTTTCACCTGGAGCGATAAATTCCCCCCTCCCCCCCTCTCTTCTTTTTCCCTTTTTCTCTCTCTTCCTCTTCTCTTCTCTCTCCACCGCAGCCAAGAATTGTGTTATACTGCATTGTATTATACTTATTTTCCAATAAAATACTTTGAAATAAAAAAAAAATAGGTTTTATACCAAACATCAGCTTGACATTTTCTGAAGACCACTCTGTTTTGAAACCCAAGCTCTGTTTTTTGTTATCGTATTTTGTCGTCAAACATTACCATGGCAGTTTATGAAAGTACCTTATTTGTCTAAAAGGACATTATATCAGGCCTGCATCATATCTTATTTGCCGGAAGATGTCTTATTTGTCTGAAAAGATATATTTTTTGTCTCAAAACGTGTTCACATTTGACTACACCATGAACAAGGATTTACAAGGCTCGCTCAGAAAGGGTTGCTTTTATTTCTAAAGGAAGTAGCTAATGGCATGGAAAAGTACAAATCGCCCACATTACATTTGTAGGGTGTTGCTGTGGAAGGGTAGCGTATGTGCCTTAAAAGCTCGATGCTGCCACTAGCAGTTCAGTAATAATAGGCTCTAAATACGAAAATGGATGTGGACTTATACAAGACAAATGCACACAAAGAAATAGGAATGCATACTCCACACTTCGCTTTCCACAGGGAAAGGGTAGATAGCAGAAAACTAAAATTATGCAAGACTCACAATCTCAGACCTTCAGTAGCAGAGCTAGCCCTATAGTTAGATGGGTTTTAAAAGCTCACGCTGCAGAACTACCAGACACGCAGAGTTCCTGCATGTTAATTCTGCAGATGTAAGCTTTAATTACAACAACACCAACTGCTAGTGCAACAAACATCAGGTTTATACTGATAACAAAGTCATAAAACCTCACAGAAGTTGAGATGTAGAGCTCAGTCTCCAGCTTTTGACCTGGCGATCCATTTTTACATACGAGTTTCATTTTGCTGCATTTTCTGTAATCAGCCTGGTTCATTTCTTGTAGCCTCGGCCCTCCAGCCTGGGTGTCTGGCCCTCGCAGATCCCATTTTTATGTCGATTACATTATTTTGATACTGTATAGTTTTAGCTTCTGTATCCTGTTTAAGATTGTCCGACCTAATTTACTGTTATATTTATTTGTGTTTCCTTGTTATTTGCTGTCTTCTTTATTTGATTCTTCATGTCTGACTTCAGCAAGGTATTGGGCGGACCCAGGTGTCCTTGTCTGCTTCTTCCGAGGCACCAGGGCTGTAAGTGGGATGAAAACACTCGGGGATCGCTCAAAGGGGCGTGACCAGTGTAATTAAGGGCGTGGCTTAAAAACATGCAAACTAAAAATCTGTGCTTAGCATAGTGTGCCGCCCAACTTGTATTTTGCTGTTTTTGTCATTGCATTCAGATATATGAATCAACAAGTAACATCATACCTACAACAAGTCACGACTATCGGCTTTGTCAATGGTTGTTAGTTGCATAAGATAAATAAGCAGCTAGTATGGTTTGTATAAAATATTGAAAAAGCTTCGACTTAAAGCCCTGGTCACACCGCAATGTAACTGCTCACGAGTTTCAAAAAGAGCAGGGAAATCCAGGGAGAAAATGACTCTCTTTAAAGAATTTCCCTTTCTCTCCAATCCTTACCTGGCATGACGCCATGCCGTAACTTCTCCACTAGTGAGAAGTGGGCAGCAGGGCTCGAGTCAGGGGTACACGCGGGTGGACGGCGTCCCCCACTCTTTTCACAGGGTGGACGCCGTCCCCCCTGCCAAGAAGCTGGGCCCCACAAAATAAGCTGAACGTGTCCCTGTGTAATTTTCAGACACCGGGACACTTTGAGCACGTGACGTCATGAGGTCATTTGCATATTGTCCATCCCCCCATTTATTTTTATAGGACTTGTACCCTGGGGGGCAGTGTGAGGATAAAACAAACAGCAACGTGGTTATACTTATAGGTCCAGTGGCGCTTGGGTTTAGATTCGCACTATATTGTTTTGAATTCACAATTATTAACACGGTGCTCTAAGGAATGGAGAACCACACAAACTTCATAAATCAAGAGACTAATCTCTCACCAAGAAATTTCTTAACTCCCAAGCACACGTATATTCATAAGATTGAGTAAACTGGTTCAGAATTTCACAAGTATTAAATGCAACAAGATATCAGACGATAATTTCAGTTTTCAAAAGTAGTCCTTGTATTGTTTTAATTCAGATTTCTTCTCAACAGCAGACAACAGCCAACGCGTTTCGTCGCTACAGATAGTAGTTCCGCGACTTTCTCAAGGCTGCATAAAAATATATATACACAATTGTATAGTATTTCTCCACATTGGTATCTATCATTTAAACCCCAAGCACAATAGTGAGATATTAAAATAAACAGACAGTGCACCCGTTATGGTATAACTATTTAAGAAGCTAAATAATTATTCACATTCTTATATTTGCTTCAATTCTCTCATTATGTCTGTTATAAAAACATTTAAGTTACAGCTTGTGTAAAGTCTAAACATACCGTGATGGAAAGAGCGGAAACCAGTGGTTCCAAATGGTTCATGATATCTCAACCTTACTACCCAGAAAAGCAAAGTTAGAAGCCAGTCCCGAAATTTAGTGATAGATTTAGTTGATCCCAATTGTAAAGGAAATTCATTACAGAATACTAAGAAGTGATAAAGAAGAACGAAAGTTAGTGAAAGTCAACAGAATTCTGTTGGTAAAGATCACAAGTAAATAATAAATAAAAGGGTGTATTAACGATACCTAAGAATTTATGTATTCAGTCAAAGTCCATATCGGATTCCCAGTCAGAGGTTCATTAAATGTTTTTATAACAGACATAATGAGAGAATTGAAGCAAATATAAGAATGTGAATAATTATTTAGCTTCTTAAATAGTTATACCATAACGGGTGCACTGTCTGTTTATTTTAATATCTCACTATTGTGCTTGGGGTTTAAATGATAGATACCAATGTGGAGAAATACTATACAATTGTGTATATCTATTTTTATGCAGCCTTGAGAAAGTCGCGGAACTACTATCTGTAGCGACGAAACGCGTTGGCTGTTGTCTGCTGTTGAGAAGAAATCTGAATTAAAACAATACAAGGACTACCTTTGAAAACTGAAATTATTGTCTGATATCTTGTTGCATTTAATACTTGTGAAATTCTGAACCAGTTTACTCAATCTTATAAATATACGTGTGCTTGGGAGTTAAGAAATTTCTGGGCAGTGTGAACACGTGGACATAAATGTGCCTGCTGTCACTACAGTCCAAAAAAACCGGAGCGCCTGAGCCAGGGCACAAAACAGAGTCCGTTAGAGACTCATTTGGAGGCCCCCTATAGAAAACTACTGGTGCTCAGCACCGGTGGGATCCGGCCCACTTAAAGCCCTGAGAGGCACCCACTTACCTTGTTAAATCTACTGGAGACTACAGTGTGGTCAATACTTAGCTTTAGACCTGGAGGTCCACCTTTTTTATAAGTCCATCACTTTTGTTGCGTTTTCTGTCATCAGCCGATTTTATTTCTTTGTAGAGTCAGCCGTCCGGCCGAGGGATGCCTGGGCCTCACGTACCCTATTACATTATTTTACCTTGTAGTATATTTCCTTGTATTCTGCTTTGAGGGTGCACCCTCATTTGTGTTCACTGTTTTGGGTATTTAATTTCAGAGTCTTGTTTATTTGTCTGCCTCTAGCCTGACTTCCACCTGCTGCTGGGCAGACACAGGTGTCATTGAGGTTGCCACTTACCTTCTTACACATGATGGGAACTGCAGTGCAAACACAACGTTGTGTCGCGGGCACACCAAAGGTGTGCCAGAGTCAAGTCCATCTGTGCTCGAACGCGACTTGTGGCCTGCCACTATGCCTCAATCACTCCAAAGAACGCATGCCTCACCAGCAACCACTGGAACCCAGACACTGGTAATGACAACAAATACAACTTTATTCTGAAGACTTTTTCTTCCATTTTCATCTGGATAATGATAACGAGCAAAGTCTTAGCAGAGACGGTATCTACTATTCCTGTTTATCACATAAACATACCTTAAAAAGCATCACTACATGCAATTCCAACCCTATAAATAAATCAAGTGCTGGGCCTCACGATGTCCATAATTTTGCAGAAGTACCAACAAATAAATTAAAACATGAACCACATAATGATGATAATCTTGTGTCTAAACTTCAGCTAATTCACTCATTAAGTCTAAAAACAAGTTAAAAGCTGGACTATGCGATGCCCGTTCAGCATTGAATTTCCATGCTTTAACACATGCCTTGATCTCCCAGAGCAACTTGAGATCCTTTTTTAACAGAAACATGGCTCACACCTGTTTGTAATCCAATTTTAGAAGTCTTAGGGCCTGATTTAAAGAATGGAGGTCTTTACTCTGTGGCGGATGTAAAGTCCTCTACCACCATGAGGTGGTGGAGGACTTTACATCTGCCACTCAGATGGACAGAGGACCAATGTTTGAGTTTCCATCTGCCTAATAGTGATCTCTGTACCTTCAGAGGAACCACCATTTCAGTGATTCCTCTGAAGGCACCAAATGTTTGGTGGGCAGGCGCTGTTGATTATGACATCCACCAAACCTTTTATTTTTCAAAAATAAACTTCAAAACGAGTGGTTGTTTTTTAAAACAAATAACTGATGGCCAGCAGACTAAAGGAGCTTTTTCCCTTCTTGTGTGTGTCATTATTTTTAGCTCTCGATTATTCTATCCCGTTAGGGATTGAATAGGCAAGATTATAGTAAGCAGTCTGAAAAGTCTACCTAGCCTGCGGCTCGCGTACAGTTCATGTGGGGCAGGCGTGTGAGACAGGCGCGTGCACATCAAACACCATCGGCCTCGGCATCAGACTTTAAAGGAAGCCACTCGCACACCACCATTTGTCTGAGCCTCGGCATCAGACTTCAAAGGAATCCGCTCCCAAGCCGCTCCCCCACCCCTCCTCAAACTTCAAAGGAATGCGCTCCCGCTCCCCCGCCCCCTCCCCCCGCCCAGCAATGCCGAGAGCTTTGTTTTTTTTGCATCCATTTCGCGGGGAAGCCGTGTTTTGTTTGGCGTTCTCTGCACCTTTCTCAGTTTCTTTTCTGGACGAAAGTGAAAGCCTACCGTGCTTGTTTACAGTAGACTTGCTCCTCAAATACTGTTGCTGTGTTGCCATCTCTCTACGGACACAGCTTGAAAACACTCGACTTGCTAGCTGCAATGCTACATCCGCTATGCTTTGCTTCTAGACACGTTGATCCCTCGCAGACTGTGCTGACTCTGCCCCTCCTGATTCTGAAACTGACCAACGCAGTCACCACGCAGTCTCTTCTCTCTGTCTTATGATGTCTGACCTGCCATCATTTACTTCGGACCCTCACCCTCACACCTCCTCACCCTCACACACCCTCACACCCTCTCACCCTCACACACCCTCACCCACCCTCACACACCCTCACCCACCCACACACACCCTCACCCTCACACCCTCAATCCCCTCACCCTGACAACCCTCTTACCCTCACTCACGCTCTCACCCTCACTCACCCTCACCCCCTCACACACCCACACACCCTCACCCTCACACCCCCTCACCCTCACACACCCTCACTCACCCTCACACCCGCTCACCCTCACACCCCCTCACCCTCACACCCCCTCACCCTCACACCCTCACTCTCACACCCTCTCACCCTCACACACCCTCACTCACACACACTCACCCTCACATACCCTCACCCTCACACCCTCTCACCCTCACACAACCTCACCCTCACACCCCCTCACCCTCACTCACCCTCACACACACTCACACACTCTCACCAGCATAGCATAACAAAACATGGCATAGCATAACAAAACACAGCATAGCATAGCATAACAAAAAAACATAGGATAGCAAAACATAGCATAGCATAACAAAACAAAGCATAGGATAGCAAAACAAAACATAGCATAACAAAACAAAACATAGCATAGCAAAACACAACAAAGCATAGCATAGCATAACAAAACACAACAAAACATAGCATAGCATAACAAAACATAGCATAACAAAACAAACATAGCATAACATAACAAAGCATAGCAAAACAAAACATAGCATAGTATAACAAAACATAGCATAGCATAACAAAACACAACAAAACATAGCAGAACAAAACATAGCATAACATAGCAAAACATAGCATAACGTAATATAAAACAAAGCAAAGCATAACAAAACATAGCAAAACACAACAAAACACAACAGCATAATAAAACACATCAAAACATAGCATACATAACGAAACATAGCATAGCATAACAAAAAACAACAAAACATAGCATAGCATAACAAAACACAACATAGCGTAGCATAACAAAACAAAGCTTAGCATAGCATAACAAAACATAACATAGCATAACAAAACACAACAAAACATAGCATAGCATAGCATAACAAAACAAAACATTGCATACAATAGCAAAACTAAACATAACATAGCATAACAAAACAAAGCATAGGATAGCAAAACAAAACATAGCATAGCATAACAAAACATAGCGTAACATAACAAAACATAACATAACAAAACACAACAACACATAGCATAACAAAACATAGCAAAACACAACAAAACATAGCATAGCTTAACATAACACAACAAAACATAGCATAGTAAAACAAAACATATAATAGCATAGCAAAACATAGCATACCAAACACAACAAAACATAGCATAGCATACCATAACAAAACATAGCATAGCAAAACAAAGCATAGCATAATAAAACACAACAAAACATAGCATAGCATAACAAAACATAGCATAGCATAACAAAACACAGCATAGCATAGAAATTCAAAGCATAGGATAGCAAAACATAGCATAACAAAACAAAACATAGGATAGCAAAACAAAACATAGCATAGCATACAGCATCACTTCGCACCACCACAGCATCACTCAGCGGCACTACAACATCACTATGCGCTACCACAGCATCACTGAACGCCACAGCATCACTCGTTCGCCATCACAACATCACTCAGCGCCACCACAGAATCAATCTGTGCAACCATTCAACAACACCTGGTTCAAATATGTTCTCTCAATGTTTCAAGCTTTATTACAAATGTAACAAAAAGATGTTAATATTTCACTTCTGTTCTTGGATTTTCAGCACAATAAAATACACTGAACATAATCTTCACAAAAGTTATTTACAAAACTTAAGCTATTGCCATTATAAATTACAATAACTTTTATTTAAGTATTAATGATTGAAAAAAATTTAAAAGCCATTGTTATTTGTAATATCAATACATGTAAGTAACATAAATACAACACATATTGCATTACAAATACTATAGGTGTCACATTTGAGAAAGTTATAACTATTGGCATTGTAAATGACAAAGCTATTAATTTCACTATTTTCAAAAACAAAACATTAAATAAAAAATTTGTCATTTACAATTCCAAAAGCTCAAACTTTCCTAATGCGAGACCTATTGCATTGCAAATGCTTGTTATTTTTATGTACATCACCCCTGTTAGACCTGGCTCCATTATAGTGGGTCTCCCTTCCATTTTTTTGCTGTTGCCTCCTGTAGGTTTGCTATGTTTTTGCTGGTCCAGATGCTTTGGGCACTTTGCCACTGCTATTGAGTGCCAAAGTGCAAGTGCTCCCTACTGTAAATTGATGTAATGGATTAGTGACTCCATTATTGGTCTATCTGATTTACTTTTCAGACCCTAGTGCAGTGCACCATGTGTGCCCAGAGCCTGTAAATCAAATGCTGCTGGTGGGCTTGCAGCACTGGTTGTGCCACCCACAGAAGCAGCTTGTAAAATGTGACTCAGGCCTGCCGTTGCAGAACCTGTTTGCAGCCTGGGGCTGCCATGTCGACTTGGCAAGTGCACCCACTTGCCAGTCCCTAAACCTTCCATTTTCTACATTCTAGTCACCCCTAAAGTAGGCCCAGGGGCAGGGTACATTGTATGTAAAAGGTAGGACATGCCCTGATGTGTATGGCATGTCCTGATAGTGAATTACAGCCAATTTCGTTTTTCACTATTGCAAGGCTACCTGTTCCTATAGGCCATAATGGACATTTTCATTATAACATCTTATAATCCTAACTGATTCAGGGAACTAGGTAGAAATTCGAGTTTAGTAAGCCTAAACTCAGAATGATAAAATACATATTTTTTGTGAAGTTGGTTTTAACATTCTGTGTTTGAAAATACCACTTTTAGAAAGTAGGTATTTTCTTGTCTAACCATCCAAGCCTGCCTCTGCTATGTTGTGTAATTCATGTCTGGTTTGTGAGTGACAGGGGCTGGGGTGGCTTCAGAAGACAGGGTGAGTCAGCACAAGGCTGAATAGACCGATCTGCATGAGGAGTGGTGGGTGGAATCGCACTTGGGCCTGAATAGGGCTGTGCCTGCCTTCCACAATGCTGGTTCCACCTCCTGTGGTGTGTCTGAGGACCCTGGCCCACACACTGACAAACGAAACAAGCATTGGCATTGCCAATAGGTCTCGCTTGTGGGACCTTATAAGTATTTAGTTTGCAGCACAATATCCTTGTTGCACCAATGATATTGTGCTGCAAAACTAAATACTTATAAGGTCCCACAAGCGAGACCTATTGGCAATGCCAATGCTTGTACTTTTAATTACTGCTCTAAACCGCGTCATGGCAGCTTAAAAAAAATAGAAAATGGTAAAATAAGAAAGAAAGAAAAAGAAGAGAAATGCATAGTGCATAGAAGCATAAAAAGACAAGAGAAAAATATATGAGAAGAAAAGAGAAATAAAAGAAAATTAAGGAACCAAAAAAGAAATTAAATAGTGAGAGCAAAAAAGGACAAGGAAATGACGAGCAACGTGATGAGAAAGGGAGGGGGAAAACAAGAAAACGATGGGAAGCGAGCAAAGCCATTAAAAAACACATGATACAAACGGTGCGAGGAGGTGGCTCAACATCTAACGCTGCTGCCTTTGGTGCAGGAAAACAGGGTTCAATCCTCGGGGTGGGCTGCATCATTCCAGTGCCTTTTCATAATGAATAAACTAAACATAAATAAGTAAACAGCGTCGGGTAAGGGCAAGAAGCTGCCAAATGTGGAAATGCAAGCCGGGAAACTGAAAGTATGGCCGGCCACCGGCCAGCCATGAATAATTAGGGGAGGAGAAGCCGCAGAGCACACGCTGGGCGAAGCCCTTTGATGTGCTGTGCGGCGGCCGTTAAAAAAATGCAATTAGGAGGGAGGGAGGCTGATGCGCGTGCTTGTTTGATCACGTGATTCAAGTGAACTTAAACAAAACCGCAGCGCAAGAAGCCCTTGGTTTCACAAGGATTTCGAGCACTTGAATTCTCGCTCCGCTCGATGCGCTTGCGCGCATCGATAGGTCGCGAGACCTAAAAAGGAGTCCTGTAAACAAAGTGCTCCAGGACTTAACAGAACTTGTTTGGACTAGGTACAGACACTCTCTGTCTTCAAAGACAAAGGATTTTGGTGTATAAAAGGGGAGACCCAGACCCCAGAACTTTAGATCACTTCTGGGAATCAAGACAGCCATTTGCCAGGGAGAAGAACCAAGGAAGCTGAAGATGGAGACTGCCGCTGTGCTGTTGAGGTTGGCCTGCAGTGGTTACTTTATTTGCCAAGGAAAGGAGAAAAGGAACTTTGTGTGTACTTTTGCAATCTTGAAGAAGACTCTCCAAGGGATTCAACTGTGCTTTCCTCCTGCCTGAAGTCTCAGGGATACAAGACTTCACCACCAGCTCCCCTGAATTCACTTGCTGTGGAACTCTGCCTGCAGAGAGGTGCCTACTGTTGTTTGGGCCCTCTGAGAAGACTGCGAGTCGCTGAGAGCTGGAAGCGCGACACAACGAGGAGAAGCGCGTCGCTGCCGCAGCAGTTGCCGTCGCGTCGCCGAAGAAGCATGCCACTGCTGCAGCTGTTTAGCATCGTTTCATCGACAAAGCGTGTTGCATCACCGGAGAAGAGTGTCACCGCCACAGAGGTCGCCGTCACATCACTAGAGAAGCGTGTCGCAGGGCCTGTCACGGCTCAGAAGTTACTGACTTCCCGCACGGCCATCGGGTGAGCACGCATCACATCCAATGTTGTCGCATCGCATCAAGAAGCCATTTTGTCGCATCGCACCGGATCGTCGCATCTCATCGAAGCGCCATCTTGTCGCATCGCACCGGATCACAGTAAGAAACCGACGCATCACATCCTCTTCGGTAAGGAACCAATGCATCACCTCCCCTGCGCTGCAGTAAGAAACTGACGCACCACCCCCTTTGAAGCAAGGACCCGACGCATCACCTTCCCTGCGACCCTTTTGTTTGTATTGCATGACGCATGAGAGTTGTGTCGTTTTGACCATCTACATTGAACTAAGCTATTTCTACCATATTAAAGTCTATTTTTGATTACATTAGTGTGGATTTTTGTCGTTTGGTCTCGTGTTAAGTCTAGTAAAGATTACTTCTTTTTCTAAACTGGTGTGGTATCCATTTGTAGTGTTTTCACTGTATTACTGTATGTGTTCACAAATGCTATACACACTGCCTCAGAGATAAGCCTGTCTGCTTGTGCCAAGCTACCAAGGGGGTGAGCAGAGATTATTTTAGAAGTGTACCCCCTTACCCTGACTAGAAGCAAGTGTCCCTATTTGGTCAAAGGTACCTACTGTTGCCAACTACAGACCCCCAGTTCTAACAACCCCCATGTTTTTCAGAGCAGTGGCAAACAGAAAAAAGGACACCAGCCAATCAGCACTAAAAAGGGCAGGTGGGTGGTCTGAAGCCCTTACTCCAACAGCCATCACTCTGTCAGGCTGACAGAGTTAGTTTTCCATCAACTGAGCCTAATGGGGCACCACTGATGTAGAGCTAACAGGTTACCTGACTCTAAATAGGTAATGCAGACCAAGGGTTTGGCAGACAGGGTACTCTGTTGCCTTTGTTATGAAGTACCCTACTCACTAAACTCTAAATCAGGCCCATAGTGCCCATTAACTATAAAAATGTCAGATGTGACTACATCAATAAATGCGGTGGCAGAGAAGGTTTAACTTATCATATGTCACTAAAAATCAATTGTTACCAATGTGCCCAATTCCAAGGTACTGAACACTACTTCTGGCTATTGACTTAAGGTTCCACAACAATTTGGGGTGCATCTTAAGTTACTACTAATTTCGAAATAGGGGTGGAATAAATTCAATGGCTTGAAGACTCAGTACTGTGCTCCCAATCTCTGTTCTCAGATTTCCTAGTTTTAGGTGACTTTAACATTCAGCCTGAATCTATAAGTAATTCCTCTGACAAATGAATCGGAGTGCTGTCACCTCATTAGGATGAACTCAAGTAGTAAATATCCCTACCAATAAAGCCGGCTACAGCTTTGATCTTCTACTCACAAAGTTGTAACTCAAGTTGTTTTGTTCGACACTTGGCCTATTCTAATGCTTATAAATGTATAGCAGATGTACAGCAGACAGAAGTCACTAGTTGCAACCGGAAAGCAGTAACACAAGTGAATTTTGATAAAACATTTAAAGATATAACAATAAATTGAGACTAACTGAAGACCAAACTAATAAAAAAAATACCTCTCCAAACCAAGGTACCAAGAGATCCTTACAGAGGAAAATAAATCATTAACAAAATGGCAGAGAATGTTGAGAAAATCCTATAGTTTACAAGATAAACCAACTTTTCACAGATAGAGGTGTACATATAATTACTTCACCAACCCTGAAATGACCAAAAGTGACATTAGCATGTCAAGAATTACTAGATTCTCTCTCCCATTACTTCTACACAAAATAAGGAAATTTACTTAATACTTTATTCGATAGACATGTATCATAAAAGTACAAACATACAAATATATAAAAACAATCCATCCAAAGTACTACAATTAGATCCAGAACAGCAATTAGCAGTTTAAAAATTAAGTAAAAACATGGTATAAACAATTAAAAAAACAAAAGTTTTTTTATACATTTCCCAACAATCTAGAACGTATTATCCAAGCACCCCCCAGATATTTTGCTACCCCACAAATAATATACATTGAGACAGCGTTAGTTGTGATGATACGAAGGGCTGACCTATGATCTTTTACACCCAACTCTCTGCATACAGGTTTCAACCATTTAGTCCTAGCAGATTTGTATGCCGAACAGGCAAACAAAAAATGGCCAAGGGTTTCTTCTGGACATTGGCAACCTGGGCATTTTAAATCAGTCCCCTCCTTAGACTTCCATCTTTCCACAAATGTTTTAAGGGGCAGTGTGCCATACCTTAATTTCAAGAACAAGGTTCTATCTCTTGCTACCTGTATAAAATCCAAAAATGGTTCCAGCTTCATTGAAGGTTTATGAATGAGAAAGTTCAACGTTAAGGTCCCCAGATTTGAGTTGTTGTTGACCTTGGACTCAACCAAATCCCAATATAATTTCTTTACAATTTGCTTTGCAGGGGGGACTTGTGACGCCCAGGACTCCCCTAGGCCTATAGATTTTACTAGTTTCTTAAGGTTGTTAAGCCACTTTATTTGGTGGGAAACATTTAGGGTTATTAGCTCATCCAACACTCGAGCATACCCAGCTAGTTCCTCACTTCTTCTAAGGCGCACCCAAAACAACAGCGGCCTTAGTTGAACTTTATCCGAGATCGATTTTTTTACCCATATCGAAAAATAATGGTAGCAAAGGGGTGGAGGCTGGGAGTGAGACTAAATCTCTAATAAACTTGTTTTCCGCAATTGCCAGTGCCTTAGTATTTTCAGCGCCCCATAATTCGGAGCCATAAACTGCCGAGGGCAAGGTCTTCCCTTCATAAACTACCAAAGCAGGGGCAACCGGTCTGCTAATAGAGAGGCACTGGTTCTTTAATATTGCACCAGAAACCCTTTAAGGTTTAATACCAGAATCCCAGCACATATTGTTGGAGAGCCTCACCCCAAGATAATCAAATTCGTTAACAACCTCTAAAGGGGATCCACACAAAGTAAGGTGAACCTTCCTAACCTTTCTATTTGGAGTTAAAACCATTAACTTTGTCTTCATGGTATTGACCGTTAGCCCACGATCATTACAAAAGAGGGAAAAACGGTCAAGCAATTTTTGGAGACCCTTAGGGGTTTTGGACATCAGGAGGGTATCGTCAGCAAAAAGAAGTGTCGGGGTTTTCTCACCGGCAAGGACGGGGGCATCTGCCGGGTCCTCCCTAAAATGGTCCACCACCCCATTTATAAAGAGGGAGAACAATGTCGGCGCCATCACACATCCCTGCCGTACCCCCCTGCTGACTGGTACCCTCTCTGTCAATTGACCCTGACGCCCCCATCGTATCCTTGCATAGTTATCCTCATGCAATTTGATAACCAGTTGCAACAAGGGGCCGGGAAACCCCATAGCTTGTAAAATCTCCCATAGCTTGGCACGAGGGATAACATCGAACGCAGTTTTCAGGTTGATGAAAGCCAGATACAAACAGCCTTTAACAATTGATACTGACTTCCAGTAGACCGCACAGAACCGGAAGACTTGGTCCATTGCGCCGACATTCCGCCTAAAACCCGCCTGGAAGTGGGTAAGAATATCCTTATCCATTAGCCATGTCTCAACACGATATATAATGACCCTGCCAACTACCCTTTGGATAGTATCAATTAAACTAATTGGTCTGTAGTTGGCAGGGTCCTCTCTATTACCTTTTTTAAAGATCGTGATCACCTCCACCCCTTTCCATGAGTCCGGGACGGGATGGCCTAACTGGATAAGAGTCATTAAACTAGCTATATACTCTGCCCAGATTGTGGGATCATGTAATAGAAGGTCACCGGGCAGACCATCTGGGCCGGCCGCTTTGCCTGGAAGTATATTTAAAATAGCGGTCTTAACTTCTTGCTGGGAAAATATCGTTTCATTGCCCGTCAGTTCCAAATCAATACCAGTCAACACCAAACCTGGGTTGCTATTGCTACACACTGTTGTTGAAGACAGGGGAATTTGATTGGCAACGTCACTATACAGTTTTAAAAAATGAGTATGCCATTGCTGTTCAGTAATGTGATTTAAGATAGGATCGGTACCCCTCCGGTCTAAGGTGTTAATCAATTTCCAAAAAATAGTGGAATTCTTCCCACTGGCAGCGATTTTAAGCTGCTGCCAATGC
Organism: Lissotriton helveticus; assembly: GCF_964261635.1. Lineage (NCBI taxonomy): Eukaryota > Metazoa > Chordata > Amphibia > Caudata > Salamandridae > Lissotriton > Lissotriton helveticus. The sequence continues at coordinate 1,551,462,835 of NC_136059.1, forward strand.
TCTTCCTCCCAGTTTTTCTTTGCTAGGGTAATAGAACCGCGATACTCCTTTCTAGCTAGTCTTACTGCCGCTGAATCCTTTAGTTTTATCGCTGAACCAATGGGCTTTCCCTTGGCTCTACAATCTGCTGTATACCACGGGTTCACCTTCAGCGGTCTATTGGCCACCGCGGGGTTCCTTGTGTTTTTAAGGAAGAATTCTCCTATTTTGTCTGTAAATTTTTTATACTGACCCAATAGTTTGTGCCCCGCTGGAGAAACCTCTCCCCAATCCACCACTGCAAGGCTAGAGATTTCTGCTTCAACTAGATCCCTAATGTTGTTAATTTTCTCCTCTTCACAATTTACCACATCCCACCTCAGTTTCCGATTACAGTTGAAGGGGAGAACTTCCTTCGTGACCATCTCTAGACTCCCACTGGTACTAAACCCTTGTGCCCAATTAATTTCCATGCACAATGGGTTGTGGTCACTATCTGAGGACTGCCTGACTTCCATATTTTTTAAACTAGCCCAAGAATGGACATCTAAAAAGATGTAATCAATTCGCGAGGGACAACTTATCCTATTATAGGTCATTGCCCCTTCACGATCAGAAATAGTCCGGCCATTTAATGCCCGTAAATTATGTTCCAAAGCTAATGTATTCAACTGTATTGCTCTGGCAGACCACTTCTTAATAGGGGCCAGCGCTAGTGGGGGTATAACATGTCTCCAGTCTTCAGAATTCCAACCCAAAACATCCTCATCATCTAGGGGCTCAAATGTACAATTAAAATCGCCCCCCCAGCAGTATTTTAGACCTAGGTGGGAGCTCAGACAATTTTGTATCTAACAACTCAATGGTTTGTGATTTTAGACCACCCTGAACCCCTCTAGCATAAACACAGAACAAATCAACAATGTCCCCATGTGGGTTTTTCAAAGAAATGTGCAAAATGTCATTGGACTGTGTATTATGTGTGGTAACGATGTAGTTCAGGTCTACCTTTACCCAGATAAGGAGGCCACCTGAGGGTCGACCTTTTCCTATAGAGACTGCTGGGACAAAATATGTGGAATAACCGTTTTTATATTGTGGGGTCAAACACCAGGTTTCCTGAAACAAACAAATATGAAAAGGATCAATAAAATCATTCCAGTCCGGATTTTCAAGATTTTTCCTTAATCCAGCAATGTTCCAAGAAATTATCTTAATTGGAGAAAGAGGAGCAGTTGTTACAATGGTTATAGGCGATGGGAGACAGCGCAATTCAATCTTTCTAGTGGTTACATTATCCTCAGACACATCAATCTTTCCTCCATGTGTAGATATAATCTGTGGTGGCCTTATCTCCTCCCTCCAAACCTTGTGACCAGGGGCAAAAATCGAATGTCAATCGACTACTTCCAGGCCACTAAAACGGTTAAAACAAGGTACTGAGGGGGCATTATGCTGATGACCAAACCATACCCCATGGGGCTGATTAATCCCAAAGGGGGGCCTGCCTACTCTCCTTTGTACTGTGCTCCATCCTCTCTCCTCACCCCCCTCCCAATAATTCACATTATGGTCCTGAAAAGGCTCTTCTCTCAACCCCCTTCTTGTGTAATTAGGAGTCCTTAACCAACTCCACCTATTGCTGCGATGGTCTGCAAGCATATAAAAATAGGAGAGAGGTTTGACTAGGATGGAAGAGTTGATCTCACATGGAGATCTAGCACAAATATACTCCACCGTGCGTGGGTCCTCAAATGTAACGACTATGCAGTCACCCTGGAGATTTTTTGGATTCTCACCCACCCAAGGTGCTCTCTCCAGCATAAGTAGATTACTACGAGTGTTGGGCGGGAGTGGGTAGTTTCTATCTAACCAGTGGAAAACTTTATTTTTAAGAGCCCAGTATGATTCTGTTGAAGAGGGGAGTAACTCAGGGACTCCAGTTAGAACAATTACATAAGGATGGGCATCAGGGGGCAGATTAATATTCCGCCGAATTTTAATATTCGCTGGATGAGATGGAGGTAGTTTAGGACCAGGAGTAATGGGAGGGGTGGGGACAACAATAGTGGGACCATTTGCTTTCTGAGGTACACTTGGCACAGTAGAGAGCAATTTGCTACTACTATTTGCATTAGCCTTGGTTGGTGGTTTTTTTGACGGGCACCCTTTTGTAGTACAATTTTTCCCTACTGCTTGTGTATTGGACGGTGGAGGTACAGCACCAGCCGGTGCCGGTCCACCAGTTGTCTTATTTGCAAGAACTTTTGGTTTGGCTTTTAATTCCAGATTTAAGGCCTGCAGTTGGTCTTCAATGCCTTGCAATCTAGATTCCAATGGAGATAGTAAGGATTTAATCAGCTCAGTTATAGAGCTCATAAAAATACCCTTCCTATCTTCACCCTCGTCAAAAGATTCATCCAGGCTGCTCTCATCAAGAAAGTTTGCCAGGCTTGGGGTTGAGGTTGTGTCATCAGGGATACCCAATGGTAGGGGGTGTGAAACACAGCGCCCCTCAGCTTCGTCTACATTATTTTCTGAAATAACCACAATGTCCCTCTCCACATCTAACCCACCGGGCGTACTAATTGGACCACTAGTAATTCCCATACCATCAGCTATACCTATTAGATCAGCGCTATCCTTGCTTAATGTTTGGGATGTTTTGGGGATGGCGCCCTCCCTCAGACCTTTTAGTGCAAGTGTTATAGCATGATCATTTATAACAGTCGGAATAGCCATTAGAGTAGTTGGAAGTGCAACTTGAGGGGTGGTAGAATCAATGGGTACTGGTTGGGTGGTAGGAGTAGAAAGCCTTGCAGGTGTAGGCTGAATAGAATCCAGTTGGGGAATACATAGAACTCTAGTTGGTGTGTGCGCAGAAGCTATAAGGCCTAAGGATGACCTCCTCGCTGCAGCCAGATCCTGTGACACTCTCCTTTCCATGAGGGCTATCCCCTCATCGATTAGAGTGTTTGTGCGCACAATAAAATTATCTAAAGTACCTGTCAACTTAGAAGCACTAGCCGCAGCTTTGCTGCGGGTTTCCCGAGTACACATCCTTATATCAAAGGGTCAAAATCCCACTAATACAAAAGTGTTCTATACAACAAAAATGGTCAAAACAAAACAGCCAGTGATAGTATATAGCAATAGGCAATTTACTCACAATACTTACCCCCGGGGAACTCAAAACAAACTACAAAATTAAGAGCTCTGGCCCAGACCAGACTCTACAGGCCTCGGAGGGCCACAGAGGGCCCGCCCTTTGCCCGGGCTTAGCCCGGCTAGTCCCGCGATGCGTCCCGCGATGCGTTAAGGGGTCATGAAGAAATACACCAAGGTAGGCAGGGACGGCACGGGAAGAGGCACCAGCTGCAGTCACTCCAAGAATGCTGGTCCTCGCAGTCCCGGCGTCCCGCTGCTGAAGTCCCGCGCTGACAATCTCCAATTCCGCTGAACGCTTTTGCCACAGTAGGGAGCCAACACAGAGGGTCCGATGAAGAAACAAGCAGGGTAGTGGGCAGTAGACTGCTGCGAGCGGCTCCCGCGAAGCGGGGGCCGCGAGCAGTTAAGGGCTGATGAAAGTAGGCGGGGACGGCACGGGAAGAGGCAACAGCTGCAGTCACTCCAAGAATGCTGGTCCTCGCAGTCCCGGCGTCCCGCTGCTGAAGTCCCGCACTGATAATCTCCAATTCCGCTGAACGCTTTTGCCACAGTAGGGAGCCAACACAGAGGGTCCGATGAAGAAACAAGTAGGGTAGTGGGCAGTAGACTGCTGCGAGCGGCTCCTGCGAAGCGGGGGCCGCGAGCAGTTAAGGGCTGATGAAAGTAGGTGGGGACGGCACGGGAAGAGGCACCAGCTGCAGTCACTCCAAGAATGCTGGTCCTCGCAGTCCCGGCGTCCTGCTGCTGAAGTCCCGCGCTGACAATCTCCAATTCCGCTGAACGCTTTTGCCACAGTAGGGAGCCAACACAGAGGGTCCGATGAAGAAACAAGTAGTGGGCAGTAGACTTTAGGAAATTAAGAGATGATCCTAATAAAGATTTACCAGCTAACCTTTATAATATGCAAGATTTCTCTAAGCCCACATGTAATGAAATTGCACTCTGCTCTTTCACTACTATCACTGAGGAAGTGTACCATAACACTTTTACAATCAATACACACTCAGGTTCACTTCTTGACATTTAGCCAGCCCCAATCCCTAAAACATTAGGTACCACCATGACCCCCATGATCATCACCTTGCTGAAGGCAAGGTCCCTTACACTAAAAAGACCACCATAATACCTATTTTACAATACCTACAAAACAAATATCAGCCCTGAAGACTCAACGAATTCTATGTCAGCATAGTGGCGAGGATTATGCTTCAAACTCTCTTCATTTTTGTTATCAAGCAACCACAGTAGGAACACAAAAACTCTCCTTCCCACGAACATTCAGGAAGAGAATATGAAAAGCTCATGAACAATCACAACAGAGGAATGTTCATAGTCCCTTGTCTACTGCCGTGCCTCCAAGTTAAGTACTCCAGAGGGCTTTCTCTTGCTGGGGTAGTTGTGGTTTACTTTCACAACATTGCATATGCTGAGGGGCTTGTGAGTAACCCTTTTTTCTTTCCAGCATCGGGTAGTGATGTGTAAACACTTCATTGCACTCCTCACAGGGTTGCAGTTTCTTATACACATTCCTTTTCTTTTCGGGCAATGCGGGCAAATCCACCGACTGCTAGAGGGCGCACTGTGCTTTGTCAGCGTTCTCAGAGTCACACTTGGAATTCCTGCACTTGCTGCATATTGCGGCTCAGAGTATCTTGTTGGAAAGCTCTTGCGCACTGACCATGGAGGTTTGCTCTCACAGAGCCTGGCATTTAACAGGCTGGCGGCCTAGAGTCTGAATGCCGCTTTGGGGCCTGTAATCGCACACAGATATTTGGGCCTTGTCCCACAGTACAGACACTGACCCTGGCTATTTGACCTGGCATTCCAAATACATATAGGGCTGCTGGTGTTCAAGGCTATAGACCCTATTAACTGTGCCCCCTGAGGAGCAATCTAGTCATCACTGGGCTCCCTCCAAGTCTGAAATGAGCCTTTTTAGTGCAAATATCCATAGGTCAGTTGATACTTATACTGAAGAGGTATATATCTCCTACATTCCTTTGGCTGATGATTTCTGCAATAGCCACCCATGAGAAAAAACTATTAGAAATGACGTAAAAGTGCTTTGAACCCCTCCCATGGAGGGTAGACCTACCTGGACCCTCCAGGTGTTGCCCAACCTCAGGGGAGCCTGGGCTCTGCACTCCCTAAAGTGGGGGAAAAAGGAGATATACCCCAATAGTCAATCTCAACGCCTTTGACAGGATGAAGAGTGCCTTACTGTTTCAATACTCTCTCAAGGCAAGAGGATCCTATCCCTACACCTCACACAGAGGCCCTAATGGCGGAAACTATGTGCCCTGAAATCCTGACCCACGCCCTGGTGATCCTTTTGATCGTGACCATTCACAAGGGGATTTGGGTGGCGATTTCAGGCATGATAAACCCTGGCGGCCCTTACTCTGACAGCGGAGAACCTACAAACTGCAGCCTCCACTAACGCCTTCACTGAAGTGCTGGAACCCAAGTATATTTTCTGTGTAAAGATCACCTCTTTTGTGGCCGGAAGGCTAAGAAAACCTTTGGGCAAGCATCTCCAGAACCTCCTCAGGGTGGAATGCCCCCATTAGTCTATTTAAGGTAAACTGGCTCTTACACATGATATTGATAGCATGATGTCCACATTCCTTGCTAAGTATGTGCAGGATCACAAAAAATGGATTGACCAGTCTTGGCACTCATGCAAAAGATAAATTACTAAATGTAATTGGCTCCCCAACGAAAATCCTACATATTGCAGAGGAGGCCAAGGAATCAGGGTCCCTAATTTCTCCAGAGATGCTCCTCGGTTGGGTACAATGTGCCTTTATTTTTTGGGGGAACACAAATTATGCAATCTCTACCAAGAGGTGCAGGTCCCTTCTGATCAAGGTCGATCTGAAGTTGAGTGATCATGCCACCTCTGAGTCTGGTCCCATTGCTCAAAGAGGGCTCCTCTTGTATCCTTTTATTATGGAGATCGGCATGTTTGTGGCAACCTTCACCTCTTTGGACAAGGGACATGCTTCCATGAAGATAATATTCACCCCCAAATTTTTCTCAGGGGCTGGTCAAGGCAGAGGGCCATCGGCCAGCCGCTTCCACTACCAAGCTCTTGCCAGAGAGCAAGGATCACATATTGGATAGTGGCAGGATCAAACCAGGTTCAGAGATTTTTAGCCTCCAGAGGAGTCCCATAACACCGGGGACCCAGAACCGGTTTCAGGGGTAGCAACAACTATGGAACAAGTAATGGTGAGTGTTCGCCTTTCTTCCTAGTTAAGGGTAGGGGTGAAGTTGCCAGACTTTCTTCTAGGATGGTGGATGATAACCTTAGACACATGGGTCCTACAGATAGTACAATGGTTTCACATCAAGATTTACTGCTTCCAGGTACAACCTTCAAGTCCCCCCATCACAATGTCAGACTAAAACGCCTCTCTGGTAGAAGGGGAGATAGCAGATCTGTTGGCCAAAGGGGCATTTAACAGTGATACATCCCAATGTGTATGTGTTTCCGGTGGAAAAGAGGGACTGGGACAACACCCTGTCATAAAACTCTCAGAGTTCAATGAGTAGCTGGTCTTCCACCGCTTCAAGATGTAGGGATCCATCTTTTGTGAGATATTCTGAGGCTCAAAGACTGGCTAGTCTATCTCGATCTAAAAGACGCATATCTCACGATCCCAGTGTATCCGCCCCACCGCAGATTCCCATGATTCCAACGGAGCCTTCAGACATTCGAGGTCACAACACTTCCTTTCAAACTGTTGTTGGCTTCTTGTGCTTCAACAAGGTTCTGATTCCGGTGATGAAGCGTCTCAGATCTCAGGGCATACGCTTGATCATGTACCTGGATGATATCCTTTATAGAACAGTGCCTAAGGAAATTCTCCAAGCGATTTTAGATGACCTTGAATCTCCTATAAGGATTGGGGTTTGTGATAAACATAAGGAAATTGGTCCTGTCTCCAACATGGTGAAGCACGTTCCTGAGTTTCATGACAGATTCCTTCCAGGTGAGTTTAAGACTCCTGTTCCAGAGGATGACCAAACACAAATGACGCATGCAACTATACAAAACAAATACGTCTCTATGTCAGATCGCTAATCTGGTGGGCCTTCTTTCAACGTCCATATATGCGATTCTCCTGGGCCCACCTCATTACAGAACTCTGCAATGTTTAAAGGCCTTCCACCTTCAGAGGGGCCTCAGGTATTCAGAAATGGTTCCTATTTCAGAGGAGGTGAAGGTGGAGATATGCTTGTGGCCCCCCCTACATGGAGCACTCTTCAGCTTGCTACCAGATTTGGTCGTAGAATCAGGTGACAATAGAAGCTTCCGGGACCCAGATGTGGGGAGTTCTCCACAGGTAACAGTAGTTTACCCAAGAGCAAAGCCTGCATACAAACCGTTTGGAACTGCTGGTGGGATCCTCTGCGGTGTTGGACCAAGGAGAGGGTCCAGTGCTTGGTCCTTCTGATGGTTGACAAAATTGGAGCAGTCGTTATATCAATGATCTAAGGGGGGAGGGGGGGAGGCCCACATCCTCTCGGACTTGGCCAGGTATTTCTGAGAATACTGCCTGAAGAACCGCATTGCGGTCTTGGCGGAATATCTTTCGGGTCCATCCAAACAAGTGGCAGACTGGCAATCATGGCAGCTAAAGGATTCAAGCTGCTGGATCTAAAAGTGTTAAGGTTGATCTCCTCGGACAAGTAGGGTCCGTTCATAACGGATCTGTTTGTGTCATGCCTGGATCGCCAGCTAGAGAGATACTTCAGTTGGAGACCAGACCCACAAGTGGCAACAACAGATGCATTCCTACAGGATTGGAGCAAGGAGACATGGTACACGTTCCCCCTCTTCTCACTATAACACCTCTTTCCAACTAAGAAAAGAGGCAACAGGCAGATGAGGTGGTGGTAATTCCGGCATGGAGATCTCAAGTTTGTATCCAGTTCTGAAAGAGCTTTTTGGGGGTTCTTTAATCCATCTCTCCCTCCTTCGGCATCTCCTTCACAATCTGTCGGGGAGCCCAGACAGACTGACCTTGGAAGATACATTACTACGTATGGCTTGGCGGATTACACAGAACAATGGAAAGCCCCGATTATTTCGGGACAGGCTTGACGGGACCATTAAGGGGTGCAAGTCAACCTGGTCAAAATGGATGGGCTGGTGCCTGGAAAGGGATCATGATCCCAATGGAACAGACATTGTCCATGGCTTGAATTCTCTGGCTTGTATGACTTCTGAGGGCAGGGGCATACAGATGGGTAAACACATGCGGGTCAGCTATTTCGGTGGAACACGCTCCTATAGAGGGTTATCCAGTAGGGATCACCCACTGGTTAGGCATCTGTGTTTCTTTTCCACTGTACCAAGACACTCTTACCTATGGGATGCCAATAGTGAATATTTTTCTCTCATGGCAGAGAGAAAGGAAGGAATTATCTGGGAAGTTGCTAATGCTTCTATGCCTGGTTTCTTGCGGACGCGTTTACGACGCCAGGGCTATGGACATAATAGGTAGAATATTTATCCCAGAGGGGGTTACCTTTCACATTTGAAGGGAACAAAACGTAATTCTAAGATTGTGCATACCCTTCTTCTCATGATGTACAAAAATTGTGTTTAGTGAGATGTTTAAAGGAATACGAGAACATGACAGAGGAAATCCACCTGCCGGAGGAGAGACAGCTGCTTATTGCCATTCGCAAACTCTACTGGGTGGTCCTGACATAGAATGAAAAATTTACTAGCTATTGTATTGGAAAGTTTTAATACTATTAAGGACACGAAGGCAAGGATCATCCCACCCAATTCTTCTGAGGTCAGATAGCTTCATGTTCTCACCCTTAGATGGGTACCTTTAATGCATACTTGGTAGGTATCTATATTTCAATTGTATGTCATTCATTCCTGACATCGGGCTTTCATGGTTGTATATTATGTGATCTTTAGAAGTATGTGCTTTTTTTCATGCACTTAAATATGATTCATTTTTGTTCCAGTATTATAATTAAATGTTTTCACGCAGGGAATGAATCTTCTAAGCAGGAATAACCTGGAGCAAAAATCTGGTGCATGTCACACGAAGAAAGAAGAGTCACAGCAAAAGACAAGGGACTGTGAAGGACGTTTCTCTGCTGTGATTGGTTGAGAATTTTCCATGTTCTCTTTGTGAGTGTTCATGGGAAGGAGATTTTCTGTATTTCTACTGTGGCTGCTGGTTAAAAAAGTGGATAGAGTTTGCAGCATAATACTTGTCAATGTGTCCTTGATAGAATTCAAACTTTCTTTTACAATAGATAGGACTGTGAAGGACGTTTCTCTGCTGTGATTGGTTGAGAGTTTTCCATGTTCTCTTTGTGAGTGTTCATGGGAAGGAGATTTTCTGTATTTCTACTGTGGCTGCTGGTTAAAAAAGTAGATAGAGTTTGCAGCATAATACTTGTCAATGTGTCCTTGATAGAATTCAAACTTTCTTTTACAATAGATAGGAAGTTTTTCATTCTAGACCAATTTCTCTGATCACATACTTCGCTAAATTTATGAAAAAGCTGGCACTAAACAACTTCATTCCTATGTTGAGCAGCATAATATGCTGTACATAATTCAAGATGTGCCCCGTCTAAGTTTCAGAACTGAACCTTTCATAACATAAGTAATTCATGATCTAAGGTGGATCTAAGGTGGATTGCAGACGACAGAAGTTCAGCAGTATCAATACCCACATTCAATAACGATATTGGGCGATAGGAGGAAGCCTCCAGAGGATCTCTACCTGGCTTTTGTTTTATTATTATTAGGGTTTCTTGCATTGTATTTCGGAGGATTCCGCACCAGGGGGCCTCCTTATACACCTCTAATAGTTTTTAAGCCATTTGGTCAACATATTGGTGAAAATATTCGGCGGGAAACCCATCATTACTTTGGGTCTTAGCTGGTTTCATGCTTCTAAAAGCTGTAAGGATTTCTTCCTGTGTGATGGGGTTATCTAGAAGTGTAACATCCCCGGGACCAAATGATGGGAGCGGTAAATCCATCAAGTAATCCTCTACATTAGCCACTGATTCCGTTCCCCCTCCAGCATAAGTCTCACTAAGGTGTAGCTTAAATGCTTGGTTAATGGAATGCTGGTTGTATGCCAGGTACCTTTGAGGATATTTGATAGACAATATTGGCCTCATTTGAGATTCTTGTTGGGTCAGTCTGGCTAGCATAGCATCGGTCTTATTGCCTTCTGACGGTGAGTATAGATGTACTTCTCAAGTTGTCGCCAATCATTAAGCAGTGTTCTACGACATTCTTGCCAGGTCTCTAGTCTTTCAGGGTGGGTGGGTAGATATCTCTTAATTATATTGAGGTCACCTCTGTGCTTTTGACAATCCCTTCTGGTTGTTGTCTCACCCCATATGTTGTTTGAAAACAAATCCCGCTGATGACCACCTTCATCACCTCCTAATGTAGGGCCCTTTAACTGGCACTGCCTCATTATTCAATATATATCCAACCACTTGCCTCCTTACTCGAGCAGTTGCATATAAAAGTCTTTTTTTAGGTTGATGATGCACAGATCATCATCAACCTAAAAGACAACCCTACAAAGCCATCTGCAGAACTGTCGGTCATTTTAAAATGCAATAGCATCTTGAATTGACTAAAAACGCCCTTCAACCTAATCCTACTAAAATGAAGATCCTGTCTGTTAAAAAAAAAGAAAAAAGTCTGAGAAGATTTTTCATGGCCCACATAATTTGGAGGCTGTCGAAGCTCAGCCTCCTTTGTTCGAAACGTAGGAGTCATAATGGGCTCTGATCTCAATTTTGAAAACCATATTACTATTGTAACTAAATCCTGCTTTCCCCACATTTCGCATCCTGTGATGCATTATATTTCTCGTCTTCTATCACAAGGTAATACCTAGATCGTGGCAATTAAGCCTATCTAGGTCCTCAAACATCCTTAGGCTGTTTACAGAAAATCAAAAATGCATTAGTAAGATCCATGCATTAGTAAGATCCATATTCATTCATATTCATTCTCAAAAGGTTTTAATCTATCTAATAAAACATTTGTCAACTATAATGGCTCCTAGGAAAGAAGCACATTCTCATCAAGATATTGTGTTACATGTACAAAATCTTTCATGTCAGATCTCCCAAATTCTTTTTAGACAAATTCAAGCAGACGATTGAAAATGTTAGGGGTGAAACTGTGGTACTTGATTTCACTATGGACTAAGCTCCAGCCACCCCACCCCTAACTGCTAAATTTCAAGAATGCCTTAAGAACCTGCCGTTTCTTTTATTTAACACCCATGCCTAAAGCCACCCACCACTAAACTAATCAGCGCCAAGAGACTCCTTGTAAACTGTGCTACACAGAGGCCCATATAGTTAATAAATACACGCCACCGTTCAGAACCAAGAATGGATTGCTTGTTCGATGGAACATGCATCAGCAAATGAATGTGGTGTGGTAGAGAATATTTTAACCAAGATATAATCTGACAGAAATATTTTGTCCTTGAAATCATTACCAAAAAAAGCACTCCGAAGGAGTTAAACAATTTACACCCAATTGGTTAATATTTTTGTAAGTGATAATTAGGACATATTATTCTTTCAGACGCTATTTTTGCTAATACTATTCTGACATACCATGTTTAAATACCATTAATAATTGACCACAAAAAAAGATATTGAGCAGACAGATATATGCACTAGCCTGTTTGTGAGCCTTTCATTGTGAACAAGAAAAAGTAATGAAGCTCGGAGGCAAGCCAGTGTCTCACAGCAGGAATATGAATGGGCGAAGGAAGAGAAATGACTAGCGAACGAGTTTCAACAGAAATTATAGCACACAACCAGCAATCCATGAAAAAGAACCAAAAAATACATTTTAGAGGTGAAGAAATACTATCACCTTTAATATTTATCTTTTGCTAATTGGGGAGATGACTCACACAAATAATATACGCGGAAATAAGTTGAAAAGATTTGTCTTTAAAATATGGAAATGAGCGCTTCCAGTTGAGTCATAGTTCCATCTTTCTTGCTTTTAGGGAGACATTAGTCTTTCTGTTACAGCATGCTCTGACTCCCTTGTCACACTGGAAAGGCCACAAGATTATGGCAGCCATGTCTGGCTCGTGGAAATCATTTTCCAGGCACACTACTTGCAGGCTTTCTCAGTGTGCCTTCACACACTACAACAGATGCAGATTGTGGAGTAATATAGGACATCATGTTCTTTCAACAGAAGGCTATGTTGCTTTTCTGATTACTCAGAAAACTTGAAGTGCTGACAGCAAAGCTTTCCAAGATCAAGTGCTGAGGTGTTTGGACAGCCCGTCCAAGACTACACAGGGCTCCTGTCTTGGCTGGTGTATTCAGAAGAGGATGGGGGCTGACAGTGACTCAAACATTCCATACGGCAACTGGGAGGAATTCATAGTAACCAACTAATGTAAACTGCAGGCGCTCTCCTCATCTTCATAATATCACACTGTTAAGCGCTGCAACCCAAGACAGAATAAGAGCACCACTCTGGTCACTTATGCACAACACCACACAGATCCATTGCAAAATCAAAACCCTTCCAACCAAGCACTCGATCAAACAGTAGCAAGCTACTCGTCTGTTAATGCATTTTGGCAACTCGTCAGAGGTATCCAGAGCTAGACAAATGCAAGGAGGAGTGTTTCACGTAGGATCAGAGGCTGAGCACTTGCAAGTCAAAACTAAGCAAATAGCAAATTTGCCATGAACTTGTCTTTACTGTTACTATCTGTGCATCTCCGAATGTTACAAATTATGAAAAAAGTTAGTAAAACAAAGACTTGTCCATACTCACACACAGAGTTGTTATGTCTTGAGGAAGGTTCTTCGAGGATCAGACAGGAGCCAAATCAGTTGGAGGATATTTTCTTTATTTCCATGTTAGGCCCTTAGATACAGTTCAGGTAATAATTCTAGACAGGGCTCCCATCAACTCTGCCTACAGGGATCTGCTCAACACACACACCGACATTCTGACCACCAACTGACTTAGACTATATATTCAAAACTTCCAAAAGGGCAATCATTACTTGCGTTGACAAGATATTTTAGTGCTGGTGGTAGTGACACACAGTGTATATTTTCTTTAAATATGCTATCAGTACCATGTCAGAGACTCTAGGAGCCAGAGGGGTGGTAGGCAAAATGGCTCAGTGAGTTAAATGATCGCTACTGATAAATTGTTAGAACCTCTCAGCAAACTCAGTTCAGTTTTCTATCCCTCTGTAGTTAGTAAATTGAGTACTATTACATTGGACAATACTAACACTTTTTTCACAGTGGGTAGAGACTCCAAAAGATGTCTTATGAAGCACTACACAAAAGTATGTTATTGTTATTACGCTGGCATACTACTGTCAAATAAATTCTGTAATACAATTATGATGGTAATACTGGAAGGTGTTTACCCATGTAGTATCCAATAATTCTATCAAAGTGCATTCAGTGAAGAAATAGCGACATGAACTTAGAGGGCTGATAATACATACGCTTTTTGGCATTTATATGGCTACCTTTCTGATGCCTGATACAGAACATCGCACCATTATACACCTCCTTGAAGTCCTTTGTTAAGGTGCACAATCCCTCTATGTAGTGTTTCCATTTGTTGTTTCATGCTTTGTCTATTTGAAGACCCTCACTGTCGAAGGCATTTACTTTTTTTCAAAGCAATGTATTAGGTAGTAATCAGAAGGTAATACGTGGTTGACATAAAAATATTCTACAGACAGATCAACACATACAAATATAAATAATTCATCTCAAGCAGTTGTGCTTCTACAATCAAAAATAGAGATTCATTTATGATGTAAAAGTCAAACAGTGTCACCTCTTCCTCAATTTCGAATAAAGTAACCATGTGCCATCAAGAAAGAACAGTTCTGAGTGTTGCCATGTCTTACGAAATTTGCCTATTTGGTTATTTATTTTTGCATAGACATACTCAAAACCCCCAACTCGGTTTATTTTGCCCTTCTAGTGTTCCAGGGATGGAATGATGGATGATTTCCAGGACTGCAGTATCAATGAACAAGGTATGAAGAAGGCTATAAGAATAGGCTTACGTTCGAGCATCAGACAGGAGCCAAATCAGTTGGAGGATATTTTCTTTATTTCCATGTTAGGCCCTTAGATACAGTTCAGGTAATAATTCTAGAAAGGGCTCCCATCAACTCTGCCTACAGGGATCTGCTCAACACACACACCGACATTCTGACCACCAACTGACTTAAACTATATATTCAAAACTTCCAAAAGGGCAATCATTACTTGCGTTGACAAGATATTTTAGTGCTGGTGGTAGTGACACACAGTGTATATTTTCTTTAAATATGCTATCAGTACCATGTCAGAGACTCTAGGAGCCAGAGGGGTGGTAGGCAAAATGACTCAGTGAGTTAAATGATCGCTACTGATAAATTGTTAGAACCTCTCAGCAAACTAAGTTCAGTTTTCTATCCCTCTGTAGTTAGTAAATTGAGTACTATTACATTGGACAATACTAACACTTTTTTCACAGTGCTTAGAGACTCCAAAAGATGTCCTATGAAGCACTACACAAAAGTATGTTATTGTTATTACGCTGGCATACTACTGTCAAATAAATTCTGTAATACAATTATGATGGTAATACTGGAAGCTGTTTACCCATGTAGTATCCTATAATTCTATCAAAGTGCATTCAGTGAAGAAATAGCGACATGAACTTAGAGGGCTGATAATACATACGCTTTTTGGCATTTATATGGCTACCTTTCTGATGCCTGATACAGAACATCGCACCATTATACACCTCCTTGAAGTCCTTTGTTAAGGTGCACAATCCCTCTATGTAGTGTTTTCCTTTGTTGTTTCCTGCTTTGTCTATTTGAAGACCCTCACTGTCGAAGGCATTTACTTTTTTTCAAAGCAATGTATTAGGTAGTAATCAGAAGGTAATACGTGGTTGACATAAAAATATTCTACAGACAGATCAACACATACAAATATAAATAATTCATCTCAAGCAGTTGTGCTTCTACAATCAAAAATAGAGATTCATTTATGATGTAAAAGTCAAACAGTGTCACCTCTTCCTCAATTTCGAATAAAGTAACCATGTGCCATCAAGAAAGAACAGTTCTGAGTGTTGCCATGTCTTACGAAATTTGCCTATTTGGTTATTTATTTTTGCATAGACATACTCAAAACCCCCAACTCGGTTTATTTTGCCCTTCTAGTGTTCCAGGGATGGAATGATGGATGATTTCCAGGACTGCAGTATCAATGAACAAGGTATGAAGAAGGCTATAAGAATAGGCTTACGTTCGAGCATCAGACAGGAGCCAAATCAGTTGGAGGATATTTTCTTTATTTCCATGTTAGGCCCTTAGATACAGTTCAGGTAATAATTCTAGACAGGGCTCCCATCAACTCTGCCTACAGGGATCTGCTCAACACACACACCGACATTCTGACCACCAACTGACTTAAACTATATATTCAAAACTTCCAAAAGGGCAATCATTACTTGCATTGACAAGATATTTTAGTGCTGGTGGTAGTGACACACAGTGTATATTTTCTTTAAATATGCTATCAGTACCATGTCAGAGACTCTAGGAGCCAGAGGGGTGGTAGGCAAAATGACTCAGTGAGTTAAATGATCGCTACTGATAAATTGTTAGAACCTCTCAGCAAACTAAGTTCAGTTTTCTATCCCTCTGTAGTTAGTAAATTGAGTACTATTACATTGGACAATACTAACACTTTTTTCACAGTGCTTAGAGACTCCAAAAGATGTCCTATGAAGCACTACACAAAAGTATGTTATTGTTATTACGCTGGCATACTACTGTCAAATAAATTCTGTAATACAATTATGATGGTAATACTGGAAGCTGTTTACCCATGTAGTATCCTATAATTCTATCAAAGTGCATTCAGTGAAGAAATAGCGACATGAACTTAGAGGGCTGATAATACATACGCTTTTTGGCATTTATATGGCTACCTTTCTGATGCCTGATACAGAACATCGCACCATTATACACCTCCTTGAAGTCCTTTGTTAAGGTGCACAATCCCTCTATGTAGTGTTTCCATTTGTTGTTTCATGCTTTGTCTATTTGAAGACCCTCACTGTCGAAGGCATTTACTTTTTTTCAAAGCAATGTATTAGGTAGTAATCAGAAGGTAATACGTGGTTGACATAAAAATATTCTACAGACAGATCAACACATACAAATATAAATAATTCATCTCAAGCAGTTGTGCTTCTACAATCAAAAATAGAGATTCATTTATGATGTAAAAGTCAAACAGTGTCACCTCTTCCTCAATTTCGAATAAAGTAACCATGTGCCATCAAGAAAGAACAGTTCTGAGTGTTGCCATGTCTTACGAAATTTGCCTATTTGGTTATTTATTTTTGCATAGACATACTCAAAACCCCCAACTCGGTTTATTTTGCCCTTCTAGTGTTCCAGGGATGGAATGATGGATGATTTCCAGGACTGCAGTATCAATGAACAAAGTATGAAGAAGGCTATAAGAATAGGCTTACGTTCGAGCATCAGACAGGAGCCAAATCAGTTGGAGGATATTTTCTTTATTTCCATGTTAGGCCCTTAGATACAGTTCAGGTAATAATTCTAGACAGGGCTCCCATCAACTCTGCCTACAGGGATCTGCTCAACACACACACCGACATTCTGACCACCAACTGACTTAAACTATATATTCAAAACTTCCAAAAGGGCAATCATTACTTGCGTTGACAAGATATTTTAGTGCTGGTGGGAGTGACACACAGTGTATATTTTCTTTAAATATGCTATCAGTACCATGTCAGAGACTCTAGGAGCCAGAGGGGTGGTAGGCAAAATGACTCAGTGAGTTAAATGATCGCTACTGATAAATTGTTAGAACCTCTCAGCAAACTAAGTTCAGTTTTCTCTCCCCCTGTAGTTAGTAAATTGAGTACTATTACATTGGACAATACTAACACTTTTTTCACAGTGCTTAGAGACTCCAAAAGATGTCCTATGAAGCACTACACAAAAGTATGTTATTGTTATTACGCTGGCATACTACTGTCAAATAAATTCTGTAATACAATTATGATGGTAATACTGGAAGCTGTTTACCCATGTAGTATCCTATAATTCTATCAAAGTGCATTCAGTGAAGAAGTAGCGACATGAACTTAGAGGGCTGATATTACATACGCTTTTTAGCATTTATATGGCTACCTTTCTGATGCCTGATACAGAACATCGCACCATTATACACCTCCTTGAAGTCCTTTGTTAAGGTGCACAATCCCTCTATGTAGTGTTTTCCTTTGTTGTTTCATGCTTTGTCTATTTGAAGACCCTCACTGTCGAAGGCATTTACTTTTTTTCAAAGCAATGTATTAGGTAGTAATCAGAAGGTAATACGTGGTTGACATAAAAATATTCTACAGACAGATCAACACATACAAATATAAATAATTCATCTCAAGCAGTTGTGCTTCTACAATCAAAAATAGAGATTCATTTATGATGTAAAAGTCAAACAGTGTCACCTCTTCCTCAATTTCGAATAAAGTAACCATGTGCCATCAAGAAAGAACAGTTCTGAGTGTTGCCATGTCTTACGAAATTTGCCTATTTGGTTATTTATTTTTGCATAGACATACTCAAAACCCCCAACTCGGTTTATTTTGCCCTTCTAGTGTTCCAGGGATGGAATGATGGATGATTTCCAGGACTGCAGTATCAATGAACAAGGTATGAAGAAGGCTATAAGAATAGGCTTACGTTCGAGCATCAGACAGGAGCCAAATCAGTTGGAGGATATTTTCTTTATTTCCATGTTAGGCCCTTAGATACAGTTCAGGTAATAATTCTAGACAGGGCTCCCATCAACTCTGCCTACAGGGATCTGCTCAACACACACACCGACATTCTGACCACCAACTGACTTAAACTATATATTCAAAACTTCCAAAAGGGCAATCATTACTTGCGTTGACAAGATATTTTAGTGCTGGTGGTAGTGACACACAGTGTATATTTTCTTTAAATATGCTATCAGTACCATGTCAGAGACTCTAGGAGCCAGAGGGGTGGTAGGCAAAATGACTCAGTGAGTTAAATGATCGCTACTGATAAATTGTTAGAACCTCTCAGCAAACTAAGTTCAGTTTTCTATCCCTCTGTAGTTAGTAAATTGAGTACTATTACATTGGACAATACTAACACTTTTTTCACAGTGCTTAGAGACTCCAAAAGATGTCCTATGAAGCACTACACAAAAGTATGTTATTGTTATTACGCTGGCATACTACTGTCAAATAAATTCTGTAATACAATTATGATGGTAATACTGGAAGCTGTTTACCCATGTAGTATCCTATAATTCTATCAAAGTGCATTCAGTGAAGAAATAGCGACATGAACTTAGAGGGCTGATAATACATACGCTTTTTGGCATTTATATGGCTACCTTTCTGATGCCTGATACAGAACATCGCACCATTATACACCTCCTTGAAGTCCTTTGTTAAGGTGCACAATCCCTCTATGTAGTGTTTTCCTTTGTTGTTTCATGCTTTGTCTATTTGAAGACCCTCACTGTCGAAGGCATTTACTTTTTTTCAAAGCAATGTATTAGGTAGTAATCAGAAGGTAATACGTGGTTGACATAAAAATATTCTACAGACAGATCAACACATACAAATATAAATAATTCATCTCAAGCAGTTGTGCTTCTACAATCAAAAATAGAGATTCATTTATGATGTAAAAGTCAAACAGTGTCACCTCTTCCTCAATTTCGAATAAAGTAACCATGTGCCATCAAGAAAGAACAGTTCTGAGTGTTGCCATGTCTTACGAAATTTGCCTATTTGGTTATTTATTTTTGCATAGACATACTCAAAACCCCCAACTCGGTTTATTTTGCCCTTCTAGTGTTCCAGGGATGGAATGATGGATGATTTCCAGGACTGCAGTATCAATGAACAAGGTATGAAGAAGGCTATAAGAATAGGCTTACGTTCGAGCATCAGACAGGAGCCAAATCAGTTGGAGGATATTTTCTTTATTTCCATGTTAGGCCCTTAGATACAGTTCAGGTAATAATTCTAGACAGGGCTCCCATCAACTCTGCCTACAGGGATCTGCTCAACACACACACCGACATTCTGACCACCAACTGACTTAAACTATATATTCAAAACTTCCAAAAGGGCAATCATTACTTGCGTTGACAAGATATTTTAGTGCTGGTGGTAGTGACACACAGTGTATATTTTCTTTAAATATGCTATCAGTACCATGTCAGAGACTCTAGGAGCCAGAGGGGTGGTAGGCAAAATGACTCAGTGAGTTAAATGATCGCTACTGATAAATTGTTAGAACCTCTCAGCAAACTAAGTTCAGTTTTCTATCCCTCTGTAGTTAGTAAATTGAGTACTATTACATTGGACAATACTAACACTTTTTTCACAGTGCTTAGAGACTCCAAAAGATGTCCTATGAAGCACTACACAAAAGTATGTTATTGTTATTACGCTGGCATACTACTGTCAAATAAATTCTGTAATACAATTATGATGGTAATACTGGAAGCTGTTTACCCATGTAGTATCCTATAATTCTATCAAAGTGCATTCAGTGAAGAAATAGCGACATGAACTTAGAGGGCTGATAATACATACGCTTTTTGGCATTTATATGGCTACCTTTCTGATGCCTGATACAGAACATCGCACCATTATACACCTCCTTGAAGTCCTTTGTTAAGGTGCACAATCCCTCTATGTAGTGTTTCCATTTGTTGTTTCATGCTTTGTCTATTTGAAGACCCTCACTGTCGAAGGCATTTACTTTTTTTCAAAGCAATGTATTAGGTAGTAATCAGAAGGTAATACGTGGTTGACATAAAAATATTCTACAGACAGATCAACACATACAAATATAAATAATTCATCTCAAGCAGTTGTGCTTCTACAATCAAAAATAGAGATTCATTTATGATGTAAAAGTCAAACAGTGTCACCTCTTCCTCAATTTCGAATAAAGTAACCATGTGCCATCAAGAAAGAACAGTTCTGAGTGTTGCCATGTCTTACGAAATTTGCCTATTTGGTTATTTATTTTTGCATAGACATACTCAAAACCCCCAACTCGGTTTATTTTGCCCTTCTAGTGTTCCAGGGATGGAATGATGGATGATTTCCAGGACTGCAGTATCAATGAACAAAGTATGAAGAAGGCTATAAGAATAGGCTTACGTTCGAGCATCAGACAGGAGCCAAATCAGTTGGAGGATATTTTCTTTATTTCCATGTTAGGCCCTTAGATACAGTTCAGGTAATAATTCTAGACAGGGCTCCCATCAACTCTGCCTACAGGGATCTGCTCAACACACACACCGACATTCTGACCACCAACTGACTTAAACTATATATTCAAAACTTCCAAAAGGGCAATCATTACTTGCGTTGACAAGATATTTTAGTGCTGGTGGGAGTGACACACAGTGTATATTTTCTTTAAATATGCTATCAGTACCATGTCAGAGACTCTAGGAGCCAGAGGGGTGGTAGGCAAAATGACTCAGTGAGTTAAATGATCGCTACTGATAAATTGTTAGAACCTCTCAGCAAACTAAGTTCAGTTTTCTCTCCCCCTGTAGTTAGTAAATTGAGTACTATTACATTGGACAATACTAACACTTTTTTCACAGTGCTTAGAGACTCCAAAAGATGTCCTATGAAGCACTACACAAAAGTATGTTATTGTTATTACGCTGGCATACTACTGTCAAATAAATTCTGTAATACAATTATGATGGTAATACTGGAAGCTGTTTACCCATGTAGTATCCTATAATTCTATCAAAGTGCATTCAGTGAAGAAGTAGCGACATGAACTTAGAGGGCTGATATTACATACGCTTTTTAGCATTTATATGGCTACCTTTCTGATGCCTGATACAGAACATCGCACCATTATACACCTCCTTGAAGTCCTTTGTTAAGGTGCACAATCCCTCTATGTAGTGTTTCCATTTGTTGTTTCATGCTTTGTCTATTTGAAGACCCTCACTGTCGAAGGCATTTACTTTTTTTGAAAGCAATGTATTAGGTAGTAATCAGAAGTACCGACTACCGACATTCCGAAAGCTCCTAAAAACCTGGCTTTTTAACAAACCGGTGTAACTGCCTTATCCCAAACCTCCACAGCGCTGGGACGCCTCAGGGTAGCCATCGCGCTATATAAATTATCTTTTCATTTCATTCAAGGTAATACGTGGTTGACATCAAAATATTCTACAGACAGATCAACACATACAAATATAAATATTTCATCTCAAGCAGTTGTGATTCTACAATCAAAAATAGAGATTCATTTATGATGTAAAAGTCAAACAGTGTCACCTCTTCCTCAATTTTGAATCAAGTAACCATGTGCCATCAAGAAAGAACAGTTCTGAGTGTTGCCATGTCTTACGAAATTTGCCTATTTGGTTATTTATTTTTGCATAGACATACTCAAAACCCCCAGCTCGGTTTATTTTGCCCTTCTAGTGTTCCAGAGATGGAATGATGGATGATTTCCAGGACTGCAGTATCAATGAACAAGGTATGAAGAAGGCTATAAGAATAGGCTTACGTAGAGTAAGAGAGATCGTTTACTTGCTTTTAACATAGCCAAACAAAATAGTGCAAACATTAGCAAAAAGGACTGATTGCACTTGTTTATAACTGCAGGGGTATAATACAATACTCATCTTGAAAAGAACTCCATCCTCCTCAGGTTAGCTGCTCCACAGCTTATAATTGTGCTGTGAGATCTCATCCCATTCTGCTACAGTCATTCTAAGCCTTATCTCTTTCTCCACTTTATACAAATGATGAGAGAGAAGAGGCGTTTGCTTGTTGAGAAAAAGTACTCACTGCCAGCAGTTTATTCCTCTCAAGTTGGATTTAAATAGTCTTCTCGAATGATCTCAGACAGCTCATCCAACTTTGTAAAATGCACGTGGAAGGTCTGGCTAATTTGAATAAAGCTGAACCATAGATATCTTCTCTCCCCGTTCATAATAGTCCAAAGCTGACCTTTGGTTCTCCAAATTAAATTGATTTTAAAATCAGCGACCCTAATAAATCTCAAATTATTCCACCTCCTAATTTCTATGTCAGAAACTACCATACTTCAGTCAGTCAGTCAGTCATATCCACGTTATTCGGCCAATAAAAAACATAAAAGTACACTACAAACATCTTATACAACAACAATAAATCCTATACAAAAGTCTTATCGAGATAATCTTAGACACCAAAAAAATGTCAGCAAATAAACAGTCCTCCGCCTTTTAGTTGTTTTGAAATAAGCATATACAGAAATTCATTGACAAAAAAATTTCTAAGGCACAGAGGACTGTCATTATAAAAAACATCTCATCACAGAATTCATAAAAAGGATACAATTCAATAAAAAAGACATCCAGTTTAAAACACAAATCATCACATTAGTGAGACAACTACAACATTTTATGACAGAGTGGCCCTTCTTTTCCTTTCCCTAACGGCTGCAACTGGCAATATTAAAATTCTTCCAAGTATTATTCACCATCTGCAAGTAAACTAGAGCAGGCCTTGCCTGAATAAAACCTTTTTCCTTTAAAATAGGCACTAAAAACATTTAAGAATATCATGAAAGTGGTCACAAAACATAATAAAGTGCAAAGTGTCTTGGGTAGAAAAATTATCACACGAACAGGGGCCCAAATCTTTCGCTTTTCTCCAGCCCTGAGGTTCAGCCAATATACAGTGCAAAAGATTCAATCTAAATCTGGTTAAAAGAAAGCGGTGGTAAGGCTTTGTTACTACACTTAGATATGGTTTTGTCGTTGGCGCGGTATTCCTCAAAAGAAAGGCTTGTACCTTGGGTTTCACTAGCTCTTTTGCCTCTCTTTCAATATGCATCATATTTAAAAAATATTTTTTAACCCAAGGTAAATTCTCTTTCCTAAGGTTATCTGGGGACTCAAAGAGATCGGGCCGTCGTAGTTTCTTTGTTAAGTTCTTTACATACCCTAACCACCGGATGCTGCTACCTCAGTCTAGAGATAAACTATCTTGGGCAAACTCACGGTTCACCACAAATTCTGGATTAATCCAGATCGATAACCAGCTCATAAGTGGCGCCAAACCTATTAAGTCGGAAACACAGCCTATGCCTAGTTCTTGATGGACAATATAAGAGGAAGTTGATTGCGGGACCAAGAGCAGATTTCTAAGAAACTTGTTTTCCACTATTTGTAGTTCCTCAGCCTCCTTGTGGCCCCATGTTTCAGACCCATACTTGGAGATTGCAACACATTTAGCTCTATAAATATTGAGCATGGCTTCAATTGGCTTGGCCCTGAGCCTACGTGCAAAACCCAGGACTGCTACTGTTGATCTTGCCATAGCATGCCTTTTTGCTTTCTTTTTGCCTGGCCCATGTGCTCCTCTCATCAAACAAAACCCCTAAGCATGTGAGTTGTCACCCTTGTTATTTTGATTCCTTCACAGAAGTACGTTTTTGGCTTTTTCGGTCTCAGACCAATGGTCGATGTAAGCGATTTGGAAAAACGAACACTTAAATCCAAGGATCTCATAAAGACCAAAAAGGAATCCAGGAGGCTCTGGAGCCCTACCGCTTTGCGAGCTAGTAGAACTGCATCATATGTGTATAAAAGAGTGGGGATTAACTGGTCCGCCACTCGGGGGATATCTTTGGAGGCTGAGGAGTAAAGATTATTTATATATAGAGTAAAAAGAAAAGGAGCTAAAATACAGCCATGTCTGACTCCCCTTCCAATGCAAATGTGCTCTGTATCATTACCTCTCTGATTATATATTACCGTGGCAGAGAGGTCCCTGTGCAAATCTGACAGGAAATTTACTATACACTGGTCCATTCTCATTTCAATAAATAGGACCCATAATTTCGATCTATTAACTCGGTCAAAGGTCGAGGACAGGTCCAAGCGTAGGGTCCCTGTCTTAGCAGCCGTGTATTTCCCAACTAATAGATGGAGATTTAGGCATTGGTCCATTGTGCTCCTACCCTTCCTGAAACCGTACTGCAGATTTGATAATACACAACTCTCTTCTAACCATTCTGTTAGTTTGCTTATAAAGGTCTGCCGGGACACCATCTGGACTGGGGGCTTTATTACTAGTCATCTGCATTATTGCCACCCCTACTTCCTCTTCGGATCACTGACACAATATCGACGGAAAAAATATCGACCTACACAAAAATCGACGTTGGAATATCGGAAGCAAGAATATCGACAGCCTATCTACAACATGGTAAGTACAAAAATATCGAAGTTAAAAATATTGTAATTAAAAATATCGGTTTTTTCCTTAATAAAAAAAAGTGTAAAATAAAGTAAATAATACTTATAAACCAAATAAACATAGTTAAAGATATTTAATAATGTTTAAAATTAATAAATAATACGTATACAATAATATAACATTAATTAAACATATACATAAAAATATAATATATACTTACCTAATAATACGTTTTAATAATTATTTAATACCATAAATTATTAAAAAGTATTATAAATTACAAATACATCTACACACATGAAACAATACACAAATAAAAAGTAAATAATTATATTTAATACATTTAATTAAAAAAATTAAATATACTTTCAATATTTTTAAAATTAATAATATACTGCATTATCAAAAATAATAATAATAAAAATATTAAATAGCTAAATAAATAAAACTAATATTCAAAGTCCCCTAAAAAAGTACAGTAATGATAACATTAGATAGCATAACACTTAAAATTACTATTCCAAATTCAGAAAATGCAACAGTGGGGAAAGCGTTGGCTAGCGTAGGGATAAAAATTACTTTTCCAACTCCAGAGGGGGCAACAGTAGGGAAAGCGTTGGATAGCGTAGGGGTAAAAATTACTATTCCAACTTCAGAGGGTGCAACAGTAGGGAAAACGTTGGATAGCGTGGGGGTGAAAATTACTATTCCAACTCATTGGATAGCGTAGAATTTTAATATAACATACTTATAAAAAAAATGCATTTAAAATAATAAATAATTTAATTTTTTTATAACTCTACATCATTTGCGAATACCCATTAATAATTATTAAAAACATAATTACAATTGAATAATTAATTAACAATAAATTAACAATAAATACCAATAAATATTAATTAATAAATATTAGTCAACAAATAATAAATATTGAACAATAACATATTTTTCATTACAATTTTTTTGTAATTATTTAAAATTAATTCACAATTAAAAAATAGTAAACAATAAAATGATTTTTCATACCAAATAATACTTTTTATGAAACATTGATTACCAATTAATAAAAAATAATTTCCAATTAATAAAACATAATTACCAATTAAAAACATTAATTACCAATTAAAAATGTTATTAGCAAAGAAAATAATTAATTGCCAATTAATAATTAATTAAAAATAAAATATTTACCCATTCCCATAAATAAAAATAAATCATTAATTAATTATAATTTTATTAATTCCCACCCAATTCTCCTATAAACCCACAACCCGCTACAGAAATAAACACAAACATTAACTAAAATTAATTTATAATTCCTAAAAATTAATAATTAATTTAGTATATTTAAATTACTTCCCACCCTATTCCCCTATAAACCCACAACCCGCTCCGGTACTAAAACATAAAATTTACTTAAAAATAACATTAATAATATATAAAAATAATACACATATAATTTAAAACAAGTAAAATACTTAACAAAAAAAATATTACCATACATGATAAAATACATAACAATAATACAAATATCGATATTAGTAACTTCGATATTACTTACATCGATATAAAATAAATCGATATTACTTACCCTAGGGTCTATATTCTGTCCAACGATATTCTTGACCTTGATTTTATGTACCTTCGATATTTCCAACACAATATTTTTGTAGGTCGATATTTCAAACTCGATATTTAGACTGTGCACCTTCCTCTTCATTAAAGGCCAGACTGTGTGTACCCGTATTCGGTGTGGTGGGGCATAGAGTTCCCACATCATCCTGATTATAATATATATGTTTAAAATAAGTGAACCATTGATCCTCAGGTATGTTACATTCCAGCGGGGAGTTGCTGGTCCCAGTAAAAAAAGGTTTGTTTACAATCTTCCAGAAACTAGCCCTGTTCTTAAGAACGTCCACAGAAAGTAAGTCAGTATAGGCTTCTTGTTTGATTTCAGCTTTACAATTTTCTATCACAAGCTTATATGTCTTTCTAAGAACAGCTATTTGGGGTTTGTCTTGGGGTACTTGCTTAAGGGCATTAAAAAGCTTTTGGTGGGCTTCATTACATTCATGATCAAACCACCTCTCGTCTCTTTCGATGCAATTCCTCCTTGGGCATCTGAGACCTCTAGCCACCTGTTTACAGATCCTTTCAAAGGCTGCGAGGGTTTCTAGCCCCTTCTTAGTATAATCAAGACAAAGTCTAATATCCTCCCTAAAGATTTCACATAGACAATTGAGAAAAAGGTCCGGGACTACCTTACTCCATTTCAGCCTGCGGCCCTGGTCTTTTAACTTTAAACACTTGCTGGCAGTTGCCTCCCCAGATTTTTCAACTACACCCAGTCCCCCGCCCAATATTAAATACATGGGATTATGGTCACTAAAATGAGTCCACAGTGCATTGCAGGATACCACCTGAGTTAACAGGCTACCATACTTAAATTCCTACAGTTTTCAAGACTTGTATTCCTTAAACAATTCAGTTCTCCAAAAGGTGAAATCAAGGATCACCATCGTGGGCAATTTGAATATTTTAAGAAAAGACAGTGCATGCAAATTCAAATCCAAGATCATTGCTTGAATTAGGTTATTATTAAAAACTAGGCAAATCAAAGGATTATTAAGATGAGATAGTATATCCAGAAAAGCCACTTGGTGATACAACCTTAAATGTAGCAAAGCTAAACCACCTTGTTCTGTACTCAATTGAAGGCAATCAATTCTGAAACAGGGGCACTGATCGTTCCAGACAAAGTTACGTAGCAAAGTATCAACCTAAGAAAAAAGAAAATCTCTGAGGGGAAAGTTAGAAAATGGAAAAATAGAAAATGGCAATATTGACATCTTTACTAATGCTACTCTCCCATTAACAGAGAGTAGCAGAGACTGTTTATTGAGAAGATTTTTCACTTTCGCAAAAATGGCCACAAAATGCAATCTAAATAAATCGAACTAATTATTGGTATTGCATATTTCCAGATATGCTATAACTGAACGAGGGTTGTATACAATCCTCAACTACAATAGGAGATTATGACCAAAGGCATTAAATAACAAGATCTCCAATGTACTCTGATTCATGTTATCGAAACCAATCTGAGTATAGGCTTGAATCTTATGCATAAGATTTTGTACATTGGACGCCTCCGTTTTAAATAAAATATTACGCCGTCATTGTATAATTTCAGTTTTATCATCCCAGCTAAGGGGGAGCAATTAGACATATTGTTGCGAATAGATATTTCTAATGGCTCTAAAAATAGAGTAAACAAAATGGGTGACAGAGGGCACACTTGTTTCGTCCACCTAATTAGTTTAGTATTCTCTACTTCAACATAAATTATTAAAATTGTTATTGAGGAATCCTAATACTTATTTTTCAGTACTCTAATCATCTACTCGGAAATGCATAGGCCTCAAGAATTTGAAACAGAGCCACCTAATTGCCCAAATCAAACGCCATTTTTGCATAAAAACATAATTATTTCAGAATTAAATGTATTTTGAGGAAAAAAATCAATGGCTTATATTAGGAAAGTTGTGTTGACAGAAATAGATCTATTTGGCATAGGCACATTTGAATCAGAGTGATAAAGCAGAGGCAGCAATTGAAATTCATTTAGCCAGAATTTTTGTGAAAGCTTTAGAATCAGAATTTAATAAACTTATTGGGCAAGAAGAATTAGGATTTTTTAAACTCTTTTTATTGGCACTTATCAGAGTGACATAGTACAATAAAACATTATACATCACAACAGATCATGAACAGTTGATTACATGTCATCACTTGACATCTTCATGTATCGTCCCCCCTCCCCCTCCCATTTCCCCTCCCCCCGTCCAGGAATTATATCAGGACATAACATTGCCAGCCCATGTCCTTGTACTGAGGGGAAGGGAGGTGCAGATGTTGCCTCGATATGTATTCCATTTCCCCCATACCATGTCCCACTTCGTGGGGCATCCTCTATTTGTATAGACCGCTTGTTTAGCCAACATGCTCCAATCAACATCTCGTTCCCATTCACTTATCGTTGGCGGCTTGTTTTTGTTGTTACAAAATGAAGAAAAAAAGTCTTAAAAAAAATATATATCATTGGCGGCTCAGAGAGCCCCCATCTACGTGCGATATTACGCTTCACTAGTATAAAGCCAGTGGCTGCCCATAGTTGGTCCATGCATTTGAGATCTGTGGCATCCCATGTATTAAGCAGACATATCTTGGGGGATAGAGCTAGGGTAATCTCACACACCTTGCCAACTACCTTGTTGACCGCCTTCCAAAATGTCTGGTTCAGGGGACACTCCCAGAGTGTGTGGTAGACTGTGCCTGTCTCCCCGCATCTCCATCTACAATCTGCAGAACTACTACATCCCATCTTAACCAATGTCGTGCATGTGATAAATGTGCGGTGCAAAACTTTCAGTTGGACCAACCGCAGTCGTGATGGTATGGCCCCCTCACGTGGAGAGGACAGCGCATCATGCTAATCCTTCTCCTCCAAGTCCCCTACATCAATCTGCCAGCGCATATATAGATGTTTCCACAGGTCTGGTGAATTATTCATTATTTTTCGGTAAGTGAGCAAAATTGTTTTTCTCTCCACGGCTTCTGCCAGTAGTCTATCCTCAAGTGTGGTGGCCTCCACGATCCCATCTGTCTCTTTGGTAGCCTCCAGTAAGGCATGCAGTATTTGCAAGTATTGGAAGGTTTCGCCAGTGGCTAATTTATATTTGTTTTGTAATTCCGCAAATGTCAATATTTTACCTTTCTTTATTGTCTCCTACTTGTGAAATACCGATGGTATCTCATTTGTCGAATCCACTACAATTACTTAAATTGCCCAGCATTACTGCATGCCATTGGGGCGTCATTTGCGTTAGTTTATTACCCCAACCAAGTTTTATAGTGATGGTGTGCCATGTGACATGTAAAGAGTTTCTCTATTACATCCCCGCCCCATCAGCCATTTGTTCATTCGACATGCTGGGTCCTGCTGCTCTCCATATACCCATTTGTTGATGACTGAGAGGTTGGCAGCCCAGTAATAGCAACAGAAAAAATATAATCATCATCATCCCCCAGCCCCGCGGTTCTCTGAAGTTCTCAAACAGGAAAAAACTAGGTGCAAAAACTTAGAAAGACAATGGCGTAAATACTATGATCCCAAAATTAAATCATTGTATAAATCGACCCTTAGTAACTATCACCGACTTTGCAACGATGCTCGGGCAAAGAACGTTAATTGTACTATCCTTGAAGCTCAGAATTGTCCCAAAGCACTTTTTAAAGTGTTCAAAGAACTTTCTGGAGCCGCCTGTCAACCCAAACCCCCTGTCTTGATTCCAAACAGTGTGATGATCTGGCGGAATTTTTTGTAAATAAAATTACTACTATTTACGCCGATTTTAATCAACAGGCTGATAATCCTCCTACGATTACTTTAGCCAGTGGTCTTTCTAACAAACATCTTCCTCAGGCACCTATACTAGTTGATAAGATTATTAGTCTAAATAAATGGGCGCCATTTGATGCCACAAATTTTTGTAACATCCTGAGTGGCATCAAATCAGGGTCCCCCAAAAGATCCTTGCCCTCCTTCCGTTTTTCAAACTTTGAATCAGTCTACACTGAATTTAATTATGGAGTTATTGAACACGTCTCTATCTGAAGCTAAAGTCCCGGCAGCTTGGAAACATGCCATGATTGTGCCCCTGCTAAAAAAAGCCAATTTGGACCGTGGGGCGCCATCCAACTTCCGTCCTATTTCTCTTCTCCCCATTTTCTCTAAAATTTTGGAGAAGCATGTTAACACCCAGCTCACCAACTTTGTGGAGACTCATGATTTCCTTCATACCTCTCAATCTGGTTTTAGGGCAGGCTTTTCAACGGAATCCACACTGCTGGGTGTTACGGAAAATATCCGTCTACAAGTGCATAAAGGAGAAACCGTGGCACTTATTCTTCTTGATTTAAGTGCCGCGTTTGATACTGTCTCCCATACCATCCTTCTGACCACTCTCCAATCTTATAGTATTACTGGCCTTGCACTTAAGTGGCTATCTAGCTTCCTACTGCAAAGGACTTTCCAAGTTTTCTCTTCTACTTCTAGTTCCAAAGTTCATGTTTCTCAGCATGGAGTCCCTCAGGGCTCCATACTGAGTCCTTTGCTTTTTAATATTTATGTAAGTCCGTTGGCTAGAATAGCGGAGCAAGCTGGGCTCACGGTATACTCTTATGCCGATGATACCCAGATTATTTTTTCACTTTCGGCCCAAACTAAGCATAATATTTCGGGGCTCTGTGCAGGGCTAACAAATATTGCTGATTGGATGCACACCAATAAGCTTAAATTAAATGGCGGGGAAACCAAACTACTTCTTTTCGGTAATAACAAATCCCTCTGGGGCCCTCAACATTGGCCGTCCAAGATGGGATCCCTCCCGCTTCCTGTGCAATCAGCTCGCAATCTGGGCTTCATTGTCGATGACGAGCTGACAATGAGGCAACAAGCAGTCAAAGTAGCTTCCACCTGCTTTGTCATTTTAAAATGGCTGAGTAAAATCCTATGGATGCTCCCTCTGCCCACCCAGAAAACTGTAGTCCACGCTCTTATATCATCAAGATTGGACTATGGGAATGTGTTATATCTGGGTGCAACAATGAAGTATTGCATAGGGTACAGATTGTTCAAAACTCTGCCGCCAGACTGCTTTGTAAACTCCCTGCCAGAACTTACATCTCAGCCTCATTGCGTGATCTTCACTGGCCTCGGATCAACAACCGTGCCAAATTCAAAGCATTATGCTATATGCACAAGATTAATTCTGGCAAAGCTCCTCATTACCTAAAGGCCTTGGTACATCAATATTGTCCCCCCCGCCTACTTCGATCGTCTAATCAGTGCCAATTTAAAATCCCTATCATTAGACGAGTCAGAATGGGTGGACATTCCTTTTCTTGTTTGGCTCCTTCACTTTGGAACTCTCTTCCCTACCACTAACGCACTCAATAACACTACCTTAAGTTTCGTAAAGATGTAAAAACTTGGTTGTTTAATCAATAATTCCTTCCTTTTTTCAGTTTTCTAGTTCTTTTGCGTTCCCTAGCGCCGGGAAACCTATGGGTAGCTGTTGCACTGTATAAATGCAATAAAGTAGGCTCTGGCTCACTGGTTTCTACTGCTGTGGAACTTCGGAGCGTATCCGGGATACCGGAATGACCAGAGCCCACCTGTCAGCCTGGAGAGATAAGAGGCGGTGTTGAAGCCAATCTGCTTCACCCTGGGCTAGGAAGGATTGCCATCCATGCCCCGCTTAATTGAATTCCGGACACTTTCAGGTTGAAACGGTTGGGGACTAGAGGAAGCATCGTATCCCAGAGGTATGTGATAAGGACAGTCGACACCTACGTAGCGCCAACCCGCCCTGTGCAGCATCGCCCAGATTTGACTTTCAATCACAGTGTATGCTGGGACTGGTAGTCACAGAACATGGAGTGACTGACCAGCGATGTATATGAGAGGCACGTATCATCTTGGGGGCGGAGCAACGCGCGACCAACCAGAATAGGGCAAGATACTATATCTTTGAAACACGCCCCAAACCTGAAGCAACACACCACTGGCGCTGAAGAAGGCTAAAAGTCATGCCGAAATGCATTCGCCGAGAGTGGGAGGTGGTATCTGTTCCTCTTGCCTCTGTGAAGGATTAAAGGTGTTTCTACATGTTCCCCTGCTGTGGCCTCGCACTTTGTCTTTGGAGGAGGTGGGAATTGGAAAGAAATAAATATATGGAGTATTCTGCAGTGCATATAGGAGCTGAGGCAGAGCCATCATTTTATCTAGAGCTGCGTGTCCCAACAATGACACAGGCAGCGTTCGCCAGTGGTGTACATCACTTTGCAGTCAAGCCAGGGGGCCCAAAAGGTTTCGTTCGTGGAAAAGCGAGGGATCAGCCATTACATATATACCTAAAAATCTAAACCCATCCTCAACAACTGTGACTTCATAGTTGACCGGAAGGGTCGGCACTGGCCCGTGGAGTAAGTATATAACTGATTTAGACCAGTTGATAGTTTATCCAGAATATTTGCCGTGATTAGAGCAGATCTGAAGTATTCTGCTAATTGAGCCTGCATGGAGTGATATTCTATCTTCCCACTCACTAACCCACTTCAATCCCCGTATCAATGGGACCCATGTATCCCACATGCAAGAGGCTAGAGGGCTAGAGCGAATATAAGGGGGGATAGCAGGTAGCCCTGTCTCGTCCCACAGCGCAGAGTGATTGTGGTACACACATGTCCATTCACTACCACCTGAGCGAGTGGCCGTGCACATAGGAGTTTGATCCATTCTAAATAGGCCGCCCCCAGTCCCATACGCTCGAGCACCGCGATTATATACGGCCACTCAACAGTATCGAAGGCCATACGCGCGTTCAATGAAAGTATGGCCGCATTGTCTCTAATGGTGTGTTTTTCTAGCAAGCAGTCCATTTAGGCAGTCTAGATTCATAGCAGTATTGCAGCCAGGCATAAACCCAGATTTGTCCAGGTGGACCAAAATTGTAATTAGAGGGAGCAGCCTATTGGCCAATATTTTTGCTAGGACTTTGACCTCAACATTCAATAAGGATATTGGCCGGTATGAGGTAAATTCCTCCTCTGGCTTCCCGGCCTTACGGATTACGACAATGGAAGCCCTTCTCTGAACTCTGGGTAATGTCCTGGCGGCTTTACTCTCAAGGTACATATCGAGGAGGTGAGGTGCCACCTTGGATGCCATTATTTTAAGGAGTTCAGTTGGGAGACCGTTTGGGCCCCCAGCTTTTCCTGACTGTATGCTGAGTATGGCTGCTGTGATTTCCTCAACAGTAATATCTACTTACAGCTGTTGCTGGTAGTCCAAGGTCAGTGTCGGAATTTGTATGTCAGTTATTATCTCTTCAATGGTAGCCGTTGCGACTGGTGAGTAAAGTTGCTTATAGTATTCAGCAAATTCATCCGCTATGTGTTGTGGATCCCGCAAACAAGTTCCCATCCTGCCCTTGTATTCCTCTAATCCAGCGGTCTGTCCTTTCCCTCCTATCCAATCATGCTAGCAGTTTACTAGCTCTGTCTCCCTGTTCGTATATTCTATATATTTTAGCACGTGTTTGCCTCTGGCTGTGTCATGTGCTAGGTCCCTGTATTCTTTTCTTTTGAGTTCCAGATTATGGTTTTCTGTCTCATCCCGGGTGTCCCTTAATGTCTGCTCTCTTGTCAGGATGTCTTGCTCTAATTCAACTAGTTGTCTGTCTTCCTCCTTCCTGTGGCCCACTGTGAGGGATAGGGCATTGCCTTTGATTACAGCTTTATAGACCGCCCACAGAATCTGCAATGACTGGACCTTCCCTGCATTTTCCGTAAAATAATAGCCTGTGTCCTCGATCAAAGTATCTTTTATATGTGGGATTTGGAGACACCATGGACTAATCGTGATTGTCCTGCGGGTCGGGGCAGTATTTACTGCAAATCATGCCTTTGAAGGTGCATGGTCAGAAATGCCCCTCGCTAAGTGCTGAACTTCAGTGAAGTGGTGTGCAGAGTCCGCCAGAGTTAGTATATAGTCAATTCGAGAGTGGCTTTTGTGAGCAGCTGAGTAGTAGGTGTACTGCCATGTTTGTGGGTGAGCCACCCGCCATACATCCATCAGGCCCAGTGCTGCTGTGAATTCAACCATTGTATTGTGGGATTGTGTAATGTCTCTTGGGGGATATATGCCACTCTGGTCACAGAGCATCATATTGAGGTCCCCACCCATCACTATTTCGCCTTCCGGTAAGGCAAGGAGAATCCTACTCACTTCAAACAATGCTGCATTATATAGAGCAGGAGGTATATATACCGAGAGGATATTCATATTCCTACCCTCCCAGGTCCCAGACATCCCAGCGAAGTGCCCATAATTATCTGTGTGTGTCTGAGTCACAATAAATGGGAGATTTTTCTTTATTAGTATCCCAACCCCTGGGACCCAGTAGTGAATCCGACGTAGTGAATCCGACGTGAATGATACGTTTGTACCCCCTTCTATCCAGAGCCTTACAGGTATTCCAAACTAGGTGGCTTTCTTGTAGCTGGATTATGTCAGAGGCCTGCTGTGTGATGCTATCCCCTAATCCATTGACATTCCAGGAGAGCAAATTTAGTGTAGCATTGAGTCTTATATCACTGGGGTTGTCGGTAGCTGGCATTATGCTTGTGCGGGGATCTCAGTGTGCCGAGTGTCCAAAAGGAATAGACGGGCTGGAAATGACCCGTGTACTTACACAGGGGATACATAATATGCTTATATTGGCATTCATACATCTGATAAAGTGGACATGACCTAGTGACGTAGCAAAGTAATGATCATTATGACGCTTTTAACAACAAATAATCCCCCCTTAACTTGCCCAAACGGATGTATGACGTTATAACGCATACTATTACTCCGCATACCATTACAACGCGACTTTTACTCCGCATACCGTTACAACGCATAGCGCCTTGGGGCGCTGGATAGTGGTAAGTATAATTTTCTATTCCAACACCAGTCCCCGTGGACACTAGGGAAGGTGTTGGATAGAAAATTAAACTTATTCCCTATCCTACAGCGCCCCCCAGCGCAATGCGTTGTAATGGTATGCGGAGTAAAAGTCGCGTTGTAATGGTAGTGCGGAGTAAAAAATGCGTTGTAACAGGTGTATACCGCCCAAACCATCCACCCACCCCTGCCTCCCTGCAAGACGTACTTCGAACTACCCGCCACCCCAACATTGCAGAGAGCTGGTCGCCCACCAATCTCAGTTTCGGAGGAGATATGGACCAACGAGTCCCGATCCCCCACCCCCATTGACTTCAAATATACATATAGCAAACAGTTTACGGTTAAGACTTCTCAGTTCGTATACTTAGATAGTACAGCTCCAGGGCATCGCCCCATCAGTTTTTCATCAGCCTGTGGATAAAGAGCTCCTTCTGGGTTCAGATACAGTACAGCTAGGCAAGAAACCCTGATAGTCTTATGCCTGGCACCCTTATCCCACACATGTGTTTCTAGTTTTGTTCCTGTCCAGACCGGGCACTTCCCATTCGTTCTGCTTCCGCAGTGTCGTTCACTTTGTGGTCCGATGCAGCCCGTTGAGATCGTTACTTGTCCGTCTCCAACATCTGTCTGGTTGTTTGGGCCGCCCACCTGTCGCCATCTGTCCAGTCATTCCCAAGCCGCCTCCGGCTCCTCGAAGAACCATGCTTTACCTTCAGCTTCTACCCTGAGTCTTGCGGGGCATAGCATTGCATATGTCAGCACACTCTCCCTCAGAGCCTTCTTGACTTCGAGGAAACTTCTGCACTGCCATTGGACCTTTACTGTGAAGTCTGGGAAAAACCTGATGGTGTTCTTTTCTATTTTAAGTGGATGAGCTCATCGTGCAGTTTTCAGAATCACGTCTCTGTCGCGAAAGTTAAACACTCAGGCCAGTAAGGGCCTGGGGGGCTGTCCAGGTTTGGGTTTGCCTCCCGGTTCTCGGTGTGCACGTTCAATAGAGAAATACCTGGAGAGTGTCTTGGACTGCAGCCGCTGTGTGATTAATTCCTCCACAAATAGGTTCACAGTATAGCCTTCTGCTTTCTATGGAACTCCTATAATTCTAACGCTATTTCTCCTGGCCCTTCCTTCGTAGTCATTGAGCTGGTCCACCAGTCCCCGACTGGTAACTTGCGTTCCTGAACTTGTTTCTCTAGGCCCTTGGAGGTGGCAGTTAGGCCCTGCGTTACTTCTTCCACTTCAGTCATTGATTTCACGAAAGTCCACCCAGATGAGGGCAACGTCAATGGAGACGGAAGCAATACCTCAACGACCGAAGTGCGCACCGCCGTGACAGCAGTGAGAATGTCCTGTAGTGTGGGAGCGCTTTGCGCCAAAGGTGTATCATGGGTACCAGGCGATGCATCCACCTGCATATCAGGCCTTTCTTGGTTCTTGGGCCATGTCATCTTGTCTAGTTTGGGCTGGTGTGAACCACAATTTCCTTTGAAGCAGAACATGGCAGCATCCACAGGGATAGTAGGGGGTAAGTGGTGTAAGAAGGAGGGGAGGGTGTCTCGGGGGCCTCACCACCGCCTGACCTGTATCTTAACCCGTCGGCCTGTTGGCTTACCCCATTGGGCTCACCATCCCCTCTACTATGGTGACAATGCAGTCTCTCCTGATGTTACAGCCACCGCCACCGGGGCCGTCCCCGGCCATTCACCAGACCACCACTGGCAGAGGTATTACCATGGAGTGACAGTGCAGTGCTATGTACCCATGCCCGGTCATTCACAAATGTGCAGATGGAGGATCCATCCTTCTAGGTGCCTCGTGGAGTGTGTTCTACCAGCGGAGATAAACGTCCTCCTCAGTTTATATAATCTGTGACCCAAGCATGCATCATCCAAATGTGCCGCCAATATAAGTCACCCTGGACTGCGTGGCTTGGAGGGAATCACGCCTCGCTCCAGGGACCGGGGGCTGATGGTATTGGACCAATGTATGTCCGGACTGGTCCACTTGAATTCAGCAGACCCAGGCCATTTAGCAAGTTGGGCACATTATGTTACCTCTGTATAGCTCCTGCTCAGTGGTGTCATTGATCTCTATAGCTCCGCTCAGCTGGGCCCAATCCAGACGTCCTGTCGACAAGACTGCCACTCCGGTCGCAGCATTTATCGACGTGGGATCAGGCGCAATATTCCGTTGGTCACTCGCGTATCAACAGGGTCTCGCCATCCTGAACACTGCCGCGCAGCCGCAGCGAGCCCTTACAATCCGCTGTGTCCCGGATTCACCTGCTTTCGATTTCCGGCTGCATGGCCCTGACCAGGCCGCAAGATGCAGCCGCCACAGGCATCAGTTGGAGCTCTTTTCATTTCGGATCTGCAGCAGCCGACCCCCGCGATGATGTTTCTGGCATATACATTGTTTTTAGGACGGATAATTGTGCGGATTTACGGGGAATAAGGAGATCTGAGCTGGAGCGGCGTTAGAGTGCGGCCATCTTCCCCAGCAGTTGCCCATGCCTCCCACGAATTAAGATCTTGAGGTGGATTTCCGTTATTTAAGATACTGACAACAATTGCTCACAAAAATAAGGTAGATCCATCTCTCCTTTAAATAAATTATTAAAGAGACACATCTCTGGCAGCTAAAGGGGTCTCTGGCCCCCACATACTCTTCAAGCTACAAGGGACTTGGTCCCTCATCTCATCGCATGCCAGGAGACGCACAAGCAGACTCACCCCAGGACGGTGTAGGGCCATCTCTTGGTTCACCGAAAAGCACCCTCTGTGATTCCGCAGTGCAGGACACATCTTTGGAAGCTTAAGGGGTCTCTTGCCCCCACCGACTCTTCAAGCCAAAGGGGAATTCATCCCCCATCTCAACACGTGCCAGGAAGTGCGCATGCAGAGGAACCCAGGGGGGTGCGGCCAACTCCTGACGTGCTTAAAAGCACCCTCTGCAATCCTGCAGAGCAGGATAAATCTCTGGCAGCTTAAGGGGTTTCTGCCCCCATGGATTATTCAAGCCACAGGGGAATGTATACCCCATCTCAACACTCACCAGGAGACGCGCATTCAGAGTCACCCCAGGAGGGGGGAATCTCCTGACATGCTGAATAGCACTCTCTGCAATTCTGCAGCACAGAAGGGAGGACCTGGCCCGAGCCCGTCAGTGCCAAAAAGTGGCAGGCAGGACCACCTCCCATGGCTGGGTTCCATAGCCTGTTTGTCCTTAGAAGCTAAAGGTACTGTAGCATCTACCAAATGTATTGTCTTAAGAATGGGGAAATGAAAGGCCCAAACAGTCTTGTGTGTGCGGCTGTTCAAACAATCAAGCTATGCAGCCATGAATTGTGTAACAAGTGAGAGTGATACCAAAATAGAAGTGAAGACCATATTAAAAAGCAAAGACATAAATAGATGGAAGTCTGCTAAAGGGGAGAAGGTCCCAGACTTATTTTAGATGAAACACAGACCCTGGAATTATTCAAATACATCAGCAAATATTCTCCCTCACAACACAGTGTCATCACCTGTACAGGACTGAGGCACAAATCCGCTGTCGTTCGATCGATAACTTAATTTCGGCCACCAAGGACCATAAAAGTTCATACATATATACAAAATTTAAGACAATAAATAATATTATCATTTAAAAGTACATTGTATATACAGATAAACAGATAGATACAATACTGTACATAGTAAAAAACAGGATTAAACTACTTCTCATTATCGAACTTCATGGTAATTATAAAAACGTGCAAGCTCATGCTAAACACTCAGTACAATAATTAATTTCCTGTGTTTGTGCCACATTGCGTTTAAAAAGCGCGAAACTGCAAAAACTATTGGGTGATGGGTATCATATTTTAACACCCTAAATCCATGCGCACACTGACGAAAGCCTAGATTTCTACAAATTGCAATGAGCCAGTGCTTGCGTGGGCCCTGATACGCTGCACAAAAGAAAAGTACGTGAATTCCATCCTCCAGACCAGAGCCACAGGCAGGGCACTCCCTGCTCGAGACTCTATCCCATTTACTGGTAAGAGCTCTGAGTGGAATAGTGCCGAGTCTGAATTGCATATACAACTTACGTGCCACTGCAGGGAATATTAAGTCTAAGAATTCCTCCCTTCTATAGTCTTCTTTAACCTGGAGGAACTCAGTAGTAAGTCTACCCCCCGTGGAGCTCTCATGCAGGGAAGCTAAGTTGTAGTTCTTATAGTGGCGTTTCAGGTCCGCTTTGGATATCTCCGGGCAAGCACCTTCCGGAGTTTCCCAGAGATCCTGTAAGCCTAGCCTACAAGTTGTTAGCTTTATGTGGGACAGCCACCTAATGCTCTTACTTCTTAGAGCACCCCAAATGTCGACAAATTCATTTTTATAGCAGAAGAGTTCCGGCACAGACCACAGTCTTTTCCAGTATATTAAAGGACGTGGGGGCATGGCTTCCTCAATTGGGAGTGGCCCTAGGTCCATACGCAGTGGTACCAGAGGAGTACTTACAGGAAGGCCCAGTATGTTCCTAACAAATGCTTACTCCACCCTGGCTAAGTTTTGAGATTTCTCATGCCCCCAAAGCTCAGCCCCATATAGGGCTACCGCTCTGGCCTGTACACTATAAATCTGAATTACTGGGGCCGCAGGGTTAAATTCAGACACTCTATGCAACCGCTGGATCCCCCCACCAGCTTAGTTAGCTTGAGTGCGGCTTTAGCCAACTGGGGATCCCATTCCAAGTGTTCTCCCAGGGTGATACCCAGGTACTCAAACCTCTTCACTCTTTCCAATGGGGTTCCACCTAGGAGGGGATTCGGGCTTGTCTGCCTCGGTGGGTTAAAGATCATGAACTTGCTTTTATCCAAGTTGATCTCCCCCCCCCTCAGTTCACAGAAGTTGGCAAAACCATTGAGGTTACGTTGGATGCCCGTTGATGTCTTGGACAACAACAAAGTGTCATCCGCGAACATCAAAGCGGGCACCCTGCCGGTAACTAGTCTTGGGGCATCGATATTACTTTCTCCAAGAAGATGGTCAACCAGACCATTTATGTAGAGGCAAAAAAGGGTGGGAGCCAGTACACAGCCCTGACGTACCCCTTGGTTCACCGGTAAGCAGCCTGACAAGCCCCCCTTTTTCCCACACCTTACCCGGGCATAAGTGTCGGTATGCAGTCTCATCAAGACATTAAGTAAATACTGTGGTAGGCCCAGATCTTGTAGTACCCTCCACAGTTTAATTCTAGGTACTAGGTGAAATGCCGACCGCAGGTCAACAAAGATCATGTAGAGGCTGCCACCCTCTACAGTCACAGTTTTCCAATAAATGACCTGCAGTCTGAACAACTGATCCACCGTTGATGTGCCCTGCCTAAAACCCGCCTGGAAAAGGGATAAGATCTCGTTTTCCTCCATCCAACTCGGTATTCTACCTAAAATAATTAGACCCTTCGGTTTCTGCGTCACATCTATAAGGCTAATCGGCCTATAGTTTGACGGCTTGAGGGGGCATCATCCTTTCTTATGAATGGGTACTATTTCAGCACCCCGCCAAGTGTCCGGAGGGTCCATACCTTTAAGTATAGTATTGAAAAGAACACATAAGTACAGAACCCATACTTTCGGCTCAGAGCGATATAGATCTCCCAGTATCTTATCTAAGCCGGGGGCCTTGTTTGGGGCTAACTTCAAAATCGCCTGCTCTACCTGCTTCAATGTAATCTCCCAGGCCCCCTCCAATCGATACTCGTGGGGGAGGCATGGGAGAGAAGTCTCTGAGCGATCATCGCTCAGAGGGGAATACAGAGCCCCAAAGTGTGCTTCCCAGGCTGGAGCGGCTATATTTGGTTCATTGGCCACAGTGCCAGCCCTGCTCCCACAACTGACAATTGTCCAGAAAGTTTTAAAATCTTTGGAGTTAAGCGCAGTTCTAAGATCTTCCCAGTTTTTTGCCTCCCAGTCTTTTCTCCCCCTCTGGATGGCCTGCTTGTATGTGTGCCGACAGAGCTTTATCCTGGTTCTGTCATTTGACTTGACCGCAAGGAGCAAGTCTTTCTTAGTTTCCCTGCAATGTGTCTACCTACTGGACAAAACACATCAGAGAAACTCTGGATGAGCCCCTGATGAATTTTTCGGGGCTCATCGCCCATCCCTGGGTTGATATCTCTACCCAGCCCCTGACCCATATCACTCAGGCTAGGCAAAATCCTTCGGTACACCTCTGCAAGTTTGTCTGGGGAATCTATTATCTGTGGCCACTTGACTCTCCGCCTATTGTTAGTTAAAAGGAGCGGAAGACCAGCAGAATTTTGATCAGGAGCTAATTTTGGAATAGCCATACTTTCCGGTTTTAACATCATAACCAGAGGGTTATGGTCACTATCTTTTCTGTCGTATATCTTTAAGTCCACGACCATTCCCCAAGTTCTATGTTCGACTAATATATAGTCCAAAATGGAATTACGGCCCTCACGGTTGAATGTCATACGCCCAGGTCTATCAGATTTCGTCCTCCCATTCATTACATGCTCTGAGGGAGGACAACAGTATAAATGAATTAATTTGTAATACTAATGGGGTCCAAGCTCTAACTACCTGGATCTGCAGTTCCGGTATATGCCAGATATAATCCTCATCCTCTATGCCAACTTGGATTGCATCTTTGAGCAGCTCAAACTGGCAGTTAAAATCACCACCCACAATTTGAGTAATAGCCGGATCAAGAGTTGAAATAAACTGCCTGAGCTGACCAATGGTGCCAGACTCCTTCCCACTCGGGGTTGGTCGAGAATATACGTTTATAAAATGAGTTTGCCTATTTTCTGGGAATGTAAGCAAGACACACTGCACATCTAAAGATCCAGTAGGGATCTGGTCAGCCTGGGCCCCCAAATGGATGCCCACCCAAATGCTAAGACCCCCTGATGGTCTCCCCATTCCCTTCTTGGTTGCCGGTATACTAAAGGTGGAGTACCCCCGCCTTTGTGTATCAACCAGCGCCCAGGTTTCCTGGAAGAGGCAAACATCACTTTCCTCCACAAATGCTCCCCATTCTGGGCATAACAGTTTATTTTTAATTCCGGCCATATTCCAGGCAAGAATTTTAATTGTATCCTTTGCCTCGCCCTCCCTGGTTTCAATTACCACTGGATCTACAATAGGTCCTAAGGTAGACAGAACATCGACACTGTTGACATTGCGGTTTAGGCTGATCACACCACCCTCAGACATAGATGCCCTTTCCACTGCCACCTGGGACACTGCGCCTCTCGCGACCACTTGGCCGGCTAAATAGGGAATTCTAGTCTCTGTACACACCCCTGGTTACTGCTCTTAGTTCCCTTGGCTGCTAGAATAGAAGGAGTTAGGTCCTGGGTCATGTGAGGGGCTGGACCATATATATCAATGTAAACATACAAATTGACCCCCACACCTTTAGTTTCAGCTTATTATTTAGAACAACAATAATCAGGACTATTTCTGATTATGTGGGCTTAATTATTTTGGCCCTTTACTTTATTTAGTTCCCTTGGCAACACACTCCGGGTCCTTCCTCGCTATCCCACCCTCGTGTGGATTAGATACTTTAATAGGCCGCCTAGAAGACTCAGGGCGGCTATGGTCCATACACGGGCCTCCTCGTCATCCTTGGGGGGGCTGGGGTGGGTCAGTAATCTGCCGTCAATCTATCTGATTTAGGACACTGAATCTGTTACTCAGTGCAAACAGGTCCCAGCTGGGGTAATTGTTGTTATAGACCAACCAGGGAACCTGGATGTCCTGGGTCCTAGATCCATGGGTAGCATGGTCATTCCTTAGCTGATGCCCTCTTTCCCCTGTAGGAGTTGGATAGAAATAAGTCAGGGGGAATGTTTGAATTTGCGTTCCTGAGTGCAAGGGCCCCAATTGGAGATGAAGTCCACCACCTTCCTGTCTCTGAAATTGACGACTACGCAATCTCCCCTTATATCTTTCACTCTTGGCCCCACTCATTCAACACGTCGCGCAAAAAGAATTTCACTTGATGCATGGGGAGGTAGTGGCCTGTTGAGATTAAGCCAATACGTGCCTTTATTTTTAAGGTCCCTGTACTCCTCTCTTTTCCCCCGGTCCAGGGCTGGAACCCCCGTCAGAACTATAACATACGGGGCGGACTCGGGGGGGAGATCCAAACATTTCAATTCAGAACCAGATTGATCCGAGCCTCCACTTCTTGTCGGTAAAACTCAAGGATTGGAAGCCCCTCCACCCCTATCGCACAAAGACGTTCTACTCCCCCTAGGATTATTTGCACAATTCTCTCTACGCTGTGACAGCTGTCCCGATGACGGGATACCTTCTGAGGTCTGGCAATCTAAATTATTTACTAACAGAACAGGGGGGTTACAAGTGGCATTGACACTCCCTGTGTGCGTTGGTGTGGTGTGAACATTAGCATCCGTAATTTGACCAGCCCCCCGTTCCCCTCTAGTTGCTGGTTGCAAACATTCCAAACGTGACAGCCTATTCTCAATGTCATTGAGTTTATCATGTAAGGGGTGGCAAGTCTCTATGAAAATATGTTCCATTTTCACCCAAAACTCCACTCCATACTCATACGACGATGTAACTTTCCTACTTGGCAAAATCATAGGCATTAGTTCCAGGCGCTGGTTAGTGTCAGGATCCATAGCTGAACTCTCTGTGGTGATAGGCGCT
The DNA here is from genome assembly GCF_964261635.1 of Lissotriton helveticus. Lineage (NCBI taxonomy): Eukaryota > Metazoa > Chordata > Amphibia > Caudata > Salamandridae > Lissotriton > Lissotriton helveticus. Next base: position 1,551,506,641 of record NC_136059.1, read on the forward strand.
TGGTCATCTACAGAGTTGTTGCATTTCTGTATTTTTGCTTTCCTCTTGTTTAAAGGAACATCCCCTCGCTTTCTTTTGGTCACAGGCTGCCAGTAGTTGTGGACCCCTCATGGAGCTGGTAACAGATCGCGTTTGTAATTTACCCATTGGCGGTCCAAGAGGGTCAGTCCTGTATGTCAGCCCCCGGGCAGGTGTAACTGATATAACGTCAGATGAAGCAGGGGATGGAACAATATCCAGCCCTGCTAAAGAACCCGGGGGTCTGGTTTCCACTTGGACCTGATGTAAACCCTCGGTGGCAGCCCCCCCTACTGGTGATCGAAGAGAGTCTGGCTGGTTTGGCGATGGTACCCGCGCCAAGTGCCCCAAAGATGATCTTTTATCGCAATTAGGGTCCAGGGACAGCCTTTTCTCCACAATATCAATTTGATGGGTCAGCATTGATGATGCCCTAATAAGAAATTGGTCTAGCGTCCCTATAAACGACCCGCCTGGGATTGACTTTCTTCCCTTTCCCACATTTACGGTCGCCATCGCTTAAAACAATGCAGTACTTGTTTCACAAAAATCCCAAGGAAAACCCCAGTCTATGGGGCTCCTTACAGTGACTTCGCACTGACCTTGGGCGTGGCTGTAGGATGGAGGCGAAAGAGGGCGGCCCGTCCCGTCCTTGTCCGTCCTCGAACGGCCTCAAACGGGCCCGGCGCGCGTCCGCGGGACGGAAATGATGGTCAGTTTTAAACCCCCGGAGCTCAGGGGGAGGGGCTGTGTGTGCTCTCGTGCCCCGCTGGCCGCTGGTCTCCTGAGTCCTGCAGTCTCTGCTGCTTGCCAAACACAACTGGTGAGCGAAGCGTCTCACGCGGAGCGGGAGACGCGAGGCGCTGTTTTAAACCCCCGGAGTTCAGGGGGAGGGGCTGTGTGTGCTCTCGTCCCCCGCTGGCCTCCTGAGTCCTGCAGTCTCTGCTGCTTGCCAAACACAACTGGTGAGCGAAGCGTCTCCCGCGGAGCGGGAGACGCGAGGCGCTGTTTTAAACACCCGGAGTTCAGGGGAAGGGGCTGTGTGTGCTCTCGTCCCCCGCTGGCCGCTGGTCTCCTGCGTCCTGCAGTCCGTGCTGCTTGCCAAACACAACTGCTGAACGAAGCGTCTCCCGCTGTCATTTCTGAACAAAAGGAGGACTCCCAAGTTCACATTAACATTGAGTGCTCAGATAGGTATGCTGCATTACAGGGAGACTTGCGATCCAGTTTCCCACCCACAGATTTCTACAATACCTTCCTCATTTATCTTCCCTACAGAGGACCCCTCTACTCTCAATGAAGCCATTGGTTTAATTGCTGCTCTACGAGATGAAGTCTGCAACTTGAAGGAAATTCTACTGGGGGTAGTTAAAACTCTCAACTGTTTGCCAAAGTTTTCAAAAGCTCCACTGCACCCTATCATAGTGTCCAGACTCTCCAAGCTCCAAAGGACCTTGAAGAGCTCACCAGCGGCCCCTGCTGAATCTGTCTCTTGGTATCATCCACTCATTTAAAGTCTTCAGAGTAATCACTCTGGCAGTCTGGGGCAATGTTCTGATACTCATCCTGCTGTTTCTATCTGCAGCTTGTAGGCCAGAGTTAGTCCAAGCTCCACTTAACCACCTTACATCCGGAAGCTCTAGCAGTACTACATATGTGTCACACAACCACGATTCTTCAGCCCTCTTTGGCTAGCCCCCTCAAGTAGTGTGCAGAGGAGCCCTTTCCCCAAAACAGGCCATTCAGTCTTTATGGTAAAAGTCCCATAGCTGCCACTCGGCTCCCTCAAAGGCAGTGATTCTATGAAAAACAAGGCTTGGATCAGACTTGTCAAGCAGTGAAATCTGATCGTTTATTCATACATTGTTCAATCGTTTATTCATACATTGTCTACGTAAAATGCCTTATAGTGCCTGTTGGTCCTTGGGATGCAATTAAAGTAAACGTAATTTCCACTGAACTGGTGGAGGGCTTGATTTCCAATGCTCCTCTCCCCCAAAATGTTTTCAATTTTTAAAAATATAAACCCTCCACCCTCAGATATGACTGTGATCAAGAAAGAGGGTGGATGTGGGGACTCCACCATGAAAAGTGACACTGGACAGGAACATGGGATAAATTCTGGCAGTTCCCATAAAAGTGGTTTGGCAGCGATCAATTGACTGCAGAGTTCATTTGTCCCCTTATCTGCAACAAGCACCCACTTTTTTTCTCCAACACCGGGGGATATTCACTCAGGATCCAGTTTGGGGAACCTGTCCTATTTGCAGATACAAAGAGGGACAATCTATATTTGATAAGCAATCTTTCGCAGTCAATGACTATCTCTTCTAATACAAATCAGACCCCTAATAATCCTTTATCCACTCTGCATCTTGTTACCTGGAACATTGCTGGGATTCAATCTAAACTTGGAGATGAGGACTGGGGCGTATCTGTATTTTTCAAGTCCATAAGCAGGGCTCTATAAACCCCAGTATCGATGCAACACCGCCGGGTAGGGAGGCTTATTATATTGTCTAACTGGACATTGAAAATATATGTATATTTAAAGGAACATTTGTGGCAATGTAATCTTCATATTGTATCTTAAAAGTGCAAGCATACCACATTCTACTTCTTACAAGGGCTGGAGGGGTGGCCTTGTTCTCCATACCGGCTGTAATCCAGCCTGCATGGAGAGCAGGGAAGTGTGCATGACTGGTTTGGGTGGCCCGAGAGGGCCAACCAAACAGTCATTGTGCACAAGTGTTCCACCACTCCTCCCCTGCTGCTTCGCCTGCCCCGCCCGCCCCCTCGTGCACTGCCACAGCAGGAGGACAAAATAAAATGATAATAACATTCTGTATAATCATTTTTTTTTCTTTTCTGCTTCTGACAGTGGAGCGACGCTCCCCCGCCTTAGAGGAGGAGCCGCCACTGGTCTTTTACTATACAAGTTGACGTTCACTTTGCAGCTCTACTAAATACTTTTTTTCAATTGAAACCTTATTGTATGTTTATTGATGTTTTGCTCTAGAACACATGCACATTAAATATCAATAATAGATGTACTAAAAATTAATTTAAGCCTTTTCAACCAGCAGGTCTCTCCTAATAGCATGAACAATGAATTTACAATATTATAAATCAGTGATTCATATTTTTTTTAAATAACAAAGGAAACAAAAGAATTCACTTTGCAAGAGTATAACCGGCCTATTATGTACAAGGCATCTCTATAGTTAGATGTTTTTATTTTAACTATGTACAATATTATATAATTGGAGGCTGTGGACCGCAGCCAGAACCAAAGGGTACATAATTAATTATAATAATTTGTGATACCTCAGATCAGTGGGTCTGGGCATGAGTTTTTTCTTTCCACTGAAGTAGGGTTCGAAATCGTCATTCTTCAGTCTGTAGGCATAGTCAATGTATCCTGACAATTCCTGATTGCGGGCCGTTCGATCTCGAATGAAGATTATAGACTGTATAAAACATAAAGAAATACAAATCACGTAAATTAAAAGTACAAACAGGAGCAACATTATGAGTTTCACTAAATCATTCAAATCAGTAAAATGAGATATAGCTCAGACTGAAAATACCAAACTACAATTCCTTTCAATTTAGTTCATGTTGTCTTTCAGCACTTACGTACTATACCCAACAAACGAAAAGCTACTTTGATTGCTAGGGAACTCACTACCTCTCTGGTCCTTCGAGGACCTATTATACAATTATTGGGAGAAGACCTTTCTCACTGAACCCAACACACACATGCCTTTAGTCCAAAGTGCACTACAAGGTACGTGAAGGAAACTGCCATATTACAAAGATTTAATTTGTTTTTGACTGCACACCTGTATAATCCGAGCAAAGGACAAAACACGTCTTGGCTAGAAATCCTGTCCTATTTTATGAGGATATTTTGTGAAGAAGTGGATGGAATGTACGGAAGATTCACTATTCTCTAAATAAAAGTAGAATATGTGACGGCAACTACATGATGGCAACAACAGAAGTTGATTACTTCACCATGGGGCGATTCGCTTCACCCCTTGGCTTATTTATATCAACAAATATATATTATACATATATAGGCCCTGCAGCCAACCTTACGAAGTGAATGACAAAATGTCAAATAACATCACTGATGACATTAATGATGACATCATACAATCATTCTGACATCATCATATAGGATTTATGGACTTGAAGTAATTAAACAAGCTACGCCTTTGCAATATCACAGAGCGGTAGTGATGGTTTAAACAGTCGCACATCAAATTCTGTGAGTAACTTTGGGATATCCATTTCCAGTATTTCAATATGCCTAGATTACGGTGCCATTCAAGGTTAAAGAAGCATCACACTCCCAACTATGCCACATCAACAGATATAAAATACCTGCTATGAAAGTTTTTTTGCAAAATGGTTGTACCTCGGCACTCTAAATTGTAGTTTCAACAATGTGCGATTTGGATTTAGCTAAATGGCCAATACTGAAAGTCCTACAACAATGATTGCTTCATTAGTTGGGGAACATTACAAATGTATCAAATGAAGAGAAAGGAGAACATCAAACTATTGAGTTTTTGTCAATTTAATGTTGTCTCCGTTTAATCTTTTAGCATGGTAATTTGCAAAAGTTTTGAAACATAACATTCCAAGTTATTTGAAATTAACTACTTTATATTTTGTTGCTTGCTTATTTCAGTTATTCTTTTTAGAAATGCTTGAATGTATCCACAATCAGGTTGTCCTTCACAAGTATTAGTCCACACCTCTTGTAAATTGTTCTTCATTATGTCCCTTTAGAGACCCTTCTCACGCCCAACTCTTTCATTCTAATTTCAGCATTCCTAGTGTGCTTGTTTAAATTGATCTGGCAGATATGGCTTACCAAGGGTCTAGTATATATAATGGCGGACGGCCCGTTTCTCTGTCATGGAAGCTGATGGTCATTTCTAAAGCTTTGGCAGGAACAGAAGTGATGGCAGTTCTTGTCAAAATGACGGAGCCTTGCACCGAACAGTGGTTTTTTTGCCTTTCAAAAAGAAAATTCTCCCCTCACCATGGGAATCCTTTCCCATGGCAAGGGAGCATTTAGTAGTTTTCACTGCTCCTTGCTACCAGAGTTTTCCTGCCGGTGACGGGCAGTAAAAACTGACCTCTAATTCCAACCCTTTAAATAAGATGGGCAGAATTAGAGGTCTGCTTCTGATAGCCCTTAGTCCACAGGGCTGTTTAGTCACAGCAGAGACAGAGTAGCATCTGATGTGATTAAACCTAAGTAGAAAGTCCGCCTACTTTTAGATTTTTTTTTATTTCAGGCACACTATTAACTTGGTGGTACGTATACTATGTTGTAGTTATGATAGAGTATACATACCGCCAACATATAAATTAGGCCCTAAGTGTAAAGAACAGGTTATGCATTGTCAACTGTCTAAATTTGCCTTTCACTCACTCACTCACTCACTCACTCACGGGTACAGTACATCTCTACAAGACACTAGTCAAGTAAATTAAAGCGTTAGTAATCGATAAGCAAAAGTGTTAAAACTGGCACAGACCCACAGCCTGGTGCAAGACAAAAACACACAAAACAGGAAAACATTAATTTCTCTGTTCGGGTGTAGTAAGGTAAGGTAAAGTTTATTATGCATAGTTAATTAAAACCAGTGCAAAAACATTTTACAAAAAGATTTTAAAATATCATAAAAGAATTTGTTCATTATAAGCATTTTAAAAGTAAGCATGCGGTTAAAAGACCCAGTGTAATTATCCAAGAGCATTTTTTTTTTTTTTATTTGAGGCCGGGATAGCGTGTTCCCTTGCGTCCTGATGTCCGCCTACTTGTTAACTGTATCGATGATCGCCGAGTTTGGAAGTTTTAACAGTCTTTGCTCGATCATCGCAAGGAACTTGACATATCTGCAGTTCAGTTTAGTGTTTGCAGGATTCAAGCAGGCAATTTGCCTTTCACTCACTCACAGGTACAGTACATCTCTATAAGACACTAGTCAAGTAAATTAAAGCGTTAATAATCGATAAGCAAAAGTGTTAAAACTGGCACAGACCCACAGCCTGGTGCAAGACAAAAACACACAAAACAGGAAAACATTAATTTCTCTGTTCGGGTGTAGTAGGAATACTGACTGATAGTTCACAACAATGAGGCAAGAACAAAAATAGGTGACACTAACCACACCCAATCTGTCTTCACGGTATTCTTTGTTTCTTTCTAAACAAACTGAAGTAGGGTGATGGTGAAGCATGTCCAAAACCTGCCCTTTCGTATCCAAATTCAGAAAGCCCAAAAATCCTTCACTAATATTACTCATACCATACTCATGCCATGAATTTATCCCGTGAGCAAAGTTGTCTATGCCATATTTTCTCCTTGGGATGAGTATTGGCTGATTCCGAAAGCCGTTTACATCCATAAACCTAGGTTTACAGCTGATAATGGATCAACTTACACCCACTAGGTGTTCGTGAGGCAGGCATAAAGGTTTTAATACTTTGCACTTGTATACCATAACTGTGTACAAGTACAGTAGTAAATCCCATGTCATTCCATCAAGACGTAGTTTGCCTTATGAGTTGGTGGACTTTCATAAAAACCTATCTGACCCTTTCCCAACCTGAAAAAAAGGGCAGAGATTTACTTCAGCAAATTGCTGGAGAAACTCGACTTTCAGTATAAAAGAAAAGAAAGGAACACCCTCAATTTCGTTAGGACCTAGGAAAAAATAGAAAAAGGAAGACAAAAATTGGGTTTGAATTGCGGTTTGCGGATTGGCGCCCCACTTGAGGAAGTAGCAGATGTCACAAGACACTTCCAACGGTAGATCTAGAAAGCTGAGACAAGTGCAGTTTTCCAAGGGTACAGTACTGCGTGGAATATTGAGGAATTCCCAACCTAGGTAAATCTGCACACATGCGCAGGAGTACGTACTTGGGCTTAGATGTAAGTTTTCCATGAAGAACATCTTAAATGTATGTCGCTGCTGAGAGTAGACACAGATGTACACACACACACGTGTTGATCTTAGGCCGAAACGTTATTTCAGCGACTCGGGCTCTGAGAGCTCAGTCCAGCGGCGGTACTTGTAAATTAAGACACTGACTGAGTCAAACTCGAAGGAGGAACAGGCAGGCAGAGAAAGACAATGCCTGGTCGTCAAGTCCTAAATCACTGCTGAGGCTCCGTGCACGTGCACAGACACCACAGGTGCACGCCTCCTCCCCCGCTCTCCGGCTCTCACCAACAGGACAGCAGGCTTAAAACGCATTAGTTGGGGAAATATTTTCAGCGACTTTCAATTTATTTTGGGTGTTCGGAGCTCGGCCTTGTTTGCCACCTGCAGATCATGTTACGTCTGACAGAAACACAAGGGGGGGGGGGGGGGGGGGGGGGCGGTAGTCAAACAAAGCAGCGCACCTCAGTTATCTCTAAAACAGATGCTATCGGGCGCACAGAGAGAGACAGTTCCTGGCAACGGCCTGCCGGGGATCACAGACATAACTCAAACACAACAACAGCGCAAACGCAGATAAGAGGGCTGGGTGGCTTTAAACTCCAACGATTGACACCGCAGAGCAGTTTTGCAAAGGATAGGTTGACTGGAACGGGTGACTGAAGCGAGCAGAGGTGATGTCGTTCATTTTTGTAAATTAAATTTGCACAATTAAGCGAACTAATCTGCTAAATGAATCTGCGATGCAAAAGCGTTCATACTCTGTGCTTTCGGCCTCACCTGGGAATACTGGCCTCCCTTTGAACGTATTGCTAAAACCAAAAATACATCTGGAGTTACTTCAGTTTCATATTCTTATTGGCACAATGCAAAACCGCTTTTCAGAAACATACTTTGCTTTCTGACAGAGGAAACATGATGAAATAAGAGTTGAGTAAACAGCGGCTGTATCTACCTGCACAGTTAATATACGTTTCAGTCATCATGCAGAACGAATTTCAGTGCGTTTCTAGTAGTAACTTTGCTTCTTACTAAATAAAATCTAAATCCTGCCTTGGTGGATTTCCATGTGTCTAAATTATACAATAAAACAGGAACATATAAATTCAAGCACATATATTAAAGTAAAGCTTCCTCAACCGTTGGAAACTTGGGGCACACCTTAAAGACCATTACAGAACAAGCATTGAAAATGCAATAGGTCTCGCCTTTTATTAAGTTAAAGCCATTTGCTTTGCTATACAATACCATTAGGAAAGCAAATGGCTTTAACTTAATCAAAGGCAAGACCTATTGCATTTGCAATGCTTGTTGAATATTGCTCTCTATATTTCCAACACCACAGTGGTGGAGAGCAAGACCTTCACATTTAAACAGCGCACTCCTGGTTGCCATGCTGTAAACTCCAACCAGGCACGCACCAAGAGAACACACGCAAAAGCCATCTCATAAGAACACGAGCACGCCAGCCATGTTGTGCTCGTGTTATATGTCACAGGTAGAGTCCTGAATGTGTGATGCTTGTATGAACTTTAGATTGTGATTTGTGCCACAGGTGAGTGATTATTCAGGTGTAACCTCTTACCTATATCTAAGGCTCCCAGTTTTAAATTTTTACTGATTTTTACAGATAAGTACAGACAGAAGAAAGCATATTTCCTGTGTATTTTTTTTAAATCTAAAAAATATACATTATCAGGCTTCTTTTAAAGAATTCGCCATTCTGTCACTTGTGAATTCCAGGCCAATAGCTGTGCAGATTGCCAGCAAATGGAATTTAAAGATAGAATGAGATTTCCTAAATAACTCCATATTTCCACATTTGACTATAGTATAATGCTAATATGCTCATGTCGGTGTATTTTTATTACAGTTGGCTTTGTAATGTGCTAAAACCTCACAGGCATCAAAGAATGATTTCACAATTATCAGTTAAATAAATGTTTAAAAAATACAAGAGCCAACGTCATTTGTTCACAAAACTCCAAATAAATGTTGATCAAAGGCCAATAAATAAATCTGGATAAATACAGATGCAAATCTTAAAAATAAATACCATAAAACCAGGAGCCCTAACGTTATCCTTCCTTTCGATGACATGCACAGGTTAGGCAGGTTATTTACACCTGCGTGTGGAGGAGCTTTGCAGGAAACACGACAACAATGGCCATGTGCGTGGTGCATCCATACTCCACGCCCCTCCCCCTCCTCCCCCCTCCACCTCCCACCCGGCCCTAGTTTGAATAGTCGCGAGGACATGTAAAGATGAATACTTACTGCAATTCGGAAACCTCCGTTTTTTTTGTGAATTGCTTTTATTGGTTAACGTATGAACAGAAGACGAACTACTACGTTTTGTGGACAAAAATGTGCCATGTGAATCCGGCAGATGCGTATTGCGCACAAACCGGAGACAGAACTGAGTGGTTCATGTTCCCGCCTTCCCTGCCTGGCCTGACGACGGGTGTCTCCGGAACAAGCAGACGCGCCTTCAGCCGTGTCTATTTCATTTAGAAGGACCACTTCTTTATTTATACAAATCTGGATTTAACTCAGAAATATGCCAGTCTCCTTTAAACCCCATGCTCACACCACTTTTATTTCACAATTGAGTGTTGCTGGATTTACAAGTAAATTGCTCCAGTATCTTGTATTATCATTTGATTTGATTAGATTTACATTTAAATGTGTACAGTGCGACGTATACCTTAGCGTGTCTTGGCGCTGATGTCTGTCTGCACTTCCAACAATCACAAAAGACCAACATCAATAAAAAAAAAATCTATGTACAAAAATACCACGTACGTAAACCGTACAGTGTACGTGGATTTAATGTAATATTATCAGACAGAGTTACAGCGAAACCAAAAGCAGCTCTCAGGACTGGGCTGCGACTGAGGGCGGGGGCTGCCCGCGCATGCGCGCTTTTTGCTGGAGAGGGAGCCCCGGCGCTAAGGCAGCTGAAGTACCGGGTCCCGTCCCGAGTGACCACCAGCGCTGTGGAGCTCCCACGCCGAGACACACCCAATGGCTGCCGAGGGAGAGAGGGACACGGACGAGGCAGAAAGAGCACGGTGAGTGGGAGGGGGGGTTGTATCTGTGTGTGTGTGTGTGTGTGTGCGCGCCCGTGAGTGGTGGGGATGCGTGCGTGGCTGTGTGTGTGGGGGGGGTGCATGTGCGTGTGCGTGTGTGGCTGTGTGTGCGTGCGCTTGTATGTGCCTGCGTCTGTGTGTGTGCCTGCCTGCATCTGTGCCTGACTGCGTGTTTAGGTGAGAATCACAGGCAGGGGATGTGCACGGCGACGTGCGCGCCCTCGAGGGCAAATCGGAGACGGCAGAGGCTCGTGCTGGTACACCGTCTCACATTCCCCCAGACACGCCAGCAAAAGATCTTTCGCAGACAAAAGCATGCTTCGCATGCTTTTTAGGTCTGCTCGACCTAAAAAAGATAAAGTGTGATCGACAGGAACAGAGAACTACCATTGGAGTACCATGATACTGCCCCATACATCAAAGCAGGACCGGCCTGTGCAGATAAGAGCGGTGGGGCTGTGTTGGGGTGGGGGTGTGGTGGTCGACAAACGACCACTAGGGAAAATAAAATAAATAATTAACTTTCCCTCGTCATCTTCTGTCTCAATCCCGCCCCCCTCCCCCCAACCTGGCTTCGCCGCCCCACTGCTCTTACCTGCACGGGCCGCGGCTGCACCAAAGATGTTAAATACACAACCACCAGAGACTGGGCAAGCACTGCCAGACATAACGCCAACTGTTGGGACTAATTTCTGATGGGACACCTGCAAAGAGTCCTACTGCACGTGAATGGGTCCTCTTGCTTCACTGCTTAGCGCTCTGAGTCCCACAGGAGTAAAACAGTCCACATATGACTGTTGTTCCATTTGTCTTGAAAAGAGAGGGACACTTTGGTTCCACACATTATACCCTCTAGCAGAGTCTTTCAACACAGTGGTAAACAAGCATTGACAAAGCCAATAGATCTGGGGTTGGCTGCCAGCATTTGGCCTTTGTCAATGATAGCTTTGTTTTGTCAGGGTTTCTGCAAACGCACCAACGTTCTGATTGGTAGCAAATTAAGTATTTTTATTTCCTTAGAAACAGAGACAAATTTTGGTGTGCCAGTGAGCAGTCTTGCTACCGCGTTTTGCAAGATTTGAAGTTTATTTAGATATTGTTCTTGGATGCTCGGATAGAGGTCGTTACAATAGGCCAACCTTGATAGAATGAGGGATGTAATAACTGTACGTTGACTCTCCTCTGGCAGGAAAGGCAGTATTTTCTTAATCATTCTGAGAGAATGAAAGGTGGCAGAGGCAACTACATTTATCTGGTCACCAAAATGTAGTTTGTTGTTGACTATGACTCCCAGATTCTTAGCTTTCCTAGTGGGTTTAGGGAGGGAGCCTAATTCTTCCGGCCACCTGTCGGGAGTCCAAAAATTGGCATTATTTCCAAAGACGATGATCTCAGTCTTGCCCAAATTATGCTTCAGGCAATTCTGTGTCATCCACATCTTAACTGATTTTATACAGTCGTAAAACCTTTTGCTCTTTTCTAGTTCCTGTCCTGGAGAAGGAGACACAGCAATTTGCATGTTGTCGGCATAGGAAGTAAGATAAAAGCCGGCAGATCTAATCAAGGTGGCCAAGGAGGATACATAGACATTAAAAAGAGTGGGGATGAGGGACGACCCCTGCAGCACTCCACATGGTAAGGAGAGCGATTTTGAGCAAAATTTACCCAAGGACACAATTTGTGTTCTGTCAGTTAGGAAAGATTTTAGTAACTTCCATGCTTTGCCCTGAATCCATGACACAAAGATGCAAAGTTTATGGGAAACATTAGAACAACTAAAGTTTAGCTATCTATCTACAACAGCAACACATAAAAAATACCACATTTGGACTGCCACTCATGGTTAGATGAGTAAGATTATGCTATGATAACATTTCACTTGATTTAATCCCGATAGCTCTACATAATGTTTCTAAAAAAAAGAGAAACTGAGGTTAAGAAATGATGGGCTGGCTGTTTTAAGTAAGTAGGACGTTTTTTAATGCACAAGTAGTCTTTCAACCCAATTATATTTTTGACTTTTACAGTTATATACTTACATCAACTGTAGATTAAAAGCCTTGAAAACGAATTCAAAAGTAAAGCTAAACAAAAATCATCAAAAGTTCACGTATATAATCCAGTCACACTATGGTGAAACTTTTGACTAACTCAAGTTTTATCAACTATCCAGATAGCTTACACAAGAAAAAGAACATATCTGGACAGGTGTGTGGTTCTGAAAATCTGGACCCTGTTGTCATCCCGATATCGAGGTCCAATACCCGTGTCACAAAATATCAACGTACCATGACGAATTTGGTGTCAGCGAACCGATAATGATTAGGGCATCATTCCCATGCATTTGCGTCATAATCGAGGGTCGCCAACACCCCCAAATCGTAGTTTCCGTCCCGACCCCTTAGACTCCATTTTGTGAACGGCATCCATCTTACGTCTTGCCCTCATGATAAGTCAATTAAAGGTCGAGCTTGATCTAAAAGGACACGTCCTCCTTCCCTGACTTCCCCCTGACCTGTCCCAACTGACTCCACCGCCTTTAGCCAAACCTGTCTGGGCAGCCCCTCGCCCAGTGGCCAAATGCGATAACATCGATACATAACATTCCTCAAACCATTCACTACATACAAACCATGCTTTCTACAAACACACACCTGTCCTGTTCCCTGTTTATGGCCAGTTTTATGACTAGGAGGTGCCTTCCTTTATTGGGGTTTCGTCGATATCTGATGGGAGTTCCGGGCTTGGCTGAGTAATCTATCACGCATTGGACATCTAAAATACGGGCTTGCCTACATGACTTCGCTCTTTTGTATTATTGTAGAAATATGTGTATAGCCATATCATAAACTCAAGAATTCTCGCTCGCAGCTATTATTTCTGTATATAAGGAGAAGGCTGGTTCTGTAAAAACGAACAGTCTCCTGAGAACACATGACCCGTGTTTGTCGTGCTTCTAGGACACCTGTTACTTGGTAGCTATCAATAAAACTCGATCTCTGACTCGACTAGAAGACTCCGTGTTTCTGTGGTCCGGAACAGGGAGAACTCAGAGGTCTTCGGGTGTTATCCCCTGGCACCAAACGGGTTCCTAAAAACCTGTTACCTCAGTTGGCGCCCAACTCGGGGCGGTATCAAGCGGCGACGGTCCAAGCCAGATGTTCGTGAGGAGCTTCGTGTGAAAATTCCGGAGGACGGCCAGCCACTTCAGCGACCCCTGTATGTCGACGTGGTTCCCAAGGTCTTTGCTGCGAAGTTCCCCGCGTCCCGACGGCTACGAAGGACTGTTGCCCTGACTATCGCCTTGTTTTGGACCCAGTGATCCTTGGTAGAGCGAAACGATAGACGAGTCTTCTAGCGACATCACCGATCTTCTAATACTTCAGTTAAGTATAAGTGGAGCGTCTCCCAGTCCTTAGTTTGTCCTTAGTTTTTTGGTATCCTTGAGATACGCCTTGATTTGGTACTTGCAAGCCCCAAAGCCGAAGGACTTGTGTATTCACGAGAAATATCGTAACAGATAATCCTTTGAAGTTTGAAGCTAGACTAGTGAGCAAAGATGCCTGGTTTTAGCAGACTTGGAAACTTGTTTTGTCTTGGTTATAGTAAGGACTCCCGATTAGAGGATTCCTGTCAGGTTCCTCCGATTGGAACTCCAACATATGAGCTCTACGTAAAGCACGGCGTAGGCTGTATCACATATAATGAAGTGTGGATAAAATACACCCGCAAGGATGGTGTTTTAAAATGGCCCCAATATGGTAGTTTCGACTCAGAAATATTAGATAACCTAGAGGTCAAATTATTTAAGAGAAAAGCCCGGCCGGCGATGTTTGACTCTTTTCGCTTATGGCGCAAAGAAGCCAAACAGAAAGAAATAAAGTTAGCGAAAACGAATAAAAGAGGTATGTCGATGGTGCAAGCCGCCGTTGCATACAGGGATAACGAGGAAGAGCAAGAAAGCGAACAAATACTTAGGAGCAAGAAACTAGCAGTAGAGAAATGCTACCCGATGTTACCAAATAAGGGACAAGGTCAAGAGGAAAGATCCGAGAAAGATCCATTAATGTCCCACTTATTAAGCTCACCTCCACCGTATGCGTTAGACGCTACTACAACGCCAAAGCGTTTTTCTATACCACGCCCCGGCGCACGAAACACAGCTTTTGCACACACGCCAGTTACTGTTCAGCTGGTTCCTACTTCTCCGGCGCAGCCTTCTCAAGGGCCGCCATCTATGCTACCTACTCCATCTACTTCCACGACTTTGCCTACAGCTCCAGCTATTGTCTATGATACCGCGTCTGCTACTACTTCAATCTCCTCTACTATTGCCTCTACTTCTTCTTTGCCTCAGCCTATTTTTTCCAATGCACTTGCTCCTCCGCAAGCTTCTCCTTCTATTAGACAAAGAGTGACAGGTACCGTCACTGGTCTGCTTTCACCTTTCTTCGGGTCGCCTAAGACGACCCCTAAAACAGAAGATAGACAGTTACGTAGTCAACTGCCTGATTACGAGGAAAGAAAAGTGCTAAATGAACTAGCCCGTAAATGGATTACGGATACTGTTAGATATGATGTTCAGTCTGTTATGGAAGTTTTCCGTCAATGGAATGCACCCACTCAGAGATAGGTATTCGAAGAAATGTGTGTATATCTGGGCGAAGATTTGGAGACAAATGATCCCACATACACAATGAACGAACTATGGCGTACACGCTTTAAGTTCCATGAAGGCATGATTACAGGCAGAGATGTTGAGAAAGCGATAGAGTTATTACTCTCTTATAGGAGTAAAGGAAACGTCTCTAGATCATTTACGAACACGACGTATCAGATAGGAAAAGAGCGAGACAGTACCCCATGAGAGAGGTTCCTCCGGTTTGGAGGGAAGGCGATGCAAATGTAGTACCGCCAATTCTGCCTCATTTCCAGCGTGTATGGGTACATGTCCCCTGGAAACGATCCGAAGTCTTAGCGCTCAAGCAGACATTGCCTGATCCTCGTAAAAACCCGACTGGGTATTATAAGGAGTTATCGCAAACTGCAAGCTCATGTATAATGAATTTAGCGGATATAGACATGTTGTTTGGGAACGTTGTTCCACATCCTCTATGGAGCAAAATACGTCATACGAACCATGCCCAAGAACTAGGTGACTCATGGGCGAACATTGCCGCTATAGATGCTAGACAAATTGGTGGTTCTAAACCTGAGCCGTTAATAGCTGAACTTCCCGGTAGAATTATTGCATACATGAAAACAATAATGCCTGAAGTACGCGTGAACTGGGACAAGCTATCTGCATGCAAGCAGAAGAAAGATGAGAATGTGTCTGACTTTTTCACAAGATTCGAGGAGACTTTCACCGATCATAGTGGTCAAGATATGGCTACGAGGGTGGCCAAAGATTGTTTGTAGACAAGTTCGTACATAATTTAATTCCTGAACTATGTAATAAATTGAAAGACTCAGAGAGTGCTTGGGCTGTCTCTACGTCAGCTCAAATTTTAGCTACAGCCCAGTACTATGAAAATAGGCGCAAAGACGAGCTAGATAAAGTAGACAGAAAGACAAAAGATTTAAAAACTAAAGTTCTTCTCCAGCAAGCTTATCCGCCTCGTACGGCTAGTCAGCCCAGTTATCAACCGCAACATCAGTATTCGAGAAACGCGCAAGGAAACGAGTTTTCCCACCAGCGTATTGCTTATGGCCCGAATCAATGTGCATATTGCAAGGAAGAGGGTCACTTTAAAAGTAATTGTCCGGCTCTTGCGCGACGTTTGAGCGGTGCTTCTGGTGTAAGGGGAAGAGGTGTTCAACATGCCCCTAGAGGTAGGGGCCGTGGAAATTCCACGCAGAATACAACTTCTTTTACGCCTCAGAATTCAATGAACAGCTTCGACCAACAAAATAATGCGTCGACCAGGTCAGCTCAGTACTATGCTGACGACTATTACACCGAACATGAATACGAGGGTAACGATTGCTAGGACAGCCATGGATAAAGAGAGGGAGTTGTTTCAGTTCCAGTAGATCAGAATGGACCTTATGTCGAGGTAATAGCCTCAGGAGTGTCAGAGCCATTTCTGCTGGATACTGGTGCTACAAAAAGTTCTATCATGCACTCGAAACTTCCTGGCGCACCTTTGTCTGGCGAAATGAATGTCTCAGTAGGTTTCTCTGGCGCCCCTGTTAGAAACCCGATCTCCAGTCCTGTATCTCTTTCTATTGGCCCATGCGAATTAGAGGCACCCCTCATTCTTACAACAGGTTGTGGTGAAATTTGTTAGGATTGGATTTGCTAAAAAGGTTATATGCGACTTTGTACTGTTCACCATTAGGAGTACAACTTACTTTCGGTAAGAAAGTCATTTCTCCAATGTATGTGTGAAAGAAAATATTGCAACTGAATTGTCGAGTCTTCCTGATGTACTCTGGGCTAATGGTTCTAATGATGTCGATCGTTTGGAGATAGCACCGTATGTCATAACATTGAAAGCCAACATTAGGTTACCACGTATTCCCCAATACAAAATATCTAGCGAATGTGAAAAGGCGTTATTGACGATTGTTTATGACCTGATTGATAAAGACGTCATCGAAGAAACAACAGGAAATGTTTGTAACAGTCCAGTTTTGCCCGTCTTAAAACGTACCGATCCTTCACAACGCCCTGTGTATAGGTTCGTGATCGACCTCAGAGAAGTGAACAAGATAGTTATCCCACAGTTTCCAGTTGTCCCCGACATTACTGCTTTATTGACGATGGTTCCAGCTTCAGCAAATTGGTTCTCGGTGATTGACCTGAAGAACGCTTTCTTCAGTATCCCGATTGCTGAGGAGAGTAGAGATATTTTCGGATTTAATTTAGGAGGACGAAGTTTCCGCTTCAAGTGCGCTCCTCAAGGCTACTGCGAAAGCCCATCAATATTCAGTCAGGCCCTGAAAACACAACTAGACACGATTGTTCTACCAAATGGTTCAACTCTGATTCAGTATGTAGACGATCTACTGATCGCTGCAGACACTGAAGAGATTTGCAAGAAAGCTACGTTATCATTATTGCATCACTTATGTGACATGAAGCACAAAGTGTCTCTTTCCAAACTACAATTTTGCCGACAAGAAGTAACCTACTTAGGTCACATCTTGTCGAAGGAGGGAAGGAGACTGACACCAGAAAGAATACAGGCAATCGCAGAACTAAGTGCCCCAAGGACACAGAGAGAGGTTCGAGCCTTCTTGGGCATTACATCGTACTGTAAACAATGGATACCGAATTTCTCACTACTAGCTAAACCCTTGCTGGCACTACTCTGTAAAGACACGCCAAATCCTATGCCTTGGTCTGAAGATTGCCAGACGAGTTTTCACAAGTTGCGTGATGCATTATGTTCGGCTCCTGTGTTGGGAAACCCCAACTACAGTAAGCCTTTTACATTATATGTCCACGAGAAGGAAGGTTGTGCATTATCAGTTTTAACACAACATTTTGGGGACAGACAGCGCCCATGCGCGTATTTTTCGGCAACTCTAGACCCTGTGGCTAAAGCCCTACCAAGTTGTCTGAGGGCTACCGCCGCAGCAGCTGTCTGCATCCGACAGTCCGCTGGATTAGTCATGAATAATACTCTGATCGTTATGGTTCCGCATGCAGTAGACATTTTACTAAACAGGACGAAGACACAACACCTTACTAGCGCTCGACTATCTAGTTACGAACTTACGTTGCTAGCAAGTCACATCCACATAAAGAGGTGCGATACACTGAATCCCGCAACGTTATTACCCATTCCGACAGGAACAGACGAGATTGATAAACATGACTGCTGCTTTAGGACAGAAGAAGAGACAAAAGGGAGAGTAGACTTACAGGACACTCCCCTTCCTGAATGCAATGATACTTTATGGGTTGATGGTTCATGTTTCAAGCTGCCGAATGGTGATACGACTGCAGCATATGCCGTAACGACATTACACACCATTATAGAAACTGCGCGCATTTCCCATAATTCTGCACAAGCTGCAGAGCTAATTGCGCTTACCAGAGCATGTGTGTTAGCAAAAGGAAAACGAGTGAATGTGTACACTGACAGCCAATACGCCTTTGGTGTGGCTCACAGTTTTGGGAGATTGTGGCGTGAACGTGGGTTTCTTACGTCACATGGTGCAAAGATACAACATGGTCAGCTAGTTAATGAGCTCCTCCAGTCACTGACCTTGCCACTACAAGTTGCCATTATAAAATGTAGTGCACACAAAAAGATTCAGGATGATGTTGGCCGCGGGAATGCATTTGCAGACGAGGTTGCGAAAGAGACTGCAAGGAACACAATGAGTCGGATGTATGTTGTAGGTCCCGCTAGATGGATTACTGATGTAGGAATGTGTGAGGACACCATTGAAAGCGTGAAATCTATACAAGCCGAGGCAACTGAGAAAGAGGTGAATGAATGGAGAGAAAGTAAGGGTAGATTAGATACGAATGGTTGTTGGGTCGAATTGTCAGAACACCAGCGATGGTTATTGCCTAACGCCTATGTACTTGCAGTAGTAACAATGGCTCACGGATTTGCACACATCAGTTCGAGAGGAATCTGTAAAGTATTGGCCCCAGTATGGCAAAATAGCAACATCCCGAAATATGCAGAGAATGTGGTCAAAAACTGTATGGTGTGTTTGAAGTACAATCCCGGTAGGGGAACCCCAACTCCAGCTGGTCATTTTGCGCCTCCAACGTATCCGTTCGAGGTTTTGCAGCTCGATTTCATTCACATGGAGAGATGCAACAATCTGAAGTATGTGCTCGTTGTTGTTTGCGCTTTCTCCAGGTGGGTGGAAGCGTACCCCCTTAAAGACAATACTGCCTTGTCAACCGCCAAAGCCCTTGTCAAAGAGTTCTTCCCGAGGTTTGGCATGCCTAGAATTGTCTGGAGTGATAATGGAAGTGAATTCGTAGGACGCGTGATGAAGAGAGTGTGTGAATGTTTAGGCATACAGCAAAAATTCCACTCTGCGAATCACCCCCAATCAGCTGGATTGGTAGAGTGCTACAACGGCACTTTAAAGCTCAAATTAGCCAAGATCCAAGCCAGTACAGGTCTTAAATGGCCCGACGCCTTGCCCCTAGCACTCTTGTCAACTAGGATGACTGCCCATTCCAGATTAGGACTTAGCCCTCACGAGATAGTGTTTGGCCGCCCAGCCAACATCTGGGGCGTCCAAAAACCAAAGAAACTTAGCGAAACAGAGCACCCCGTACTGCTTGACTATTTGTGCGAATTGACAACTAAATTGCGTGTTTTACGCCAACAGGTTCACAGTTCCTCTCCACCAGCCTCTGACGATCCAGGTCACTCCATCACACCCGGCACGTGGGTCTTGGTGCGGAACTTCCAGTGCACCAACAACGGACAGCCGAGGTTGACCGGACCTTACCTGGTACTTCTTTCCACGAGGTCAGCGGTTCGGGTGGACGGCAAAAAGAACTGGGTGCACGGGACCCATTGCAAACGGGTCCCTCTGCCCCTTCCATACGACCGGTGGGTCAACGAAGGAATTGCCGACTCCGAGACAGAATCCATACCTCGCTTCATCCCTTTCAGCGATGCACGTTTAAAAGAAACTGGTACCGAAAAGGAGAGTGATCGTATTTTACAAGGACTAGTGCCACCGTCTATGCAGTTGGACACTACCGAACCTGAGACATTGTTTGAAGACCACACCGTACCTGGGAAAGAACAGTATAATCTAAGGTCAAGACAAAGAGACTAATAAAAAAAAAACACAAACGAATGTGATTTTCCCTTCCCCCCAAGAACTATTTTTGATTTTCCAGCTCTCTCACTCTCAGGAAACTTGCTCATTTTTGATTTTCGAACCGCCATCCGGTTCTGCTGCTAGGGTCGCGGTTGAAGGCTGGGGAGTGCAACTGGGGACGTTTAGGTCAACGGTTCTGGTTGGTCCAAGGGAGTTACCCCGGACTGAACAGAGCGCACCCCCTGGCAGAACCAACCTACCACTGGGGGCAGCAACTAGAGGATGGAGTTTCCTAGGGTAAAGAGACCTACCAGACTCCCAAACTTTGAAAGACAATTATGCACTGTACTGGCCAAAAGAAAGTTTCTGATAACATGTATTTTAATGTTGTGTAGCATAACGATGTTTTTGACTGGTTATACTCTATTCGTATTCCAAGTTACCTTTTCAAATGACACCCGGCCACAGCCTCCTCCTACTATCTCTCCACACTACTTTCACCCTTTACCTGAACACGAATCTGCCAGAAGACTCGAATTTGTAAATAACTCATTTATTCAACTCCTACACCAACACCAGTCCATCATGAACACATCGAACTGTTGGATATGTGGACTCATGCCACACACGACGGATAAGGGTATCCCATACTTCATCCTGCCTTTCAGTTATTATGGTTCTCTGTGGGCTTTCCAGACCATGTTCCTATTCGCCCTAGAACCATATCCGACACGTTCTACTGAAAGTGATTCCAGTAACAAGGCACTAATAGCAGGGATAAGAAATATGAGTAGAGAGTTCGACACCTATCTTACGATTCCCAAAGATGAACTCACTCCGTACACTCGTTGGAACGTAACCAAATATGGGGTTTACCTGAGTAAGAGCCAGACAGGAAAGAAATCCCGCCCAGTTTGGATAGTACCCAACCGAGGTCACTTATGTTTACAGGGTATCGGTAGGGATCCCAAAGCTCAATTAGGAAAGAGTATATGCGTGGAAACATATGTGTTCGCTTCCCGAACTTCCCCTATATTATTAGCAGCCAAAGGCACGTACTTCGTCTGCCATGACCAAGCTTACACGTGGTTGCCCCCTGACTTCTCAGGTACATGCTTTATCGCATTTCTGCTGCCTCCCACTTACACGGCCAGAGCAGATTACCATCGGACAAGGACAGCTAGAGGTGTCGTGAGTAAAAACGACACCGCGGGTCAGGAATTCACTGACTTCGCAAAGGGTTTTCTGCCATTTTGGGGGCCTATGGTAAACAGCAGGAATATTCGCCAGTTATCGAGGATAGTTGAATCCGCCGTGACTACAACGGCCGGAGCCCTCGGAAATTTGACGACCGAACTTCAGTCGGATCGACTTATGACCCTTCAGAACCGAGTTGCCCTAGATATCATACTCGCCGATCGTGGTGGTGTGTGTAGAGTGATCCAATCCAGTTGTTGCATTTTCATCCCTGATAACGCACCGACAGTGTACCAAGCCATCTCTAAACTACACGAAATATCTGATTCCCTCCACGTGGAAAAAGGAGATTGGTCCTTACTAGGGTGGTTCTGGGAACTGATCGCCACATGGGGATGGAAAACACTGATCTTCATTGGGATGATCTTAGCACTTCTGTT
The DNA here is from genome assembly GCF_964261635.1 of Lissotriton helveticus. Lineage (NCBI taxonomy): Eukaryota > Metazoa > Chordata > Amphibia > Caudata > Salamandridae > Lissotriton > Lissotriton helveticus. The sequence continues at coordinate 1,551,528,121 of NC_136059.1, forward strand.
TATGTTCTGCCTGTGTATACAGTGCGCTCCTGCACTATGTGGCCTCTGTGCTACGTCATGTGTACGGGAGCCTGTGTCAAGAGACGAACTGAGCAACAGAATGATGTTACAGCAGCATCTCCACGAATTCCTTCATACGGAGTTGGACTTCGATTAATATGAATCATTGCCTTACATAAGGGCAAAAGGAGGGTCTGTGGTTCTGAAAATCTGGACCCTGTTGTCATCCCGATATCGAGGTCCAATACCCGTGTCACAAAATATCAACGTACCATGACGAATTTGGTGTCAGCGAACCGATAATGATTAGGGCATCATTCCCATGCATTTGCGTCATAATCGAGGGTCGCCAACACCCCCAAATCGTAGTTTCCGTCCCGACCCCTTAGACTCCATTTTGTGAACGGCATCCATCTTACGTCTTGCCCCCATGATAAGTCAATTAAAGGTCGAGCTTGATCTAAAAGGACACGTCCTCCTTCCCTGACTTCCCCCTGACCTGTCCCAACTGACTCCACCGCCTTTAGCCAAACCTGTCTGGGCAGCCCCTCGCCCAGTGGCCAAATGCGATAACATCGATACATAACATTCCTCAAACCATTCACTACATACAAACCATGCTTTCTACAAACACACACCTGTCCTGTTCCCTGTTTATGGCCAGTTTTATGACTAGGAGGTGCCTTCCTTTATGGGGGGTTCGTCGATATCTGATGGGAGTTACGGGCTTGGCTGAGTAATCTATCACGCATTGGACATCTAAAATACGGGCTTGCCTACATGACTTCGCTCTTTTGTATTATTGTAGAAATATGTGTATAGCCATATCATAAACTCAAGAATTCTCGCTCGCAGCTATTATTTCTGTGTATAAGGAGAAGGCTGGTTCTGTAAAAACGAACAGTCTCCTGAGAACACATGACCCGTGTTTGTCGTGCTTCTAGGACACCTGTTACTTGGTAGCTATCAATAAAACTCGATCTCTGACTCGACTAGAAGACTCCGTGTTTCTGTGGTCCGGAACAGGGAGAACTCAGAGGTCTTCGGGTGTTATCCCCTGGCACCAAACGGGTTCCTAAAAACCCGTTACCTCAGGTGCCTTCAGAAAGATTAGTCACATCATGCTATGATAAAATTGTACTTGATTAGCGCCAAACTGGCTCATTTATTCACCACACTATTTTTAAAAAAAATGAGATACTAATGTCAACAAATGACAGGTTACCCCCAGTAAGTACGGAGAAAGTATGTAACTTTAAAGTAGTTGAACTACCAAGTATATTTTTTTGACTTTTACAACCATACACTTTTAGCTATTGTAGATGAAATGCCCCAATAACAAATTGTAAAAGGGAACAAAAACAAAAACCAACTCATTATATGCTAATTTCTTAAAGCAAGGGCAATTAAGATCAACATCCTAAAAAAACAACATTCTTGGCAAAAAGTGACGATGAGTCAGCAATTTACCAAGCAAATGAGCCTTTCTTCAACCCAAAAATAATGGAGGCTGACAATTCTTCTGAAGAGCTGTTTAAAGTGTTATGATTCACAGACAATTTCCTTTAAAGTTGGGGTAAAGTAAGTCATTTGAACACTTGGTATGATAAGATAAATACATGTTTTTGTGGTAAGATAAATTTAAACTCAGTAGTCAATGAGATAATCAGCAGACACACAGCTTGTGCTCCAGACCAATTCTCCTCAATAGACTACATTTTTCAAAATCAGAAAAGAGGACATCCAAACTATTATTAAAATCCTCAACCTAACTTATTATGAAGGCATTACATTTAGAACAAGCATAATTCAGAAATGAGTTAATGAACTGTGTTACAAAGTTCATTAAATGTTCCTTCAGCAGAAGACCAACATTGAATTCAATGACAGTTTAAATCTAACAGATTTATACTGCTTTATCTTTAAAATCATGCTTTTGTTACAAATAGTCGCATATCAAAATATCAAGGCCTGTAGTATAGAACTTCACGTATACTGGCTTCAGAAGATCATATACCAGTGGGTTAACATACCTAGAGAAATATAGAATTAGTACTTTCAACTCTACATCTACTTACCTTGACCACATGTTGATCACCAATATTGTAGAGTTGATGCAAGTGCAAATTGGTGTACAAAAACTCCATATTTTGGTAGAGTGTCATTCTAAGTACTGGAACAGTCAGATATTAAACTGCTTTAAGATTTTTTTTTTAAATAACAGTGCATACTGAAAAAAATACCAATTGGGTTTTTGTCTTGTTGGAGGGAATGAAATATCACTGTTGGCTGTCCAGCCTTCGATTCTATAAATTCTTGACAGTGGGGGAGCAGAACTGTTGATGTTACTGGATCTCTCTCCATCTTCCTCGACTACTCCGTCTCGCTCTTTGTGATGAGGGAGGTGGTAGGCATGTCTGCCCAAGCATGCAGACGCCTTCCATTTTTCCTGAACAATAGACATTTAAGGATGTGTTTTGGAAAAACATATTTATTTCCAATCCATCAAAATCACTGGTCATCTGCGAAGTGCCACATGGATCTCATCTGTCACCATCTGATCTTAATATCGAAGTACACATTTTTGAAGTCCTGCAGACTCTCGAGCTACAATTCTGCACATAAGCTTATACATTTCAAGTAGTGTTTAAGGGTCGTTTTGTCCAGAAAAAGAAAAAGACCTTTGGTCTTAAGCAGACCGGCTCGGTTCAAATTAATCAAAAACGTAAGTTTTATCTTTAGCAGTATTAAAAAGGTCAAACAATTTATCTTATCAAGTTATCCAGTGCTTGATTTGTGAAAATAATAGTGTGGGGAATCGATTATTTTCCTAGAAGCCCACCTCTAGCTCTGCGGAATGATGGGTTGAGGAATACCAAGGCTGCCAAGTCTTCATTCTACCTCAGGCCTCTTTCTACCACCACCCTACATTTCCAGTCTCCTTACCTTACTGATATTTTTCCCAGCTTTGTCAATATTCTGATTTTCTTCTCCACTTCCTTCTTTCTCCCTTGTCTACCTTACTCTCTCTAGTTCTGGGTCAAAGTTTGATGATAAAATATAAGTCCTGGTCCTTACAAATGAGTGACGGTGCCCACTACCTGCAAAAACCGGCATACATTTAGAACAGCTTGGCGCAGAGACGTTTTAAGGTGTGGGCAAAGTGGGCTCTGGCCTAGGGCCCCAACTTTTAGGGGGGCCAACTGATAGAGCCAGGTCTGTTCTGCACAGTTTTGTCCTGATGGCCTTGAATAATTCTTAAGCAGATTGTTTTAAATACTGCTTTTCTTTAATTTATTTTTAATGCGGGTGATGTATGAGAGTCTATTGCAGACAGTTTGCAGAGAAATTTTTTGTTTATGTTTCATGCACCAATAATATTAATAAAAAATAAAAATAAAATAAATAAAAATCCAGCCATAAAAATAAGTCTCTTTTAGATGAAAACAGAACCTTGCATATGAAAAATGGAAGGGTGTCACAGAGACTTTTTGTAGTAATATTAGTAAGCTGATACCATGGTACAATATTGAAAGCACATATCACTATCCCTGAATATTATATGTAAACACATTTAGAATTTGTATGAGTCTTCCTTTATAGTGTCAGTGACGTGGCCAAAGAGGGCATGAAAGAGCTGACACTTGTTTATAAATTCAAAGCTGTTCTGAACAGCCTCCCCCTCCCCCACAAAATACGTGTGACCCAGGGCCTCTAAAATCCTTAAAATGTCCCTGGCTTGGTGGGCACCAACAACCAGAGTCACAGTCCAGGACGAATGTATGACGTTACAACGAATTCCGTTGCAACGCATGCCTTTACCACGCATGCGTTACAACGGAATTCGTTTACCACTCATAACATTTTCCTCGATTGGTGGCGTGGTGAAGTCATACGTCGTTAAGAGAAAACGGAAGGTTTTTTCCGATTTCTCTTAAACGACGTGACTTCAGGTGAGTTTTTTTGGGGGGGGGAGACCCCCCCAAGCCCCCCTTTTTTAACATTTTTCCTTTACCACATATACCTTTACTACAAACCTCGTAGTAAAGGTATGCGTGGTAAAGGCTTTCGTGTTAACCACGCATGCGTTGTACTGCATGCGTGGTTAACGATTTCGTGGAAACGGCTTCGTTGTAATGGCCGTTTCCCGTCCAGGACGAGAAGTAGCAGGACTAAACGAGCAGACAAACATGCATCGTGCAAACAGAAAACTTAATAAGTATGTATAAAACTCTCGAAACTTTCATTTTAACTACTGCAGTTGATGACTTTAACTCATCGTCTAAATATTGCAGTACGTGGTGTACGAACAAGTGCCAATTGAGTACTGATCCAGATGCACATGGCAAAATGGAACCTGTGTTTTTCTAGGATCACTCCTAGGTATTTTCCCACTTAAACATACATTTTGTTTAGATAGTTTTAATTATTACAAGTCACTGACAAACCTAACCTTTTAGGTTGCAGCGGGCTGGCTTCCAAGACCTAAGCAGCGCTGATGAATAGCAGCTTAGCATACTAAGCCACTCGGAAACATCTTTTGATTCTATGCTGCACTGAGCTGCTCGGATTAGCCACACAAAAACTCAGATGTAATAAAAAGCAGATCTCCAAGCTGAGTCCCTGGTAAATCTTTTTTGTGGTTCCTAGTCCTCACGGGGACGCATGGCGTTGTAGGAATCAGATGAACTTGAGTTTAAGACCACACAGATGCTGACAAAAATTACTTAGTAAGTAAATGCTAAAAAATCAATCTCGGTCAATTTAAGATTCATTTAAAAGACCCTGGAACAGACATGGAAAGTGGTCACAGCACAGAGACGAACCGCGGGTTTATTTTAATGTCTAGCTTCCAGTAAAGTGGGCAGGTCAAGTGTATAGACCTAGTCATGACTGGGACATTTGTCTTCAGTGAGTGGATTGTTTTATACTGCAGTAGGACCGACAGACAGTGGTGCTGGAACAATTCTCAGAGTGGGGGTGCTGGCATCAATGTTACATCAGAGAGGTCACAGTGATTGTGAAAATCCAAGCTTCACACAAACAATAACTGTAACAAACGAGCCACACCCATTCACCAGGAGAATGGTAATGGTGTAGTAAGGAGTCGGTGATGCGTTTCAGAACACATTGTCGCAAATATGTTACTGAAACAGGGTGTGATAGCACACTGTCATTTACAGACAGCACATTTTCTATTGAAATGGGCACTAAATCTGCACACATGCAGTTGTCTGATAAAACTATTTAGCGCACAAAAGATAATATGTGGGATTTGGAATTCGACGAATATTTAGCGTTTGCGCATCAACAAGTAAAGTGTTTTGATGTATTTTGATTTTATTACAATCCTTTTTTTCCAACACATTCAGAATTACAGAAAATGGGCTTCATTTGTACATTCCTAATTGCTGATATATTTTGAACTGTGTGTGCACTTCCTTTTCAGATATTTACATTTTGTTGTGTTAAAACAAATTTACATCCTACAGCCTGTCATTTCATACTGCCAGTACCCCAGCAAGATTGTCACATAGCTCAGTTTACAAAAGCATCTCCATTTTCAGAGAAAAAGAAAAGTAATCTCCTTTGTAAAAAAATAAGCAACAATTTGACAGAATACATAGCCTGACATATGGACCTTGATCTTTGAACGCACAAGTAATGAGTGAAGAAAAAAGCACATCTTTATTGCTCATTCACCTTTTGAACTGGACCATGATTATTTTTGGGGGCTCTACTTCCACCGCCTATGAGCCTTCTGAAGAAGCACATAGACTACTTTAGGAAATTATACACTGAAAATGTTTCCTAATGTAGCCCTCTGTTATACAATGTGAAAAGTATTATAATGATCACCGGAAGGAAGCCCCATAACAGCCACATGACTTCCTGTCTCTAAGTACACCAGATTCCAGTCTCTGAGCTTTAATTTAGGAACCATGTGTATTCTGGGAGTTGTAGTCCATGTGTGCTTCAGTTAAACCAATGGGAGTAAAGTTCTTTATTACCAAGGCTTGTAAACGCAACCACTGAACGGTAATATGTTGTCGATCAGGACTCGGAGCAATCTGATAATCTGGAATTGAAAGGGCAATGGTTGTAAACCATGGGTGTCTAATGTGACAAAACTGTGAACAGCAAAAGGAAACAATGTCAAAGAAAAAATATCAACAAAACAAATTACTACTTAGAAACATCTTTCTTTGTAGCACCAAATTTCATTACCTGTTGGCTTCAAATATCTAGATATTGTTAAAAGCCAGGGCAGGAGTGTAATAGTTTTCACTGAGTATCATCATATATGATTTGCTGCGAGGAGCGTGTTGCACATGCCAAACGTTGTGAGTGTTGACAATTTTCATAACTTGCTATTTATGGATGATAATTTGCTATCATATGTATGCTTTAATCATTTAGGGGAAGAAAAAAAACTGCAAACTAAACACCCAGTAAAATTGCTGTCTACATAGATGTAGGAAATGTGTTCTGGGCTTAGTTGGTGAGACTGCCGTCTAGCTCAGCCCAGTATCTGAGCATAGCGGCTGATCTGGTGGAGCCCTTATAATGTGAGGGAGCATTCACAGCGTAGCTCTTTGGTCCTCACTGAAAGGTCGTGTGCTCACTGCATTATACCTTATAGGTGAAATCTGTGCCACTGCAGTTTTGACATACTTCTCCTACCTGGTGGCCAAGACATGGAACTCCCTCCCCACCCACCTATGGCTGACCCAGGACCATCTCTCCTTCAGGAAACAACTCAAGACCTGGCTGTTCGAGCAGTAGCGACTCCCCCTCCTCCCAGCGCCTTGAGACCCTAGCGGGTGAGTAGCGCGCTATACAAATTTGTTGATTGATTGGTTTTGATTACTTAGGCCTAGAGAAACAGGTCAGGTATGAATCTTAGGGTAAACATGTACCTGAAGACAGACCCATTTACACTTTTGCAATAACTGTACCACTCATGCCACTTTGAGAAACATCATATTTCCCTGGCTCAGTCATAATCAGATTCCAAATATTTGTCCCCCCCTACTGGGCCAACCTAATTGCTCTGCTGACCAGCAGGTAGATCAATGGCCTCCCCCACACAGCTGATCTGTTTAACAGTGGTTGCCTCTTCGTAAGAAATTGGAGTATTAGTTGAGGGGGTGAAAACCCAACTCAAATAACCATCACAATTCTTGTCAGGATAAACCACTAAAGTCACTAAATAAACTTGGGCTCATCCCCCTGAAAGCATACAGGCTTAGCTTGGTCCCATGGAGAGACAGAGAGGGAAACTGAGCTCATAGTGCCCCGCTGCCTAGGCTAAAAATAACCCTGGATGGGCCAGAACCTGGGGTCAGTGTAACCTGCTTTAATTATTCTTTATGAAGAGCAGGCATGTGTAGAGCCCTCTGCCCAGGGAAATCCTAGCCACTGGAGACCCGATTCCCCAAGCCATCGAGCGCCACCATACTCTTCAAGATTTACATGGTCCCCAGGGGGCCCAATTTATGGAAACGAGGAAGACATCCTTGTAGCTCCCAGTGGACGCCAGAGCCCAGAGAAGAGAGGCAGGTGTTACTCTTGCCCCCTGTGGGCATGTCTGGAGGCGGATGGGTGCACAGGTCACTGGTTTATGTACAGGAAGAAGAGGAGAACCATGCCAGCTCTCACTCCCGCTTCTTAGAAGCTGCACACTGGTGCTGGGCACCTGCAGGTGCCACGGGTGCCTTGATGCTCCCTCTGCAGGTCCCAACCTCAACAACACCTGGTGCACGAGTGGGAACAGCACCTGGATTTAAAAAAAAGATGCAGCATGAGGCTGCATATCAAGAAAACTGCCTGCTGCTGTCCCATTAATAAAATATTCACTGTTAAGGAGAAATAAGCGCCCCTGAATCCGCTGGGCACTCCCAAAGTATGTCTGTCTGCTTCTCGTTGTGCCACAAAAGTGGGCAGGAGCACCACCAATGGGTCAGTAGATAATTGGCATGCTGCAGAAAGTGCAGCAGCCTCTTCCAGAAAAAGCTGCCCTAGGTCTCCCAAGGTGTTGCATTTATGTCCCCACAAATGGTTCCTCATGATTTTAAATGCTCCTGGAGCTGGTGCTTTTGCACACAGGCTCTGTTGTGCAGGGAGTTTTACTGGTCGGAGCTCAGCAGAGACATCAGTGTATAGGCAAAAATACGTTTTTGGAATTCAACTGATGTTGCTGATTGACAATGAAGGTTACTGAATGTTGGTACTGTTCCCATTGATTTCAAATGTGGATTGTAATGCGTTTCTGTTTTTAATAATGCAATGACACCTTAGCAAAGTCAGTAGGCCTGTTTTGATTTTAATATATAAATGCACCCTATGATATTGTGTCTAGGCATTTGTGTAGGAGTACTTTGATTTATGTTTATGACTTGCTGGAGTGCTTTTTTTTTGTTTTTTGCAGAGTTTTATATAGCGGAAACTTGACCCGAAGTACGTGTTACTTACCTTCGGTAACGATGTATTGGTAGAGACGATTCTAGCCGCAGATTCCTTCATGTAGAATTATCTCTAGGCGTGAGACGGGATTCGGAAACTTTTTGCCACAGCATCCCTGCGCCCCGAGGGCAGTGCAGCGTCACGCGACTCCGCCCAGGTGTCGTCTGCATACGTGACTTCAGCGAGGTCACATAAGCCCCACCCTGGGGCGCCTACGTCAGTTTTCTTCTGAGAACTTTTCTGCACCACAACGTGGAGCCACCAGACAAAAACTGTGGGAGCATGTGAACAGTGTGCGAAAGAGTAGAAAAAGAGAATGGAGACAACGACACCATAAAGAACAGCGTAACACTGCAGTGCCCAAAGGCAGGGGCAGAAGAAAGGACAGAGCAGAGCCCTGAGCAGCCACCCTGCCAGGACTTAGACAGCCTTCCCCCCGTGACCCGGGGACAAGGAACATGCATAAAAAGTCATGACACATATAGCAGGCCTGCCACCCCCATCCAGAACCAAGGAAGGGGAGCCAGTCCCAAGACAGACAGGAACAACAAACTTCCAAGCCACCCCAGCATAGAGGGCAATCACCCCCCAAGGGACAAGGGTAAGGCACGGCCAGGGGACCCCTATTCAGAGGTTAGCAGAGGGGCCAGGGCCGCTAGCAGCAAGAGGAAGGGAGGGGAGCGAAGGACAGAGATTGAAGGCAAACCCCCCCAAACCTGGAGTAGCCAGAGCAGTGGGGCACAAGCGCACTGTAACTCCGTCTTCCAAGACCCAAGAGGAAGAATGAACCGCAACCAGACGGAGCCACCCGTCAAGAGCAAAGAAGGCACTCACAGGAGGCATAGCCCCCACCGTTAGTCGAGTACTGAAGACCAACCCAAGGGTCCTCTCAGAACGGGGAGGAAGGGAGGGCCGTGAAGGAATCTGAGGCTAAGATCGCATCTACCAGACACATCTTTACCGAAGGTAAGTAACTCGTACATCTGATAGAGACTACTAGCCGCAGATTCCTTCACATAGAATAGATACCCTAGCAATACCCCCCAGGAAGGAGGGTCTGTGAAAGGACCCCACCAGCCTGGACAGAACAAAGGGTCTCACAGGGGACCAGAACTGTGGACCAGGTAGGTAACCTCGTCCCTGCCAGGCAAGAGGAACCCCCACAAACAGAACACCACCGACCCCAAGAGGATGTAGGAGGAAGAAAGAAGACCATAGAGGCCCTTACACTCACAGCAGAGGAACCAAAGGCAAGGCCAGAGAGGCCGAGCACCCCACTCCCCTACAAGACAACAGAGCTTCCATCCAATGCCAAGACAGGAAGAGGAGGAAGAAGAAGAGGAAGAAGCAGATAGTGCCCAGGGAAAGGAAGGCAAGCACCCTCCAGATAGAAGGCAACAGGCCAGCCAGAACGGCACCAGCACTCAGAAGCCGCCAGAAGCAAGAAGACAGCCCGGGCCCCAGGAAGACCGGGCAGGCTACGCCTGACAAGGGAGTACACAGAATCATCCTAGCCCTCAGGACAGGAGCAAGAAGGTGAGGAAAGGCCCAGACACACCACTACAAGGGCCACGCACACAACCTCAAGAAGCAAAGCAACATACATAAACGCCATGGAGAACCGGCACCCAAAGGCGACCAGAACTCCCTAGCAGAGTGCAAGCTATGTAACAGCTCCCACTTCCCCACATAGGGTACGTTAAGTCCCAAGATAAGGGAACCCTCTTTGGAAGAACTTCCGGAGCAGAGGAAAAAACAAAAAGAACCTCGGGGAAAGAAACCCCCCGCAGAAGGCTTGTTAAGCAGCCCAAGACAGAACAGAAGGCCTAATCTCAGGGCCAGGTCTGTGCAACAACTCCTGCAAAAGCACACACACACACAACAAGGGGCCGTCCAGCAGCCAACAATGCCATAATCCCAGCAAGGAGTACTCAGATGGCCATAAAACGCGCTCCACAGCAAGGGCAACCGGCCCACAGAAAAGCCCAGAACCAGCTCAACTCAGCAGTCACTGAGGAGGACAAGGAGGAGGAGGAGGATAGGGCAGAGGAGGAGGACGGAGCCCCGCCAGGAACCTTTGGATGGCGGAGTCAGCCGGGGCATGGAATAACAAGCTGCCTCATACAGAAGATCGATCAGCCGCTCCCGAATATTTTCAGGGAATACGTCGTCCCGAAGCCAAGCATGGCAACGGAGGGCAACTGAGGAAGCCATGGCCCGGCCTAGCACCTCTGAGATGTCTAGACCAGAGCAGAGAATAAACGCCGCTAGCTCCCGGCCATCCAGCGCATGATGCTGTAATCCACCTGAACCGTCTCTTGGGAAGCAGTGGATCCCATAGATTCAGCCGAGTCCCACAAACAAGAAGAAGCCCTAGCCAACACACATAAGGTGTTAAGGGACCGTAGGGCAGCGCTGGTAGAGGTGAACATGTTGTGCCCCCAAGAGTCCAACCAACGGGCCTCCCGGGACGGCGGAGTCAACGGTGGCGGCAGGGAGGGAAAAGCAGTCCTCAAAAGTGGACTGGAGGCAGAGGGGTGGAGGGAAAGACACGCCGGGTCACACGGCGCCGGGAGGAGCCTATGCAAAAGGTGGTGAGGCACCGGATCCCCTGAGGCGGGGCGCCTTCAAGCCCCCGTCAGGGAAGAAAGGAGCGAGCCTTCAAAGGGACGCAAGATCTCCCTTCCACCAGAACCCTTGTGGAGAACCTCCAAAAGATGGTCCGCCGGAAAGTGAGCAACCGGGTCACCCATGCGCAGAATGCCCCCCGCTGTGGACACCGCATGAGCGAAGGCGTACCCGCCACCGTAGGACCCCGCGGTGGAGAAAGTAGCTCCTCTGTGAGCGACGGCTGCAGACTAAGGCGGCCGTCCCCGGTGCCAGGCGGGGCGGGCAAAGGCCAGACCTGGAAGTCGGGAGGAATCCAGAATGGGGGACCTGACGCTCCTCCGATGAACGCCTCCACCTCGAAAATGGTGGGGAGCTGCCCTTAGACGATGCCGGTGAAAAGGACACCATGCGGCCTGTTTACGGGGAGGATGACACCAAAATGCAGCCAACCTTCGGAGAAGAGAGTGTGTCCGAAGACGAATCCGCGGCACGACCCCTGTGCGGAGCCGTAGAGTCTGCCGCCCGAGGCAGAACGTCGCCACCATCCGGCGCAGACAGAGACACTGGAGAAGGCTCCTCGAATCTACACTGTGGCGGGGCCGGAGCGGGGCCAGATCTGAGGCGGCCAAGCGGCGCCGCCTGAACGGCGCCGGCTCGACCTCCGCTGAGGCAGCCGCCTGCGTGGAGGAACGAGAGGGACCAGGGAAAAGACATATAACCCTCCTCCCACCTTGGCCTAGCATGCGTTGGAGGCAGCCCGGCGATCCATGCGGCGCCGCCAGGGCCGACTCAACTTCCGACTCGCCCTCCGACGAGGCAGCCGCCTTCGTGGAGGGGCAAGAAAGTCCCAGAGCAGGACGAGGGGTCCCCATCCAGCCTCGACCCAGAGTGGGATGAGGAGGGTCCACCGAACCCTGAGCGCTGCCCAAACCAGCAAGTGCCGGCGGCGTCAGCTCAGCCGTGGGCAAGGCCTTCGCCTTCCCAGAGGGCCAAGCGGGACTCGGGAATGCGACCCGAGCCCCGGTGACCTCCCGCGACACCACAGGGACTCCTGCAGTAGTTTGCGGTGAGGCAGAGGCGCCGTGATCTGAAGAAGGGACCACCAAAGACCCGCACTCCGACAGTACCACATCCTCCAAGCCTAGATCCGAACCAGTCCGCGCAGACTACTTTAAAGTCCAAGGCAAAAGATCCCTATCATCCACATTAAGATTTCTAATGAGACTTCTGGAAAAGAGACAAAATAACTAACAAATTATTCATGAGCCAGTGAGCTCATTTTACCACTGGGTCTAACGTGGCTAAAACCAGAGCTTGGAATTAAGCTAGAAGCAAATATTTCTGACATTGGACAATGGCAAGTGCTCTTTCCTCAAGAATTGTTGGCTCTGCAGCCATCCTTAAAACTCCAACAGATTATCAGCAATACTGCTTTGGGAGGTCCGTGTCTCTTGTCACTGGCTGTGCACTTGTAACATACTTTATATATATAGTTTTTACATTTTAACATCTGCATTCTGTTTTTTGCGTGCCTGTCCATACCACCACCTCACTTCTGTCGCAGCATGCCTGTTCCCCGTTACTGCTGGCCTGTCCATACCACCACCTCACTTCTGTCTCAGCATGCCTGTTCCCCGTTACTGCTGGCCTGTCCCTCCCAGCACCTTGCTCCCTTCATTGCATGCCCCTTACCCACCTCTTCACTAGTTGGATCCCTCCTACGTCCACTATAGCTTATTTTATATAGCATGAAATCGACTGGAAGGACATGGAGCCCCCTACATAAGTGCCAGTTACATACGTCAAGGAGACACATTCATTTTTATAGGCAGGGGGAGATTAACTGATTTACCCAGAATCACAGAATGTTGAACAGGTGTTGAGACTCGAACTTGGTTCCCTAGCTCCCAAGTCAGTAGCTCTGGCCGTAACTCTACAGCTTCTCCATGCTCAGTGCTCCACATAGCTACACTTTGACACATTGGTAACTGCAATGGGCATTTGGTTCAAGAATATAAACTGCATATTACGTATAGGAAAAAGAAAATGTTTAACTTGTATGTGCAAAGCTTAAAGTAAAAACAAACATGCTATGACGCGGTCTGGCCACGTCATGTCACTTCTTTTTTTACTTTAAACTATGTGACACAGAGCTTGCACCATTGTGCAACATTAAACTTTTTTTTTTACAAAGCCAGTAGATCTCGCATAGGCAAAACCTATTGATTTCGCCAATGCTTGTTAAAAGGGCCATTACCAAGTCAGGCTTACTTTTCCTGGAACAAGTCCAGACCATCAATAAACCACGAGCAATCACTGGAAAATATAATGGTTGGTCACAGATAATCTTCTGGCAATGACACCTTTAGGTGACCCACCAGCCAATCCAGTCATTATGTAGAAACAAACATAGGGGCCGATTAGGATGGCGGACGGATGCATGACCGCTGGGCTGGAGGCAGCGGAAAATGCACCTCATCGTCCGCCAGGAGCGGGCCTTCCGTCCGCCATATTAGGAAGGGGAACTGGGCACATTTACTGTCCGCTGCGTAAAAACGTGAACCGCCGCGTGAACACACCAGACACCACGGCGGACGGAGCCAATCCAGGCTCACCGCCGTGCGGAATGACGTCCCGACCGTCCGCAATATTACGATGTCGCAAACAAACCAGAACACCGCAGCGGAAACACCTCCATCTCATAGACGGCGGAAGCACCACAACGGAGAGGGAAAGCATTGCCACGAGACCCACTGCACGGACCCGAGCGCTATGGACCCAGCCCTACATGCCTTCTCGGCCCTGTTCCTACTTCACTACCAGCAAGTCATGCACCGTTGTGGACGCCGCCGCAGGTACGCAAGCATGCAATACACACATACCACACCACAGCATGCATGAACACTGGTACCTGTCCACACCAGACACCCTTGTGGGGACAGGAACACATACAAGTGCACCCACACCAGTCCCACCTCAGCACAATCACCCCCCATATCAGGCACACGTCGCCCATGCAACACCACAGCCAGCCCATGGACGGACTTCGCTGCACTATCAGCGGTTGGGACTGTTACCGCGGCCACTCCGTCCGCGGCGGTCAGTTTTTCTATGGTTCCGTCCGCGGTCGGCGGTCTTTGGAGACATCCCTCCGCCGTGGTCGGGTTTTGCTGGAGGGGAATCCGAATAGCACTGCCGGTTTCCCCACGGTGCGGTCGGACGGTCATTTCCGTGAGACTGGCGGTCCGGACGCTTTCGGTCCGCCATCCTAATCGGCCCCATAGTGTGTAAAGTCAGGTACAGCTTTCCTTTGGTGATAGAAACAACTTACCAGGTGTCTAGGGAATGGATTGCATTTGGGTCCCAATATCAATTATTTTTTAATAACACTGCTAACGAAGTTCAGAAGCTTCAGGATTGGTTAGGCTAAGCCTGGCTAAATTCTCAACATGAGCGTCTTTAGAGGTCTTAGCCGGCTCTGCAGCTTGATTTGCAAGTCCTTCAGTCTTTTCCATAAGGAGGGCAAATGTGTGGATACCTAACAGCCCAGACTAAACCTCAAAGCTGGATTCTTGGCTAGTATCATTGCAGAAAATGCTGATCACAGCAGTAAGGTAAGCAAGCAGATGTAAGACGTCTTAGTACCAGAATCAGTCCTTAGTATTATTTTCCTATAATTAGATTTCGAGCATTGCAATGATTCTGGGAATGCCCCACTGCTCAATGTACTTTATTATTTGCCCCCCCCCCCAAAAAAAAATGTTGCTTCTTGTTAGGAAACCCCCAAACCTTTCAGACACTCACGTTACAACCAAACAATAAAAAGCACCTTGTGCATCTCATAGCATTCTACCTTACAAAACATATGGACAAAGCACACCTTCCCAGCCAACATACAAAATAATTTCACTGAAAACAAAGCAAGACCAGTTGGACCTGTGAATAATTTATCTGTACATTTAATTGGTATTTTGTTGGCAATGTCTACAGAGAAGGTTGCATCATCAAATGCTGCGTCCAGCCGTTTGGTCCTGTGGTATCAGTATAATGGATTCCAAATTGTTGAGACCTGTACAGTGGTGAACTTTATTTACCCTTGTGGTCGTTAATACGGTTGCAGTTTGTTACCATTAAGTTTGTGCACTTATCTGAGAAGCTGTCTTTGTTACTTAAAAGCTCCGTTTAATTCTGCTCTCACGGCCACCATCAGACACTGGTGCATTTTCATCATCCTTCCTTAGACCTTCTTCAAGGATAGAGATGGGCATGTCCTAATGTGATCGGGAGATGTAATGAAAGATGTGTAGTAGGTTGGCTGTCATACAGCCGAACTTATTGAATATTAGTAACAGATTATTATTTTTTATCTGCAAAATGTATAGCAGAAGAATAAGAGAATTTATAAGGCTCACAACGACCTTGACAATTTCTTTTGGCGCCAATATTCTATGGGAATCTGGAAAGAATCATTTTTAGGGTTGCCTAAAAGATTGGAAGCTGTACTAAATTCTCTGATCTGTTATGGGAAATAATTGCCATTGAGAAAACTGTCGAGAAAGGTCTTCCATCCATGGACTTCACATTCCACCCATGTACCACTAACAGTGCATGGTTCTGGCTCCATCAGGTATGTGTAGGTTGTAAATATATGCTGGCTAATAAACCAGGCCTCTGCTGATGATAGAACCTGAACATCTAACAGGTCATTTTAAATTAATTGTGAACCTTAACCAGAAGCCACTGTAGCACTTGTGTTGCCTGTGAGACATGTTCTTTAAGTCTGAACCCCACAATGGCACAATTTTGAGCTCTCTGCAGCCACGTAATGATAGCTGCTGTTAGACCGGGGTAAAGGGGAGTATGCTGTAATCAAAGTATGGAAGCTGTGGAGTATATTACAGGCAGGTCCAAGTAAGTAAGATGATGGTTAAGCCCCACATGGAGTAGCATCCTGCTGCTCAGCCCATAACCAACTGACACTCTATCCCACCAACACTCTATATTCCAGATGACCTCACACTCTAGCTGAGCCGCAGGGCCATGGAACTCTGGGGAGGAGGCATAGTAACCAAAGCTAGCCACGACACATCTTTCCCTCTTAAGGAAACAATAGACTATATCAATAAAATAATCAACAAGTCCCACAAATTAAAAGGGCAAAAGATTGCACAATGCAAAGGTGCAGGTAACCCAAAAGCTTGAACAACTACCCATTCCTCTAATGACACACATTCACACAGAGCCAGCCTGTATCCTTCATAACACAACACTGGGATAGGTAACTTTGGGCTAAAAATCACACTTTACAACAATGTAACTGCACAGCCACTCCTCCTCCTACATCATGAACAGGACCTGGGAAGGGTGGTCACACTTCACAACAATGTAACTACACACCCACTCCTCCTTCTGCATAACAACAGGACATAGAAAAGGTGGTACAATGGGCTAAAACAATGCTTTACCCTTAGCCCCTTAGGAAGAGTGGTAACCTTGGGCTAAACCAAATGACCCTTCAGCATACACCCCTTAGGAAGGGTGGTACCTTGAACACGGAACCTGTGCAAAAAAGGTATCATTAAACCCAACACATTCCCTTTACACACGGAATTTCAGAAAAACTTAGCAAAAGGGTATCTTTCAACCCATAACCTCACAGGGTATTTTCAGACCCCTCACAATCACAGGGTATTTTTAAACCCAGCACATTCCCACTCACACTCAGGGAAACGCAGTAAAATGCAGCAACAGGCATATGACAACCCATCGCATTCCCACTAACACAGGGAATCTCAGAAAAAAAGTAGCAACAACAAAAACCTGCACACCAAGCACAATCTCAGACACCACACCAGGTCTCCCAACAGACCCAAACTCCAATCTCAACTTATTTGCATGCACAAGGAAACTTCCCAGTTGGATAAGATAAGCAATACGCACACCTCATACAGTTTAATACACACGCAAAACAATCTCCTGCAATAAATCCAGACCTCTATAAACCAAATGTTATGTTATGTTATGTTAGGGGTTTGGTAAAGCGCAACAGCTGCCCCAGCAAAGAGGCGTCCCGGCGCTGCTAGATCAAAGAGACAGGTACTCAAGGTTAACCAGATAAAGACCACAGCCTATGCTGATGAAAAGAGGAAAGTTTTAATAGCTTTCCGAAAAGCCAACAGGTTCTCTATTCCATGGATGTGGGTCGGCAGAGAATTCCATAGTGTAGCCGCCAACACCCGAAAGGAGCGCCCTCCCATGCGGCAAAGATAAACATGCTAGGCATGCAAGACTGGCATAACAGTACAAACACAATGATGAACAGCATAATGTCCAGCACAAACAGTCAAAGTTCCTGATAAGCGAGCTCTCACTGGATGTTCTTCACCAGGGCCAGATATCAGTAGACACTTCCCAGGATTACCAAAAGCAAAATGAAATTTCCAGTATATCGGTGCAATGCAAGAAATCCTGATTGTAGAGATCGATCCAGAGTACTTAGTAATGCACATTCCAGTCTACTGCACTGATGTCACAAAGAAGGGCCGCTCTTCATGAGCGCATGCTCCAGCACATGAGCCTTGACCACATAAAGATGATGACAACTTTGGGACTCTCAATCCAAGGGATACGTATGATGCACAGGAACTCACACAGCAGTTACAATCGGATTGCGACACTCTTCACTCTAGGAAAACAGCAATGATGTGCACGCAGAGGTATTACATCATCTCACCCGGCCCCCTAAGCTAAACACTGGCCATTCCACTCACTTGGTCACTCGCCTGAGTCAAACAGCCTCATGTGTCACAGCATCCTCGCGGTTTTCTTTCAAAATACAAAAATGCTGCCACCATTCTCGCGCTAGTAACGTTAAGTACAAAACCCACTCACCGCAGTGATGTCTTGCCGTCAGTTACTCTCACTGGTATGTTCATATAATGCCGCGCGTGTTCCGATCACAACCGTAATTCATCCACAGTGACATGTTAATATGGACTCCATTAAAAACATTAACAGTCACATCAGCATTTTCTCAAAGTGTTACCTTTCCAACACTAAAATGCAGGTAACAATTACAGGTCAAGTGGTATAGAAAAGCACAGGTCAGCACCTCCGCACTATCTTCCACAAGTATATTATAGGTATCTGTATACAAGCGTGCTCAATGTACAACACTGTGCCACTCACCCAGTGTTATCCTGTATGGAAAAACTTTCCCCATACACTTAACAACACATTATAAATTACAGAGCACAACCACTGATTACTTACTCAACCGACCTTGTTGTCAGTTAGTTTTAATAAACATAACACCATGCAATATATACAATAAAGAAAGTGACCATCCAAATACAGAAAGCAAAAAAACAGGTATAGTCTTGATTATGTTGACTCGAAGTACTATCGTAGATGCAGACAGCTGACACGTGTTTCGTCGTGTTGACGACTTTTTCAAGGCTTGACAAAAGTTTGGAAAAGTTGAGGCGTAAGTTCTTTAGATCCCTCAGTATTTCGGTATACACCACAGCAATGGCAATAAACCAGGCTTTTGATATTTTGTTAGAAAATAAGACTACAGAACACTTTTTAATGTTGAAAGTTTATAATGTAGACAGCACGTTATATAGAAGGAGCTAGAATACAGTCTGTCCAATTTTGAAAGTGACAAGTGCAAACTCTTGTAGTTCGTAGGTAGTCAAAAGTAAAAAGTCAAAGATGCTTGTGTTAAGGTAGATCGAGCCCCAAATTCCGTTAGTAAAACTGGTAGTACAGCATCGGGGTTACCGCTGTTCAGGGCCGGGCAAGTAGAGACGCGTTCCGCTACATTTGGAGAAATCCTAAAATGCAGGCGCAGGTTCTACGGTCACATGCCCCTTGCCTCACCGGTTCCTAAGAGCAAGTACAAGCCCTGCGCAAGTCTGATACCAAAGCAGTTCAACTTAGCAGCTGGCCTCTTGATCTGTCTCTCCTAGTACGCTGGCTTGTGACAATGCCCTGGACTGCAGGCTGACAGATCTTTCATAACATAAATGCTGCAGGTTGATAGGCATATTACACAAGACGTTGTCTCCATTACCATGAATGATAACAGTCCATGTAAATAACAGATCCACCCTCTAGCTGTGTTCTGTTCGATGGGTAGGACATTGGTGGGACTGCAGGGCATTCTGTTTCTTCTGTAGTGCTCAAAGTTTCTTCAATAGTTCCCTCTTAAGTTTCCTTTAGATTTCTTCAGTAATTTCTTCAGTTCACACACATCTCCAGTGTTGTAATCAAGGCCTGGAAACCATGGAGTATATCATAGGTAGGTTTATTGGATCATAGTTCCAAGTAAGTAAGATGATTGTTAAGCCCCGCCAGGAGCAGCATACTGCTGCTCAGCCCATAACCAACTGACACTCTATCCCACCAACACTCTACATTCCAGATCACTTTACACACTGGCTGAGCTGCAGGGGCATGGAACTCTGGGCAGGATGCAAATCAACCAAAGCAGATCACAACAGATTACTAATGAATCTAGTTTGGGATTGGTCATTGCCTCAATTAGTCATTGTTTTTATTTGAGCGACAGCAGATGGACGATAGGACTCAGATTAGATAGCAGATGAAATAAATTGCTAATTAACCTCCCAATCTGAGCGTCTAAGGGCCTATCACTTTCAAATGTAAAGTCCAAGTTCTGGGCAGTCGTGAAGAGAATCAGTGTTTGGTCCAAAATCGGGTACATTTGCCACCTAGGAGTGCAAATCAAATGTTTGATGATCTGGGTGTTATCACCTCTGTGGTAGGAGAGAAGATATAAAGTAGTATATGTTGAACAAGTGGATCTAATACTTATTGAATAATCAGCCATGCCTTTAGGCTATACTACAGTTGATGAAATCATGGTTTTTTGGTTACTGATTTTGTATGTGTGTGTGTCTGTTCGTGCGTGTGAGTGTGTCTGTATCTGTGTATGTGTGTGTGCACGTGTGTGTATATAGTCCGACCTAGTCTGACTTAGTTCAAATGCATCCTAACCATGTGAACTCAGGTGCAAACTAGGGCTACAAGACTAGTAATATGGCCCCAAAAGACTTTTGAAAGTAACCTTAACTACTGATATTTGTTTGCACGCTGCACCATTCTCAAGTGAGTGAAAGTGCAGCAAAGGGCCATGCATCAGGCAGCGATGGTGCACAGCGTGTGGGAAGAGTGATGTCCACAGAATGGAAGCGAACAGATTTACTGTCCCATGCCACACCATTGGCTGACATTCATTATCGGGCCACTAATAGACGATAAGGCCACGAGCAGACAGCAGTGTGCTTAAGTAATTGTTTTGAAAAAGCTGAGCCCTGGGAATTGTTGTACATCTCTGGGGAACGCAGTAGAAGAAAAAAACTTGGACGCCAACAGCTTGGCTCGTGGCGCTAACCAGTGTTTTGTCGTCGACATTTTCTATTGTTACCTCTCAACAATTCACCACTTTTACTTTTTAAATGAATGTTGTGATAAACCAGAGGTATTAATTTCACCCCGCTTTCTTCAGAGCCTGACCCCGTCCCAGGTGTTTTTTGAACCATAGCAGGGCCTAATTGGCGAACAGAGGGCGGCTGCTCCAAAGCGACCCTGCTGCAGGTCAAAAGGCTGCCAGGGGGGACCAGGCCCTATGAATTCCATTCGAAGCTTGTCTTAGGCCCAAACCTGCCGCACGCAGCCAGCGGAACGATTATAAAAGCCTACGTAAACTTACCACGGGGCAAAAACAGGCCCTCCGGAGGAATGAAATATGCTCGGCGAGCTTTTAACCTCCGCGTCTCCCCCCGTCGCAGGCGAGCACACTGCTAACAAGCTGCAGGTGCAGCCCGTAAAAGCAGGTGAACCGCATTAAAAGGCGATTGCTGGGGAATTGATGACATGTGTCTCCATAATGCAATCATCGCGCGCGCTGCGCCCGTGCGTGCACCTGTTACGCATTTCGTGCCATGCAGCAATGTCAGCAGTTTGAGGAGCATTAAAATGGGAGACTTCATCAACACGTGCGTAAATCTTGACTCAGGTGGCACCGGTGACCTGCAGAGCTGCGCGCGATCGGCATCCGCGCAGATTGCTCGGGGTCTGCTTTGCCACAGCTCCAAGTTGTCTCGAATATCCAAAGAAGGCCTGTTTGCACTGCCTGTTAGAGATCAGGGAATAGGGGAAGGGAACGGCCAGTCCTTTGTTTGATGGGAAACAGGCAACTTGGGCAAAACAACATTTTCCAAAACCCTTTTTGTAACCTCTAGCTCGTGGACGTCCTCAAAGGCATACATGACCGCCAGTTACAATTATCTTTACTGTGTCTTCTTACTGTTGAGAGAGAGCTTGGCTTTTGGGTCAGATTCCTAAACGTTTTTAATCACCTATATCCAAGTCAGGATAAAAAAAGATGAGTGCGTGTATCTAACCACATCCTGAAAAAGGCCAACTAGGACAGAAAATTCTGAACCCTGAGCAAACTGCTGTATGTGCAGGGCTCGGAAATATGAGTGGTGCTGACTTTACCACACCTGGTAATTACATGATGTGATAACGTCTACAACTGTGGTTACATTTTGTCGGGGAAACCGTGCCAGGATTTTAACAGTGAAAAAAGGCTCAGTAATTACTTGAGCATGCACATTTGCTACAGTAAGCACCACAATCTGCGTTATGCCCCATTTTAGGGCACAACATGTTAGTGTCTGTAGGGCTTTACATCTGTAGATATAATTTCTGATGGAGATCATATACTAGTATAGCAGACTCTCCGCAGTCAGATGTTTAGGATTCAGAATATGAAAGGAAAAGTGTTAATGGAGGCCTGAGCTAGGCAAAAGTGGGTATGCACAATCTTTTTGAACTGCCCACCCTTGTAACACTGGTACAGATACTTTAAAACATGTTGGTGTACAAAAGCTTCCTGAGTGAGTGTGGTAAGGGACTCCTCCAATCCCAAAACAAGTGGAGAAAAATGTGAATGTGTAAATACAGCGTTCTGCTAAATTTACACAGGTTCAGACTTAGTCGAGAAAGAGTTCCTAAGAGTATCCCTGGCACAGATTGTCATTATTGCTCCTGGAGTTTTGCTGTGAACTCTCTCAAAATCCGACTTCTGTGCAAATCACAGGACTAAATCTTTGATTCATAGATTTATGATGCCTGATAAAAAAAGTTAAAAATCTCAACTAAACTACCTGAAATTAGGAAAGATCTAAAAGTCACTTTTGGTACACAAATGCTCGAATAAGGCCACCCTGCCATTGGGACAATTGAGTCCCTAGCCCATTGGTCAATCTCATGGTATGCATATATACGTCCCGACTTCCTGTGGGTCCTCCTGCACAACCCCTTGCCAGATAATGTAATTATAATCCTCCTTCTTTGTTTGTGACAGAATTCTGGACCCCATATCGCAGATCACCTTTAAACAGGCACGCCGCAGCAAGCGATCGGGCGCCTGCATACGTTCATTACCAACAATCCTGTGTGACTATCGTATATGGGTTAGTTCCTAATTTTCAGTTGAAGTCATCTTTCAGGAAGGTAAAATAATGACATTTGACTGATACTCCCCCTTATACCCCCAAAGATTCTACTGCATATTATTACGACCAGGTTTCCTTCTGATTCTGGACGAGGATCCTTTCACTTTGGTCAGTTTGCACATGCCTTCATTGCACATATATCAATTTACTACCTAGATAGATCCTTCACGCTAGCATCACTATGCCAGTTTTGCACATCACTGCCTCACTTTAGGCATTCCACTGAGTAATTAATATATATTAGGACTCTATTGCGATGTTGATAAGGGTTTATGCTCACCAATGGCACCAAAGAGCAGTCTGATTACTAATGCATGCGTCACCGGCAATGACCTATCAGGCAGTACCTAATTTTTACTTGTTCCTCTATCGCTCTCTCTCTCTTTTTTCCTCCCCTTTTTCCCTTTGTCTCTTTTCTTCTACAGCATTTATCTGAGGCATTAATTGTTATGTCCTGTTGATGATCTCATTATTTTGCTGAGGGATCGAAACGCCGTCGACTTCCAGCATTCTGACACAATTTTATTTTTGTTATTGAGTTTATGCTATGGTGCTAATAGATATGTTTTGTGGTCCTATAACTTAATCGTTTTTTGGCCACTATATACAATTCCTGAGTATGTTAAACTCGAATTGTTTGTTGTAAATTGTTCCATTTGTATGTCGTTTTTTGTGATTTGCAGAATAAATTACTGTATCCTTTCTTTTTGATATATGATCATACACTTCATTGTATCTCTATGTGAATACAGCGATAATTCTTTGTTGTGAGGCACCATTGTTCCTGGGTAAAATACTTATACCCAGGGGGCCTCATTTAAGAGGCCATGCGTCAGTTTTGCGCTTCCGATGCGTCACTTTTTATGACTCATCGATGGCGTAAAACATGCCTCCTGTTGCGCACTATTTACAAAGTGACACATCTGAGCAGATGCATCACTTTGTAAACCCCTGCGCTACATTATACCTGCGGCAGGTATAATGTATGCAGGGGGGGCGTTCCCCCGCAAAAAGCCTCGTAGAAAAGACGCAGTGAAATCTATGAGATTTCACTGCGTCACTTCTAGGACCCCGTTGTGTCAAATTCTTGTGCCTGCCTCACAGCAGGCGTAAGACTGACGCAGGCCCTTTCACATGGGGCTTGCGCCATGTGAAAGGATGCATTGCTGGAGTTGCGTCACTTTTCTGACACACTCCAGCAATGCGTCACTTTTGCGCTTACAGATACGTCAGAAATACTGACGTATCTGTAACTCCTTGCGAGATGATGCGTCATACATTAAATATGACGCATCATTGGTATCGCAAGGAGGGTGCAATGAAAAGTGACGCATTGCTGTTTTCACGCAGCAATGCGTCACTTTTCATAAATGAGGCCCAGGGTCCCTAACTGATTGCTTGGGTTCCCTTGTTCTTGTGAAACACATTGGGACAAAAAGGGCAAATCAGTTGTGGGCGGATGCTTTTTCCTAATCCATATTTGAGTTATGTATTACTCTTTCTGACTGTAAATGAAATGAGAGGGTTAAAAATGTGCTTAACAGCAGCCATCAAGCGACGCGTCCTTATCTTCTTTTATCTAGCACACTGAGGTAGTGGGAAGGTGAAAAAAAAGAGATAAGGACTAAGCTGTCAACGCTCATTTTTTCAAAGGTCTCGGGAACACAATGATGATGTCATTATCTTATGTTGCATTATATGGCTTTCATGAGCCAGTGACAAAAATGGCTTAACCCCTTCGATGCTTGTGACGGAACCATTCCGTCATCAGTCACGGCTGAGCTGTGCTGATGACGGAACGGTTCCGTCACGACCGCACCCTGTTCTGGAATGTCCAGCACAGGGGCGGAATCGGCGCCGCACGGAAGCGGTTAATTCTTTAAGATAACTAACATATTTGCTGGCACTTGGTTAATATGGGTTTTCACAAAGGGGGTGGAATCTAAAATGACTCTGAAGTTTGATCATTGATAATAGATTTACCAATAGAAGTAGTATGATATTGATTTTTGGTTTGAGGGATTTTCTAAGATCACTGAGTAGAAATTCTATTTCTTTTAATTTTGTCAATTTTTTTTGACTCATCCTATTTTGAATTTCTAAAAAGACTGAGTTACTATTCAGCTTATCTTATTTTGGACATCCTAAAACCTATCTGGGTATCATCCACATAACGGTAGATCTAAGGGTCTGCAGCTTATGATGAAAAGGTTAAACATAAATTAAAGGTGACGGGCATGCAGGTGGACTCCACAATTAGTCTACAGTCATTGTGATATGTGTTGCTCACAATGAACCATGGTCATTTATTACTCAAAAAGAGTCAAACCATTTACTGACTTGCTTCGCTACTATTGTAAAGGAGAATTTGTTAAGATGTCAGGCACTTTGGAAGGCCAACCCTAGGCAATATTGAGCACATATGTACTCTTAATGCTCACTGCGGCCACTCTATTGGACTTGAGTTGATCTGGGTGGAGACTTTAATACTCGAATGGACCTGTGCTAGGATACGAATGACGCCATTGGCCAATGTAGACCAGTGTTGTACTCAGACTGGAAAACTTCCTAGGACTTGATGAAATTTGGCAGGTGAAACATCTAGACACATTAGAATTCACCTTTTATTTTTAAGCACACCGCTCTTATTTGAGGCTAGAAAACTACTTTATCCCAGCAGTCAAATTGATAGGGGTCATTGAGGTCCCGTCCTCTCTTGGATCATTCCCCTACAAAATTAAATTGACAGAAGAGCCCTCTCAGGAAGGGTTTAGTGGCTAGTGGCGTCTGAATGCAGCCACTACTAGTTAAAAAGTATTCTGATTTCTTAAGAAAAGAAAATGGCATGTATTTTGAAGCTAAAGCTGGGTCCAACTTCATCGAAAATCACCTTGTGGGAGGCACTGAAAGGGTCCTACTAGGCAGAGTCATTTCACAAACAGCAGGGAGGAAAAAAGTTAGAAATAGGGATAACTCTTCCTTCGAATACCAGGTTACTTTTCTGGAAAGTCAATATCTGCAGATCTCAGAGGAGGAAATCTGGTATCAGTCAGAAACAGCTAAAGTAGCCCTGAGGCAGTGGATGGTTGACACAGCGGAAGCTGCACGGATTGCCTACCAACATTGAATGTACAACTATGGAGACACAATCGGGAAATTGACATACTGGCTAGTCACCAAGTTGTTGAAATTAGATTCATATCTTAACCTTGTGATCCTAATAGGACTCTAGCACATGACTCACAGGGTATCACAAAAGTATTAGCTAATTATTGCGTTATGCTATACTCGTTGTGACAAATGATGTTGACAGAAATTCTAAACTCAATAGTATACAACCTAATTATTCCAAAATTACTTGATTTTTACAGACCGGAATTAGAGCTCCTAATTACTGAGGATACGTTAGCGGAGGCTGTACAAAGTATGCCAAAAGGGAAGAAGACTGACCCTAGTAGGTTTTACCTACAATTTGTGAAAAGAAATGAATCTCCTTTGATCCAACATCTGTTATCCCCGTTTGATGAGTCCCTGCAGGCTGAGAAGCTGACTCAGAATCTATGTGGGGCTATAATTGCAGTAATTCCCAAGCCTGATAAGTCACTCATTGATTGGACCTCTTACAGGCCGATCTCATTTATTAATAATGAAGTTGAAATGATGGCTAGAGTCCTTGCCAATAGGCTGGTCACTGTGGTAGGTTAATTAATTAATCAGGAACAAAATGTGTTTATGCTTAAAAGGAGAACTCCGCAAAGTATCCGACGTTTGAAGATGGAGCCTGCACATATAGTCAGAATCAGAGAGCCAGTCGCATTAGTCCTGGTTGATTTTGAGGAGGCCTTCGATTCTGTGGAGTGGCCTTTTCTCCATCAGGTGCTGGAGACAAGGAACTTTGGCCCCTACGTTTATAATTTATTCAAAGTGCTGTATTCCCCGTGGGCTAGAGTATAGGTGGATGAGGTGGTTTCTAAGGGGCAGATTTACAAGCCCCTTGCGCCACTTATGCGTAATTTTTAACATGGGAAAAGTGACGCAAAAGTGGCGCAAGGGGCTTGTAAATCTGCCCCTAAGTCTTTTTCCATAAAATGTGGAAAGAGCTAAGGCTGCCCGTTTCCCCCTTCCCCTTCTTTTTGGCCTATTTATGGAGCCCCTGGCAGAGTGGATAAGACATGATGGACAGGTGTGGGGCATTAAATTGGAGGATGGACTTGAAGACTGCATATATTTGTATGCTGATGACATTTCATATGTGCAGAGGCTGGTGCATGTTATCTATAGTCTTTCTTACAGGAAATGTGGAGGTGGGACTCCCGAGAGCCGCTGCTGTGAGAAGCACATAGGAAGAAGTCCATTTACTGGCTATGCTGATTTCCAGCATAGCCAGGTTCCAGCAGGAAAGTTGGAACCTCAATACTGCCCCTCTGATAAAAAAGTTAAAGCTCACATGGCAGCCTGTAGTAGACCGCCGCTGAACATGATGGACAGAGGGACCCTGTTTAAAATGACATCATTGCATATTTGTTTGGAATAATTTCGACCTTCTTAAGCATGATATTATAGACATTTTGAATGTCATAGCAAACTGTTGAAATGGGAAGGTTTTCCATTTTGATTTGAATTTATGATGCAGTTTATACTCTAACAACCCAGTGTTACTGTTTTATATGTAGTTGTTAAATTAGCTGTCTTAGCTATTGTTATGCACAAAGCGGAACTCATTTATGTATTATTAGACCAGCCTTTCAGGGCCTGATTCATTTAGGACCTCCGCTTTTGTGGCAGAGGCCCACAGTCATGCGGAATTCTCATTGCGGAGATTCTGGCCTGAGTGCGGAGACTCCCCTATGACTGCTAGGTTATGTTATGTTAAAGAAACTTGTATAGCACGCATATACGTGGAGAAGTGTGGCTCAATGGTTAGAGCAGGCAGACCTCGATGCAGAGCTCTGGCCAGGGACCAGGGTTTGATTCCCACCTCGGCGGGTCTCGGGCTCTTAATTCCCCTGACTGGATATTCTCGCCTCAGTGCCTGTTCGGATCATGGGTCCCACGCTGCAACTCTGGGCAATAGCTTGCTTAGTCTCCACAACGGCCCCAACAACGCGAGGGATGCCTGTCTGCACCATGGGGGTGCCCAGGAGTGGACACTTCACAGGGAAAGCCAGGAAGGGTTCCCTTGCGGTATTTGTACAAGCGCCGGGAAACCCACTGCGGGTAGCTGTGCGCTATACAAGTACAAAAACACTTACATTTACATACCTGTGGGTGTCTTGGCGCTTTCAGGAACATGAATGTACTGTGCTGAGGTATAGCTAATTTCTAAACAGCCAAGTCGTGAGTTCCTTTCTGAAGGCAAGAAGGGTAGGTATAGTCCTAAGGTGTTATGGAAGAGCATTCCACAGCCTGGCTGTACTGCTAATGAAACTCCTTCCTCCCCAACTCACTTTTCGAACTCTTATGGTTGTAACCAATCTAGCCTTAGCCGAACCAAGATTTCTAATAGGAGCTTACCAGCTAAAAGCCTTCCATAGAAATGTTGGTCCTTCTCTGTACAAGGTCTTATGAGCAACAAAGAGCGCCTTACATTTAATTCACTGTCGCACTGGGAGGCAATGAACATCCTGAATGCCTGCAGATATCAGCTGATATTTGGGAATATCCAGGATCAATCTGGCACCTGCATTCTGCACCGCCTGGAGCTTCCCAAGTAATTTAACCTGAAGATCCATGTATAGGCTGTTAGAGTAATCCAGCTTAGACATGATTAACAAGGAAACAACAGTCTTCCTGGTATTTCTGGGAATAAACGGGAGGATTTTACTCAGCGTTTTAATGGTATAGAACGAGGAGGACACTACCTTAGACACCTGGGCCTCATATCTAAGCTTCTCATCGATGATAATGCCACGATTTTTGGCCTTAATCACTAGAGTGGCGGGTAGGCCTAGGCTGTCTGGCCACCAAGCAGGAGACCATGTTGGAGAGAGGTTACCAAATAATAGAACTTCTGTTTTGCTTGAGTTCAGTTTTAGGTAGTATTTGCTCATCCAGCTACTCAGGGCGATCATAAAATCATGTAATCTTAGAGAATAGTTGACATCATTATCCACAGCCGAGACCACCAATTGGGTCTCGTCAGCATAGGATGTTGGATTCAGGTGAAACTTTTTATCAAAGGGGGAAGTTCTGTGACATAAATATTAAAAAGCTTCGGGCTCAATGAAGAGCCCTGAGGAACCCCACATGGCAGAGAAAAAGGTGAGGATTTGAACTGGCCCAGATTCACAGTTTGAGATCTCTCTGATAGAAAGGATGTTAGCAAAGTAAGAGCTTTACCTTTAACCCCTATAGCGTTCAGATGGTGTATAAATCAGTGATAGAAGTGGGCGGGGACGGAAGGGCACGGCGTGCCCCTACTTCTAAAAAATTGTTCAGTCCGTTCCCCTACTTCTGCTTTCAAAAAAGCGTCCCGGGACGGCAAGAATAGTCCAACTTTAAAATGATAACTTTTTTCTTTCCGCTTCCAGGGGCTGCTCGTACTTCTCTGTTGTACTCCAGAGGCTGCGGCAGCCCCCGCCCCCCCTGAGCTCGCACAGACCGAGGGCAGGCCATTGTCATTCCGATTAAGGCAGATTAGCCCCTTTAGAATGACAATGCGCCCGCCCTCTGTCTTTAACATATCAAGTGCCCCTGAGATCGTAGTTGGTGATTAGAGAGGAGCTTTCCCAAAGCAGAATACTGTGGGAAACTTAACACCTTTGTCAATGTTTTACAGGGAGTGAAGTGAACTGGGCAGGAGCAGTGACCACAGTGACCGGACAGAAGAGGCGACAGGAAAGGAGAGGTACTAGGGAAGGAGAGGTGTCGGGGCAGGAGAATTGACAGGGCAGGAGAGGTGATGGGGCAGGAGAGGTGACGGGGCAGGGGAGGTGACGGGGCAGGGGAGGTGACGGGGCAGGGGAGGTGACGGGGCAGGGGAGGTGACGGGGCAGGGGAGGTGACGGGGCATGAGCGGTGAAAGGACAGGAGCGGTGAAAGGACCAGGAGCGGTGAAAGGACCAGGAGCGGTGAACGGGGCAGGAGCAGTGAACGGGGCAGGAGCAGTGAACAGGAAACAGGACAGGAGCAGGGAACGGGACAGGAGCAGGGAACGGGACAGGAGCAGGGAACGAGACAGGAGCAGGGAACGGGGCAGGAGCAGGGAACGGGCAGGAGCAGCGAACGGGGCAGGAGCAGCGAACGGGGCAGGAGCAGCGAACGGGGCAGGAGCAGCGAACGGGGCAGGAGCAGCGAACGGGGCAGGAGAGGTGACGGGGCAGGAGAGGTGACGGGGCAGGGGAGGTGACGGGGCAGGGGAGGTGACGGGGCAGGGGAGGTGACGGGGCAGGGGAGGTGATGGGGCAGGGGAGGTGACGGGGAAGGGGAAGTGACGGGGCAGGGGAAGTGACGGGGCATGAGCGGTGAAAGGACAGGAGCGGTGAAAGGACCAGGAGCGGTGAAAGGACCAGGAGCGGTGAAAGGACCAGGAGCGGTGAAAGGACAGAAGCGGTGAACGGGGCAGGAGCAGTGAACAGGAAACAGGACAGGAGCAGGGAACGGGACAGGAGCAGGGAACGGGACAGGAGCAGGGAACGGGACAGGAGCAGGGAACGGGACAGGAGCAGGGAACGGGACAGGAGCAGGGAACGGGGCAGGAGCAGGGAACGGGGCAGGAGCAGGGAACGGGGCAGGAGCAGCGAACGGGGCAGGAGCAGCGAACGGGGCAGGAGCAGCGAACGGGGCAGGAGCAGCGAACGGGGCAGGAGCAGCGAACGGGGCAGGAGCAGTGAACGGGGCAGGAGCAGTGAATGGGGCAGGAGCAGCGAACGGGGCAGGAGCAGCGACTGGGCAGGAGCAGCGACGTGATAGGAGAGGCAACGGGGCAGGAGAGGCGACGGGGCAGGAGAGGTGACGGGGCAGGGGAGGCGACGGGGCAGGGGAGGTGACGGGGCAGGGGAGGTGACGGGGCAGGAGAGGTGACGGGGTAGGAGAGGTGACGGGGCATGAGCTAGAGCAGTAACGGGGCGTGAGCGGTGAAAGGACTGGAGCGGTGAAAGGACTGGAGCGGTGAAAGGACAGGAGTGGTGAACGGGGCAGGAGCAGTGAACAGGGCAGGAGCAGTGAACAGGTCAGGAGCAGTGAACTGGGCAGGAGCAGTGAACGGGGCAGGCGCAGTGAACGGGGCAGGCGCAGTGAACGGGGCAGGAGCAGTGAACGGGACAGGAGCAGTGAACGGGGCAGGAGCAGTGACGGGGCAGGGGAGGTGACGGGGCAGGGGAGGTGACGGGGCAGGGGAGGTGATGGGGCAGGGGAGGTGACGGGGCAGGGAAGGTGACGGGGCAGGGGTGATGACGGGGCAGGAAAGGTGACGGGGCATGAGCTAGAGCAGTAACGGGCGTGAGCGGTGAAAGGATAGGAGCGGTGAACGGGGCAGGAGCAGTGAACGGGGCAGGAGCAGTGAACGGGGCAGGAGCAGTGAACGGGGCAGGAGCAGTGAACAGGGCAGGAGCAGTGAACGAGGCAGGAGCAGTGAACGAGGCAGGAGAGGTGACGGGGCAGGAGAGGTGACGGGGAAGGAGAGGTGACGGGGCAGGAGAGGTGACGGGGCAGGAGAAGTGACGGGGCCTGAGCTAGAGCAGTAACCGGGCGTGAGCGGTGAAAGGACAGGAGCGGTGAAAGGACAGGAGCGGTGAAAGGACAGGAGCGGTGAACAAGGCAGGAGCGGTGAAAGGACAGGAGCGGTGAACAGGACAGGGGCGGTGAACGGGGCAGGAGCAGTGACGGAGCAGGAGAGGTGACGGGGCAGGAGCAGTGAACAGGGCAGGAGCGGTGAACAGGACAGGAGCGGTGAACAGGACAGGGGCGGTGAACGGGGCAGGAGCAGTGAACGGGGCAGGAGCAGTGAACGGGGCAGGAGCAGTGACGGAGCAGGAGAGGTGACGGGGCAGGAGAGGTGACGGGGCAGGAGAGGTGACGGGGCAGGAGAGGTGACGGGGCAGGAGAGGTGACGGGGCAGGAGAGGTGACGGGGCAGGAGAGGTGACGGGGCAGGAGAAGTGACGGGGCATGAGCTAGAGCAGTAACGGGGCGTGAGCGGTGAAAGGACTGGAGCGGTGAAAGGACTGGAGCGGTGAAAGGACAGGAGTGGTGAACGGGGCAGGAGCAGTGAACAGGGCAGGAGCAGTGAACAGGTCAGGAGCAGTGAACTGGGCAGGAGCAGTGAACGGGGCAGGCGCAGTGAACGGGGCAGGCGCAGTGAACGGGGCAGGAGCAGTGAACGGGACAGGAGCAGTGAACGGGGCAGGAGCAGTGACGGGGCAGGGGAGGTGACGGGGCAGGGGAGGTGACGGGGCAGGGGAGGTGATGGGGCAGGGGAGGTGACGGGGCAGGGGAGGTGACGGGGCAGGGGTGATGACGGGGCAGGAAAGGTGACGGGGCATGAGCTAGAGCAGTAACGGGCGTGAGCGGTGAAAGGATAGGAGCGGTGAACGGGGCAGGAGCAGTGAACGGGGCAGGAGCAGTGAACGGGGCAGGAGCAGTGAACGGGGCAGGAGCAGTGAACGGGGCAGGAGCAGTGAACGAGGCAGGAGCAGTGAACGAGGCAGGAGAGGTGACGGGGCAGGAGAGGTGACGGGGCAGGAGAGGTGACGGGGCAGGAGAGGTGACGGGGCAGGAGAAGTGACGGGGCCTGAGCTAGAGCAGTAACCGGGCGTGAGCGGTGAAAGGACAGGAGAGGTGACGGGGCAGGAGAAGTGACGGGGCCTGAGCTAGAGCAGTAACCGGGCGTGAGCGGTGAAAGGACAGGAGCGGTGAAAGGACAGGAGCGGTGAAAGGACAGGAGCGGTGAACAAGGCAGGAGCGGTGAAAGGACAGGAGCGGTGAACAGGACAGGGGCGGTGAACGGGGCAGGAGCAGTGACGGAGCAGGAGAGGTGACGGGGCAGGAGCAGTGAACAGGGCAGGAGCGGTGAACAGGACAGGAGCGGTGAACAGGACAGGGGCGGTGAACGGGGCAGGAGCAGTGAACGGGGCAGGAGCAGTGAACGGGGCAGGAGCAGTGACGGAGCAGGAGAGGTGACGGGGCAGGAGAGGTGACGGGGCAGGAGAGGTGACGGGGCAGGAGAGGTGACGGGGCAGGAGAGGTGACGGGGCAGGAGAGGTGACGGGGCAGGAGAGGTGACGGGGCAGGAGAAGTGACGGGGCTGGAGAAGGGACGGGGCATGAGCTAGAGCAGTAACCGGGCGTGAGCGGTGAAAGGACAGGAGCGGTGAAAGGACAGGAGCGGTGAAAGGACAGGAGCGGTGAAAGGATAGAAGCGGTGAACGGGGCAGGAGCAGGGAACAGGGCAGGAGCAGGGAACAGGGCAGGAGCAGGGAGCAGGGAACAGGGCAGGAGCGGTGAACAGGGCAGGAGCGGTGAACAGGGCAGGAGCGGTGAACAGGGCAGGAGCGGTGAACAGGGCAGGAGCGGTGAACAGGGCAGGAGCAGGGAACAGGGTAGGAGAAGGGAACAGGGCAGGAGAAGGGAACAGGGCAGGAGAAGGGAACTGGCCAGTAGAAGTGACGGGCCAGGAGAAGGGAGGGGCCAGGAGAAGGGAGGGGGCAGGGGAATTGACGAAGCAGGAGTGTTGATCGAGCATGATCAGGAGTACTGACTGGACTGGAGCAGTGAAAGGGCAGGAACAGGTGTTTCCCAGGGCGACTGGAAGGGTAGGGGGCCAGTTTAGTTTGGGGGGACCGGTTTTGTACAAGTGCAGGAGTTTTAAAAACACTGCAAAGTTCTTTGTATATTCAGCAGGTTTTGCTCAACAATACAAGTGCCAAGATAACTTTGGTGATCAATGTACCTGCTGGAGAGAGATGGGAGCATGTTTTGTCTAGTGGCTGTTTTACTCATCTAAGGTAGTGCAGAGTGGTAATATGCCTGCTGCAAAGAACATGTACCATGCATATCAAAGAGCAATATGTTATGTCTAAGTTCAGTGGGTACTGCTTTGTGTTCACTTCCCGAATGAAAGGACACTTGAATACATATGGCCTGGCAGTTCGGGCTGGACTGTTCACATTGGGCGCAGGATCAAGACTGATTTGCATTGGGCTCAGTCCAAACTGGAATGGCATGGTGAGCAAAAAACGATGGATTTAAGACCAGATCTCTGAACTTGGGTGAATGTATGAATTGTTCTGCCTTCTGTCCATCAATTGTTCTTTTTGCATTGGTCACCCCGAGTGGGACAGGTATGCTCAGACAATAGTCCTGTGCTCTCCATGCCACTGGAATCAAGCTATCCTGGTTGATGAGGGCTGAAAGCCCGAAACCAGTCCTAGGATGCTTGATTCCGGTCCAGGGAGGACCTTGTCTGGCAGTTCGGGCTGGACTGTTCTCATTGGGTGCAGGATCAAGACTGATTTGCATATGGCTGGGTCCAAACTGGAATGGCATGGTGAGCAAAGAAACAATGGATTTAGGCCCAGATCTCTGTACTGGGGTGAATGTATGATATTGTTCTGGATTATGTCCACCAGTTGTTCTTGTTGCTATATTATGATTGAGCAGCTAGCTGGCTGACATGAATATGAAGGAGACTTTGTGGGTTTCCTTGAGTCTAGATTCTCCTGAAGAGTCCCATTCTCTTCAGAGCCTTGCTTAACACATGTGTACATAAGGAGCCCTGTATTCATGACCTCAATGTTTGTGTCAAAAAATAATCATGGATTTCTGAACAATGAGAGTAAAAGCATTAAGGTAACATGTTGTTCCTGCTTATATTTCACATGCTTTACATAAACCTGTATTCCCTATGCGTGTTTGCTTTTTCCTGAATTAAACCTCAAATAAACATATCCATTCTTTTAATTAAATAATGTTATAAGCTGTAACTGGTCAGTGAAATGCTAAACGTACTAAAAATTGGTATGTTTTGCTATTTCTAGCCACACCCCTGACTCAGCCCACTGATTCAATATTCGGTTATTCCCGCCCCCTGATTCTCCACCCACAGTTCCCCTACTTTTGTTTTCCCACTTCGACCACTGGTATAAATAAACCATGGTCCACTGTGTCAAATGCCGCGGACAGGTCCAGTAATATAAGAGCTGCTGACCCTCCACCATCTAATGTCATTCGTATTTCTTCAGTAGTGTTTATAAATTCAGTCTCTGTGCTACAATTTGCTCTAAACCTAAACTGACTGGGGTCTAAAAGCTGATTATCAGAAATAAAATGTGAAAGTTCTGTATTGATTATTTTTTCTACAGTTTTAGCTGGCAACAAATGTCTTGAAACAGGATCACTAATGTCCAAATTTGACTTCTTAATAAGATAAAGGATACAACCTTGTTTCCAAATAATGGGAAATGATCCTTGCAAAAATATTTGATTAAACACCGATGATAGATGGGAGGTGATGTGCTGATTTGCAAGCTGTAAAATCTTAGGGGGGCATAGGTCTTCATGGGAGCCAGATTTTTCAGCTATAAGAAGAGTGGCTACTTGATTTCGAGATGTTGGAGTGAATTTAGTGAGCAGAATGTGATTAGTCACGTCCTGGTCTTTTAAGTCTGTATTAACATTATATTTGTCGAATAGGTTAAAGATTTGGTCGACCTTATTTTTAAACGTCCGGGCAAGCATGTCGCAAACGTCTTGGCTAAAGATAGAAGAGTTATTTTTAGGTCTCGGGCCTACCATCCCACTGCGTCAGCAGTGGGTGTGGCCCAGAGTCCTATTCTCAGGGCTTCGAAAAACGTACCTACGAATTCCAGGCTGCTCGTGCTTTTTTTTGGTATGTGCAATGCTATCGGTCTTCGCGTGCGTGTGCTTTAGAAACAGAACACGCAATAGGCCATAGGCGGTCGAGTAGCTCCGCCTATGCCCCATTGGTGTCTGTTACCCGCACCAGAAGGCCATATATCTTCAATTATCTCGGCCGTGATGGCAGAGATAATTGAAGACATATGCTGGCAGTGGAAGCGCCGAGCGCACCACTCGCATTTTTTTTAAGAGAATTGTGAAAGCGATCGCTTGTTATTAAATGTTCGAAACAACGTGGTATGAGTCTGCATTTCCCTTTTCGGCATCTGTGTTGCACATTATGTGTTTGGGGAGGGGGCTGCGAGAGGGGGAAATATGTTTTCTAGACAGTTTTTTTTTTTTTAAGGTAATAAAGTTCTGCAGGGCGAGGGGCCTCAGTGTTGGTTTGGAGGGGTCCCAGGCGCGTTGATTCAAATATTAAACAAGTGCTGGTGAGGGATAGAGATGGGTGCGTGTGGGGATGTCAGTGCGGTTACACGACGCTGGGCATGTTTCAGGGCTTAGGGACGAGTTAAGGCTGTGATGGAAGCAGGGGCGTGGACTCCCTACATCCTTGTTGTGAGTGGAGAGTGTGAGTGCAGATTGTAAGTGTCGAGTGTGAGTGCCGAGTGTGAGTGCAGAGTGCAGAGTGGAGTTTGCAGAGTGCAGAGTGCAGATTAGAGTGCAGAGTGCAGAGTGGAGTTTGCAGAGTGCAGAGTGTAGATTAGAGTGCAGATTAGAGTGCAGAGTGCAGATTGCAGATGAGAGTGCAGAGTGCAGATTGCAGATTAGAGTGCAGAGTGCAGATTGCAGATTACAGAGTGCAGATTGCAGAGTGCATATTGCAGATGAGAGTGCAGAGTGCAGATTGCAGATTAGAGTGCAGAGTGCAGATTGCAGAGTGCATATTGCAGAGTGCAGATTGCAGTGTGCAGATTGCAGTGTGCAGAGTGCAGAGTGCAGATTGCAGAGTGCAGATTGCAGAGTGCAGATTGCAGAGTGCAGATTGGAGTGCAGAGTGCAGATTGCAGAGTGCAGAGTGCACATTAGAGTGCAGAGTGCAGATTGCAGAGTGCAGATTGCAGAGTGCAGATTGCAGAGTGCAGATTGCAGATTGTAGAGTGCAGATTGCAGAGTGCAGATTGCAGATTTGCAGAGTGCAGATTGCAGAGTGCAGATTGCAGAGTGCAGATTGCAGATTAGAGTGCAGAGTGCAGATTGTAGAGTGCAGATTGCAGAGTGCAGTGCAGATTGCAGAGTGCAGATTGCAGAGCGCAGATTGCAGAGTGCAGAGTGCAGATTAGAGTGCAGAGTGCAGAGTGCAGAGTGCAGATTGCAGAGTGCAGATTGTAGAGTGCAGAGTGCAGATTGCAGAGTGCAAATTGCAGAGTGCAGATTGCAGTTTGCAGAGTGCAGATTGCAGATTGCAGAGTGCAGATCAGAGTGCAGATTGCAGAGTGCAGATTAGAGTGCAGAGTGCAGATTAGAGTGCAGAGTGTAGATGCAGATGAGAGTGCAGAGTGCAGATTGCAGATTAGAGTGCAGTTTACAGATTGCAGAGTGCAAAGTGCAGATTAGAGTGCAGAGTGCAGATTGCAGATTAGAGTGCAGATTGCAGAGTGCAGAGTGCAGATTGCAGAGTGCAGATTGCAGTTTAGAGTGCAGAGTGCAGATTGCAGATTAGAGTGCAGAGTGCAGATTGCAGATTAGAGTGCAGAGTGCAGATTGCAGATTAGAGTGCAGAGTGCAGATTGCAGATTAGAGTGCAGAGTGCAGAGAGCAGATTAGAGTGCAGAGTGCAGAGTGCAGAGTGCAGATTGCAGATTAGAGTGCAGAGTGCAGATTGCAGATTAGAGTGCAGAGTGCAGATTGCAGATTAGAGTGCAGAGTGCAGATTAGAGTGCAGAGTGCAGATTAGAGTGCAGATTGCAGAGTGCCGAGTGCAGAGTGCAGAGCGCAGATTAGAGTGCAGATTGCAGAGTGCAGAGTGCAGATTACAGATTAGAGTGCAGAGTTCAGATTGCGTGCAGATTAGAGTGCAGAGTGCAGATTGCAGATTAGAGTGCAGATTGCAGATTAGAGTGCAGATTGCAGAGTGCAGAGTGCAGATTGCAGTTTATTGTGCAGAGTGCAGATTGCAGATTAGAGTGCAGAGTGCAGATTGCAGATTAGAGTGCAGAGTTCAGATTGTAGATTAGAGTGCAGAGTGCAGATTACAGATTAGAGTGCAGAGTCCAGAGTGCAGATTGCAGATTAGAGTGCAGAATGCAGAGTGCAGATTGCAGATTAGAGTGCAGAGTGCAGATTGCAGATTAGGGTGCAGAGTGCAGATTGCAGATTAGAGTGCAGAGTGCAGATTAGAGTGCAGATTGCAGAGTGCCGAGTGCAGAGTGCAGAGCGCAGATTAGAGTGCAGAGTGCAGATTACAGATTAGAGTGCAGAGTTCAGATTGCGTGCAGAGTGCAGATTGCAGATTAGAGTGCATAGTGCAGATTAGAGTGCAGAGTGCAGATTAGAGTGCAGATTGCAGATTAGAGTGCAGAGTGCCGAGTACAGATTGCAGAGTGCAGAGTGCAGATTGCAGATTGCAGATTAGAGTGCAGATTGCAGAAGCCGTCTGTGCACGCTATTACCAGGCACACACACCACCAGCCGTCAGTGCACGTTTCCACCAGGCACACACACCTCCAGCCGGCAGTGCACGCTTCCACCAAGCACACACACCACCAGCCATCAGCGAACAATTCTACAGGCACACACACCACCAGCCATCAGTGCACACATCCATTTTTAATGCATCCGCAATTAACTATTGTAGCAATCGCAGTATGGTGCACTTTACTTTTAAACATATTCATCTAAAGCGCAGCATGCCACCATTGCTACAATTCCAATCCAACCCACATAATTCCACTACACACCACATCCATACACTCCATAACACATGGCTAAAAGACATTGCCATTTACAATGCCATTAGCTCTAACTCAAATAAATCCGAGACCTATTGCATTTCCAATGCTTGTTTGTAACTGAAGTGAGTTTCGTTATAACCTGAAACAACTCTTTACTAGAGTTGCCAGCTTCTTCAATATGATGGATGTAATAATGACTTTTTTCATTAATGACCATCTTTTTACAGTTTGCAAGAATAGCTTTATATCTGTTTTTCGGATTCATCATAATGTTTATGCCAGTTCCTCTCTTGCCTCCTGCAGGCTTGTTTTTCCAGTATTAAAGCCTCTGAAAACCAAGGGACTGAGGGTGCCCCTCTATGTTTGTGTACAGAAATAGTGGGAGCTAATTTTGCAAAATTAGATTCAAGCCATGAGGTATAGCTTATGGTTGAGGAGTTAGCTTCCATACCTAAGTCAGGATGACTCTGTGTCAGCTGACTTATTATTACTGCAGGATCAATGTTGTGCCAAGGTCTACTAGAGACTTTAATTTCTGGTGTGGCAGTGATCTGACAGGATGGGGGTAACTTTTAATTAAAGGGTATTGCTCAATGGTCGGACCAAATTAGTGGAAGTGCTGTAGGGTTCGAAATGGCAGGATTATTGGAAAAAGTCCATCCAACGTGTGACCAGCTAGATATGTAGTCCTCGGCGAGTGCAAAGGCCCTTTGTGAATCAGGCCCTGAGTATGTACATTATATTGAATAATATTGACTGACACGATCCTGACCAAAATAGGACCTTTTTTAATAGGTGTGTGGTGGAGCAGAGATTTGAAGATCCTTTGGGTTCTCTTACAGAACCATGAGTGGCCTAGAACCAAATATTAATATATTATTCTCATAATTTTGCTACCTGCTTTCATTAATGAAAATAGTAGGTCTAGCAAATTATTTCAAAAGACAATTTACCATTTGGTTGCTAATACTACAACTCCGGCAGGGCCAAGTAGAAGTTTGATTGATATATGTTCAGTTGAGTTGCAGCCTTGTTCAACATCTTTAGAAGTGAGTTTTTTTTAAACACCACTGTTACTCCCATTCGCTAAACAATAGTTGTGAAAGTGCTGGACCTGGGGACGAGGGAATGCTTTAGTGTTCCCACTCCAACCTGGGAACTGTAGGAAAATTGTTGAACTTTGAAGAGGGCAGATTTCCTATTGCAACTCCAACAATAACCACAGTAAGGAAAGTGTTGGACTTTGGGTGGTGGGACAGATTTCCATTCAACCCAATGCAACAGTAGAGAAAGTGTTGGGAAAATATATAATAATGTATAATTATTAATATACAATTTTTTAAAACAAAATCATAAGCTATAAAAAAATATTATAAACAATCAAAATTAAACATATATCAAAAACTAAAAAGAATGACAATAATGTATACCATTTTTTATAGACAACCAAATTCTCATGACGTTTACTTAAATAAATAACAATATTTTTTTTAATGATAATTTTGCTAGACAGTATTTTTTACACAATATTAACGTTGTGCACCCTTCCTTCAACACACTTCTATACTCGCTTATCCAGTCGCAAATCTGTTAAATTAACTCGCTGTACCCCATGTCATTTTCATAGCTATTGAAAAGATTCAGTATCATTGAAAAGCTTAAGTTGCAATCTTTAACCACTTGAACAATTCCCTGCAATTGTCGTGCTGCAATTCTCCTCTTTTTCCCTTCAGCCTCAGCAAAGGATAGAGGTGTCATCAGCATCACAACGTCCACAAAATAAATCACCATACCAAAGACACTACAAGGCCTAAACTGGAAGAGAAAAGTTCAAAAAATAGTTTACACAAGTTCATAATCAAGTGTAATGTTGAGGATTGTTGGACTTGGCCCTTTTTGCAGGGTCATCCCTTTACTTTTGCCTTCTTCCTGACCTGTTTTTGTTGGTTTTATGACTCTGGGCACTTTAAGACTGCTGATCAGTGCTAAAGTGCATATACTCTCCCTATGGTAAATTGATGTATGGATTAGTGATTCCATGATTGGCGTGTTTGTTTTACTTGTCAGACCCTAGTAAGGTGCACTGAGTGTGTCCAGGGCTTGTAAATCCAAATGCTACTAGTGGGCTTGCAGCACTGGTTGTGCCACCCACAGAAGCAGCCTGTAAAGTGTGTCTAAGGCCTGCCATTGCAGAGCCTGTGTGCAGCCTGGAACTGCCATGGTGACTGGGCCAGTCCATAAACCTTCCCTTTTCTTCATATCAGACACCCCTATGGTAGGCTCAAGGGCAGGGTGCATTGTAAGTATAAGGTAGGACATGCCGGACATGCCCTGGTGTGTGTGGTATCTCCTAATAGTAAATTACAGCCATTTTCGTTTTTCTGTATTGCAAGGCTACCTGTTCTCCATAGGCCAGAATGGGCAGTTAGATTATTATATCTTATAATCCTAACTGACTCAGGGAACATGGTAGAAATTCGAGTTTAGTATGCCTGAACTCAGAATGATAAAATACATATTTTAGTGAAGTTAGTTTTAACATTCTGTGTTTGAAAATACCACTGTTAGAAAGTAGGCATTTTCTTGTCTAACTATCCAAGTCTGCCTCTTCTAGGTTGTGTATTCCTTGTCTGGGATTTGAGTGACAGGGCTGGGGGATTCCAGGAGACAGGGTGAGTCAGCCCAGTGGTGAATAGTGAGATCTGCATCTAGATGGGAGGGAGGAGTTGCACCTGGGACCTGTATAGGGCTGTGCCTTCCCTCCACAATGCTGGCTCCACCTACTGTGATGCATCTGGTGTCTTGCCCTGCACTGTGAAAGGAGAGAAGGAGTCATGTCAACAGAGTGCTTCAGGGCTGTGCCTTTCCTCCACAACGCTGGCTCCACATCCTGTGGGGCGTCTAATGTTTCTGCCCTGCACTCTGAAAGGAAAGAAGGAGTCATGTAAACAGAGTGCTCCAGAACTGGTTTGGACTAGGCAAAGGCCCCTATGCCCTCAGAGGACAAAGGATTTTGGAGTATAAGTATTGGGACCCTGATCCCAAGAATTCAGATCACTTTTGGATTACAAGAAGAAACCTTTGCTGAGGAGAGGAACCTGAAGAAACTGAGGAGAGACTATCCCTAAGCTGAAGTGCTGCTTGGGGGATTGGCCTGCAGTGGTTGCCTGACTGCCAAAGAAAGAAGAAAGGACTTTGTGTGCATTTTATTCAACGTGTGAAGCATCTCCAAGGGCTCGAGAAAAGTGCTTGCCTCCTGCAGGAGTCCCAGGGACAATAGACCTCAACCACCAGCTCCCTAAGAGTTCTTTGGAAGTGCCTGCTGCTGTTTTGGTCCTTCTGAGGGACTGCGTGTCGCAAGGAGCTGGAACCGCGACTCAAGAGGAAGAAGCGTGTCGCTGTCGCAGCCGCTGCCGTCCCATAGTGGATGTCGCTGCTGTAGCTGACACATTGCACCGCATCTCATGAAATGTCTGGCAACCCCGAAGAAGCGTGTCGCAGCCGCTGCCGTTGCATCGTGGATGTCGCCGCTGTGGCTGACGCATTACACTGCATCAAGAGAAGCGTCTCACAACGAGGAAGAAGCATGTCGCCATCGCAGCCGCTGCCGTCGCTTCGTGGATGTCGCTGCTGTAGCTGTTGCATTGCACAGCATCAAGAAAAGCGCCTCGCATCCATGGAAAAGCGTGCCGCCGTCGGAGCTGCTGTTGTCGCATCACGGAACTAGGGTGTCGTCGCTGCAGTTGTCGCATCGGGCTGAAGCGTCTCGTATCGTCGGAGAAGAGTGTCGCTGCCAAAGCCGCTGTCATCGCATCACGGAATAAGGGTGTCACCGCTGCAGCTGACGCATCGAGTCGAGACTTCTCGCAACAT
Organism: Lissotriton helveticus; assembly: GCF_964261635.1. Classification (NCBI taxonomy): domain Eukaryota; kingdom Metazoa; phylum Chordata; class Amphibia; order Caudata; family Salamandridae; genus Lissotriton; species Lissotriton helveticus. Next base: position 1,551,570,369 of record NC_136059.1, read on the forward strand.
CGTAGAAGCGTGTCGCATCAGAAGAACTTGACGTCTTTATTTCTTAGCACCGGATCTTTGCTGCATTTCCATCTTTGCAACACTTTCGTTGCCCTGCGTGTCGCATCTTAAGGTACATTGACTCAAAGTATCTCCTTTTAAGAACTAAAGAGAACTAAGCTAAACCTACCATTTTAAGTATAGTATTGTGGATTTTTGTCGTTTGTGATCTTGTGTTAAATCTCTATAAAGAATACTTATTTTTAATGTACAACTTGTGTGGTGTCCATCTGTAGTGTTGTCACTTGATTATTGTATGTGTTCACAAATGCTTTACACACTGCTTCTGAGATACGCCTGTCTGATCGTGCCAAGCTACCAAGGGGGTTAGCAGGGGTTATTTTAGGAGTGTACCCCCTTACCCTGACTAGAGGCAAGGGTCTCTATTTGCCACAAGTACCTACCTGTGCCAACTAGAGACCCCCAAATCTAACAAGGATCATATTGTTATGAGGTAACAGCTGGTAGGAGAACGGAGCCCTAACTTGACCGGTCAGGCTGTGGCTGTAATGTAATTTAATGTCCTAACACGAAATAAAGAACTCACCTCCTACCTGAGTGGCACCAGATTCCCATGTGAAGACCAGGATTTCGTAACAACACTTATAATGTTTGAGAATAGTCTGCTTTTCCCCACACAGTCAAAAAGATCAATTAACAACAACAAAATACTCAGAGGCCCAGTTAGTTTCTTACAAAAGCACTGAGGCCTACTTACAAGTCCCTAACGCCACTTGAGCGTCCCTTTTTCTGACACTTCAGTGGTGTGGCTCTCAAACCAAAATTTACAATGTGGTGTTAAGCCAATTAATTTGACTTAATGCCAGCTAAGCATGCTGCAGCAAAGGGGCGGGCAATGGATGTTGCTGTGGGCGTTCCCATGTTCACCTATGTTTTATTTCTCCTCGTATGTTGCTCTTTCCATGTGTGCTGCATTCTGTAGCACACGTAGAAATAGCAAATCGCATTTCAAGATTGTTTATGTGTAGGAAGGGACACCTTTTTAGTGCTAAGGGAAACGCAGGGGTGCGCTGCATTTGTGTAAATATGATGCATCCCTGCTTTTAAAAAATGTCGGAGTGTGGCGTTAGCAATTTTGGAGTAACACTGCGTTCTGACTTTTTTTGTAAATATCCCCCACTGAATCTCTGGTCACAGAGATACCGGACTACATGTACTTATCTTATGGAGGGGTATTACTGCACTTCACCATTTAGAAAGCAGCACCACATCATCACAGTACCTTTTCTTCACCTTTTCGAAACAACTTATACTTGGCCTCCATTTCAGGATATCACATTCTCTTCTACAAAACTGTTACTAATGTATTAGTTTGATTTTTCTGACGCGTTTTCACAGCCCAGCTCCTTCCAGTTTGCAGCATAACAATGATCTGGCGATTTGTCTTGTAGTTATTTGGTACATAGGCAACTTCATTTGCTTCAGTAGAAAAGTTAAGAAATCAGCTGTCCCTCCAAATACAAAGAAGGGAACTCATGAAACAAGACCATTCAATGTTTTCCTCTGGAGGAACAATCCAAAAAAAAGCAGACCCAGGGGAAATTTTGATTATGTGGGCAAAAGCTTGCAAAATGTATGTACTTTGCATTATACAAATGTCACATTTTTTCGTATTTCACACTCGTACGATGTTGTGAAATTGTTACTTGCGAGAGACTGGTTTGAACACAATGGCCCAGATTTACATAAAAGTCACGGCATGCAGTGCAGCAGGCAAAAATACTGCAGTGCGTTGCGTGATAGGGAGGGAGATTGAGAGCACCATATCTACAGAGATATAGCTCTCTCCTCCCTCCTCCCTAGCGCCAGCGCTGATTTCAGCTGCCGAGCACCACACACACACCTTAGGGCCATAGTGCTAGGGTGCGCGCCTGAGTCTACCATAGATTATGTAAAGGAAGGGAACCCTTCTTGTACAAAATACTATACATAGACACACCTTAAAACCTTTCCTACTTTGCAGTGTGCTGCACAGTGCAGCAAGCATGCAAAGTCAGAAAAGAAAGAAGAAATAAAAACATTTCTCCTCAACGCCTCCTTTTAATTGGGGTTGACTTTCGGTGCTAAACCCTGCCTACTATTATTTGTGGATAGGGTTTTGCATCAAAAGGCATGGGTGGTAGCATGAGAACGCATATGTACCACTCATGTACGTGCCCTTGGCACACGCTGCTTTGCGTTACTTCCAGCGTACTTTCTAGCGCAAAACAAATTTTGCACTGTAAAGTAAATTAGAAAAAAAACATTTTGTGCTGGTTAGCGTCACTTTTGTGACTCTAACTCATTAGAAAATATTAATAAATCTACCCCAAAATGTCTTGCAGAAACAGAAAACGTGCTGTCTGCCGGGGTCGAGAGACAGTTTCTGTTTAAAATAAACTCCTGCTTTTATTTCGAATGACTTTTGCATTGGAGGTATGCTTTTGTGCTGTGTTACTTTTCATGTAATATCCATAATTTTGTGTTATTTTCATGCAGATTACGTGAATTTAGGAAAGAAAAAAATCACAATTTCGCCTATGTATACTTAAAATACTAGAATATCAAAATCTGTCACACAGTTACTACCCCACGTAAAAAGAAGCTGGTGATATGTATGCTTGAATGTGTGCTACATAAGTGTAACCAATACATCTTACTCACTGGGATCCTATTAATGGCGAGGGAACTGTTTTAATGCTGTATCTGAAGTACTTGGTTCTAAAGCAAAAGTTTTTCTGAACAATTTAATTTCCAGTTATTTCTTGCAGGTTGGTTGTTCAGCCATGCTCCCAAGGCTTAGGTGCCTTACAAAAAGTTGGGTAAGGTTAATCGCAACAATGAACCACCACAATCCAGTCACAGCTTTCGAAATGTATGTTTAACTGGGTTGAAAAATTAGAGGTGGAAGAAAGTATTGAAGTATGGGTTTAATTAATAACAAGCTACGGGGTCACTTAGAGGAGGGGGGTGAAAATATGAAATCTGTCAAAAATTAGGGGATGTCCTATATGCATGCCTCCTGCTTTCACTAACTCATTAAGTCACCGGGAAAGAGTAATTTTCTTTGCAGTCAATGTCTCTGCCATTAACAAAATAATTGCATTAACTCAGTATCCTCTCGAAGGGTATTATAACTAGGTCTGATCTATTTAGGGTAACCATTCTGACCTAGCAGATGTACTCTGAGGCAGCCGCGGGCCGTGGAGGGAGTTACGGTGGGGCAGGGAGGCGGGGAGGGGGAGGGGCAGGGTGGAGGGTGCTAAAAACAGGCATATGGATCATTGCAGGTAAGTACACAATTTAATTAATAAAACGAAATTCGTAGCGCGCACTACATGGCAAAAAGCAATGCTGTGCGCGCTACGAATTTCGTTTTATTAATTAAATTTTGTACTTACCTGCAATGATCCATATGCCTGTTTTTAGCACCCTCCACCCTGCCCCTGCCCCTCCCCCTCCCCGCCCCACCGTAACTCCCTCCACGGCCCGCGGCTGCTCTGAGGGGCATATTTATCCTTATATCACGCAACTCAGCATATCACTTTTTTTGCACTGTGCTGCGCTGCGTGACAGGGAAAGGACAAGAATGTGCTGTACTTAACATTGTACAGCGCCTTTCTGCCCTTTTCAGTGCTAGTGCACAAAGTGCTGCCTAGCACCAATGCAGGCACTCTTGCACCAAGGTACAAGGGTGCCTGCATTGTTAGCAGGATTGTTTTTGTGCAGGAAGGGACAACTTCCTGCACAGACAAAAACAAACCCCAGAAACATTTCACTCTTTCTATGTGTGCTGCCAAATGTAGAAGACATAGAGGAAAAAATGAGGAGAAATATATGCCTCAACTGGGGAGGTGCAGCAGTTTTGGGACATTCCTAGGTCTACAACTTATGGCAAATCTGGGAATGCCTCAAAATCCATGGGTTTTGGATGGCAATACCCACGCACCACCCATGGAACGCTTCCCTGGGACAGAGGAACGCATGCAGTGATTTGCACTGCGTTGAGTAACTCTGGATTTATCAAACCACTCAGGGCCATGGAAGATGGCCTTTCGTGGCTTCATAAATCGCCTCTTAAAAGTTGTGTCACTTTTGCACCCCGTTGCGAGGTGCAAAAGCAATACAACCCTTGATAAACATGGCTTTAAATAAGGTGGGCTGGATGCACTTCCATACCTGCTCTACTATGGCTGGCTTGCTGACACCTAATGAGGCACTGATTAACAGATATTTTAACCCGTTAACAGCGGCCGTTTTTTCGCAGCGGTGCTGCCGTTTTAAAGAACGGGTGGGGCTGCGTCGGCCGTTGAACGTGCGCAGCACCAGCCAGGTAGTGCTCCGAACGTTCAACGGCCGACGGCAGCACTTAACGGGTTAATTGATTAAATCTAAAACATTCAGCTCTACCTTCTAGACCCTACCAAAGGTGCCCAAGCTCTAAATTAAAGAGTATTTGATTGTCTGCCATCCCACAGACAGATTGTGAGCTTGATTCCCCAAGTTTTTGCATCTGCAATTGGGACTTTCATGATTTGATTTGATTTGCGATTTCTAAAATGCAACAACTACCAAGGGTGTCCCGGCGCTATTACCAACAGTAACCCTAGTAGGGGAAAGTAATCAACAGTAGATTAGATTTCCCTGGAAAAAATGCTAAATTTTCAGCTGTTTCCTAAAGGAAAGCAAGTTGTTGTTAAGACTGAGTTTAATTGGGAACACACAAAACAGATGAGTTGGCTGAAATGTACTGGTTCCGACCCACAGAATCCTACCCAGATCAGATGTACAATTGCAAACAATCTGCTAATACGTCTGATTATTCACGGCTGTAATTGTAGGCCCAGGAGAGATTAGATAGGCATTCGGGGAGGGTGCCCGTGCAAATAGTCACAAACACATGAGTTTGTGGGTATTCACAAACATTTGCAAGTGACGCGCTCAATCTGGTAACGCACACAACTACTCCTGTAAAGTGCTGTCAAAGAAAGCAAGCATTGGCAAAACCAATAGGTCTGGCCTTCCTAGTAAGTTTTTTTTGTTTACACAAGCATATGACACATAATAAAATGAAGAACAAAAAACATGCAGTCACCTAAACGTGGCTGCCATAAGCCTGCAATAAAAAAAAAATTTAAAGTCATTGCCGAGGTCGCTTTACCTGTGATAATGTTAAGCCTTTACGTTGTGCCGGGCATTTTATTATCATTATTCGTGAAGGAGACAATATTAAACCACCACCAAAACAAGCATTCAATATGCAGGCAGCTCCTATATTACATTATCACTTAGCAACGGTATAACAGCATCTTTAAAAAGGAGACGGAAAATAACTCACCATCTAACTGGGCACTGAAAGTACAGGCAAAATAAATAGCAGGTATTTAAAGTTAATATAAAAAACGCATAAAATAAAGCACTTTTTGAACCAGCTTTGTCAAGGGAAGAAAGCATTTTTTAGGCCGAGTTGAACAATGTGCACCAGCTTTTCTGCTGTTCCTCAAAATGAAGGGAAACAAAGGGTAAAGTGGGCTGACCTATAGCAGTATGCTACAAGTGGGCCAGAGGAAAACGTGAAAGACAATTCATGATCTACCAACGGTCGAGTTCTATGAATTTCTCAAAATTAGAGCGGTCATCACAAAAGCAAACTTAGACAAAAATATCTCCTCCATCATACAATACATGCACAACTTTAACAAAATAGGCCACCAGACTTCCCACATATACAAACTCCTGAGCCCTACGACATCGAACCTCAACACCAAGGCAGTAAGGTTCTGGGAGACACTGCTCACGAGACAACTGAGCGAGAGGGAAAAAATGCTGCCTGTGGCTTTCAGCCTCCCAGAACAAAGTCTCCCCCCAGGTGGCACAAAGTAAATATTGGCTACTACACAGGGCCTACTGGACACCGGCCCGCCTAGCGGAGGTCTGTGTCAGAGAAAACGACACCTGCTGGAACTGCCAAAAAGAGAGAAGTGACCTCGCCCACCTGATTTTTTACTGCACCAAAGTAACGAGTTTTTGGAGCAAGGTCAGGGACTTCATCACTAAGATAGCAGGGAGGGAAATACAACCAGGTTTTGTGGGGCTAGCCACTGCATTCATGGCCACAGATTTAGACTCCAAGGGGGACAGGGACCTGATAGACCTTCTCCTCACCACAGCAGTCAAAACAATACTGGCGAACTGGAAGGATACGGGGAAGGCGACCTTCAAAGGTTGGGTCAACTGGATCACCTTCCTCCAAGGGGCGGACAACATAACGGCACTACATGCATCCAACCACAACGCAAGGGGCGAAATGTGGGCCTCGCTGGATAGACACTTGGGGACAAACAAACCCCCAAACAAACCCCCATAGAAGCCACCATACTCTGCACACTGAAGCCAAAAAGAGCCAGTAAAGGGCACTGGATCCTCACCGCGGAGAACCATCAAACATCTTAATGCTCTGTCTCTCCCCCCCCCACACCTACCTGCCTCTACTACTCCTTTCCTCACTCCTCTCTTTCTTCTTAGTGAGGGTACAACAATGTGACCGAGAACAACTTACGCCAGCCAGCAATTCGAGAGTTGTCGACTTAATTAAAGCCGTACGAGCCACTATGCCTAATGTAACCCCAAAGGCGTCTGTACTCACCCTCACGCACCACTACTACTGTACTGTATATATCTATATAATCCTCAATAAAATACTTTGAAATTAAAAATGTTTTAAAAGACAGTGGGATGAATGCCACTGACCAAAGGTCCCTCTGCATGAGCATTATATATACATTTAAAAAAAAAAAACAATACTCTGACATCGCCTCTAAAGCTCTATCAAGGGCCAGAACTAAAAATGTGATTTGGATTTTCCCGCATGAACAAATGAACTAGAATGCATACCGTGGAATTTGAGAACATATGGAACATATGGAAATAAGCGATTTCGGCTGACGACGACGAGGGAAGATTAGAGCTCCACCGCTCCTACCTGCATATGCCGCTGCTGTGCATGACGCAAAATGGTGCAAACTGAAGCGCTAAACTACTTTTGCAAGTAAATTATTTTTTGTGCTGACAAGTTAACACAGACTCTCTGCCAAATGCCTTGGCATCAGAAAGCACCAAAGCTGTTATAGTAACCTAGGGTGTGTAATAGGGCATGAACAGCAAGAATGTTCCTAGGTTCCCATGCAAAGCCAGATCTAATGAGTAGTATGACCTAGCGTTGTTATAAATCCTAACACCAATAAACCAGGAGCAAATCTCAAGCAAAACACTACTTGGTTGGCTTTGCACCATGGCGCAAGGCTTAATATCACTCTAAAACTAACTTTTTTGTAAGAGCACAGCGAATAACAAAATCTCAGGGCAACTCTTGATACATTTGGCACTGCAGATTTAATTCCCGTATGAGTAGCAAAGTTCTTTTTTTTGGTACAGAACGTATTTTTAAGAAAAAACTTCTTTTTGCATGATCACCCCAATTGTTTGGGAATTATCTTGTTGATTTCTGGACTCTGTACACTGGCACCCTGTTAACCAGGCCCCAGTGCATGTGCTCTGACCCCTAAAAACTTGTTGAATTGGTTAAAATCCCTGAATGGCACATTCAGCTTACCTAATAATCCATAGTATATGGTACCCTGTGTACCCAGGGCCTGTAAGTTAAATGTTACTAATGGACTGCAGCACTTATTGTGCCACCACTATAGTGACCGTGTAAAAGGTGACCCTAGGCCTGCCACAGCAGCCTAGCTGGGCAGTTTTAAAATGCCATTTCGATCTCTTAAAATCATGCTTTTAACATGCTTAAACCTTTCTTTTAATTAGTAACAGGTCACCCCTAAAATGGGCCTTAACAGCCCTAAGGTTGGCCATGTATTTAAAAATAGAGTAGGACATATGTATTTAATGTTTTTAAATGTCTTTACAGTGTAAAAGGCCCCAAACCCATCTTTCACTGTAGCAAGGTGACTGTTTCTACTTACTGGTACTGTTTGCTTTATACCAGTTTTTCCCGCAGCTGGGTCGCAGACTTCTGCCTAACCTAAGGGGGACCTCTATCCTGAATTTGCTGTTGAACCTTTGGAGAGAGACCACTAGGGCTGGACTTGCTCCTACTTGTAGAGGTGAACACAGGGGACAGTTGGCAAACCTCCTGTTAAGCTACAAGGCCACAAAAGCTGCAAGAAACCTACTTTTAAAGAGCCCAGTTGACCTGTCCAACTGGATTTGCTTGACCCCGCTAGTGTCTACATAGAGAATGAGTGCTAACCCACAAGTGGTGCCCACAAGGTCCTGGACCCTTGGCTGGTTTATGGGTGTGCTCCTTTGACCCTAAGATCTGCAAAACTGAGGACTCCGAAACGTTTTCAGAATTTTGCTCTAGAGAACCAGTAGAGATCAGGGTGGACTGTGAATCTCTAGTTGGAGCCAACTTGCCGGTTTTCCACGATGAAAGCATTTCAACTTTCAGAAAAGTGTAGAAGTCCAAACGTAGAGGGGTTTACTGAGGTCAATGCTGAACAGCATCCAACCGCCGATGAGACCTTCATGGGTACAGATTCTGGACTTCAACTGCTCAGAGCTTCCCCGCCATTTACGCCCACAATGTCAAGTTTCCCGCAAGACCCGAGGCTCACATCAAGGACTTGCGCTTCACCAGGCTGCCATTGGCAAACCATCTTTCGGACCCAGCCTGCGTCCAGACTTGCCAACAAACTATCGACGAGGGCATTTGTAAATAAAATCTACTAAGGTAGAAAGTAAACACTCCACTGGGACAAACCTGGTCCCTGTATGCAACTGGCAGTAGCTAGTGGTCGAACTTAACTTTTGAGTTGGACCCAGTCCAGTACGACCAAATAACCACATTTGGCGCTTTAAGCTTTTAGGCGCTATTGTGATTTAAATATTCTAACAATCATGGGCCATATGTATGAACACATTTTCCCATAGACACAGAATGGGTAAAAGCCTTTGATACATCTGGCCCAATATCTCCAGTTTCCCACATCGGATTTTTGTAGTTTTGGTGTCTATTTCTTAATCAAATATTACTCTATCTTTATGGATTACAGTGGGGTTTTTATTATGTTGTGTTTTCTACTTTTTCAACTGTTTTTGTACTGATAAATTCTTTCCACATTCCTCTCTAATTAAGCTTGTCTGCTCTGTTCCACAGCTGCCAAGGGTTGAGCTCAGGTTTTGAGCTCAGGTTTAATTTATTGAGACCGATCTGGATCTGGTACGGAATTGTGACATTATTACTTGGTGAGGACTCACATCCCCCCAACTAATAATCCATATTCTCACAGTATTGTATAACAAAGCCTGCCCTTTGCTGCCGCATTATAATATTAACACTAACAAGATGAGCGGTATGAAAGGTAATAATTTATAGGCACACTCATTGCTGGATTTGCACCAACTTCAATTACTCCTTGGATCAAGAGTTTGTTTTCCCACAGTTTTGAGCAACTCCCAATTAATTACAGAGGTTTGGATGCTATTAAATGGTCAAGCGTTTCAACTGGATTTAACAAGCCTCCCTAACAAGTACCTTCAGAGTCAATCAAAGTTCAATGACTTTACAATGAAATAGTTTCAGTTACGTAACTTTAAAGGCTGCTGACATGAATCCAATTTTCAAAGTTAAAGTGGGCATGTTAAAAGAGCAATCTGTCTCAAGGGATTTTACTTTTCATACTAAAGATTACAATAAGCCAGTTTTTTGGCAACCTATGAAAAAAATGCAACTTAGAAAAGCTATTATTGTTTAAAGCTTGGATTAACTCTTTTGGCGCTGCACACTTAACTTGTGGTGTTACATTCTGTTCCGTTTGAGTCATGTTGGTGACATTAACGGTAATCTCACAATAAAAGTCATATTTCTTCGCCAATCCAGCTTGTGTTGGCGAATCAATTACTTAAGGTTATTCTGCAATGTATGTACAGGGCAGTAGAAGGGTGTGCAGAAGCTTTGTTAAAGGACGCGTTCAATATATAACATCTGTTTTCAAAAGAGACTGTTATTTAGAATGTCCACATTTCACTTCCTGTCTGTGATGTTCCTGACCAAGAAAGCCGCACTTCAGGAGCGGAAGCTGGTTCCTCTAACGATATTGCAAACAGAAAGTGGAAGGCAAACAAACAAAATGACAGCTGAATTTAAAAACGGATTCAGGTCTTTTGACGGCTCTATTAAGGGCATCTTTTATGTCTGTAAATGCTGGAGAGAAAAGGATACATGCCTTCGGAAAAAATGCAGTTTTAATCAAGACTACTGCAGATTTTCCAGCACAGATGGTCAGCCTTTTTGTTAAAGTCTGTAAATATTTTTTTCATGAAGATACACAAATTTAACGAAGAGGGCTTCGATCTTAATTCTATATAGTGTGTCAAGTTTTTGTATGGATCATTAAAAAAAATATAAAATATCAAAGACATTTTTTCAGCAGTTCAAATAAAAGCTCTAAAAATGACATTAATTATTTGCGCATGCATGCAACTGTTTCGTGAAAGGGTACAAAAATATATTTGATATTATATAGGTATTAAAAGAGTGGCCATGGTGCACTAAGATTTGAATATTTACGTGCTGACTTTATACATTTATCTTGAACCTTTACGGACCATAGTATTTAAAGAATTATGTACGATTATACATTTGTTCTATGTTGTAGAAAGCATTAGAAAGATCGGAGAGTATTAAGATGTATATTCTTGATTATTAGGTTGAGCATTCGAGACCTCTTGTATATACTTTAGTATATACTTATATGTGTATGTACTTTGTGGGTTCTGGAGATCAGCCCTAGGACTTGTCTGCATCCGCTTAGGGACTTTTTTTCTGTTCAACTGCCTCTATTTTTTTTTTTTTTTTTTAAACATATTTTATTGAGGTTTAATCGACATCATACAGTGTAAAACAATCAGCATGACTATTCTTCCCGTCAAATATGTCCCTTCAGTAACCCCCCAACTCACCCCATAACCCTCCCCCCATCATGGTCGGTGGCGTGGGCAAATTCCGATTCTCATAACCCATTATAATATCAGCTTTACAGCAAGCATTGCACCTCATTGTTCCTTTTGTGATGACCACATGTACGAATGTCACTCATTCATTATCCTCCACCAAGTAAGAGTCCCGTAATGCCTGAGCCAAAGCCTCCCACCCTCTTGCCATCTCCAAAGCCTTGTCATTGTCAACCCTCGTAGCCTGTCCTGCTCAACTGCCTCTATTGAACTTTTTTGAGTGAAAACGACCAGTAGAGGTCAGTAAAATACCAGAATTGCTTTCTGCTTATTCAACTGCTCTACTTAACTGTCTTGATTGAAAATGACCAGTAGAGGTCTGTAAAATACAAGAATTGCTTTCTGCTGACGGACTTTCTTTTTTTATTTTTCTGGCAACTGCCTCTATTTAACTTTCTTGATAGAAAACGACCAGTAGAGGTCAGTGAAATACCAGAATCACTTTAGCATTCTCTAGTTTCCAGTCCATATAAATTGTCTTCCACGAGCACCCATAGACAATAATATGTTTTATAAATCTTGTATTTTCAGTGATATGACCACCGAAGGCCCTGATTTCATATTAAAAACAGAGCTTTGGACTATACCATTTCCCACTGAAAGGCAATATTTCTCTCCATATGTTCCCAAATAAAATGTATATGTCAAAAGATTAAATTTTTTTAATTTCATTTAAATCAGAATTGATTGGAGAAACCTTAGGAGTATGTGCAGGTTGTACAGAAAATTATAGGACTCTAACATCTGTTATATGACACCATCCTGTTTCTATTATGGCTTTGCAATGCCAATCGAGTTTCGTGCCTTTGTGTCATGTTTCTAAGAGTTCCATCACAGAAGTGAGTCTGGTGTTGTTTGTTACTTCAGTAAGTAGCAGGCAGTTTGAGGATATTTGATTTTTATTGATGCTAAGGGGGTATATGTGTTGTAAATTGCTGGTGGGTTTGTATCTGTGTTGTGGACTATTACTATCCACCTGCTAGCATAACTGGGCTTTTTTGGGTGGTGCTAAGTATTTTCTTCAGACATGTACTGTTGTGTCTTGGAATGAGTGGGTACTGATATCTATTCATGAAGAATATTATCGTAGTGTTGGATGTGTGTGAGGAGTTTCTTAACTATGCGGTTTTGTAAGTTTGTGTGTTGTGATTTTGGGGAACATGCAGTAGGGAGGACATTGCCACTGAAGTGTAAGCCATGTCTGTAAAGGGGTGTTTGTTTGTATGGAGTTCTTTCTAAAACGCATTGTAGAAGGTTGTGCTGGTGTTGAGTGCAGTGTGGGTGCATGAAATTCGTTTAAGGCATAGTGGATTTATGTTGGGCATGAGAGGTTGTATGACATTACAACGCGGGCTTTTACACTGCATGCCATTACAACGCGGGGATTACAACGAAAGTCGTTACAACGACTTTCGCTGGAGGGCGCTGGATAGTGGAATAGTTTAATTTTCAATTCCAACTCCAGCCCACGTTGACAGTAGGGAAGGTGTTGGATAGAAAATTAAACTATTCCCTATCCAACAGCGCCCTCCAGCGAAAGTCGTCGTAACGACTTTCGTTGTAATCCCCGCGTTGTAATGGCAGTGCGGGGTAATCCCCGCGTTGTCATGGCTGTTCCCCGCATGGGAGCATGATCTAGTCTAAGTGTCATTGTATGTTAGAATATCGTCTGCAGAAATATCGTCTGACCTAAACCTTGTATCCTAAATATCGTTGACAAAAATATTGTACTGTAGGGCTTACCAGTTGAGCCTCACCAAGAAAATATATTTATAGCCTTAATCATCAAAGGCAAATAGATTACAATGCAGAAATCTAAATTAGGTGGTGGATTCGAATGACAGAGAAGGTTAATATGATTAACCTTTCACATAAGGTGGGAACAGACGAGTTGATGTGTTTACATAGGTTCCTCCTAGTGCATCGAATTGGCCTATGTCTAGTCTTCGTATTGGTTTTTATCATCAACAAATCAGTGAGGTTTGGAAGGGGAAGTGCTTTGCCTACTGTGAGAGTTTTAGACATGCAGTACATTCAGAAAAATGAGAGTAGTCATTGTTAGGATGGTGGAATGCTTATATAGTGTCTTTCATATGACTTCTTTTCAGTATAATTTCCGAATAACTCTTTATACAACGTTGTTGGTATTTCTTGAAAATAGATCAATGATCCCATAGCAAAATATATACATATGTTTTTGAAGAAAAATGTTTTTTTTTGGAGGGACTACAAACTGATTAGTACCTATCTTGTGTATGCACTTTTTTCTTGAGATTGAATATATTGATTATACTTTTTAATTTCTTAAATATATACAACTTATTTGAAGCACGTTAAATAGTGAAAACTGTGTATACGAGAAAAACATTCACCCCACGTTGCGCAAAAGTAATGATACTGAAAAACCACAGTTTCAGTTTAAATATGTTTTGGACCATAGCTACAGATTAAATAGATGAATACACTGGTCGTACATTAGATATTTTTTAAAAAGGATGGTAGAATAACTTTCAAATCAAAACTCCTTGAAAGTGGTTCCATATAGAGACGAATGCCATTTATCTATTGGGTTCTCGAATGGGTTATACAAAGGGAACATGTGTTTCCTGAGGATTTAAGGATATATGCAGGCTTCCAGAATCGTCCCGAGATTTACATTAATGGTATGGCCAGCTCTTTTTCAGGACAACCTGTTTTGATCTCGACAGTGTTGCCTTAGAAAGGGTCTTTGTCAGCACAGGGAGCCAGGCAATGAAGTCTGTTTCTATTTGGATTGAATGTTGATTGTGCGTGCTGGGTCTTTTAAAACTGAGGGATGACCACAGTTTGTACTTTTCTATAATTCTCCCAGGTGGACTTTTGTTTTCATCCTCTGTATTTGTGCATTCATATATGAAAGCATGATTCATCAAGTGCTTTCTTTCATTAGTTGGGGCGCAGTGTTTGTTATCTTCAGCAGCAATGAGCAGGGATCTGCCCAGGAAATGTGCCTGATGATTGGTGTAAAGAATCAAACTGATGTCTTTTCGTTTTATTTTGTCTGTGGAACTAGGAAAAGTTCCTCTGCTCAGCAATATTAACACACAAGTGGATGGCTGAAATTCGTCACATCCACACTGTTTAACACATTATATAAAATTATTTTTGTAATTAAAATACTTATAATCTACTTAATATGCTACATGTCGATTTCATCTGAACAGCTACTTTTGGAATCGGCTCAGATTCACTGTCAAATCTCTTCTCATTGGATCTATCATCTATCAGTACCACTGTATCATGTGGAAACAGTCAAGAGGGATGAGTGCATCCAGTTAACACACCAGAAGCAGGGGTCTCCAAACCGGTCCTGATTTTTAAAATAACTACATGTATCTCAATGGGGATATCCAAAAAATCTGGCATGGATCCGGCCATCCAGGACCAGTTTGGAGAGCCCTGCACCAGAGGAATAAGAGGGGTAGAGCCATTGACATCACATGCACTGATGAATTGCATTTGGCTTACATTACTCGACAGTAGACTGTCTGAATACAAGAAAGAAAAGAATTGAAGTGATTAACCTTTAACACAGAGGGAGACGTGCTTTTGGTCATGGTAAGGTATGAATGAGAATGGTATTTCACATATGGTGTTTGATAGCTTGAAGTAAAGCGCACATCTTTGACAAGTACAAGGGGTTGTCAGGTTGTCATGGGGTTATCAGGTTGTCACAGTACAGTCAAACTGAGCAAAAGGAGCGTACATTTGAAAGTAATGGGTTGCATAGTGAGGAGGAGACAGACCTTTGGACTGTTCAGTTATTTCTTCTTCTATTTTCCATTTTAGATTGCACAACAGTGAATAAAGAAAAAGTGTCTTACCTTCTGTAATGCCTTATCTGGTAGACGCTCTATCTAGCCACATATTCCTTACCTGAGGAGGGAGCAGCCCTATCCCTATAAACTCGTTCACAGAGCGGGGAAGATGGGTGGGTCAGTAAGAAATCTGCACTGAAATAGAGTCTCTACCATAAAGTCCACATTTGTAAAGCGCACAATCACCCGTAAGGTCTCTAGGCGCTGGGGGCCGTCGGGAAGATTAAGCGAGCTATTGCCCAGAGTCACATGGTGCTGGGCTAACCTGCCGCCGGAGCCGGGGATCGAACCGTGGTCCCCAGATTCCAGCGTCAGTCGCCCTGGCCGCGGCGCCACACCTCTTCCTCATGTAAGGCGTTACCAAAGATAAGTACCTTGCTCATCTGATAGAGAGGTCTAGCTGCAGATTCCTTACCCTAGCATAGATACCCCAGCAATACCTCTCTGGAGGTGGGTCTGCAAACTTGATTCATGCTACATAAGTCTTGCAGGACTGAAAGGGCAAAATGCCCATCCCAATGGACCTGAATGCCCAGGAAGTAGCGCTTGGTCAACGTATTCAGCGAGGCCTACATTGCTGCCTGGCAGATTTCCAGGACCGAAACTCCATGTACTAACACAGTGATCGCAGACTTTGCTCTGGTGGAATGAGAACGCAAATCCTTCGGGTGTTGCTTCTTGGTCAATGTGTAGCAGATCATAATGCAGTGCACAATCCAACTTGAGACAGTTCTCTTCTGCACTGCCTTCCCTTTTTTTGTCTCTGACATATCCCACAAAGAGTTGATCGTCCACCTGCAATGCTTTTATGCGGTCAAGGTAGAACGACAATGCTCTATTTGGGTCCAGTCAGTGAAGTCTCTCCTCTTCCTTAGAGGGATGAGGTGGAATATAAAAAAAGCAAGGTATTGGATTGGCTTGTATGGAATGGGGTAACCATATTTGGCAAGAAGGATGCTCAGGCCTGAAGGAACGGTTTGTCTGGAAAGAAGGAGATGTATGTAGGGTGACCAACCGTCCGTAAATTTCACGGACCGTCCGTCATTTTAGTATGATGTCTGTAAGGCGTCCGTAATTTGGGGATCCCAAATTACGGACGCCTTACAGGCATCATAATAAAATCGAAATAGGAAATTTCAGTAAGTAATGCTGTTTCCCGTGCGAGAGGCCCCGTGAGTTTGAAAGATTTCACTCTGGGCCTCTTGCTCTTAACTTTTAATCTGTAGAGGCTGCCTGCAGAGGCCCCTCCCGGACCTCGCGCAGACTGTGGAGTGGCCCATTGTCATTCTGAGACTGCAGCTGATTAGCACTTTAGAATGATAATGGGTGTACCTTCTCCTGTATGGAACTAGGGCAAAGCATTCTGCTTTTGTCTTGGCGCCATGCTGGAGAAAATAAAAATAGAATAACTAACAGCGTTTTCACTGTACATTTAAAAGACAGATTTCAACATACAAATACAAAAATACTATTTATTAATGTTTATTGTTACTACCACAAATCTTGATTGGCGAAAGGGCCCGATGTCGCTTTGCAAAGCTGCAAGCATACTGAAAAACTGAAGTGCACGATTGGCGCAACCTTATATAAACTTATTTTGACTTGTATGTATTATGGTTGTCTATCTACTTATATATATGATTGTGCCACCTCCTCTGATATGTCTGTAAAACTTAGGTTTTGTCCGAAATTTTTGTCCTGAATTTTAACCTTCTGTCCTGAATTTTTGTCCTGAAGTTTGACCCTTTGTCCTGAATTTTTACGCTGACTGTCCTGAATTTGCACCCATGCCAGTTGGTTACCCTAGATGTATGGTGGCTGAAGTGACAAGACCTGTAGTTCACTGACACTCTGGGCAGTTTCAATTGCCAATAAAAAAGCTGTCTTGTTGGGGGTAAGGCTTAAAGGGCAAGTATGAAGCAGCTCAAAGAGAGCAACCATTAGGATTGTAAGAACTTAGTTAAACTCTCATCGAGGCATAACAAAGGGCGTTGAAGGAAAAAAGTGTTGCAAATCTTTAAGGGAACTATTTCCAATAGAGGTCTTGAAAAGGGAAGGCTGATCGCACAGCAGAGGCAATGTATCAGTTATGAGGTGTGACGAGGCAGCACTGCGAGATCTTGATGCATCGATGTCAAGGATCCTGTTGATCGATGCTTTGACTTTGATGAGCATTGGAGTTGCGATGTGGAGTTTCTAGCGGCGTCATCAACACTGCTGCTGACAAGGGATGCAAGGAGCTTGTATCGGGTAAAGAATCACGCAGCGCCGGTCTGAAGGTGATGCGCTTGTCCCAAGATGCAGGAGGTGGCAGCAATGCGAGTATTTTGCTATGGATTACATCCAGGCAGCAAAGGGAATGCATAGGTTCTGCTCGGGGTTGCGCCGATCAGCCGAGGAGAAGCGTCGGTTCTGCTCGAAGATGCATCGCTCAGCATTGATGATGCATTGGTTCTACTGGCAAGCACCTTAGGTCTACTTTCAAGGTCTTAGGACTGGGGTGGCACCATTTGGCAGAGTAGACTCACAGATGGCAGAGTCCAGGTGCTGTGGTTAGAAGCCTGTTAACACTCTGAGGCTTCAGATCAGGAGGCCAGCCAGCTAGCCCTTAGAGTCACTCTGGGTCCTGGGCCAAGTAATGCAGGTCCAGTCCTTTCCACCCAGGCAAGAGGGCAACAGGCAGCAGATCAGCAAAGCAGGAGTCCAGCAGAGTGACAGTCCTTCAGCAGCACATCAGTCCTTCCTGGCAGAGTATCCAGCATCCAGTGGCCCAGAAGTGTGCTGAAGTGGTGGTGTCTGAGGTCCAGTACACAGTGGTGCCTTTGAAGTGGGAGAGAATACAAAGGCATGCCTTTGAAGTGCACAGATATCCTTCCTTCCTGCCCTGGCTCCAGACTCAGCACAGTGGAGTATGCAGCCCTTTGTGTGTGGACAGCACCCGGCCTATTTAGATGTAAGTGAGGCTGTGCCCAGCTCCTCCCTCCCATCCTGACAGAGATGGCCCATTGAGATACACCTAAGGTCCCATTTTGTGTGGTTATCTAGGAGGAATGCACAAAGCCCGACTGCCAACTACACCCAGTAATGTAATCAGAGACAGGCTACAGGCAGCAAATGGCTAAAGCAAGAAAATGGCAACTTTCTAAAAGTGGCATTTTGAGAATTGTTATTTATAATCCAACTTCACCATAACATAAGGTTTTAAATTTGGATTCCAGAGACACCAAACTTGAATCAATTATACCTTCCCATTCAGAAATTGCACTTATAAAATGCAATAAGGTAATCCCAATGCTATCCTTTGAGTGAGGCGGGTCTCTTAGTAGTGAAAAACGAATTTAAGAGTTTTCACTGCCAGGACATTTAAAACTTACAAGTACATGTCCTGCCTTTTAAATACATTGCACCGTGGCCTGATGGTTGTCCAGGGCCTACCTGAGGTGTGACATTTGTATAAAAAGGGCAGATTTGGGCCTGGCGAAAGGATTATTTTGCCAGATCTAAATAGCAGTGTAAACTGCACACATAGACTCTGCAATGGCCGGCCTGAGACATAGTTAGAGGGCTACGTAAGTGGGTGGCACAAGCAGTGCTGCAGACCCACTAGTAGCCTTTAATTTACAGGCCCTGTGCACATGTGGTGCCACTTTACTAGGGGCTTATAAGTAAATTAAACATCCCCATTAGGTATGAGCCAATGTTACCATGTTTAGAGGAGAGAGCACATGCACTTAGGATGGGTTAGCAGTGGTAAAGTGCTCAGAGTCCTAAGGTAAACAAAAACAAGGTCAGAAAAAGTGATGAAGGAAAGCAAAAAGTTTGGGAGTGACCCTGCAGATAGGGCCATTTTCCAATAGCCGGCATATACCGTTTTGGTGGAGGGATGCCAGGCTGCCAAGATAACATTGCAGACTTCGGACGGAAGGTCAAAAGCAGTCACCTGTTGCTGCTTAATCTCCACACATGAAGGCAGAGCATTGACAGGTTTGGGTGAAGAACCCTCCCCATCTGCTGTAACAGAAGATCCTCACGAAGAGCAGCCTGATCGGAGGACCAATGGCCATGTTCAACATATCGTGATACTAAACTCTCTGAGCCCAGTCCGGAGCCATTAGGATGACTTGGGCCAAGCCATCTTCTTGAGAACTCTGGTCATGAGTGGTATTGGCGAAAAGGTGTACGGGAGGCTGGAGTTCCACTAGAGACGAAAAGCATCTCCAGCATGCAGAAATATTGACATTGCGCATTCTCGGCTGTGGTGACCAGATATAGTCAAGGCTCTCCCCATTGCTGAAAGAGACCTTGCACCACCTTCAGATGGAGACGCCTTTTGTGATCCGGTAGGCATCTTTGGTTGAGTTTGTCCACCCTGGCGTTCAGAGAGCCTGCCAGGTGTTGAACCACCAGGTAAATTCCCTGAAGTTCCAGTCATGTCCAGAGACACAAGCCTCTTGACAAAGTGTCCACAATTCCACCTGCCTTGTTTGCTGAAGTACAACATGGCTTATCCATGAACATCTTCACTAGCCTTCCCTTGATGGAGGGTAGAAAGGCTTTCAATGCCAGCCGAATTGGCTGGAGCTCAAACAGGTTGATGTGGAATCCGGATTCTACCGGAGACCAGAGGACTCTGATCTTCACCTCTCCCAGATGGCCACCCTAACCCACATAAACTAACCTGGTATTTACCTGGTCGAATTCTTAGATCCAGCATTCAAACGCTTCTTGTGTCTCCCAGAATACGCACTACTACAGGCGGAGGGAGATCTTTTTCTTATCTTGCGCCGTCTTTTGGGAATAAACTACCATTCCATCTACGCACCTTAAGTGATCACAACTGTTTTTGCAGAAACTTAAAGACATGGTTGTTTGACATCTAGTTTCATCTTAAGCCTTATCCTCTCAGAGACATCCACCAGCGCCATGAGACTCTTGAGTGATATGTGCGCTCAATAAATGTTCTATGATTTGATTTGATTTGATTTGAAGTGGCGAATCTGTCACTACTATCAGATCTGGTTGGGGAAGAGAGAAGGGTTTGTCGTCAGCCCAATCGTAGTTCGTTAGCCACCTCTCCAGATCATTTGCGGTGCCCTCCAAGATCTGGACCATGTCAGAGAGATTCATCTGACACTGTGTCCACTGGAACTTTAGGCCCCACTGCAGACCCTGCTTATATTAGCGGGCATTTGTCACAAGCAGGATTCAGGAGGCCATGAGGCCCAGAGGCCTCAGAGTCAGTTGCACCAAAATCCAGGATAGAGGCTGAAATATCAGTATCAAAGCCTGAATGTCCTGGACTTGCCGTTCAGGAGGATAAACCTGAAACACAGATGAGCTTCAATCACAGCCATCACCTTGGAGTACACCTGAGGGGCACTGGTAAGGCCAAAGCGTATCACTGTGAAATGAAAGTGCTTGTTGCCTACCGTGAACCACAGGTAATGCCTGTGAGCAGGCAGGACAGGGATGTGGAAGTATCCGTCCTGCAAGTCTAACGTTACCGTCTAGTTTCCCATGTGCAGAGCAGACAGGACTTGGATGAGCATGAGCATTTTGAATATTTCCTTTTTCAGGCACAGGTCTAGGATGGGATGAAGGCTTTTGTCTTATTGGGCACCAGAAAGTAGCGGGAATAGCATCCAGGACCTACTTCTAATGGCAGCACCCTCTCTATGGCTCGCTTGGCCAAATGAGCCACCACTTTCTGGCAGAAAAAAGAGATGTGATCCTCCATCAGACTGTTGGAAGTTGGTGGCAGGGGTGGAGGGGTAGTCATGAGGAGGAGAAAGTAGCAACTTTGGACAATCTGGAGAACACAGCAGTTGAATGTGATTGACCTCCAGTGGTGCAGGTGATGGTGCATCCTGCCGTCCACTGAATGCCCATGATGGTTGGAGGGCAAACTAAAGAAGCTTGGAGGCTGTAGCTGCCGGGGGTAGTGGTGGATTGGCTTTATCTATGGCTACCCGACCCACGAGGTTTGAGGGCACGGCGTTCTCGGCCACGCAGGAGCTGCAAAGCATGTATGCTGAGATGGAATGGTAGGTAAAGAAATTAGAAAAAGGGGGACTGTGGGAAGCAAGGGCCCTGCAAAGGCCCAAGAACCTGTTTGTAGGTCTGCTATTCATAAATCTCTCTAGCACTGAGTCCATCTTGTCTCTGAAGAAACGGGAGCCATCAAATGGCATGTCCATGAGTGAGGCCAGGACCTCCATTGAAAATCAGTGGTTCCCAACCAGGTGTGGCGTTTAAGGGCCACTGATGAGGAAACCACTGTGTTCAGTGAGTCGGTCATGTCCAGACTAATGTGTTTGGTGGACTTAGCTGTATCTCTCCTGTCAGCAATAGCTTGGGAGAATATGGCTCGTTCCTTCTCCGAGACCATAGGCAGCACCTGCACAACCGATTCCCAAAGTGAATGGGAATATTGGCTGAAAAGGCACACAGTGCTCACCAACCACAGTGCCAGCCTGGCCGAAGAAAACATCTTCTTTCCAAAGGTATCCAGCCTCTTGGATTCCCTATTGGTGGAATGGTAGGGAATGCACCAGGGTTTACTTTGGTGGTGGAAGCTTGGACCACCAAACTGAGGAAGTTGGGGTGCTCTGCTGTGGGGTTGTGGGCAACTGTCCTATTCACAGGAGCTCCTGTGCAGGGTTTGGACCAGGCACTGAGTTGGACGTCCATTAGTGCTTTATTAAATAGGAGTAATAGTTCTGTAGGGGCAACTCCCGGTTGAAGCATCTCTGTCAAGATGGGCCTCAGCCACTCTTCGCACCACCCTTGAGAAAGAGGCACCCTCCCCCGTAGTCATATTAGGAGGAGAGACCAAACTAGTAGCTGGGGGGGTGTCCAGGCCATGGGTATCTGCCAAATCCTCACACTAGGCCTGGATGGAATGCCTAAAGTTGGGATAAATCTGGGAGTTATTATAGATGATAAATTGATTCTCAAATCACAAGTATCTAAAGTGGTGTCCTCAGCTTACTTTATGATAAAGATGCTAATAAATATCTGTCCTTTTATCCCGCCAAAATCTAGAAAGACGGTGGTGACTTCGCTGGTGCTACCCAAAATAGATTACTGCAATGGGCTATATATTAATATTCAAGCAACCTTACTCAGAAAACTTCAAACAGTACAAAACGCCGCTGCAAGACTTATACTGGATCTGCCAAAATATCAATCGGTCAGAATTGGTATTCAGGACCTCCACTGGTTGCCAGTTGCCCAAAGGGTAACATTTAAAGCCTTATGCATTGCTCACAAAGCTCTTCATAAGGAAGGTCCTACATTTCTTTGGGATCTCTTTAAATGCTATACCCCCAACAGATCCTTGAGATCTTCCAACTCTCACCTGATACCTATGACTAGAATAAGAAAGGTGAATTGGGGAGGACGTAGCCTCAGTTATAACACCTCAAAGGAATGGAACTCTCTCCCTCGATATTTGAGGGAAATACCTACACACCTAGAGTTTAGGAAGCAACTGAAGACATGGCTCTTCTAGGCTCTTGTAGTCTGAAACTTAGTAAGGAGTACCAGAAGCGCCAAGACACCTACGAGTATTCGCGCGCTATATAAATTGCAAAAAAATAAAAATAAAATAAAGTTAGCGCTGATGTCAGAGGAGGCAGCAGACCACTCCCAACTGGCACTGTGTTGGAGTCTGGGATGAGAATGGGGATGCGCCACCAGTGGGCGCCAGCGGCTCTGGATACATCAGCAGTGGGGCCAGCACTGGGAAAGGTCGAGGTGGATCAACCAGCACCAGTTTGGATGATCCATGAACCCAAGGGGCCCGATTGGCACCAGGGACAAACCCACCAGCTTAAGACCGGTAGGGGCCCTAAGGTGCTCCAGTGTGGCTGGGCCACTCAAATATGAGGTGCATGACCTCATAAAATTCTCAAGATTGACCAGGGGCACTCCAACTTCTGGAAATTCGGGGAGGTGTGGAGGCGGCCCAGGCGCAGGCTCAACCCTAGAGCCAGGATTTGAATGCCTACGCATTCTCGTCTCGTCAAATGACTTCAACAGATTGGATGAAGTCGACAATCTCTTCAACTTTTTGTTCTTTTTGTGCTTGTGGGACTTACCCAATGCCCGAAAAATGTCAAGTGTGACAATGAGCCTTTGGCATGACTCTGTGACCATGTGACCGATCCCACGATTTTCCTCTTGACCAGGATCAAGACTGTTTCGACGTCGCACTTGAGTGGCAAAGAGTGCTCCCTCAAGCCATTGGGGTGCACCAGAGGCTCACGAGGTGGGTCCATCGTCAACATTTGCAGATAACAGGTGCCACAGAGCTTAAACCCAGCCTTCCTCTTAGACCTCCCTGCCACACCAGGAGACAATATCTTTGAGAAAAGGTCGAAAAAAGGTCAGTCAAAAAGTGACTGTGGGGTAACTCTTCTCCAGATCTGCACTGTCTGGCACAGAAAGAAAAGAACTGACATCAGTGTGCTGGGGTGAAGCCTACATAGGCACCTTCACGTCACTTCTAGCGTGGACCATTCCGGCAACCCCACTCAAAATCTAACAATGCCACCTACCGGCTCGTAGGGGTACTGCTCAAGAAAAAGGTTCCGGATCCAGCCTGATGCCAGGGGATTATTCTAGGGTAAATAATCTGTGTCTAGAAGTCTCTATGAGATAAAATAATCCAAAAGGGAGAAAAAAGGAAGGTTAGTACAGAGAGAAAAGTGGGCTCAGATGCCCAGCTCTGCCATTACTTTCTCCTACTGATTTGGAGTAGCATTCCATTTTACCACCCGCAGAACCTGGTGACCAATTGGATATAGTTTTCACCCTGCCTCAAACAAAATGGCTGGGGAGATAGATGCCCAATCGGGATAGCATCTCTGTAAACCAAGTGCTGGGTAAACACGTGTTTGTTCGATTAAAGTCACTTACAAACAGGGTCACTGGAATTATGGGATAGTGTGGCTGCTGTGGTTTTTACATAATTATGAAATTGCCACATTTTCCACTATCGTCTTTATAATCTGCAGATTTTAAGTAAAAAAAGTTTTATTTCTACCTCAAACAGCTCAAAAGTAACTAAAAACGCAGTGACACGTGATGCCACAAAGTGAAAGGCCCTTTGCAAACGTTGACTGGTCACCTTGCTGTACTATTGAAGTGCAACCTATTCCCAGACAGTGTTAACAGGTGTAAAAAATGAGACAACATTGAAGTAATCTTGTCATAAAACATGCTGCATTATGCCACACTATTTGCCTTCTCTTGCCGCATAATTTAGTCAACTGTGCCGTGTAATTTGGCCCTCCCTTGATGCATAATTCCAGTGGCACTGCTTATAAAGGATCTACTGTAGAGTTTAAAATAATCTGTAGATACCTTCTACAAAGTTGCGAGCAAACACAGACCAGCATGAGGCTTGAGTTCTACATGAAGTCTGAAATTCCACCTGATACAAAAAAGAAATAATTCAGAATCAGCTTAGCAAGCGTTTTTTAAATTAAAAAAAAAACATAAAACATAAGCTTGAGTTGTCATGAAAGATCAAAATCGTGCGACGTTTTAACAGTAATATAGTTATAATCTCTTGGGAAATATATCCCGTGCCTTGCCTGTAGCCTCCATCAGGATGTTGCTTTTGGAACCTAAATGTTAGTTTATTTAGTCAAACTTTTTCCTGGTCACAGAGTTCTCGTGTCTGTTCAGACCCCTATGTTATTTCAATACCCAGAACTGCCCCATGAATTTGTATAGATTGTGAGTTAAAATGAAAACCTGAAAATAGACATGCCAAAGTTCTTGGCACCTTTTTGTTTCACGGATGTTATAGATGTATATTTTTCAGAGTTTTGTGGTTGTAATTAGATTGAATATATTAAATTACTTTAAATGAGGAACTGTTAATCGTCAATCTGACCTTGACATCGGGTAGAACTTTACACGTAGCCTGGAGAACAGTCGCCACCCCGAGTTGCTGATTGTGAGTGTGTGTTGCTCAGTGTTTCACACTGCATCCTCTCGATTTAAATCACCTGACTGCTGACTCTTGAAAGCAACAATGTCTTTAGATGTTTTTCTTTCAAGAAGATCGATGCGTATGTCTTTTTCAGACATTTGTTTGTTAAAATGCGCAGTATTCAAGGTTCAATAAAGTTTGTTCAAGAATGCTACAATGGCCATTCACCAGGGTACCACAGTCATGTACTGTCACTTCCTCTAACTCTGCCAGGTGTCAAGAAGGTGTGAACCCTCGGCTCCTATTATCATTTTAGGGATTTGACACACAGCTTGTCACTGCTTCCTCTGCCTGGATACCCTCACGGGTGACAAGAAGTGCTCTACAAATCTACTGATTGATTGATCGAGTACATAAGAAGAGATTGAGAATGTTGTCAAAGCACTGGAATAAGGTGGGGGCTCGGACCTCTTCTCAATAATGACACATCCTACATTTCCGGATTAGGGTGCCACGACAACACAGTGGAATAGGTACATCAAACATTTTAATTCTACCTGAAAGAGAGATAAAATGCAGTATGGTCATGTAAGACACTGGGTCATGAACCCGGAGCTCGGAGAGGCCGCAAATAAACCCTTACTCGACTAAGTTACCACTCTGCTGATGAGGCAATCAATTCCACTGTACACGGAAATAATGGGACATGGGTCCAGGGATGAGCTCGATTGGCTTGGTGGTGAGGAGAGACTTTAGATTATAGAGAGAAAAGGACTCCTTGAACATTACAATGGATGTGCACATAATGCTTGAGTGTGATTGGGGGGGACATGTGGGAGGGGGGAAGCATTATCAGCCAGATCCATCAAGGGAAATTGTGCTCGCAAAGGGCCAGATTCTGAGAATCTGGCCCTTTGCGAGCGCAATTTTTGCATTTGGGATTCATCATCCCAAATGCAAAATTCGCTATTACAGAATTCGCTTTTTAGCGAGGAATAGCATTTATGGAATCTCTATTTGAGATTCCTTAAATGCAATTCATGAAACTTTTAAAATTTGCGAATTCGCAATTTCCGGCCGCTATTTACCGCGAAGTCTGACTTCGTGGTAAATAGCGAAATCTTAGAAAAATGCACTTTAGTGCATTTTTCTAAGTGGTATGTTACACACACACATGTCCTTTGGACATGTGTGTGCGCAACATCAGGCTACATTTCAATTTCAGGGGTGCTACAGGGTGTCCTTTGGACACCCCTGGCACCCTTGAAATCGCATTCTTATTTGCGATTAGCAAATTGCTAATCGCAAATAAGGATTGACTCCCCATTCATTCCTATGGGCCTTTAGGCCCATAGGAGTAAATGTGGAATTATTGCTTAATTGCGATTAGCAATTTGCTAATCGCAAATAAGGAGGCTGTAGGAATCGCAATTTATTTTGCAATTTCTACATGAATCACGATTTGAGAGCCCTTAATAGCGATTCCTTAATAATCACTATTAAGGACTCGCAAATCGGGACCATGATGAATCTACCTGATTGTTTCTCATTCATTCGGATGGAGAGACATATGAGGGAGTTTTGATATTGACATGTATAACTGATATCACACAAGGTGCACTGGTGGGTACCTCACAAGACGTTCTGCTATAAAGTATCACCTTATTATAATCTGTATTTGTAACGTTTTTGAAAATGGACATGCTCGGGTTACAGCTCACTGCAATTTTTCATATTTTTATTATCAAAGGCCAATGCGCGTTTGCTTCTCTTCGCTTATGCAGCTCATAGTACATAATGCACAAGTAACAATGTATTCTGCTTCTAAAATAATTATAGTCAAAGGATGAATAGCAGATATAGGAAGAAAAAGTAGAGCGGGCATGCTGCACAACCAATGGTGACCACCTATCGCTGAGTACAATTCTGGACAGGGCTGGAAAACAATCTGAGCAATGGGTCACTTTTAAAGCCAAAAATCGGGACAAAACAACGAATTTCCGGACACAAAATAAACAATATAATTACTATTTTCGAAAATAAGAATTTTTTCTGACCCCCACACCTTTGACCTACTGGCCAGATCAGAGAGAGGCGTGAATGTCTCACTTCCCCGCCAATAGGCTTTGAAACTGATGTGGCATAATTGCATTAATATTAGACTCATGTTGCACCCAGAGAGTATGCCCTACCCTCCCCATCCCCAATAAAACTATTTATATTGGGGACAAATGGTGCATTTTGATGGGCAATTTACCATGAAAAGCCCATAGACATTAGAAGTAGGAATGTAGTGGGTGCTGGAGTACAGAAGTCGAATCAGCAATAAAGATGTCTTTATATTTTGTTTTTACCTTGTCACAGAGCTCAAAGGGTACCCTTAGTCTTCTGACAAATTGGTGCTTATATTTTTATATGAAGGTAGGTGTTTACTTTCTTTCTATGGCTGCAAAGTGAGAGGATTTTGTAATGTGAAATATGTGGCCTTCTTGCTGAGTGGAGTGTAAAAGGAAAGGCTGTAGGATGTTATTATTTATTAACACACAACAAACTTGACCTGTACAAATATTTCTCATTATATCAGCAGTTAGGAAAGCACAAATGAAGCACTTTCTTTTGTAATTCTGAAGTGTGATGGAAACAAATATTTTAATAAGATCAAAACAAATCATGATACTTTACTTGGTCATACACAAATGACAAATTTTCACTGGAACTCGATTTCCACATATTATAATTTGTGGGCAGCATAGTCGTATTAGTTAAACTAGGTCTGTCTAAATGCAATGGTCATTTCAATGGAAAAAGTGCTGTCTATAAATGATAGTGCACTACCACGCTGTGCTTTCATGGTACATTTGTGAGAATGTGATACGAAATGCAACACCTTCTACAAACCATACCTTTACTTCTTTCCTGCTGATTTCCAACACCTGTTCTCTGTGTGATGCTAGAGTTTTTCGCAATCCCATTATTTGAGTGAAGTTATACTGATGGCAGTACCCCCATTCTGAAAATGGTCCCAGCGTCACTTGCCATACCTGATAGCAGTATTTGCTTGTAAATAGATACTATCTGTACATGTGTATATATGTGTATGCTCTACAACAATGTATTTATATTGGTTTAGATGAAACCAAATATCTCCTATAAAAAGGTTCCTATTGAATGCAGGGCTACTCGGGCTCTATTGGTCAATGCGTCTTTACGAGCAAGGGAGGTCACTGGTTTGTTGGAATCAATTCCAATTTATTTAATGGTGCTTCATCAGAGTGGAAGAACATTCATAGCCAAAACGTGTTTCACCACCTTACAGTGGCCATCTGGCCTGGGACTGCCTAAGGGCGTTTGAAATTGGAAGACTCGGTATAGGAATATCAGTCCTTTCCCAGTACGCAAATGCGGCAGTATTGGAATACGGCAAACAGGGCTTAGATATCCAGTTACAGTCCTCAGGTTCTTGTTTAGGTGGCCTAAGTAGGACAGAGGGGAGTCTGATCAGTTTGCTCAGCCAGGAACCATGTCTTCAAATTTGGGAGACCCATTGCTATACTTGGTTACTGTAAATGTTGACATCACTATTACTACTATGTCTATTGTAATATTGGTAACCCAGGATACTCCAAAGCTGATTTGTCTGTCGACAATACCATTTTGTTGTGGAAAAGAAAATATGGGTGATCCAACTACTCCAGAGTTGTTCTAACTTGGGCAGCCCTGGTATACATTTCTAAATTAATAAAACAAATCCCCCTTCAGTATTTGATCTATACAATGTTGCTATGAACTCTGGGACTTTTATTGCTTCACGTAAAAGCTGTTCATTTTTGCTGCATAGTATTGATGGTTGATTTAGGGAACCTGAAGAGTAATGTTTATGCCACATATATGGGCCTATATAAGTCCATATATAACATCCAATACAAACAGAACATTGGAGTTGTATAAATCAGTCATGCTACGGGGAGATATATTCCTAAATATGTGTTCAAGTCACTGGAATGTGTTAAGCTTGTCCCTAGTAATACCACTCTTGCATTGAATCCAGATAGATCTGACACATACATTGATTTGACACAATTTTATTTTGTAACAATCTTTTATTGGCATTTTTATCATTCATAATACACAGACAGTAATTTCAAGAAAAGGAACATTACCCGGTTGATAATGTTAATCAATATTAGGGAGAGAGAAAAGAAGAAATATAATGAAAGAAAAGGAAATATAACAAAATTCTGCCAAAAGAGCATAGGCACCGAACCTGCGGGTGTGGGGTTTGGAGTGCAGCAGCACCACCAGAATAGCTGTGCTGGAGTTCAGAATGGGAATGAGCAATAAAGATGTCTTCACATTTTGTTTTTATCCTCTCAATTTGTCTGCTGCAAAAAATACTGTTTATTCTTTTAACATGAAGATTGGTGTTTTCTTTCTCAGACTGCATAGAGGAGGATTTTGTAACATGAACTATGTGTCCCCCAGCGCCTTGAGACCATTACGAGCAAGTAGTACGCTCTACAAATGTATTGATTGATTGATTGAGGAAATTTCTGAGTGTTAAAGGAAAAGCTGTAAGATATTATTTTTTTCTAACACTCAACAAAACTTGAACTGTACAGAAATTTCAAAATATATCAGCAGTTATGAAAGCACAAATGAAGCATTTTCTTTTAAAATTCTGAAGTGTGATGGAAACAAACATTTGAATAGGATCAAAACAAATCAAGACACTTTATCTTAATTAACTTTTATGGTATTTTATATAAATATTTTGTTGAAATAGATGCTGTCTCTTTTATGGATCAGAGCCAGTTGGTTGATGAATTATTAGTTAGAGTATCGCATAGGAAACCAGGTGCCTTGAAGAAATATTTAGCGTCTGTAAAGGGGGTGGATCTCGAGTTAAAAGCAATTAGAAAATGGGCAGAACATGAGAATTGTGAAATTTCATCCCACATTTGGTCCACCATCAACAGGCTAAATTTTAGCTCTTTGAGAGGGGCAAATTGGCGCAGGATGTTGTTTTTCAGCAAATGGTTATTGTATCGAACTCCCTGCTTCCTGTCAAAGATGTATGTTAACCAGTCTTCTCAATGTTTTCGGTGCATGAATCATCCATCTGCCAATTGGTCACATATTATGTTGAGCTGTCCAAAAGTTAATGATTAGTGGGTAGATTTATTTGCCTATCTGGAACAGGAATGTAACATCCAGCTGGAAGTTAACGATAGGCTAATTTTATTTGGTTTTGATCCTGATCTCCCCTTCACAGACTCAATGATTAAATGTTTGTATATGGCTATGGCAATAGCAAGATCACTGCTACTGCAAAAATGGCGTACTGATCTGATTCCTTCGGCCCTGGAGTGGGGTCAGAAGATGAGAAGGGTTAAGAAAAGTGAATACACTTTCGCACTACGAATGGCAAGCACTAAGAAATGTAATAAAATATGGGGTACCAACTTTGACTAATAGCTAGGGGAAGTGGGGGATGCTGTTGTTATGCTGCGGTGGGATGGGGTGCGGTTTTAGATTCCATCAAATGTCTTTTATTGTGTAAATGTTTGTAGTGGTTCTTTTTATAAAGTGTTAAACATATTAAGAACTTGTAATGCTTATAGTGTCTCAGATGAGATCTTTATTTTTCATGATATAATGGTGCAATATGTATATGTTTATGTTTTTAAACTCCGGCTTCAATAAAAAATAAAAAAAATAAAAAAAGACACTTCATTGGTCATGTGAAAATGATATTCAATTAAACCCGATTTCCACACATTATTATTTGTGCGTTGTATAGTTGTAGTATTAAAACTATGTCTATGCAAATTTTGTGGCCATTTCAATGGAAAAAGCACTGTCTGTAAATGATAGTGCATTGCCAAGCCATGCTTTTGTGATATATTTGTGAGAGTGAGCTGCAAAATACAACACCGTCTACCTACCACACCTTTACTACTTTCCTATGGATTTCCTACACTTATTCTTTGAGTGATGCTTGGATTTTTCAATGATTGCAGTACCCCCATTCTGAAAATTGGAGGTATTCTACAGGAACCTACAAAAAGGTTCCTATAGATTGGAGGGCTACTCTGGTTCTATAAGCAGGCAGCACACGGAGGGCAGAGGGGAGCATGATCCGTTTGCTCAGCCAGGATCCGTGACTTCATATATGGGTGACCCAATGACTACAGAGTTGCTCTGACATGGGCAGCCCTGGTATAAGTTTTAAAATGAGTAAAACCAATACCCCTTTAGTATTTGGTCTAATAAATCTTGCCAGGAACCCTGTCCACGTAAAAGCTGCTCATTTTTGCTGAATAGTATTGATGGTTGATGTAGGGAACCTGAAGAGTAATGTTTGTGTAACATAAATGGGGCTTTTATAAGTCTATATATATATATAACATTCAATACAACAGAACATTGCAGTTGTATGAAACAGCCATTTTAGTGGGGAGATATATTCTAAGTATTTAGTATGTGTTAAGCCTATCCCTAATATGACTCTTGCATTGATTCCAGATGGATCTGACACGCTCATTGACATTGATTTAGCACAATTTTATTTTGCAACAATTTTTAATTAGCATTTTCATAATTCATAATCTACAGAGGGTACATTAAAAGTTTTGTCATATCACACGAGGAATATTACCAGGTTGATAGTGTCAACCAATATTAAAGAGAGATAAAAGAAGAAATTTAAGGGAAGAAAAGGAAATATAACTAATTTCTGCCAATAGAACATGGGCTCTGGGCATGGGGGTGCTGTGGGGGGGAGGGGTGGGAGGCTGAAGCACCCTCAAAATAACCATGCTAGAGTTCAAAAGGTAAATGAGCAATAAAGATGTCTTTATATTTTGCTTTTACCTTGTAAATTTCTCTTCTGACAAATTGCTTATTATTCTTTTAACATGAAGATTGGTGTTTTCTTTCTCTGGCTGCAAAGTACAGGATTTTGTAATGTGAACTATGTGACAATATTGCTGAGTGTGAAAGGAAAAGCTGCATGATATTGTTTTCTAACGCACAGCAACACTTGAACTGTACAAATATTAAAAAATATGTCAGGGAAACCCAAACAAAGCATTTTATTTTGTCATTCTTAAGTGTGATGGAAACAAATATTTTAATAAGATCAAAAGAAATCAAAACACTGTATTGGTCATGTGCAAATGATAATTATTCACTGACACCTGACTTCCACACTTTATTATATGTGCGTTGTTTACTTTTATCAACAAAATTACATGTTTGTAAATTTAGTAGCCATTTCAATGGAAAAAGTGTTGTTTGTAAATGCCAGTTCACTACCACACCATGCTTTAGTCGGGATTTTATCTATCCCTTCTTTTCTATTTTTCCTCTAAAGTCCTTTCATTCTCTCTTCTAGATTTCCTTCTATTTTTATTTTCTTCTTTTGATTTTTTGTGGGAAAGTGGGCTTATAGTTCGATTGTGTTGTACAAATGTATATGGATGTAATTATGTGTATAATGTAAATATTGTCATTTGGTCCTGTTGAAATTGATTATTTGTATACAAAAAGAGAAAGATTCCAAATAGTAGATTTACAAGATTAAATAAAAAGAAATCTAGTTAAAATAATTTGAAAAATGAGTCATGTTTGTGACAGAGTGCTCCAAAATGCACTACCATCTAAATAGCCCAATCTTATTACTCTCCTTCTGATTTGCTCCACTCGTTCTTTGTGTGATGCTTCAATTTTTTCAAAATCCCTATGATTTCAGTGAAATAACACTGAGGAAAGCATCCCCACTCTGAAAATTCTTTCCGCACCACTGGCAAACTCACAAAAAGCTATGGGTTTTACAGGCAGTTCTAAAAGCAAACCAGTTAAAATGCTTGGGTCTACCACAGTACCCAGGAGTACTAGTTCTCTGCCTTAAGCTATTTATGTACCCATCAACAAATTCCATGCCCAATCAAAACCCAGAATACCAACAGACAAATAGTTGTGTAGCATCAACAAAGCAGTACCTGATACCTTGTGGTAAAACCCAACCTGAAGAGATTGTCATTCTTTGAGTGTTTGCCGATAGAAACTAGAGCAGTATTTACACATTGGAAATCGTCTGTAAGGACACACAATCAAGACTGATTTGCATATAGCTGTGTCTGAACTGGTGTGGCAAAGTGAGCTAAAAAATGATGATGGATTCAACCCAGATCTGTGACTGGGGTGAGTGTCTGAAAAGTTTCAGCGCTCCGTCCATCATCTCCTTATTTTATTATTTCTTTTTATTGGGTTTTTTAAATGAACAATCATTATTCTGTCCATCATCTCCTTGTGTTTACTAAGGACACACAATGCCACCACTGGGCCAAGATATAAAACACACAGAGGAAATGGGAGTTCATTTACATGAATGGCACGAGTGTTCAATTTTGCTGTGAGAAATATAGTAAGTAACCCTGATATATTACACGCTGAGAACTACCTGAGAGATATAATTGGTTAATCTTTAGTCACATTCAAGTGAGCCTGGTCACCGAAGGATTCCTCAGGAGTAATTCAGACAAAAAGTTACTTGTAAGATCGATTGATATGTGTGAGGGATATCATAGATGTTGTAACTGTAATGTGTGCAGGAACAATACAGATGTTATTGCTTACTTGATTTCCACCACAAAAGAAAACAAAAAGGATCACTAAATTCATTACCTGGCCCATAGGCATGCATGGGAATGCATTCGCAATTTGCGATTACCAAATTGGCAATAGCAATTTCCGAAATCAAATCCAAGGGTACCTGGGGGCCTAAGGCCCCTCTTGAGTCATCCCCCCCATAAAAGGTAAGTATGCTAATGTGTAGCACACACATGCCCTAAGGACATGTGTGTGCTACATAGCGCATTGAAAGAATGTATTTTATTTGCATTTTCTAATGTATGCACAAATTACCATCAACTTCAAGTTGATGGTAATTAGTGTTTTCTAAATGTACACTCACATTTAGGAAATGCTACATGCATATCAAATAGGGAATCGCAAATTGCGATTCCCTAAAGGCGTCCGCAATTTAGGTATTCTGAAAAAATTGTGATTGCCTATTTTGCGAATGCATCGGAAAAGGCATTTTTCAAGTCGCAAATCGGCCAGTTTGCGACCGGTAAAATGCTTGATGCATGTACCCCAAAGTTCCAAAAATGCATTTTTAGTTTATCACAAGCTTCTTGAGGTAATGCAGTAATATAACCAAAAATCATTCAAGCCCAGCTTTAGTAGCCACATTTTTATATGTAATAGCCAGGGAATTTTTCTGAATGATTGAGAGTTAAGTATAGCTCTGCTACGCTCCCTGTAAGGACGTAAATCCTAAACAGAACAAAGCCTGATCAAATATTGGATGGACCTCAATGCAGCAATATCAGAACTTAATCTAAGATTCAAATCAAATCTTATTGGAAGGGTAGGGGAACTAGTGGGGAGTCACAGAAGAGTCATTATTAAAGTATTTTCAGTCTTTTCAAGAGCGCCAAGATTACAATGTCCCCACAAATCCACCCCATACAAGGTTGCGACACATGTTTGTGTCTTATGTAATCTCAATGTGAAGTGAGATGGTGAAAGTGGATGTCCTATTAGCAAATCTTATGATGGACTTTGCTCTTTGTTTTAAAGTCAGAACATTTCTCTCTATGTGGGGTAGCCATCTGTGGGAGTCATTCATTCTCTCACCCAAATAATCAGATTCATAAACCCTATCCAATGCCCCACTCT
This sequence comes from Lissotriton helveticus, assembly GCF_964261635.1. Taxonomy (NCBI): domain Eukaryota; kingdom Metazoa; phylum Chordata; class Amphibia; order Caudata; family Salamandridae; genus Lissotriton; species Lissotriton helveticus. The sequence continues at coordinate 1,551,604,992 of NC_136059.1, forward strand.
CTAGAAGTACCTTACCCTTGATTTTTGTTCGGGCACTAAATACCATATATTTTGGTTTATTACTATGAATTTCTAGGCCATCCTCCTTGCAAAAAAACCTGAATTGTCCCAAGTGAATAGATAGACCCGTGGAGTTTTGGAATGCAGTAAGGTGTCGTCTGTGAAAAGAAGGCCTGGTATTTTACGTCCTGCCATTTAGGTGAATTATTTTTTCAGTCTAAAAGATAGGGGATGCATCCATTTAGGTATAAGAGAAAGAGCGCCTCACCTAATGGGAATATCTTCCATCAGTTCCAATGCTGGGCCCCACCTGATCCTCGCAAAACTCTGAATACAAGAATGGTATTAGAGACTGTAAACCTACAGGGACCCATGTCCTATGCAGGACTTCCCAAAGTTTTGCCCTTGGGTCAAGATCAAACATGGCACAGATGTCCATGAAGGTCACAAATAGCGACCCCTGGTCAATATCTACAGTCTTCCATTTGATGGACAGAAACCACACAGTTTGGTCAATTGTACTAGCATTGGATCTGAATCCTACCAAAATGTAATAATACTTGATCTGAGGAAATCCAATCCCATAGTCTAGCTACTATTTGCATACTTGTGACTTTTCATATGTAGTCAATCAGACGTATTGGTCTGTAATTTCCTGGGACAAATTTGTCTCCCTTTTTAAAAACAGGATTATTTCTGACCCTTTACTGGAGCTTGGAATAGGGGCTTCTGCCATTAAGGCATTCAGCAAAGAGTTTATATACGGGCCTACATTTGGCGCTCGTAGCAAGATAAATCAGCAGGGATTCTGTCTAAACCAGGGTCTTTCCCCAGTTTCTGGGCCTAAATTGCAGCATTTGTTTCCTCTAGTGTGAATGGCCTTTTCTCTTCTCCAGAGCATTTACAGGGGACGTGTATCAGAGTATCTATTTTCCTTCACATGGGTTTATATCAACCTAGAGAGCTGGGAATTGTTTAACCCAGTTACTAGGGCAATGGGACAATCATGGCAGGCTGGATCTCTGCGTCCATTATTTGCAACCAGGTGCCAAAAACGCTTATTGGCCTTATGTTTTGATGCATCCCAAATACTAGCTACCCTCTGGGTTTTAGTATTTGTGTTACCCTATCATATTTCTATCCTGCTTCCACAATCTCTGCTCTTTGTTTACTCTTTAGAAAATTTACCAAGTCTTTTTTTGCGCTTTTGCAAGAATCATTAAACCATTTGTTCACTCTCATTTTCAGAGGCCCCCCACCATTTTTGCAATCTTTCACAAACATGTTCCCTAACTTGGTGAAGAGGCTTTCATGCAGGATCGTGACCCGAGGAGGGGTCAGAGCTTGGTGCTCATCAGTTTGCAATTTATCAGATACATTCCTATAGATCTGATGTACGGCCACATTTGTATTGGAAAGAACCTTCCATTTCACATTCCATTTAATACAGGTCAAAACAATGGGGTTGGTTAGTAAGGGTGTATCTAGGGAATCCATATTCTGTATCCATTCCTTTTCCCAGTCCAATACAATAGGGAAATGATCACTATCATGGCTATCTACGACCGCCATGTCTGACATTCTGGGGCATATCCATAAATCCAAGAGGATGAAATCAATATGACTTTTACAATTGCCCCTCTCAAACGTTGGGTTAACATCAATATCTGAAGAGAAACAACCATTACGCAGTCTAAAACCATAAGAAACAACTATATCAACAATCTTAAAGGCAGCAGAACTCGTTCTGGGTGATTTCCTAAGGGCAGAAATAGAATGAATCCCAAAATATTCGTCTTCTCCCTTAATCAATTCCGATAGGGGGGCATAGGGTTCACAGCACGTGTTATAGTCACCCGCAATTATCACGCTGTGACTGCACCTAAAGTCTGTTAAGAGAGTGTTCAGAATTATTAAAGTCTGGGAGGGTTTCTTAAAAGAGGTTGACCTATTATAAATGTTAATCAATAGGTAGCGGATCCCATACTTGGGTGACATTAGAAGAGCTAGAAGAATTCTGATTCACTATGGTAGTTATATGGTGCACCGTTTAACTACGAGTTTACTTTTAAGTGCAAGCAGTACTTCATTTAAACCAGATAGAGATTGAATGCAACGCTTGTGAGTTGCAGACGTATGTTTCAAATGGATTGTGATTTAATTGAAAGGCCTGTTTCCAAAACATGGGTGGAAAACGAAAGCTTATCTTTGCAATACATTTCTGCACAGATACCAATGCTAAAGACTTCTCATGTAGTACTATGAACAATTTTCATATAAACTGTAGGTTTATGAAGTGCAGATATTTATTTAGATAAGTTCAGTGAAAATTCCGAGACATTATATATTGTTGTAGAATGTATAATCAATGGGGGACTCGCTTACAGGCAGTTCAAGTCACAGTATGACCATAACAGTTGCTACATCATTCTGCTCATTTCAGCAATATATGCGCATATTTCAGAGGGTTGTCCACAGGGCCCAATTGTGCATGCTTTATCATTGCCTATTCTGTAGATGTGTAGTAATTCTTCTAAAATTCTATGTCAGATGAGGAGCTTAACAGGCACATCTCACTAACATAAATATTAACCAAACACTGTAATTTAATGGTATTCAAAGGTTAATACGTTGCTGATCTTATTTATGTGTACAGAGCTATCACGTTTCTTATGCACAGCAATACCAGTAAAAAATCAGCGTATTTTATAATTAATGTGGGTAATTTCACAGATACGGTTCATATTGTTCCGCTTGTTGTGAAAGGCTAAGCCCATTTGTCCTACAGAGGATATGGAAAAGTGGGTCTACATGTAGCTTGCTGAATACTTTCCAGTATGAAAAGCTTTTAGCAAACTGTCATAATTGTTGGATGATGTCATCAGTGATGTCATCAATGATATCATTTGAGATATCATCATTGATGTCATTTAACATGTCATGAGTGAATTTACCATGTCATAAGTGATGTAATATGTGAGGTCATAAGCAGTGCGGGGCTGGAGGGACACAAGTTATACTAAGTTTAGTAAACTATAACTGTTGAATTTCAGTGTTTTTTTTAAATTTTGAATCATCACTATATAACCTTTGTTTTTACAATAAATATGCAGGTGAAAATGGTTAGGTGAAAATTTCAATTAAAGATTTGAGTGAAAATATCAGCAAAAAGCGCCAATTGTAGATATCTGATCGTGCCAGACCGGGACAAAGTCAGAAGTTCTGGCCAACTGCGATAAAGAGTGGGCCAGCAACAGGGATCCAGTTAGGCTCGGTGAACAAAGTACTTTAAATCCTGGTTTATGGAGTGTTGTGCAACCGTAGCAATGTGCTGATTACGAGATGCGGTGAGGCTGCGATACGAGGTCCTGCATCGTCGTTGAGGATTCCATTGATGAGGGCTTGGGATGTGAAGTCCGACATCAAGGATGCATCGTGCAGTCGGGGTGATGTATCCTTTTCGTGGAGTTGTGAGGCTTCGATGTGGAGTCCGACTACTGTCGACAAGGAATGTAAGGTCATGCGCATTCGATGGATCACCGATTCTAATGAGGCGGTGGTCTGTGATGCAACAGAGCCAACCCACACAGCCGCAGCAAAGTGTCTATTCTGCTGGGGGTTGTGCAGCACAGGTGATGTGCCATTTCTACTGCGTCCACAGAGGCTGGGGAGCACCTTAGATCCACTTCCAAGGGTGCAGGACTGGGGTAGCAGCACTTCACTGGGAAGACTCACAGATGGCAGACTCCAGGTGCTGGGGCGAGGTCATTGGAGCCTTCTGTCCCTGAGACTCAAGTTAGGAGGCCCACTAAGTAGCCCTCAGAGTCACTCTGGGGTATTGGATTCAACAAATGCCGGTCCAGTCCTTCTCACCAAGAAAAGAGGGCAGCTGGGCATCAGTCCTTCTGAGAAACAGTCCAGTTGAGTGGCAGGCCTTTCAGCGGCACAGCAGTCCTTCTTTCTGGCAGAGTTTCCACAGGCCCAGAAGGGTACTGAAGAGATGGTGTCTGAGGTCCAATATTTATACCCAGTTCAGCCTTTGAAGTGGGAGAAGATTCTAGAGGCATGAATTTGAAGTGCACATTTGTCCTGCATTCCTTGCTATGACTTCAAACTATAATAGAGGGTATGCAGCCGTTTGTGTGGAGGCAGGACACAGCCCATTGAAGTGTGAGTGGGGCTGTACTCAGCTCCCTCCCTTCCTGCCTGTGATGGCTCATCAAGAGACAGGCTGCAGGTACCAAATGGCTAAGACAGGAAAATGCCAAGGGGTAGATTTACAAGGAACTGACGCATCTCCATAGATGCACCAGTTTCCTTGGGCAAGTGGCTAATGTCCTTCCGCCACCATGGATGCGCTGTATTTACAATACAGTGCTCCATGGTGCAAGGATTAACAGATACGTCAGAAATACTGATGCATCTGTTGGCACAAAAGTGACGCATCGCTGGCGTTGCTCATGAAAGTGACGCAACTCCAGCAATGTGCTACAACAGATAGGTAAGTACCAAACAAAAAGCCCAGTGCCATTCCTTATGCCTGATCTGAGCAGGCATAGGGATTTTGATGCAGTGAAGACATAGAGTGATGCAGTGAAATGTTGTAAATTGCACTGTGTCAGTTCTACATGGCTTTTTGCGTGGGAACGCCTAGCCTGCATACATTATGCCTAGCGCAGGTATAATGTGACGCAAGGCTTTACAATGTGACGCATCTCCCTAGATGCGTCACATTGTAAATTGGCTGCATTGTTTGTGCCGCCATTGCGTCAAAAAAAGTGATGCAATGGCGGCGCAAGGAGTCGCAAGGGGCTTGTAAATCTGCACCCCAATTTCTAAAAATTCCATTTACAAAATGGTAATTCAAAATATGATTTTACCATAAGCTAGGATTGTTCATTACAATTCCAAAGACACCAAACATCAATGAGCTACCTGTTCCCATTTGAATTTACAGTGTATTAAATGTAATAAGGTAACTCCAATACTATCCTATGGGAGAGGTAGTCCTTGCTGTAATGAAAAGCAAATGTAAGAGTTTTCCACTTCCAGGAATAGTAAACCTTATATGTACATGTCCTACTTTTTAGATACATTGCACCCTGTGCAGTCTAAGGTCCACTACCCTATGGGTGACCTATGTATTAACAAGCATTTGCAATGCAATACGTCTCGCATTTACGCAAGTTTAAGCTATTGGCATTGTAAATGACAATGCGTTTTATTGATGTTTTAAAACCAAAACATAAATAAAAGGCATTGTCATTTACATTGCCAATATCTTAAACTTGCATAAGTGCGAGACCTATTGCACTGCAAATGGTAGGCTCACGGACAGGAAGGGCGGGCGGGGAGGCACGGACAACAGTATGGAGGGGGGTAAACAAGGCACCAAAGCATGTCGTGCCTGCAGTAAGAGAAATTGAATAAAGAAAATAGTGCTAACAGTCTAAATAACACGTACCCTTGTAACAACCGAAGTAAAGGGGCCAGGGAGGTGACAAATGAAGAGAAGGCGGTACTAAGGAGGGACTAACAAGCCAATTTAGGAATCAAGAGTCAGCATTTAGGTCAGACAATGATACAACCCAATGGCAAATATGGGTGGCGAGTGGGTAGGGCTTCTATTCGCTACTCAACCACAACAAGTCTTTCAGAGCAGCGCATGCACGCTGGCTCTAGACTCCAACTAAAAAAATGAAGGACTGGGCCTAGCAAAAGGTTTATTTTGCCAGGTCGAAATTGCAGTTTAATCTGCTCACACAGGCTGCAATGGCAAGCCTGAGACATGCCTATTGTATACTTAAGTGGATGGCACAATCAGTGCTGCAGGCCCACTAGTAGCATTAAATTTACAGGCCCTGGGTACAGGCTGTGCCACCTTACTAGGGACTTACTAATACATTAGATATGCCAATTGGGTATAGGCCAATCTTACCATGTTTTAGGGAGAGAGCATAAGCACTTTAGCACCAATCAGCAGTGGTAAAGTACGCACAGTCCTACGGTCAGCAAGAACAATGTCAGCAAAACAGGAGGTCTGAAGGCATAAAGTTAGGGGGAAAACCACATAAGGATACCAGATCTAGTATCAGTGAAGTCATCAATGATGTCCTTGAACATGTTATGAGTGATGCAATTGGTGAGGTCATAAGCATAGCATTACTAACTAAAAGTATGATATATTTACCATACCTAAATATAACATGACTTTTATGTTTGTTTCTTTCAGTGAAGAGTCTAAAGTTTTTTAACGTAAAGTAAAACCTTAATCCCATACCCATCCTACTGAGGGCGGCCAACTCCTCCTCAAGCACAGCCTTTGGTGACCATGTGCGGCATGAGAAAGTGTGCACCCCATGTCAGTCGACCAAACCTCTACCACGTACAGCCAACTGCCATGCACATTGTACGGTTGGTTGTAGGAGTTCCTTACGATCGAAATGACGTCCAAAATTAATTTTTTACATTTTGGGATCAATGGTGCCCCTCACAGACCCCACAACATGATCCTCTTACTCTTATTTATTTATTTATTTATTTTAACATTTGTAAAGCGCGAAACGAAGGCCCGTGGGCATCTCGGCGCTGAATAACTGCAATGTTCTGACCAACAAGGGGACCGGGAGATCATTGATTAAAAAGCCAAGTCTTGACGTTTTTTCGGAAAGACCAGAGGGACGGGCTAGTCTTGATCGAGTGAGGCAGTGAGTTCCAAAGTTTTGGAGCTGCCACAAGAAATCTTCTGTCACCCCAGTTGACAGATTTGGTTCGGGGGAACACCAGGCCCAGAGAGCTGGAGGAGCGCAATGCTCTAGATGGACAGTAAGGAGTGAGGTTCTGGGTGAAGAATGCTGGGGCAGTGTTATGTAGGGCCTTGTAAACCAGGCACAAGGTCTTAAACTCAATCCTCTTCCTCACCGGTAGCCAATGGAGTTGTTTCATGGTGGGTGAAACCGGGTGGAATTTGGGGATTCGCCCTAGGAGCCTGGCGGCCGCGTTCTGAATGGACTGCATTTTTGTTAGCACTCTCTCCTGGGCCCCTAGAAACAGCGCGTTGCAATAATCTAGGGTGGAAAGCACCAGGGAGCTTACCAGCGTTTTAGCCATGTTTTCAGGTAAAAAGGGCAGGATTTTTTTAATGAGCCTGAGTTTATAAAAGGCTGAAGAAGATATCTGGTTGGCGTGTGGGAGGAAATTCAGACGGTTGTCGAACATAACTCCTAGGTTCCTCACTTTGTCAACCGGGACTGGGGGCTGGCCCATAGATGACGGCCACCAGAGGGGGGACCACTCCGGAGAAAGGTTGCCAAAAATTACAACCTCCGATTTGTCGGAGTTTAGCTTCAGACAATTATGAGACATCCAGTTACCGATAGCCGACATGCCTTGATTAAATTGGTTAGCTTTCTGAAGCCCATCATTTTTGACGGCGAGGACCAATTGGGTGTCGTCAGCGTATGAAGTGAGGCTCATCCCGTGTGCCCTGATGACATTGGCAAGGTCCGACACATAAATGTTAAATAGTGTCGGACTAAGGGATGAGCCTTGGGGAACTCCACACGGAAGTGACAATGGGGGAGATTCAAAAGGTCCCACAGTGACGACCTGAGTCCTGTTGGCCAGGAAGGAGGCAAGAAGATTTTTGGCATTGCCTTGAATGCCAATACTTTCGACACGGTCGACCAAGATGGTATGGTCGACCGTGTCAAAGGCCGCCGACAGGTCTAACAGTATCAGGACGGCGGTGCCTCCCGCATCCCGAATTGATCTGATATCATCCGCCGCTTTGACCAAGGCCGTCTCGGTTCCGTGGAAGCGACGGAACCCAAACTGAGATTCGTCAAGACAGTTGTTATCCTCGATGAAAGCGGAGAGTTGGACATTCATAATTTTTTCCACTATTTTTGCTAATAGAGGAAGACTGGCGATGGGGCGATAGCTTTTAAGTTCTTCTTTGTCAAGGGTAGGTTTTTTAAGCAACGGCTTAATTAGGGTTTTCTTTAATGTCTCGGGGTAAATGCCAGAGTTGAACATGGAGTTGCAGATATCGGTTATGGAGGGTAAAACTGCATCCATGATTGGTCTCAGGACCTTCAAGGGGCAAGGGTCGAGAGCCGATCCCGATTTGATGGTAGATATGATATTTAGTACCTGTGGACACGAGACCTCGCTGAACTGCGAGAGAATGGGTCCTTCAGGTAGAATGGGTGGTCTATGAGAGAGAGCGATGTTATTGGCGAAAACCCTGTAGATGTCATCAACTTTGCTAAAAAAGAACCTTGACAAAGCGTCACAGAGGGTTTGGGAAGGGGGGGGTGTGAGATCCACAGGAAAACCCGCTAGTTGTTTGGTGGTCTCGTATAAACATTTGTTGGAGTTATGAGCGGCTTCGATTTTGTTGCAGTAATACTTTTTTTTTGCGTCCAAGATAAGATGTTCCCCCTATATGGGATGTTTTAAACATTTTCAGGACATGTGACCAAGTCCACAAGTCATGTTTCAGCTGCCACAACATTTCTTTTCATGTTATGGCCAACTAAGCAGACAGTTCGCTCAAAACAAAATGGCCCCTCAGCCACTGAAAACTCTTCATTTTTTTAAACTTCAACCCAACACTCAATATATCTATAAATGTTGAACCTTAGTTTATCCACGGGACTGAAGCTAAGTACGAGCACTATGCCAGGGTATGGTGTACACAGTGGTATGCTTCATTATTCAAATTGGCCATAGTAATACACACAGTGCAATTCATATATCACAATGCCTGAAAGTCTTTGCCCATCTCATAGGAGATGGACCAATGAACTGCAGAAATGGGCCCGAAGTGAGCGTGCGGTTAGACTCCGACAGGCCACCCGTACAGCTACCGAGAAGGGCTTGGAAATGGCAAGGGTCTGGGGGGCATTAGTGCAAGCCCTAAAGGATTATTTGACTGACGATGAGGAATAGGGGGGAAGACCGCTGTAGGAGGTTCCATGAGACGCAGCAGCAGATGCGTGTTGATCCCTCAGATCGCAGCTGATTATGATTATGTGTACGTGAACATGGCCCGCACCGGCAGCAGTTGGGGGGTGGGATATGGGAGGGACGGTTGGGAACTATTCCAAATGGAAGGGAGAGCCTAGCAGACACCAGAGTTATTAACAAACCATTATGCGGAATACTCGAGGAACATGTCCCCTGCACTGTGGTTAATAATATTAAGGGTAGAATATTGAGAAAATCCTATGGGGAGGTTCCAATGGATGACTGAAAGCGATTGGGTTGCGTTTGGGATGACATTATTCGTTTCCTATTGGAATTTGTATTCAGTTGACTGTATTGAGGGATGGGTTGGGAGTTATAGAAACGCGGATACAAAACTGTTTTGCCGACCGGATGCAATTGCTTCTTCTTTTACTTTGATGTCTCTGGCATTTTGTAGCTAACGCCGCCCGGCTTCCGGGATGTGGGCTAGATGGCTGTGTGCTGGTTAATTATTGATCTGTGGAATCCAGCTGTCAGAGAAGAGAAGGTCGGGATGACTTATTGTCTGTTTATGATTCTGCAATAAAAACATATGCCTGAAAGTCGTGCACAGTATCATGCCATGGTTTACAAAATCTACACAGTGCCTTGCTGGGTTATTTATACATGCCCCAGCAATGCACACAGTGCCAAGCAGCTATCACAATTTTATTGTATCTTATTGAGAAAATGGCATTTATATAGACCATAATTCCACTAGTCAGGTGTTGTAGTGCTTTACAGCAAGTAGCACAGTATTGTAAAATAAGTGGGGGGACGCCGTCCACCCACGTGGTAACACGACTCGAGCCCTGAAGCTAAGTGAGTTCATACAAATAGTTGGTGGGATGAATAGTTAGGCTAATAGTGATTAAGTGCTGCATGGTTGCTGGAATATGGTTTAAAGGAAGACAAGGTTGTGATCTATGAAATGAGAGGCTAACTATTCACAGACATACTATAACAGAGCTTAAGGCGGACAGGCATGTGATGCATAGTTTCATATATTCAGAGAGAGGAGGCATGCAGAAGATTGAAGGGATGGAGAAGATCACTTGGGAGAAAGAAATGAGAGAAAACAATTGACATTTTTAAGTCAAAGTCAATTTTCCATGCAGGGTTTTAAGAATATAGTGGTAAGATGCTATTTTGTGACACAATGCAATCTGAGGATGTTAAACTGTTGAAAGAAACAACATTATGCACTATTTTATGTTTACGCAGATTGCTTAACCATGTGAGCCCGAGTATGCAGATCACTTAAGCATTATGAGCCTGAGTCTGCTGTGTGCCAGGCTGAGGCCTAACCATTTACATACAGTTTGCAGTATCTCAAGCTTTGTACAGGGTCTGTAAACCAGTGCTTAATTTGTGCCAGTAGTTTCAAGTGCTCGGCACCGTCACTTAATTATCAGCACTGGCTCTAGCAACAGACCACCATATGGTGGCGCTGTCTTTTTTTAAATCTAAGATGAGCGCAACAACCCTGTTTATTAAGTCAATAAATTGGAAATCAATAATACTAGCCTCTCATGCCATTATTGTAGCTGTGTGTGGCCTGAAATAGTCTGAATTGTCACACTAGCAGGAATGTAATGGTTGGGTGTTATATTGGCATTGCCATTGGCAGCGCTGGCAAGGTATAGGTGGTAACTGCTGCAGAGGCCTTCAGAAAAGAGCCCTGGCACGTCATTTTTTTTTTACAAATTAAGCTGTAAACTGCACACGGGGGCAGACAGATGAACAATCAAGACCATAAAACAAGATTTCTTTGCTGGGTCCCCTTTTTTTTGCTTGTAATTTTTATATTTGTCAAAATAACCAATTAATAAACAAACAATAAAGCTGCATATTGGTAGTGTCAGTCCAAATAATGGAAAAAGTGTCTGTTACAGAGATGCACAAACACCTAGCCAGTGGTAGGGCTAATACACTGCAGTGGCAGCTTCCTTTTATGTCATCATTCCATTCATGACTTTACACAAATCGGTGGCCACCGGCGGGTGCAATCCAGTGGTATTTCACCATCGCATGGCAGATGCCTCCATTCTGGCATGGTTAAGATTCACAAGTGTTTTCTGTATCGCCAACTTGCATATCCCAGTTAGGTATACAGTACCTTACATTTTTTTTTCATACTTTAGTAAAGTGCTGTGTACATTTCACAGTGGTCCAAAATGATGAACTGGGCCACACCAAGTTCATCACGTTTGTCCCTCTCCTAGAACTTAGACTCGATAGCATCGTTTGGATCAGATGGCTTGTATACTTCCAATGAGCACATTAAGGATTTTTTTCAGCACTCATTGGCAGTCCATGGGGCAGATTTACAAGCCCCTTGCACCCATTTTGCGTCACTTTTCCCATGTTAAAAATGACGCGAACGTGACGCAAGGGCCTTGTAAGTAAGCCCCCATGTGTTTTCTGGCTCTCACTCGCGTGCTCCTCTTCCCCAAAATACCCACTCCCCTTGCGTGCTCCGTGTTGCTCCTTCCTACCCTCTTGCTATCACTCTCAGGTGCTGCTGATCCCGTTAAATATTGGACTAGGTTTGCTCTCTTCACAAGCACTTTCTTATTTTTTCCACGCTGCTCACTGCCTGTTGCTTTAAACACCAGCTCTTTTGCTGCTTCTCATCACCACCCCTCCATTGTCCTCCCTCCCCTAGCAGCCAATAAAAATACAATATATTTACGTTTTTCGGAGAGGCTGGCAGCTGCCATGTGTTACTGAAATTCTCTATTCTAGAATATGCAATTTCTGCTTAATATTTCTCTTTTTTATTTACTGGTCCAAGGGATTCCGCCATCTTGGATCAGAAAAAAGTAAGAAAATTGTGCCAGCGTCATTACGCTAGGGCACGAAGCACTGACAGATGCAGCTGCGGAAGCATATGCGATCATAAACAATTTGCGTGATTGTGACTTCTTTTTTCTCTTTTTTTTATTATGGCTGATGCTGCACAACATCTGCAGAAAACACTAGCGAAGCCAATTGGAATAAGGTGAGACCTATTGGCTTTGCCAGCACTTGTTATTTTTGGGACCTTTTTGGCGCTCCCGAGCTTCAGCAAGTTGGAGCATTTCTCTAGTGAAGCACCTCTAGACCTAAAATTATGGACAAGTGATGTCCGTAAAGGACATTCCACTGACAAAACGCACCAAATGCTGAACGTTCTGTGAAAAATATGGGTGAGTGGTCAACCGAGCACAAACATACGTCCACATGTTACAAAGCTTTGTTTAAAAAAAATTCTGTCCCGTTAGGTTGACTTGAAGCAAGAAAAAGTTAGAGCCAGGTCAAAACGGCAACATTAAAAATAAAAATCCATTATGCTAATGAAATCCCTACCCATAATGCAGAGGTGTGAAGAGCCAGTAGCGGTACAGACACCCAAACATCTTTCAAGTCATGTCTTGCTTATACAATATGGAGTTGGCATGACCCATACACTGTTAACCACCAGCAAATACCTTACAAAGGGGCAATCTGATAAAAATGCTCTTTTCTAGGCCAGCTTGTGCTTTTGCTCAAACTGAGCATTAGCACAAACCCACATAGGCAGAGCCATTCATCAAAGTCTGCAGCAAATCTGTTGTCCATGCAGAGGATGACGAGGGAAAAAGTATCATTTATTTAATTTTCCCTCTTGGTCGTCTGAATCCCCCCCAACCCGGTCCAACCGCTCTTACCTGAACGGGCTGCTCCTGAGAGCATAGCATTTTATGCGAAGAACTGGACAGGGATGTGTGCTAGGCCCATCCTGGGAACGTTCACCCCAGATCAAAATGCAATTTATTGCAATCATTAATATACAAAATTATAGTGTGGTAACAGTAAATAACCGGAATGTTTCTTACCAATGGGCTCTGAGTGACATGAAAAAGACAACGAGAGCATTGCAACGCAAGGAAGAGCTGGTACACAAGGTCCAAAAGTAACAGGATTCCTTAAATACTAATGAAACAAGCATTTACAATGCAATGGTTTTGCCTTTGTTAAAGTTAGAGCTATTGGCATTGCTCTTGACATTATTTTTATTTAGGTTTTTTTTTAACATAAATAAATGGCATTGTCATTTACAATAGCAGGGCAGGGCACAGGGAAGGGGGGGCGAGGAGAGACGAAGGAGAGCTGAAGGAGAGCTGCGGGCTCAGGGAAGGGGGGCGAGGAGAGACGAAGGAGAGCTGCGGGCTCAGGGAAGGGGGGCGAGGAGAAATGAAGGTGAGCTGCGGGCTCAGGGAAGGGGGGCGAGGAGAGATGAAGGAGAGCTGCGGGCTCAGGGAAGGGGGGCGAGGAGAGACGAAGGAGAGCTGCGGGCTCTTGTTGTAATGCTTGCATGGATGAGTTGGTGGATGCATGGATGGGTGCATGCATGGATGGGTGTATGGATAGATGCATGGATGGGTGGATGGATAGATGCATATATACAGCCAATCCCTCAACAATTTATGCAATCCACCAACCCATCCAACCAACAACCCATACATCCATGCATCATGCATACATCCATCCATCATGCATCCATCCACCCACTGCGTCCCACTCCGACCCCTCTAAATATAACTAATTTTTTCTGTATATAGAGATGACTGTATTCACTAGTATATGCAGTAGACCTTTCTACTCTAACATTCCTATGTGACTCTTGCAGTACATCTATTCATATCCCTTCTATATGTATATAGAAATATAACGAGAATCAACAGTCTCTTCTTTGTGTGACTACATCTAGTACATTTCAATTGTTTTCCTGTTTGTATCTTTTACTTAACGCATGTAAATCAAAGTCCTTAGGTTTGGCAACTGGTTCTTATGTGAAGCGCTCTGACACCTTCGGGTAAAGTTCGCGCTACATAAAATCACATTAAATAAAACTTTACCCCACAAATCCAACCATCCATTTGTGCCTAGGCTTAAATTTTACGGCCTCGAAGCACACAGAGAAGGGACAGTTTACTAAGTCGAGGCTTTGTAGGGTGCATGGCAGGGGACAGTTTTAGGCGCCAAGGGAGGGTAGGGAGCAGAGTCAGAGTACTTCACGGAGGTAGGGGGCAGTTTTTTATGGTTCAGGGCAGGGGGCTGCGTTACTTTTTGGAGCATGGCCTTATTTTAAATGGCTCAGTTCAGGTGGAGGAACGGCACAAAACATCAGGCAGACAGAGTGCAGAAGGACACAAAAACGAGGGGAAACAATTATAACTGAGGGCAGATTGGCACAAAAAAACAGGCAGACAGAGGGAAGAAGGACACAAAAACGAGGGGGGGTGATTCTAACGGAGGGCAGAACGGCACAAATCACGAGGCAGACAGAGGGCAGAAGGACACAAAAACGAGGGGGGGATGATTGTAACAGAGGGCAGAACGCCACAAAACACCAGGCAGACAGAGGGAAGAAGGACACAAAAACGAGGGGGGGGGGGGGTGATTCTAACGGAGGGCAGAACGGCACAAAACACCAGGCAGACAGAGGGAAGGAGGACACAAAAACGAGAGGGGGATGATTCTAACGGAGGGCAGAACGGCACAAATCACGAGGCAGACAGAGGGCAGAAGGACACAAAAACGAGGGGGGGGGTGATTCTAAGGGTAGGCAGAACGGCACAAAACACCAGGCAGACAGAGGGAAGAAGGACACAAAAACGAGGGGGGGATGATTGTAACGGAGGGCAGATTGGCAGAAAACACGAGGCAGACAGAGGGCAGAAGGACACAAAAACGAGGGGGGGGTGATTGTAACGGAGGGAAACACAGCTAAATATATACAGAGCAGATGTTCAAATCAGATGACCTGCTTATAGGATCTTGACAGACTCAAAAACAATGTGTACGTTTTCAGCTGACAGGAACATGTCTGCTGCTGCCACAATAGCTCACCAGGTTGCTTGCTAACCAGAAGATCAAAAATCATCGATTTCATGGTGATGCCTGCTTGGGATACGAGGCTATTTTAAAATGCCCATTATTTACAAAATGACCAAAAAGAGGATCATTATATTCAAGAAGGCTTTTGTTTTTGTTATATTTTAAGGTGTTTAACTGATTTGCTACAATACTATATCTTATTTTAGGCAGGAGACCGGGAAATAATTTTTCCAGGTGCATACCAACATTTTTGCCGCATTCTACATCTGCAGTCCCAGAATGCTCTAGCAAAATAATCCTCATCATAGCAACGGGAGGGGGGTTTTGAAGAAGGGCGGGGGAATTAAACCGTTCCTTGAGCAAAACTGCATCCATTTTGGGCTAAAACAATGGTGTCCACAATACTGAGCTAGAATTTGAGAATCGTGCTTCTAAAATGTAGAGTGATGAATTAGTTGTTTAAAAAGGACCTGCAATTAGAGTAAATCAAGCCAGCTGACAGGTTTGAACCCTCAGGCTCATGCGTATCCCCATGAGAACCCGAGACCAAGTGAAAAAAATGCATTAGCCACGCGCTTAAATGCAATACATGCACGGTGCACATTGTGTGAAACTCTAGGTCCGAGACCAAGTGAAAAAAATGCATTAGCCACGCGCTTAAATGCAATACATGCACAGTGCACATTTTGTGAAACTCTAGGACAATGGGCCCGGACAAAGCATTCACACCAGCTAATCTCCCTGATCCCGTTGTTCAGGTCTTAATAGGTACTTGTAGGTCTTAAAAAAGGCAAGGTTTCGTTCCATTGTGCAGTTCTCTGGTCTTGGTGCGCTTCGCAGCGCTCTCGTACGTCCCGTACGGCTTCAACGGAGGTGCCCTACTAAAGCTCACGCTTCTCGCGTGAGCCGGCGTACGACGCGAACACTGTGGAAGGCAGGTGTGCGGCGTACCAGCAACCGTATCAGAAGCGCACTGTTCTCAGCGCGCGGTTGCAGCGTATGCCTCTTACTGGCGGGTAAGGTGCGCACAGTCTCGCTGGCCAGAGCAAAGGGGGCGAGGCGTACCTGGTGACGCGTCCGGCTGGCTTTAGATGCAGGAGGGGTGTGGCTGTGTCCCAGGCGCTCGGATGCAGAATACGAAGCGCCCAGTTCTCCTCATCCCAACGTACAGTTCTTAGTGCACTCGCTTCAGCTTCTTACCAATAAGGACTACGATGCACACAGTGTCCAACACACTAGGAGTCGTACTAGCCTCAGGAACACAGCAAAACGTTGCGCACCCGTTCAAAGCGCTGCCCGAGCAGGAAGGCGGGTGCCTTCAATGCCGGACCAGATTCGGGGGCATTCCCGAGACTGACGTAGCCAAAAGCCAAAAATTCTCGGGAACGCCCCCGAATCTGGTCCGAGATTGACGGACAGAGCCTTCTCCCAATGGCTAGCCTCCATTTATGGAGCTAGCCAATGAGAGAGTGGGGACGGTCCAGTCCCCACACACAGATATCATTAAGTTTTTCCTAGCGCATGCGTACTTCGTACGCATTGGCTAGGCAAAACCTAAAAAAGGAGTTTGCGGTCTCTATGGGGCTCATTTGGAAATGGATTATGAAGGAGGCTTTCCTTTATTTTCCACTCTTGTTATACAGCATCATCTTGACAACGATCACATCCCTCAAATAATAACCATGAATTATTACATGTGCAATGATGCGATTTCAAAATGTACTCACGTGGAACCACCAAAAGGAAGATGGCCTAGTATTGAAGACATACAAGAAGGTCTAGGTGAGTTCATTAATTTCAAGCATACTGTAAACCCCTGATCTGATTACAAACCCTTCAACCTCCATGTCTTGAATAGTTATTCACTTAGAGCGCTGCTGTACCTTATTTTTGGGTCATTTCAAATCACTCGTGCAAGGGTGAGCACCATGACCTGGAAACCTTTGATCAACAATGTGTCAGTCAATGAAAACTTGATTCAATGGATAGACAAAAGAAAACAAGAATCTGTGAAAAGATGATCTGGGATGATAAAAATTAAAAAGACAAGAATTTTTGGGGGGAATGGGAGGGAAAGGGGCACCACTACAGATAATCAAAAAATGGAGAGGCTGCCCCCTCTTCCTCTCTCGCATAGGCGGGAAAAAAACAGAGCCAGCTTTCTTAAAGAAAGAAAGAAAGAAAGAAAAAGAAAGAAAGAAGCTAAAAAATGGGCTCTTTGGTTCTACCTTAGGCTTATGCTGATCTGGTCTTTGGGAGGGAAACGGTAGCGCTGGGACACTTCAGTCGAAGTAACCACACGCTTTATAAGTCATTATTATTCTGCGAAGTTGAACACATGTCACAGCTATTTAAAGAAACTCTGGTGGCAAAGGAAGAACAGGTCAGCGGGTTAGTCCACTAATGGAACACCGAATAGGTGGACGGAAATAATGTGCCCCTTGAAAGCCTCCGAAGGGAGCTTCCCCAATGAAGGGCAACGATGGTTCTCAAGCAGTAACTATGATGGCGAGCATCCAAGCACTGTCTTGTATAGAAAGTGATTTTTTACCGAGGAACTGTCCTCCGTGCCAGGCAGGATCAGCAGCTAAATGTGCTCTCGGGGTTGGATTTTCCCTCAACTTACTACCTGCATTTGGCGCTATTTTGTTAGCACAAAATGCCCCATTGCTTCCAAAATGAACATGAGGGTGCAATGTTTGCTAAGAAACAGTGCTAAATAAAGCAAAACAAACAACAAGCGCGAGCAGCCGATCGCTACATGTGCTCTTGGGGTAGGATTATTATCCCCCTTCCTCCTGGAGGGAGATCAGAGCTTTGCCTAGTGGCACTTTCCACTTATGATGAAGTATTGCAGAGGTTTACTATTCCTGCTACAAAGAATGTGTACCCACCAATCACTAAACTCTGTTTTATGTAGATAGCTCAGGAGGTTACTGCTTTTGTCACAGAGACACTTGTGTTACTTACAGTTCTTAAGTTACAACCCTTACATAGCATAGTGAGCTATATGCTGCCATCAAAGAGCAACATGCAAATTGCATGGTGTAGGTTAGAATGTTATATCCCCCCCCCCCCCGCCCCAGCCCAAGCCTTTCATTATCCTAATCTTTGGTAGAAATACACTAATATTAGTAAAGCCAACTGCAGCCACTGTGATACGTTTCAAATCCAGAGTTTGTGCTTCTCCAGACTAAACACTTAAAATATACCGCCTACTAGTATTGGTGACCTGTGACTCCAACAGCACCTCATTATTGGATGTAACATTTCCTATAGCCCGATTCACATACGTACGAGGGTGTAGCACGGTTACAACGAATTTTTTACAACGCACTACCATTACATCGCAACTTTTACCACGCAAACCATTACAACGCAATGCGCTGGGGGGCGCTCTAGGATAGGGAATGTATTTAATATACTATCCAACACCTTCCCTGCTATCCACGGGGACTGGAGTTGGAATAGTAAATTAAATAATTCACTATCCAGCGCCTAAAAGCATTATGCGTTGTAATGGACTGCGTGGTAAAAACCGCGTTGTAAAGGCATGCGTGGTAAAAGCATGCGTTGTAGTGACACCAATCCACGTACGAGTCATTGGCTGTGTATGTTGTGTGTGATGGGAAGTGCTCTGACACCCTACACTGGTGGGAGTAGCGCTATAAAACAAATGACATGCATGTGAGAAAGAGGCTACAGAGAGAAGGGGCCAATAGTGGAGTTTGGTAGTGGGTGGGAGTTACAAAATGGTGGGGGAAGGGGAGGCCAAAAAAGACTGTCTCACTGGGCGCCACCAGCGCCCAAACCGGCTCTGTCCTTAATGGAGGGGTTCCTATTCTGTTGACTCAACGTCGACCTCTCAAACTAGTCCAATCCATATAAAGTGAACATCAACACAGTCACTCATTCAAAGAAGTCCCTCTCCGCGGACTTCTACAAGGGGCGAGCAGATGACTAGACGAAGCATGTTTCAGCGACATCACTGGTCCTGTCCAGGACGTAGATTTACCGAAGCAGTGCCTGCTGGGAGATGTAGTTTTGGTTCTCTTCACATCAATTTTACAACAAATTCTCTCCAGAGCAATGAATGAAAGCTCGAAACTACACGGATAGTGCCAAGGTGACACTGGACATTTGACCTTCCTTAACACCCAGCCCCACTGGCTGCGCGTGCAGAGGGGCAAGTGTAGAGCTGTGCGGGGGCAAGTATATCGGGGGTGACTTACCTCCGACTTGAAGGTCACTGTTCCTGCCATGAGAGTGGCGTCCTCAGGCTTCCTTCCTCCTCCGGCCGGTAAGAAAGGGGCGCTCCTGTCCTCAGCACCCTGATGGGGAGTCACCGTCTGGCAACGACCCTGCGGCCTCCCTCCCTCTTTCTAAACCGAGCCCGCCCTCCTCGGGGTCACACACCCCTCTCCCCGCTGTGTGAAGAAACTCAGGGCTTCCCCCTCCTCTGGCCTGAAACCCCCGCAGGGCCTTCCCCGCCCCGCTGGCCTCAGTACTTCAATCTTCCCTCCACCGCCGCAGCGCTAAGCGCACCAGAGTCCGCCTCTCCCCACTAGCTTCCGAGTGACTCCCCGCTCTGTTCAACGCCCCAGGTGAGTTCCTTCTCCGAGTACCATCAGTATCACTTCCGGCCTCTGACGGAGTTCTCGTCTATCTCTCCCTCCCCCTCAAGTGTCTCTTTCAGGAGAGGTCGGTGGTCAGACAGGTTTTCCCGATTTCACATTTTTGTCCCTTAAAGGCACAGCGCCATTCTCAAAGGCTGATTATCCTGCGTGTGAGGAGCACGCCCGTCAGGTTGCGGGAATGAGACTTGCCCCGGGGTGCCCGTGGCCACACCATCACATCTGCCCCACCCTCAACCACTGGAACCATGCGATTTTGGCGTAATTTCCGCATAACTATATTTTTGCCTTTTGTCAGATAAATCATCAGCTGCATAATATGCAGATTTTAACAAACACATTATTTGTAGCTCAAATGGTTCGAAAAAAAAAAAAACAAGTCAGGTCCCGGGCCGGCCAGCCAATCACAGCGTGGCCCGGGGAATGACGTCACGGGGGTGTCCCGGGCCGGCAGCCAATCGCAGCGCGGCCCGGGACAAAGGGGCGGGGCTTAAAAAAAGCACCAGAAACGCCCCCGAATCGCGTTTTCAAGAGAAAGCGCGATTGACAGCCTCTGTCTCCCAATGGCTAGCCTCCATTTATGGAGCTAGCCAATGATAGACAGAGGCGGGTCATCACCCCACATAGAACTCAAGAGGTTTTGCTAGCGCATACGTACTTCGTACGCATTGCGTAGGCAAAACCTAAAAATGAAGGAAATGAATGATGTTCACGAAGTAGATAATTTAGCTTGGGTTGGAACTGGTACATTAAAATCTACTGAAAATCCTCTATCCGCATGATAGATATTGAGGCAGGTGCACCGCTTTTTTTGTTTAAATTCCTTGATTTTTTGGTTTTTTCTTTGTAGGTGCTCCACAGGTGGCGTCTGAACGTCCTATGACGCCTAAAAACTAATCGAAGAGAAAGTGCTCCTAATGGGGCATTAGTTGCATCCCTGCAAGCACCACCAGCACGACAGGGTTAAAAAATAAAGTAGAAACAGGGGGGGTATGTACAAGAATTGCCTCTAACTAACGCTAACGTTAGTTAGCTGCAAGTTTCTTAACGCCGCCTATCACCAAAAATCATCGCCCTGTTAACAATGTATTTACAATAAGTCGCTACATGGCGATAGTTTCAAGTAGCCGTGGTGAAAACTGCTGCTAACACTAACATGAAGGCAATACAAATTCTGGCGTTAGCGGGCGAAAAATGACAAAAGGCCAATTTGCAGGCAAAAAACTCATGTTAGGCAGCCCAGTGTGACTTTTTTTGACTCTTGAGGCAAAATAGCCTGTAAGTCCACCTCCAATGAAAATTAGAATCAAAACCAATGGAATGCAGATTGGAGCAGCCAGGGCCAAGTGCAACACAGATCAACAACCCCCTCAATGCCCCTAACACCAGGATGACCAGCCAGAGTCCCAGGGGAAGAGGATATCAAGAGCTACAATCATGAAAAGAGACACATCGCTCGGCAAAAACAGTGATGCATCACTTATCATTGCATGCTCCTTGCATCACCATTGCATCCAAAACCTTGAAAGCGCTGACACTCCCCAGGGCCTGGAGGCCTCGCTAGGCCTGCGTCTGGGACCCGGAGTGGGATGCGGAGGTGATGTGGAGTTGCTGGGCATGGTGGTATACATTGAGGCTTCCTCGATCGCCCTTACCTGGTGGTGAAGTCTGCCAGGTTGCATGGAGACACGTTGCTGACCTGTTGAGAAAACCGCCTGGTGTCCCTTAGAGCTGTGAATGGTAGAGGCACTCCTGCACACCAATATAGGGAGATCTGCATCGCATACCACGTGCCACCACTGCACCGGGAGTACACGGAGGAGATTACCAATGGTGGACAGCGCCTCTCTGCATCACAGGCCAGAGGATGTTGCGCTGGCTGGACGCTGTGGAGGCTGAGGCACCTGATCTGCGCCAAACTTGTGTGGTGGAAGCACTGCAACTTCATGACTAAGAGGGCCCACTTGCATCACCTGCATCTGGAGGTTCCCCAGCGGACTGGACGGGAACATCTGTACCCTGGTTTGTGAAATCCCGCCTGGCTGAGGCTCCTGCTGGCTGAGTCATAGATTTGGAGAGAGTGCAGCAGATTGCCCCATGGTGTCAATATCCAAGTGAGGAGAAGATGGGATGCATAGCGGAGGAGGCCCGGGGGTTGAGTCGGGCCCAGGCCTACCACCTGTGGGTGACGCACCCCCAGCGGTGGCTCATCAGCTATGGCGGAAGAGCGACGTCACACTGCTTTCAAGCTGTGCACAAAGAGGAAACATAACATGATGATAACTTTCTGATGTACTCATGCTATGTCTCCTTTGCGGACTGGCGGGTGGGTGGGGCTCCTCTACTCAGAGCAAGGCAGAGGCTGAGCGGTTTGCCCACTCAAGTGTGCAGTGACTGTTTGGTCGGCCCTCTCAGGCCGCCTAAAGCAGTCATGCGCACATTCCTGCTCTCAATGCCGGCTGCACTACAACCTGCATGAAGAGAATGCCCACCCCTCCAGCCCCTAGCTGAACGCCTTGGCATGGCACTCAAGAACAATCACAACTCCACATTGCAGTGTTTTGATTGGCTTAGGGGAGGGAGGCTGGCTGCCTGCCTCCTGTTCCTGGAAGCAGACTCAGAAGAGCAGAAGCACAGAAAACGCTCCCTCTGCGTCCCCGCCCCTTCAGTGTCCTTTTTCACGTTTCCCGCCTCCCAGTTGTCCAGTCCCCCCTCAGCACTACATAATGGCAGCCGCTGTGCGGCCATGCGCAGCGGGTGTATCACTGGCGCGCCAAAGGCAAGCCTGTCCCCTGGGCGGCGCCCAGCACCAAGAACCCTTCCTCTTGGACCGCCAGCACCCTCCACGCCATCATTCCTGGATGCCACACCACCTGCCATCTAGCAACAGAGTAGAATTTTCTTGTAACCTGCGGCTGTCGAAACTGCAAATGCACCTTCTGCCACATCAGCACATCAGCGCCTCCTGCCGCCCAGCCGACCAAAAGCACAGCCGACCGGCTCAACTGCATCCTCCTCAAAGTGCGGTCCCTCCACAATGACGGAACAGAAATCTGGGACCTCTTCAACACCACCTCTTCAGACATCGCCTTCTTTAATGAAACCTGGACCAACCTTCGGACCGGACATTGCTATCACCATCCACGACGGCTACAAATTCACCCACACAAACCACCCCGAGCGGCCAGAAGGAGGCATTGCCATTGTTAAAAAAAAGGCACCCTCCGACTGACCATGCATGAGTGCCATGGAAAACCTCCACTTCCAGATCCGGACCAACTCCACCACCACTCTCCTCAGCACCCTCATCTGGAGCACCCCGGACCATGAACCCCCATTCACCGATGCCATTGTAGACCTCATCACACACCAGGCTCTCCCAACCACCGACTGCATCCTACTCAGAGACGTCAAGTTCCACCTGGACAACCCCAGTGACCAGAACACCACCACCCTCCTAGGGAACCTCGCCAACATCAGACTCAAGCAGCTAGTCACCATGTGGTATATAAATAAATAATACCGGATCTAGTTTTGTCTGGATATAGCAATAACAGATAGCTCAATAAATAAGAGTCAAGATTCGAGGTAGTAGGAGTTTTTGCAGGTTTATTACAGCATAAAGGACAGGAGCGGGACAACCTGCATAGGAATAGGATAGCAGGGCCCAGCAGCTGCTGGGGCTGGATCTGGACAAGAAGGCTAGCGTCGTATTTAATAACAGATACATGAGCATATATACATAACGCAAACACATAGCATTACATTGCAATAGGCGTAGCAGTGGGTGGAGCAATAGGCATGACGCGTAGCAGTCGCGAAAGATAAGGGTGAAAAGAGGTGTAACAGGGCGTATACATAGACATGTGATGCAAACGTAACAGAATATGTCATGAATGGGGTGGAAACCATGGAGGGGGCTACCTAAGGAGCCGGGACCTCTAACCTGATGGTGCGCGCAAACTGGCAATGACGTGTTACTAGGAGAAGCTGGGGGCTACGAACTCTGTGCTAGGAGCAGAGACTGAAGTCTAGAGAGTCAGGGCGACATGTACCTAAGCAGTATCTAGTATCTGATGTTTAGAGAACATGTTGATATAAACTATAAGTCAGGAGGGGAAAGGCTAACTTGATTCTAAGACTGGAGCATGCATTATTCTACATGTAGTGCGTGATGAAGAATATTAAATGACCATTAAATGCAGTATTTCTCTAACGTGAAGACGTAAAGGCTAGACAATGACGGAACTATTGATGCAGTTCAGTAGCTTAGGAATGCAGAGAAGGAGGGCTGTACTGATAACTGGAATCATAACATACTCTTGGCAGACTCAGAGGCAGAGCCAGGCTGAACCGGGCATTGTGAGGCAGGAAGTAAGTGAAGGGTCGAGGATACAGGTGGGGGCTGTATCGCTCCTCAGCGAGGCTTCAGGAGACAGGAGCTGAATCTGGTGTCCAGGCCCTTCTGAGGCCTAGAAACGGGGACTTTACAATGGAATAACGTGCACACTGAGAAACGTGGCAACGTAGCTTTACATAGGCCTGATATTCGTAGTATTCACGAGAACTGGAAACTGGCATACTAGAGGTGGACACAACTGTAATTGCGTCTTTAATCGAACATGGGGAATAACATATGCATATTAATCATGCACAGATAACATATGATGGAGGACGCGTAGGGACACAGAACATGGCAAAATTTACTTTTCCACATTCCCTCCTTGTCACTACGTTTCCTTCAGGAAACATCAATATTCATGATACCATCTATCATTTCATACAGTATCATTTGCTCGTCTCGAATTTTCTTGGAACGGGTTTTAGAACGGGGCTTGGGACTAGGAATACAAGAGGTAGCACAAATGCCGCAAATCGCAGGGCCACATTGTATACAGAGGCAGCAGCTAAATATGATCGCTACTGCAATACCTAGAAAGGACAAGACTTTCCATCCCCAGGCGGAAATTATATTCCAGAACCAACCGGACCATGTCCAGGTGCCTGGATTTTGGTGTAACAGATGGGCAATTTTATGGAGTCTGGTTATAGCTGAATAAACAGACGGCGCGTTATTTGGAATGAAAATGCAGCAAATAGATCCGATGACTCTACAGGCCCCGCCCCTATCGGCCAATATGACGTCAAGGACGAGACGATTCTGGAGCACAACAATTCTCATAAAGGATTGTTCTTCGGTTAAATTACTTAGAGCAGAAGTAGTCTCAATTACTACTGCTTCAAGGGTTCTAGTTAACCTACGTATCAGTTTACTATTCACAACTGTACCTAAATAAGGGAAGACACCTTTATTGATATCTATATATTGTTCTAGAGCGGTTTCAGTATAATCGACAATCGGGAGGTTTCTCTTGTGTCTAGTATGTACTAGGTGGGAATTCCTATGGTAGTCGGGTGGGGCTAGAAAAACCGGTGGCAGTAGGAAGGCAATGTAACAGGTTCCCTCCCAATCGAGGGGCAGACGAACATATGCGGTCTGACCACAAATAAAATAAGAATGACGTGAAGCTTTGAAAATAGATTTCCCACTGTCACTATACTTGACAATAGTAGTACAATCACTATATTCTACATGTACGGAACCATTATTTCGGACACATAATTCGCCTTTGACTGGTAGTACCGAAATTGTAGGTAAGTCTGGAGTAGTATCAGACTGAACATTCAGGACCATGAAATTCGAAGAATAATTACCTAAATTATACACTTCATTTTCTAGATCTAACCCGGTTCTGTGGGGGAGACCTTGCTTGTCTGGAAAACATGTACTGTTAAGAAAAGACATATCTGTTGAGGATGACGTTAACGTGGACCATGCTCCACACGAACCATTATGTGAAAAAGGATAAGGAAAGAGTGGCAGAACTCCCTTCGGTGTCTGAAAAGGGGGGAGTCGACCACACACCCAACAATTAGTGGCATTGCTGGTCTGGTGTGAATAATGTAACATGCGGATGAAAGAATTATTTCGCATAGCGAGGCGGTAAGAGAGTTCATGAGGAGGCAGATCACTAAACGTGTGTTCTACTGTAACATTGGAAGACTTATTTACATGAGAAACTGGAAAATACAGGTAAAATGCATAACTGGTGCAGGAAATCATAATGCTGAGAAATAATATCAAACATAGAAAAACGATACATCGGATTGAGTTTTGACTAACTCTCTCACTATGGGGGTCTATTTTATACATGTCAGAAACAGTCTAACCGTTTCACCTAGGGGAGGACTTAGACAATCAAACTGGCTGACTTATTTTACTAGACCGGAGTTTCAACTTATACTCCTGCTGTGGAGTTTTCTCTAACGGGGAGGGTGCAGTATCATTGTTCTTTGCGGGACAGTCCTTAAGAATAATACTTTGGCAGTCCTTTGAATCCTGGGAAATGTTCTTTGAGACCGGTTTCAGTCCATAAAACTTCTTTACGTGCGAAAGATGCACCCAGCCTTTGCGTCCCTCCAACTTCACGGCTGTACGGGTGGCGAGGAGGACCTGTCGGGGCTCCTTCCAGCGAGGCTCCAGCGGACTTGAGCGGTCAAAATTTCGCACCAGGACCATGGATCCTGGAACGATTTCATGCGGTGCCACCTCGGTATTGTCTGGAAATGCGGCGGCAACCTGTGAACGACAAGAGTTGAGGGCAGACATCAAGGAAGCTAGGTAATCTGTCAGCATATTACTTGAAACATCGGTAATACTTCGGGGTCTGGGTGTACCCCACATGTTAGGGGGGCGGCCGAAAACGACCTCATACGGGGACAGACCTGATCTGGAATGTGCGACCATGCGCATATAGAACAAAGCGACTGGCAGAGCTACTAGCCAGTCCACACCTTTCTCTTTACATACTTTGGCGATGCGGATTTTCAGAGTCTGGTTATGTCTCTCTACGAGACCTGCTGCTTCAGGATGGCGTACACAATGGAACTTCCACTGGTACCCTAACAAAAGGGAAACATGCTTCATTAACTCTGAGGAGAATGGCTGGCCGTTATCAGAATATACGACCCTAGGGAGTCCATAACGGGGGAAGAACTCACGAACCAACTGCTTGGCAGTGGTCGCGGCTGTGTAATCTGGGACTGGATATGCTTCTGTCCACCTGGACAAAGCGCATACAACTACAAGGACATACTTGAAACCTCGACATCGCTCCATCTGAATATAATCCATCTGGAGGACTTCAAAAGGGTGGTCAGGAGGTTGAAATCCACCTTGTTCCACCGGGACACTTTTACCTGGATTAAACTGACAACATATCATACAGGTACGGACTTTCTGCTTGGCTGCAGCTCGTAAATACTTGTTGAACCAAATGTTCTGGATACTGTCTAACATAGCTTTTTCTCCTAAATGTGCTGGACTATGTGCGGTATTGATAATGACTTGAACCATAGAGTCGGGGAGAAACCAAGTGGCTTTTCCCTTCGTCACCCATCCTTGATCTGTCTGGACCCCTCCTTGTTCGGACCATTTCTTGATTTCTTCGGGAGTAGCATGTAGCTGTATATCTATGACATCTTGAGTAGGGTCCTTAACTGTCATACATGTAGTCGGATCTGGAGTGTGTGTCATGTTAACTGGAATGTCTGGAGTCTGTGCTGTAAGCTTGGCTGTGCGATCGGCTAGATCGTTACCCTGGGAAATAATGTCAGTAACTTTCGTGTGTGCCTTGCATTTCATGATAGCAATGGATGTCGGTAAATGTATTGCATCTAACAGAGCTTGAATAAGGAGACCATGCTGAATCTTGGTTCCATGAGAAGTCATGAAACCTCTCTCCTGCCAGAGCACTCCAAAGTCGTGTACGACTCCAAATGCGTAACGTGAATCTGTGTAAACATTAACTTTCCGGTTCTTAGCGTGTATGCAGGCTTGTGTCAGAGCAACTAGCTCTGCTGCTTGAGCGGACAGGGTGTCAATACGGTGTGTTTCAATAACTTCAGTGTCAGTAGTCACTGCATACGCGGCTACTAGTTCTCCTGTACTTGTTCTCATACATGAACCATCCACATAAAGTGTCAGGTCGGGATCTGGTAATGGAATATCTGTCAGATCTTGTCTTGGCTTGGTCGTGATGTTGACTACTTCCACACAGTCATGTGTGGCAGGATTTGGATTAGCTGATGGTAACAGTGTAGCAGGATTGAGAACGTTGCAGCGTCTGATTTCTATGTGTGGCTGAAACAGTGTCAATTCATAACCTGTTAAACGTGCGATTGTCAAGTGCTGGGTCTGTGTTCGGTTTAAAAGAACTTCCACGGAGTGTGGAACTTGTACTGTCAGGGAGTGTCCTAACACTATGGAATCACTTTGTCTGATAGCTAGTGCTGTGGCTGCAACTGACTTGAGGCACGCAGGGAGAGCCTGGGCTACAGGATCTAATGTGCTCGAAAAATAAGCACAGGGCTTGTACTGTCCTGCTTGATCTTGTGTGAGAACAGATAATGCTGTACCTTCGCGCTCTGTGACGAAAAGTGTAAAAGGCTTACTGTAGTTTGGTGTAGCTAGAACTGGAGCTTGACATAGGGCTTTCTTTAACTCATTGAAACTGAGTGTATGTTCAGATGTCCAAGGGAGGACAGTCGATACGGCTGCCTCCTGTGTCGTTAACTGTATCAGTGGCTTGGCTAGAAATGCATACTGAGGAATCCATTGTCGGCAGTAAGAAGTGAGGCCGATAAAAGCACGTACCTCCTTCTGGGTCTTGGGCTGAGGAAGACTCGCTATTAACTGGATACGGTCAGGTGTCAACTGCCTACCCCTCTTGGACAGTAAGTGTCCTAAGTAGACCACTTGCTGGACACAGAATTGAAGCTTCGAAGGGGACACCTTGTGCCCCATCTCGGCTAGGAAATACAGAACTGTGAGGGATGCTCGCTCGCAAGCACGTTCAGAACGGGCTGTGACCAGTAGATCATCGACATACTGGAGCAGGGCAGTGTCAGTTGGCATGTGAATGTTGTCTAGTTGTCTCTTAAGTGCTTGACTGTAAATACTAGGACTTTCTGTGAAACCTTGAGGAGCTCGTGTGAACATATAGCTCCTTCCATTTAAACAGAATCCGAAAAGAAACTGGCTGTCTGGATGAATGGGAACACTGAAAAACGCGTTCTTGAGGTCGATTACAGTAAAGAACATGGCTTCGGAATCAATGGCTGTTAATAGGGAAGAGATATCTGGGACCACTGGGTACTGGGGAATAATACATTTATTAAGCTCTCGTAGGTCAATCACTAATCGATATACTGGGGGTGCATTTGGATCAGTACGTTTCATGACTGGAATGATCGGAGAATTGCATACATTGGAGTCAGTTTCTACAACCACTCCTTGAGCGATGAGCTCGTCAATAATTTAGGATAAGGCTGCTACAGCCTCCGGTGGCAATCTATACTGTCTGATTCATGGTAACACTACACCTGGCTTGAGAGTCACACGATGGGGTGTGATTTGCATGTAACCAACATCAGTTGGACCTTGCGCCCATAGATGCTGCGGAACATTGGACAATCTGGGATCAAAATCTCGTAATACATAGTGACCCTTAAAGTCACGCAGGAACAATCGTATTCCCTCTGGGGAACAGCATATAACTGCACCTAACTCTTTCAGTGTTTTAATACCTAATAGATTCTCTGGACATGACTTAGTAAGTAACAGATCAGTAGTACGGGACAATGGACCTACTTCTAGAGTAACTGGCTTTGATATTTCATTTACAATGGGTTTTCCTGAAAATCCAAGGGAAACATTTCTTGAGCCTGAGAGCGGAGCCCCTGGAACTTCGGCGTGACTTATAGTGGTCCTTCTTGCCCCTGTATCAATCAGAAACTTTCTGTCTTTCCCTAATACTTGACTGTGAACATAGGGACCTTCTTGATCTACAGGTATCTCGATGATAGGCAAGCCTACTTCCCTCTCTAGGCTGTTTCATGAATACGGTTGATACTCTGGATACTCAGACTGTGCATACTGGTACATCTGCTGTGTAACATGCTGTGTTGCAGCGATGGGCTGCGGTGCTGTAACTGTCTGTGGTGCATTCTGTGACTGAGGAGTCTGTGAAACTTGTTCTTGTCTAGGTGGACGTGGTCTTTCTTTAGTCTTACCAGTAGCTATGTTGTGTTTCAGAACTGCACACTCGTTTATAAAATGACCTGGCTGTTTACAATAATTGCAGTTCCCTTTAACGGGAGCTGCAGGATGACTGGCTTGATTCGGACCCCTCTTCTGGCTGTCTTGTGGAATAGATTGTGCAACTAGTACTTTCATTTTCGTGTCTTTCATACGCTTTCTCTCGTGTTCTTGTTCTTCCCTGATTCTATTCTGGTGGTATTGGAGCATCTGTAACATCTGGGACGGGGTATTAGCTTGCCAGGTACTTTCGACTTTCAAAACTCGATTTTTAATTGGTGGACTTGAATTCTCGACTAATTTAGTAACAAAAAGGTGAGGGTATGACTCACTACTTGTCTTGAGGCCACTGTTGATGCTAAAACATTTCTCAAATCTAGAATAAAAATCACTAATGTCTTCGTCTTGTTTCTGTTTACAGGCTGAGATTGCATCCCAGTCTTCCTTTTTCGTTGTTAACAATCTGGGTAAAACTTGAATCAATAATTCAGGTAATTCTTTACATTTCGCTCCAAGACCGGTACCTGGTACTCGTGCCTTATCTTCAGCTTCTAGAACTGCCCAATCGATCTTTTTCTCTCCCACCTCCCATTCTTTTTCCTTGAGCTTTTCATACACCCCTGCGGGCAGCAGAACCTTTAACATTTTAATTATATCTGGATACGTGTATTCTCCCATACGGAGCATGTCTTTTAATTCTCGATGGAACCCTGCTGGATCCTTATCGTGACAGGGAATTAATTTTTTCATCTCTAAGAGTTCCATCTTTGTGATCGGGGTGTAAACAAACACTCGTTCTAGTTCGCCACCCGTTCCTCTAACTGGGTGGACTTCTCGTAACGGATTCTGTCTCTCCATGTAAAATGGT
This sequence comes from Lissotriton helveticus, assembly GCF_964261635.1. Taxonomy (NCBI): domain Eukaryota; kingdom Metazoa; phylum Chordata; class Amphibia; order Caudata; family Salamandridae; genus Lissotriton; species Lissotriton helveticus. Next base: position 1,551,635,530 of record NC_136059.1, read on the forward strand.
TTACTTTCTGGGGGTGAGACATGAACAAAATGCGGGTTCAAAAACGTTCTATATTTGTGACGCTGTTCTAGAATGACACTAATTAAATCGGTACCTAGACCTTTCCATCTATACTGGAGTAACTCGTTCAGGATATCATGTAACGGGCCTGGATCAGAGTGCTGACCCTCATACAATGTAATGAGGTGCTGAATCATATACATACCCGCCAGTCGTTGCTCGGCTGGGGGCATTTTCAGAAACATTTGTGCCACTATTTCGTCTGGAAAAGTGGTAGAATCAGTAGTCCATCGGACTGCTGATCGGGCTAGTTCTTGTTCATGCATAGTACTTAACTCACTGTAACCGATTCGTGATTTCAGAATGTGATCGGTAGCTTGAAACACTTGTTCTAGAGAACCTTGTTCTGGTGCTGGATGATGGAAAGTTGACTTGTGTTCTAGGCGTAAATGGCGATCTGGAAATCTAGATTTTCCTACATACGCTATTCTGGCGGGATTCTCGTCGTCTACCTCTTCAGTATCAGAGTTACTTTCTTTCTCGCTTACTTGTGCTGCTTTACGCTGTTCGTGTAACTTTATTATTTCTTTACGGATTTTCTTGTACATACTTTCCATAGCACTGATGGTCCTGTGCTTACCCTCGGCTATATTATCACTCCACTTTGTCAGGGTTCTCATTTCGGCTTGATCTTTGGACGGGTAATCTTGTTCTCTTATTAAACAATTAATCAAAAACTTTAGTATCATGAGCTGGGTCTCGGCTTTCCTTTGAGACATGACTTCGCCAATGCTTTCTGGATCATCCCCTGTACGGATGAAACGATATATTCTGTCTAGATCTTCATTCATATTCGGTAGGGTGACTAGATACTCGGCCACCTTTCTTACACGTAATGAATATAAAACCATATTATCCTCGCCTGGGACTGGATCATAGCCGCATTCATTAAGGGCTTTTCTTATTTCTGCTACAGACTGATGTCTGGGCGTACGCTGTGACGCTTGAGCATGTAATTCGGCTGACGTTAAACGCTTATGTGGCGGCGGGGTCTGAGGAGGACCTCCTCCTGCGGCTCCTAAACTAGAATCGTCAACTGATACTCTTCGTACTAGGGTGGCGGGAAATTGAAATGCGGACTGAACTTGTGTGGCGGGCTGGACCTGGGGGACCGTAGCAGGTACTGCAAGGGGTACCCCGGTGTCTGGAGAAACGGGGAGTGCCTGATTTACAGGGACTGGCGGAGCGCGAACAGGATTTGCATATTCTGGGACTGTGTCGTCCAAATAGGACGAAATGAAAATATCAGCTGCGGTCTGTTTGTGACGTAGCTTGGTCGGAACTAATGGTGGCGGAAAGTTACTGGATGCCTCCGGGGTCGCTTTTGGCAGGCCCTCGGCAAGAAGAGGATACATACCCTTAATAAGAGCATGCCTCTGTCTGTCTGACTGTTCGGTTTTAACTCGTTCACCAATCTCGATTAATTCCCTTTCTTGGGCTCGTTCCAAGGATTCTCTACTTAATTCTGACTTTCTGATTTCTTTTTCGGTTCTTTTATGAGATTCTTTGCGCCATAACTCGATGGCATCTTTCTGTGACTGTCTGGCTTTCTTTTTCCATAATGCTTCTTCTACTCTCATGATGCACTCGGCATCCCATGTGCCTGACACAGGCCATCTATACTTTTCCTCTAACTCTTTGGTATAATCTACCCATAAATCTAGATATAATATGGCACTTATGCCATGCTTCTGATACATAAAATGACCTGGACTGTCCCTAGGCGGGACAGGAACTGCTGCTTCCAGCAGACCCTTTCTAGTTTTTAACTGACGTAACTTAGAAAACAAGGGCATGACTGAACTGTAACTGAGACACAATACGTAATTACACAATAAACACGATAACTACTTCACACTCATACCACAACATCAAAATACATGAAGAACATTTAGAATAACAGTTCGAACAGAATACAACCTGGAATACAGGACACAGAATACCTGAATTTTCTCGAGAACAGAACTGACTAGAACAGAAACTAGATGCACTGCTGAAACAGTACGAAACTTACCGGTCTCATACAGAGACACGTCAGGACCCGTATCCACCGGTGGACACTTCGTTTGTGGGCTTGTGTACCACCAACCCACGGACCAGAGTCAATTAAATTGACCCTGTCTAGATACTACCCCAGTAATGGTACTCACCGGGCAGTAAGAACGGAAGGCCTCAGACTGGACGGGACTGCTTGGACGCCGGACGGACGAACTTCGGACTTCTGTTACGGGTGGGCCTCCGGATACCTCGGACCTTGGACTCTCGGCTTGGGCTCTGGTCGGGACTCGCCGCGTTCCTCCACCGCCTCGTCTGGATGCTGGACCGCCTCCTCCGTCTCCTCCGTGGGCCTGAGGGATACTTGAAGCAGAAATATCTGCACGTGCACGGTATGGTTCCGTCACGGCTGCAGAGGGTCAGGGGGCCGGCGTGGCTTCACCGGCGCGTGGGGAAAGGGCAAGTCCCTGTTCGGGCGCCATTATGTGGTATATAAATAAATAATACCGGATCTAGTTTTGTCTGGATATAGCAATAACAGATAGCTCAATAAATAAGAGTCAAGATTCGAGGTAGTAGGAGTTTTTGCAGGTTTATTACAGCATAAAGGACAGGAGCGGGACAACCTGCATAGGAATAGGATAGCAGGGCCCAGCAGCTGCTGGGGCTGGATCTGGACAAGAAGGCTAGCGTCGTATTTAATAACAGATACATGAGCATATATACATAACGCAAACACATAGCATTACATTGCAATAGGCGTAGCAGTGGGTGGAGCAATAGGCATGACGCGTAGCAGTCGCGAAAGATAAGGGTGAAAAGAGGTGTAACAGGGCGTATACATAGACATGTGATGCAAACGTAACAGAATATGTCATGAATGGGGTGGAAACCATGGAGGGGGCTACCTAAGGAGCCGGGACCTCTAACCTGATGGTGCGCGCAAACTGGCAATGACGTGTTACTAGGAGAAGCTGGGGGCTACGAACTCTGTGCTAGGAGCAGAGACTGAAGTCTAGAGAGTCAGGGCGACATGTACCTAAGCAGTATCTAGTATCTGATGTTTAGAGAACATGTTGATATAAACTATAAGTCAGGAGGGGAAAGGCTAACTTGATTCTAAGACTGGAGCATGCATTATTCTACATGTAGTGCGTGATGAAGAATATTAAATGACCATTAAATGCAGTATTTCTCTAACGTGAAGACGTAAAGGCTAGACAATGACGGAACTATTGATGCAGTTCAGTAGCTTAGGAATGCAGAGAAGGAGGGCTGTACTGATAACTGGAATCATAACATACTCTTGGCAGACTCAGAGGCAGAGCCAGGCTGAACCGGGCATTGTGAGGCAGGAAGTAAGTGAAGGGTCGAGGATACAGGTGGGGGCTGTATCGCTCCTCAGCGAGGCTTCAGAAGACAGGAGCTGAATCTGGTGTCCAGGCCCTTCTGAGGCCTAGAAACGGGGACTTTACAATGGAATAACGTGCACACTGAGAAACGTGGCAACGTAGCTTTACATAGGCCTGATATTCGTAGTATTCACGAGAACTGGAAACTGGCATACTAGAGGTGGACACAACTGTAATTGCGTCTTTAATCGAACATGGGGAATAACATATGCATATTAATCATGCACAGATAACATATGATGGAGGACGCGTAGGGACACAGAACATGGCAAAATTTACTTTTCCACAACCACACCAATCCACATAGCCTAAAACAAGCTTGAGCCCGTCTTCTCCACCAGCGGGAACTTCAACTACAGCAACACCACAGGACTCTTCTGTACCGACCGTCATTTTTTACATCACACCTTCACCACGCCCACGGACATCATCACCATCACTGCCCCCCCCGTCGCAGCTGGATTAAGACCCGAAGAACTTCTCTTCAACTCCCTCAGCTCCACCACTCCACCAAAGCTTACAGACGCCAACACCACAGCGAGCAACCTCCACCGATGGTTCTCCAACTGCGCCAACACCGTAGCACCCCTCAAGAAAAGAGCAGGCAAACAACACTCCAAGAAGGCCAACTGGTTCACTTCTGCCCTTTACTAGTCCAGCCCCACCTGCAGATGTCTCGAGAAGAGATGGAGCCACAACATCAGTCAAATCCGCAACACATTCACCCTTGCACCATGGGGCAAGGGTGCCTGCATTGGTGCATGGCAGCCATTGTGCGCCAACGCAGGGTAAAAAGACAGGGGGGGCTTATTCATGAGCCCCTTCTGACAGTTTTACCTAGCCACTGCATCATTTTCTTGATATACTTGCAGTGTGATTCTTGCACCAGGTTGCACCGTATTTGCAAAGTGATACATCTCGGCATATGCGTGACCTTGTTAAGCCCTGTGGCACATTATACTTGCATCAGGTATGATGTATGCAGGGTGGGCGTTCCCACGCACCAAAGCCTCATAGGAGTGGCAAAGTGAAATCCATCAGATTTCACTGCAACAATTTGTAGGATGCCAATGCGTCAGTACCTTACGCCTGCCATGAGGGTGACGCAGTGCCACCGGGACAGGCTGGCCCCATGCATTACTGGAGTTGTGTCATGCTTGTGGCACAAGCGCATCAATGTGTGACTTTTGCTCTGACAGATCCGTTAGGATTCCAGACGTATGTGTCATTAATTGCGACATCGAGCGCTGTACAGTAAATACAGCGCATCCATGGTGTCGCACGAAGGGTGTAGTGAAAAGTGCAGCAATGCTGTTTTGTTGCAGCGATGCAACACTTTTCATGAATGAGGCCCAGGAATGCGCCCTATCTTATTGACGGTGCGCATTCCTGCCCTGTAGTTTTGTCGCAGGGCAGTGCAGCAACATTCCTTGCAGCGCTGTCCAGCACCAAAACCTTCTGAAACGAGTACACAAGTGTTTTCACCATTTTTAAGACAAGCTAATTTCTGGTCTTAAAAAACTGCCTCTAACTGGAGTTAGAAGTGGGGTTAGTGGCAGTTTTTGCACAGGAATGCCTGCCTTTTATCCCATTTTTGTTAAGTCCCGCTAACAGAACTGGTGATCCAAAAAACGCATGTTTACGCCGAAAAACTGCTGCTAAATGCGGTTAGCGGCAACTTGTAAATACAGTGAGAAAAAATGCAGCCCTAACGTCAACAAATTGTCCCTACGGCGGCGTTAACTCCTGGTTCATATGTCCCATGATTCTTTGTTTATAATTAGAAAGTGGTCGATGTTATCATATGGGGCAGGCACGAACCATGGCAAAAATCCAGGATAAACATAGAGGGAACGATCAGCTGCAGCACCCACATCTCTCAACTGGGAAAAAATGCAAAAAACCACAAGCCTGCTCCTATAATCATGCACAGCATGACTTAAGTAAGCAACCATCAACCTCTGGCCATGCATGAAACACAAGCCATAACTCTGCACAACACCAGAGAGGTGAGTGACTACATGGGCGGCTCTCTGCATTCCAGCGAATGGCAGTCCAGTGATCAGGGTTGCAACACCAGGGTCTTCAAGTCATCATCAAATGCCTTTGCTCCAAAACAAATTATCATTATGAATGTCATGAACTCTATAGCTATCATGTCTTAACCAACTAGCATTTAATAATGATAGTGATATTATCCATGCTATTGATTTTAGACCTAAACGAAAAACAGGTTTTACGAGTAGCTCAGTATTAGTACAGTCGTTAACACCTAAAAGTCCTTTTACCAAAGCAGGTTTTAATCGCAATTCTTACTTTTTCAACATTACTGTCTGAGACTAATGCAAAAAATGCTTTTCCCATGTATAAACCCTATTCCGCAATTCGGTAACCTGTTACTGAAGCGCAAAATGGGTTTGCGATTCGGTATTTGGAAGGGGCGTTTTTAGGGCATCCCTTCCAAATACCTAATCGTAACAGTATGTATGAATGTTTTGTGACCGTGAATACGGTTGCAAAACATTCGCATTTTACCACCAACTTCAAGTTTACGGTAACCCATTCGCCGCATGTAGCCCCCTCCCCGAGCCATATAAGCCTTGGGGTGCCCATTCCCCATGGGCCAACGCCAGTAAAAAAGGGGAGGGGTGGCGATGCCCCTGTTCCCTAGCCTTCTTGGGACCCGAGGAGTCCATCCCCAGGGTCAAAATCTAAGGGCAGGGTGCATGTGGCCCCCATACCCAAGCCGTAATAGGGCCCCGATGACCCCATCCACTGGGCCCAATATAATAAAAAAGGGGCCTGTCAGGTATGATATGTCAGGTCTGATTCCTAGCATGATCTCACAACACGCCTAATGTAACCCCAACGGCGTCGATTGAACAACTGTACCACCCTCACTGTATAGGTACTGTACTGTATGTATAAAAATCTCTCAATAAAAAATGTTTGAAATAAAAAAAAAAGAAGAATGACACCTTGCAATCACTGAGCCATTGTACCAAGTGTACAACTCAAGACCTGGCTGTTCGAGCAATCGCAGACCCCTTCCCCCAAGCGCCTTGAGACCCTGCCGGGTGAGTAGCGCGCTATACAAGTGCTATGATTGATTGATTGAGTGTGTAGGCTTAAGTGGACAGAAGAAACATGTGAATGACTCAATAACAGACCAAGGATTCAAGAGGGCTGGCTGAAGGTCCCTAAAAGTAAGCCTATTACTATATGCATCATTTTCGCAATATCAAAACGCCTTGGCTAACGTCAGACCCGCAAACAAATCACTGCTGGAAACAGCTCACAGAATTACCGGAGAAGATGAATGCAAACGAAATGGAAATGATACAAAACAGGACAGAAGTCAGCAACGAGAAAACACTGGGCGCCAATGCTCTCAACCAGGTGTTGAGAAGTAATACGTGAAAAAGTAGCTGCTATTAGTTCCTCCGGGGTTTGTCGCCGGTGGGGGTCCCGCGCGCGCACGGGCCGCTCTACGACAACATTCGCGAGGTCTTTGAGCAGGACCGCAGATATTCAAGCCTCTGGTGCCCCGTCAGAAGATTAATCGGAAGGAGATTGGCTGCTTCCGGGATGCACAATCGCGCACTGTAAACGCGCCTGCAGGTGTCTCGCGGCGGCAGCTGCCTCTGTTTATTATTGGTCTGCTGTGTATGGGGATGCCGGCCAGACCATCAGTAACAGCTCAAAGCAAAGGTTCAGGGCAATAAAAATACAGCTTGCGCTGCAGGAAGCTTTGGGGGCGTGAAATACCCAAGATCCCCTTTCGGTGCTACTTAAAAATTGCATTTTGTTTACCTTGGACAAGACTTCAAAGGCCACGGCTTCTGTGAGATATGTGTAAGCAGGGAAACCGGGCCTGTGCAGGTGCAGAGAATTTTTTTTTTATTTACAGTTTTTAATTTTAAGTTCTACCAGAGGAAAACTTCCTCTCCCTAGTTCTGAGAAGTTCATTTTTTTTCAGAAGTCTGTTGACATAGTTTGCCTTTCACGGGAAAATAAAATGACTGTGAAAGTAGCAAATACTTCATTTGGATGTTTCAAAACGCATCTTTAAGCTTTCATGTTTTAATCACCTGAATAGGGTAAGCCATCACCAGTCTATATTTGTATGTCTTTTGCTGTGCGTTCCAGTCGCCCAAGCAGAGCTGCTGGAAGGCATCATTATGCTAAAAAAAGACGGCTCAGTGGACTAATGCACCTACTGAAGGAATCTTACTGCAAAATACAGCCCACTTGTTGAAATCCAGGCTCTTCGCCGAGGCTCTTATTTGGCGTGAGGTAAACAATATGTCCAAAAGTGGAATGTGTTATATCTAGGGGATCTTCCCCCATGTAAATTCTGCTCTCACTCCCCCAGCTGTGGGACGGGCCCAGACCCACTCTACAGTGCCTAATTTGTGAAAAAATAAATATGGAGGCCCTTGTCAGGAGGTCCCTGCAGCTTGCACCACACATTCCCCTCTGCTAGCTCTGCCAATGACACTACAAACAACTATTAATCATCACAGTCCTCCAAATGTGGCAAATCAAACTTTTAAAAGTATATTGAAGTACAAAACAACTGTTGTTGTTGTGCTCGTCTCTAAATTAGGCAAACACCACCACCATGTAGCAGACTATAATAAGTGCCGGTTTTAACAATTAAGTGCCGGTGCCGAGCGGAGCAGGCCATTTTCTTGGAGAAATTCGCGAAGATTCGTCCACCGGCCCCAAAGTTATTCCAAATAGAATGTTGAGGATTACCTATGGAAACTAGGTTTTAACTATAACTACCTAAAGGCGACCGCCAGTAGGTAATATATATATATCTCCGTTGACTCTTTCGCTCTCTAGCGTCAGGATGCTCCTTTCGGAGCGGCAGTTCGCGCTCTACAAATTCTGAATAACATAACATAACATATATATATATATATATATATATATATATATATATATATTGTTTTTTAAGCATATTTAAAACTCAACATTCTGTTAGTATACTTGAGTGTGAGTGTAATGCACGCAACCAAGACAGCATTAAAGAAAGGGCACAACAGGGACTTATTAAACCACTCTCTTGGTGGAAAAAAAGGGGTCAGGTTCCACTAATTCAACCCTCTAAAGGTCGAATAAGTGATTGTCATTCAGATGGGCAATATCATCATTAGTGTAGCCATTGTGTCATGGGATGTAGTAAAAGGAAAGATATGGGCCGCAGCTGCTGTTTGAATTATAAAATACAGCAATAATTAGGGTTCCATGGGTCCCTGAGGCGTTTTGGCCCCTCAGGCTTCTTGACCCCTGTGACACTGCACCTGTGGAAGCTAATCCCCTTAGTATCATCAGGTGCAAGCACCTAGTTTGCAGAATGTGCGAATTCTTTTATACCTTAAGCTAGCTATGATGTATCCCTCAGACATTTCCATCGCTTACTGTGACAATGATGCACACAAGATTAGAAGGATAATGTGATTTTACAGGAGTTGGAAAAAATCCACATAAAGTTTAAGAGAATGTACAAACTTTAAACGTTAGACTCCCTACAAATGCATGCCCTCATGGTGCCTAGAGGCAGCTCTTTCATTTTAGCAGCAAGCAGACAAAACAAGCATCGACTACTCCAACAGGTAAGCCTTGGTAGGGTTGCGTTTTTTTTCGAGCAAACATACGTCATAGGCTGTGTAAATTTAAAAGTAGAAAAAGGGGAAAATGCCTCCATCTAGAGGTTGCATATATATGTTAGAAAAAAATTAAATGAAAACTGAATCAATACAGAAACAAATACAAACAAACATGTGCAATGCAATCGGTCTCGCCTTTGGGACCTTATATGTATTTAGCTATGCAGTACATTAGCCTGGGTGCTGAAACATCTACTGCTCTTTAACATGGAGGGAAAGTAAGCACAAAACCGTGTGACACGCCAGATATGGGAACACATGGAGAGAAATATTGCCTTTCAGCAAGAAATGGTAAAGTCCACAGCTCTGTTTTTAATATAGAATCAGGGCCTTCGGTGGTCACATATCACTGAAAATACAAGATTTGATAAAAATATTATTGTCTATGGGTGCTCGTGGAAGACAATTTTTTGGGACTGGAATCTAGAGTATGCTAAAGGGATTCTGATATTGTACTGACCTCTGCTGGTCGTTTTCTATCAAGAAAGGTAAATAGAGGCAGTTGCCAGAAAAATAATTTAAAAAAAAGAAAGTCCCTCAGAAGAAAGCAAATCTGGAATTTTATTGACCTCCACTGGTCGTTTTCTATCAAGGCAGTTAAATAGAGGCAGCTGAACAGAAAAGAAAGTTCCTAAGCGGAAGCAGACAAGTCCTAGGGCTGATCTCCAGAGCCCACAAAGTACATACACATATAAGTATATACTAAAGTATATACAAGAGGTATCGAATGCTTGACCTAAAAATGAATCGAAGCAGGGATTGGCCCACCAGTCCTGCCACCAAAGTGGACAAAGTTTTAGGCAGATGTGCACAAGTGAAATGGGATCACTCACAGTGAAAACAGCCAATGACCGAATGGGCTGACACCTTGCCACAAGTTGTATGCTCTGGTGGGTGGAAGCAAAATGTAAATAGCATTTAAAAAGACCAATGGATGAAGAGGGCTGACAGTACTTTTACTATGGATTATTACATTATTTATAAAACAAGGCTAAAAATAGGCAGTCCATAAGCTAGACCCAAAAAGCAAGTTTTTGTTGATTGGAACCGATTGCCTTTACAGATTACAGAAGGTGCAGAGGGAGCACTAACTTCCACGACGTGGATTGAAATGCTAATCATTAGCAACAGTGCAGGGTCTGTGGGGTTGGTTTGTTCCTGTCCCCATTCCCACTGTGGGGACAATGTCTTCGATGGCAGATGAGCAGGATCTCTCTAGTCTAATAACCTTCGAATAAAATAAAACAAGTGACTTATTTAGAAACAAAACATAGCTTTTTTTCTGTATTGGTTGTAGTTGCTGAGGTGAGCTTTACCTTATCAGCCACTACAGGAAAGAAGTGGTGCGAAGGGGGCAGTGACGTAACAAAGGCCCCCTGAAGCTCCCACGGTGTAGGGGGCTGCCAAGCCCCAAGGGGCCTCCTGAGCACAGTACCCTGGCCAGAGAGCTCCTGATTGAGTCCAGAGGGGGCTCTTCCACATACCTTGCAAGGGGACCCCTCAAGTTTTGTTACGCCACTGGAAGGAGGGAGGGTGGAATTAGAGCAGGGGGTAATGGGGGGCAAAGACCAGTCCCGGAAAAGAGTAGCAGAAGATGATGCAAGAGCTGAAAATGTGAGATTATAATGAAGGAGAGAGGGAAAGAATAGAGGTGTCGGTAAGGGGCCAGAAGTAAGAAGAAGTAAACCTTGATGAAAGTGAGGGAAGGGGTAAGGAGGGTAAAGCAGTGGTGAAGGAGCGGGAGAACAGGAAGTAAATATTGAGACACTAAAGAGAGAAAGCTTGGTGAAAACGGCAGAGAAGAGGATGAGATGAAGAAGAAAGGAAGGGAGGTGTAAAAGGCAGGAAGAAGAAAGAGTAGAAAAGGGAGAATGGAGAGAAAAGGGAGACCCAGGGAGAGAAGTGGGGAGAAGGAGGAGAGAGTGGGAATATTAAGGTGAATGAGAGTCATTAGTGGAAATGAGGAAAGACAAAGAATATTGAGGGAAGAGTGAGAAAGAGGAGAACCAGAGTCTTTTGTCACACAGACGCGATAGTGCTCTCCCTGACCTCCCGCTTCCTATGGGAGAGGACATGAAGTGAGAGGGATAAGGGCCAATTTGAGATTGGGGGTAAGAAGAGCACCAGATACCCAGAAGCTTTTGCTCTTGTGATAACAGTGTAATTTGAAATAAAGGGCACAAAATCCCTGCTGAGTTGGAGGGTTTTTGCAAGTTCCCGTCCCGAGCACAAAGCAAGAGATCTGGACAGAGGGTGAAAGAGAGTTGTGCAGAAGAAGATTAACCCCTTCCGCGCTGCATGAATTTTTGTGTTGTGCGGGGGTTTTATTGAGTGGGCGGGATTTGGACGGCCAAGTGCCGTCGTCAGCACACTCCCACTGTGACGTCGGACGGCCAGGGGCCTTTCGAAGCACACAAGGGGTTAAGACACAGAGACAGGGATGTAAAGAAGAGAAGGGGAAGAAGGAGAGGTGGAGATGAGAAAGAGAGGTGAAAGAAGAGATTGTGGATGACTGGAGAAGAGCAGAGGTTCCGGGCACAGATAATATGAATGGGGCAACAGGCTCGCTGAGGTGTAGAAAGAGAGCAATGTATTCTTACTGGCGTGTGCAGGAAAATGGCACCATCATGGCATCAATCCAGTCAACATTTCCCTTATCTGCCCACAATTTTAAAACAAAGTGAATCCAACCAAGCCCAAGCTTTGCAAATGTGAATTGGTCTTAAAACCCTACCATGCCTGTTGCCTATCTAAATGGCACATTGTGCTGTAGGAAGCAGCACACTTCACTAACTTCCCAAACCTGTGCTGATGCAGAACATAACATAACATGTGTATTTGTAAAGCGCACGATCACCTATAGATCTCTTGGCGCTGAATAACAGATGTTTATTGTTACCCGCAGTGGATGCATCAGTCCACTGAGCCACCAGACAGAACCCCTGAGCAACTTCGTGAAGTAGCCGGGTTTTACCAATGTTTCGCACCCAAGGTCCTAAAACATTTAGTATTTGCAAATAGTTTTCCCATAAGTTCCTTTGGGACAACATCTAATCCTCCTGCACAACAGCCTTTAAATTGTGTCAATTATTGGACATTTATTATGACCCAATATGTTGGTTTTTTTTTAACCCTCTTATTCTGACAGCCAATGCTTCATGTACAGTGATCTTTAAATACTAACTAGGGCAGCAAGCATAACAGAGTCTTCTTACTGAGTTCCGCAGATGGCTTCTTCCTGTTGTGAGCTCATCCTGCATTTGGGGCTTCTTCTGCTGAAGCATACAGGGGAAAGCCCGTGCTGGTGTTTGTTCTGCCTTGCAGAAGTGGGCTGTTGACACTACAACATACAGAGCACCCGAAGCCAGCTTCAGTGTATTATGGATTTAAGACGGATGTATGTCGTTACTACGCATGCATTTACAACGCATGCCTTTACGACGCAACTTTTACAACGCAAGTCGTTACAACGACTTGCGTTGGGGGGCGCTGGATAGTGAATAGTTTAATTTACTATTCCAACTCCAGTCCCCGTGGATAGTAGGGAAGGAGTTGGATAGTAAATTAAACTATTCCCTATCCTGGAGCGCCCCCCAGCGCAAGTCGTTGTAACGACTTGCGTTGTAAAAGTTGCGTCGTAAAGGCACAGCGTTGTAAAAGTTGCGTAGTAAACGCTGTTCCCCCTTTAAGACCAAAGGTGATGGTAAGGAGAGAGTGTACTGAGCTAGCCCAGGGTAAGATAGGAAGGTGTTCATCTTAAGAGCCAGAGCAAGTATGTACCTCACAGTTCAATGAAAATGAGTTGGTTTAACCAAGAATATTACAAAAGACCTAAGCCCATCTGTTTGGGTAGTGAAGAAGGGAGGACAATCAGGAGACAGTCCCTGAGGAGTGATATGATTTCCAGCAACATGAGATGCCCAGTCCCAGTGTGAAAGACGTATTACAACACATTGCGATACCATACGTGGCAAAGGCACTAAAAAGAAGAAGCGTGACTTTTTAAAACTGGTGGAACAGAGAAAGACGTGTTTAACTGAGGAAAATGGTGGAGAGTCCCCTGAAAGTGAAATCATGGACAGTCAAAGATAAATGAAGGCGATATTGGGAGGGATTTTACAAAATTAGAGGGAGTGGAGAAGTCCTTGATGGTGGTTCAGGTGCCTCTTGAGCACATAGAGCCGACAGTGGCAGGGATGTAGGCTGCATAGAAAGGACTGGATTTATTAAGTGCAGGGCCCAAGTGAGCTGCCTAGGTACAGAGTTGTTGGCGAGAACAGATTTCCAGACTAAGGTGATGGGACATTGCAGATACTCGATAGGAGAGTCAGGCTGCCGGAAAGGTCAGTGATCATCAGGTCTAGCCATTCCTCTGGATATTAAAGTGATAGAGGCACTGTGAATCCTCTTTGAGATAGTTGAGACTGGAGAACTGCAAGGCCACAGATCCAGTGAGAAAGGCAAATTGTGTACATCAAGGTCCCCTGACATTACACCTACAAGATTTGGGGGTGCCATCTTTGCCACTCTCTGCCATTCACCTCTTAGAGAACCAATTGTGAAAAAAGGGGTAATGTTGAAGAAAAGAGACAAATAATTGTGTTTTTCCTGGATATCATTGTTGAGATATTAAGGCCAAGAAAAGAGCTTTAATAAGTGAGGAAAGACCTACAGAAGGTGGGTATCACATTTTCTTCAAGGTTTCCTCCTCGTCAGAGGGTACAGCAAGAGGGGAATACACATGTATTCTCTCCAACTGTGGTAGCACATGCATTCTTAGAGAATATTTTATCTGGTTGTAAAAAGACAGGCATTGGTCAATAATGGAGATGGTGAAATGGAATATATTGTGTGTACAACTGCTTCCTTAATCCCACGAACAACAGAGGAGGCCATGTAAAAACTTATGGTGACACCAAGTGTGAGCAATTTGTTAGCATTGCAGGAAGTAGCGTGGACCACTTTACTTGAGTTTCCTAAATTCCCCTCATTCCTCCTTTCTTTCTTTCTCTCATTTTTCTCTTGTTTATCCCCTTTTTTTACCTTTCCTCTCTCTATTCTCCATCTTAGTTTTTACTACTATTTGGGGTTTCTGTATCACATCTTTTTTAGTCTGATAATACCCATGTGGAGTTTTAACAAGAGTGCCTTCATAGATGGAGACTAACCATACATTTATATAGGCTGGTGTTCAATGAATTGCAATTTATTGTTGGAACCCGGTGCACTCTTAGATTTGAAATGATTTGTGTGTGCAGTTAAACCTGCAGCTACTTTTGTTATAATAGAATGATTTACCTCTAACTAGAGAGGGGCTACGGAGAGATGAGGGGCACTTTTGCTGGGTGGTATTTCGGGAATCCAAGGAGCAGGTCATGGGGGGCACCAAAAAAGGATTGCCGCATTGATTGCCGTCAGCACTAAAGGCTGTGATGATGGGTATGTGGCAAGGTGAAGTAACACTGTGTCTTTTTTAGTCTTTTTTAGTGTCTTGCGAGACACTCCTGATTTCAGAAACAAGACAAGGAAAGGTGACTTTGTGTTATTTACTGTTGCACACATCACTCATACACACACCCACCAATTGTTTCAGAACAACCTATCTGCCTTCTATGTAGGAAAGTGTTTTAGAAGGATAGTTTTAGGCAGTAGCAGAGATGGCGTCCTGCTGGAGAACTACTGCTCAAGCCCTACCTTGGGTTATGGAGGACAGCTCTGAGGCAGGATCAAAGACTGAGATAGCCTATACTGCAACAGCATCTGAGGGAGAGGTCAATAGATCAGAATTTGGAAGTGATATTTCAGTTGGCGCCGTTCCATCCGAAGACTCATCTTCTAGTGATTTTGAAGGACACAATGTTGATAGACGTGATGCCCCTTCACAAGCACCGCCCGTGCAGCGGGACAAAAGTAGCAGGTTAGACCAACGCAGAGAGCAGGCATGTATGCGGTAAGCACAGATGCAGTGCTCTCTTGGCAGCCCCCCAATTTAGTTCAGCTCCAAATTCCGCCTTTCACTGGAGACGCTGGATGTAAAGTCGATACAGCCAATTTTTTGCCAATTGACTACATCCATTTCTTTTTGGATGTTGACTTCCTTGAGCAAATTGTGCAGCAAATAAATTTGCATGCCCAACATGGAGGCACTCTCGGGACTCATTCGAGAGCACATAAGTGGACTCCCACTTCATTAGAGGAGTTGAAGACATTTTTGGGCCTTACGCTCAAAATTGAATTAGTGCATAAAACAAACTCGCTGCTCTACTGGAGTACTTGCATGGTTTGGGTAACACCCATCTTCGCACTGTACACGTGCAGAGATCGTTTTTTGCTATTGACTATGTCCATCTCTTTTTGAATGTTGACTTCCTTGAGAAAATTGTGCAGCAAACAAATTTGTGTGCCAAACAATTTCAGAGGGAGCATGGAGGCACTCTCAGGACTCATTCCAGAGCACACAAGTAGACTCCCACTTCATTAGAGGAGTTGAAAACATTTTTGGGCATTACGCTCAAAATGGGGTTAGTGCATTAAACAAACCTTCCTGCCCTACTGGAGTACTCGCATGGTTCGGGAAACCCCCATCTTTGCACTGTACATGTGCAGAAATAAATTTTTGCTATTGCAGCGCATGCTGTATTTCAATCATAATACTGCTGCATTGCCCAAGGATCATCCAGACCACAACAGGTTGTCCAAAATTCGGCCGGTCCTGAGACATTTGTTTACCAGGTTTCCAGAGATGTATAATCCTGGAAAGAATATGGTCATTGAGTCCTTGATCCTGTACAAAGGGAGGCTGCTGTTCAGGCAGTACATTGCGAGCAAAAGAGCTCGCTATGGCATCAAGCCGTACATGATGTGTGAGAGCTCCACTGGCTATTTGTACAGCAGAGTATATATAGGAAAGGATTACACTATAAACCCTGTAGTTCCACTAACATGCTAAGAGTCAATGGGAAGATTTTATAGGAGATTGTCAAGCCTGTCCTTCACAAAAGTTATAACCTTTATGTGGACCATTTCTATGCGGGACTAGAGCTGTTCAGTGAGCTGCACTGTGGCCTGCGGTACAGTTCTTTGTCGCCGCAAAAGATTCCCGTAGGAGCTTGTATGTAAGAAGCTGCAGGACTCCCCGAGCACTGCGTTGCATGCCAACGAACTGCTCGCAGTCAAGTTCTCGGATAGGCGTGATGTGTACATGCTCAGTAAAATTCATGATGAGAGCACTTCTCCCATCACGGTTTGGAATCAGATGGCCAAATTTCACATGCCCGCATGTATACTTGATTACAACAAGTACATGGGCAGAGTGGATAAGAACAACCAGGTTCTTCAGCTATACAATATGAGTTGTATAACTCACACTAGTGTTGGACTACAAAAATACATCTAGCCAACTCCTTCTAGCATTGTGCAAGTTAAGTTAGCATTTGCAGCACCATTTTGTTTTTAGCCGCCATTTTGTATTGTGATCGAAATAAGCTTCTGTCTCATAGACTGCCTCAGCAAAAGCTGCTTCGAGTTACTTCTTCTTCTCGTATTCAAGGATGGGTTCTAATGTATTAATGAATAGCTTACTCTGTGTTTGCATGCCATTCCTCTCTCGTATCCCTGCTCCCATACTAGAGAGCGCGCCAAGTGTGATGCAGCGTGCACAACGAAATTCATTTTATTGATTTAATTGTCAACTTACCTGCATTCATCCGAATTGCGGTGTTTACTACCCCCCACCCTGCCCCTTCCGCCCCACGTCACGGCCCGGTAGCACTCCCACCAGGAGCCGCTACTGCCGGACCTGCATAATCAGCAGAATGCTGTTGTCAGGCAGCAAGTACAGGCTCACTTTCAATAACAATGGGTTTACACTCCATGGAAAAGGAGTGAGGTTTTATCTCTTAGGGGCCAGTTGCCGGACCCCAGAAAAAATCAGACTGTATATTATAAAGAATTGACAAAGGCTGCCTCATCAACAGTGATGACGTTGACAGATATTGAGATGTTTTTCGGGTTGTTGGTACCGGTAGATCTTTGGAGACAGGGGCATACGCAGGATCATGATGTGGAGTTGGGTGGCACTTGGGATGAGATCAGGGCTTGGGATAAAGAGAGGAAGCATGGTGAGAAGCCTAGGGCTGAGATACTAGCTTTGCCAAGTCGTATCATTACACATATGCATTCCCTAATCCCACCTAGGCGAGTCAATTGGGATAAGTTAACTGCATGTCATCAGAAGAAAGATGAAAGTGTGTCTGGCTTTTTCACTAGGTTTGAAGGGGTATTTTGGGATTTTAGAGGGTAGGATTTGTCAATGGAAAGAGGTGTCCGATATTCGTTAACAGATTTGTTACAAACCTGCTTCCAGAGATCGCAACTTGGTTACAGGCTTCGGACAGCACTTGGACCACCTCCTCACATTCAGTGATATTGAGTATGGCACAGTACTATGAGCACAGGGAAAAGGTGGAGAAGAATAAGAAGGAGGAAGAAACGAAGGGACGGGTAGTCCTGACTGATGTTCCCTTATCTGACCCACAGGGGGGGACTATATGTGGATGGCTCTTGTTTTAAATTACCTGATGGCACCATCATCACAGGGTAAGCCATTACTATGCTGCGTACTGTAGTTGAGATATCACATGTTCCTTATCAATCGGCCCGAGCTGCAGAGCTAGTTGCTGTTCATCGAGCATGGAAGTTAAGTGAGGGACTGACTGTCAACATTGATACTGACAGCCAGTACGCCTTTGGGGTCGCTCATAATTTTGAGCGGCTCTGGGCGAAGAGAGTATTCCAGACCTCGCATGTATTAAAAATCCTTAATGGCCCACTGATACATAGGCTTTCGTCAACTCTGACGCTTCCCAAAAAGCTAATGATAGTAAAGTGCAGTGCCCATAAGGCAATCACTGATGATGTGGGGAGGGGAAATGCATTTGCAGATCAGACATATAAGGAGACAGCCCGCTTGAAAATGAAGAGAATGTTTGTGGCATGTCCTGCTAGATGGGTACCCAATAATATGAAGTTTGAGGATACATTGGAAAATGCAAAGGAAATTCAGAGACAGGCAACAATTGAGGAGCTAGCAATATGGCAGGAGAGAACAGGACAGTTAGACAATGAACGGTGTTGGACTGATAAATCGGAGAAGCAGAGATGGATGTTGCCAGACACATACGTACTCCCTGTAGTCACCATGACGCATGGGCCAACCCACATTAGTGCGAAGGGAATATGTAAATTATTAAGATCTTGAATGGCAGAAAATTAACATTCTTAAGGTAGCTGCTCATCTGGTGAAGTATTGTTTGGTCTGTTTGATACATAACTCTACACCTTCTAATAACTTTGCACCACCTTCCTTCCCTTTCAAGGTTCTCCAGATGGATTTCATCGAAATGGAACGAGTCAACAACCTGAAGTATGTACTGGTGGGTGTGCATTTAGTAAATGGATTGAGGCTTACCCCACTAAAGAAAACATATCTATAGCAATGGCGAAGGCCCTTTTAAAAGAGTTCTTCCCGTGCTTTGGCTTGCCCTGTTAAATTTCAAGTGACAGCGGAAGTCACTTCAACTCAAAGGTTATCCAGTTAGTGTGCAACGGTTTGCACATCAAGCAGAAATTTCACACAGCAAACCATCCCCAGTTGGCAGGTCTGGTTGAGAAGTACAATGGTACTCTCAAACTTAAGTTGGCAAAGATCAAAGAGAGCACAGGACTGCAATGGCCAGATGCGTTACCCCTAGCCCTGTTGTCCAACAGAGCGACAGCCCACTCCAGAACAGGATTGTCCCCATATGAGGTTGTTTTCAGCCGCCCCGTAACTGTCTAGGGCTTCCCACAGCCCAGTTGTTTCTCAGAAATTGAATATCCTTTGATTATGGACTACTTATGTGAGTTGACAAAAAATTTGCGATCTATTCATCAATAGATCCATGAGGCGTTTCTGCCAATACCTGAGGGGCCAGGGCACAGCATTCAACCCAGTGACTATGGGCCATATGTAGGAAGCCTAATTGCGCTTGCAAATGCTGAAGTTCGCAGAATTTCAGCATTTGCGATCGCAATTAGGGTAGAGTGCTATGTAGCACACAAAAACCCACATGCAAATTAAGGAATCACAAAATTTGCGATTCCTTATTTTGCTATTGCATTTGCGATTCCTTAAATGCAATGTAGGAAGCACCCAAGTTGTGTGACTTTTGGCTTAAGGAATCGCAAAATACCACCAACTTCAGGATGGCGGTATTTTGCGATTTCTTTGAAAAATGCACTTTTTGCGATTTTCTAATTGCGATTCCCTAAAAATCGCAATTTGAGAATCGCAAAATGAAAATTACCTACATATGCCCCCAAGTCCTGACCCGCAACTACCAGAGGAGGAGGAGCTTGGAGCCATGCTGGAAGGGACATATGCAGGACTTTCTAGCCACCTGGATGGCAGTGAATGTGGACGGCCAGGAGCACTGGATACACGCATCTCATTGCAGGAGAGTCCTGCTGCCTCTCCCCTACGATCGATGGGTCCTTGATGGCATAGGGGACCACGAGAAGGAGAAGGTACCACGCTTTGTTCCTTTTTCTGATGCTCGACTGACATGGGCGCAAACAGAGGAGGAGAATGAAGCTGCTTTAAATGAGGCGGACCTCCCAGAAATAAGGGCTGCCCAGGATCCTCCTCTATCTGGCCCACAGGAGCTTGAGTCTCAGTCCATTGCCCCCTCTGAATTTAAGATTCTTTTTCGTGAGGACACAGTGCTTGGAGTGGCTAGGTACAATTTGCATCCCAGGCGGAGGGACAGTGCACCAAAGGAAAAGTCAGATTATTAGGGATGGACTGCCTAGATGAAGAATAGGGTGTATGTACCTTGTTTGCGGTACCGACGATAGATCAGGGAAAGGGAGATTTGTGCATTGTCTGAGACACTGGACAGGATGAGTTGGGGGTGTCTTCCCAGGAGAGAGGGTGCCCTATCCTGAGCAAAGTGGAATTTTTCAGAAAGGACTGTGACCGCCTGGACCTCGTCCCGAACGGTCGCTCCCCCACGCTCCCTGGCTCCAGCTCGCAATTATCTCTGCAGCGCCCACAGCTGAAGCACATTCATTCAGCACTCGTGTGTGGTATCGTAGCTCTTTTGATTCAATAGCTGTGTGGTATCGTAGCTCTTTTGATTCAATAGCTGTGTAAATTTATAGCGCTTGTGCATTATTGATTTTTTGGTAGCGCTTTAACATAATTGCATTGTATTGTGGGATCGCAGCAGTGTTCAGTCGATTGCGCTCTCACTGTTTGTGCATTCCTTCATTGCGGGCATTGTACTGGGTTTCGCTTTCAATCCCTCCCACCATTTTGTTGTTGTGCTTTGCCCTGGCCCGCCTCCCCGCTACCGCCTCCCAGCTGACCCTCCCACCCACGAACAGAGGGCTCTCCACCTCCCAGGCAAGACTGTGACCGCCTGGACCTCGTCCCGAACGGTCGCTCCCCCACGCTCCCTGGCTCCAGCTCGCAATTATCTCTGCAGCGCCCACAGCTGAAGCACATTCATTCAGCACTCCTTCAGTCACTCCACAGCTCTCCATTGGACGGACCACAGCTGCGTCCACTTTGTCTACAAAAAGACCGCAACCCACAACCACCCTCAACCTACTCTGCGAAGAAACTGGAACAAAATCACCATCGATCAGATCTCCACATCGCTTCTTCAAAACCCCCCTGCCTACTCACCGAACCCTAACCAAGCAGCCATTAACCTCACGCAATGGCTGACCAACAGCGCCGACAACCTAGCACCTTTGAAAAAACGCCAAACCAAACTAGGCAGCAAATACGCCCCCTGGTTCAACGATGAGCTCAAGAAATCCAAGAAAATCTGTCGCTCCCTCGAGAAGGCCTGGAAAAAAAAACCAAACACCAGCACCAAGGACGCCTTCAAAAACGCCACCCGCATACACCACCAACTGATCCGTACAGCCAAGAAAGCCGCATTCAAAGACAGACTAGACAACAATGCCCACAACAGCAAGGAATTATTCAACATCGTCAAAGAGTTCACCAACCCCACTGCCAACTCCAACGACATCACTCCCTCTCAAACCCTTTGCGACTCCTTAGCTTCGTTCTTCCACGACAAAATCGCCGACATCCACAACAGCTTCGACAACCAACCCGGAGACCAACCCACCCAACCTTCTGCCAAACCGTCACCCCCCCCGAACATCCTCAATGACTGGAACCCAATCTCCACTGAGGACACCATCCGCCTGATGAACTCCATCCACTCAGGATCCCCCACTGACCCATGCCCTCACCACATCTTCAACAAGGCGGACTCCATCATAGCACCACACCTCCGAGACGTCATCAACTGCTCCCTCAACTCCGCCACCTTCCCGGAAAGTTGGAAACACGCCGAACTCAGCGCCCTTCTGAAAAAACCCACAGCTGACCCCACTGAACTCAAAAACTACCGCCCCATCTCGCTCCTTCCATTCCCGGCCAAAGTCATCGAGAAAGCAGTCAACAACCAGCTCGCCACCTTCCTCGAAACCAACAAAGCCCTCGACTCCTCACAATGCGGCTTCCGAGCCAAACACAGCACTGAGACCGCACTCATCGCAGCATCGGACGACATTCAAACTCTACTGGACAATGGAGACACAGTCGCCCTCATCCTCCTCGACCTCTCCGCAGCCTTTGACACAGTATGTCATAGCACCCTGCTACAACGCCTCAAAAACATCGGAATCCAAGGAAAAGCACTGGAATGGATCACCTCGTTCCTTGCCGGAAGAACTCAGAGAGTCCGCCTCCCACCGTTCAAATCAGAGGCCTCTGAAGTCATCTGCGGCGTACCACAAGGATCTTCACTCAGCCCCACCCTCTTCAACGTATACATGAGCCCCTTTGCGACCATCGCACGACAACACAACCTCAACATCATCTCCTATGCTGACGACACGCAACTAATTCTCTCACTCACCAAAGACCCCATCACCGCCAAAACCAACTTACATCAAGGAATGAAAGAAGTAGCAGAGTGGATGAAGCTCAGCCGTCTGAAACTGAACTCGGACAAAACAGAAGTCCTTATCTTGGGAACCACCCCCTCCGCCTGGGACGACTCCTGGTGGCCAACGGCCCTTGGAAAAGCACCCATCCCGACGGACCACGCACGGAACCTGGGCGTCATCCTGGACTCCTCACTCTCGATGACCAGACAAGTCAACGCCGTTTCATCTTCTTGTTTCAACATTCTTCGCATGCTCAAAAAAACGTTTAGCTGGATCCCCACCGAAACCAGAAAAACGGTCACCCACGCACTGGTTACAAGCCGCCTGGACTACAGAAACACCCTATACGCCGGTACCACCGCAAAAATTCAGAAAAAACTCCAACGCATCCAGAACGCATCAGCTAGACTCATACTAGACATCCCGCGTAAAGACCACATCTCCGATCACCTGAAAGACCTCCACTGGCTCCCTGTCAATAAGAGGATAACATTCCGCCTCCTCACCCACGCACACAAAGCACTTTACGAACTTGGACCCGAATGCCTCAACACGCGAGTTTCCTTCTACACCCCCTCCCGCCAGCTTCGCTCTTCCAACCAAGCCCTTGCTGCTGTTCCACGCATCAACAAAACCACCATCGGAGGTAGATCCTTCTCCTATCTGGCGGCCAAAACCTGGAATTCACTTCCCATCCACCTCCGACTCACTCAAAACCACCTAGCATTCAGAAAGCAACTTAAAACCTGGATATTCGACAAATAACTCCCCACCCTTCCTCAAGCGCCTTGAGACCCTCTGGGTATGTAGCGCGCTATATAAATTATCTGACTTGACTTGACTTGACATTGCGCAGCTCCACCGAGAAGTGCAATGGATGAACAATAGGTTCTACCAGTGAGGCTTGAAAGGACATTGGAGTGTGTGGCTTTTTTCTCAAAATCCTTGGTTCCATAGTACGACCTATCTTCTGGTAGTTTGATACCTATAAAGCAAAGATTTACCCATTTGGCCACCTCATTATGGATAAAGAACATCCCTTAACAGCCCCACGTTTTGAGCAAAATGATCCTAGTTGGTTGAGTTGGTCTACTAAAACTAAGACAGTTTTCATAATAATTATTTTGATCTTAATGGTTGCGTTTGAGGTCATATGGTTCCTTGAAGAGAAACATCCTGTGCATTCTTTGATTGGTACTACTCCTGTTCCCCCTGAGCATGTATTTGTCACTTTGGCCCCTCATAAGGATAGACATAGACAAACGTATGTTGATTATGTTTTCTTGCAGATGCTCCATCAGGCACATCATTCCACAAATGTTACTGATTGCTGGGTTTGTGGCCTGCTCCCTTCTGTAATGCACACAAATGATTTATTGCGGCCCCTACCCTTCTCTTATTTAGGGAGCTGTGATGCCTGGTTCCAGTTGTTTACCATGGTGTATATCCATTACCATACAGATGCAATGAACACGACGTATGATGATTACGAGACTGTGTTAAAGTACATTAGTGTACACCAAGGGTTTAAACCCGAAGAACAATGGGCCCCTGATACTTTGCATCCAGATGCCTGCATGAATGTATTTGAAGTCAAAAAGAATGTTACGTGGCTCCAGAATTAGATGATGGATTTCCACGATTTCAATGTTACCGAATATTTTAGGTCTTTTCACATGCGTATTATTACACAGGACAAAGCAGTGCCTGCGCCAATAGTTAACACAACAGCTAGTTTCTGTGTCCAAGGATTTGGGAATGTTAAAGTGGGAAAGAGTATTTGCAATTATACTTATGATTTGAACACGACCAATAGTCCACCTTTACTCCCACCCCACAATGTGTACTTTGTTTGTGGGTCTCAGGCTTATGTATGGCTTCCCAGGGGGCGGTCTGGCACATCTTACGCTTCTTTTCCCCTACCCCCAGTATATATAGCACCGTCCAGTTATCACAGAGAGCATCGATTGCACCGTACAAGTTTGTACTTGTCCCGAGTTAGGAGAGTTATCAATACAGAAGACATTGATCAAACAGACACTACTCTGCAGCAGTTTACTGATGCTATGAAGGGCTATGAAGGGTATTCTGCCCTTCTGGGGTCCCATGTCCAATGGCCTTAACATTCGCAGACTCACAAGAGTTGTCAAGGGAGTTATCAACACCACAGCAGGAATACTGAGCAACATCACAGCTAGCTGAGCTTCAGCCTATGAGACTTGTTGCTCTTCAAAACCAGATGGTGTAAGAAGTCATCCTTGCTGATCGGGTGGGGCCTGTTGCGTCATCGGTAGCAGCTGCTGTGTGTACATACTAGACCATGCTCCGAATGTCTATGCAGCAATATAGAAATTACACCGACTCGCATCTGATATACACCAGGAGAATGGCACCTGGTCCCTTTCTGGTTGTACTGAGTAGTGCTAGACTACAGGGGTTGGAAAATACTCCTTTTTCCAGTGCCCATTACGGGTGTTGTTTTCACTTGTTGCCTGTGTATTAGCTGTCTCCCTGCCTGCTGTACATATTGCGTTGGCAAGTTAACACCTGCACCCAGAGCCCCAGGGCCTGACACAAATCCCTCCGCAATGATGATGCAAGCGTTCACGAGTGAATGAACATTGACAAGGGTATCTTTGAATATTAGCAGTATGTGTATTGCTCTGCATTTATGACTTACTTACTGTAGAATAGACAAAATTGCTAGCAAATGCTAAAAGGAGGGTCTGTAGGACTGAAAAAATACGTCTAGCCAACTCCTTCTAGCATTGTGCGAGTTAAGTTAGCATTTGCGGCACCATTTTGTTTTTAGCCGCCATTTTGTACTGTGAGCGAAATAAGCTTCTGTCTCATGGACTGTCTGCCTCAGCAAAAGCTGATTCGAGTTATTTATTCTTATCGTATTCAAGGTTGGATTCTAATGTATTAATGAATAGCTTACTCTGTGTTTGCATGCCTTTCCTCTCTTGCAGCCCTGCCCCCACACTCGAGAACGCTGAGCTCGAACAAGACGACCTTGAGAGTGTGATCATTTGTACCTATTCTGCAGGTGGTAGCTCATCCCTCTGTACCTCCTTTGTTCACCAGTGCCCGAGCTGGAAAAATCTAGCTTGGGCAGGACTTTAGTGTTTTGGAAGATGCATATTATGTTTTACGAAATGATCTGAGGTCAGTCCCTCGGCAGCCAACTCATGAGGCTGGTCAGACTGGGATCCGCTGCAGCGCATTACTAATAAAATTACTCGGTTTGCATTTTCTACTGTCTTCCCAACCCTTCATTTCTTGGAATGCAGGGAGGTTGTTGCGAGTGACCCGGGTGCCTGATTCGGGTCACTTCCTTCACTAGATACAAGTAACTGTTTATCCACCTGATCAAGATTTCAACCACATATGTGGTTTATTGTCAGACAACCAGAGGAAGACTCATTTCGTTCCTTGACTTTCTGCTGTCCATAATTGAAAGTCTTAATGCTACAGAAGCAGCAGCCTCCAGTTCATATGCTCTAGAGTACGTGGCAAGACTGAATGAGTGACATTTTGCTAATCGCATTCCTGCAACACCTACAAACTACAAAGACCTGGCCATGTTGTCGTTGTAAAGTCTACTCTCAGCATAGAAAGAGGCAATAGAGTTGTATTTACTGTCCTTATGCCCATCTCACCCAGCGCTGCGTTTTCCTGATTGCTTTATATTGTACCATACAAAAGTGAACTATTGGGAAATTGACTGAGGTAGAGCTGCTGTTACGTAAACCTTTCAATGGCTGTGCACGGATACCTACCTTCCATAGGTCACTTCTTATGGTCAGAAAGAAGGAGGCAGTTACTTGACGGGTGGTAAAATGTAGTCAAACTGGTTCCATCCTGTGGCGTATGAATGTGATGGGCCCTTGCATGGTGGCAGTACGAAAGTCCTGTTTGTGGTATGTGAATGGCGTGTGAATGGACCATAAAGCGGTTGGTGCCTTGAAGTGGCTTTATGGCTCACCTCCAGAAGACTTGGTTTCAATAATTAGATACTTTGATAGGTATTTGTGCTTTGAAGCAAGCTTTCCCGAAGGTGCTAAAACCAACCAGTGTAAGTGGTGGATTAACTTTAACAAATCTGTACCAGATTTATATCCTGGGCGGTAAAATGACCCTTAGTAATTACTCCTTATTTACTGGTGTTTTTTTTTAAATTATGGGTAGCTGTGGATTGTGTGCCCTAGCTCAGCCATCACCTAGGCAAACCTGCACACTTTTGAAAACTAGACAACCAGGGAGTACAGGGGTGCATGACTTGTGTGGCACTCACCATGTTTTTTGTACCCAG
Source organism: Lissotriton helveticus (assembly GCF_964261635.1). NCBI lineage: Eukaryota > Metazoa > Chordata > Amphibia > Caudata > Salamandridae > Lissotriton > Lissotriton helveticus. Next base: position 1,551,662,007 of record NC_136059.1, read on the forward strand.
AATACCCTGCAAAGCTCAAACGTTGCCTAAAAACACATTTCCCTTGCATTTCTGTGAGGAAAAGTCCTGGAATCTGCAGGCAGCCACAAATGTTCTACCGCCCAAAGTTCTCCCGAGCTCCTGAGAAAAACGGTGCCTCACTTGTGTGGGTGGGCCAAGTGCCAGCGACAGTGAAGAGCCTAAAACGTATTGTGGAGACAACAAAATTATCTATCACAAAACAACCTGAGAGGCACTTAGGTTTTTTTGTCCGGGCTCAGCGTGCATCTAGGAAAACCTACCAAACCCAGACCTTTGTGAAAACTAGACACCCTGGGGAGTTCAGGGGGTGTGGCTTGCTTGGATTCCCCATTTTATGATAGATAATTGTAATGTCTCCACAATATGTTTTGGGCCCTTCCCGGTCACAGGCACTAGGCCAACCCACACAAGTGAGGTACCATTTTTATCTGGAGACTTGGGGAATGCTGGGTGGATGGAAGTTCGTTTCTCCCTGCAGATTCCAGAATTTTCCATCACCGAAATCTGAGGAAATGTGTTTTTTTAGTCAATGTTTGAGGTTTTCAGGGGATTCTGGGTATAAAAGCGTATACAGATTGGCTACGTTTCCCTAGGTGCCAGCTGAGATAGGGTCCAAAATCTAGATTTACCCACATTGAAAAACAAGCACTGGCGTTGCCAATAGGTCTCGTAATAGGAAAGTTGGAGCTATTGGTTTTGTAAATGACAAAGCCCTTTATGTTTTTAAAATGAAAACAAAAATAAAAGGCATTGTTATTTGCAATTGTAATAGCTCCAACTTTCCTACTGCGAGACCTATTGGCAACGCCAGTGCTTTATTTTTTTAGGGCCAAAGGACCTAAATACTCGGTAATTTACGTCCTTAACGTCACAGGCAAAAAAAAAAACACACTGTTCGATTTGCCAAAAACGACTGTAGAAATCCTTACGACAATGCATCTCAGGGATTGAGTTGCTGTTTAAATGTCACGTTTTACTTCTTCCATTCCTTAACGGTGTTTACTTTTCTACAGACGACGTACTTCTGAGTAGAGGCGTGCACAATTTTAATTTCTGTTTGGGTAATTACGTAAAATGATAAGTAGATTATACAAAATTGTGTGAAACGTAAATCTGGCATTAGTCCACTTTTTTTCCTATTGTGAAGTGCACCTTACGTCTAAAATTGATGCAAGGGCGCACTTCCGGTCAAAAAAGAGCAACAAAGACACACGTGCTGCCAACATGTGTCACTCCTGTTCTGTCTCCTTGCATGTTCTGGTGCTGCTGCGGTAGGATTTTTATTTTACCTGGGTGCCACCAATTACAGCATGTGGTGTAATGCAATGGCATAAATGCGTCAGTGGGTCATAAATGCTCATCCAATCCTTGGCCTCTCTGCAGAGTGCGCAGATTGATGGTCACTTGTGTGACAATTGCAAGTGCCATTTTTTGTGAAAGTGTGAGGTAGGTATGCACAGTTGTTGAGATGTTGATAACGCAAATGCTGTGTTTACAGTAGAGGGCGCATGTGTGAGAGGGAGGGGAGTGACGCAAGCCAGCAGAAGGACAAAGAGGAGACACAGTGATGACGTTGAAGGAGATGATGTGTGAGAAATGCCCATAGAAGATTTCATATAGATGTGTTGGGCCAGGGGGGGAGGGGGTGTATGAGAGAGTGAGACACCGTGGAGAACAGTCTTGTAAAAGGACAGCCTCAGAGTGGTTGTGTGATTCACATTAAACCCACATAAGGTGGCAGCAGGCATGCCTTGTGAAGAAGAAAACTCACACACGGCGGCACACTTTGTGAAGCACTCACAACACGTGTGCACAGGCCCTGCACTATACTGTCCTTACAGCACGCCACTGAGGAATGGTGACCCTGGGAAGGGCAGACGATTTAACATCCTCTTTAACCAAGAAAACCCTAACGCTTTCGGAGAGTAGCTGTTTTCTTCTGTCTTTGTAAACACTTTCGGGACGGCGCTGCAGTCACCCCTCGGGTTTACAGCCGCGGTCTGAAGGTGGTGATGACCTGACCACTCCGGCCACCGGAGGTTTCAGCGCCTCTCAGATGCGGTCTAGATGCTAGGAGGAGGCGCTCCTGCTCGGCAGGTTTATGCGCCTGCTGCCCACACGTCTGCGGATGGCAGACAACGCGAATGCAATCTGGGACGACCCTACCTTACTCAATGAGTAGCATTACAGTACTATCTGTTAGAAGTACGCCAAGGGTTCGCATCGCTAGCACTAAATGAAATATTATTATTAAGCGGCCAGAATTATAGTACAATCACGGTTCACCCGCTTGGTCGCATTGTATGATCTTGGGCAAATGACTCCACGTCCGCGTGGCGAAGTTTCCGTCCGAAAGCCAGTTTTCAGTGCTGTGCTAAACTCAACCTTTGCATTTATTCAGACCCTGCAGCGGAACGCCAGGGCTGCCAGTTCTTTGGGAATCACAGAAACGCTCACAAACAAGCAACGGGCTGTGCGAAAGCAACTTGAGCACTGAGAAACAGAGGAAACAAGCACTGGTTAGGGAGATGCGTGGAGGGAAGCCGGATGGGGGTGGGAGAGCCTGGTGGGGGGGCGGGAATGCCAGCGAGGGGAGGAGAAGTGTGGCAGGCAGATGCGCGGAGGGAAGCCGGAGATGTGTTGGGCGGGGGGGGGAAGTGTATGAGAGAGTGAGACACCGTGGAGAACAATCTTGTAAAAGGACAGCCTCAGAGTGGTTGTGTGATTCACATTAAACCCAAAGTAATACAGAGGCAGCGGAGAAAGTGTGGGTAGGCAGGTGAAAGAACAATGAGAGAGACAACTCAGATAGAAGGGAACACAGGCGTTAGAGAGAGGCAGAGACAAGTTAGACTGAACTGTCTGTTCAGAGAGTGGGTTGGTGGGTAGGTAAACAAGACGGAGACGGAGGGAAGGCAGAGAAGGGGAGGGGGGAGGAGAAATGCGACACGGTGTGAAGCAGCAGGGGCCTTTGAAGTGAAGCTAAGCTTCACTTCAAAGGTGTGGGAGGAGTGCTGCTACGGCCTGGGGGAAGCTGGCTGGGGAGGGGGAGGAGAAATGCAAGTTTATGGCCCAAAAGCGCGTGCCTGTGGCCACGTGAACGTAATGAAAACCGCAGCAAAAAGCCCGTGGTTTCACGAGGATTTTGAGCACTTGAATTCTCGATCCCTCAATGCGCTTGCGCGCATTGTAGGTCACGAGACCTAAAAAGGCAAATTCTTTTGGTGAAAAAATGCGGTGCGTTCATGTTGAGTTTTAGGCTGTTTCCTGTCAAAAGCACTAGGTCTACCCACACAAGTGAGGTATCATTTTTATTGGGAGAGTTGGGGAAACGCTGGGTGGATGGAAATTTGTGGCTCTCAAAGATTCCAGAACTTTCTATCACAGAAATATGAGGAATATGTGCATTTTTAGTCAAAGTTTGAGGTGTGCAAGCGATTTTGGGTAAAAACCATGATGAGCGCCACTCAAGTCAGCCCACCTTTTATACCCCTAGGTGTCTAGTTTAAAAAAATGTACAGGTTGACTAAGTTTCCCTAGGTGCTGACCGAGCTAGGGTCCAAAATCTAGAGCTACCCACATTGGAAAATAGGCTCAGTTTTCAGTGGAAAAATGTGATGCATCCATGTGGCTTATTGGCCCATTTCCTGCCATGGGGGCACTAGGCCTACCCACACAAGTGAAGCACACGTTTTATCTTGAGACTTTTGGGAGCATAGAATAGTAGAACATTTGCTATTACCAATTGGATTTCACTGCATTTGTGCCTTTCAAATGTAAGTCAGTGTATAAAAAAGATGACATATAGAAAAATACCCTCTAAATCATACGCTAGTACAGGTTCCCACGAATTCAGACATGTACAAATAACCACTGCTACTAAACCCATATCTTTTTCCCATGTCAGAAATACATAGGTTTCCTAGATACCCATTTTTCATTCTGCCTATTTCGCTATATGAATTGGTCTATACTATACACTCAATGAAAAATCATTGTACGGTTTAGCTCAGTTGTTGGCTCTCCTCTCGGTACCTTGGATTCTTAACCCGATAAATCCCGGCAAACAGAAGGATCTAGTGGACATAATGGTATATTGCTTTTGAAAATCGGTTATTGTGACAAAACTTCACAGATGAAAATGTCACAAATGCCTGTTTTTTTCTACTCATTTTAAATATTTCTTTATGTCAACAGAAATTTTTCTTGAGTAAGCCTTAAGGGACATATGACACCTTTCTGAATTCAAAATGTTGGCTACTTTTTAGAAATCTATAGCTTTCCTGGATCACCCATTGTTTTCACACTGGTTTCCACCACACACTGGAAGTAGGTTGAGAGAACAAAAAATAGGTAAAATAGGCTACATCTTAGGAGAATGACAAAAACTATAGTACAAACTTAGGTTTTCTAATTCAACTCTGTATGTTCCTGAAAGCTGGGAAGATGGTGACTTTAGTACAGCAAACCGTTCGTTGATGCCATTTTTAGGAGAAAAAAAACGGACACTTTTATCTGGAGCACTTTTTCCCTATTTGTTTTTTTAAAACTCAAAACGTAGTATATATTTTGTCAATTTTCTTGGTCTCTACAAAGGAATCCACAAACCTTGGGTACCTTTAGAATCCCCAGGATTTTGGGAAAAAAGGACACAAATTTGGCGTGGATACATTATGTAGAAAAAACGTTATAGGGCCCTGAGCGCAAACTACCCCAAATAGACAAAAAAAGGGCTCCGCAGTGGGGGGGAACCCCTCAGTTTTGTGGCTTAAGAAACAAAGACCATCCCAAAGAAAGACCAGTTGTATTATGTTTGCTGTAGAAAAAAAGTATTCCTGTCATGCATGGTTACAGCCTTTGTTTAGAAACTTGCACTAACTTGTATCAGTTGTGTTGTTAGAAAGATGGCAGTGTTATTAACAATCGTAGTAAAATTATAATGATACTAATACTATTACACTACTACTACTAAAAATGATGATAACATTAATAATGATGATGACGATAATCACAATAATAAATACTATTACTGCTACTAATAATAATGATAATATTATTAATAACAATAATAATGTTATATATATTCAAAATGCTCACAACCCAAATTGAATTGTGTACAGAAGCTTGAATAGCAATTAACAATAACAGCCAACTCAGTGGTACATTTTTTAAAATCTTCAACCGGTTGAAAGGTTGAGCTGATGTTGACCTGTAACTTCCGGTTTTAGGCTGAGAGTTCAACCCTTCGAATCACCTACGGGCTAGATCAGGTGTGACAAGCAAAAACGTGAATCTGATCATAAAATATGTTTCCTCATTAACCTATTTAGTAGCAAAAGAGGAAAAAACACATTTAACGACACTCTGCATGTAGTGCAGATGTAAAGAAAAAAAAGATTTTACCATCGAATGTTGAAAACGAGTCGAGCGAAAACCCTTTCTCGGTTTGTGAAGAGTAAATATACAGAAGAGCACGTCAGGTTTTGGGGTTGCTAAGCAACATCTCCAAATGTTTTACTAAACATGGAGGAGAGGGGACGGAAGGGAGCATTACATGCTCCGATGTTCAGGGGAAGTGATGAAGTGCAAGACAGTAAAAGCCATTCAAATGGACTCCGCCGAGTCACAGGAGAGAGTATTCTTCAGAGAGGGGCTTGTTTGGAGAGGTGAGGTGGGGTGTCGAGGAGTGACACAGAAGTGATAGGACCAAATGTTTCCAGCTGCGTTACAGGTGGACACACTGTAACAGGTCGCTCACCACCTCACGGCTGTCACACCAGGCTCGTCGTGAGGTTTTCGTGGGTGGTTGTTTGTGCGTGCTGGAAATCTCTGAGTATTAAAATTCACCCTCTAGCATTTTTTTCAGTAGGCATGGAATTCATTGGGTTGAAGACCATGCAATGTCTCTTTCTAAGATGTCACCGTGAGTAAAGGGCACGAGTTGTCCTTGTCACTACCCAGGGCACAAGTCATAAAAAAAGGAAGTGGGGGGACGCTGTCACCGGAAGTGACATCACGACAGGAAGTGACGTCATGAAAGGTGGCTAGCCCCATCGGGCTCATTGCCTCCCCTCGCTCACCCCTTAGATGCGATTGCATCTGAGGAGTCAGCGCGTGAGAAGCGTGCTGTGAGCTCCGAGCTCCTCGTCCCAGAGAGGCCAAAGAATGAAGTCCAGCTGTTTGGCAGGGGGGACGGCGTCCACCCGGTAAAATAATTGGGGGGGACGCCGTCCGCCCGCGTGGTACCCCGACTCGAGCCCTGTCGCTACCCCTATGATTTTAGGAAATCACAATACTCTTTTCTTAACAGATTTTAAGCAAAGCTTTTGATGTATTGCGGACAGCAGCATTCGCTTTTCTCTTCCTTGTTGATGCCTTATTGACCGGGCGTATTGTATCCAGCACCTTTTAATTAAGATGTCTCTGTAAAGTCCCTGCAAATATTACAACTCACTTTTATTTGTGTGAATTAGAGACCCACAATATGTCTCGACCAACTGTGAAACTTTTTAGTATTGCGACAACTTGGCGGGCCATGTTGTGGACCTCTGTTTGACATAGATCCCCTGTTTTAGGAGCTTTTACCGATCACAATATATAGTTTTTTAATACTATAGTTGCATTTCCACAGAGTTCACTTTATAACAGAATTTTAAAGTTCTATTGTATGCACCTTATATTTTCCTGAACTGTATGCATTTGCACTTTTATGATGCGAGGACCGAATAAAGTTGATTGATTGGAACACACTCTTGTTTTCATCAGTGAGGATGATGAAACAGAGGTAAGGCTATTCTTGGAAAGGATGTATAGTTAAAAGTTGGACCAGGTGGGACTGGAAAAAGAATTGGTAGTACAATCACTGGAAAAGCCATTAGCTCTTGCCTTGGTATCATTTGTGTACAGGAATCACTGTGTCACGATTTATTCACACACGTGTTATGATGCAGCAGTTATCATTTTTGCTTTTTAACTTTACTTTTCCAACACAGCCTGTGGCCATTTTAGAGCAGTAAAAAATAAATAAAGTGCCCTGAAGAACAAAAAAGAGAAGCACTCAGAACTTTAGCATTTTACAGCTTACGAGCCTTTAAATGTTTTTTTTAAGGGGGGGTGGACAGGGAAGCACTTGGGAGCAACAGAAGTGAAGGGGGTCCTATTTCAGATAGAAATGAACAGTGTATATGTGCACTTCGAAAGCTATTGCCAATGCTTTGAGAATGAGTCACTATTTTTAAGGTTTTAAAATCCGCGAAACGCTGACCAACATTGATGAAAAACTCTGTTAGCTTTTGTCTAAATCCAGCTGAAACACAGTAGCTAATGGCTGAAACAAGCTGCCCAAAAGTCAATTTCTCTAAATGCATATGTATGTTGTCAATAGCTCTAGCCAGACAGCTAAAGTTAATTGTGGTTGATAATTAGATGCCGAAAGTGAATGAAAATATGTGTCAGGAAGCAAAGCATGAGGTATTGAATGTGGAAAGAAGGGAGAACAGAGCATAGCACTAATGATTTGGCAAAAAATGTGTCCAGGTGCTGAGGTGTTCAGCTGATTGGAGTGCTTTTCAGTTTGCATTCATGTGTTTAAAATGTTGCCGACTTGGCAAAACAAACATTACAATCAACACAAACAACATTAAAAAATTAAACAAAATGTAAAAGGAATTAATAAAGCTATACATCTACAAAAAGGTATGCTATAATTGCAATTCGATCTAAATTGCAAGTCTATAAAGTTCTACAATAAAAGGAATACAAATGTAAAACTAATCCAATTAATGCTTTCGGATCACATAGATAACAAGTCTCAGGACTCCTACCCACCTTCCACACACTATATACCATTTAATCTGTCCATTAAAACAGAGGCCTCCATAAACATTTATATCAGACATCAAATTTATTTCAGTGTAGTTCCTTCTTCTATCTCCCTTCTGCCCATCTTGTCAGCTAAGCATAAATGAAAGCACCTACGTTCCTTAGCTACACCAAAGTAATTGCGTAACAAGTGCAAGGTACATATACTTGTAACATTGATTCCATTCGGAATTCAGATAAAGTGGGCCGTGTAATCACTATGAAAAAAAAAAATTATCATGTAACTGCTAAATATATTGTTCCTACTCTTTCTTCTTAACTGTCCTCATCATCCAGGCATTTACATCTATCCTCTTAAAAGATTAACAATATTTCAATAGAAAACAGGGCTTTATAAAATAGTGCAAAGTGGCAAATGCTAACTCCTTAAATTCTTTATCAGTATGACTCTTTCACTCATTTATTGAACCATTGATCTACTATCCAGTTCAGTTTTAAAGTTTAAAAAGACTTCATATAGCGGGTAAACAACATTTCAGAAAGAACAAAAGTACCTGATGCACACGCCTCATATACACAAACATCGCCCTCCATACAGTTCACTTTAGTATTTAATAATGATTCTGATAAAAACATGACTGCATGAGAAAATACAGAGGGGCAGATTTACAAGCCCCCTGCTCCACCAGTACTTCACTTTTCGTGACGTACTGGTGGCGCAGGGGGCTCCTCCATATTTACAAGGACAGGAAAAGCCACCCTCCGTGACTTCTCCTCTCCTTGTAAATACTGCCTCTTCACACGCAGCACTTTGCATTGAAGGGGTGTTCCCTGGGTGTTGCGGTGGGTGTTCACACGCAACACCCAGGGAACAAGACACTTCTCCAGATTTACGAGAAACCGTAAATCTGGAGATGCGTCTGAATGCTACGCCACCCTAGAGGTGGCGCAGCAAGGCGCAACGAGGAGAAATATTTTCGTTTCTCCTCGTTTTTTCCTCTTTCAATGCGTGCTGCATTCTACAGCACACATTGAAAGAGGAAAATGTCTGTAGTGGCTGTTTTTGTGCAGGAAGGTGCCCCTTACTGCACAAAAACAATCTCCCCACGACGAAGGCATACTTGCACCGTGGTGTAATGGTGCCTGTGTCAGCGAAACGATTCAAAAAGGGGGTGGTGATGGACAGAGTATCTGAATTAAGCAGAACACTCCTACCCAGTCAAGAGATCAGGGCTTGATCCATCACCGTTTTTTAGCTCACTGCACCATCCCAGTTCAGAACCTGGCTACATGCAAATTAGTCTGACCCTGGCCCAGTGCATCATGGGAACAGGGCAGACCAAACTACCAAGCCAATTCTTTACTGGAAAGGAAACAAGCTTCCGGGGACCGGTTTCTGGCATTACAGCCGTCTTCGGCCCGGCTTGCTTGAATCCTGATGGTGCAGTGAGCAAGGGACTCACATCTGAGCATACCCTTCCACACTTGTGGTGGCCAAAACGATTCAAAAAGGGGGTGGTGATGGACAGAGTATCTGAATTAAGCAGAACACTCCTACCCAGTCAAAAGATCAGGGCTTGATCCATCACCGTTTTTTAGCTCACTGCACCATCCCAGTTCAGAACCTGGCTACATGCAAATTAGTCTGACCCTGGCCCAGTGCATCATGGGAACAGGGCAGACCAAACTACCAAGCTAATTCTTTACTGGAAAGGAAACAAGCTTCCGGGGACCGGTTTCTGGCATTACAGCCGTCTTCGGCCCGGCTTGCTTGAATCCTGATGGTGCAGTGAGCAAGGGACTCACATCTGAGCATACCCTTCCACACTTGTGGTGGCCAAAACGATTCAAAAAGGGATCTTTGGACTGGGTAAGAGTGGTCTGCTTAATTCAGACACTCTGTTCATCGCCACCCCCTTTTCTGAATCGTTTTTGGCCACTATAGGTGTGGCAGGGTATACTCAGACATGAGTCCCTTTCTCACTGCTCCATCAGGATTCAAGCAAGCCGGGCCGAAGAGGCTGAAATGCCAGAAACCGGTCCCCGGTAGCTTGTCTCCTTTCTGGTGAAGAATTGGCTTGGTAGTTTGGTCTGCCCTGTTCCCATGATGCACTGGGCCAGGGACAGACTAATTTGCATATAGCCAGGTTCTGAGCTGGGATGGGGCAGTGAGATAAATAACGGTGATGGATCAAGCCCTGATCTTTGGACTGGGTAAGAGTGGTCTGCTTAATTCAGACACTCTGTTCATCACCACCCCCTTTTCTGTATCGTTTTTGGCCACTATAGGTGTGGCAGGGTATACTCAGACATGAGTCCCTTTCTCACTGCTCCATCAGGATTCAAGCAAGCCGGGCCGAAGAGGCTGAAATGCCAGAAACCGGTCCCCGGTAGCTTGTCTCCTTTCTGGTGAAGAATTGGCTTGGTAGTTTGGTCTGCCCTGTTCCCATGATGCACTGGGCCAGGGACAGACTAATTTGCATATAGCCAGGTTCTGAGCTGGGATGGGGCAGTGAGATAAATAACGGTGATGGATCAAGCCCTGATCTTTGGACTGGGTAAGAGTGGTCTGCTTAATTCAGACACTCTGTTCATCACCACCCCCTTTTCTGTATCGTTTTTGGCCACTATAGGTGTGGCAGGGTATACTCAGACATGAGTCCCTTTCTCACTGCTCCATCAGGATTCAAGCAAGCCGGGCCGAAGAGGCTGAAATGCCAGAAACCGGTCCCCGGTAGCTTGTCTCCTTTCTGGTGAAGAATTGGCTTGGTAGTTTGGTCTGCCCTGTTCCCATGATGCACTGGGCCAGGGACAGACTAATTTGCATATAGCCAGGTTCTGAGCTGGGATGGGGCAGTGAGATAAATAACGGTGATGGATCAAGCCCTGATCTTTGGACTGGGTAAGAGTGGTCTGCTTAATTCAGACACTCTGTTCATCACCACCCCCTTTTCTGTATCGTTTTTGGCCACTATAGGTGTGGCAGGGTATACTCAGACATGAGTCCCTTTCTCACTGCTCCATCAGGATTCAAGCAAGCCGGGCCGAAGAGGCTGAAATGCCAGAAACCGGTCCCCGGTAGCTTGTCTCCTTTCTGGTGAAGAATTGGCTTGGTAGTTTGGTCTGCCCTGTTCCCATGATGCACTGGGCCAGGGACAGACTAATTTGCATATAGCCAGGTTCTGAGCTGGGATGGGGCAGTGAGATAAATAACGGTGATGGATCAAGCCCTGATCTTTGGACTGGGTAAGAGTGGTCTGCTTAATTCAGACACTCTGTTCATCACCACCCCCTTTTCTGTATCGTTTTTGGCCACTATAGGTGTGGCAGGGTATACTCAGACATGAGTCCCTTTCTCACTGCTCCATCAGGATTCAAGCAAGCCGGGCCGAAGAGGCTGAAATGCCAGAAACCGGTCCCCGGTAGCTTGTCTCCTTTCTGGTGAAGAATTGGCTTGGTAGTTTGGTCTGCCCTGTTCCCATGATGCACTGGGCCAGGGACAGACTAATTTGCATATAGCCAGGTTCTGAGCTGGGATGGGGCAGTGAGATAAATAACGGTGATGGATCAAGCCCTGATCTTTGGACTAGGTAAGAGTGGTCTGCTTAATTCAGACACTCTGTTCATCACCACCCCCTTTTCTGTATCGTTTTTGGCCACTATAGGTGTGGCAGGGTATACTCAGACATGAGTCCCTTTCTCACTGCTCCATCAGGATTCAAGCAAGCCGGGCCGAAGAGGCTGAAATGCCAGAAACCGGTCCCCGGTAGCTTGTCTCCTTTCTGGTGAAGAATTGGCTTGGTAGTTTGGTCTGCCCTGTTCCCATGATGCACTGGGCCAGGGACAGACTAATTTGCATATAGCCAGGTTCTGAGCTGGGATGGGGCAGTGAGATAAATAACGGTGATGGATCAAGCCCTGATCTTTGGACTGGGTAAGAGTGGTCTGCTTAATTCAGACACTCTGTTCATCACCACCCCCTTTTCTGTATTGTGTCAGCGAAAGGCTGCAGTTTGTGCGCCAGCGCAGGGGGAGGCACAGAGATGTGATATATTCTTGTAAATATGTTGCATCCCTGTGCTTCAGAAGTGCCACAGCGTGGCAAGCCAAAGGGCTTGCGGTGCCACGCTGCGTCACTTCCTTGTAAATCTGCCCCAGCGTGCCTAGTGCGGACTCCTTGAATTGAACTTATACCTCCAATTCGCTAACTGATATATAACTCCCATGATATGAAGGGCTTTAGATGGCAACAAACTATCTTAAATCAGCCGGTTCGTCCTTTACAATATCAAAAAAATAATGTGCCCAGAGAGAGTCATATATTGTCACATCTCTGCTCTTGAATCATCAGTTCCTTCACTCAATTAATCTATAGTAATCTAAAGACTGGAAGCAGTATTGTTCATATATAAAGGGGAGAGGTGCCAACATACAGCCTTGACGTAGCCCATTTGGCTTATACATTTTTTGAGTCAGTGAGTCATTTTTTTTCAAGTGCCATTCTTGTCCAGGCACCATCATGTAATTTCATAATCAATTTCAATAGGGCAGGTGAGATACTTCGATTTCGCCTTTTTAATTTCTCCTTTTTTCCCACAAGCAATCACAATTCATGGTATTGAATGCCATAGATAGATCAATATACTCGGCATAAATTGGTGCTCTCCTCTAGACAGTATAATGCTGCACAATTAATTTTGGGCAAAACACCCTTTCACCATGGAGAGCCTTTCCTAAATCCCAACCAGGACTTCGGCAAGACTGCTTCTTCTCTAACCCCTTCCTCTAAGTAGTGTAACCAATGCTTAGCATATACTTTACTGGGTATATCCGATAATGTAATCATACAATAGTATTTAGGTTAAAAGCGTGCACCTTTTTATACATTGGCACCCTCATACAGCCCTTCCAGGACTCAGGGGTATTGTGACCCTTTATTCAGGCTGCAAAGACTGGGGGATACAATGTTGTCCCATTCCCTGAGTACAGCCTTTAATATACCAGCACATAGTCCAACTGATCCTTGAGCCTGTGAACTTTGCAAGCTTTTAATAATTAGTTCAACTTTCTTCACGGATGGTATTCAATTTTCGAGATCAGGTTGAGTAATAAAGCACTGTAAGTTTTGTGTGAACAACAATGGGTTTTGGTTTTCATCATTCTTATTTTTTTCTCTGTAGAGTTCTGTATGTAATTGCATCATTCATCGTCCGTAATTGGAGGGGCTTCAACATCCTTCCGTTCCCCAATCATTTTGTCTATAATTTTCTAGTAAAATTTGTTTTTCATAAGTCTGAGAGCTGCTATTGTTTTGTCCATACTTTCTCTTTTTCCAGCCAGGCAATCTTTATAAGTTTGCTCTTATACTCCCTTCTATTTTGTTTAATAACATTCTCTCTCTTGTCTGCCACACTTTTAAAAGCTTCCCTAATATTATTATTCTGCTGTATTTTTTTCCTTTCTCTTTTAAAGACCTCTTTCGATCCTTTAGGCAATATTCATCTTTCTTCGAATGGGGATGCTCTTTGTCTAATTGCACATATTAACTTTCCATATTCTTCAAAGAGAGTTTTTAAATTTGTTTCTCTGAGAGAGATTAAATGGCCGGCTATCAATGTCACTGTTGCCCTTTTCACTGCTGAGGACCATTTAATCCTTCCATTATTCTTACGATATATTTGATCATTATTACTCCTTTTTTCCCTTGATTTCATGGTATGGAATAAAGATGGACCAAGGCACTTTTGATCATTTCCAAATAAATCTCCAATCTCCATATTGTATATAAAATGGAAATGTTCAGTAGAAATTACCACACAATCTATTAACGATGTAGTTCTACCATTGTCAAATGTGTCTTTCCCAAGTTGATCGCTCTTTGTCCTTCGATTGATTAATGTAAGATGTAGCGAATCAACCACAGTATTAAATCATTTCCCTCTATGATCACCCAATGGATCTATTAACATCTGTCCTGGGATGAGCAAACACCTCTCTTTTTCTTGCTGAAATTCATAAAAAGGCGTACACTTGGTATTTTTGCATTAAAACTGCCCAGCAGTAATATGGGGGTCTTTGGTTAACTTACCCCAATTTTCTCTATTAGATGTATTAGATCTCTAATTAACCTCTCTTGGGATTTTTTAGGGGGAAGTATGCATTCTCAATTATTATCTCCACTGTACTGTTTATCATGCTACATCTATTAGAGATCTGCGTCCCTGATATTATTACTAGGCCTGGGCGAAGTTCCGCGAAGTGACCCAAAAACTCTGCCATGCTCCGCGGAGATCCGCAAGCGGCGGAGTGCGTTACGTCGCACTGCGTGCACTGATTTTTGGCACCGGTTGTTTGTCCGATGCTGTAAAATCAGCACAAAAAGCACCACGTGCAGTGCTAGAGGGTGCTGCTTATTTCTACCACTCGAGCAGGTTCCTCAACACAAGCGGCCACCCAAGTTGAGAAATCTCACCAGGAGGTTGTCTAAAGTAAGATTTTCCCCACTTGCACGCGCCAACTTAAAGTTGGCGAGCTGCAAGAGAGGAAAAACACCACTCGGAGCAGAACATAGAGTTTTTTGATACTCCGCGCTCTACATGTGGGAAAACTCTGCTATGTCCGCGAGCAGGACAGGATTTCATGCCCAGGCCTAATTATTACAGTAAGGAAGTTATCACATTCTTGCACTATTCTCATGCTTCATAATGATTTCCTGACAACTATTAAAAGCATTAGCCCACCTAATGGTCTACCGTACTTGCATTTTACTGTTTTTAACCCCTTGTGTGCTAGTGACGAGCTGAGCTCGTCATGAGGGACGGTTGAGCTGCCCTCATGACGAGCTGAGCTCATCACAGCCGTTGGAACGTTCGCACGCGGGGATAATTTCCCCGCTGTGCTGAACGTTCCAAAACGGGTGCGGTCGTGACGAGCTCAGCTCGTCATGAGGGCAGCTCCGCTGTGCCTCATGACGAGCCGAGCTCGTCACCAGCACAGCGGCGCAGCGCGCGCCCCCCCTCCCCCCCGCACAGCAGGGGGAAAACACCCCGCAGCTAAGGGGTTAAAGAATAAGTGAGATAGTCCTTAACCAAAACCTCTTCTGTTTCCCATGTTTCCTGTAGTGCCCCAATAGTAATGTATTTCTGTGAATGCAGAGATGTTATGGATTTCGAATTTCTTTTCAGGCCCGCTGTATTTCATGAAATTATGTGAAAAAAGTTTCCATAACAAAGGCTTTGAGACTGGATGGTCCCGATTTATGGCTGCAATTACCACGATGTAATCTTCTTAATTAATTGAGGCACTTCCTTTATCATTAGTGTAAAATTTCTTCCAGATGCCAAATTTGTTATTATAATTAGTGTTCCTGGAAGCATATTGTTAACTGTGGATTTGTTGTTATATAATCTTTGATCCATGGCATGCCTTCAACATTGAGAGTTATCCCATTTCACATCCATTACCCGAGGAGGGCCTCGCCCTTAACATTTAAACTTTTTCAATACATCATAACCTGAACATCTCAAATCATCAACTGAGGCTAATACCTCATTAACAATAGATTTTGAGTGGAAATAGACTAGGGCATGTGGCCAGGTCTTAGATTGCTCGCTTTCTCGCAGAAGATAAACCCGTTTTATGTCTTTTGATGATATTTTAGAAAGCTCAGGGAGTGATTTAAAAATAGGCAGGATTCTTAATCTATTTCAATATGGCTCCTGAACCCAATTTGCAAAGACATACATTATTTGAAGTACACAGTCTTTTGTTGGGTAACTTCCTAATAATTTCCCAATATCTGCTTCTCCTGCACATTCTGTTACCACTGACATATGAACCCCCATTAAACCCTCCTGGATATTCTGCTGGATAATATGTTGTATACTAGTTACTTCGTGGCTCCATTTGCAAGAACTGATTTAATTTACTTGCCACTACCTCTTTTGCTACATTTAAAGGTTGTGTTTTCCCTATTTGTTTACTGATGTTTCCATAAATAGCCGGGGTAGATAGGTGCTCTACTATTGCGATTTGTAACTCCTGGGTTTAAGAGATAGCATCTTTTAGGGGATTATCTACCTCTGATTTTATCCCATGTCTTTGTTAATGTACTTCTTTTTCGCCCTAGTGAATTGGAATGAATTTTGCTACAGATAGATCCAGTGCCTCCTTTTTTCCTTTTAGACCTGTTTCCAGATTTTCTGGTGCAATCGCTTGACCAAAAGTAACTGAATCCTCTGTTTAATTTATAGTTGACAGATTGAATATTATAACTCTCTAGAGATTTTTGTATTTTTCTTTTGTCATAAACAGGGGCTCTTTTGTTTTTGTGAAAAATAGGAAACTGGGGGGGCGTGGCTTAGCGCCCGGCGAGGTCGGAAGCGCAGATGTGAGCGCTCCCGGTCGCTTGGGGTTTTCGCCACTTTCAACACCATACCGGACCCTGCAAGGCGACTTCTCCGTGACCGGAACTTGAAGCGGACGGAGAGCTGCCGTCTGGGAACCCTCTTGAGCGCCGGAATGCCCGTTTTTGGTGTTTTTTCGGCGGATGCGGCTGAGTAAAAGTCGCGCCCGCCATTTTGTTTTTTTCCTTCCTCTCAGCGCGGACTGCGGCGCCCACGCTTCAGAACAATGCGACTCTGCCACGGAGCCCTGCACAAGGACATATCTTCTACATGAGGTATTCCCTGCTCCTGCACTTCCTCACCACAAACGTCTGCCATATGCTGCCTATCTACGAACTTTCTTGTGTTTAACTCGCTTCTGTGCTGCATGGGCGGCCATTTTGAGTGAATGGACTTCTATCTCCTCAAATACTCTGCAGGTGCATTCAGACTACGTTCATTTTATGCCTATATGCGCTGCTTTGTCTCCTGCCTGTACTTCTAATGGTATTTACTATTTGAGGCAACTTTGAGCCAGGTTTTTCTTCGCTTTTCTTCAATTGCTCCCCCTGCACTCATGCTGTTTTCTCCTTGACGGACTTCCTTTGCTCCAAAGAGTGCCCTCTTTTTATATCTCATTACCAGGGTGGCTTTCAGCTCTCGGCATCATTCTCTTCACCCTTCAATTAAAGAATTGGTCGCTGCTTCACCTATTCTCTTCACCTCAGGGCATACCTGCATCCTACGCAGTTGTTCATTTTGAAGCTTGTAAACGTATTCTTCATTGCCTCTGGTTTTGCACTGGATAATATTGCTCTTCATCCTTATGGAAAAAAAGGCACTCTCTCGTACCCCCAAGCCTCCACGACGTGGCTTCATTAAAAACTCCAAAGTCTTCTCAGCGTTGGCGCACCTCGAGGCCTCCCAGGAGTTTCTCACTCAAGTGTCGCAGTCCAACACGGAGCGGCCCATCCAACCTCCAGGGAAGGTCACGTCGAAACGCCTCAAACAGGATCCTCCATCGCCAACGGGGTCAACATCGGCTGTTTCCATGGAGCTGTTATTGGAAGAAATTCGAGCCCTCAGACCCTTCATGGAGGAAACTAATTCTAAATTGCAGGTTTTAACTGACAACTGGTCTCAGATGGATGCCAGAGTAACCACAGTAGAACATTCCTTAACCGCTTTACAAGAGTCATCCTCCACAGTAACACACATGCAATCTCAAGTTTCGTCTCTTCAAAAGCAGGTTGAGGAGTTGGAGAATCGCAATAGGCGCAACAATCTCCGCCTTTATGGCCTGGCGGAAAATTCTGAGGGGAATGACCCCATCGCCTTCTTCAAATCGTTTCTACCCAAACTTCTCCATTTACCTGAGGACACCACGCTCAACATCCAGCGTGCACACCGGTTGGGTCGCCTTCCTTCTACTTCCTCTCCTTCTTCACGACCAAGGGGTGTCATCATGTACTTCTTAGAATATACTGACCTCCTCAAAGTTATTTCAGCAGCTCGTGCCTCACCTCGCTTACAATGGTCTGGTTCCAATCTCTTCTTTGCGCAGGATTACGCAAAAGCTACAGCCACTCGCCGCAAGGCCTTTTTGGACATGCGACCAGAACTTCGTGCCATTGGAGCCAGATACGGTCTTTTCCATCCCTGCCTCTTCAGAGTAACCTACAACAACAAAACTACGACATATGAAGATCCTATACGCTTACGGAGCTTTTTGAATGCAACTCAAGCCTCCGGCATGGACTTCTCCAGCTCCTCGTCAGCCTTTCCGCCATGATTCCGGCGTGATGAAGCATTGAAGTTTCATTCATTCTGCATGCTTGTCGTGCCTTGTTGAATGTATTCTTGTTTGTCGCTGCCATGTTTTTCAGCAGCTTTTGTTGTTCTAATGTTCTCTTGCTCTTCCTCTTACATTGCTTTCCTTTATCCTTGTTCGTTAATTAATACAGCTCATCGCCGTATAGTTACGTACCTTTTTGTCACTCTTTATTGTTGTATTCTCCCCTTCTCTCCTTTGTCTCATTCATTATTGTTTTTTCTCCTTTTTCCTTGCAGGTTTTATGATATATGTGGCGTCATTCCCCTGACCTGTTGGTTCGTTTGCACTGGACGCTTGCCTCCTCTGCCTGGTGCTCCCCCCTCATTCATCTTTTCGCGTACCCCTCCCCTGGTGTTCAACCCTCCCATCTTTACCCTCCGTAAGTATGTTTTCCCTATTTTTCCTGTTCCTCGCCTTCCTCCTTGTATCTTTTTCACTTCTCTGTTCTCCGATTTTTTATGTTTCACAGGTGTCTACCTCTCTTGGTTTTCGAATACTCTTCTATTACTGCCCTCCGCCTCTCGTTCTAACTACTTCTTGGACTACTTTATCCTTGTCACCACACCACTCGCTTCTACATTCCTTTCCTTCACTCTTTTTATCTTTTACTCATCCTTTCATTCTTTATTATACTGTGTTGATTCTCACCACCTCCCTTACTCTTCTTGGCTTTTTATGCTTTTCCTACTCATCTGGGTCCCTTCCGACTTTTCTTACCTTCTTCTGCTTCTCTTCTTTTTCTTCCCTCTTTCTTGATATGAAATGTCTCTTAAAATAGTCACTTGGAATGTTAAGGGCGTTAACTCGCCTATCAAAAGACAACGAATTTTGTCTCATCTTTCGCGTTTAAATGTGGACATTGCTTTTTTGCAAGAAACTCATTTGTCAGCTGAAGAATCTGTTAAGTTGAAAAGAAGTTGGGTGGGTGATGTTTATTTTTCTCCTGGGGATGGCAAACGCAATGGAGTTGCTATTTTATGTCATAAAGCTCTCTCTCCTTCTATGATTGCTCAAGAATCGGATACTGAAGGCCGATGGACTTACGTTAAACTCTCTATTAAGAATGTTCCAATTTCTCTTCTAAATGTTTATGCCCCTACCACTGGCGATCCCACTTTTTGGCACTCATTTTCCCAGCATGTCACCAGATTCATTGATGATAATTTCATTCTAGCAGGAGACTGCAATCAGCCCTTAGATCCCTTTCTAGACAGAAACTCCAAAGCACATTTCACTCCTAATAAGCCTCACAAACTCTTCTTCCAAACCATTTCCCAACATAAACTCACTGATGCTTGGCGTCTCTGTAATCCAAGTCTCCAAGAATTTACCTTCTACTCCCCATGTCATCATTCCCAATCTCGAATCGATTATATTTTTGTCACCCACAACATTGCCCAGACTCTCTCTCACGCAGAAATAGGTCCAATCTTACTTTCTGACCATGCCCCTACATTAGTTCAATTGGACCTTTTGCCCAAATCAACAGGCCCACGACGCTGGCGTTTCAACAATTCTCTTCTCCTGGACCCCAAATTTACTACCGCTTTCACCTCCTTCTCCCATGAATTCTTTGCCCTAAATGATAACTCTCCTGTTCCCAGGCATACTATTTGGGATGCTTTTAAAGCGGCAGCGAGGGACTTTATCATTGGCTTTGTAGCTAAAAAACGTAGAGCTGCTCGAGAAGCTACTAGAACCATCCTTCTAGATATTAAGAAATTGGAGCATTCTTATTTCACCTCCCGCTCACAGCAAACCCTAACCGCCCTTATCAACGCTAAGATGAACTTTAACAAAAAATCTACAGATGATGCATCATTGTATTTATTGAAGTCTAGTGCCAAGTTTTATGGGGGCAAAAACAAAGCTGGCAAAATCCTGGCTAATTATCTGAAGGTGAAACACAACAAACTAAACATTGAATCTATCTACGATACTGACTTGACCCTTAAACACACAGACGCAGACATTCTCACTACATTCTCCACTTTCTATGAGACCTTATATTCTTCTGAAACTCACCCATCTTCCCACTCACTGGACGCATTCTTTTCCACTATACAAAAACCATCCCATTTTCCACTTGACCTTTCTCACTTAGAACGCGATATATCCCAACAAGAGTTACTTAAAGCACTCCAAACACTCCAAAAAGACAAAGCTCCTGGGCCTGACGGCTTCACAGTTGAATTCTTTCTCCACTTTTCAAAGCTCCTTATACCCAGGCTCCACTCTCTTATCGGCACTTTCCTCTCCTTGGGTTCTTCCTCGGGCTCCTTCTCTGACGCCCATATTTGCCTCATACCCAAGGAGGGGAAGGATCCTCAATATTGCAAGAACTACAGGCCGATTTCCCTGGTCAATATCGATTACAAAATTTTTGCAAAATCTCTTGCAATACGACTCGACCTTCTCCTCCCAGACTTATTGGGTGAAGAACAATCCGGCTTTGTCAAAGGCCGATTTATCACTGACAACACCAGACTTCTATTTGACATTCTCTCCAAATCCCGTCTTTTATCTCATCCTCTTGCGGCCATTGCTTTGGACGCTGAAAAAGCGTTCGATAGGGTCGAGTGGACTTACTTATTTCATACCCTCCAATGGTTCGGTTTTGGTCCTCTTTTCACCTCCTTAATTTCACTACTTTACTCTAACCCACGGGCAGCGGTTTGCGCCAATGGTCAACTTTCTTCATTTTTTGATTTAAAAAGAGGCGTTCGTCAAGGATGTCCCCTGTCCCCCTTTCTTTTTAACTTGGCTTTGGAACCCTTCCTCTCCAAGCTTCGTCAAAGCCCCTCCATTGAGGGTTACCAATTATCAGATTCCCATATCAAATTGGCGGCCTATGCGGACGACATTCTGTTGTTTGTCTCCAACCCCTCTCTCTCCATTCCTGCTTTTCTTACCGAAGTCCATGCTTATTCCCAAATCTCTGGTTATAAACTTAACAATGACAAATGCGAGATCCTCCCTTTAACCAAATTTACCTTGAAACCAGATTTTGCCGCCTCCAACTTCACATGGAAACCTTCCCACATCAAGTACCTCGGAATGCATGTTGCCCCCACCATCCCAGATACCGTTTCCCTGTGCATGTCCAAATGTACTCAAAAGTTGATAGATCTCACGTCCAAATGGCACCCTCTTTACCTCTCCTGGTGGGGCCGACTGGACACTATCAAAATGATGCTATCTCCCATTATCTTATACACGCTCTCTAATATTCCGGTCCCCATCCCATCCAAATTTTTTAAACAAATTAACTCCATTCTAGTCTCCTTTCTCTGGAACAAAAAGAAACCGCGAATGTCCTTGGCACGCTTAATTCGCCCTAAATCAGAGGGTGGGGTTAATTTCCCTGACTTCCCAGCCTATCACAAGGCGTTCCAATTGAGACAAGCCTCTTTTTGGCTCCAAGATCCTGATACCCCATGTCCAGTATGGGCCAAGCTCGAACGCCTGCTTCTGTCTCCCTTCTCTTTTTCCGAATACCTTTCCTTCTCTCGCAAACCCACATCTGTTTCTACTCCGATTCATAAGTTTACCACAAAAATACTCCTCTCTTCCTCTCCTCCACCCCCCACCACTGTTGCTGATTTCCTATCCTCCCCCATATGGCATAACACTTCCCTACTCATCCGAGACAGACCCTTCTTCTGGAAATCTTGGCATACTCGAGGTCTGCAATGGATTTCCCAACTTTTTTCTAACTCCTCTTTCTTATCTTTTCATGAACTTCGCATCCTTTATGACTTGCCTGCCTCCTCTGCGCGTCAATATCAGTCCCTTAAAGACACGGTTTTACTGAAATATGATCTCCTCACTCAACCCAACTCTTCTTCTCCCCCTTCCACTCTCACCTCTTCACTCCACTTCTTCTTACGCAATGCACCAAGAGCTACCGCTATTTATCAATACCTTCATGCCAGCAAGACTCCAAGACCTAAATCCAAAGTCGAGGAGTCCTGGGAGCATGATTTGTCTGTCTCTTGGTCAGTTTCCTTCTGGGACAAAATCTGGACCAAACTCCGCAAGTCTTCAAGAGCTGCAACACTCACTCAGACTTTATTTTTTATTTACAACAGACTCCTCTTCACACCTTCTGACCTGCACAAACGCTTTCCTAATACTCCTCACGCATGCTGGTCTTGCTCATCTCCACAAGCTGATTTACTCCACATGTTATTTTTATGTACTTGCGTTCGTAGTTTTTGGTTGCAGGTTTGGGCTCAAATTAATGTGATATTCCACACTTCTATCCCGTTTTCCCACACACATATTTTCATGGGTAGCCTTTCCCCTTGCTGGGATGATGTTGACCTGAAACCCCAGATTGTTGACCTTTTACTTGCTGCTGCTTTCCAACAATTAACAGTTAACTGGAAAGATTTTTCCAAGATTTCTTTCAAAGCATGGTGGTTTAATGTGTGTCATAACCACAGACTCGATACCACTCATGTTTTCCCGGCATGTTTGGCTGTCAAGCGCATGGACTTATGGACTCCAGTAACGCTTTATTTGGACTCTTGCAGTAAGCGTTTGTTTCATCCTCTACCTCCACAACAAGAAGTTCCTAAGCCCCCTTAATTGCCCGATGCATTCCATTTCTCCTTCAATGTATTATTTTCTCAAATTTTCTCACCGTTTTTATGATTGCCATATTTTATGTCCATGTATTTTTCCTGTATCTCTTCTTCATTTATCAATTTGCACCCAGATTTCTTTTTTATTGCTTAAAAAGTCCTTAAATTTGTATCCCATTGTATTCTGTCTTGACACCTGATTTTCTCATTTTATTACAATCAAATAAAATTCTTTTGAACTTAAAAAATAGGAAACTCTCCATTACCTACCCAGTTTCCATTTTTTGGGTGGAACCATATGTCTGACTATCACCTTTACTTAATACTAGGGATATTACTTTCTTCATTAATGCATCAGTTGTTTTAGGGATCTCACCAACTTCTTCTCTGATTCTACTCAACATTCGGAGAGCATCTATGGTTATCAGTCCCAATCAATTCAGTTTGGGTCATTTAATCATGTCTTTCACTGGATAAAACACACCCACTATACTTTCGTAATTTTTCCACTCTCATATTCTTATGGGTTTCCAGTATGATCCTTTTAGCCCTAGCTCTAGACTCTAGTTTATGCTGTAGTATTAAAAGATTTGCATCTACATAGTGGTTGGCATCATTCACTCATTTAGTTAGTAACTGGAGTACAGATTCCAAGATTTGTTTAATGGGACTGACAGAGTGTACTCTTCACCTGTGCAGCCCTCCTTACTGTGTTCAGTTTTCTCTCTAGTGGCTGCTCCTTCTGAACGTGATTACCAATGTTACTTTGTGGTAGGTTAACTAACTTAGCACTTGGGCAGATCTTCCCTGCTGATGATGATTGTTTGCATTTCACCATTTGTCGATCTCAGATTTCCTGATGCCCAGATGTGCGTACGGGTACTATTATTTGGAGCAATGATGTAGCACTCTGCAACCAAGCATAAAATTAATGCACTAACATCCAAAATGGTGATGTCATGCAGGGTTTCCACTTGTGATATGATGTGCGACTTCGAGTGGACACAAATTTGATCATTTTGATCACGAATAACTCCATTCATTAAACATCACACTTAAGAAGTAAATTTCGAGGATTCAACAAAAATGTCTGCAGTTTCTATCAAAGTCTGATCGCTTACACAATCCTTAACACATCATTCCCTAACTCCTTGAAGATGTTGCAGAAACTATACGGTCACTTTTGCATTCGTTCCAGTTTTAAGAAGTAGGAAAGCAGATAATCAGAGTTTTTGCACATCTCTTTGTTTGGGAGGTCATCTGAAAACAAATTTCTAGTCAAACTATCCCACACCCTGCTGTAGGTAACCTAATGGTTCTGCGGAGGGCGAATGCAGAGGGAGATTAATCGAAAAGCAGTCGGGCTGTCATGGCTCGCGTGTGGGGGAGGGGCACAGGGGGGCGCGTGCGGAGCAGGGAGGTCACGCGGAGGGGTTTAATTAAAAATAACAAATAAATTAAACTTACCTTACCCCGCATCTTCTCGGCTCCTGCTGTCGACAGGAACAGGAAGAAGGCAGTCAGGCTCCCTCCCCGAAGCCAATCACAACGCTGCATGCACCGTTGTGATTGGTCATGACGGCGCCCACCCAGTGGCTTATGGGACGGGCATGTTCTCCACGCAGGCTGCAGCCTGCAGGAGAAGAGCAAAGTGCGCATGACTAGTTTGGTCGACCTGAGAGGGCCGACCAAACAGTCACTATGCACTTTTTAGGAAGGGCAAACCACTCCTCCATTGGCCTGCTTGGAGAGCAGCACAGCCCCGCCCACTCGCCTGCCCGCAAACATAAAATGGTAATAACTAAAAGTTATTACCATTTTATGTTTTTGCTTCTCCGCCATAGCGGAGGAGCCGCCCCTGTCAAAAAGTAGACTACGTAGGGAGCACAGATGTCCTCCCTAGAAAACTTAGCCTGCCCAATTCCTCTACAGTGGCTTAAACACTACAGCATCGAAACGGGGGGCTCGGAAAAGCATTCTTGAGAAACATTTGATGAAATTTGGGGAGTCCTGCACTTATCATGTTCACAATAGAAAGAAATTATGGGCGTGTGGTATTTCCAAAGGTACTTGACACATGCTCATCAACTTTTAAATTAGAAAAAAACGTAAATATAAAGATTTTTACTAGCATAGATATGCTCACAAGTATTTATCCAAAGCATTGAATCTAGGATTTTACTCACAGATAAGAGACATCAGCACATATCCTCAGATGGCTGAGTACAGCCGGACTATCGAGACATTGAAAAAGGCCAAAAATGATGCTGATGTTAAAAAAAGTATGAACAGTCAATGTGCTCTCGTCTAACACCAGGAATCCCCCAAACAATCCCAAACCCTAACCACAAAGTAAACAGTAAAGCAAGGCGATCAACAAAAGCCGAGCAATCAACGAAATCACAGGACAGGGATCTCTTGCCACCAAATTATAGGGCGTGGAAGACACAGATGTCTTCAGCAGAGGCCCCATATCCCACAAACAACCCGGAAAAAACTGCTACAAATGTGGCTGTATGGCAGCTTCATACCCTAACTTCAACATATCTCCTTGAATCCAGTTATCTTGCAGCTTTGAAAGCACTTTGTTTAGTTTTGTGTTTTTTTGGCAAGGGGCCACCTTCTTTCTCATTTTGTTGGCAAAAGGGATATTCTTCTAAGAGTGAAACACCCGACAGAAGGGGTTTTTACAGATGGATGCCGCAGTTGCCCTTAGATTTAAACGCTTGATGCACGTACAGATATGAATAACCATTCTGCAATAGGACCACATCAGTTAATCATTTCCATAGTTCGCCATGTCGTTATATAATATATCTTGACTCTCTTAAGGCTGTGCCAGGAATACAAATGGAAGGCTGAACTGAAGCTAACCTATCATTTTGGGTTCCCTGCAGCAAGCCTCTTCCAAAGGGGTTAACGCGCATTCGATCTGACATCTGTTACATACACAGGAGATGTTTTAAATCATAACATTTGCGGTGTGTGGTTGCATGGACTGGCAGCCATGCTCTTTTTGTGGCTGAACCTTTGATGAAGGAAAACAGGAAAGAAATAAAAAGAAGAGAACCTTGTTCTCCTTAAACATACATTTGCAATTGGAGATATTCCAGTCCAAAAGTGTTTGCAGGGCTGCAGCGGGAGGCCTGCTGCAACATATGGGGCTATCTTTCGCAATAAATAAGGTTGGTTACTAGAAGAATCATGAGTCGTTTGTGCACAGCCCTAACGGGGTTTTAAAAATGGCGCCCAGTAGACCAAGTGAGCAGCATGAAGTTCATTCTGAGCTGTATTCCTGATATTCTCCTCCCAGTGGGTGCGATCCTTCTGTATCTTGCGCCCACAGCACACGCATGTTTGCCTCTGACCTCACAATAGTAGGGTTTCAGATTCCTAAGAGCTAAGGAAGAACTTCCAAGCAGCCACGGACCATGGAGGGAGTTGTGGTGGGGCGGAAAGGCGGGGCGGGGAGGGGCAGGGTGGTGGGTGCTAAAAAATGGGATATGGATAATTGGAGTTAAGTAAACAATTTAATAAATAAAACGAATTTCGTAGCACGCCCTGCATAGCAAAATGCGATGCAGCCAGCACTACGAAATTCGTTTTATTAATTAAATTGTTTACTTACCTCCAATTATCCATATTCCGGTTTTTAGCACCTCCCACCCTGCCCCTCCCCTCTCCCGCCTTTCTGCCTCACCGCAACTCTCTCCACCCGCCACGGCTGCTTCAAGCACGAGATACCTTACTTGCCTAAAATTACATAAGGAAATAGAAGAACACCATAACCTCGCTAAAACTGCATCACACATTACTCCCAGAAGGCACTGCCTCACTTAAGCACTTGCCCGCATGAGGACCCCACACCTCTCACACACATACACACACCTTACCCACGTGCACATGCACAACTGCATTCATACACATAAACATGCGAACATCTGCAAACCCCAGACAAACCCACCTATGAACTCTCCTAGGAGATTTAGTTTTGCATAAATAGCCTGCAGAAGATACAATCCACACATTTCATGAACAATGGCTAATCCTTCTAAGAAAGAACACATTTCTGAAAGAAGCTGTACCCCACAGTCTGTTGCAAGGCACTAGGGCCAGATTTCCGACCATTTTTAGCCATCATAAATGGAAAATAGGGCTGTTTGCGACTGCTAAAAAGGGTTGTAGCAGGTACAAACCCTTTTTTGTGAGTCAGTAACCTATTACTAACTCGCAAAATAGGGTTTGCGAGTCGCTATTAGGAAAGGGTATGCCAAGAGCGAATCTCTGGGGGATGTATGATTGTTTTGCGACCGGAAAATGTGGTTGCAAAACAATCGCAGTTACCACCAATTTCAAATTGTGGCAAGTCAGTTGCAACGGGGACGGGGTATCCTGGTGACACTTTCCCCTTTGTGTTTGGCAGTAAAAATATTTTTTTTAAGCAGGCAGTATCTTCAAGGAAACTTAAAAATGTTCTTTTTAAATGCATCCCGTTTCCCTTTCAGGAAAATGGCTGCATTTGAAAAAATGGTGGTCTGCTGTCCCCGGCAGGCCACCATCCCTGTGTTATTGCTCATTCCCAACGGGTCGCAAATTGTGAGCTGCCTCATGAATATTGATGAGGCAGGTAATTTGTGACCTCATTGGGAATTGATAAATGTGTCTGAGACACATTAGTACATTCCGTTTTGTGACTCACAAAATATAGATATTTGCACTGCGCACAACGGAATGGTCGTTCATGGCCCTTTGTCACTTCGTCATCCTGGAGGGCCTCTTCACTTCCCCAAAATACCACCACCCATGTCCAACTGCGGACAATAACTAATATGGATGTCTTCCCCCACACAAAGAATTGGGTGCCAGGACAATCTTAATAATTTTCACCATAGCATTGATATGACTTTCGCTGGTGACAAAGACGGTGCCTTGACTCCCTGCCTTGCCACCGCCAGCACAAGTCACTTATTATTTCACGAATGCACCCACTTCGGATTCCATCTCTTTCAACCAATATATTGCCTAATTCTTCCTTTGGAAGCATTGGATATTTTGCATTGAGACATGTAGGGCTAATGTCTTTTACAAACAAATGATGAAACTAATATCACCACAACTGGTCTATGTATCCAAGATGTTATTAAGAAAAGGAACGTAAAACCAATTCATATTCATCTTGCAGTTTCCATCTGGCAGCTGAGCTGATGCATTTGCCAATGCTTTAAGCAGAGACCTTTATATGCCTGTAAATAGAACCAATCCAGACTACAAAATGTGTAGTACAACACCTGAGGAGAAAACCATATGAAATATTCTGACCATAAAAGTTCTGATTTCCCTGATTACACTTATCTACAAACCTTCTATCACTGAATGTGTCAAACCCCTAGGAGTTACTCTCATCAGAAGACTAAGGAGGTTATTTAGAGTTTGGCAGACAGGGTATTCTGCCACAGATGTGGCAGAGTACTGATAATCTGCCTGTTCTATTTAGAGTCAAGTGAACTGTCATGTTTACATATGCCAGCGGTGCCCCGCTGGCTCCCCGCCCAGGGGGAAACCTGAGACTGACGGCCCGATGAACATCGAGCCGCCAGTTTCAATACCTCAGACTGTCTGCCCTATTTAGGGTAGACGGTGTGATGTACTTATTTTCCTGTTCAAGACCACCAGGACAGGCCTTGCAGGCTTGAACAGAAAAAAGTAAAATGGTCCTTGTACCCTGGGAGACAACTCACTGAGTGTCAGGGCCATTAGTGCTTTGATTTTCAAGTTTGTTTTCAGTAGGTTTAAGAATAAGAAGATAATTGTTAGAGTATCAAATTAACATCAACTCTCTTGGACCCCAATTTCAAGATGAATAACATACCAGAGAGTAGAAATGTTAGAGCAGGTTATTTATCTAGATTGCTGAAGGCAGATATAAAGAATGAAGAAGCAGAAGAGGAGATTTGAGTAATGGCAGAGGTCTGACAATGTCTGGCCCCTTTAGAGCAATCTCTGTTGGCTACCACTGAAAAAGCAGAAAACCTTCAAGGCCTGCTGCTTGGCATTTTATGGTGATGGATTAAACCCAGATCTTTTGACTGGGTGTGAGTGTTTGATTGATTCAGATGCTCCGTCCATCACCACCCCCTTTTGTACCGCTTTTGGCCGCCATAAGTGTGGCAGGGTATGCTCAGACGTGAGTCCCTTGCTCACTTTGCCACTGGATTCAAGCAAGCCGGGCTGAAGACGGCTGGAATGCCAGAAACCGGTCCTCGGAAGCTTGTTTCTGGTCCAGGGAAGGCATGGCTTGGCAGTTCGGGCTGGACTGTTCCCATGAGGCACAGGGTCAGACTGATTTGCATATAGCCATGTTCTGAACTGGGGTGGCAGAGTGGGCTAAAGAACGGTGATGGATTAAACCCAGATCTTTTGACTGGGTGTGAGTGTTTGATTGATTCAGATGCTCCGTCCATCACCACCCCCTTTTGTACCGCTTGGCATTTTAGGCACTCTATCTCTTTCAGCCATTATACTTTAAAGGAAAACACACTATTGCTGAAGGATTTAGGACACCAAGCAAGCTGCATTTACACTGGACATTACACACACCATGGTGTGAAGACTCTTTAATACATGTTTTCTTCTTTCACCCAAAAGCCTTTAGATACACTTCCCAAGGAACACCTAGTCATACCACACTGTTTTCCTTCTTCAAGGCTCTGATCTTATTCTTCTGTAGCCACTTCGTAACTTCTATACATTTTTTCTTCCGCTCCTACCTCTCTCTTCTTTTCTCCTGGGACACCTGAGATCTTCTCTCCCTGTTATACTGTTACCTCTTTTTCACTCCTTAGTTTGAAGTCCTTGCAGAGATGGTTGTGCTCATTAAATGGCATTAATAAATATTGAAAGTACAAAAAAAAGAAAGTAAAAAATGATGTTAGACCTGTCAGCCTTAGGGCGGTCTTCACACAATCTTTTTGCTTTTGCCTTCAGGTTTTGCTGAATTTTATGGTTGGCCTTAGGACTCTGAGCACTATACCACTGCTGATCAGTGCTAAAGTACACGTGCTTCTTCCCTAAATTTGTGTAATTAGTGTATACCTGAGTGATCTATTTAATTTACTTGTAAGTCCCTTATACGGTGGTATGCCATATACCGAGGGATGGAAGTTAAATGCTACTAGTGGGCTGCAGCACGGATTGTGCCACTCACAGAAGTAGCCTTTCAAACCTGTCTCAGGCCTGCCACT
Organism: Lissotriton helveticus; assembly: GCF_964261635.1. Lineage (NCBI taxonomy): Eukaryota > Metazoa > Chordata > Amphibia > Caudata > Salamandridae > Lissotriton > Lissotriton helveticus. The sequence continues at coordinate 1,551,691,897 of NC_136059.1, forward strand.
GTAAGGCTTGGGTGTGTTGAATACTGCCACTTCAACTTGGCCCTTAAAACTACTTACCAAGCCTTAAACTCCCTTTCTTTATTACAAATATGCAGGAGCGTCCCGTGCAGGTAAGAGCGGTGGAGTGGTGGGGTGGGGTGTGGGGGATTCGACAGACGACGATGAGGGAAAATTAATTATTTATTTAATTTTCCTACTGCGTCATCTGTTAAATCCCCCCCACCCCGCCCCACCACCCCACTGCTCTTACCTGCACGGGCCGCTCATGCATATTGGTCACTTCTAGGGAGGCCCTAAGTAGCCCTAAGGGCATGGTGCTATGTAAGTAAATGATTGGACATGTACCTTTATGTTTTGCATATCCTTGTAGTGACAAACAGCCTATTTCTTTTTTTCACTACTGTGAGGCCTACTTCTGTCATAGGTTAGCATTAGAAATTCCTAAATACACTTTTAAGCTGTGATTCCTGATCAAAGAGGAGTAGCATTTTCATGTTTCATATGTTTTGAATTGTATTGATAAATCCTACCTGCTAGTGAAGTTGGATTTAACATTACTATTTTAGAAATGTCACTCTTAGAAAGGGGACATTTCATTGCATTTACTGCTCTGTGTGCCTGGCAGCCTGTCTCCAATACACGTCTGGGGTGGGTGACAGCTACACTTTGTGCATTCCCTTTAGACAGCCACAACACAGGAATGATAAGTGTATCCGGTACCCATCTACATGCATCCGCCTTCTGATGGCTTTGCCAGAGCAGGACGGAAGGGAGGGGCTAACACTTCACTTGAATAGGTAGTGTCCTGTTCCCACACAAAGGGCTGATTTAGCCCCATAGATAGCCTGGCAGACATGACTGGGCTGCAAGGGGAACCTGTGCACTTCAAAGAGCTGCTTTGAAGTCACCTCGCACACCAAAGGCACTTTTGGGTAGAAGTCCTGGGCTTCCAACCCCATCAAATCAGACACTTCTGGATCTTGAACTAAACCTCTGTCAGAAGGACTGATGGGCTGCTCATAAGACCCAACTAGATTGCAGACCTGGAAGGACTGCTTTTTCATTTGTTGCCCTGTGGTCTGTTGCTCTTTGACTCTACTGAAGGACAGCTAGACTCTGCCTTCCCTCCAAGTGACCTCCAAGGGCTTGTTGCTTGTCTCCTGTTGCTTGAGACTCAGGGATATCAAAGTCACTACCCTTGCTCCTGTGCCTGGCTCACTGTATGTGGCCCAGATACTTGCAACATGCATTTTGACGCATTTCCCATCTGTGTATAGCAGAACGTGCAGAAGAAAAATCAGAATATTGCGTCCAGAGATCGACGCATTGGACAGCGTATTGCCACCCCTGAAGCTTTATGAGATTGGCACATCCCCTCAACTGTGTGTCAGAATCCGGTCATCACTTAATGCCTCTCAACTCTAGCAACCGTCTTTGGAACAGCTGCATCGCCTTCACTGCGTGGAGAATAACAACGCATTTCACTTTTGTGACCAGGAAAGGTACTTTGTGTGGGTCCTGTAGCCAGCCGGCACTTGATCGCGGTCGGCCTGAACTTTGACTTTGCCCCTGTACAGCACGACCTAAAGTAACTTTTTAAGCGCTACTTGCTTCTAAGCACTTTTCTGCATTTATTCTTTTTAAATCCCAGTATCTCAACGTCTATACATTGTATTTTTTTTTGTTTTGGTCTTGTTTTGTTTATAATATAATAACCTATGTTTATAAACCTGTGCACAGTCTTTTTGAGGTGTATTCATTTTGTTACTTTGTGTGTGTGTGTGTGTTGCACAAATATTTTACATGTTGCCTCTCTAGATAAGCCTGACTGCTCTGTACCATGCTACCAGAGGATGCACACAGATTATCTTTTGTTGTGTATCTAGCTTACCCTGGCTAGGATTGTTGACAGGCAGAGGTGCATTGCTAAACTAACATATGTACATTGTCAATCTGAGGTCCACAAATAATTGCCAAAGCAGTGGAGTGCTTTGGTGAGAAAAATGAGCAACCTCTGAAGACATTTTACCAAAAAGATTTCACAATTTTGTTTTATAATTTTAGTATTGTTTTTCTATGTTAAAAAATGTTTCTTTGTCCTTCAAATATGCTGCATTATTGTACCAGTGTATTCAAAAAGATAATTTCTCCATGCTGCCTAAATAATACACATGAATAGGACTTCTTTTTCAATCGTTGGCATCTTCTGGACATTACTGGTATTTTGATGACCCGGGCAATACCACAAAAACTCATTTTCAGTTTGGGCACTGAGTGGAAGTGAACTCGGATGCTCTGCAGTAAACGTGTAATTCACTAACCCGCAAGAGCTGCATAACCCTCAATCACATTTGAAGTGGATTGGCATAGTCCCTAATAAAACATATGAGGAGCATAGCTCTTTGCCATGGCCCTCCACCGATTAACCATTAGCCAAGTATCTGCGAATTAAGTTGGATGCTTCATTTTCCTACTTTCATCCACTTTATTATCCATCTATAAATGGAAAACATGTAGTAAGGGTCCCTCTGCACTAAGGTTAATGCTGTAAGCACATGCCAGTATCAATACTTTATTTTGACATATGACAATTAGTTTCCCATTGTGGCTTTTAACACACACAGCGCTTGTCACAAAAATGCCGTCTGACTATTTTTTTTACCATGATTTAGCGAGGAAGCAATACAACATACCCAATCATCTGCATAATGCCTCAAATTGTTGAAAGCCCAGCACCACCTGGAGGATGTCCCAATCTCACGTTTGACTGGCTTGATTCCATCAAACAATAGGCGCAGAGTTAAATGAGCTAGAACAGAGGTAAATATTGACATTAGGGCCACTATGACTAGGGCTCTTCTAGATGCTATAGCAACTTTAGATAGCCCAATGATACACCAGGGCAAAACACTCTGTGGTCTGATTTAAACATAGAAAGATCTTTAACACCATCTGTCAATTTTTCCTAGATGACACACTTTGGGGAGGACCACCAGAAAAATCAGCCAGAACATTGTATATAAAGAATTGTAGGATAGCAAATAACAAACTGCGCCAACGCCTGGAAAGTGGCAATGTGGAGGGTATTAGACATAATCATGGGTCACAAGGAATCATTCACACCCCCTCCATAGAGCCAAATGAACTAGTGTGTGCAATTAAGAGCACGGTAAGGCAGCTGGCCCTGATGGGATTCCTGGGGATCTATTTCATGCAGACCTAGGAAATTGGGCCATGTACATAAATAAATTGTCCAACGCAATAATAGAAGGTGCAGATATCCCTTTTAGCTGAAAGGCAGTGGAGATAGTCCTAGTTCATACAAAAGATCCTAGGGATTCACGCCTAAATTATAGATTCATATGTTTCACTGAAGTCACTCAAAAAGTCTTTTGCAGGCAGTTAATGAACAAACTTGGCCTCTGGATAGAAGAGCATGATGCCTTGCCTTAATCCAGGTGGGTTTCAGGCGAGGCATAAGTACCATTGACCATGTTTATTTATTTATTTATTTATTTTATATTCTTATAGAGCGCCAGACTAGACCCCCGAAGGGGTATCTCCGCGCTATCGCTGCAACCAGAGGGTGTTCTGATTCTGATTGTGTGTCCAGAAGAGGAAATGTAGACTGGAGAGGTATTATTTACCGGGATACAGATATGTTTTTAAAATTTTCCGGAAAGTCAAGTGACTGGAGAGAGATCTTAGTTCTGGGGGCAGAGAATTCCAGAGTACTGGTCCAGCATAGGCTAATGCACGGCCGCCTTGTCTGGTCTTTTTTACTCTGGGTACCTGCAATAGCTGCTGGTGACTGGAGCGCAAAGAGCGCCCGGGGATGTAAGGCTGGAAAATTTCAGTCATGTATTTTGGGCCCTCCCCTATCATACTCTTGTGAATTGTACATAGAGTTTTAAACTGGACTCGTTTCCTCACTGGAAGCCAGTGGAGTCTCATCAGCAGGGGACAGGAGGGAGTCCTTGATGGAGCATTCAGGACAATCCTTGCTGCTTTATTTTGGATTACCTGTAGTTTACTAAGTTGCTCCTCGTTAGCTCCGAGGAGCAAACCGTTGCAGTAATCCACCCTGCTGATGACAAGAGCCTGTACAAGCGTTTTTCTGTGATGGTCCGGTATGTAGGGGAAGACTCGTCTTAACATCTCAATAGCCCGAAAGCAGGTACCAGCAACTTGATTTACGTGGCCTTTGAATGTAAGTTGCTGATCAAAGAGCACTCCCAGGTTCCTAACTGTACTCTTGGGAGTGGGGACAGGGCCTAGCTCTAAAGGCCACCAGTCAGATGCCCAGTGTGTTGCCGCTTGCCCAAACAACATAACCTCCGTTTTCCCAACATTACACTGCAGACAGTTTGATGACATCCATTCTTACGATCTCTTGGAAGATGGTAGTCTTGCAGACACCCCACTTGTACTTAGTATTTGTAGATTTGAAGTATTCATTTGGCCTGGTCCTTTAACACAGATTTTGTGAGGTACTGATGGTGAATGAGGTCCCGTTTGACTATTCTCATCTGTGGGCAAGTTAACGGACCACATAGGGATTCTCAAAGATGTACGTCGGGGCTGTGGACTTGGCACAACTTTATTCTCTCTCTACCTTAATGATGTTGTAGCTTGCCTTGAAGATTGTTAGAGTGACCTGCCTGAAGATTTTGAGAGCGACCAGCCAAGGATTGGAGGTTGAAAGGTCCCTCTCTCTTCTTTTCGCAGGCAATACCTTGTTGGTGTCCAAGACCCCAGTCGCTTGCAGACCTTGGTCAATACTTTTGCTGCTTTCTGTGCTGATCGTGGATTGTAGATAAATCACACAAAAACCAAATGTATGACTATTAGTCCTCACAGATCAAGGTGGTTGCATCTTTCTTGAAGGAACAGTTTAGATGGAGTAACCTCCTTTGACTATCTTGGAATAAGGTTAACTAACAATGTGTCTTGGTATCCTCAAATCAAGAGATGTACTATGAACCTAGCTCACCATGCATCTGGAATTCTGAGGCTGTATCAGACCACAAAAGAGTTGCAGATCCAACCAGCTTTAAAGATTTACAGCACCAAGGCAGAGGGCAGCGCCTTATATAGTGCTGAATTATGGGGTGTCTCAGGACTGGCTGTGTTGGGGCAGCCAAGAATAAATTCTTGAAGGCTTTGGTGAGACTTCCTAACAGTACATCTCTCCTTCCTTTACATTGGGATATGGGGGTTAGACCTATTATTCCCAAGGCACAAATAAGATCTGTTTTATATTGGCGTTGCTTAAGTACAACCTGGCTCTTGCAGAGCACTACAATTCCTTAAAGGAAATAGTTGAGATAGACAAGAACTGTAACATTAAGTGGGTGGGTCGTATTAAGGACATGTTGTTTTATCTGGGTTTTGAGGATCATTGGCATGATAGGGGGAGTTGTTTGTCTCTCTCTAAAGAATCTCTCAAGGATACCTTCTGGGCTTTTGTGTGGAGCCTTGAGGTGAGCAACAATAACTATGGCTCGCTATTAACAGAATTGAAAAATTTTAAACCACATAGCCAGTTTGAAGGTTTTCTTGATATTATCCTAACTCCAGCTGCTAGACTTTTATAGGTCAAGTTTTGTCATGGCACCTTACCACTTTAGTCCTTCTGTTCTAGATGGAAAATTAAAACAGACGTAAGCATCATTTGTCCAGTGTGTTTACAAGAGGAAGAGACCCTATTACTCTTCTTTTTCTTTTTCCCTGGCTGTGAACACCTGAGGAGGTGTTGGATCCTTCTGATTTGCAGAAAGATGTGGGCTAGGCAGTGCTCAGTGGCACTTAGGTTGCTACATGCAGAATCTAAAGAATCTATTATATGTGCTGTCGCCAGATATGTACACTGGAGCTGGAGTATTAGAGCGAAAGTACTAGAGTAAGGCTTTTTTGTATTTATGGATTGACCATGGTATTTAAGTTTTTTACACATAAATGTATGATTTTTCTATTAGTTATTATGGCTTTTCTGCCTTCGAAGGTTTGCGTGATTTTGCACTATAGCTGGCTGATAGTTTGAGAGATTTTATATTTTGGATTTTATCCAGATGTAAAGTAATGCTTGTATAATTGTGATAGGTGAAGGATGCCTTTTTTAGCCTGATTGAACCTTTTAACTTATCATATGTAAATCTTTTGTTGTGTTTGTTCCGTGTACTTTTATGGTCCTTGCAACTGAAAAATGTATTTGACTGACTGGCTGACATCAAATGGATGAAAGCCCAGCTTCATCTCCATATCCTACCTCTCAAATAAATTTTTCTTGCTTCACACTTGGCCCTCAAAAAATAAAAACTATGCATGAATAATTTATCAAAGATATACACAGCAAGATTCCTTATATATGTATGTTAGCTAATTTTACCATACAAATGATCCAATTTATCGCGTTTCCCTGACATATAAATAGCTCCTGACATATTTAACAATAGTACTGAAGTAGAAGATATTACACTTATACTTCCCAGGGTAGTATCAGCTGGCTAATGTGGCATGCTTGCCATACATTTTAAGTCTATAAACTGTCTTTAAGAATTATCTCTTTAGTGGATCACACCGGTAAGACAGTGAATTGTTGGATATCCTCGCCATTGTAACTGAGGGCCTGATTTACATCGGAGTATACATACCGCCAACATAATGGTCCACCTGCCAAATTATAAATTTGACCCTTATTAACAAAGACAGTATCTTTAATTCTGGGAATTCTACAACCAATGAGTATAAATTCCATTCAGAAGAAGAATATTCACTTGGCCAGGTCTATCAAGTTCTGCACTTATCTTTGAGATTAGTAATACAATGGCAAGGTAAAACTCTCACTCTAATGGCAATCTTACCTTTTAAATTAATATCAAGCAGTAGAAACAACTTAAATATGGGTTATGCAGAAAAGCCCAAGAAAAATATAATTGCTGATTTTGTAGCGCTGCTTACGCTATTGCTATTTTATTTAGCACCAGTAGCAACAAAGTTGACATTTTAGATATTAACAACTGTTATGAGGATATAATTGTTATTAAGTGGACTGTTAAAGTTTCATAGATGGGAATAGAAAGCGCTGTGTGAGGGTATTATTTGGTGGAATGTGTCATTGAGTATCTGATGATTAAAAATGTTGGCACTTTAAGGGGAGCAGATTCTCCCAGAACAGCATTTTTCTGCACCTTTCTATAAAATAAAATCACATTTGCTTATCCGGTCTAGTTTAACCCCTTGGGGATGGGAAGAGGCTAAAATATATAATATTTATATCCTTCTTTGAGTCCCACTTCCCAGGTGATGTGCCATTGGGTTAACGCCAGAAATGCCACAGCACCTTTCGATATATTTCATGCTAGGCTTGAAGGCAGGGTGGGTGTTGCTTGCCATCCATTAACAGAATCTTGGGCGTTGTAAAATTAGATTTATTTATTTGAATGTTCCTAAAAGTCTTTGTTTGATTTACCTCCTACTAAAAAGCGCTTCAACACATCATCAAGGGTAGCAAGCGCTATATAAATGCAAACCCTTCCCTCTTCTATCCCTCTACTATGTTTTTGATTCCAAATAACAAACTAACATGGTCACCGCTCAAATTAATCTCATACATCTCTATACTAATTCACCACTAATCCTTTTTGGGGTCCGAAGTAGCGTGCTACTCACTGAAAAAGGGCTTTGACGCCTCGTCAGCGGTAGTAAGCGCTATATAAATGCAATTACAATACAATATATATTTTTGTCTAAAATTAGGTGTTATGTATTATGTTTGTATTACAGTTAACGTATTCACTCTTTTTTCAATATGTGTATTTCTGTTTTCTATAAATCTAAATTGTGAATTGTTTATATGTTTGTATTTGAAGCGATAAATAAACAAGCTGGATTGTTTTCTTTAAAAGTGAATGGAGAATATAATGATTATTTTACTTTTTTGAAATCAATCTTTTGATTGTTTTCAGCATGTACACGTACTCCTTCCTATTTGTTTATAAAGTTTTATATAGCGCAAACAAGATCCCGAAGGATATCAGAGCGCTTTACAAAAGGGTGGAAGGAAGGTCATAAACCCAATATCGACATCAAGTAAGAATACACAACATGAATAATCGCATGATTCACAGACAAATGACACAAAGAAGAGTAATACAATGAACAGTTATATAGGTGGCTACGAACTGGGGCACACAATGAAGGCCTTCAGGGCAACCCTTTATCTTGAGATACTTTGCAAGCCAGCTGTTCCAATTCTAGCTTCTGCCTCTTCCTCAGCACTTCCATCAAAAGTTCTAACATGAACAGACAACAAACTCCCTTTTGCCAACCCACCCTGTTGCCTGACTTTTTTTTTAACAAATTTTCACCTTTCAATGAGGAGTCTTAAATGAAAGATTAAAATCACAATGCTAAAATATCGAGTTGTGTATCTCCTTCCGTGGATCTATCTGTGTTCACAATACTCACTCCATTGATGTAATTCGCTGTAAAGAATCGGGCTAGGCAAGGTTTCCACAGTGTTGTGACTGGTCACCCTTACCTTCATAGTCAATATCTTCTCAATTCCGATCAATTTGCAAATCCTATATAGCCATGCCCAATCACTGGGCATATCTTACCTGCTGACAGCCCAGCACTAAAGTACATTTGTAATTTAACCAGAAAGAATTGTCTGTGCTCCCTTCCTCCCTCATTCCTATAACAAGTAACATTTTGGGTAACACTTTCGTGCAGCAACACTACCAGAAGGGCAAAGCATTTTTCTAACATAGGTCGGTGCTTAATTTGAGCTGGTCGTTTTTGGTGCTCGGCACCGGCGCTTGTGACAGTCTGCCGCAAGGTGGGACTGTCTGAGATGACTACAACAACAGTCAATTATTAATTCAATATATAATAAAAACGACTATTACCTGCCGCCCAAACTATTCTTATAGCTCTGGGGGCCTGGAATTGTGCTAATTGTCACACTTGCAGGAGTATAATAGTTAGTTGTTGTGTTGTTACTATCATTGGCAGCACTGGCAGTGGCAATGTGTGGTGCAAGTTGCAGTGGTCTTCTGACAAGAGTCCTGGCACTTACTTTTACACAAATTAAGCACTGCCAGGGTCCCTAAGCTGTCAGGGCGAAATGATGTTGGAAGATGATCAATTAACTTTCAGGAAAAAGGCAGTTTTTCTATTTTCAAATAAATTGACAGTCTTTTGTTCCCTATCTTTTGTTGAACAGTGTCAAGAAGACATTAAGCGAGGCACTGAAAGAGTTGCACATTATCATAATTCCTCATATTTTATATTACTTTTTTTTATAAGTATATACTTATTTGGTGACATGTAACTTCCTATAAAATTCGAACTTTCTGTAGGAAAAAGGCCTTTCGTTTACCAAAAGTAGTCAATTCTCTCAATCTTTATTCTTTAGGGTACAAAAAGTATGCTGGTGCATGTATTTAGTGAATTATATGTATTCTTGCATCAGCAACCATCTAGATTTTAACCCTTTGCTTAACCAGCTTAATGAGGGCGGCTGCGTCATAGACTTAAAATACCCCAATAGCTGGCTAGTGCTAGTCACCGGGCTCGAGAACCTGCCTACATGGAAAATGTCAACGCAATTGTAACAAGAGCGATACCTTAAAATAACGGCTGGTGTTGAGAGTGCCCGGGCAGTAAGAGAGCATGATTGAAAATAAGGATGTGAGCCCTTACTGAGAACCTGTTGACAACTTTGCTCAGAACTACTGCCCTCTCCCAGGAAAGCCTTTCAGCAGATCCGCTTGAGAAGAAGCGCACCTGAAAAAGCACGACGGAGGGCATGATACCACCTGCTTCTCCGATCCCTTCCTTGCCCACAGACACATGCATCCAGCACAAAAGCATAGGGCCCGATTCACAGAACTAACTTAAGACAAAATCCTAAACTTACTACCATTTTGGTATTCACAGAAGGCACTTACTCATCAATGAGTAGTACCATCTGTGAATACCAAAATGAGTAAGTTACTCTTTTTGGTATTCACAGAAGGCACAAAGGGGCACATGCTTCAATATTGCTTTTTGCGATTCCTTAATTGCGAAAAATAAGGAATCACAATTAAGGAATTGCAAACTGCAATTCATCAAGAAATCGCAAAAAAAAATAGCAATTTCTTAAAATTCCTTAGTTGCGATTCTCTAATTGAGAATCGCGATTAAGGAATACCTCCCCATTCATTCCTATGGGCCTAGAGGCTCATAGGAATGAATGGGAAGACATTCTCAATTTGCGATTCTCCATTAGAGAATTGCAAATTGAGAATGCAATTTCAAGGGTGCAGGGGTGTTCAAAGGACACCCTGTTGCACCCCTGAAATCTGCCTATAAGTACATCTTGTACACACACATGCCCCAAGGGCATGTGTGTGTGTGTAAAATGGAACTTTGAAAAATGCACTTTAGTACATTTTTCAAAGTTTTCACAAATTACCATGAAGGTCAACTTCATGGTAATTTGCTCCCCTTATTAGCGAAATCGCTATTTTTTTTAAGTTTGATGCATTACATTTAAGGAATCTCAATTTGAGATTCCTTAAATGCATTCGCAATTTAAGAAATCGCAATTTTGCGATTTCTTAAATTGCGAAAAGTACAAAAATGATGATGCATCCCAAAAGTTGAAATTGCATTCGCAAACTGCCGAATTTTGCGATTCGCACCATTTGCGAATGCAATTTACAATGATGCATGTGCCCTTTACTTATTAGTAAGTGCCTTCTGTGAATACCAAAATGAGTAAGTGCCTTCTGTGAGTACCAAAATCAGTAAGTGCCTTCTGTGAATACCAAAATGAGTAAGTGCCTTCTGTGAATACCAAAATGGTAGTAAGTTTAGGATTTTGTCTTAAGTTAGTTCTGTGAATCGAACCCTCAGACAATACTTGATGGATCAGCCACAGCAACAAAAACACACACAGACACACACACACACAAGCAGACACACATCCACGCACACACACCCACACACACACCAAACACACTGAAAGCTGACCCTCAGTGACTAAGTCAATCCTTTCCTGAGGAGAAAAAGATCACCTTTTTCCTAACTACAGGAAATATTGCAATGCAAATCATACCAGGATATTGTCCCCAAGTGATCCTTTACCCAAATTTTTTGACCAACAATTTACAACACTAGGCACACAAAGTTTGTTTGTTTAGATTCCACATTTATAGAACCTTTTTAAAGATGTCACTTCTAGATCAATGTAGGTGGGGTGTGAATGACAGAATAGAAGGTGGGCAGTCTCAGCATTGACTATCTTATAAACTAGCCTATTCCTTTTCTAACTCTATATCATCGTGGGGATTCGCGAAAAGCTGAAAACCACGTTGAAACGCTGCTCCTTAAATGCTAGTAGGAGAACTCAAAGTTTAAAAACAAATATGAAAGAAAAATCTACTGTTTGCAGAGGAGGTTTGCTAGTAGTATGATACATTTTGACAGCTGCTGACTCCTGGAAGAAAATCACAAAAAAATATTTTGGAATACTGAACATGAATGAATCCGAGACTCGTAGCTGCATTGTGACCCTTGTTGGCAATCCTTTTTGGCAGAAACTTTCCCTAGCTTCCAAGTTCCACCACTATTTTGCATTAGAGTTCTGCTGGGTAATGTATGATGTCCGATAATCGGTGGGGCATTTTCAAGAGCATTGAAACCACAACACACAAGGGAATCCTCCCAGAGCCATTTCTTTATTATTGCAACATTTGTAAGGGATGGGATCGCCCCATTTTGGGAGCATTTGGTAACAATATATTTGAAACCCTTCCAAGGGACGTAAGAAAAATGGATTTCCATATGTTTTATACAACAAAATAATATACATAAATACAAGAAATGTATTCTTCCACCTACTACTGGAGCTTACGTATAGACCACCTGATTTCAATCATTCAGGTGGCTTGTAAAGCGGACTACCCATCCATAAGGGTCTCAAGGCGCTGGGCGCTTTGCTTCCTGCACTTTACTCCATCACTTAATTCCATCACAAAAAGTACAACCAGGATGTGAATTACAATATGAGCTCACATGACAAAAGATAGTTCTTGGGCTTACTACAAGAAGACGATCCAGCATGAACCATTTAAGGATTTTCAGTACTCCAGACAAAATACAATTTTGCATGCTGGGGAGTTCCTCACACATTTTTGTCTTTGTTCAGTAATATGCCACAACCACTAGATGGGTCCCTATTCCTGAAGCCCTACGTTGACTAATGGATATGCTGACCTCCTTTTACCTATAAAAATCCCTATTTGTAAAGCGCAAACATATCACCCCTTAAGGTTTCAAGGCGCTGGAGGCCGTCGGTGAAATTAAGTGAGCTATTGTCCAGGGTCACATGATCCTGAGCTGAGCTGCTGCCGGGGATCGAACAGTGAGCCCTACACTCCGGAGTTAGCCACGCTGACCGCTGCGACACACCTCTCCCACTTCAGAGGAGTATTGCATGTTGAACAATATCACATAGTTTCTCCCATGTGGACCTCTAGACCCATGTAAAGATGGTGCTGGTATTTTGTTCCTGGACATTGCATCTTTTGCTCCTGGGTGAACTGCAGACCTCTATACATGTGGCGTGTGCTTTCTTCCTAGAACATAGTGCCTCTACTCCTGGGTGATCCCCTTATACCCATGTACAAATGATGTCTGTTGATTTTTGGGGTATATAATCTTTTACTCGTGGACTACACAGACCCATGTAAGAAGAGATGTTGTTCATTTTTTGGGGCAACACTATTCCGCTCCTGGGAGAAAATGTATTTTGGGACAAGCCTTTTTCTCAGGGATCCCCAAGATGGATCACCCTGAAATTTTCCCGGAAAGAGCGGAGGTGGATGAAACTTATTTTTGAAAGTTTCATGAAGATTCATCAAAGGGCACCAAAGTTATAAACAAACAATAAAAAATGTTTTCTATGCAAACAGAGACCTAACTATAACTATCTAGTGGTGAATACATTTATATTCACTAAAAAAAAGCAAAGATTAAAGTGACATTAGAGTTAGGTATTGTAAAAACATAAAAATGAACTTTTAAAAACAATAAATCCACTGAAATTCACCAGTTATATATATCCATCCAACTAAGATATATGTTACATCAGTGTAGTTACATTTAGGTCCGACTTTCCATGGGATAAGCATTTTTTGTTCCTTTAATAACTTTGGTTCATTTGCCAAATCTGTACGAAAATTTGCAAAATAAAATGTCATCTACTTTAGCCCATTCATGGAGAGTTTTGTACTGATCTTTCAAGTGAGGGAGAAGAAGAAGGGGGTCCCACGAGTGTGATTTCCAATTTCTTTGCAAAAGAAAAGTTTGCTGTCTGGTACAGAAAAAACAGCTGAACAGAATTACACCAATTTGGGGATTTGGTGTAAATCCATTTAGTTGTTTTCAACAAACTAGCATTTAAAGAAGGGTTAATTTTTTACATGAAGGGGTTAACCCGCAGAAAAATCTAGAGATATCTTCACCGTTGGTACAGCAGGAGTACAGCAGTACTCCGGTGATATTCCCACAATACCAACAACGTAAAAAAGAATTGCTTTTAATTGGCCACTGTAACTTTTTCTCCCATAGCTCATTTTTGTACTTTAGTATAGGTACCGTTACTGCTGTACTGAAATGAGTTGATTGGTTGACCATAACATCGGGGACAATTTTTTCAGATGTTGTGGCTGCCATAAGGTCCCCAATACCCCCCAAAAATACCCCCGCTCGGCTCACCAAAAGGCCGAGAACAGTGTGGGTTGACCCCAAGTGGGAACTGGGCAACCCTCCGCTGAGCATGGTCTTGTTCAGTATAGGGGTTGGGTGCAGGGTCTAGCCAGAAGCTATGCCCTGCGTCCAACTCCCCAATGCGCATATTAGTGATGCCATTAATGACGTCATGTAACATATAAGTGATGCCATATGTTGGGTCATGGCAGTGCATGATGGGACACAACTTATAGTTAGTTAACGAAACTGTTACTGCCCAAATTTCAGAGGTTTTTTTAAATTTTTTTATAGCTGAGTGTCTGAGTAGGTCTTTGAGTGGGTGCATGTGTCTAAGTGGGTCTGTGAGTGTGTGCGTGAGTGTCTGAGTGGGTCTGTAAGTGGGTGCATGAGCATCTGAGTGGGTTTGTCAGTGGATGTGAGTCTCTGAGTGGGTCTGTGAGTGGGTGCCTGAGTCTGAGTGGCTCTGTGAGTGGGTGCATCAGATTTTGAGTGGGGGTGTGAATGGGTGTGTGAATGTCTGAGTGGGCCAATGAGTGGGTGCATGAGTCTCTAAGTGGGTCTGTAAGTGGATGTGTGAGCCTCTGAGTGGGTCTGTGAGTGGGTAAATCCGTGTCTGAGTAGGTCTGTGAGGGGGTGCATGAGTCTGAGTGGGTCTGTGAGTGGGTGCATGAGTCTCTAAGTGGGTGTGTAGTGGGTGTGTGAGTCTCTAACTGGGTGTGTGGATGGGTGCATGAGTGTTAGAGTGGGTCAGTGAGTGGGTGCATGCATGTCTGAGTGGGTCGGTGAAGGGGTGCATGAGTCGCTGAGTGGGTTTGTCAGTGGGTGCATGTGTGTATGAGTGGGTCTGTCAGTGGATGCATGAGTCGCTGAGAGGGTTTGAGAGTGGGTGTGTAAGCCCATGAGTGGGTCTGTGAGTGGGCGCATGAGGTTCTGAGTGGGTCTGTGAATGGGTGCATGAGTGTCTAAGTGGATCTGTGTGTAGGTGCATAAGTGTTTGAGTGGGTCTGTGAGTTAGTGCATGAGTTTCTGAGTGGGTCTGTAAGTGGGTGCATGAGACTCTGAGTGGGTGTGTGAGTGTCTGAATGCTCTCTGTTTTGCTTTTCTGATCGTTTTTCTGCCCATTGTTTCGCCTTTACTGCTAGATTTACTGCTCTTTGTTTTGCCTTTTCTGCTCAATTTTTCCCTTTATTTTCTCCAGTTATCCCCAACCCCTGTCTGCTTAATACTAAAAAACTGTGGGGCATATTTATAAGCCCCTATCACAACCACAACGTCACTTTTCAGGACGTTCTGGTGCTGATAGAGGCTTCACCTTATTTACAAGGCAGCGTTAAGCCACTTAACGTGAATTAATGCTGCCTTGTAAATAAGGCACCCTTTCACGCTATACTTAGTGTGAAAGGGGAGGGCACTTGGTGTTGCTGTGGGCGTTCCCTCGCCACACCCATTGATTTTGATGCTGCCACATATTTACAAAGGTGGTGTAAATATGGGGCAGAGCCAAAATTAAGACCAGGAAAACCTGGTCTTACCCTGGCGAAACTAGGAGAAATGTTTAATTTCTCCAAATGTTTGCTATTTCCATGTGTGCTGCGTTGTGCACCACACATGGAAACAGCAAAACGCCAATGAATGTTTATGTGCAGGTAGGTGTCCCTTCCTGCACATAAACAATCATTTTTAAAAAATGACGTTTTGCAACTTCTATGTGTGCTGCATTGAGCAGCACACATAGGAATTAAAAAACGCCATTTAAAGATTGTTTATGTGCAAGGAATACCTTCCTGCACATAAACAATCTTCCCCTGTAACACAGACACCCTTGCACTAGGGTGCCAAGGTGCCTGCGTTGGCGCTAGGCAGCTAAATTTAGTGCCAGCGCAGGGGGAAACGCAGGGCTGCATTATATTCTTGTAAATATGGTGCAGCCCTGCGTTTCTAAATTGACAGGGCGTGTTGTTAGCCTTCTTGGCTTAACGACACAAGAAATCTAACACCACGCTTTGCCACATTACTAGTAAATATGTCCCTGTGTCCTCCCGCCACCTCCTCTCTCCCTTGAGCCAAGAGCCACGAGAAAAAAAAACCCTCGCAAAATTTACCACTTTTTATTCCCCTGAGAGGGGAGAAATATTCTGAATCGGATCCAGTTTTACCAAATTCACATGTAATTCCCCATTCTGGGGATGAGAGATGTCCCCATTAACTCACTGGAGAGATTGACCAGTGTAGGAGAGTAGGGTCTGCTTCCTATGGTTACCCCCACTTTTTGCTGTGATTCTCTGGTTTTTCGACTTTAGTATGGCTGTGGCCCTGCAAATCAGGCCCACAGCCTAGCTGTTCTCTCTCTAAATTGATACCATGTACTTTAGGTACATACCAGATTGGTTACTGGGTCACCCTTGTGATCCCCTGTATAGTGTACCGTAGGTACCCAGGGCATAGGTGCACCCTAGGCCTACCAGGGGCTGCAGCATGTATTGTGCCACTTCTGGTAAGCCTTCCAAACTGACACCACAGGTCTGTTCTTACAGACTGGGTAAGGTGGTGTAATCACTCCTTACTTAGATATAGTATACCTATATCTACCTTATATATAGACACATAGTAACCTATAAGTCACTCCTATGGCAGGCCTTAACAATCCTGGAGGCAGAGTGCTTGGTTTTATGTGAGAGGGTGCCCTAGCATGAGCTGAGCCCCTCTGCATCTTTTGGAACCATCTCCTTATAGCTGTTCTATGATATAGACATACCATATACTCTTAAGTGCATTATAATCCTTGCGGTTAATGCTACCTTTGGTTTGGCTTTATCAAAAATGTTGTGTAAGGTGTCAAACACTTTGGAATACTACCCCCCCTGCCCCCCACCCGCCACCAGTCCTGGCGGCGGGAGTAGAATTCCACCCTTCTAGAGGGAGAAGACATGTAGTTACTGTTAAACCCGGTTAAAGTTAAACAGAGCCCCAGCGTCACAAAATGGATACTGCTGCCACAGACACGAGTGTGTCCTCCTGCTGCTGGACGAAACTCCGGCAGGGGAGGCCTGGACAATAGGTTTCCTGCACAGGGAGGTGCCAGCACCTCCCCAGACAGGCTTTAGTGTATTGGGGCAGGGTGGGCTGCATTCAGTGAATGCTTTCCAGACACTGCCTGGGGCACACAAGGTGCTCCATGCATTTCCCAGTTCAAACTGGTTGCTGGGACACTCAGCCCCAGCTCTAGCGCGAAACTGGACAAAGGGGAAGGGGTGTAACCACTACTTGTCTTTGCAAATGTAGCTGTCTTTCCAACGGAAGATGTCCTGTTTGTAAATGACAGTGAGCTAACACACCATACTTTAGTAGTGCATTTGAGGCAGTGTGCTCCAAAATGCACAATTTGCTACATACTACACCCGTACCACTCTCCTGATGAATGGATCTGACCTATTTGCTATATGGCTTCTTCGTGTGATTCTTAGATTTTTCACAATCTCAAAGTGATATAACACTGATGGCAGCACCCCCACTCTGAAAAGTGTTCCAGCACCACTGACGCCCCCACAGAAATGAGTTTCCTGTAATACCAGTGACTAGTATGGCAATATGGGCTTTTGAGACCCAAAAATATTTCTGCCTTTAGGAATTTTTGTTCTTAGATTGATGAGGCCCCAGCAGTTTTCACAACACAATTTTGCAAAACTGACAATTCAAGCATTGACAAATCCAAAACACTAGCAGCCAATGCCTTTTTATTTTTTTGAGGCAGACAATGTCTGTGGCCACTCTACCAAATAATCATTTTCAAGTTCATGGGGTTTCAGTTAATGGATTTCGATTTAAGCCCCTTTCGAGTTACCTTTCTACCAAAACAGAGGACAGCCTTCATGTGCCCGTCATACTGTACATGTGCCAATGTGGGCTGCATTTTAGGCCCCACACCATGTTGAATTACCCCTCAGTCACGCCCACCGGGGGCTCGAACAGGAAGTTCTAAAAAACACATTTTGGCACATTTTTAAAAAATGGAAAGGGGGCCGATGGTTGGCAAACAATGACAAACGACCGTGAGCGCACCAGTGTCTGACCGATTGGCAACAAAATGGAGCGATTGTGTAGAAAACGAACCGGCAGAAGGGCTTCTCCAGCAGGTGCAAGTAATTGAGGAAACAGGATAAGAATAAACATGGCTGCCAGTGAGCAGCAAATGGCGGAGGGGCTGACAGACGCTGCGTAACCTGAGATCAGCACGTGTGGGGGCGCTGCACTAATGGTACATTGCGTCTCCCTCGCGACAATCGCACTTAACCTCCATTAGAAGCCGTAACCTTCAGCACCAGCCTTAACTTGTATTTGCGAATAGTTTCTCTTATGAAGTGGCCTGCTACTGCTGCCATACTGAAAGTAATCCCACAGAACAGCAACTTGATGGATTGACTCTTTCATGGTGCTGAATGATCACACTAGGCAATGAGGCATGTTGGGATAAATGCTTCTGGAATTTTGCAAACATAATTACCGTATTTAGACTAACATCAAGGCCTTTCTGGAGCAACCCCTCGGTTTCTTCAGTTTACGATTCATTGATGGCACAGTCCAACGCTTTTTTCTGTGAATGAACGTGTCTCGCGCTTGGAAGTTCAAAAGAAAGTCAAACCCAAGTTACAATTAAGAAACAGCAGCTCACAGAACAAGCATTGGCAAAGCCAATAGGCCTGGCCCTGGCAACCCTGACATGTTTTTTTTTACGTCCTGCGTTAGCCAAGGATTTTTTATTTTATTCATAAGGGCTTTCAAGCAGCCCTCTTTATCCTTTGATCTGTTGTTGTGTCATTCATATTTTCTTCTGGCCGCTACAGCATGGTAAACAGCATTTCGTTTGCATGCTAAACAACACATGCCATAACAACGCAGTCGTTACAACGACCGCGTTGTTATTTCACATACCGTTACAACGCAAGTCGGAACAACGACTTGCATTACGGGGCAGAAGGTGTTGGATTTAAAATCCAACTCCTTCCCTAGTGTCCACACAGACTGGAGTTGAAATAGTAAATTATACTATTCCAACATCCAGCGCCCCTAAAAGTAAGTCGTTGTTCCAACTTGCGTTGTAACGGTATGCGAAATAACAACGCGGTCGTTGTAACAACCGCATTGTTATGGCATGCGTTGTAAACACATGTGAAAAAACGTCATATATTCCTACAGCATACATCATGGCGCAGTGGGTTAGCACACTTCAGTCACTGTTACTGATGGCATTCTCCTGTTTCACAAATAGCGCATCCACACAAAGTAGTTGCCATCCCCATCAGTACTGCTATGACCAAGTGTTCTCTGTGAGGCCCAAAAATATTTTTGCTTTCATTCAATCCTTATTTTTTTATACTATTGAGGGCTCAGCAGCCGCGCAAAAAGAACGTTTTACAAAACCATGACAAAACACAACAGGCATTGCCAAAAGACTGGCGACCAATGTTAGACCTTTAGCTTTTGACAATGCTTGTGTAATTTGGGTTTGCAAACACGTGCAATAGCATTAAAAGAGTAAAAGTAATATAATATAAAAGTACTGTCACCTAAATATTATGTGCATGTGTTGAGTAAAATAACTAAAATGACGAATCATGGCAAAAAAATGAAAGGAATGCAGACTACGAGCCTTGGCTCTGCACTACTTTTTAGACAGACGTGCACATATATGCAGTTTGAGTGACGGCAGGCAGTGTCTCAAATGGGCTTCCATATCCATACTGCCCTATTCTTTATGCTGCAGTGGATATATATATATATATATATATATATATATATTCACTGAAAAAACCATAGGTTATAGACCATATATAGTTAGGAATTAGCATTTAAAAAACCTTATTTTACTCACACAAAACCATTGAAATTCCATATATAGTTAGTTGCACTAACTATATATCGCGCACCCGCAATCCACTGCTGATCATGTCACATATTACATCATTCATGACATGGTCAGTGACATCACTGATGACATCACTGATGACATCTCAAATGACATCACTGATGACATCACTGATGACAACATCCAGTGACTGTATGTTTCTGTAAAGTTAAAATATGTCTTACATATTGAAGAATGAGTGGATGTATAAGTGTCTGGATGAAGGATTTAGTAGGTGCGTGACTGACTGTATGAGTGAGTGATTAAATGTGTCTCACTGAATGCATGGGTTAGTGACTAAACTGTCTTAATTTGTGCATCATTATGTCTGTTGTTCTGTAAACTGCTGCATGTGTTGATCATTAGCTATACGAGAGGCTATATGTGTTATTAATTGGTTGCCCAAGTATTTCTATGGGAGATTGAGTTTGTGTGGGGGTGGCTGGAAGGTGTGTGACTCTATGCATAGATGTGTGAGCAGTTTATTCACTAGGTGTATGAGTTCAAGAGTGCATGTGGAAACAGCTACATGGGCAGTTGACTGTGTGCATGAGTGTATTGATGAGTGAATGGATATCTCAATGCTACATGTCATAGTAAGTACATATGTAAAACACAGTACATGTGAGAGTTGGCATATATAAATAACTGTGCATGAGAGCCACTGAATGAGTGAGTGGTTGTATCGATCATTGTGAACTTATATCAGGGATTGTATAAGAGAGTAAATATGTGTTAGTATATGTTTCAATAAGTAAGGTGTGTTTAACTGTATAGTTGAAGAAATGGAGGTGAGATTGTTTCTTTGCATGACTGACTGGGTGTGTGAGTAACTCCATGGATGAGTGGCAGTGTGTGAGTGTCTGTATACACTGAGTGTATCTAAGGTTATATTAGAGTCTGAAGAGGTTTATCGTATTAGCACAAGAATGATGTCAAATGAGATGTAATCAGTGATGTCATCAGTGATGTCATTTGAGATGTCATCAGTGATGTCATCAGTGATGTCACTGACCATGTCATGAATGATGTAATATGTGACATGATCAGCAGTGGATTGCGGGTGCGCGATATATAGTTAGTGCAACTAACTATATATGGAATTTCAATGGTTTTGTGTGAGTAAAATAAGGTTTTTTAAATGCTAATTCCTAACTATATATGGTCTATAACCTATGGTTTTTTCAGTGAATTTTCAAGGTTTGTAAATGCTAATTCCTAACTATATATGGTCTATAACCTATGGTTTTTTCAGTGAATTTCAATGGTTTTTAATAGCAAATATCATAAGCTGTCGAATGTCAAGTACGTGGTAAGTGAAAACATTTTCGTGTTTATGCACACTGATCTGCTTTGAATGGTGCCCCCCCCCCTCATTTCTATTAGGAGTACTCTCTCTTTGCAGATAGTGAAAGGTAGTTAACGCAGGCCTTTGCCCCCGTTGTAATCCGTCGTGCCTGCTTCTCTCTCCATTTGATTGATTGTTATCCAAGTATTTACTGTTTTAGAATTAGTTCTCTTTGGTTCATTCTCTATTTACAAACAAACACAGAGTCGCAATACTCTGTTTAGTCTTTGCAGATAACGAAAAATCGTGTAAAAAAAAAGAAAAGGAATCGAGCAAAATCAGTAGGCCACTAATGGGATCTCTTTTTGACCTCGCTAAAATAGAAACATTAGGAACAACCCCTCATGACAAATACAAAACTAGTGAGATGAACTGAACTCCACACAATGATGGCTGCAAAACAGCTCGGCTCCGCCACCCACCCCGCCCAAAATAACGATAAAGAACGGCTGCCATGATTGGTTGCGGAATGACCACGACGGAGCTACGAAATGGTGCTGCTCTCATGCTAACCCCAGCTTCAGTCTGAAACATCCAGAAACACTGTAGACTACCAATTCGATCAGTTCCGGTAGCGCCCCAATGTAACCCGGTAGAGAAGAACTAGCCCTCCCCTCTTTGACTGATGGTTCTTGTTGCCTGTCCCTTCTGTTGTCATTTAACAGAACTATTTAGCCTGCTGAAAGGGGTTGTGTTCCGACCGCTGGTTGGTGGAGACATTTTGACTATATTCTGTACCTGCGTTGTCGCGTAATGCGTCATATGACGCGCCGCGTTAGCGCATCCGGAAGTCATCCGGGGCGCGCAGCGCGTAACGTAAGCATAACAAGTCATGTGACTTGTTAATAAAACTTTTCATTGGTTCATTTTACTTTTCTTATTGTAATGATGAAAGGCTTGGTCATATGACCTAAAAATTACGCTTTTCATTACTTCCGAACATTATTTTTTCTTAAATATATGTTATAATGTTCCAGGCTAATGTACTTTCCCGGAAATTTTACAACTGTCCTGCAAGTAAAATATATTCTTTTTTCGAGAAAAAGAGCGTTTCTTCGTCCCATGACGGAGCCGTTGAGCAAAAGAGGGTCGACCTGCTGTCTTAGTCGCCGATACGCCTGAATATGAGATTCTTATCGATCACTTTATGTTGCAGGAATAGAAAACACAACAGCCCTTGACCATTTATCTTTACTGCGTTCCTTCGTATTGTACCTTTTACCCTTCATGTAATTGGTCTGCTTTATTTCACTTGCCTTTTAATGATTCTAAAACAGTCACTATTATTAAAAACTTTACCAATGTATATACTACTACCATGTTTTCTTTTAAAAACCTTTATTGTGAAAATTTCATTATACAAATATGAGCCTATAACCACGTGGGCCTGCCACAGAGCAAACTGTAATCGTATATGATGAATAGACATTTACACTGTAGAGGAACGTAACGGGCGGGCCATTAGGTTGCAAGAACTAAGGTGTCTAACAGTTAAGGAATCGGTGGACGTACATTTTATAATTAAAATACGACAGGGCCAGTTACAATAAAATTATCTAGATATACATTTGCGGGCAAGTACCATGGGTGACGTTAATTCGAACTTTCAACAGTACAGTAATCAATAACACATCAGAACTTAATATCAATAGGGATGTCGAAATAGTCAATCAATTCTCGTCCCCGCCCGCCATGTGCTTCAAAACTGCATACGTATCTCGTGATTTCAAGGTTCTGCAACCAGTACACAACAAGGAGTTACGAGTCCCATTTATTCCGGCGCCATTTTGGGCGAGGACGGGCAGGTCCAGGATATAGTCAAAATGTCTCTACCAACCATCGACTATGATGATGTTCATATGCTGTATTTATTAGAGTAACACTCATCTGTCCACATGAAATTAATTTGCCACAATCTAAACATGTCATTTTAATCTTTCCAAAGTTCTTCTAAATATTTGGGACCGTTTCCCTTGCCTCTGAAGCTCTCAGTGCCACTTCTTTGATGAATGTACTAGCAGGTCAGGGGTTCTCCTCCAAATCTCTCTTTTATGCAGCACTATAATTAATTGGTGCCACCTCTCCATATGACGATGCATGGTATAGTTACCACAACTATATTTTTTTTCGGTTCCTCTGGAGAGTTCATCGTGGCAGATGAAGCGTGTAACGTACCGGGCATTTACCTTTTTTTGCATGTACAGGAAAGGAAAAAAAAATCGAGCGTCCGAGTTCTAAGGTGTCCCAGGGCCATTTTAATGGACCAGGCCCAAATCCAAAGAACAGGCCGCCATTTTGAGAGTCCTCTTGCAGCCGCCTGTCGCTGTAGCATCAAGAGCAGCCGAAACTCAGCTGAATGGCAACTGAAACGGTAAAGGGGCGCCCCTCTACAGCAGACGAGCCTCCACCTAGGAAGGCCCATTCACGCCGGCTCCCCCCCCCTTCGGGCACCCCACGCCGTTATTCGGAGCAGTATTGTAGGATGGCCACACCAGTGCGGCAACTTGCTAGACATCACCTCGGTGGTAACCGAATCTCAACGCCTTGTGGTGTCTTCTATTCAAAAAACATTGTTATGCTGCCTTCGACCTATTCGCCGCAAGTGCGCACACAACTCAACTGCATAGCTTGCTAGACACCACCTCGGTGCCATCCGGATCTTGGAATGTCAGCACCTTTTGGTGTCTTCTCTTCAGAAAATATTGTTGCGCTGCCTTTGGCCCCATTCGCACATCAGTCCGCTACTGACGCCATCTCACAGGCTAATGGGGCGCCCCACGCCGACTTTCAGCATTGTAGAATGACCACACCAGTACAGCAACTTGCTAGACATCACCTCGGTGCCATCCGGATCTCGGCGCCCCACTGCAGATGAAGTGCCTCTCAACTATGAAACCACCACGGTGACATCCGGATCTTGGCGCGTTGTGCTGCCTTCGGCCTATTCGCACATCGGTCCGCTACTGACGCCATCTCACAGGCTAATGGGGCGACCCACGCCGAGTTTCAGCATTGTAGGATGACCACACCAGTACAGCAACTTGCTAGACATCACCTCGATGCCATCCGGATCTTGGCATCTCAACGCCTAGTGGTATCTTCCATACAAAAAATATTGTTACGCTGCCTTTGGCCCCATTCGCACATCAGTCCGCAACTTAGACATCACCTCGGTGCCATCCGGATCTTGGCATCTCAGCGCCTTGTGGTGTCAGTCAGAAAATATTGTTGCGCTGCCTTTGGCCCCATTCGCACATCGGTCCGCTACTGACGCCATCTCACAGGCCAACGGGGCGCCCCACGCCGACTTTCAACATTGTAGGATGGCCACAGAAGTGCGACAACTTACTAGACACCACCTCGGTGCCATCCGGATCTTGGCGCGTTGTGCTGCCTTCGGCCTATTCGCACATCGGTCCGCTACTTGTGGTAAATAAATAAATAATACCCTATTTTTGACTAGACATATATCATAACAGATAGCTCAATAAATAAGAGTCAAGATTCGAGGTAGTAGGAGTTTTTGCAGGTTTAATACAGCATAAGGACAGGAACAGGACAACCTGCATAGGAACAGGGGCCCAGCAGGATGACAGGGGCCCAGCAGGATGACAGGGGCCCAGCAGCTGCTGGGGCTGGGATGAGCGCGCTAACTTTTAATAACAATACATGAGCTTATATACAAAACGCAAACACATAGCATTACATTGCAGTAGGCGTAGCAGTGGGTGGAGCAGAAGGCGTGACGTGTAGCAGTCGCGAAAGATAAGAGTAAAAGTAGGTGTAACTGGGCGTATACATAGACATGTGGTGCAGACGTAACAGAATATGTCATGAATGGGGCGGAAACATTGGAGGGGGCTACCTAAGGAGCCGGGACCTCTAACCTGGTGGTGCGCGCAAACTGGCAATGACGTGTTACTAGGAGAAGCTGGGGGCTATGAACTCTGTGCTAGGAGCAGAGACTAAAGTCTGGAGGGTCGGAGCGACATGTACCTAAACCCTATCTAGTATCTGATGTTTAGGGAACATGTTGATATAAACTAGAAGTCATGAGGGGAAAAAGTTAACTGACTCTAAGACTGGACCATGCATTATTCTACATGTAGTGCGTGATGAAGAATATTAAATGACCATTAAATGCAGTATTTCTCTAACGTGGAGACGAGAAGGCTAGACAATGACGGAAACTATTGATGCAGTTCAGTAGCTTAGGAATGCAGAGAAGGAGGACTGAACTGATAACTGGAACTATAACATACTTTTGGCAGACTCAGAGGCAGAACCAAGCTGCACCGGGCACTGCGAGGCAGGAAGTAAGTGAAAGGTCGAGGATACAGGTGGGGGCTGCATCGCTCCTCAGCGAGGCTTCAGGAGACAGGAGCTGAATCTGATGTCCAGGCCCTTTTGAGGCCTAGAAACGGGGACTTTATAATGGAATAACGTGCACACTGAGAAACGTGGCAACGTAGCTTTACATAGGCCTGATATTCGTAGTATTCACGAGGCCTGGAAACTGGCATACTAGAGGTGGACACAACTGTAATTGCGTCATTAATCAGACATGGGGAATAACATATGCATATTGGTCATGCACACATAACATATGATGGATGACACGTAGGGACACAGAACATGACAAAATTTACTTTTCCACATTCCCTCCTTGTCACTACGTTTCCATCAGGAAACATCAATATTCATGATACCATCTATCATTTCATATAGTATCATTTGCTCGTCTCGAATTATCTTGGAACGAGATTTAGAACGGGGCTTGGGACTAGGAATACAAGAGGTAGCACACATGCCGCAAATCGCAGGGCCACATTGTATACAGAGGCAGCAGCTGAATATGATCGCTACTGAAATACCTAGAAAGGACAAGACTTTCCATCCCCATGCGGAAATTATATTCCAGAACCAACCGGACCATGTCCAGGTGCCTGGATTCTGGTGTAACAGATGGGCAATTTTATGAAGTCTGGTTATAGCTGAATAAACAGACGGCGCGTTATTTGGAATGAAAATGCAGCAACTAGATCCGATGACTCTACAGGCCCCGCCCCTATCGGCCAGTATGACGTCAAGGACGAGACGATTCTGTAAAACGACAATTCTCATAAAGGATTGCTCTTCGGTTAAGTTACCTAGAGCAGAGGCAGTCTCATCTACTACAGCTTCAAGGGTTCTTGTTAATCTACGAATTAGCTTACTATTTACAACTGTACCTAAATAAGGGAACACACCTTTATCAATATCAATGAATTGCTCTGCAGCAGTTTCAGTATAATCGACAATCGGGAGATTTCTCTTGTGTCTAGTATGTACTAGGAAGGAATTCCTATGGTAGTCAGGTGGGGCTAGAAAAACTGGTGGCAGTAGGAAGGCAATGTAACAGGTTCCCTCCCAATCGAGGGGCAGACGAACATATGCGGTCTGACCACAAACAAAATAAGAATGACGTGAAGCTTTGAAAATAGATTTCCCACTGTCACTATACTTGACAATAGTAGTACAATCACTATGTCCTACGTGTACGGAACCCTTATTTCGGACACATAATTCGCCTTTGACTGGTAGTACTGAAATAGCGGGTAAGTCTGGAGTAGTATCAGACTGAACATTCAGGACCATAAAATTCGACGAATAATTACCTAAATTATATACTTCATTTTCTAGATCTAAACCTGTTCTGTGGGGGAAACCTTGCTTGTCTGGGAAACATGTACTGTTAAGAAAAGACATATCTGTTGAGGATGACGTTAACGTGGACCATGCTCCACACGAACCATTATGTGAGAACGGATAAGGAAACAGTGGCAGAACTCCCTTCGGTGTCTGGAAAGGGGGGAGTCGACCACACACCCAACAATTAGTGGCATTGCTGGTCTGGTGTGAGTAATGTAACATACGGATAAATGAGTTATTACGCATAGCGAGGCGGTATGAATATTCGTGAGGAGGCAGATCACTAAACGTGTGCTCTGCTGTAGCATTAGCAGGCTTATTTACATGAAAAACTGGGAAATATAGGAAAAAGGCATAACTGGTGCAGGAAATCATAATGCTGATGAATAATATGAAACTTAGAAAAACGATACATCTGATTGAGTTTTTACTAACTCTCTCACTATGGGGGTCTACTTTATACATGTCAGAAACAGTCTAACCGTTTCACCTAGGGGAGGACTTATACAATCAAACTGACTGACTTATTTTACTAGACCGGAGTTTTTGCTTATACTCCTGCTGCGGAGTTTTCTCTACCAAGGGAGGGGTTGTATCAATGTCTTTTGCGGGACAGTCCTTAAGAGCAATATTTTGGCAGTCCTTAAAATCCTGGGAAATGTTCTTAAAGACGGGTTTCAGTCCTTTAAAAAGTTTAACGTGAGAAAGGTGTATCCATCCTTTTCGGCCTTCCAACTTCACGGCTGTACGGGTGGTGAGGAGGACCTGACGGGGCTCTTTCCATCGAGGCTCCAGCGGACTTGATCTGTCAAAGTTCCGGACCATCACCATGGATCCTGGAACGATTTCATGCGGTGCCACCTCGGTATTGTCTGGAAATGCGGCAGCAACCTGTGAACGACATGAGTTGAGGGCAGACATCAAGGAAGCTAGGTAATCTGTCAGCATATTACATGAAACATCAGTAATACTTCGGGGTCTAGGAGTACCCCACATGTTAGGGGGGCGGCCGAATACGACCTCATACGGGGACAGACCTGATCTGGAATGTGCGACCATGCGCATATAAAATAAAGCAACTGGCAGGGCTACTAACCAGTCCACACCCTTATCTTTACATATCTTTGCAATTCGAATTTTCAGAGTCTGATTATGTCTCTCGACTAGACCGGCTGCTTCGGGATGGCGTACACAATGAAACTTCCACTGGTACCCTAATAACAGGGAAACGTGCTTCATGAGTTCAGATGAGAATGGCTGACCGTTATCAGAATATACGACTCTAGGGAGTCCATATCGAGGGAAGAATTCACGAACCAACTGCTTGGCAGTGGTCGCGGCTGTGTAATCTGGGACTGGATATGCTTCTGTCCATCTGGACAGAGCGCATACAACTACAAGGACATACTTGAAACCTCGACATCGCTCCATCTGAATATAATCCATCTGGAGGACTTCAAAAGGGTGGTCAGGAGGCTGGAAACCACCTTGTTCCACCGGGACACTTTTACCTGGATTAAACTGACAACATATCATACAGGTACGGACTTTCTGCTTAGCTGCAGCTCGTAAATGCTTGTTGAACCAAATGTTCTGGATACTGTCTAACATAGCTTTTTCTCCTAAATGTGCTGGACTATGTGCGGTATTAATAATGACTTGAACCATAGAGTCGGGGAGAAACCATGTGGCTCTACCCTTCGTTAACCATCCTTGATCTGTCTGGACCCCTCCTTGTTCAGACCATTTCTTGATTTCATCGGGAGTAGCATGTAACTGGATATCTATGACATCTTCAGTAGGGTCCTTAACTGTCATACATGTAGTCGGATCTGGAGTGTGTGTCATGTTAACTGGAATGTCTGGAGTCTGTGCTGTAAGCTTGGCTGTGCGATCTGCTAGATCGTTACCTTGGGAAATAATGTCAGTGACTTTCGTATGTGCTTTGCATTTCATGATAGCAATGGATGTCGGTAAATGTATGGCATCTAACAGAGCTTGAATGAGGAAACCATGCTGAATCTTGGTTCCATGAGAAGTCATGAAACCTCTCTCCTGCCAGAGCACTCCGAAGTCGTGTACAACTCCAAATGCGTAACGTGAATCTGTGTAAACATTAACTTTCAGGTTCTTGGCGTGTATGCAGGCTTGTGTCAGAGCAACTAGCTCTGCTGCTTGAGCGGACAGGGTATCAATACGGTGTGTTTCAATAACTTCGGTGTCAGTAGTCACTGCATACGCGGCGACTAGTTCTCCTGTACTAGTTCTCATACATGAACCATCCACATAAAGTGTCAGGTCGGAGTCTGGTAACGGAATGTCTGTCAGGTCTTGTCTTGGCTTTGTCGTAATGTTGACTACTTCCACACAGTCATGTGGGTCAGGATTTGAATTAACTGGTGGTAACAGTGTAGCAGGATTCAGGACGTTGCAGCGTCTAATATCTATGTGTGGCTGGAACAGTGTCAATTCATAACCTGTTAAACGTGCAATTGTCAAGTGCTGAGTTTGTGTTCGGTTTAGAAGAACTTCCACGGAGTGTGGAACTTGTACTGTCAAGGTATGTCCTAAAACTATGGAATCACTTTGTCTGATAGCTAGTGCTGTGGCTGCAACTGACTTGAGGCACGCAGGCAACGCCTGGGCGACTGGATCTAATGTGCTCGAAAAATAAGCACAGGGCTTGTATTGTCCTGCTTGATCTTGTGTAAGAACAGATAATGCTGTACCTTCGCGTTCAGTAACGAAAAGTGTAAAAGGCTTACTGTAGTTCGGTGTAGCTAGAACTGGAGCTTGGCATAGGGCTTTCTTTAACTCGTTGAAACTAAGTGTATGTTCAGATGTCCAAGGGAGAACAGTCGATACGGCTGCCTCCTGTGTCGTTAACTGTATCAGTGGCTTGGCTAGAAATGCATACTGGGGAATCCATTGTCTACAATAAGAAGTAAGGCCGATAAAGGCACGTACCTCCTTCTGGGTTCTGGGCTGGGGAAGACTCGCTATTAACTGGATACGGTCTGGGGTCAACTGCCTACCCCTCTTGGACAGCAAGTGTCCTAAGTATACCACTTGCTGGACACAGAATTGAAGCTTCGAAGGGGACACCTTGTGCCCCATCTCGGCTAGGAAATACAAAACCGTCAGTGACGCTCGCTCGCAATCACGTTCAGAACGGGCTGTGATCAGTAGATCATCGACATACTGGAGCAGGGCAGTGTCAGTTGGCATGTGAATGTTGTCTAGTTGTCTCTTAAGTGCTTGACTGTAAATACTAGGGCTTTCTGTGAAACCTTGAGGAGCGCGTGTAAACATATAGCTCCTTCCATTTAAACAAAATCCGAAAAGAAACTGGCTGTCTGGATGAATTGGAACACTAAAAAATGCATTCTTGAGGTCGATTACTGTAAAGAACGTGGCTTCGGAATCAATGGCTGTCAATAGGGAAGAGATGTCTGGGACAACTGGGTACTGCGGAATAATACATTTATTAAGCTCTCGTAAGTCAATCACTAATCGATATACTGGGGGTGCATTAGGATCAGTACGTTTCATGACTGGAATGATCGGAGAGTTACATACATTGGAGTCAGTTTCTACAACTACTCCTTGAGCGATGAGCTCGTCAATAATTTTGGATAAGGCTGCTACAGCCTCGGGTGGCAATCTGTACTGTCTGATTCGTGGTAACACTACACCTGGTTTGAGAGTCACACGATAGGGTGTGATTTGCATGTAACCTACATCAGTTGGACCTTGCGCCCATAAATGCTGCGGAACATTAGACAGTCTGGAATCAAAATCTCGTAATACATAGTGACCCTTAAAGTCACGTAGGAACAGACGTATTCCCTCTGGGGAACAACATATAACTGCACCTAACTCTTTCAGTGTTTTAATGCCTAATAGATTTTCTGGACATGACTTAGTAAGTAACAGGTCAGTAGTGCGGGACAATGGACCTACTTCTAGAGCGACTGGCTTTGAAATCTCATTAACGATAGGCTTTCCTGAAAATCCAAGGGAAACATTTCTTGAGCCTGAGAGCGGAGCCCCTGGAACTTCGGCATGACTAATTGTGGTCCTACTTGCCCCTGTATCAATCAAAAACTTTCTGTCTTTCCCTAATACTTGACTGTGAACATAGGGACCTTCTTGATCTACAGGTATCTCGATGAGAGGCAAGCCTACCTCCCTCTCTAGGCTGTTTCATGAATATGGCTGGTACTCTGGATACTCAGACTGTGCATACTGGTACATCTGCGATGTAACGTGCTGTGTTGCAGCGATAGGCTGCGGTGCTGTAACTGTCTGTGGTGCATTCTGTGACTGAGGAGTCTGTGAAACTTGTTCTTGTCTAGGCGGACGTGGTCTTTCTTTTGTCTTACCAGTAGCTATGTTGTGTTTCAGAACTGCACACTCATTTATAAAATGACCTGGCTGTTTACAATAATTGCAGTTCCCTTTAACGGGAGCTGCAGGATGACTGGCGTGATTCGGACCCCTCTTCTGACTGTCTTGAGGAACAGATTGTGCAACTAGTACTTTCATTTTCGTGTCTTTCATACGTTTTCTTTCGTGTTCTTGCTCTTCCCTGATTCTATTCTGGTGGTATTGGAGCATCTGGAGCATCTGGGACGGAGTATTAGCTTGCCAGGTGCTTTCGACTTTCAAAACTCGGTTTTTAATTGGTGGACTTGAATTCTCGACTAATTTAGTAACAAAAAGGTGAGGGTATGACTCACTACTTGTCTTGAGACCACTGTTGATACTGAAACATTTTTCAAATCTAGAATAAAAATCACTAATATCTTCATCTTGTTTCTGTTTACAGGCTGAGATTGCATCCCAGTCTTCTTTTCTCGTTGTTAATAATCTGGGTAAAACTTGAATTAATAATTCTGGTAATTCTTTACATTTATCTCCTAGACCGGTACCTGGTACTCGTGCCTTGTCTTCGGCTTCTAGAACTGTCCAATCGATCTTTTTCTCTCCCACCTCCCATTCTTTTTCCTTTAGCTTTTCATACACCCCTGCGGGCAACAGGACCTTTAACATTTTAATGATATCTGGGTAAGTGTATTCTCCCATACGGAGCATGTCTTTTAATTCTCTATGGAACCCTGCTGGATCTTTGTCATGACAGGGAATTAATTTCTTCATTTCGAGGAGTTCCATCTTTGTGATCGGAGTGTATACAAACACTCGCTGCATTTCGCCACCCGTTCCTTTAACTGGGTGGACTTCTCGTAACGGATTCTGTCTGTCTATGTAGAATGATTTACTTTCTGGGGGTGAGACATGAACAAAATGCGGGTTCAAGAATGTTCTATATTTGTGACGCTGTTCTAGAATGACACTAATTAAATCGGTACCTAGACTTCTCCATCTGTACTGGAGTAATTCGTTCAGGATATCATGTAACGGACCTGGATCAGAGTGCTGACCCTCATACAAAGTAATGAGGTGCTGAATCATATACATACCCACCAGTCGCTGCTCGGCTGGGGGCAATTTCAGAAACATTTGTGCCACTATTTCGTCTGGAAAAGTGGTAGAATCAGTAATCCATCGGACTGCTGACCGAACTAGTTCTTGTTCATGCATAGTACTTAACTCACTGTAACCGATTCGTGATTTCAGAATATGATCGGTAGCTTGAAATATTTGTTCTAGGGAACCTTGTTCTGGTGCTAAATGATGGAAAGTAGACTTGGGTTCTAGACGTAAATGGCGATCTGGAAATCTAGGTTTCCCTACATACGCTATTCTGGCAGTATTCTCGTCGTCTTCCTCTTCAGGATCAGAGGTACTTTCTTTCTCGCTTACTTGTGCTGCTTTACGCTGTTCGTGTATCTTTATTATTTCTCTACGGATTTTCTTGTACATACTTTCCATGGCACTAATGGTATTGTGCTTTCCTTCGGCTATATTATCACTCCACTTTGTCAGGATTTTCATTTCGGCTGGATCTTTAGACGGGTAATCTTGTTCTCTTATTAGACAATTAATTAAGAACTTTAATATCATGCGCTGAATCTCGGCTTTCCTTTGAGACATGGCATCACTAATACTTTCTGGATCATCCCCTGTACGGATGAAACGATATATTCTGTCTAGATCTTCTTTCATATTCGGCAAGGTGACTAGATACTCGGTCACCCTCCTTATGCGTACGGAATATAAAACCATATTAAATTCGCCTGGAACTGGGTCATAGACACATTCGCCAAGGGTTTGCCTGATTTCTGCAACAGACTTATTACTTTTAGGAGTACGCTGTGATGCTTGAGCATGTAATTCGAGTGCTGATAAACGCTTGTATGGCGGCGGGGTTTGAGGAAGACCTCCCCCTGCAGCCCCTAAACTGGAATCATCAACTGATGCTTTTCGTCCTGGCAGGGTCGGTAATTGTAACGTGGGCTGGACTTGTATGGCGGGCTGACCCGGGGGGGCTGTTAAGGGCACCCCGGTGTCTGGAGAAGCAGGAATTACCTGATTTACAGGGACTGGCGGAGCGTGAACAGGATTTGCATATTCGGGGACTGTGTCGTCCAGATAGGACGAAATAAAAATATCAGCTGCGGTCTGTTTGTGACGTAGCTTGGTCGGAACTAATGGTGGCGGGAAATTACTGGATGCCTCTGGGGTCGCTTTTGGCA
The DNA here is from genome assembly GCF_964261635.1 of Lissotriton helveticus. Classification (NCBI taxonomy): domain Eukaryota; kingdom Metazoa; phylum Chordata; class Amphibia; order Caudata; family Salamandridae; genus Lissotriton; species Lissotriton helveticus. Next base: position 1,551,725,264 of record NC_136059.1, read on the forward strand.
AGCCCTCAGCAAGAAGAGGATACATACCCTTAATAAGGGCATGCCTCTGTCTGTCTGACTGTTCGGCTTTGACTCGTTCACCTATCTCGATTAATTCTCTTTCTTGGGCTCGTTCTTGGGATTCTCTACTTAGTTCTGTCTTTCTGATTTCTTTTTCGGTTCTTTTATGAGCTTCTTTGCGCCATAACTCGATGGCGTCTTTCTGTGACTGTCTGGCTTTCTTTTTCCATAATGCTTCTTCTACTCGCATGATGCATTCGGCATCCCATGTACCCGATACGGGCCATCTATACTTTTCTTCTAACTGTTTGGTATAATCTACCCATAAATCTAGATACAATATGGCGCTTATGCCATGTTTCTGATACATAAAGTGACCTGGACTGTCCCTCGGCGGAACAGGAACTGCTTCTTCTAACAAACCCTTTCTAGTTTTTAACTGACGTAATCTCGAAAAGAGAGACATTGTAAACTTGAATCGGAACACAATACAATAGACGAGGAACAATAACAATTGGGAAAACAATTCAGGCATACCACGACATTGGAAATACATTGAACATCATAACATAACAGTTCGGACAGAATATTACCTGGAATACTGAGAACGGAATACAAGAATTTCTCGAGAACGGAACACACTAGAGTTACTGGATGCACTGCTGAAACAGTACGGAACATACCGGTCCCATAAAGGGACGCATCAAGACCCGTATCCACCTAGGTGAACACTTCGTTTGTGGGCCTGGGTACCACCTACCCACGGACCAGAGTCAATTTAGATTGACCCTGTCTAGATACTACCCCAGTAATGGTACTCACCGGGCAGCAAGAACGGAAGGCCTTGGACTGGACTGGACTGCTACGACGACGGACGACGAACTTCGGACTTCAGTTACGGGTGGGCCTCCGGATACCTCGGACCTTGGACTCTTGGCTTGGGCTCTGGTCGGGACTCGCCGCGTTCCTCCACCGTCTCGTTTGGATGCTGGACCGCCTCCTCCGTCTCCTCCGTGGGCCTGAGGGATACTTGAAGCAGAAATATCTGCCGGTGCACGGAAGAGTTCCGTCACGACTGCAGAGGGTCAGGGGGTCGGCGTGGCTTCACCGACGCGTGGGGAAAGGGCAAGTCCCTATTCGGGCGCCATTATGTGGTAAATAAATAAATAATACCCTATTTTTGACTAGACATATATCATAACAGATAGCTCAATAAATAAGAGTCAAGATTCGAGGTAGTAGGAGTTTTTGCAGGTTTAATACAGCATAAGGACAGGAACAGGACAACCTGCATAGGAACAGGGGCCCAGCAGGATGACAGGGGCCCAGCAGGATGACAGGGGCCCAGCAGCTGCTGGGGCTGGGATGAGCGCGCTAACTTTTAATAACAATACATGAGCTTATATACAAAACGCAAACACATAGCATTACATTGCAGTAGGCGTAGCAGTGGGTGGAGCAGAAGGCGTGACGTGTAGCAGTCGCGAAAGATAAGAGTAAAAGTAGGTGTAACTGGGCGTATACATAGACATGTGGTGCAGACGTAACAGAATATGTCATGAATGGGGCGGAAACATTGGAGGGGGCTACCTAAGGAGCCGGGACCTCTAACCTGGTGGTGCGCGCAAACTGGCAATGACGTGTTACTAGGAGAAGCTGGGGGCTATGAACTCTGTGCTAGGAGCAGAGACTAAAGTCTGGAGGGTCGGAGCGACATGTACCTAAACCCTATCTAGTATCTGATGTTTAGGGAACATGTTGATATAAACTAGAAGTCATGAGGGGAAAAAGTTAACTGACTCTAAGACTGGACCATGCATTATTCTACATGTAGTGCGTGATGAAGAATATTAAATGACCATTAAATGCAGTATTTCTCTAACGTGGAGACGAGAAGGCTAGACAATGACGGAAACTATTGATGCAGTTCAGTAGCTTAGGAATGCAGAGAAGGAGGACTGAACTGATAACTGGAACTATAACATACTTTTGGCAGACTCAGAGGCAGAACCAAGCTGCACCGGGCACTGCGAGGCAGGAAGTAAGTGAAAGGTCGAGGATACAGGTGGGGGCTGCATCGCTCCTCAGCGAGGCTTCAGGAGACAGGAGCTGAATCTGATGTCCAGGCCCTTTTGAGGCCTAGAAACGGGGACTTTATAATGGAATAACGTGCACACTGAGAAACGTGGCAACGTAGCTTTACATAGGCCTGATATTCGTAGTATTCACGAGGCCTGGAAACTGGCATACTAGAGGTGGACACAACTGTAATTGCGTCATTAATCAGACATGGGGAATAACATATGCATATTGGTCATGCACACATAACATATGATGGATGACACGTAGGGACACAGAACATGACAAAATTTACTTTTCCACATACTGACGCCATCTCACAGGCCAACGGGGCGCCCCACGCCGACTTTCAGCATTGTTGGATGGCCACACCAGTGCGGCAACTTACTAGACACCACCTCGGTGCCATCCGGATCTTGGCGCGTTGTGCTGCCTTCGGCCTATTCGCACATCGGTCCGCTACTGACGCAAACTCACAGGCCAACGGGGCGCCCCACGCCGACTTTCAGCATTGTAGGATGGCCACACCAGTGCTGCAACTTGCTGGACACCACCTCGGTGCCATCCGGATCTTGGCGCGTTGTATTGCCTTCGGCCTATTCGCACATCGGTCCGCTACTGACGCCGCCTCACGTGCCAACGTATTTTCTCCGCATTTTATACCCTATGCCGCATAACAGGTCATGTGACTTGTTTATAAAACTTTTCATTGGTTCATTTTACTTTTGGTTTCCTAATGATGGAAGGCTTAATCATATGACCTAAAAACAACACTTTTCATTGGATGAAAACTTTTTTTTTTTCCCAAACGAGGAAAGCCCCACCTTGTTTCTGGATGTTTCAGACTAAACTGGCGTCAGCATGAGAGCACCACCATCTCGTAGCTCCGTCGTGGTCATTCCGCGAGCAATCATGGCAGCCGCTCCCCACCAGAAGCCTGCAGGAGTCGGGGCCCCCAAAACTTTTGATGAATCGAACGTTAACAGACGTTGGGGCATATTACCAAAGTTAAGCGATATTTATCCCTAACGATGCATTGCAAAGATTTTTTTACCATCAGAAATTATCGCAGATAAACCTTGCTATTATCAAGGTTTATCGCAAATACGATAAAAAACGACCGCAATGCATTAATATCGCTGAAAACTCAGCGATATTCATGCATTACCGAGCTAATGCTCTTAGCTATGTTATCCACCTCCCATTGGATAACATGGCTAAGAACTGCTCAGGGCAGCTGTTACTTTTTGGAGATATTCGCGCTTATCTCGAATATTTCCAAAAGTTGATAATAGGAGATAGCGATGTTAGCAACTGTTTCCAGTCGCTAACATCTTGGCATGCCCACTTTGCATGTCATTAGTGATAAATATCACTCACATGCAAAGTGGGGCCCAAGATGGTCGCTATCTCCTACTAGCCGTCGCTAACTGGTGTTAGCAACAGCTAGGTAATACAGATATAATTTTATCTCCGCGAAGCGGAGCGCTGTTACAGATATATATCTTGTTTTTGAACGTTAATTTCTCAAAATGCACTGAAGCACATATATTGAGACCTAGCAAAGGCACATCGGGCTACCAGTCCCTAATATTTTACCAAGTTTCGTGCAAATCCATTCAGCCGTTCGATTATTATTATTATTTTTTTTTTTTGGCCCGCGGGGCCCTTTTAAAACCTCCACATCAAACCTAGGGGGTCAGCGAGGATCTACTATGCCCCCTTATGGTCATTTGCCCCTTCGCTTTGGCCTCCTCTTGTCTCTCGATCCTACCGAGAGACAAGATGGCGGCCGCTACGTACTGTTTGGAATGTTTACAGACACCGGAGAGCCAATCAGCTTCGCTTCGCAAAGCTCCGTAACGCGAAAAGTACGCGAAGCGGTGCGCTGTTACAGATATATATCTTTTTTTGAACGTTAATTTCTCAAAATCCACTGAAGCACATATATTGAGACCTAGCAAAGGCACATCGGGCTACCAGTCCCTACAATTTTGCCAAGTTTCGTGCAAATCCATTCAGCCGTTCGATTATTATTATTATTATTTTTTTTTGCCCCGCGGGGCCCTTTTAAAACCTCCACATCAAACCTAGGGGGTCAGCGAGGATCTACTATTCCCCCTTATGGTCATTTGCCCCTTCGCTTTGGCCTCCTCTTGTCTCTCGATCCTACCGAGAGACAAGATGGCGGCCGCTACGGACTGTTTGGAATGTTGACAGACGCCGGAGAACCAATCAGCTTCGCTTCACAAAGCTCCGTTGCGCGAAAAGTACGCGTCCTGGAGCGCTGCCCGGTCCGCTGTTACAGATATATATCTTTTTTTAAACGTTAATTTCTCAAAATCCACTGTAGCACATATATTGAGACCTACAAAAGGCACATCGGGCTACCAGTCCCTACAATTTTGCCAAGTTTCGTGCAAATCCATTCAGCCGTTCGGGCTAAAAGTGAGGCCAACCGCCCTATGGAAAACTCAATGTTAAAAACACGTTTTGGGACCCCCCTTTTTTCTCGACCCCCCCTGGACGAACCCCCCCCCAATTTTCAGGGGCTGCTCAGAAACAAAATGTGCCATTTTCCTGAAAATTTCAGCCAATTCCGTCCACAAACGCCAAAGTTATTAGACATAGAATTTTCAAAAAACCCATAGAGAAAAAATCCTAACTATATATACCTACTGGCGACCGCCAGTAGGTAATATATATATATATATATATACACACACACATACATATATATACATATATTTATATATACATGTATTTATTGTATTCTGAATTAATAGTGGCAACAATGTCATAGTCATAATATTATCTGACATAAAAAAACTAAAAAATATAATTCCCTTGGAGTTAATAATACTAGAAAATGTACATCCAATAGTGTGATATTATTGTAAACAATATTTAAAACACAATACTTATGTCTGATAATATTTCTGACAATGATATACAGACTTACAACCATGATTTATATGGCCACAGTTGACTATGAAAAGGATATTGAATCATGGACTTGTTGCAGATAACTATAGGGACAGATTCACACAAAATTCAATTTGACTGTGTGTCTCCTCTCATCAAATCTCACTCACTACCTCATTTCTCACTCCATCTCACCTTACAATTGACTTCACGATTTGTTCGCTACCTCACCTCTTCACCTTGCATCTCTTTATATCTCTCTCACTACCTATTCAGTCCCTTACTTATTTCTCAGCTTCTCCTTCGTTTAATGGGAGTGAACCAGCACTTTTCAGCAGCAAACAGGTACACTGAGGTAAGGAATGCGTGCACTTCTATATTTCCATTTCAACCTCTGCTTATCCAGCGGCATGTGTGTATTGTGGCAGAGACGGGTGACCCTTCGGGACAGCAGATGTCACATGGCGGTCAAGGTGAGAAAATCTTTGGCCTTCATGACCCCAGCCTGTTGCTCTTTGTGACTAAACTACCATTGTGTTTTATACAGGGCACAAGTCCTAAAAAAAGAAGTGGGGGGACGCTGTCACCGGGAGTGACGTCACGACAGGAAGTGACGTAAGTGGGGGGACGGCGTCCACCCGCGTGGTACCCGCACTCGAGCCCTGGTTTTATATATAACAAAAGCAAAAGTGTTGGACTTACACTCCAACTTAGCAAAGTGGTGTGACGAGCAGGTGCATTCATTAACCCCGTATGAATTGCACTTCACTTCTCGTGAACCCTGCACAATTTGATAGGCTTAAATTGTTTACATGAGTGAGTGCCCCTTTAGCTCGAGTAAGGCGCCATTTGCAAATATGCTTTATCATATCCTCCCATGCAGCGCGGGAAAGTAACAGCCACATGCATCATTGTAGGAATTTGCGATTCCTAAATTGCGAAAATTAAGGAATCGCAATTTAGGAATCGCAAATTCCTATGCATCAAGAAATCGCAAAAGTTTTTGCTAGTTCTTAATTTTCCTTACTTGCGATTCATTAATTGCGAATCGCAATTAAGGAACCGCTTTACATTGATTCCTATGGGCCTAGAGGCCCATAGGAATCAATGGGAAGGCATTCTCATTTTGCGAATTCGCAATTAAGGAATCTCAAAATGAGAATGCAATTGCAAGGGTGCAGGGGGGTCCAAAGGACCCCTCCCCTGCACCCCTGAAATGACACGTTAGTACATTTTTCTCACACACATGTCCCAAGGGCATGTGTGTGTGTAAAATATAAGTTTCAAAAATGCACTTTTGTGCATTTTTGGAACTTTTCGCAAATTACCACGAAGGTTTCCTTCATGGTAATTTTCCCCTTCCGAATTGCTAATTCGCAATTTAAAAGAAATCATGCATAGCATTTAAGAAATCGCAAAATTTGCGATTTCTTAAATGCTATCGCAATTGAAGAAATCGCAAAATATTGCGAATTCTTAAATTGCGAAACATGAAAAAAAAATGATGCATCCCAAACAGGGTTTTTGCATTTGCAAACGGCCGAATTTTGTGATTCGCACCGTTTGCGAATGCAAAAAAGCTTGATGCATGTGGCTGATAGTCTCTGAAGTCCTTACATCGGCTCCTTGCCTGCTCTTTCACCTGGCTACCAATTTTAATCTCATCTTAAATAGACCAATTCACGCGCAAAAGCCACTATTGTTAGGTGGTCCTCCTGCGAGCGGGCAAAACAGAGAAGGGCATTGCAATGATTATAAGATCAGATGGCACCGTGGCCACATGAGAGGAGCTACAGAGGCCGCTCATGCTCAACGTGCTTGTCTGAGCACTGTACCTCATGTATCAGCATTGTGGTCTAACATCTCTCTCATCCTCGTTCAATAATAGAAATATTTTAGGAGTAAAGCAGCGGATGCTGGCTGCCACAGAACCGTTGTAGAGGCACTGCAAGAATAAAGGAGTCACGCATTTAAATGTATTGGGGAAGTGGGCAGTGACGTAACGAAACTTGAGGGGGCCCCCATTTAAAGTACTGAGAGGGTCCCCGGTCCAGACTCACACAGGAGCAGCGTCGGATTGGTAATGCGGGCACTCGGGCATTGCCCGAGGGGCCGGTGTCCAGTTCCAGCTCTGGGTTGCTTTTTTGAGCAGCCTGGAGGGCGATTTAGCGGTTTCTGCTTTCTTCAGATGCTGCCAGCGGCCCAGCGGGTGCCTGAGTGGCCTCTCTGGAGGCTGATGGGCCTCAATTAGTTCCCTTTTATCAAGGGGCAGAGGTGTCACTCCCTTTCTTTTGCTGGGGCCAGAGCCAGAGCAAAAGAGCCCTCACTTGTATTCAGGTGTGTTTCACCAGTGGAAGCTAATCCATGCATTTTTTTAGCCCCCCCCCCCATTTTGTTTAATAAAACTTTGCCGAAGCAGTGTTTTGCAAAGGCAATATGCAAATGTGGGCCACTTTTTTTTATCATGCCCGGGCCGATTTTTTATCCCAATCCAACCCTGCACAGGAGCTCCTAGGCCATGGTACTGTGTTGAGGGGTCCCCTGAAGCTTGGGCCCGCCCTGCACTGTGGAGGCTGTGGGGACTTTGTTATGCCACTGGAAGTGGGCACCGCCATCTGGGTGGCAGGCCAGCAAATTAGCCACGGAGACTCTGAGCGCCCGCCCAAAGACTTGTATTTCAGTGGTTCAAATGGTGGCTGGACCAACTTTGCCCGCCACACGTCTAGAAAACAGGCGATGAAAAAAGAGTGCCACTGAGTTGGATGGAAATGTAGCACTAAGGGCCGGATCACAGAGATTTCTCAGCACTTGCGCAATTCTGCACCATCGTTTCTGGGTTGCACAGTCTACACTTGTGCAGGTGTAATTTTGCACCTTCTGACAAGTGCAACAACAACCTCTGCAGTGACTGGCCAGTGCAAAAAAATGACAGTTTGAGCTGGTTAGTAGATCCCTTTGTAATGTTGGGACAAATGTTAGCGCATGTGTGTACTGTCATTAGCGCAATCGAAAGGCCCAATTTACAAAGTCTTTTTCCCCTCCAGTATGTGTCATTTACTCCTAGAGATGAAGGCCTATATCAGAAGTAAATTAAACTTAATGATAGAAAGAATTTTAATAAATCAGGACCTTGTGATTCATGAATGTTTGTGCAGCTGGAAATCACAGTCACTCTCATTGAGTGCGTAACCAAAAAGGAAAGTAGTGCCCGAAAAGTCATCACTGGAAGCACACAGGCATGATCCTATGCTCCAGGGGAGGGACAAAAACAATAAGAGGATTGACAGATCAAACAAGCTAATGAACAAAAGGCAGGCTAATAAGCGTGACAATAAAGCCTACCAATGGTAAGAATTAGGCGGGCTTTGAGTCCCCTGTACGCTGACATAGGCCTTTTTGTAACCAGACAGTTTGTACTGTCTGATAGGCAAAACCTAAACATATGATGTGGTTTCAGAAGGACTAACGCTCTGCTAAGGCAAGGTAAAGCGGTAGTCCTAGTGTTTTACTAATAAATGGCCTTAAATAACATGGAAAGGTCTACAATGCAATCTTTTGCTAAATGATGGGAGTGCTACTGCGGCAAAATTATATTTTTCCTTCAGTGCCCAACATCGTTGCACGGTTACTGTGAGGCAGAATTCCCTTCTCCACCGATACAACATGATGCGTCCCTCGGAAAACACAAGTTCCATATATATATATATCATGCGAACATCTGTTGCCAGTAACATAGCTTAGCTGCTTATGGCAGAAATGTTTTAAGGCCAGTGGCGGCTCCTCCGCTAGGGCGGAGGATCATCTCCCCACTGCCTTGAAGCAGTAAAAGAAAGGAAAAAATAAAATAATATTAACGTAATGTCTTTATCATTTTATTTTGTCTGCCTGTTGTGGCAGCTTTGCGTGACAGGGCGGGGCTGCAGAGCAGGGGAGGAGTGATAACACCCTCCTAAGTGTGCAATGACTGTTTGGCTAGCCCTCTCGGGCTGGCCAAACAGTCATGCGAACTTTCCCTGTTCTCCACGCAGGCTGCATTACAGCCTGCATGGATAACATGCCCAGGACCCCAGTCCCTGGTTGAGCGCCAATCAACAGCGCTCAGACCAATCACAATCCTGCATTGCAGCATTGTGATTGGTCACGGGAGCCTGGCTGCCTGCTTCCTGTTTTATTCCCGATGCGAGAAAAGACAACGGAGAGAGCAGCGGTAAGGTAAGTTTTTAAAAAATATCCCTTACCCCCCCCCCTCCCCCCCACCCCGCTTCCTTCCTTTCTCTCCCCACCCCTGATCCATACCAGCCGCTACTGTTCATGGCATGGGCAAAGTGGGCTCTGGCCCAGTGTCTCAGCCTTTCAGGGGGCCCGATTGCCTGCTCTGTTCTGCAGAGTCTTGCATTGATGCAACCGAATAATTATTAAACAGATTGTTTTAAATACCGTTTCCCTTGAATGTATTCTTAATATGGGTGGTGTGTGAGAGTCTATTACATACATCTGCAAAGAAATGTGGTCATGTTTCATGCAACATCTATAAATAAGTTTCTTTTAGATCAAAACCTGACTTCACATATCAGAACATGGAGGATGTCGCAGAGATTATTTGCAGCAATATCAGTGAGCTGCTGCTGTGTTACAATATTGAAAGCACAGATCATTATCCCAGTATCTTAAATGTAAACATATATAGAACTTGGGAGTGTGCCTGTGACCTGGCCAAAGAGGGCATGAAAGACCTGAAACTGGGTCATACATTTACAGCTGTTCCGAATAGGGGCCCCAGAAATACTTTTGACCCAGGGCCCCCCTGATCCTCAAGATGTCCCTGGTTTAAGGCACCTGCTGTAAATCGTTTAAAGTTCTAAAATGCTGGTTAGAACGTTCCTAAACCGCACCCATGGAGATATAATTCGAATTGAATGATAATGCTGAATAACAATTTGAATCACATATATATATATATATTTATACAAGGCTTTTAACCACATCATTTCCTGTTCATAGCTCAGCACCTAGCAACTACTAGCCTTACCAGTTTCAAAGAGACTCCATTTAGCAGTCTCGCCAAGAAGGAAGACAGAGTTGTTCCGGCTGAGAATCCCTCCAGTGACCAACAGATTACAATTTACGAAGTAATACAGAAAGCTCAAAAAGTTAATCAGCACACATTACTTAAACAAATGATGACAGATTTATGAAACTTGCAATGCATTATACAGCGTAGTATTGTACACCACGTCTTATATAGAACTACAGTTACGAAGTCAACATTGCACCATCTTAGAACCAAGTCTTCCAATTTTCTGCCAGGAGGAGCTACCTAACCTGCTCTTCCCGCTTCCACGCGACAGAAAAATAAAAATTGTTGTTTGCAAGTGCCCATTCCGTCTTTGCGAAACCTTTGTTTTGGGGGACAGCCACGCTGTACCCTGACCGTCCTCTCCTTACCCGGAAATTCAGGGGTAGATGGCATAGAGCACAGCTTTCCAAACGGTGTGGCGCGACACATTACTATGTCGCGCCCCACATGTAGGTGTGTCGCGTGATGCGATGATCTGACGTCTGCCGGCAATCGGCAGAGCCGGGCTGCAGGGGCTCTTAGAAGGGGTGAAACAACAACAAAGCCCTATTAACATGCACAAGGTCTTTAAAGACCTGTGAAGTGCTCTGGTGCGGCTGTGAGCGGTCCCGGGATGCCACACACGACGGGGGGGGGGGGGGGGGGCTGAAGCCCTTTAGGATGCAGGAGTATCCACAGGTGGACAGCTCTGAAGCTGAATAGAACGAGGATTGCTCTGCTCTCTGGAGTTTCTTTGGCAGAGTGCTGTAGGTGATGTAATGCTTGTCTACTGGAACAATGATCTGTTATGCCTTCCCACCTTCTTCAATCAGCCACATTTTTTTCAACAGAATTCGACAGCTTTGGACCACAATGACTCTGAATGCTCCAAACGGGTTCAGGGCTATCTGGTACATGGATCCCTGACTTCTCCACAGGGAGATGTCTTCAAGCTGCCTTCCTTTCTGGCACTTCTGTTGAATGAGGGCAGAAGTATTTTCTACCCTGATCTCCACAGTCTGCAATTGCATATTTGCCTCTGAGTCCTGAGGGGGTTGTGGGTTGATGGACATGGACTCTCAGATGACGTGTACTTAGTGTTGTGGTGGATGGTAACTAAACAGCACATGGTATCTATTTGAGTGTAGATGCTTGAGGTTTTGTAGAAATATTATCAGAACCGTCTCTATTCTACATATAGTTTTACTGTCTGGAGTGCTGGATTTTTCTTTCACACTTGTTAAGATGGGTCTTGCTGTTGTTAAATTCTTGCTTTGTGAGCCTAGCAGTGTCTCAATATATGAATGGCTTAATGTAACACCAGTCGTGCGTACAACGCAAGGTTGTAAAAATAGTCCAATTGTACTTTTCCGAAAGTCACAGACGCTGAATAGCTCTTACCCTTGAAAATCGAGCATGCAGCAACATTAAACGAAGTTAATTGTATTTGTTTTCTCTTGTTCACGGTGAAGGTGATAAACAGGCATTTTTTTGCTTAGCTCTCTCATTTTAAGCAAATCCCCTGGTAAATTTAGCAAGGACATATGTCTTCAAGTTGTGTGGTACCTTTTCATCGCCCGAGCCTTTTGTCAAATCGACCAAAATGTAACATTTACAGCATTTCAGAGATGGGTCTGTCTAATCTTATTACTCATTCATCAACATGCGGTCAGCAGCTGAATCAAGATCGAACAGTGCCAAAAAAGAGCAGCGAAAAGCTTTCTCCACTGCAGCAACGCTAGGCTTAGCATATTTTACCTGCAATTGTAGTTTCTTTTTGACAGGTGCAAATATTTTCTTTGCCTCCTGGATTACCAATGTAAAATCTGGTTACATGGAGATGTTCAGATCTTAAGGCGTCAGTGCTCCATTTTCTCTGGCCATATGCAGGGTGACATCTTTATCTCTTTAATTCAGGCGGCAGTCCGCAAGTATTGGTTGTTGCTTTACCTTGGCACAGGAGTTTGTGCTAACATTCTGTGGACTTTTTCAGTAATGAAAATAACGGAGAAATTCATTCCAAACAAGTACAGTAGGAGAATTTCAACACGTTTCAACCTCCCACATATTGGTAGACTCTGGCAGCCCTAAAAGGGGAATATATTTCACCTGGAGCATAACGACCATAGGGAATATAGTATTCCGAGTGCTAGGGTGTAGGGGTGTGTGTGTGGGGTGTGTGTGTGGGGTGTGTGTGTGTGTGGGTTGTGTGTGTGGGGGGGGTGGGGTGTGTGGGGTTGTGTGTGTGGGGGGGTTGTGGGTGCGTGTGGGGTGGGTGTGTGTATGTGTGTGGGGTGGTGTGGTGTGTCTGTGGGGTGGTGTGTGTGGGGTTGTGTGTGGGGACCGAATCCACCATAGGTGGTTCGGGCTCGCTCGCTGCGCTTCCTCGCGTTACTGTGTCCCTGAATTTTTTTTCACAAAAAGGTGTGTCACCAACATGAAAAGTTTAGCTGTGGCATAGAGTCTGAGGCAAAGGCCCCGGGAACTGTGCCCACATTTCCAACCCCCATCTCTGGCCCATGCTGGGAGCTAAACAATTCTCATGCACTTTAATGGACAAAACTGTGCAATGTAAAGTTCTCTCAGCTACGGTTTAATAACAAGTACAACACCTATAACCAGCAAAGAGGTCAGTTCAGCTGCACAAAGATGAAAACAAAACAAAGTCCAGGATCACCTACGTCAAAAAGAGGGGAAAGTGGACAAAAAGAAGGGGCTGACAGAGTGGAAGAGAAACTTCTGAACTAGGGGCTGACAGCCAACAAATCACGTGGTCACCTAAAGAGGGCAAATAAGGAGCTGTTGCCATGCCCCATGGTTTTCTAGACTACAGACCTTGGGCCATTCTAGATATCTGGGACCGTATTACATAAAGTGCCCCGGGGGCGCAACTGGTGTTTGTGCCCACTTTTCATACCCCCAAGGCACTTTGGTATTACAGAAGGGGCGCCAGACAATTGTGTGCCCCCCTATGTCATACCGATAGCGCTGGCGCACAAAAAAGGACCAGTGCTTTCTTCAAAGGGTTATTTCCTCATTACATGGGGGCGTGACCCCATGCAAATGAGGCAATACCTTTGCCTCTGCACTCACGCTGTATTACTGATGCAGGCGCAGAGGCAAAGAAGCCCTCAGAAGGCGCACTAACAGTGCGCCATTTCAAAGGTGGCGCACTGTCAGTGCGCCTCCTGAGAGCATCCCTCTGCAGGAGATAAAGGGAGTCCTATGGACCCCCCAGACAACCCCTTGCAGGCGGGTGCATTCACTGACTGCAAGGGGATCTCTAATCTCCTTTGAAAGTGCAGGCGGGTTGCAGCCTGCACTGTGAAACACGGAGCTGCTTTAAAGCAGCCGCTCCGTATTTCACATGAATGCGCTGCCCCCAGGGCACTGCATGTTCGCGACTGCTCTGGGGCCAGCGCATTCATGGTAATAGGGCGCATTTTCATTGATGGCGCCCGGCGCACCATTTTAAAGTGCACCAGGCGCAAACAATGAAAATGTGCCTACATAATTCGGCCCCAAGGGCACATTGCTGTCTTTCTTTTTTGTTTTTTGTTTTATATAGAGCGAACTCGACCCGAATGTATCAGAGTGCTTTAAATGAGCACCAGTTGCATTACAGACAGACACATTCCTTTTGCTAGGCAAGGGGAGATTAAGTGATTTCCCCAGAATGACAGGAAGTTGAGCGTCCCTGCCGAGACTCGAACCTGTTACAGACTGGGAATGTGCATCTGATTCCAAAAAATGTGCTGCACTAGCAACAGCGTATTAGTGAAACCTGGACCGGCATTTCGACACCGCAGGCTTTTTCATTTGTCTGCAGGTGGGTAGCATAGCCTTAGTAGGAAGGAAGGACCCCTTGCAAGCAGGTGCAGTGATTGACGCACCACCTGTGACGGCATGCCTCGGACCCCAGTACCACCTTCCAGTCAGAGTCATCATGGGGCACTGAGCCAGTGCTTAATTTGAAAAAAAAACATAAGTGCCAGGGCTCTTGTGGGGAAGCCACTGCAGCCTGCACCCCACATTGCCCCCATTAGCGCTGCAAATTACAGTACCATCACAAATAACCATCACACTTATACAAGTGTGACAATTCAGACTTTAAATATATATCTAAAAAAGAGCCCAAGCTATTCTGATAGCTTTGGGTGGCAGGTATTAGTGATTTCTATGTATATTCACTTATTAAACACCTGTTGCTGTGCTCCTCACTAAATTTGACAAACAGTGTCACCATGTGGCAGGCTGTCATAAGAGCCGGTGTTGGCAATAAAGTCCCTGTGCTGGGCACCAGAACGCGGCCTGGATTGTCGGTGAAGGCCGCTGAGGTGAGAGATCCCCGCGCTGCACCCAACAGTGCTGCGGGCCATGTGTGGTCTCTTCTGCTGCCGTGCGCGTCTTCTCCAGGCACGTCCCCACGTGGGCACGCGAGTGCAGGCCACAGCGGGGCACCAGCGTAGAGCGCTCCCGGCCTCTGCCAATGCTCGGCAGGCCTGAGGATTCAACCCCCCTATCTCCCCCTTCATCCGCAGCGCTGCAGGGAGGGGGCAAGGAGCGAGGAAGCATTCTCCCAGGGCACGTGGAGAACAGGGAGAAGGCCTACTTTCAGTCCCACATAACAGGACACGTGGTGCACAGGGAGAAGGACCACTGCCAGGGCCCCACACAGGCTCAGCATTGTGGAGGCCAGAGGTGCCAGAGCGAACTGGTGCAAGCACCACCACCCCAAGACGCACAGTGCAGCAGCCTGCTGGGGAGTGAGGGAACTGAAAGCAACACTCACCAGGCTCTAGTGACTGGCAACGCAGGCACAGGAGACAGGAAAAGTTCCCACAGGCAGTCCACACGCTCACACAGTCCAGCTCAACTGTGACCAGGAGGGACAGCAGAGACGAAAGGGGGCCTGCAGAAGCACCGCGGACAAGGTCAAAGACAGTGGACATGTCTACAATACCCCCAATAGAGCCTTTCATAGTAGAAGGGTCGCCCTCATCACTTGCACCAAAGTGGAAAGATTGGGGGCATCGCCTACTGATATTCTTTGAGGCAACCAAGGTCCATAAGGACCAAAAAAGAGCGATGCTGTTATACCTTGGGGGCAAAGACATACATAACATCTCCAAGACGCTTGTAGAGGCCACGCGGAAGAATCACCACACATTGATAAATGCCCTCAATGGACACTTCAAGCCAATGGCTAATCAGGACTACGAAAGGTTCATCTTTAGGCAAGCGCGCCAACTCCCCGAAGAGTCGTTGGACACGTGCCATGCAAGACTCAAAAACCTAGCATCTACGTGGGGGTTCCAAGACGAGACGGAAAAGATGCGGTGACAAGTGATCCAGGGCTGTGCCTCCGCCAAGCTCCGTGAACGAATACTGGAGAAATCCGGCAAGTCCCTCACAGACATACTGACCCTGGGGCGCACCAAGGAGCTGTCCAAGGCCCGTGCAGCACACATGGAGACGGCCCTCCAATCCCCGGTGAAGGTAGAACCGGTGAATGCTGTAATGACCAAGCCCACGACGAGGTGGAACAAGAAGGGACCCGGAACAGCGACCTCAGGACAAGCGCAGACGTGTGGATACTGTGGTGGGCCTCCCCACCAAGCAGCAAAATGCCCGGCCAAAGGAAAGAGGTGCTCGTGATGCAGGCGATTCAACCATTTTGAGAAGGTATGCAGATCCAAACAGTATTGTAAGCCTCGGCAGGTGGTCAATGCACTACCCGAAGTTGAGAGAACACCCAGCGACATGAACAATGATGAGGAGGAAAAGCGGGTAGTCCACAAAGTACACATGATGGGCACCGCGACCCAGAAAGCGATTCAGAAAAGGGGGTGGTGATGAACAGAGTGTCTGAATTAAGCAGACCACTCTTACCCAGTCCAAAGATCAGGGCTTGATCCATCACCGTTATTTAGCTCACTGCCCCATCCCAGCTCAGAACCTGGCTATATGCAAATTAGTCTGTCCCTGGCCCAGTGCATCATGGGAACAGGGCAGACCAAACTACCAAGCCAATTCTTCACCAGAAAGGAGACAAGCTTCCGGGGACCGGTTTCTGGCATTTCAGCCGTCGTCGGCCCGGCTTGCTTGAATCCTGATGGAGCAGTGAGCAAGGGACTCATGTCTGAGTATACCCTGCCACACCTATAGTGGCCAAAAACGATTCAGAAAAGGGGGTGGTGATCCAAACAGTATTGTAAGCCTCGGCAGGTGGTCAATGCACTACCCGAAGTTGAGAGAACACCCAGCGACATGAACAATGATGAGGAGGAAAAGCGGGTAGTCCACAAAGTACACATGATGGGCGCCGCGACCCAGAAAGCGCCACGATTGCCCCAGTGCAACATTCACGTGGGACCCCAGGACGCCGTGGCTGTAGTGGATACCGGGGCCACCATCAACCTAATGGCCTCAGCTCTTCACCGAACCTTGAATCCAGCACCCAAACTGTACCCATCGGCGATTACTGTGTTTGCGTATGGTCAAGACACACACCTAAAAATACGGGGTCGGTTCAAAACATCCATCTCCCACGGTGACAACTCCATCACCACCAACGTGTACGTTACCCAAGATGGGCAAGGGATGCTGCTAGGGTGCCGTGCTGCGGAAGACTTGGGAGTGGTGACGTTCGCATTCAGTGTGCATCACAAGTCGATGCAAAACCTACTAGATGAGTTCTCGGAGGTGTTTGAGGGAATCGGAAGATTCAAGGGCAAAGAGATTCATCTGCACATCGATCCGACGGTTCAGCCCGTAGCACTACGGCATCGACGGATAGCATTTCACCTGCGGCCCCAGGTAGCGGAAGAACTCAAGAAACTGGAGGCAGCGGGAATCATTGAGAGAGTGACGGGCCCACCCCCTGTGTTTCTCCGATCGTTGTCACCAGGAAACCCAAGCAGCCTGGCACGGTGAGGATCTGTGTAGACATGCGACTACCAAATGCCACAATCAAACGGGAACACCACATCATCCCAACCATAGATGATCTCATTGGGGAAATGGTCGGGGCCTGCTGGTTCTCCAAGCTCGACTTAACATCCGGACACCATCAACTGGTGCTATATGAGGCGTCAAGAAACATCCCCACTTTCTCGACTTACGTGGGGCTCCGATGGTACACACGGTTGAGCTTCGGTGTGTCTAGTACAGCTGAGGTCTTTCAGAACATCATACAAGAGTTAATCATGGATATCCCCGGTGTTATCAATGTCAGTGACAACATTATGGTCCATGCGAAATCCCTTCCAGAACACAACTCCCGCCTCACCCAAGTGCTTCGCCGATTGCAGGACGCCAGACTCCCCCTACACTGGGAAAAGTGCAAATTCCTGAAGAAGAAGCTGCAATTTTTCGGCTACACGTTTTCCACAGAAGGAGTTAACCCAGACCCCGAAAAGGTCAGAGACATCAAAGATGCCGCAGCTCCTGCTAACGTGACGGAGGTCCGTAGCTTCCTCGGCATGGTGAACTATTGCAGCAGGTTCATTTGCGACCGTACCACTCTGACACTACCGCTGAGAGAGCTCACAATGGACTCTACACCTTGGAAGTGGGGCCTGGACCAAATCAAGGCTTTCAAGGAGATCAAGAATGCGCTTTCAGAGGCGACCACCCTTGCTTTCTTTGACCCGGGAAAGATGACCCAGATAGCGGTGGATGCGGGTCCCATGGGCTTAGGGGCTGTACTGCTGCAAAGACAACGTCCGGATGATGACTGGGCCCCCGTAGCCTTCGCAAGCTGGTCCCTTACCGAAACCGAACAGAGATATTCTCAAATAGAGAAGGAAGCCATTGCCATTCATTGGGGGTGTCGTCACTTCCACCTGTACGTTTACGGCAAGCCGTTTGTGGTGGCGACAGACCACACGCCCCTCGTGGCACTGTTTTCAGGGACATCTACCAAACCACCTCCCCGGATTGAGAAATGGATGTTGCAGCTCCAAAATTACAACTGCAAGGTAGAATACCAACCAGGGTCCCGATATCCTGCAGATTACCTGTCCCGGCACCCCAGATCGACCACAGCCAGGGAGATGGAAGATACGACAGACACGGAAGAATATGTCAGGTGCGTTGCAGCTCGATCCTGCCCCCTTCCCCTCTCCATGGAGGATCTTAAAGAGGCGACATCCAAAGATGACTGTCTGCAAAGGGCCAAGGCAGCTCTGCAAAGTGGCAATTGGCACGAGGCTAAAGAGGAGTGGAAGATGCTAATGACCCAAGCCCAGTGGATCATGGACAGCCTGTAGCACGTCAGGGATGAGCTCACCGAGGACACCACAGGGTGTTTGCTGCGAGGACACCGGCTGGTGATCCCAACGTCTCTAACAGATAGGTGCGTCCAGCTTGCTCACATCGGGCATCAAGGCATGGTAAAGACTAAGTCCCGACTTAGAACCAAAGTGTGGTTCCCGCAAATGGATGAACTGGTGGAAGCCATGGTACGCTCGTGCCCTTCCTGTCAAGTGACTGGAAAAGCATCTCGACCAGCTCCAGTTATTGCGGAACCGAGGCCAAGATC
Organism: Lissotriton helveticus; assembly: GCF_964261635.1. Classification (NCBI taxonomy): domain Eukaryota; kingdom Metazoa; phylum Chordata; class Amphibia; order Caudata; family Salamandridae; genus Lissotriton; species Lissotriton helveticus. Next base: position 1,551,743,869 of record NC_136059.1, read on the forward strand.
TCTGTGGTCGTGCGTCAGCCTGGATTTTGGCAGTCTTCCTGACGGCCGTCACACATTTGTGGCTATTTATGATCATTCAAAGTACCCGGAGGTCGAAATCATAACAGCCCCAAGTGCTACTGAATTAATCCCGGAGCTTGAAAAAATTATGGCGGCTCATGGACTCATACAGGAGCTGCGAACAGATAGCGGGCCTCCTTTTCAAGGGCAGGAGCTAGCCACCTACCTCAACGCTCTTGGCATACAACACCAACGAATTACGCCCCTATGGCCCCAAGCAAATGGGGAGGTAGAGAGGTTTATGCGAACTCTAAACAAGGTCATCCGCATTGCTCATGACAAAGGTCAGTCATTAGAGCTCGCAATCTTCACTTTTCTACGAAGCTATCGCCAGACTCCCCATACTACCATGGGTGTGGCGCCTGCTCATCTCCTCATGGGGCAAGTGGTCACTGACTCAATGCCTCATCATCCGCAGTGGAGGCCGATGCTCCCGAAGATGACCGAATTGATACTCGACGTCGGAAGGCTCACGCTCAAGTCAGTTGCCGGCGGAGAGCCTAACCCACACAATGGAAAAGAGGAGACTTAGTACTGCTCAGAAATCGAATCACCAGCGGCAAGTTTCAGTTGCCCTATGAGAAGGATCCCTGGACTGTGGTCAATGTCAAAGGAACTCGGATCATTGCAACCCGGGGAAGGGAATCTGTGACCCGCAATGTGTCACACTTCAAGAGGTATCAGATGGAGCCGTTGGTTTCTGTGCCGGCCAGGCTGGAGACTGATTCCCGTGAGGTGGCGTCGGCTGGTGTCAACCCGGATGCAACGAAGCCGATGCTCCCCATGGAGTACTGCAGCGAGCCCAGTTAACACCACCAGGCTCGTCAAGGCGGATCTGTGAGTGAGCTGTTGGAAAGCAGTCATGGTCACTTCGAGACTGGTCGTGGTGAAACAACATCTGACGCCGGAGCCGGAGAAACCCAGAGCCGGGGCCAGTCTCAACACCGACTGCGGGAGAATCCAGAACCCTTGTGTCGTTTAAGAGACTATTTCACGTAAGACTGTTCCTAGGTGCCTTTAAATGCACTGGTTTAGTGTGTGCTTACTGTTGATAATTTAATGTTCATGGCCAGGTGCCGTGCTCTGCCACTGATATTGTTTTGATGTTTATTGGGGAGAAATGTGGTGTCATGCCTGTGACGCAACAGGCACGCAGCGTCAGGGTCAGGTGACCAGCGTTTAATAAAACGGGTACGCAGGAACGTACGCCAGTCAGGCTACGGAGATGAGACCCTAGTGCCGCTCACCTCCGTGTCCTGTAGTTATTTGAATCCCAGAGGCCCCCTAAAGTTATTTCCCCTAGTGTCGGTGCTGGCCTGTGACCCAGCCCTCTACATGACACAACAGGTACTACGTGTAATATGGTGTCTCCTCTGTGTACCGGAAATAGAATTACAGTGAGCCTTGGGAACCGGAAAAACCCATAATGCAACATGAGCATCAATGGAATTTTGTAGGCGGAAGTGACCCCCTCTGCACTTCGCCTACAGGCATTACTTTACTTCCTGAAAGCCTGCTTTCATTGGCACAGGTCGAATCAGGGGCGTAACACAGGCCCCTGCAGCACAGGGGTCCCCAACACTTCAAGGGGGCCCATTCAGCTCCAAGTCAATGAATTTCTCCAAGATATGGAACACTTAGGGGCCTTTCCTCACATTTTCCAAGGGAGGGCATAATTTCGCATTACGTCATTGGGTCGAATGCTAGTCCAGGACTGCCCCGCAAATAACCCCACACATTGGTGTTGTGTTCTGTGTTCTCTCCCTTCAGAGTGAGGTGTAGGTATGTGGTAAAAGGACACAGTTCCGACCAAGGGTCTCAGTAAGTGGTTAACCTTCAATTTTGGTCAGGAATCCATTATTTGTGTAGCGGAGCAGGAAAACGTGCGGCTGCCCCTGAGCCTGGCTTCACTCCGCAGACATTTCCTGCTCCTTGACTCGAATAATGTGTGAGTAATGCGTGTCCAACGTGCAGTAACTCAGCCATGGGAAAGAAAGGAATCCGCCAGGTACATGTATGTTGACTTGGGCTGGCAGTATCTGGTACACTACGTGCAATAGCAAGAGAGGTTTGGCTCGCGCCCCTGGTATTACTGATGGAAAAACGAGAGAAAGCAATTTCTATCAACTGAAAATTTCCATATTTTTACAGATTCCTGCCTGGAGGTCACACGTGAATTGATTGAGCTTAGCCACGCAGAACATTTTCTCATTACTCAGACTTTTGTATGGATCATTTCATTATCATTTTTCTCAGTTCATTGAACTGTCATTTTTTCATTCCCACTGTACATAGGCAACCGAATCTCAGGCGCAACAATAGCCCCCCTGGTGCAGGGGAGGGGGGCCCAATCACAGTGCTTAATTTGAGCCAGTGGTTTCTGGTGCTCAGCACCGGCACATAATCATCAACACCAACGCTTTTCATGAGCACCAGTTAAGGACACATTTGTGTATGGTAGGCACGGGGACATTAAGGGCAGGCCCGGACTGGCCGTTGCGGTCACCGGGCAATCCCCCGGTGCGCCGCAAGTGTGGGGGCCGGTTTTGGGTTGCTGCAAAAACGGCCCTGTAACAAAATCGTCCGAAAACCGGTACCGGCAAAGAGCGCGGTCGCACCCCCAACCCCCTCGGGGGTGGGGGGCCCGGGCGAGCACTTTGCCAGGGCCGGTTTTGGTTCCCAGTCCGGCTCTGATTAAGGGGGAGATTTAGTACGATTTTGCACCGTGTTTGCATCACAAAAGTGAAGCAAATCAGCACTAAATCTTTTTTTCACAATTTACTTTCCAACGCTAAACTTGTTTAGCGCTGGAAATAATGGAAAAGTAATGTGAAGCAGTGCATAGTGCTGCTTTACATTACTTTGCGCCATGGGGCGTACCAAGGGTGTTGCATGGGCGTTCCCATACAACTACCCAAGCTTTGTCGTGCTAAACTAATTTATTAAATAAAGTAGATTGGGTTTAGCGTGAGAAAACTGCACTTTTTTTAAAGTAGGTGCAAGGAAGGAGAAATGCTTTTATTTCTCCTTCCTTTTCCGACTTTGTCATGTGTGCTGCACTGTACAGCACGCATACAAAGAGGGAAAAGGTTTGAAGTGAGTCTCAGCATGGTATTTTGTACTGGAAGGGTTCCCTTCCAGTACATAACCAATGCTAGACTCACAGAGACATCCTTGCACTATGGCGCAAAGGTGTCTCCGTGGCGCACAGCAGTTGATTTCAGCCCATGCCTATTGAGAGGGGAGGAGAGGGCCTTATTTTAGTAAATAGGGCGCTCTCCTCCTCTCTCCATTTTCATGTAGCACAGCATTTGCGGCTGCTGCAGTGCGCTACGTGAAAAGTAGGTCAATCTCCCCCAAAGTGATTTGTCGTGAATCACAGGATGTTGAGCTGATGAGGAGACTCGAATGCCAGAAACCGGTCCTCGGAAGCTTGTTTCCGGTCCAGGGAAGGCATGGCTTGGCAGTTCGGGCTGGACTGTTCCCAGGAGGCACAGGGTCAGACTGATTTGCATATGGCCATGTCTGAACTGGGGTGGCAGAGTGGGCTAAAGAACGGTGATGGATTAAACCCAGATCTGTTGACTGGGTGTGAGTGTTTGATTGGTTCAGATGCTCCGTCCATCACCACTCCATTTTGTATCCCCAGTTCCACAGGCGGCAGCTATGGCCATTACACCACATGCTCTGCTTACTTTCATGGTTTGTAGTTTGTTCTGTATTAGGCGGCAATAACAGCTGGTGCAAGCTGCCGTCTGGCGAGAGCCCCGGCACTTATTGTTTTACAAATTAACCACTGCCCCATCTGGACCTGTGCATGGGCGGCTGGTGCAAGACCTGAAAGATCCTGTTTGGGTCCCAGCAATATCTTATCAGGGGGGGGGTCTCAAATGTTGTTGCGCCACTGACCCGAATCCATTTATAATGAAACAGCACCTTTGAATAAAGTTAACTGCATACTTCTATGGTGTTTTATCATATAGATGGAATTCAAACGCAATATAAAAAGAAGTCACATATTATTGGTCCATTTCACGAAACACAGCTCGAAATTAATTCCCATAGACTTATGCCTAAACTGGAGCACATTTCTGGCTATCATAAAACATTTGCAAATGGATCCCGGATTTTTCTTGGAAATAGATTAGTTCTGGAATTCTTTGTGAAATCCAAGTTATTCCCAAGAAAAACATCTACAAATGTGTAAACCCAGCAAGTGTAAAGGCGTGCATGTGTACAGATGCAGCTAAAACACTGTTGCCACTTTGGATCTTTTTTGTGCTGCTCTATGTGAATTTTTTCCTGTAGAGAATATCACTCTTCAAGAGTGATAAACATCTTGCCATTGTCCAGTCCTCGTTCTCACCCTGTATCCAGATTTTTCCCCCAGAGTTTTATACAGGCACGGCCCGTGCTGGGCGTTATACTGGGGCGGTGACGTCAGGCCGGGGAGGGTCAGGGTGGGGGGTTGTAAAATGCGGGATATGGACCATTAGAGGTAAGTAACGATAAAAGTAAATCAAACAAATTTCTTTGCCCACGCTGCATCGCCAAATGTGATGCAGCGGGGGCAACAAAATTTGTTTTATTTATTTTTATCGGTACATACCTCTAATGGTCCATATCCCGCATTTTACAACCCCCCACCCTGACGTCACCGCCCCAGTATAACGCCCGGCACGGGCCGCGCCTGGTTTTATATAACGCAAACTTGACCCGCAGGTATCAGAGCACTTTACATGAGTACCAGTTGCTTACACAAGGACACATTAATTTCTAGGCACAGGGAGATTAAGTGATTTGCCCAGAATGTTCAGCATCATTGCCAAGACTCGAACCCGGTTCCTCAGATTTGAGATCGACCGCCCTAGCCATTAGGCTACATCCTCTCCCCAATCTGCTCTTTCCCTTGCGAGGAGTAAATCTGGATCTTTTCAATATGGAGGGCGATCTGCATAAAGTTTCAGGAGCTGCAAGTTTGAGGGTCTTCACCAGCTTTTGCTGGTACCCTTTCTCTGAGCTTTACTCACACTTGCTGGTGGAATTTTTAGTTTTTGTAAATTAATTTACAAGACAAAAACATGTTTTATGATTCATAATCATAAATTTACACTCGTAAGTGATACTATTTGCGTACATAAATTGGAATTTTGTGGGACCATTACTTTTTTAATCAGGCTGTAAATGACTACATTTTATTGGATGCTCATTTCTCTAACATTCAGAGTTAAGGTTTTTAATCAAGAAAAATCTTTAAGTTCCATTATGTAGGACTGGACGCAACATTTACAATTTAAAAAAAAAAAATTTATTTTATTTTACAGAGTTTTATATAGTTCAAACTTGACCCGAATCGGGTACCAGAGCGCTTTACATAGCACCAGTTGCATTAAATGAGGACACATTCATTTTTGTTAGGCACAGGGAAATTAAGTGATTTGCCCAGAATCACAGGATGTTCAGCATCATTGCTGAGACTTGAACCCAGTTCCCCAGATTTGAGGTCGACCACCCTAGCCATTAGGACAACTTCTCTCCCCAAATGCTTCAGAACCTATGCACAGAATTATCTAGTATTCGCATAAATTTCTGTCATACTCCTATGCTCCCTCATCGTTTGCATGTGAAGGGTCTAAACTGTGGAAATTCATCACACTGGCCCATTGAGGGTGTCTGAAGGATTCCAAAGGACAACTGGTAGAGGCAGATTAAGCACAGATTTACTATAATGCTCCATATCTTTTTGAATATGAAGCGTTTCTGCACTCTCTCTTTTACTCAACACAGTGCAATTAGTTTCCTTGCTACGCCGCGTTGTGTGAAATAAATTAGTAAATGTGGCCCTAAGTGGGATGTGTCCCCAGAGCAGGGAATGGGAGTTAAATCATGGCTGTATGTAGGCAGCCCAATCTCTGGGATTAGGTCTAAGAGTCTTAAATCATAAAAGAGCGAATAACAATAAAACAAAGTATATTATCGGAATGCCATATGGTCACTTATTTTCCTTTAGACTGGCATATACTTTTTCACTTGGAAGTTAAGAGAGATCCTACTGCTTGAATCTGTATAATTCCTCGAAACACATGGATTTTTTTTATTTAAGTGTGAACAATTGTGTTTGCAAACAAATCGTTCTAGTGATGGCCTAAAATGATCCATACCTAAACAAATTACGCCTAATCTTAATAAGGGGTCAGGGGACCGAGAGGAAAAGTGGGCTGTCTACATTTGCATCCTCCCTCACATAATACTAATCACAAAAGAGTAAATGAGACATATAGATGTCACAGTTTGGAGATTTCCCAATTCTAGGAGACCTTATGGCTCGTATGGAGATGTCTTTTACTATACCGCCAGGAGGGGACTAGACGCCGCAATAGGTAAATCTGCACGGTGTAACCATTGACGAATGTGTGACTACAGGGCCATCCTCCTTTACCTCCTACATGAGGTTTTCCCTAGTTTAGTACCAGGAACTCTTTAACCCCATGGATGCTCAGCATATTCCCCTGCTGTGCTGAGAAATCGGAAATCCCACCCATCATGACGAGCTGGGCTCGTCATGAGCGTGCGAGGAGGCTACTTCATGACGAGCCCAGCTCGTCATGAGCGTGGAAGGGGTTAAAATACACGTTGGCCAAGGGTAGCTATAATTAGCAGGAGAAAAAGACTTATACCAGAAGGTATGGTGTGTACGTGGGCCGGTTTGAACTGTAAAATGTATGATCTAAGAATCTTGGGGATATGGATCCCAGGTCCTAAAGAAAGCTGCGGCCTCCGTTGTGGCCGATTGGCTGAAACTTGTCGCCCTAATCGATGCAGGAGTGATGGTGATCGTGGATCACTGACATAATATCGAATTCACAAATATAGAATTACCAAAATATAGAAGAAAAAATATAGAATGCAAAAATATCGAATTCCTATCTACAAACAGGTAAGTACAAAAATATTGAATCCAAAATATAGTTTAAAAAAATATAGTTAGTCAAAATATCGAATTTTTTTAAATGTCTTAAAAGTAATTTAAAATTAATGAAATAATAAATATAACTTTTACTATTACCACTCCAGTGAGTGCAACAGTAGGAAAAACGTTGGATAGCGTAGGGGTGAAAATTACTATTCCCACTCCAGAGAGTGCAACAATAGGGAAAGTGTTGGATAGCCTAGGGGTAAAAATGACTATTCCCACTCCAGGGAGTGCAACAGTAGGGAAAGCGTTGGATAGCTTAGGGGTAAAAATTACTATTCCCACTCCAGAGAGTGCAACAGTAGGGAAAGCGTTGGATAAAGTAGGGGTAAAAATTACTATTCGATATTAAATTACTTACCTTCAATTCGATATTTTTCACCATTATATTCTGGCCATTCGATATTTTATCCATTCTATATTTTGACTCCGATATTTTGTAATTCTATATTTTGAATTCGATATTTTGTCTTGTTACCGGTGATCGTGGCATCACCTGATCTTTTAATCATCCTGTCACCCTCCAAATCAAATAAAGGCATCTCCTTAGTGAGGGTTCCTTGGGTTTTTAATCTTAATTATTTTTTGTGTGGATCCCACCCCAACCCTCATCCATATGGGCTCCCAATTATCTAATTGGTGAAGCTGACCCCCCACAAGACAATGTGGTGGCTTGGTAGAGTGGTCGATGATGAAGCATGAGTTGGATTGAGGTTAGACCTTTCAAAAATGTTCAATGGATTTTTGTGTGGCTTTGATTAAGGTTCTGCTTTGACTAATGAAACATATTGTTAAGGTCCATATGGTGTCCTAGAATTGTGGAGTCTCCCAAATGTTTTGCAACTGGTTCTTATGTAAAGCGCTCTGACACCTTCGGGTAAAGTTGGCGCTATATAAAATCGCATTAAATAAAAAAAACTAAAAAAAACTGTGACCTCCGTACGTCACATTCGCTCTTTAGTGATTTGTCTAAAATTATCAGTAACATATACAACTTAGTACTCTTTAAAGGCATATATATATAAAAAAAATTACCAAAAGTATCTGATAAATAGGAACTTAAATGTTTACGGTCAAGGATCTGCGCCTTTGCTCTTTATTTTTGGCAGCACACCAAATGCTTTGCTGTCTGGCATGAGGTAGGTGTTCCTTCTGGCCTCGATACCTTAGTTTCACAGAGGCACACACCTGTAGCAGCCTATGAATCATGAACTATTAGCAGATGACTTTTAATGCTCGGTGTGAAAAAGGGGCTTCCCTGATGATTTTGGATCACTACACCACCATTTTTAAATTGTATTTGCATTTCCAGGATTGGTAATTGACTTCTAGCTTATAAACCTAGCTCACTCTGTACTACATAATCTGTAGCATCAGCCATTACCTGCTCGTGTTGGTAGTAATATGACATCATCACACAATGTTCACTTATTTGCCATAGCTTAGCGAAGTGTCATGGTTACTGTCATGTGAGATATACGTTTCAATCCTATGATGCCCACATAAAGTACATCCATTCAGCTTTCTTCTTCGATTCAGTGGTGTTTCACCAGCAGTCTCTTTACTGCTGAATTATGGTAACAGCAAATCTGCTCTCAGGTGTGGGTTTGTAAGAGTGGTAATTTTCCCTCGTCATCGTCTGTCGAAATCCCCCCTACCGACCCACCTCTCTTACCTGCAGCAGCCGCGACTGCGTGCAAGGAAGGTTCCCCCCAAAAGGTGGTAAACATTAACAAACTGGCATGTTTGTGGTTACTTGTCAAATATCTGAAAGTAGTTACCCCCCTGAAAGTTACTGAATATTTTCTTCTGTTAAGTGCAGAAGTATCTCTATTTTAAGGGTGAGAATGTACACAAATCTCTCCACAACCTGGGCCCCAAGTACCTCAACGACTGCCTGACCTTCCACACGCCCACCCGCCAGCTACGGTCCGCCAGCCTCGCCCTCGCCGCCGTACCATGCATCCGAAGAGCCACCGCCGGAGGCAGATCCTTCTCCTACCTGGCTGCCAAGACATGGAACTCCCTCCCCATCCACCTTCGGCTGACCCAGGACCACCTCGCCTTCAGGAGACAACTCAAGACCTGGCTGTTTGAGCAGTGGCGGCCCCCCTCCCCCAAGCGCCTTGAGACCCTTCCGGGTGAGTAGCGCGCTATACAAGTGTTTTGATTGATTGATTGATTGATTGATTGATAGAGGGAACAAGCAGAAGGTTGGTCGGCTGTTTTCTCAATAGATTTTTTTTTCTCCTATAGAGAAACAAGATTAGTGAGAAACCGAAAATGCAGTTTAGTATGGGATTGTCTCTTGCAAAAATGTACATATTTATAATTAAACATGCATTAAAGGTGAAGCATCTGAGTGCACCTGCAACCTGCGAGTCTCACACCTTCCTAGAAGCGCCCCTTGAATTCCAGTGAAAAATCAGAAGTTAATTTCGTAAGTGTGAGCCTCTGTGTATGACTTTACAATTTCTTCTCTTCCCTTTTGGAATCTCACCTTAGAAGATTATTAAGCTCCTGGTACTGCTACTTTCGAGGAAATCTGTGAATAAGTATGGTACACCACAAACAATATCTGTAACCGAGAGGCCCGCGCCTAACTCCTGTGAGAACAGGTTAATCCCTGTGCTGCAAATAGCACCTTGGAGGTCACAGTAATCTTCTGTTAGTAGGTAGCAGAAGTAGAATATTGAACTTTGTTCTCATTTGCTGCCAAGTACATGGTTATAAGCACATATTTAGGTTCTAGGACATAGAAAACAAACTAGACAATCCCAAAAATGGAATGTCTCACAAACTGTACCCTTCCTTCCAGTGCAAATAATATCTGTCAGAGAATTCTAGCAGCAGATTCCATACTTAAGAATTATCCCCAGGCATCAGAGTGTGAGCAGTATCTCTGCCCGCTGGTAGGTGACGTAGTTTGTCTGAAATGACGTGTGCGGTGCCTATATAGGCACCAACCTTACGTGCTGACGTCAATTCTTTTCTTTCTACGCCAGTCGGTGCTGATCCGGAGAAGAGCTATTTCCAGCCACATTTACACTGACCTTTTATTAACACTTTTGTAGGAGGTTTTTGCCACTTTGTCTACTGGTGTGGCAAGGATGTCTACAAGGAAGGCTAGTTACTAGCCCTGTAGTGCCTGTCACCGGAAAATGTCTGAGACGGATCCACACCTAGTCTGCCTTTGGTGCCTTCTGCATGACCATGACACCAAGACCTGCATCGATTGTCATGCCATGCATCCAAAGGCCTTGACGGACTGGTCCTTCAATCTCCTTGCTGCCCGATATGCGATATTGTGATGGTCTCGATCCCGGTCGAGAGGAAGGTTCCAGGATCGGTTTCGGAGTCACTCCTAGCGCTCATCATTGCAGTTGAGTAAGTCCCACAAATGGAAGAAGATCAAGAAGTCAAAGAGGTCTCCAAATTCGCACCATCCATCAAAGTCATCCGGTGAGACGAGGGAGCCTCGCATTCTAGACCTGGCTCCACAGTTGAGCCTGGGCTGCCTCTATACCTCCCTGAGTTTCCAGGAGCTGGAGCGACCCCTGCCCAACTCATATTTTGGTGGCCGTCCTGCTATAGCACCCCTACTGGTCTTCTGCCGGTGGGTTCACCCCAGGCGCCAGTCAGGCCTCTTGGATCAATGGATGGATCCAAACCAGCACCGCTCGAGCCACCTTGACCTTCCCAGTGCCGGCCCCACTACCGACGTCTCCAGCGCTCACCAGTGGTGCAGTCCCCATACTAATCTCTGTCTCCGATACGGAGCCAGATAGGCATCATCCGACACCAATTCCAGTGCCAAATGGGGGCAGACCACCGAGTTCTGAGCCTGTGAGTTATTATTTTGGACAAGGACTTGGGACTGACTTGGGTGACACAGGACTCTGAAAAATACAAGCCCCTAGATGTCACTGAGACACCTGCTGTGAGGATCTGGCGGATACCAGTGGACTGGATACCTCCCCAGACACTTGCTCGGTTTCTCCTCCTCCTGTGGCTATGCAAAAAATGAGTCTTTTTCATTATGGTGGTAAGGAGGCAGCTGAGGTCCTAGACCTTAAGCTACCCACTGTGGCTGTGAAGATTAAGGTTTTGATTGAGGTGCTTCAGCCAGGAGTCACCACATCTGAACCGCTTCTACCATTTAGCAAAGCCCTCATGGATATCCTACTTGAGGCCGGCTCCAAGCACTGCAGAGGAGCTCCTGTAATAGCCCGATTGCCCGCCGCCATCGCCCCATCCCCAGGGACCCCAGTTTCCTCACAACACACTGCACCTCGGAGAGATTGGTGGTGCAAGCCTCTACTTCCAAAGTAAGTCATGGCACATTCCCCACCACTCCCCTGGACAGGAAATCCAAGTGGCTGGATAAGTTGGGTAAGAATATGTTCTCTTCCCCTAGCCTGGCACTGTGGTTGGTGAACACTGCGTATCTTTTGGGATGATATTCCCACTAGCTCTGGGACTTGGTTGCACAGGTGCTGCCTATGGTCTAGCTGCAAGAGTTAGACCGGCTTATTTATCTTCCTAAACAGTCCGTTCATTGATATATGCAATTCCAAGTTTAGGCACTCTATCTTGACGAAATAAAATTCCCACAGTATGAAAGTGGGGCGTCAAGTATGCTGCCATGTCATCTAGAAGTACCTAACACCATGCAAGTCCAATGCCATGCCAGCTAAGAAGTAACAGGAAAAATAGACGAACAGTGTGATTGCTTATTGCGTGGGTAGGTTGCAAAGCAAGCACTGGCAAAGACAACAGGTCTGGGCTACTTCAGATAAATAATAAATATGATCTTGCTGTAACGGTTGCACGTCAGATGGAAGAAAGTTTCTTGTATGTTGCTATTCAGTTTGTAGGAGTCCCCAAACCCTTGCTGTTGAATGTAGTGAGTAGCAAAGAAACAAAAACAGTCAAAAATAAACAGGGCTATGCTCCCCTTCTCCATTCAAGAAAGTATACGATGGACATCACAGAGTCAAAAATGTAGAATGATGAAAAGAACGCCAAAAATAAATAGCTCCCTACAAAAAATGTCACCTGTTTTAAACACGGAATCCAGACAAACTCTCTTCCTACATCCTTTCTCACTCCATGTGCAACAGCCTTCTAAGGTCAGCACTGAAAATATTTGAAACTTCTGACTGGATATTCAGATACTCTACAAGACCTTATTATTGGTAATGCATAATGAGTGTAAGCTTAAGAGTCACTGCCTACAACCCGTTTGCTCCTGAACTGCAAATCAACTCTATGGTTACATTAAATACTCAAGTCCTGTTTGTCAAAAGCTATGGCAAAACTGATATACATGAGCAGAGCTAGACACAGTATGAAAGCAGTCGCTCTGTACAGTAATGCACTGTAAATAACTCTTATTTACAAGAATGTAACCCTTTACAGCGCTACTCGCCTGGTAAAGAGCTTAGAAGGGATTATGATGCTCAAGTTCTCAAGTAGTCGCGAGTTCTAACAAGAATCAAATGTAAAGTTTCATCTATAATTCACAAATACACTAACAGTAAATGTCATTGGTGCAAATAAAACAAGCATTTTCAATGCAATAGGTCTCGCATTTGCAAGAGTTTAAGCTATTGGCATTGTAAATGACAATGCCTTTTATTGATGTGTTTTTAAAAGCAATACATATAAAAGGCATTGTCATTTCTAATGCAGATTGCTCAAACTCTTGAAAATGTGACACCACTTTAATGGTGGCCGTGCCCCTTTCTTTAGACGCTGCTCCCGTATTTAGGTTACAGTGAACAGCGTCTAAGGAAAGAGGCACGGTCAACATTAAAGTGAAAGCGTGGTATGGGGCACTTTCACTTAAAAAAAAAGAAAGCATGTTTCTGTAGCGCGGTGCTAAAGTGAAAGCAGACTGCGCTGCAACTTAAACAAATAAAGAAGCACAGCTGCTAAAGTGAAAGCGGACCGCGCTAAAAATTAAACAAATAAAGAAGCACAGCAACTAAAGTGAAAGTGGAACGTGCTGCAAATTACAAAACAAATACATTAATAATAACCATGTAAAAGCCGCTGCAAATTAAACAAATAAAGAAGCACAGGAACTAAAGTGAAAGTGGACCGTGCTGCAAATTAAAAAACAAATACATTAATAATAACCATGTAAAAGCCGGTGGCGACGTCGTGGGTGGAATAGGAGAAGACCATTAAAGAAAATAGTGCTCATTGACTAGATAAAGCAGACCTGCAAGACCACAAGTAAAAAGTCCAGTCATTATGGGAGGTTACAAATGCAGACAAGGCAATACCAAGGAATGACTACTAAGCTTATTCACGAATGAAAAGCAACGATTTTGAAAGAACTGTAACAGGACCCAATTGAAAAGAAGGGCGGGAAATGGGCGGAGTTTTTATTCCATTCCTCAATACAACATTCCTCGTAGAACAGTGCATGCGCTGCCCAGGCTCGGCCTAAAAATCTAACTTGTGCTGGAAGAGAATGACGACCATGCACCGGAGAGAAAGGCCAAAGGTGTACACCTGTTGGCACTACAGGCAGTTGGCTCTCCAGCATGTGCAACCTATCCTGGGCGCAGCTATATGTGACAAAGTGGGACATTCAGCTGCTGATAAAGACGAGCATCTAAAAATATGTATATTCTTCAGGGTCACTGTGGTGTCCTGTGAACTTCTAGGGAGCGGGAAACTGATTGTCAGGAGCTCAGGGTAGCCATCATAGCTTGGGCGTATTCCTATTGATTAATATGGGGCTCGAAACGCTGCAGTCACGGTCTATAAGCGGGAGTTGCACTGCTTCCCTACTGAGCTTCACTACTTGTACTGCACACAATAGCTCCTTGCGGGGCTGGTGTGCACGGTGCGGTGGTGGTGGCTCGAGATTACTCCAGTGCCTCTCTAGCCTTGTCATTTCCTAATTCAGACATAATGGGCAGACACTTGGGGCTGATAACCCAACCACCGAATGGCTACTCTGAGGGTTGTTCCAAAATATGACTGAATCTACCAACTGCCCAACGTCTGAAGGGCAGTGAACCATTAATCCTAGAAAGGGTAAAAAGTGCAGACTATCAGTGTCCACTAGTGATGTATATTGTCACACTGTTAGAAGATGGCTCACTCCCTGGTAAATGTAAAAATAAAATGGCGGTCTTGTTTGTTGCAAGGAGAATAACGGAGAAGAAACGGTTGCCTCGAATACTATGCTTTGAAAAGCTGCATGAGCGAAGGGGTGGAATTGTTGGCACCTTGCTAAACTTCCCCAAAAGAGCCCTTTTCTTTAGTCAACTTATTTTTCTGCAAGTCATGGGCCCTCAGAACACCCAGAGAATTGTATTCAGACTTATCGCCAGAACAAATCTACATCTGGAACATTGCGCTCAAGTGTACGGCACAACAATGAGTCACACAGGAAAACAAGAGCACTCCAGCGATGAAGGCTGTAATGCCAAAGCGGGAAAACCATACACTATGATGTTGTTTGAGTCCCTCTGCTCTCTATTTCTAGACCCAATGATGTCTCCATGCATAATTTGCTTCATTGCCTTGGCAATTCTTGCCCACATGGGATCTGCCAGAGTTTAACAGGAAACAGCTCCATGTGCAAGCTTCTTTGGCAATACCCCCAATCAAATAACCTTGGACCTTGCCTCATAAGTCCATTGACACCATTTAATACTATTGAAACCGCCTTCCACCTCCAGCCTTCAAGAAACCTCCATTAGGGGTTAACTCGCCTTCTTCTGCTGCTGAGCCCTCCTGGCCTGACCTGTTTTCTTCTAAAAACAGCCTTCAGCTTCTATCACAAAACCTAACGACTTAGAAATTAACGGTCACTAGACAGAAAGAGATGATATAACTTATAAGAACGAAGAAGTAACACAATTAAGTATCCACCACCAATTGAAAATATAATAGAATCGCTAAATAATTTTTATTTGATCTCATCATCTGCAACACCAACGCCCTTTCAAAGCTTCACACGTTTTTTCCTTTCCCTCTTTTTTCACTGCATCCCACCTTCCTCACAAGCTCTGCCTCGTGTGCTTTCCTCCCTGAAACTGTCAGGACCTCCTTCACAGTCCGCGCTGATCTCTCGTTTGTGTGCGATCCCCTACAAAACAACCCCTTGATCTTTGTTGCTCACTCCCTCGTGGGCTTCCAACTACAACCTCTTCTCCCTCGGTTGCTCTCTCCCTCGTCTGCCTCTATCCCATGCGACCCCATCTATAAACGCTTCCACGCCTGTGACGCCCCACCCCCCCTCCGAACTCCCTCTCCCACCCCTGCATTATTTTGGCCAATGCTGCATAGCACTGGCAAAAGATGCTTTATGTCGATACCTCATAGCATTGGCAATAGGTCCAAAAGGCCCCAGCTGGTGGCTCTGCCAATTCTTGTTTATACTCTTGTTCTTTCGAGTGCATTCTTTCCAGGCCAAGATTCAAATCTTCTGCCTTGCGAACTCACTCTCCTAATTTAGAATCAGAAGGAAAACTGGAAAACGGTGCACTAACGCAAAATAATCTTGCACCAGCAAAAATTAAGCAAAATGTGCCAATCAGAGGTGGTGACGACGCAATGCAGAGCACAATGTGGCCCACGTGCACAGTTTAAAGGAAAAGAAAATAAAGATGACGCATGTTGTGGAAGGGGTACAGTTAACGCCAGACGTGCTTTACATTGCCATAAAACACACCGGGGGTTGTAAAAGCCGCACGTGCAAGCACCGGTGTTCTAAACCACCAAAACAAACGGTCCTAAATGTCTGAAATGCTGGAATTTGTGTTGTATTCTTGAACAGATGACGGGAAGAAGTCAGCTCCTGGACTTGCAGGCGGATGTAAACTGCGTCATGGAATGTGGTAGGATCCCACAGCACACTGTGGAGAACATAGCTCACTGAGTAAGCAGGCACATAACCCTGACCTCAGCGGAGTGTGTGTAATGTTTGTGAAATGCAGTAGTTTACTTTCTGTGGTATATAAATACCATATTTTTTAATAAAATTAGGTATTTGACAGGATGATCATTTATTGCTGCTGCTGAAAGTATTTTGAGTTGTGGGTCTGTCTTTGCCCACCTGTGTTTACCTCCCCCGAAGAAGCCTTGGACTGCTCCACCCATGCTACCACTGAGCCTCAAGTGCTGAAGGAGTACTTGGCCCAGCTGCTCATGACCCACAGCAGGTCAGGCTCTGGAACATCAGAAGTAAAAGGCCTCGCCCCCACGGTTGGGCCAGTAGCTCCTCCTTGCCATGTGGGCCTCTGAACAAGGTTCTGACAGTATGCAAGTACACATGAGGTTACGATTAGGAATTCAGTAATAGTCACAACTGCTCATAAGGAATATAAAAATTGTGATTTGAAGCAAGTTGCAAATTGTGACCACAAAATCCCGGACCTGAGACCCTCTTTAGTCTCCATATTCAAACATCAAAAGGACCTAGTCGTTCCAGCAACTTACAGGCTCATCGCCATTTTAAAAACAAATGATAAGATACTCAATATGGTTTTGGCAGATCCAATCCATGAGGTCTTAGCTATTTCAGTTAACCGCTTCGATGCGGCCGGAATTCCCCCGCTGTGCGGGAGAATTCCACGCGTGCGCATGTCGGACGGCACCTGGCCGTCCTCCGCACACGCCCACTGTAACGTCAGACGCCAATGGGTGCACGCTGCAATGTGTGTTTGATATGCTTAAATGGAGTTACCTCTTTAAAGTACTCTAAAGTTTGGATTTGGCCCCAAGTGTACATGTCTGGTGCTATTGCTCTATATCGCTCCTGTGGCTAGAGTCAGATTGGGAAAATGTATCTCTGAGCCTATTACTGTTGGCAGGGGAATCAGAGAGTGGTGCCCACTCTCCCCCCTCCTCTTCGAGCTAGCTACAGAAAAATTTGCAGTAAGCATGCGACAAACGCCCGACCGCCACGGGCAGCAAACGATCTATCTACGCCACAGCTGGCGTCGAACTACATGAAGGGAATTTGATGAATGCCATGACCTCCCTTAAGTACCAGATATGCTTCTGGAGAACACTACCACACTCTGTCATGGGGCGCATCTCTATCTCTAAGATGGTGAGGCTACGGAGGCTGCTGTACTATTTTGTTAGTCTCCCAATTTACTTGACCTGACAGTTCTTTTGAGACTTAGATGTCCTTCTAAGGAATTTGATAAGTACTGGTGGACACCGTAGGGTTGCCCTAGCCACACTGAAATTCTGGACTGCCAAGTTGGGCCTAGGCACCCTAAATTTGAAGCCTACTATTTTGTGGCCTAGCTGCAGATGGATGGCCAGGTGGCTGTCAGGAGCGGCTCTGGAAGAGACGGGTGGGATTGATAAGTCATTAAGATTGTCCAAACTGTATGATTTAATGCTCCCCAGTTCTTAACCTGCTAAGGATTTTCCCCAATTAGTTTGGGTGATGATTGGCTGCCTGGCTCAACTTTATAACCATGAAATTTATACTTCCCTATGCCCCCCAAATCCTGCTATTGGGTCTTTAGGGACATCATTCCTTCCTTGATCAGAGAAGATGTACACATTGGGAAGTAGGGAGTTTATATACCTTGATCAATCTCTTTCAGGATGGTCACCTTCAGCCGTTTCAGACCCTGCAAGACCAGGACATGCTCCACGAAGGATGGTGTTTGACTTATGGTCTAATTTCACATATTCTGCGTACTAGGTGGGATATTGTTGACCCTGAGCCAGACACACATCAACCAACCAATGTGTTATGTACAATGGGAAATAGTAGATCACTGTATCACCTGGTTACATAAATCGCAATGTCCCCCTCTACAAACCCTAGCCTTCTCCCTTGTTATAGGCCCTCACCTGTGGCTTGGGCCTATATCTTAGGTTCAGGGCCTTTAACAACTGATATAGCCCTCAGCAAGTGGCTATAAGGCCACAGGATACAAGCCTTACAGCTGGACAGGATGAACTTCATGTGCACTGACCTGGGAAATTTCAGAGCCCTGATCTAATGATGTGTCTCTTATTACAAAGATATACTTACAGTAGATTCATAAAATGCAGGGGGGCAAAAGTAGTGCCATACAGTATTATGCCATGATACTCACATAAATGTAATTTATTGATAGTTATCATATATCTATAACTATATCAATTCATTCTTGTCTACACAGATAGCAGAGACAACCAGGCTGGCACAGATAAAGAGGAAACCAGCAACCCTTGCCATGCATGATATCACCCCACAAGACCAGAAAGTGAAGTGGTCAATGTGTCACCACCACCTCAAGCACAGGACATGATAAGCTCCTAAAGCAAGGCCGAAAGCTAAGGGTACCCTTATGTGCCCAACATCCCAGTGAAAAAAGGTTTAGCAGGTGGTAAGAAGACATACTTTGCTGTTTTGCCCTGAAACTTTAAAAGTGATTTTATTTTACCCGTGACTGCCTCAGTTCCACCTGTTTGTTTGTGGGCTTTGTAGCTTAAAATCTTCTATTTTATCTGCTTGTGACTGCCTCAATTTCACTTGTTTGTTTGTGTGCTTTGTAGCTTAAAATCTGCTGTTTTACCTGCCTGTGACTGCCTACATTTACCTGTTGGATTGTTGGCTTTGTAGTCTAACATCTTCTGTTTTACCTGCCTGTGGCTGCCTACATTTACCAGTTGGACTGTGGGCATTGTAGTCTAAAATCTATTGTTTTACCTGCCTAGATTTTCCTCCTAGTTTTTCCCCTAGTATGTGCTCAGACCTGCATGTAAGCAATCCACCCAAGCGCCCCTTTGTCTTAGCAAGTTAGTTAAAAAGATTTAAAAAAAAGAACTTTACATAAAAAAAAAACAATACAAGACAAGACATATTACACCTCAGAGGCTAAGCAGAGTGTGCTTTGAGACTGTAGTAATTTGCTCTTAGGGTTCAAACTGTGTTTGGAAAGTGTATGTAGCACTCATCTCTGGCTAGGAGAGTGAGTTTTACTTAAATGTGGCGAAGCAGTATTGTTAGTGGCCTTGTTTAGGCCCCTACCTGCAGATCTCCAGAGTGTGGATTGAGCCTGCCTGTCTACAAGGCGATTCGGAATTGAGGAGCAGCTACGCAGCCCTCTGCCAGCAACTTGGGCTTAGTGATTGGTTCTCTAGCTCCCAAGCAACCCTGAGCCCTCCTCTCACATGTGCCCAGGCCCCTTAAGGTTTGTGAAGAGAACCCCAAGACAGGCACCTCCATTTAGTTAGCCACAGCCTCCCTGTGCCCAACATCCTAGTGAACAGAGGATCAGGAGATGGTAAGAAGACAGACTTTGTGCTGGTTTTTCCCTGAAACTTTGAAAGGAATTTCCTCTACCCATGACTGCATCAATTTCACTTGGTTGTGGGCTTTGTAGCTTAAAATCTGCTGAATAACCTGCCTGTGACTGCCTCAATTTTATTTGTTTGTTTGTGTGCTTTGTAGCTTAAAATCAGCTGTGTTACCTGCCGTAAATGCCTACATTTACCTGTTGGATTGTGGGCTTTGTAGTTTAACATCTACCTCTTTACCTGCCGGTGAATGCCTCAATTTCACTTGTTTGTTTGTGGGCTTTGTAGCTTAAATCTACAGTTTTTACTCGTCCATGACTGCCCACATTTACCTGTTGGATTGTGGGCCTTGTAGTCTAAAATCTGCTGTTTTACCTGCCAGTGAATTTTTTTAATTCCCTCCCAGTTTTTCCCCTGATCTGTGCTCAGACCTGTGTGTACGCAATCCACCCCAGCTCCCTTTTGTCTTAGCAAGTGAGTTAAACAGATTATTTTTTAAATACAAGACAAGACATAGTACTCCTCGGAGGCTTAGCAGAGTGTGCTTTGATTCTACAGCAATCTGCTCTAAGGGTTTAAACTGTGTTTGGAAAGTAAATAGCACTCGCTTTTGGGTAGGAGAGTGAGTTTTATTTAAGTGTGGGCAAAGTAGTATTGTTAGTGGCCTAGTTTAGGCCCTTACCTGCAGAATTCCAGAGTGTGGATTGAGCCTGTTTGTCTCCAAGGAGATTCTGAATTGAGGAGCAGCTCCCAGCTCTCTGCCCAGCAGTCTGAGCTTGAGGTCACACACCCCTTATTTAAGCTGCTATTGGATGTTACATATGTGCTCTGATTAGCTGCTGTATGTGGTATTTCTATTGGACTTAGGGTTAGTGTTCTTATTGGCTGATAGGTCTATGGTTCTGATTGGTCCCTGGATGAGTGATTCTATTGGACGTAGAGCTTAGGGTTAGTGTTCTGATATGGGGATAGGTCTAGGGATTTTTGATTGTTCCTGGCCCTAGGTTTTCTATTGAACCTAGAGCTTAGGGTTTCGTTTCTGATTGGCTGCTAGGACTAGGGCTGTGATTGATTAAAAGGCCTGGTCTTCTATTGGTCTAGCGATTAGGGCTAGTGTTGTGATTGGTTAGGGTTAGTGCTAGGATTCCCATTACCCAAAGGGGTCCCCTAACCACTAGGGCTATTTAAGGTCAGGGTTCTGGGTGTCTCAGCCCGATGTCTCAGCTAAGGGCAGAGAGGACCAGGGCAGTTGCCTGTTTGGGCCTGTTCAGGACTGGTATGGCCTTGGGCCAGAAATGCTGCCCATTTTACCATTCACCAGGACCCACCTTAACCCATCCACAACCATATAAACACACTCACAGCAAATGCACAACATACATTTACTTCAAACACACACCTTTCAATGTTTCAACAACCACTACAAAACCCCACAAACAACACCTTCTACCCCAACTACCACACAACGGCACCTTCACTCACACACAAAACACCACTTTATCCCATACCACTAAACAATCCACTCATCGCCAACACACCCAAAATCAACAAACACCATATGTAACTATGTCACATCCAGGCACACACTCCCTGCTCATAGAAAAACACCAGTTCTACCCTCTATTTGCTCATAACAGACACCTTTCTGTCACCACCAAACCTAAAGTCAACCTACCATCTTTTGATCCACCAACACCCTCCTCCTCCTTTTACCAAAAAACACAACCACACAACCCTTACACTCTATTTCTTGTCCATCTTCTCTCACACACCACATACACTCTTTTCCTACACAGATCACAACCCCTTTACCTTGCAGCCTACACTCACCAACAATACTTTACATACAAATACTTCTCAGAAAACAAACAGATCATCATCTCCTCTCACTACTCCTCAAATACAAAACATAACACACACACACAGCAAAACAAAATATCCCACACACACTACCACATAATACTTTCAGTCACAAAGCAGAAACATATGTCCACTTTGACCCTGCTAACTATCAAACAATACACACCCTAAAGCAACTCTACTGCCGAGCCTTCTCTCTACCCCCCCTACACTAACACATAAACAGCAACTCTCTTTTAACCGCCTCTCATCCATTGGACAACTTAGAACCTTACAACATAACCCACATGCTGCACCACCAACCCTAACTCACACACCTTCCACCATAAACAGAAGCAAATAAAATATACAACATGCCACTCTTCTTCACAACTTCGCATCTTCATGTCTACTGCACAACAAGACTACTCTACAAAAACAACACAGCTGACCAACTCACTCTAAAACGCCATCTGAACCACCTACACACAAAGGCCCATCAAAATGCCTTCTTAGCCTGCTGGATGAGCAATATGATACAGAACAAGAGCACTATGGCTACTCTCATACAGCTAATATCAGCACCAAGGACACACCAGCTGCGGGTCCACAAAACTCTGCTCATTCTTCTACAAAACAAAGTCACACCATCACCAAAAGACACTCTCCAAACTACCTACTAATAAATGCTCAATCACTATAAAAAAGAAGCATCAGATCTATGACCTTCTCAGTGACTCACCACCTGACATACTCTTCATAACTGAATCAAGGTTGGGAGATGACATGGCTCCAGTGTTGCATGAAGCCGTTCCTCTAGGCTATCAAACTAGCACACAAAATTGTATAGGCAAAAGATGAGGTGGCCTAGCTGTTGTGTTCAAGCAAACATTAAATATCACTAAAGCTGACAACATTTCCATACAAAGTTGTGAAGCCCTCTTCACCAGATGCAACCCTACACCATCTTCTGCTGTGACTTTCTTCTCCTTTATAGACCTCCACCGAGTAATGCAACATTTCCAGACACACTTCTAGACACAGTTTCAGACCTGATAACACTACACTCCAACCTATGCATTCATGGTGGCTTAAACATTTGGTTTGACAAACAATATATGTCCCATTCAAAAACAATCATCACTGGCCTAGACACACTGAACCTACATCAGATCATCCACAAACCTATGCACATCGCTGGACACATCCTAGATGTAATTTTTGCTAATCCATAAATAGTTACTGTTCAAACAATTACTCCATTCACATGGTCAGACCCCCATTTGCTTGCTTTCCAACATAAAACAACACAAAGCAACACCCCTAAAACAACCGCACATGCATGCACCTAACGACCGCGGAACAAACTCAATTTTGAACACTTAGGAAAACAACTAACATCCAACACAGATCTAGAGACAATACATTCCATTCAAGAACTATATGAGTGGCTACAGGAAGCTTTTGAGATCCTAACACCACTCAGAACAACACAAAAGAAAAAAGAAAACCAGCACCATGGGGAAATACAGAGCTAAAAGAGATTAAACAGCAAATTAGAAAGCTGCAAGACAACTCCAATCAAGGCAAACTTCACCGACAGAAACTTAACAGATTATACAAGTCAGCATTCAAAGACGCAAAGAAAAGATGCTATTCACACAGAATTCAAAATGCTAAATGTGCTAATAAATAATTATATCAACACCATCTCCACCACCTACACACACAGGCCCATCAAAATCCTTCTTAGCCTGCTGGATGAGCAATATGATACAGAACAAGTGCACTATTGCTACTCTCATACAGCTAATATCAGAACCCAGGACACACCAGTTGCGGGTCCACAAAACACTGCTCATTCTTCTACAAAACAAAGTCACACCATCACCCAAAGACATTTTCTAAACTACCTACTAATAAATGCTCGATCACTGTAAAAAAGAAGCATCACATCTATGACCTTCTCAGTGACATACCACCTGACATACTCTTCATAACTGAATCAAGGTTGGGAGATGACGTGGATCCAGTGTTGCATGAAGCCGTTCCTCTAGGCTATCAAACTAGCACACAAAATCGTATACGCAAAAGAGGAGGTGGCCTAGCTGTTGTGTTCAAGCAAACATTAAATATCATTAAAGCTGACAATATTTCCATACAAAGTTGTGAAGCCCTCTTCACTAGATACAACCCTACACCATCTTCTGCTGTGATTTTCTTCTCCTTTACAGACCTCCACCTAGTAATGCAACATTCCCAGACACACTTCCAGACAGTGCAACCTGGAATGCCCTCCCACTTGCTCTGCGGTCCATTCAGGACCCTGCCGTGTTCAAAAGGAAACTCAAGACTCACTTCTTTGTTTGTTAGCTCCTCCTTGTTCCCCTCTGGCATCGCGCCGGGACACTCACGAGTATCCGAGCGCGCGACAAATGGATATGACAAAACATAACATTCAGATACCTTGTCTCCTGGAAGCAGATGTATGTGAAATAGTATATGGTAGATAGTGTGGGGAGAAAACCACATAAAACACATCACTTCCAAAGTAACCAGATACATGTTCTGAGTTTCTAGTTTTACATTCAGCAATGATTACCTATGGTTCGCAATTGTATTGTATTGTGGTTCTTTTATAGCATGTTATTCCCCCGAGTAGGCCTCCTGAGAGCCATGGGTGTACCAGTCAGAGCTACTCCATTCAGTGGCTTAGTTCGTTGGCAGAGAGTGGTTTTATAACGTGGCCTGCGTGGAAAGAATGTTGACTTTCTGGCTCCTGGGCAGAGAGGCACTATGGCTGGGTAGCGGCAAAATTGTAGTTGCGCTTATGCATGGAGTGAAGGAAAGAGGTATAAAGCACAGAGTTATCTCACTGAGGGTAACTGCTCAAAACAAGGGCCAACTTTAGCGCTTGTGGCGCCTTCTGTGACATTCTTTTTTTTGCCCCCCCCCCCTCAATTACCTCCCTCCTCAGGGAGTCCCCCCACTACCACACTCCAACAGGACCTCATCTCTCCATTGGCCCTCTCAGAGGCATCCATTTGTTGCTCTACTCATACCAGTGCAGGGTACCAGATCACTTTACTTCACACACACATACAGAGACAATGAATGTAAGTGTGTAAATTGCCATGCAAAAGAAATGTTACATAGGACAATGAGGATTACAAGGTATAGGAATCACAGGGCATCCATACTGGTAGGCAGTATGTTTTGAGAGTGTTCTGGAGAAGAAAGAACTCCGGATTTAAAACGTACCACAGTGGTTGAGGTTGGCTTTACTACTAATAATGTATTTCTACCATTAGCGGACACCATACATGGAAAGTGGGAGGGTGGGGGACGGGGTGGGGGGCAAGAGGGGGATATAATAAAAAATATTAACGTACCTTTTCTTCTGCTACCGCAACCGCTGCCTCCGATGTCTGCCTCTGGGAAAGCAGGCTCCCTACCCAATCCAGATGTTGCTCTTACTATGAGAGTAGCACTAGGATTGGTCTGAGTGGCCTGCTCTGCTGCTCAGACAGTCCCTGGGAGCTTGCAGCATTTCTCCAACATGACTGTGAACACAGCAGGGTTGGAGAAATAGAAATGCGCATGTATGTTTGGCCAGCCTAGTACCAAACATGCATGCGTACTTCTAAGTGAACACCACTCCTCATGGCTCCTCCCTCCGCACTACACGCATGTGTGAGGCAGTCACAGAAAAATAAAATGATGTTTCATCATTTTATTTTTCTCTGACTTGCGAGTCGGGCAACGCGCCTCCGTCATTACCGAGGAGCTGGTAATGACGGAGGCACATTGCCCGACTCGTGAGTCACAAAAAAATAAAATGAT
The DNA here is from genome assembly GCF_964261635.1 of Lissotriton helveticus. Taxonomy (NCBI): domain Eukaryota; kingdom Metazoa; phylum Chordata; class Amphibia; order Caudata; family Salamandridae; genus Lissotriton; species Lissotriton helveticus. The sequence goes on from NC_136059.1 coordinate 1,551,768,866, forward strand.
TTCTACCAAAATAAACCCTTTTTAGCAACATTAAGATAATGAAAGATTGAGGAAGAAAACACAACTTGCTAACCTGTACCTTGCAGTTTGCATGCAGGTCTTGACTGACAGTTCATAGCTCACTGAGCTACATTTGTATTGTAACTTTTGAACTGCAAGTAACAAAGGGTTCTCTCTGACAAAAGCAGTAACCCACTGAGCTGGCCACATAAATACAGTTTTGTTATCTAAATGGTACATGTTCTTTGCAGCAAGCATATTAACCCTCTGCGCTACTTTATGAGGAGTCAAAGATGCTAGTAGAGAAAACTAAATCTCTCCCCGGCAGAAACATAAATCACCAGTTATAGTGACGTTTTTATTGTTACCTGAAAACTTCTGGACACTCAAGGGACTCTGCAGCAGGTACTTTTAAACCCATAAAGTGTATCTAAACAATGTGCCCCCACCACCTGAGCTCAGCGCCAGGTGCGGCTGCACATGTCGCACCACCCTAAAGCCGGCCCTGCTCAAAACTATCCTCCCTAAGATACAGACAGGCAGGTCACAAGTCGTAAAAAAAGAAGTGGAGGGACGCTGTCACCGGAAGTGACGTCACGGCAGGAAGTGACGTCACGAAAGTTGCCAAGCTCCTCGTCCCAGAGAGGCCAAAGAGTGAAGTCCAGCTGTTTGGCAGGGGGGACGGCGTCCCCCCGGTAAAATAAGTGGGGTGACGCCGTCCACCCGCGTGGTACCCCGACTCGAGCCCTGCAGACAGGTTATTTGATAAAAAGCCCCATCCATGCCCAACCCAAGATCATCGTCTGAAAGAATAATACTTATGAATGGTGCCCTAAAGGATCAAAACACAGCGTATACATATAAACCCTACAGCTCTTGATTCACCTGCTTTTAGCGTGTGGCAACTGCCTTGGGAAGACAATTACATTGGAATAGAGGGCGTTTAAAGTGTTAGTAAGATAAAATACAAAATGTAGAATTAAATAAAAAATTCAAAATTCTTTCACCAACTTGTTTGCTATTGTATCCTTAAATCTCACCCTCCAAGTAGCTGAAAGCTGTGAAACCCGCACCCTTTTCGAGAGGCTTAAGACACATGTCAGTGGGTGTATGGTGTGTGGGCGAAATTACACGGGGAGGGGGGAAGAAACATGTCCTGAATGTCAGAAATCCCCCCGTGCAAATTGGATTATTCCGCTGCGCTCTTCGAGGGCCCTTGAGCCGAGGCACTGACGGAGTGACTCCGCGAGGCATGTGACCGGGCAGGGCGGGGAGATATTCGGCGGTCTCGGGCCGTCTGGAAGTGAACTCCAAGTCTGGACATGCCAGCCTTGGTCAGCTGCTGTTTGCACAGATGACTGGAGAGTTTCGGGCGTGCTGTCACAACAGTCGGTTCAAAAGAGTCCTGAATCCTGGACGGCTGGCCTTGGCGTTCAAACCGCCCTGTGTTTTGAGCACAAGATACATTAAAGGTTTCTCAAAGGAGGGGAGCGTGTATGTATGTAAGGGAGAATGTATTGCCACTCTCTTAAGCAGGTGGCAGTGGGCATTAATTCATGCTAGAAACTGAGGGGCGTATTTACATGCCCATGGCGCGCCGGCACGTCACTTTTATTGACGCACCAGCAGCACAATGGGCTTCCCCATATTTACAAGGCCATGTAAAGGCACCCTGGCCATGTAAAGGCACCCTTTGTGACTTTTCATGTCCTTGTAAATATGTTTCCCTTTCACATATCGCTCTGCGTGAACATGCAACATGCCAGGAACTTGACGCATTATCATATTTACAACAGTTTGTAGACCCGGGAATGCGCCAGAATCTAAGGAGGCACAACAAGGAGAAATACTTTTATTTCCCCTCGTTTTTTTTCCTCTTTCTATGCGAGCTGCATTCTGCAGCACGCATAGTAAGAGGGATATGCCTTTAAGGATTGTTTGTATGCAGGAAGGTGTCCCTTCCTGCTAAAAACAGTCATCCCCTCAGTACAGGCACCCTTGCAAAATGACACAAGGGTGTCTGCGCTGGCAAACGGCTGCTGTTTGTGTACCGGCGCAAGGGATAAGGACAGGAATGTGCTATATCTCATAGATATGGGGCATTCCTGCCTTTTTATTTTGTTGCCCAGCAGCGCAGCAGGAAGGCTTGCTGTGCTGCCGCGCGTCAAAATATTGTTAATGAGTCCCAATGTGCGTTGGATCGGATGAGTGCTTCAACTGCATGGTAGGTATGTTTTCATCTCCTTGCCTGCTGCATGTAATTGAATTAGGATTAACCATGCTTGCAAAAAACACTTCAAGTACATGCAACTTTTCTTTCGATTTACTTTTTGTCCTAAACAACGGAGTGAATGGAGAAATGTTTCTGACGTGGTCACTCCATTGCTTTTAACTCACAGGCTCTTCCGGGTCATCAGCCTGTGGGTATCTACGCCATCTTAAGTGCAGAAACTGCTTCAGAAGCGTTTTCATTACAGATCTTTGCCTGCAGTTTCTGCCTAAGCATGCATAGGTTATACGTGGTACGCCACATCTCTCTGAGTATACAGGCACTTGCCAGTTCCCGTCAATTTAAACAATCATTAGCAAAGCCTATTTGTCTCCCCTCTTAGTTTTGCCAGTGCTGAATGACAACAGAGGAAGGGTATACGTCATCTGCTCAAAATGATGGTAAAGAAGTTATGCAACAAGGGGGGGATAGACCCAAGACAAGAATGGAAAGCTGCTGAATAAGAAGCAAGTAAAACAGATTGACAAGAAAGCCAACCAATGATGTGAAATGGGCTGACCCACAGTCTACTGCAAGTACTGAATTTGTTTACCATAATGAAATACATGTGAGAGAGTGGCTATGGAGAAATGAGAGGCACTGTTGGAGGGTGATAGTATAGTAAGGGATCGATCCAACGGTGTTATGCTGTTCCTCAAAGGGTGAGAGAAAGGTGAGTCGAAACGGAAGTCTAGGAACCACTTGGCCCTAGCGGATCCTAGAGTGGGGAATCCATTTGTTGGATTTTAATGCCCTCACACACCCTTTCAGATTCATCATATGGGCTGCTCCTCGGGTCGGCGGTGCAATACCCAATGGGCACACCTTAAAAAGGGGCACTTTATCGGAGATCTTTTATCCAACAGCCGTATGGTGAGGTGCGGGAGTGGGGCCAGAAATGTGTAGATGTGTAGGTGAAATAAGATAGGGCTGGGAGTACCTTAGCGTTGAATATTTTATTCTGGGGTCTCCTGCCCTAATTAAAAACACCTTTCTCTCACCCTTGCATAACACCGTTGGATTGATATCTTGACAGGGGCTCCTGTTTATCCTGGACCTCCCACTCCTTTATGAGTGGAAAAAGCCCCATCATCCCTCAATTTTGAATGTAGTATAGTAAGGGAGTCGTTGAAACGCCCCAGCAAAGATTGTCGCGCTGTCAGACATCAGTGATAAAGCCAGCCCTGGCCCTCCCACAGTGAGGAGCCCCCCACCCTCAAACTGTCGTGAGGTGACTTTGTTTTCCATTTCAGAACTCAGAGGCTATGGGGTAATAAATGTCCAGCATGAAGGACTACATTTCCTTTTTAGGCTTTGCTGTGTTAATCACCAAACAATTCGGTAATTGAGGAATATATGTATTGTAAATCACGGTAATACAAACTGTTGTGTGATTAGAGGATAGCATGATTAAAAAACTCTGTCTTCCTTGTTAATACATCAATAAAGAAATTGCTTTTCGACATACCTTCATTAGCTATGTTTGCACAATGATAGCGCGACTCATTGAAAGGGAGTCTTATCTACACTTTAATGTTTTATATGCAGACTATCTAATTGGACCTATAACCCATAAACATGAAAGAATGTCTAATTATAATTGTTTAACTGGCTCGGTACCCTTGTGCACTGTAAGGCCATCATTTATTGTGCTTTAAAAGCTAATACGAATTAATGTTTAATGAAAAATGTGTTGTAGACTGTACCATTTTTGCCATATTTCCCCACATTTTACTGTGAGTGTACCCCCCCCCCAAACCTTGCTTTTAGTGGTCAGGCTCGCTCGCTGCACTCGCTACACACTGTACAGAGTATGATCTGGCAAAATGTGCTATGGCTGCTTTGGTTTCCACAGTCCGTCCCTATAAATTACCATTAGGAAGACCATCTTACAAAAAAGATAGTTTAAGTCACATGCTCTTCTTGAAAGGCTAGGGCATCAGCCTGGTGGGAATTAGAGGTCCCAGTAGTGGTGGAATACCATATGGGATTGAACGCTCGCATTAGACCTGTTAAATGTCTCTTACCTGCTTTATTAGTGAAGAAAGTATTTTCATCAAGGCTTTCTCCTGGACATACTTGAGAATATGGGGTGTAATGGCAAGCTAATCTTGGTTAGGGGGCTCTGACAGCCATTAATGCATAAATACCCTAATTGTCTAGAAGTATCACGTTCTCATTTGGCATCGCTTTGAAACTATTTGCCATGACGATGCAAAGGTAGCACCTGGTCGGGTGTAGACCCTGATAGTCACCACTGCTTAACCACTGGAGCCTTCTTATTGGGAAGGGTATGGAAGGCTGATCTATGGAGTAATTTTTTACTTTGCAGTTTTATATTGCGCAAACTCAACCCGAAGGTTTTGGATTATCCCAGAATCATGTTGACCTGTCGCTGAGACTTGAACCTGGTTCTCCAGTTCCAAAGTCTACCGCCACATCCTCTCTCCCTCCCTGAAGGACCCATAGATGTGGCTGGGAATTAATTTGGGACCAGTATCTGTACCGGGGACACAACTGCAATTTAGGTCAGAGGGCCGATGTGTTGATGCAATGGGTTGTTCTTAGGGACTCTCAAACTGCAAAGAAGACTATGGGTTGCACTGGAAAAAGGAGGAATTGAACTAGAACTGAAGGCAGAGTGTCCACTGGATCTCTCTGGCCGTTAAGCCTTGAGAATCCAGAAAGAAACCAGAGGCGAATATTGAGGCTAGTGTAGTGGATATCCTGCTGCCTTATCGACAGGAGTGATGGTAGGGGTGCGGAAGCTCCTGATCCAGCTGCTTGCTGGAGCTATTCTACAGATAAAGCTGATGGTCATAAATATTCCATTGGGGATGGTGGGTTGAGAGATGGATAACGAGTACCAGAGGAAAGACAACACCATCACTGAGAATAAAAGTGTCAACTCTACTCCTCCAGGACGTAAGACTAGGCAGCAGTGGCACGTGCTCCGAGGCAGGGAGTGTCTATGGAATGAGGGTAATCTCCCAACAGGACTGATGTGGTTAAGTGTCATGTAGGGCTAGATTGGCTGCATTTGATGCTTGCCAGTGTGTCTGCCTTTTCAAGCTTGAGTTTAAACCGGAACTAAGGTGCTTCCAAACACACGAGAAAGCCTGCCTCCTGCATTTCCTCCTGCCCCAGCACTCTCTTCTGCACAGGGTTGCTCTCTTTCTACTTCACAAAAGCCAGCTACACAGTACACAAAGTCAGACTCAACCGCTGGGCTGAGAAGGAGTCTTCAAACTGGGGCTGACACAGAAATTGTCCACAGAAGGAGCTAGGCTCAAATTCTCTGTGCAAGCCTCTATTTATTTATTTATTTGGGGAACATCACTTACAACGAATTTTTTACAACGCACTACCATTACATCGCAACCATTACAACGCAAACCATTACAACGCAATGCGCTGGGGGGCGCTCTAGGATAGGGAATGTATTTAATATACTATCCAACACCTTCCCTGCTATCCACGGGGACTGGAGTTGGAATAGTAAATTAAATAATTCACTATCCAGCGCCTAAAAGCATTATGCGTTGTAATGGTATGCGATGTAAAAACCGCGTTGTAAAGGCATGCGATGTAAAAGCATGCGTTGTAGTGACACCAATCCATTTATTTAGTGTTTTATAGAGCGCGAACCAGACCCGTGAGGGTATCAGAGCACTTTACAGTAGTATCGGTGGGATACAGGACAAAGGGGGGGAGGAGAGCCAAGAGATAGGGAAACAAATAGATACAGTGTATGGCAAGACAACAATCATACTATCCGACTACCTTATGGGATAGGAGCAAAATGATACAATAAGCTACAAAAGCAGTCTCATCACCCTGGAGGTTTGTTCAGAAGAGCAGGGTGGATAACATAAGGGGAGGAGGCCAAGGGATAATGCTGCAACGATAGGTAAAGTCAGGTTACGGAGGTGATTGTAACGTGAACTTTAGGAGAGAAATTTGCCCATTAGGAAAGTTTTGGTCTTCTTTTTGAAGTGAGCTAGAGACGGTATTCTTCTGATGGCGGGTGGGAGTGAGTTCCATATTCTTGGGGTGGCCCCAGAGAAAGCCTGATTGTACGTTCTTTCTTTCTTGAAGCGTGCAGGTTGGAGCAAAAGAGCTCTGGCGGACTGGGAGTTTCTGGCTCCTCCGGATAACACAAGTTTCTGTGTGCGAAAAGCAGGGGACTTGGAATAGAGAGCCTTGTGGGTGATGCAAGCCAGCTTAAATTGGATTCTGGCCTCAAGAGGAAGCCAGTTCAGAGCTTTAAGGTGGGGCGAGATATGGTTGAACTTCTTAGAGCCAGTTAGAAGTCTGGCGGCGGCGTTGAGGCAGGTTTTCAAGGGTGCCCGAGAGATCTTGGGTAGGCCTGTGAGGGTGGAGCAACCATATTCTAGCCTAGAGATGACTAAGGCCTGAATTGCCGGTTTTAGATCTGGGGGTCGAGGAAAGGTTTCAGGCTTCGTAGGTAGTTCAAGTGAAATCCGGCAGTTTTGGCCATCGCATTGATATGGCCCCGCATGTTCAGGTTACCGTCTAAGGTAATTCCCAGGGATTTAGCAGAGTCCACAATGGTAGGAGAGCAGTTTAGCGCTGTGATAGCCTTGATCCAAACTTGAATGTCTGTATTGGCGTTAGGAGGAGAGATTAAGAGTAACTCCGTTTTTTTGGCATTGAGTTTAAGCTGGTCAGATGTGAGCCAGTGAACAGTTAGCTTCAAGGCCTCATTCAGGGAATGGATATCCTCTGGGGAAGAGATTTTGATGTAGAGCTGTGTGTCTTCGGCATACATGTGGTAGGAGATATTGGCAGTGCGCAGCACCTCTGAGAGCGGTTCGAGGTAAAGATGGAAGAGGGTAGGGGACAAGGTTGATCCTTGAGGGACTCCAACTATGATCGGAGAGGAAGCGGATAGGTTACCGTTGATCAGGACTCTCTGAGAGCGGTTCTGGAGGAAGGACCTAAACCAAGCCAGAACGGTGCTGTCCAGGCCCATCCTAAGTTTGAGGCGATTCAGGAGAATTGTGTGGTTAACCGTGTCAAAAGTCGAGGATAGGTCAAGGAGGATCAAGAGACAGGTTTTGCCTTGGTCAAGGGCTTGAAGGGCATCATCCACAATGTGGAGGAGTGTAGTTTCCGTGCTGTGCCCAGGTCTGAAACAGATTGCAAGTCGTCTAGAGGTGGGAGTTGGTGATGTGTTGGCTCAGCTGTTGCTGTACACATTTTTCCAGCACTTTAGCTAGGAGAAGAATGTTTGAGATAGGTCTGTAATTGGCAGGAGAAGCAGGATCTAATGTAGGCTTCTTTAGAATGGGGACAACCTGACCGGTTTTGAGAGAGTCAGGAATTGATCCCTGTAGGAGGGAGGAGTTTATTATTGTCGTACAAGAAGAGATGATAGCCTGAGAGGCAGTGGCAAGGCAGTTTGACGGGAGAGGGTCATTGAAGTGATTGTTGGGGCTTAAAGAGGAAAGAATTTTTGAGACTGAATGTTTATCATAGACTTTGAAGTTGGACCACAACGCTTGGTTTTTGAGGGTGGTCTCGGAGGGCAGCGCAGAGTGGGGAGTTAGAACCGGAGGGGTTTGGGAATAGGTAGCAGACATGAGTTCCTTTCCTAGGGCAGAGATTTTATCACAGAAGAAGGAGGAGAATTGCTCGCATGGGATTGGAGATATAGGGGTTTCTTTGGATGATTTAGCTAGTTTGTTGGATTGGTGTTTGACCGACTCGAATTATTTGCGAGGTCTATTCTTAGCGTTATCCAGTTCTGTTCTGAAGAATTCTTTTTTAGAGTTGATGATTTTTTGTTAAAGGCGTTTCTGGCCTGACGGAGAAGTTTAAGATGGTCTGCAGAAGGGTGCGTTTTCCAGTTCCGTTCTGTTTGCCGGAGGGACCTCCTCTCTCGGTTACGGGATCCGTTGAACCAGGGGTTTGGGTCTTTGATCTGTGTTCTTTTCAGTTTTAGCGGGGAAAGGTCATCGATTATATTGGATACTGTTGTGGAATAATGTTCAGTGAGGTTGTCGACCGTGGTGATATGGGGTGAGGTCAGTTGCACAACGGGCAGCCAATTTCTCGCGGTCAAGGTTCTTGGTGCCTCTGATCCATCTTTTGGGGATCACCGGTTGCGGTGTCCATGTCTTGTGAGTGCCAGGCAGACGGAAGGTGATAGCATGGTGGTCAGACCAGTCGCAGGGATCTATGGAGGTGAGTTTGACCGCAGATTCCTTGGAGATGATCCTGTCTAGAATGGCACCTTTTGAGTGAGTGGGAAGGGAGCAGCAGGGCTCGAGTCGGAGTACCACGCGGGTGGACGGCGTCCCCCCACTTATTCTACCGGGGGGACGCCGTCCACCCTGCCAACCAGCTGGACTTCACTCTTTGGCCTCTCTGGGACGAGGAGCTCGGCACCTTTCGTGACGTCACTTCCTGTTGTGACGTCACTTCCGGTGACAGCGTCCCCCCACTTCTTTTTTTATGACTTGTGCCCTGGGGAGCAGGCCTGGGTACGGGCTTGGTCGGCCAAGAAGTTTCTGATGGAGTTGACCTGCGGGTCCTTGGGGTCGTTCCAGTGCAAGTTGAAGTCGCTAAGGAAAATGTCATTGGAGTTCTGGGAGGCCTTGGCTGTGATGATTTCCATGAGGTAGTCTGTGAGTGAGCGTAGAGTGAGTAAGACTTGTACCCCATTTCTAAGCCCATGGAAAGAGAAGGATTTGTGCTACAGATCTGTAGCACAGCACCAAAAAGGAGAGACTGACTCGACCCCTCAGTGCAACTTTGGTTTTGGCCCTGCATTCTCTGAAAAGGTGCTTGACTCAACTCTAATTGACTCAGGGGTGTAACTGAATCTCCAGAGAAGGAGCTGTGCTAGAACCCAAAGGCACCTCTATTGTGGGGTGCCGGGACTGTGACGACAGTGTGTAACTGGAATGGGCAGTCAAGTGCTGTGGGGTATTTCACACCACTACTTTGACATTTCCCAGGGTTACTCATACAGCTTGCGTAAGACCATTGAGTGAATAATACCTTCACAAGAAATTGGAAGTAGCCCTGTGTGCATTCCTTGCTACCTCATTGGCAGAAAGGGTGCTGCTTGGTCCCATGCCCAGTGTCTAAAACCCTACACTTACCTCCCAGTTATTTTTCCTCGTGACATCCACGCAGGGATCGGTAAACCCTTACACAGCATGCAAGCCAGGTGGAACTGGTTCAGGAGGACCTGGTTCTGGTATTAGAAACCAGATGACTGGTGTGCACCAGGTGACTGTTCCCCGTCTTCTAAACACAGAGTTTAAGCATGCCAGCTGCTAATTGCCCATGGATGATGCGCATCACTTGAAACAGGAGTGTTCGGGTTACCCAATGTGGAGGAAGGAGGATAGAGAGAATAGCAAAACCCAATGCAATTTCGAGTCCAACCACTAGCAGGCAGGAACGAATACAGGTTTTAAATAGGAAAGAACCATCACATAAAAGTATCTAGGCTAAGGGTGATCTAGCTGAAGGGTGTGCAGCCTTCTCTTGATATTACCTCCCTCGCTTCTTCCCTCCACCCCTTCAGCATTTTCAGCCAGTGCCAAAGCCAACGATAGAAAAGATGCCATTGTGTGCAGAATATCAAGTGGTTCTGAGACTTGATCAGAATCTGGTAAGATGAGAAGACTCTTGGTTTCTCTGCTGAATGCAATTGGGCAATCAAGTTTTCAGAAAAGCACCAAAGAATGTATTGTTTAACAAAAACAAGGAACAGTCTCTAGCTCTCCCTTTTCCCACTTGAGTCATTTTCCTCACTGGGGGCCCAATTCACAGAACTAATCTGAGACAAAATCCTAAACTTACTACTTTTGGTATTCACAGAATGCACTTACTACTTTTGGTTAAACTTACTACTTCTGGTTACACGTACTACTTTTGGTTAAACGTACTACTTTTGGTATTCACAGAAGGCATTAGTAGTAGTAAAGTTAGGACTCCTAACTTTACTACTACTAAATGCCTTCTTTGAATACCAAAAGTAGTAAGTTTAACCAAAAGTAGTAAGTTTAACCAAAAGTAGTAAGTTTAGCCAAAAGTAGTAAGTGCATTCTTTGAATACCAAAAGTAGTAAGTGCCTTCTGTGAATACCAAAAGTAGTAAATGTAGGATTTTGTCTCAGATTGGTTCTGTGAATCGGGCCCCTCGCAAAGTAAAGATATTATTCAAGCAAATATTTTGCAATAATATACGTTTCTCGCCTAATTCAAAAACAAAAATTGGAGCTGTGGAGATCCCTCTGAGCAAAGGTTGCCAATGAAGGGTGTGGATGGGACAGTAATAACTCTGATGGAGCGGTTTGAGAAACTGGACCCTCTTGGGAAGGTGGCTAAATTTGACAGAGTCACACTGAACAGGGCCGAGAACAGAGCCAAGTAAATCTGTGTTTGTGTTCTTGGGTGAAAGGGGTGTTGGCATGAAAATTCGCAGGGTTTTATTCAGACTTTGCTGCCACAGATTAGCGGAGGGTTTACATTTTTTTTTACAGAAACACAATCTCCCATAAACTCAGATTATTTGGCTATGAGTATTACACATATTACTGTTTTCTTTATCATGGGGCTGACCATGCTATGTTTGCTTGCTGGGTCCTTGTTTCTGCAGAAGATGTATTGTGGGATAAATGAAATGGTGTGTGTACCATTATTCACTGAGTGACTTTAGAAAAGCTGTGGAATATTAATTGAGTTTGCAAGGGCACACCTTGTGTACAATTTTCATGCAGGTGGCCTTGCAAATCTAATGTGTATAAAACTCTTTTTTCTCGCAAGAATTACACATATTACACTTGGAAAATGATACAGTGTTGCCCACCTCTGCCTCAGATGTGTAATATGGTTTAGAAGAATTAAAAACGTGACTATTTTCACCTATGTTGAATTCAGTCCCATGAAAATAGCATCCTAAATGTAAAGGCCTGAATGACACCAGTGAACCATTGTAAAATACTTGTGTAAAAAGAGAAGAGAACCTGCCCAAACAATTGCACAGAAAACAGAAAAAGGTTTCAACCATAATCAATAAGAAAATCAAATTATTATTATGACCTAATAAAGACTTCCAACAAGATTATAAATTGAAGTTTGGAGCTTTCTAATGTTTTTTTTAGATAGAGGAGCAGAAAGGATTATATGTATTGTGTAATCCCACCACACCCTCTCAAATAAGAAATATGATGAAATATGTATTATAATATGTTATTCTATCACAGACCCTTCTTATGTCATTATTGGTAAAAAGATCTGCAACTGAGTCTGAGAGGACAGGGTATGTTTTTTTAGTGTTAGTAAGGGGGAGGAGAAGCGATGGACACGTCAGGAGAGGTCTAGTTTCCATGCCTGTTAGGAAAATGTGCAGTGGCGGCTCCTCTGCTATGGCGGAGGAGCGTTACGCCACTGCTTTTAAGCAGTGCAACGTAAAGGAAACATAAAATGATAATCAGTTTTAGTTATTATCATTTTATGTTTCTGTGCTGCTTTGCGGGTGGGCTGGTGGGTGGGGCTGCTTTGCTCTTGGAGCAGGGCAGGGAAGGAGTGATTTTCCCACTCCTAAGTGCTCATGACTGTTTGGCCCTCCCTCTCCGGCCACCCAAAACAGCCATGCACACTTTCCCTGTTCTCCATGCAGTCTGCATTACACCCTGATCGGAGAACATGCCCAGGCACCCATTCCCTGGCTGAGCATTAAACGAAGAAGCTCAGACCAATCACAACGCTGCATTGCAGCATTGTGATTGGTCAGGGGAGCCTGGCTGAGCTTCCTGTTCCTCGAGTAAAGATGAGGAGAGCAGGCGCAGAGACGCAGGACCTGGCGGTAAGGTAAGTGTTTTTTTTGTTTTTTTACATTGCACACAACTGCCCCCCTGCATACCCTCGCCCCTAACCTCCTCCCCCTCCGCACACTCCGCGCCACCCGCGAGCCATGCCCGCCGCCACTTAAAATGTAAGGTGGCATATTACAGACCTGCCGACTCACACGTCACTGAGCGACATGCTATATCGGCTCCAGTCACAGGTCTCCCAGCTGACAGCTGCCATCACCCAGTGACACAAAAGATGAGCTAGAAACCCTTTCACAGGGTGGATTTCCAGCTTGTTCCAAGTCCCTGCTCAGCCAATGCCTATTATGCAGTTTGAAACCTTCCTAGGACATCAGCGGAGGGCTTATCATTTTTTTTTCTGGTGGAGGAACAGGTAGAAGTGCCCTAGGCTGTGCTCAGAATTAAGCCCCGCCACCTCCTCACATGTAGTAAAAACAAAATTAGAAGTTGGCAGGACTGCTATTAGCACTCGGTATCTGGAGGTAGCTGGAATCTCTGACGCCTTGGTGAATGTGATTTCATATTTCAGGCTATACCAGGTCTATTCACAAATAAATTGATAAGCTCTAAATATTGAGATTAAATGACAATGGGCTAGATGTAGGTAATCTCATTTTACCGATTCCTAAATACCGAATTTTACCGATTCGGTATTTAGGAATCGGTAAATATGATGTAGGTAATGAATCGGTAAAATTTACCGATTCAGGAATATTTCTTATTACTGATTCGGTAATACCGATTCGCTAATAATAGGAAATACCTTCCCATTAATTCCTATGGGCCTGGAGGCCCATAGAAATGAATGGGAAGCCATTCACTATTACCGATTCTGTATTTACCGAATCGGTAATAGCGGGAGCATATTCAAGGGTGGCAGGGTGTCACATTGACACCCTGTTGCACCCATGAATCGTGCATGTGTGCACATGTGGCGCACATACATGCCCTAAAGGCATGTATGTCTGCCACATGGCACCTTGAAAAAAGCAAATTATTGCATTTGTAAAGGTATTCGGTATTTACCACCAACTTGGTGGTAAATAACGAATCCTTAAAGCCAAAATGCACTCACTTGAGTGCTACCTACATAGGTTTTAAGGATTCGGTAATTTACCGATTCCTTAAAATGAGGAATCGGTAAATTACCGAATCCTTATTTCCAGCCTCCTACCTTAGAAAGAGCTAAATACCGGTCGATAACGGGAAAATCACCGATTTTTGGCTGTTACAGACCGGTATTTAGCTACCTACATCTGGCCCTATGTGTATCCTATCTGATCAATGATACTCCTGAGAGTGGATGGCTTGAGCCTTAAGCTACAGAGAGGATGGCAGGATCACAGGCACTCCTTGCAGCTGAAAAACATTTTGACCAGTTCTTTTCACTCAACAGAGAGAATCTTATATGATGCCTATTCTTCTTTGGAAAATAGGAAATACTTCAGTGGTGTAATCTTTTAATTTGTTTACTGAACATAGAGAAAAGACGATCTACAAGGAATGTAAAAGGGTGGGAGGGATCTCCTGCTGGTACAGAACACAGGCCAATAAAATGGGAAAGATGAGGAGGTTCTCGAGTAGGACATCACATCCTTATATTGTCATGCAATATCAAATTTATCTCTCAAACAGAGTGTGTCTTTAAGTGCGAGATATATTCAGACAGACAATGGATATAAAAAGGTGGATCCCTTATGACATATACAGGGCCACTGAAATTATGCGGCGGTCGCGGACCAAAATAAGCATCAGATTTGACTAAATAATGCAGGAAGGGCAGGTAAATAAAGCGGTGTAATGAGACACATTTTGTGATAGTTTTATTTCATTATTTTGACATTTTTAGACTTGTTAATATTGTCTGGGCATTGGTTGCATTTCGTTAGTACCAGTTTAACATCCAAATATAGCAATATGCAACAGAAAGGTGGCCAGCCAAGATTTGGAAAGGGCCTTCCGCTGTGCAGCAGCACGTCGCAGCGTTTTTAACCCCTTCTGTGCTGCGAACGTTCCACAGACGTCGCGTGCACTACCTCGGCAGTGCTGCGCACGTCCGTTGAACTTTCCGACCCCGCCCGCTTAATAGAACGTTCCGCACCAGCGCGGAACGTTCGAAGCAGCGGAGGGGTTAAAAACGTTAGAACAGTTTGAGCTAGAAACTATTTTTTGAGTAATATCTGCAGATTCTGCGGCAAATGGTGGATTATGTGACAAATGCATAAAATCTATAATTATGCGAAAACCGCTGCACAATCACAATTCGAGTGGTCCTGCTTATGTGTTATGCTTGGTTATGCAAAGTTTTAACTGAAGACTGATTGAGTTCTGTGATGTTGAGGTTAGTTTGTTTCAGCTGCAGGAACATTATTCCAACAAGTGACCGATTAAAAACAAAAATCGATTTCGATGGAAAAAAGACCTAAAATTAAATTGAAGATCTAAATTTACAAGTTCAGCAGTTGTCTGTACATGCTGACGAGGCAAACAAAGAGCTTGCTGCACAGTCTTCAGGGAATAGTTAGTGCATCTCAAAATGAAATCTTTGCATTTTTCCCTTGAGAACCAACAGGTGCTACTTTGTAAATGAACATTGACTGGTTCACATCCTTTTTACATGAGTCTGTCTACAAAGCTGACGCTGCTCACAAGTCAATGCACAATGGTGAACACTACCACGAGTCAGAGCTACTAGCAACCCTGCACGGGGAAGTATTATACACTAATAACTGAAATATTGGTCGCTTGCAGTCCTGACTAGAGTCCACGACACCTGCCAACAGCCAGTCATTTCCCTCCAGGTTGTGGAATTTGCTCAATTATCTGTAATCAAAAATCATTTAGAGCCTAATATACAAGAATATGACGCAGCGCGTCGCCGCAAGCCATTTAGCTGCACTATGCTGCATCTTTTTCCAAGCACAGGGATGAGTCGTATTAGCAACAATACGACGTATCCCTGTGCTTTTCCCTGCGCTGGCACACAATTGGCTGTCAATGCGCTAGCGCAGGCACCCTTGCGTCATTTTGCTAGAGTGCACGAGCTGCGGGTATGATTGTTTTTCTGCAGGAAGGGACACCTTCCTGCACAAAAACAATAATTATTGGTATATTTCTATGCGTGCTGCAGAAGAGGAAAAAAAAGAGGAGAAATAAAAGTATTTTCCTCGTTGCGCTATTCCTATGCCTCCCGTAGGGAGGCATAGGATTCTGACGTAGTCCCTGTTTTACAGAAAGTTGTAAATCTGGGAATGTGTCAAGTTCCATGGATGTTGCATTTGAACACCCACAGCAAAACCCATGGAACGCCCCTTTCACCCAGAGTAATGCGCTAAAGAGGCCCATATTTAGAAGGCCATGAAAATCATACAGGGTGACTTTATGTGACCTTGTAAAATGGACAAGCCCATTGCGCCGCCGGTATGTCAAAAAAGGTTACGCACTGGTGGCGCAATGGGCTTGTAAATAAGTCCTCAATATTTAAATATCTATTTTACTGTCAATGCAAACGCATCTGCATGGAGGCCATATTTGCACCCCACAAAGCAAAGCTGAATAAGAAGGAAAATCTTGCTGTCCGCATCACATGCACAGCGACAAGTTGGCGGTTGACATCTCTTCTGAAGGAAACAATGCCTTCAGATTCCCCCCAGCCCCCTTTGAATGGCCATGGGTGTATCCTAGAGGTTACAGAGACTGGGGGAACACTTTCTTAGGTAGATAACCTCTGTGGTAAAATGCCGGGAGAATACGATATTGAAACCCTGAGCGGTTTGCTTCTTCCACTTTTGGAAGACACTTTGAGGCGTACTTACAAGCCCCTTGTGCCACAGGTGCATCACTTTTAATATGGGAAAACGTGACGATCTGGCGGCGGAAGGGGCTTGTAAATAAACCCCTTTGTGAGAAAGGATCTGAGGCGATATCGGGTAGTTGGCCGTTTCGTTTCTCTTGAATAGCAAATCCATGGGGTAGAGGGTACTGCTTTGTATCCAGAGCTGGCTGCCTATTGAGCCATTCGAGCCAGGTGTGACTTTAGGATTCTTTCAGGCCACAAGGCTGAAGATTTGCGGGCATTGCATCCTTCTCGTCCTGTCATTTATATGCATGTTCTTCAACCAGGATAACCAGCTACCATCACCTGAAACATATAGCTGCCTGATCATTTACACTTCAGGTTTCCCCTCAATCTGCCTCCCACAACCCCCTGGCTAACTTATTCAGTTTCCTTTTGCCTAAGCGCCTACCTCTGCTCTGCTCTTGAGAGCTTAAGAAGGCAGGTTTTTACTCCTGATCCAATCCTTTTTCTTAAGGGAGGATTTTGGCGTTGTGGGCTTATTGTGGGGGGATGATCCAGCACTTACTTTGCTCCACTTTTGGATGCCTTGACATGTGACTTATGCTCCCCTGTGGTGGTAAGGACAAGCATGACGGTGCCTGCTTTGTGTGGGGATGTGACCTACAACAACTTGTTACTTCGGGGTGATTGAGGTTGTGGAGGTCTTTTGGTTCAAGGATGTTGCGAATGCCACACAGTCTCATCTAAGATTGGGAATTGTGTACCTGAATGAACTTCAGCTGGCACACCGTGATGCCACTCCACACCTCATGGTGTGTAGTCGCTACCACTTTGTGCATGGAGGCTGAACAAAGTAGGCGGCCATCTTGAAATGCACTTGTACATTGTGGGTGCATTTGCTTCCAGATATATTGTTTAGCAGAATGACTGTTTCTTGAACATTTGATTTGGCATTGATACTAATATGAAGTCATTTTAGAAAGTTATCACAGCAAATCCCCTTTTTTTGGTTCACTATAACATTGGGCATTTCCTTCAAATTATCAGTAATGTCCCTTTTTCGGGTAAAGTTGCACCTCATGATCATGTTTTGCTTGCATCTTCTTTTGGTGCACACTTGCAAAACTCATCCTACCACCACCCCTAACATTATCTGTTGCACAAAAGAATATAATGTAAATGAAGGTGGCTGTCATGAAATGTTTCTAAAAGTTGGAGGATGAGTAACAGGGCAATTCAAATTACTTCAGTGAAAAAAGCAACCACAAGAAAGAGATCAAAAGAAAATGCAAGCCAATTCCCAGGAAACGCTTATGGCAGACTCCAAGATGGAACCAATGGTGTCCCATTATCCCTTACAGAATTTAGAAGCCTGGTCAACTGGTATTGCTCCACCCTGCATGGGAGCTACAGTTTCCTCAGCTAAGCAGTCCAGAAGTAGGTGATTTCCAGAAATATTTCAAATTAAGTTCACGGCTGCTGCTGGTGACTATTGGGAAATCAGTCAGGCAATTGTCTTAGATCATATCTCAGGCTGCCCTGGAAGTAATGTTATGCAGATTTTCAGAGCTCACTGTACTATTCTTGGCTGAGCAGGTGTGTGTCTTGTCACACCTAGGGTCTAGTGTGATTACTTGAAAAGCCAGGGCTTCAGCTTCTTGCAGAATTCTAGAAGTGAGGAGACTTTTAAGTGTAGTGGCAGGTGATGCTATGCTATAAGAGATGTGACCTCCAGATCTGACCTTCCGTAAGTGGTGGATTTGTGCAAGTTGGAGTCTGGATGAGCTGAGGTGTCTGGAAGGTTTGTGAAAGCAGATACAATCGTGAGGTCTACTGAGCCTGTATTATGTAGTGCCTTGAAAGTGTGGGTGTGGAGTCTGAATTGGGCTCATTTGAGAATGGGACGCCAGTGGAGCACCTTCAGGTATAATGTGATGTGAGTGCTGCATGGGACGTTGAGAGTGATTTTGGCTGCCGAGTTCTGAATGGTCTGCAGCCTTCTGGTGAGTTCTTTGCTTATCCCGGCATGGAGGGTGTTCCCATAGTGCAGCATGCTTGTGACCAGGATGTGTGTCACAGTTTTCCGGGTGCTGAATGAGAGCCATTTGAAAATCTTCCTCAGCCTCTTCAGGGTATGATGCATAAAGCATAGACTTGGGTAGTCATTCCGAGTTTGCTGTCGATGACGATCCTGAGGTTCTTTTAGTGTGTGGTGGGGGTGGGTGTTGGTCCTAGCTCTGTTGGCTACCAGGTGGAGTCCCACAGTAATGTGCTCTTCCTAAAGATTATGATGTTGCTCTTGTCGTTGTTCAACATTAAACAGTTGGTCTTCATCCAGTGGGTGATTTCAGTCATGCAGTCATGCAGGCATTGAACTTGATCTGGATACTTCACTTCTTGTCCGTAAGGAATAGAATGAGTTGCATGTCGTCGGCGTAAGATAGGACTTTGATGGTTTAAGTGCAGATGATGCTGGCTAGAGGGAAGTGGCATTGCTAAGGGGGCAGTCCAACCTGGGCGGCAATTTTCGGGGGTGCAGTTATAATTTTCTCCAACAGAAACTGTTGTGATCTCATTTATTTCATTGACTTTTCTTTAATTTGTATGTACATGTATAGTTATTATTATGACTAAAGGGGTATCAACGCTATGTTTCTACAATGATTCCAATAGCATAAACATTCATTTTTATTTATTGTCTATTGCTGATGATCAACCTCCTCTCAACAGCTATGGTAACAATTCCCCCTTTTCCCCAAAGATCCAGGGGCTATAAAGATGCTATAATCGCCAATTTTGCAGAAGATGTAGACATAGTGACAGACTGAGTCTGGTTGTTTGCTCATCCCATATTGTTGCTCTGTGGTTTCTTTTGTTTTTGTTGTTTTTTCTTATTGTGCCTTATTGTATTGTATTGTTGGGTGCTGTTGGCTTTTCCTTCGTTTCCTTTCGCTCTTCCCGTTGCTGCATCGCCCCGTAACCCCTCCCCCTGACCGCCCTGCTCCTGCCTCCCGGCTGAACATCCCTCCCCCTCCCCTACATAATGGCAGCCGCTGCACGGTCGCGCAGCGGATGCGCGCTGTGGAAGCGCCGCTGGCACGCCTTAGGCAAGTCATCTGCACCCGTCTGCAACCTGACCGTGGCCAGCACCTGGAACCCTAGATCTCCAGGACCACGCCAATACAACTCCACCACGCTCCACGCACTCAACCCCGGAAGGCACACCGACTGCGAAAGATCCTCACCCACCACCACCCATAAACAGTTTTCGTGCAGACTCTGCCACAGATCCTTCACCATCGACCAAACCGCCACAACCGCTGAAGGCCCGCCTGATGCACGCATCGCTGAAACCTTGACATGCATCCTCCTCAACGTGCGATACCTGCAACAACACACTGGAGAGATTGGGACTTGATCAACACCCTCTCGCCCGACATCGCCTTTTTCACGGAAACCTGGACCAACGCCACCTCCGGCCCCCGACATCGCCAGGGCCATCCCCGACGGCTACAATATCCAGAGAAAGGACTGCTCCCACCACCCAGGAGGAGGACTCGCCATCGCACACAAGACCCCCTTCCGACTCTCCACATCCAGCACGAGTGACCCCCACTCCAACACAGAACACCTCCACTTACAGATCCATATAAGCCCCAGGACCATGCTCCGCGGCACCCTCATATACAGACCACTGGGAACTCGCACCCAGTCCGCAACCACCATCGCCGAGCTCGCTGCACCCCATGCCATCACCTCCACAGACTACAAACTACTCGGGGACCTGAATTTCCACCTCGACAACGGCGATGACCCCGACTCCCCCACTCTCCTTGACAACCAAGGACTGCAGCAGCTGGTCAACACGCCCACTCACAAAGCCGGACACACCCTCGACCCAATCTTCACAGGAGGGATAAACATCCACTTCAGCCATACCACCCAGCCCCTCTGGACGGACCACCATTGCGTCCACTTCACCTTCAACACCACCACCGTACCCAAGCCCCCGCCCCCACCACGAAGGAACTGGATCAAGGTCACAGAGGAACACCTCAACACCACCCTCCTCACCCTCCTCCAATACCTTCCCAGTGCCACGACAGACGCCAACTCTGCAGCCATAGAATTTCACTGCTGGATCTCCTGCTGCGCTGACAAGCTTGCACCATTCCGCCACCCCGCCAAACAATGCCCTTTGAAGGCCGCCTGGTTCACCACAGAACTACAAGAAGCCAGACGCTCCTGCAGACGCCTAGAGAAAACCTGGCGAAACCAGATAACCACAGAAGCACGGAACACTCACAGGAGTGCCCTGAAGGAATACCACCAGCGCATAAGAGACACCAAACGGACCTTCATAAGAGGCAAAATCCAGACCAACACGACCAACACCAAGGAACTGTTCAACGTCATACAGCAGTTGGCAAAAAACCGCAGCAATGCCACGGACGTCACACCTTCCCAGGAACTCTGTGACAAGCTCAGCTCCTACTTCACCTGAAGATCAAGGTCCTCTACAACAACTTCAGCGAACAGACTCTGGACACCACCACCCCCCTACACCGTCGATAAGCCAACCATCATGACCTGGAATCCCGCCACCGACCAACACATCACCGCAGCCATGAAGAAAACCCACTCAGGAGCCCCAATGGACCCCTGCCCACCGCACATATTCCACAGGGCCACAGCCACGATCTCGCCTGAACTAGGACGGACCATCCACACCTCCTTTATATCTGCCATCTTCCCAGACAACAGGAAACGGGCAGAAGTTAAACCTCTCCTCAAGAAACCAACGGCCTACCCTACAGACCTGAAAAACGACTGGCCCATCTTTCTCCTCCCCTTCGCGGCCAAAGTCACCGAGAGACTCGTAAACGCCCAACTGACCGCCTTCATCGAAGAGAACTCCATCCTGGACTCGTCCCAGTCTGGATTCCACAGCAACCACAGCACCGAGACCACCCTCCTCGCTGCCACTGATGACATCCGCATGCTACTCGACCAGGGACACACTGCGGCCCTCATCCCTCTAGACCTCACCGTAGCCTTTGACACCGTTTCACATCGCACGCTCGCAGCCAGACTTCACAACGCTGGGATACAAGGAGTCGCCCTCGACTGGATCTGATCCTTTTTCTACGGCCAAACTCAGAGGATCAGACTCCCTCCTTTCCTCTCCGAACCCACCGAGATCAACTGCGGAGTACCCCAAGGATCATCACTCAGCCCCACGCTCTTCAACATCTACATGGCCCCCTTCGCCGCCATCGTCAGACAGCATAGGCTCAGCATTGTATCCATGCCAACGACACCCAGCTCATCATCTGACTCACAGAGAATCCCGAAGACACCAGACTCTGTTTCCAGGAAGGAATGAAGAACGTGGCAGCCTGGATGAAAGACAGCTGTTTGAAGCTCAACTCGGAGAAGACCGAAGTCCTCATCCTTGGACCCTGTTACTCCTCCTGGGACCACACCTGGTGGCCCTCCGCCCACCGGGAATCCACCCACCCCTACAGAACACGCACAAAACCTCAGCATCATCCTCGACTCCTTCCTCTCCATGAACCGTCAGATCAACGACATCGCCTCCACCAGTTTCAACTGCCTCCGAATCCACCGCAAGACCTTCAACTGGATCCCCCCGACTGCAGAAGGACCGTCACCCATACGCTCATAACCAGCAGACTGGACTACGGCATCGCCCTATACGCCGGAATCAACAGAACCTTTCTACACAAACTCCAAACCATCCAGAATGCCGCAGCCAGACTCATCCTCAGGACACCGCGTCACGCACACATGACCCATCACCTATGAGACCTCCACTGGCTCCCCGTCGAGAAGAGGGTCACCTTCAAACTCGTCATCCATGCCTACAAATCCCTCAACAACATCGGACCCAAATACCTCAACAAGAGAATATCCTTCCACGTACCCAAGAGGGACCTCCGCTCCGCTGACCTTGCCCTGGAAGAGGTCCCCCGCATCCGCAGAAACAGAACAGGCGGGACAGCCTTCTCCTACATCGCAACCAAAACCTGGAAAGAGGTCCCGGTGAACATCAGACGCTCCCCGACCCTGCACACGTTCAGGACTGACCACAAGACCTGGCTCTTCGACTGATCCAGAGCTGCTCCCCCCTCCACCCCCTCCTCCAGCGCCTTGAGATCCTCACGGGTGAGTAGCACGCTTTATAAAACCCTGATTGATTGATTGACACAGGTGCAGTCATAAACTGCAAAAATCTGCATTCCATAAATAGCTTTTGCTTCTTCTCCTTGCTCGAAAGTGTGGCTGCTGGGAAGCAATGCGAAAAGTACACCCCAACAATGAATGACTCTGCTCTCATCAAGCCTAAAATTTAAAAAATGGACACCGTCATTTGAGCAACAAGTCATGCAGGTTCTTAGCATTGCTTATCTTTTTCAGTCTAGGCCTTACTTTTCAACCATTACCTTTTCTAGTCATAATTTAAGTATGAGTCGCATTATATCAAAGTTGAGAGAGTGCTTTGTATGCTGGCTTCCAATAATACTCATCTTCAAAGTGTACAGAACTCAGCTGCTGAGACCCTGCTCACAAGTTGTAGTATCCCACCCGAAGCGGTAACTCCAGGTGGAATACCACTTTGGACCAATACGAGCATCCCATTTGCTCTGAGCCCAGGCTATGCTGGGCCTGTAGACACCAAGCATGTCTTCAATGGGTGTGGATCTGCACCTTCTGCAGGGACAGTGCCAGAGGCTGTGGACAGCAGCACAACCCAGCTTCCATCTGACCCCTGCACTACCATAGGGAAGCAGACACCACTGCCCCCGGGCGGCCCTAACCACTGATCCCACCCCCAACAACTCTCACCAAACCTCCCATCTATACTTTCCACCTTCTCTGAGCCGGTGGGAAATGACCATGGATTTCCACCTGGAATCAGGGAAAGCTCCATGGTAAAGGACCCAGATTTCTGAGTCAGTCTGGCTATTTCCATTCAGGAGAGAAAATTTGCAATCGCTGTTTCCTGGTCCAGGAATGCTGGCCAGAGACAGGGGTCCCAGTCCTCCGGTACCCCCACACCGAAAAACAGCAACCTCTTAATCAGGGTCTAAGTAGTGACACATGCAACTTACATGAAACGTTTTTTTTTTTTACGCAGCTGTTGGTGGCCCATGGGGTTTGATTGATGTTTATTTAATTAGAGCAAAAGGCCAACAAGGTCAAAACTCCACAAACTTTTAAATTGTCAATTCTGTATGGCTAATAATTCGCTCCGCACATCAATGTTTCTAAAGGCAGGAACCATGTCATATGTCAAGTCAGGAAGAGATGAGTGGCAAACCTGTCCTTGGGCTGTTGTGTGGGGGAACATCCTTTACGACGTGGATGTTACCCCGCAGTACCGTTACAACGCGTATTTTAGAACGCAAGTCGTAACCACGACTTGCGCTGGAGGGCGCTAAAGGACAAGGAATAGCAGATTTACTATTCCAACACCTTCCCTACTGTATGTAGGCTGGTGTTGGAATACTAAATTAAACTATTACTAAGTCCGCACCCCTACAGCGCAAGTCGTGGTAACGACTTGCGTTGTAAAATACGCGTTGTAACGGTACGCGTGGTAATACCACGCGTTGTAACAACGTACATACGAAAATATACAATGTGATCTGTTATTTTGCAGTCAACTTTGTAAAATGTGGTGCAGGCTTTTATCAAAGCATCGCACTCCAAAAAGCCTAAAAACTGGGCAAATGTAACCACTTTCTTATATCAAGTGCAACTAGAAATAGAACACACTTTTATTGTTAAAAAAAAGCGAAGCTTTGAACATCCAATAGATGCTGGATTACTAAGGTTTGGTACAACACAGTACAGCAACCAAAGTTGCCATGCAGTTTTGCACCAAAGGGAGAGATAAAAACAGCGCCATATCGACCAAGATAAGGTGCTTTTTGCCTCTCCCTCTGTTCTAACGCACTTAAGGCTGCCATGAGCCAACACACACACCCTTATGCCATAATGCAAGGGAGAGTGCATTCTGTCAAGCTTAGGTGTTGCACTGTAGGGTACCTTCCAGCATAAAAACTATAGTTTGTCATATTTTGTTGTACAATTCAACACACAAGCAAAGTTGGAAAAAGTGTGGAGACTTTTAAAACTTGTTCCGTTGTTACACCTGTTTTGAGGAGATAGTTACATCAAACAGGGCAGCCCTATTACCCAAACCTGGAGCAAATAAAGATGGTGCAAGCACAACGTTACACAAACGGCAAATATAACTAATATTGACGACAATAAAAATGAAGCAAACGTAACAATGAATCGAAAAGGAATTATAAAGTAGAAAAGTTGTACAAAATTATGAAAATGATACCCGAACACAATTGGACAATGTATACTGCAAAAGCACATTTTACTAAGACAATGACATACAAGGACAATAAAACAGTGGACACATGGTGCTCATACAGTTACACAACAGACATTATAAAGGAACACAATTGACAGAGTAACCAATAAGATAACAGAATTAGCAATAAATGCATCCTTTTCAATGTCTGCCAAAGTTAAGCATTGACGGCGTTTCGACCAGACTAAATTAGTATGGTCATCATCAGGACAGGCAAAACAAATATCAGAGCATCTAATAGAGAATTTTGCTCGCTCAAAGCCAAAAACTCATTCGGGGACATCAAGCATATGTTATTAGGACTAAGGAGAAGAAAACACATCAGTAGTATTGGAGTAAATCCAGAGTCCCGCCAAGAGTGTGGAAGGAGAGCATGTGAACAAATCATGGCCCCCACATGAGAACCGGTGCAAGCTTAAGAACTGGTCCGAGAAGAATTCGAGGTAAGTTTTCTTCAATACTGCCCAGCAATTCGGGCCTGCATACGCTTCAATTGCCGTACATGCAATGAGGAGGTGTCATTTTTTGGTGCAAATCTTTTTTTATAAATGTTAATAGATAGGGTGGTTGCCTGGAAACACTCATGTCAACCCATGGGACACCCCCCCACCCTCCTCTACCCCCTCCCCCCTTGACGCAAAGTACTGCAAGGTAGCGCACAGAGCTTTACGTTAGGGAACTTCCTAAAGCATATCATTATTTGCATTGTAAAGTAATTCCCAGCACAACAATTTGCACCGGGTTTGCATCACTTTTGTGATGCAAATCTGGTGCAAAGTGTTCGTAAATATCCTCCATTGTACCACATGCCCTATGTTGGCCATTTATGCATGCAAAAACAATTGATGGACAGAATGCAGAACAATGTCATACATTCACCCCAGTACAGAGATCTGGGCCTAAATCCATCATTTTTTTTGCACTCCACACCACCCCAGGTCAGACATGGCCACATGCAAATCAGCCTTGACCCTGTACCTCATGGGAACAGTCCAGCCCGAACTGCCAAGTCATTTATGCATACCTTGTATTTGTAGAACAGCATGTGATGCATCAGTCACTTCTGGCGTTATGCCCTGACGCTTCTTTTTTACAATCACGTACGCGCCACGTGTTCTTTACATATTTGATCGATTTAGTTTCGGACTAGCCTGCTTGTTTTTCAAACCACCTTCCTGCGCTCTATCAACGGACTCGGCTGCACAAACGAGCGACAGGCGTTATTTTCTCGTTGCCCTTTAATCAATTTGCCGCGCGCTGCCTTTCCTGCGGGATTTGGTTTGTTCGTGCGTGTTGATGGCGTTCAGAGAAAGCCTTACTTTTCAGCTGAAGTGATTAGGCGCTAATAGCCTCTTAATGCGGAATGGGTTCTTGCCCTGTGTTTGAGGCCCGGCTTTGCGGGGTCCTCTTTCTTCCCGTTTAGTCTTGTCCCACACTCCGCGGAGAGCTCGAGTGAAAGGCGCTCACATTAAAGGATTTGGGTTTCTTGGCAGGTGGTCAAACTGCGGAGGCGCTGAGTGCTTCCACAACACACTGCTAACTAACACTGTGCACGCATGTACCACGGGGCAACCTAAAATGTAGCTGTAAACCAGGCCTGAACAGCCCTGCTTCAATTAAAAATAGCCCTGGTTTGTTTGCTGCTAGACATCTATGGTAATCACAGCCCACATAGAGCGGGGTCTTTTGCAATCCAGTGTTTTTGGGTGGCTGTTCATTGAGGGGGCAGATTTAAGTTTCCTGGCGCCTCCCTGCAAATCAGCATGGATGCGCCAGGAAAGATGTGTGATGCAAGTTTACCCTTGCGCCGCCCCAGATGCGCCGCATTTATAATGCGGCGCATCATGGTGCAAGGATTATTAGATGTGTGTGGCATCTGCCGGCGTAAGTTTGGCGCAGTGCTGCAGCTGTGTCGCAGGCGCGACGCAACTCCAGCACTGTTCCAACCTGGCCTATCCTCAACATGGTGCGTCATGCCTAACGCCTGCTACAAGCAGGTGCAAGGTTTTGACGCAGGGGCGTCGGAAAAGTGACTGAGTGAAATCTTGTAGATTTCACTCAGGCACTTTTCCGCGGCGTTCCTGCGATGAAACGCCCACACTGCGCCGGAACGCCCACATGAAACCTGACGGAGGTCATGTGGCACAGGGCTTTACAACGTGACGCATCTCCCTAGATGCGTTGTGTTGTAAATAGGGCGCAACGTGGCGCATGGCTTACGCCGCCGCTGCGTCACAAAAGTGACGCAAATGTGGCGCACGGGGTTCGTAAATCTG
Organism: Lissotriton helveticus; assembly: GCF_964261635.1. Lineage (NCBI taxonomy): Eukaryota > Metazoa > Chordata > Amphibia > Caudata > Salamandridae > Lissotriton > Lissotriton helveticus. The sequence continues at coordinate 1,551,795,482 of NC_136059.1, forward strand.
CCCCAGAGTAAGCACGCGCATCTTGCTATCTGTTTTGCCTGGGATGAATGAAAACATTTCGGGAACCGATTTCACAGCCTCCGTTTAAAGTGATCTGAACTGCCTCATATTTTTCATTGTTGTTTTGCTATATATTTATTTCTGAAGCTGTCTAAAAAGAGTTATTGTTACCAGTGCTTTAAATGGTCCGGTACTGAGTAAGCAGAACCATAGCCGGACGGTTGACTAAAGAGTCATCCGAATTCTGACAGTGATCTACCGGCCTGCAGTTTTCCAAACACGTACGTGCACAGATGGCCGTGCTCCCACCCGTTTACTGAGAGCTCAGTCGAGCCACTTTTCAACACTATTTTCCAGCCCGTAGAAACACGCTGCCTGCCTAATTAGGTGCTCCCTACCTCGCTGGTCCTGATGAATACCCCACCCTAAGGCTGGACTCACCTACTTTAACATATAAGGGTCGAAACGTTGACTCCCTCCTGATCACAAGCCAGGACAACTGTAATTCATTTGACAGGGTTCATAGACTGCTATGTGACTTCTTTGGAACAATTGACCTTGTATTAAAGCCGGCTCAGGATCACCATATGAATATGATGAATATATGTCACACTACTCTGTCCTTGTCCACTACCCTCACGTTTTCACTTTAATCACAATCACATCTCATTCCCCGTTTCCCAACCCTGAGCACCGAATATTGTAAAGATTTGCAATTTTTTTAAGATGATTGAGCAACTGCATCGCCACAATTAAGAATCTCTACTTGATTGAAAATAAACAGCATAACTTGCAAGTTTGACTTCTAGAATTGGTATTGTGGGTGCAATTTACTGTTGGTTTTTGCAATAAGCGTTGAGTGCTACTGGACCATTTCGTTGTTGTACTGTGGTACTGAGTACCGGACCTTTTTTATTTTGAGAGGGAGAGCACCGGCGGTAATATATTACCTACTTGCGGTCGCCAGTAAGTAGTTATAGTTAGGACCTTGTTTCTATTCAAAAAGCAATTTTTCTTTTGCCAATATCTTTGGCGCAGTTTGACGAATCCGCAAAATTTTCAAAACTATTGGTTCACTCAGGTCAGCTCCTGTCTTGAAAGTTTCGGGGTGATTCGTCAAGCGTGGAACGAGAAAAAAGGGGGGTCCCAAAATGCTTTTTCCTCATGTTAATTTCCATAGGAAACTGTTGACGCAACTACAGCCCGAATTGCTGAACGGAATTACACCAAATTTGACTAAAACGTAGCTCTTGGTTCAGGAAGCAATCTTTTTTTTAAATGTTGTAAGCCCGTTCAGTAGTTCCTGAGAAATTAAAAAAATAAAAATGTATATATCTGAGCACAGAGGAGGAGTCGGGACTCCTCCAGAGCACGAGCTTCATTCTAACTGGCTGCCAAAACTCAAAACCAAAATATGTTGGTAGCCATCTTGTGACTCAGTAACCGAGTCATAAGAATGCAGTAAAAAAAAAGATAAAAAAACAATAAAAGGGGGCAGGGTAGAAACACCCTGACCCCCTAGGCCTGCTCTGGGGGCCCAAAAGGACCCACAGGCCCCAAAAAAGCATTTTTTTAAAATAATTTCGGCCGAATTCATGCTAGTTGCCCAAATCTGGACAACATTATTTTTTAAAAACGAAGGGCGGTCTTCCGCAATTTGTTTGTTAAAAAGACCCCGGGTGGGCCAGGTCCAGGGGTCCAGGGGTCAATACTAAATTAGGGTGTGGGGGACCATGGGGACCCCCACAGCCCCGAGGACTGCCACCTCCCGGGGGCTTTATAATTTATGTGCGGGGCATGTGGCCCCCCGCATCCACGGGGAACACCACCTCCCCAAGGCATAATTAAAATAAGGGTGGGGGTGGCCTCACAGGCCCCCCTAAGCACTGGGGACCGCCACCTACTTGGGGCATTCTTGAAATTAGGGTGGGGGGCCTCGCAGGCCCACCCAAGCCCGGGGACCGCCACCTGCCCGGGGCTATGAAAATAATTTGTGTGGGGTGCTTGAGCCCCCTGACACTGTCCCGGGGCCCACCACCTCCCCGGGGCAATAAATATTCAAATGCGGGGTCCATTATGGACCCCCGTCCCTGGGGACCACCACCTTCCCAGGGCTTTACAAATGATGAGAGGAGGGCCGCACTGCCCCCCTCCAGGAGCCCCTGATGGCCCTGGGGACCGCCACCCCCGGGGCCGGCTCTTGCAATGTCCCGGGGTGCCCACCCCTGGGACATTGCTGTTTGCTATGGCAGGGCGAGAGCATAGCTCCCCCCTTGTCATAGCAAACTCTGCTTTGGTATTTGGACACAAGAGCATAAAACCTGCTCTCGCTTCCAAAAACAAAAGCAGATTGCTTTTGTACAAGGGGAGCTGCATGTCAGCAGCTCCCCTTGTACAAAAACAATGCTGGCTTCCGCAGGAGGTGGGGAGCCGGCTGGGACTGTGGGGGCATTGGGGCTCCCCCCACTGTCCCCAAAGGGGAGGCCAGGCCCCTGGGGATGGGGTCCCTGGGGCCATATTTGGCCGCAGGAGGGGGGCTCCGCAGCCCCCCTCCTTAAAAAAAACAGTCTGGCCAGACCCCAGGGATATGGGTCCTCGGGGCGGAAGTGGCCAAGGAAAGGGGGGTCATGCGGGCCCCCCATACTATTTTATTTGATAAATAAAATAAAACGAGGCAATGCTCCAGGGGATGGGATCCCTAGGGCCATTATAGGCCTCAGGAGGGGAGCCACGCGGCCTCACTCCAAATACAAATTTTTAAAAATTGCTGGCCAGGCCTGGGGGATGGGGTCCCCAGGGCCCAACAAATAGTAAAAGAAGGGGGCCACACAGCCCTTCTTCTACAAATGTTAAAAAAAAAGAAAAGATGTCATCTCGACGGAGGCCCCACCCCCTCCCTGCACCACTCTGCAAACGCGCCCCCACCGGTGCGTTCTAAGTTTTGGAATTAAGTCCCCTTGCCTTCTGAGGGCCTCTGGGGTCCAACTAGCCCACCAGGTACCTCCAGTAAGCCCCACACAGCTGGATTGCTGAGAGCGGTCCGAGGCAGCGCCCCCTTTTTACATCACTCTGCAAACACGCCTCTTGGCACACTGCTGGTGGGGCGATGAAATCCTCTGGTGTCCTGAGCACATCAGGACACAAGTGGACTTCATGCCCCGAGCAGCAGTGCGCCAGGCAGCGCGTTTGCAGAGTGGTGTAAAGGGTGGTCCCGAAATACGTTTTCCCGATGCATTTTCCAATACGGTATTTGAACATGACTTCAGCCCGAACCGCTTAACGAAATTACATCAAATTTTGCAGAAAGCTTGATCTTGGTCCAGAAAGAGTACTTTTTGTAATTTGGTGTAAATCTGTTCAGTAGTTTTGGAGTTATTAAAGAAAAAAAGATTTATGCATATCAAGGGAAACAGAGCCTCCACAGATCCGATTGATCTCATGATGATATCTGATTGGCTGTCAACACTTCAACCAGGAAGTGTTGTGTTGGTAGCCATCTTGGGACTTGAGGTGCATCCTGAGTCCCCAAAAAATGCTAAAAAAACAGAAGGGGGCAGGGTAGGAATACCTTGACACCCTAGGTCTGGTGGTGGGGTCCCACGGAGACCTTGTCTGGGGTCTAAAATGTTTTTTTATTTTACTGCAAATTTGTGGAGGATCGGCAAATCTGTGGTAAAAACATTTGTATGGAACAAGCACAGGCTCCCGTGCTGGTTTTCTTCATGCCCTCCCCCATGTGGACCAGGTCCCCGGGGGTGAATTCATGAATATAATTGAGGAGAAGGCACTTGTGGCCCCACTCCCAGACCAATTTTGACCTGTGGACATCATGCCCCGGGACCCGGACTTACAAATTAAGGGGGAGGGAGCAAGTGAACCCCACTACCGGGCCGATTTCAGACCAGGGACCCCATCTTTGGGGGCCCAGCTTTGCTTAAGAAGGGGCCGATTTTGGCACTGGGGTCCCCATCCTCCAGGACCCAGCTTTCATATAAATAGAGATGGGGGCTCATGGCCCCATCACCTGGCCGATTTGGGTCCCAGGGACCCTATTCCCTGGGCCCAGCCATCTTATTAATGGGGAGGAGGCAGCGCAGCCCCCCTCCCTGGGCCACGTTCGGCCCGTTGACGCTAACCCCTGGGGTCCGGCCTTGCGTTCAATGGGGAAGGGACCTTTTGGGCACCCTCCTGGAGCCATTAATGGCCCTGGTGACCCCAGGCCCCGGAGCCAGCTCCTGCGATGTCCAGGTGGCCCACCCCCAGGACAAAGCAGAATACTTGTCCACACTGGCATTGGAAGAGAAAACTGTATTCGGTCTCGCTTTGTGGGAGCAATTTCAAAGCTTCATCCAAGTGAGAACAAACACCAAGTCTGCTCCCAGCTAGAAGAAGCTTTAAAAATGCTTCCGCCAGATGGAAGTGGATCTTCCGCCAGCTGGAAGTCAGATCTGTTTCCCTGTCCGTAGTGATGCTGGCAGAGAAACAAATCTGAATATTGCTCCTGCCCGCAGGAAGCAACCTTTTTGGCTGCTCCATGTGGGCAGGAGCAATGCCAGCTCCCGCCGGATGCAAGGAGCCAGCTGTGGCCATGAGGGCCTTGGGACTTCCTCCGCGGCCCCCAACAAGGAGATGGTCTGTGCCCTGGGTGGGCACCAATGTACACACCCTTTAATGGCTGCGTGCCGGGGGATATGTTCCCCGGGCCTGAAATCTACCCAAGGGGGGGGGGTGCAGCCCCCCATCTCCATTAATTATACGGCTGGGTCCCAGGGATATCGGCTTGGGGAGTGTACCCCCCCCCTTTAATCATTGACCGGTCCCCAGGGTATGGAGTCCCTAGGGCCGTAATCGGCCCAGGGTGAGGGCTGCATGACCCCACACCTCCTGTAATAATTTGCTTAGCCCTGGTGGACGGGGTCCCCGGGGCCTATTTCACCTGAGGAGGGGGGCTGTGTGCCTCCATTAATTATTCATCAGGTCCCAGAGGATGGGTTCCCGGGGCCAAGATCGACGTGGGGAGGGGAGGCACGTGCCCCCTCTTAATCATTGGCTGGGCTGGGGTCTGCTGGGCTGAGATTGGCACAGGGTTGGCTTCCTTTGGGGGAGATGGCCAAAATGCCTTGCCACATGCAGGGGGAGGGGCTGGTTGCATGCGGTGGGTTGGCCACAGGGTCTGGCTGCAGGAAAAACCCTAGAAATTCACTGAAAAAAACAAACAATACAGGGACGTGATAGAAAATAGCATTATATAAACATAGAAATTCACTGAAAATAACAATGGTCACAGGGACGGTATAGACGGTATAGTTAGGAAATAGTATTAAAAAAACTTTTGGAATGCACTAAAAAAACAAAGCTTAGACACGTTATAGTTAGGTCCAAATTTTAAACATACAATACCACAGAAATTCACAGTTATAGTTAGAATTATTTCAAGTACTTACAACCCATGACCTAACCTTACTATAACTTGCTCCCTCACCATGTACTGCTAATTACCCCACATATTACATCACTCATGACATCTTCAATGACATCATTAATAATATCATTGCAACATTTGCTGTAAAATTATTGATGAAAGAGCTGTGCATGGAGAGGCTTGAGATAACTCTTTTTCAAGATAGTAAAAAAAATATTTGTATATATAAGGATGCAGATCCTCAGAGGATCCGACAGTCCCGGTGCTGAAATCTGATTGGCTGAGAACACTTTAACCAGGAAGTGTTGGCAGCCATCTTGTGACTTTGCTTCAGTTTAAAAAAAAGAAAAGGGGGCAGGGTAGGAATACCCAGACCCCTAGCTCTAGTCCTGGGGTCCCCCAGGAGCCATAACAGGGCCAAAAAGCATTTTTATTTTCTTGAAAAATACAGCGCATCTGGCAAAAAAAAAAAAAAACAAGCACGGACTCCAAAGCTTCTTTTGGAAAAAGCCCCATGGTGGGCAAGGTCCCAGGGGCATTGTTTATAAACAGGAGGGGGCATACACAGCCCCCTCCTTAGGCTCTTGGAGACTTGGAGACCACCAACTCCGGGGGGTTATTTATGAAAAAGGAGGGGGGAAAATGGGGCCCCACCTTCTGAGGCTCTATAAGGCCCAAGGATCTCCACCCCCATGGCTAAATAAGCAGTAATGGGGGACCGCGTGGAACCCTGAGCCACAGGAACCACCACTTCCCTGGGGCCAAATAACGTCTATGTGGGCAGGCCCAGGGACCACCACCTCCCCACAGCAAAAACTTCTAAAACAATGGGAGATACACTGCACGTGCTGCATGGCCCCATACCAGGCCACATAAGAGCCCTGGGACCACCACCTCCCTGGGGCCAGCTCTGAAAAGTAAAGGAGTGGGGCTGCCCCCTTTTGGAGCCATACATGGCCCTTGGGACCGAGACCCCCCAGGGCCGGCTCCAGCTATGTAATGTGGTGCCCACTCCTGGGACATAGCTGTTTGCTTTTGCTTGGCGGGAGCCCGCTGGAATCGGTGGTTTCATTTCTTTACCTGCCCACACGTATGTGGGCAGGGAAAGAGATGAATGATTGCTCTGGCAGGCAGAGAGCTGCTTTTCCAGCAGCTCCCTGTGTGTGAAAGCAATGCCGGCTCCCGCAGGAGGCACAGAGCCAGCTGGGACTGTGGGGCCCCTGAGGCTTCCCCCGCAGTACCAGGGGAAAAAACAAGCAGAAAGAGGCAGAATAAAGGTCAGAAACTAGCAGAAAGAGACAAAATAAAGGTGAGAAATGAGCCAAAAGAGACAAGAGAAAGGTGAGTGGGCAGAAAGAGGCAGAATAAAGGTCAGAAATGAGCAGAAAGGGTCAAAATAAAGGTGAGAAACAAGCAGAAAGAGGCAGAATATAGGTCAGAAACAATCAACAAGAGGCAGGATAAAGGTCAGAAACGAGTAGAAAGAAGCAGAATAAAGATCAGAAATGAGCAGAAATGGGCAGCCTAAAGGTCAGAAAGAGGCAAAACAGTGGTCGGATGTGAGCAGAATGAGGTAGAATAAAAGTCAGAGACAAGCAGAAAGAGGCAGAATTAAGGTCAGCTAGGAGCAGAAAGAAGTTAAATGAAGGTCAGCAAAAAGAAGAAAGATCAGAAATAAAGGTGAGAAAGGCACAGTAAGAAGCAAAAAAGAGGTCAGAAATGAGGGGAAAGAGGCAAAATAGAGATCAGAAACAAGCAGAAAGAGGCAAAGTGAAGGTCAGAAACGAGCAGAGAGAGAGAGAAAACAAAGGTAAACAATGAGCAAAAAGAGGCAAGATAAAGGTCAGAAACTAGCAAACAGAGGAAAAGTAGAGATCAGAAAGAGACAAAATAGATGTCAGAAACTAGCAGAAAGAGGTCAAATGAAGCTCAGAAACAAGCAGAAAGAGGCAAAATAAAGGTCAGAAACAAGCAGCTTGAGGTAAAATAAAGGTTAGAAACTAGCAGAAAGAGGCTAAATAAATGGCAGAAATGAGCAGAACGAGGCAAAAGTAAGGTCAGAAGAAAGCAAAAAAGGGCACAAAAACAAGTAGAAAATGAGCAGAACCCACTCAAGCATGCATGCACCCACTCACATAACAACTCAGACACTCTCACAGCTACTCACAGACCCATTCAGACACTCATTCACACATTCACAGACAAACTCAGATACGTACACCTACTCAACAACCAAGTCAGACACGAATGCATCCACTTACAGAATCTCTCATACTCTCTCCTACTCACAGATTTACTCAGAAAGTCACGCACTGACATACAGACCCTCACAGATCTACTCAGACACTCATGCACCTATTCACAGACACACTCAGCCACTCCTACTCCCACTCACACACCCAGTGAGACACTCACATACTCACTAACACACCAATTGAGACACCATGCACTCACTCACCCATTCACTCTCAAAGGTTACAGGTTACAGTTAGGAAATAACATTAAAAAACATAGACGTTCACTGAAAAACAAGCAGAAAGAGGCAAGGTAAAGGTCAGAAATTATAAGAAAGAGGCAAAATAAAAACCAGAAACAAGCAGAAATAGGCAAGCTAAAGGTTAGGAAAGGGCAGAAAGAGACAAAATATATGTTTGAAATGAGCAGTAAGAGGCAAAATAGAGATCAGAAACGAGCAGAAAGAGGCAAAGTAGAAATCAGAAATGAGCAGAAAGAGGCAAAATAGAGGCAAGAAATGAGCAGCAAGAGGCAAAATAAAGGCAAGAAATGAGCAGAAAGAGGCAAAATAGAGATTACAAATGAGGAGAAAGAGGCAAGATAAAGGTCAGAAACTAGTAGAAAGAAGCAAAATAAAGGTCTGCAAAGAGCAGAAAGAGGCAACATAAAGTTCAGAACTTAGCATAAAGAGGCAAGATAAAGGTCAGAAACAAGCAGGAAGAGGCAAAATAAATGTCAGTAATGAGCAGAAAGAGGCAAGAATAAGGGTCAGAAACTAGCAGAAAGAGGCAATGTAGAGATAAGAAACAAGCAGAAAGAGGCAAAATAGAGGCCAGAAAGTAGCAGAAAGAGATAAAATAAAGGTAAAAAACTAGCAGAAACAGGCAAAATATAAGTGAGAAGCAAGCAGAAAGAGGCAAAATAAAGGTCAGAAACGAACTGTAAGAGGCCAGATAAATGTCAGAAGCAAGCAGAAAGAGGAAAAATAAAGATAAGCAACAAGCAGAAAGAGGCAACAGAAAGGTCAGAAATGAGCAGAAAAGGTTGAAAACAAGCAGAACCCACCCAAGCACACAGGTACCTACTCTCAGAACAACTCACACATTCTCACAGCCACTCACCAACCCATTCCGACACTCATGCACACACTCAGAGACAAATTCAGACACGTACACCCACCCACAGTGCAAGTCAGACACCAATGCACCCACTTACATAATCACTCATACTCTTCCTCACCCACTCTCAGATCTACTTAGAGACTCATGTACACACTCCAAGACTAACTGACACACTCATGGAGGCACTCACAAACCCACTCTGACATTCTCACACCCACTCACAGACCCACTCAGACACTCACACACCCACTCAAGGACACACTCAGATATTCCTACTCCCACTCACACACCCAGTGGGATACTCATGCACTCACTCACACACCCATTGAGACATCATGAACACACTCAAGCACTCACTCTCAAAGGTTACAAGTTACAGTTAGGAAATAACATTAAAAACCATATAAATTCGCACAAAAAAATAGCAGAAAGAGGCAAGATAAAGGTCAGGTCAGAAACGAGCAGAAAGATGCAAAATAGAGATCAGAAAAGAGCAGAAAGAGGCAAAATGAATGTCTGAAACTAGCAGAAAGTGGAAAAATGGAGATCGGAAACTAGCAGAAAGAGGCAAAATAAAAGCCAGAAAGTAGCAGAAGAGGCAAAATAGAGATCAGAAAACAGCTGAAAGAAGCAAAATAAAGGCCTGAAATGAGCAGAAAGAGGAAAAATAAAGCTCAGAAATGAGCAGGGAGAGGCAGGATAAACGTCAGAAATGAGCACAAAGGTGAAAAATAAAGGTCAGAAATGAGCAGAAAGAGGCAAGATAAAGGTTAGAAACAAGCAGAAAGGCAAAATAAATGTCAGAAAATAGGAGAAGGAGGCATAAATAAAGGTCAGAAGCTAGCAGAAAGAGGCTAAGTAGAGATCAGAAATTAGCAAAAAGAGGCAAAATAGAGGTCAGAAATGAGCAGGAATAGGTCAAATAAATCTCAGAAACAAGCTGAAAGAGGTAAAATATAGGTGAGAAGCAAGCAGAAAGAGGCACATAATGTTCAGAAATGAGCAGTAAAATGCAAAATAAAGGTCAGAAATGAGCAGAAAGAGGAAAGATAAATGTCAGAAAGAGGAAAAATAAAGGCCAGCAACAGGCAGAAAGAGGCTAAATTAAGATCAGAAGGCAGCAGAAAAAAAGGCAGAAAACAAGAGGAAATTGAGCAGAACCCATTCAAGCACTCATGCACCCACTCACAGAACAACTCAGACACTCTCACTGCCAATCACAGATCCAATCAGACACTAATGTACACACTCACAGGCAAACTCAGCCACATATACCCACTCATAGACCAAGTCAGGTACTAATGGGTCTACTTACATAATCACTCATACTCTCTCTCTCACCCACTCGCCGATCTACTCAGAGACTCACACACCCACTCACAGACCCACTCAAACACTCATGCACACACTTCCAGAATGACTAACACATGCATGGAGGCACTCGCAAACCCATTCTGACACCCTCACACCCACTCACAGACCCACTCAGACACTCACACACCCACTCACAGACACACTCAGACATTATCACTCACACACCCAGAGAGACACTCACATACTCGCTCTCAAAGGTTACAGGTTACAGTTAGGAAATAACATTAAAAAACAATAGAAATTCACTGAAAAAAACAAATGTTATAGGGATGTTATAGTTACTCACATAGCCACGTAGTCACCCATGCAGCTATTTACATCCATGTATTCACCCATATAGCAACACACCCATTCACATGTGGATACACACAGCTACAGAGACACTCATATAATCTATATTTTTAAATAGAATCACTCATTAGTAGTACACAAACTAAACTAATTTAACTTTTGTGGTACCTTGGTATATATGTTTAACACTCAGAAACTTTTAGATAACACTCAAAATCACTGGATGATGTCATTTGAGATCCCCTCATTGATGTCACTGACCATGTCATGAGTAATGGAATATGTGAGGTCATAAGCAGTGCATTGCGGGGACATACATTATAGTTAGCTCAGGTAACTATAACTGTTGAATTTCGAAGGTTTTGTATATGTGAAATGTGAGCCTCAGTATAACGTCCCTGTAAACTTTGTTTTTTTTCAGTGCCTTTGTAAGGATTTTTTTATTCTATTTCCTAATTATAACCTCCCTGTAACCTTTATTTTTTGTAAGTGAATTTCTAAGGTTGTTTTAATTCTATATCCTTACTATAACATCCCTGTAACAAGTGGCTCATCTTGTACAGCGCCAACCGGCGGAGCAGTCTGTGCCAAGTCACTGGTGCAGCTATCCGATCCCTAAACCTTTGCTTGAGGGTGGTGATAGGTGTCCAAGTGCTAGCCTTGAGGAGTAGAATACCTTTCATTACAGTGACATGGGATGTAACTCCTTGTGTACCTGTGCTGACCAGACGTGGTAACCATACACGTAGTAGATGAAGCACCAAAACAAACCATGGTGACAAATGTAGCGTGTAAGACAAAAAAACAATAAAACATATCAGGCGAGCCTTAGACGTATTGCCGTCCAATGAGCGCGTAGCCCGCCTTGTACAGCGCCTACGGGCTGAGCGGTATGTGTCAAGGTGCTGGTGCAGTTATCGGGTCCCTAACCCTTTGCTCTAGGTTGGTGATAGGAGTCCAAGTGCTGGCCTTAGAGGGTAAAGCAGTTTTCATTTCCGTGACATGGGTTGCAGCTCCCTGTGTACCTGCCCTGGCCTTCATAATCAATAACATTGATGACGATCATAATATCTATATACATAGTGGATCCACAGACTGAATTATAACTTGGGGCTACTATCACCATTCTCGATGGCACACAAGATGACGGCCTCAAAAGCATGAAATGCTGAGTCAGCCCTTTCCGTTCAAACCCGCAAACTGCAGGGTAAACTTAAATATTTGTAGCAGGGGCATTAACCCACCTAATTATAAGCTAATGCAAAGATTCACAGCAGAGTTTCCGAAATATGTGTGACAGAGGTGTCGTGTGTGTGTGTGTGCATGTGTGTGAGTGCATGTGTGTGTGTCAAACTCAGGACATAGTATCTTGATTTAAATGTAGCACCTATGTATGGGTCTTCTGAGCCCTCCTCAGATTTAGGTGACAGACACCAATCACATTACAAATACATGGGCTGTTTAGGTCATATAATACACCCCACACACTGAGGGGGCTCCTATTGCTCAAATGCAGAGGTTTCTATTCCCTGACCTAATTGTTCTCACTTCATCAAGGGTGCAGTGATGAGAGAACTAACAGTAACCCACAGAGCTACCTTCTATTGGCATAAGCTAGGAACCTGAACCTGTCCTACATGATGGAGTCGTCACTTCAGACTGCATTCAAGTCTTTTCAGGTGCTAGGCTGCTATTTTCATTCATGCCCTGCCCATCAGAATGCATAACACGAGTGCCTTTGATAATTTTGGGGTGTCCTTCCCCTCTACCTGTTGCGAAATATAACTTCCCAGAACTCTTTATATGGTGTTAAATAAAGGCGGCACGTCTGTTTTTCAGCCGTTCCGATTCTGGCACCTGAAGAAACAGAAGTCCATGGTTATAACACGATTTGTCAAAGATCAAACTGTTCATCAAGAGGGGAAGCCAGGATCAGCAGCCAAGTCTTCTACCATCCAGCTGCAGACATAAGAACCTGAAACTGACTCCTTGGCATCTTATTCCTGGAGGGGTGGTGACGCGAGTAATAGCTGGCTGACCCACGGCACCAGGCTTTATTTGAACTCAGTAACATTTCTGAAGTCTCCACAAAGCTAACTACGTAGGAATATTTGGGGGCAGGAATCCAGGAGATATATGGACAGGGGGCAAAGGTGAGATTTACTGATCTTGCAGCAATAATCCATTATGTTGTGAGAGCAAAACTAGTGGAGACACAGAATTCAAAATACCAGAGCTTGATATTAATGAAATGTCAGTAGAACCAGAGGGAAGTTATTTCAGCTTCTAGAAACACTGCATTGAAATGCAGACCCTTTATAAAGAACTTTATACAAACTTAACCACATCTTAGCACTTCAAATGACATTTGCTGTTATTATTACCATTTCAAAATATTTAATTGACTTTGGAAGGCTGAATGCCTCAATAGGCCCTGCCAAGACTCACCAGTGACTTGCAGGTTACACATATATTTCTATAGCAGGTACTCAACCCACTGAACTATCTCAGGCTATGTTCTTTGTAGACGCTGATCTGTGTGTATCGGAGGAAGTGATGGTGCTGTTTCTTTGACCACATGAACATCGCAACAAGATCACTGTTGATCTCTGGATTCGTGGCTGATACAGCCACTCACACTCTCACTCACTCACACGCTGATACAGCCACACGTTGATATAGCCACATACACATTCAGTCACACACTCAGTCACACACCCAGTCACATGCCCACACAACCACTCACATACCCACACAACCACTCACATACCCACTCACACACCCATACAACTAATCACAAACTCAGTGACAGACAAACATAACCACTCACACCCCTACTCACATACCCACACAACCACTCACACATACACCCACACAACCACTCAAATCCTTTCACAAACCCACACAACCTCTCACATATCCATACACACACCCACACAATGACTCACACACCCACTCAAATACTCACACACCCATGCAGCCACTCACAAAATGACACACAGATGAACACAACAACTCATACAGCCACAGACCTACAAAACTACTCACAGAGCCACAAGACCACAAAAATACCCATACAGTCAATCACTCACCCACTCACAGACCCACACACCTACTTACACACTCACTCATATACTCACAAACCCCCTCACACACCCAGTCACAGACCCATTCAACCGCCCACACACCCACATAACCACTCACACCCCACACCACTATTCATGCACTCACTTTCACACCCACACAACCACTCACACCTCTGTTCACACACCTTCTCAACCACTCACACATCCATACATCCACTCATACACCCACTCACTGACCCACAAAACCACTCATACACCCATTCACAGACCTGCACATCAATTCTCACACCCACTCACAGACCCACACAGGCATTCACATGGCCACTCACACACCCAGTCACAGACCCAAACAACCACTCACTCACCCATAAAGCCGCTCACACACACACTCACAGATGCACACAACTACTTATACATCAGTCACACAAACACTCACACATCCAGTCACAGACTATCACAATTACCCACCCCCCAAAACTACTTGCACACCCACTCACGCACCTACATAACCACTCACATATCCACTCATATCCCACACTCACTCACATACCCACAAAACCACTCATACAGACACTCACATACCAATACAACCACTCACAAACCAACTCACATACCCACACAACCACTCACATACACACTTACACACCCATACAACCACTCATACACCGACTCACACACCCACACAACTACTCACACACAGTCACAAACCCACACAACCACTCACACATAAACTCACACACTCACTCACACACCCATGCATATACCCATACAACCACTCACACACCCACTCATAGACCCACGCAACCACTCACACACCCACACAACAGCACACCCACATGACTTATACACCCAAACACACAGCCACTTACACACCCACTCACAGAGCCACAAAAACACTGACACACTCACTCATATACCTACTCACACACTCACACACCAACTCAAAGAGCCACACATCCACTCACACACCCACAGAACCACGTATATACCCACTGACTCATCCACACAACCACTCACACACCAAGTCACAAACCCACACACCCACTCATATACCCACATAACCACTCACATACCTACTCACTCACCAACTCAAACACCCAAGCAACCACTCACACGTCCAGTCACAGACCCACTTACCTACTCACACATACCCTCACATACCCACACAATCACTGACACACCCACTCACATACTCATACAACCATTCACATGTCTACACAGCTACTTACATGCCCTCACAGACCCACACAAATACATTTACAGACCTGCGCAGCAATTCACATACCCTCTTGCAGACCCACATAGCCACTCACATACCCACTCATATACCCAGTCACAGACCCAAACAACTACTCACCCACCCATACAGCCACTCACACACCCACTTACATACCCACAAATCAACTTACATATCACTCACACAACCACTCACACACCTAGTCACAGAGCCACACAACCACTCAAACACCCATATAACTACTTGCACACCCACTCACATACCCACACAATCACTCACATACTCACTCATATATCCACACTCACTCACATACCCACACAACCACTCAAACACCCACACTACTCCCACACCATCTCACACACCCACAAAACCACTCACACACCAACTCACATACCCACACAGCCACTCACATATCCATATCATCACTCACACACCCACTCACATATCCCCACACTCACTCGTACACTCACTAGCACACCCACACAACTACAGTCACAAACCCACACAATGACTCACACACAAACTCACACACTCACTCACACAGCCATACACACACCCATGCATATACCTACACAACTACTCACACACCCACACAACCACTCACACACCCACACAACCACTCACCCACACCCACACAACTCACTCACCCAAACACACAGCCATTCACACACCCACTCACACACCCACAAAAAAACTGACACCCACTCATAACACCACTCAATCAATCTATCAATCAATCCACTTTATTCGATTAATTAAAATCATAAAAGCACAAAAAAACAGATACAAAATACACATCCCATGAGACATAAAAACAATCTAAGTATTACAATGATTTTGTGAAAGTTTAAAAAGGAGCTAAATATATCAGAATTACAAATTCATAAAACAGTAACAATAAAATGTATACCTTGTTTAAACTTGGACATCTTTTTTTCTTGATTCGAATAGCAGCAACAAGAAAACAGGCTACATTAAATATATCCCAGGGGTTAATCAGCATTTGAAGATAAAGTAACGCTGATCTAACTTGTAAAAAGCCCTTGCCAATCAACAAAGGCTTAAAAAACTTCCTCTGAATATTGCTGTAATAATCACAAAACATCATAAAGTGTAAAGTGTTCTGTAGGGAGAAGTTATCACAAAGACAAGGGTCAGCGTCCTCTGGTTTACACCACCCAGGAAAATCCCCCAACGTGAGGTGGATCAGGTTAAGATGGAACCTAGTCAGAAGCCAGCAATGGAAAGGCTTAGTCACAGTTATCAGATAGGGTTCAATTGACAAGGTGGTTTTAGTCAAAATATGAGCCCTAACTGACGGTTTCTGTAACTCCAATTCTTCCAGTTCCATCATCAGTGTATTCAGAAAATTCAATTTGACCCACTTCACATCAGCCTTACAAATCCTTTCGGGTATCTCAAATAATTCTGGTCGCCCTATTTTATGAAACATACGCTTAACATATGATAACCACTTGATATTACTGGCTTTGTCCAGTTTGATAATATCTTATAAAATCAGATGATTTAAAGTCAATTCTGGATTTATCCAGGTTTTAAGCCAGCACAGAAGTGGAGCTATGCTCATGATATCCAAGACAAAGCCCTGCCCTAGTTCCTGATGGACGGCAAAGGTAGATGTTGATTGAGGTACAGACAAAAGTCTATGGAGAAAGCTATTTTCAGCTAACTGCACCACCTGCTGTTTAAAACCCCATATAGAAGAGCCATAAGTGGCAATGGCCAGACATTTAGAGCTATATATCTTGAGGATGGCCTCTACAGGCCTAGCCCCCAAGCGCTGGGCAAACCCTAATAGAGCAGTCATAGATCTAGTGAGAGACAATCTTTTGGCTTTATATTGGGGAAACCATGAGCCTTTATCATCGAATAATACCCCTAGATATGTAAAAGACGTGACCCTAGACACTCATGCAACACCTCATGCACCCACTCATACACCCACACAACCACACACACCAACTCAAAGTCCCACTGACAAACCCACACAGCCACTCTCACACCCACACACACCTGCACAACCACTCACGCACCCAAACAGTTACTCACATATCCACTCACAAACCCACACAAACACTGACATATCCACTCACACAACCACTCAGGTACCCACTCAAAGACCCACACAACCACTCACACACCCACTCAAAGATCCACACATCTACTCACACACCCTCACAACCACTCATACACCTGCGGAAAACCCACACAACTATTCACATACCGAGTCACAAACCCACATGCTCACTCACATACCCACACAACCACTCACATACCTACTCACTCACCAACTCACACACCCAGCAACCACTCACACATCCAGTCACAGACCCACTTAACCACTCACATACCCACACAATCATTTACACATTCACTCACACACTCACACAACCACTCACATGCCTACATAACCACTCAGATGCCCATAAAGCCACTCACAAACCCACAAAACTACTTATACACCCCTCAAACACCCACACAACACACACACCTACTCACAAACCCACAGGACCACTCACACAACCACTCACACACACAGTCACAGAAGTACACAACCACTCACATACCCATAGAACCACTCACTCACCCACTCACAGAACCAAACAATAACTTATACACCCAATCATACCACTACACAACCACTCAGACACTGTCACAGACCCACATAACCACCCACACACCCACACAACCACTCACACACCCACCCACTGACACACCTACACAACCACTCGAACATACACTCACACACTCACATGACCACTCACACCCCCACACACAGTCCCACTCATCCACTCATACACCATACACCAACTCACACACCCACAAAACCACTCACACACCCATTACAGACTCACACAGCAATTCACACACCCACTCACAGACCCATACAGCCACTCAAACACCCAATAATACACCCACGATACCACTCACCCACACAGTCAGAGACCCACACAACCACACACACCCAGTCATAGAACCACACAACAGCTCACACACATATAGCTCTCACACACCCACTCACAGACCCACATAACTACATATACACCCAATCCAATCCAATCCAATCCAAAAGCTCTTTATTTCGGCCATCAAGACAATAAAAGATACAGTAAAAAAAAAAAAAAGTATACACCCAATCACATATCCACACAATTACTCACACATCTACTCGGACACCCAAACAACCACTCACACATCCATTCATACACCCACATACACTCACACACCAGATACCCACACATAACCCCACATAATCTCTCACACACCCAGCCATAGACAGACATAACTACTCACCTAGTCACAGTTCCACACAACCACTCACACAACCACATACCTACTCACACACTCACATGACCACTCACACACTCACTCACACAACCACACAACTACTCACACACCCACTCATATACCCACTCAACCACCCTCACACCCATACAGCCACTCACAAACCCAAAATACTACTCACACACCTGTTCAGAGACCCACACAGCAACTCCCACTCCCACTCAAACACCCACTTACAGACCCCCACACAAGTATTTTGGAAAATTAAAATGTATTTGTATAGTTGTAAAAAAATAGGGGCAGATTTATGTCGGACTTGCGGCACTTTTGCGCCGCCATTGCATCACTTCTGTGACGCAGCGGCGGCGTAAACCCTGCGCCACATTGCGACATACTTACATCGTGGCGCATCTATGGAGATGCGTCACGGTGCAAGGCCCTGCGCCACATGAAACCTGCGTCAGGTTTCATGTGGGCGTTTCCACGCAGAGGGGGGCGTTCCGTCGCAGGAACGCCCCTGAAAAGTGACTCAGTGAAATCTACAAGATTTCACTGAGTCACTTTCCCAACGCTGATGCGTCAAAACCCTGCGCCTGCTTGAAGCAGGCGTAAGGCTTGACGCACCACGTTAGAGATAGGGCAAGTTGGAACAGTGCTGGAGTTGCGTGCAGCACGCAGCACAACTTCAGCACTGCGCCAACTTCACGCCCTAGATGCGACACGCATCTGTTCATTCCTGCGCCATGGTGCGCCGCATTGTAAATGCGGCGCATCATGGGTGGCGCAGGGATGATCTTGAGTGCCGTATCTTTCCTGGCGCATCTCTGCCGATTTGCAGAGATGCGTCAGGCAACATAAATCTGCCCCACAGTATTCTAAATTAAACATACACATTGCTTACACAATAGGGGTCTGCCAATTACACCAATTCCACAACACAATCATCCCCCAGGTTATTAGTCAGTCCTGATGAGACCCCAATACCCATTATGTAGGTTGAAACGCCGTTGACAGAAAACAGGAGACAGACCTAACCATATATATGGAACACATTGTGAATCTACCCTATGTGAATTATTACTTGTATAAATATTGGCTGTCTTCCCAATGAAACCAATTTACCATTTATGCTCACTTATTTGATCACTTTGTCCTTTCCCTGGTTTTGGTTATCTTTAGATCTTCTCACCATGTCACTTCATTACAATTTGCAATGATACGTTTCAGTTATGTGTCTTTAAATACATTTTGATTTGTTTAAATCAAAACTGGCAATGAAATATTGGAATAATGGTTCTTATTGTGTTTACTTAAGTTTACTTAAGTCTGAGATAAGATTAATTTCTTGCAGAATATTATGTCTGTTCTATTACATATTTGCGTATTTAGATTAAGTCTGCACAGAAGTCTATGCATTTAAATTGTATTTATAAAGGAGTTCCGAGTGAACACTTGTTCTCAATTACTACAATATTACCCCATAGCACAGTATTGGCACCAGGTACACAAACAGAGTCTTGATACTCTTTCATATTTTGGTATCAACAGGGTACCAGTGGGTGCGGGAGGTTGGGTCAGAGAGAACAATCTGAGGAAGATAGAATCAGAGTACATTATCATGCTCAATAGCAAATCCACCATAGGCCTGAATATAGATGAGGAACTTTTTGTGCATATTGGTTAAGGACCGCTAGCTGGGACTACACCTTTCCTACCTATGGTCTTGATTAGTGAAAGCAACAACAATGTAATTTGCAGGGAATGCTTTTTCAGGGTTGGTTCTAGTAACATTGTGCTTCTTGTATTCTTATATGTTTAACTATTAGTTTTCAATCTTTGTTCCATTATTTGCAATTTGCATCATCTAAGAAACTAGCATATAGGGGCATTTCTAAATTTCCTTTTAATTTTTTTGTAACTTTGGCAATGTTTTAGTCGTTTACCAAGTGTGACCAATTTCAAAAATCATTTTGCACTAGTGAGAACGTATGCACATTTTTCAGAATGTCTGCATGCAATGAGTATTTTTTTTTTGTACCGCCTAATTATGAGGAGACTATGATGTGTCAGTCAGCCACGTGGCAGGAGGGGATTTTTGATGACTTTTAGGAGAAACACACCAATTGGTGTGTCATGATAAACTTCTAGGAGGCATGTCTTGCATACAGACATAGACGTCATTGGCCACTTGGCCTTTGGATGTTCCCCGTGGTATCCTGTATTTACAAAAAACACGTTCATCAGCAATGTATGTTGTCCGTAATTTGTGCAAATTATTTACTTTTTCATCCCTACAATTCTTTCTTTTAAAAGTGGGCATCCATTTACTATGCAATGTTAAAACTTACAAATGTTGTATCATGATGGGCACAAATGAGAAATGGCAATTATGCTTGCTAGGTCTATGGTTTGTAAAAGCTCTTATATGTGGTTGTGCAATCTGGTTTGGGCCGCAAAGAAGACCTCTGGAACGTAACGTGTTGCCTAATAAATGCTCTTTTCACAAATATCACAGAGTGTGAGTATCTGTGCTGCTTAGGATGCAATACAATTTCTTTTGAGATATATATATATATATATATATATATATATTACCTACTGGCGGTCGCCAGTAGGTATATATAGTTAGGATTTTTTCTCTATGGGTTTTTTGAAAATTCTATGTCTAATAACTTTGGCGTTTGTGGACGGAATTGGCTGAAATTTTCAGGAAAATGGCACATTTTGTTTCTGAGCAGCCCTTGAAAATTTGGGGGGGGTTCGTCCAGTGGGGGCCGAGAAAAAAGGGGGGTCCCAAAACGTGTTTTTAACATTGAGTTTTCCATAGGGCGGTTGGCCTCACTTTTAGCCCGAACGGCTGAATGGATTTGCACGAAACTTGGCAAAATTGTAGGGACTGGTAGCCCGATGTGCCTTTTGTAGGTCTCAATATATGTGCTCCAGTGGATTTTGAGAAATTAACGTTTTAAAAAAGATATATATCTGTAACAGCGGACCGGTTAGCGCTCTGGTTCGCGGACTTTTCGCGCAACGGAGCTTTGTGAAGCGAAGCTGATTGGTTCTCCGGCGTCTGTCAACATTCCAAACAGTCCGTAGCGGCCGCCATCTTGTCTCTCGGTAGGATCGAGAGACAAGAGGAGGTCAAAACAAAGGGGGAAATAACTATAAGGGGGCATAGTAGATCCTCGCTGACCCCCTAGGTTTGATGTGGAGGTTTTAAAAGGGCCCCGCGGGGCAAAAAAAATAATAAAAATAATAATTGAACGGCTGAATGGATTTGCACGAAACTTGGCAAAATATTAGGGACTGGTAGCCCGATGTGCCTTTGCTAGGTCTCAATATATGTGCTCCAGTGGATTTTGAGAAATTAACGTTCAAAAAAAGATATATATCTGTAACAGCGCTCCGCTTCGCGTAACGGAGGTTTGCGAAGCTGATTGGTCATTCTGTCACTGGGCTATAGTTGGGCTACATCTGGCTGATATTTGGGCTACATTTGTTTTTTTGTGTGTCTGGCGGCCATCTTTGGGCTACATTGGGCTACATTGGGCTTCATTGGGCTACATTCGGCTAATTAGCAAATAGCTCATCGCAAACTAGGAATGGTAAAGAATCGCTATTTATTCCTTAAAGTTCGCTATTTAGGAAATGCAAATAACTTTGATGATACATATGGCGGTTCATCTCTAACAAGATAAGAAGCATAGGGATAGATTTATGATGACTGGCGCATCACCAGGGATGTGTTAGTCATTCTGTGCCGCTGTTCCGTCACCTATGGTGTGCTGCATTTACAATGCGGCGCATCACGGGGCAAAAACAGCACAGATGCGTGATGTATCTGTGCCGTAAAGGTGGCGCATTGCTGGAGTTGTATCGCAAGTGTGATGAAGGTCCAGCAAGGGTCGGGGGTGCCCCTGTCGCAGGGTTTCTGTTCTCACACAGAACTGTGGACAGAGGATTGGAACCTCGGCGAATTAGGGTGTCCCAAAACTCACGTTAGTAATCAAAAACTATTTAGCAAGCTAGGTACAGTGTCACATTGGATATAACAAACTCTCAATGTTTAGACAATCCAGAATATGAACTTATAGTACCTCAGGATACGTGGAACTCATGAACAGTCGGTCGTTATATATTTCTTAGAAACCAGAACATGGAGTTAAGAAGAACACATGTGTATTTGAAATGTTTATTTACTAATGCCGTCTTCTCAGGCGTAGTACCTTAGATAATAAAAGTACACATATTATCAGTAGCAAAATTACCAGCATAGTTACTAGTACATAAAAAGCGAATGGTGACAGTATGTTAACATGCTGTAAATGAATAAGAGTTAGCAACACTTATAAGCAGCCGCGGGCCGTGGAGGGAGTTACGGTGAGGCAGGGAGGCGGGGAGGGGGAGAAGCAGGGTGGAGAATACAAGTACACATATTATCAGTAGCAAAATTACCAGCATAGTTACTAGTACATAAAAAGTGAATGGTGATAGTATGTTAACATGCTGTAAATGAATAAGAGTTAGCAACACTTATAAGCAGCCGCGGGCCGTGGAGGGAGTTACGGTGGGGCAGGGAGGCGGGGAGGGGGAGGGGCAAGGTAGAGAGGGCTCCACCCTGCTTCTCCCCCTCCCCGCCTCCCTGCCTCACCGTAACTCCCTCCACGGCCCGCGGCTGCTTATATCTCACCCTCCCTAATACACATATTATATTATTTGCTAAGAAGGTCTCTTTGTGTTGGTTTAGGGCGTGCCCATACTTTAGTGTCTTAGATTTGAAGGAATCACATCAGCATACACCAGCTCTCTCTTCATGTGAACCGCATCAACTGTTGTGTATGTGTGTTCGGCAAAGCAATATAAAACCCGCCTCATGCCCAGAATTGGCAGAAGTTGCACTTATGTTATGAGTATGAAGTCGTGGAGATCAGACCTCATAACAATTCTGTATCGTGTTGTTCTTGAAACTTTAGCACTCGCTGTACAGATATAGTTTAACAAGTAAAGCAGATAGTAGACCAATAACATATTATTCTCATGTAAACCACGATGAACTACTAGGTGGAAAGCTAAAGCAACAACTAAATGTCGTGTGCAGAAGTTGCAAAAAAGGAAAAATGGCGTTTAAACCGGTAATGAGCCCATGCTAACTTAACACGGTGTAAAGATATCCAGGACCTAGATGACACCTCCTCATGATCCGGAAACGAACTGAATAAGATAATAGAAGTGCCATCTCATGAGAGCAGATTGCAAGTTTATATGTGGACGGTCCGCAAGGTAAAGCATTAAAAACTAGGAAAATTCAATGCTAAAGAAAAATAAAACAGCCAAGTACTTTATCGAGTCTTAAGCCAATAGGCAAGGTAAATAATAAAAACTTGACAATTAAGTCAATGAATTGTCAATGAAATGCTAGTACTCAGCATATGAAACATGAAAAAGGTCTATGACATAACTGTGTATGCAAAATAAGCTGCAACAGCCTCCAACAGGAAGTCACCGTCTTCATCCGAAAACAGTTCAGCCATCCAATTTAAAAGCGGAAAAGAACATACGTGCTCTCCCAGCACCGGATCCTCTATCACCATCAGAGGACAGCTCGGTGGGTTTTCAAGAAAGCTGTGTTCCAAGAAAGACTGTGCTGCCGCCAGTAAATTCCAGGGACCAAGTAGTCCATGCATCAATGCCACAGCCATAATCCTTTCGCCAGGACAAATCAACTCGTGAGTAATGATAGGAGTCATCAGCTGATTAAAGTCGACGTCAGGAGAAACCGGTCCGCAGAGACACAAATCAATGGCCCAATCGAAATCACAGGTCAGGCAGTGAAATACAGGCTGGACACAGGTGAAGTAGGAGAACCGAAAAGATAATCCATATGCCGTGCTTAATATCGCCAACGGCATTGTGCCATAATATTCTAGCATGCGATTGCGGAACAGTGTCAGCAGCTGCAGGGTCGGAGGTTGCATAGGAGGGACATCCATATTTAAAAATGTAAAAAAGCACAAGAGCGTCCGCTGGTAATGCAAGTAAAAATGCAATCCACGAACCAGAGTGGAGAAAATGGAATGAAAGGGAGCAGGGATGACTCCAAAGATTTTCTCAAATGAAGTCACGAGACCACTGGTAACAACTTTAAAAAAGTGTGCCAGGGATTTTGTGGAGGATGCGTTAAAGATAGTCGGAAACATGTTGCTGAAATTGAAAGGCAAACCTGTGTACGGGTGTTCGCTATGTGAAGTACGAAAGTTTCACGGGCCGAACTCAAGGCCACCTCTCTCTGAGACAACAGAGCTCTTATTCTTGTCATGCCGTTGAAACGTGTCCCAAGGTTGGTATTTGTGGCCAGATTGAAAACTCCCTATGTTCATGTGTGGGAGGAAATAGAACATTTCTGCAGCAAATAACCCGTTCACTTACTGTTACGATAAAAGGAATACTTTTAATTAACTCAGAACAATCTTCATTATTGAGCATCAAATAACTACCATTTTCCAACAACTTGAACGTGGGGATGATAGCAGGAACTGGCGTGCCTTGCAACACGCAAGCCATATTTGGTCGGTGTTTGTTGCATGAATCGTGTAACTGTATGTGCCTACACATTAGTGAATGATCTGGCGTCTCAGTGCATTCCTCTCCATTCAGATAAACTTCTTGATCATCTTTGAAACATCTGTATGTGTATGGAAGCGACCAGACCTCATGAACAAAAGCACTACCTAAAGGTTCATAAAGACCTATTGGTATATATTTCATACAATTTGAAAACTTATATAAAGCAAAAGGCAGCGTTATTAAACCGTGGATAAGGCATGTTGCCAAAAAACCCGCAATCCTCTGCTGATGATGTCACTGAGCATGTCATGAATGATGTAATATGTGACATCATCAGTAGTGGATTATGGGTAATAGTATCTCTAGTTTACTCCCCTATAGCTGTCTTTCTTTTAACATAAGTGTGTGTTTCCTTCCCTTATACTTACTGTTTTTGGTTCGCTTCCAGTTCGCGTACCAGCGAGCGAACTAGGAAGCGAACTAAGAGAAATAGAGGTTGGCACAGTTCCAAATATTGTACCAATTTTTTAATAACGGGGAGGTAGTTCTGAAAAGAACTTTTTTTTTTATTTTTCTGAACATTTTTTTAATGTTTTTGAATTTTTCGGAACAGTTTTATATTTTTTTGGGGTTTTCTTGGAGGGGGCAATGAAAACGATTCATTGTAAAGGGCTCAACAGGAGCAACAAAACAAAAAAAAGAAGTATTTATTATTTTGGGCGTTTCGGACAAACTTGCATATGATAGTCAATAGCTCTGTTGATCAGAGTGATGCTTCTTTCTCCGTAGGAAATGAATCCATCGCAAAATACGCAGGTGTGTTTTACTTCACCAAATCTCATTTGTATATTTGGCACCATCTCCCTGCCCTCTGGTCCCGTTACTTCCGGTACAACAGATCTTCTGGCCATAATAGGGAGATTATCTAGGTCGTTCCGAAACTGTGCAGCACTGTAGTTGTTAGGATGCCACCTAGTCATATGGCGATGCATTGTGTAGTTTCCGAAACTGTATTTTTTGTCGGTCCCTCTGGACAGTCTATCTTGACATATAAGGCAAGTTACGTATCTTGCATTTACTTTTTTCTGACCTTTGGGAATTTTAAAAAATTGCCAAATGAAGTTTTCTTTCCGGTGAGACGTCTTGGGCTGCTCAGGCAAAAACTGCCTCTCTTCGTGCTCGTCCTCCTGTTCCTCTTCTTCTTCTTCTTGTTGAATTACAACTTGAGCAGGTGGTCCACTCTTCCTTGGATGTGGTGGAGGTGGTGGGGAAGCACCAGCTGAAGCTACTAAAGAAGCCATTGCTCAGTGATCACAAAGGGTCTTTCTCTCACAATGATGAAAGTCAGAGTGAGGAAAGAAGGAGGGATTTTCATCATTTGGGAAAAACAAGAGTTCTCAACCAATCAAAAGTGTTCATTTTAGATTATATGACCTAGTCTTACATCATTAGGAAACCAAAAGTGAAATGAACCAATGAAAAGTGTTATTACCAAGTCACATGACTTGCTGTGTTTACGTTAAGCGCTTTGCAGGGCCTCCCGGTTTGCTTCCAGAAACCTGCGCTTTGGCACTCGCTTCGCGTACCAGTTCGCTAACGTAGCACGTCATATGACGTATCACGCGACAACGTGGAACGTCATGCGGACGGGAGGCGTCACGATGTTGTTTTCTAACGCGGCACTTGCGGTAAAGAAACGTTTACCGGCTCGCGGTCTATTTCGCGGCATCAAGGTCAGCTAACGGGAAGCTTCCCGATTCGCGAAGCGGGAACGAAGAAAAAAAATTATTTTAAAAAAAAATTATTCATAAACATATAAAATATATTTTTGGATTTAAAGAAGAATACATTTTACAGCTACAGATATTAGCTGTTAAAAAAACAATGAAATTCACAGAAAAAACCATAGGTTATAGACCATATATAGTTAGGAATTAGCATTTACAAAACCTTGAAAATTCACTGAAAAAACCATAGGTTATAGACCATATATAGTTAGGAATTAGCATTTAGAAAACCTTATTTTACTCACACAAAACCATTGAAATTCCATATATAGTTAGTTGCACTAACTATATATCGCGCACCCGCAATCCACTGCTGATGATGTCACATATTACATCATTCATGACATGGTCAGTGACATCACTGATGACATCACTGATGACAACATCCAGTGATTACGTGTTTCTGTAAAGTTTAAATATGTTTTACATATTGAAGAATGAGTGGATGTATAAGTGTCTGAATGAAGGTTTTAGTAGGTGCGTGATTGACTGTATGAGTGAGTGATTAAATGCGTCTTACTGAATGCACGGGTTAGTGACTAAACTGTCTGAAAGTGTGCATCAGTATGTCTGTTGTTGTGCAAGCTGCTGCATGTGTTGATCAGTAGCTATATAAGTAGCTATATGGGTTATTGATTGGTTGCACAAGTATTTGTATGGGAGACTGAGTGTGTGTATGGCTGGCTGGGAGGTGTGTGACTCTGTGCAGATCAATGTGTACTTGTATCAGTGATTCTATAAGAGAGTAAGTATGTGTTAGTATATGTTTCAAAAATGTAAGGTGTTCTGTGTTTAACTGTATAGATGAGAAAATGGAAGTGTGATTGATTCTTTTCAGGACTGACTAGGTGTGTGAGTAACTCCATGGATGAGTGGCAGAGTGTGAGTGTCTGTATAGGTGTATGAGTGCATATGATAGTGTTGTAAAGATGAGTGATTGTATGTATGAATGATTGTATGAGTGAATGTGTGTGTAGACATAGGAATCAGTGAGTGCGTATGTAGTAACTAGTATTGGTGTGTCAATGGTTTCAAAAATTATACTCTCTATTTAACACTGGGTGTAATAGAGGTTATATTAGAGTGTGAGGAGATGCATTGTATTATCACATGAATGATATCATCAGTGATGTGATCATTGATGTCAAGTGAGATGTCATCAGTGATGTCATTTGAGATGTCATCAGTGATGTCATCAGTGATGTCACTGACCATGTCATGAATGATGTAATATGTGACATCATCAGCAGTGGATTGCGGGTGCGCGATATATAGTTAGTGCAACTAACTATATATGGAATTTCAATGGTTTTGTGTGAGTAAAATAAGGTTTTCTAAATGCTAATTCCTAACTATATATGGTCTATAACCTATGGTTTTTTCAGTGAATTTTCAAGGTTTTGTAAATGCTAATTCCTAACTATATATGGTCTATAACCTATGGTTTTTTCTGTGAATATATATATATATATATATATATATATATAGATAGATAGATAGATAGATAGATAGATAGATAGATAGATAGATAGATAGATAGATAGATAGATAGATGGATAGATAGATAGAGATAGATATATAGATATTTATAGACATAGATATAGATAGATATATTGATAGATATATATGCAGAATGTAATATGCTATTTGATATTTAATTCCATTGATGATTGTGGAGAGGGGGCATGATTCACGAGAGGTGAATTCTTGAGTGGGGCAAGATGGCCGTCCTCTCCCTCAGTAACGCCATAAATAGCATAGTACATTCTGAACTTCTGCGTATATGCTTTATGCATGGAACTTTTCAATATTTGTTTTTTAAAAAGATATTTAGGCAAAATCCTAATGGTGTTAAATTTGTGGAGCAAGTTAAAATCACATTCAGGAGGCCTGGACTCTTAGAAAAGTTTTTCCATGTATATTAATAAGTTGCACAGTTTGACACAGTGAACAGTGAATTGTTCATACCAATTTCTACATATTGTGGTAATAAACTTGAATTTGACGATTGCATTGCAGTAATAAATGTGAGAATGTGCATTTATTAGAGCAGTAGCGCCAGATAATACGTGTTACTGAGCCCCCTTTGTATTTACATATGGCATCGAAAATAAATGTGGTCCCTAAATGGTCATATATGGTTTTGTGGAGTAGGATATCTGCTATAAATCAGTGGATCTCTCGTCGAATCAAATTCAAGGTTCCATTGATTCAATTACTAGTGAGAGACTGATCAGGTTTCCAACATCAGAACCTAATCTAGCTTCGTTGTCAGACCCCTTTGACTCAGTTGCTGGTCTTTCTGCTACTAGAGGGCCTGCAAACGTACATTGGAAGACTGGAAGCCCCACAGTGCACTCTCACCAAAATTGCTCCACTTAGTCAGATGGAGCACTTTGTATGAAAAATACCCTCCAAATTGGAGGAAACAGGAGGATACAAGAGGTGGCTAGGTGGGCAGAGATGTGGCTTCTGCCCCACTTTCACAGCAGGTGGGTGGCCGGCCACCTTACTCATAATGATCCTCTAAAACACAGATATTTCAGAATGTGCTAAGGAAGAGCATGGATTGGCATATATAATGTTTTCTCTTCAGTGGACGTGAAATGACTCTTTTGTACTAAAAGACTGTTCACAAAAAGTGGTTGCAAAACGTGCAACAACTTTTTGCAACCCGTCTATGATTTTCTAAGGCAAACTGTTTACTAAGAGATTAGGTTGCAAAAGATCCAGTATGCTGCAGAATTACCTGATTAATAAAGATCAATTTGGCACTTTGTGTGTGACCCTCTGCGATTGGCTACAAATTGAAGTACGGTGGCCTACAAGGAACAGCAAATCACCATCCATGTATTTGCATTTGCAAACAGCAACTTTTTTTAAAGCATGTGTGTCTGAAAGGAACTGGTGCTAACTTAAAAAAATATTTCCTGTTTGAGAATACCTGGAGCAGGCACTGGGCCCCTTGCAAGATTTACAATGGGACACCTTCTCCTTTGCAAATCAGTTACTATATTTTGGGGATGTAGTTGCAGTTGAAAACCATTGATAAGTACCACTGCATCTCATAATTAGTAGAGATTGCCCCTTTCACACGCCCTCCTAATTGCGAGTCTCAAATTGGGTTTAGTAAATAGAAAAAAAATCTATTTTGCCAATCACAGGGTCTGGAATTGCAAAGTGGCTTTGTACAACCACCACAC
Organism: Lissotriton helveticus; assembly: GCF_964261635.1. Lineage (NCBI taxonomy): Eukaryota > Metazoa > Chordata > Amphibia > Caudata > Salamandridae > Lissotriton > Lissotriton helveticus. The sequence continues at coordinate 1,551,825,108 of NC_136059.1, forward strand.
ATGCATAAACCTTTGCTTGTGCTGTTCACAAACTGCATGAGGTAATTGTTACCCATGGCCTAGCTTCCCATAACATCTCTGTGACTAAATAGGTCAGCTTGTGGTAAACGGTTCACAAAAACCATGGAGGCATACCTGCCAACTTGAACAAAAATCTCACCGTGTGAGAAGGGGGAAGGGCCTAATATCGAGAAGTACCTAAGAGGCACTTCTGAACCCCACCCTGCCCTCAAGCCCCCTCCGACCAAAGAAACAAAGCTTGCTGAGGCTAGTGCCGATGTCCTGGGGTGTTTTCACATTTAATGGATGTCAGCAGTTCAAAGCCTCCGAAAACGAGCAGTAAAACCACTATTTACCGTGGCTTTCAGCTCGTTTCCCCTGCCACTGTGTGATGTTGGCACCTCATCATGTGACTGTGCGATGGGAGCCGATATCGTGTGTCACACGGTGGCACCGTGTGAGTTGACAGGTATGTAGAGGTTATCTATCAAATTTGGCTTGAGTGATTGGTCTACAGATGATTCCAAGCACTGGTGGCAACACAAAATTGAGACAAGGTGCAGACGCTGTGTCGTGGTCAGGGCTCGAGTCGGGGTACCACACGGGTGGACGGTGTCCCCCCACTTATTTTACCAGGAGCTCGATTACTGGAACATTCACTCTTTCACCTCTCTGGGGCGAGATCGGAGCTCATTCAGAACACTGCTCAAGCGCTGGCTTCTCTGATGCAATCACATCTAAGGGGTGAGCGAGGGGAGGCAATGAGTCTGATGGTGCAAGCCACCTTTCGTGACGTCACTTCCTGTCGTGACGTCAGCGTCCCCCCACTTCTTTTTTAGGTTTCGCCTGGCGTCCGCTGCGCAGCAGCGTTCGCGCAGGCGAAACTGTTGATCTACACTATGTGGCTATGTCCCGCCTCAGTCTACCATTGGCTAGCTCCATAAATGGAGGCTAGCCATTGGAAGACATTGTTGTCCGTCACTCTTTCCCCGTCAGGACGCGAATCGGGGGCGTTCCCGTGCGTTTTTTAAAGTCCCGCCCCCTTTTTCCGTCACCCGCCCCTTTTTTCGTCACAGCATTTTGTCTCGCCGAGGAGTTATCCCGCCGTCAGCGATCCATTTGTTTATCATCCCCGTCCCTCACGTTGGCCGTGCCTTCTCCTTCCCTCCAGCCCGCCCACTGTCTGTGCCTCCCCCCTCCCGCCCACTCCTCTCGCCGAGGAGTTATCCCGCCGTCAGGGATCCATTTGTTTGTCCCCGCCCTCCCTCCCGTTGTCCGTGCCTTCTCCCTCCCTCCAGCCCGCCCACTGTCTGTGCCGACAAAGGCGGAGACCCAGAGGCGGTGCCGGAAACCCAGCGCAAGCTGTTCAAGGATCTGGGGCTGGTGGACCGACTGCTGCAGGCTGACGGGGTCTGGAGGCGGAGTGACGGGGTCTGCGGCCGGTGTGGCGCTGCTAGAAGATCCCAGTTCCACCGCGAGCTCAATGGCTGCTCTGGGGCATGCCTGCAGGCTCTGTGGACCCTGCAGGCTGGCAGAACTCTGGCATAGGCACGCTTCTATGTACAGGAGGGCTAGGCACCGTGTTTTGCTATTACCCCCCTGTCTGGTCTCTTGACACTGGTCAGCCTGTCCTCAGTGCCCGTTACACACGCACACACACTTTGCTTTCCTTGCACTGCCCCCTTTATAATCTACCCCTCCACACACAACCGCACTCAATCACTGCCCTACACTGCACGCCAGTCACTATTCCATACCATACCTTGTCCCTACAAACTACCATGGATAAAGAGATGCACTATGGTTTGCATACCTACCACTGCCCCTACACTCGACCTCCATCTCTACACTCTACAACCATCTCTACACTCTACCACCGTCCCTACACTCGACCACCGTCTCTACACTGTACCACCGCAAGCACTCTACAATCGTCTCTACACTAGACCTCCGTCCGGCACTCTACCACCGTCCCTACACTCAACCACCATCTCTACACTCTACCACCGCCACGCACTCTACAACTGTCTCTACACTCAACCTCCGTCCGGCACTCTACAACCGTCCCTACACTCGACCACCGTCTCTACACTATACCATCGCCCCGCACTCTACAACCGTCTCTACTCTACCATCATTCTGCACTCTACCATCGTCCCTACACTCTACCACATCCCTACACTCGACGACTGTCCCTACACTCTGTTTCTATTCCTAAACTCGACCCCGTCCATGCCCTTTACCCCTGTTCTCTCAGTCCAGTTTCCTCTACACAGCCCCCTTTTCTGCCGAAGCTCTTCCTGCCAGGGCACATCTCCGGGGCCGCTGCCTCACCCCCTCCCAACCCCCCCCCCCGCTGAATGTATATCTACCCCACGAGAGTCAGTGCAAGGTACCTCTGCCTGCCTGTATAAAATGTGTCCATATAACGCCTGCTTAAAATGGGACTGCGGTGCATGTGTAACACGGGTGCCTGCCCCGCGAGGGTCAGGTCTGTGCACTTGCCATCTGGGTAAAATGCATTTCTAACCTACCCTCGTGAATTACACACCTATTCTGCTTGTTTGGCATGCACACACCCGCCGTGCTTGTGTGAAATGTACCTCAAACCTGTATGTGTGACGTGACATTCTGTCCTGTCTGTGTGAAGTGCACCTCTTCTCTGCCTCTGAAAAGTGCACTTCTGCCTTGTCTGTGATGTGCACCTCTGCCCTGCTTGTGATGTGCACCTCTGCCCTGCCTGTGATCTGCACCTCATCCCTGCATGTGTGAAGTTCACCTTTTCCTGTTTGTCGTGCATCTCTGCCCAGACTGTGTAACGTTTACCTCATCCCTGCATGTGTGAAGTGTCCCTCTACCCTGTCTATATGGAATGTATCTGTGTGAAGTGCACCTCTGCCCTGTCTGTGAAGTGCACCCCTGCCCTGGCTCCCTTTCTGTGTGAAGTGCACCTCTGCCCTGCCTCTGTGTGAAGTGCACCTCTGCCCTGTCTGTGAAGTGCATCTCTACCCTGCCTGTGTGAAGTGCACTGTCTGTATAAAATGTGCCTCAGTACTGCCTGTGTGAAATGAATCTATGTCCTGTCTGTTGAATGTACCTCATGCCTATGTGAAATTTTTTTTTAACATTTGTCTGTGAAATATACCCCACCTTACCTGTCTGAAGTGCACCTCTGCCCTGACTGTGTGAAGTTCACTTCTGCATGTCTGTATCAAATGTGCCCAGCCTGTGTTTAGTGCGTCTATGCCCTGTCTGTTAAATGCACCTCTGGCTTGTCTGTGTGAAATGCACCTGAGCCCTGTCTGTGGGAAGTAAACCTTTGTCCTGTCTGTTAAATATCCCGCAGCCCTGCCTTGTGAAAATGTTCTATGTCCCATGTGAAATATACCTCAGCCCTGCCTGTGTGAAATGTACCTCTGCCCTGTCTATTTCAAGTGTACCTCAGCCTTTTCATAGGCCATTGTACAGCAAAAGAATGTACAGCGCCAGACTTCATCCTCAGCTTTCTCATGGGAACGCGTAAAGAAAACTCAACTGGTGGGTGCGCCCTTGCACTGCGAAGTTGGAGAGATCACCTCGGGATCTCCGTTTATTGTGATTTCTCTTGGTTTTGATTCAGGCGACCTCTGCTGTACATCGTCTTGAACGTATAGAGGTGTAAAGCAACCACAAATAGCTGCCAATTTTAAAATGTGCTCAGTATGACATTGCTGTGCCTGCAGAGAGCTTTGTGGCTCTGTGTGTGGCTCTGTGTGTGTGTGTGGCTCTGTGTGTGTGTGTGTGTATGTGTGGCTCTGTGTGTGTGGCTCTGTGTGTAGCTCTGTGTGTGTGTGTGCAACTGCAATAGGTCTCACATTTGCGAGAGATTAAGCTATTGGCATTGTAAATAACAATGCCATTTATTTATCTGTTTTCAAAACCAACATATAAATAAAAAGTTTGTCATTTACAATACCAATAGCTCTAACTTTTGCAAAGGCGAAACCGTTGCATTGTAAATGCTTGTTTAGGACTTGTGCCCTGGTCATGGTACTCTTAAGACTTAGAGCCTGACTCACAAAGGTAAACTTACATAAATTTACAATTATTTGGTCTTCATAAAGGGATTTCTGAGTAGGATCTTTACAAGTGCGAAGTTCCCGCACATAGAAAGATAGGACAACCCTATGTTTTTATGTGAGAAGGCTCCACACTCCTAAAGATACTACTTGTAAATTCCTTTGTGAATACCAAACAATCCTACACTGACACAAAAGTGTATGTTTACCTTTGTGACTCAGGCCCATACTGTGCCCATTGAATATAGATAGACAAAGTACGTTCTTTCAGAGCGTAAACCTGAAGGACGAATCACCTAAATGTCTGTAAACTCTAATTAGCAGGTAATCATTGATGACTAATTATTTGTGGCTTAAACCCATTACAAAATCCAATTACGCCTTACATGCAGGTGGCTGTCATGTATCCCAGAGCACAATGGTTACGCCCTGCAATCATCAGCTTAGCAAAAAGAGCAAATTATAGAGCAAATCGAATTTGTTAAGAGGAGTGTTGCGGTTGCACCTTGGGACGCCAATTCATTTATTAACAAAATAGAACAAAAAGGGCGTTTGGAAAAAAATTGTGTATTTAAATGTTATTGTGCACGCATTACCCACTCTGTCAAAATCTGAACCCTATATTCCAGAGCTGAAGAGAATTTACAGGGCCAGGGCGGTCGTTCCCGCCCTTTCGAACTGAATTACACACGTTGTCTGCCTTAAAATCTTTACATATGGGCTGACAGACGCACAGCCTTTGATGCACGAGCTCCTTTTCACGGAGTGCATTGTCGCGAGGGCCACCCATAGTGAACAGGCGCATCCCCAGAAGGCAGCCTCAGATGCACACGTGTTCCTGGTTATCTCCTGCTTTTGCAAGAAAATGTTTAATGTAAACTGCTGCTGATTTCGCGATTGCGCACGAGCACAAACCTTTGTAATTAAATTGCAGTATTTTCATGTATCTTGCCTGTCGCTGCTACGAATAAGGAGTGCTTATATTTATTGAGGCACCATTCCAGGGTGCACTACACACACTCAAAAAAATCCCACGCAAAACATTACAAATTTGCTTATTTACTGCAGCCGTGTCTCTCCCATAAAGAAAACCACATCCAAAATAGCATTTATTCTTTCCAGTATTTTGCTATTTACTACACACTTGCTAGAAATGGAACGCGCTTTGTCTACTTATAGTGACTGTTTCTGACAATATACATCGCTTGTGGGGAGCGCCATCTAAATGGGAAACACGACCCAATATAAAGACTCTAGGCATAGGAAATGTATATTTACATAGACAGTGCATTCTACGTTAAACTACATACTTGCTTTTGTAATGTACTGTAGCATTTTAAAGCTGTTACTGCCCTCATGGGAGGCGCTAAAGCGCTCGCCTAGATGGGCAACAAGTTACGCCATGCAGGATGAGTGATTGGATGCTTGTTGTCTTTGTTTTTTGATCCTATGTAGCGAGCGTTTCCATCTCGTGCGTGATGACCACTGAGGTGCGGTTATCGTGTTATGGAACACGGGGGCATATTATCAAGTAAGGGCGTTACATTATCGCCGCTTTTATCGGCAGCTTGATAATATGCTCTATGAATTCCAATCGAAGCCCATGTTAGATGTGAAGACATCTAACATGGACTTCGATTGGAATTCATAGAGCATATTATCAAGCCCATTATCGCCGCTTTATCGGCAGTTTCCTGCCAACAAAAGCGGCCATAATGTAACGACCTTACTTGATAATATGCCCCACAGTGCTTGGCAGTGTGGTGGAAACAGATGTGCAGTTTATTGTTTTGAGTACACTGGCAGCTTTAAGCAGTTCTACAGGTCCCTTTATGGTATTTCCTATGATCATACTCAAGATAGCTGGTCACTGTCGTGAATTGTCCAACCTGATATTTTGTTTAAAGTTTTTGGTCCCAAGCATACATGGCTGAAGAGGGAAGTGGTGGGGGGATCTACAGGGATGGGCTTTGTTACTTTCATCCCATTCCATATCTAAGTGTTGTGGTGAGATGTGAAGAACCGGCCATAGTGTATAGATATTTGGTGCCTCCAATGGTGGACTACATTAGAGTCCTCCAATTGACCAGACGTATTATGCTGATTAGGCTGGTCCATATATGTGGGCTGTAAACTGTAGATTGTACTTAAAGGTATGATTATCTTTCTTGGATTTGCCCTGATTCTGTCTGATGTAGTTATTTTGGAAATAGCCATGTTTTTATGCCTAATGAAGTGTATATACTTTTGAATGCTTTAAATCTTGGCTGCTAGCCAGTTCCATGGAGGCCTATAATGGGAAATATAACATAGCATGTGTAGTGCCTTCTGAGGATTACTTTTGGTAAAGGAGGTATGGTGATCCACAGTGCAAGCCTGCGTGCAGTGTGCTATTTTGTTTGTATTGCTTGAATTTGTAGGTTTTGTGGTCCTTTTCCTTGGGATTCTCTGTGGACAATGAGGAGTGCCTTGAATATTACCCTTCTAGATAGAGCTAGCCAATGGAGTGATTCCAGGTCCAGAGTCATGCATTGTCTTGGGAGAAGGTGGATTAGGTGTCGTGCAGCAGCATTTTGGTTTGCATGTAGTTTGTGTATGATGCATCTGGGTTAGCCAAGGTTTAGACTGTTGACATAGTCAAGCTTAGTGATTATAAGTGTGATGACAGCTTGTGGTATTGTTGGTATCCAAAGTATGGGATGATGCAATACAGTGTTTTCATTGTGTTGAAGGTGCTCATTGTGATGATGTTGACATGTAGTATCAAGGAAAGGTCTGGCTACCCCTAGGTTTCTGACTCCTCTTGATGTTCGAAGGGCTTACATTTCCATGGACCCTACGGTGATAGTCTTGTATTTGAGCCACTGTCCACAGGTCATGATCTCTGTCTTGTGGTGTTGAACTTTATGTGGTTCCTCGTCATCCATGTGCTTACAGCGCAAAGGCAGTTGATAAGTTTTGAGCTGTAAAAGTCTTCCAGGTAATCCAATTTTTAGAATGATTTGCTCGTCATCTGCATAGTTGTAGCAGGTGAGGTTTAATAATTTAATCAGGATTGGTAAGGCAGTTAGGTAGCTATTGAATAATAGAAGGGATGTGACAGATCCTTGGGAGACACCACAGTGTTGGGTGGGAGGAACTGGTGCAAAAGGTAGTAGGTAAACCATAATGTGTGTGTCTCTGAGGCCAGAAACAATTAATTTTAGAGAATTTCCCTTATCCAGCGATGATGCAGACTTTGTACTAGCATGCAGTGGAGGATAGTGACACATGCAGCTTTTAAATCCAGAATCAATAATATGGTTGGTCACTTCATTCTTATCCACTATGAGTTTTAGGTCATTCTCAAATGCATATAATGACTTACTCTGTGCCGCTGCCTGGTCTGAAGTCAGACTATTGGTCTGACATCAAATCATTATCTTCAGTAAACGTTAAACGTTGAGTAAACACTGCTCTTTCAAATATTTTTTCTAAAGATGAGCCATTTGATAAATGTCAGTATGTGGCTTCAGGTGATATAGCTTCTTTGGTGTTTATAATCCAGTGGGCCCATTTGCATCTTTGTCCGCTAGTGAAGCATTTTCAAGATCACTGGTGTCCAGCACCACAGGTCTTCAAATTCCTGATTACAGTGTCTCAGGAAATGCTTATCTCTCAACAATGGTGACTGGATATAAGTGTGTCTTCCTATGAACCTGGCACTTCTTGTAGTTCTGACAACAGAAGCCAGTGTAGTGAGGGGGGATGGCCATGTTAAGAACCATAGTCACTTAAGCCTGTTGGTCAGAGAGTATGAAATCCTTGAATGTCAGGGAGTTAACTGCTATGCTAAGAGCCGTAATTTGTGTTCAAACTCAGATCCCGGTGTATTGTCCTGGTAAGGTCAGACAACATGATATCTGTGGCTTAAAAAATATCATCAGGGAGGAACTACCGGCAGGTCTCTGAGTATGATTGTTCTCCAGATGAACTCTATGCAGAGAAACACATTGTAGCTTTAACAGCGGTGTATATCAGAGGTTTGGACAATGTGCCGGTGGACCAGCTGAACAGAGAGTCTTTACCTCCCGGGATCTTTCCCTAACCAAGGAAATTTGCAGGGTGATAGGCAAGAGATTTGGAACTCCATGTCTAGACATATTTGATTTTCAAGACAATGCTCATTTGCTTCTCTTGTTCTTTGGCAACCCTTTTCCAAGGGCTGGAGAAGTGGATACATTGTCAGTGAAATGTCTCAGGTACTTCCTTGTGCCTTTCATCCTTTCCCATTGATTACCAAGGTGCTGGCTCAAATCCAGGAGGAGAGATCAGAGAAATTATTGTTGTAGTTCCTTTTGAGCCTTACAAGGGTTGGTTTCCCCTTCTCAAGACCCTAACAATACTTCAATAACGCATTCCCTAGTTTCCTTCCCTCCTCTTTCCGTATTGTTTTCAGTTCAGGCTTTCCTTGTTGGTTTGGAAGTTTAGGGGGAGGGGATTGCAGAAGAAAGGGTTCCATATTTCTTAGTTGTGGCTATTCAGCAGCCTCATAGACCTTCTGCTCTGAGATCCTACTGTAGACACTGGGTGTCATTCCAGAGATGGTGTTTAAATCACACTCTTTCTCCCAAAAGAATATTCCCTTCTTTCTGTTCTCCATTTTGTGTAGAAAGATTTGGGTCTTAATCTTTCTATTTCTGGATCTATCAGATATCCTAGGGTGGGAGGTTTCTCTTTTCCTCTTGTTGATATTGCTTGGTGTGTTTGAAGGTCTCTGGTGGCACGAGGTCTGAGCGGTCATTTCTGGGTATGGTCCTCCTGGTTGCTAAACAAGACATTCCACATGTTGGATGTCTCTTGATCCCCCTACCCTGTCGGGAAGGAGGTGAGGAGTAAATTGGTGTGTGCAACAGGAATGGGTGATCTATGAGGCCAGGGGCTGCCCCCATAAAAATGGACGGGTTTGGGGAAAGTGGTTGGGTTAATTTGTTTGAAACTGTAATGGATATAGAATACTGGACAATGTCTATCCAAATTATGGTGTACTGCTTGAAAGTCGTGGTTTGTATAGTCGCATCCTCCTCCTTTGTATCATGATGCATATGTGTCAATTGTTCATCTTGCCACCATTTGTGGTTTAAAATCAATAAAATCTGTTTATCAAAAAAAGATCTTTCTATTTCTACTTTAAGGGCACTGTGGGTGGCCGTTTCAGGTTTTAGGACCTCATGGAGAAATTTGGCGGCTGATAAAGTGTTCGCTTCTCATCTCTTGAGAAATTTTCAATGATTTGGCTTCCTCCAGTCAGGTCTCTGACTCCTCCTTTGGGATTTGTCCTTGGTTTTAAAAGCTCTCAGATATAATTTTAAGCCCTTATCTTCTACAGATCTGAAGTTCCTAGAAATAAAAGTTACCTTGTTGGTGGCAATCACGTCAGCTACATGGCTTGGTGAACTGGGTACATTGTTATGCCACATTCACTACTTGTTGATTTAGGAAAATGATAGATTTTTAAGACCCATTTTTTTATGGTTGGCCCTACTTTTCAAAGCAATCAGGAGGTGGTAGTGCTTGTGTTTTTCCTTCTCCCTCCTTGCAAGATGAAGAATTCTCAAATTGAAAAGGGCTGCATTAATTTACTTGAACAGAAGTTGTCAATCTGATCACTTGCTTGTCACCTTAAGGGCAGCAGATCAGGATAGGAAGTCTGCTCGTTATCCTATAGGTAGGAGGATCACATTTGCTATTACTTTAGCCTATTCTTTGGGGAAAGTCCCTCTTTCAGAAAATATTCAGGTCATGTCGATTAGGAGTCGAATTCCGTCCTGGGCAGAGGTGCAAGTGGTTCCCTTAGCATAGATCTGCATGAAGGTCACCTGTTTTACCATTGCATTTGTTCACCTCTAAAGACTGCAGAGTGTAAAAGCTGACAAGAGTAACATTGGTGTGGGTGTCATAAATTCCATCTTGACTTGAATATTGAATATCTGGTAGTGAATGTTGATCACAAAATTATTTGCAAGGATCAATAAAGTCACTTGAGTGTAGCAGAGTGTCTGAATTTTTGTTTGCTCATGTCCGAAAGAGCTTTGTAGAGCTCATGAGTTATGGCAAAGAAGAGGGAAGCTTAGATAATGTCCCAATTACTGTAAAGCTAACAGGACATTAGTGTTTTTTCATTCCCTTTTTGGAAGTCAATATGCACAAGCAGTTGAACTCTGAATTTTTTACACACCTCTACATTTTATGATAACAACAACACAGGACTGAGGAAGATGAATGCTAATTTTTTTATATTTTACAACTGCATGACAAATTAGCAAAACAGAAAAACAAATAAAAAAGCATTCTCTTGTTCTAAGGGTTCATTCTACATGCAGTCTACACCTGGGCCGCCGAATCTTCTCCAGACACGTATTATTGTCCAATGAAATCATCTGTAACAAAGGGAGGCTTTCTTAACAGAGGCACAGACAAATTTGGGCCTATGTCAGTCCAGGAGCCAGTCGTCGCAGCAGCAGGGCAAGGCCGCTTGCTTGTAAGACTCCTGTTTGGCAGGCCTATAGTTAAACTCTGACACTGCTGTAATGCGAGGATCAGACGGATTTGGCATATCAATCCCAGCCAGGCTACTTTATATTTAATAGTCGAGGAGTGTACAAATATTTGGTGGTAAAGTGAGCCCGGCGGATGTTTTTGCTGGCACCAGCCTCCCGGTGGCAACTGCTGCTCGTTGTGAAAGAGTAACAGCTGAGCATGTGAGTGTGTGAGTTGCTTTCACGGTGACAAAGGGGCGTCCAGTCCTGGCCGATTAATTGGATTATGCTGGCTTTCCACTTCCCAGCCAGATCAATTGGCACTTCGGTTATTCAGTTATCGCCCTGAAGGTTGAAAGCCAGTAACTTCATAAAAGCGCCATTTTCTTCGAGATGGCGGCGCCTCTAATCTTGTGAGGGCAATGCACTCTCGCTGCACATAGCACGGCATTGGTATAGGAGACAAAGCAGTGTGTGTGCAGGGGCAGTGACTGCAGCAAGGAAGTGCCTAATTACATTAGCAAGAATGGGTCTGGTCATGGTTTTATGTTGCTTGCTGCTTATAAAAAATAACTGCCAGTGCATCATATAAGCAGATGAGCAGGGGGTAATATGCTATTTATTACAGTTGCTGGATGTGGAGAGGAGCCATGTCACCCTGGTGTGACTGGACTGGAAACCAAAAGCAGCAGTTGCATAACTGTTCATGCCAGCCCCACATGCAGAAAGCTGTGCAAAGAATGGGATATAGGGGGCATGGGTGGTTTACAGTAGCCCATGCTTCTCTGAAAGCAGCCCCCTGGCCTGTGGTTCCAGGGAAAATCGTAGAGTGGCAGGATGGACAGCCCGACCCTCAGTGGCGGCTACATTAAATAAAAAATGGTGAGCCGCGCGAAGGTGTGCAACTCACCATAAATTCGGAAGCACAACTGCTGCGGCACTCCTCTTGGCTTTCCACGATCAGGAAGGAAAAGGAAGGACTTCCTTCCTGCTTGTGGAACCCATCTTGAACCAATTCTGGGGCTCCTCTCATGTTGTGATAGCAGCTCCAGGATTGGTGGGAGCAGGCCAGGCGGGCAACTAGAGGCAAATTTCAGGGGGGGGCTGAAAATTATTTCGGGGGGGGGGGCTAATTCTTCCATCTTAGACAGAGTGGCTGTAAGAAGGGGTCAGCATACAACAAAAGCCTCATTTGCAAGTAAATGGTCTTTTAAAGACCTGTTAAGTACTCGGGTGTGGCTGCAATAAGATGCTCTCCAGCCCGCGAAGCTGTCTCTGCCCGGGCTGACGGACACAACGGGGGGGGTGGGGGGCTGAACCCCCGTGAGCCCAATGGGTGTTGCGCGCCTGGAGCAGGCTCACCCAGCGATCATTTTGGAGGCTGGGGGCCTGTGTCAGCAATCCCCAGGCTCTCTCACAGCCTTTGGATTGGCCGGGTCTACAGTACGCATGTCGGGCTGGCCATTACAAGAGGGCTGGCCAATCAAACATGCGCACTGTAGACCACGGCTGCCATCCAGCATTTCCAGGGTTCAGCCGCCCGCCACTCTCTCACTGAGCACCTCACAAGCCGGTGCAGTGGCAAATAAATAACATTGTATTGAAATGCCATTTTATTTATTTGTGATAGCCTGCTGCACTTGCAGCAGGCGCAGCGACGCTCCTCCTCTCCTGAGGAATAGCCAGCCCTGCTCACAAGAGCCAAGGCCGCAATGGGAACATGATGCCTCTCCCCCTTCGTTACAGTGTTAAATCTACAATATTACTTTCTTTGAAACTGCAAGTATGGTTTCTGCAATGCTGTTTTTTAAGGTGTAGATGTATTTTTTTTATTTTTTTATTTATTCATGGTTTTTTAAAGTGCTCTCCTACCCTTGCAGGAAACCAGGCACTGAAAACAACACTATACATAGAAAAATCACAATGGTAAATTAAATTATTAAAGAGGCAGGTCTTTAAAAGTTTAATTAACAAGACTAAATGAGGGGGTCGAGGTTTGGATTTCTGGAGAGAGGCCACTGAAAAGGACTAGTAAACCCAATTTTTTATTTTATTTTTTGCAGTTTTATATAGCGCAAACTTGACCAGACGTTATTGGAGCACTTTACATGAGCACCAGTTACATTCCACAAGGACACACCCATTTTTGTTAGGCATGGGGACATTAAGAGATTTGCCCAGAATCAGAGGATGTAGAGCCGACGCAACACTTGTACCTGGTTCCCCAGCTCCAAAGTCGGCAGCTCTGGCCGCAAATTCACCAAAATGCCAACGGTAACAAAAGTGACATCTCAGGCTATTGGACCTTTCACTTCATTCACACTCTTACACGTACACACACATAAACACACTCTCTCTCTCACATAAACACACTCCTATCTGCAAGCACTCACTTAACATACATTTAAAAGCTTTTTTGCTTACCTCTGCTGCAGAGAGGGGGGTATACCAGCTAATTGTACTCCAATTGTCATTACACTAACAGTGAATCATATAATATAATTTGCTATTAGTGTACTAAAAAAATGACAGAAAACAAGGAAAGTGGCGACCCAACTAACGCTGATAAAGGCGAGCTGCCCCTGTGTTCCTGGCACTGATTTTGCCACCTCTGAGACCATGGGTCGCACAGGCTGTGACAGAGGTCGCAAGGAGCAAGCCAGGAGTCACAGCTGCAACCCCTGGCAACCCCTAAATGATTTCCATGGTAAGGTGTGAGAATAGTAATATGGAAGAATGATCCTTCTTGTAAATGAAGGGCAATGACTTCAGAGCACCGTGTGATTTTATAAAGAAATATGTTTACATAGGGCGGAGAATACAACGGTGTTTAAATTTGTGCACTAAGATAACATTTCTTTATAAATATAAATAAATAAATAAATATATTAAGTCGTGGTTTGACTACAGGACCAACTGTTTTCCTCCTTAAAGTGATTACAGAATGGAATTTGTGAGGCAGAACATGGATTTCTACAGTCAGTCTCAGATTGGTAATAATGTCCAATTTGACCTTGATGTGGTGTAAGCAGGGCTTCTACAGTTATGTGGCAAGGGAGAGACAAATTAGGCATCAGGGATTACTAAATGATGCAGCAAGAAAATGAAAATTATGAGACATAATGTGGCACCTTTTGTGATAATATCAGTTCATTATTTTGACATTTTTACCCTTGTTAACATGGTCCGGACAAAGGTTTTACCTTATTAGTACTAGTTTGACACCCAATTTCAGCAATATGCAACTGAATAGTGATTTTGCGAAGTGCCTTCTACTGCACAACAACACGCGTTGCTGCATTTTTAGTAACTTTAGATCCACTTGAACGGGAAACAAAACAATTTTTGTTAAAATTTGCTAATTATGGGGCAGATGATGGATTATGCTGCTAAAGTGGCAAATTCATAGTTAATCGAGAAATGCAGCCGTCACAGAATCATTCCATATTCAAGTGGCCCTGGGAATAAGTTATTTATCTAGAAAACAACAAAGGGTATGGTGAAATGCTTGAATTAAACTCAACTTTTGTCATAAAGCTATGTATGTCTCTGTGCTTAGCCCCTACATGGCGTCTTTGTTTTCTCGTTACCTACCTGTCTGACAGTGGTGGCTCATCTGCTATGGCGGAGGAATTTCGCCCCACTGCTTTTAAGCAGTGCACAGTAAAGGAAATATAAAATGATAATACCTTTGAGTTATTATCATTTTATGTTTCTGTGCTTCTTTGCAGGTGGGCTGGTGGGTGGGGCTGCTCTGCTCTCGGAGCAGGGCAGAGTAGGAGTGGTTTGCCCACTCCAAAATGAACATGACTGTTTGGCCAGCCCTCTCGGGCCACCCAAAACAGTCAGGCCCACTTTCCCTGTTCTCCATGGTAAGGGGAGCCTGGGTGCTTACCATTCACAACACTGCATTGCAACGTTGTGATTGGCCAGGGGAGCCTGGTTGTGCTTCCTGTTCGTCAAGCCGATGAGGAGAGCCGGAGCAGAGATGCAGGAGAGCAGGACCATTCGACTAAGCTCTGTTGTGGAGATCACTTTATAATGAGCAACTTATTTTTCTTGGTTGAAATATGTTCTAGGGCTCACTGGCACAATGACATCTCAGTGCTGTAGAATCAATTTTAAATGTTTCAATTCAATAATAAACGGTGTACCAGAGTGCATTGCAAATTAGTCTTAAACCAATAGTGCAGTACTTTTCCTCCCCGAAACAAAATGTAACAGGGAAAAACCTGGGTCAAAAAATAGAGACTACCCGAGAAACGCCACAGACATAATAGCATTAAGGTCCTTAAAAAAGACATGAAAGACTCCTCCATTTGCATTGAGACTGTCCACCTTAAGATATCGCTCTTCCTTCAGCTGATATTTCCCATTTCTCAGAGAAATCTGTTGCTGTCCCCAAATGGACAGTTGTAACAGTGAATATAAATCTGGCCTCCATTGGGGCTTCATACACAGTGCAATCTTAAGGTTTTTGTGGGTCCTGGACAAAACATATTTTGGGGTTTCACAGTATGGAACACATTTGAATTGTATTACCCAATCTCTGCTAATTCAAGCCCACATGGTATTAAACAATACAAAACTATATTTCAAACTTTGACAGAATAAAAAAAAAACAGCTGAAATATGTCTTTCCCGGCAACTCAAACATCCTTAAGATGACACTGGATAGAGAGGCAGTCTCATAGGTAGCAGAAGGTACAGAGATAGAGAGGTTTAGATAGAGAATAGAATAGATAGAGGGAAAGTTAATTATCCCAGTGGCCCCGTTGGAAGGGGAGGGCCCTGGGCATTGCCCGCTTTGCCCATGCCCCTCTTCCAAAAACCTCCAAAATGATTGTGAACTGCTCTTGGTAGGACCCTGTGCAAAAAGGCTGTGTGGAGAGAAATCCTGGCACTGAGTCAATACAGTTAAAACTTACAGTTTGCAGCTTTCCTGTTTACACGTCTCCGCTATCCCTCACCTGTCTGCTCTTCCCTGGGATACAGGATGTGCTTCAGACAGAGGTTCTTATAAAATATATATGTGGTTTATTGGGCTGTCATGGCTATAAGGGCATCGACTATGGATCACTTGCAAAGTTAATCATTTTCAACAGCAGATCTTCTCTGTCTGTGAAGGATTCTCAATCTCCAGTTCGACTGCTCTGGACTGCCTGACCTCTGACCCCTATCTTTTTTCCTCCAAAGTGTGAACCCTGGAAGCTGCACTCCTAAACAGTAGAGCCCTCACAACTGCCAGAAACTGGCCTGCATTGCCCTAAAACATCAACAGGTGAGGCAAATACAACTGGAAGTAGCAAGGCCACAACTCACAGCGATAAAGAAATGGAACAGGCTGTGTGTGGCCTGGTATGACAGTGGGCACACTGCTACCAGTGTGTTTACAGCACCAAAGCACACATTCCATGTCATGTGACTCTCATTCGGTAGATTTCAGTACTGAGGGCTGCATTGGTGATCCTCTCTACTTCTGTAAACAGACTTTCTCTCTGCATCCAGCATTTAGAATACCTCCATGCACTTAGACTAAGATCAACCTGAAATGTAGATTCCAACAAGTCACAACTGAGAAGTTCTGGATATACAAAAAGACTTGCACGTTCTGTGAAGGCACAACACCACAACGGCATGCCGGGCCCTCTCACGAGTGTCAAGGACACGGATGCATTATTGGCCCGTAGCCACTCATCGGTTACTTGCGTCAAGCACAGCAGGTCGAGCTCGATTGGAAAGCATGCTTCTGGTCATCCCAGTGTGGTGGCTGGCAACCAATACACTGGGCTTTAAAAGACTGCAACATGCAAGAATTCATTTTTCTATGCAAGAAAAAAAATCATATGCATGCTTTATGGGCCCTTGTTTGCCTGGTCCAGTGAGGCTGTTCCTTATGGTTGCCTATTGCCAGTACACAACCATCACAAGTGAGCCCTGTGTCCTATTGACAAAGTGGTAAGACTATTCTACGTCGACATAAGCGTTTTAAGCATAGTGAATAAAGAAAGTACCGCCACTGGCCCTGGTCATGTGCACCTACAACTTTATTCTTAGGCAAATTTAGGGACTGAGGATTGTTAAATACAAACTGAGGATCCTTTGAATAGTACACCAGCAAAGCAGTCATAAATTACCTCATCCCAACGTGTGACTAGTTACCAACTCATAACATTGGGCTATATTCAAAACAGACTGAGGCCCTTGTTTTAATTGAGACAATCATCCTAATTCAGGCACAAGCAAAAGTTGCGTCAAATTTTATTACAACTTGTGTCGCAGATTCCAATGGGGTGAAATATGCAATATTAAGGCTTTATAATTAACGCTTCAGATTTTCAGTTTTTACTGATTTTTACAGATAGATACAGACAGAAAACAATGTATTTCCTGTCTGTATTTATTTTTAAAAGCAAAAAAATACAGAAAAGTGTGCTTCTTTTGAGTGACTCTCTTTGGTGTCCTTAATGAATTCCAGACCAACTGCTAAGCAGATAGACACCATGAGGATTTAAAACCAGGATGAGATTCCCTTAAATACAGGCCTATGTTGACCTACATTTGTATATAATGCTAATATTTACTTACAAGTGTGGAGTTTAGTTATATTTAGCTGCTTAATTTGCTAAAACGTGACAGGCATCAAAGTATGAGTGCATGTTTATCAGTTAAATAAATGTGGAAATATACCATTTTATGGCCTCATTTGTTGTGTAACCATAAAGTAAATATGGGTAAATATCAATAAAATGGCCCCAAAAAACAAGGATAAATACAGATGGAAAGTAAAACAAAGAAATACCATAAAATTGGGAGCCCTATTTATAATTAAGGCTCCCGGTTTTCCGTTTTTATGGACTTTTACAGACAAATACAGACAGAAAACAATGTGTTTTCTGTCTGCATTTATTTTTAAAAGTGGATAAATACAGAAAATGATGCTTCTTTTAAGTGACTCTCCATGCCTTCTTTCATGAATTATAGGCCAGCAGCTGAGCAGATGGACAGACAGCATGGGAATTTAAAAAACAGGATAACATTTCTTTAAATAACGGAATATGTTAACATACATTTATGGTATAATGCTATTATTAACAGTGACTGCATTATGTAATGTTTGGCAGCTTAAATAGCCAAAACACGACAGACATCAAAGTGCATGTCTATCAGTTAAATAGATATGGAAATGTAGTTTTACAACTTCATTTATACGCAAAACACAAAATAAATATGGATAAATACAGATAAAATAGCCAAAAATTAAATATGGATAAATACAGACTGAAATGGCCAAGAAATAAATACCATAAAACCGGGAGCCCTATTTATGATCCAGTCAAGGTTGGACTGTGTAGGTGTAACTCCACACACTAAATACAGCACCCTGTGCAATTGGTATTTCCTAGATGTGGTATCTCCTCTCAAAGCAATGGCACCTCGTGATCAGGCCCTCATTATGATCTAGGGAAAACATATTACATGTTTTCTCAAAAGGTTAGGATAGTTTGGAGCTGCTAGTCAAATTGAGGCCGGTACCTTTACTTTGACATTTATCCGCCACGCGTGTTTTTATGAGCCACCCTATAATTTGCATGTAAAAAAAACTGTTTCATTGGTGATGCAGAGAGCAAAACTACAGCTTCCACATTGAATGGGATAAATATTAAGTTGACAGTGATCTGAATGCCAAAGACCCTTCATTCAGGAGCTCTGCGAAAGGCGTCAGGGGGCCTCTGATAAGATACAGTATCAAGGATTTAAGAAAATATAACATTCAGCTTAAATAAGTAGACATTTGCCTCTGAATCAGGAATAAACTGGCCTTTTAAACAACTGTTTTCATATGCAGAAGGACTGTTTTTAAAGAAAATATTTTCCAAAATCCCTTTTTCCTACATTCAGTAGTTTCTTAGGAAAGACAGTGACGAAGGAGAAGGAGGGTGACACTGTATCATTGAGAGTTGCACTACCAAAAGATCAAGTTTTAAATATCATTGCTCCAAAATATTGGGGGCAAAATATTGTCATAGCAGCATCTGCACTTTTTATTATTCTAACATATATATGTAGGTGGTATTTCTGTAGCGTGAAACTAGAAAAGTCAGCACAGCATGGTACAGGGTCTTAAACAAGCATAAAGTTAACGACTGATAGGAGAGGTTGGTGGGTTTTGGACGGTTAATGTATCATGGTGTTACACTCCTTAAAGAGGTGCATCTTAAAATATTTCCTTAGGTGGAGCAGTTTTGGGCAGTCCTGATAAATACAGGGATGTTGTTTCAGATTCTGGGTGCATTGATGGAAAATACCTGCAGCCTTGTTTTTTTTTTTCACTTCTCAGTCTGTAGGTTGATGGTGTTCTGTTCCAAGAGCCACCAGAGGTGGTATGCCCATCCGCTAGGTAAGCGAGGGTGCTAATGAGGTTGGCTTAGAAAATGATACAGCTGGTTTTGAAATTGGTGTGGGCCAGCAGGAGGAGCCAATGGAGCTCCATTAGGATAGGGGTAATTGATAATGTTTCTTTAAACCCTGGGTGAGACATGCTGCAATGTGCAGGGTGCCAGGGTAGAGTCTGGGAGGCCATGATGCAGGGTGTAACCACCATCCAGCTGTGAAAGTACAAGGGCTTGAACAGCAGTTCTGAAGTCATTTTCTTGAAGAAACAGTTTCACTTTCATTAGAAGATAGAGCTGAAACAAGACCACCTTTGATGTTTGGCATGGTTGTCCTTGAGTCTGAGGTTAGTTCCAGGGTGAATCCAAGTAACTTGGTATTCACAGAAACTTGTGGTTCCGTGTCTTCAAGGTTCATGCCACTGAGACAGGTTTCTACCATTTCTTGTTTGTTGTTCTGGGTAAATAACAGAAATTGTCTCTCGGTTGTGCCGATCTTCAGGTAGACACTGGAAATCGAACTGTGGATGATGTACAGGCAGTGTTGAAGGCATTAAAATTACTTGACAAAACCAAAGGGGATGATGGACGGAGTATTGAACATTGCAAACACTCACCCCCAGTCAACTGATCTGGGTTTAATCCATCATCATTCTTTAGCTCACTCTGCCACCCCAGTTCTGACATGGCCATATGCAAATCAGTCTTCCCTGTGCCTCATGGAAACAGTCCAGCCCGAACTGCCGAGCCATGTCTTCCCTGGACCAGAAACAAGCATCCTGGGACCGGTTTCTGGCTAATCAGCCCTCATCAGCCAGGCTAGCTTAAATCCAGTGTCAAAGGTGAGCAAGGGACCCACGTCTGGGCATACCCTGCCAACTTAGGGTGAACAAAGCAAAACCAAAGGGGATAATGGACAGAGTGCTGAACATTGCAAGCATTCACCCCAAGTCAACTGAACTGGTACATCTTTCACGGAGGGCAGGACGATCCACATCCCTGTAGCACGTCGGTACCCCAGATAGCACAGGCATGCCCGGGCACTGAGGCCCCACGTGTGCTCCTGTCCCATGGGATCTGGTACACCAGTGGGATGTATGACGGTACAACGCAGTATAAAACACCGCAGACCATCACAATGCAGGTTTTACAACGCAAGTCGTTACCACGACTTGCGCTGTAGGGTGCTGGACTTAGGAATAGAAAGATTTACTATTCCAACACCAGCCTACGTACAGTAGGGAAGGTGCTGGAATAGTAAATCTACTATTCCTTAGCCTAGAGCGCCCTCCAGCGCAAGTCGTGGTAACGACTTGCGTTGTGAAACCCGCGTGGTAATGGCACTGCGGTGTCATTACCGCGTTGTAAAGGATGTTCCCCATACTAGTGACCAGGAGGCACCCACCCGTGTCACTCGGCCCGCCCTGCCCCTCAGCTGGCAGGGTCTTGTGCGCCGTGTTGCCCATGGCTCGGGTCCATGAGCCACGGCCGATTTCCCCAGCTGCAGCTCCCGCAGTCTGGGTTTTGAAGCCCCAGCATCCAGCTGCTCCTGGCTCGTGCAGCCTTCGCCGTGTCTCGCACGCCAGCCCCACCGACTTCCGCTTTACAACAGATGTACTAGTGAACACCAAGTCTGCCCCGTTGCACAAGTGTCCACCCACCCCCGCCAGCGGTGCTAGTCACCACCAACCCTTTCGCAACTACACTAATGAACCTCCCCCCGCACAACCAGCGACTTGCACAACTGCATTAATGCTTATTCGCCGCGCAAGCTGCACCATCAATCCGTCCCTGTAAACTAGTGCATATGCTGTGCAAGCCCTATCCACTACCCTCAACAACAGCTGCACCAGGGACCCACAGCTGCTCCCCAAATGACCCTCAACCAACACAGTCACGTTAGCACTGGGATAGCTTGTGAACGCTGCGTATTAATTGTGGCAGCAGATGAACATCAATATTAAACACTCTAATCAACCTGAAGATGTACAAGTTTTAGCACTCTGACCTCAAAAGGACCACCCCGATCAACGGGGTCACATCACCGAATCCCAGCGCATTCAAAACCCATGTACACAGACCCCAAGAAAAAGTGAGATTTTTCCTACAGCCTCTGCCGAATCCCTACCCAAAGGCTCTGACCAAGAGGACCTGCTTCCATGCAATCCCCTCCGCTGGATCACACTTCTGCTGGCCCGCAGCAGACACTCCATGTCTTGACTTCTGGCCGACGCCCAGGCACAAATTTGGTTATAAATGACCTCCTTAACGTTACTTCTGCGGCACCGGGAGTTGAGCCACACCAAACTGTTTATTCTACCCGTCCCGGCTCTCGAACCGGGGCAACACCTTTCTATAGATTAGAGAGCCCCCCCCCCATCAACATCGTGGTTTCAGCTGTAGGGGACCTGCAGTCTTCGTTGGCATAATTTATCCCGCAGTCCTTCTCCACCCTCTGACCAGGTCTATCATCCAGACTGTCCCTCAGATTACGCTCCCTTATAAATATTTGTGAGGCGGCTGTCTCCATCAAATCCTCGTCACCAGAAGGCCAGCTGAACCCCCCTGCCTTTAAATTTACCCTGCTATCCTCTGCCCCCCAGACTCTGGCCACTCTTGCCTCACCTCTTCAGGCCATCCTTGGCCCCTTTGCTCTCGCCTTTACCGTCGGACGCCATTTCCTGCCTGTTCCGTTTAGAGATCAGAAGGTAAAATGGAGAAATAAACGTGCGAGGCACAAAGAAGAAGCCGCTGGGAACTCTGGGAAGGCGCGTGTTACGTCACAAGCGAAAGGGGAGTGGAAAGACAGTAAAGAGAGAGAAAAGACGATCATCTGTACTAAACCCCATAAAGAAGAAACCTTTTACGCTAGCAGTAAGTCGGGGCAGCCAGTCCAAGTGGGACGGCTCGAAAAGAGAAAAGTGTACGTTAAAGGGCGCTCTTTTCCAATGGCTGGCCACCGTTTACCCTAAACGGTGTCGCCAGCCAATGGAAAAGAGGGGCGGGGCTTAAAGCCCGCTAGTGTAACCTACTAGACTGTGCATGTTTGCAGCCTACACTAGCCAAGACCTAAAAAGGATTTCTCCCCGTACGAATTTTACTCGCTTGCTCTGAAGAAAACGTTCCAACTTTCAAAACGAGACAGTGAATTCAGCTAATTTAACGGGTTGTTCATAAAAATGCTTCTTTGCTCACAATGTGTAGTAATTCTCTTGCCCATATTCAATTATGTTTTAAAACAGCTCCTTCAAATGAAAATCGTCCTAAAAAAACATAGGTGAAACACAGTTTCACAAAACAAAAAAAATCGAAAAAGGTAGGGAAACTACTGGCAGGCCATGAACATTCAGTGGAAGTGTCCTTTGAATACTGAGCAAAGAGGGTGCTGCACACAAGGCGTGGCTTTCGGTTAGGGTGACCAGGCGTCCAGGGTTTGCCAGGACAGTCCAGTTTTTAGGTCGAGCCTGGGCAGCGCATGTGCTGCTCTGCGAGGCATGCTCTATTCAGGTAGGGACTTGAAGCTCCGCCCATATTTTTCATGGCTTGTGTCATTGTCCACTGTAAACTGTGGCTGGTCAATGGTCAGTAGGCTTAGTAGTCCCTCTTCAGTATCGCCTTGTCTCATTTTGTAACGTCGCATGGCGACACCCCCTGTTACATGTGGTGTCACTCTGTAGGCTTTAATTACAGCCTCCGAGCACTATTTTCTCAAATAGCTTTGTCGACACGCTCTCTCCTAACGCTTTAAAAAAAAAAAATTATATCATGGGCACCGAACGAATTTGCAATGCATTAGGTCTCGCATTTGGAAGAGTTAAAGTTATTTGCATTGTAAATGACAATGCCTTTTATTTATCTGTTTTAAAAACAACACATACATAAAAGGTATTGTCATTTACAATGCCAATAGCTCAACCTCTCGTAAATGTAAGACCTATTGCATTGCAAACGCTTGTTCCACCAGCTTTCCCAGCAGATTTCGGAAATGTTCCAGATTTTAGAGGGGGTTGACTGAAAAATAGTGAGAAGCACTCTTTTAGGTGTTCAAGTCAAGTCAAGTCATAACATTTATATAGCGCACTACATACCCAGAGGGTTTCAAGGCGCTTAGGAAGGGGAGTAGGATTATTTGTCAAATATCCACGTTTTAAGCTGCTTTCTGAACGCTAGGTGATTCTGGGTGAGGCGAAGGTAAGCGGGGAGTGAGTTCCATGTTTTGGCAGCCAGGTAAGAGAAGGATCTGCCTCCCATGGTGGTCTTGTTGATGCGAGGTACAGTGGCCAAGGCTTGGCTGGAAGAGCGAAGTTGGCGGGAGGGGGTGTAAAAGGACAGTCGAGAGTTGAGGCACTCTGGTCCGATGTCGTAGAGTGATTTGTGTGCGTGGGTAAGCAGTCGGAAAGTAATCCTCTTATTGACGGGTAGCCAATGGAGGTCTTTAAGGTGACCAGAGATGTGTTCGTTGCGTGGGATGTCTAATATGAGCCTGGCTGAGGCGTTTTGGATTCGTTGTAGTTTCTTCTGGAGTTTTGCGGTAGTACCTGCGTAGAGGGTGTTTCCGTAGTCCAGTCGGCTCGTGACCAGAGCGTGGGTGACTGTTTTCCTTGTTTCGGAGGGGATCCAGCGAAATGTTTTTCTGAGCATGCGAAGAATGTTAAAGCAGGAAGAGGATACGGCGCTGACTTGTCTGTTCATTGAGAGTGAAGAATCCAGGATGACGCCTAGGTTCCGTGCGTGGTCTGTCGGGATGGGTGCTTTCCCGAGGGCTTCCGGCCACCAAGAGTCGTCCCATGCAGAGGGGGATTTACCTAGGATGAGGACTTCTGTTTTGTCTGGGTTCAGTTTCAGACGGCTTTGTTTCATCCATTCGGCGACTTCTTTCATTCCCTCGTGTAGGTTAGTTTTGGCGGTGCTGGGGTCCTTGGTGAGAGATAGGATCAGTTGAGTGTCATCCGCGTAAGAGATGATGTTGAGGTTGTGTTGGCGGGCGATGGCCGCGAGGGGGCTCATGTATACGTTGAAGAGGGTGGGACTGAGTGAGGATCCTTGTGGTACGCCGCAGATGATTTCTGAGGCCTCGGACTTGAATGGTGGGAGGCGGACTCTCTGGGTTCTTCCGGTGAGGAACGAGGTGATCCATTCCAGTGCCTTTCCTTGGATTCCGATGTTTCTGAGGCGTTGTAAAAGGGTGCTGTGGCAGACTGTGTCGAAGGCTGCAGAGAGGTCGAGGAGGATGAGGGCGACTGTGTCTCCATTGTCCAGTAGAGTTCGAATGTCGTCTGTTGCTGCGATGAGGGCGGTCTCAGTGCTGTGTTTGGCTCGGAAGCCAGATTGTGAGGGGTCGAGTGATTTGTTGGCTTCGAGGAAGGCGGCGAGCTGGTTGTTGACAGCTTTCTCGATGACTTTGGCCGGGAATGGAAGAAGCGAGATGGGGCGGTAGTTTTTGAGTTCGGTGGGGTCTGCTGTTGGTTTTTTCAGAAGGGCGGTGAGTTCAGCGTGTTTCCAGTCTTCTGGGAAGGTAGCGGAGTTGAGGGAGCAGTTGATGACGTCTCGGAGGTGCGGAGCTATGACGGAGTCTGCTTTGTTGAAGATGTGGTGAGGGCATGGGTCAGTGGGGGATCCAGAGTGGATAGAATTCATCAGGCGGATGGTGTCCTCAGTGGAGATTGGGTTCCAGGCGTTAAGGGTGTTAACGGGGGGAAGAAGGTCAGCTGATGGTGGGGTGGGTTGGCTTCCGGGTTGGTTGTCAAAGCTGTTGTGGATGTCAGCAATCTTGTTGTGGAAAAAAGAGGCTAGGGAATCGCAGAGGGTTTGAGAGGGGGTGATGTCGTTGGAGTTGGCCGAGGGGTTGGAGAATTCCTTGACGATGTTGAAAAGTTCCTTGCTGTTGTGGGCGTTGTTGTCAAGTCGATCTTTGAATGCTGTTTTCTTGGCTTTTCGGATCAGTTGGTGGTGAGTACGGATGGCGCTTTTGAAGGCGTCCTTGTTGCTGGTGGATGGGTCTTTTTTCCAGGCCTTTTCAAGGGAGCGGCACAGTTTCTTGGACTTCTTGAGGTCGTCGTTGAACCATGAGGCCTTCTTGATGCCAAGTTTGTGTTGACGTTTTTTCAGTGGTGCTAAGTTGTCGGCGGTGTTGGATAACCAAAGGGTGAGGTTGGAGGCGGCTTCGTTGGCGTTAGAAGAGAGGGCTGGGGAGGTTTGAAGGAGCGATGTGGAGATCTGTTCTGTGGTGATTTTGTTCCAGTTTCTTTGTAGAGTTGGTTGGAGGAGGATGGTGGGTTTCGGCTTGTTGTAGGTGAAGTGAACGCAGCTGTGGTCAGTCCAGAGGAGATCCGTAGTGTGGCTGAAGGAGACATGGTTGCTGGAGGTGAAGATGGGGTCGAGAGTGTGACCTGCGATGTGGGTGGGGGAAGTGACCAGTTGTTTAAGTCCGAGGTTGGCGAGGTTGTCCAAAAGGGTGGCGGTGTTGCGGTTGTTGATCTTTTCAAGGTGGAAGTTGAGGTCTCCCAGAAGGATGTAGTCTTTGGAGGGGAGTGCGTGTGGGGTGATGAAGTCCGTGATGTCTTCACTGAATTTTGCGCGGGGTCCTGGTGGTCTGTAGAGGAGAGTGCCTCGGAGTGTGGATTTGGGGTCGATGTGGATCTGGAAGTGAAGGTGTTCGGAGTTAGCGAGGTTGGCGTCAGAGCTGGTTGAGATGCGGATTGATTTCTTATGGACGATAGCGATTCCTCCTCCTGTATGGTCGGTGCGGTCCTTGCGTGTGATCTTATAGTCATCAGGGATAGCGATGGCGATGTCAGGGGCGGAGGAAGCGTTCATCCATGTTTCCGTTAGGAAGGCGACGTCCGGAGAGATGGTGTCTAGTAGGTTCCAAAGGTCAATGGCGTGCCTGTGGACCGAGCGGGTGTTGAGAAGGATGCATTCTAGGTGGTTGGGGTCGGGAATCTGTGGTGTGGTCGTAGCGGAGATGTTGTCGGTGCCGCTAAATTTGCAGGAGAGGCAGGAGAACGGTCCATGGGTGCGTCCAGGAGCGGCTTGGACGCAGTTGGGGGCGCGACCGGGGTTAAGGGCTAGGAGGGTGGCGGCATCGTAGGTAATGCGGGGGGGCTGGGAGGGACGGGGGCCAGGGGGTCTGGCGCTGGGCGCGGTCCAGGCGCGGACGGGCGTAGACGGGCTTACCTTTGGCGCACCTTCGGCGCGGACTGGGTGCGGTCGCTGCGCGTGGACGCTGCGCGCGGGAACTACTGACATATATGGATGGTGGGGGGGAGGGGCGAGGGAGGGGCAGCGGGAGGCGGGTGCGTGCTGGGGAGCCTCGCTACGAGGCACAAAAAACAAAATGGCCGGAAAAAGTAAACAAAGTCGGCAAATGCGAGCGCACTATGTAACTGCTAAGCGCTATGATTATTTAGCAGATGCGAGCGTTTTGGAAGCTGAAAATCAATTAATTAGTCACAGGTGAGGCAGTTGCGGGGAAATACCAGATATCCAGGCGGAGATCGGTCAGGGAGCGACCACTGGTCACGAGGATCAGGAGGTCACAGAGCAGTGGGCAGCGAAGCAGCCTGAAGGCAGTCCGTGGGAGGGAGGGGCAGCGGGAGGCGGGTGCGTGCTGGGGAGCCTCGCTACGAGGCACAACAAACAAAATGGCCGGAAAAAGTAAACAAAGTCGGCAAATGCGAGCGCCCTATGTAACTGCTAAGCGCTATGATTATTTAGCAGATGCGAGCGTTTTGGAAGCTGAAAATCAATTAATTAGTCACAGGTGAGGCAGTTGCGGGGAAATACCAGATATCCAGGCGGAGATCGGTCAGGGAGCGACCACTGGTCACGAGGATCAGGAGGTCACAGAG
This sequence comes from Lissotriton helveticus, assembly GCF_964261635.1. Classification (NCBI taxonomy): domain Eukaryota; kingdom Metazoa; phylum Chordata; class Amphibia; order Caudata; family Salamandridae; genus Lissotriton; species Lissotriton helveticus. Next base: position 1,551,851,927 of record NC_136059.1, read on the forward strand.
CAGTGGGCAGCGAAGCAGCCTGAAGGCAGTCCGTGGGAGGGAGGGGCAGCGGGAGGCGGGTGCGTGCTGGGGAGCCTCGCTACGAGGCACAACAAACAAAATGGCCGGAAAAAGTAAACAAAGTCGGCAAATGCGAGCGCACTATGTAACTGCTAAGCGCTATGATTATTTAGCAGATGCGAGCGTTTTGGAAGCTGAAAATCAATTAATTAGTCACAGGTGAGGCAGTTGCGGGGAAATACCAGATATCCAGGCGGAGATCGGTCAGGGAGCGACCACTGGTCACGAGGATCAGGAGGTCACAGAGCAGTGGGCAGCGAAGCAGCCTGAAGGCAGTCCGTGGGAGGGAGGGGCAGCGGGAGGCGGGTGCGTGCTGGGGAGCCTCGCTACGAGGCACAACAAACAAAATGGCCGGAAAAAGTAAACAAAGTCGGCAAATGCGAGCGCACTATGTAACTGCTAAGCGCTATGATTATTTAGCAGATGCGAGCGTTTTGGAAGCTGAAAATCAATTAATTAGTCACAGGTGAGGCAGTTGCGGGGAAATACCAGATATCCAGGCGGAGATCGGTCAGGGAGCGACCACTGGTCACGAGGATCAGGAGGTCACAAATTCTAAAGCTGTTCTAAAGCTGTGCTAGTTAGCAGCTGATATAAATAAGCTATTTAATTAACAGGTATGATGCTGGTTTTAGAAATTACATTTTATTTTATTAATTTTCTTAGTGCCTCTTCTGTGCTCCTATGTTAATGAGAGCTGTCATTCTGCACTGCTATGTTGATGTAAAATTTCTGTCCTTCTATTTTTGCTAAATGTCCGGCTTTTGGTTCTCAAGATCTGGTCACCTTACTTTCAGTCAACCCACGACCCACTGGCTGTGGTCATGCCCAACGGGCACTGTGCATATGGGATGGGCTTCGTTTTGGTCTAACACTCCCCTAATGCCCGTGCCGTGCCACTGTTTAATTCGTAAAAGACTAAGGGCCCTGCTTTCTCCCTTTGTCACTGTTCCCCTCTCTTTCTCTTCCACCTTCTTTCCCTCAACTGTGTTTTTCAATATCTTGATCTGACTCAAAGTTGGTTGAGGAAAAATATGTGAGGGTCCCCAAATAGGAGTGCCGGTGGGCCCCACCTGCAATCACCGGCTCAGATTAGGCACTTGACCCTGCACATGGCTGTAACAATTTTCAGTGAGTGGAACATCGGTCCATGGTACTTGGATGTCTTATGTGCGTTACATTTGCACACAGTATCCACATGGAATGGCTTCTGGAATTTAAAAGCAGGCAAGGAGCAAATTATGTGGCAGGTTTAACTAAATTATGCAGCAAGAACAGACAAAATATGCAGTGCATTGCTGCTAACGTAATGCCACAGATGAAATCACAAATGACATAAATGGTTTCAAAATTCCCCCACCATTTACACCATCAATGACATCACGATGTACAAATGTTTATTTACTTGATTATTGTTTTATTAAAAAGTGTGCCATATTGCAGACATGATTCATAGGTGTGTGTGTAAAACAGTTCTAAAGTTACTAAAATGTAATAACACTGTTGCCACATAGTGGAAGGACCTTCGCAAAGGTTGACTGGTAGCTTTTCAGTATGTTATTGCTGTATTTTGGGGTTAGACTGGTACTAATGATGTGAAACATTCGCCCAGACAGTCTTAACATATGTAAAGATGCCAAAATGCTGAAGTAATACTATCACAAAAACTTCCACATTACACTGCATAATTTGCCCTTTCTTGCTGCCTAATTTGGTCCTCTCCTGCCACATAAATTGGTCCTTCCCTGCAGCATAATTCCAGTAACCCTGCTTATAATTTACTGAATGATGTAAAAGTACAAGACCAGTGACAAGTAAGGAAATTGTATCAGCCTCTTCGACAAGCACTTGTAATGCTTAGTATATACTTTCCTTGAATCCAGTGGCAAAGTGAGCAAGGGACTCACGTCTGAGCATACCCTGCCAACTTATGGCGAACAAAGTGGTACAAAAGGGGGTGGTGATGGACGGAGCATCTGAACCAATCAAACACTCACTTGCCACTGGATTCAAGCAAGCCTGGCTGAAGACGGCTGTAATGCCAGAAACCGGTCCTAGGAAGCTTGAATCCGGTCCAGGGAAGGCATGGCTTGGCAGTTCGTGCTGGACTGTTCCCATGAGGCACAGGGTCAGACTGATTTGCATATGGCCATGTCTGAACTGGGGTGGCAGAGTGGGCTAAAGAACGGTGATGGAATAAACCCAGATCTGTTGACTGGGGGTGAGTGTTTGATTGGTTCAGATGCTCCGTCCATCACCACCCCCTTTTGTACCTCTAGTATATACTACTCTACAAAACCTATGCAGGAGCGGAGATGGTGTTACCTGTAAGTACATGTGAGGCAATGTGTCCCTACAGATAACAGTTTAACAGCAAACACATCAGCATTATCGTTTAAGTGCGATACAGGAGGCAAAAACATAAGTTATTTAAAACAAATGGTAAACCATTGTCGGGAATTAGCATAAGGCTCAGTCAGATGCTGCAAAGAGTATAACATGAAGTCAAATATTAGAGCAAAAATATTCTAAGCACTAAGCAACAGGCGGACTACCATGGGTCCCCTCTCTAAAGTTGGAACAAGCGAGAATTCACTCACCTCACTTAAAATGGAAGTCCTAATGACTGAGTGCTCTCTGGTCAGGAATGAAGAAAAACAGGTAAAAACTGAATCAATAATGCATTCTACCCTAAAGTGGGCTTAATAGGATACATCTTAAATCAATTGTATCAAATGCAGCAGATAGATCTAATAATAGTGCACTGATCCCACCACGGTTCACCGCCATCCTAAAGTCATCAAGCATGGCTGAGGACAGATTCTTTATTGTGAGTCAGGCAAAAATCCTCTTTGCTACATTTTAAGACCCAGAATGAGACTCAGAGCAGTGGGCAGGCTCTGCAGTACAGAGACCTATTGCATATTTTAGGTTGATCAGGACATTATGGAAATCCAAAATTGAGAACATAGCGTTGGAAAGAGTACTAGTTGGAAGCACATGCTCAGTTCTAGCAGGAAGAAAGTGTTTTGATTCTATCTCATCAAATCGCTTATTTATTTTGCCAATGAAACAAGAGTCTTAAGAATAACAGATTTTTTTGTGAGGGAGTGACTTTATGCTTGGTCTTAAAATTCTCTGATAGTTCTTTAAGGATTTGAAAGACTGTTTTCTGCGGATTGGAAGGAGTGGTACATTTTCCAGAATAAAATGTGGAGTTTGCAATTTTTATTACAAATTTATAATCCTTCAGAGGTATTTTAAATATAGATTAAGAGGTTTTATCATAAGTGTCTCCCCTTAAAGGCTCTGCTTGACACATTTTATTCTGACTGAGCGTGCAACCCTTGAGTACCAGGGTGTAGGTTTCCTGTTCTTGTTAACATGATTAGGCTTCACAAGAGCAGGAATATCTTCTCCCTGAGCAATCCTGTAAACTAGGTAATGTTCGTCAACTCATCCTTACACGTATGGCGCTTTTAACATCCCTATGGAAACTCTTTGTTTGATGGAACAGGTCTTATGCAGAGCGTGTGCCACTGACTTGAGTTCACCATAGAGAGGTTCTACCACTTTTTTTTTTTTACAACAATTATGCATGTGCATTGAGGGTTCCGTGTGACAGAATGAGTCACAGAGGGAGGTTCTGTGGTCTGGAGATGTCCATCAAGTAAGTATTCCTTATTTATATCTGGTCTCAGTAAGTTGCTGAACACAAGGTGGCAGACCACATTACCGATCGTGGCAAGAAAATAACACAGAACAAGCCAAAAAAATGATAGTGACTACTCTCTGCTCGCGGCACTGTACAAGAGTGACTGTGGTTGTAGTAAAATATTCTGGTGGTAGGACAGGTCTTTTTATCTGTTGCCTGCCCAGGTGAGTCTTCTGGCCTCAATCGTGATTTAAAATAGTCGGTCACTCCACTGCAACTGGATCCATCACTCCACTCAGGTGGCAAAATGGATGACATGTGCATGTAGTGTACTTGTGCAGTAGAATGTTCATGGAGCAAGTTTGCGGTAATCCAAGAATCCATTCTGATTTCTTGAACCAAACGTAGCACATAAGATGGAGGCTGGAAAGAGCACAAGACAGTAATGTGGATTGTAGACCCATGTCAAACCATTCATGAGGTCCTTTTTAGTGAACCAGATTCTAAGATGTGAAGGAGAGGACACATAGGATCCTTTCAAAGTTTTGGGGAAACCTCCTGCACTCTCCTGATCCATTGTTCCCTAGAAGTGTTACCCTAACAGGTTAATTGTGTAATCCCCCTCCCTCTATTGCGCCTTTGTTGTGGGTCTGTGTGAGGAAAGTGGTTTATTATATGGCGTGGTTGAGTGACCTCACTGTATAATAAATGCACAATTCCATATCAGGTCCAGTCTTAACACAATCCTGGGTACCTGTGGCTCCGAGCAACCAGACTTTATCAAGGAACAAGTGTAAAGCATTAAGAAGTATCATAACAGTTGAATAAGGAGAAAACGCAACATAATAAATATCCAACCCCAATTTATAAAAATAGGTTGCATTTTTATCATTAAATAGACACTGCAATACCTAAAACCCACCAGAGGGTTCCAGAGATATGAATTTTTAAGGAACTAATAAATCATGGCTTTTGACTCAATGTGATAAGTCACTGAAATCTACTATGACTCACAGTTTAGGTTTAGCCACAACAAGTAACTTGAAAATGGCTTTAAGGGCACTGTTGGGACCAACTCTGACTGGCAGCCAGTCACAGGGACCAAAAAGGCCCAGTGGAATAGTTATCTAGCAGTTAAAGCAGTCTCCAGTCCAGTTCCAGGGTCTATGGGTGAACCACCAAAGAAGTCAAAGGAGTGGTCCTGATGCAAGGGATGCAGGATGCTAAAGATACTCAAGCATGCTGAGGATGCTGAGCCAGTGTCGGGGTCTTCCTGTGGCCAACCCTTGGTCCAGGAACACAGAGGGTCGAGTTTGGCCTCAGGGATTGATGTCCCACGAAGTGATGGTGAAGTCCAGCACAAGACCAGTTGCCACTGGTCTACTGGTCTGTGGTTGCTGCAAAATCAGTGGTTACTTTTAACGTGCAGTAACTTCTTTTCTGGGCAACCAAAGTGCACACGGATGACTTTCCCGGGTCCAGCAGCCTTGGGTAAAACTTTTGAGTGTTGGGACTTGGTCTCCCAGTCTGCACACTGCCACACAGCACCGATCTGGTTCCTTGGCACTCGGCTCTCAAAGGAGCGGAAGTCTCAGCTTTTATGGCGTTGGGGCTCTTAACAGCGAGTAAGCCAATTGGCTCTTGGAGTCACCTTCTCTGTCTGGGACAACTTTTCCATGAGCGAACTCCACAGGAACAGTCCTCTCTTTGCTAGCACGAGATGCAGCAGGTGATCAAGGGTTCAGGTACTGACCACCAACTTCCCTTGCCAGGTTCACAACCATGAACCTGGGAATTTAGACAGTCTGCCAAGAGGAGCTGCCTTGGGCCTGTCTTGAAGGAAAAAGCTGATCAACTACTTGGTGTGGTGGGGAGGTATCAGATGAGATCTTAAATGAAGAAGATGCTGCCTAAAGAGGAGCAGCCAGGAGCTGAGACAGGATAAACGAAATCTGGTACTGTGACTCTGGACAAGGACCAGAATGGCTAGGCTGTGAGGGTGTAAGATCCGAGTATTACCATTGCATGCTCCAAACCCAAAGTGCCTTTGACTACAGGGCTCCCAAAGAAAACACGATCATATCTTGAAGGCTTCCTATCAAAAGAAGACTGAGCGCCTCAAACCACTGGGCACTGAGAAAAGAGACTTTATTCAGCAATTTCACCTAAAGAACTCAAGTACCTAAAGGGGTGGTACATCAAGCCAGGATCACTCTCCACAAACAGTAGAGGCATTGACATACACTCATCAGCATTGTGACCAGGGGGTGGGCTCTTCCCTTGCTTGAGTGATGAACTTGTGTCTTGACCCTTTTGAAATTGTACCAGACAAAAAACAGTGTAACCTGGGTGCTGCCCCCCCATGATTGGAGCTGGAATTGTTCACATTCATCCAATCTGGGAATTTGCACCTAATGCAGACCCCAGCAATGTTGGATGGGCAAGGGCAGAGTTAGTGCGATCCAACTCAGTAGACTTAGTAAGGTCGCCAGTCATCCAGGAAGGTGCCGACCCTGCCTCCCATCGACGCTAACATGCTAGCCTGCTTATAAAGATAACTAGTGGTACAAAAGGGGGTGGTGATGGAGAACTAGGGCAGAAATGTTCTATGCAAGGATGAGACGGAATACATCACACTGGGAATAGGCCAGTATGACCCAGAGGACAACCTGTGCACATTACACAAAAATCCTGAGTAGGGCAAATGTCCAACTTGCATTTTCTCTTTTTTTTTCTTTTTTTTTCTTTTTTTTAATTAAAATTCTTTTTATTAACAATGGTGAAACAGGTGGCAATCCTCACATTCAAGGCGTTAATCGGCTACATTTAAGTGCAGGGAGTTTCAGGATACAAATAGTCATCACAGAATGAAGGCATACAAAAGTACATCAAATAGAGTTCATAGTACAAGTGGTTCGTCATTTAGAGCGGTCTGGGGGGGTTCACAAATGTTCCCTCTATAAACGTTCCAGGCGGTCCATACCTGCGTCCAATTCCGAGGGCATCCCCGTGCCCAACTTGCATTTTCAAACTATTCAGTACCTGCCCTTGTGGGGCGGACTTGGCTGAATAGAAACCACAATCATTATTATCTGATAACTGTGTACGAATTGAAGTGCCCTCTGATGAATATGTACAGTATTATGTTTGTTTACTTACAGTTTTAGGCCTCGTCTTGGCAGCGCATGGACTGTCTCTTCGAGAAATGCTGTATCCACTCTGTGGACTTACAGCCCGCTAAATGCTTTTGATTAGTGTCTTTGCATGTCCTTCCCAAAAGCTTGCTCCTATGTGGGTAATCTGTGTTTTTTGTTCCTCCGTCTTGCGTCTTGCTTAGCCCATGGAGCAATGGCCTATCACTTGTATCCTTCCACTTTTGTCTATTACATTTTGTGTAGGTGCCTTATTTTTTTTTCATTTCTTTCAGTCCATGTTTTGGGAAGGTTCCCTTTTGTTTCTTTGTAGTTTTGGGGCCCCTAGCACCATTTCTATAAAAAGCTTTGTAAATCTTGTTCTCATCTCGTCACATTTACTGTTTTCCGAGGAGGTCTGTTCTGTCCACCCACCCCCTCCCTCATCGCTAAAGGCCCCCTCCGTTGTCGGCCGCTCTTTCTGTCTCCTCCCGTCTGAGTTCTGCTTTAGCTTCCCGGCCCCTCGTTACAACTGCTTCCAATGGAGAGCTACACTCACGTGAGACCGCCAATCATCACACAGAGGCACAATGCATTAACAATAATTAATGCAACCATATATGCAAAACCTAAATTTTATAGCTATGTGTTTTATTAAAGGAACCATTAGTGCACAGTCTTGTGGTTACCCCATGTGTTTCAAAAGCTAATGCTCAGAAGCAAGGAAAGCAGTTGTGCGAGCAGTCTACATCATCTTCTTCACACTGTCACGTGACTCAGGTTTGCTGTCGGGTTGCAAAGAGACGATGCTGCCAAAGGTAATTGATTTACAGACTTTGATTCACACTTTTATGTCAAACCACATCAGCAATACTCCAGCTACCACTTTTATCATATGTTTTGAAGGCTCTGCCTTGACAATAGGATATATAAAAATGAACACTTCTCCAAAACCAATTATTTAGTATTTATTTAGTATGTCGCCAAAGGTCTGTAGAAACACAAGACATCAATTATTGTTATATGATGTCTTGTGTTTCTACAGACCTTTGGCGACATGTGTTGATACAGAGCACCCTGCACAACATATTCAGCAACAGTGCATGTTCTACAGATGGCCTTAAGCCTCTGATCTATTCGCATTCTCAGCGCCCTGATGAAGGAACTTTCTATTCATTTACCACTTCCGAAACGCACGTTGGCGCTTTTCTTTTTTAAACAAGTATGAGTAATGATTCAATTGAATGTGCATATATTGAATATTGTTCTAGTGTGTTTGTGTTTTCTCCCTTTTGTCAGTATTGTTTATTGTCTACTGTTTATTTCTTTTGATAATGTGTTATGTTTTTTGTCATGTTCTTTTAATTAATCTTTGTACAATATGTTAATTGGTCATTGTAATGTTGATGGAGCTCCTCAACATTTGATATGTTAAGTATTTACTCTAAGATTGTGTGTGTGTATTTTTATATAATGAAATGCATATGTATTATATAAAAGAAAAATATGATTTATAAATACTGTATATTTTTTAATAACAAAAATTGAAAACCATTGGTCTGTTGAACAATTGTAATTATACCTTAGACATAATGCTGTATACTAAATAATTGGTTTTGGAGAAGTTTTCGTTGTTATATATATTGTTGTTTTCCCTGCTCTCTTCTCCCTACATATTTAATTCTTCCAGGGACCCTCTAGTTTACTTCATATATCTGCCTTGACAATATACAGTGCTCTGCTGCCTTTCAATTATGTTTATATATAAATATCTTACACATACAACTTCTGTACGGAATGGAGGCTAAAATAAGACCCCCTTTCCTACTGAAAAACCCAAGCCTCTGTGTGCTGTGATAAAATGACCCAACAAAAGCATGTACTTTAGCCCGCTGAACATATGCCAAAAGGCGCTTATGTAATCAGCAGTAAGTATTTCCAATGCCATTGAGGTAGTGTAGGGGTTTAATGCTTAAGCTGCTAACATCGACAAAAAACATTTGCAAAGCCAATAGGTCTACAGAGGCAGACAAAACATCCAACATACATCACTTAATCAGCAAAATATTAAAAACTATTTTATTAACACAAACAATCAACACTTACTATACACACAACTACTGTAGAAAAGAGAAAAGTAAAATAGAACCTCTCACAAAGGTGAGACCTATTCACTTTGTAAATGTTTGTTATAAAGAGCAGCATACAGAGGAGGTATCAGCATACTTTATAATGTACAAATCAAAAGAAATCAAATGCTAAGGCAACCTTTTATTTGGTATGGTGAAGAACAATTACAAATCATTTATGAATATCAAGGTTAGTAGATGTAACATTCATTGGATGATCAGGTGCAGCGATAATGAAGCATAAGGTGACATGCAAGTTGAAGGCTAGTATAGGGTAAGCGTGTGTGGGAGGGATTGTAGAGGGTTAATGTGCTCCTCAATCCTGGCGTACTTCATTAAGAGGGGGGGAGTTGGACAGACTGGGTAATGTCCTTGGTCTCCTGTTTCCTGAAAAACTTCTTCTCTTCCCTTAGGGTGGTCTTCTTCCAGGAGGACGTCCTCAGGAGTCTCCGGAAAAGAAGAAGGCGGTGATGAGTATATTGGTAAGATTATAATCAGATTCAGGAAAGAGTCCTTCACCACACCCCAGGAGTGATGAACAGGGACCTGGGCTTTGTCTTTATAAGAGTAAGGTTGTATAGATAAATCTAATTGCCCTGGGTTTGCGGGGCTTCCTCCCCGTGCAATTAACCAAGGAAGGAAAGGAAGAAAATACAAGCATTGGCATAGCTAATAGGTCTCGCTTTTGGGACCTTATACGTTTTTAGTCATGCTTTACACGACCAAGTAATGGGAAAGGAGGCAGGGAGCAGGAAGCGGTGGAAGTGATTTTGCGCAGGATCACAGGATGTTGAGCCGACGCCGATACTTCAGCAATTTTGAGTGCAGAGAGGAAGCTGGTTTGCAAGTGAAGAGACAGCAAATGGTTTTTGGTCAAAGTTAGTATGACAAAGGGTAGTTTTCTGTGGTTCAAAGAGCATGGCACAATGCCACGCCGCACTTCCTTCACAGGGCCGTAAACGTTATTCCATTCTGTAACACAAAGAATTACCAGGATGTAGAATTTCTTTGGCTGAACGCACTGATGCCTACTGTCGTCTCCAGCTTCCACTCACTTCCTACATTTAAGTATTTTTTGTTGCAATGCTTTGAGAGTGAAAGATCCCATAAAAGGGCCGGTAGTTCTCAATGGAATACAACCCAGGGCAGACACGACTAATAGTCTATTTTAGTCAAACAGTAACTTGATAAACCTAAAAAATGAAAGGAGAAAAATGAGATGGGACATAGAAACATGAGTCCATCAATAGACTTTTACGCCTAGCCACTGAATAATACACCTAAGCGCATGCGGCATGACCCTTGTCAATTTCGAAAATGGCCATGCGTTCAAAAGTGGGCGTAGAAGGATAAAGTAATCCAGCGTCTTAGGATGAACGTCTGCTCTAAAAAATATGGTGGTGTCCGGATCTATAGATAAAAAAATATATATATAAACATAGCCATGGACTGACACGCATCCAGTTTGGAGCATGTGGCGCAACACAATGTGCCGGGCAGGGTATTTTACTCGAACGTCCACTGTGGCTGGGTTACTCACACTATGCCCGAAAGATACATTTTCATCCGCTTAAACCCTGACTGCACTAGACAGTGGACAAGGGTTATTGTGGAATCTACCCTGTAGGTAGGATATTGTACACAATTTCTACTAAGTCGCATTAATAATACCTAATTTTTCACTCCTTTTTTAACTTTCTATTCTGTACGATTTGATTGCTCTTGTTTTTTTGTCTCTGCTGATTAAAAAGGTGGCTTGAGTTGTACAGCTGAAATGTCTGTGTTCCTGCCTTTTCCCCTTTTCTCGTCAGCTCGCCAGTAAGCAGTTGTTTCATAATGTCAACACCCATGCATGCCATAAAGAAGTGAAAGCGCATATTTTGCGTAGTAGCTTAAAATTTGTGAGTGGGTGAGTTTAACCCCTCCCCTTATATGTTCAGACCATGCCCACACGCGGTTGCAGGCCTAGCACTGACTTGCCAGTAAACCACTCGGTGTGTCAGATTTCACAAATTCCCAGGTATTCCATCTGCCCCCACTAGCCATATCAGTGGGTGGAGGGGGTGGCTGGGATGTGTTCGTCATTTCCCAAAGTACAGGCACTGCCTTCGAGGCTCAGGGCTGGGGTCCAAGCTCCAGGCTCTGGATAAATCAACAGAGCAAAGGTGAAAGCACAGCAAAGAGACAGGAGCAGCATGGGGTGAGAAGGGATACAGCCAGGGCGGTGGGAAAACGTGTGGCATGCAGGCAAGAGCAAAGGTGTAATCAAAGCAAAGTGACCAGAGCGGCATGGGGTGAGTTGGGGTACAACCCGGGGTGGTTGGCAATGGTATGGCATGGGATGACACAAATACACGTCGTGGATAAAGCGAAGAAAACATTGGAGAAGTGTGGGGCGAGTAAGGGGAACACAATACACTGGAGGAATCCAGGTTAAACAAGCGCGTTCACCTCGCGCCTCACGCTGAAAGAATTTTTTTTTAAAAAAGTTTGACGAGGAGAGAAGGAGACAGCAGGGAGAGGGGAGAGAGGAGGGGGCCTGTGCCTGTTTCCCTTGCGAGGGCGAGCAGGAACCATCTGTTAATTACAAACAGATGGTTTCAAAGCTCGCTCCCGCAAGGGAATCGCCAAACGTGCACGCGTTGCCATTGAAAGCAATGCAAAGTGTGCACGTTTTTGGCAGAAAAAGGGAATCGATTACTAAAGGTCTCCTCCTATGCAGCGCATGCGCGCTGCGAAGGTGAAACATAAAAACGGGTCATGCAGGAAGAACACAAAACAAAGTGATCATACTTTCTCTTTGTCTCTCTCCTTCCCTGCCTCATTTCACTGTGGGATTTTTAGACCCTTTCTTTTAATTGCCCCTAATGTAATTAGTGCATGGGGCTTACTTTACAGCCTTTCATTTTTAGGGAGGATCAGCAAATTAGGTTAGCAAAGCAAACAACAACAAAAAAACACCATGCAAATGCAGCTGTTGCGCAGCGCTCTTGCCATGGCCCCCTACCCTTCCTACTGCAATCCTCATCCGCCTCCCCTCTCACCATGAGCCTCCCCGAAACTCCGTCCCCCATCCGAGTCACACACCGCAAATGCCGCCACTCTACTGAGTTGCAGCTGAGTATAGGCACTTCCCGGGGGCATCCGCAACTCTTCACTCCAGTCCTCTGGAGCCTCAGCGTCATTGAATCCTTCCGCTTCTGGCTATACTTCTCCCGACGGCGTCTCCTCTCCGCTTGTCCATCTACCCCTGGTTCCACAGTCCTTGGTGTCTTCTGGGTTCCTCCAGCCTTCTTTCTTTGCGCCTTCTCGTGGGATGATGAAGTCCTTTTCACTTCCGGCTGGAACCTCTGGTTGGTTCCTGGGACTGGTGGGTCTGCCCCCTTCCTGTGTCGAAGAGTCTGCATCCACAGAATTAACCCATTGTTCTTCTCTGTTCTATTTCCTTTTAGCGTGCCAGGAGGGAAGAGGATGCGAGGTAACATTACAATATGGTATGGTAAATAAGACCGTAGGAACTGTATGCTAATTCAGTTCAGATGTATTTAAAACAAGTACATTTTGAGCTTTTTCCTAAAGGAAAGCATGTCTGTGGTGCATCTGATGTGCTGTAGTAAGGAGTTCCCAAGGGTGTTGTGGTCCAAAAAAGTACTGTTGTTTTTCTAAGCAAAAGCACTAGCTGGACCCTGATGTATTAACTGTAAATTGGGTGTTTTATTGAGTTCTGAGTTCCTAACCCACACCGGCTCCCTGAGTAAGCCCTGGATAGCTCGTCTTCAACACACAGTGCTAAAGGGACCAATATAGCGTTCAGTTTTAGGTGCAATGGGATGATAAAGCCCCAGGACACAAGCGATAAATGGATTATTACACTCTGGGCCCAATATCCCAGTCTGTACTGGGACTCCTGAAAAAGACCACACACTCTTTATACCTGTTGTTGGCAATTACAGACCTGGATGAGTTAATTAAGGTGTCCTACAAAATAAAGCAACTAAGAATTAAATAATAAAATGATCTGAATCACAATTAGGTTTAGTCTATACATTTGTGTTTAAATAATCAAATTTCCAACCAAATATGATCTAAGGTACAGTTTTTAGTATGAATAGGACTAATAAACATTTGTTGTAAATTAAAAGAAGAAAGTAGTTCCAAAATTCCCTTGACTTTAGCCACTAGGCTACTACGCCCATTAACAACAAGCATTTGCAATGCAATAGGTCTCGCAATTGCGAGATTTTGAGCTATTGGCATTGTAAATGCCAATGCCTTTTATTTGTGTGTTTAAAAACCTAAAATAATAAAAGGCATTGTCCTTTACAATACCAATAGGTAAAAATTTCCAAAATGCAAGACCTATTGCACTGCAAACGCAATGCTTGTTGTTTACAAGCCCCCCATGCTTTGCTTTCACGTTATATAAGTAAACACAGAAGAAGCGCCAGTGTTTACCGGTCGAGAGACTTACTGCTCAAAGCTGTGGCGGCGCCTATGTGGATAATATGAAAGGTTTTGCCGGTCTGAAGTATAAACTTATTGCTGCAGCGCGGAGCAAGTATTGATAATATTAAAGAGGGCGCTGTGCTGCAGCATAAAAGTTTCATAAAGTTTGGCAGTACTGCTTCTGTGCGAGTTGTTGTAAAGAATCTCTTTATTAATGTTTGTAGTTTGATTAATTTCTTTCGGAGAAAATTGCATTTTTAGTTATTAATGTTTCTTGTAGGTCTGCTGTGCCTAACAGAAAAACACAGTCGGAGTGCCGCCTCTAAATGTGTGAGAAAAGGCACACGTTGATACCTCAGCGCCGGAAACCGTACCGCTATTGGTTTAAGTTTCCGGAAGTAGGCGGGAAGATAGGTCAACAAAAAAAAAAAAAACTAAAACAAACTCACGAAGAAAATGACGCCCACAGACTCTTGAGTGCTAGACCGCTAACTTATTTTTCAGTTTTATAGAGCGCGAAGGTATTTGGCGCGCTACACGAGCTCTAAGTACATTGCACATGGTCATCTTGCTTTTGGCACGGGGATATTAAGCGATTTGCCCAGAATCGCACGTTGAGCCGACCCTGATACCCGAATCTGGTTCTCCAGTTCTGGCCGTACAGCACATTCTTTACCCTAACTTTCTTTATAAAGAGGGAGCGAATACGAAAGTTTAGTCCAATTGGAGGAATCGTAAAATGCTCAGAATGTTTTAACACGTGACGTAACCCCTTTTCAAAATGTGTTTAATGACATATGGCATTCTACAATTTTAAATTAGCAAAAATAATAACCGATTGGCCGCCAACTCCTTTGCACATTTGTTGCTATTAAATTTGTCTAATTACATTTGGCTTGACAGTGCTGCTGTTGAGACCCTATGCGATCAACAAAAAAACAAGCCGTCTGCACTGACGGATTCCAAAAAGCGACGCACTGGTTAATCATTGAGCCGGATGGGGGCGGGAGAGCCTGGTGGGGGCGCATTACCGACGTAATGCTGGCAAATGGCAGGAGGGAAGCCGGATGGGGGCGGGAGAGCCTGGTGGGGGGGGGCGGGAATACGAGCGACGGGAGGAGAAGTTGATGCAGGCGGAATAGGGAGATGCGCGTGCTTGTGTGGTCACGTGACCCGCTTTTGTGGCCACGTGACCTCACATGCACTGTGAAGAAACCGCAGTGGTTTCACTAGTCGATCGAGCACTTGAATTCTCGATCCCTCAATGCGCTTGCGCGCATTGTAGGTCACGAGACCTAAAAATGTCTAGTGATGGCAGATACCAGCTTAGTAGTAGATCATAGAAATGAGCATAGGAGATCAACATAGAACATTTACTCATGTTCTGTGGGGTGATAATTCAGCACAATAATAATGGTGACAAATGGCAAGGGAGGCACATGGAAGGACAGTATAATCACACCAATCATAACTGGATTAGGACCTGTGAACGCAGACAAATGATGTTTACCAATTGCTGCTGTCTCATCACCACGTTTACCCTCAGGTTACTGGGCCTGAAGACTATGGGAGAGGAAGTGACAGTGAAGGCTTTCTCTCCAGGTTCCTGTGTGAGCCTGGTGAGTGGGGACAATCTTTGGTAAGCAGTTGCTCTGGAAGGACAGTAAGCTCAGTCCACACTGAAGAGAGTGCCACACTAACCCCTTTCACACATTCGCAGTCCCAATGGAGAAGGCATGTAGTAAATCACTGAATAGGGGCTGCCACATTAGTTCCAGAAATCGAATCACAGTACTAGACTGCTCACTTGCTGAAATACTATACATCTCATTTGTCCCAGTCAATGTGTTGGCGGATGCTATGGTGGCCATAGTAAGAGTGTAACAAATGCGAGCCAGTTTACAATCCAAATGTATAAGTGACCTCTGACACAACAGAAACTAAAGAAAGTCTACTGCGAAATTAAGAATGTGTTGGCAGATGCTATGGCGGCCATGGTAAGAGTATAACAAATGCGAGCCAGTTTACAATCCAAATGTATAAGTGACCTCTGACACAAGAGAAACTAAAGAAAGACTACTGCGAAATTAAGAAGCTTGCACCTGCCCACACAGGGACGTTGGAACTAAAATGGACATCCGCTTCGGGAAGTGAAATGAATTGTGATTGGCTTTAAGAGCACCTGCTCTGCATCAGGAAAATGGTTTCCCAACTTTGAACCTCCGGTATTTTTTGCATTGTGGCCTCAGCTATTTAGACTTCTGCTGTGGCCCACTGCAAACTGTTAGAATTGGATTATGAGCTGCAACATGTGGTGCTCGCTTTGTAATATAAGGACAGCTGCTTTTGGACATGGAGCGTACGTGTCAGTCGATAGGCTGCAGGGCTCATGCAGAGAAAGTACTGTGCACATTTTATCTGTGGATTAAGGTAGGCGTGAAGTATGTATGTTTTGCTGTACTGTATGGAAAAATAAATCCATTTTTAATCTCCTATGTGTGGATGGTACACAAGATGGGGAATGGGGAAAGCCTTAAAGACTGGGATCTAGATTGTAGGACATTCATGAGGTCCTTTGAAGTGCATTAGGGACAGTTCCTTTCCCCTGCCTCCTTTATTCTTTCCTGGGGTGATACCAGAGGCAATTGTGTCTAGTAGCAGAGTGGGAACTCCTCTCTCTCTCTCTCTCTTGTGACTTTGTTGGAGCAAACTCAGCTCCATCCCCCTCTTCATGCTAAGTTGGAGTCACAAAAGACTTCATCCAGACCAGTTTGGGTCTAATAAACAAAATATAACAGAAATTGCTGAAACCTGCCCCTGAGATGGATCCCTGGAATCCACATCTACCTCTGCAGAGCTATCACAAATACTGGATAGAAATCCATGTCAGTGTGCTAAGAATCTCATTTACTAGTGCCCGAACCTACACATCAATATGGGCGAAAAATACTTGAACTCCAGTGCCAGGATCCCTGCTTACTGGCTTTCTTCCCAGGTGGATACAACCTGGATAAAAGCCTTAAAGGAGAGCAGTAAACTGTCTGAGGAAGGATGAACTCCCTGCTGATAAAACAAGGTTGCTGAACTGCAACCCCCAGAAGAAAGTCTGCATTTCGAGTTACAATTCCAGCTGCCTGGTGATCAAGGAGCAGTGCGTGGGGCCAACATTTATTTATTTATAAAGTTTTATATAGCGCGAACTTGATCCCGAAGGATATCAGGGCGCTTTACAATTTGAGGCAAAGGTAACAAGAGAAGAAAGGGCCCTGGAAGAGTTCTCTGAAGGAGGACACCATCTAGAAAGGGAAATCATAGTTGTCTGGAGCAACAACAAACTGTGACCAGATGGAGTGGCCGATAAACCCACATCAAAATTGATGTAGCATTTGTAGAGTTATGTGCTTTTGAAGGATCTGCTTGTGTGGCACCTTTGGTGATTTAAACTCAGAAGCCCCAGGATGCAGGGAGTAAAATGTGATTACTTGCACGTGTGTCCCCAGTGGATGAGGGCACCGGCACCAACACCAATCCCTAGGGAGGCTGCATAGAGGCAGCATAATGCTCCAGACTGAGGGAGAAGGCAGACGCCCACTAAGAGCAGGTTCCTGCTGAAACCATGCTCTAGGGTCTCTAATTTGTGAAGGCCCAGAGGAAGCTGAGCCATTTATGGAGGGTTACAAGGGATTGCTAGGAAACCGGGTAAGCAAGGGGAGAGCTGCAGAGGCTTCAAAATAAATTATCTTAAATTAGGCCATAGTGTTGTTGTTTCAAAAGGTAAAGGCTTTTCGCGAATGTTTTAAAATTGTTTACGGTCTCCCTGAAAATCAATTTGGTCTCTCTAGGAAGGTACCTGAAGTAAGTGCCAAAACTGGTATGCTGGGGTTAAATGATTATAATGTGTTTGTCAAACGCAGCAGGCCTTACATGTACCTTGTGAAAAATATGACCAAGTCTCTTGCGTCACTGTGTTTATTGTGGAAAGCAACATCTCTATTGCAATTGGCCTCTAAAGGGAGATTGATAGTTTCAAATGTTAGGACCTGTAGACATGCAAATTGTTACTATGCACATCATGCATAATGCTAGCAGTCTAGTTTGAAGGAGGTTAGTTCCTCTTGTGATAAATCTTCAGGGAAGGTGATCTGCACCCTGTTTATTCTGCAAGGCCCACTTTAGGAGGGATTAGGAATTTGCATTCCCACTAAGGTTTTACTGAATGTTTGTTATACTGTTTTGCCAACTGTGTATTCTATACATATTTGCAATTTTACATGTAGTATTTATTTGTGCATGCATTAGTTTTCCTTTTTTTAAAGTAAAACCTTTGACTATAAAATTATTCATTAAGTGTTACTGTGTGCATGACAACATTCTGACATGCCAAACTATGTGACCTTCTTGCAGGGGCTTGGAAAGCTCTTGTGTCCCTACCTTGACAGTCAAGTGCTGAAAGGGTGTGTTTGGATTTTCGTTAATGGCAGCAAAAGTATAGGGACCCCAGAACACCAATGATAAACTACCTCAGTTGACAAAGTTGAAGACCAGTAACTCCTGCCCCCGGAATCATCTATGGTGTCACATCTTGAGGACACCATGGAGCATAAACTCCGTACATCCTACACATAAACCTTCAGACAATGTAGTAATAAAGAAAGTTGTACTTGCAGAAACACTGCAGTAAGAACCTGTCAAGATCTATCAAGGTATATCTTCCATTCACCTAGTTAAAAGCAAAAGGAAAATAACTATAACTGGTTCCATAATATGTGTTAAACGTAACAACCTGGTAAGCAACATCCACCATAAGCATGCACTATACAGTCTTCAATTAAACCACACTTTCATAACTGCAGGTGAACAATAAATTCTGGCTTAGAGATCCCTAATCTGATTACTTCCAATATCCAGGGCTGCTTATTCCTCACTTACACATTGCAGAATTAATCTTCTCCTCCAATACTAGGAATATATGTTGAAATCCTGCATTCTTTTTCTCCGCGGGGAATCACAACGCGGTCGTTATCACGACCGCATTGTAATTCCGCATTCCAATACTCCGCAAGTCGGAACAACGACTTGCGGAGGGGTGGGGCGTTGGAAGTTGGAATAGTATAATTTACTATTCCAATTCCAGTCTGCGCGGACACTAGGGAAGGTGTTGGATTTTAAATCCAACACCTCCCCCTCCTCTGCAAGTCGTTGTTCCGACTTGCTGAGTAATGGTATGCGGAATCACAACGCGGTTGTGATAACAACCGCGTCTTAATTTCCCGCGGAGAAAAAGAATCATTGTAAACGCTGTTTACCCAATACTAGACCACCTTATTCCACAGGAGAACTCCATCATGCACCCTGATGGTACAAAAAATACTATCCGGCGGTGTAGAAAATACTTAAAGGCATAAAATATGAACACATTTCAATTCATGTAATTTTAATGTCCCTATGTGTAAAATGTATTGAATGATGAATCCCTACTATATTACATTTCATCTATCGCCAACAGGGAGAACACATAATATCTGTGAAAGAACATTGAATTCATAACCGAGAATCTGAGTTCCTCGGGTACCAATATCCATTGGGGAGATATGAATTTACACTGGGGAGAGGTTAAAGAAACAGATGTCTCATAGTTCTCTTCATTCTTATTAAATAATAAGTACAATCCAGTATGTACTACTCCAACCCACACTAAAGGCTCCATTCTAGAGCTCATAATTGATGCAGAAGGAAAACTTACGGGATAGCAGTCTCGCATGATTGGTTAGATCTGTTCCGTATGCCTTTCTCTTTCAATTCCTCTACATTCCTGACTTCAGGCCAACCAAAAAGATCAAATCAATGGGTAAGTGACCTTAAAAAATGTAATCCTGACATACAGATGACATCCCACCAGACTCAGAAGTGAATCGGTTGCCAAACCAATACCATGATGCCTTGATACGAATCATGGGCACAGCAGACCCAGAAAATTAAAGAGAAAAAAAAGTCTGACAAACAAGCATAATGGTATTAAAAAAAACTGAAAGAAAAAAGGAAGAGTCTTAGAGAACGAGAACAGTTTTGAAATAAAACCTCTTAGATTCAAACTCTATTCAAATGGAGGAGTAAGAGACACAAATGCAGACAATGCATTTTTAAAACCAAGTCCACCTTCACCAGCATGGAGAACGTTCAGCCTTTGCCCCACATTGCTAAGGAGGGTTCTGCACATTATTATGCCCTTGTTGGCCACTCCTTGCGAACCATTATGTATTTTGGATGAGCCTCTCCCTGTGAAGCAGAGACCCAGATGCTTCCCGCACTGGGTATAAGTTTTGTCTTGTCGGCCATCTGAAAGTTGTCTGTGAAGGAATCTCTCTTAATTCTGCATCAATATCCAAAACAAAGACATTGTATAGTTGTCAATCTGAGCCACGTAAAGCCTCATGCTTCCTTCTTCTTTGAACGATATAACCAACTTTCTAGTTTCCTATCACCTTTCCTCCATATTTTATTAGACAATAAGGAAGGACTAGCTATTAAAACTCTATTCCAGCCCACTAGGCACCAATCTTCAAGGTCTCACAGTGATGTTTCTCGTGTCAATCAGCTGTTGCCCTTTTCCAAAGGCTCTTGCCCGCCCTCCCCACAGCAGCCCTCAGTCCTCCACCTGCACACATGATGGTCTTGTATTAATTTCTACTCACGTAAAGTTCCAAAAGGTGCTATACTATGAAGAAGATTGCTTAGTCATCATGGATATATTGAAACTACTCTCTCAGTGGTGGCTTCTCCATAAGGGTGTTAGAGTGCTGCCCTGCCATTGTGACAGTCACAACCTAGGGAATTGCATTGATTTTAAGCATTCATCTTTATTAGAAATGATATGCCCCACATTCCTTTCCTCTTTTTTAATATGGGGCAGGGCTGCAGTGCTCTACCTTGGTGTCTGTCAGGTGTGGGCAAGAGCATAGCCAATCAGGCATGTGGAACTGACCACTCTTTTGCCATCACCTGCCTGACATACGCACTTCAGCCATCTGCAACCCGCACTATGTCTGATGGAGCGTTGAGTTGGCCTGCCCATGGAGTCCTGATAAAGGTTTTTATGCACTTAACTAAAATCTGTTTCCAAAAATGACTTTGAGAGCAGTAAATTGATCAGCCGGGCTAGCGCAGAAACAATTTCCCAGGATTGCAAATGTACCTTCTGATGGTGTGAATGACAAGTAGCACAAGGGCAGGATCTAAATGCATTGTCAATGGCAATGCCATTTTATCTGAAAGTTGCACAGTGACTGGACATGTTTTGCTGCCCCTTGCCTCCATGCCTTTAACACTTGGCAGCCACTGCATGCTCAGCATCGGAGGCGAGCCTTAACTGTTATCCCTGTGACAGGGGCGTAACACAGGCCCCTGCAACCCCCGCGGTGCGGGGGGCCCTCACCCTCCAGGGGGCCCCGTCAGCACCGCACTTCTGCTGGGGAGCTCTAGATTGAGTCCGGAGGGGGCCCCTTCACGTACCCTGCAGGGGGCCCCCCTCAAGGTTCGTTACGCCACTGCCCTGTGATGATTAAAAGTTGGCACTCTGAGGAAAAAGATATGGACTGGTGCATGTTGGCTGAGAAAGCTGCATTTGAAAGCAGGGGTTGTCCCAAAAAATGGGAACAAATTTGGAGTAAATGGAACGTCTTTCGAGGAAGTCCGTCTTTGGCCCCCTCGGTGAGGCCAAGTGGTATAACAAGTTTGAGATATACGGCCTGATTCATGAACCAAAATTGCGATCGCAATAGCTGCGAAAAAGCTAATGCGAGCGCAATAGTCAAAATCGGTATTCATGAAGAAAATAGCGAATTCGCAAACACAGAATAACGAATACGCAAAATTATTTGCAGAATCCCGGCAGTAGCTCATTTGCGAATCGGAAATTGCGAGGAACCACGGATACAGCGAAAAATATTGCGAAACCGCAATATAATCGCAATCGCTATTCAAGAAAAATCGCTAATTGCGAAAAACCCGTAAATTGCAAATTGCGAGGCGCATTTTAAGGACAACCCAAAGCAGGTGGTAACCATCAAAGCCTATGAATTTTTTTTTTTTTAAACCGTTACCCAATCAGGAACAGGTGCTGGCCTGACCAAACACACTTAAGGAGATGCAGCAGCAGCATTAGGAGTCTCACAATGCCAGGACTCTACATGGTGGTCAGGCGGCGAAGGCTACAGCGAGCAACACGGAGGAGACGTAGGATCCAGGAGAGGATATTCCGCCAGCGGGTCACCCTGCTGGGCCAAACCAGAGAGCAAATATATGCAAAGTACCGCCTGAATGGGGCAACGATCATCAAGCTAATTCAGGACCTTGACCCCCTGATGCAGCACCCAACAAGGCGGACCAATGCCGTGCCCACACATGTCCAGGTATTGTGTAGCCTGCACCTTCTGGCCTCCGGGAGCTTCCAGGGGATAGTTGCTGTTGCAGGGAGGATATCCCAGCCCACCATGTCCCGCTGCCTGAGGAGTTTCCTAAATGCAATGCTGACCCAGCTACACCACCACATCAAATTTCCCACCAGCCAACAGGAGTTGGATGAGACCAAGCATCAATTCTACAATGTTGCGCATTTCCCACATGTGATAGGATGCATTGACTGTACCCACATCGCCATCTGCCCACCAGCTGAAACAGAGTACATGTACCGCAACCGCAAGTCCTACCACTCCCTCAACATCCAGATGGTGTGCAATGCTAAGACATACATCACGGACATAGTGGCACAGTACCCGGGGAGCACACATGACTCCTTCATATTCCGGCACAGCGGCCTCCACACACGACTGGCCAGGGGAGACTTTGGTGAAGGACACCTACTTGGTAAGTACACTTGGCCCACAATGTTACACTGTGATGAAGTAGCTGCGCTGCACAGGCACTCACCCTCTGCTCCTCTCATGCAGGTGACAGTGGCTACGCCCTCCGTGAATACCTCCTCACCCCATACCTCAACCCTGCTACACCACAGCAACGGCGTTACAATGTAGCACACATACGCACAAGGAATTGCATTGAGAGGACATTTGGGCTACTAAAGAGCAGATTCTGCATACTGCACAAGACTGGTGGGGCCATGTACTACAGTCCTGATGTGTGCTGCCGCATTGTGGCTGTGTGTGCAATACTACACAACATTGCTACCAAGCGCCGGATACCTGTAGAGATCTCTGGCAGTGAGTCGGATGGGGACGACCGGCCACCTGCACATGTGCGTCAAGCACGCGGGGAGAATCCAGCTGAAGGACACAGACGCCGCAACCACATCACAATGAACAGTTTCTAGTGCACCCACTCCCCTCACCCCACAATTCACAAATGCATGCCAATGGAAATAATGACAGGAGGCGGATGTACAATGCTAGAATAAATATTATTGTTGAAGGCACAATAATAATGACTTTTTGCAATTCTTAACATGTGAGCAGTATTGCGCCATACTCCTCTAAATCATACACAGGACATGCTTCTATCATCAGCATGTCCCTGCCAATGGACAGTAAAGTCAAGTGCGCCTCCGGCGCGCGGCACCCAATCTCCTTTCAGGCTCATCCTCTGGGACGGCACGTGAACCCGCAGTGGGCCTGCTGCTGCGGCGTAGCACACCAACCTGTGAGGCAGACAGGCTGCTGACACTGGAGGTCCCCTCACTAGTGTCGTCCCCACCACCATTGGCTGGGCCGGTTGGATGAAGTGCCAGTACGGCACTGGTGACCTGCTCCAAGACTCGCACCACATCCTCGCAGCATTGAACCAGCTGCAGCTGCATAGCTAGGCACCGACGTGAGAGCTGGGAGGTGGCATTACCAATGACATAGTTCGAGCGCGTGTAGGCAGATAGCTGCGTAAGTAGCTGGCGGTGGCGGGCGGTGTTGCGCTGCGAGATGATGGCCGCAGTGTTCGCCTCCATAGCAGTTGTCATCCGCTCTATCCTGTCCGACACATTTGCGACATTGAGGCCAATGTTGTGGAGCTGGAGTTGCATTGCCCCTTGGCGTCGTGCCTGCAGTTGATGGATGCTCAGCATCCGGCGCTCTATGCTCTGCCCTGGCATGCGCACAGCCATCCCCCTCCTGCCGCTGCGTGCTGTGCTCTGCTGGCGAACCCTGCCATGCCTGCTGTGCTGCCTGGCTACAGTGGGTGTGTGCACTGTCTCCGCACTAGCAGCACCAGATGTTGAGGGTCCCGCTGGTGGTGGTGTTGCGGTTGACAATGGTGCTGGCGCAGATGGTGCTGGTCTGGCAGCAGGGATTGGTGCAGCGCCTGATGGTGCTGGCGCAGATGGTGCTGGTCTGGCAGCAGGGATTGGTGCAGCGCCTGATGGTGCAGGATGTGTGGCTGTTGGCACCTCGTCTGCAACCTCTGGTGCCTCGTCTATGTGCAGCCTGTCGCTGTCGCTGCTGTTGTTGTCAGCGCCACCTGTGAGGGGAAGTGGACCTAGATTAATTGCATGTATCTGTCACACGTGCAGTTGCTACATGCATGCTGGCTGACATTCCCTGACTGGCTGTGGCATTGCGTACTTTGGGACATGTCTGGCTGCATTGGGGTTTTTGTACATTGTGGGCAGACTACATGTCCCACAATGCTTTTGGGCATGACCTAATGTGCATGGATTGCATGACTTGGGTTGATTATGGGAGGCTATAGGGTCATGGCCATTGTCAGGGGACAGGGTCGCAGTCGCATGCCACTTACCTTGGCTGTATTGGGTGGGTCGGGATGAGTCCAGAGTGATGACCCCTATACATGCCTCTGGCTCAAGTGTGTCCTCCACACAGTCCTCCAAGGGGGTGTTGGGAGGGACTGTAGGATCTCCACCTCCAGTAGCCAGGGTCTCGCCCAGCATCTC
This sequence comes from Lissotriton helveticus, assembly GCF_964261635.1. Classification (NCBI taxonomy): domain Eukaryota; kingdom Metazoa; phylum Chordata; class Amphibia; order Caudata; family Salamandridae; genus Lissotriton; species Lissotriton helveticus. The sequence continues at coordinate 1,551,876,239 of NC_136059.1, forward strand.
TGCCACCCTCTCCTTGGCATGACCTCGGAGGTCGTACCACCTCTTTTTTAGCTCCTCGAGCGACCTGTGTGTCACGCCCACAGCGTTGACTTTTGCGCCGATCCCCAGCCACAGTCGGCGTTTCTCCGCTTCAGGCACCCTCTTGGAGTCCTTTCCAAATAGTTTTGGGTAGTTTTCTACCACTCCCTCTATCAGGTGCTCCAACTCCTGCTCACTAAATTTGAGCTTCCGTTTGCGCCCGGTGTCACTGTGCCCTGGTGCTGCATCCTCTGCCATTGCTGCAGTCACAAAAGTGAGGATTTGAAAGTTTGGAGGTGTTCTGGAAGGAGCTCTGTGAGATGCAGCCTCGAGATCTGCCTCACTGTTCTGTATGGGGGTGGGAACTGCCTGCTTCCTGGTTGTGATGTCATCACTGTGCTCGAAATGCGACTTCCCGTTTTAGCGATCTCGCTATTAGCGAGATCGCATTTAACGAACTCGCTAATAGCGATATCGCAATTCCTACACGGATTTTGACGGAAATAGCGATTTTCCAGCGATTTTTGAAATTCGCTAACGCTTTTTGCGGCCGCGTGCGAATCGCTTTATTTTCTTGCAGATTTTGATGAATGCCGGTCTGCGAATTCTAAATTGCGATTCGCTGTCAATCGCAATTTAGAATTCGCAGAATTCGGTTTTCATGAATCAGGCCGATAACGCCTACGATGAAGGTGCTGATGGGGTAGGGCGGGAATATGGACTAACTGTAGTACCGTAAACCTAGATACACGGTTGATATCCTTGATTGCACTGATCTAATTGCTGGTGAATACCTTGTTGTGTTATCAATAAAAAGAAATTATTTTTAAAAATTGGGCACCCGGTCTCCCCTGAACTTTACGATATTTGAAAACTGAGCAAGTCTCAAAGCCGGACAACAGGTAAAGCAATAAATGGAAATACACACCCCGGCCCATATATAGGAGTCTTACAGTTTTAGTCAATCAATCAGAGTCCTGTAAAGCGCAACTACTCACCTGTGAGGGTCTCAAGGCACTGTTTTTTTGTGGAGGATGGTGGAAATGAGAGGGTGGAGGAATCCTGAAAGGCGCACCTACTAATGAGAATAGCCCAGTTATCTGATACCGAATGTTAGCATATTTTGTGGTGCATTAAAAGTAGCAGGGTCGAGCGGGAATCCCTTTTCCTGCGGGCCCCAAAGAAAACACTGTGTTTATTTCTAAGTGGGTACTAGCCTGTTTTTCTGAGCAATGGAGACCACAAGTCTGTTTTGGCTGCCCTTTAGTTGTTCCTTTTGTTTTTGAAGGGGTTCAATAGTACACAGTGAATAGGTGTTTATTTACACTGGCACTTTGTAGAAGGGTCCAAGGTAAAGTGGAGAGTTGTGGTTTTGAGAAGAAACAAACCCTGAAGCGTTCTTTATTTAGTGCCTGCTCAAAATAGTTTGCTTTAGTAGCAGACACATATACACACTCTCCTTACAGCAAAACAAAATGAATGTTAATATTATAAAAAATGCAACACTTGTTTCCTCTTGGCCCATTTTATGCTGAAATGGAATAAAAGTCAATTAACAAATTCCAGCTACAAGGATCAAACAAAAATGCAGCAGGTATTATGCTTTAGGCTTTGGAAATAGTTGGTCTCCTAAAACTAAATATCAGAAATTACATTAAGGTAGGGGCCAAGCACTGGTACCTGGGCATCGTGGGCACATGGAAGTCACACTAGCCTGAACACCAGTTCCTCCTTGGGTCTTTAGTTAGCTTATATATATATGCACTATATATATATATATATATATATATATATATATATATATATATATATATATATATATATATATATATATTTAATGAGTGTGTACGTGTTACATTCCTGAACGAAAGTAAGCATGAGCCAACTAAGGGGGTCATTAGGATGGCGGGCGGACCTATCAGGAAATGGAACAGCCCGCCATAAGGGCGGGGGTCCCGTGGGGGCCATTAGGATGCACCCGCCACAGTGGCGGGCGCATCCTGCATTCCTGTCATTGTGGCGGGCGGTGCACTCAGCACCACGCGCCACAATGCCAGGAAGGCATGTTGTGCATTTCCATGCACAGCATGGCAGGCACTGCGCGGTGCCTGCCATGTTGTGCATGGAACTGCAGGGGTGTACCATAGGTACCCCCCATGTGCACCCCCCACCCCCAGAGTCCCTGGGGGCCCGCAACAGGCCCCCGCAAGCATTTACAGCATGCCTTTCCGTGGCGGCATTGAAAGGCATGTTTCCGCCCCATGATAATATGGCTGGGTCTGACAGACACTGCCAGCATATTAAACTCTTTTCCGCCCGGTGAACTTGTTGACCGGGCGGAAAAGCGGCGGACGGTCTTTCCGTTCGCCGTGGTTCCCCCGCCATAGTAATATGGCAGGGGGAAATGGACGGATCGCCATGCGGGTGTGGCAATCCGCCCGAGATCCTAATGGGCCCCTAAGTGTGTAGTTATATGCAGTGCTCTAAATGGGCCGGTACGGTGCGGAACTGAGTGCGTGCATTTTTGTTATTTTGAGAGGGAGAGTTACCTGCATGGTTCAACAACAAATTAATACTTTAAATTGGAGAGTACCAGCACTTCACAGAAACATGTAGGCACTCTGTTACAGAGTACCTGCAATTCTATTTTTCCATTTCAAGCACTGGTTATATTTAAGTCAGGATTTCCATAGGTGAGGCCTTTGTTGTTTTACTTATAACTTTCACACTGTTTGCTAAGTCTTTTCCCTGTTTCCTTCATTCACGTGTACTGTGTGACGTATTGGTTTTAAAAAGACTCGGATGTGAAACTGTGGTCATGTGACCAAGACCTGTGTGATGTCGAAACACGTCTTGTTTCATGCTAAATAAACCCTTGAATTGCATCTCATCCATAGTGGCTCGTCATTAGCACTCGGACTGGTGAGAGTATTTTGTTTGTGTGTCTCTATCTATATATATATATATAAATTATATATATTTTTTTGCAATGTGGCATCCACCACTCTGTAGTTATATGTAAGGCAGGATTTCCAAAGGTAAAGCTTATATCATTCACACAGTGGTAAAAATCTTTAAAAAACTTTCAAAAAATAAAACTAAACTGATCCACCTCTGCTCCTTCCTGGAAAGTTTGGGGTGATCCGTCATGTGAGGCCCAAGTAAACAAGGAGAGTCCTAAAATACCTTGTTCCTTATGCAATTGCAATAGGGAAAATTAGACACTGATATAGAAAAAACAGCTGAACAGAATTACACCAAAACTGACGGAAATCTAGGTCTTTACTAAGAAACAGAGGGAAAATAAAGTGTTCTGATTGATTGACTGGTCCCAGGTGAACCGGGAAAGTGATAGGCTGGTCGCAACTTGAGGAGAAGTTTTGCAACTGCCATTACAGGAATTGGGGACTCCGTTGCTTCATATTCTGCAAGTCCTGAAGATTTTATTTTAAAAACATAGATAGTGGCAGGGTACCGATACCTGTCACCCTAGCCCTTGTGGAGCATCCCAGACGCGCCTCCAAGCTGTCAACATTAAAATATTCTTTTGGCTCATTGGGGTCCTTCTTGAGGAAGAATGGACCCCTCTGCTTGTGCTGGAGTCCCATGGGTTCTACATCTTGTTAAAAAAAAATTGAAAAGTTATAATGCGGGGTGGGCTCCATGAGCTCCCATCTGCTCACTGTGGTCAGACTGTCTACAAGGGTTGGATGCAATGCTTGGCCACAGGCCAGGCACTGTGGGCAACCCCACTCTGCACATAACTCAAGACGGGAAGTTGGAGAGGGTAGGAGTGTGCCATATTTACTAAACTATGGTGCTTTCCTGCACTCCCATTAACTGCCACACTATGTGCTGCCTATCGCCAACGCAGACACCCTTGCACCATGGTGTAAGGGTGCCTAATTTACAGGCAAGCTTGTTTTTGGGGAGGAAGGGACACCTTCCTTACCAAACACAATCCTTTGTGGAGATTTTATCTTTCTAAGTGTGCACATAAAGATATTTCTCCTCCTTGCGACTCTATCGGGAAGGCATACAATTTTGACGCATCACAGGTGGATGTAAACCATGTAACACCTTCCTGACGCAGTGCAACACAAGGCAGTGACTTGCACTGCCTTGAGTTAATCCTGATTTGCCAAGCAGGTGGCTTTGAGGGTCTTGATAAATCTGACTTCAGTACTCCATTAACCTTGCGCAACATTGCGTGGCGCAAGGGCAACACTATCCTTTGATAAATTTAGCCCTCCTTTTAGATCAATTTTGTTAAAAAATAAAAGAGCTGTTGAAACCCCTCACTTTAGTTGACAAAACAGGATGGATTCTAAAACAGCTACATAAAAAGGGAAACAAAATGTCAATAGAACACTACTGATTTCTTGCCATCAATATAATAAATGCTTTTGTTTTAATCGTTTTTTTCACAGCTAAAAAGGCTATTAAATAATTAATTACACAATCGGGTTACTTGAAAAAAAGAACTTTTTTTGATCTCATATTAAAACTAACTTGATGATGTAACATAAAATATCTAAATGGGAGCCTCATTGACTCATAAGCCAAAATGGCGACTCTCTGGTTTCAGGTAATATTAATAAGCTTCACGGCCTTCATTGTTATGCTCGCTGCAGTGGGTTCATTGACTTGTAATACGAGGCAATAGGAATATGAGTACATTATCACAGTGCTGTTTTGCGTTTTAGAACTGCGAGGCACACTGAATACAGTTGTGAGGTTATAGAATAGTTCATCATTCAGGCCTTTGCATTCTGTCTTCGAGACGCTGAGGTAATATAAGCAGCGTTGGTCACCATAAACAAAGGGTGGTGGGGCGGGGCGAATCGCGAGGGAGGCGTTGATTGGGGGGGGGGTTGAAAAATACAATATTAAATAAAATTTACCTTTTGCCGCCGGCCGCCTCTATTGTAACGTCTCCTTGCGCCACCGCTCCTCTTTCTGCCTGCTGATCCCAGCAGTCCCTGAGACAGACTACCTGTCCAATCCCCACGCTGCAGAGCAGCATGGGAATTGGTCTGAGCAGGCAGGAAAGACGCCCTGCTCAGACCAGGGAGTCTGTGGGGTGTCTCCAGCCTGACTGTTCAATGCAGCTGGGCTGGAGAAAGCCTAAGTGTGCATGCGTGTTTTGGATGACCTGAGATGGCCAGCCAAAAACACAGGACCACCTAGGGAGTGGAGTACACTAGCACTCTTCCTCCCCCTTCCTATGCCTCAGCCCGCCCCTCCTAACACTGCTGGCTAAGAGCCGGCAAATGTAAATTAAAAAGATGCAAGAACATGGTTTTATTTTACATTTGCTGGCTCTGAGACAGGCAGTGAGGCAACGCTCTTCCACCATTGCGGAGGAGCCGCCACTGAATATAATTTTGTCTCTGCTGACCTTGCAATAGTCGCCATGCCCAATTTCAAGGTTCTCTATCGAACTTTGAAGGGGCCCTAGTTAGGTAAAGAGTTTCTGCCAACACAGCAGTGGCACTTTCAGCAGATCTGTGTAATGCTAGTCGGGCCCCGTATCATGACAGCACGTTAAAACAAATAAACAATGCCCCTGACATCCTGGGCATTTCCTCCCAGCGTATGGTATGGGATGACACTCCTTTTTTCCTTAAATGCACAGCATTGCAGCTGTGAGCAAGAACAAGCATTTGCAATGCAATAGGTCTCGCATTAGGAAAGTTTGAGCTATTGGTATTGTAAATGAAAATTTCTTTATTTATGTGTTGATTTTAAAAATAGCGAAATTAATAGCTTTGTCATTTACAATGGCAATAGTTATAACTTTTGCAAATGTGACACCTATAGCATTTGTAATGCAATATGTGTTGTATTTACGTGACTTACATGCATTGATATAACAAATAACAATGACTTATTTTTTTTTAATAATAATTAAAACTTACATAAAAGTTATTGTAATTTATAATGGCAATAGCTTAAACTTTTGTAAATAACTTATGAAGGTTATGCTCAGTGTATTTTATTATGACGAAAATCCAAGAACAGAAGTGAAATATTAACATCTTTTTGTGACATTTGTAATAAAGCTTGAAACATTGAGAGAACATATTTGAACCAGTTGTTGTTGAATGGTTGCACAGATTGATGCTGTGGTGGTGCTGAGTGATGCTGTGGTGGTGCTGAGTGGTGCTGTGGTGGTGCTGAGTGGTGCTGTGGTGGTGCTGTGGTGATGCACAGTGATGCTGTGGTGGTGCTGAGTGATAATGTGGTGGTGCTGAGTGATAATGTGGTGGTGCTGAGTGGTGCTGCTGAGTGGTGCTGTGGTGGTGCTGAGTGATGCTGTGGTGGTGCTGAGTGGTGCTGTGGTGGTGCTGAGTGATGCTGTGGTGGTGCTGAGTGGTGCTGTGGCGGTGCTAAGTGTTAATGTGGTGGTGCTGAGTGGTGCTGTGGTGGTGCTGAGTGGTGCTGTGGCGGAGAAGTGTCATTTCAGCCAACAGAGGGAGCCTCCGACAGATCAGACCACATTAGTGAGTCATATAACGGAGGGGGTCCCAGAATGCCATTAGTCACACAACACGATATACACTTGATGTATGAGTTGACATATGGGCCTTAAAATAAACTGCTATAACGTTAGTCTATACAACACTAGTCCTGCTTCCCTTTAAGTTTTTAAGATGTTTGGGGTTTTATATACCTAATGGCAAAATGTAAATATAGTTCGGTTGTAACGGGAACAAACAATAATAATCACCGGGTCATTGAATATTGAGATTTGTGTGGTGCCAAAAAAAAGGGAATAATATATTGAAGAACATATTGGAGAAAATAAGAAACAAAATTAATTAAACTGCAGCCGCGAAATGAAATGAAAAGCGGCCGCGAAATGAAATTAAAAGCGGCCGGGAAATGCTCTCGGCATTGCGGGGGCGGAGGGTGCATTCCTTTGAAGTGAAGCTCTCGGCATAATGAGCTAGAACTAAAGTGAAATATGGCCGTGGGCAGCAACCAACGTTAGTCTACACAACACTAGTCCTGCTTGCCTTTAAGTTTTTAAGATGTTTGTGGTTTTATACCTAATGGCAAAATGTAAATATAGTTCGGTTGTAACGGGAACAAACAATAATAATCACCAGGTCATTGAATATTGAGATTTGTGTGGTGCCAAAAACAAGGGAATAATGAAATTAAAAGCGGCCGGGAAGCAACAGCAGGGGTGAATTAGGGGGGAGGAGAAGTGAGGCAGAGCGCGTGCTGGAGAAGCTTCACGCTTGAATGCCTGAGGCCGAGCGCACGCTGGGGGAAGCTTCAGATGCCTGCCCTTCACCACAACCTCCTCCTAGTAACTTAGGACTTCAAAGTCTCGTTGGAGAATAAGTCTGTTGCCTCCTCTAGAAGCTTCCTGGAAATATGTGACAACCTAGAAGTCTTGTCCAAAGATCACTTCTTTGCCATTCAAGTCAACAGCCATATAGCCTGGCCAAAAGTTCTTACATTTACCACCACTCCATGAATCTCACAAAATGTAAACCCAACATCTTCAATTCTAAAACAAGAGCAGTAGCATGAGTGAACTTGCGACAAAAGCTGCTGCTGGTAAAACAAAAGCATTTTAAACGTTTAGAAACCACGAACCAAAACCGGAGCCTGGCGGATTGGCAAAGTAAAGCGGCATAAGATACAACAGCCTGCCACTAAAAAGCTATTGGGGGAAATGTCGATAGAAAGAAAGAGGGGCGGGGTGTAACGGGGTGGCGAGGTATTGCGAACCGTAATGTTATTGTTAGTTGTTTTGGCAAGAGCAGTAGCATGAGTGAACTTGCGATAATAGCTGCTGCTGGTAAAACAAAAGCATTTTAAACGTTTAGAAACCACAAACCAAAAACGGAGCCTGGCGGATTGGCAAAGGAAAAGCGGCATAAGATACAACAGCCTGCCACTAAAAAGCTATTGGGGGAAATGCCGATTGAAAGAAAGAAAGAGGGGCGGGGGAGTAACGGGGTGGCGAGGTAGGGAGGAGGAGCGAGAGGGGCGGAAGAAACGTGGGCGGGGCTTAGGAGAAGAAAATCGGGTGGGTGAGAAAGAGAATTGGATGGGAGACGGGGAGGGCAGAGATGGGGTGGAATGGGGAAATGTAGGAGGGATAGTGAACGAGAGGGCAAGAAACTGGAGTGAAATGGATCCAAAATAAAAAAAAAACAAGTTAAAGGCACGTACTTTATGACGCGGAAATCAGGATGGGGCAAGAGAGACGCAACATGCACGTTCACCATTGAGTGTGCGAGGAATAAGATGCGGCTTGGGGGAATGAAATTAAAAGCGGCCGGGAAGGAGGAGCTACGCTAGCAACCAAGATGGCCGCTTAGGCTCCCGGCTCCGCCGGCCTCCGTCCCCCGCCGGATAATCCTGCTACTAATCCTGAATTTACACCCTGCCTCCGGGTGTGTGAACTGCTGTGCTGTACTTTGGAGCGATCCCGGGATTTTTACTAGCTTGGAGGACGGAGTTATGTCGAGTTTTAGTTTGGGGCCTACACCAGCTTGTGAGCCAGGGACTCGAGTACTGGCCCAACCGGGTTCCAGTTGAATAACATCGGCCGTGGGTGATCAACAGGGTCCGGTCCTTGGATGCGGAGAACAATCTTAGCCCGATTTTGACGGCGGTTGTTGATCTGGCCTACAATTGATGGAGGGTTGACGAGGCACGACTGTGGCTGTGGGCGGAGGTCCCTGACCCGGAGACCTGGTTCGCCGCCGCCGGTGTTTGCCCGGTCGGAGTCTTCGCTTGCGGTACCGGAGCCTGGATTGTGGCCTTGGTAAGCCCTCGTTCTCCCTCCGTGACAGTCCGTCCCAAATTTGCCGGTTCCCCCGGGTAAGACCGGTACCTCTGGGGGACGCGAACATGGTTGACTCGGAACAACATTTGGTGGGACGGACTGAGTCTGAACCGTCGATACGGACTGTACTGGCAGCTATCGGGGCACTACATTCCCATGTGGAGTCCATTGTCCAGAAAATGATTGCGGTCACACGCGGACATGGGCATGAGGGACCGGACCCTGATCCGTTTCGCTATCCTGTTAGGCCTATACCACCCACGGAGGCCCTTTTAACGGCAGTGGGCCCTGTGCCACGAGGGGTGTCGGAGCTTCATGGCAGTGTGATGGCCGATGACCGTGCACTCGATGCTCTCTACGGATTGCCAAGCCCACCATCATTGCCCACTGTGTGTGGATTACTTGGTGCTTCCCTTCCGGATACTCTTGGTAGGAACTATCTGCGGAACGAAACAGTGTTTTTCCCCTCTCCGACACCTTTACTACGATTGCAGAGACAACGACGTCGGGAGTTCATGTCGATGAGGGTCATTGTTGATTCCGACAGAGTTCCCAGTGACTTTAAAACTTTGCCTCGCCTCGGAAGGAATCTTACTGAACTGTTTCTGCATTTTGACTGTCCTGCGGAGGCGACAGCTCGTCCGGAAGGGGCTTGCACAACTGATCGGAAGGGTCAAGGATCAGACTGACTGTTGGGGCGTGGCACCATGGGCTTTCTGAAGTGGGATTCGTTACCATTGTATTTACGGGAGATCGGGTGATGTTTGCTGTTTCCCCTGTTTCATTTTAATATCGCTTCTTAATAGAGTGTGTGCTTTATTCTGGGGATTCTTGGTTCTGGCGGGGGGAGGGGGGACCGGGGGCCCGTACTGAGGTGTGACATTTCCTCCTCCACTCTTTTCCTACTTTTAGGACTCAGTTCGTGGGGCGACAGGCACGCTGCTAGTGGGGTCAGGCCGTAGCCATCTGCAGGGGTGCAGGGTGGGGCGATGGGGGGGGTTTGTTTTGTCTTTCTTTAGTTTCTATGGCCTTTTTCTTTCCTTTCTTTATATACGAGCGGTGGGTGGTCTATCCTGAGCTGATCTGTTTCTCATATCCGGGTGTCTATTTTGGTCTTCATTATCCTGATTCGTGGGTGGACAGGCGCCGAAGGCTTCGGCTTAGCGGGGTTGCTGATTGTGATGTTCTTTCTCCTGTCACGTACCTACTAATGTTGACGTCACGAACCCCTTTAACTGATCTGTACTTCATTAACTTATCTGCCTGTTCACCGCCGTAAAGTGTTCTAATGTATGATACCCGATATTTGTACTATTTCTCTTGTTTTTCTTCTATTAATAAAAACATATTTTTTTTTTAAAAAGCGGCCGGGAAATGCTCTCGGCATTGCGGGGGTGGGGTGCGCAATCCTTTGAAGTGAGAGCACGGCCTCGCGGCCGTGAAAGTGAAACTGCAGGGGTGAATTAGGGGGAGGAGAAGTGAGGCAGAGTGCGCGCTGGGGTGAATGCCTGAGGCTGAGCGCACGCTGGGGAAGCTTCAGATGCCTGTGGGAGGGAGGCTGATGGGTTTGATGTAGATGTATCCCTGCGGGATATAATAGTCGAGACCTAAAAAACAACCTCTGAGGGACTGCCTTAAATACTCACAGGATGTTTCCAAAGGTGGAGTGTTTTCCCCAACTAAATATGAGACAAGGAAATTGAGAGTGGGTAGAGGTGTACTGCAGGTGTGCCCCCCTGCGGTGCGTGGTGGTAGCAACCCTTCAGTGGGCCCCACCAATATTTCAGGGGTCCCTTTTCAGCCCAAGGCTAATGAATATTTGTGAGATATGGGAGTCTCAGGGCCCCTCATGATATTCTGCAAGGTTGTCCCATCATTTTGTGTTACCCCTCTGGGGGTGGATCTGGAAACCGGGCTATTTATGCTGCCTTTCGTGCAAACGAGGCGCATAATATTGTAATTATATTGCATGTATGCTGTGACCCGCCTGGAAAGTACAACAGAACTTCTGGGTTTCAAGGTCTCAGTACACAATCACTATATTTGCTTTTTGTCTTCGAAAATGTGTGATGTAGGTTGACCCTCTTTTCCAAACAATGACCAGAGCAAATAGATGTTCCAGGGTTTGGATTAGGTACCACTAGTATACTGCTCGATAACTAGCCATCTAATTTACCATAGGCATCCAGTGGTCTCACCGACATATTGAAAATACGCGGAGTAAGATGCGATTTAGTGATACTGTGCAGTCGGCAGCCGCGGGCCGTGGAGGGAGTTACTGTGGGGCAGGGAGGTGGGGAGGGGGGGGGGCCGGGTGGAGGAACCTAAAAACTGGCATATGGATAATTGCAGGTAAGTACACAATTTAATTAATAAAAAGAAATTCGTACCGCGCACTGCATTGCAAAATGCGATGCTGTGCGCGCTACGAAATTCGTTTTAATAATTAAATTGTGTACGTACCTGCAATTATCCATATGCCGGTTTTTAGGTTCCTCCACACTGCCCCTCCCCCTCCCCGCCTCCCTGCCCCACCGTAACTCCCTCCACGGCCCGCGGCTGGCAGTCGGTACAGAGATGTTGGTGCTGTAGTATCTGGTCCCTCACATAAATAGAAATATTTTAATTGTAAAGTTTTCCCATGCCCTCTGAATTTAATATTCATTTACCAATACCTGCCCAAGGCCTCCTGCATCAAGCTCACCGAGGGATTTTGCATTATCAAGTTACATGCTTAATTTTTGGAGGTGGTTGCAGGTGATGGGTACCGGCTCTCAATTTTTAGATACTAGACAAAATGTTCATCATCAGATTTGGATCCAGAACAAAAGGGAGAGAAAGGAGGAAGAAGTTAAAAGAAGGAGGGACAGAAAGATATGAAAACAGTGACAAAGGCAGAAAACAGGAATGAAAAGGACCCTGAAATTGTAAGATAACAGGACTGGGTGTGGAGAGTGTTGGAATGAAGAGTCATGAGTTGAAATGACGTCTAAGCAAGGATGGTAAGTGCTGTGGTAGCACGGCGAAGAGATTCTAGGAAAATCTTTGGGCCTCTAAGTGGAAAGAGCGACCACAAACGAGCAAAATCCCATTAGAAAGGCATCTTATTAAAGGTTTCATAAACCAGGGCTGCTGCATCAGCGCCTCAGAAACATATGTGCTCGCGGGTTCCAGCGTAATGTAGAGACAGGTCGACCTTCAGTCGATGAAAAGGCAGTCAGTTCATACTTACCACGTCTCACTTATTTTGGGCTTAAATTGTAGGTTACCCCATCATAACCGGACATTTTACCCTTAAGAAAATATAAAAATATCATAAAACACAGGAAATTGCAAATTATGAGCAATAAAATAATGGAGAAACTAACACAAGAAAAAAAAAGAAAAAATCAAGTCGCCTGCCAGCATTGATGTTTTTCGTGGGTCATTTTACATCATCAAGTACACCTTTGCAACCCCAGGCCTTTATCACTCCCATATGCTAAGTAATCTTAAGTTTTGATTGTTTGTAAAACTTTATTTCGGTCTTGTGTTTTAAAATCCAGAGATTATTTTACTTTCTGCGGTTATTAGTGCAAACGCTTTGAAAAGGCAACTGATGATTTGGGAATTAAAAATTACAACTGATTTTGATCATTCGAAATTAAGAAAAATAAGGTAAATCTGCTGACTTTTTATTATTCCTGTTTTAAGCACTTATCCACAGAAACAGTTTGAGGCACGCACGGTTTGATCAGCTGCACAGTATTACAGGGCTTAATTTGAGCCGGAGGTTTCCGTTGCTCAGCACCGGTACTTAATCACCAACACTGACGCTTTCAGTGAGCACCACTTAAAGACACATTTATTCATGGGAAGATTACCAACGATTAGTGATATTTATTGCTAACGAGGCGTAGCAAAGAATTTTTTAACGCTAAGCATTGCCGGAAATTATCGCAGAGATAACTTGCTATTAGCAAGGTTTATCCCAGAATAAAATAAAAATCCTCGCGCTAACTGCCAAATGTGAGATTAATCTCTCGGAGTTTGGCGTTAGCTTGATGATAGGGGCTCACAAACTTAGCCATGATATCCACCTTCCATAGGATATCATGGCTAAGTCAGGAAAATACCAGGTGTAAAAAAAGCAGCGCTAACCGCGGTTAGCGCTGCTTTTTTTATCACTAACAGGGTTAGCGAAATCCTTGATAATAGGAGAAATGTCGCTTAACAACATTTCTCCTATTATTTTTCTCTGGAACGCCCCCATTGCATCTCATTAGAGATTGAAGGGGAAGCGTAGAGAAAAAGGGTGCTAACATGCAAATTTGCATGTCAGCACCCTGTTGCTGATAGGGAGATAATTTTATCTCCGCTATCTTGGCTTTTAAAGCCAAAAAAGCGGAGATAAATCCCTTGATAATATGCCCCTAAGTTATTTGAATAGAATCACAGGATGTTGAACCCACGACGAGACTCGCCTCTGGTTCCCCAGCTCCGAAGTCGGCAGCTCTGGCCATTATGCCACATTTACTCCGCACTTTCATGGTTAGTAGTTGGTTCTGTCAAAGGAGGCGCTAATAGGAGTTGGTGCAAGCGCCTCCTGATGAGAGCACCGGCACTTATGTTTTTTTTACAAATTCACCACGACAGCTCAGTATTTTCAGCAATATGGAGAAATGGCTGAGCAACTCTTTGAACCTTTTTTTTTGCCCTATAGACTATCGGACGAAGGTAATTGGAGGTAACATGTTTCCTAATTTATCGGCAAATGTGCTACATTGTGTTTTTATATCCTCTCATAATTGCTTCGCTCAGGCCCCAATAAGGTGACAGATCTTTGTCAAAATTGTCCACTTTAGATTTTTGTAACCTTCTTGAGACCTTCAGAGAGGAACTGGGTCACACTTGGAGAGACCATTACAACCATGTAAGCGATCATAAACAGTGCATTAACATACTAGCTACAACCTACACCAAATTACCTGTTTTCATTTGCCTTGGGAGACTGATAATAAACCAGTGCAACTTTTAATTATGCTGACCAAATTCGTTAAATTTACAAAATTCACAAATTTTGTTTACGTGAACTAAAATATCACTTTACGTAATTTTGAATAATTGTAACCGCGGAAGAGAATGGCTTGCACAGGCAATGTAATGAGGGAATGGACATGCATGACTTTTGAATAAAAAATAGTATGCACTTTATTGCCCCCTAACCAGTACATATGACCATGGGTATTTGCACATATTATGGTCATGGATGTCAATTCACAAAAATGCCGGAAGTAGCAGGTGTGACATCACCCACCCTGTGGCTACCAATTAAATCAGTGGGTTGTCTTCCTGTCTCACCCTATGACCCAACTGAACCTCGTTTTTGCTGCGGAGACATAATGGGAAGGTCTAAATGTGGAAACCACAGAAATAAAGTGAGGTTCCATAGCTCTCTCACAGGGGCATCGCCTACTATCTACGGCTTCCTCTACTTGAATATGCCAGTGATGGCATCTTAGCCAATACATCAGTCGCGGTCTGTGCAGGTAAGCATGGTGGGGCGGGGTGGGGGGTGGAAGTCGACATACGACAGGATAGTGAACATAAAATACATAAGTAAGTAAAACCACTTACCTTGTGCTCGCCGCATTGCGGAGTCAACGGCGCGGCAAGCGCAAAGTAAGTGTTTTTTATTGATTTATTTATTTTCACTATCCCATCGTATGTCGACCTCCACCCCCACCCCGTCTTACCACGCTTACCTGCACGGACCGCCACTGCAATACATTAATGCATAAGTGATCCGGATTGCACACAATCTATAGCAAACAACATCAGAACTAATAGACTGCATTGTCATGTTATTTTTTCCCAAGTAATGCCTTACATAACATTATGCAATACAATGCCATTAAGTTATATTGTGTAATCATATGTATGATTTATTACACACCTACTTGCACCTAAAAGAATCGCTGGTAAATGGTCTTTGCTCCCATTAGACGTGATCAATGACTCGGAAAACAAATATTACAGTTTACACCGTGGGCATTATAACGTGTTGTAATACTACGCAGGACTTTAGGACACATGCCTTTACCAAGTAATGTAGTTGTTACATCTGACTTTCATATACGTACAAACACACACATACACATATATATATGCACATACACGCACACATATATATGTAATGATTTCAAATATTTAATGAATATTTTATTGAAATATGTTTCTTTTTTAGGGGACCCCCCCATTTCCCCTTTTATTTTATTTCCTTTTTGCTCTTTTGGGGTTACCCCACCCCTTTTTCTTACACCTCCCTTACACATCTCTTTAGCTCTTCCTAAGCCTCCACCCAAAACCTCCCTTTACTTCTACCTGCCCCTGAACCGTAAACGCCCCTTACCTCTCTTTACCTCAACCCTCTCCTCAATCTTAAAAAGGTCTTCCCTCCTTTTACCTCTAACCTCCCGTAAACCCTAAAAAGCCCTTACCTCCATTTCCCTCTACCTACCTCTGAACCCTAAAAATCCTATACCCCTCTATACCTCTACCCACCTCTGAACCCTAAAAAAACCTTCACTCCCTTTACCACTACCTACACTTGAATACTAAACCCCATTACTTCCTTTAACTCTCCTTTGCCCTGAACTCTAAAAACCCCATACCTCCTTTCACCTATACCTGTGCTTGAACCTTAAAAAACTCTTACCTCCCTTTATTATTAACTGCCTTTGAACCCTTAATATCTGACCTCCCTTTACCTCTTCCCTCTCTTACCATAACACTCTGAACCCTTACCCATCCTGTTACCCTTAAATCAATTCTTTTTAAATATAGAATTATGAAGTTTAAAAATATATATGTATCCTTACCTGTGTGGTAAAGTACTGTGGGGTAAGGATTGAATGGTAAAGACTGCATAGCCTCCAAAGTCTCATTTGAGGATTCTGCTTGTTACCTTTACAAATCAATAATAGGCGTTTCCGAGACATGAGCTGGCTGCTGCCACCAGCAGGGGCGGCCTTAGGCATGTGCAAGCTGTGCACCTGCACAGGGCCGCCAAACCCCAGGGGCCTCCAGGCCAATATATATCCTTAATATAATAATCCTCTGAGGATGGATACATATTTGCATGGCGGCCCCTGGCAGGGATTTGGCGGCCTCCGGCTCTGTTCCACTTCCAAACACCCTGACCCCCCCTTCACTGGCCTCCGCGCCTGCGTTCCTCCGGGGCCCCCTACCTACGCTCCCTGACCAGAGCCACCATGAGCCTAGATCCGCCCCTGCCACCAGGAAGGCTGTGAAGCGCTGCATGTTGGTGACCCTTCAGACGTCAATTTCAGATAAAATGAAGGCCAATTTCTTAAGCTGCTAAATGTTTTGATTCTTGATTTTCTCTTTGCCCTTGTGGTGAGCAGAGCCTTGCGGACCCTTAGCTGCTGTAGTGTAAGGAACTGATGTCACTATGGCATGGCAGTCTGCTGCCAAGTGTTATACCAGTCTTTAAAGGTCCTTTCGATTCTCCAAGATATAGGCCTGGGCTCTAATCTAAATGAGTTCCTTTAAAATAGGATTGTGCTTTTAAGATGTGGTACGGGTCTTGTCGGCAGGCTAAAATGCTGTTGGAGCATTCCACCCCCTAATAGTAGAACGTTCAATATTAAACAGGGAGAAACAGAAAAACAAACATTGGAATGTTGGAGCAGAAAGTCTATAGCAGCCGTTGTTAGCCCAGGATAACTCCATTGCGTCACCAGAGCTTCCAACATTACAATGTGCTATTTTGGTCCAGTGACGGGGTTATACGAATATGCGTGTGCTGGCTTGCAGCCTTCCCACCTCCTCACTGGACTCCTTAAGGTAGTGATAACTGATGAAAGAGGGGTTGTAGAATCTCATAAAATGGCACCTGTGATCCCCTAGAGACCACTCCTGTGGTCCTTTGAGATCAGTATTGTGCAGAGATGTATTGGAATGTGGACTTTGTTATGATGCACTGGGTGAGTCTTTGGAAACGAGGGAGTTGTGTAATGTTGTAAGTAAAAGCTCTTATCTTGCCTTTCTGCTGGAGGTTACTGGCTTGTCAACTACTTGACTTGGAATTAAAGTGGAAAGCGACATTGGAGACTCACACACAACTATGCTTAAATTTGCCACACTTCTGTTTGCTAACGCCAACCTGTTGGTTTTCAAGACACATGTTGGTTTATAGAACCAACTTAACACATCTGGTGAGTTCGGTTTCTCCAAAGGTTTGATCATTACCATATATAAAACAAAATTAATGATGTTCCACCGGCACAAAGGTTCTAAGAATAACTTTAGGTTTGATATCTCCCTCCTTAAGAAGGTTCACAAATTACCAAATCTGGTATAGATATCACAGATGACGTAAAATGCAAATAACACATGACTAGATCCAGCACTTTTAGATTGTGAGGAAGGAAGCCTACTGACTCTTCCCTCTTCTCTTGTACCACTTCAGTACATCTTTTTTTAAATCTTGAGAGGATGGATATTTCTTTGCCTGTTAAGCGAAGACCAGACTTAAATTGCATCTGAGTGTGGAGGACATCTGAGCTAAGTCATCAGCTCATTCGGATGGTTCAGACATGTTCATGAGTCATTGTGAAAGACAGGTACCTGAGCTTCAGTCCTCAACCAAGTCTATCACTCTTGGAATACTATGTGAGGTCACAAGTACAAGAACAACCATCTGCAATGCAATAGGTCTCGCCTTTACCAGAATTAGAGATATTTGCATTGTAAATGACAATGCCTTTTATTTATGTGTTGTTTTTTAAAATAGATAAATAAAAGGCATTGTCATTTACAATGACAATAGCTTAAACTCTCGCAAATGCAAGACCTATTGCACTGCAAATGTGTTCGGCGCCTGTGCTATAAAAATCACAAAAAAAAGTGTTCGGAGAGAGCGTGTCCTGCTCGCAACAGAAGGCAGGACAAAGCTATTTGAGAAAATAGTGCTCGGAGGCTGTAATTAAAGCCTACCGAGTAATAAACACACATAAAAGGCAAATTCGCCATGGGAGCTAACAAAATGAGACAAGGCGGTACTAAGAGGGACTACTAAGCCTATTGACCAATGAATAGCCACAGTTTACAGTGGACAATGACACAAGCCAATGAAAAACATGGGTGGAGAGTGGGTGGTGCTTCAAGCCCCTATCTGAATACAGCATGCCTCGTAGAGCAGTGCATGCGCTGCCCAGGCTCGCCCTAAAAACGGCATACTAGATGGAGGTTTTCAAACCACACCAGACATTTTTGCAAGGTTTTTTTTACACCAGTAATCATATACCCAAATAAAAGTCATACTCGGACAAGGTGGAACTAGCATTGGCCAAAGGTTTGTATCTCAAGGTACGGTTTGGCTTTTTACAGCTCAATTGTTTCACATGCAACTACTGCACCACTTTCATAAAATGAAGATTATGCCAAAAAGTTACCAGAACAAATATAAGACGAAATAGCCTATCTTCTCCTTTACCTATAGAAATGCTAATACGAGGGCAAATGGTTTAGCAACAGCTTCAAAATATTGTCATCCGAAGAGTGAAACTTGCATTGGACTCAGTTAAAACTGAGGCCTCAAGACCAGTGCTCTTTCCAGCCTGGATGTATGTCGTTACTACGTATGCTTTTACAACGCATGCCTTTACCACGCAACTTTTACAACGCAAGTCGTTACAACGACTTGCGTTGGGGGGCGCTGGATAGTGAATAGTTTAATTGACTATTCCAACTCCAGTCCCCGTGGATATTAGGGAAGCTTTTGGATAGTAAATCAAACTATTCCCTATCCTACAGCGCCCCCCTGCGCAAGTCGTTGTAACGATTTGCATTGTAAAAGTTGCGTGGTAAAGGTAGTGCGTGGTAAAAGTTGCGTTGTAAACGCTGTTCCCCTTCCAGCCTCACTTATTTGTTGGCTGCATGGAAAATCAGAGAACATCCTGTTTCGAACAATCATCATTTGCCCATTATGCAAAAAATAATCCATTTTGTTTTTGGTGCCACTATGCTACATAGCGGGAACTCTTATTTATAGTAAGGCGTGTTTTATGTTTTTGGTCTTTACTATATGTATTTTGTCATTTTTACGTTTGATAGGTACGGGCCTGAAATAAACTAATTTGACTTACTGACTAACTATGGTAATTCCCCCCTACTGGATTCTGCCCAAGGGCCTAAACATAGCCTGGGAGTACATCTGGGAGACCCTCGCTCCCGCCCACAGTCCCTCTCTCAAACTCAGTCATCTGTCTTAATCACTGTGATCTTCAAAGGATACATGTGTTACACTGGTTGTATTTTTTACACAGAGATGTGGAAAATGATGACCGAACATAATCTACTAGAGTAAGGAGAACTAACAAAGAGCCAAGGTGCCAGGCCTGACCACATATGGACGTTTGGGAATAAAAAATACCTTAATGCAAAGCTGGCGCATAAGCAATTGTATTGAGAGGACTGATAAAGAAACCCTCTTATTTGCAAGTCACATCAATATGCACCCTCGCCTTTGGCACGCAATCAGCGGGCAACAACAGTGGCCACCCTCAGCAGATGGCTTTATAACTGTTAATGTCCCAAGCACAGTATTAAGGCACTAATGGGCAGATTTACAAGCCCCTTGCGCCTCATTTACGCCGCCGTTGCGTCACTTTTGTGACGCAGCAGCGGCGCAAATCCTGCTCCATGGTGCGGGGGTACTTACAACGTGACGCATCTGGGAGATGCATCATGTTGTAATGCCCTGCGCCACATGTAGGCGTTCCTGTGCAGGGGAGAGCGCTCCGGCGCAGGAACGCCTCCTAAAAGTGGCTGAGTGAAATCTACAAGATTTCACTCAGTCACTTTTAGGCCCATGCTGCGTCAAAACCCTGCGCCTGCCTGAAGCAGGCGTAAGGATTGATGCAGCATTAACTAGATAGGGCCCCCAGAGCATTGCTGGAGCTGCGTCGCGCTTGCGACGCAACTCCAGCAATGCGTCACTTTTACGGCACACATGTGTCACACATCTGTGCCGTTTTTGCACCATGGTGCGCCGCATTGTAAATGCGGCGCATCCATGATGGCGGAGCTGTGGCGCAAAATAACTGGCGCATCCCTGCTGATTTGCAGGGATGCGCCAGTTATTGTAAATATGCCCCATCGGTCCTGATTTTGAGGTAGGTAGAATTCAGAGCTGAGATTCCCAGCGGCTGGAATTACCATTACCATATTATATCTCTGTATGAAATTCCATCTATTATGAGTCAGGCCGATCTGAAAGGGGGATAACTGTGCTGTACCCTGAATTACAGTGCAGAATTCTGCATGGTGTTTCCTATTCTGAGGGGTTTAATACTCTCATTTACACTTGCTTCCCTGCAGGGAGGGCAGTGGGCAGAGGGGTGCTGGGAGGATAGAGGAAGGAAAGTGAGGTATTGTTTTGGAAGGGGGGGGCATGAACTTCCTATGCCAAAAAAAAGCTTGGCGGGGGCGAGGCTTGGCTGCTGTTGCTAACAATGCCCCAAGTTATTTTACCGGCCCAAAATCCCCAGCTAGTAAAATGGTGCTCGTGTTCCCAAACGCAGGAAAACTGGGTGCAGGAACACTAGGGACCCGATACATTGTGAATACCGAAAGTCGTAAAGTTAGACTTTCGTCTCACTTTACCTTTGTGAATCGGGCCTTAGGCCTTTGGTGATCAGGCAGGGCAGTATCCAACTCTCGGGATACCCCTTTGCTTGGGTTGTAATCACTCCCTTAGTAAGCTGTGTTGTGTTTTGTCAGAGATCTGGGCTCATACTTTTTTCCTGGTACATGACAAGACTTGGAGATACTACAAAGCAGTGCTTTGTAAAAGAATACGTTTCGGGCCCAGAGATTAGCTCAGAAGCCTGCATCATGCACTTTCGAAAATTGGGGTGCTGAAGGCTGAGTAGTCTCTTGATTCAACCTCACGCCTCTTTAATTCACCACCAGACACTCCCTGCCTCATTATCCTATTCTTGCAGGTTCTTTGACATCCCAGCTTTTTTCTTTGTCCCCATTTTTCTGTTGTTCTCTTTCTTCTCCTTACCCCATTTTGCATTTTTCTCTCTCTTGCACTGGTACAAAATCAGATGAGAGATAAAAAGTGCTGGTCTGCAAAAATGAGTGTCAGTTGCCTCCACTTGAAACCACTCAAATTAAGCACTGCTGGAAATTAAACATTTCTGACCATAACAGGAGAGAAACAAAGAAGCCTGAATGCGACATGAACCAGCCCTGATCCCAAACTGTGTTAACAGTAAACCAGACATGAAACCAGGTATAAAAAAAAAAATCCTCAAGTACAGATTGTAAATCACATGGGCGAAAGCTAGATCTCTGATGGACCTGACACTCTCAGTTGCTGGGATCTGGAGATGCCACATGGGCAAACTGGTGTCAATCTGCTAGGATCGACAATGACCACTGGTGCAATGCCCGCTCCCTATCACTAGTGCTGCACTGCTCCCTGTCAGTCCTGAATTCCAGTTTCTCATCTCTTCCATTTATCCTGCCCCATCACGGACTCTGCCTAGCTCCGGGTCTCTGCCCTGCCCCACTGCCCTTGAATGGCAAGTCATGCAGCGTTCCATTGATCCACTCAATAATCTGTGTCTTGCTTCTGCTATTTCCATTGCTGAACATCTGTGAGCTACACTCTTCTGGACAGTGCTTAATGTGTAAAAAAATAAGTACCGGGGGCCTCATTTATGAAAAGTGACGCATCGCTGCGTGAAAACAGCGATGCGTCACTTTTCACTGCACCCTCCTTGCACCACCAATGATGCGTCATATTTACAGTATGACGCATCATTGCGCAAGGAGTTACAGATACGTCAGTATTTCTGACGTATCTGTATGGCGCAAAAGTGGCGCATTGCTGGAGTGTGTCACAAAAGTGACGCAACTCCAGCAATTTATCCTTTCACATGGGGCAAGCCCCATGGGAAAGGACCTGTGTCAGTCTTACGCCTGCTGTGAGGCAGGCGTAAGAAATTGACGCATTTGTGTCCTAGAAGTGGCGCAGTGAAATCACATAGATTTCACTGCGTCACTTCTACGACCCTTTCTTGCGTCAATACGCCCCCCTTGCATACATTATACCTGGTGCAGGTATACTGTGGCGCAGGGGTTTACAAAGTGACGCATCTACCTAGATGCGTCATTTTGTAAATATGGCGCAACAAGGTGCATTTTTAACGCCTCTGGTGCATCACAAAAAGTGACGCACCGGCGGCGTAAAAGTGACGCACAGCCTAATAAATGAGGCCCCAGGGTTCTAATCAGCAGGCTACTTTCGCTTACACTGCCCATTGCCGCTGTCAATTACAGTAACAGTATAACTAATATGTCACACTTCTGCCAGTGTGACAATTCTGACAATTTCAGGACCCCAAAGTTAAAAGAACAGCTTTGGCAGCAGGTATTAGTCATTCTTGATGTATATTGAATTAATAAACAACAGTTATTGTGCTCATCTCTGACTTAAGAAAACAGCGCCATCATGTGGTAGACTGTCATAGGTACCGGTGCTGACAATTAAGTGCTTGTGCCAAGCACCGGAAACCACCACCCCATTTTAAGCACTGCTTCTTGATGTATGAACAGATTTATGGGCATCAGTTTTTTCTAGTCACATCTGAACTCAACTGGGATCTTAATAAAAATTCCTGTCCTTAGAATACTGCACTGTTTTTCCATTAAATTCAGAAAACATGATTACCGAAGGAATTTTTGGTCCACCTGCATCCTTTAGGAGGGAACAGATATCGCAACCATGGAAGCCCTGTAAGATCCTGATGCAGAACAACATGGCTAGAAAGAGAATATTTTTCGATAACTTATGTTCGCCATTTTGTTGAACAGATGCCGACACATGTTTTGAAGGGGTTTTCAGAGGTCACCATATTGTCTCAGACAAAATGGGCTGAAGCAAAGGTGCCCAGCCTACATCCAGGAATGTGCATTTATCTTCTCCCAATACATACTGTACCTACAGCCAAGTCTGAGCAATTTCATATTTAT
The DNA here is from genome assembly GCF_964261635.1 of Lissotriton helveticus. Taxonomy (NCBI): domain Eukaryota; kingdom Metazoa; phylum Chordata; class Amphibia; order Caudata; family Salamandridae; genus Lissotriton; species Lissotriton helveticus. The sequence goes on from NC_136059.1 coordinate 1,551,899,124, forward strand.
ATAGCAACGCGCGAAACACATATTTCCAATGGCAGGTTGCTCGGGATATCTTCAGACCGTCTGCACAATTTGGTGCTCTGCCCAGGAATTATAATTATTTTCTGGGGTGGAGATGGATTGAGTGAGACAGGTTTGTTTTCACTTGGAAAATAGTCACATCCTATCGGTGCCAAAACCCTTAGCAGATCATAAATTACAGCTGATGATTTCGGCGAGCATTCTGCTCAGAAACATCCTTGGGTAATCCGCCAGTTGTTGACACTATGCAACGGCTAGGTGTGCTGATGGGAATAATGCTACAGCAGATGCAGATATTTGATGTCATGATGTACAAGCCAGACTGCAAATGCAGTGCTAAGCTATATATTTTATTCTTATTGGGGACATTTCACCGCCACGCCTCCAACTGTCTGTACATGAAAAAATAAATCGGTTCAAAAGAAACATCTGTATCCTCAACTGCTGACCCTTCCAGTTTCTCTGGTGGCTCAGGGTCACAGACAGGATCAAGCTCGCACTCCTGTGCAGAACATGCATATTTACTCCCGCGACTGTCCTCCCACATACATTCACACACACAGCCGATCTAGCCAACCCAGTCCTCGGATTCAAGGGTTCGGAGACTGGCGAGTTCGACTGATGAGTCTACCTGAATAGGAAATCACTAGATCAAGCGCCCTCTAGACTCCTTTTCTTCACGATTGGCCAAATAAACTACCCGCACAAACCAGTGACATAACATTAGCACCTGCGGGGGAGGGGTGTGTTGAAAATTAGTACGTTTTGGTGAACATTATCTGCGCCATCTTGCCTCTTCCCCTGATGCCACACTTTTGTCGTGCGCGCCCGCCATTTTAAGATGCCCCGATCAGAACAAACCCTTTTGCATGCCGCTGGCCCCTGACATAGCCCTTTGCCTTCGCTAAGCCTGCACGCTGACCACCCCCTGCTTGCACCTGCCTTGAGTCATAAACCCCTCTTCGGCGCTGCTCTGCCCCAGGCCCTCATCCTGTTCCCAGCGCGACACCTCCCTGCTTTCCTTTCATGATCTCCGGCCCTTAGATGCAAACCCCCTTTTTCCCCGTGTGCCCGTTTTGTCCTCCCCGTTCCCAAGCCGACACCCAGCTCTGCCGATACCATCCTTGCCCCTCCCCGTACAATAGAAAGCTTCCCCCATCAAAGAATCCCCGGGTTGATCAAAGCCCCCACCCCATGAGACCCGATCAAACCCCCCACATTCCGTGAATCGGCGGATTATCCAGCTGCGCGATGCTCATCACCTGTTGTGACTAGGGTGGGGACTTCAACTGTAAATGTGTATGGGAACGGGCCCAAAGGGGAGTTCCGAGAATGTCTTTTCCGTACATCAAAGCTTTAACATGTATGTGTAATCTACAATAAAGTCATAAATGTGTGTATAAGAGGCCATGCCTCAGGAATACAGTTAGAGCACCTCAGAACGATACCTTCTGTCCGTTTCGTTGTGTTCTCCTCCGGAGAGAATAAAAAAACCTTGTTTCCTGCTTTCCAGTCTCCAGCGCCTGCCTCTTCATTTGATTTAATAACTAGAGGGTCACAGAGGCAATACCGCCGGGCAAATATCGATTGTCCCCGACCCGATTCAGGTTTTTACAATTGGCGTCCCAAGCGTGGGGCCCATCAGCGACTCGTGGATCCAGTGGGAGAGGTCCCGACGACAGAGTGAACGACTGCAACGATCGGGAGAGCTCTTGCCCAATAGACCCTCGTCTGGCAGCCGATCATCCGAACTTCACTAGCTCCGAACAGACCTCCATCGAGTGATCTACGGTCCTGACTGGGAACCATCAGGAGTGCCGTGAGAAATACGAGAAAAAGAGGACGATCGGGCGCTGGATTCGGAAGACAAGAAACTGTCCACATGGTCCGGGTAAGGTCGTGTTGCCACGACAAGTTGCGAAAAAAAAATTTGTTTGATTGCTTGATTGTTCAAAAATACTAGTATTGCTCGTTTTATTTTTATTTTTTTTATTTGGAGATTCACTGTCTGCAAACGGAGAAACAACAGGCTCTCTCTCTTTGCAAGCAGTGGAGGATAGGCAGGGTAGCAGCCGTGCTTGTTTTCTTTCTCCCCCACTCAATAATTGCTTGAAACTGAACTGTTGTTCGCAAAAATATTGTTTCCTGGAGATTCCCTGTCTGCAAACAGGGAAGTGACCACCCTTTTTGCAGATAGTGAAAAGGGTAGGTAACGCAGATCTTTGCGGTCCTACTCATTCTCCCCATTGTTATTTATCGGTCTTTTGGTTTTTGATCCATGAGGTATTCACTACCTGCAAACAACGTAGAATAGAAATATTCTGTCTAGTCTTTGCACCTAGTGATAAGATAGGCAGTGCTGACTTTTTTTAGTCCCTCGTTACGAGCCGTCATGTCTGTCTTCTCCCCACTGATAAATAGCCTGTTTAGCCCGGACCGGGTGTTAGAGGTGGACCATATAGCTCCACTAGAAGGCACCCCTAATAAGGACATGTTCATAAACTATGGGTTAGTCACCATAGCTTATAATAAATTATGGCACAGGTATACCGAAGATAGCCAAGACAAACAGTGGCCACTGGCAGGATCCTTTGACCTTGATAAAATAGAAACGTTAGAAATAGCCCTTCGAAATAATAAGACAACGCCAATTATGCTCGACAGTCTCGGTATGTGGCGCAGAGAGGCTACGCAACGACAGAGAAAAGACGAGGACAAACCAAGTAGAGAAATATACCGACAGGACAACCCCAGGACACCGCTACCCACGACTTATCCCCCGACACTATGCAAAGGACGACCAGACTTAGGGTCAAACCAATGCGCTTTTTGTAGGTATGTCGGACACTGGAAAGCCCAATGCCCGACTCTACTGAGCGTGAGTAAAGGCAAAGGGCCGACAAGAACGACAGACCGACAGTACGAGAAAAGGCGCGAGACAAAGAAGAACCCGACTTACATAGACAGACCAGACAGAACTACCACGTTTGATTATGCCCGATGGCACAGATTTCGCCAGGAAAATCTCAGCGGCATGCTCAAGTTCTCCTAGGTCGGGCAATGTCAAGACGGGAACCCAGCCTCGTTTAAAATTCACAGACGGAAAGAGATAATTATGACCAATAACTGTTTTTATATTTGTCTTGGGTCTTTGTATGTCGTACTTGTACTGTCCCCCGTCTGAGTTTGTGTGTATGTAATGTACAAATCTGCGTCATCCCTCTACACGTGTTTCCGTGTTACTCGACCTCTGTTAGCAGAAACTTAGCATAAAAGCAACCTGGAAAGAAAGAAATGGTAAAACAAAATCCGTAGACCATTAATGAACTTGAACTTTTAATTTAACACAACAAACAAGGAATAATAACGATAAACTGTAGAAAATGAAAGTCAAACAGAACATTCGCCCCCCCCCATTCTGGAACCTTCCAAAGTAGGGCAGGGTTACGGCTACGCCCAACCAACGGCAACCCATATAAGGCGAGCCCGGCCGCCAACTCTTGGTCAGGAAATCTTAACGTATGGGGGAGCCGGAGGAGAGGCAGGAGCCCGCAGCCTGGGCATTTGCAGGTAGTCCCGCCACATGTCTCCTTGGCCGGCCGCAACGGGCCTGGAAAGACTAAGGTAGTCCCGCCACATGTCCAGAGGAGAACGAGGCACCTCTTCCTTTTCTCTTCCGTCACAGCCGCAGCAGTCCTGGACGGCGGGATGTCCTGCACGTACCTCCACAACAATTTGTCCAAGTTGGGCTGGGAGGGAGAGGCGACGCGGACGAGCCTCTCCCACCTCCACCGATAGGAGGTTTCCCAGCCCCCGGCCCGACGCCGAACACCCCCAGTCAGGCGATGGTGCCAATACTTGCGCAGCACCGAACGTACAATGGTGGCACCCCAGTACTTGCGCAGCACCGAACGTACAATGGTGGCACTTGGGGAACACCGGATGTGGAGAGACCTTCATGCGGGGCGATGAAAAGGAGCGGCATGGAGTGCACCGGGAGAAGGAGACGATGTGAACGAGTCTCCCTCGCCCCCCCAGGTGGGGGCATCACAGCTGCACCCCAGCTGAACGTCCCGCTTACACAAAACAGGGACCTCTTCCTTTCACTCCGAAGGATCTCTTCCATTCTTGCAAACTCGACGAGAGTGGCCCCTGTAGGGCCTCAAAATGGCGTCTGGATCCGCTGGAAGGCGGGCCCCGGCCACTAGAGTAACTTTGGCCAGCCATATAACTCGAACATTTGTCCCATGGAGCACGAGCCCCCATCTCCGACAGCATCTCCGCAGCCTTGAAGATCATACAAAGGTCCCCGGCGGAACCTTCGGCCTTTGCAGGTTTCCGGTAAGGGACGGCTGCCTTGATCGCCAACGAAACAAACATGACATTGCCACACCTTCTGTTAGCGTGAATTCTAGAACTGCCGAAAAGGACTCTGGTCCAAACTGCCAGTAATGGAAACATTTCCCCCTGATGCTGCTTCCGGACTGTGCCGGCCCCGCCCAAAATGGCGCTGGTATCAATCGGAACTTACGAACACCTCGTGGTGTTCCTTCGCACTAATATAAACTTGATGTTCTGAGATTTTATATGATCCTTTGTACACTTGGCTAGAAAAGACAAGGAGAACTCACACGACGAACAGTATGAAAGGATCCCCGTTACAAATGTTGATTACAAATGTACAATGTATTATATTTTTATAACTGATGTAAACCTCATTTACGACGCTCACGTACGGTATGCATATAGGAAAATAAATGCCCCCGAACCCCCAACCAATTAATAGACGTTTTAGTTACTTACAAATGAACGAGTAAAACTTTCCGATGTTTTTATTGCTGCAAGCGAAACCCCCCACTGTATGCACTTTAGCCATTGCCACGACCGGCCAAATACGACCGCACCCTCATAATCCATATGCTGAAATGATTTTGCAAAATAAAGTCTTTGAAACTATGGACGGGTATTGCATGCTTTATTTTAAAAAAAAATGTGGGATCGGTGGGAAAGTTTTTTTCTGTGCACCCTACTCTGCTCTCTCTTTAAGGTTAAAGGAAGATGGTTACCCAGCCCTGGAGGACGGATCGGATCAACAACACGACACTCCGCCTTCAAAGTACGCAACTGACCCATGAACTCTCGCGTAGAGGAAGACCTTGACTTCCAAGGATGGGTAAAACGAACGGTGTAAATGAGGGAATGTAAAAGGAGGGAGAAATAAAATAATGTAAATATTATAAAGTACCACGTTCCAAAGTATCAGGGGCCCAAGAACCGAAAAACCTTAGAACGCCACAGCGTTGAAAGAGGTTTAAGGACCCCGATAGTGAGATACATCCTTTTGACTAGATACCTCGCACTAGGCACCTCTGGTTTCCTTTTTACGTTTCCCCGCACACGACCTATATGAACACACTACCCCCCCCCTCGACTCCAGAAACCATATCCCCAGGGACCCTGCCCCGAGGAGGAAAGACGAGTAAGAGGTAAGTAAAGGACTTATGAATCCATGTATTTGAATGTGCGCGAATGCTGTCTCCCACCCCCCCCCTTTTTTTCCTCCCTCTGCAGGTTACATCAGAGATTACAGCCGAGGTGTGGCGAAGATCCGAAACCTTGCCATGTCTAATGCACGAAACGGACTAGCGCCGCAAGGTGGCGTCTAAGCATGCCTGCAGACTACTCACGTACCGAACAAACCCGAAAAATTAGCACAACCCTGATACAAAGTGATCACCCTTAAACCAGACCGGACGAATGAACCCATGTCACGTATGATGCGAAACTATGAGGGAATGTGTGTGTGTGACTGAGGCGTCGACCCAACTGGTCGAAGGACCGAGAATGCGAGAAGTGCGACAAAATGGTACCTCCTTTCTTCTTTCCTTCTTCTCAAGGCGCGTCCCCTCTACCCTGTCTAATGCTCAAACTGCATGATTACAAGATCCTAACGCAGACCCGCGAATGCCCTTTACTGTGTAATGCACTAAATAGCCTTTCTTGAATACACTGCCACCCTCTCTGTTGCACGTGTACTATTTAGCCTGCCGTTGCACTCTCACTCTCTCTCTCTCTCTCTCTCTCTCTCTCTCTCTCTCTCTCTCTCTCTCTCTCACTCTCTCTCTCTCTCTCTCTCTCTCTCTCTATTTCTGCACTCCCACTCTTCCGAGTGGTTAGCCCCGAAATTGGCAGACTGCCACCCCTAGCACCCCACCTAATTGGCTTCAAATACCGTCAGTATTTGCACAAAAACTTGTCTTTAATACAATCACCCTGAGACCGCGTCGTTACCTCTCCTTTTCCGCTAGAAGTCAATGAACCCAGGTGGGGCCGTAAGGGAAAGGACAGGTAAGACGACAGAGGTTCCCTAATCTGACCCGAAATAAGGGAACTACATGTCAACGGCTCCTATAGTATAAAACAAGGACCTCAGAATACGCGACCCTCCCCTCCCCGAATTGTCGCAATACCCAAGCCGAAAAAATGATCACCCCCGTTACCTCCCCTGTATATGTCCCTGGTTGTTTCCCATAAAACCCCTGTCCTTCCTGATTAAGTAATCGGGCTGTAAAAGGTTACGTAGGATCCAGAATGATGTTTTACAAGGTTAACAGATTAGCCCAAGGTAAAGAAATAACCGAAATGAACCCCGTAGTAGTTTAAAAGCAGGATGCATCTATAGAAAGGAGATGTTTTAGTCATGTTCGTCTCTCAGCAAAATACCTGTGTAGTACCATGTTGATGACTCACAGTACCCTTTGTAAATGTAAAACTCTAGAGAACAGCATATCTTCGCCAGGTTCGTCTCACGAAGGTGGGTCACCATCAGATGAACTGTCGTGAACTAATTATGAAGGAAAGTCATAAGTAAATCCAACAGGCCCGTCACCGGTCATTTCATATGCCAGTTGTGAGAACGAGCATTTTCATTCTTTGCCTGGAGCTGGGAGAGAAATAGACTTTTTTGATTATCTCCATCTGCAAATTTTCTAAAGACTGTCCTTTTTGTTTAAGGGTACTGCTGTTGGAGGAGAGAAGGACCGGATGTGGGAGCACGAGGCCTGACTGCAGACTAAGGAACACCTGCGACATTAGCCAAGGCGAGACCACGACAGAAAAGAGCTGCAGGACGAGGCACTGTTTTCGACAGCATGAAAAGAAAGGGTCGACCTGATGCCCCTGCTCGACGTCCAGTGCCTGTCGACAAGTCCCCGCTCTCCGAATTCTGTCACACGCCCGCCTATTTGAAGTCTCTCGTTCCCCTAGTTTGTTCCCAATTTGGCCTTGCTCCATCCCCCTTTTTCCTCTGACCTACCCTATGGACTGTTTTGAACGCTCTTCTTCCATCGGAACTTTCTGACAATCACCTCAAAGGACACAGGGCGAAAAGGACCTTACCGACCAGAAACGCGAGGAAAGGGTCGTGCCCTGCAACGCAGAACTTAGAACAGAGCTGGACTCGTAGCTCCACCGCCGGTGCTCAACAGCGCCAACGAAAGACCACAAAGAACAATGAGAACTCGTAAAACTTCGAACATTTGACATCCACAATCACCGTTTTTGCTATGCCTCATTTCTCTCCCAGCCGCCATTGTATTGATCCTGCTCCAATCCAAATCTGAAATATGTAATAACCTGCCAGTTCACGTTATGATATGTACTTGCTGCTCGCTACAGAACCGTTTTTTGTATTGCATTCCTATGACTCTCCTGCTGAACAAGTTTATCAAAGTTTATCAAATAGGCCCACCTCCTAAAAACTAGAAATCTCAAAATGTATTGTTTACAATTTTTTCATCTAGGGTTCCTACCGTTTTCCTTCTCATGCCCACCACAATAGACCCGAGTAGAAAATGAACCAGCAAGATGTCTTGAATATGTTAAAGGGAGGACTGTTGAAAATTAGTACGTTTTGGTGAACATTATCTGCGCCATCTTGCCTCTTCCCCTGATGCCACACTTTTGTCGTGCGCGCCCGCCATTTTAAGATGCCCCGATCAGAACAAACCCTTTTGCATGCCGCTGGCCCCTGACATAGCCCTTTGCCTTCGCTAAGCCTGCACGCTGACCACCCCCTGCTTGCACCTGCCTTGAGTCATAAACCCCTCTTCGGCGCTGCTCTGCCCCAGGCCCTCATCCTGTTCCCAGCGCGACACCTCCCTGCTTTCCTTTCATGATCTCCGGCCCTTAGATGCAAACCCCCTTTTTCCCCGTGTGCCCGTTTTGTCCTCCCCGATCCCAAGCCGACACCCAGCTCTGCCGATACCATCCTTGCCCCTCCCCGTACAATAGAAAGCTTCCCCCATCAAAGAATCCCCGGGTTGATCAAAGCCCCCACCCCATGAGACCCGATCAAACCCCCCACATTCCGTGAATCGGCGGATTATCCAGCTGCGCGATGCTCATCACCTGTTGTGACTAGGGTGGGGACTTCAACTGTAAATGTGTATGGGAACGGGCCCAAAGGGGAGTTCCGAGAATGTCTTTTCCGTACATCAAAGCTTTAACATGTATGTGTAATCTACAATAAAGTCATAAATGTGTGTATAAGAGGCCAGGCCTCAGGAATACAGTTAGAGCACCTCAGAACGATACCTTCTGTCCGTTTCGTTGTGTTCTCCTCCGGAGAGAATAAAAAAACCTTGTTTCCTGCTTTCCAGTCTCCAGCGCCTGCCTCTTCATTTGATTTAATAACTAGAGGGTCACAGAGGCAATACCGCCGGGCAAATATCGATTGTCCCCGACCCGATTCAGGTTTTTACAGGTGTGGGGGGCGCCCCCCCCCCTCCATGGAGGCCTCTCCGGCACCATCCACTGACAGCGGGCCCCTGGCCTTAGAGCTCCTGACTGGGTCTGGAGCGTGGGGGTCTCCTCCATGCAGGGCAGGACTGGCCATAGCGGGCACCAGGTGTTTCCCCGGTAGGCTGCCAGGGTGGGGGTCGGTTTTGGGTCCGTGGGGGCCGTTTTTGTTACCGGGGTTGACAATATCGGCCACCGGTAACAAAATCGGCCGAAACCGGCCGTCGCACACTGCTTGGCCGCACTCCCCCTCACCCCGGGGGGGGAGGGGGGCAGCTGAACAGTTTGCCAGGGCCGGCATCCACCCATTATCCACAGACACAATTGAAGGGTTCACACTACCAAATACCATAACAAGCAGATCTAAACTGGTAGAGTTTACATCAGACGGAAGAGACTCTTTCAGCCTCCTAGTCTGTCCCCAATGCCATTCCTCATTGCGTCCTTGTGTTATACTTGTGTGACTTTATAACCACTTATTGCTGTATTGTCCAACGATGACTCTTCTGAATCCCCTCATGTACCTCTTGTAAAGGTTGTCACATACAATGTAAAGCGCTCTGATACCTTCAGGTCTAGCTAGCGCTATATGAAACTCAAAATAATAATATTAATAACATTATGGAAAACACCAGATACCGAACCGTGGGCAGTTGACTGCCTTTAGGTGGAGATCTGTTCCTTTATATGAACCTCAGCTACAACACCACTGACATATCCATCTCTTCACCTCAAATGTCTGCTTTGCATAATTTATGCGGCTCTCTAAACTTGCAAGTATTTTTTGTTGTTGTTGTTGTATATAACATTCCCTGTCTGGCTACTTAATCCGTTTGCTGCTTCGAACTTTCAGCGCCAGTGCTGAACGTTCGAAGAAACGGGTGCGGCCGCGTCGGCCCCTGGACGTGCGCAGCACCAGGGAGGTAGCTCGCGCGAAGTCCAACGGTCGACGGCAGCAGCGAAGGGGTTAATTGTCTAATCTTCATATTAACCTCATACCCCACTGATAACAGAGCTGCCAACTTCTGAAAACGTTTTACAGTGTGTCGAGTAGGAGGGGTGTTGGAGGAGTCGGGCTCTGTACAGAGGGAAGTCTGGGGCACATCTACCCCCCACCCAAAAAAAATGTCCTTCTGAGGTTTTACATGCGGAACTGGACATCAACTGTTCTCAGCCTCCAAACAGAAACTGGAGACCCTCTCTGTGGGGTTTTCCACCTCACTTTGTATTTCACTGCGTGAGGTTGGCTCTTCGCCAGGACACTGTGAAGAGATCCAATATGTGGTGACACATGGTGGGACCATGTAAGTTGTAAAGTCTGTGATAAGAACTTAGGGGCAGATGTATCAAAATACCTATTTGCGTTTCTCAAATAGCGATTTTTCGAGAATCGCTATTTGAGAATTACAAAATGGTATGTATCTAAAAAATCGCAATTTTTTAGCGATTTCTTAATATTCCTTATTTGCGTATTGCAAATTCGCAATTAAGGAATATTTTCCCATTCATTTCTATTGGCCAGGAGGCCCATAGGAAGGAATGGGAAGTTATTCTCAATTTGCGATTCGCTATTGGCTAATCGCAAATTGAGAATAATTTCAGGGGTGCAAGGGTGTCTTAAGGACACCCTGCTGCACCCCTGAAATTTACATGTGTGCGCATATGGCGCACATACATGCCCTAATGGCATGTATGAGCGCCACATGGCACCTTTACAAATGCCAAAAAGTGCATTTGTAAAAGAAATCGCAAATTACCACCAACTACAAGTTGGTGGTAATTTTCGATTTTCTTAGTATGAAATCGCAAAACTTGAATGCTTCTTACATAGCATTTAAGGAATCGCTTTTTGCGATTCCTTAAATGCTTGCACAAAATTAAGGAATCGCAAATTTTGTGATTCCTTGATTTTGCAATGCGATTTTCATCATACATCGCATTTGCTGATTTTTTTGTCGCAAACGCTGCTTTTTTGCGAATCGCAGCGTTTGCAACAAAAATAACGGATGATACATCTGCCCCTTAATCACCCCAAATGTCACTAAAATAGATACATTGTTGCAAATAAGAGTCCCAGACTGAATCATTTTCTTAAGTCATGACTAACCAATATTTCTCTGCTTTGGTCTTATCAACATCTGTTGGCAATATGGTCTGCATCTCCGATGTTCTTTGGTGTTTGCATGTGACATGCTTTCTATTTGAATGGCCTTGAGCACTACTGGCTGTCTAAAATGTCACAATAGGGCCGGAACAGGTACAGCAAATTCTCCATGGCTGTTGGGTTTAGTTATATTCATTGTTTCTTTTAAAACACCAAAGCACAATGTTCAGGAGTAGATAGATATTTTGTTTGGTTGAAATCTGAGTAACTACCCTGAAGGTAGCCAGGTCAATAGACTTCCGAAATGCAAAGGGCCCAAGGCAACTAATTTTAGCATACATGACTGAAACTTAGCTCCACAGAAGTGTCAGCCTGGAGAAGGCTGGTGGGCACACACGGCTATTCCCCTAAAACCCAAGAATTGACTGCCTGTTGACAATCTTATGCAGTAGGCCTGTAAGACTTTTTTGCACTTTCAAACATACTAGTTGGCATCATGTGACCTTTCCAAAGTGACTAAATCTACATCAGTCATAGGCTTAGGATGCAGATTTTCTAATTTGCGTACAAATTGTGCCTTAAGTGGCCGTACTATGTTGTGGGAAAGCACAGCAGACTATTCCATGACCTGAATCAAGGATTCTTATCGACCCACTTGATTTTACAATCTACTGAGGTAACTGCAAAGCCAGTCTGAGGGAAGATAGGGAAATTCTGGAGTGAGCTGAAGTGCACTCAGGAACAAGTGGTTGAGTGTGATCTAGGTGGGGAATCAGTTTTAGTGTGTGATTGTGGGCTGCTCTTTTGATTTATTTAGTTGGCGCTTCATATAGCATGGACCACTTCAAGCCCAAGTCAAAGTGCCTTACACTGGTCAAAAAAAAAAATGTTAGACATGCATCGATATGGTGTGCAAACTTTACATAGTCCAACTGGGCAATACACACTTTTAATACAAACTACGCATATTGCAGCCGCGGCTCGTGCACGTAAGAGCAGTGGGGCGGTGGGGTCGGGTGGAGGGATTTCAACAGATGACAACAAGAGAAAATGAATTATTTATTTATTTAGTTTTCCCTCGTGGTCGTCTGTCAAATTCCCCCCCCCCACCTCCCAACCCGGACCACGGCTGTAGGGATGTCAATTAGATCTTCGTGATATGCTTTTTGGAGTTATTTGCAGTATGGGAGTAGCGTTGGATGATTAGGGTGTTGTTGTTCGGATGTAAAGGTTGGTAGATGCGGAAAATAGGGGCCATATTATCAAGAAAGGGCGATACATTATCGCCTGCTTTTATCGGCAGGAAACTGCCGCTAAAGCGGCAATAATGGGCTCGATAATATGCCCTTGTGAATTCCCATAGAAGCCCAGGTTAACACCAGAAACTGGGCTTCTATGGGAATTCACAAGGGCATATTATCAAGCCCATTATCGCCGTTTCCTGCCGATAAAAGCGGCGATAATGTATCACCCTTTCTTTATAATATGGCCCTGAGTGCGAAGCGTGAAGAGGTTTGGCCATGTGCTGCGTGGCGTCTAGAGTAAGGCTAAAGATGTTGCCTCAAGCATTGAGGACACCAGAATTCACCATGGCTGAGAGACGAGCACTGACACGAGAGCCACATTTAACTACAAAACTAAAGCAGCCATCAAATGCTCAAGTGCTGTGTTCCCCCCCTCAGTAAATATCGCGATAACAACAGACCTGCCCGACGCGTCTCTGTTGACTTTATCCGGTGATCACTTGTTAGGTCACTTTGGGAGCGCCTTAATTAGCAGGAATCACATCGGTAAATGGCGGTGTTAGACTGTAACGAAGAAATGTGAGCCCTGCTGCAAAGTCCAGCATGATAAATAGGCCCTCTGCAGCTCGTCTGTTATTAGCGTTCTCACTGCCAAGGGCTTATCGTCATTATGTGGAGAGCTAATCCGGCCTAATGACATCATTCAAAATGGCAGCTCTTTGATCTGCGCTCTAATCCTGATGGCTTCCTGTTAACCCCTGCAATCATTGTGGGTGTTTCATTTCGCGCTAGTCTGTAACAGTAGTTTAGTACTTAAAGCAAGTAGCAAGCACAGGAGGCCCCATAAGGAAGGTTTTCCTAACATGCAGGCCACGTATTTATATGGTGGAAATTTCGTGACAATAGTATGTATGACAGTTTGCTAAAGTTGATCGTGCAAGGATGCTTAGCTAATTTAGGGCCTTATGTACAAAGCTATTTTGCGGTCAGAATCGTCCAAATCTGAGCCTTTATGAACGCAAAATAGCTTTTAGGTAAGCACAAAACCCAAATAGGTTTCTTAGTACATACCAAATGGATCATTGTAAAGGGTGTTATTTGGACGTCCCTTCCAATTTGCGATTCCTTAAGGTAGGTATCAATGGTTTGCAGTCGCAATTGCACTCGCAAACCATTGATAGGTTACCAACATCCCAACCCATTCGCGAACGGGAAGGGATTTCCAAGGGATCCCATCCCCATGAAAATGCGGACAAAAACACTTTTTAGGAGTAGGCAGTGGTCCCATAAAAAAAGTATGTGAAACTTAATTTTTTTAAAACACATCACATTTTCTTTTGAGAAAACGGGCAGCATTAAAATATATATACTTTTTTGCCTTATATTTGCTTTATTTAAAAACAATCACAGACATGGTGTTCTGCTGACCCCTGCAGGCCACCAACCATGTGATGGTAGTGAAGTGTAGTGGGGTCAAGATTTGCGACCTACCTGATTAATATTCATAAAGTAGGTCGAAATGTGACCCACTACGATTCAGTATTTTGTGAGCCAAACCATAAGATCTGTCTTGTGGGTCATTCAATCTAGTGTCCAAAAAGATCTAGAAAACATTTTTCTTAGATTGATGTTTTGTATTACATAAGGAGTCCACAAGTGATGGAAAAACGTTTATGGCAACAAACACAAATATAAAAAAAATATTTTGGAGATCTCTTCGGACACTAGGCTGGATGTTTAAGTGTACACACATATCGGTGACCCACAAGATGGATACAATTTATAAAAGAAAATGCGGGCTGTCTATTTGTGAAAAAATATATGAGGGAAGAGTGTACAATACATTTTGTAATGTTTGTGCAAAAGAGGCAAAGGTTGATGATTTATTGTATTTTAGTGATAATAGAAATGAATTTGTTGTAAGAGGAAATAAAATATGAACAAAGTAGAGCTGCAGCTGTCAGGAGCAGTTTCTTTGACATAATTTCTAGAGTAATGTATATAAAGCAAGAAAAATAATCCAATAGTACATAATAATCTATTGTTGATTGAATAATACATATAATTTATCTCTCGCAGGGCATTTTTTCTACAATTGTTTTCAGTATTAAGCCAAGGCCTAAGAGGGGGATTTGGCTCAACCCCCGAGATAGATACCAGTTATTAGTAAGTCAGACATTCCTCATACCTCCAGGGAAGAGACATACACCAAATACCTGATCTTCACTGCAAATCCACTAACCACTCTATTGGGAGCAGCTGAGGCGTGCACAACATAATCTTGCATCATCATCTAGCTTCTGCAGTTAATGCTTTAGCAAAACCACAGGGGATGATGGACTGAGTGTTGAACATTGCAAGCACTCACCCCGAGTCAACTGATCTGGGTTTAACCCATCATCATTCTTTAGCTCACTCTGCCACCCCAGTTCAGACATGGCCATATGCAAATCAGTATGACTCTCTGCCTCATGGGAACAGTCCAGCCCGAACTGCCAAGCCATGTCATTCCTGGAAAGGAAACAAGCATCCTGGGACCAGGTTTGGGTTCATAACCCTCATCAGCCAGGCTATCTTGAACCCAGTGGCAAAGTGAGCAAGGACCCACGTCTGGGCCTACCCTGCCAACTTAGGGCGAACAAAGCAAAACCAAAGGGGATGATGGACGGATTCTTGAACATTGCAAGCACTCACCCCCAGTCAACTGATCTGGGTTTAATCCATCATCATTATTTAGTTCACTCTGCCACCCCAGTTCACATGGCCATATGCAAATCAGTCTGACCCTGTCCATCACCCCCTTTGGTTTTGCTTTGCAACTGGATTCAAGCTAGCATGGCTTATGACGGCTGCTTAGCCAGAAACCGGTCCCAGGATGCTTGTTTCCGGTACAGGAGAGACATGGCTTGGTAGTTTGGGCTGGACTGTTCCCATGAGACACAGGATCAGACTGATTTGCATATGGCCATATCTGAACTGGGGTAGCGGAGTGAACTAAAGAATGATGATGGATTAAACCCAGATCAGTTGACTGGGGGTGAGTGCTTGTAATGGTCAACACTCCGTCCATCATCCCCTTTGGTTTTGCGTCAATGCTTTAGCAGCAGAAGAAATCTGGAGCAGTAATATAACCCCAAAAGTAATGTCCAGAGTTTTATCTAAGCATGCAAGAATAATATCCATCCCATTGAGGCCACCACTGCTATGAGGAAACCTGGAATTCCACTCTCCCTGTACAAAGAATTGGGAACTTCGAAGTTCCTAGACTTGCCCTGGAAAATGTCAATGAATCAGAGTCTATTAGGCCAAAGGTGTGGGGTGATTGCACTGAAAGAATACCGCTTTGGGAGAATGAAAGGTACCACAGAGCGGTCATGCCGGCTCTGCGGAGTTCAGTCTAAGTCCCTAATGCACATAATTTGTATCTGTGTTCCCCTAATACCTCTTTGAAGACATTGGCTGTGGCCACTCTTCTTGCAATTAAACCTGAGAACATGTAAAGATGATGCAGTTGTTGCCTGTCACTTCAGGAAATTCCTACAATTGTCAACTCGCTACTTGAAATGTATGCATCAGGCAGTTAAGCTCCTGAATGACCAAAGTCTGTAAGCATAAGCCCCCTGCTCAAGTCCTTCAATGTGATTGAACATTGACAGAATCAACAAAGCATTTAATGGCAAATTTATTAACTTGTTGTAGGAGGTTGGCTTAGTATATGTTGCACATGTATGTAAGTGTAGCACTAATCCAGACAACCCTTATGGTGATTTTAGAGGTCTTAGACAACCTTAGAAAGCTCTCTAAGTGGTAGCTGTGGGGAGCAGCCTTCAGGCTTAGTACAGAAGAAGTGTAAATCAGCTTGTTTTACCAGTACAAAATCTTATAGGTATTGATTAAGTGAAAAAGAACCACACAGTGTATTTATAATAATATGTATTTATTATAAGACATTCGCTGACAAATACAGATATCTACCACCTGGTGATATATACAATGCACACAATACTTTGCAAAGAAAACAGGTAAGTAGCAAGCTATACACAGTGGTCACCAGGGGGGGACCAAACCATACATTAAAATAGTGGAATGCAAACCACGACCCAAGTCAAGACTATACCCAAAGACAAGTAGAAGTGCTGGGGATCCAAGGAACCACCTGAAGTAAGTAACCAGGAAACCCACGGAGGCTGTGTTGAGAGTGGGAACACGACCGCATGCTCAATTCAAGTCAATGGCTTAAGTCACCATTGCAATTTTAAAGGAGAAGGACCCTTCCCAGTGGACCTTGAAGAAACCCTGTAGAGTACAGAAGGTTGGAGAGCTAACCCACCCATGGATACCCTAGGAACCAGGATACCTACACCAAGGAAGCCGGAAGCATAGGTGCGAAGTGGCGTCGGAAACCGCAGTCAAACTCAATGGAGCACTTCAGGAAGCGAAGACGGTGAAAGTGTCTGGTGGAACCCTAAGGTGGATTCAAGTTGAGAAGTACCTGCAAGCAGAGGGGAAGCATCTATGCCACTCAGGAGTTACCAGGAGGCATGGAAGACGAATGCTCACCGATGTTGGGTGTTGCAGGAGAGTTGATGGTGACCTTGGAGCTGCAGCTGTGGGAACCAGGCGATGCTGTGGAAGGCCAAGAGCCATTCACGAGCAGTCCCACATCAGATGTCGAGAGTTGAGGGGTCGGTGTCTGTCGGTAGCACCAACAAGCCTTGACAACTGCAAACAACTTGGCAAGCAAAAACGGTGCAGTGTCTAGACCAGCAATGTCCAAGTGACTCACCATAAACAGTGGAGTCAGAATAGGCCCAGAGCAATCAGGGGAGCCCACTGAAGTAAAAGAAGACCCTTGAGTACCCACAGGCCAGAGGCACTGGAGTCGCAAGAGGACCTCGAGCAGATCACAAAAGATGCAGGCCCACAGTGTAAGAAATGCGGCGAGGACAAAGATCTTGATCACTAAAGATGCTTCAGGTGGGGGATATTTAGTGCCCAAAGATCTCTGAGGAATAGAGCCAACAAGCCTTTGCAACGATAAGTCGATGCAGAGCACAGGGTTTTGGTTCCTGCGGTTCCGACGAGGGATACTGGCCTCAAACTCAGTGAGAAGACCTTGCAGTCCTAGAGGGAGTTGTGGGACCACCGCCTGTGTTGCTGAGCGGTTCAGAGTCCGCAGGAGCCGAGGAGCAGCAGACCGGTTAGCTTGGTTGCAGTGCCTACAGATGCAGGAAAGTGACTCCTTCACTTCAAGTGAGATTCCTTCAGGTGTCTTGGATGTCCACAGGCCTAGGAAGGTTCCTGTATGGAGCATAGGCACGGACGCTGCAGCAGACGAGCAGGACGACGAGACCAGGAGCAGCAGGAGTCTTCCCAGTTGCAGTCTCGGTGCCCAGAGCAAAGTCTAGTGAAGCCCAGACGGTCAAAGATGAGGTGGTATCTTTATCTGAATCTTGTCCCACAACGGATCTAGGGACCCACACATAGGTAACCCCTTAAGTACCCTAAGGAAAGTGTTGGGACGATTCATGGTTCCCTCCCAGGGGAGGGGCTGGACAGTGGGGAGGATACTCCCATGCCCTTGTCCAGTTTAACACCAGAGCGGGAGCCAGCAGCTCCCTGAATTAGTTCGAACTGGACTATGCAAGGAGGGTACCAAATGTGCTCTTCAATCAGTCTCAGTGGCGCTGGCAAGCACCCCCACTCTGTCCCAACACACTAAACCCTGTCTGGGAGGTGGTCACACGTCCCTGTGACAGGATATCTATTGTTCTGCCTTCCCCTGCTTGAGCTTGACTCAGCAGCAGGAGGGCAGAAACATGTGTCAGGTCGGCGGCGGTCCTAGCTTGCTGTCCGGTTCTGGAAGACTGGTACCGGGAGCACTGAGGGCCTCCAGGAGGAGCTTTACAGTGCATGGAATCTTACCTGCCACACCGTTTACAGAGTGGGGGCATGATTCCAACATGTTTGATACCAAACATGACAGAGTTAGTTACAGCCAGTTTAGAGATGATCATCGCATAGACCCGCTAAATGTTATATGGCTGATGTATACTTATAACCCGGGAGAATGGACTCCGTAGGTTGTACGTGTGCCCCGCTCATGCAGGGGCACCCTCCCACCTAGAACCGAGCACCCTGCCTTCAGGAGTGATAGGCTTACCTTAGGGGTGACTTATAGGTTTTAAGTGCAGTGACCTCAGATATAGGGAAACCTATATCTGTCGTAAGTGGTGCTGGCACCAACTTACACAGGCTGCAATGGCAGGCCTGTAGTCACAGTTTGAGTTGTCTCCCTTGGATGGCATAATACATGCTTTAGCCCATGGGGGAGAGCTGGTGTACCTATGCCTTGGGTACCCCAGTACCATATACTAGGGACTCATAAGAGTACACCAGTAGCCAATCTTTGATGTGCATAAGTACTCACAATAACCAATTTAGGGGTGAAAGCACTGGATCCCAGTCAGACTAGTCAGAAACAGCATAACACCAGGCAAAACAGAGGGGGTAACCATGTAGAAGCATCCTACCTTCCTACACTTGTTAATAAGGGTATATTTTCATAAAAATGATCAGTGTTTCTAGAATATAATCATATTTATTGAGTCTTAGGTACAGCGCTGGAAATCTTTGATATAAACAATTGTTTCCATTGAGTGTCTATGATCCCTGGTTAATGCTTTGAAATGAGGGTCAGCATCTTACTACCGGGCCAAGCGGAACTGTATACCGGGCCAAGCGGAACTGTATAATTTGCCTACACGCTCAGTCACTTTGAGATACTTTTATTTGACAATATAGTCCCTAACTATCCCAATATTAATGTTCTAGATCTTATACACCGAAAAGTGACTTTTTTAGTTATTCATTTCCATTTTTAGTCCTCATCTAATCTTATCATGAACGTTTTATTTAATTGAAACAAATAAAGAAATATTTACTTGCTTCCTTGTACATCAGGCTTCCCTTCCACCACACCGCACTCACACTAGTGGACCTGAGGGTCCTTGACTTCGCCAGAAGCTATTACCTGCTATGAAAGGATATGATCAATCTCATCCTACCAATGGGATTGGTCTTGTCCTAGCAAGACGGATCTGAATCCGGACTGCGCACACTATTGGAGAAAGTAGGGGTCTGACAATCCCCAATGCAATAAAGTCCTTGCTAGAAATGTCTGCTGATCATCAGTACGAATTGTTAAGTAGGATTAACACAAAAAAAGAGAGGAAATGTGTATTTTCTATATTTATTTAAATAAAAAAAATATTAGAACATTAATAATTATGAAAATGCGTTGGGTGGGGGGATACAGGTACACAGGCATGCAAACCTTGCATATTGGTTGATCCTTAATAATCCTTGCACCTTCTATAATGGTTTGGAGTGCAGGAGTCACTTTGAAAACAGAATGGTTCATTCACCTAACACCACAGCACAAGTCCAGGAAAATCAGATGAACACCATCCACAAAACACTGACTTCACTTTATAGAACCAGCATAACATGGTAAGTGAGGAGACAAGACAGACTTATTTTCTGAGCTGCTATTTCCTTTTGTGAGGCCATGCCTTGTTTCTCCTCCTCCTCTGCAGTGTCTTTGAAGTTGATCGCCCTTGTAATTAGGCGGGCACACAAGGAAGTGATTTTATTTTCAGATAATACCATGGCTCACAGATTACCGGTTCAACATTTCTAATTTCCCTGTTGCTCATCTTTTCAGCCTGTGTCCCATCCTTGCCTTTACTGCACATAGTTACACAGGAAGGTTGCCATCAATAAAACCATACATTGGACTTTATTGGTTCTGCCAAGGTGTAATTAAAGGCTGTATGGCCATCACAACCCAACCCCTGCTCCCCTCAAGGATACTCAAGTGTGGAAATGCTTAACTGTCAAGTGGAGAAGTGTGGCTCAATGGTTAGAGCAGCAGACCCTGATGCAGAGGTCTGGCCGGGACCAGGGTTCAATTCCCGCCTCGGTGGGTCTTGGGCTTCATTTCCCCGGACCTGATAATTCTCGCCTCGGTGCCTATTCTAATCATGGGTCCCACTCTGCAACTCTGGGCAATAGCTTGCTTAATCTCCACAACGGCCCCAACAGCGCTAGGATGCCTGGCTTCACCTTGGGGGTGCCCAGGAGTGGGCACTTCACAGGGAAAGGCCAGGAAGGGTTCCACAGCGGTATGTGCACAGCGCCCGAGATACCCCTTTGGGGGTCGATTCGGGCGCTATATAAAAAGCACTACATTTACAATGCACGGAAGTCAGAGAGTGTGGTTTCGGTGGAGTGCAGTACTGGGAATCCAGCATTGAAGTGTGTGAAGCAGATTGTAACTAGTGAGGGAGGATAGCAAGTGATTACATACGTACTAGTCATGCTATGATTTATATGAAGAATTAAGGTACAGAGGCGTGTCCATAGTTAATGGGGATGAGGGATTAGCTGTGAGTGTTTGCCAGAATAAGGACCCCTGCAGATTTGAAGAATGGATTCATCTGGAGATATCAAACTGCAGAGAAAGTGCAAAACTAGAGTTGCTTACAATTTATGTTATTGTATAATTCATTGTTTTAATTTTGCTTTGTATTTCAATTTTAAATTTGGGGAGATTGTAGTTTCATTTTTTGCTCAATTTATCAGAGTACTTTTACTTCTTTAGTTTTCGATACCTTCAATGAAGTGCTTGCTGAAACACTCTAACTACAACAAGGGGATAAACATGTATTTGTACTGCGTCATTGCAAAAAATAGAAACGGTGCTTGGCACTGAAAAGGCTAAAAGTAGGTTTGTAGCTAGCAATAGTGCAGCAGTGGCAGTGGCACCGGGGCCCATTGATACGATTTGCCCTCTTCACAGGGTTGGACTAGGACAAAAAATAGGCCTCGGCCCCAAAATAAAAATGCACCCGTTCGCGAACCAGATAGCTAAACAAGCATTGGCAAAGCCAATACGTCTCGCCTATGCAAGAGCTATTGGTTTTAACAATATGTTTTAGCCATGTGGTACACCAGTGTGGCTGCTGTTCAGCATGGCTAAAAGTTAGCGGGGTAAAGGAGAGTGGCGTGGAGTTTCATAAAGTGGGTAGAGTGGAGTGTTATGGAGGGGTGTAGATCAGAGTGGAGTGGCATAGAGGGTGTTGCATAGAGTGGAGTAGAGTGTTGTAGAGTAGAGTGGCATAGAGCAGCGTAGATTGTCATACAGTGGAAAGGCATAGAATGGAGTAGTGTAGGAAAATGGAAGGCATACAGTGGAGTAGAATGTTGTAGAGTTGAGGGACGTAGAGTGGAGTGGCATAGAGTGTCATAGAGTAGGGTGGCATACAGTGGAGTAGTGGAGTAGAGTGAAGGAGTGTGTCATAGAATACTGTAAAGTGGCATTGAGTGGCATAGAGAGAGGTGTGTAGAGTGTCATAGATTGGAGTAGTGTTGTAGAGTGACACAGAGTGGAGTTGAGTGTTGTACAGTGGAGTGGGGTAGCGTTAGCGTGTCATAGAGTGGAGTAGAGTTTGAGTAGAGCATTGTAGAGTGGAGTATCGTAGAGTGGAGTGTCGTTGAGTGGCCTAGATTGAAGTGGCATAAAGCACAGTGGTGCACAGTAGATTGCCGTAGAGTGCATTGATTTGAGTAAAGTTGTAAAGAGTGCATTGGTGTAGAGTGCAGTGAGGTACAGTAGAGTGGTGTAGAGTGCAGTGGCGCAGAGTAGATTGTTTCTGAATAGAGTGAAGTGGTGTTGAGTGAAGTGGTCCAGGGTAGAGTGGAATGGTACAGGGCAGAGTGCAGAGGTGCAGAGTAGAGTGGCGTACAGTGAAGTGGTGCAGAGTAGGGTGGTTTAGAGTGCAGCGGCATGGAGTGCAGTGGTGCAGAATAGATTAGAGTGTTGTGGAGTGTTGCAGAGTGTGTGGCGTAGAGTGCATTGACGTAGAGTTTACTGGTAAACGTATACAGTGCACAAACGATAATGTGTGGGTATGTCATCACCTAGTGTATTGATTTGTTCTGATTGCATTAACATATTGGTTTCCACCACACTTCAAAATTACCCAAAAAATGTGCTTAATTTGTGCTTTTCTAATTCTGATATATTTTGAAATATCAGCACAGTCTATTTACAGACACTTACATTTTTTGTGTGCTAGAAAAAAAAATGGACAGCCATCCTCAAGCACACCCCAGTAGCCAGCATGATTGTCCCATGAATCCTCTCACTTTGAAGGCAGAGAAAGAAAAGTAAACACCAAGCTCCCTGGAAGACAGAGTCTGTCATTTGATCTGTCTTTGATTGCACAGCAAATGTGACACAACAGGATTTACAGGCCTGTTTACAGAAATCCAGTACTTGTGGAAGAATACCGTAAATAGTGTTTGGGCAAGAGAAAGGACGAACTCAAGCTGGACAGCTTAAAACAACTAGAGTCAGCTAATAGAAAGCAAGCAAGTGTGATTTACAAAGCCAATGGTAAGCAATGGGCGGAATGCATTCCTAGGGAAGCTTTCCGAATGTCCCCAGTATGTCATTGGCAAACCAGACAGCTATGCTCTCTGGAAGGCTTCGACTTAAAAAGTGGCCTACAATTGCAAATTTTGAATTTGTGAAGACACGTTGTATGGTTATTTATTTTGCAAAGTATTGGAGACTACATGCATTTCTGTTTGCTACAGGCAATGCTTGTCGTAATATCAGGAAAATCAGCATTAATAACCAGCCCACCTAGCCATAAAACAATCCCACCACCTGCTAAAGAAAACGGTCCACACACTGATCTATCAGACCAGTCCATTGGGTACAGGACTGGTCTGCCCAATAGGCCAGTCCGACCGCCTGCTCCCTCTAATTAAGGCTTTCTATTTCTTTAACATGAGGCAAGGAGGGGGGCATTTCTTTTTTCTTCCATTAGGGCAAGTGGCACCCTTTCTATGCCACTGTTTTCTCCGGTAGGGGTATAGAAAACGGTCCACAAATGCCCTATGAATTGGAAAGCTATTTAAACACAGTATTTTTTGTTACTGAGGCGACGCACAGCGGAGCAGGAGGCATAGAGGGACAGGAACAATATGCATTTTTAGGTCTCGCTGAGTCAGCGCATGCGCTGTCCTGCGAGACATTTAGTAGGTGAGTTTTCAAAGTGCTACTGGCTGGACTAGCGCTTGCGTTCACGCGAGCGTCCACGCCCGCAGCCGCCATCTGTCTTTCGGGTCATTAGCACCACTCGGCCGCACATCTTGTGGATCCTGCCATGTCTGCTTTTGACCCTCGCGATCGCAATCACTTTCACTTTCGCGGTCTTACAGCTATGATGCACGCCCCGCTTTTCCCTTAAGTGCTTACACACGTTCTGCACTAGCCTTCTTGGAATGCAGTGTAGGCCACTTTCTGCATTATTCTTCCCCGTACATCCAATACAGCCCACCTTTTGCACATTTCTTCCTCTGACATACAAGGTATGTGCTCTTTACACACAGCTTCCTCTGAAACTACTTGCTGCTGAGATGCAAAGCCAGCCCCACGCTCCCATTTCTGTAGTGATCCATCTACAGCCACCTTTCTTTGACACTTGTTGTTTCAGTGATGACAGCTCCTCACTCCCTTCAGTGTAGGACAGCCTTTCCAAATACCCATTTGTAGCTCCTTCCTTCTGTTGCCTTCCTCCCTCCCCCCACCACTCGCTGCTGTTCTTCTCGGCGCTACACACCATCTGTTCATGCCCTTGTTAACCATTGGTTTTAAGGCTGCAATTGTTACCATTTGTACGACTAGTCCATAGAAATAATAAAAATGTGTATAAATAGATAACCGTTAACACCGGTGATTGCATTCTTCCGACATGTTCCATGTGCTCAGAGTAAAAGAAAAATGCGCGGTTCACCCTTCAAATGTCTCCCTGATACTCTACTTGCTATTCAAGCTGAAGGTTGCTGGTTTTTACTGAGCGCAACGCGATCACAACACACACAGCAAACACAGTAACTATGAAGAGATTAAGGAATGCAGCAAGGCAAATGTTTAAATGGTTAGAGAGGTACTTGACATGAAAAACGAATATTGGCGTTCCGAACACCCCGAAACACAGACCTGCTCCCACCTGAAACATGAAGCGCGTGATAGGTTTTTGCTTGAGGAAAAAGGGTAGCATTATTTTATCATCCTTTTTATGTCTCTCTAAAGAAAGTTTTAGTTGGCTTCCTACCTTATGTCACCAATATGTAAAAAGTATATATAGTGGGTTTGGGTTCTGCCCATAGACAATTTCTCGCTCACCTCCTGCTGTCGGTTTTTGGGCATATGATTCCTCCTCCTGTGGAGTGCGTGCTTTGCAATATACAAGGGACTATTTTGCATCACAAAAGAACACTTAACCATCAAGCTTGTTGTCATTTTCACTTTTTTATCTCGTACATGCAATACAATTACCAATACCACCAGTGTCATTACCACTAATACCAATACAACCACTACTACCAGCACTAATACTGCCACCAATACCGCCACAAATATCACACCATTACTACCACACTTCCACCAATAATACCACACCACCTATACCACAACCACCAGTACAACTACAGCCACAGTTCCACCACCAATATCATCATCCCCCCATCACCACCAGTGCCACAAATACTAAACCACCGCAGTACTACAACCACCAATCCTGCACCAAAGCCACTACCACAAATACTAACACGGATACCACACCACCACCCAAATACATCTTCATGCAACTTACACCCTTTAACCTCTGCACTCCCACATTCTATACATTCACCACCATATCCAACATCCTATATTACCAACATACTACAATAGAACTGCATCACATAAACCTACGTTCTACACATCCCCTACTTTACAACGAAGACCTCTCACAGCCATACACACTTCACAGACACCACAGCATACTGTTGGTTTCGCCAACAACCAGGAGGGATGCATAAGCATTCCGTGTTGATTTATCCACTTTTCAGAAAAACTGAAGAAGGCCCTGCTGCATCTGCCCTGTCAAAGGAGAATTGCATAGCTGACGCCAGGGCCCTGCGTGTGAGCGAGAAAAGTTAGCACTTCTGTGATGCATTTTTCTGTATATGAGAGGGAAGCGTGTACTGGCGCTGCCTATGCTGTGCTGATTCTATGTGCAAGGCACATGCGCTCTCATGTTAGTTTTGTAACTGATCTGTATGCGAGGGAAGGTGGCGCTATTGCTTTCTATACTATAACTGTTCTGTGTTTCTCTGTGAAGCTTAAGATTCTTTTCACTGTAGAAAACTCATAACTACTGGCTTTGTCAAGTTTATTAGCACTTTGGTAGCATTAATTATGCAATATATATATTGCAATTAGTGCTGCAGGCTTTATGGTATTTATTTTTTGACATTTGCATCGGTATTTACCAATATTTATATTTTGCTAATTGTATCTGTTTATCCATATTAATTTGAGGTTTTGCAAAAAAAAAGAAAAGATGAAACTGCAAACTGGTGCATTTCCACGTTTATTTAATCAATAAATCTATACTTCTACTTGGATGGCTGACACATTTCAATAATATGAATATCCGTAGATCATAAATCAATACACTGGTATAAAACATGTACATTTTATCATCAACGTTGTGCACAATCTTGTTTAAGCCTTTTTACTACAATGTACCTGTTTTGTAACTCTATTACTTGTCATTCGGCACTGCTATTGGGCTGGAAGTTGACACTCACAGCATTTAGAACCACTCTAAAAAAATCCGCTTGTATCTACATCTAAATATAGGGAGGAAAATAAGTTGTTTCCTGTCTGTATTTATCGGTAAAAATCAGTGAAAACAGATATCAGGGAGCCTTAATTGTGATACAAAGTTAATTGCAAATACAATACAATAAAAAATCACCCCAAAAACATCAAAATGCTCAAGTAACACCAAATTCGTAAGACATTTAAAAATATAAAACGGTAAATGAGTATTACAGGGAAGGCTGTTAGCACAAAAGTAGAATAATGGTAATCACCATTAGTGGAGTTTACTAGTGAAATCCTCTAAAGTGGTGGTATTTTCACTAATATCCTGCATCATGCGACTTACCTCTTAGTTTCAGTAAGTGCAACGCTCTAGTCTTACATTTCAGAACTGAGGGGCATATTATCAAGGACAGGCGATACATTATCGCCGCTTTTATCGGCAGGAAACTGCTGATAAAGCGGCGATAATGGCCTTGATAATATGCCCTATGAATTCCAATCGAAGCCCATGTTAGATGTGTTCACATCTAACATGGGCTTCGATTGGAATTCATAGAGCATATTATCAAGGCCATTATCGCCGCTTTATCGGCAGTTTCCTGCCGATAAAAGCAGCGATAATGTATCGCCTGTCCTTGATAATATGCCCCTGAGTTCCATATCCTGTACATTTACCTACTGCAGCTAAATTGGGTGATGAGGTGTTCTGTGCCTATTGTGTCTTTATTTCTGATATTACAGTTGGTGTTTCCTTCACCAAAACGTTGTTTTAGGGGGAGGTAAAAGAAGTACATTTGTATGAACGCGAGTACCACCACAGCATCAATAAGGGCCACCACAGTATCAAGCATTGGCATTGCCAATAGGTCTCGCTTGTGGGACCTTATAGGTATTTTAGTTATGGCGCACAATATCTTTACTGCAACAACATTAACTGTTGCATGGCTAAACACTTATAAGGTCCCAAAGGCGCGACCTATTGGCTATGCCAATGCTTGTTTCATGGGCCTCCGAGCTGACCCTTCAGTTTGGGGTGCGCGAGGCTGTGCAACACATTGCTGGGAGCCATGTCTTTGTCGCTTCCCAAGAAAGGTTATCTGTGACTGATGTTACTTAATGTGGGAGAAGAGCGCCTGTGTGAAATTTTCTTTTACAAAATGTCGTGAAATTGGATGAAGCGAAATTCCGTGGTAATGTCAGTTAGACCTAACGAAAGGGGATACCGCACATTTAAAAAGCAAGCAAGATACAAGCAAATGGACTGGGTTGAGGAGAATATGTCTCCATAGACGTCTCGTGCTTCTGCAAAATATTTTCTGCTAGAAACCAGTCTTAAACAAATCAAAAAGCTCCAACATTTTGAAGGCCAGTAGCAAAAAAAATCGCACATTTCCTGAGTGTAATGATAAAAAAAATTACCGGCCTAGAATAAATTAAGCCAATTAATGGTATTTTTTAAAACGTGTTTCCTTTCGTGCCTTTTAGATCACAATATGCAGATACAATAATCTTGCCTTATAATGACGTCCTTCCGCCGCAGAGTCTGCGAGGGACAGTCTGCTGATCTGGAGCAGGATGGCCTTCACAGTGGCAGCATTCAGCAAGATTTATGAAATTCGGAAACACTCACTTTGAACGTTTGCACGGCCTCATATCACAAGGCCTCAAAGCTCCCGGAGCTATCATTACACAATTGTCACTGACAGGCCTTTTATCTACCCGAGAAGGTTGAAAGACTGCACTGACCTTGCTGGAGTTTGAACTGGTCGACCTTTGGTTACACAGACACACAGATGTTACAAGCAGGTGCTGAAGAGAAAAGGGGTGACCCCTCTGGCTACAGAAGGGTTCGATAAAAGGAAACAAAGGTAAAGGTAAAATGAAAGGAAGCGAGGGGTGGGTGGAGGGGCTCATACATGTTTGCGGATATATTTTCTAAATACACAGCCCTTTCCATGACAGGTACGTTTGATGAATTGAACATCCGAGGAACTATTAGCCTGAGAATATTCAGTTTATTTACTGAGATTCTGTGTCGTTTGCACCATTTTTACACAGTGGACATGCTGTGTAAATTAAAAACGGATCATGCCAACTGAATAGACAGATCCCCACATTTTCTCAGAAAATAAACTGCACTAAACTACACTTTTATGTGACTTGCTAGCAAAACTCGAAAGTGGGAAGAAATGTTGATACTGAAACTCTGGCATGACTGACATGGCTTCTAGTTCAAGGAATGTCGAACTTCTAGTTATCAAAGAAATGAGCCACACCATAATATAACTCGTTTTCAAAGAAATGAACCACACCATAATACACCTAGTTATCAAAGAAATAAACCACACTGTAATACACCTAGTTATCAAAGAAATGAACCACACCGTAATACACCGAGTTATCAAAGAAATTAACCACACCGTAATACACCTAGTTATCAAAGAAATGAACCACATCATAATATAACTAGTTATCAAAGAAATGAACCACACCGTAATACACCTAGTTATCATAGAAATGAACCACACCGTAATACACCGAGTTATCAAAGAAATTAACCACACCGTAATACACCTAGTTATCAAAGAAATGAACCACATCATAATATAACTAGTTATCAAAGAAATGAACCACACCGTAATACACCTAGTTATCAAAGAAATGAACCACACCGTAATACACCGAGTTATCAAAGAAATTAACCACACCGTAATACACCTAGTTATCAAAGAAATGAACCACATCATAATATAACTAGTTATCAAAGAAATAAACCACACTGTAATACACCTAGTTATCAAAGAAATGAACCACACCGTAATACACCGAGTTATCAAAGAAATTAACCACACCGTAATACACCTAGTTATCAAAGAAATGAACCACATCATAATATAACTAGTTATCAAAGAAATGAACCACACCGTAATACACCTAGTTATCAAAGAAATGAACCACACCGTAATACACCGAGTTATCAAAGAAATTAACCACACCGTAATACACCTAGTTATCAAAGAAATGAACCACATCATAATATAACTAGTTATCAAAGAAATGAACCACACCGTAATACACAGAGTTATCAAAGAAATTAACCACACCGTAATACACCTAGTTATCAGAGAAATGAAACACACCGTAATGCACCGAGTTATCAAAGAAATGAATCACACCGTAATACACCTAGTTATCATAGAAAGGAACCACACCATAATACACCGAGTTATCAAAGAAATGAACCACACCGTAATACACCTAGTTATCATAGAAAGGAACCACACCATAATACACCTAGTTATCAAAGAAATGAACCACACCGTAATACACCTAGTTATCATAGAAAGGAACCACACCATAATACACCGAGTTATCAAAGAAATGAACCACACCGTAATACACCTAGTTATCAAAGAAATGAACCACACCGTAATACACCTAGTTATCATAGAAAGGAACCACACCGTAATACACCGAGTTATCAAAGAAATGAACCACACCGTAATACACCTAGTTATCAAAGAAATGAACCACACCGTAATACACCGAGTTATCAAAGAAATTAACCACACCGTAATACACCTAGTTATCAGAGAAATGAAACACGCCGTAATGCACCGAGTTATCAAAGAAATGAACCACACCGTAATACACCTAGTTATCATAGAAAGGAACCACACCATAATACACCGAGTTATCAAAGAAATGAACCACACCGTAATACACCTAGTTATCAAAGAAATGAACCACACCGTAATACACCGAGTTATCAAAGAAATTAACCACACCGTAATACACCTAGTTATCAGAGAAATGAAACACACCGTAATGCACCGAGTTATCAAAGAAATGAACCACACCGTAATACACCTAGTTATCATAGAAAGGAACCACACCATAATACACCGAGTTATCAAAGAAATGAACCACACCGTAATACACCTAGTTATCAAAGAAATGAACCACACTGTAATGCACCGAGTTATCAAAGAAATGAACCACACAGTAATCCACCAACAATACAGGGCGATCCCTAAGGCATCATTGGCGCATGAATACCAGGGCATAGGATCATGCCTCTCTCTCTCATTCAAACTTGGATGCCAACCGTTCAGCTCAAATTAAACTTCATAGTGACCAAATGGGCCCATTTTATCAACAGCAATCCAAGGTCCCAGGTGCTTCCAAGCTTCCCTCTCCAAGCGTTGTGCCTTACTCTTTGACTTTCTTATTGCTTACCACATTTCCTTCAAGAATCACACTGCCAGGAGCGCATACACTGGCATAATCTAAGCTTTGAAAATTAAACAAGCGGTAACCCCAAAACCATCATCTCCATCACTGCGCAGACCACAAACTTTACCATATACATTTGAACCGTGCCAGCAAAGTAGTCCCTTGTGGGCGTGTCTGCATTGTGCTGTGGGCGTGGGCTGGGGGCGTGTGGTACGGCCATCACATCGTAGGCTGTGGGTGTGTGCTGGGGGCGTGAAAAACGCTGGGGGCGTGACAAACGCTGGGGGCGTGTGTCCGCCCTTCATGCTATGTGAGTCGTACATACAAGCGCCAATTACGTTGTTGCGCAGCATCAAGGGGCACGCTGGGGGCGTGTGTCCGGCCTTCATGCCATGTGAACGCAATTGCGCCGCATCAAGGGGCACGCTGGGGGCGTGAGAAACGCTGGGGGCGTGTGCTACGTTCCGCCCTTCATGCCATGTGGGTCGTACATTAATCAGAAGATCGTCTGCCGTGGCTGTGTGCTGGGGGCGTGACAAACGCGTTCACCTGGAGGCCTGGTAAGTAACGTTACTGCAGCCTCTCCTGCGCGCTGTTACTGAACTCTCTCATTCAACGAAATTATACGCGCCTGCTACCATCAACCAGGGCTCTAGCCGGGCTCAGGCGGCGGATCAGCACACTAATTACAGGCGCCTGATAACATCAACCAGGGCTGCAGCTGGGCCTCAAACGGGGGAACACGCGCCTGCTAACATCAAACAGAACTGCATCTGGGCCTCAATCGGGGGAACACGCAAATGAGCGTGTCTGCGGGGACAATAATTGCAGCCTCTCCTACTCGCTGTCACTCAACTCTCTCATTAAACGGATTTACCCGCGGCTGATAACTCTCTCGTTCAACGACATTACACGCGCCTGCTAACATCAACCTGGGCTGTAGCCGGGCTCAGGCGGCGGATCACTACACCAATTACACACGCCTGCTAACATCAACCAGGGCTGCAGCTGGGCCTTCTCCGTCCCTATTCTAATGAAACAACAAAATTTTGTCTACCAATACATTTTAAAATAAATTGCCCTTGCCAAATACACACATTACACACATTCTATTTCATACCCGGACAACGTCGGAACGGGCTGCTAGTCTTATTATAATTGTCATATGATATAAGGCACTTCTAATAAGGCAGATGGGGTATCTGTCACATTTGTGATGGAG
Organism: Lissotriton helveticus; assembly: GCF_964261635.1. Taxonomy (NCBI): domain Eukaryota; kingdom Metazoa; phylum Chordata; class Amphibia; order Caudata; family Salamandridae; genus Lissotriton; species Lissotriton helveticus. Next base: position 1,551,930,479 of record NC_136059.1, read on the forward strand.
TAAGGCATCCGTCAGACTCTAAATAAGGCCGTTAGTCTAGACAGTGTGACAGCGTCACTGTGTCCACCAGTGCCCTCTTCTCACCCACTTCTCATCATGCACCCTCTTACTGTCTACCAGGATAGCACTAAATACAACAGCATGATTGATGAATGACAATCAAAGTCATGATCACATGACCCACATCCGAGTAGAGATTCAACTGATTACAGAAAATAGCTACAGGGTGTTCAAAATCTGTCATATGATCTACCAAGGTTAAGGTCATCAGAAAGTCTGCTAACCTCACTGAAAAAAATGCCAATCTCTTGGAAAAGCTCTTATAATGGAAGCAAAAGACTAATTGATAAAGAAAAACACCAGAAGGCAATCCTTTCCATCTGCGCCCGCTCATGCTCATGCTAGGCCCATCCCCAGTAAAGGTCAGAAAATATTTATAACTAAAAAGCCTGCTCTTCTGTATACGAATGGTATCCACGGATGACTCCACACAAGGTAATCTTTTAATAATTAGCCTATATGTGGATTTTGTCAGGCTCTTGCCCCTGTGCTGCTCACAAAACTTAATAAAACATGTTTTAAAAAAACCCTGCTCTTCTGACACCTCCTCATGCTCCATGTCTGAAGCCATTAACACCCAGCTTCAATCACTGAAGATCCTGCCTTAACCCGTTTACTGCGGCCGTTATTTCGGCGCAGTGCTGGCCGTTCTACAGAGTGGGCGGGGCCGCGTCGGCCTTTGAACGTTCGCAGCACCAGCCAGGTAGTGCTCCGAATGTTCAGCGGCCGAAGGCAGCATCAATGGGGTTAAATGAGCCATCCTGTAAAATATGTCAAAATGGCGCCGTCTTCAAATAAAGCAACATTCTAGAATCCTCCTTGTTAGTGATTGCTAGTGAGGCAGAACCTGGTATACAGAACTGTTTTTCTCTTTTCTGGATGACCCCTTTGGAGTGTCAAGAAAAGGATATTCCTCTATAAAACACGCGGGGCATGGATCGGGGATGGTAGGGTGGGGGGAGGCGGAAACAGAATGACATTTTTAAAAAGAAAAACACATACCTTATCACCGCTTCCTGTGTTTCTGCTCCGTCTCTTCTCAGCGTTGGAACAGGAACCAGGAAGCACACCCAGCCTCCCCTGACCAATCAGAATACTGCAATGCATTATTGTGATTGGTAAGTACCCAAGCTCCCCTTACCAATCACAACGCTGCAATGCAGCATTGTGATTGATCTGAGTGCCATGGTTCGGTGCTCAGACGGGGACTAGGGGCCTGGGCATGTTCTCCTTCCAGGCTGTAATGCAGCCTGGGTGCAGAGTATGCAAAGTGAGCTTGACTGTTTGGCCGGCCCCATATGAACGGCCAAGCATTCATGTGCACTAGGAGTGGGCAATCAATTCCTCCCATGCCCTGCTCTGCTCTGAGAGCAGAGCAGCCCTGCCCACCCTCCCGTAAAGCAGCTGGAACATATAAAATGATCATAACATTGAGTTCTCATTTTATATTTCCTTTGTTACACTGGTTAAAAGTAGTGGGCCGACGCTCTTCCCCTTAGCAGAGAAGCCGCCACTGATAACACACCACATGCTCATTCCTTGTCCACCACTACTCTCAGCTCTGGCGGCCTGATTCACAAAGCCCTCTGCACATGTTAGTCTGACTTACATGCTTAAATAGTTGGCTTTTCAGACCATAAAGAATTCACAAATTTTGACTTTCCTCAGAAAATGTTTAACTTAGCTGTAACAGGACCCCACGACGGTGTAAATTTACGCAGATGTATATATCACACAAGGGTTCAGGAGTGGGCGTTTCAAATTGTGTTTAGCCGTGTAAGTTTGCAAACTCACACAAACAAGTAAGTTTGTGGGTATTCACAAACTCCTTCCTGATCACGTCTCACCTATGAAATGGCCTAGGATTTACTCCTCTCAAGGGCAGGAGTAAATTCCTTTCAATGGTGGAAAACTGAACAGAACGCCTTTGAACTTCCTGGGGATGTATAGAAAGAGGTTTCACAGCGGGGAAAATATATTTGGAATGTAGAATAACAGGATGTTCACATTGACCTCTCCATAAAGGGATGTAGTCACATACAGGATCCTCCTGGTGGATTTCCTGCCCCACTAATTTCAGGCCAGGTGAGCACATGCGAAGAACCTGAAATTGTTCAGCATTTACACCAAGGGTCATATTACACAAATGGCTGTGGGGGACAACAAATGTGCGTGCCTGCTTTGTGAGACACCCCCAGGGCCCTTTGGTATTACAGAATGAGCCACAGACTGTTGTGCAGCCCCTTCTGTGATATTGATAGCGCTGGCACAGGTTTTGAGCCACCGCTATCATGATGGGGCATTCCCTCATTTGCATAGGGGTGTGGCCCCCAGCAAATGAGCTAATCTCTTTGCCTCTGCGCCAAAGGAAAAGAAGCTGTTAGAAGGCTCACTGAAAGCACATCAAAGAAAGGTGGCGCCATGTCAGTGCGCCCCTTGAGGGAAACCCTCTGGAGGGGACATATCCCCTGTAGGCAGGGCAGTCACTCGCTGCACCCACCTGCAGGGGGATCTCTGTTCCCTCACTAAAATGCAGGCAGGTGTTGCCTGCACAGTGAAACATGGAGCAGCCGGATTAAAACAAGGTCACATATCTGAATCACTGCAGGGCCTACAGAGTATTCTCTCCTTTTAAGGCTGTCACTTTTGGGGAGAATGGGGGGAGTTAGTTGCCACACCCGGTAAATACTAATAGAGCGCGCAGGTCACCCGACTATAATTTTATCATATGCACACTTGGGCCCATAAATTCAATTCACCATACTTACTTAATCGGGTAACCTACACTCTACTACCAGCAATTAATTCTAACTGTTTCCTATATCATGGACTTACCAATCCTTGTCATTTGCCACCTATGACCACAATGGATCAGGGAGCTAGCTGAAAAGATAAGCAGTCTAAAATAACTTTATAACATTTGCACTCTTTAAATAACCACAAACTCAAGAAGTAAGTTTTGAAAACCTTTATCTATTCTTCATCAAGGGTTGAAAGCATAAGGTTTACAGCAAGCAAACTATTGATAACCAAAATCATGAAAAGCGTATAACTATGTAAAAGATAAATGATGCCAACCATTTAAAAATCTAAAGGGAAGGTAAGAATAGGGAACATGCTAATAAGAAACTTTCAGAAATTAGACTTAATATAGTGTGTCTAAAGGATGGGGAAAATAAGGAACATGCTAGAAATCAAAGTTTATGTACCCCTAGAAAGGTGGATAAGGAAAGGAACTACATTTTCTAATAACGGAAAATTTGAAGTTACCATGTAGCTACAGGGAAGGTAAGAAAGGGAACACGCTAATAATTCGGAGCAACCACTTTAATTCGGCTAAAGGAGGGTAAAGAAAGGGAACATCTATATTTCATGTAAAGTATTTTGCAATTGACTTAAAGGATGGGAAGAAAATGGAACATGCTAATAATCAGACTTTATTATTTTGTCGGAACAGGGAGGGTAAGGAAAAGGAACAATGGGCAAATAAGGTTTTAACTGTTTCAAGAAAGGAAAGGAAAGGACACAAGTGGGTTTCGCTCACAGATTTATAGTTACCTAGAACGGTGTGGAGACCAACCCTGGCCACGGGTCAGTTAAGGACAGAGGAAACCCCCAGGAATGCAGTTGCCAGTAGGCTAGCAGGTGCAGTATGGAAACCAGGACAGGAAACCAGATTAGGATCAGAACCGGACCACCAAAGTTGAGACCAGCACCCGCAGGTCAGTTGCAACGCCTGCGCTACACCCTCTCTGCAGCTATCAGTCAAACCCCTGATTGGGTTATCGAATTCCCCAGCAAAGTGCTTCGCTAGCACTTAAGGTTCTCAAAACCCCGATTGGGTCTGTGAGTCTGTCTGACAGAGTGCTCCGCAGCACCTCTGTTCTCGATCAGCTATTGAGTCCGTTAGGTCAGTGACAGGTCAGCTATTCGGACAAGTCGGACGATTTCTCTAGCTAAACCTAGGCTAGTTATGCTGTTTTTCAGGTCAGTGTACTACCCCCCAAATGTTGCAAGTGTAAGGATCCCCAATTTCGATTGGACAAAAGAAAAGGACAGGTCATCACACCACCTAAGATTTGAGCTTTCTCAAGTTCCTCATCAGAATTTTTCATACCCGCCCATCGAATTTTGGGTTCTCATGACATATGCCTTATACATAACAATGGTGAATTTAATATTGTATACAATGTATTTTGTTTGGTACAGTTCTGCTTCTTCGACTAGGTGAGGGTTTATTTCCCAGGCGCATCTTGGCTGGGGCTGCCATCTGGCAAAGTTCCAAAGGTCATTGCTGTGGAGACTCGCAGATCTCGCGCAGACTCAGTTTCAAGCAAGATGGAGTACAGCAAGGGACAGCAGGTAATATTTCATAATGTACCATGAAATGGAAAAGAAACAGTTTTAGAACACAGGAAAAATGAGTACACTGTATACCATGAACTTCTACTCTATACCCATTACTGTGTAATAAACTATAGCATTAGGGTTAATGCAGAACGAACAGCATAGCAAAAGCAGCACTGCAAGCTTCTCGCATGTGAGAACGCAAAGCAGCCATTTTAGCTCTAATGCTCAGATGCGAACAGGTTCCCTCCAGAACTGCGATTACGTTACGTCACATGGGTATGACCGACGCATACGCAGTAGAAATTCCCGCGTAGCAGCAGCCATTGTAGGTTGCAAGCGTATTAGGATTAGTAAAGACATAGGCAAGCGTCTCTCGGACACCCACAAATGTCGGAAAAGGGAAAATTAATAAGACAAACATATTGATTAGTTAATTAGTGTTATTTGAGGTTCATGAATTCAAGCAAGTCGCTTTACGTGCGAATAATTGCTCCATCAATACCATTACGCCAAGGTAAGAAATATACCAAGTGTGGTAAAAACCTCCCTTTCCACATTTTCATATAGAAATTAGGTATAACAAGCAGAAGAAGATTTAACGCACTGATTCCATAAGGTTTGCCTTTTTTCTAGGAGGGAAGACTGGCACTTGAATGATGGCCTATGCCGAGGATCAGCCTGATACATCCCTTTCAAGACTTTTGAGTCTCCGAGAAGGAGGGGGAATTGAGCAGCTTTGGAAATTGATTCAATTGAAATGAATGGGAATGTCACACATTATTGGCGGGTGGGGAAGGTTTTCATGGCAGGTGATCCCATAGACGTCTTTGGGAGACAGTGCTTACAAGGTGATGATTAGTCCAATGGATGATGCCCTTCCAATGAGGGTGAGTTGAAAAGTGCGCATGGAGGGACAAACAAGTCTCCATTCTCTTTTACCACTCCTCTCAAGGTGGATAGAATGCTGAAAGGGTGTATTAACATGGCGTACCAATTATTCTCAATAAAAAACGAAAACCTCTTTAGCACCAAGCTCTAAAAGCTACCCTAGTCAGGGACATCTTAAGGATTTTGGGGGCCAAGGGCCAAAGGTTTTTTGGGGGCCCCTGTTAGGAACAGCTTTGATTTTATGATGCAATTTCAGCAATTTCATGCCCTCTTTGGCAAGGTCAGAGACAGTGCACAGGCACACTCCTCCAAATTCTAAATATGTTTACATCTAATATTCAGGGATAGTTATTGCGTTTTCAATATTGTAACACAGCAGTAGCTCACTAATATTACTGCAAATAATCTCTGTGACCTGCTCCCACCTCTCATATGTGAGGTCCTGTTTTGATTTCAAAGAAGCCTATTTTTATGGATGTTACATGAAACACAAACATGTCTTTGGAAAATGTCTGCAGTAGACTCTCACACATCACCCACATGAAAATTCAACTAATTAAAGAAAAACGGTATTTATAACAATCTGTTTAGGAATTATTTAAGGTAATTAGGGCAAGACTCTGCAGAACACAGCTGGCTCTATCAGGGGACCCCTAAAAAGGCTCAGGCTCTGGGACAAAGCCCACTTTGCCCATGCTTTAAAAAGTCTTTCACAGTAGTACAATGTGAATGAAAGCGCCCAGTAGGCTGGTGCTGCTCTGCCGGCGCTCAGAGAGAAGGAGCTTTACAGTGTGTTACGGTAACCGTCAATCACACTTTACTGTATGATAATTAAAGGACAGAGTGATGGCGGCCGTTTCTGTAATCTGAAGAATGCACGATCTTCCGCCAACACCAACACTGGCTTTAGGGGAGACCCAGGTGGAGCTGGGCGCAAGGCGGTTCGCCCTGGGTTGGTTCGCACGGTAGGAACAGCTACCCAGGTGCATTAGTGCCAATCAGGGAGACAGTGGGCACCCATGGGAAGTCTATTAATAGAGGCCAGGCGGGGCGGGAATTAGCTGTGCCTGAGGGTGGCGGGAGGAGAGGTTTTTCGTTTTGTCCCACCCACCCTCCCCTTATTAGGAACGTTTTTTTGAGGTCTTTTTTCCTTTGATCAGTCTTAGTTGACAACAGCTTTGTCCTAACTTTTCCTGCCACGATAAGACAGGTTTGTGTTAGGTAGAACTGGTAGGTAGATTTTTTTTCTGGGGGGATGGGCAGTCTTGAGCGGGATTATCCATCCTCCAAGGGAGGAGGTGGGGTATACAGTTTACGGGGAAAGGAAGAGGAAATGAGGGGGATATCTCAACAGGAGTCAGTTCTTCTGGGTTTGCTTGGATCAACAATTTTTTGGTGGTCATGTCTTGAAGGTATGTCAAGAGGAATTTGGGGTTTGATTTATTATTTATATGTAAGATGTTTTTGAGAAATATATTATGCACCTGTCTTAATAAAGTGGCCTTTTTCGCTGAATAAAGAAGTTGTGGGTTGTGAATTAATGTGCGAATCTCCTTCATTAGATGGTTTATCCATCATGAAAGTTGTGATACCAACGAGACCATTTTTTATCTTCTTTCCTCTCATTTCCAAAAGCGCAGCTGCCGAATGAGATACATTAGAGGAATCGTTGCATACGCATCACAGTATCGTCATCCTGTGACGTCGTATTTTTAATGGTGGTCTTGACATCCCCTCCCTGCCTGCACATCTTCTGCATGTGAACACCAGCTTAAAAGTTCAGAAGGTGTTCAGTTTACAGTTGGCCTGACACCGAGCGATTATGTGACTCTCGCACTGGAAGCTGCAGGAGGGGGGGTTTGTGGGGGTGGATATGGCTCAAAGGGCGGCGGCCAGGTGTAGGAAGCAATCAATGTCACATCACTACAGTCTGAAAAAACACAAAAGCCTGCAAAAGTGAATAACAGTGACAGTTAAAAGGCTAAGTGAGCCATAAAACATGGTGGAAATTAGAAACTATCGGTTGTATGCCAGTTGAATTCCACAAACGGAGGGACTGGCTTTCTTTACTTGATCAGCTGAGCGGTGGGCATGTACCAAATGAGTTCAAGATAATCTCTTATGTTACATCACAATAGCAGAAGCAACGATACTTCACACTGTAAGGGCAAGTGTAGAGAGAAATGAATGCACACCTAAAGGAATAGTGCTTCAATAACTTACCCCTAGTTTCATTACTCTGATTCCATTATCCTCGGCCCAGTCCCTACTAATAGGATAGGATAGTCATTTTTAAAGCTCTCGGATGCCGCGGCGTCTTGGCGCTAGGTGTGTACGGAGGGATACTGGGCCATAGAGCCGATAGGTTAATTTAAAGGAAACAACCAGGACTTCAGCGTTTTCCTAAAAATCTGCAGGCTAGGTTGAAGTCTCATAGTAGAAGGTAATTTTTTTTCTTTTTTTTTTTTTTTTTTTACCCTCTCGCCTAATCGGGTTCCTCATTCTCCAGGCATCCAACAGTCTCAAGCCACGCATGCCCTCACATACCGCAGCCGTTGCCTTCTTACGCCCACACGGCCTGTCCTGCTTTTTGTCCAACTCAGTATCCAACGTGACATTCAAGTCACCGCCACAGATGATAGCCGACGGGGGAAGCGCATAAAGTTTGTTCCAGAGAGTCACATAAAATTCAGGGTCATCTACATTGGGTCCGTACACATTAAGCAGGGCGACCTGCAAACCACACAATTTACCCTGCACAAGAATATATCTACCCTCCCGATCAACTTCCTCGTGATGTATTTCAAACGGGACATTTTTTTTAACCGAAATCATCACTCCCCGGGCATATGAGGAATAGGACGTGGCCAGCCGGACTCCCGCCCATTGCTTACCCACCATTTCAGCCGCCCTCCCCCGAAGATGAGTCTCTTGAAGAAACACAACCTGAGCACCGTGCCTATTCAGAAAAGCAAGCATCTGCCGCGTCTTTTGCGGCCGATTAAGTCCCCGCACATTCCACGTGACACATGTGAGTTTACCCCCTCGATCCATATCGCCAATCAGTCAAGCAGCCCAACACTTCATATGCCCCCACCAACACCCTATCTTCAACCCAACCATCACCACCCAGCGACCCAGCATGTTCATTAGCACTCCAGCAGGTTGCCTCAAACAAATGCCAACAGGAAGCAATACAGTTCACAGGCAATTCAGAACCCCAGACTCCGACCAGGACATGGAACATTACCCCAACAAACTCCAGGAACTCTTCCCCCAACCCCCCACCCACTTCAGCAGCCCCAATTTGCCAAAGCCATCCCGTGCCCCCCCCATTGCAACCCCCAACCATGCAATCAACTGTGCGTGGGGATCTCCCATAGCCAGGGGTGCAGCGGCGCACAACTCCCGCCAGAACACTGACGAGAGCAAGACCAGACTCGATGTACAAACCCCCCCCCCCTCCATAACCCCCATCTGTCAAAAGTTTAAGGCAGGCAATGCAGCAGTTAAACGTGAGCACATCATTGCATAACATCCATGAAGCTCATCATATATCAAGAAACAACAAATAACTGTGGGTCTAATGATACGTTCAGAACATGCTATGTATAGCTGGCTATGTGTCTGCTGCTACTGTTTAAGTAGAGGACAGACTGGACAATCAACCACTGTGAAAAATGTCCATCAGTTACTCATTTTCGGGCTCCCAGTACATCATTTGGTCTACTCCACAGTAGTATGACCACCACTCTATCCCCATAGATATATATCGGAGAAATATAGTGGTGGATGAATGTCTGGTAGGTTTTTTTTATAAATATTTGTGAGTAACGGAAAGCAGTGCATAAAAAATAAGTGCGAAGGGGAAAATATAAGTATAAGATTAGATAGTGCATACAAACATTACTTTATTCTAAGGTCATGCACTTCCAATGTTAAAAACAACAATAGTGCAAAAAAGTCAGATGATTCAAACAAATAACTTCTGACTGGGCTATCTGGTCGACATGTTTCTGCGGGTAAAGGTCATAAATTATACCAACCGCTTCCTCAGGACCCATAAACTTAATTGCTACTGCATAACGTGATAATGTGTGAAAACAACAGGACATTTGTGAACAGAAAAAAGTGTCACCTGTACACTTCCATTTTCCTCCTATGAAAGTCCGGTTGAAATAAAGCCAGCATGTCAACATGTAATGAAATATAAACAATAATAACACCTTCATTAGTAAGGGCTATACAAGCGATATTGCTATCATCATATCAATACTGTATCTGGGTCAAATGACCCTAGTATGAATCACATTGTATCTAAAATCAATGCCTCACCTTAATTTGTAAGGGGAATTGCCTCACCTCACCTGGCAAACAGCTCAGGAAAATGAAGCCCCGCTCTAAAAATGCAGAAAAATGTATACAAAGATCAATATTAAAAAACCTGTGTCGGGTCAAGGCAGAGACAAACCTGTGGGATGCTCAGTAGGCAAGCCACTGGGGGTCAATTGTCTTATCATTCCAAAGTCTAGTTCCAAACTGATGGGCCACATGGTTAATTGCAATAGTGTCAGGCATCAGATGTTAAGAATAGCCAGTAATTAAATCTTGTTATTATTCCTTGATGTCTGCCCAATGCCTGTTGAGCCAGTTTGACAGATAGATAAAGCGCATCCAAGCATAGCTTGTGGGCATTAAGGTCTGCCGTCTGCGGCCAGAAGATAGACCACCTGGTATCCTTTGACGTCGAGTCACTCTATACCTCTATCCCTCAGAATGAAACACTAGAGGCGATAGAGATGCTACTGGGTGAACAAACGTGGGACTCAATGACACCCATCTCCCTGATTATGGATTTGGCTACAATAGCCATGAAGGAGAACTTTTTTGAATTTGAGGGCCAGTGCTACTTACAGACGTCCGGGACAAGTATGGGCAGCGTTTTTGCTCCGTCCCTGGCGAATCTCTATATGCACAAGTTCGAACAAGACTGTGTCTTGAACAATGAGAACCCTTTTTCAACATCAATATGTTCGTGGAAGAGATATATTGACGACATCTTGGTGATTTGGCGAGGAGATGAGTCCTCACTCCACGCGTTCCACAGGTGGTTGAATGACCAGAACAGATATCTACGCTTCACATTGGAAAGCAGCCAACAATCATTGGCGTTTTTAGACCTTTTGATCACTGCAACACCACAGGGTTTGAAATCGGAATTATATAGAAAGCCGATGGCTCGCAATTCCTTACTGCAATATACCAGTTGCCATCCGAAATCGCTACGCGATAATCTACCTTACGGACAGTTTCTGCGAGTACAGCGGAACTGTACAACCAAAGAGGATTCCATAAAACATTCAGCTGACCTGGCGCTGAAGCTGACTGCACGCAGTTACCCTAAGAGACTGATCAAACGCTCGATGAAGAGAGCGGCTAATAATAACAGGGAAGCTCTACTGGAACCACCGGTTCCCAAGGTCAAGAACGAAAGGATGACTTTTGTAAATACTTTCAGTACAAGATCTAATGCAATCCAACGGATAGTACAAAAGCATTGGAGGATCTTGAACACTGGTAAAGACTCGTTACCTCAACCACTATTTGCTTTCAAAAGAGCAGCTAGTTTAAGGGACAAGCTGGTACACACCAGACCTCCACCTAAAGAAATCCACCAAGTTGGGACAATTTGGGATCTGCCGCCTGTGACAGGACATCACCCGTGTGGCAACTGTGCTGCGTGCCCACAGACAAGACACTCTTCCACGATCGACATAGGAACGAACCGTGAGTGGGAACAAAAGCGGTACACAAACTGCAACAGCAGCAATCTCATCTACCTTATCACTTGTCCATGCTCACTGAGATATGTCGGCATGACAACTCGGAAGATCAGAACAAGGATCTCTGAACATAAGAGTACGATAAGATGTAAAAAACAATCGACCAGACTGACGAATCATTTCATCCAAGTGGGACACAAGCCTACGGACTTCGAATGGACCGTTCTGGAACAACCTAATATTCCCATGCATATCACAGATATATCAAGATACTTGTTTAAGATCGAGCAGAAATGGGTGTATAAGCTCAACTGCGACAAAGGCGGGCTTAATGAAGACATCCCATGGATGACACTGTAGCAATGCTCCCCTATTATTACCACATGAATACTGGTTTGACTGTGAAGGCATTTGACTGACTGGCCTCCTGCTGGAATCCTGAGGTTTAACTAAAAAGCCATGAATCTATATTATCTGCGCACCGACTCCTTCCCACTGGGACAGTGTCATTCAGTTACCTGACTCCTGAGGGTGCTCGTTGTGAGACTTGGGACACTATAGCCTTCCGCTAAGGAATTACTGATGACATTCCTTCCGTTTATGATTAGCATCATCTTGAGCGCTTAGATATCTGATACGCGCTGCTAAACCAATTGAAATTATATTATATACACTGACCCGCGTATTTGCGGTGGTCCCGAACTACATTTCCCGACTGTTTGTAGTTCTATAATCACATTGCACTTGGTAGTCTTGCAATAAACTACTTTCCTCCTCTGTTTGTGTAGTTGTCAACTGCTGCGCGCCAGAGGCTTTTAGACTACATTTTCCAGCAACTTTTATAGTTCTGGCATGGTTTTGGGCATTTTCAGTATCCCCTTGAGCACTTATATATTCCACACGCGCTAAAACGTTAGTAAATACACTGACTCGCGTATTCGCGGTGGTCCTGAACTACATTTACCATCCTTTTGTAGTTCTATAATCACAACGTGAGTGGTTGTCGTATATAAACTACATTCCCCATGTGCGTGTGTAGTTTCTTCTGCTGCGCGCCAGAGCACGCATGCGTGAGGCGTAATGACTACATCTCCCATCTACCCGGGTAGTTTCTGGTGCCGTCCACGTGACACCCGTCACTGGCCCAGAACCAATAAGGTAATGTTCGCTCCCCCCCGTCGGCACCTCCCCAAACAGCTCGGCTGACTGTTTGAAGTACCGACGGAGAGGTGAGGGCGCAGGAGGGGCTATGTTTAACTCATTAGTGGTATGGACTAGACGCTCTTTATTGAATCCGAGCGTAAGCGCTTCTGCATGTTACACTTGGGCTCGGACTGTGACGAGCGGTTTTATACCAAGCGCGTTGAGATTCAGCGCCTGAACGCGTCCTGTGATTCACAGCGCGCGTCCAGAAAAGCATATTTTTCTATCTTCTGGCCGCAGACGGCAGACCTTAATGCCCACAAGCTATGCTTGGATGCGCTTTATCTATCTGTCAAACTGGCTCAACAGGCATTGGGCAGACATCAAGGAATAATAACAAGATTTAATTACTGGCTATTCTTAACATCTGATGCCTGACACTATTGCAATTAACCATGTGGCCCATCAGTTTGGAACTAGACTTTGGAATGATAAGACAATTGACCCCCAGTGGCTTGCCTACTGAGCATCCCACAGGTTTGTCTCTGCCTTGACCCGACACAGGTTTTTTAATATTGATCTTTGTATACATTTTTCTGCATTTTTAGAGCGGGGCTTCATTTTCCTGAGCTGTTTGCCAGGTGAGGTGAGGCAATTCCCCTTACAAATTAAGGTGAGGCATTGATTTTAGATACAATGTGATTCATACTAGGGTCATTTGACCCAGATACAGTATTGATATGATGATAGCAATATCGCTTGTATAGCCCTTACTAATGAAGGTGTTATTATTGTTTATATTTCATTACATGTTGACATGCTGGCTTTATTTCAACCGGACTTTCATAGGAGGAAAATGGAAGTGTACAGGTGACACTTTTTTCTGTTCACAAATGTCCTGTTGTTTTCACACATTATCACGTTATGCAGTAGCAATTAAGTTTATGGGTCCTGAGGAAGCGGTTGGTATAATTTATGACCTTTACCCGCAGAAACATGTCGACCAGATAGCCCAGTCAGAAGTTATTTGTTTGAATCATCTGACTTTTTTGCACTATTGTTGTTTTTAACATTGGAAGTGCATGACCTTAGAATAAAGTAATGTTTGTATGCACTATCTAATCTTATACTTATATTTTCCCCTTCGCACTTATTTTTTATGCACTGCTTTCCGTTACTCACAAATATTTATAAAAAAAACCTACCAGACATTCATCCACCACTATATTTCTCCGATATATATCTATGGGGATAGAGTGGTGGTCATACTACTGTGGAGTAGACCAAATGATGTACTGGGAGCCCGAAAATGAGTAACTGATGGACATTTTTCACAGTGGTTGATTGTCCAGTCTGTCCTCTACTTAAACAGTAGCAGCAGACACATAGCCAGCTATACATAGCATGTTCTGAACGTATCATTAGACCCACAGTTATTTGTTGTTTCTTAGTACTTGTTTTGGGGGGTTATAACTGTGCCCGGGTCTTTAAATATTTCCCTTGAACCCTTAAATAATTGTTTGTTGATTGTAGCTCATCATATATCAACAAAGACGACAACAGGGGTGCACAGTGCAAAAACTATCCACATAATAGGCTCCCGTGCCGCCCCACAGCCCTGCATCTAGCCTACCCACTCACAGCACCAACAGTGCACATGTTCAATACCGCAGTTCAAATGGTGCATTTAGGCAGCTGGGACGCAGCACAGTCCTTCCGCCCCTCAGCAGTAGCCACAGTTACAGGTCGGGACAAGCCCAACTCCCCATGGCTGCAGGATCGGGCTCAGCCGCCCCGTCGCAAATCCAGAAGAGGCGCAATGCAGCATCGCTCGACTGCACACCCCCGTAGGGAAACGTTCACAAAAAATTAGGCAACTTCATCTCGCTGTCTGTCCTCGTCTTCCTGAAGCCCTTCAGACGCCCTTTTGCGTTTCTTCTGTTTTTTGGCGTAGTCCATAGCCGCCTTAGGAGAGGAAAAAATCTTGTTATCCGACGGTGGTCCTATCCGTAGGCGAGCAGGATATAGCATGGCGTAAGGAACGCCTTCGTCACGCAGAAGTTGTTTCACTGTGGCAAATTCTTTGCCCGCCATCTGCACCGCCATGGTAAAATCCGGATAAAACTGAAGCTTGTTACCCTGATATTCAATGGAGCCTTTCTCCCTTGCAAGGCGCAGATTGGTGTCCCGGTCCCTATAGTTCAAAATCTTGGCTACTATTGGACGCGGTGTGGCCCCAGGTGGTGGTCGTTTAGCCAGGGAGCGATGAGCACGCTCCACTATGAAGACGCTAGACAACTGGTCCGCTCCAAAGATGTCTATAAGCATACGTTCCATAAAGTCCTCCATGCGACCAACATTCGTGGACTCTGGCAGGCCCGTGACGCGGATATTGCTCCTTCTGGATCTCCCTTCCAACTCCTCATTCTTTGTTTGAATGACCGCCAGAACCCTCTCCATGTTGAAGACCTTAGTCGAGACCGTCGCAAGGCCATCTTCGGTAGCTGATACCCTCTGTTCAACCTCTCCCATCCGTTCATTTTGGCGATCAAATTGCGTCGCCATGTGGTCCAGTCGGTGATTGACAGACTCCATAGTACCCTCGATCGATTGGAGGGTCTTTTGCATAGCAAGCAGCGTGGATTCCAAGTTCGGAACACCCCCCGTCGCGCCCCCCTGTTCATTGTTAGATGGCTCCTGTGAAGACATGTGCGCCGTCTTTTTGGCCTCAAAGGTGATCTTCGGCTGGTTCCTCTCCGGCCTACCCATGGTGGCGCTCTGCGTGATCCAGGCCCGGCCACAGTCTGTGCGCAGCCAAAGTGTCCTACTATCTATCACTCAGCGCTCTCAGTGTATGTCTGGCCAACAGCGCCCACAATCAACCGCTCTGTTTTAGTCCCTGGGCCTTAGTTTGCGTGCAGTCCACCCAGCTACGCCCGCACCGAAGTGAATGTTCTCCCGGTGGCACCCTCAACACTGCCACCGAAGCAGTCAACAGTGCACAAAATGGCGGGCACAGTACGTCTGTTCACCACATAGCAGGCAGCCCAGCAGCTTCCACAAGCACCCGGTTTGCTATAATCCCTGGGCCTTAGTCGACGTGCAGTCCACCTAGAACCGTCTGCACCTCAGCAAATATACATCCGGTGGCGCCCTCGCCACTGCCGCCGATGCAGCCAAGAGTATGTAAAATGGCGGGCACAGAACGCTCTTCCTCCTCGCAGCAGCACCCAGCCCGTCCACTCCGTGCAGCAAGCCGCCCGCCACCGCTCAGCGCATTCCAGCAGCGCCGCCCGGGCCTTCCACCTCTCCGCAGGCCGCCTCTGCTCACCCCCCACCAGCCGCGGTTCACACAGCGCGGCCCCACGCGGCCCAGCACCACCTCCGCAGCACCGGGCTCGCGTAGCGCCCCGCCCCACTCACCGCAGCCAGTAGAGCCGGGACCCGACCGCCTTCGTTTCTGGTCCCTCCAGAGGCTTCCACGCCCGGCAGCGCCACCTCATGCGCCAAGCCGAGCGGCACCCAGGCTCCTCACGCCGGGAGTATGCGGTCACCCAGCTCAGTCCGTAGCGTGCTGATGTCCCCTCTCAGGCCGGGGGTCCGCCGGCAGCAACCCGGGGAAAGGCCGAGCAGTTCAAGGGACGCCCACCGCAGCGGCTGCCCAGCCGGAAACTGCACCAGTATCTCTCCGACAGCAGCGGAGTCAGCTGGACTCAAATACGGGGCTCAGGGGGTACGATTAAAAGGATAAATAGGCAAATATTAGCTGGTCTCGGCGGAGCCTCACGCAGGTGCGGCCATCTTGCTCGGCGCCCTCTAGCGCCCCCCTAGTAGAAGGTAATTGGTTCCATAACTTGGCTGCACAGTGTGATATACGTAAATATGGTGTGTATGCACCGCAGGGACAGGCACCGGTCCCTGCCGACTACCAAAACACGTAGGACTTCTAAAACCGAGAATTTGCCCCAGAAGGCCTATAAACCATTTACCCACCATCAACAACACCTGAGCTCCTGAGTAGACTACCCTAGCTTCAAAGACAGTCATAAGTCCAGCCTGCAAAAAGGAAGATGAATTCAGAGTAATTAATTTACCCATCAGTACTTGAAGCTTTACCTTCTCACCCTCTCCCTTTTCTTAGTCCTTACTAATATAATGACATATCAAAGAACACTTATGTGCTGAAAAAAGAAAAAAAATAACAGGTAAAAGAGGTCAGACCACTCAAAGTTTTTTATGCAAATATGCAAAAAAAAACTTCCCTGAGCTCCTCTGGACAGTTCAGAAAAAAGCATGCAGCTACCGAATTCTCCCCCGTCACCACCTCCAGGAACCCACCTCCAGTCAGTAGTGGGTAACAAATGCGGAAGGAGAAAACAAAGTACCAGGGTCACAAATGATTTGTAAGGGGGCTCCTATTACTTCCACCTAAGAGACAGTCATCCCTCTACTACACCTCCCCATCAAATCTATTTGAGGAAGAAAGTTCAACATGAATGTAGATTCTAGAAATGGTAGATCTTAACCATCTGCTCAGGGTGGCTGTAGCAGGTTTGAGCCCATGGCAGGCTGGGGCATAGAAGAGAAAAAGGAGTTAAAATAAACAGAAACTGGAAATGTGTTCTAAATATATGGAAACTGCATTGTGAACTTCAAAGGTATGCAGGAAATACCTCTTTGGGGGAAGGAGGATCTTGGAAAACAACAGCAAAATGATTTTGGGAGAACAATGGAAAGTTGATTTAACTGTTAAACAAACCCTGGTGGAGAACCATCTCGTAAAAAATAACTCTAAGATGAGGCACATAGGTAACAGGAGGCAATTTTGTCCAATTTTCATGCTGCAATAACTGCCACTAGGAGCAAGACCCGGAACACGGAGAGGATAGGATTCTAAAGGTTCAGGTGAGGCCCCTGAAAGATGCTCGAACCAAAGCAAATCCCAAACAGGAGAAATAGATTTCTAACAAGGATGGAATCAAGAACACCTCTTCAGCAAACTGTTTGCCAAAGGATCTGTCTCTTTCATATCCCCCTAAGATTTTTGAAAAACAAGAATGGAAGTCCATTAGACTCCAAGCTTGGAAGCACAAAGAACCAGAGAAACATACTCCTGAGATAATGAAAATCAAGGTTGGGTTATCCCTTTACTTTTACATGATGAGCTGAATAAAGTACAAAAATAACTACAGGCTGCAGCAAGACACCAGGAAGCATCGACTGCCATTGCCAAACGTTAAGTGAAACCTAATCGCTGGAGCCCAAACCTTTAAACTTCCAGCCCAATAGTTGAAGCCTCAAGGCAGCCTCTGCGAGCAAGAATATAAAGTAGAGAGGACAAGGAGTATTGGAGCAAATCCATTCCTTAGCACTGCTAACTGACACAATAAAGGAAACCACCCCATCCTTTTCAAAATGGGAACTATTAGGATGCCTTACCTACTCTCTCTGCAAATTCCGGCGAACACTTTGGGGATAAGGGGAAAGTGGGGAAAACAAAATGGAGAGTCAGAGGCCAAGCACAGGAAAGCATCCATTCCTCAGGCTCCCTGGTCCTGGAACTCTGTGCACAACAGAGATAGCAAGGCATTTGCTTTTGACGCAAAGTGGTTCAGAGAAGGAATGTCAAAGCATTTGTATATGGCTACAAAGATCTCCCGGCAGAGGCACGAAATTTGAAAGGAAGGAAAGACATAACTCAAAGAATCTGCTATACAATTGAGCCCCCATCTGATATGACCCGCTTTCAAAGAAAGAAGAAGTTCTGTCTGTGAACAAAACTGGACTGCAATTGTCAATATAAATCTTGATCTGGTACCTCCCCTGAGACTGACATGCACTTTGGACACTATGCTGTCAGTCGTGACTACCACGATAGTCCTTGAAGAGAGATAACGAAAGTTCTGAGGGTCAGAAGAATGGCAGTCAATTCCTTCCAGTTTGAGAACCCGGTGACCTTCTCATTTGACAAAATACAGTGATTTAAGAGGTTTTTTAAAGATGATCCTGAATCCAAGTCCACAGCCATTTGCTGGGAGAATGGCAGGTCCTAGAACAGACCGAGGGATCTCCCTTTAATAGGTTCTTAGGGAAAAGCCATCACACCAGTTCTTTGCAATATTCGCTGCAAGAGGGATAGGTGATTCCAGTTGATAAGAAGTAGGGTTCCAATTCTGTAAAATGTGTCTGGTTACAGTGCCGACATACGGCCCTGCTCATGGCAGCACAAATAGCTTAGCTTTTTTAAAACAAAAACACAATATGAGGAACAAACAAAATATTACCAGCATTATTTTTGTATGACTGATTTCTGTGAAAATTGAATTGATACCAGCCAGAAAAATTATGATGTAAAACAGTTGCTTCTTTTCTGAAGAATAAAAATCATTTAGATGAGGGGTTGATGAGGATGAAGAAGGGTTTTCTTTGGTCACCAATGGTAGTGTGTTCTTGTAGATCTTGAATGCTCTATGCAGCTTATCATCAACAGCTTGCCCGAAGAATGTGAACCCCTGGAAGAAAAGCTTAATAATTGTAGTTTTCTGAACCCTTTCAACCTTCCACTCATGTTCCCAACCTTCACAAGTAGACACCACTGAAGCGCCTGCGGCCAAGGCTAAAGAAAAAAATACCATCCAATGTCATACAAGACGGGAATCATGCTTGCATTCCCCAATTTAGATAAGAGTTCTGTTTTCCCTCCTGGACCAAAGAAGAGTGGCATCCAAAATCCTTGGCTAAAGACTGAGATGTAAATGTAGTTCCAAAAGGCAGCGTTAGATTAAAGCACGTAAAGGTCGATGAAGGACATCACCTAGACGAAGATCAACTTGATCTGCTCGAGAAGCATCCTTAGGAGCCATGGCTAAAAACCCAGGCAAGTTAGCTCACATGGGTCTAGCTTAACTGCCTGAGGAAATTTGGTTTCAGCTTTCTAAAGGATGGAGCAGTGCAATACATTTTGGAATAACTGTCGTAACCAGGTATCTCAGCTCATGTAAAATGTGTTTCTTACTGCAGGGCTCACCAGGAGATTAACTGGAAAAGGTTTGTCAAATTGCCAGAATAAACCTCAGCTAGTAATAGGTTGAACCTCACTAGAAGGGAATTTCAAATTAGATCAAAGTTAGGACAATAAAGTAGGGAAGTTCATCGTGTTTGATATACTTTCCCTTCGGGTCTGGTTCCAAATGCTCTGATTCCCCTTCTTCCTGTAAGTCATACTAGGGAAGGACAAGATGAAGAATTAGACAAAGAAGAATTGTTAGGAGAAGAAGGTGGAGGAAAATAAACATATTCCTTCTACGCCTCTCTTTTGCTAGCTCTCTTTTCCCTCCCAAATTGAACACTTTCATTAGATTCTTAAACTCATCCCTGGAAAGAGAGACTGGTTTGATATTCCTGTTCTCATACTGCGCCTCTCCATCACTGTAGGGTCAGAGGAGATACAAAGTAATCACCAAATCCAAATAAATAGGAGAATGGCAATCCTACCTCCTGTCGACCATTAAATATAAACCATATCGAAAGGTGGAGAATGCTTCATGAAATAGCAATGATGTGACATGAATACTAAAATAAATTACTCAATGCCAAAATGGTGCAGGTGCAGTCATTGCATGACAGCAATTCTACCTTTGTATGACATCACAGACCATAAAACAATGCAAGTACAAAGATGTGGTCCTTCAAGCCAAGATTATTCATGACATTATTGGCTCTTCAAGCCCATCAGGTTCTAAAGAGTCTTTACTGCTGTGCTTGGTGCCATAAACGTCCTTCAGTCAACGTGCATATAGACCTCAATGCATGCAGTGGAATCAGTGTTAAGACCGGGGCAGGGATATGGAGCCCAACCCTGTAGTTGCCAGCTTTCCAATGACAGGAAACCAGACAGACAGAGAGGTTGGATCCCCTTTTCTGCCTCTCAAAGACAGGTCAGTGCTCGCACAGCTGAAGGAGCGAGACTGAGAAAAGGGGGCGGGCATAAACAAGGCACAACTCTTCTGATCTACATTATTTGTAAGACATGGACCCTCACCGTTGCATGAACAATCAGGCAAGAAATCTAAATATCTTCAGGACAGTGTCCATCAACAGGCCTGGAGCAAACAATAAAGGGGCGTATCTTGATCGAGACACAGCTGAGTCTGTCGAGAACAAATACGAAGTCAGTTGTCAGTGATGGTGGGTATCTGGGTTACAGGCCAGATGGGACGGAGACCATGTCTCATGGGACACAGTGTTTTTTAAATCTGGGTGGTCAGCAGGGTGCCTGTCAGTGAAGTGCAGACACCTCATATTAGTAAGGACTGGGGCGAGTACATGTATGAGGAGGTAATGTGACCTAACCAGCATAAGCGTAGGTTAGTGTTTAGCTTCCTACAAATTAAGTCGCACTTGGAGAGCCACCAACTACAAAAAATGAGCAAGCAACAAAGTCTGACATGGAAAATAAATGCAGGTATGCTCTCACATACATGCTTACCCCTTCCACAACTTCAACACCAAGTATTATTTAGCCAAACAATCCACATACTAGCTGGTATAACATGAGCCTTTTCTAAGCACCAGAAATGATTCGCTACAGGACTTAAACATTCTCTAACTCAGTCTATAGGATTGGGGTGCCAAATGTAGGTATGAAAGGGTCGAACCCTTGCCAGATTTTTAAGATATACACATAATACACAAATACATACAGTGAAATAACATGGGTTTGAATGACAGTTAGTGCATATCTTGAAATTCTCGCACGGACTCAGCTCGCGTGGACTTAAGTCTGCCCATTGTTTTCCATCAAAGCTTTTCCAGTGCTTCGTTGGAAGCCATCAGGACACCATTCAGAAAGCGCTAGAATCTTGAGACCGAAGGGTCAACATGCAAACCTAGAACTTTTATGACCGGGTTCTTGAACCTTCTCAGGTACCACAGGTATATAAAGCTTTTATCTGAAATACATAGAGGCTGAAGTTTCCCTTTCAAAGTGGAACTTTCCTCCTCGTGACAAGTGCGGGTGCGCCACCACAGGGAGGGCAGATGCTAGATACCTGGGCACCAGCTGAAACTCAACAACCATAACACAGAGATTCTGTTGCTGGTTAGCTCCTCGTCAGCTTAGAACCTTTCTTACTGTCCTTCAGATGAGATACCAGTTCCAGTGAACTGCATGAAAAATCGAGGCATTAAATGTGATTCACAACTGGCATTTTCCAATTAAATCAACATGGTGGTTAGTACCTGTACTTTTGAATTTCGGACACTCTATAGAATTATGTATCTTTTCTCTTTTTCCCCAAAAAATCAAATTCTCAATGCATTCATCTTGGAACTCTTAGATAGCTGTGGCGCCATATAGCTGAAGTTACGTGGTAAGGTGTTACATTTTAGCTTGTTCAAAATTCAGCAGCCGCATTGGCACTTAACCTCGGAAGATTTAACTCTGCGTCTGTAGGATGGTCACACTTGCATTGGCTTATGGTCAAAAAACGTTTTCTGTTTAAAGGTGTCTGCTTAGTGCATAAAGCCATTTAAGTTTAAAACCTTCTCCCCTTATCACAACATTATGTTCTCTATAAACCATAATGCTGCCTTTGTTCTGGTTTTCGAGTGGCCGATCCCATACTCAACCCTTGGGGCACAGCTTTCTCTGCAGCAGCTGCTAAATATTGGATGTTTTGTCTATTTCACTAAGATCTTAAAGTTCCTTATTGAAATTAAGGGAGGCGTTAAAAATGTTGCTCTTCCCCATGTATGTCGATTGAGCAAAATGCCAGGGGTAGCGGACATGACACCACCCTCCTTGACTCCACCTCTCATGACGTCATAGGAAGTGACCTCACATGACCTTTGACCCTGATGGCCATGCAGGAAGTTAAGTCACATGACTGTTGACACTGTTGATATTACAGGAATTGACATCACTTACCTTCGAAAATACACATCATAAAAGCAATATACATGAAATAAAGATGAAAGACATTAAAAAAGAAAAACATCTATTTAAGTTACTACCCATGGAATACTGCTGGGGTATGGCAAAGGTGCAAATGTGATAGAAAAAGTGCAAGGCAATCGTTGGCCAGCAGTACTGCAGTCACTTTCTCAAGTACAACATAAAATGGCCTTGCACAACCATCATTTGCTCAGGCGCAGTTATAACATCACATGCCCAATTGCAGCCACATAGGAACATGTGCACGGGATCTCCTCCCTCTCACAATCAATCTGTTCACAGATTAAAAGGGCCCTTAAGTCTCACAGCATGTGAAATGCTGTGGGTTCAGCCCCTAAAAACGATGGGGCCAATTCCGATGCGGTCAGCTGTTCAGATTCCTTTCCGAGAGTCCCATTTTGATGGGGTCGGTCAGAAAGGAATCTGAACCGGATTTCCGAATGACTTGCGACCAGTTTGGAGAGCCCGGCTGCCATTCGGAAATCCTCCATCAATCCCTCGGGCGGCTCTTACCGGCTGAGTAATTCCGATGGAAGATTCCAACAGCCTTTCTGTGCCAACCTTTCCGACACAGAAAGGCTTTCAGAATCCTAATCCTAAAGCAAGGCTGACATCGGTGCAAGGCCTCTGAATGGCAGCCTAGGGGGTACTTATGGTGCACCCCCCTGTTGATCCCTGCACCCGGTGGCAGGCACCTTGAGGTTCGGAATAGGATTGTGACTGAACAGGGTTCGGTCGCATCCTACTCGCGGGCTGGAACCGATAAAAGGAAGTCGTTCCGCTCCAGTTCCAAACCGATGTCGGACGGACTCCGGTCCGTCCGACATCCGAATCTGCCCCTATGTATGGGCTCAGGAAACCGGTGGCTTGATCACTGATTTATGTAACACAGACACACAAAATGTTCCGATAATTATGATACAGTATCTTGATATACACTAAATACTATTAGCATGAATATAACACACCACCAACAGTGTAGTTTTATATACACTAAACATGTACATCATGTGCATAGCATACACTACAAACCAAATTGTCCTCTGTGGAGTTAATTATAGTAGTATTCTGAGTGAGCTGTAGAGAGTTTGCAATAGCACCTACATACCTTTCATACAGACAGAATTCAGGCCACTGAGCTATTCTTCCACCAACAAAGCTCTAGAAATGTTGCCAAAATGAGACAGAAAGGGTCAGGATAAATAACAGAGTACTCACAGTAATTTCCTAAAGGTCTGCACTGCAGGGCTTCTGATGGCATCAGCCACTTTAGAGTCACAAAGCACAGGGTAAAGTGTAGTTGCAGTGCAATGCATGAAGAGCAGACAGTATATAAAAATGTTATTTTAGATTAATGGATTTTAGCACATCAATCACTGTTAGAAAAGTGATGCATCTCGTAATGTTGATGATTGTGGCGGCGCATTATTAGCAAGTATGTGCACCAAACGGGTGTGGAGTGGAGAACATGCCTACAAAGGCAGTTGGTTAAACTTAATGGGCCTCAATGATGAGGTTATGCCATAGGACAGCGCCGCAGGCCTTCCTGCTGCGCTGCCCTATGACAAAAGAAAAGGGCAGGAATGCGCCATATCTATCAGATACGCCGCATTTGTGTCCTTTTCCCCTGTGCCGACGCAGAATGGGCTGCTGTTCGCCAATGTAGTCACCTTTGCCCCATTATGCAATGGTGCCTGCGTTGCAGGGATGATGATTTTTATGCAGGAAGGGAAACCTTTCTGCACAAAAAAAATCACAAGAGGCTTTTTCCTCTTTCTATGGGTGCTGCAGAATGCAGCACACACAGAAAAAGGATAAACAAGGCGAAATAAAGATATTTCTCCTCGTTGTACCTCTCTTATGCCTCCCCTGGTTAGGCGTAAGTTTTTGGCACTGCCTCAGAGTTACGATTTCACGTAAATCTGGAAAGTGTCAAAAAGCCAGGGATATTGCTGCGAACACCCCCAACAAAACCCATTGCATGCCCTTGTAACGGAAGAAAAATGGGTTAAAAGGAACAATATTTATGGCTTAATGCTGCCTCGTAAATATGAAGCAGGCTCCTGCGCCACAGAACGTCACAAAAGAGACGGTCCGGCGGCACAACAGGCCTCATAAGTGAGGACCCATGAGAATTGGATATTTAATGTTGTGTCGTCTATTGAAACCTTGTGAATAGAGAATTCAAACGCTGTACAAAGAAACAGGCAAGAATGACATGGCACGCTGTGTATACAGAAAAAAATACATACTTAGAACTGTGCAACTGTATATATTTAAAAATTGCCACATGCCCATGCTGGCCTTAAAAAAACACGTCATCCATACTGATAGAAATAGTATGTTAAGAGAGCTTATTCTGGAGAAATGAAAAGGTAGATTTCCTACTTTTTCAGGCTGCACAGTAACCATATTTGTGTGCTGTGTTGTCTGAAAAGGTGAAGGGTGCAATAGCACCATATCTATTTGGATGTGGTGTGATTGTGCTGTTCTCTAGTGCTGGTGTACCTTAGGCTGCTATGCATCAATATACACACCCTTTCACCATAGTTAAAGGGTGTATATGTGATGGCAAACATAGGTATTAATATGGAAAGTTACCTTTTCAGCACCAACTTCTATGATGTGACAAAGTTTAACACTTTGCCACTTTCCATGTGTGGTGTATGGTGCAGAACACATGCAAAGCTGGAAAGGTTTTGAGAAAATACATCTTTTCTCCAAATTTACACTTGCCTTGAGGAGCATTTTTTTTATTCAGATCCCTTTCAACGAAAGTCATTAGGTAGGAATTAGTGTCAGAATCCATGGATAGGTGCATGGGAAAGTCTGAGTTCCACCCAGGGTGTGCCTCCTACACACAAACTAGTGTATTGTGCTACTTTATGTTACTTCAGGGCTACTTTCCAACACAATTCAGGATTTGCGCTGGATAGTAAAACCAAACAACACAGGTTTGCAATACTTTTGTGATGCAAACAGGCGCAGAGGGTTAGTGATTCTGCCCCTTAAACTTTGGATGTGAAATGTAACACAAAGCGATGACTGGGGGTGTCACACTTATAAAATTATGTAGATCCCCATTTCCTGTGGGTAAGTGTTATCAGGTTGTCCTTCTTTGGGTAGAGCTGAGCATTCCTCATGTTTGTATGTGAGAATCAGCTGAGCTGCAATTCTAGCATGCAGTGACCTTGCAGTGTCATCTGAGTGCTCCTCTCCCTAAACAAGGAAGTGGTTCCTTATATATAATAAACACACCCATATGGCCATGTCGCAACCCCTGTCAGGCCGCAATTGTTTATTCCAGTGGATAGAGTCATCGCCTATGGACAATAGCATAAATAACATTTGAGCAGTTAATTTATCCCTTGTACTGAATGTTCAAGGTGTCTTAACTCCTTCGCTGCGGCCGCGATTTTACCGCTATGCGGTAAACAGAAGAACAGGGCGGGGCCGTGACGAACCCCAGCCGTCATCCGCACACGAGCACTACGGAGCGTGACGGCTGGGGTTCGTCACCAGCATGGGAGGGGTTAATAGTGTGACTAAGAAGTGGAAATGTAAGCATTGCAGATTCAGAGAAGGTTATCCTGCATGGTTACTCATGCAAATGTCCGTCAAAAGTTACAGTGTTTAAAAGAGAAGGCAACTTAAGAAACGTAAGCATGCAAATGGTGGCGTTTCTAACCGGGCCCATCCTGACCACGTGACACAACAACAGGTACATCAAGGCATTTCGCCATTGAGTTACCCTATTTTCTTTTGGTGAACTCATTTCTACTTTACCAGCCAGGGAGAACTGTTGGACAGATTTAACCCCTTCCCTGCTGCCGTCGGCCGTTGGCCATCGCGAGCACTACCTCGCTGGTGCTGCGAACGTCCAACGGCCGACTCGGCCCCGCCCATTTTGCGGAAGTGCCGCACTGCCGCGAAATCGCGGCCGCAGCAAAGGGGTTAAATGCGATGCTCCTGTTTCAAGCACCTCTAATGTTTATATTTGGGGATGGGAGTAGAAAGAGTGCAGGGCAGGGGCCGTGGCTCTAGGACTTAATATTGTATTTTTATTGGGAGGGTTTTCAAAGTGTCAGGGAATCACAGTGCAACTCTTCACCCCTAGAGAGACATAATGGAGGGGCAAGTGGTGGGCACAGCAGACTGTGTTTCTTAGATCCCTCTCTCCCTGGCTTTAACTGTGAAGCGTGTACAGATCAAGTGACAGTTTGGGAGGGAGCCCTGCAACATACCTTGTAACAGGGCATTCCATCCAGTAACTGAGCACAAGTCCTCATGGCCACCTTCCAGGCAGCAGATGCACAAGAAAGCCTCTCTCAACGACCCCAACCCACCGCGGCCCTACCACTCTGAATTAACTCCCTTGCTACCCTGCTTGCTTTCAAGGATTAACAGCACTAGTAAACAGGGCCACCAGAATTATGTGGCTGGGAAGGGCCAAATTATGTGGCAGGGTTGATTTAATTATGTGGTAAGAAAAGACAAATTATGCGGCATAATGCATTACATTTTGTGAGAGTTTTGCTCCGTTATTGTGTAATTTTTGCACATGCTAACACTGTCTGGGCAAGATTTCACATTATTAGTACTAGTTTAACACCCAAATGCAACATTAAGCAAATGAAAGATGACCAGCCAATCTCTGTGAAGGGCCTTCCTCTACACGGGAACACGTGTCACTACACAGCAGATGATGGATTATGTTGCAAATGCATTAAATGCATAACTATGTGGAGAACGGACCAGCTGCAGAATTGCAGAATCCTAGAGAACAAGCCAATAACAAATTATTGTAGGTGACTAGTGATAGTAATTTCTTATTAAAGCCAAGTTTAGGCATCATGCCCAGGGCCACTGGAATTATGCAGAAGTGGAGGACCAAATTATGCAACAGGGAGTGGCAAAATTATTTGCCAAGAAAAGAAAAATTATTCGAATTATAACTAGCAGTATTATTTCGTCATTTTAACGAATATTACTACCTTCTGGGCTAAGCTCCCCCTCATTAGTACAGATCTAACAACTGAATACAGAAATTAGCACTCTAAACAGGTAAACCATTGCAAAACCCAGCCAAATGTGTGGATCCACTTGAGCTGTTTGACGAGTTAGAAACTCTTTTTTGGATGAAATCTGCAAATTATGCAGTAGACGGTTGAATACTTTTATTTGCTTGTGGGGGTGGGGCCGCAAAGCGTGCAGGGGCACAACTATCATTGGTGGTGGGACATGTTTTGAGTGCTGCAGAAGGTACAGCAGCCCCCTCTACCAGAGTGTTTTATAAAAATACTAGCAGCCCGTCCCGACGTTGTCCGGGTATGAAGAGTTGAGTGGGTGACAGCTCGCGCTAGAGACGCTGCGCGTGTGGGAAAGTGCAGTCAGTTTCAAAGTTAGTGTGCCAGCAGGGCCGCTTAGTCGCGTCAGCCGCCGCTTGAGGCCGGCTCCAGCCCTGGTTGATGTTGGGCGCCGTGTGTAAATTCGTTTATGCAGAGAGTTGAGTGACAGTGCGCAGGAGACGCTGCAGTTATTGTCCCTGCAGGCACGCTCAGTGGCGTGTGCCCGCGCTTGAGGCCGGCTCCAGCGGCGACCGTATTACAATGCGAATTAGGTGACCCTTGAAAGTTATTTCCCGGTATTATTATTTTTTTAAGACCCACATGGCGTGAAGGCAGGAACGTAACGGCAATTTAGTAAAGCACCGACGGCATTCAGCCCCAGTCTGTTTAACACGCACCCAGCACAAGGCACACACTGCATTCGGCCCCAGTATGTGTGACACGCCCCCAGTACAACGTGCAGGCCCACAAGTGAGTAGAGCGAACGGTTACTTACCAGGCCTCCAGCTGAGCGCAGACGCCCACTGAACGCACACGCCCAGGTGCGAGATTGGCATCATAATTTAGGAATGTGGCACGATTGGTGTCGGCCGATTGCCGTGCCCATTGGCCACGGCCCTTGCTCCCGTGCAATTCCCCAATTGCTGCGGCCATTGTCGTTTGTCTTGCCCCTTGCTCCAGCGCAATTGTGCAATTGCCGCGCCCATTGTCGTTTGTCACGCCCCCAGCGCACGCCCTCAGCCTTTGTCACGCCCCCAGCACACGCCCCCAGCACAACGCACACGTTTAAGGAACGCTTTTTTTTTTGTCGTCATGCCGCGCAGCGCCCACGCACAGGCCCACAAGGGACTACTTTGCTGGCAAGGTTCTTTTACCTTTCAAATGTATATGGTGGCCATCTGTATAGCCTATGTCCTTCTGCTGCAACTGCCCTTTCCAATGCTGTATTGGGTGTTGTGTTGGTGCTGTGGTTACTGAGATTACCCGCCTCAAAGGTTAGGGCTCTCTCTTTATAATATTAGTAAAGATAACCTTAAGCCTATTGGAGCCTTCCACAGATGACTCCAGGAGAGGTTTGCCTAAGTTTAAAGCATTCCCAGAGCTGGGACATTTGCTCTTCTGCTCTGGAATGGAGGACGCCCTTGTAGTTGGTACTGGGGCTGCATTGTTTAGCCTATAGAGATAAAAGAAATACTCCAACATACATCTTTATGTTTATTTTGAATGAAAATGCATTTTTTTTTTGTTTTCAAACATATTTTTCTTAGCATTTGGGTTAATCTACTTCACATATGTCAGCCCATAACTTTACATGTGTTACAAGTTATAACAGTTGTACTGCGCATTATGTCATCTTATTCCATACACATTTCTCAATATGCTCCACCATTTTAATTTTTAAAGTGTCAGGTGATGGTACTGCCGTAAGGGTGGGCTCTCTTGTGTACTGTCAGTGAGGTGTGGTATTCCAGGATGTTCAGTGAGTCAGTACACAGTGAACCACCTTCTAGTGTATGCAGTCTGTCCTGAGAAAGGGAGCTGCTAGGTGGTGGCAACCCAAGGGGTACAAATCAGTGAAGTGAAACTAAACAGGATCTTAGGAACTGTGCAGTGTGGTGCTTAAATGTAGTTTTTCATCGGGGTAGAGAAAAGGGGGAAAGGTCTGGGGCAGCCCGGGAAGCGGGGGGACTGTCCGCTCCTCTAGTGTGTATATTGACACACCATAAGTAACAGAAGTCAATTGTTCCGAGTACATTCAGTTTGGGGGGGGCTGTGTTGTAGCTTTGGGTAAGGGGTCCTAAGAGCTCCAATTGCCTCACTACTCAGGAAGACTGTTCATGGCCACTTTCTGGACCAGAGCTGGGTTCGTCTTCAATCGAATGGGGTTGAAATCTCTCAGAATGCTCTCACAACTCCAACACCTCATTTCAGAGGTCCGCCATGGTATGTCCCCCATGTGCGTCCTCCCTAGCCAGAGCTCCCCCCTCTGTACCCGCCCAGTGTGTCATCGTATCATGTTTTCAGTCCCCCATTGTGGGTCCCCTTGTCAATATCCAGGTTAATGCTATCCTCCTCTTGGCCAGGACCAAGGCTCGTTCTACGAACCTTGTGCCCACCTTCTGTTTGGGTGGCCGAGGGAGGAGTCCCAGCATGCAGGTTTCAATTGTGTGGTCAAGTGTGCGCCCCAGCACCGCCCGTCGACTCCAAAACTTCAACCCAAAATCTGTTTACTAGGGCGCAGTCCCAGGTCATGTGGAGAAGGTCAGCATCTGCATGGGCGCTCCTCTGGCAGCTACACATGTCACACCCACACACGACCCTAATTCTGTGAGGCATCATATACATCATATGGGTGTAGTTAAATTGTATGTATTTCCTCCTGGTATTACGGGAAACCTTTTTGAGGTATGCTAAATCTTTGTTCCATTCTGTGTCTGAGTGCTCCCTATTCAGTATAGTGTCCCATTTGCCATGCAGGTGTTAAAGGGGGGTGCGGGATATCTCCGACAGTGAGGTGTAAAACCATTTTACCCGGTGCTGTGCCCTACCCAAAGTAAGTACAGACTGCAACACCACATGCGTCTCAGGCTCTTCTTGGCCTTTACCCGACAGCGCCCTGAACGTTCGCACTAAGGCTTAGTAGTGTAGGAATTGCCATGCTGGGAGCCCTGTGTTATCAACTAGGTCTTCCAGGGGTGTCAGGACAGCCTGCTGGTAACAGTCGCCCACCATTTCTATTCCCACTGAGGTCCTGCACGACAGCTGTTCGGGGGTAAATATCTTTTTGGGGTTGCGCCGTGTAGCAAACCTATTAGGGACAGGGCCAGGGCGTATAGGGGAATCTCCTTTTATTGGTTATCTAAAAGTGTTTGAGTATTGCAATCACAGTGGAAACTCATATTTCTTGTTGCTGATGTATAAAAGGCTGTAAAGATGGAGTGAAGTTTTTGAGGGGGCTTGGCAAAACTGCTACTTTTGTAGGGATTCCCAATGATTTCTTTTCATAGTGGGTTGAAATCTCTTCACCTTCTTATGCAGTGGACCATCTAATTTCACCAATTCCAGATTACCAAATAGGCAAAGTAGGCACCGACTTATGGGCCCCATTCCTTTCAGGAGCTAGGCGGCAACGGATCAACATAATATTGATTTGATCTTGAAAGAAAATTACAATCAACCTTTCTTAAATTGTTTCCAATTAATTTTTGTTAAATAACATTAATAATTGTTCATGTTTAGTTTTGTGTAATGAAATTGGTTTACTAAAATTGTTGGTCGGTAAAATAAAACATTTATTAGGAGATAATTTGCGAGGGGGCCCTGAAATTTCGACTGCCTAGGGGCCTCCACAAGATTTCATCCTGCACTGCATTTCACTGGAGTTGCTTTACCTGAGTCCGTACAGGCAAGTGCTGTCAGGTGTTGAGTACCTGCACTTCTTTACTTTGCTAGGGAGATTACCAGCACTACTAAATGGAGATGCAACACTTAAAATGAAAGAGCACCAGCACTTGTCAGCAAGGGAAACATCCTTTACAACGCAACTTTTACCACGCAGTGCCTTTACGACGCAACCATTACAACGCATGTCATTACAACGCATTGCACTGGGGGGCGCTCTAGGATAGGGAATATATTTAATTTACTATCCAACACCTTCCCTACTATCCACGGGGACTGGAGTTGGAATAGTAAATTAAACTATTCACTATCCAGCACCCCAAAGCGCTATGCGTTGTAACAGCATGCGTTGTAAAAACTGCGTCGTAAAAGCATGCGTGGTAAAAGCATGCGTTGTAATGTCATACATCCGTCAGCAAAGGTGCAATACTTTTAACGGGGGAGTATCAGCGCTTCTCAGTAGCAAAGAGGCAATCTGCAGCAGCACATAATTTTCCTTCTATATATCCATTTCTAGCACTTAAGCTTCTAGGCTAGTTTTCTGTTTTAAGTGTGGATGTCCTAGTGTGTGCATTCCTAGGCTGAGGATGTTATGACCCTTGTATTCTTGCTAAATTTTTCCAAATACCCAAAAGTGAAGGTCGTTGAAGTGGTTTGTGCTATTGGAGACTCTAGCAGGTAAGGTGGAGGAAGGTTTTTTGTTCTCCACAGTACCTTTTTGGACTGTTAATCCAATACAGGTTAGTTTGTGATGACATCACAACTCACTAGGATAGCTTTCTCACACCAGGCCACTATGAATGCAGTCTCCAGGCCTGAAATTTCCATCTACAAATAATTCATTTCAGGTGTTTTAGTCTAACTTTTTGAATGGAAGTAATTAAAAATACAACACCCAGAATGCATTAGTCTATCACACAAACGTCTAGGACTGACAACAGTATCCATAAGGACCTGGAGGAAGGTGATCACCAACCATCTACTGTTTATATTATAAACAGCAAGTTGTGACAACGGTAGAGGTTTATTACCTCTATTACTTTGTAGTATATCAAGGCCCTCTCTGTTGTATATGTGCACATGACACCCATTTATATCTGATGCTCTTCACCATATATTGCATCCAGCATCTAAACATTTCCCAGAGGCAAGCTTACACCTGTATGTCCTACCAAAGACAGAAGGGTAGCTCTTGAATGGAAAGAACTATACTCTATTTGTTGAAGGTGCCTATCTTTTGCGATCTCTGAATGCAAAATTTCTAAGGATCCCATTGGATTCAGTTTTTACCACGCAGAATTGGATTAACAAAATTGCGAAAGAAGACAATTATGATATACCTCAGCTTTGTGTGGTTAAGACCTAAATGGCCGAAACTTTGTTCATTTTTTCAGGAACACCATAACAAATAAGTAACATGTGTACATTAATTCTTATATCCTTTGTATTACTTCTTCATTAGTAGTCAAGACGCAGAGCTTCCTTGTTCCCTTGGAAGCTCTGTCAGAAGATGTCCAAGGATGCAGGAATACCAGCAGCTGATTTAAAGAAATTTTTACAAACGGACATCAGGGAAGAACATGGAATTTAAATAGGACTCCTTCATCCATGAGACTAACCCCTGTCCGACCAAAATGGCAGAGTATGCACAACAGTTTAGGTGGACATGGTCAGCATGAACCACTGAACTATCTTTATTATGTATAAGAGAGACTCAGTCCTAATCAGGAGTCTGGACTTTGGTCTCATCATTGATAGATTTGATCTGAAAACAGGACATGTTACTGGCTGTCAACCCTTTTAAGACTATATTATAGACCAACCTCTAATGAATATACTAGCCAATACGTAATTCAAGCACATTCGCAGTTTGCTGGCTACGCCACATTGCTTTTGGCCTTCCATACTTTACAAAGTAGAAATAAATACATTCACCCAAAATGTTTGCTGCCAGATAAGTCTTTTCAGTTTTCTGTTAAAACATCAAGGTATTGTCCCAAAAGAGTATTGGACAGTCGAGTTTACGTAAGGTCGCAGTGTTTACTGAGATAAATGAATTATACAGTGCTGTCTTACGGATCACACCGTCTGCTGATGCTGTGCAGCGGATCCCGTTTTATACACTATATATTCCAAAAGTACTTCAGGATGTCCTAATAACCTGGAGTCCTTTTGTGTCATGGATTCACCTCCATTAGTTCTTCTAAAGATATTGCGCCTGCCTTAAAAATGCAACAAACACACCAAGCCGTACACACCTGGGGACAGATGTACGACCATTCTGTTTTGAGGGTCGCAAATTGCGATTTTTTTGCGATTTTCAATTTGTGACTAGCAAAATGGAATGTACAACATTGTCTGAAACATTGTTTGCGATTCACAAATGGGTCGCAAGGGGCCTGCCTGATTAATATTCATGAGGCAGGTCGCAATTTGCAACCCATTGGGAATGCCTGTTACTCACAGGGAGGGTGACCTGCTGGGGTCAGCAAACCACCATGTCTGTGACTGGTTTTTCAATAAGGCAGTTTTAAAAAAAATGCAGCCTGTTTTCCTTAAAGGAAATTGGGATGCATTTCAAAAAGAAAAAGCAAATTAAAATATATTTGAACACACATTCGCAAAGGAGAAGGGATCCCTTGGGGACCCCTTCCCATTTGTGACTGATTTACCACCAACTTTCCATTGGCGGAAAAATGCAAATGTTTTTCGACCACGTTTCGGGCGCAAAAGATTCATACATGGCACCGTGAGTCGCTTTTAGGAAGGGATGCCCTTGACATGCCCTTTCCTAATAGCGAGTCGCAAACCCAATTTTGCAAATCAGTAATAGGTTACTGACTCGCAAAATAGGGTTCATACATGCCACATGTAAATGTACATTTAGCGGTCACAAATGGCCTATGTCGTACATGTGGCACCTAAAGTCACTAGCACTTGCATTCAGACTCATTTTGGGGGTTACCGGTAACCATGAGCATAGTGATTTTTAATACTATTTATGTTTTCTCTAGCTGGTTAACAGTGATATGAGTTTGCAGCAGATACACAAGGGCATCAGAAAACCTGACGTTTGCACCTATTTGAGGTGGGTTTTCTAAGAATCACATCTGACATATGAGGTTAGGTATCCATATTTATTTTATGCTTTGACCTGAAGAGCAATATGATGCTGGTAGACTGCCTGCTTTTAGAATATGATGTGCCCCAAAAATGTATGCTTAACCGCATGCGTGCGGGCGGAATTCCGCCCGTACGCTGAGATTTTCTAAAGCGCATGTTACGTGACGAGCTGGGCTCGTCATCAGCGTGCGAGGAGGCTACGCCATGACGAGCCCAGCTCGTCATCAGCGTAGAAGGGGTTAAAACTTGAGAAAAAATAGTTTATATGAAAATACTAAAGGCTTGAAAGGCCACCAACATTAGTGGTCAAAAAAGTCTCTTACATAACCACTTAATTCATTTACTACATTATTGATTCTGTTGATTTGTGGAAAGCTATATTGGGAAACAAAGCCAGGTTCTGTGCCACAGTACGTCACATAGAACATATTGCCATTTTGGTATTCGCTTAGTACACATTACACACATATTTACATTTTAAACATAATGAAATTTAGGGATGTGTCAGTCAAATTCTGAGGCTGGGATTCAAACCTAAGTCTCAAATTAGCAGCACAGTCACTAAGCTAAGGCCCTCCTTATTAAGCCTGGGCAAAGTTCGCGGAGTTAAACTCCGCAAATTGACAACAAAATTCAGTTGCACAACATGCAGTTTTGCGCAGTTTTGTGACCCTAACGCACTCAGCCGGTCGGCTGAGTGCGTTAGGGTCATGCCGTTCGCAGTGATTTTGAGTGCTGGGTATTTGTCCTGCACTGTAAAATCATCATGAATGGCACCATGCGCAGCGCAAGAGGGCGCAGTTTCCTTTCTGCTTCTAGAGTAGATTTTCCACTCGAGCTGCAACTTTCTCAACGCGAACTGAAGGTTTCAGCGTTATTGTTACCTCCTGTAGTGACTCCTAGGGTCTGGACAATGTTGGCCCTTGCAATGAGGGCCTACATGTATAATTTGGATGTAGTACAGTATTCTCTTTGTGATAGGCGCAAAGCTGTGAATGAGTGTCATACAATCCTTGGTAAAGGAGATGACTGGAGGACAGAATGCTATCATAGAGCATTAATGCATGCTAAATTATTGTATTCAGTTATTTATTTAACTAAGCACAAACAGGCCGCGAGGGTTCTTACAGAACTTTACAATGTGACCAAAATTCCCAGCAGCCCAAAAGCAATGCAGAAAAAGAATTGGAATCCAATGTAAATAATAACATTTAAGAAAACAACCTCCTACAATCCTTAATCAGAAAGACATAGATCCTTCTACTGACATCAATGCGCTCTTAATGCGGAAGGGGGTACAACCGCCACTTTCCAGAACGTATCTGCATAACTCTAAATAAGGTCCAGTATCCT
The DNA here is from genome assembly GCF_964261635.1 of Lissotriton helveticus. NCBI lineage: Eukaryota > Metazoa > Chordata > Amphibia > Caudata > Salamandridae > Lissotriton > Lissotriton helveticus. Next base: position 1,551,965,884 of record NC_136059.1, read on the forward strand.
GTAACAAAAAAACGCTACCCAAAATATCAATGAGATTATATTGTTCTCCCAGGTGTACCGGAAACTGCTGACTACACAATTGTAGTAGTTTATCAAACAAAAAAAACCCTGAAGCCCACATTAAATATGAATGTTGAAGCTAAGTACATTATACCTCAAGGACAGTGCAGCACTGTTAGATAATCTGATCATTGAAAATGATTGGCTATTGGTGATTATTCTAAAATTAATGTTATTACTAGAATTTCTTCAACCTACGAAATACTCCTATGTTGACAGCCAAATACTTAAGAGTGCCAAGACAGATCTTGAGCACAGGTCAGGCCTCAATGGGTCAGCAGTAATATTTTTTTGGGGTGTGGGGCTGGGAGGTAAGCGGGCTATGACTGAATTTCCTTCTGCACAGCCACACCACAGCAGGGAGAATGGCATTGACAGGAGCCCAGGAGGGCTGATTCTTAACAATGTTTGCTTGCCGCTGTTGTTGACAGCCCCGGCCCGTGCAGGTAAGAGCGGTGGGGTGGTATGGCTAAACGATGATAAATCCATTATTTATTTAATTTTCCCACGTCATCGTCCGTCAAAATGATAATACATTATCATGTGATGTGGTGTGGGGTAATGGTTGAATGGTGTCACCTATGCTGCCCTTTGATGAACCACACTACTATTCCTTTTAAGAACAAGATTAAACACACACTTTCTCTACAAACACCTGCTTGTTCGGGAAGTCAGTTACCATCTGCTAGTTGGATTCTTTGGGCCACTTCGTGCATGAAAAGTGCAGGGCTGCATTAACGGATTATTCTCAATTAATCAATGAATTAATGTGCTTAACAATTCCCTAAGATCCCTCAGCCAAGTTCCAACTTTTTCAAACTCTGTAAAGGTTATGCGTTCATCACAACTCTCTGGTGAGAATTAGATGCTCGGTCTCTGTCAGGAACATTAGGGCTGAAAAATGGTCAGGATGACACACTGTGAAAAACAAGCTTTGGAGTCAATAATTCCAAGTGAAAATTATCTCTGGCACATGATAGTCTTCGCTTTTGTTTCCTCCACAGATGCCTTCTGACCTCGACAAGATCCAATCAGGTCAACTGCCAATGAAGAACTAAGAAACAGCATGACTCGGTAAGAGTTTTGCCTTGAATGTTTCGAGTTTTGCGAGAATGTGCACCGCCCTATAGAACCGTAGACAAACAATGGCAGGGCTGAACATGGCCAACAAAAATGTTTGTCTGTATTTAACTTCGCGTTCCTGAACATGGGTGTATCTGTTCACTTGTGAATAAGCAGAGATAAAGAGTGCTGTGCAGACAGGAACAAGCGGGAAATGAGGTGAACTGTCAAAGGTGGCTGACTGGTCAGTGAAGTCCAAAAATGGTGCCACTTTTGATTACATGTGTGTTCTCAATGCTTTAGTCATCTATAGTTGGTGCCACCATTTCTCATCAATCCCGACCACAGTGGACTTTTTTTTCAGCGAAGCTAGAAGTTCTCTTAAAATCGTCTGCACCCAGAATTGGATTGGAATCAAAAATTGGCCCGGGCACCCTAAAAAAAGGAGGTCCAATTTTTGAAAATTGCGCCTTTTTCGCAAAACACTGCTTCAGTGTTCTAAGTCTAATGAAAAGAAAGAGGGGGTCCCTCTAAAAGAAGCATGTTTTCTTAACTTCACTGCACTAAAAAAATGCAAATGTTGCAAGGACTAATTGTGCACTGATTAGTTTAAAAAGGCGAATCACACTTGGATATAAGTAAGGCCACTTCTGCTCAGCCCCCCCATCCCCTCCCACTCAATCTGCATTCATTAATGGGCCGGCCCAGAGAGGCTGGGAATGTCACTTCCACCTTGTTGGTAAAAGGGATGTAATAGAGGTCCATCAGCCTCTGGAAAGGCGGTTCAGGCCCCTCCCCCCCCAAGCCAATGTGGCATCTGAATAGCACAGACACAGCCCAAATCGGCCACCACACTGCCCAAAAAAACGGGCCACAGCTGCAACTCCGATACCGGCCTATCGCCCATTGTCCGATTGCCCGCCTTACCAATCTTACCCTGTCTGCACCATCCACAGAACTATCCGCTCAGAGACTCCAAAGTGCCCATGAAATTGGCGGTCTCAGGCAGCCAGAGGCAGCTGCGTAGCTCAGGCAACCTTATGCTACAATACTCTGCGGAAACAACCCGTGTCATGGAGAGTACTCAAGCTGCAGAAATCCATTCTACTCCCTATCAGAACAAACCTCTCCCAGAAAGCTTTAAAGTGCAAAATGAAACTGATACCATTTCTGCAACACCTTACCCCTCCTAACTTGATGTACCACCATGTAACAGCGAATTTCAGGTAAGCTCTTATTCTGAACATCAATTTGTTTAAGGTCTCTGATCTAAAAAAAAGAGAGACTGAGCATCCAATCTGAGGACTCTAGTTGCAAATATTGTAAACCGTCCCACAGCTTATTACACATCACTTCCATGATCAGAGTATCCCAGCATTCCACTTGTCCCTGATATTCAGCACTACAGTAAACACTGTATTTTCTCTTCCCCTTATGTATGTTCACAGCATATATGGCTGGATCCACCTCAACTGGCAAAGTCCCAGCAGCATCAACCATTCTTATGATCGACAAATGATCCCCAGGAAAAGGTTACACTTCCTCCGTCGCGAACCTCTATTGCTAAACAGGATACGTCCTTGATGATAGTCTTCTGTCATCCGCACTCATGTTGAAGATCCCAAGACTCAAAGGTACACCACAGCAAACTAAATTAAACCTACAATGTCTTCGAAAGAGTACATGCATACCTCAAAATAATCCTAGCAGAATATGAACAAGCTAAAATGGTTGTCCAAATTACAGAGTAAAACTAATATATCCATGGTGGGGCTGCGACCCCTACATATTGCAAAATAACCTCATAACATTTGTTATTAAAACAAGCATTTGCAATGCAATAGGTCTCGCATTAGGAAAGTTTGAGCTATTGGTATTGAAAATTACACATTTTTTATTCATGTGTTGGTTTTAAAAGTAGGGAAATTAATAGCTTTGTCATTTACAATGCCAATAGTTATAATTTTTGCGAATGTGACACCTATAGCATTTGTAATGCAATATGTGTTATTACAAAATTTAAAAAAACTAATACATCGCTTTTTATACCGAAGATGAATGATATACCAGGAAGAATCAAACAAATACAAATATAGGCAGAACAAGACATTGCGGAACCCCACAGCTACTGATACACCCATGTTCAGGAACGCGGAAGCTAAATACAAACATTTTTGCTGGCCATGTTAAGCTCTGCCATTGTTTGTCTACGGTTCTACAAGAAGGTGCTCATTTTCACAAAAATCGAAACTTTCAAGGAAACACTCTTACTGAGTCATGCCGTTTCTTAGTTCTTTATTGGTATTTGACCTGAGTGGACTTCGTCAAGGTCAGTAGGCCCGTGGAGGGAAAAAAAGCAAAGACAATCATGTGCCAGAGATAATGTTCAATTGGAATTATTGACTCCAAAGCTTGTTTTTCACAGTGTTCTCATCCTGACAATTTGTCAGCCATAATGTTCCTGAGAGAGACTGGGCATCTAATTCTCACCAGAGAGTTGTGATGAACTCATAACCTTTACAGAGCGTGAAAATGTGGAGTTTGGTCGTGAGCCTCATGAGGAATCAGATCCCAGCGTTTGTTATAATGCAGTGAAGGAAGTTCCACTTCACACTCCCAAGGAGACAGACAGACAGATCTCCTTGCCCCTAAGAGAGGAAATATGAAAATGCCTGGGGGATTGTGCGCTACTTTCTGTCCATATCATAAGCTCCCACATGCCATCTCCACACAGTCTGTTCTCTGCTTTTTCACCTCATCTGTACCTCGTGCACACTGTTCTATTGATAGTACCTGTGATTTCAGTTTTATTTACTCTGCATAATGGGACACTTCTTTCGAGTGCTGTGACCCCTAAAATTTGTCAAATTGGTATGTAAATGTATGTAGTTGAGCTTATATAGCGCACAGCTACCCGCAGTGGGTTTCCCGGCGCTTGCTTAGGGAACCCGTCCTGGTATTCCCCTGTGAGATATCAGAGTATCCACAAGGTGAAAGTCAGGCATCCCACCGCGAGAGGCCGTTGTGGAGATTAAGCAAGCTATTGCCCAGAGTCGCAGAGTGTGAACCCGTGAGTCGAGGAGGCACCGGGGCGAGAATTATCGAGTCCGTGGAATTTTTAGCCCAAGACCCGCCAAGGCGGGGAATTGAACCCTGGTCCAGGACCGATCTCAGCTTCCAGGTCTGCTGCCTCTAACCCCTGAGCCACACTTCTCCACTATACACCTGATTGGCATATTTGACTTACCTAGAGGTCCATAGTATATGGAACAAAGTGTACCCAGGGCCTGTAAGTTAAATGTCACTAATGGGCTGCAGCATATACTGTGCCACCACTAAAGTGACAGTGGAAAGCATCTCTCCAGGCCTGCCCCTGCAGCCTAGGCATGCAGTTTCCAAACTGGCAATTCGACCTGGCAGTACAAAACGTTTGCCAGGCACAAACTTTCTTTTTTTATACCGATAAGTCAAACCCTTAGGTAGGCCCTAAATACCCATATGGCAGGATGCATGGTACCTAAAAAGTAGGACATGCATATTTTATGTTTCAGATATCCTGGCAGTGGAAAACCTCCAAAGTCATTTTTCACTGTGGCAAGCCTGGCTCCCCTGTAGAGAAGTACTAGGTTATAATACTTGACTTCAGTTTGGGAGCTAGAAAATTGATTCAAGAACTTATTGTAATAGTAATTTAAAATCCAACTTAATGGTCAAGTCAGATGTTATATTACTATTTTGAAAATTAAACTTTTAGAAAGTTGTCATTTTTCTGCCTGGGCCAAATGTGCCTTTCTGCTAGTGTTCAATGTCACCCGGAGTTGAATGGCTCCTTGATTAGCTGTGAAGCGGCACAGACAAAGGGAGAGAGAATGACCTTCCCCTGAGAGGATGACCATCTGTGCCCTGAAACCTATTTAACTTCAATGGATGCCTACCCTGTCACAGGTAGATAAAGCTCACACCTTGGCCTGTCCTCTATTGTCTTGCTAGTCAGCCAGGCACCAATCCCAGTGGGTGGGAGAGAAGCTGCCCATAGAACTGGCTTGCAATGACCACCAGAGAGGGGTTGCCCATTATCACAGCCCTGTGTGGGCATAGGGAGCTTTGCACAGGGGAGGACATATTCTGCCATGGGTAGAGAGGGGTACTGTGAGATAGTTTACAGTAAAACATGCAGGCAATGCTGCAAAAGTGTATATGGCCACCCCTAGGAAATGTTAACCCAATGGTTAGGAAGTGGCCAGGAGTTTCCCCCACCTACATGCAGGCACTAGGCACACATATGGCTTCCCCAGTACCTTCTTCACAACACTGATAGACCTGTGAAAGGACTGCACCTGCTGTTGTGACCTGTGAGGAGAACCCTAATGGCTGGACCTGCTCATCCTTGTATCCAAGACCAAGAAGTGGAATCCAAGGGTCAGATGGCTGACCTCCTGTTAAGCTACAGAAAAGCTGTAAGAAGCCCACTTCCCAGAAGAGCCTAGCTGAACAATTCTAACTGGACCTGCCTTGGTCCCTACTGGTGGCTTCTGCTGGAGTGAAAACCTACCATTAAGTGGTGTCCTTAAAGTCCTGAGGCCCTTAGATAAGTGCCAGAGTGTACTGCAGAATCCTAAAAGCTGGACTTAGGGGGTATGGGTAAGCAGGCCAGCATGGCGGACGCACGTTAGATCAGCTCCGCCAGCCCAGTACAAAATCCATCTGAAACCAAGATAGTTGGCTGCTTTACACCCACAAATCAGCCCGCAGGTGAAACAGACGCAGCGGTGTGGGCTGTATGTTTCCGTATGGCTCGACGGCGGAGGATGGGAGCCCGGAGCACCGCCCGAAATAGTGATCGATGATCTGATGAGAGCCGTGCGCACACCGGGGAACGCTAATTACAGCCTGTGGCTGGCGCAACAGCAAGAGCAGCGTAGGCCAAAGAGAAACGGCTGCCGAGCCGTGAGCCAGTAACTCCTTGAACCAGCCACAACCTCAGAATAAAGGAGTAGCGGCTACGGTCAAGCAGGAAGACCCAGGCCGTGGCGGAGCCTGGAACCAACGGTGAGTGAGATTCGCCGACCGGGGCGTGACCCAGGCAGATTGATGCATTCGGTGTGCCTGCATCAAGCGAGGCCGGCGATATATTCGAGGGGACGTGAAGACGGCGTTGCAGAAGAGGCCGAGGGCAGTCTGGCAAATGGGCCCCGCCATTTGATGCAGACTGTTTGGCGCCGTGCCTACCTCCTGATTTAATTGCCTGTTGAGGACCGGCTGGCACTGCGTAAAACAGCGACCTGGCTATATTGCTTTGCAGCAGCATATAGAGGGCCATCACAAAAACACTTGCTGTGCACCCCTGGTTGGGATCACAGAAAAACCAAAGGTGATGATGGACGGAGTGTTGACAATACAAACACTCACCCCCAGTCAACTGATCTGGGTTTAATCCATCACCGTTCTTTAGCTCACTCCGCCACCTGAGTTCAGACATGGCCATATGCAAATCAGTCTGACCCTGTGCCTCATGGGAACAGTCCAGTCCGAACTGCCAAGCCATGTCTTCCCTGGACCGGAATCAAGCTTCCCAGGACCGGTTTCTGGCATTACAGCCGTCTTCAGCCGGGTTTGCTTGACTCCAGTGGCAAAGTGAGCAAGGGACTCACGTCTGAGCATACCCTGCCAACTTAGGGCGAACAAAGAAAAACCAAAGGTGATGATGGACGGAGTGTTGACAATACAAACACTCACCTCCAGTCAACTGATCTGGGTTTAATCCATCACCGTTCTTTAGCTCACTCCGCCACCCCAGTTCAGACATGACCATATGCAAATCAGTCTGACCCTGTGCCTCATGGGAACAGTCCAGCCCGAACTGCCAAGCCATGTCTTCCCTGGACCGGAATCAAGCTTCCCAAGACCGGTTTCTGGCATTACAGCCGTCTTCAGCCGGGCTTGCTTGACTCCAGTGGCAAAGTGAGCAAGGGACTCACGACTGAGCATACCCTGCCAACTGGGTGGCTGAGTGAGCTAAAGAATGGTGCTGGATTAAACCCAGATCAGTTGACTGGGGGTGAGTGTTTGATTTGCTCAAACGCTCCGTCCATCATCCCCTTTGTATCGCTTTGTTCGCCCTAAGTGTGGCAGGGTATGCTCAGACGTGAGTCCCTTGCTCACTTGGCCACTGGATTCAAGATAGCCTGGCTGATGAGGATTATGAACCCGAAACCGGTCCCAGGATGCTTGTTTCCGGTCCAGGGAAGACATGGCTTGGCAGTTCGGGCTGGACTGTTCCCATGAGGCACAGGGTCAGACTGATTTGCATATGGCCATGTCTGAACTGGGGTGGCTGAGTGAGCTAAAGAATGGTGATGGATTAAACCCAGATCAGTTGACTGGGGGTGAGTGTTTGATTTGCTCAAACGCTCCATCCATCATCCCCTTTTGTATCGCTTTGTTCGCCCTAAGTGTGGCAGGGTATGCTCAGACGTGAGTCCCTTGTTCACTTGACCACTGGATTCAAGATAGCCTGGCTGATGAGGATTATGAATCCGAAACCGGTCCCAGGATGCTTGTTTCCGGTCCAGGGAAGACATGGCTTGGCGGTTCGGGCTGGACTGTTCCCATGAGGCACAGGGTCAGACTGATTTGGATATGGCCATGTCTGAACTGGGGTGGCTGAGTGAGCTAAAGAATGGTGATGGATTAAACCCAGATCAGTTGACTGGGGGTGAGTGTTTGATTTGCTCAAACGCTCCGTCCATCATCCTCTTTTGTATCCCCCTGGTTGGGATTGGCATAGAGGCCACGCACGGCGCGGCCATATGTAATAGACCGTCGCCTGGCCCAATAAGTACTGAGCTATTGTCGTTGGCCTCATATGGGGACACCATCACCCAGGGGAAAATCTGCAGGAGGCGCCCAATAGGGGATAGGGCACTACCCTACATTCCCGGAGGCGGCCGAACTAGTGTCGGGTGCGGTTTGTGATGTGGGGGAGTGACCCTCAGCATATTCCTGATTACATAACAGGAACGAATAATCATCTCTGTCAGGGGCGCCTCATTTTATCTACTCACCATGACGAAAGACAAAACGTCTGGAGGAGCCATCAAACAGAGCACCTTGGACAAGTTCACTGGGACCAAAACTGCTGAATCTGAAGGGGACTCCCCTACTCCACCAAACAACACTGTGTTACTGGCAGCAATCACCCTGACGAGAGTGACACTAGTGGCTCAAATCGGTGCGGTCGTCTCGGAGCTGTCGATACTGCATAAGGACCTTAGGGGGGCCGTCGAGCACCTAACAGAGGCAGAGATCAGGGTCTAAGGAGTGGAAGATGCTGTCTCTGTACTGCAAACAAAGGTCTCCTCCCCGGAGAAGCTCAACAAAGGCCTAGAAACATGTGTGGAAGACGCAGAGGGGCGGGCCCGCAGAAACAATCTACATCTGGTGTGCTTCACTGAAAACTGCAATGGCAAAGACACCGAAAAGTTTGTATCGGAGTGGTTGGCCTTATGGATGCCGAGGGAGAACCTCTCCACCTGTTCCATTGTGGAACGTGCACCCACCTCCCAGGGCATGGCCACAGCCCATAATAGCCTGCATCCTTAATTATCAGGATTGTGACTCAGTCCTCAAACATGGCAGGTTAAAAGGAGACCTATTTTATGATTCTCTGAGAATCATGATATTCCCAGACTGCACGAGAATGGTCCTACAGCAGCGAAAATCCTTCCAGGCAGCCAGGGCATGGCTGAGGGAGCTTAAAATTATATACTCGCTCCAGTTCCCTGCTAGATTGCGAGTCGTCTATAACTTACAAACTCTGTTCTTTGATACACCAGAAGACATATTTACTTGGACAGATGAACAGGTACAGACTAAACCCCACACTCCTCCTCGCCACGACTCAGACTCTTCGTCCAGCGAATCGCATCGCCGGTGAGTGCAGCCAAAGGGCAAACAGTGACACCGTTCCAGGTCTACATGGCGATCCAAGAGACAAGACGACAAACACAAGGACACACCTTCGGCGTGCGCTCCAATACAGCACAAATGATCCAGAAATTAGGCAATGGGAACTGAACCGTAAAGTATCTATAGTGATCAATACATCAACTGTTAGTGACTTGTGGGCTGGAACATTTGAACCTGCACTCCCTCTTTTAACAGTTGCCACTATGGCTTTTCGGGGATCCATTGGAGGAATGCATTGTCAAACCCCCATTGGGGTTGATATGGTGTTTCATATGCAACAGATGCTTCAAATTCTCTGAGGTATTGAGGTGGGGTGGCTTGGTTTGTTGGTTAGTTTGTTTTTTGTTCTTACTCAATGCTTAAACACTGTAACGCTAGATAGATACCTTACTTACAAATTTTTCATATATGTCAATGCCATCTCTGATAACTGAAGCCCCTCAGGGTCAAATACGTATCATGACTTGGAAGGTCAGGGGCCTGCTCGATAAAGTTAAATGGGGCGCAGTGCTCCGCCAGGCAAAGCGGTCTACAGCTGACACTGTAATGCTGAAGGAAACACATCTTATAGGCACCAAGACTCCCTATTTGGCCCGCTATGGCTATAGTCAAGTGTTTCATGCGGGATTTGCTCGCGGCTTCAGGCAGGTGTCTGTGTTGATACATCAGTGATATCCCATTCGTATGCACACGTCAATGGACAGACACACATGGGAGGTACATTATCGTCCAGGGGACTGTCTACGGACAATACATAGTAATAGGCAGCGTTTATGCCCCTCCCCCACTGTCTCAAACAGTCATGGATTGCCTAATGGATATATGGGAACACCTTCCGGAATGGCTTGCAATCATACGGGTGACTGGAATGATGTAATACATGGCTCCGCCGATAGGGGCGGCCCCCTGGGGCCACAGAGAGGTCCAGGGAGTCCAAACTGTTTTCCCTTGTAAGCATGTTAGGATGGGTTGATACATGGAGGATGCTCAATCCACTCGACACAGGCTACACATACTACTCCTCCATACATAACACCTTCTCTCGGCTTGATTATTTATTTATTCCAGGGAACCATATCCAGAGACTAACTGAGGCCTTAATCCTGCCCGCGGGTTCTCTGATCATTCGCCAATCATGACAACACTCCTAATCGGTCCACACTGAAGCCCGTTTCGGTGGAGACTGTCCCTATGGCACATGCACAACCAGAAATACAGAGATTACACGCACAAAGCAGTGGCAGAATATTTTGATTGCAATGTTGACACTGCCTCCTCTTCGGAGATACTGTGGGAAGCCATGAAACCCACAATCCATGGAGTAGGCATCAGTTACACAGCTGCAGGGCGAAAACTCCAGAAGCGTGAAATTTCACACTTAGAAGTCCAAATAAGGATGCTAGGAAGACGTTGCCAAGATGGTGAAGCCCATACTGCTCGCAGGAATCTACGGCTTACCCAGCAACAATACCAGAGCGAATTAATGGAGTAGTGGTATGTTGGGCCAAAACCTGGCTGAACAAGGATATTACACTTAACCACACCATTCTCAGGGATTGCATGGCTTTGGATAACGCCTCAAGAATTTCGTGGCTGGCCTACGTAAAAGGCGCAATGGGAAGTCTTGGCAGGCCCAATCTTTTCAGCCACCCAAACACAATTTGTAGGGGGGATGTGAAATGGATTAAGGATAACTTCCTGAGGAGGGCATCGCAAATGCGGGAGAGTGAGGAACTGACTAAACCTAGAGCTAGAGCCAACTTCCTCCTCCTGACTACGCCCTTAATTGAACCTTATCTAAAAATTGTAAGCTGCCCATACCACCGACACTTGCTTATTAGATTTAGGTTCAACATCATACAGTACTCCTTAGGCGACTTCCCCGTATGGGGGGTCCCAGACGAGTCAATCCCATGCAGCTGCGATAACTTCTCAGAGCAGTCCCTTATGCACTTTGTAATGTTCTGTGATCATTTCAAGAAGTGTAGAATGCAGTTTCTGGCCCCTATCTTAAGGGAAGCAGGTTTTGTACAAGTACGTCCAGCCCTACTTTATTTACAGCTATTAGGTAGCCCTAGGACAGTCTTCGGGGTTGCTAGCTTTCTGGTCGCAGCCATGCGTACGAAGGCCAGGAAGCTATCCCCGAGGTACTTGGAAGGGTAACCCCACTATACTGTAGATTCTGTGAACGTTTTTAAGTTATTTATTTTTCTCTTTATTACATTGTGATTGAATTGTATTTGTACCAACTTTTAACTATTTGAATGCACTAGATATAGCTACCGGGATTGACTTTTTATTGATTCTAACTATATGAATTTTGTGACATGTCAAACTTTTTAATATGTATTGTCTTGTTGCTTTTATGATTTTAACTAATCGAATAAAGCTTGCTTTTGACTTGACTTTGACTTGACTAATGGAGTAGGCCAAACAAAACCCGGTTGACATCTCAGAATCGATTATATCAGTGGGGTGATTAATCCAGCAAGTTATTATATCGATTATGTAAGCAGACTACGGTGTACACTTCTCTTCCCCCTATACGGGACGTACAGGGAGTGACCCATACAGATCCAACAGAAATCGCTAGTAGCTTCGCACGCTTTTTTGGGTAACTTTATCGACCTAGGGAGGTTATACATATCTCACTGATCGAGAGTTTCCTGGATGCCATACCACCGTATACCATTCCCGAAGATGCACAGGAATCTTTAGACACACCCATCACCCTTGAGGAAGTAACAACAGCCGTATCCGAGTTGCGGACAAGCCACGCCCCAGGCCCCAACGGCTATTCTAGTGAGTTCTACAAAGCATTCATATCACAGTTAGGCCCTTATCTCCTCAATGTTATTCAGGTGACAGTTGAGATGACATGACCGCCATTAGACTGGCGGCATGCAGAAATTGTGGTATTTCCCTAACTGGGTAGACCTCCTGAACAAGACTCCTCCTACCACCCGATATCTCTCTTAAACACCGAAGCGAAAATTCTTGCCAAAATTCTAGCGAACTGGCTGCTATCATACTTATAAGATATTGTCCATTTAGATCAAGCAGGTTTTATGCCTCATCGCTCTACCCGCCATAACATTCACAGGGCCCACAATGCAATTGCGGCGGTGGATTGTCTAGATAGACCAGCAGCCCTACTATTGGCAGATATGATCAAAGCCTTTGATTCTATTAGCTGGACTTATCTATTTGCTCTCTAGCCGCGCTATAATTTGGCCCACAGTTTATAGCATATGTCAAACTCTTATATAAAGACCTGACCGCTACGGTTCGAGTCGCAAATTGCATTTCAAACCCCTTCCCAATTGGACAGGGACCATGATAGGGATGTTCTCTGTCTCCTCTCCTTTTTGGTTTGACCATTGAGCCGCTGGCTTTGTGGGTCCGGAAAGATGCATTGGTCTGGGGTTTTGACTGGACAGCGGACATATCAGATCATATAGCACTATACGCTGATGATATACTTTTCTTCCTCACTGATCTCTATAAAACAGGCCCAAGAATACTGCAGATTATGCGGATCTTTGGGGAGACTGCAGGACTCCAGAAGTCCATTATATGGCCCCTGCGTGACAACTTGAGGGGCAAGAACTTGGCCGAAAATCTTAACCTGGTAACGGACGGACTGTTGTATTTAGGGGTATTCCTGTTTGAGAAACCACAAACTTTGGGGGTCCAGAATCTGGGCATTGTTACCGAAAAGGTGCAATTCAACACTCGGCTCTGGGCAGTACTTTCCCTGTCTCTATACGTGAGATATGCCATTTTCAAGATGGTTTCTCTACCGCAGCTGCTATACCTACTATAGAACCACCCGCAGCCTCTCCCATCCACCTGGTTCAAACATATCAATGCCATGTTGGGGCAATTCTTATGGGGGGAGGGGCATCCTGGGTAGCGCTTCGTACATGTTTTCAATCAATTTACTGTGGTGGCATCACGGCTGCTGATATGCAGGCATATTATGCGGCATCACACCATCAGGTCATAAATGATTGGCGCTATGGGCCCGGTGATGATCCGGCTTATGCAATAGAACATCCTATCTCTATAGTAGATCGAATATCCGTTCTTTGTTGCCCACTACCAGAGTAGTAGTCATTGCCTGGGGCAGTCTCTTTGAAGAATGGGATGGTGGGGACGTCTTACTTGTGAAACTCCACTATGGCATAATCAACTCCTATTCCAACTGGCTGGACTTGAGTGTTTTTGCGGATGGGATAGTATTGGAATCTCTACACTTGGCGATACTATGCAAGGCACAATCCTCAGATCATTTCAAGCCCTAAAAGACAAATTCTCCATGCATAATTTCCAGTTCCAAAAATATCTACGGCACTCCCAGAATTTAATCTGTTAGAGGGCAAGCTTCTCATGGGAGACCTAGGTGAGCACAAGATATCCAAATTATATCATTCCCTCACCACCCACAGCGTCACAACACTTGAGACACTTAAAAACACCTGCAAATAGACATTGGCCCCCCAATACAGATGACTGGACCGAGGCCCTGGATTCTCCCAGAGGAGCAGACATATTCTCCCGACTGCGACTCATTCAGTTTAAGTATTTACATAGGGATATTATACAAGGCATAGGCTGTGGAGAGTGGGCCTGATTGACTCCCCAATATGCCTACTATGTCAAAACAAATTCAGACTCCTTCATACACACAAATCGGACATGCACAGCACTGGATGGGTTCTGGTCTGGTGTACTGACATGCCTAGCCGAAATACTTGGATGGGAGCTGCCTAGATCCCCTAGACTCACACTTCTACACATAACAGACACGATAGGTGGCAACAAATATAAACAGCTAACTAAAGGCCTAACTATCGCCAAACGAGACATTGCTAGGTCATGGAAATTGGACCCACCTCCTACTATTAGGGCCTGGAAAAATGGAATGGACTTCTGTATGGGTTTGGAGATCCCAGTTTTCCTGGCTCTGGGTTGCCCACAGAAGCACCCTAAAATTTGGCAAAGAGGGGCAGATTACCGTGGACTGGTTCTACAAGGCAAACAACGATGATGGATGCTATTAATTCTAAAATTCAGTCATATGACGCACAGAGGTGATGTACACGCTGAGGCAAGACTCTTGAATTATGGATCATATCTAATTACTGTATATATACAGGATGCATACTAGTGCATAAAGGTTGTTTGGTTGTAAAATTGTACTATTAAAAGTATATGATACAATAATGGCAGTATGTATCCGTAAGGAATGATGCACTATTGAAAATATACTTTTAAATTGTGTTTAAAAAAAAATTGCTTGACTTAGAAACTTTTTTAATTACTTTTGTCTGGAGAACCAACAGAAAACAGGACAAACCTGCACAGTCAATCTGACGAAGATGTGTTGCCGCTTGGCCAAAGATTCAGATTGCTCTCACTATGAGATCTTCCGCAGCAGAAAATCTGTTTGAGCAGGATGTTGTGCAAAATATGTCCAGCCTTGTGGTGCCCTGTTTGGCTACAACTTGCAGCATTGCCCCACTGGAGAAATGCAAGCTCTAAAAAGTGACTAAGAACGAAGGTAGTAATCTTCACCAGGTGAAGGCGCCAAAAGTTGATGAGGGACTTCCTTGCGTGTGAACTTTGAATTTCTCCCATTCACAGCTTTTGAACCAAAAGTCAAAGGCTTCTCCGAGGCTTTGTCCGTTGGCTATCTGGCCTCATGGAACCTGTCTCGGCCACAGCCTCATTCCTTCACTCTCTGATGTGTTTTTACTTCCATTTTAGAGACTAAGACAGAAGGTAAAACTTCTTACCACGGTGAACCTGGACTCTGTATCCTCAGGCTCCATTGTGGCTGGCTTTAACTCATGCTTAGGCACTAGTCAAGTGCAACCAGATGACTGTGGGTGGTGATTAAAGCTTTTTGGCACTATTTTTACCTAAAACTTCCTTAAAAAATGAATTTCTCCAATTCTGCTTACTGGATTTTTGTCATTTTGGTGTCATTTTGTTCATTAACATATTATCTTTTTATCAATTTGGGTGGGATTTTTATTATGATGTGTTTCCACTTTTTAACTATTTTGCTACTTTTAAATGCTTCACGCATTTTGTTAAGATAACCCTGACTGCTCTTTTCCATAGCTATCAAGAGTTGAGCTCAGGTTTAAATTGCTGAAGCGTTTACCTAACCTAACAAGAATAGTGACTTTATTATTTTTGGTAAACTACCATCCACCTCAACTAATAATCCACTTTCTCAAAGTGAGGCGGTAACGTAAAGGTTATTTGGGTTCTAAATGTGTAGTTAAAAATTCAAACAGATTTTGTAGATGGTTGCTTAGTGAACCAGTTTGGGTTCCTGCGTTTCTTCATTTCACCTAAGTTGCATAGCAGATCGCTTGTTGTTTGGCACCATAGTTTTTCCTGCTGTGGGCAGTTGTTTTAAATAGATTGCGTGCAGATGAATACCACAGGACTGTTGGCTCTGAAGCTTTCCTTCTTTACATTAATGGGGTAGCGTGAATTGTATCCTAATGTGTTGTTTAAGGGCACTGAAACCATTGGTGTGGGCACTCATTTAATCTTCACCTGGGGTAGACCAGTTTGACTTGTACAGGTCTTTCAGGTATAATCGTAGTTATGGTATATAGGGCCATGTGTATGAACACATTTTCCCATAGACACAGAATGGGTAAAACCCTTTGATACATCTGGCCCATAGAGTCTGAAATATCTTTTTACTGATCACAGAAGGTTTCTTGTAGGATGACCTTTTGTCATCAATGTCATGCATGTATTGGCTCCATGTACTCATGCTCAAGCAGAAGTACCAGGAGGGCAGATGAAGACAGCATGAGTGTTGAGCCACTGGAACATGTGGTAGCCTGAGCAACCAAAATCTCCCACTAGCTCCACAACTGCTACATAACTGCTTCTTTTGGCAATCACTGGGAAATCCAGCGACTCCCTGCATACCAGACTTTTCCCAGGGTGGAGGAGCCATGTTCACGTACGTCTCCCCATTTGCTGTGTGAGCACCAAGCTTCCCCATGGAGCCAGACCTCTGCTCACATTGTCACAAGGGTCCTCTCCACAGCGTATGGCCACAAAGTCTTCCCATAGAAGTGCCAACAAACGGTTGTCATTGATGAGATACACCTACTATTGTAGTATCACTACACTACTGCAATACTGACTTCTGTCTTGAGGAGGAAGCTACTGCGATGCTATTTATGAGACTGACTCTGAGAGTTACTGAGATGGATCAGTTGGATTCGAGCTCTGCTAATCTCCTTTCTTTCAGTATTATTATTTTTTTAATTTGTGGGTGCACATGAAAAGGGAAACAACCTTTACAACGCAACTTTTACAACGCTCTACCACTACAACAAAACTTTTACAACGCAAGGTCCATTACATTGCATGCCATTACAAAGCAGTCATTATAACGCATACCATAACAATGCATACCATCACAACGCATGTCATTACAACGCAGTCATTACTACGCATACCATTACAACGCATACCATCACAACGCATAGTACCCTTACACTATCCAAAACTTACCCTACTGTTGCACCCCCTGGAGTTAGAATAGTAATTTTTACCCCTACGTTGTAATGGTATGCGTTGTAAAGGTAGTATGCGTTGTAATGGAATGCGTTGCAAAGGATTTTGCGTTGTAAAAAATGTGTTGTAATGGTATGCGTTGTAAAAGTATGCGTTGTAACGTCATACATCCGGATGAAAATGCTTTCACACAGCACCTAAAATAATTCACAAGTGCATCAAAGTCTGCTGGGGTTCGGAGGTGTTGTGAAAACCCCAAACTAGCAGCCAAAGCGGGTATTGCGAATTGGCCCGAGGGCCTGCCAAGCTGGGTCACACATTGACTAGTGCTTTTTAATAAGCATTTTCTGTATACAGACAGGATTTCATACATAACACTGGTAACGAATACCAAGACAGAGCTGAGAGGTGGAGGCTTAGAAAGAATGAATTAATAAAATAGACAAGACATGATGAAGAGAGCAGGAGAGCAGGAATTGAAATACCTGATAGGATAGGTAAAGTAGAAAGAAAAAGTAAGTGGAAGAAAAAGAAAGAATTATGGGGAGAAATAAAGGGAAAACGGAATGAACAGTGATTGGAAAAAAGGATGAAAGGAAAAGGGGGAAAGAAGGGTGAAAGTAGAAAAGGGTGAAAGGAAGCGTGTAAGTAAAAAAGATGAATGGCGAAATAAAGGAAGAAATGGTGGAAATAAGGATGGGCAAAAAGAAAAAGAGAGTGAACGATGGATGATGGCAAGGATGGGTGAGCGGAAGGGTATGGAAGGATGGATGTTTTAAAGGGTAGAGGGATGATTGAACGGTTGGACGGAAAGGTAGAAGGATGGATAGGTGCAGGATGGATGGCTGGAAGAGTGAAAAGCTACATATTTTTAGTATTCTCTCTTCCATAGCAGAGGTTGCACCCCAATTATATCTGCCAGGGTATTTCCTCAAATGTCCTCCAATCATGTCTATCTACATGTCCCCTTAGTAATGCACGACTGGCTCTGGAAAGAAAGCAGCAAACATCACTTACAACTGAGCTACTTGCTGATTTCTGCCCATCGATAGCGCAGCGGGACACCCGCGATCACAAATTCCATCCTTGTGAGATGTGTTCTAGCACATTAAGTGATTCCTGCTGCCTCTTTCATCATGCACACTTTGAACGGGGCCCAGGTGTTGCTACAACTTTGCATCCTAAAATATCAATTGAATACCATTTTGTCGGCAAGTCATAATTCACTCCTCAGCGGCCCACAGAAGCTGGCAGCCACGCTTTACACCTGCTACAACGCATTACAAACAAACTGAAATATGTGAAGAATTTGGCAGGCCTTCCCCTTTGAAAACGCTGCTGGTAGTTGTAAACGTGAGACAGTGTTTCTGCTCTGCACGTCCATATGAATGTGCATAAAAACTACTGGTGTCCAGCAGCTGGCCCTTTCAAGATAAGAATCAGAAACACACGTTCCTCGGCATCCGGTCAGATGGCACGGGTGCCATGTAGCGAAAGCTGCACGGGAGAGAGACGAAGAATGCTCTCGTCCGCCCTCCTCGTACGACACGTGCATCGACCTCTGTGGGCGAAGAACTGCGCACTATTTATTCAGGTGCAGGAATACTAATCTATGTGGGCTGCTCTGTGGTGATAAAACAAAGAGGATTCCAAAGAATGCAGCCCCTGGCCCTGTGTTTCCGCCTGAACTTCAATGTAAGCGAATTTTCAGTCTCTAGACGAGGGCACAAAAATACTCTTGGCGACAAAAATGAAGAGGCGCCCACAAACGTTAGTGTAGGCCTTGCTTGTCTTTATGGTTGCCACCTGGCCGGTTTTTACCGGCTTGACCGGTATTTTGATGTCCTAACAGGTTAAAAAAAAAACAAAGAAAACCTTCTAGACATTTTCCTTCTTATCATTACATGCTTAAAACAGTAATTATGAGCAAGAAAGCACTTTAACATGTGTTCCATAGTTAACTTATAATTAAGGCTCCCTGTTTTCCGCTTTTACAGATTTTTTTTACAGATAAATACAGACAGACACCTATTTCACTGCCTGTGTGTATATACAAATGTAGATAAAAACGGAAAGTAGGTTGTTTTTTTGAGTAAATCTATATGTGGTCAGTCATAGCTGCCAAGAAAATAGCTGTGCAGGTTGACAGGCAAGGGTGTTAAAAACAGGACTTTTAGTAAAGATGCTTATATAGCGGTAGACATGCACACGGTTGATACTGATATGCGTATGTTTACATATAAGTGCATTAATTTATCATCTGTGGGTTTTCATGTCCTTAAAATGTTTCAGGCATTTAAGTTTGAATGGCAACTTATTGGTTAAATACATGTGGAAATATACTAGCTTAAGATCCATTTTTTCATAAAACCAAAAAACAAATATGGATGAATACAGACAAAATTAGCAAATAATAAATATGGATAAATACAGACAGAAAAGTAAAAAAAAGAAATACCATAAAACCAGTAGTCCAACTTATTATTAAAAACAGAAAGGCCAAGATACTAATGAAAACGTGATTTTCTTTAAAGTTCTATTAAGTATCATGTTCGGACCTTAGCAGGAACTTAAAATGTGAACAAGTGGCCGGTATGTGTCTCTAGGGAACAGTGGCAACATGCCTGTTAAGGACAGTGACAGGCAGGTCGAGAACTAGACCAGAGGGGTCGAGAGGACTAGCCCAAGAACCCAATGGTGTTGTTTGAGGGAAGCTTCTGGAACCAGCGCCAAGGTAGCACCTCATCTTCCGAGGCACAACCAGAGCTGAACCCTGACCCTAGAGCGCGGCAAACACGGCCGCCATTAGGCCAGTTTATATGAAGTGGCAGGAGGTGAGAGCTCGCGCGTTTCCTCAGAGACAATGATGTCACAGATGCTTCCAGAAAGCCCAGGACAGCTTCCTGTCAGCTATGTTTTAGGAAGAGATGTTTTTAGGCAGGCATTCAGTTCAACATGTTTTCCATTGTTTGCTTCTCAGCCTCATCTTCATGGAAACCACTCTTCTGCAGCGTCTGCTGCTATGGCAGCAGACAGCGCCGCCATTCTAGTACTTATTGCAGCTGCCTGCTGAGTGTTAACTGCAGAAGAGTAGCATAATGCTGAATTAATGGGGAAAATATCGATCATACGCCACTAATATGCATTATTGTGTCCTTAAATTGACAGGGTTTTGCAAACATTCAGAATAACTCCTTGGGAGGGAGGGGGACAGCCAACACAGAGACCCATTTTTGTGTGTGAAAAAAGCTGCTTTATTGAAAACAGGTGCATATCACAAAGTCCAACCAAGGCCATTGCCTTACAAACTAAAACTTCACTATACATAAATAACTGCTCCTCCATACTTCCCACTCCCACCCCTACAATCCCCACATAACAATCGCCCACCCTGCTGACAACATAACATTACATAACATTCCATAGCAATCGTATTCCACCATATTGCAGTTCCAAACTCCTGCCCTCTAATAAACCTATAACCCTATCTGTCCTTCTGCAACTGTAGCTACCTAACCTCTATGTAAACTTATCCTACCTGCCTAACCTTTCCCTGGCCCTGCCCCCAAACTTCCCAAAATGTAACTCCAAACTTCTGCCAATCTGGCCAACTTTAGAACAACCCTGCAGCACTTGTTTCAAGCGACAGCATAACATACAACCATCGTAACCCTATGCACCTGTTCCCAACAAAAACGGCTCTTATAATAAGGAATGTTTGGAAACCCGCCCCTAAAAAACCCCAGCTTAAGGGTGGGTGGGCGGTCAAAGCCTGCCTACAGCTACCCTCCCAGCCACCAGGTCACCAAATCTAAAATGGTGGCTGGGAGAGGGAGGAACGTAAACATATAGCCTTTGGGCTAAAAGCTGGCTTAGGCTACTTTTGGGCTATCTCCCAAGCAGCCCACAAAATTTAACCAAAAATTTGCCGGTGCTGGCCGTCCCTCCCCCTCCCAAACTGCCCGGGAGGCAGACCTCGCGGGCTCGGCGGCCCAACAAGCCCCCTTGTTACTCCAACTCCTCAAAGCAAACGGCCTAGTTTGTGTTTCTGCGATAGGGGCTAAAAATCTGAGGTTGCACAGCTGGTCTTCAACCACTCTATCTCTCTCCCTCTCATTCAGTCTCTCTGGCCTTCGTTTGCCATGTATTCAGAAAGATCCCATTTTAAGGAGTAAAAACACAACCAGGCTTAGCTTGCTTACTCGCTAACCGCGCCTACTGCAGACTTTACTACTCCCATACAGCCTAACTTTGCATTTCCCTTTATTTACTCTAGAAAGAGAACGCCAGCAAGCTTAGGTTTATCTACTGTCCCTCCACAAACAAGGAACCGGGTTGGTGGCACGCACTCAGGGCAACTTTCATTAATGCATTTTCTATTGTTACTCATGCGCCTCCTCCTAACTCCATAAACAAATGTTTGTCTTTTATAACAGGTTTCTTTCCTTCTATAGGTCACATTTGTGTAGTGTGTCAGTGGAAGCACACAATGTCTGCACAATTGCATCCTATATTCCTGCCCACTGGAATTATACGATTGTGTGCCTGGCAGACAGCTCCATCCACCTCCGCCTGACCCAAGACCACCTCTCCTTCAGGAAGCAACTCAAGACCTGGCTGTTCGAGCGGTAGCAGACCCCCTTCCCCCAGTGCCTTGAGACCCTACGGGTGAGTAGCGCGCTATATAAATGCTTGATTGATTGATTGATTGATTGACTGACTGTATTGTATTTGTATAGCGCTTCAAAAACTGGCAAAGTCGAGAAACGTTGCGATTTGCACCGGGTTCCCATCGCCTTTTTTTTTTATGTGAAAGTAAAATGAATCATTATACCTCTCATGCGAAATTCTGTCATTTCTCCATGAAATTAATTATTTTATCTTCGGCCTGAAATGTATAATCAGGTGGGCTGGCAACGATCCACTCCAATTCAACTCTGTGCAGAGAATCAGCCAGGGCAGGCGGCACTGGGAATGTTCAGGGGGTTTAACCTGTAAATGCATGTTGTTGTGTCTTTTGGTAGAAGAGTATGTTCAGATGGATCTTGTGTTTGTGTTCACAGGTCTAAGCCCCAGGGAGCTTTCAGAATGCGGGGAGGAGGGGGGGAGAGGGGGCAAGTGGGAGGCTCTGCGTACTGCTCAACCGTGCTTTTTCCTTTGCAGGTTCCACACAACAGATCGCATACATGCCATAGATCCGAATCAGGCGATTTTCCAAGCCAAAAATGACTTTATTTTGTCTGTCTCCCGCCTGAAATTCCATTTTCTACAATGGAAGTCAATGGGGAATTTTCATTATCCCGATTTTTTATTTTAAATCGCCCACGTCCCTGTCCTAAAATGTTGGCATGTATGGGATCGACAGCAAGCTAGTGGATCCGAAGGGCAGGGAAGACCCATCATCACCTCCCCCCGTGGCAACGCTCTCCTCTTCTTCGTACAGGTGAGAGGAAAAGCCCCGCTGGTTTAATCCCCATGCCTGCTGTCAGCCACCACCCTCCCCCACCCAGGGTGACCTTGCCTTTTCTACTGGGCTTCACCATCTTGCAGTCCTCGCATGCCCTCGGATCCCAGCAATCCTCACGGGAAGGGTGTGACAGCTCTTGTTGAATCCCCTTTTGTTCAGCTGATGAGGGGGGCGCTCTCCTGGGTGGGCTGTAGCCGGAAAGGTAGCTCAGTGTGTTTGTGCTCTTGCTGTTAGCGCTCTGCGAAACCTTGGTCTCGAGTGTCTGTCTCAATAAGATAGTAAAGGTACTTCAGTGTTTAACCGTGGCAGGGGATTTAAACTGTACGTTTGAACCCCTGCCCAGTTTGGGAGATGACTGTTATGGAGAGGTCGACCAACTATGTAATGTCCCAAACCTTGTCATAATCCCCGTTAAAAAAGGTTACCGAGGCTGCTCTACAGTGGCTGGGTTTGTGCTTGGAGTGGGGATTAAGAGCAGCAAACGGAAGAGCAAACTCAGATAGGGGTGGTAAGGTCACTTTTGACAATGGACTAAGTTCAAGCCGAATTGATTATTTTTTAATCAAACTAGAGTACTGGTCACTATTAGGGGATATGGAAATTTTAGTGAGGCCTGAGAGTGACCATAATCCCCTGGTAATAAATCTGAAAGTCGACGGAGGATTGGCTAGAACAAACGCAACTAATTGTATCACTGCAGAGGCCACCCTCACAAATGATTGTTGTAGGGTCCGTTGGTGTAGGGTGTTGGATGACCCGGCTACCCTTGATAAAATCTCCCAAGAAGTGTCATCAGCAGTAACAAAGGCTAGATCAGTGATTGGTGACTCAGGGCCATTCGAGCAGATTAGCTCAATACATGAGCTTCTGTTTGATAAATTAAGAACCCTTTTTACAAAGCCAGGGAAACCCGTGAAAATTGGTGGTGGTCCTCCTAGCATTAAATGGTACGATAAAACTTGTCGCCAGGCACATAGCTCCCTGATTGATGCCATCAAAACTAGGGTATCATCAGTCATTCAAGCGGAAAGGGCAAACTATAAGAGGGCTTTAAAGAATGCGAAGCAGTCATGGGACGACCGTCGCTGGTTGGAACTTTATGAGGCCAGTTTGTCTTCCAACCAGATCAAATTTTGGCAGGTTGTGAAATGGGGCGGGCCTAGGGACTCGCAAACCCCAGTAAATCATGTTTCTGCCGAGGACTGGGTAGCGCATTACTCATCCCAGTTCTGTGGCCTGGTGATGGGGGCAAAAGACTCAGTGGAGAGAGGCTCGTTGTCTATACCTAAAATTATTAGTGTGCCCCTGGTGTTTGATAATAATGAGGCTGTGAAGGCGCTAAGTCTGGTCCAAGCCGGTAAAGCCCCCGGCATGGATGGCGTCCCAGCCGATCTTTTCAAACATGATCTGGTTAATTGGGTACCATATATAACGACATTAGCCAATGCCATTGCCAATGGAGCCAGGGTTCCACATTCATGGAAAGGGGCCGAAATCCTTCCTGTTTTTAAAAAAGGAGATCAGTCTCTCCCAGGGAACTATCGTCCCATAAGTCTTATAGACGCCCTGCAGAAAGTTATAGCTAGAATGCTTTTGGGTAAAATCCAGGCGTGGATGAGTGAGGAAAATATTTTATCCCCGATGCAAGCTGGCTTTAGGTCTAGCACAAGCACAGTTGACCAAGTGCTCAGATTTACTCTGATATATTGGAAGACTGTGTTTTTAGGAGGGGGCACCATTTATGCAGCATTCGTGGACCTCAAATCCGAGTTCGATTTGGTCCCTAGAGAGAAGATGTGGGCTAATCTGAGTAAAATGGGAATGCCACCAGAACTTCTGGAGTTAACCGTTAGGCTCCATGATGACAATTTTGCCAGAGTAGGATGGGGCAGACAGGGCCAGGTGACTGAGCCCTTCCCAGTGACTCGTGGTGTAAGGCAGGGTTGTGTCCTGGCACCAACCTTGTTTTTACTATTTACAAAATCAGGTAGTGCAGTTTTTAGCAGATACCCCGACAGACGCACCAGTTTTGGGTGGGACAAAGTTTCCCCTTCTTATTTTTGCCGATGACACGCTGATCTTGGCAAAAACCCAAGTGGGGCTGCAGACCGCAATAAATAAATTCGTAGAGTTCTGCAAAATTAACGACCTTGAGATCAATGTACCTAAAACTAAATTCATGGTCCTAACGAAGAATAAACCATTATGGAGCCAAGTCAGCATGAATGGCACTATTCTAGAACAGGGAGGGGTTATGACCTACTTAGGGGTGGTCATAGACTACAGGCTACGTTGGAAGGAGCAGATAGAGGCCCTTTGTCTAAAATTTGCTCGTTTAACGGGGTGTCTAGTAAAAGAGCAACGATGCTCCCAAACCAAAAGGAGTTTGCCTGCATTAAAAATCTATAATGCCAAAATAAGCTTGGCTATCCTTTATGGAGCGGAATTATGGGGTACTTTGGATCTGGCACCTTTGGTTAAAATTCAAAACAAGTTTTTACGCAGCTTGGTTGGTCTTCCGCAATCAACACCTACTCTTCCCCTCCTGTTAGATATGGGTTGCGACTCTATCAGAGACCTAAAACGATACAGGATGGTAGTTCTGTGGAGACGCATCTGGTCCACCCCAGATCTGTCTCTGTTTGCCAATGAAATTCTGGATGTGAGATCGATCATAGGGTCAGGAAACCTACCTTGGTTTCGAGATGTGAAGTCTATCCTACATAACATGGGCCTGAACTTGCAGTGGTCAGATCCGGGAAACCATGCGTTCCCGTCGAAAAAAGACTTTAAACTATTATATTGGGCTACTGTAAAAGAAGAACATGTCTTGCTATCACAGTATACAAACTTGACAGGTCTTTTCTTGCTCCACAAGGTTCACTCCCATACTGAACCTTATTGGGAGAACATTACCAAAAGCTTAGACAGAAAACTTTACCACCAGTTCAGAGTTGGAGCATTACCAGTAAGGGAGTTTACTAACAAATGGCGTAGCCAATCAACTGAGTCCTGCCCCTGGTGTAGCGGGCAAAGGGAATCCATTGGTCATCTCTTCTTTGTCTGTCCAGTCTATTCCGCACCTCGTCGCAGATGGCTTAAGCCCATTTGCAGGAGGATTAATCTACGGGCGTGTGAGGAAGCTCTTGGAGCTTTAAGATCTAATACCTCAGAGTGTGTGTCCATAGGCGTGGCCAAATTTTTAGGATGGGCATGGATTATTAGAGCCAGGCACCTACTTGGTAATCAAATAATTTGATGAAGGGTTTTATTCTACTACCTTTTATTCTTGAATGATGGTCTAATCTTAATTGATTTTCGGGTACGTCTTTTTGAACTTATTTAATCTAGTTTTATTGTGTCATGAATTGTATTCTCAATGAATTGTCCTTTTAATGTTGAATTGTGTATGTATTTTATTGTTGTCTTTTATGATGAAATACTCGAAATAAAGACATATAAAACTGAATTGACTTCAGTGTTTTCTTTAAGCCTCATTTATTAACACCTCTTCAGCTGATGATGGGGGTGCTCTCCTGGGTGGGTTGTAGCAGGAAAGGTAGCTCAGAGGGTTCATGCGCTTGCTGTTACCACTCTGCGAAACATTGTTAGCCTCGGTAAGATAGTAAATGTATTTCAGAGTTTTCGTGAAGCCTCATTTGATGACTTATGCGCACAGTGCTGGCCCTGGGTTCCAACCACGGATATAGGATAGGTCGGTAGGTTAATGTGATTTCTGTAAATATCTTTGTAGGCCTGCTGCCTAGATCCTCATGCCGTTTCCTGCCCACATGCTGCTCTATTACACCATTTATTATACTTTGGAGGCGAATAAAACTCAGTTCAATACTAATGTCGCGTAGTATAGGGTGGGGGTAAGAGGGGAGGGAGCGTAAGTGCAAGCACGCCACCAGGCAAGCATATGGACAAAAAATGCGCGCGCACCTCCCGACGCTCATTAATGTAAACAAAGATAGCGTCGGACTGTCCACATGCGCGTGCATTTTTCTGTCCATACGCGTGCATGTTTAACATTGTGAATGACGAGAGCTTCCATTTTTGTCCATCTGAACGTGGGTGCTTTCAGCTTTGGCTGAATCAATCGCAAAAGGACCTCGCATGGCGAGAACAGCGCATGCGCTGCTTTCGCCAGGCGAGACCTAAACAGGATAAATTATTTTTAAAAAACTGGCATCATTATTTTTTTTATACTGTAATACATTTCCACTTTGGCAAGGAAGTAGAGGGACTAGCACAGAGAGAAAGCAAAACTGCTTCTGATCAAAAGAAGTTATTTGTCCTCTTGTGAATTCAATTCACTGCACAAGAGGAAGGGAGAGGGTGCTAGCATCTTTATTGCCCCACCTGCAGGGCACCTACGGCTGCAAATCACCCTCTCCCTCATTGTCTAATATTTTTCTAAATGTTTAATTATGGGTGGCAAATTATTTTTGAATACCAATGATTTCTGTAATAAATATGGTTGTAACTGATTAATAAATAATGTTGCACTTGAA
The DNA here is from genome assembly GCF_964261635.1 of Lissotriton helveticus. Taxonomy (NCBI): domain Eukaryota; kingdom Metazoa; phylum Chordata; class Amphibia; order Caudata; family Salamandridae; genus Lissotriton; species Lissotriton helveticus. The sequence continues at coordinate 1,551,992,521 of NC_136059.1, forward strand.
ATGGTTTTATTTCGAGGTTTAGAAGTGTTTATTAACATAGTTTGGTTATGCCACATTTTTGTAGACACCATTTTATTAAAATGGATGCTGTTTTGGTGTTCTGCTCATCTTGTTCCTGCTCATTACCCCTCCCAATCATCATCTCCCTGCATGACTTCTCTCTTGAGTTTTTGCGGTGCACAGGACATTGTGACACAATTGGTTATTTTCCTTAGAGAGCATGTATTTTGAAATAAACTTCTTTGTGAACCTAAAGCACACTTCCGGTGGAAGTTTCGATACAGGTTTGCCAGGTCATGGTGTATGTTTCATATCGTGGTACATCTCCAGACTGCTCTATTGCTGTGGAACCTAATTTCCTCTACCTTAGAAATTGGTTAGTGTTATAATTCTTTCTGATTTGCCCAATATGTGTTATCACAAGTCATGACCTGGAATTTGCAGTTTATTTTAAATCTGTATTCATAAAATGAGCATTAAAAACCCTATTTTGGGGTGCGCCAGAGTCTGTTCCATTTCCTCTTATAGATGCTATCAGTGGTAATTGTGAATCTGACAAATAGAATTAAGGGACTTTTCTTTGTCCTTATAGGACTATTTAATAAGTGCATTTCCTTTCCTACTAGGCATGCTGTCCGTTCCACTTGTGAATTTTGTTACTTATTGGGATTTACAATAATTCTGATTTCTAACTATGTAATCTGTATCTGAGCCTTTATGGCATACTTTTGCATTTCTCTGTATTGCCTATTTTGAGAATGTGTAATAAAATCCTTAAGCTTTTCCTTGATCTAGAACTCAGTTATTGTGTTGTTCCAATCACCATTTTATTGATCTGCTAACTTGATTTGTAGGCTCAAAGTCGAGCAGTGTGATGAATCTTATTGCAAGATGGTGGTTGCAGTTGAAATGCCGAAGGTAATTTCTGGGGTGATTAAGATCGCAGCTTGCAGTGAATTATTGGAGTTTGGCTCCCACAATGCCATAATTGTTCAGGATGCTAATTAACAGCTGGTATTTCCTGCAGGTGCTACTGTCTTTGCTCCTTAGAACCTCACTAAAAACCAGACTGTTAACATGGTGTTCCTTGGTATCCCATTTGGCTAGTTAGCCACCCCATCCTCCTGGGCTTGTAATGGGCATAAACGTGGCACCCCTAGCACCCTGACATCAGATCACATCTATACCAAAGAGAGGACCGAAGAAGGACTGATCTACTATTCCCTGGACCCAGTCAAGAAAGGCTGCACCAGAGACTGTTCTGCATCTGCTGCTCCTTGGGCTAGCAAAGACAGGACTGTGCCTGTGAGGCTCTGCTGGAGGAAAAGTCATATTCAAGCCTTAAATAGAAGAGTTGGTTGGCTGACTTTCTGTTACAGCTACAAGGCCAAAAAAGCTGAAAAAGCCTGCCTTGGTGAGTTGGTAGTCAAGAATGCATAACTACCACTAAGCCCCAAAGTGCAGCCTGGCAGACAGAATTCAGGCCCCCAAAAGTTGCACCTGAGTGTTCTGGACCCCAGGAGAGTTGTCAGAGGACAGTCTGGTTGCACAGCAAGGAGGTAATCACCCGTTAAAGGGAACCACTGGTTTTGCAGTAACAGGAGATCGGTAGACCAGTGGCAAATGTGTTTTGGCTGGACTTCCCCTAGAATTTGAGGAACATCCACTCCAGTGTCCAAAGTCACCCCATTGTGTTTGTGGACCGAAGGGTGGCCCCAGGAAGACCCCCATCACTGGCTCAGCATCCGCAGTATTCTTTAGCATTTCCAGCATCCTGTATTCCTTGAATCAGGACCACTCAATTGAAGTCCATGGTGGTTCACCCATAGAGCTTGGAATTGGACTGAAAACTACTTTGACTGCATGGTAACTGTCCAACTAAACCTCTTTGGCCCCTGTGGCTTGCTCCCTGCCAACGTTTGTCACCCAAAGCAGGCCTGAGTAGTAGTTTACAACTTTATAAACGTTTGATAAAGTTTACAGTTAGTGCGGTCCATCACAATGATTTGTTGGTCTAAGTGATAAATCAGTAATTTATTGTTCTTTCGAAAATTCATATCTCCAGAACCCTCCAGCAGATTTCTTTCATTGCGGTGTCTATTTAAAGATAAAAATACAACCTAGTTTTATAAATTAGAGTCGGATTTATTTTTACTGAGTCTTGCTTCAGTCTTATTCAGCTGTTTTGTTACTTCTTAATGCATTACATTTGTTCCTTTGACAAAGCCTGACTACTCAGAGCCACAGCTAACCAGGATTGAGCTATGGTTTTTCAAACAAATCTGACTGGACTCAGTACAGGTGATGAGTTTATTCCATGGCGAGGTCTCACAACCACACCATAAAATGAATATCTTTCCTCATACTTACCATCTGGAATTGTTTGCGCCAGAAAGGCCCTTTGGTCTTCTGAGACAAGATCTTGCTGCCCATGTCCCAAAGGGCATTTGTGTAACATAGCAACGTTGAACAATCACAGTGCCAGGCTAGCCTAGGAGAACATTTGTTATCCAAATGTTTCAATTCTCTTGGACTCCCTATCCGGAGGAGTTGCAAAAATTGAGTTGGAGCTCATGTTGCTGGTTGAAGCTGAACCATCAGGCTAACTCAGGTGGGGTGCTTAGTGAGCAAATCAGGAATGGCAGGTGCTGGTCTGTGATTGCTATCCACCTGACCATTCGTGGGCAAGAACAGGGCTTTGACCAAATGCCTATCAAAGTATCAGTGAGGGTATTGTTAAAGGAGAGCAAAAACTCAGATGTGGCGGGCTCAGGCTGAAATATTACCAAAAGGACATTAGTTTTGGTCTTGACTGAAGGTAGCTGCAATTCGAGGACCTCTGCTGCCTGTCAGCATACTACTGCAAATGATGCACTCTCTTCCATTTGTTGTGAAAGTGTACAAGGGGTGGTATCAAGTCCACTGACCTCTTATAAGACCATGCAAAAATTGTCAACACCTTAATGAGGGGGGAGATCCCCATCCCCATCTTCACCATCATCAATTCCCTCTCGTAGTATACCTGATTTAGAGTCTGAGCCAAAAAGATAACAGAGCATCTGCTGATGCACCCAACCATGGTACCATTTGTGCTTCAGTAGTTTTCTAGCGCAACATCGGTCAAGATCGGGCTCAAGTCAGTTCGGAATCAGACAGTGGAATCGGTACTGGATTATTTATTTGACTGGTGATGTCTCTCTTATTCAAATAAACCAGATTAACTCAGGCTCTCCATTAGATCCTTGTCCTGCCAAAATAATTTCCAAACTCATGGCTCACACAGTTGCACTAGCTATTATAGCTCTTGGCAATACGTTTTTGGCTAAAGGAGAAGTCCCCTTTTCAAATCGACTCTTGTAACACCACCTCCTCACGTGATCCTAATAGTTTAGCAAACTTTTGTCCTATTTCTCTTCCTTCTTTTGGTACGAATATTCTTAAGAGGTGGGTCAACTCCCAACTGTCAGAATTGGAGTTCTGGACTTTTTAATTACGTCCAGAGGTGTCAGGGACAACACCCGAAGACCCCGGAGTTCAACCTGTCTTGGTACACAAACAAACAGAAACACGGGCTTCTCGATGGTGGCGTCAAAGACCAAAGGTTTATTACTGCAGGGACACAGAAGTCACAGAAACTACACATGGGCAGTATCTAGGAGCCTGTTCGATTTGTACAAAGAGGATTGCTCCTTATATACTAAATATTGGGCTTCAGGCAAATTCTTTACATGTTACCACAGTTCTAAACATTCGTGTCTTAAACAATAAATATTTGGCGTTGCACAGGAATCGTCAACAGTATCTGATGTCAAAACATTACGAATGAGGGGTTCCCACTAGTCCATCATAATCCCATGTCAATTCTTCATTCAAGACCCGGACCGCCTCATCGTAAATTTCGTTACCTCCCCCTAATAAAGGCCCAGAAGGAAAGGAGCAGAGCCAGGTGTAGAAGATAGAAAGACAGGATAAGAAATGTTTGTGGGTCGTAAATGGGCACGGTTACCAGCTTCGGCCGCCTAATCATGATCAGGCCAACGAACACAAGAACCAGTATAGCAGGACTGGCCTCAGGCTGGGGAGGCAGTTCTTGCCGAGTCATGCTGCTACAGCGTTGCTGGCCTAAGGTGCACGTGTCACTAGCAAGGTGAATTGCCGGTTAAAGCCTACGTGTCCTTTAATGAAAAAGAGATCATTGCGTGTCCATTGACTATGTGAGGGCAAGGAATACAAAATGGCTTCCGTGTTCTAAAATGGATGCCACGGGTAGAACAGAAATGTGTTTGTAACTGGAGTGCTCTTGCTCGTAGCATAGCGAAAACACCAGGATGTACTAAATGGATCATTTGCGGTTCACTGATACCAAAATTATGTATTTCCGACAATGTTATAAACACGAGTAAAATCGTCACGGAACCTCAGACCCTCCTTTTGCCCTTACATAGGCAATTACTCAGTCTATATCAGAGTCAGAGTCTAATTCTATGCTCATTAGGTCAGTGACATGTTGTTGTATCATCATCCTGTCTCGTGTCTTTTCTCCTAATGTAGGTGGTTTTCTGAAACAGGTTGCAGCACAGAGGCTACACAGAGCGGGACCACATTGGATAATAAGACAGCACGAGAACAGAAATACTAGGATGACACCAATGACCATCAGAACCTTCCATCCCCACTCTGATACCAGAGTCCAAAACCACTCCATGAAGGACCAGTTTCCCTTATCTACGTGTATAGAGTCGGAAATCTTATGTAGCTTAGAGATTGCTTCATAGACTGTTGGAGCATTATTTGGAATAAAGACACAGCAGCTCGATTGGATCATTCTGCATACCCCACCTCGGTCTGCAAGTATTACGTCTAGAACCATACGGTTCTGCAACGTCATGAGACGATCCGCTTGAAGCTCAGCTGTTAAGTTACTAAGGGCACCAGCAGTTTCTGTAATAGTAGATTCAACTACTCGTGTTAGTTGACGTATACTTCTACTATTAGCCATAGGCCCCCAAAACGGAAGGAAACCTTTGAAGAAGTCTCCAGCTTCTTGACCAGCGGTATCTTCCTTGCTGAAGACACCTCTTGCTACTCTGGTTTTGTGATAATCTGAAGAAGCAGTGTATGTCGGAGGTAACAATCGAGCAATATAACATGAACCTGAAAAGTCAGCAGGCAGCCATGTATATGCTCTGTCCTGACAAATGAAGTAGGTACCCCTAGCAGTCAGAAAGGCAGGGGAGGAGTCAGACGGAAATACGTAAGTCTCAACGCACTCACTGCTCCCTAGCTGAGCTCTCGGATTTCTCCCATTTCCTTGCAAACAGACCTGACCTCGGTGAGGCACGACCCAAACTGAAGTGGAGCTTTTACGCTTGCTTTCTCCCAAACCAAGGCGGTACTCTGTAGAGTTCCAAGTCAAATACACCAGCAATTCATCTCTAGGATAAGATGGAGTATTATTGACGTCTTTAATCATATCAATAATTCCCTGGACTAAAGCTTTGTTGGCTGAGTTGTATTTAGTGGACCGTGGTGGACGCGGAGGATAGGTCTCAAGGGCATATGAAAAAATGGTCTGAAAGGCCTGAAATGATCCATTATAGCTAAAAGGCAAGACTAGATAGGGAATGCCTTTATCCATAGTGTGAGGTATCAAACCACACACCCAGCAGTCTGTAGTATTAACTATCAGTTGGTGTTGATGCAAGAGCTGTACAAATGTATTGTTAATAAATTCTGAGCGTCGAGCTTGTTCGTGTTCAGGAAATGAGTGAAAAGAATGCATAGAAGAAACCGTAGAAGTAGCAGGATCAAGGGAAGGTACTGTAGTTACTGGCATAAAAATCAAATGTATACCAAAGACGATTCCACCCACCAACGTTATTAAAACAATTAAAAATGTAACTGCACATTGCATTAGAAAGCATTTGCTGTGTAGTATTCTGTTCAGTCTATTTCTGCGAACATAAATTACATTTTCTCGTTGTAGCTCAGGAAGCTCCATCTTCTACGACCGTTCGCGACCACTGATGATGTGTACGTAGATGAAAATGCCTCTATCAGCCCTGGGAGTTCCCAGAACTAACAGAAAGATCGACCTTGTGTCGGACCCCTGCAGATTCAACTAGGCACACAGCCACGACCCTACGGCTACCCAGACGGCAAGGCAATTTTAAAACAAAAAGAAACAATACATAGTATTAGCAAACTTCCTGGCTGGAGGCAATGTATAGCAAATTCAAATCTGAAAATAGGCAGTTTCCTGCTTTATTTGTCCATATTGCGAGAACGTAAGTTGTATCTCAGTTTTGCAGGAGCTGTCTGATCTGGAAACAATGTATTTTCAGCTGACGTTGCAATGTTCACGCTCGCAGATGACAAATGTTCTTTTGGTACAGATGACAAATGTTCAGGGTTCAAAAGAGCAGTTTCAGGAGGAGAGTCAGAATTTGGTGAATCCGTGATCAGTTCTGCATCGCTGAAAGGTATGAACCTGGGGATTTGTTCCGTTTCAGAGGCACCGATTCCTTTCTTTACCCAGTTGTCGTAAGGAAGTGGCAGAGGCACACGTTTAGCATGAGTCGTATGGATCCAATTTCTTCTTCCGGCCACACGAATAGCAGTTCTCGTTGCTAGCAGGACTTGGAACGGGCCAATAAATCTGGGCTGAAGATTTTTCGTTCTTGCAAAATTTCGGATGACCACCTGATCACCCGGTTTCAGCTGATGGCCTGGACTCTCCGATGGCTTTGGCAATGCATCGAAAACCTGTTGGTGAATAAGACTCAATTTAGCAGTCAAGTCGAAAAGGTAATCAATTAACATTGGGTATTCCAGCTGCTTAAATTCTTTCGGTCTAGGTACCCCCCAAACATTTGCAGGACGACCGAAAACTATTTCGTAGGGACTAAGCCCTACTCTAGAATGTACAGTTGCTCTTGTTGATAGCAAAGCCAAAGGCAATGCGTCTGGCCAGGACAAACCCGTGGATGCTTGTATCTTAGCGAGTTTCAGTTTAAGGGTGCCATTGTAACCCTCGACTAAACCCGCGGACTGGGGATGATTCGCACTATGAAATTTCTGTCTAATCCCTAGGCCGGCACACACACTCTGCATAACTTTCCCTATGAACTCACTTCCGTTGTCTGACCATACAATCCGTGGCATTCCGTATCTGGGGAAGTATTCTTTAAGAAGAATTTTGGCAGTGGATAAGGCAGTATTGTCCTTCAGTGGGTATGCTTCGATCCATCTGGAGAAAGCACAAACTACCACTAGGACGTATTTCAGGTTATTACAACGATCCATGTGAATGAAGTCTAGCTGGATCACTTCAAAGGGGCAGGAAGGAGGAGCGAAGTGACCTGCAGGTGTGGGGATTCCCTTGCCAGGATTATGCATCAAGCATACCATACAATTCCTCACCACTCTCTCTGCACACCTACTAATCCCGTCATTCTTCCAGACCGGAGCCAACATCTTACAAATCCCTTTTGAACTGATGTGCGCTGTTCCATGTGCCATCGTCACTACTGCAAGCACATACGCATCAGGCAACATCCAACGCTGTTGTTCCGACAAGTCAATCCAACACCCACTCGAGTCCAATTTACCCGTGCTCTCTTTCCATGCAAGTTTTTCCTCCTCAGTCGCCTCTTTCTGAATTTCTTTCACGCTTTCCACTGTGTCTTCACACATTCCAGACTCAGAAATCCATCTTGCAGACGTTGCAACATACATTCTACTCATCATATTTCTGGCTGTCTGTTTTGCAGTCTCATCAGCAAAAGCATTCCCACGACCAACATCATCCGTGATTGCTTTATGAGCACTGCATTTCACAATCGCAACTTCAGTCGGTAAGGTTAGAGATTCCAACAAGTCATTAACTAGCTGACCATGTTGAATCTTAGTCCCATGGGACGTAATGAAACCTCTCTCTTTCCACAAACGGCCAAAACTATGGGCCACGCCGAACGCGTACTGACTATCTGTGAACACGTTCACTCTCTTTCCCTTAGCTAAAACGCACGCTCTTGTTAGCGCGATCAATTCTGCAGCCTGGGCAGAATTCTGACTCACTCTTGCAGTCTCCACAATCGTACTCAAAGTCGTTACTGCATAAGCAGCAGTCACATCACCATTCTCCAATTTGAAGCAAGACCCGTCAACATACAACGTGCCATCTGGTTCTGACAACGGAGTGTCTTTTAAGTCGATTCGTCCTTTTGTTTCTTCCTCAGTTCTGAAACAACAGTCGTGTGGTTCGGAATCACTCGACTCTTCGCTAGTCGGCAACAATGTTGCTGGATTCAATACATTGCATCTTTTGATCTGAATATGACTAGCTAACAGTGTCAGTTCATAACCTGATAATCTAGCACTGGTAAGGTGTTGCGTCTTGGTTCGGTTCATGAGTGTATCCACAGCATGAGGAACCATGACTACTAGCATGTTGTTCATTACTAAACCAGCAGATTGTCGAATGGAAGCTGCAGCTGCGGCTGTAGCTCTCAAGCAACTAGGCAATGCTCTAGCTACTGGATCTAATGTTGATGAAAAATACGCACAAGGGCGTTGTTTATCACCAAATTTCTGCGTCAAAACACTCAATGCACAACCTTCTCTCTCGTGGACATAGAGCGTGAATGGCTTACTGTAGTCGGGTGTACCCAATACAGGTGCTGAACACAGTGCATTTCGTAACTCAGAAAAACTCTGCTGACATTCAGCAGACCATGGTACCGGACTCGGGACACCTTTCCCAGTCAAGGCTACCAATGGTTTTGCTAGAAGAGAAAAATTTGGGATCCATTGCCTACAATATGAGGTAATACCCAAAAAGGCACGTACTTCTCTCTGCGTGCTAGGAACGTTCATCTGTGTAATTGCTTTTATTCTCTCTGGGGTCAACTTCCTTCCCTCCTTTGACAAGAGATGACCTAGGTAGGTCACTTCTTGGCAGCAGTATTGCATTTTTGAAGGTGACACCTTGTGATTCAAATCTGACAAGTGATGCAATAAAGAAATCGTAGCTGTTTTGCAAGTTTCCTTGTCATCGGCAGCCACTAGAAGATCATCGACATACTGTACTAAAGCAGAACCACGAGGAAGTACGAAGGAATCTAACTGGCTTTTTAATGCTTGACTGTAAATGGATGGGCTTTCACAATAACCTTGTGGAGCGCGTTTAAATCTAAAACTTCGTCCTCCTAGAGAGAAACCGAAGATATCTCTGCTTTCCTCGGCTATCGGAATGCTGAAAAAGGCATTTTTCAAGTCGACAACCGAAAACAATGCTGCTGTAGCGGGAATCAACGTTAACAATGCAGTAATGTCTGGAACCACAGGAAACTGTGGGATCACAATTTTATTAACCTCTCTAAGATCAATTACGAACCTATATACTGGAGGCTTTGTAGGGTCAGTTCGTTTCAAAATAGGCAGTACAGGACTATTACAGACATTACCTCTAGTCTCTTCTACAACATCTTTCTTGATCAGGTCTTGTACTATCAGTAGGAGCGCACGCTCACCTTCACTAGAGATTCTGTATTGTGGAATTCGTGGAAGTTTGACATTTGCTTTCAAAGTTACTACATAGGGTGGAATTTCCAATAGACCTACATCATTAGGACCAGTCGCCCAAAGAGTATCAGGGAGTGAACGCAGCTCTGGTGGGAGCGCATCCATCGACAAGTACATCGGGGAGATTATTCTTTTACCCAACGTAAGCTGTACACCTGCTGGAGAACAGTACAATGTCGCGTACAGGCGTTTTAACAAGTCTAAACCAAGCAGATTTTCGTTACAACCTGTCGTCAAAATCAGGGGTGCTTTCAATTGACGGGGTCCAACAGAAATAGACAAAGGACCAGAAACAGGGTTGTGAACAGGGGCGCCCGAAAAACCTACTGAAACGTTTGTTGAGCCAGACAAAGGTGCGCCAGGGAGTTTCGCATGTATGATAGAACTTTTTGCTGCACCAGTATCCAACAGAAACGGTTCGACTATACCTGATGTTGCTACCGCGACATAAGGCCCACTCTGATCTACTGGTACTGATACTACTCCCTCTCTTTGTCCATGGCTGTCCTAGTATTCACTTTGCTGACCTTCCTCACTAGCTTCATAATAGTCTTCAACATGATACTGTGGAGACCTATTCTGTTGGGCAGATTGTCCATTACGCTGGTCGAAATAATTAGAGGGGCGATCACTTGTCTGTGGAGGCATAGCACCTCGTCCTCGACCTCTAGAGTTTTGCATAGAACTACCACGACCTCTCTGAGCGGCCGCATCATTATTTTGCGCCCGAACTGGACAATCACTTTTGTAATGACCTTCCTTTTTGCAATAAGCACATTGATTCCATTGGTATTGTGGCCTTTGAAAATTATAATCCGTTCTTTGATATGACCCTTGCTGCATATTAGTTTGATTCATGCGAGGCGGATAAGCTTGTTGTAAAAGTACTTTAGTTTTTAAATCTTTCGTCTTTTTATCTGATTTTTCCTTCTCTTCTTTATCCCTATTTTCGTAGTACTGAGCAGTCGCAAGTATTTGCGCAGTCGTAGAGACAGCCCACGCACTTTCAGAATTCTTTAATTTACCACTAAGTTCTGGTAACAGATTGTGCACAAATTTATCAACAAATAATCTCTGGCCCCCTTCTGTGCTCATATCCTGACCACTATGATCTACGAAAGTCTCTTCGAATCTTGTGAAAAAGTCGGAGACGCTTTCGTCTTTCTTTTGTTTGCATGCGGACAATTTATCCCAGTTAACGCGTAATGCAGGCATTAAGGTTTTCATTAAATCGATTATTCTACCAGGCAAGTTAGCAGTTAAAGGTTCAGGTTTGGAACCACCTATTTGTTGACCATCCGCTGCAGTTATAGCTGCCCAGTCACCACCAAGGGCAACTGGATGATTCTCTTTACGAATTTTAGCCCAAATTGGTTGCGGTACTACGTTACCAAATAGCAGATCTATGTCAGCAAGATTCAATACACAAGCGTCAACTGTTTGAGCCAACTCTTTGTAGTACCCTGCAGGATTTTTACGCGGATCTGGCAAGGCCTGTTTTACTGCTAACACTTCAGCTCGTTTCCATGGAATATGTATCCAGACTCTCTGGAATTGGGCCGGAGCGGCTGCAATACCAAGCGGTGCATTAGCTTGCACAGCTTCGCGCCAAATTGGTGGAACCTCTCTCATTGGATATTGACGATTTCGTTTCGTACTACGTTTCTCTAACTCTCTCGGTGAAAGAAGGGATGAGTCGGATCTATAACTTAAAATTAGTTCCATCGCTTCTTTTATATTTTGACCAACTATCATACCTGTAGCAAACTCTTTCTGAACATTAATTAATTCTCCTAAATTTGATTCAGGGTCATCCTCTTCCAATTCCTCACGTAGAAGGAAACACATTTCATCGAACACATATCGTTGTGTCGGTTCGTTCCATTGCATAAATGTATCTAATACATTTTGTACATTATATCTTCCAACTTTCGAAACCCATCTAAGGGCAGTGGAATCTAGTATTCCTCTTTCTTCAGTACTGGGAAGCTGACTACGTCTCTGCACAGAGTCAGAGGTAGGAGTCTTAATCAGAGTTTTATAGAAGGGAGATAGAATATTAGAGACAGAATCAGTGATTCTTCGTCGAACAGAAAGCGGAGTCATAATACTTGCAGAGGCAGTGAATAGAGTAGTAGTTGGAATAGATAGATCAGGAACAGTAGGAGTAGCAGGCAAAATAGCTTGTGAAGTGGCAGGTGTGAGTGACACAGGCATAGGAAAAGAAGCCGGCAACCCTAGAAGAGGGGTTGTCGAAGGAACATTAATATTGACCACAGGAGGTACAGGAACTAGATTCAGGGGAGCGGGAACAGGGACACCAGGTTGTCCAGCAACCGGTAATTGAACATTCGGTATAGGTGGAGCCGTAGCACCCTGTGCATACGGTGGGGGTGATCGTAACAAGTAAGACAACAGGGGATCCTTTTCAGGGTCCTCTACTGTCTTAGCCGTACTCGATGGCAAAGCAGGATAGCACTTGTCTATCGCTAAATTACGCTCTCTATCGGCCACCTCCATCGCTTTCTCAGACTCGTTGAGTTGCAGCTGCCTAGCAGACTGTTCTAAAGTCAACTCTTGCTCTTTCTGTTCTTTCTTCAACTTTTTAATTTCTCTCTGTTTAGATTCTTTTCGCCAATAACGGAAAGAATCAAACATTGCCGGCCGGGCTTTCTTCTTAAACAACCTTCTTTCTAGATTATCGAGAACTTCAGGTTCGAAACTACCATGTAGTGGCCAACTAAGGACACCGTCTTTCTCTGTGTAGCGGATCCATACCTCATTATAAGAGATAGGGCCCACACCAAATTTGCAATATAGATCATAAAGGGGAGTTCCAATCGGAGGAACCAAACACGAGTCCTCCAACCGGGAATCACTGTTGCAACTAAAACAAGACAACATACAATTTTTCCGACTTACCATTTTATAATCCGGAACACAAGACAAACAAGACACAAACAGAAAAGATGCGCACTCGAACCACGAACTTAGGCCTACCAGAACTGACAAATGTATCGATACCTGAACTGAACAGAATGATTATCGTAACCAGAATAACCAGTGATAATCTTACAGAACTGAACTGAACTGAGAACTAAAAGGATTATCCAAACAGGAGCAATCCTCACAAAATATTTAACTAGCAACCACTGAATACTTAACTGAGGCACTGAAGACGTCACCAAGGAGAAACCCGTCACGTTTCGCCGTACTGAGGACTGCACCTCGGGTCCAAGACAGGGCGACGGTCAAGGCAACGGAGCACTGCAGCCGTCTGAACGGGAACCCTCGTGGAAGAGGACGTCGGGGCCACTTTTGCGATATGCCGGGATCGATGAAGTGGGGCGCCTCCCTCTGAAATCTTCACACGAAGCTCCTCGAACTCTTCAGGCTTTTGGACCGGTACCGAATGACGTCGCCCCGAGTTGGGCGCCAAATGGAGTACTGGACTTTTTAATTACGTCCAGAGGTGTCAGGGACAACACCCGAAGACCCCGGAGTTCAACCTGTCTTGGTACACAAACAAACAGAAACACGGGCTTCTCGATGGTGGCGTCAAAGACCAAAGGTTTATTACTGCAGGGACACAGAAGTCACAGAAACTACACATGGGCAGTATCTAGGAGCCTGTTCGATTTGTACAAAGAGGATTGCTCCTTATATACTAAATATTGGGCTTCAGGCAAATTCTTTACATGTTACCACAGTTCTAAACATTCGTGTCTTAAACAATAAATATTTGGCGTTGCACAGGAATCGTCAACAGTATCTGATGTCAAAACATTACGAATGAGGGGTTCCCACTAGTCCATCATAATCCCATGTCAATTCTTCATTCAAGACCCGGACCGCCTCATCGTAAATTTCGTTACCTCCCCCTAATAAAGGCCCAGAAGGAAAGGAGCAGAGCCAGGTGTAGAAGATAGAAAGACAGGATAAGAAATGTTTGTGGGTCGTAAATGGGCACGGTTACCAGCTTCGGCCGCCTAATCATGATCAGGCCAACGAACACAAGAACCAGTATAGCAGGACTGGCCTCAGGCTGGGGAGGCAGTTCTTGCCGAGTCATGCTGCTACAGCGTTGCTGGCCTAAGGTGCACGTGTCACTAGCAAGGTGAATTGCCGGTTAAAGCCTACGTGTCCTTTAATGAAAAAGAGATCATTGCGTGTCCATTGACTATGTGAGGGCAAGGAATACAAAATGGCTTCCGTGTTCTAAAATGGATGCCACGGGTAGAACAGAAATGTGTTTGTAACTGGAGTGCTCTTGCTCGTAGCATAGCGAAAACACCAGGATGTACTAAATGGATCATTTGCGGTTCACTGATACCAAAATTATGTATTTCCGACAATGTTATAAACACGAGTAAAATCGTCACGGAACCTCAGAATACCTGAAGAAGAAGAATGTACTATTATGGTTCAAATACTTCTGGAAGTCTAGGAAACAGGCAGCTCAATGGCCACCTTTCTGTTCCATGGTTAGTGATAGGTTCTGTGGTCTCTCAGGAGTCTTCCCTCAGCCAGACACTGTTTAATGTATATGTGGCCCTACTGGCAAATCTTATCACCTCTTGTGGGTGTCAGCGTTATGCTTATGCTGACAATACACAGATTATTGTACGCATAGACCACAATTCCAGTTGTTTACAGAGATATTTTTAAAGTTGCTTACTCAAGGTAGCAAACTGGATAAATGCCAACTCACCCTGTCTTAATGCTAATAAGACTGAAGTCTTGGTCTTTGGGATTGCCTCCTGCTGGTCCCCTTCTTAAAGGCAGGAATCTCTGGGTACATTTCCTTTTGTAGTCACTAAGGCAGGGAATGTGGGTGTCATTTTCGACTCCAACCTCCAAATCAAGATATTGACAGCTGCTTATTTTTTTTACTATGAAGATCTTAAAGAAAATCTCCCCACCAATAAATAGAGAGCCGCTTGTACAAGCGTTGATTATCAGCAAAGCTGGTTATTGTAATGCACTGTTTGTTGGCCTTCCTTTCGACTTGATGCATATACTGCAATTAATTGAAAATGCGAGAACTATGAACAAGGATCTAGCAGGATTTATGGGAGGTCAACGTATTATTTGTCGCCTCTGTTGTGCTGGTGTCACCTTTAGGGATTAAATCTTGATCATTCTGATCATCTGTATTATGTTTGAATTAGAGGCATTGCTGTACTACAGTCAAGAAAGCCACTAACAACAACACATATAATTCTCATAAACATTTTTTTAATTCTTCAAATTTTCTTTCATACTTTAGAAAGAAGTCAAAGCGACAGCTGATTGAAATATTTGTGATCCGCATCAACTATTCTTATATACTATTGCTGTTTCTATGGATCAGGACCTCAAAGCTAACAATTTTGTACACAGGTGACAGTATGACAAAAAAGATGGCCAAATGCACCATTATTAAGGCAACAAGAATCTACAGTCTCCGGGTAAAAACACCTAGGGCCTCATTTATGAAAAGTGACGCATCGCTGCGTGAAAACAGCGATGCGTCAATTTCCAATGCGCTCTCCCTGCGACATGATTGATGCGTCATATTTATAATATGACGCATCATGTTGCATAGAGTTACAGATACGTCAGTATTTCTGACATATCTGTAGGCGCTAAAGTGACGCATTGCTGGAGTATGTCACAAAAGTGACGCAACTCCAGCAATCCTTCCTTTCACATGGGGAAAGCCCCATGTGAAAGGGCTTGCGTCAGTCTTACGCCTGCTGTGAGGCAGGCGCAAGATTTTGACGCAACAGCGTCCTAAAAGTGACGCAGTGAAATCTCATAGATTTCACTGCGTCCTTATTAGAGGTTTTTGCGGGTGAACGCCCCCTCTGCATACATTATACCTGACGCAGGTATAATGTAGCGCAGGGGTTTACAAAGTGACGCATCTGCTTAGATGCGTCACTTTGTAAATAGTGCGCATCAGGAGGCATGTTTTACGCCGCCGATGCGTCACAAAAAGTGACGCATCGGAAGCGCAAAAGTCACGCAAGGCCTCATATATGAGGCCCCTGATTCCCATAGACCTGCACATGTGATACACAAAGGAATTTGATAAAACTACGGCTATAGCATTGGTCTATAGCAACATTCAAATTCTATATGTGTTCTTCATGGGTGGTGTTGATCCTGGAAGGTATAGGTCGATGCGTTTCAGTTGTGTTCTTTATGGCCTATTTATGATTTTTGAGATCAAAGGAAGACAAGTGTGCATGATCTTTTACCTTACCTCATCTCTGTCATCTTCCATTTTAAGAACGGTTGTTAAAAAAACAATAACTTTCCTTCTTCAGATATGGAAATTTTGTTTCTAACTACAACACTTGAGGTGCATTGCAGCTGCAACTCTCCAGTAAACACTCCTCATTCCGGACTTTGCTGTTTCTGTTTCTGGTTTCTGACTCCTTTAGGGAAAATCTAAAATGATGCTGCTTTTTAGTTTCGGGAATTGGATTATGTGAATTAATTCTACTTTAGTAACAGTTTTGGGTAATATTATTTTTATGTGAAACATTTGTCAGAAGTTCTTTTGTTTCAAGAACATAACGTTAAGGGAGTTCTGTACCAGATACAAGATATATGAAAAACTGCATCATGAGTTGCATGTTTATGCCACAAATATAAAATGATCTTTTACCTATATGACCTATATGATAATACGACTCAACAGATTAATGAAATATGAGGCATATGTTTGCAAGATCTTAGCGAAAACAAGGAAATATGGCAAAAATGAAACGCCTCTTAAAAACACCAGTGTAAGTGCCGAAAATTACTGCTGGAGAAACTTAGGAGTGGCCCTGAGCTTCTCAGATTTACTACACAGGACATTCATATTGTGCTCACAAAGACTTTGGGGTCTTTCAGATGTTGGCAGATGTGATGCATCTGTCAAAAAATGCCAGATGTGTTATCTTTCCACCTGGTGGTTCTACCAGCCCATTTATAAGTGGAGTACTACAGAGGTTCTGCCAGTTCAGCCTCAGTGCACTCTGCAGGCAGAGAGACTTAACTCAGAAGTCCATCAGCCGAAAGGCTGTCAGGTTGAAGTGATGACAACCTGCATTATTTAGGGTCACTGTAACTTGATTTCCCTAGCACGGCAGACACCTGCATGGGAAACATGCACCCCCGCTACCCTCACCCCCACACCGCTGGGGTTGCGGTGGCAATTGTGACGCCATTGATTGGTTTCAGAACATCTAACTGGAGGCAAAAGAGTATAGACATCAGTGGAGGCCCAAACAGGTAAACATATCAAAGGGAAACAAGCATTGGAAATGCAATAGGTCTCGCATTAGGAAAGTTTGAGCAATTGGTATTGTAAATGACACTTTTTTTATTTATGTGTTGGTTTTGAAAATAGCAAAAGTAATAGCTTTGTCAGTTACAATGTCAATAGTTTTAACTTTCGCAAATGTGACACCTAAAGCATTTGTAATGCAATGTGTGTTGTATTTACGTGACTTAGATGTATTGATATTGCAAATAACAATGGCTTTTAATTTTGTAAATAATTAATACTTAAATAAAATTTATTGTAATTTATAATGGCAATAGCTTAAACGTTTGTAAATAACTTTTGTGAAGATTATGTTCAGTGTATTTTATTGTGACGAAAATCCAAGAACATTGCATTTGCACCTACACACACACACAGCCACACACACACACACACACACACATAGATGTGGTGGTGGTGGATCTGGGGGATATGGTGGTGGTGGATGTGGTGGTGGTGGATGTGGTGGTGGATGTGGTGGTGGATGTGGTGGATGTGGGTGTGGTGGATGTGGTGGTGGATGTGGTGGTGGATGTGGTGGTGGATGTGGTGGTGGTGGGTGTGGTGGTGGGTGTGGTGGTGGGTGTGGCGGTGGATGTGGCGGTGGATGTCATGGTGGATGTGGAGGTGATGGTGGATGTGGTGGTGGATGTGGTGGTGATGGTGGATGTGGTGGTGGATGCGGTGGTGGATGCGGTGGATGTGGTGGTGGGGGATGCGGTGGATGTGGAGGTGGATGCGGTGGTGGTGGTGGTGGATGGGGTGGTGGATGTGGCGGTGGATGTCATGGTGGATGTGGAGGTGATGGTGGATGTGGTGGTGGATGTGGTGGTGATGGTGGATGTGGTGGTGGATGTGGTGGTGGATGCGGTGGTGGATGCGGTGGTGGATGCGGATGTGGATGCGGTGGTGGAACCTGGCATATTACTTGCAACTTTCCCCTGAGGCGGAAGCCGGGGGCGTTCTCTCTTCTTTCTTAGAATTGCCTGATATTTGTGAATAGCGTGTTTTTTAACATTGTAAAATATTTTAAACGGTGCATTTTTATCTCAGTTATTCACCTACTTGGTCGCCCCTCTTGGACGAGATCTACATCGCTCCAAGGCTCCCAAGCTCCTGTCACTCAGCCATTCCTCCCGGCGCAGCCGAGTCAAGCGCTGACGCCGGGGTCACAGGGCTCATCCGCCATCTTTGGGGGAGGCAGGGTAGCGCTCCAGCTCGTGGACGCCTCCCGCCCTCCCTGATTACTTAAGGCGGCATTCCCTTTACCTGGTGCAGATTACTTGCAACTTTCCCCTGAGGCGGAAGCCGGGGGCGTTCTCTCTTCTTTCTTAGAATTGCCTGATATTTGTGAATAGCGTGTTTTTTAACATTGTAAAATATTTTAACCGGTGCATTTTTATCTCAGTTATTCACCTACTTGGTCGCCCCTCTTGGACGAGATCTACATCGCTCCAAGGCTCCCAAGCTCCTGTCACTCAGCCATTCCTCCCGGCGCAGCCGAGTCAAGCGCTGACGCCGGGGTCACAGGGCTCATCCGCCATCTTAGGGGGAGGCAGGGTAGCGCTCCAGCTCGTGGACGCCTCCCGCCCTCCTCCACTATGGATATAAAGAAGGGGACTTCCCGTCCGCGCAGCGGGCGCGCCGATGGCGCGCCTAAGGCAAGCCCGTCTGCGCCCGTCCGCGCCTGGCCTGTGCCTAGTGCCGGTCCCCCTGCTACTTTGTCTTTTAAAACCTGCTGGTCGAGCTCGCAGCTCCATCTGTTCAGAAAAGACATTTGCTCCCCTAGTTCTGGTTGTTGCCCACTCAGATTAGAGCGACTGCCTTTTAACTGCAATTGCTGCGAGTTCACTCTCGCCCCTCTATCTAATCACCTCCCTCAATTTTCAAAATTGTCTAAAGCCCAGACTTGCCCCCGATATTAAAAGCTGCTCTACTCAACTGCCGCTCCCTACCTCGTCACACTAGCGAGATATGGCTGGCACTTGATACCTATGCTTGGGATTTTTTATTCCTCACAGAAACCTGAATTAAAGACACGTCAAAACCAGATATACACTTGGCCACTCCCTCTGGATATCGATTAGTAGGTATTAACCGCGAAATTGCAAAAACAGGAGGTGGATTAGCCATCATTTTAAAATCTTACCTCAATGTAACTATCAAGAAACTTACCAATTTGGGACTGATTGAAGCCCTATACTTTACGATCTCGGATTCAGCCACTACTCTGCTAGCTGGTATCTTGGTATATAACCCCCCTAATGCTTTAACCTCCTCTATGGCCGCACTGCTGCACATGATCGCTGATTTCTCTCTCAGACATGCTTCCTTCATTGTGCTAGGAGATTTTAACTTACATGCGGACAATCTTGCTTGTTCTTGAGCTGTGCATCTAATCGAGACCTTACAAGGACTAACCCTTCCCCTATTAATCCAGGGCCCGACCCATGTAGCAGGGCATACTCTGGACCTGATATTCTCCAATCATCCCGGGATTACTACCCTCCCTTCACTCCCTCTTACTTGGTCGGATCATTTCCTCCTCCCATTCAATCTTACCCTCCCCCAACTTTCCCTTTTTTCCACTCAGAACGGGGAGACAGGACGAAAATGGCACAAAGTCACTTGTGACTCTGTGGCCCCTCACTTTGCCTATCATTTTGATCCCTCTGCTGAAGACCTTAATGAGGACGTGTCGAAATTTAACTCCTCTCTTTTAGATGCGATAGACGCCATCTCCCCTCTAAACCCCATCTCTTCTACTAGATCTAGACCCTCTGCCCCTTGGTTCTCCCCCGCGTTGAAAGAGAAAAAGAGCCGCTGTAAACTGCTTGAACGTAAATGGCGGCAGAAATATGATCTTGAGTCTAAAACTATCTACAAGACTGCTCTGAATAAATTTCAAAAACTGAAACGCTCCACAATGAGAGACTTTTTCTCTCAGCAAATCAAGAGAGCCGAGAACTCCACTAAAACCCTCTTTAAGATTGTAAAGGACTTTGCTAACCCTCCCGCCTTGACATCTCAGAGTCCCTCCAGCCAGGCCCTTTGTAATGGCCTATGTGATTTTTTCCAGGATAAAATTATTAAACTATCTTCCTCATTTGAGCCTGTCCTTCCCTCCCCCTTGCTGAAGGATATTGACTCTCAAAAAGGTGTCCTGAACTCTTTTAAAGAGCTTTCCCTAGAAACGGCTACAAAGCTATTCACCCAGGGCAAATCTGGATCTCCGCTTGATCCAGCTCCGGCCAAGGTGATGGGCAATCTGGCCCCTATTCTACTTAGTCCCCTCCTCTCCATTTGGAACTATTCGCTCCGCTCGGGTCAATTTCCCATGGCTTGGAAACAAGCTATGTTGGTTCCGATTTTTAAAAAAAATGATGCTGACCCTTCACAATTCTGTAACTATCGTCCGATTTCCCTTCTACCTAAGCCTGCTAAAATTCTAGAGAAGGCGGCTCAGACGCAACTGGCAGATTATCTAGAAGTCAACCAGTTGCTACATGACTCGCAGTCTGGGTTTCGTACCGGCTATAGCACCGAGACTGCGCTCCTAGAAGTCTCGGAGACTATTCGTGAGTGTGTGGACAGGGGCGAGGAGGCCATGCTGGTCCTCCTCGACCTGTCCGCCGCTTTCGATACGGTATCCCATGAAATACTACTGAGCCGGTTAAGACAGCTGGGAATCAGAGGCTCTGTGCTTACCTGGATTCGATCGTTCCTTTCAGGACGCACTCAAAGGGTTTTTCTTCGACCCTTTGAATCCGAAGGTAAGCCGCTCTTTTGCGGAGTGCCTCAGGGTTCGGCGCTTAGCCCTCTATTTTTTAATGCCTACTTAGGCCCGCTGGCTACAGTGGTTGAATCTTGGGGGGTCAGAGTGATATCCTACGCTGATGATACTCAGCTGTTGTTTTATTTTAGAGATCATTCTGACTCCAACTTTACCAACTTTCGCCTCTGCCTCAGTAACATCAGCTCCTGGATGGCCTCGAACCACCTAGTACTGAATGCAGATAAAACCGAGGTCTTATTTTTTAACCAAAAAGATCCTCTGCCTGCTATTCAGTGGTGGCCTACGGAATTAAATCCCCCTCCGGTCCCTGTTCTAACAGCCCGTAACTTAGGCTTCCAATTCGACAACGCTTTGTCCTGTCAATCTCAGATTAACAAGGTTACCTCTGCTTGTTTTGCTAAACTGCGCATGATTAGGAAGATCTTCCCCTATCTCCCGCTGGACTCCCGTAAGACCATTGTGCATGCCCTGATTACGTCTCATTTAGACTATGCCAATGGTCTCTATGCAGGCGCTCCCCTTTACCAAATCGAACGTTTGCAAATTGTGCAAACTGCTGCTGCGCGGCTAATTGGTAATATCCCTTTCCGTCAATCTGTTGCCTCGTATCGGAAAAAACTTCACTGGCTTCCCATTGCCCGCCGCATTCAGTTCAAGGCTTTGACTTTAGCCTTTCGCGCCATTAATGGGTTAGGTCCAGGATATTTACGAAAGAGACTTACACTATCTCAGTCCGTTAGATCTCTGCGATCTAATAGCTTACGCCTTCTGGTGATTCCCAGATTTCGCCGTGCCAGGAGTGGGGGCAGAGCTTTCGGAGTAGTCACAGCCAGACTCTGGAACAGCCTTCCACTGGACCTGAGGTTCATTGACTCAGAGCCTATGTTCCGACGCAAACTCAAAACGTGGCTATTTACCATTTCTTAGTAAACTTTTCTTCTTGCTTGCAATCTGTAGCGCCGGGACACCCCCGACGGGGGTAGCTGCGCGCTTTATAAGCTTCTTAATAAATAAAATAAATAAATGCGGTGGATGTGGTTGTGGTGGATGCGGTGGATGTGGTGGTGGTGGATGCGGTGGATGTGGTGGTGGATGTGGTGGTGGATGTGGTGGTGATGGTGGATGTGGTGATGGATGTGGTGGTGGATGTGGCATGACATTTTTATTATATACAGAGGGGTACTTATTTTGTACCAATCACTGACCGGTGTTATTGTAAGGGTTGTAGATGGTGGGTTGCGGATGCCTTGTTTTCATTTCCATTATAATGACAATAATCCTTTCTTTGACCCTGTGCTCAATCAACGTGGACTGTATTATAGTGAATACGAGGGGCTTAGATAAAGAAATAGGAGAGGCGAGGAGGAAGGGAAACTGGGGTAAGGAACAAGCGACGGAGGAGAACAAGACGGAGGGCATTGCTGGGGGGAGGAGAAATGCGACACGGCGGGCAGGGGAGGGGGCGGAGTGGGGAGAGCGGCGATGAGGGTGTGAAGGTCTCACATGAGGGGGCGTGGTATCTTAAGTCGTGTTGCTTTGGGAGGCAAGATTAAAAATGTGTAAGCACATCTCTTTCGTAGGGAGTTAAACAAAGTTAAAACAACTGGCTCCAAAGGTTTTGCTTAAGTATGTGTGAAGTAATTAGCTGTCTGCCTCTGCTTTCTTCCATTGCACTGGCATCTAGGTGTTAGGCTCAGATGGCTTGAACAAAAGACGGGCTGATGGTCTTTTAAATCAGGCCTTTGTTTCTGCCCAGCTGGATGTTAAAATAAAGCCCCCTCCCTTCCACGCAGGTTAATACAGACAAATGCCGGCACTGCTGAATGATTCAGAAAAGGGGGTGGTGATGGACAGAGCATCTGAATTAAGCAGAACACTCATACCCAGTCAAAAGATCAGGGCTTAATCCATCACCGTTTTTTAGCTCACTGCACCATCCCAGTTCAGAACCTGGCTACATGCAAATTAGTCTGTCCCTGGCCCAGTGCATCATGGGAGCAGGGCAGACCAAACTACCAAGCCAATTCTTTACTGGAAAGGAAACAAGCTTCCGGGGACCGGTTTCTGGCATTGCAGCCGTCTTCGGCCCGGTGCAGTGAGCTAAAAAACGGTGATGGATCAAGCCCTGATCTTTTGACTGGGTATGAGTGTTCTGTTTAATTCAGATGCTCTGCCCATCACCACCCCCTTTTCTGAATCGTTTTGGCCACTATAGGAGTGGCAGGGTATGCTCAGATGTGAGTCCCTTGCTCACTGCACCATCAGGATTCAAGCAAGCCGGGCCGAAGACGGCTGCAATGCCCGAAACCGGTCCCCGGAAGCTTGTTTTCTTTCCAGTAAACTGGGATGGTGCAGTGAGCTAAAAAACGGTGATGGATCAAGCCCTGATCTTTTGACTGGGTATGAGTGTTCTGTTTAATTCAGATGCACTGTCCATCACCACGCCCTTTTCTGAATCGTTTTGGCCACTATAGGAGTAGCAGGGTATGCTCAGATGTGAGTCCCTTGCTCACTGCACCATCAGGATTCAAGCAAGCCGGGCCGAAGACGGCTGTAATGCCAGAAACCGGTCCCCGGAAGCTTGTTTCCTTTCCAGTAATGAATTGGCTTGGTAGTTTGGTCTGCCCTGTTCCCATGATGCACTGGGCCAGGGACAGACTAATTTGCATGTAACCAGGTTCTGAACTGGGATGGTGCAGTGAGCTAAAAAACGGTGATGGATCAAGCCCTGATCTTTTGACTGGGTATGAGTGTTCTGTTTAATTCAGGTGCTCTGTCCATCACCACCCCCTTTTCTGAATCGTTTTGGCCACTATAGGAGTGGCAGGGTATCCTCAGATGTGAGTCCCTTGCTCACTGCACCATCAGGATTCAAGCAAGCCGGGCCGAAGACGGCTGCAATGCCCGAAACCGGTCCCCGGAAGCTTGTTTCCTTTCCAGTAAACTGGGATGGTGCAGTGAGCTAAAAAACGGTGATGGATCAAGCCCTGATCTTTTGACTGGGTATGAGTGTTCTGTTTAATTCAGATGCTCTGTCCATCACCACCCCCTTTTCTGAATCGTTTTGGCCACTATAGGAGTGGCAGGGTATGCTCAGATGTGAGTCCCTTGCTCACTGCACCATCAGGATTCAAGCAAGCCGGGCCGAAGACGGCTGTAATGCCAGAAACCGGTCCCCGGAAGATTGTTTCTTTTCCAGTAAAGAATTGGCTTGGTAGTTTGGTCTGCCCTGTTCCCATGATGCACTGGGCCAGGGACAGACTAATTTGCATGTAACCAGGTTCTGAACTGGGATGGTGCAGTGAGCTAAAAAACGGTGATGGATCAAGCCCTGATCTTTTGACTGGGTATGAGTGTTCTGTTTAATTCAGATGCTCTGTCCATCACCACCCCCTTTTCTGAATCGCACTGCTGAATGATGTCCCAGCGTCCGAAAACGACACCAGAAGAAATTCAGCATGTTTTACTGAGCCAGAAATATCCACCACATAACCCTTCTCTCCAACACTGTTTGGAATCGATCGGCAGATTTGTAAAATTACAAGTGGTCAGAAGGATAAATCTGACGGCAAAGAAGAAAAGGAACGCGAGGCTTAAGGAGATTAATGTAGGGATGGATTTGACAGAGAAAAACAGATATTTGAGATTATAACATTTCAAAGCAATGTGTCACCCGGAGATGGGGACATTAGATCCCCAGAGTAGGAGAGAAAAGAAATGGTTTACTTTTTTGCTTTGGGTTATTTTAGATTTGGGAATTTCGAGCATCATTTGCTTAATGTAAAATCGATTTTTAAAGTGGGGTCCGCAGCACCTACTCAGGGGGTCCTTGAAAATTAAACAATATAAACTTGCTGATAAAATAAAAATGCACATAAATAGCCACATTGAAGAAAAAAAAACCTCTATAAATGAAAATAAATGTGAAATTGCAGACAAAGAAATGAAGCTTGGAACTTGGCATGCTTGAGACGCGGCCGTGAAACTGAAAGTACGGCCGACCGGCCGTGAATAATTAGGGGGTGAGAAATGCGCTGGGAGGGCTGCCTTTGATGTGGTAATGCGAGGCAGGCAGGCAGGCGGCTGGTGGCATTGTGCACGCGCTTTTTAGGGCTTGCGCTTGCGCAATGACCTAAAAAGCACATGCACTGCATGGGATCGCCAGTGGAATCGCCAGTTAGGTAAACTCTCGATAAGCCCCTATATATCTCGCTCCCGCTCAATGCGCATGTGCATTGAGATAGGTCGCTCACCCTAAAAAAGGGTACTCATCTGTTTTCAACTGGTGTGTCCACCTTCGGCCCAAATGGGCTCCATCCAGATCATAGTTTCTGAATCGTAAATGTAAGCACAACCAACTGAAAGGGAATAATTTACATAGTGAGCGGTTAGCCCGCAAAGCTGGTATTGATCAGGTCCTTGAGGACAAGGGTGGAAATCCCTTATTTAAACCAGACCTGGAAGAGAATGCTTAGAGGCTGTTAACTGGCAGAGCACAATATGTTGTCCCTTTCCAATCATATACGGGATTTATTTATACAGGTCACACCATGGCAAAAAGACAACCAATATTAAACAAACAAAAGAACGAATAATAGAATTGCAGGATTATTTCACCGGTCTGAGAATATTAATAAATCACTCCACCCATGGATTTGCAATGATGATGTCAATAGAAACAAAATCACCACCCAGCCCAACAACAGTGATTACAGTCTACTTGCCAAGGGTTCTGATTTCCTAAAAATAATATTGGTCCATCCATGAACACAGGGCTTTTGGCGTGGTATCTCCACCGTACTTTGTAAACAGGTGCGACTAAATAATACTTATTTTATTTTCAGAAAACAAGTATCATGCAAAATGCGCGCCACGAGGGTACATTTTATTGATGTTACTGGAGCAAATGTTTGGAATACGCTTGTATGAGTGACTTGGGAAGAAACATGCATACCCTCAACTCTCCAGCGACTACGTCCCAAAAAGCATTTTTAGCTCCAAGTAGTTGTCTAAAACTCGGTGTCCCTTTGTGTTAAACCTACAGAAGGCTGAGCTGTCTCAAAAACACATGCTGGGATTTGTTTGCTTAGAAAGTAAAGGAGAGTTAATATGAGGTATTGGATGAGCAGTCCTCCTGCAGTGGGGAATGTTTGCTTTTCTTGTTATGTAATCTCCCCAGGAGAGCTTACCTCAGGTTCAGCATCTGGCCCGCACCAGTGCTCTGCTGCTGCTCCCTGGTTTTATAGCTCCTTTAACTGAGCCACAGAGGAGCGAGGAGACCAGCCTTAAGGTCACACATGGGAGGGAGTGCTTGAGCACAGATTTGAACTTGGCACCCACCTAGTCCCCCTGCCTTTCTTCTAATCGCTGGGCGCCCATAAAACCTACATTCGATGTGTTTGTGTTTCCAAGGATGCTGGGACTCCGCATTGCTAGCTCGAACCCAACACCTCCCTCCCCCAGCCGCTGGCACTGCCTCTCAGACACCCCAGCCTATAAAAAAGGATGTAAAGAGTGCCTTTATGGGCTCCATTGAACATTACTCATGTTCATGACAATATTGTCACCTCTCCCCTTCCCACCCTGTCCGTCTGTTGCCAAATACCTCCCTCCTCTCCACCCGCCCCTCAGGCAGACACTGCTCTGCCCTAAGGTCTTCAGAAACATCGAGGGGAACCAAGCTGTCCGTCGTAAAAGGCATTGCCGTAAGGCAAGCGTTACTATGGGAGGTCGACTGACGCATGCCCTGGTCTGTGCTCAAAAGAGCGACTGAAACTGGATGCAACAAGGGCTTCAACACAGACTGAAATGTGCAAACTTGATAAAGGATGCTGCAGAGGACAAACTCAAATTACTTTACGTGTGTAGGCAGGGGTTTAACCCCTCGCATGCTGCCGCGATTCGGCGCCTGTGCGGCACATTCCGATCGCGGGTACGGTCATGACGGCCCCCAGCCATCATCAGCACACGAGCACTGTAGTGCATGACGGCTGGAGGCCGTCATCAGCATGCAAGGGGTTAAGTGAGATGAACAAACTGGGGGGGGTCTATCAAAGGGGCGTGGTCGATCGAATTGAGGGCCTGGCTAAAACCGCCTAAGCTAAATATCTGTGCTTAGCATAGTGTGATGCCCCACTGAGAGAGAGAGAACTCTGTTTATTTAGACCATAGTCTTTAAACTCAACGGATCTTATAAATACATAAAACCATACAAAACAAAACATCAAAAGAAGAAAGCTCATTAGCATTTAAATCCAACTGGTATTTTGCTACTTTTGTCATTGTATCACAATAGAACACGTAACATTACACCTGCAACAAGCCAGGGCTATTGGCCTTGCCAATGGATGTTAGTTGCATAAAATAAATAAGCAACAACGATTGCTTTGTTGTATAGCATATTGAAAATGCTTCAGTTCTGAAGTAATGAGACTGTGAAAGAACTATAACAAGTCTCTCTGAAGTTAAGGTTTTTTTCTTCACACCAATGGTAAGGGCAAAATATGGAGAGCCCTATAGTGACCCTTCTCAGCAACTGCTTTTTAGAATTGCCAGTGCTCACGGGCTCTGTAGGCACGGGGAGCACTGGTGGAGCAATGCGCATTTTGTTACGTTGTTGACTTGTGTTTTTTGTAATTTTATTAGCAAGTATGCTTGGT
Source organism: Lissotriton helveticus (assembly GCF_964261635.1). Classification (NCBI taxonomy): domain Eukaryota; kingdom Metazoa; phylum Chordata; class Amphibia; order Caudata; family Salamandridae; genus Lissotriton; species Lissotriton helveticus. Next base: position 1,552,019,864 of record NC_136059.1, read on the forward strand.
CCAAGCCAGGGTTGGATTGGGACTAAAATCGCCCCGGGCACGCTAAAAAAAAGTGGCCCACATTTGCATATTGCTTTCCGTAAAACACTGCTTCGGCAAATTTTTATAAAAAGAAGGGGGAGGGATCTCTGATAGAGTCATGTTTTCTTAACTTTACTTACATTAAAAAAAACACACCTGAAAACAAGTGAGGCCACTTCTGCTCAGGCCCTCTGCCCCCGCTCAAAATACATACATTAATTTTGCGGCCAGCGAGAGAAAGGGAGTGACACCTCTGCCCGTTGATAAAAGGAAGGTAATGGACGCCCATCTGTCTCCAGAAAGGCCACTCAGGCACCAAAATGGCCCGCTGGCGGCATCGGAACACACCAGACACAGCCCAAATCGGCCCCCAGGCTGCCCAAAAAAGCAGCCCACAGCTGGTACTCGGATACGGCTCCTCGGCCATTGCCTGAGTGCCCGCCTTACCAATCTGACCCTGGTCCAAGCATTGGAAACAATGCCATGCAAATATCTGAAAGCCTAATTGTATATGTATTCAGCCCTCCGGGCCATATTATGCCAAGAAACTAATAAAATATGTTGTGGAAAAAAAACTGCCGGTGGACCCGGGCCACTTAAAGCACTGAGTGTAGGTGACAATTGAGTTCTGGCTTTCAGTAGGATTGCTACCTTTCCCAGAGAAAAATACTGTTTTAACATACTGCTAGGGCCCAGCATATTTTTTAAGTAGATTGTTGTGTGGCCGAAAACTGACTCCGTGAGCCACAGCGAGTTTGGTGAAGCAGAATTTATTCATCCGTTTTGCTTACTGCTCTCGCCACCTCCGAATACCTCCACTGTCAACAACTAGAACCCTCGGCCCACTCAGGTTCTATGCACGAGCCAGGCTAAACTAATATATGGAATATTAAGAGGGGGGAAGGAACGTGACAAGGGAAAAGAACAAACGTTATGCAAAGGAAATGAACAATGCTATGCATTATGGTACAGAATACAACACATCTTCCTTCTTAAACAAATTATAATAATAAAAATCAATCATCAAATAAAACTTTCCTTGTGGGCTTCCTTGACCTCATTGCAAAGTTCACTGTCAACCAAAGTAGGTTCCTAAGTGTCCACTGTCGTGTCAATGCTTGGTGTGGAGCTTGTTTGACTGGTATCATTGCCTTCAGGGCCACAGTCTGCAAAACCATTGTTCCCCAAAGATGAGTATAGACAAAGTTCGGCATGACTACCAATCACACCATCTAAGGCTGAATCGTCGCTTACATCACAATGATTTTGGTACACATCATTTAGGGTTTGTGGTAACCTGTCATGTGTCTCATGAGTTTTACACTTTGCTATGCTCCTGAAACTTCAACATTTCACACCCCGGGTAAAGATACAACACTTGTTTATTTTGACCACTTTCATAGGTTTGGAAAAATACATTTTCCTTTTTTCCACCCATCTTCACAAAAAATTCTGAAAAGATCTCCAACATCACGTGGTGTAGCTTTATGTACATTACCATAATGTTCCTTTGACCTACTCTTGCCATCTCCATGTCTCCCACACTTGTATTATGCTCAACCTGAAATTTGCTTTTTAAACCACCATGGGCAAATCAGGTAGGTAGATTGCATCCCTTTCATAAGACAAAAGGTGACACTCCAAGATGGCTGCTGACTAAGGGAGCTCTGGGGACGATGTAGACCTCTGCAGCAATCCGGTCATTCATCCTTCATATCCATGTACCTCAGAGGCTCACCCTGATGCCTGGGACCGAGCGGCGTCTGCGGGTGAAACTCCGGTTGTAAACCAACATCGGGATCAGAGACCAGCCGAAGACGGGCTGCGGCGGCCTACTTCCCATGCGGCAGCCAGGGACTAGATTTCCAGGAGCACCCAGTCCAGAGCGAGGAGACGGCGGAACGGCCTAAGCAGCGGTGGAGGCAGCAGGAATACTTCCAGGCAAAGAGGAGGGGTGCGCGACCCCACGCGCGCACTGGGGCAGATACGCTGACTGAGGCGCGGTGGCCTGTGACACAGGGGAAACATCGGTGACGTGAGGCCTACTCGCAGGGGGAGAGCCGGGGCCTGGATTACCTGCGTGTCCCAGAGCCATACGGGCAGCGGAGGGGCGAGTGTCCCAGCGGGTGGAAGCAGAGCGCTGTACCCCCCCCCGGTGAGTGCACAAGCAACGCAATCCCCCGACGCATGTAGGGATATTTAAGAACCCCTAAGTGACACACCAAGGGAGATCCTGGCTGAAGACGGACAATTGGGAGGCTGCTAGCTGGGTTGAACAGAGGAAGACCAGGGCGAACAACAAATTCCCCCCCCCCTAGTACTCGTTCCAAGGAAACTGTGAGAAGTGCGCCATATCGAGTGGGGGCCCTTGGTGTTCTACGGGCCACACAATCCGACAAGCTTAAGGCAGAAGACGGCGCCTAACAGCGGCATACCCTGACTACCCCACACACCATCATGGCAGGAAGGGGCCCACAGACTCAGAACACGCAAGCCAAACTGGGCAAATATGCATATGGAAGGGACTTTCCACTGCTTTCAGAGGGAAAAGACTCCTCTGGGAAGGCCACGGGAGACGATGGTTCCAAAAAAGTGACTCTAGAAGACATAATGGCAGCCCTTAACAGCGTCCAGGCCACAGTAGGCTCAATTTCCACGGATGTATCCCTGTTGCGGGCAGACTTTCAGAAAATCACGACTAGGGTCGCAGAAGTCGAACAGGTCACTAAAACCTTAGTAACAGACACGGCTACACTGCAGAAAACGGTATCACGGCTTGAAACTGAGAATAAAGAATTGGCGGAGAAGCTGGACGATCAAGAAGCCTTGGAGGGTAGGGGAGGTCGCGCTCTCCTCGGACTTCTTACCCCCTTCACGCAAGTACACTGTTTTGGGTTGGGATGAAGCACTCTGCTAAGTTGGGGTGTCGGACAGTTCAAAGTCCGTCGCGCAGGGAGGCAGGGGGGGCTAAAGGGTTGGGAAATACAGGTTTTGAGTTTCCTTGTTTTAGTTTGCTCCGGCAATGGCAAAATAGTGCAACGCTTCCAAGCTGGCAGGTTTCCGTATTACACGGTTGGGTTACAGCTCACATTCATTTTCTACCACATCCATGGCGACGTACACCCCGATGGCTAATACCCAGGACACGGCCCCCGTAGTTCAGGTGACCCCTCTCACACTACTTACATGGAACGTACATGGGCTAGGAGTCAAAATTAAAAGGGGGCTGGTACTGCGGGCCCTGAAGCGTCAGGCTCCCACATTGGCACTCCTGCAAGAAACGCACCTCACAGGCACGGCATGTAAGGCGTTAGACAGATGGGGGTATAGGATGGTGGTGCACTCTGAATTCTCATCGGGATCCAGAGGAACGGGTATCCTGATGCGGAAAAACATTTCCTTCATAGTACTCCAAGTCAGAAAGAACGATCAGGGGAGGTTTGCGGCAGTGCAGGGTCAGTGGGAAGGAAAGCTTATTAATGTGATATCAGTATACATGCCCCCGGCGCTCCACGCAGTGGCACTCCCAGCTCTCAGATCATTTCTGTTGTCTCTGCCGGAGGGGGACCTTCTTATCGGCGGGGATTTTAATGCCACGATGGATGCAAGCTTAGACAGACATCCCGTAAGGACACTGACACCGTGTGTCTCCCGCCTACAGAGCTTCACGGAGGCATTGGGGCTGGTTGACATATGGAGGCGCATGCATCACGCAGCGCGACAGTATACATTTCACTTAACTGCGCATAATAGTCTGTCTAGGTTAGACTATTTCATGACCTCGGAGACCAGTCTGCAAAATGTTGACGACATTGCGATCAAGCACAGGGGTATATCGGAACAATTCACCAGTAGTATTAACCTATTCTTACCATCACAAATCCCGCAGGAGGCTCTACCCTATTTATCCAGGATATTTGCAAGTCCCGAAAATACGTAAAGAAATCCGTAAAGCCACAAATTATTTCTTTGCGGAAAACACAACATCTGTTGACTCCCCGTCAGTTCTATGGGAGGCCTACAAAGCGGTTATTAGGGGGCAGGAGATAGTTTCCATCACAGGACACAAACGAGAGACACAGAAAGACCTCACAAATTTAGAGCTGGAATTGCACGCAGCCGAAACTGACCACATGACAGACCCTACACCTGCCTTGACGCACGCAGTACACCTTAAAAAACAACAGTACAGGGAACATCTGCGACAGGAGACGGAGTCCGGCCTCACAGCAACCAGGCATAAAATATACGACGTTAGGGACAAAGCAGGGAAACTATTAGCTTGGCTGGATAGGCGAGAGCAGGGCACCAGGGGCATAGCGCAACTGCGGACAGCAGAGGGCCAACTTACATCAGACCCGTGATCCATAGTACACATATTGGCAGAACATTTCCGGGATGTTTATACGTCGACATCAAACATGTCGGAAACGGAGGCTGCGGCCTCTATAAAAGACATAGAAATGCCCAAACTCACACAGGAGGCATTCTTGGAACTTAAGGCGGATCTTACGGAGGATGAATTACGAGCAGCAATCCAAATGCTGCAACCGGGCAAAGCACTGGGACCCAATGGGATCCCGATAGAATTGTACAAACAGATGGCAGACACTATCAGTCCACACTTGCTTACAATGTACCCCGACAGCTTAGATAGAGGCGAACTGCTGTTAGACCGGAAGATTGGCCACAATAGTGGCTATCCCGAAACCCAGTAAACCTTCGTCTGAGTGTACCTCTTATCGCCCAATCTCACTACTCAATCCGGAGGCGAAAATACTTGCTAAAGTGCTGGCAAATAGACTGATGGCGTATCTCCCGCAGTTAATTCACCCGGATCAGTCAGGCTTCATGCCAAATAGGAACACGGCGCTCAATCTCAGGCGACTGCATGGAGTGTTGGCTAAGGTACAAGCCCTGTCGGAGCCAACGGTAGTCATATCCTTAGATGCGAGGATGGCCTTTGATATGATGGAGTGGAGTTACCTTTTTGCGGTCCTTCCACACTTGGGATTCAGCCCTAAGTTCTGTGCATGGATCCGCCTCCTGTACACCGGACCTCTGGCGTATGTGGCGGTCAATGGGCACATATCAGACACTGTGCCGCTGGCGAGGTGGACGCGTCAGGGATGCCCCCTGTCGCTGCTTCTTTTTGCATTAGTGTTGGAGCCCCTAGCGACGTGGATTAGAGAAGCCCCATTGTTGAGAGGTATTCGGTGGGCAGAGGGATGGGAAGACCGAATTTTCCTCTATGCTGACGACATTCTAGTGTACCTCACAGACCCTGAGAGCTCCATACCGGTGCTTCTTGAGATGTGCGATAGCTTTAGGAAGATCTCTGGGTATACTATCAATTGGTCGAAATCGGTCTTATATATGCTAAAGGGACCGGTGCCACGGCTCCCTTCGGATTGCCCACTTGTAGTTTCCCAAGACTCATTTAAATATTTGGGTATTCATGTCGCGGCGGATTCAGCGGCTTTCCTTTCCAGAAACCTGGCGCCCCCCCGGAGCGCTTGAGGAGAGATGTGACACATTGGGAATCACTCCCTCTGACACTGTTGGGAAAGGCGGCATTATTTAAAATGATGGCATTGCCCAGGTTCTTATACGCCCTTGAAAACACACCGTTTCCGGTACCATTAAAGTACTTTAAACAAATAGCAGCGCAAGTTTTCACACTATTATGGGGCAACAGACTGGCACAAATAGCACAAGCGAAAGTGCACCGAGGATGGTATGACGGAGGCATTGCGCTCCCCAACATCCAATTATATTACTGGGCTGCACATCTCAAGATCGTCAATCAATGGATACATGCCCCTCAGGCTGATCCAGCATACATGGCCGACAGGGCACAACTGGGGACGGGAAACATGCTTGCGGTCTTATATAATAAAGGACAAGCCATGAAGCTGACGGGCCCGACAAAACACACAGCCATGCTATGGCACGCAGTTCAGGCGCGGTTGGGATGGAGGGGGACCATTACCCGACTTACCCCACTTTGGGACACTAAGAAGTTGGGGACATTGAGGAATAGCAAGGGATTCGACCAATGGGACAACATAGGTATTTCCACAGTGGGCGATTTGTGGGACAAGGGGACAGTAATACCATTTGACCAGCTCAGACAGCAGTATGCTCTTGCTCCTACTGAGGCGTTCCGATACACGTAAATACGGCACGCACTTTTAACAGTACTGCCACAAGACACTGAGGTCCCTGAAGCTTCCCCACTGGAAGACAGATTACTCACAGACCACATGCCAAAGCGTGCCACATCCTTCACCTATCGCAAGCTGATTAATAACCTGCCAGACCCATCAAAGTTCCTGAGAGAAAAGTGGGTGATTGACGTTGGAGACATGGACGAAACAGAATGGCAGGAAGCCTTGGCCTCACCCAAGGAGGTGGGTATACCCTCACGGCTCAGGCTTGTGCAACTTAAGATCTTACACCGCATATACTACACCAGAAACACACCGCACAAAATGGGCAGGGCGCCACAGCCGTATTGCCTCAGAGAGTGTGGGGATGAAGGCTCCTTCTTCCACACAATGTGGGATTGCCCCAAGATAGCCCACTAATGGCGGAAGGTACTGCGAACAATATCACAGGCAATGGGCGTATCACTTGTGCCAGAGCCGCGCAGATTCCTCCTGAACGTGTGGGAACCCAATGATCTAACACGACACGGGCAAACGTGGGTAACGCTGGGACTAATGGTGGCAAAGCGAAACATAGCGCAAAAATGGGGGGCTGTGGAACTGTCATCGTTGGCGGCCTGGTGTAAAGATATGGACCTCACTATGTTGACTGACAGAACTGTGTATGTAAACCGGAGATGCCCCCGGAAATGGACCAAAATATGGACGGCATGGAACATATATAGGGGGGATATCTGCGAGCCAATACCGGATTCTGATGAGGGTAGTTCAGATGAAGAATTTGAAGATGGGTAGGGGAATTGAGTTGGGGAGGCTGACTACAGTTCAAAGCGTGGCCAGCTGGTTGAATGCGGAAGACGACAAGGATTCATGTCATGAGTTATGTAACCTCACTGTAACTATGAACGTAAATAATAAAAGCAGATTAAAAAAAAAAGAAAAAAAGGTAACACTCCAGTTACAGAGTCCGGAGAAATCCTGTAAGACTATAATCTTTCTTTATAGCCAAAACACATGCAATTCCACCCATCATGGCTAAAAGGACACTTTCCTTTTGATACGTGTTAAATCGTTTCACTAATCAGTTGCATTGCACATCATAAAATGCTGTCCTTATGTACTCAATGTGGTGAGTTTGCAAGAAATTAGTAATCTCTACAGATAAAAATGGAACGCATTATCTGTGACCACTTTTTCGGGAAACCCTTCTCTACTGAACACTTCCACAAGAAATTCGAGCACAATGCAAAGAGTTACATTCTACACAAACACCTTTTTGCCAAGCAAATTCTGGTCAGTGTGTGGGTTGCATGGGAGGAACATGGGTCTTGCAATATTTGTCAGCTACTGCACATACATCACACATACAAACAACATTATCAGTGTCAGCATTGACCCCCATGGCCAACAATATAAACTTCGTATCTGGCTCTTTAAGGCAGACATTCCCATGTGACCCCTGCAACAAAAATCAAGTAATTGGCCATGGATACCTACTAGGCGGACACAATTGTCATTGCGAAACAAAAACTCACCATTCATAGATAACTCAGATGCCACCTGAGCAAAATAATGTAGAGAGCCTTCCAAACGCTTAGACTGAGGCCATCCACTAATTAAGTACTTCTTCCAAGTTTCAGTCCGTCATCCTTCTTTAATTCCGGCATGACTTCCATCTATTTGCATGCCATTTACAACGCACACACCACTAACAGTTACCACCATGGCATTGTTCTTCATCGCTCCATTCAACCTCGCCTTCCTTATTGTCATGGCAACCAAGAAAGAAAATGTTTATTGTGCTGAGTGTCGGTTCTCCTGAAATTATTTGAGATTATTTTTAAATAAAGTTTGTCGTTATGCAACGCTAGTCTCTTCACAAGGGCATCCAATTTTTAATGCAAACAAATCCTACCCAGTTTTTTGAATGTTGAAGCTTTAGTGCACATTGTTCTTCACAGTCATAGTACATCCAAGACATCTTTTCCATAGCATGTTTATGAAATACATTCTACTTGACAGCCAACACGTGTTTCATACCTCATACAACCTGTTAGGTGTGGGCTTTTTCAAGGCTGGAAGTCAATATATTTATTATTGAAATATTCACATTATTTGCAATGCGTTTCACACCTTATGTGAACCATGATATTCCTCGAAAAAGTGCTCACTGACTTGACCTTATAGTCATGCTCATTCTCAGTTTCTTGTGTTTAGAAATAATAAAAAAAAAGAATTTTAAATAATATCGGGAAAACCAACATTCACACCATGTCAAAACGTTTTCCACCCAAAAATATCAAAACATAACGACAAACCCAAAAGTGAATAGGTATACCAGGTTAGGACGGAGAGGGTTGGGGCTGGAAGCTGCACTAACAAGGAAAAAAAATTGCAGGTTGTTTTTTTCCGACCAGGTACAAATACAATACTAAAATGATACTCTTGGAGTTTGGAACTCAGTTACGCACTATAAGCTGTAGATTTCCTCCAACTTCCCAGGGACAAAATGGCAATCAAAGGCTTATGGTCTGACTGGATGATAAATTTGTTCCTCCACACGAAATGTCGGAATTAATTTGTTGCCCACACACAAACCAAGAGTTCACATTCAATGACATAATATTTACACTTAGTTTCATTTATGGTTCTGGATGCATAAGGCACCACCAATTCTGAATTCATGGACGTTTGTCTTAGCACTGTCCCAGGTCTATACGCACTCACATCCACAGAGATGACACATTTTCTGCCATTATACAATTGATGTAGACCAGGAACATTGACAATCTAGATTTTAATGAAGTCAAAAGCATGCTGTTGCTCTGGTCTCCTGGTTGCTCTGGTCCCCATTCAAATCGTTACGTAGTAACTTTCTCAAGAGTTCAATCACTAACACAAAGTTTTGGAACATACCTTCTGTAATATTCACAAAACCCTCTAAATGACATGAGGTTGTCTCGATCGTTTAGTGAAGGTGCATTATTTATAGCATCAACCAGACTGGGCTTTGGCACCACTCCATTGGCAGAAATTGTATGGCCCAGATAATTGACTTTGGGTTTAAACAGTTTGCGTTCCTTCAAGCTCAACACCAAATAATTTTTTGAAAGTCTTCTGCATACTTCCATCAGAATCACATGCTGCTCCGTAACGAGAACACCAAAATGTCATCTTGGAAGCATCTCACATTTTCTTCCATATCTATGACTAAGAGAACATCACCCTTTGGAATACCGTAGAGGGGGATTCCAGACCAAAGGGCATCCTTTTAAATAGGAATTCTCTGAACGGTGTGACAAAGGCAGTCAAATGCCTTGAAGACTTTGATAAAACAACCTGGTGGTGAGCATTTTGGAGGTCAAGTGTCAAAAAAATGGAAGCCCCATTCAACATAGCCAGAACACCATTGATTTTTGGGAGGGAGTGCCACCATGATGCTGTCATTACAGGTCCTAAATCAACACAGTGCCTAAGGCTTCCATCTCCTTTCTTTGCTAAAACTAAAGGAGAAATCCACTCTGAAGATTCTGTCTCTTCGATTACATCAGCAGCCTATTAGGTGTCAGTTCCTTCCATATAGGCAGACATTCCCTGCACATCTACCTCTTTGGATTCCTCTTATATTTTATGACATGTTTACAGTAATTGTTGTTTTCTAACGATATTATGGTTGCTTGCTGTTGTGTGTTGTTGCCCGCAGGATTGTTGGCGGGAACATTTGGTTAAATTAGGGTGGGGGGCAGATATGCAAGACTTCTGGCTGGAATGGAGACACAGTTGGGTGATTTTAAACGCTCGTGGCAGGTATGAATAACGTGAGGTTGACAGTTTGCCTACGGGTAAAAGAAAGTGGGTGATTTAAGGATACCGTGTGAATGTAAGAACTTGAGGATATCAACTTATACAAGGAGGCAGTCAGTGGGAGAGTCTTGTGGGTGCGAGCTGGTTTGTGTGAAATATGGCAGGTAGGAATGGGGTTGGAAATAAGGGAGAAGGATGTGAGGGGAAGGAATGCAGAAACTATGGGTAATGCGGGCGAGGAATGTTGTTAGCAAGGGGGAAATGTGATTGTTTTTGTAAATATAGAGGGAACCACGGGTTCTAGGAAAAGGGAAATATCGACTTGCTAAGTGAATGGAGGGTGACTACTCATTGTGTTTATCTAGTGTTTTATGGAGGGAACACTTTAGTATAACGTGATGTGAAGAGGTAATGCTGAGAAAGTACAAAGTAACATGTGATGATGAATATTTTGCACCAGATGTAAAGTCGTGCAATTTAAACTGATTATTGTTTTATTGTGATTTTAGTGACCCCTGACGAAGGGCGATTTTAGCCCGAAATGCAATGGGTTTTTTGTGAATAAACACTGCCTTCGACGAACTTTGCCTCAGTCGTGTACATGTAAAGCGCTCCGGAAGGACACATGGAGAAGCGTGGCTCAGTGGTTAGAGGCGGCAGACCCGGAAGCTGAGATCGGCCGTGGACCAGGGTTCGATTCCCCGCCTCGGCGGGTCTCGGGCTCAAAATTCCACGGACACGACAATTCTCGTTCCGGTGCCTACTCGACTCACGGGGTCACACTCTGCGACTCTAGGCAATAGCTTGCTTAATCTCCACTACGGCCCCTCGCGGCGGGATGCCTGGCTTTCACCTTGTGGATACCCTGCCGGGGTATCTCACAGGGGAATACCAGGACGGGTTCCCTAAGCAAGCGCCTTGAGACCTCTGGGTGATTCGTGCGCTATATAAGTCGAAATACATTTACATTTACATTTACATTGTGAACATTAGAAATCTGGAAAATTGCAATACAAGTCCACGTGTGGAGAATAATAATTAAAAGGATGTGAAAATGAGAAACAAAAGAGATGGAATATAAGGAAGAGATTGTTGAAAGTGAAGATATAACGCAAGCCAACCCGTCACAGTAGAGTTGTACAACAGGTTTGGGCAAATTCACGCCCCTCTCTATGATGTGGTGTTCTATTTGCAGCATTTGTTAGCCCTCGGGATCGTTTGAGCGCCGAGGCTAGCCATCACAAAAGGGCGTGCATCCCCGATAGGACCTGTCTCGTTGCTCTGCAGGGGATGAGCTTTCAATCAGCTTCAGTGAAACTGACGAGCTTGCGTCCCTTTGGAGTCTGTGCCTCCCCCATCCTAACACCCGTGAAGCAGGTTTGTATGTTTCTCACATTGTAGAGTGCAGCACATACCGCTGTGTTCAGGGGGCCAGGCCCAGGCGCCAACTGACCCTCAAAAACCATTGAGTGAGTTGGCCCGTGGCAAAGACCCCTCCTAGCGCTCAGCACAACCAAAACCAATACTGACCCTTCCCAGTGCCACATTAGCCTTGTGCTGCACAAAAGAGTCACCTGCAGCCTTTGAGCCTCACCCACCCTTCATGCTGGCATCCCTTGTGACTATATACTTGGCAGGCTCCCCTGCTGCTACTATACTGCACCCTAGCAATAGTCCTACGTTTTTCTTACTCCCTGCAGGCCCAACCAGGGCATCCTAAGGGTACTATTTAGACATTGAAACAAAACTTTTGGATGAGCCACCAAGTCTAATAGGACCTCAACGGTCTTAGCCTTATTGTTCACCGGAATTCCTCTATTACCAAACTTGAAGAAACAATAAATTGAGGTTTTAACCACTGACCAACACCAATTAGCAGTAATTTGGTTTTGGCATCATTTAGGCTCAGCTGCCAATTCTGGATGTTAGTTAAAACATTTATGTCATGGGAGAGGTATTGCACTAAGTAAGTAATGTCCCCATTGGAGGGCTGTAAGTAAGTGGGGAAGAGGAATGGGGACAGAGAGGAGTCCTAAGGTACCCGTTATTACAGATGCTGCATTGTCTAAACAGTCCTGATAGGTGACCAGGGCTGGGGCCATTTTGTTACCAGGATTTTCCACAGGCTGGAGCCATTACAAGATGGTTATTGAAAGCCTGCACCCGCTTCTGTCACTCTTTCCTGTCCTCCTGGGTTCAATAGAGGAGGCAGAGAAGGAGTGTAAAGAGAGATTGGGGGAAAGAGAAAGTGAGAGGAGAGAGAGCGAGAGAAGAAAGAAAAAAAGAAAAAAAGCAAGTTGGTTTAAACTTTTTTTCAGGGCTGCTTTTAGTTCGCAGTCGAACACTTTCCATCACCACTTTCGCCTTCCTGTCAGCAACAAAGGAGTTAATCCACTGCAATGCTGAATCGAACTCCATTCCCTCGTCTTTATTGGGTCCAACACTTTAGGATGTTTCAGGGTGACAAATGCTGCTGATTGGCCAGGTAACATCAGTAGACTAAGATCAATCATCAGAGCCCACCTTGTTAAAGATGGTGGTTTGGATGCCAAATAGTGCTGTCTCCGTACCGCAATAAGGCTGAGATGTTGAATCTGGAGACCTAATTGATGGGAGAAGATATATCACCTCGGCCTGAGCACCGCATAACTGCACACCGACCACCAAAGGGTGCATGTGTGTGATCAAATAAGAAAATAGGGAATCTTTGCATGTTAGCATGGAAACAGGAATCATAGAGAGAAAGAGATGGAGATAGAGAAAGAAACAGCAAGAGAGATAGAGTGCGAGAGAGAGAGATAGACTGGGAGAGTACAAAAAAGAGTGAGAGAGGGGTAGTTCTACTTCAGTAACCCATGCCCTTATGATTGATTTCAAATGTTTTGGATGGTTGCATTCCAGTCTGGGTTTTGCAGAACAAGCGAGCGAGCAAGCAGAAGCAGCAGCAGTGGCGAGTCGGTGAGGCGGCAGCGGTAGCGGGGAAACACGAAACCTGCAGACTCGTACAACTCGAGGCACCGCGGACATACCGCAAGTCACACTGGCAAGCCGCGTCACGAGCGCCACAGCAAGTACGAGGAGAGAGGATTAAAGAAAAACGTCCGTAGCTGGGTTGGAGTGGTGCGGTGGCGTGGCAGTGCTGTGAGCCGGTAAGCCCTGTGAGCTGTGAACTGCGAAAACATTGAGAACTGTAGCAGGATTTACTGCACTCAACTGAGATCACACAAAACCTGCGCAAATGACTGTGCTTGGGGCCTGAGGGGGGCTGAGGAATCGCAGGCGGCAGGAGTCAGGAGGCAGTGGCAGGAGACTGCAAGGGGGGGTAACAGCGGTCCCCTTCCAGGAGAGTGGAGCACCTGCCATACCTTACCGAGTGCGGGGCAGTGCTGTGCGGGCGCAGGGGCAGGAGCCAGAGACACCGCTGTTGCGCCGTGGTTAAGCCCACCCCCAGTGCCGGTACGAGACCTGCAAGCCCAGCAAGTAAACCTCAGCAACCCCGGGTGAAGCACGACCCAAGCATAGAGGTTGTAGGTACCCATTGAACAACTGTCACATTCTTTCCTCGTAGCCCCCCCAGGCACCAGCTCTGGAGGACTAACTCAAGGCGCCGTGTGGTGTGCGGTGCTGAGCTGAGCTGTGCCGTTCCCGGGGATGAGAGTTGACAAGTTAAGCGGAGAGCGGGAGGCAGAGCGGGGTAGAGCAAGGTGCGGGCGGGCAGCAGGGTGCTCAGCCAGTGCCGCGCTGAGCTGCAGCTGGTGTTGCATCGGCGTGGGCAGAACGCACACAGTGCCCTATGCTCTCATGCCTTACGACTCACCCCCTCATACCCCCCGCCTCACGCATTGAGCATTACCACCACCACTGGCCTGCCGCAATCTCATACCTCCCTCTACTCTCCCTCAGCTCATCTTATCTCATCTTGTCAAATCATCATATCATCGTTGGCCTTATCATTTACTACCATTTACTACCATTTATTGGACCTGAAATCGCCAGTTTTGGCACAGACTGGCACAGAGCTGAGCAGGTCAAGGACAAGGGAAAAGAAGAGGAAGAAAACAACAGGGGGAAAAGAGGGGGAAAAGAGGAATAAAGCTGAGTAATGAGGTCGGGGAAGCCAAGGAATTATATGGCTCCCGCTAACCCCCCTAAAAGAACAAGGAGAGTAAAAAAAAACCTTAAGAAAGACTTAATGAATGTCAGCAACGAAGACAAGGGGACGGACGAGGGAAAGAACGGAGAAGAAGAGGGAGAACTTCCTCTGATTACCCCCCTGCTTACAAGCCCCAAATGTCTGTCAGACGTTAAGGCGAGAGGGACCATAAAAGCATTCCCAGTGAACAAATCTGGCTTTCAACCTAAAATTTATACAAAATTCTCATTTATTTAAGACGTCGGCTCTGCCCTCTGCCTAAATAGTCGCAACACAAGTGATCTGGCAACCCGGCAACAGCCAAGTAAGGCAACCCCCCTGATGCAAGAACCACAGATGGGGTCAGAAAGAGACCCAGCCGACCTCAGAGAAGGGAGGAACAGTGCAGAAGAAGCTGCACCTGCAAGCAAAGAAGAGCCGAACAAGGGACCAGAAATGAGGGCCTCATGGAATCAAACTGCGCAGAATCAGGGAAGAAGACAGGAATTGGCAGACTCAAGCCCAAAAACAAACCTAAATGGCTGCGGGCACAAAGGCACAAAGGAGAATAAAAAAGAGGGACGAAATGCGAACCCAAGTCCCAACTTCGTTCCAATAGAAAACTGGAAGAGGAGTCCCACAAGTCCCACAAGGCTCCATAACCACATGGATGAAGAATCCTTCGAATCCTCAGAACTTGCAAAGGGTGGACAAGGACATCTCGGAAAACCTGAGAGACAAGATGGACCAGAGGGAGCAGCAAATTGGGGGCCCAGGAACCACACTTTGCAGGGCAAGGGTGACGCGCAAAACAGCGAACACATGCAGTACGGAGACTTAACAACGCAAATAGAACCGACACTCAGCAAACACATACTGACAAAGCCAGAGGACAGGCCGGCAATGCAAGAACCTAGGAGAACGAGAGTAGCTGCAATAGGGATAGACACTGAAGAAGTGTGCCAATCAAATACCATAACTACACAAGAAGCCAGAGCGCAGGGGCAGTATACATCTCAAATAAATGAACAACAACCTGAGAAACCTGAGAAACAACAGGAGCAAGTCAAGCTAGGAGGTGCCCCAAGACAAACTGAAATTGATCCCCCCAGTCTATTCACTTCAACCAATACACTATCTATACCACCTCAGGTCAACGACTTTGAAATCTCGTATCTCACCCCAGAGGAGTGGGAAGAACTGGTAGCATCTTACCTGGCGGCCACTAAGGGGGAACTGCCAGGAGGGTCCAACAACGCAACTAACGCAAATCTGGGGAAGGAAACACCAAAAGCAAAAGAAAAGATTTGGTCATCACTTTTGCACACAATGCAACTATCGGAAAACGCCATCCAATACCAGTCTAACAAGATGGATTTACAACTTTCTGTCCTCAATTCTCTGTCAATATTTGTCGCCAACATTGACTGAGAGTTAGCAGAGCTGAACAACTTGGTTAAAAGTGCGCAAGCAGAGACCCAATTTACACAACCTAACTGCTCCTGCATAAGAATTGTGGACAAATTGGTAACACTCCCAACGGCAATGGACCATCTCCTCTCCGATATTAGGGAGGTCGTAAAAAGCAACCGACCAACTAGCTCTGCCAAGAAGAGATGTGAAATGAGTATGCCACAGCTAGCAGGAACTCAGTCACCAACTCAGGAGAGTTCAAAGATGACCCAAGATCTACAGTCGATCAGGGAAAGCACAGAAGCAAAGAAGATAACGCTCAACAGCAGACAGCAAAATGAAGGAACCCAACCGCTACTAACTGCAAACACAGTCCCATCGGGTAAAAACTCACTAAAAAAAAGCCGCGCTGGAATACTTTCAAAACCAGGAAAACAGGGAAGAAAACAGGAAGGGAAGAAACCAAAAGAAAAAAACAACGGTAATAGCTGGGGCCAAGGGCAACACTAGTGTGAAAGCGACACCTGACTTATCGCAAGACAGGCTGACTGACATGAAAGATGACACAGAAATGGAATACAACCCACAAGAAACCGGAAACCTGGTGGGGAGGAAAAAACCCGAAAGAAAATCACCTCAAGAAAGAAGGCCCATAACCAGTCCCCCCCATGAAAAGGAAGAAAGACACCCTCGAGGAAGCCCTCAACGGGCAGTAACTGCAGCAAGCCCTACTGGGTCAGAACTAATTAATAAAACTGAAATGAGCGGTAAAAAACATG
This sequence comes from Lissotriton helveticus, assembly GCF_964261635.1. Taxonomy (NCBI): domain Eukaryota; kingdom Metazoa; phylum Chordata; class Amphibia; order Caudata; family Salamandridae; genus Lissotriton; species Lissotriton helveticus. The sequence goes on from NC_136059.1 coordinate 1,552,036,183, forward strand.
CAGAAGCAAATGAGGAATGTCATGGCTTAGGGGAGGACCCTATTACTGTGCACAATAGCCCAATACACGATAAGGGGTAAATAGGCACGACCACAATTGTCTTCCACCCGGAGTACAAATCAAGGGGCATAATAGACACCCTAAATAGGGGGAATATACTATGCCTACTGAAAACTATCGATAGTCTTAAAAACATACCCTCTAGTGACCTGGAGTCAGTAGAATTTATAGAACTGTCGGGACACTCAGGGGTAGAAGCAACAAAAACAGTATGGGCCACAGCAGAATTTCCCGAGAGATTGCTAAAAGAACAAGAAAAGTTTGACTCATGGGGAATAAAATTTCAACCAATTTTTAATCCAAGATATCCAGATCCTCTGACCTTTGACAGCCAGCAAAAGAAAGAGAACGGGCAGCCCAATTCGAACTCAGTCCTAAGAGTGGCTCGGAGTAAAACCCCTGAGAACTTAGTCCATCGAGAACAGTCCAACAAGAGACTATCTGCCAATTGCAGTCCAACTTCACAAAATTGTAGTAGGCTACCCAGGACCCTAAACGTCACAGTCAAAAATCAATGACAAAGTAAAGCAAAAGCAGGGAACACGCCCAACGTCTTAAACCTGTGCTCCTGGAACATCAACGGTTTAGGAGACAAATTCTTTGACTCAAAATTAAACATCTACTTGCAAAGATTTGACATCATTACACTGCAAGAAACCTGGACCAACACTCCACCAGTACTGTCGGGATATAATTAGAACTCTCTGCCGCCTACACAGAGCTCATTGTTTGGCCACAAGAAGGGAGGCCTTGCCACATACAGCTTGCTAAATTCCATTGTTGCAGTAGTTCCCTTTGCTTATAAGCTAGCTCCTCCAAATGCAATGCAAGCACTGTGATTGACATCTCCTGAGCAGAACAAAAAAGAGGACATAGTCCTAATAAACCTCTATATACTCCCTAGGGAAAAAACCAAGGGAGCCCAACAGCTGAAGGAAAAACTCATAAAACTAATAAAAACCGAGAAAACCAACAGCTTGATCATCACCGGGGATTTTAACTCAAATATGCTCAGTAATTCAGCCTCAGATACTATCGAAGACGAGGAGCCCTTTGCTTGGGAGCCAAGCCACCAAGACAAACACCTCGGGAGGCAGAAGCTCGAAAACAGCTAGGAGTCTACTTGCAAAACTAGAAGAGCTGGGCCTCCGAGCACTCAATGGTAGATTCTCAGGGGACCGCCCCCAATCAGCTACATTGCATAGCACTAAGGCTAGCACTACAATTGATTTTACATTCCTCTATTGCAGCCTGTATCAAAGGGCAAGAGATTTCCACATCGGCTCTATGGATTACAGTGACCACCTCCCTCAGGAAATCACGATTGAGGCCCCAACAATACTAAGCCCTCCCACTGCCAACAGACTAGGCTCAGAATACTCAACAAATGAAAGGCGGATAAAGTGTAAAACTAAAGACCCACAAAGCCTTTTATCTCAAGCGAACCAAGCATTAGGAGAGTCAGAATAAGCAACCACAGACTTAATCGAGAGCTGGGAGGTGTTCACAAAAACTCTACGAGACAAATCAGAAATAAATAAAAATTTAAGGACTGATGGAAAGGTCAAAGCCCTGAAACACAAGAACCATCATAATTTTAGAAACGACATCCAGTTAAAGAAGTTAAAGTCCCAGATTAATACTACTCTCCGAAGAGTAAGGACAGACCCTGCTGCACGACAAGCGCTGAGACAGTTAAAAGATACTCGCAGGAAACTGATGTGGTGTCTTAAAAAAGAAGCAGACAAGGCCTTTTGGGGAAAACTCCTACACGATGCCAAAACGAATAATAGCGCGCAGTTTTGGCAAAAGATTAACAGTCTGATCTGTGAGCGAAGCCAGGGGATCGAATCCTATGCCACTAAAGAGGCCTGGATAACTTTCCTTGGCACACATTTGAATGAAGCCCAAACATCGTGGAAAGAATCACGCAATCTTAAAAACGTTTCCAAAGCGTGGAACTCTCAATATAAAGAAGCTCTCGCACATAATGAGGAATTCCCAATTACGAACACACAGATATGTAAAAGAATCTCGAAAGGGAGACGCGAGGGAGCACCAGGTCCAAATGGTATTCCCCCAGTCGTGTTTAAACAAGAGCCGGAATACCAATGTTTGAAAAAATCTTGCAGACTTCCAAAGTTCCCACGATCCTGGAGGGGAGCAATCATCTCCCCAATTTTCAAAAAAGGAGATAGGAACGATCCAAGAAGCTATCGCCTTATAGCCTTACTTGATAATGAGGCAAAATACTGCACGGGCCTCAGACTCCAGGAGTTAACATCTTGGGTGGAAGAGACAACAGCAATCCCATACAATCAAACCAGCTTCCGCAAAAACATGGGGACGACCACTAATATACTAGCCCTACTGCTTTTGATTGATACAGTACTTGTGGCAAAACAACATTTATACTTGTGCTTTATTGACTATAGTACCGCCTTTGACCATGTTAATAGAAACATGCTGTGGCAAAAATTAAAGAAAATGAAAATTCCATCACTGCTGTTGAACCAATTAATTCTCTTGCACAGCAACACCTGGGTCCACGTCAAACTAGGTGCAGGGGAATTTTTATCCAGGAAGATCCCCACAAGCACAGGGATAAAACAAGGATGCGTGCTTGCATCAACATTATTCAATCTTTTTATGGCTGAACTGTCAACCTTGCTGAACGAAAGCAACTCTTATGCACCCAAGTTAGGGGGCACTCAGCTGTCCAATTTATTCTACGCGGATGATTTAGTGCTGATCAGCCAGACTCCGATAGGCCTACAGCGACTGTTGGATATCACCTCGCAAAACTCTAAAACAAACAAACTCAGTATCAATCAAGAAAAAACTAGTCATGTTCATCACTAATAGCAAAAAGAAATCAACGACCAGCTGGTTCTTGGACTGAAGGAAGCTGGACGTCACAAGTAAATACAGATATCTGGTGGTCATTCTAGACCCCATCGAAAGCTTTAAGCTACAATGAGAGGAAATAAAAAAGAGAGGACTAATGACAGCAGTATCCCTAAGAAAGCTAAAAAATAAGATCACTGGACCTAACCTCGTTCCTCTAATAAAGGTGATTCAAGCAAAACTGATTCCATCAATCACCTATGGAAGCAAAGCGATGAGAGGAAGGGACCCTGAAACGGTAGACGGAACAGTAACAAGAGCACTGCGCATGATCTTCAGCTGCCGAGGTACACATCACATGCGCAGATTAGACTCGAGTTTGGGCTGGTAGAAGAAGAGCTGGCACGTAAAGGAGTATACTTAAAAAGCTGGTATGAAATAAGCAGGGGAGAAGAAAATACACTCAACGCTCTCCTTTGGAAGGAACTGCAAATTTAAGAAAACTGCCCCGCAAGGCTTTCCCTGGAGGACGCAAGAAAACACCTGGGAGTGCATCAACTGTGACATCTGCAAGGGCCCCTGGCGGGCTTTATAAAATCAGTAAAGAACATCGTCAGAAAAGAATCTCTCCTGCAGGACAAAGCTCTACTGACGGAGTGAGCACATGGTTGGCTAGCTATACAATCTTACACCAAACTTAGGCCACAAACATATCTTCAGACCAGCTTCACCAAAAAAACAAAAGAGAAATTTCTGAAATATCGCCTAGGACTATTGCCTTCTGCAGACCACATGGCCCCTTGGCTGCGACCCTCAATTCCAGCAAAGTGCCGCCTTTGTGGGAACGGCAAAGAAAACATCTTACACCTTATTACCATCTGTAAAGAGCTGCTGCAAGATCGCCGGAACCTTCTGAAACCATTATTTAACAAAAAACGAATCAGGTCACGCAGGTAAGCGGTCCTGGCATGTTTTTCAGGTGAATAAGTTCAATTGAGCTGCCAGCTGGTAAAATACATTGAAGTCGCAGAAGCCTGTCTTAACAAAAAGAAAGAACAAACAGAAAAAGCCAAATTGGCCTGGCAGTAGAGCAAAAGTCAGCACCACAACCTGCATGAAGAAGGGACTGCATCCATACTAGCAAAAATCAGTAAGGACAGTGACGGAACCCAGTGCAACACTTGTATCCTAAGAGCCAAAATAATTGGATAATAACGAGGGCCCAGCTGGCACTTAGGAGTCCACCGGGTTTCATCGCTACAAAGTACAAGCTTACGGGGAGGATAATGTCTTGTTACCAATGCGTATTACGGACTGCAATAATCAAATGTATCTAGAAGGGGAAAGTAGGTCAGAATAACTATGGAAAGCTCTTCAATGGTATGATAGAAGTGACTCAGAAGTGGGCCAATTTTCCTTCCTGCAGGTTTTTAACAGTTTTAGTTTTAGCACCTTTTAATCACAGTTTTTTACATCTGATCACAGTATTAATGCACTTTCCTATGCTGCTATAGACACACAAAACCGTTTTTTATCGATGTTGGTTTGTAATAGTTTTTATTAACTGTACAATAAAGTATTACCTTCCCAGTTTAAATAAATAAATAAAAATGCTTTAATAATAAAGTGTTCAAATGCTGACACTTTTCCTAAATTATTAGGAGTACAGAATTCTTGTTATTGAAACCCACAGCACGGATGAGACATTCTGAAATATGTTTTAATTGTGAAGTAACAGAAACATATTGTGGAGAAGGATCAAGACAACAAATCCTTTATATCAGAATGACAGCAGACCACACCATGGGAGAGGGAGGTATTATATTGAAACTGCATTTATATAGTGCTTGCTATCCATGATGAGGCTTTGAAGCTCTTTGTGACAAGAAGCACACTATCCCAGAACCCAAGGTTAGTGGTTACTCCAGTGAGTATTCAATTGATATTTTTAGGCCAATGGTAATTTTTCAAGCAGAGGTTTAGAAATGTAGTACGAGAGCAGGGGCTCACGTCAGGAGGCAGCTTGCACCATCCCATTCCTTCTGTTAGCAGCGCCTGAACAGAACCAACTACTAACCAGGAAAGAGGGGAGCGGATGTGGCATAATGGCCAGAGCTGCTGACTTCGGAGCTGGGGAACCAGGTTTGAGTCTGAACTCAATATCCTGCGATTCTGGGCAAATCGCTTAATCTCTCCATGCCTACCAGAAATAAAGGTGTTCTTAACCGGTGCTCATGAAAAGTGCCAGTGTGGATAATTAAGTGCCTGACTAGAGAGATTTTTGAGATAGCATGCAATCTGAGGATGCAAAACTGTAGAAAGAAACAACATGATGTGCATGTGAGCTAGCCACTGTGTATTGTATTATAGCATTTGTATCGCTCATGTTACCCCTAAGTTGGGTTCTGAGCTGCCTATACACATGGATAGCATGCTACATCATGAAGAGGTATGGTTCCAGGGCTCGAGTCGGGGTACCACGCAGGTGGATGGCGTCCCCCCACTTATTTTACCGGGAGTTCAATAACTGGAGCAAACGGAGTCACACATTCACTCTTTGGCTTCTCTGGGGCGAGATAGGTGCCCATTCAGAACGATGCTCACGCTCTGGCTTCTCTGATGCAATCACATCTAAGGGGTGAGCGAGGGGAGACAATAAGTCTGATGGTGCAAGCCACCTTTCGTGACGTCACTTCATGTCGTGACGTCAGCGTCCCCCCACTTCTTTTTTTAGGACTTGTTCCCTGTATGGTTCGTAATACGTACAAAGTTCAAAAGTCAACCGCAAAAAAAAAAAAAAAAAAAAAGAGAGACGCCAGAGGTTGTCCGCTCAGTAGAGGGGGGCCACTGCAAGATGATGTCAACTTTGCAGGAATCTGACAGGAGGTAACACACCACACTACGTATGTCATCCCCTAGTGCTTTGAGGTGCACCTCAACTGCTAAGGGGGAATCAAAGAGCTATCACACAAGGAGACACTCATCTGGGGGTGGTGAGGTCACGACGCACCCTGCTGTGACTCCACTCATAAGTCTGGTGCAGATTAACACCTGCCTCGTGCACCTCGATTACTTAGACATGTTTTTGCTCTTGATGTGCAGAGCTCTGGAGCAGGCCCAAGACGTGGCCCTGCAGTGTCCCCCACTCACACTGACGAGATGGGTGTGGAATGACGTAATGAACGCCACGTGCAGCCCACTGGGGAACCCTCAATTCCCGAAGACTGTGTCACATTCCTCACCACGCTATTCGTTAGGGCAGACAGCACACGTCGAGTGATTAAATACATAAAGCCGCAGACGTGCACCCTGGAGAAAATCTGGTTTCAGGTTCAAACACAGTTCTGATGATCGGAATTCTCTTCTTAGTTTGTAGTGCTTCGCTTGGCAGCTTCGAGTGCCAGATCACAAGCCTGAATTTATAAGATCGGTAAAAAATGTCTAAAATACTACCGAGAAATGGTATTGAAAAACAGCGCTCCCAGCTGAACGTCAGGGCTTAAAAGTAATAATACAGGCTTCAAATAGAAACGTGGAGAATGGCTGCAGGTTGCATTACTGTGTAAAAAACCTTTTTATGTATCTGACAAAACAGTTCAAATCCATGTACTTGCAGAAGATCCATGGATATTTCCCATTTACTAACAATCTTTTTTATCCCACTATATCGACACAGTTGACTTTGAACTATCAGTATATGTGGAGACAATACTAACGACACGTCATGAAACAGTGGAAGTCCGGAGGTTAATTTGTAAAACACATAAGTGCCTGGGCTTTCGTCTGGAGACAGCTTGCACCAGCCCATTTCTCCTGCTAGCGCTGCCTAAAACAGAACCAACTACTAACCATAAAATGGGGAGGATGTAGCGTAATGGCCAGAGCTGCCGAACCTGGAGCTGAGCTTAGGAACCAGGTTCGAGTCTTCGCATTGGCTTAACATCCCCAATCACTTAACCTCCTGTGCCTACCAAAAATGAGTGCGTTCTTAACTGGTGCTCATGAAACTATAACTCCGGTGTTGATGATTAAGTGCTGGTGCTGAGCACTGGAAACCACTGGCTGAAATTAGGCTCTGTTTAAGTCATACATAAGTGCAGATGCCCCAAGTGTTTCTTAGGAGCCTGAACCCGGCGTTGCTGAATGCCCTGGTGTCTTGAACAGCAAGGCTACCTAGTTTTGATCAACTTCATGCCACTTTCTTTCACTACCCTACACTTTCCATTTCATGATCTCATTCTTGCAGGTTCTTTCTCACACCTAAGTTCTCTCTTTATCACCATTTCTCTATCTTTTCCTCTTATATCTCTTTTCTGGCTTTCCTTCTCTTCTTCTGGGTCGAAGACTGAAGATGAAAAACAAGTCCAAAACCCAAAAAATGAAAGCCAGAGAACAGCACCTTCAACTACCGGCACAAATAAAGCAGAAGTTTGAGTTGAAAGGTTCATACCTTTCACCCACATTTGTATTTTTCTGTGTTACACACAGAATCTTGAGCACAATGTTTAATTTGAGCCAGTGGTTTTCAGTGCTCCGCACCAGCACTTAATTGCCAATCCCGGCACATATTGCAGTCTGCCACATGGTGGTGCTTTCTGTCTAATTTATAGATAAACTCAATAGCAGATGTTTATTAATTAATTATATATTAAAGATGACTAATAACTGCCTCACAAGCCATTCTAATAGCTTTGGGGGCCTAGTATAGTCTGACTTGTCACACATTTAGGAGTGTTATGATAAATGGTTTTGTTTTGGCAGTGCTAGCAGGGGCAAGCTGTAGTGGTCTTCTGATGAGGGCCCGGGCACTTATTTTTTTACAAATTAGGCACTAACTCAAACATAAGTAACTATGTCGACAATGGCTCCACAGGCTATGCTGATGGTGAGGAAATAATGAAAACTGTGATCCCCATTCACAAAACCTTTTTGGTACTCAAGTCTCCAATAACTTAAGTTCATGGTTAAAAATGACTAATGCTAATTAACAAAAAACAAGATTTGCTGATTTTTCTTGTTACAAATTCCACATATGACCAGGAAAAAATCCAAATATTAAGGCTTTCTGCAACTGTCTCTTTCAGGTCAAGGGTGGGAGAGGATAGTTAGGGCACTTGTCCTAGTCCTAGGACGCTCCCGCGCCGCACGGCCACCAGCTGCTGCGTGCGCTTCCCCCTCCGCTCTGCCTTGCTGCCCGACTGCCGCCTGTGCCCCTGGTGTTGTCATTGTCTTAATTGGTCTACTCACGCTGTATTTTTCCTCATCGTTTTTTCCCACGCTGTATTTTTCCTAACTGTATTATTCCTAACTGCTTTTCTCCCCCTGTCTTAATTGGTCTCCTCACGCTGTATTTGACCTCATTGTGTTTTCCCACGCTGTATTTCTCCTAACTGCTTTTCTCCCCCTGGATTTGCCCTAATTGTTTATCTCACGCTGTATCTGTCCTTACTGGGGCTTCCCCCGCTGTATTTGTATTTCTGTGGTTGATTTTCCCGCTGTTTGACTGGTTTTCCGCCCTCCGTCGTCCCTCCCCGCTCCCCGCTTCCCGCCACCACCGCTGACCCCGCCCATTTCTTCCTTCTGTTCCCTCCCCGCTCCCGCCTCCCAGCTGCTCCGCCCACCCGCGCACTTCGCCATATATGGCGACCGTGCGAACGCGCAGCGTTGACGCGCAGCGGGGCGCGCCGATTGTGCGCCGAAGGCGCGCTAAAAGTAAGCCCGTCTGCGCCCGTCCGCGCCTGGACCGCGCCCAGGGCCAGGACCCCTGGCCCCCACCGACGGAAGCCGACCCGACGAACCTACAACGCCGCCGAACTCATCGCACTCAACACCGGCGGCATCCCGGGATGTCACCAAGCCACCCCGAAGCACACCCACGGACCCCTTCAGCTGCCACGCCTGCAAGTTCACCTGCATCCGGACCTACCCTGCACCTGCACCCGCCAAGCCGAACACCAGCAACAACCACCTCAAGTGCATCCTGCTCAACACCCGCTCCGTCCACAGACACGCCGTCGAACTCTGGAACCTCCTCGACACCACAGCCCCTGACATCGCCTTCCTCACGGAGACCTGGATGAACGCCTCCTCAGCGCCCGACATCGCCATCGCCATCCCAGAGGGCTACAAGATCACCCGAAGGGACCGCACCGCCAACCAGACGGGAGGAGGCATCGCCATCATCCACAGGGACACCATCCGCATCACGACAAACACCGACGACACCCTAACCACCGCCGAACACCTGCACTTCCAGATCCACACGGACCCCAGAACAACCCTCAGAGGCACCCTGATCTACCGACCCCCGGGACCACGCACACGATTCAGCGAGGACATCGCCGACTTCATCAGCCCGCATGCCCTCCCCTCCGCCGACTACATCCTCCTGGGGGACCTCAACTTCCACTTGGAGAACAACAGCGACCGGAACACCAGCACCCTGCTCGACAACCTGGCCAACCTCGGACTCAAGCAGCTGGTATCCACCCCCACCCACCTCGCCGGACACACACTCGACGCCGTCTTCTCATCCAGCAAAGACATCGCCTTCAGCCACGCAACAGGACTCCACTGGACGGACCACAGCTGTGTCCACTTCACCTTCAAAAGAACGACGATCCACCACCACCAGCAACAGGTTGCCCGCAGAAGCTGGAACAAGATCACAGTCGACCAGCTCACCGCTTCCCTGAGCCAGCACCCTCCTGCCGGCTCAGCGAACCCCAGCCAGGCCGCCGAAAACCTCACGAAATGGATCAGCAACTGCGCGGACGAACTCGCCCCCCTGAGGACCCCGCCCAGCAGACCCGGCAGCAGAAAAACCCCATGGTTCACCGACGAACTCAAGAGCTCCAAGAAGAACTGCCGAGCCCTCGAGAAAGTATGGAGAAGGGAACCAACAATGGACAACATGAACACCCTCAAGCTCGCCACCCGGAAACACCACCAACTGATCCGCGCCACCAAGAAAAATGCATACAAGGACCGGCTGGACAACAACGCACACAACTGCAAGGAACTCTTCAACATCGTGAAAGAGCTCTCCAACCCCAACGCCGAAAACAACGACATCACCCCATCGCAAGACCTCTGCAACTCCCTCGCCTCCTACTTCCACAACAAGATCGCGGACATACACAACAGCTTCAGCACTCAACCGACGCACGCCACGACCGAACCACCGCCCCCCACCGCCACCCTCCGCGCCTGGACTCCAATCAGCACCGAAGACACCGTCCGCACAATGAACTCCGTCCACTCCGGATCTCCGACCGACCCCTGCCCTCACCACGTCTTCAACAAGGCCGACGCTATCATCGCACCCCACCTACGGGACATTATCAACACCTCCTTCGACACCGCCACCTTCCCTGAGAGCTGGAAGCACGCCGAACTCAGCGCTCTACTCAAGAAACCTACAGCGGACCCCATCGAACTCAAGAACTACCGTCCCATCTCGCTCCTCCCGTTCCCGGCCAAAGTCATCGAAAAGACCGTCAACAAACAGCTGGCCGCCTTCCTCGAGACGAATGGATCCCTCGACCCCTCACAGTCTGGCTTCCGAGCTAACCACAGCACCGAGACCGCCCTCATCGCTGCCACCGATGACATCCGAGCCCTGATGGACAACGGAGACACAGCGGCCCTCATCCTCCTGGACCTCTCCGCGGCATTCGACACCGTCTGCCACCGCACCCTAGTGCAGCGCCTCGGCAACATCGGAATCCAGGAGAAGGCACTGGAATGGATCACATCCTTCCTCGACGGAAGAACACAGAGAGTCCGCCTACCACCGTACAAGTCAGAGGCCACCAAAGTCATCTGCGGCGTCCCTCAAGGATCCTCGCTGAGCCCCACCCTCTTCAACGTCTACATGAGCCCCCTCGCGGCCATCGCACGCCAACACAACCTCAACATAATCTCCTACGCCGACGACACCCAGCTGATCCTCTCCCTGACCAACGACCCCGCCGCCGCCAGAGCCAACCTGCATGAAGGGATGAGAGATGTAGCCGAGTGGATGACGACCAGCCGCCTGAAACTGAACTCAGACAAGACGGAGGTCCTCATCCTGGGCTCCTCGCCCTCCGCCTGGGACGACTCCTGGTGGCCCCCCGCCCTAGGCACCGCACCCAAACCGACGGACCACGCACGCAACCTGGGCTTCATCCTGGACTCCTCCCTCTCCATGACCAGACAAGTCAACGCCGTCTCCTCGTCGTGCTTCTACATCCTACGCATGCTACGGAAGATCTTCCGGTGGATCCCCACCGAGACCAGGAAGACTGTCACCCAGGCCCTCGTCACCAGCCGACTGGACTACGGCAACGCCCTCTACGCCGGAACCACCGCCAAGCTCCAGAAGGGACTCCAGCGGATCCAGAACGCCTCAGCCAGACTCATCCTCGACATCCCACGAAACAGCCACATCTCCGGACACCTGAGAAATCTGCACTGGCTCCCCGTCAACAAAAGAATCACCTTCCGTCTCCTCACCCACGCACACAAAGCCCTACACGACCAAGGCCCGAGCTACCTCAACAACCGAATCAACTTCTACGCTCCCAAACGCCACCTCAGATCGACCAACCACGCCCTCGCCGCCGTCCCCCGCATCCGAAGAGCGACAACAGGAGGAAGGTCCTTCTCCTACCTGGCCGCCAAGACCTGGAACTCCCTCCCGACCGACCTGCGCCTGACCCAAGACCACCTCTCCTTCAGGAAGAAGCTCAAGACCTGGCTGTTCGGGCAGTAACGGCACCCCCCCCCCCAGCGCCTTGAGACCCCACGGGTGAGTAGTGCGCTCTATAAATGTCTTGATTGATTGATTGATTGATCACTTGCAGGATAATGGGGCAGGCCAAGTGTTTGGAACAATCACATAGTGGGAATGTGGTTGAATTTACAAATATTTTCCATGGTGTCAGAGCCTTTTTAGGTCTCGTCCTTTACCATTCCGAAGGAATGGGAAACGGACGAGAATTCAAGTGCTCGAACTGATTGTCAAACCACCGCTTTTTTTCGTGGCGTTTTCTTCGAGTGCACGTACAGGCACGCGCTTTTGGCCCATACACTTTCATGGCCATCTGTTCCTCAATGTCCCTCCCACCCTTCGTCAGGCTAATGGCCCTCCCCCCTCCCCCAGCACAGAGCGCGCATCGCGGCCGCACAGCACATCAAAGGGCTTCTCCCAGCGTGTGCTGTGCGGCTTCTCCTCCCCTAATTATGTGGCCGGCCGTACTTGTGTTTCCCGGCCGCTTCCCGGCCACTCTTGTATTTAATTAGCAGCAGCAGCATTTCTCCTGCGCCAGGCCACATCAAAGGCTCTGTGCCACTTTCACCCACACAGCAACACTTACAGACACGCAACGCCACTCACACTCACGCAAGCCCACTATCATCCACGCAACGCCACTCACACACGCAACGCCACTCACACACGCAACGCCACTCACACACACAACGCCACTCACACACGCAACGCCACTCAGCCACGCAACGCCACTCAGCCACGCAACGCCACTCAGCCACGCAACGCCACTCAGCCACGCAACGCCACTCACACACGCAACGCCACTCACACACGCAACGCCACTCACACACGCAACGCCACTCACACACGCAACGGCACACACACACGCAACGCCACTCACACACGCAACGCCACTCACACACGCAACGCCACTCAGCCACGCAACGCCACTCAGCCACGCAACGCCACTCAGCCACGCAACGCCACTCAGCCACGCAACGCCACTCAGCCACGCAACGCCACTCACACACACAACGCCACTCAGCCACGCAACGCCACTCACACACGCAACACCACTCACACACGCAACGCCACTCACACACGCAACGCCACTCAGCCACGCAATGCCACTCAGCCACGCAACGCCACTCAGCCACGCAACGCCACTCAGCCACGCAACGCCACTCAGCCACGCAACGCCACTCACACACACAACGCCACTCAGCCACGCAACGCCACTCACACACGCAACGCCACTCACACACGCAACGCCACTCACACACGCAACGCCACTCACACACGCAACGCCACTCTCACACACGCAACGCCACTCACACACGCAACGCCACTCAGCCACGCAACGCCACTCAGTCACGCAACGCCACTCAGCCACGCAACGCCACTCAGCCACGCAACGCCACTCACACACGCAACGCCACTCACACGCAACGCCACTCACACACGCAACGCCACTCACACACGCAACGGCACACACACACGCAACGCCACTCACACACGCAACGCCACTCACACACGCAACGCCACTCACACACGCAACGCCACTCAGCCACGCAACGCCACTCAGCCATGCAACGCCACTCACACACGCAACGCCACTCACACACGCAAAGCCACTCTCACACACGCAACGCCACTCACACACGCAACGCCACTCAGCCACGCAACGCCACTCAGCCACGCAACGCCACTCAGCCACGCAACGCCACTCACACATGCAACGCCACTCTCACACACGCAACGTCACTCACACACGCAACGCCACTCAGCCACGCAACGCCACTCAGCCACGCAACGCCACTCAGCCACGCAACGCCACTCAGCCACGCAACACCACTCAGCCACGCAACGCCACTCAGCCACCCAACGCCACTCAGCCACGCAACGCCACTCAGCCACGCAACACCACTCAGCCACGCAACGCCACTCAGCCACGCAACGCCACTCACACACGCAACGCCACTCACACACGCAACGCCACTCACACACGCAACACCACTCACACACGCAACGCCACTCTCACACACGCAACGCCACTCACACACGCAACGCCACTCAGCCACGCAACGCCACTCAGCCATGCAACGCCACTCAGCCACGCAACGCCACTCAGCCACGCAACGCCACTCACACACGCAACGCCACTCACACGCAATGCCACTCACACACGCAACGCCACTCACACACGCAACGGCACACACACACGCAACGCCACTCACACACGCAACGCCACTCACACACGCAACGCCACTCACACACGCAACGCCACTCAGCCACGCAACGCCACTCAGCCACGCAACGCCACTCAGCCACGCAACGCCACTCAGCCACGCAACGCCACTCAGCCACGCAACGCCACTCACACACGCAACGCCACTCAGCCACGCAACGCCACTCACACACGCAATGCCACTCACACACGCAACGCCACTCACACATGCAACGCCACTCACACACGCAACGCCACTCACACACGCAACGCCACTCACACACGCAACGCCACTCAGCCACGCAACGCCACTCAGTCACGCAACGCCACTCAGCCACGCAACGCCACTCAGCCACGCAACGCCACTCACAAACGCAACGCCACTCACACGCAACGGCACTCACACACGCAACGCCACTCACACACGCAACGGCACACACACACGCAACGCCACTCACACACGCAACGCCACTCACACACGCAACGCCACTCACACACGCAACGCCACTCACACACGCAACGCCACTCACACACGCAACGCCACTCAGCCACGCAACGCCACTCAGCCACGCAACGCCACTCAGCCACGCAACGCCACTCAGCCACGCAACGCCACTCACACACACAACGCCACTCACACACGCAACGCCACTCACACACGCAACTCACACACGCAACGCCACTCAGCCACGCAACGCCACTCACACACGCAACGCCACTCACACACGCAACGCCACTCACACGCAACGCCACTCACACACGCAACGCCACTCACACATTGTGGGTGCAGATTGTGGGTGCAGATTGTGGGTGCAGATTCAGAGTGCAGATTGTGGGTGCAGATTGTGGGTGCAGATTGTGAGTGCAGATTGTGGGTGCAGATTGTGGGTGCAGATTGTGGGTGCAGATTGTGGGTGCAGATTGTGGGTGCAGATTCAGAGTGCAGATTCAGAGTGCAGATTGTGAGTGCAGATTGTGAGTGCAGATTGTGAGTGCAGATTGTGGGTGCATATTGTGGGTGCAGATTGTGGGTGCAGATTGTGGGTGCAGATTGTGGGTGCAGATTGTGGGTGCAGATTGTGGGTGCAGATTGTGGGTGCAGATTCAGAGTGCAGATTCAGAGTGCAGATTCAGAGTGCAGATTGTGGGTGCAGATTGTGGGTGCAGATTGTGGGTGCAGATTGTGGGTGCAGATTCAGAGTGCAGATTCAGAGTGCAAATTGTGGGTGCAGATTCAGAGTGCAGATTCAGAGTGCAGATTGTGGGTGCAGATTCAGAGTGCAGATTCAGAGTGCAGATTGTGGGTGCAGATTCAGAGTGCAGATTGTGGGTGCAGATTCAGAGTGCAGATTGTGGGTGCAGATTCAGAGTGCAGATTGTGGGTGCAGATTCAGAGAGCAGATTCAGAGTGCAGATTCAGAGTGCAGATTCAGAGTGCAGATTCAGAGTGCAGATTGTGGGTGCAGATTCAGAGTGCAGATTCAGAGTGCAGATTCAGAGAAAACTCAGCAGCACCACCACCATTGCAATGCAATAGGTCTCGTTTTAACGCAAATTTAAGCTATAGGCCTTGTAAATGACAAAGCCTTTTATTTATGTTCCAAAAACCAGAACGCAAAAATAAAGGGCATTATCATTTACAATGCTAATAGTTCAGACTCGCGTTATTGCGAGACCTATTGCATTTCCAATGCTTGTTCTAAGGGTCATGGGCCATACATGAGCTATTGTTCCCTAGTGTGGTGGTTCAGGCCTTTTACTTCTGATTTCCCGGGGCCCGACCTACTATGGATCCTGAGCAACTGGGTCAAGGACCCCTTCTGCACTTGACTCTCAGTGGTAGCTGTGGATGAGCAGTCAAAGGCTCCATTAGGGGGAAATGTAGATGCAGGTCAGAGAACACAACTCATAACTCAAAGTGTACTCAGTAATGTCAATAAATCAAAATCCATTCAAATATTTTCTTTTATATGAAAAATAAGTATTTTATTTCTAACTCTACAGGTATAACAACATTTATAAGCAACAATATAGTCAGCTTGAGGCCCTGGCCCCCAGTCCTGGTCACAGGCAGAAGTCTTTCAGAACTTCCCCTTCTCACACAGCCCGTTTGGATGGTTGACAGATGACAAATTTAAGGATCTCAGCCTCTCCTTATTATAGTTAATTTCTGGACACCAAATGTGGTTTTATGTTGGGGTTCTGCTTCTTTTGAAGTGTACACTTTTCTCTTTCTGTTTCCTGTTGATAGGCTGTCTGTCAGAGCAGGAGAGAATCCAAAGCTGATTGTACAACACAAGCCATGGGGGTGACTAGAGTTCACACCTGGATGCCAGCCACAGCACAGCGATATGCACATCAAAAGGTTAATCCCAGCTGGGGAATGGACTGTCACGAGCCAAACTGTTATAAGCCAATCGAGACGATGCTTGCCCCCCCCCCCGGTGCGCCTTTTCTTGGTCCCTATCTTTTTTCCTTTCCTTTCCCCCATGTGATTCACCCTGTACCATGTAAATATGCTCTTTATTTTCAATAAAAATTACTGAAATAAAAAAAAAAGGTTAATCCCAGGCTCCCAGCCCTACTCTTTACTATTCCCTTATCAGTTCCATCCCCTTCCTGAGATGTGTACAGGCCCCTCCTGGCAGGCTTGGACATACCAAAATGGAACACAAAGTCCTCCATGTAATGTACCATTGGTGGTGCACTTGTACTTACTGTACATAGGCAGCACACATACTGCAGAATGATTTTCACTTCCATGTATTGTTCCACCCAAGATGCACATACAACCAGCACACACAATTACTCTGTGTGCACTGCTCAGTACTGTACCCTTTCTGTAATATGCCATGGTATGCTGTTTGCAAACACACACACTGCCAGCACACACAATCACCATGAGTGCACTGTTCAACACTTCACCCTTCATGTATGTACTTCCTGTAGGCACATATACACCCAGCACATGCTTTTATTGCACATGCACTGCACTACATCTCTCATGCAATGTACTCCACACAGGCATACATGCATCCTGCACATGCACTAACCACACGTGTACTGCACAGCACAGCTCTATCCCTGTACTGTACCCTTCCGAGGTGCACATACATCCAGCGCAGTGTCAACACTCCTGTGCAGCACTCCACATCCAACTAATGTAGGACAAGAGTGAGATAATCACACAGCAGCTGAACGTAAAAAAAGGTGAGTGAGCCTGTAGGCCCCACTCCAGTAACACAGCGTAAAATGCCCTGTTCAGGCCTATTGAACACCACACGGTAAGCTCCTACCACTGCGCTTGTGCTGCTTAATTCTTGGTGTAAGTGGTAACCTTCCACCATAATCAGGGTAGTGCTTTGGACACCCCTCCCGATCCCACAAGACCGCAATCCTTGAACCAGGCCTATGTCATGGAGCACAACGTCTGATCTGTGTTTGTGTGTGACAACAAAAATCAGCATTAGGGATCCAGACAACATTACAGTGAGGCACTCAGGCAGGAGTACATGTCTTTTACCACGCAAATAACTTTTCAGTCTCAACACATGGCCATTGCCAAATTATGAAAACACAAGTAAATCTCCTACAAAATAAGGTTGGAGTAATTGTGTATTTAGAGAAGAAAATATGCAACAATCCCATGTTTCAAATTTGAATGTGGCACAGGGTTTCTACATCTGTCAAAAATATTCTCCTGGGGAAGAAAAAAAATAGTAACAGATTTTCTGCCAGCCAAAAGCCATCGGTTTAAGGTTAGATTTATTCATGGAAATTGTTGATGACTTTAGGGTACATCTTGTGGAAATTCTAAGGAAAATCATGTGTAAGAGAACTCATTAGTAGGTCAGAGAGAAAATTCTATCATAATATATACACGTGCTCATAGTTTGTATTTGTATTCATTGAATGTTGGATAGTGATTTTCAACAACATTTGGAAAGCTTACTTGTACAAGTATTTTGCACAATGCTATTTGGAACATATGTAATCCAAAGGACTGATTGCAACTGGTCCGAGTCAGATGCAATAATTATCACTTCTAATAAAAATCCAATACTTAAGTTCTCTCGAAATTTATACAATGCCATCATTATCACATATTCCTACTTTTTGTGAAGTAACATGCAGATTCTGGTGTTCACTGCACCAAATCGCCATGTTATGGTAAATACCATGCACTTTTCTCATCCACAACTCTGACAGGTTTTACTTGCTGAAAGGTACTGAAGGTTGAGGCCTTTCTCATACCTGGAGTCTAATATACAAATTGCACTTTGGAGGCACTTTCGTATTACAGAAGGGGCCGCAGACGCTTGTGCGTCCCCTTCTGTAATACAGATAGCACTTGCACATATATAGTGCCAGCACTATCATCAGAGGGTGTTCCCTCATTTGCATGGCCCCATTCAAACAAGAGAATCTATTTGCCCCATGCAAACGAGGAATCTATTTGCCTTTGCACCCACGCCGTATTATAGACACAGGCGCAAAGGTAAAGAAGCTGTCAGAAAGTGCAATGACAGTGCACCTCCAAGAAGGTGGCGCACAGCCATTGTGCCCCATGATGGCAGCCCTCTGGAGGGGGTGAATAGATATCCCCTTCAAGGCGGGTGCAGTCACTCATTGTACCTGCTTGGAAGGGGAGCTCTCACCCTTCTTAAAAGTGTAGGTGGGTTGCCGCCTGCACGGTGAAACACGGAGAGGCTTTAAAGCATCTGCTCTGCCTTTCATTTGAATGCGCTGTCCCCAGGGCAGCACAAGTTTGCAGTTGCCCTGGGGCAGAGCATTCAATCTGGTACTGTGCATTCTCCTTGTTAGCCCCAAGCGCAACTTTTGAAAGGTGCGCCAGGCGCTAGCAAGGAAAATGCACCGCGTTGTATAATATGGCTCCTGATAAATACTGGGATTAGTAAACATCTGTTAGAGTGCAGATTTAAACTTCCATTTGTAGGAATGCATTATAATCATGGGTAGTTGCACCCGCATATAATCCTTTATTGTGTTAACAGGTCATTAGAACGTGTACTGTAATAACGTGAAGGGTGATGTGATAGGGATAACTTCAAATGTGAACGTGAAGAAATTAGCGTTCCAACTACCTGTGGCTAGATGAAAACATTAAGTGCAGATTTCGTATACGTCGCAAACATGTATTCATGTATTTTTTTGTACTTATGTAACGTGCTAATTTAGATGTGCTCAGAAATAATGTTCATTTTATACATGTACTTTCATGAGGTTATGTGCCAATTCTTATGTTGACCGATTTCTGTAGGCCTGAATTGTATTTTTCCCCCTGGATGCTCTTGCATTAGATTTACTAGAGAAAATCATGTGCATGTTGAATTTGCAAAACAACAATTAGAAGAGGGTCTCAGGGAATGTTTTAAAGACTGAGGGGGTCATTAGGATGGCGGGCGGACTTTGTCCGCCCGTCACCCTAACGGAGATCGGGACTTCCCGCCATAAGGGCGGGGGTCCCGTAGGGGGCATTAGGATGTGCCCGCCACAGTGGCGGGCACATCCTACATGTATATCATTGTGGCGGGCGTTGCACTCAGCACCGCCGGCCACAATGATAAACATGTCAGTACAAATTTGCATATGCAAAGCGGCAGAGACCGCGCGGTGCCTGCCGCCTTGCATATGCAATTGTGGGGGGTACCATAGGAACCCTCTATGTCCCCCTCCACCTCTGCCATCACCTGGGGTCCCCGCAGGGGGCCCCCGCAGGAATCGCCGCCTGCCTTTCCGTGGCGGCATTGCCGACGCGAAAGGCCCCTACATTTTGCCATTGTAATATGGCTGGCGGTGTCCAATATTAATCTATCACCGCCGGGGTCGCAGGGCGACCGCGGCGGTAAAGCGGCGGACGGTCTTTCCGTCCGCCGCTGTCCCCTCCGCCATCCTAATCTGGCGGGGGGGAATCAGGACATGGATGTCGGGCGGATTGCCTCCGCCAGGCCGGCGGTGGCCACCGCCAGCCTGGTGGAGGCAATCCGCCCGACATCATAATGACCCCCCAAGCGTGGATATAGTCCCCATACTCAACACCCAACAGCAAAAACACTCCCCATGCTCCTGCCAGAGATCTGCAGATAGATAGTGTCCTCGAATTTGAAGAAATTTTCCTTCATAGCAAGGTGAGCGCATGCCATGATAAACTGGACAGGTGTTATTGAGTCCAGATCTCTATCCATAAGCAATGTTGTAATAGCCTCCAAAGTCTTATCCTGGGGAATCGATGTATACAACGACTCTACATCAAATGATACTAGAATGTCTGTTGCCATGTCAAAATCGACTTCCGGTAATAGCCGCAGAACATCTTTCGCATCTTGCAAAAAAGTTGGCATCTCTTTCACCATCAGCCTTAAGAAATAATCCAGGAAAGTGGAGAGAGGTTCGAAAATAGAACCCAATCCAGAAATAATAGGACGTCCAGGTGGAGGTCTCTGGGTCTTATGCACTGTCGGTAGCACGTAGAAGTAAGGCGTTACTAGATGTTCTGTTTGTAAAAAACCTGCTTCTTGAGCAGTTATCCATCCCTCGGTCACTGCCTCTTCTACCATATGTGAAATGATAGTTTTTATTCTAGGTGTAAGGTCAGTTTTCAGGGGGCGATATGATTTTCTATTGCCAAGTTGTCTTAAACATTCAGCTCGATACGAGCTTGTGTACCACCACCGAGTCACTATAGAGACACCAGGAGGAGACCAAGATGATGATAAAGGATGGCACCTTTTGGTGGCTGATGGGAATCCACACGTCTAATGAGGTCTCCCTTTGCACCTAGGATACAGATAAGGTTCCACCTATCAGTGAGGTAGATTTTAGAATTTATTAGACCAGTGGATATGTTTGTGTAGTACATGTTGAATTTGTTCTTTGTCATGTTTCTGTTGCAGGTGGAGAATTCATCTTTATTAGTAAGAATAATGTCTTTGTTTTAGGAGTAAGGCTTAGGGAAGAGAGGATACATTGCATGGCGACACCGATAATAAAAGACTGGTGTACTTTATCATCGGAGTAAGCCTGGGAATCAAGGTCATCTAGCCAAGTCCTGGGAGGATCGTTGCCATGTGGGAAGTTACTTACAAGGAGGAGGCTTGACTGGATGGTGTGATGTCACAATGCATCTTGGGATACTACCTGCAAGCTCATGTATTGATGTTAGGTATAGTGTCTGGGGGACTTCTCCTTTTGCCTTGAGAGAGAGCATCTTAGAACGAGCTCTGTAGCGTCACGGTACTTGACCCATTCAACGTGAGTGGACTTCTTAGGAAGGCTTCATGTGCTGACACCGTTATGGATCTTGCCTCGGGCAATGCTAAGTAGCGATGTCATGTTAGTGATAGTGCAGGGACAGACTAATGCTTTATACCTACGAACCTCCAATGAAGGTTAATCTTGACGCTGGTGCCATTATTTTGTGTATCCTGGTTCTGGAATTGGTTATTCTGTGCATGTCCTAATTTCACCTGTAGGTTTGGCTTCGTATTAGTTCCAATGTATTTCTACACCCTCATTCTGGGGGGCTTGTATGTCCAATTGTTCTTGGCTTTGTAATAAACGAACTAAACTTAATTAGGAGTCTGTGATTCTTCTGAGTCATAGTTCATTGGAACTGCAAAGATTGATTGTCTAATGATTTGCCTCCCCTCCACGCTTCTATGCTGAGAAAAGAGACATCAGCCTGGGGTTCCAGAGTAGATCTATTCTAGAACGTGGAACCCTGCTCCTTCGCTCCACACAACCCGAAACTTCGACCCCTCCTCAAACAGTGTTTTGCTGTGGAGCGTGGTCAGAAACCCCTCATGATCAGCGGCAGGGGAAATGTCAATCTGGTGCCTGTGAAAATGGCAGCGGTCAACACCAATAGGCTGACCCCATTGGCCTTGCTTTTAACATACTTACAGGCAATGCAACTGCAGGGAACTATCAAAACTAGATTAAGCATATCCTCTTTCATCTTGTCTAAACATGTCCCTGCATATTCAAAATGGTGGCGTGGAAGCTAACGCAGCTGCTACTCGTGAGGCGGGGAAGAGGAAATCGTTACAGGAAGGACTTGCCAGTCACTTGACGTCTACATAAATAGAAGACGCAAGAGGTCTGCTCGGCATGCCAGCGCGGGCTAGGCCAAAAACGCCGCTGCCCTTGTAATAGAAGAGATTGTTTCGCTAGAGAGCCGTTGACAGCTTTCCAAGCCCCCCTCCCCTGGGTCCCCGTGTTTACAATTCCGAGAGGCGGCATTTACATAATCGCAATTTCACTTTGAGAATATTGTTGCTCTCTGTTCGTGCCTGCCTTCCCGAACAGCTGCCGCTTCAAATGTTGAAGCCTCTGCTAATTATTTCAAACATTTAAGGGAAAAATGCAAACCATATTCGATACCCATTATTACATGAAAACAAAAAATTCTCATGGTGTTCAAAGAGTACAGATTTCTCATTTCAATGTTCTTCTAAACAACTGCACATACAAGAAAAATACAAAATACTTGATTTTTCAGGCCAATTTATCAGATTTGAGCAAGCTAACCCATTTTACTTCCTTGCAGTTTACAGAGAGAGAGCAGTTCCAATGAGAATAATTGTTAGTACGAAGGCAGCATTTGAAAAACGAGGCCTAAAGACGCATTTTTGTATTGTTTCGTTATTTTTTGTATTTGTTTTACTTCCGGACCCTCAAAAGATCTTTAAAATATACAATCTCGGGCAGGAATTTAAGGAGAAAAGCAGCAAGCAAAGCCATCATTGTTGAATATCGTTTTCCAACACACATGGGTGGAGTTTGCTATTGTAACTGAACATGGTGGATTTCCAGTGCGGAGCTAGCTTCATTAGTTAGTGCATAGTATTGATTCGTGCAGTGGAGACATCAGCAAAGTTTCTTGAAAGAAGCAATCCTTGCTTTACAACCCTCGCCAGAATTCTTACCTAAGGTGGAAAATTCGCCCTTTTAGGGTTCTTTTGATCAATTAGCAAGGCGTTTTTGGTGTTTTGGTGGAAGGAAGCAGTGGCCTCCAACTTTCATTGGGAAGTTATGTCCCATCAGTGGCAATGACCTTCCTTTGGCCTCTCTCGTGCCTGTATTCTAGCAATCCTCCATTTTGTTCAGGGCCAGACTGAAACCTGAAATCAGCCCCGGCAAACTAGTCAAACCATCAGGCAGTGCAGGAAGCTGCAGCTACAATAGGAGAATGGGGGAATAGTAGGGTCAATGCAGCCAGGGCCGGACTGGCCGTAGCGGGCACCAGTCGTTTTCCCCTGTGGGCTGGAAGGGTGTGTGCCGGTTTTGGACCGGTTTTGCAGCAGTCCAGCAATATCGGCCCCCTGTACCAAAAGCAACTGCAGCGTTTTCCACGCGCACCTCCCCCCCCCCCCCCCCCCCCCCCTTCCCCGGGACGATCCGACTCAATTGCCAGGGCTGGCTTGCGTTCCCAGTCCAGCCCTGAATGCAGCTCATCTGCCCTGAAAGCAGCCTCCTAGCCCGCAGCGCACTGGGATAAGGCCAGAGTGGCAGAATGACCAGTTCAATGCTAATTTACTACAAAATGACAGTGTACACATGCGAGCTCTGTTGAGCCTCAAAGTGAAATATTTGTATATTGGTAAGCAGACATTATTTCCTTAAGCAGAACATTTCTCTCTACAGATAGCATAGAATGTGGCCTGTATTTGCTCCTTCATGTCCCTTAGGGCCATATGTATCAAGGAACCATTTTGCGATTCTGTAATAGCGATTTTTAGGAAATCGCTATTTCAGAATTGCAAAATGGTATGTATCAAGAAAGATGCAATTTTTTAGCGATTTCTTGTTATTCCTTAATTGCGAATTCGCAATTAAGGAATACTTTCCCATTCATTTCTATGGGCTAGGAGGCCCATAGGAAGGAATGGGAATTTTCTTTCAATTTGCGATTCGCTATTTGCTAATCGCAAATTGAGAATAATTTCAAGGGTGCAGGGGTGTCCAAAGGACACCCTGTTGCACCCCTGAAATAAGCATAGGTGCACATGTGGTGCACATACATGGCCTAAGGGCATGTATGTGCGTCACATGGCACTTTGAAAAATGCAAAAATGTGAATTTTTCAAGGAATTCGCAACTTACCACCAACTAGAAGTTGGTGGTAATTTGCAATTCCTTAAGGCCGTTTAGCAATTTTTTCTGCCTTCTTACATTGCATTTAAGGAATCGCTAAATTTGCGATTCCTTAAATGCAATCTCAAAATAAGGAATTGCAAATTTTGCAATTCCTTATTTTGCATCTGGATTTCCTTCATACATATCATTTTGTGAATTCGCATTCGCAAAGGCCGAAATTCTGCGAATTTCGGCCTTTGGGAATGCGAATTTCAATTATACATATGGCCCTTAGTCATTAAATCAGGCTGGAATGGCGCATCGCAACCCATATGTAAGTCTAGTTGACCATGGGGCATCTCCTGTCAACAGGCGCAAGGTCCCTCAGTCCAGGATCAGCCAGCTGTAGCTGCTGTTCATTTGGATTATTGTTTTTATTTTTTTTAGCAGAATCGAGCAACAAATACAATTAATACAATACTGTAGAGGTAAGATACGCAAAAAATAATTAGAGCGTCACATCATGGCAAGTTATCCACCATAAAAAACCTGTACATATGATAAAAAAGTGTACAAAAGTGCGTAAAAGTTAGAATTAGGACCGTCAGTACATTAGAAATCGCAGAAATCCCATAAATATTCAAACTCTTTACCATAAAGATAAAACACATAAAAATACCACTGTGCCTTGTAAAATAACTACTATGAAAATAGCTCAGATATTCAATAATTCCACTCGTGTCAATGCTGGAGTACTGGCATTGCTTAAAAAATCCGAAAAGAACCAAACAAGCTTCTACTTGCCAATGAGCAGTGCATTTCCGTAGGTGCCAACCTGGTAGCGATGGTTGATGATGGACTGTCTGAAGATGTAGGAATCATGCACACTGCCTGGGAGGTTGGCGACAACGTTGGTGGAGATTCCCCGATGGCCCACTATAGCCTGCACATTGATGAAATATGTGTGCTTTCTGTTGTGGTTATTATGTGCAGTTTCGTCAGGGGGCACAAGTAGGACATGTGTGCAGTCAATTGCCCCCAACACGTGCGGGAAGCCAGCTATGGCGTGGACGTCTTGTTTGGTCTCCAGCTGTTCCTGCGCAGTGTGGGGGTAGTATAGATAGTAGGGTACCAAGCTGATGATGTCATCCACGCCCGTTATGAGTAACTTGGATTGGGCTGGCTGTAAGACTCCTCCGACTCAGACAGTTGTTGGTTGGAGGGTACCAGTGGCCAACAGGTGCAGCACAGCCAGCAGCTTTGTCTGAGGTGGGATGTTGGTTGTCCGCTGTGTTGGTACCATCAGCCTGTGGGCAATGGTGGTCAGGGTGCAGAGGATGGTTGTCCCTTTGAGCCTGAAGTGGGCAATGACATTCTCTGGTGGTGGGTCTGTGAGGTTGGTGCGTTTTCTGAAGGTCGCTGTCATTGTCTGCGCTGCAGCAAGCAAAAGAGTGTTGTACAGAGTTCCCCAGTGGGAGCCAGTGATATAGCTCAGACGATTGTCTCTCTCAGTTAAGGTGGCGGGACAAGTGCATGGTGTAGACCCTTTTCAGAATTTTAGGATACCTCACACAAGTCACCGACAGGCCAACACCTGTTGTCCCAATCGGTGGCCGTCCAGCGTCATCATTGGTATCCTGCTCCTACGGCAGGCTGGCGGTGCAATGCCCGTCGGGCAGCCCGAAGGGCCGCACTTTGATGGAGATCTTTTATTCCGAGCCAGCGGGTGTATGTGTGTGAGGGACCTAGGGAGTGCAATAGTGAGCAAGGGGGTGTGTGTGTAGAATTAAAAGAAGTCAGTCGAGTCCATTAAGAGTAACTTTAATGATCAGGCTCGCTGCTTTGTTAAAATTAAGGGGTATTAAGGAGTGATAGACAATGAGACCAATCCTTATTCAACCCTTCATGTGAAAATGGTCGACATGTTTCTTGCCGTAAGGGCAATTCATCAGGACCTTAGTGCTCATATAATTGCTGGGTGTCTGCTAGATTGCGAAGACCCCCATATACGACCTGAATGGTATCGTACTGGAATGGTTCCAGGCGGGAAACCTGCTGGAAACTGAAAATTTGAATAAACAGACATACATGATGTTAGAGTATGATGGTAGCAGTTTACATCAGCAGGTGCCTGTGTATCAAGGTGACTTGACCGTGCATGTCCCGTGAATACAAACGCTATGCCATAGCAAATTGCATGGTACTGTGAGAGAGAGGTGATTGATAAAACCAGTGCGCGCGGTCGAACACGCTCTATATGTGAGCAGTCATGCTGTAAGTTTTAAAGCATGCATCTCAGTGCAAAGGGCGTGGCTAACGACTATGCGACTTGCCGAGTCCTGTGTGAACCCAATATGCCGGGCCATTAGTGATGTAACGCCCCAACCCAGTAAGTTGGTAAGGGCGGCCCGTGTATTCATTACAAAGTTATGAATATACATATATGCAGACTGAATAGTTCAGCCAAACAGTCCAAAAGATAAAAAAGGGAGAGAAACCGCAAATATAAACACAATTCATATATATAGAAATTCAGGGCGCTCATATCCAGTCTGACACTCTGTCATGTGCTCTAGGTTGGTGTTTGCGTGGTGATCGCGGTCACAGGTACACAGTCAAAAAAGCCCAAAACAAGGACAGTGCCCTGATTAGCGTGTGCGCGTGAGCGCGAACAATGTCAACAATGATGACAATGCGCTTACCCGCTAATGTGGATCCGGGTGCCTCACAAGCTGTCCATGTGGGGCCAACAGCGGGTGAGAGGTTCCTATGGGGAAAGTAAGGCAACCCGCGGGGTTAACGGAAATAGTAAACACCATCACGCAGCGTCCCTCGTGAAGGGGATCCGCTGGCGGATGGCTGGCCGGGCGTCTAACATAGAGCGCGCGGTCTTTGAAAGTGGCTCCACACCTTACCTCAAGCGTCGCTGAAGGCGGGCATCTCAGCACCTACCCGTCCCACGGTCGCAAGTAGCAAGGACAGCCGGCTAGGTAGCCCGGGAGTCTACAGTGTAGTTAAAGGGAAATCGACATCGGGCGCGCACCAAGCGGGGGGCGCGTCCCTCTGGTTGCTCCGCCCCGGAATGCAAGAGTGGAAAGTGAGAAGGGGTTAGCTCGAGGCAGCAGCTAGAACGCCCTTCAATGCGGGGGCCATCTTGGAACGTACAATAGAAGCTGATTTGTTATCTCAGTACTCATTAAGGAATGGACAATGAAGTCCAAAATCATGCCTATCTGGCGAGGGCAGTCCAGGGCACCCCCTCGTTCAATCCCCGTTCCTCGCACTGTAATCGGTGTACCCATCTTTGTTCAAGTCGGAAGAGGGCTTGTTGATTGAAGTTAGGTACACACTCTAGTACTGCCCACCTGATGTTTTCTGGGCGATGATGATTAATTTTGCAGTGTTCATACAGTCTAGTGTGTGATTTTTGGCACCGAATGTTGCTGTTGTGCTCCATTATACGTTGTTTAACCGGACGCATGGTCATCCCAATGTATATCAGGTCGCAGGGGCAGATCAACACATAGATGCACTTGGAACTATTGCAGTTGGTATGCTTGTTCATTGTCCATGTGAAGTCGCCCGGGAGTACAATGGTCTTGCCTTGGATGGTTTGGGGGCAAACAACGCAGGACCCACAGCGATAGTGTCCAGTTACTGGGGGAAGGTCCCAAAGAGTATTGGCAATCTGGGTGTTGGTCTTCTTAGGACGGGTGTGGATCAGCGTGTCCTTCAGATTAGCCGTCCTCTTAAAAGCAAAGCGAGGACGTGGAAGTTCCAACCCCACAGAATTGAGAAGGTCCCAATGTGAGGTGATCGTTTTTTTGATGAACGAGGAGTGTTTCGTGAAGGAAGTCACACAAACAATCGTGTCCTCTTGTTCCTTGGGGTGTATTTCGAGCAGGGCCTCCCTGTTATTGTTAAGGGCTCTCTTAGTGGAGGTTTTCAAGAGATGAGTGGGATAGCCCCGAGCCTGGAGCTTGGTCTGCAAGGATCGGGCTTGCTGTTTGTAGTCAGTAGTTGAGCTACAATTCCTCCGGAGGCGGAGAAATTGGCCGAAAGGTAAATTATCCCTGAGGGATCTAGTGTGGTGACTGGTGTAAGATAATAAACTGTTCCTATCAGTATCCTTTTTGTACAGAGTGGTACTGATGGTGGTAGGTTCCAGTGATATAGAGAGGTCCAGGAAAGGTATGGATTGATTGGAGATCGTGCCCGTGAATTTTAAAAAAGGGTTCTGTTGGTTTATCCACGAGCAAAAGGCCTCACAAGTCGAGCGGTCACCCTTCCAGAACACCAGGATGTCGTCGATATACCGGCGCCAACACGTGAGGTTTTCACGATACGGGTTCTGTTCAGGGGGGTAGATGCACTTCTCTTCAAACAATGCCATATAAATGCATGCCAGGCTCGGCGCAAAGGTCGAACCCATCGACGTTCCACGGATCTGATGGTATAGGTTCGACCCGTATTTGAAGAAGTTCTCAGTTAGTGCAATGTGTGCCAGCTCCATGATGAAGGAGATTGGGGTGGGAGACTGCCACTCTTCTCTTCGGAGTAGGGACTCCACTGCTTCCAGCGTGGCCTGTTGTGGAATATTTGTGTATAATGCTTCCACATCGAGGGTAAGGAGGAAGTCGATGTCTTCTCTGCCATCCATATCGTCAATGAGACGTAACACATCTCTGGTGTCTTGAAGATAAGACGGGATCGATTTGACCAGAGGCTGAAGAAAAGCATCACAGAACTGGGAAAGGGGTTCTAAAAGAGAACCGATGCCCGACACAATTGGTCTCCCTGGGACCGGACTGGTACCCTTGTGTATTTTTGGTAGTGTATAAAAATACGGTGTTATCGGGTCCGTTGTAACCAGGAATTCTGCCTCATTCTTGCTGATCCATTCGTTAGTCTCTGCTTCAATAACCAGAGACATCACGGTAGTAGTTAGTCGATTGGTGGGATCCTCAGTTAGTAGTCTATAGTGTGTGGTATTGGCTAGTTGGCGTCTACACTCCCGATCATAGTCGTCATGATTCTGTATGACCGTCGCTCCCCCTTTGTCAGCCTGCTTAATAACAATTGAGGGGTCCCTACCGAGGGTGGTAGCTGCCTGTCTCTCAGCATTGGACAAATTGTTGAAGGGTTTGGTTGTAGGTATCTTCTGCATGGTTTTCAAAACAGCTCTTTCAAAAGTTAGGACCTCTGGAGGCACCATCCCGTCAGACGGGGTAAAGGTCGAAGGTTTCCTCAGGCCTGTGTCGTCGCTGGGGAGTATTTGTCGGTTATCAAAAAACGCTCGGAGACGTATCTTTCTGAAAAACTGTTTGAGCTCGATCATCTCCTGGAAGGAGTCAGGGGTTGGGGTAGGGACAAAACCCAGGCCTTTTTCCAGAACACTCGTCTCTGGGATCGAGAGAATTCTGTTTGATAGATTCACGACTAGACTCGTCTCCCTCTGGTTGTCGCGCTCCTGGTCTCCACTCCGATCGGCTCCGGCGTCTGGTCCTGCCACTGTACTCCTTTGTTCCCTCCTCGCTTTCGCCCTCTTCCTCTGCCCCAACCTCTGCCTTGAAAAGGAGGCTGATTAAGAGGGTAGAATTGCGGGGGGGCTTGTGGATAGAAGGGGTATTGCCATGGTGGTGGTAGATGGGGTGGGCCATGGAACAATGGACCTTGGTGGTATCCCTGTTGCCAGGGCCGTGTAGGTCGTGTATTTCTCGCCTGGTAGCCACCGCTGGAGTCACTGCTTGTGGACCCCCGTCTGGTGTCAGTGCTTGAATTCTCGTCCGAAGAGTATGTGTTCTTCTTTGCTTTATAATCATCTTAAAGTACGGATACACCTTCTCCTTTGAGAATTTGGCTATGTCCTTCTCCAATTTCGTGGTTTTCTGTTTCATCAAGAAGTCATGGTGGTCGAGCATCTCTTGGTTAATCTCAGAGAGTTTGGTGGTGAATGCTGTTTTGTTGTTCTTTGTAGTAGCGTTCTTCATGGTTGCTTCAAGGGCAGAAATTTTCTCTAGCAGTGCTTCAGATAGTCGTTTCGCAGTCTGGGAGATCAAAAACAACAAGTCCTTAGTACATTTCCAGGAAACCTGGCACCAGTCAACTTTGAAGCGTTTGTCATCCAGAAACAATCTGGGAATGATATTCACAATTAGGCCCTGCGGCGCTATATTGCTTCGCAGATACTCAGTCATCATAATCCCGTGGATCGTTATTCTGATCAGTTCTCTCTTCATATCGCTGAGTGTGGACCACTCATCAGAGGAGGCTCCTGATGTGGCAGCCGGGGGATTATTGAGTAACGACGGTGTGTTCCTTAGTGTTTCTGCTATCGTGTCTTCGTCGAAACTGAGGCCCGGGACATCCTCCATTTTCAGGTGCGGTATGGGTAGGGTGCCCTGTACTGCTCAGAACCAGCGCAGAGTGTCAAACTGGGGTGTAATGAGCGTAAGATGTATACACATATAAATATATATATATATTCTGCGGTATGGTCCAGGGTAGCGAGGGTGTCTCGCCCCTGGTAACCTGTAATATATATAGAGTTCCCGTGCGGTCAGCACGCTGAAATTGATATCAAACAAGGGGAATAAAAAGGACGATTATTTAGTGGGGTCCAATGTACTCGTCCAACGCAGCAGCAAGCAAAAGAGTGTTGTACAGAGTTCCCCAGTGGGAGCCAGTGATATAGCTCAGACGATTGTCTCTCTCAGTTAAGGTGGCGGGACAAGTGCATGGTGTAGACCCTTTTCAGAATTTTAGGATACCTCACACAAGTCACCGACAGGCCAACACCTGTTGTCCCAATCGGTGGCCGTCCAGCGTCATCATTGGTATCCTGCTCCTACGGCAGGCTGGCGGTGCAATGCCCGTCGGGCAGCCCGAAGGGCCGCACTTTGATGGAGATCTTTTATTCCGAGCCAGCGGGTGTATGTGTGTGAGGGACCTAGGGAGTGCAATAGTGAGCAAGGGGGTGTGTGTGTAGAATTAAAAGAAGTCAGTCGAGTCCATTAAGAGTAACTTTAATGATCAGGCTCGCTGCTTTGTTAAAATTAAGGGGTATTAAGGAGTGATAGACAATGAGACCAATCCTTATTCAACCCTTCATGTGAAAATGGTCGACATGTTTCTTGCCGTAAGGGCAATTCATCAGGACCTTAGTGCTCATATAATTGCTGGGTGTCTGCTAGATTGCGAAGACCCCCATATACGACCTGAATGGTATCGTACTGGAATGGTTCCAGGCGGGAAACCTGCTGGAAACTGAAAATTTGAATAAACAGACATACATGATGTTAGAGTATGATGGTAGCAGTTTACATCAGCAGGTGCCTGTGTATCAAGGTGACTTGACCGTGCATGTCCCGTGAATACAAACGCTATGCCATAGCAAATTGCATGGTACTGTGAGAGAGAGGTGATTGATAAAACCAGTGCGCGCGGTCGAACACGCTCTATATGTGAGCAGTCATGCTGTAAGTTTTAAAGCATGCATCTCAGTGCAAAGGGCGTGGCTAACGACTATGCGACTTGCCGAGTCCTGTGTGAACCCAATATGCCGGGCCATTAGTGATGTAACGCCCCAACCCAGTAAGTTGGTAAGGGCGGCCCGTGTATTCATTACAAAGTTATGAATATACATATATGCAGACTGAATAGTTCAGCCAAACAGTCCAAAAGATAAAAAAGGGAAAGAAACCGCAAATATAAACACAATTCATATATATAGAAATTCAGGGAGCTCATATCCAGTCTGACACTCTGTCATGTGCTCTAGGTTGGTGTTTGCGTGGTGATCGCGGTCACAGGTACACAGTCAAAAAAGCCCAAAACAAGGACAGTGCCCTGATTAGCGTGTGCGCGTGAGCGCGAACAATGTCAACAATGATGACAATGCGCTTACCCGCTAATGTGGATCCGGGTGCCTCACAAGCTGTCCATGTGGGGCCAACAGCGGGTGAGAGGTTCCTATGGGGAAAGTAAGGCAACCCGCGGGGTTAACGGAAATAGTAAACACCATCACGCAGCGTCCCTCGTGAAGGGGATCCGCTGGCGGATGGCTGGCCGGGCGTCTAACATAGAGCGCGCGGTCTTTGAAAGTGGCTCCACACCTTACCTCAAGCGTCGCTGAAGGCGGGCATCTCAGCACCTACCCGTCCCACGGTCGCAAGTAGCAAGGACAGCCGGCTAGGTAGCCCGGGAGTCTACAGTGTAGTTAAAGGGAAATCGACATCGGGCGCGCACCAAGCGGGGGGCGCGTCCCTCTGGTTGCTCCGCCCCGGAATGCAAGAGTGGAAAGTGAGAAGGGGTTAGCTCGAGGCAGCAGCTAGAACGCCCTTCAATGCGGGGGCCATCTTGGAACGTACAATAGAAGCTGATTTGTTATCTCAGTACTCATTAAGGAATGGACAATGAAGTCCAAAATCATGCCTATCTGGCGAGGGCAGTCCAGGGCACCCCCTCGTTCAATCCCCGTTCCTCGCACTGTAATCGGTGTACCCATCTTTGTTCAAGTCGGAAGAGGGCTTGTTGATTGAAGTTAGGTACACACTCTAGTACTGCCCACCTGATGTTTTCTGGGCGATGATGATTAATTTTGCAGTGTTCATACAGTCTAGTGTGTGATTTTTGGCACCGAATGTTGCTGTTGTGCTCCATTATACGTTGTTTAACCGGACGCATGGTCATCCCAATGTATATCAGGTCGCAGGGGCAGATCAACACATAGATGCACTTGGAACTATTGCAGTTGGTATGCTTGTTCATTGTCCATGTGAAGTCGCCCGGGAGTACAATGGTCTTGCCTTGGATGGTTTGGGGGCAAACAACGCAGGACCCACAGCGATAGTGTCCAGTTACTGGGGGAAGGTCCCAAAGAGTATTGGCAATCTGGGTGTTGGTCTTCTTAGGACGGGTGTGGATCAGCGTGTCCTTCAGATTAGCCGTCCTCTTAAAAGCAAAGCGAGGACGTGGAAGTTCCAACCCCACAGAATTGAGAAGGTCCCAATGTGAGGTGATCGTTTTTTTGATGAACGAGGAGTGTTTCGTGAAGGAAGTCACACAAACAATCGTGTCCTCTTGTTCCTTGGGGTGTATTTCGAGCAGGGCCTCCCTGTTATTGTTAAGGGCTCTCTTAGTGGAGGTTTTCAAGAGATGAGTGGGATAGCCCCGAGCCTGGAGCTTGGTCTGCAAGGATCGGGCTTGCTGTTTGTAGTCAGTAGTTGAGCTACAATTCCTCCGGAGGCGGAGAAATTGGCCGAAAGGTAAATTATCCCTGAGGGATCTAGTGTGGTGACTGGTGTAAGATAATAAACTGTTCCTATCAGTATCCTTTTTGTACAGAGTGGTACTGATGGTGGTAGGTTCCAGTGATATAGAGAGGTCCAGGAAAGGTATGGATTGATTGGAGATCGTGCCCGTGAATTTTAAAAAAGGGTTCTGTTGGTTTATCCACGAGCAAAAGGCCTCACAAGTCGAGCGGTCACCCTTCCAGAACACCAGGATGTCGTCGATATACCGGCGCCAACACGTGAGGTTTTCACGATACGGGTTCTGTTCAGGGGGGTAGATGCACTTCTCTTCAAACAATGCCATATAAATGCATGCCAGGCTCGGCGCAAAGGTCGAACCCATCGACGTTCCACGGATCTGATGGTATAGGTTCGACCCGTATTTGAAGAAGTTCTCAGTTAGTGCAATGTGTGCCAGCTCCATGATGAAGGAGATTGGGGTGGGAGACTGCCACTCTTCTCTTCGGAGTAGGGACTCCACTGCTTCCAGCGTGGCCTGTTGTGGAATATTTGTGTATAATGCTTCCACATCGAGGGTAAGGAGGAAGTCGATGTCTTCTCTGCCATCCATATCGTCAATGAGACGTAACACATCTCTGGTGTCTTGAAGATAAGACGGGATCGATTTGACCAGAGGCTGAAGAAAAGCATCACAGAACTGGGAAAGGGGTTCTAAAAGAGAACCGATGCCCGACACAATTGGTCTCCCTGGGACCGGACTGGTACCCTTGTGTATTTTTGGTAGTGTATAAAAATACGGTGTTATCGGGTCCGTTGTAACCAGGAATTCTGCCTCATTCTTGCTGATCCATTCGTTAGTCTCTGCTTCAATAACCAGAGACATCACGGTAGTAGTTAGTCGATTGGTGGGATCCTCAGTTAGTAGTCTATAGTGTGTGGTATTGGCTAGTTGGCGTCTACACTCCCGATCATAGTCGTCATGATTCTGTATGACCGTCGCTCCCCCTTTGTCAGCCTGCTTAATAACAATTGAGGGGTCCCTACCGAGGGTGGTAGCTGCCTGTCTCTCAGCATTGGACAAATTGTTGAAGGGTTTGGTTGTAGGTATCTTCTGCATGGTTTTCAAAACAGCTCTTTCAAAAGTTAGGACCTCTGGAGGCACCATCCCGTCAGACGGGGTAAAGGTCGAAGGTTTCCTCAGGCCTGTGTCGTCGCTGGGGAGTATTTGTCGGTTATCAAAAAACGCTCGGAGACGTATCTTTCTGAAAAACTGTTTGAGCTCGATCATCTCCTGGAAGGAGTCAGGGGTTGGGGTAGGGACAAAACCCAGGCCTTTTTCCAGAACACTCGTCTCTGGGATCGAGAGAATTCTGTTTGATAGATTCACGACTAGACTCGTCTCCCTCTGGTTGTCGCGCTCCTCAGTGTTGATCCAGGGGGGCGGTGGGGATACGAGGGGTGGGTCCTGGGGTTGGTGGCAGTGGGTGTTGTGGCCCTCTTGGGTGTCCGGCCTGCATGATTAGTGGCTCTATGGCATCTGTTGCCCTTCAGGTGTGGCTCTGGGCTGGGCTCCCTTTTCTGGTGCAGGTTGTCGTCCGACTTTACACCAGGTCAGAGAAGGTGTTCATTTCCTGCTCCTAACACGCCTTATCGCATATTTTGTGATCTTATCGCCAATCTGGCTGGTCGTTGTGAATGTTGCGGAGTGGAGTTGTCACAGCTTTTTGCACAGGAACGCCTGCTCTGCATCTCATTAGCGATAGTTGCTGGGGTCATCAGTGTCAATGTTTTTTGCGGCTGCTATCGCAGGTAAACTGGTGATATAAGTTGTTTGCTCCAGCTTGTGAATGGAGTGGTAAATTTATTGCGACTTGGCTGCGATAAGGTGCCGTTAACTCTGCAATACCTCCTTGATAATATTCCCCTCTTTGTGCAGATCCTAGAGATAAGGAGAAACAAGGGCAAGAAAATATCAATTCTAGAGTTAAAGCCCATTGGGAACTAGCAAACTATGCTAGTGGAAACAAAAGAAGAAAACAAGTTACTTGCCTGTAACTTCAGTTATCCAGTATTGGTATCTTTCATAGATTCACATGCTTAGACTCATCCCCGCCGACGAGGTGGGAGCCTTGCGGTACAATAAAATATATATACATTACAGTCATAATAACATTATACTATAGGCTACAGTTGATAGCAAAGTCACTACATTAGCCTATCTTAGTCCTTTTGCAAAAAGAACCAAACTTGGAAACCAGCCAATCAGGCAGCAGCACCCTCTTAGAACCTTCTCCACAGAGAGGCAAACCCTCAGATTTTCTACTGCACCTCATGTGACAGCGAGTCTCCCTGAGCTCTGCTCAGTTTTTTCCTTAACTTAATGTATTTATTGCCTTTACCCAGCCCACAAGGTCAAGGATTGCAGGATCTGTAGAACTTTTCCTGCCAAG
Source organism: Lissotriton helveticus (assembly GCF_964261635.1). Classification (NCBI taxonomy): domain Eukaryota; kingdom Metazoa; phylum Chordata; class Amphibia; order Caudata; family Salamandridae; genus Lissotriton; species Lissotriton helveticus. The sequence continues at coordinate 1,552,071,874 of NC_136059.1, forward strand.
ACCTTGAAGGTCAGAGAAGGACGACTTTTGATTTGGCTGGAGAAGTTGAAGGCTTCATCTGAGGTGGTATCTGGAGATGAAGGCAGTGTGAGTCCTCAAGCGTCCACCCCTCTGGCCAAGAAGAAAGATAGATCTGAAGATCCACCTGAAAAACAGAGTAAGACTCTGAGATTGGTCACTCTTACTCTAAAAAAGAGAAGTCTTCTTTCTCTTCTGAGGTGAAATCTGGAGGAAAGGTAAAGATTTCATTGAAAACTGCCTCTAAATCTCTTCCTGAGCCTCCGTTGACGTCTAAAACTGCTCCATCGATGAGAAAATCTCCTCAGAAGGTGAGTGAATCTTCAGCGTCGTCGAAGAAAATCCCTTCGTCGACGAGGACTCCGTCGACGTTACCTATCACGTCGACACCTGCTTCGGCGTCGACGATACCGTCGACGATGCTACCACCGTTGACGACGATTCACCTTTCGTCGACGAGTACTCCGTCGACGATGTTACAAGTCCCGTCGACGAGCCCACCATCGACGACGCTATTGTGGAGGGATGATTCTAAGCATGTGAATCTATGAAAGATACCCCAATACTGGTTAAAAGAGGAAACCAACCTGAATTCCGGTTCTATTTCTATCCCGAAAGGGATTCAAAAGGTCCAATCTTTAACACACAGTAACATCTGTAAAATTTCTATTGTCCAGTGTTAGTCACTCCTATTACGTGTGTTTGTATATTCTTCTGGTAGTATCAATGTGGAAGTCCCTAGAGCTAAAATAAAATAAAGAATGGAGGACCCATTACACAGGAAAAAAAAACAGCTAACAAGGACATGTTCTAATCTGACCGAGAGTGCGGTCATTTAGACACACGTACCTTATTTGGAGAATTTGCGGTGTTCAAAATAATTCCAAAAGTAATGGCAAGATGAGTGGTGCAGTAACCTCACTTGATGGAGTTAATTCACTCCTATAGACCAGCAGCCATATCACTGCTGGTGTCTATCCAAACCTGCGCGGAATATCGACACCAAGAAACTAGTCAAATGCAAATATAATGATAACTCCGTGGTAAGTGTATTGAAACGGCGCTCCCATGAGGAGAAGCCCGCTCTCACCACATATCGTAGTTCAAAAGTATAATTCAGAAGCATCTCGGAGCGAGCACTTACCTGTCGATAGTGAAGAGCTCTCTCCGGCGTGTGCACTGGAAACCTCCCTTGACCCGCTGGGGATCCCGTGCTAAAAAGGCATTGACACGGAAATAGTCAAAGGACTATAACCAGCTTGAAAAAAAACGAACCATTACGGTAGACGAAAGGACATCGCCATCTTGGAACGGTTAGTCACTTCATTCCGTAATGAAGAAAAGGTATGAAAGAGGCATAAGGTCGGCCCCAGAGGCAAAGTATGCACTCATTATTGGTCTCGTACTACAGACCACATTCAGTACTGTAACCATAATAAATTGTAACAACAAAGAATACGTGAAAAAAGGTTTGTGATAAAAAAAATTATGAAGAAAAGAGCCGGTAAGAATTAATTACCGGAACCGTAATACTTTTATAGCGTCATGACCAGTATAACCCATAATGAGTAAATGGCGGAATGAATAATGAGCATCCTCTTACTAATGTAAGTTCTGCCCAAGGGTCAACCTCAACCTATTCACATAAGCCGGTGAGTCAGAGAGCGGGCAGCGTACATCTATGATTAGTAAAAAAGTATAAATCAAATGGGGGCCAAAGTCCCTAAAGCAAAGTAATATATAAGCTAAAAGAGGCCAATGTAATAATCAACGCAGCCCTGTGCAGCAAAATTAGCCACTAACCTAGCTTAGGTTATACAGCAACATTGAGGGAGAGTCGAGGGAAAAGACTTCATAGTTCAGTGAATATAAAAGGTCAATAAAGGAAAAGGTCCAGACAATAGATATCACATGTCAAAACAACACACATTCCTTACTCACAGGACCTCCAAACACAAACCTGTGAACCGCCTCTAAACACAAAATTTTGAGTGAACCTGCCAAAAAGGGCCAAGTCCAACACACCTACTTCGTGCTGACAAAGCTCTGGAACCTTTCATCTCTTTCAGACCGGAAGTGACATTCCGTAAGGGCAAGAGTCTTAGAAACCTATTAAGCCCCAGCTACCCATGGGTGGGTACCAAAGAACATTGGCTTTCATCTTACCGTCTGGGTTTTCTTTACATGTGGACTGTGCACAGAGTGCAGATGGACCTCTGACAAAAAAAAGGAATTCTCTGGCCCCAATGGCCCATTAACTGCCAGACCAACTATGTGAGCTATGTAATCAAGTGCAAATGCCAACACAGATACATTGGTAGCACAATCAGAGCTTTAAAAGATCTGGGCCCAAATCCATCGTTTTTCCACTCCACACCACCCTGGGTTAGACAATGGCGATATGCAAATCAGCGCTGACCCTGTGCCCCATGGGAACAGTCCAGTCCGAACTACAAAAGCCCAGATCTTTGGACTGGGGTGAATGTGTGACATTGATCCACATTCTGTCCATCATTGTTGTGTTTGCAGTTACCGCTCTAAGTGTACTGGGGATGCTCAGACGTGAGTCCCAGGCACTCCACACCACTGGAATCAAGCTAGCCGGGCTGAAGAGAGGTGTTACCTCGAAACCGGGCCGGTCCTCGGATGCTTGTTTCCGTTCTGGGAAGGACATGGCTTTTGTAGTTCGGACTGGACTGTTCCCATGGGGCACAGGGTCAGCGCTGATTTGCATATCGCCATTGTCTAACCCAGGGTGGTGTGGAGTGGAAAAACGATGGATTTGGGCCCAGATCTTTGGACTGGGGTGAATGTGTGACATTGATCCACATTCTGTCCATCATTGTTGTGTTTGCAGTTACCGCTCTAAGTGTACTGGGGATGCTCAGACGTGAGTCCCAGGCACTCCACACCACTGGAATCAAGCTAGCCGGGCTGAAGAGAGGTGTTACCTCGAAACGGGGCCGGTCCTCGGATGCTTGTTTCCGTTCTGGGAAGGACATGGCTTTTGTAGTTCGGACTGGACTGTTCCCATGGGGCACAGGGTCAGCGCTGATTTGCATATCGCCATTGTCTAACCCAGGGTGGCGTGGAGTGGAAAAACGATGGATTTGGGCCCAGATCTTTGGACTGGGGTGAATGTGTGTGACATTGATCCACATTCTGTCCATCATTGTTGTGTTTGCAGTTACCGCTCTAAGTGTACTGGGGATGCTCAGACGTGAGTCCCAGGCACTCCACACCACTGGAATCAAGCTAGCCGGGCTGAAGAGAGGTGTTACCTCGAAACCGGGCCGGTCCTCGGATGCTTGTTCCCGTTCTGGGAAGGACATGGCTTTTGTAGTTCGGACTGGACTGTTCCCATGGGGCACAGGGTCAGCGCTGATTTGCATATCGCCATTGTCTAACCCAGGGTGGCGTGGAGTGGAAAAACGATGGATTTGGGCCCAGATCTTTGGACTGGGGTGAATGTGTGTGACATTGATCCACATTCTGTCCATCATTGTTGTGTTTGCAGTTACCGCTCTAAGTGTACTGGGGATGCTCAGACGTGAGTCCCAGGCACTCCACACCACTGGAATCAAGCTAGCCGGGCTGAAGAGAGGTGTTACCTCGAAACCGGGCCGGTCCTCGGATGCTTGTTCCCGTTCTGGGAAGGACATGGCTTTTGTAGTTCGGACTGGACTGTTCCCATGGGGCACAGGGTCAGCGCTGATTTGCATATCGCCATTGTCTAACCCAGGGTGGTGTGGAGTGGAAAAACGATGGATTTGGGCCCAGATCTTTGGACTGGGGTGAATGTGTGACATTGATCCACATTCTGTCCATCATTGTTGTGTTTGCAGTTACCTCATCCTGAAGCGAGGCATTGTGTGGCGGGGCTCCCATGAGTTAGGGGAGCCCCCGAGGCCGAGTCCTGCCCACAGTCCCCAAAGAGGAGACTCTGCCTGGAGAGAGAGCAGCCCGGTGAGTACGGGCTAAATCCTAAGGTGGTTGGGGGTGGTGTCGGGGCACATTGTTGGTGCCTGCCCTCTGTGCCCTTGCCAGTGTTGTTGGTCCCCTCAGCGGCCCGCTAGCTAGAGGGCCGCTCCAACGTGGCCACCATTTGTTTTGAAGTCCCTGTGAGGGGCTTGGGGGCATCATTTGTTTTAAGCTCCCCATGGCTCTAACGCTTGAGGGAAAGTTATTTTTAGGGCACACTTGCATGATCTCCCTGTGTTGGCCATATTTCTCCACAGTTGCCCCGCGTGACAGAGGGCAGCTGCAACCTGGGCCATATGTTTTGAGGGCCAGAGGGGCCCGTGTTTGCTCCAAAGTTGGGGGCAAGTTCTTTTCTTTATTGGCGCATAATTATCTCAGGAGCCAGTGCGCTCCATGGGGACATGTTTATTTTTAGGGCTTATGTGGCTCCAATGTTTTGCATGTTTTCCTTACAGAGCCTAGGTGGCTCCAGCGACGTGGCAGAATTGTTCTAGAGCTCCATGTGGCTCCAACAAAGGGGGTACATTTGTTTCAAGGGCCATTGAGAGCCATGCCTCATTTGAATGTTTACAGCTGCCCAGCAAGTAGTGGGCAGCTGCTCTGTTTAGGTCTTTCTTTGTTTTAGGGGCATGTCTGAAGTTAGGGGTGAGACGCACTCCTTCGCCCCCATCTATTCCCAGCTGTGCAGCACTTAGTGCCAGCTACAACGTTTAGGTTTGCGCAATTGCACACCCCTGACTCCTGCTGCATTGGCAGCGCGCCCTGACTCTTTTGGACCTAGGGCATTTGAGCCCCTTAGAGATGGCCAGTTGGCCAAGGGGACTCTTAGATTTATAGGGCGCCAGGCCCTAATGTGATTTATATAGGTGCTGGGAAATGTAATGTATATGATATGTTTTATGCACCCTGATTTATTTCCTAGATGTGATTTGTTGGTTATGACATTTTACATACTGTGTTATGTTTTATTTTTATCTTCTACTGTGGTTTAGGTTTGATTTATTCCCTACTACGGTTTATGTTAGTGAGTTTATTTCCTAATGCGAGTTATGTTTAGGACATTATAGTCTACTATGTTTAGGCTTATGAGGTTGGCGCAGAATAATTTCTCGACTTATGTGATTATGTGCATGAAATGATTTATGTTACAGGTTGATGCTGAGTATAGTGTCTGCCAGTAGTTACTGGTTGTGTTCTAAGTTCATGATATATTCTTACTGTTACTATTTTTACCAAGTGATGATTCTGACAGTGGCCCACGTGGCCCTGTCATGTGTAAATAATCCCCTGTAAATATTGCCCAGTGCCAGTTGGCACAGTGTATATTGTGTGATTACCATCTAATGTTTTTTTATGATAATACAAAGGCTATTTTCATATATAACCTTGTGTGGAGTTCCTTTTTGTGGTGAGCCTAGTATGTTGTTACTGTGTGTGTTGTGTAAATGCTTTACACATCACTACCGGGATAAGCCTAACTGCTCGTGCCAAGCTACCAAGGGGATGAGCTGGGGTTATCTTTGGCATGTAACTCCCTTTCCCTGACTAGGGTGGTGGTCTCTGCCTGGCTTTGGCACAAACCTTAGCCAACCAGAGATCCCCATTTCTAACAAGGTGCCAATGTTTCCTCATGTTTTTTGTGAGTGGCATTATAATCTATGACAAGCCGAATAGAGTTATGGTCCTCTTGCTTGCCCTTGTTTTAAAGGGTCTGTTGTGTCCCTAACCATGAAATCCTACTCAGGGCATTGTGTCTGTTTCCTGGCTATAACCTCTGTGCTTGAATCTGATCCCCATGTTCTTGAGGCAAATCTCAAAATCAACATCAGTACTGCAATGACGCCTAGCGCGTACAAACTCCCCATAAGGGATAGCATGAAGGGTGTGCGCTAGTAGCATGCAGTATACTATTGCATGCCATAGCCTTCCTGTAAAGTCTGCTTTCAATTTTGTTATTGGAGACAAAGAGTTCCACATCCAAGAAAGTAACAGAGCTCTTGCTATGATGGTGGGTAAACCTGATGTTAGCATCATTGCTGTTGAGGTATATCACAAATCAGTCAGTCTCTCAGTGTTGCCTGTCCAAATTAGGAGGCAGTCGTCAATATACCTGCCCCAAAAGAGAATGGAATCGCTCCATTGACTACCTTTGGTACCCCAAACCCTATTTACCTCCAACCACCCCATGAATAAATTAGCGTATGATGAGGAAAATTTAGAGCCCATGGCTACTCCACGTATCTGTCTGTACCATGCCCCTTTGAAAAGGAAAAACATTATTTTACAGGCTCATCTGCTTCATTTCCAGTAACATGTCTTTATAATCCCAGAGGCTAGTCGGGCGAGAGTTAAGTGTGCATCCTAATGCCTGTGAGCCCAAGTCATGTTGGATGCTCGTATATAGAGCAGTAACATCCAAAGTAACCAGTGTCATAGTTTCATCCCAGGTGATGTCAGCCAACGTGCTTAGTGTCTTTGATGTAAGAAGGTAGGTTGACTACTATCGGCAGGAGAAATATGTCCACATACTCAGATAGTTTCTCTATGGGTCCACCTATGCCAGACACTATAGGTCTGCCTCGTGGAAAGGGGAGATTCTTATGCACCTTTGGTAGTGTATACAAGCATGGATGTCCAGGATGCTCAACGTTAAGATAGGTGTATTTTTTAAAATCTAAAAGGCATATATCATGCCAGTCTTTGAGTTTGTGGTTAATGTGACTAGTCGGTGTACAGATAGGATTCGAGGGCAGTTTTTCATAGCAATCTGTGTCACTAAGTTGTGAGATGATCTCCCTCTCATAATCGACCTGGTTCATAAGCACCACATTGCCACCCTTGTCCGCCTCCCGTATTAGAATACCATCATCCACCATCAGTTGATGTAGTGCTTCCCGTTTTGTCTTGGTGAGGTTGTCTGTCCACCCATGGCGTGAGTGTTGTGAGTCAGCAAATTTGTCTAAGTCCGACATAACTAATTTATGACAAATGTCTATGTTGTTGCCAACAGGCATTGGGGGAGTCCATCTCGATTCGGCCTTAGAGCGCTGCTGATGTTCAGATCTGTTTGAACGTCAAGATCACAGAGAAGTCTGTCCATAGTCACAGGGTCCCCCTCACATTCAGAGATCGACATTACTAACTTAGGGGCCCATTATGATCGCGGACGGACTTGAGTCCGTCCGCAATCACCGAGGAGGAGGGAACCTCCGCATGGGCATGCGGACTTCCCTCCTGTCCAATTAGGATGTGACCGCCACCCTGGCGATCACATCCTCTATTTGTAACATTGCGGTGGGTGCGGCTACAAGCAGCACCCGCCGCAATGTTACAAATGCATACATTGCATTTGTATGCAGAAAGCGGCAGGCACCGCGCGGTGCCTGCCGATTTCTGCATACAAATGTGTGGTACCCCCCATGTGCACCCCCCACCCCCCTTCACCCAGGGGGCCCGCTACGGGCCCCGAGGTGAAGATCTGCATGCTTTTCCTCGGCGGAGAAGCCGCCGCGGAAAAGCATGTTTTCTCAGCCATCCTAATATGTCTGGCGGTGTCTGAGAGACACCGCCACCATATTAGGCCTTTTCCGCCGCGGTTGTAAGCCAACCGTGGCGGAAAAGCGGCGGACTGAAACCAGGACCCACCAGCCATCCTAATGTGGCGGTGGGTCTTTGGTAGGTCCGCAGAGGATTTTCCGCATCCTCCGGGCCGGCGGTGGCTTCCGCCGGCCCGGAGGATGCGGAAAATCCTCCATCGTAATCAGCCCCTTAGTATCCAATAAATTGTGGATGGTCCAAATGTCACACGAAAAATTGTGTTGCGGCGTGATTCGGATTTTATTAACACAAGGAAGAAGTTTAAGGCGTCTGATCAATTTTAACAAGTCAATCTTAGCCTTGCATATATCACCCCTATCCATAGGACAGAAGCTCATAACCTTCTGTAATAGGGATGTAGCAGCTAGACTAATAGGTTTGTCTGTGAGGTTAAAGACTGTGGGTCCCCTACTTCTTCTTGCTCCAAGACCGGGTTCTCACCCTGTCTTCCTGCCATACCCCCTCTCTTTCCCCGCCTTGTCCGCCTGTAGTGGGAGTACATTGGCTTTGCTCTCAATTCCCCTTTTTTATCCTTAAAACCTCCCGTAAAAAAGGGTAATCTCTGCCTCCAGTCCCCTTCTGTTCACTCTCACTGGTTACTGGCGTGTCCAGTGAAGTAGAACTGGAACGAATTTATGTGGCTGGCTCTTTTATCTCTGTCTGTTGCTTAGGGATTAGATGGTCATATTTCTTGACGAAGGTAAAAACCCTGCCACTGTTATAATCCTGTTCAGCCCTTTTTAGTTTCTTGGCTTTCCTCTAATTAACCTTGTTCTGGTGTCTCAATATCATGCCCTCAAGAATTGCGTAATGCTTTTAGGTCACCTCCGGCAGGTTGAGAGCTTTAATCTCAGTCTCAAGGGTATCTATCGCTCGCAATAGTTTGTTGACCTTCCTCACTTAATTTTCAATCAATAGATCCATCTATTTGATTGAGTTAGCAGTCAATTCCCTCTCCCAAGCTACTAAAAAGTCGTCTTTAAGACCCTTGGGTCTGAAAAGTAAATTCATTAGACTAGAGAGACTCAAAAAGAGTGAGTTATCGAAATGGTGATATTGGGCCACATTAAAACAATATATCAAATTGGGGAGAATCCCGAGGGACCTCAGGTCGCAAATTATTCCCACCTACAATGATCCTGAATATGACTATTTCCATGTCAATGCCTTTTTAACACAGGATTCCCAGAGGGCCAAGGGCGGTTTCCAGTGCACATGCCGGAGAGAGCTCTTCACTATCGACAGGTAAATGCTCGCTCTGAGATCCTTCTGAATTATACTTTTGAAATACGATATGTGGTGAGAGCGGGCTTCTCCTCATGGGAGCGCCGTTTCAATACACTTACCACAGAGTTATCCTTATATTTGCATTTGACTAGCTTCTTGGTCTTGATATTCCACTTAGGTTTGGACAGACACGGGCAGTGATATGGCTGCTAGTCTATTGGAGTGAATTAACTCTATCAAGTGAGATTACTGCACCACTCAACTTGCCATTTCTTCTGGAATTATTTTGAACACCGCAAATTCTCCAAATAAGGTACGTGGGTCTAAATGACCGCACTCTCCGTCAGGTTAGAACATGCCCTTGTTATCTGGGTGTGTTTTCATGTGTAATCGGTCCAGTCTTTATTTTACCTCTAGGTATTTCACAATGATACTACCAAAAAGATATACAAACACAGGTAATAGGAGTGAGTAACACTGGACATTGGAAATTTTACAGATGTTACTGTGTGTTAGAGATTGGACCTTTTGAATCCCTTTCGGGACGGAAATACAACTGGAATTAAGGTTGGTTTCCTTCTTAGGTCTCGCCTCCGCAGCGCGCATGTGCTGCAGAGGAAAGAGACCTCTTAGGATCAATGCAGCTTTCCCAGCAAAAACGTGCCCGCGTTGCATTGCTTCCAATGGCAACGCGTGCACGTCTGGCTATTCACTCGCTGGAGCGAGCAGCTGGCGCCAAATGTTATCAGTTATCGGGGCACCAGGCCCTCGCTCCCACGAGTGAATCGCGCCGGCCCTCTCCTCTCTCCCCTCCCCCCTGCTGCTATCGAAGGCGGCGCAAGCTTGTGCTTTTCTGCCGTGCGAGGCGCTCGCCTCCTGCTGTCGCCGGCAGACCTACCGTGCTTGTTGCACTTCCAGTTGGGGGGGCTTCTATTCCGATGCAGCTATGGGCGCGCAGTGGATACTTCACGAGTAAGTGTGCTCATCCTCTCTTTAAATACTACTGCACATTATAAACGCTGCCTCTTTTAACTGTTGTTACCTACTCTTTTAAATTTTACTTTTATGACTGATTTAACTGGTAACAGTGCAGATTCTCCCACCTTTTCTGTCCCTCTCATAAGGGAACAGTTCACGTTGCTGCTATTGAGTCTTCAGGCCACCGTGGTTTCCGATCAAGCGGAGAAAGTCCTTCTTCTGTTTTTATATGTTGCTCAATTTGCCGGCCACCATCTTGTGTGAGTGAAATCCAGCTCTTTTTGCACTTCCGGTTGGGGTGCTTTTATTCAGATGCAGCTCCATGCGTGCAGCAGACACGCAAGGTGGGCGCACCGTTCAGTTCAGCTCCAGGCTCAAAGTTTCAAATTATTTACTCTAGGAAGGACATGCTAACTATTAACCACTTACGTAGGCCATGTACAGGTCTGCAGTTAGACCCTCACTGCGGCAACACTGGCTCTAAAGGCTCGTTTTGTAACCTCGCTTTAACCAACTTGTGTTGTTCGTCCCTCACTGCTGCAAACTCAGTAAAGTTAATCCCAAAACAATTGAAACTAGCTGTAGCTGTACACTCATCAATGCTAGATCGCTAGTCAAGCATGCACTTGAGTTAGCAGAGTTTATGGAAAACCAGAATACTGTCCTAGCCTTTAGCACTGAAACCAGGGCAGATTCTACATCCGATCCGGATTTATTATCAGCAATACCGGCAGGTTTCAGGATATTTATACATGAACGCCCTTTAAACAAGCATTGGCATAGCCACTAGGTCTCGCTTTTGGGACCTTTTAGTATTTAGTTATGCAGCACAGTATCCTTGGTGCAACATCAACTGTTGCATGGCTAAACACTTATAAGGTCCGAAAGGCGAGACCTGTTGGCTATGCCAATGCTTGTTTCTTTTGTTTCCACTAGCATAGTTTGCTAGTTCCCACTGGGCTTTAACTCTAGCATTGATCTTTTCTTGTCGTTATCTCTCCTTATCTCTAGGATCTGCACAAAGAGATTTTAGGTATTTTTTGCTTAATGTATCAACCTTCTAGGTAGTAGGCAACATTAGGGTGTCATTCACTTTATTTAATTGTAGTGAAATCACCATCTACTGGTCAGAGTTAAATGTCACATTATCATTTTCAAACGCGCTTGTGTTTTCCTTTTTTTTTTAAAGTCACATACTTGATATAACACCGGACAATTATGACTTAACTTTAGACCAATATGTATTACTTATGAGTATTTACCGTACTAGTTGGTTACAAGACAATTAAGGTGACATGTTTACAACAGCATGGGTTTCCACAGGTTCAAGTAGGCAAAGTGGGTCAAACTTTTTATGATGTATGTGACAATGGGAAACTGACATTAGATGCAATTGTTGGATACCTATCATCCCCATATTGTATAGTTATTTGTTTCTTAGCCCTGAAGAAGTTGCTCCCCACAGCAGTAGAACATGATGGAACACGTATTGGCGAAGGCTTTCGAAAATTAATTGAATCGCTTTACCCAGCAAAGAATCAGGAATTTTCTTACACTGTTATTTATACGTTGTATATACTCTTAGCGTGTGCAGGGGACTGTTGTGGTGTTTAGAAGTAACATGTTGGTTATTCCTAGAGATTTTGACACACGTGCTAGTTGTATCAGACCAGCAAGTTTACATCCAAGTCTGCCTGAACTAAACTGTACAAAGTTTACTAAAGTGCACCTATAAATATTTCTAGCATTTAAAAGATCTTTGCATGAAGGGTAATATTTTTAGTTTGAAGTAATGAATAGTTTTCTGAAATAATTTTGAAAAAAAGTTATTTTTCTGCCCTCGAATTTGCATAACGATTGGTCTTTTTTTGCAGTGGGATTTCTACACGGCTACAGCGTGGAGGGACAACACTAGCGTTAGTGGTATAATAAACAAATGAGGAGTACTATAACATAATGTACCCTTTGCACATACAACACGAGCATAGCCTAAAAAAAATGGGGTTCAGTTACCAGCATACCCGCAAACCAAACAATTAAATGTGTATGGTATAAACATGTACTTTAAGGGTTAGTGTTAGGGAATGTTTTTGGATGACAAAATGTTGTACACTAAGCAAATATTTACCTTTGTGAGGTGATGACAAAGGTTCAAAAAGCTTAAAAGATGTGCAACTTGTGTGTCATGAAGAAACTCACTGACAACGCGTTGCTAGCACTACACCTACATATTGCAACACCACTTCTCCTTTTGTCAATACTCCATGCACCAGTCCCAAGGAAAGTGACTCTGTTGCTGTCTGGGGATTGTTTTCTGGAAATAAAATGCTTTGATGATAGTTTTGTGTTTTGGCTTTGCAGAAATGAATGTGAGACTTGGTGATTTTATTGACTTCGACCAAAGAGAACCAAGCAAGGCCCAATAGACGTTCATCAACATTTCGCCCTAAATCCGTTAAAGGCTACAAAACTAACAGCTCCCACACCAAAACACAAAACAGCATCTGTAGAGGAACTCCTGCCAAACCATTAAGTACCCGTAATATAAACCGTGAAAGTCCAAATACTGTGGGTGAACACCTGTGTACCTTTTGTAGTCCAAACTTTAATTAGGCATATTTATAAGAACACACATTTCATGGAAATTCATCATATATGTGATAAACCCAAGACTCACAACTGTCAGCAGCTAGCAAGCTAAAGAGTTACACAATTTTCCATCTTAAGCCCAATTGAATCCTGCAGTGTTACGCGGGCCTCACACACTCTGTGGTTTGATCAATGAGAATACTGTAAGTCACCAAGGAGTTTGGTGACTCCACACAGGAATGAAGACAAATGTAGACTTTGTTTATAAAGTCTAAGAAGTCTGAAGTGACTTGCAATATCCTGAAAGAGGATGGTTCGGGTATTTTACTGCTTTTAATACGTCATACCACAATACTTCCTCCAACCCTCTTTTAAAACCCTCACGGCCAGATTCACAAAGATTTTGCCACGACTTAGGCCCAGATGCATGAAGCTAAAAACCGCCCGCAAAGGGGCAGATTCTCAGAATCTGCCCCTTTGCGACCGGTATTTTTGCATTTGGGATGCATCATCTCAAGTGCAAAAATCGCAAAATTGTGATTACTTAAATTGCTATTGCATTTAAGGAATCTCAAATTGAAATTCCTTAAATGCAATGCATTAAAGTTAAAAAAAATAGCGGTTTCGCTAATAGGGGGCGCAAATTACCATGAAGTTGAACTTCATGGTAATTTGCAAAAACTTTGAAAAATGCACTAAAGTGCATTTTTCAAAGTTCTATTTTACACACAGACATGCCCTAAGGGCATGTGTGTGTGCAAAATTTACCCATATGCAGATTTCAGGGGTGCAACAGGGTGTCCTTTTGACACCCTGGCACCCTTGAAATTGCAATCTCAATTTGCGATTCTCTAATTGAGAATCGCAAATTGAGATTGTCTTCCCATTCATTCCTATGGGCTGGCCCATAGGAATGAAAGGGGAGGTATTCCTTAATTCAGAGTCGCAATTTGCGAGTCGCAATTAAGGAATTTTAAGAAATCGGTAATTTTTTAGTGATTTCTTCATGCATAGCATTTTGCTATTCCTTATTAGCGAATCCTTATTTTTCGCTAATAAGGAATAGCAAAATAGGTGCTTGATGCATCTGGGGGCATCTCTTGTAGAAATCCTGCTTGCTCCTGGAACTCCGAGAGTAAGCCAGGAGTACTTCTGAGCTGCTCATGGAACTCAGGAGTAAGCAAGTAGTACTACAAGTGTAAGTCACTCGCCTTTTAATTCTGTCAGGACCAGAGGCGAGGATTATGTTTTATCTTTCTCCACTTTATTGAATAGCAGCCATATTTTATTCATTGACCAACCTACATTTCACATGGAACACTGGGAATAATAAAAACAAATGATGCCCAACAGTCCCACAAAGCAGTAGTGGCGAGATGTACGACCTGCAAAATAGTGCTTCACAAATTGCAACGCACTATTTTGCATGTACAACAGTGTGTTTTACACTGTTTGCGATTCCCAATGGGGTCGCAAATTGCGAGGCTCATGAATATTAATGAGCCTCTCGCAATTTGTGAGCCGATTGGGAATGACAGGCCCTCCCAGGGATGGCCGCCTGCTGGGCTCAGCAGACCACCATGTCTGGGACAGCTTTTTTAATAAAGCAGTTTTTTTTTTAAATGGAGCCCGTTGTCCTTAAAGGAAAACGGGATGCATTTAAAAAAAAAAATGAAACTTTTCAGTTTCATTTTTTTAAGGGCAGGCAGTAGTCTCTGGCACCACTGCCTGATCTTAAAAAAAAATATTTTACAACATACTCACAAAGGGCGAGTGGTTTACTACCTACTTGAAGTAGATGGTAAACTGCAAGTGTTTTGCAGACGCAAATGCGGTCGCAAAACACTAGAACATAGAATGTTGACTTACTATTAGGAAGGGACGCCCCTTCCTAATAGCGACAGTTGCAAATGCTATCACGGCAGCAAACAAGAGGTTCCCCAGTTTGCGGCCACAAAAAAGGGTCGTACTCCTGGGCCCTAGGTATCCAATCAAAGGCTAGCATCCCCCAACGTAGTCCTTCGCCTCTGTCATCATCTCCTCTTTCTTCGCTGCTTGCAGCCCAGACACTTGTTTTTCTCATCTTCTCTCTGCATTACATGTGCTGTTTTTCTTATTGCTTCTACAAGTGTGCATGTTTTATTAGCATCCATGCCATATACTCCTAGAATTAGTAGAATGTAATGGGGTCCCCCCCCCAGGGGGTGCTGTGGGAGCGCTATTTCTCTATGGCCCACTGCACGATATCTGGAATTCCTGTCACTTGGGTTCCAGAATCTACCTGCCCCTGGAGAGTGACACCTGTGTTGGTTGTTTTTTGGTTGGTTGGTTATTTACCTTCTTGGTGCCCCACTGGGGTCTGTATGGTTCACAGGCTGAGAAGCCTGTACAGCGACAGACTCCCGGGTGACTTCAGCACCCAATTGTTGAATTAAGAGCCAGGGAGTAAGGCACTTATATAGCGCTACACTTGGGTTTCCACTGTGATCCCAGTACTAGCTTATTTATATAACTTTGCGCTGCTGTGTGCCCAGGTCCTAGGGGCACCAAATAGCGCTGGGCTTCTGTAAGCATAGCGGAAACTCCGCTATCAATGTTCCTCTGTATTGTGCTCACTAACCACTGACCATGGACCAAGAGGGTGATTTTTTATGAAGAGGATCCTTTAGCTCACACAGAAGGGTACAAAGTTCCCCGGGGAAGAGGGTGTCGCAGTGTGGAGAGGTGAATGGGGTTTGTATAGTCAAGGACCTGGGAGGTTCCTTTGTCGGAATTAGAGAGCCTCACACACCCAGAGCGTTAGGTGTGGAACACACCCTGACTGTAGGGTGTCCAGTGTCATCATTGGCTCACTGCTCCTCGTCAGACCGGCGCTGCAATGTCTGATGGAGTGCCAGAAGGCACCCTTTTGGCGGAGTTCTTTTGTTCCTTGCCGATGGTGTGTGTGAGTCAGGAGGAAAGTAGTGTAGTCGGTGCAGGGTGGGTGAATATTAAAATAGGGTAACCAGTCCACAATAAGTTTTATTGGCGTGGCTGCTTCCCTAATTAAAAGGGGGTGAGAGGGGAGCTAGAGACTGTGGTGGGGTACAGACCCTAACTCAACCCCCTAGTGTGGTCAACATGTTTCTCGCCATCCGGCGATTCGTCAGGACCAAAACAAGGTACTACACGTGAAAAAGAGTGATCAAAAGCTCATTCAGAAGGTAAAAAGCAAATACAACCTCACTGGGTCGGGTAAAAAGAGGGCCTGGGGTCCTGCTCTAGTTAGGCGACCTAAGAGTTGAAGGAAAAAGAAGAAGAAAAGCAAGTTAAGCCATATCTCAAGTTTATGATTATGCATTGAGATAGTGTAGGGTGACTTTAGGTAATTTGCTCTCCACACTGTGGGGTATGTGAGGGGGATGTGCAGGGAGTACATTCATACCGGACATTCATAATCGGTCTATGTATGGCATGATTATAATCTCTCAATGGAGAACTCGGAATGTAGTGAAAACATATATCATAGCTATGAAGCCGAATCTATCCATACAGCACCCAATCCAAGGAGGCAAAAAGGAGGACAAACCGGGTTGTTCTTACCCTAAGGGAGAGTAACAATGGCCTCGCAGTGTGCTCCCGTGAGGCCAGCGTTGTCTGATGGTTATACCTGCGAAATATGGAGGGGCAGGTATGTATTTGTGCAATATAGGAACAAAGGGTAAGACATTAGTGCCTGATAATGGAGGCCAGGCTAAAGTCAGGGTAAAATTGCTTGGAGGGCACAGGAGTAGACAGTCAGAAGCCCTCCCGGGTAAAAATGCCTAGAAGTGCGGAAGTCATCTGGTAGGCATGGAGGCGGGCCCTCTGTCCATGTGGGGAGTCTGCATATCAGAGGGGCCCCCAGCGCAGGGGGCGGAAGGCGCCATGGAACATGTAGCACCCACCGGCCGTGGGCGCAAGTGTAGACAGCGCCAAGGTGCAGTGGCGCCCCGCGCCAGAAACAACTCCCAGGGTAAGGTCTCAGTGACCCCTATCTCTTGTAAGCCGATGGCCGCAAAGTGGCAAGTGGGCGGGGGGCCCCGGCGGAGCTGAAGGCCAAACCCGCGTTCACCTGGGTTGCAAGGCTGCCAAAGTAGTGGGCAACCTTCAAATCATGGGGAAAGGGGGACAGGAGTGGTCGGGAGGGGTTGGGAGTGTGTTTTAAAAGGAAGGAGGGAGGGGGGGAGGGGAGAGGGGAGAGAGCGGGCTTACCTCAGTCCGGGCGCTGGGACGGCGGAGACACCTACCCCTCACGCTCGCGGCACCTGGTCAGGGTGCGGAGCAACTGGTGGTGGGTCCCGGTGGTTCCCATCTATAAGAAGGCTGGCCGATCGTGTCATCGGCTTACAAGAGATAGGGGTCACTGAGACCTTACCCTGGGAGTTGTTTCTGGCGCGGGGCGCCACTGCACCTTGGCGCTGTCTACACTTGCGCCCACGGCCGGTGGACGCTACATGTTCCATGGCGCCTTCCACCCCCTGCGCTGGGGGCCCCTCTGATATGCAGACTCCCCGCATGGACAGAGGGCCCGCCTCCATGCCTTTGCATGTACAACAGTGTGTTTTACACTGTTTGCGATTCCCAATGGGGTCGCAAATTGCGAGGCTCATGAATATTAATGAGCCTCTCGCAATTTGTGAGCCGATTGGGAATGACAGGCCCTCCCAGGGATGGCGGCCTGCTGGGCTCAGCAGACCACCATGTCTGGGACAGCTTTTTTAATAAAGCAGTTTTTTTTTTAAATGGAGCCCGTTGTCCTTAAAGGAAAACGGGATGCATTTAAAAAAAAAATGAAACTTTTCAGTTTCATTTTTTTAAGGGCAGGCAGTAGTCTCTGGCACCACTGCCTGATCTTTAAAAAAAATATTTTACAACATACTCACAAAGGGCGAGTGGTTTACTACCTACTTGAAGTAGATGGTAAACTGCAAGTGTTTTGCAGACGCAAATGCGGTCGCAAAACACTAGAACATAGAATGTTGACTTACTATTAGGAAGGGACGCCCCTTCCTAATAGCGACAGTTGCAAATGCTATCACGGCAGCAAACAAGAGGTTCCCCAGTTTGCGGCCACAAAAAAGGGTCGTACTCCTGGGCCCTAGGTATCCAATCAAAGGCTAGCATCCCCCAACGTAGTCCTTCGCCTCTGTCATCATCTCCTCTTTCTTCGCTGCTTGCAGCCCAGACACTTGTTTTTCTCATCTTCTCTCTGCATTACATGTGCTGTTTTTCTTATTGCTTCTACAAGTGTGCATGTTTTATTAGCATCCATGCCATATACTCCTAGAATTAGTAGAATGTAATGGGGTCCCCCCCCCAGGGGGTGCTGTGGGAGCGCTATTTCTCTATGGCCCACTGCACGATATCTGGAATTCCTGTCACTTGGGTTCCAGAATCTACCTGCCCCTGGAGAGTGACACCTGTGTTGGTTGTTTTTTGGTTGGTTGGTTATTTACCAGATGCTCTGAAGGGCTGGTAGTAACTGCCTTCTTGGTGCCCCACTGGGGTCTGTATGGCTCACAGGCTGAGAAGCCTGTACAGCGACAGACTCCCGGGTGACTTCAGCACCCAATTGTTGAATTAAGAGCCAGGGAGTAAGGCACTTATATAGCGCTACACTTGGGTTTCCACTGTGATCCCAGTACTAGCTTATTTATATAACTTTGCGCTGCAGTGTGCCCAGTTCCTAGGGGCACCAAATAGCGCTGGGCTTCTGTAAGCATAGCGGAAACTCCGCTATCAATGTTCCTCTGTATGGTGCTCACTAACCACTGACCATGGACCAAGAGGGTGATTTTTTATGAAGAGGATCCTTTAGCTCACACAGAAGGGTACAAAGTTCCCCGGGGAAGAGGGTGTCGCAGTGTGGAGAGGTGAATGGGGTTTGTATAGTCAAGGACCTGGGAGGTTCCTTTGTCGGAACTAGAGAGCCTCACACACCCAGAGCGTTAGGTGTGGAACACACCCTGACTGTAGGGTGTCCAGTGTCATCATTGGCTCACTGCTCCTCGTCAGACCGGCGCTGCAATGTCTGACGGAGTGCCAGAAGGCACCCTTTTGGCGGAGTTCTTTTGTTCCTTGCCGATGGTGTGTGTGAGTCAGGAGGAAAGTAGTGTAGTCGGTGCAGGGTGGGTGAATATTAAAATAGGGTAACCAGTCCACAATAAGTTTTATTGGCGTGGCTGCTTCCCTAATTAAAAGGGGGTGAGAGGGGAGCTAGAGACTGTGGTGGGGTACAGACCCTAACTCAACCCCCTAGTGTGGTCAACATGTTTCTCGCCATCCGGCGAATCGTCAGGACCAAAACAAGGTACTACACGTGAAAAAGAGTGATCAAAAGCTCATTCAGAAGGTAAAAAGCAAATACAACCTCACTGGGTCGGGTAAAAAGAGGGCCTGGGGTCCTGCTCTAGTTAGGCGACCTAAGAGTTGAAGGAAAAAGAAGAAGAAAAGCAAGTTAAGCCATATCGCAAGTTTATGATTATGCATTGAGATAGTGTAGGGTGACTTTAGGTAATTTGCTCTCCACACTGTGGGGTATGTGAGGGGGATGTGCAGGGAGTACATTCATACCGGACATTCATAATCGGTCTATGTATGGCATGATTATAATCTCTCAATGGAGAACTCGGAATGTAGTGAAAACATATATCATAGCTATGAAGCCGAATCTATCCATACAGCACCCAATCCAAGGAGGCAAAAATGAGGACAAACCGGGTTGTTCTTACCCTAAGGGAGAGTAACAATGGCCTCGCAGTGTGCTCCCGTGAGGCCAGCGTTGTCTGATGGTTATACCTGCGAAATATGGAGGTGCAGGTATGTATTTGTGCAATATAGGAACAAAGGGTAAGACATTAGTGCCTGATAATGGAGGCCAGGCTAAAGTCAGGGTAAAATTGCTTGGAGGGCACAGGAGTAGACAGTCAGAAGCCCTCCCGGGTAAAAATGCCTAGAAGTGCGGAAGTCATCTGGTAGGCATGGAGGCGGGCCCTCTGTCCATGTGGGGAGTCTGCATATCAGAGGGGCCCCCAGCGCAGGGGGCGGAAGGCGCCATGGAACATGTAGCACCCACCGGCCGTGGGCGCAAGTGTAGACAGCGGCAAGGTGCAGTGGCGCCCCGCGCCAGAAACAACTCCCAGGGTAAGGTCTCAGTGACCCCTATCTCTTGTAAGCCGATGGCCGCAAAGTGGCAAGTGGGCGGGGGGCCCCGGCGGAGCTGAAGGCCAAACCCGCGTTCACCTGGGTTGCAAGGCTGCCAAAGTAGTGGGCAACCTTCAAATCATGGGGAAAGGGGGACAGGAGTGGTCGGGAGGGGTTGGGAGTGTGTTTTAAAAGGAAGGAGGGAGGGGGGAGGGGGGGGGAAGGGGAGAGGGGAGAGAGCGGGCTTACCTCAGTCCGGGCGCTGGGACGGCGGAGACACCTACCCCTCACGCTCGCGGCACCTGGTCAGGGTGCGGAGCAACTGGTGGTGGGTCCCGGTGGTTCCCATCTATAAGAAGGCTGGCCGATCGTGTCATCGGCTTACAAGAGATAGGGGTCACTGAGACCTTACCCTGGGAGTTGTTTCTGGCGCGGGGCGCCACTGCACCTTGGCGCTCTCTACACTTGCGCCCACGGCCGGTGGACGCTACATGTTCCATGGCGCCTTCCGCCCCCTGCGCTGGGGGCCCCTCTGATATGCAGACTCCCCGCATGGACAGAGGGCCCGCCTCCATGCCTACCAGATGACTTCCGCACTTCTAGGCATTTTTACCCGGGAGGGCTTCTGACTGTCTACTCCTGTGCCCTCCAAGCAATTTTACCCTGACTTTAGCCTGGCCTCCATTATCAGGCACTAATGTCTTACCCTTTGTTCCTATATTGCACAAATACATACCTGCCCCTCCATATTTCGCAGGTATAACCATCAGACAACGCTGGCCTCACGGGAGCACACTGCGAGGCCATTGTTACTCTCCCTTAGGGTAAGAACAACCCGGTTTGTCCTCCTTTTTGCCTCCTTGGATTGGGTGCTGTATGGATAGATTCGGCTTCATAGCTATGATATATGTTTTCACTACATTCCGAGTTCTCCATTGAGAGATTATAATCATGCCATACATAGACCGATTATGAATGTCCGGTATGAATGTACTCCCTGCACATCCCCCTCACATACCCCACAGTGTGGAGAGCAAATTACCTAAAGTCACCCTACACTATCTCAATGCATAATCATAAACTTGAGATATGGCTTAACTTGCTTTTCTTCTTTTTCCTTCAACTCTTAGGTCGCCTAACTAGAGCAGGACCCCAGGCCCTCTTTTTACCCGACCCAGTGAGGTTGTATTTGCTTTTTACCTTCTGAATGAGCTTTTGATCACTCTTTTTCACGTGTAGTACCTTGTTTTGGTCCTGACGAATCGCCGGATGGCGAGAAACATGTTGACCACACTAGGGGGTTGAGTTAGGGTCTGTACCCCACCACAGTCTCTAGCTCCCCTCTCACCCCCTTTTAATTAGGGAAGCAGCCACGCCAATAAAACTTATTGTGGACTGGTTACCCTATTTTAATATTCACCCACCCTGCACCGACTACACTACTTTCCTCCTGACTCACACACACCATCGGCAAGGAACAAAAGAACTCTGCCAAAAGGGTGCCTTCTGGCACTCCGTCAGACATTGCAGCGCCGGTCTGACGAGGAGCAGTGAGCCAATGATGACACTGGACACCCTACAGTCAGGGTGTGTTCCACACCTAACGCTCTGGGTGTGTGAGGCTCTCTAGTTCCGACAAAGGAACCTCCCAGGTCCTTGACTATACAAACCCCATTCACCTCTCCACACTGCAACACCCTTTTCCCCGGGGAACTTTGTACCCTTCTGTGTGCTCTAGTCTTGGACATGTACACTGGACCCCATTAAATATCGTCCGTCCTCTAGTTCCTCTTGTTGTTTAAAAAAGAGGATCCTTTAGCTGCCCTCCCATGGGAGGATTAATGTTGCGATACTCTAGACACCTCCATTTACTACGCTGTGGAAGAAGCCATAGCTCCCATGGAACAGCGCTTGTCACAGCAGACTGCGCGTGGATGGGCAAAATTGGCCCAAGTTGAAGGCGCTGTTTCCCCTGTCGCCCTCCTCTGGCCCAGCCCACTAATGGGTATCCCATACCGGCCAGGCGCCCCCAGAAGGAAGGGGTGGATCATGATGCTTTTGTGTGTCTCAGGGAGGCATTCCTGAACCAGGCTCACCGGTCCCTGCGCCGGGGGAAGCCTCACGTGGGTTAGTAGACTCAACATCGTCCCCAGACAATGATGGCCGCAGGGACACAGACGAGGAACCCAGGCTTTAGCACCCGTGGGGCCCTTCCCCTACACCACCAGCCACGAAGCCCCCCCCTTAGGATAAAGGGTCTAACATGTTAGATCCCGAAGAACTTATACACAGCAGCTCCACTGAATGGACTCCCTCCTCTAAGGTGGCAACTTATGTGGCAGGGAGGATCAGAACCTCACTGGGGAAAGACGCCCGCAATTACCTTAAAGCGGAATTCCCTCGACCATCCTTAGAAGGCAAGGTAGCCCCAACAGTGGAGCTAGATCCTAGAATGGCTACTTTTGTTTAGCAAACTTTATCAAAGACCCGAAGAAGGGCATTGACAGATCCTGGTGGGCATGGCAGGATAAACTCCTGGACGTCCCAGGCAAGCTCACCAGTTTCCTGGACATATCAGAAGACACCAAGGTTTTAGGGGACCTTATACCCCACAGGCCCTCTGTGGGTGAGCCCACCAAGCGTTGACCTTCATGGGCAATGCAAATTGCGCTCTCTCCACATAGCAAAGACGCTCTTTTCTTATCAAGGTGGACCCCAAGTTGGGAGACCTGACAGACTCAGAGGCTGGGGCAGTGACAATGGGAGGTCTTTTCGGTAAACCATTTATCAAGGAGCTGGGGAAATCCGTCAGTACCTTTCCTTCCCTTGACAAGGCCCAATCCTCCATCAAGAGGATTTTTCCCTCACAGGTATTCCGTGGGGACAGCCGAGGGAGGGGCTGCTCGGCCAGCCACTCATACCCCCAAAATGCTCCTAGGGTGCAAGGCTTCAGGTGCGGGCAGTATCAAGACCAAGCCTGCTTTGGCAACTTCAACCAGACCGGTGGGCGGCGCTTCAGAGGCCGAGGATACAAGGGCTACAACGCTGCCTCCAATGCCGTTGAGTGTGCAACCTTCTTCCCTAGTGCGAGTAGGTGGTTGCCTGGCATTCTTTTTACACAATGGCAATATATTACACGTGATGCATGCATTTTGCAAACAATTCAGGGGTCTCACATAGAGTTTTGTGGTTTGAGTTATCAGGGCACACGACCCAGGCCCCTGCAGGTTTTGCACTAAGAGGCGACATTAGTGGTTGCACAGGGCTCCTCACTGCTTGAAAAAGGAGCTATCTGCCCAGCTACTCCACACCCACAGGGCTTCATAAGAAAATGCAATGAGTGGCTCATCTACCCCCATTTCAAAATGGAGGAGATCCACCTCCTTTGAGATGTGTTACACCCTGGGGACTGTCTGGTCCGTCTGAACCTGAAGGATGCCTATGTATCTATCTCCATTTTTCCACAGCGCAGGCGGTTCCTCCAGTTCATTTGGCAATATAGTTGTTTCAATTCACGACCTTTCCTTTTGGCCTATGCTCGCCCTGCGGTGCTTCACAAAGGTCCTCAGACCGGCCATGGAGCATCTCTGGGCCCAGGGGACTCGCCAAATTGTTTATCTAGATGACATGCTCCTCTTGGGAAAGGATCCCCACTAGTTGTCGTTCCAGGAGGCGGTCTCCTTGCTGGAAAGCCTCTGTTTCGTTATAAATGAGAGGAAGTCCCTCCTGATTCCAGCGCAAAAAGTGGTTTTCTTGGGTTTCGTTATAGAATCCACAGAGGCTACATTGATTCTTCCCTCAAGGAAGGTTGCGAAAATTAGGCACGAGCTGCAGAGAACGTTGACCAGACGCAGAGTGTCCTTGAGATAGATTGCTCGCCTGGTGGGCCTTCTCTCCTCCTCCATCCAGGAGATCTTTCTCGGGCCCTTACATAACCGTGCTCTTCAACACCTCAAGCTGACGCATCTGCAAAAGGGACTTTCAATTCCCAGTCAGCAGTCCTTTCGGAGGTTGGATGCAAGGGGATCCGTTGGTGGCTTTCACATATAGAAGCATGGAATGGC
The DNA here is from genome assembly GCF_964261635.1 of Lissotriton helveticus. Taxonomy (NCBI): domain Eukaryota; kingdom Metazoa; phylum Chordata; class Amphibia; order Caudata; family Salamandridae; genus Lissotriton; species Lissotriton helveticus. The sequence goes on from NC_136059.1 coordinate 1,552,095,492, forward strand.
CAAGCGATTTTCAGCTCCGACCCGGATCTCATCATAGAGTACGACGCAAGCAGATCAGGCAGGGGCGATAGGTGTTGAGGTTTTTCCAACAGGAGGGTTGTGGTTCCAGTAGGAACAGGAATTAAATATCAACTACCTGGAGCTCCTGGCAAGATCTTTCACGATCCGGTGAGGACACAAGACAGAATCCAGTCCTGTGTCTTCTCAAAGATGTGCAACTTCTCTGCCATCAGATACATAAACCACCTAAGGGGGGCACGCGGTCCAAAGTTCTGTCAGATCAGCAACCAGCTTCTGCCAGTTTTGCCTAGACCACCAGATATCTGTCATGGTCAAGTACCTTCCCGGACAACAGAACACGGTGACCAACTGGCAATCCTGGCATTTCAGGGACTCTAGTCTTTGGAAACTCTATCCGGACATTTGTTCCACTCTCCAAAATCCCTGGGGTCGATTTTGGGTGAACCTTTTTATTTCCAGATTGGATCACCAACTGCCCAGATTTTACAGTTGGAGGCATGAATGATCCTTTGGTGACTGCCAAGGATGCCTTTCTACAGAATTGGCGGCTAGAGAAGGGCTACACCTTTACCCTGCTCACAATGATCACCAGAGCTTCGGCCCAGATCAGACACCAGTGAGCGGAAGTGGTATTGATCATCCCAGTCTGGAAGGCTCAAGTTTTGTTTCTGGTTCTTCTGGAACTTTCTTGCAATTTTCCGACCCCTCTTCCTCTGTTTACGACTCTACTCCTCAATCCAAATCGGAATGCGCATCAGATGACCCTAGCAGGATCACTTTTTCTAATGGCATGGGGGACTACAGGGGACGATAGCCGATCCCAGGCCTTTCGGCACAAGCTGAGGACCTCCTATTCAAGGCTTTGTCAGATGGCACCATCAAGCGACATAGATCATCTTGGAACAGATGGTATAGTTGGGGTATGCAACGGGATTGCAATCCCATGGGTGCCGAGATAGTGCACATTTTGAATTTCTTGGCTGACTTGGTGAAGAAAGGTCTGGCATACCGGTCAATTAACACCTTCTGCTCAGTCATCTCAGTGGGTCATGTTCGGTAGAGGGGCCTCCTATAAGGGAACACCAATTTGTCTGTATGCAGGCTTCTACGTGGGATCAGACTCTCCTTGCCTCGGGAGCTGTGTTATTCTGCTCTTTGGGATGTTAATAGAGTTGTAAACCTTTTTCTCTCTTGGCAACCTAATCAATTCCTCTCAAGGAACTGTGTTATCAGCGATACTGGCGATGTTGCTCTGTATAGTGTCATGCAGGAGGGTTTTGGAGATTCAGGCCCTCGACATTACAGGACTGTTCTTCTCTTCCTTGGGAGTCTCTTTTACACTGGTCAGACGTACAAAGTCTAATACCAGGGTTATTGAATACCCGGGTTTCCTGTATACCCCTAAGTTGTGCGTAGTGCAGTGTCACAAGGCTCATGAGCAGATGTCGCTCTAATCGCTCTCAGAAAACTGCATAAAGTGGTGTCCTCCCTGACCACAGCCCATTGGGTATGCTGGGAGATGCAAGAAGAGGGAATCTATCTTAGGATCTTTGGTGCGCACTCTGCCTGTGGGTCAATCGCATCTAAGTCCTTTTCTTTAGGGGACAGGGTGGAAGATATCATGAACGCGGCCGACAGGACCTCTGATTCGACCGCTAAAAGGTTCTATTTTAAAGCAGTATTGGCTATGGCTCACCTAGTGGTAAGTAAGCTTTAAACTAGCAGAATCTTCACATCCAGTCCTGATATAGAATGAAAAATCTCCTAGCTATCATTATGGAAAGTTTCAATTCTATTAAGGGCTCGAAGGCGAAGATTATCCCACCCATGGATTATTCATCCAGGAATCCCTCCCCAAGACTCGTAAGTAAAGATTTAGATTCTTGGGTATAAATTATACAGTGTCGATGACTCAGTAGACCGTACTGATGCATATCATGTGTATTGTAACATCTACAGATAATATCTGACAAGCTTTTAGACTTCACGAGCTGTTAAAGATTTAGTTGACTGATTTTGTCGTTTCGTTCTCAGGAGCGGAGAATGGAAATTAGGATTCTTAGAAACAGACCTGTGGCGTGACTCGTGCGATGAAAGAGGTGTTGGTGACAAAGGCGAAGGACTACTTTGGGGGATGCTAGCCTCTGACTGGAGACCTACTGCATTCTGGGAGTGTTGGACATCATTTCCTTTTGTTATTCCTAGTGTTCCATTAGAAATGTAGTTTGGTTAATGAACAAAAAATGCTGCTATCCAATAAAGTGGAGAAAGATAAAGCGTAATCCTCGCCTCCAAGTCCTTAATAGAATTGAACATTTCCGTTATGATAGATTTGACAAATTTCAGTCACTTTTTAAGGTAGCTGCCGTTTAAAATTGCATACATAGAATGCAGGTACATTTCTGTGTTCTTCAGCTGAACCCTAGCAATGCAATAAATGCTTTCTAATGACTGTAAACTTTAAAGGAAAAATAGTTGAGAAGAAAGAGCTGGAAAGCTAGCTATCACTGTGATTATTTGAACATTTGCAAATGCGCTTCTTGGCCTGCTTTTTATGCTGGCTGCTGGCTCCGGCATCTTGAAGTGGCAACCCCACTGTATTAATTATCACAGCAGAGTGACTGTGGCATTTTCTTACTTCTGTATGCATACAGTTATTACAGTATTACATACTGTTAATAACACCGCTGTCCATTCATATAGCACACATGCACAAAGGCTACAAATAAAGTGCTAATCAGGAGGCCGGAGAATGTGCTATAACGTTCCAATTTAATAATTTCGTACACAACGGGTTGTATTTTAAAAACTACGGGGCATATTAGCAAGGAATTGCGACATTCATCGCAAAACGAGCTTAGCGCGTTTATTGTTATCGATGCCTATCGCTAGATTTGTTAGCGGAGAAAACATGCTATTAGCAACGTTTATCTCCATTGTGCTAACATATCCAGCGATAGCGGCGAAATGCCTGAATATCGCTGGAAATCCAGCAATATTCATGCATTAATGCCAATGGGGACTTACCCTGACAATCCACCTCCCATTGAACAAACAGGTAAGTCATGTTTTTACCAGGCGTTAGATTCTAGCGATAATCGCACTTAGCGCAACTTTTTTTATCGCTTCGCCTGCCTTGCTAATAGGCAATAGCTGTGTTAGCGACTGGTTGCAGACGCTAACAGTTTGGGTACGCCCACTTTGCATGTCATTAGCGATAAATATTGCTGACATGCAAAGCGGGCCCCAAACCGGTCGCTATCGCCTGAAAGCTGTCGCTAAATGCTGTCAGCAATAGCTTGCTGATAGGGCGATATTGCCCTTCCTAATATGCCCATACGTCACCTGCGTATAGCCAGTTTAGTCGATACTGGTTCCAAAAGTAATACTTTCTGAAGATACCCTCATGCAATTAGCAGAGATTGGACAAACTGCGTTCAAAACTCTGGAAGCTTCGCGAAGGCAGAGGCGAGAAAACAATGCGGAAAAGGAATTCGAGACTGCCAGACTTCCAGGGACCTGGCTACAACTGGAGAGGGCGGACGTTTCTACAGATTTACAGACCGCAGCGACCTTGCTTTACTACCGTGACGTCACCAGCAGGAAGTGGCAGACACACGTTTAAAACGCATTGTGTTCAGTCTGCAATAATAATAGCACGCCATGCCAGTGAAAACAGTGACTCTTCCACTCACAACTTCCTATTCGTTTCCACAGGCAAAATAACAGTTATCCTAGCGCCCTTATCAGCAGCCACAGTATTATTTATATAAAAGTGCACATTCATTACTGCCTTACAGGTGTCCGTGTTTTATTGCATCAGGAAGTGGCTCTTCCACTTTATGACTGAAGACAGGGGGGACCCGAGAGCTATGACGTCACTGTATGAAGTGGGGATCCATGATGTTTAACATACTGTCTAATTTCTGAAAGTAACACGTACAGCATAGACAACTCTTATTCATGTTGTAAAATACACCTTTTTTGCAGCAACATCAGAATTCCTGCTTCCTTCAATAGTTGGCAATATGTAATTACCAATATATACCAGTCTTATAATGTTTAGTTTGTGTGTTATTTTTTAAAAATAACTGGTTAGCGGGGATTGGTCACTTGGCTGGAAAACAAGCAAATAACAGACAGCAAAATGGTTCCGCAACCTACTAAGCACTTGCTTCTGACATCTGGGGGAATGAGGATCTGTAGGACACAAACCTGAATCCCCCGTATGGCTAACTTTTTCTTTCACCCTTCTAAGGTTGTTAACTGGAGCACACCTTGGGCCCAATTCACTGAACTAACTTAAGACAAAATCCTAAACTTACGACCATTTACTAATTTTGGTATTCACAGAAGGCACTTACTGATCAATGAGTAAGTGCCTTCTGTGAATACCAAAATGAGTAAGTGCCTTTTGTGAATACCAAAATGAGTAAGTGCCTTCTGTGAATACCAAAATGGTAGTTAGTTAAGGATTTTGTCTTGTTAGTTCTGTGAATCGGGCCATTTGTATTTCCAGTATTTAGAAAAGGTCTAACCTTGGCATTCAGTGCTATAACCGAAGCTAGAGTTGGTGAATGAAAGGAAACCCTGAACTTGCTGTGTGTTAGCAAGTGGATGCAAATGCATGATCGATTATTGCCAAATGTTAATATTGTTGCACAGTAGACATGATGTGCACACGATTGAAAAGGATATGCTGATAACTGGAGTTGATGTGTGGAGATGTTTAGCCTCAAGTGTGGCTCACAGTATTAATTATAAGAAGCAAAGAAGGGTCTCTTGGGATGCAACTGTTTGTAGCATGGGCTATTTCCCCGGACAGTGGAAGTCTATTGCCTTCATTCCTTTTTTCAGTTCAAAGAAAGTTTATTGATGTGAGTAAGATAAAAGCATATAAAACAAGGCAATAATGAGAATAAGAAAAAGATACAGTATAATGATTAAAATTGGCAAGTAAAGACATCAGTAGAATATAACAAAGCAATATGTAGAAATAACCGGCATTAATAAGCATAAACAATTGAGCATACAGGGAATAATTGAGGTAAATAAAATGAGTAAAATCTAAAAAGAAAAATTATCAGCTTAACCCCTTCACTGCGGCGGCAATTCTGCCGCAGCGCTAGGGGGGAGGGGGGCCGCGCGGCGCTCACATGCTCGTGACGGAACCCCTCCATCACGAGCCTCAGGTGGGCTGTGCTTGTGACGGAGCGGTTCCGTCACGGCCCCGCCCGCTCAATAGAACGCGCCGCGCAGGCGCGTAATCAGCGTCACGCAAGCGCGCCGAGCGGGCCGTGACGGAACCGCTCCATCACCAGCACAGCCCACCCCAGGCTCATGACAGAGTGGTTCCGTCACGAGCATGGGAGGGGTTAAAGGTAGTCATGGAGGTTTAGCTACTTCTTTTTGTAGGGGAGTTTGAGACAGAGAGCGGCCGGCACTTGTATCAATAAAAGTTGTAACTGGGTCCCAGATTTACCTTCGCTTTGACGCCAAATGTATTGGATACACAAATGTTGTGTCTAATCTATGATTATAGCAGACAGCATACCACCATGCTTGATAAGAAAGTTTGGTAAAGTCTTTCCAGTTTTTGGTTATTTGTTGAAAGGCCACTGCTAAAAGTAAGTCTATTATTCCTATGTTAAAAGCACAATGTTCCCAAATAGGAGAAATGCTGCCTAAGAAAATAGGAGAAATAGAAAAGGGGTGAATAGAGGAAAATATAGAATGAATCTGAGACCATACTTTATCCCAAAATTTGTGAACAGGGGCACAATTAAAAAGCAGGTGAAATAAGTCTGCACGTGGTGAGGAGCAATGCCAACATTTATCTGAGGTGTCAGGATGTCTCTCGCTGTGGGCAAGTGGTGACAATAAGAGGCTGTTATATACAAAAAAGAGTGACTGAGTGGTATTCGCAGCTCTGGAGGATTTGCGTAATTTAGTCCATTAACTATCCCAAAACTCCACAGACCATGAAACTGCTAGGGCAACTTCCCATGCTGTCTCCGTTTTAGTTTTGGCTCGTGGTGTAGATGGAGCGTGTAGAATTTTGTAGATCTTGGAAGCTCTAGTGCCATGGAGTAACAGGGATCGTAGTTCAGATATGCATGTGGAATCTGGATGTGGAATAGAAGAGGGAGTGGTGTGATTAGTGTAAGCGAGTTTAAGTGCATGTGTTAGTGTAAGATATTTAGAGCGAAAGTGGAGGGAAAATGAACAGAAGCAGCAGCCAATGAAAATGGAATAGTCTGACCATGATCAAATAATTGGTGTACCCAAATAAGATCTTGTTGCCGCCAAGATTTCCAGAAGATCGGCTTATTGTTAATTAAAATAGATGTATTATGCCAGATAGGCTGTTCAAAGAATGAAGATAAAGAAGGGGTGGGAGGATTTTAGAAGTATGTATGAGAATAGGAGTAGATAGGGATGTGGTTTGCGAGAGATATTCCTTAAAAGAAAAAGGAGAAATGAAAGATTGTTCAAGTGCAGTCCAAAGAGGAGAACTCATGGAGGGTTCAGATATCCATTTTGATGCTTGGTTTAATAAAAAGGATTTATGATAAAGGGGGAAGTCTGGGTAGTTCACCCCTCCTTCTGTTTTTGGGCGGGTCAGTTTTGAAATGGACATTCGCGATTTTTTGTGGCCCCATAAAAAAGCAGATAGAAGGGAATTAATTTTTTAAAAATATTTTAAAGGGATGGAAAATGGGATATTAGAAATAGTATATAGGACTATAGGAGAGAGCATCATTTTGATGGTGTCTAATCTACCCCACCAGGATAGATATAAAGGATGCCATTTTGTAGTTAGAGTAGATAATTTTTGTATGCAGTCCTCCATACAACGAGTAACCGTACCTGAGAGGGTAGCTGTAAAATGGAGACCTAAGTATTTAATAGTTTTGGGATTCCATGTAAAACCTGAGTTAGTAAAGTCAGTTTTAAAAGTAAATTTAGTGAGGGGGAGAATTTTGCATTTATCTTTATTCAACTTGTAACCGGAAACATGTGCAAAAGAGTGAACCTCGTCTAAGAAAGCAGGAAGAGAGGTTTTGGGTTGAGACACAAACAATAAAACATCGTCAGCATAAGCCGCCATTTTGACCGTAGTCTGTTGAAAAGTAAATCCATGAATGTTGTCATTTTGGCGAATTCGCAGTAAAAAAGGTTCCAGGGCAAGATTAAACAGGAAAGGAGACAGTGGACATCCCTGTCAAACACCTCTACCAAGGGAGAAATACGAAGAAATGACACCAAACTGCTGCTCGTGGATGTGAGCATAAAAGTGAAATTAAATTAGAAATTTTTGGGCCGAAACCGACCCATTTCAGTGTGTGAAAAAGATAAGGCCACTCGACCCTATCAAATGCTTTTTCTGCGTCCAAAGCTATGGCTGCAAGAGACTGGGAGGAGTGAGAGGTCTTAGAAAGAATGTCAAAAAATAGCCGAGTATTATCTGTAAGTAGCCTGCCTTTAACAAAGCCAGACTGTTCCTTTCCTAACAGGCCAGGTAAAGCTTTCGAGAAAATTTTGTAATAAATATTAACCAAAGAAATTGGTCGATAGTTTTTACAGAATTCCGGGTCCTTACCTTCTTAGGAATAATACAAATGAGAGCGTCTGAGAATGAGCCAGAAGAAGTACCAGAGTGCAGAAAGGTAGAGAGAAGAGTATGTAGTTTGGGAATGAGTAAGTCTGAAAAATGAGTAAAAAATTCTACCGTAAAACCATCCGGACCAGGAGCTTTTTCTTTTTTAAGAGTCTTCAGTGCAAGGAGTTCTGTTTGTGTAAGGTCCGTTTCCAAGGAAGAGAGATCGGGAGGATTGTCAGAAGGAAGTTGGATCTTGGATAGAAACTGGGATATAGATTGATCAGAAGAAAGAGTTTCAGAAGAATACAAGGATTTGTAAAATTGGAGGAATTCATTAAGAACCTCATCATCTTTATGTTTTAGTAAACGATTTTGGCCATAAATAGAGTCTATAATAAGTTTGTTCTGTTTTACCTTTAAATAATTAGCTAATAATTTTCCAGCTTTATTTTGGCCGCCATAGAATTTAGCACTAGATCGTAATAAGAAGTTAGAAGCATTAGTCGTGCTTTTTTTATTGAATTGAAACTTAGTTTCGATGACCTCAGCTAAACATTCTTTGGACTTAGAAGTGTAAAAAGAGTGCTCCAGGCGTTTCATTTTGGACAAGAGGTCGTTGGTGATCTGTTGTGCTTTCTTCCGTTTACGAGACACGAATCTAAGAATGAAGTCTCTAGCTGATGCTTTAAATGCATCCCATACTAAAGGGAAAGAAACAGCTATTGCCTTCATTCCTGTGGCTGAAGAGTAGAGAGACAAACACTGAGTTGAGAAGGATGGGGGCTGGGCTTAAATGAAGCCTGTTAGTATGGGGCTGGTGATTAAACTTCCTGAAGCACCCCCATTGGTGAATGGTGGGGAGAGGCATATTTAGAGGCCTCACACCTCGTTGTGTATGCTTCAGGCTGGGAACTGCCCTGCAGCGTGGGACAGCACTACACAAATGATGTGTCAGGAGAACAGCCAGGAAAGGCCATTTACAATCTGAAACCCACAACTACAAAGTTTTGTAAGGTGTTCAGCCCCTCAAAGTCTCCTTAAGCCTTTATGTAACAATTTATGAAATATTGATAACTCCATTGCATGAATGCTAGCAGGTTTTTACATTCATTCACCATGTGGTCCCCTCACAGGTTGTTCTACTGATGTTTTAATTCATCATAAATATATTTAAGACTACAAAAACAAGGCGTACCTGGGAGGTGGAGCATTTTCAAAGATATGCGGTAAAATGGTTTATTTATTTATTTATTTTAAAAGAAAATGAAACGCCAGAACTTCATAGCTACAATGTGTGATCTTGGACGCATTACAACCTGAAGTGTACAAAGGGAGCACCAAGTGAACAAACTACAGGTTGAGCGCATCTCATGTCCTCTGTGCAACAATAATCTGCAGAAATGGAAGTCAGTTTATGTAAACTAGTGTTTTTTATTGTGATGCATATAACTGACTAAACAAGTATCCATAGGAGCACTTGTTCTTGGCAGGTAAAGAAAGTGAGGCATGAGAAGGGAAATTATTTGTGCAGGATCACATAGTTTGGAGGTATAAATATAGGGCCTAAACCAAGATTTCTTGTTCATGAAGGCTGCAACTTATCCACTGCAGCATATCATTTCCAACTACAGTGACCTGGAGAACAACAGTGGCATACAAAAACGGAACACTAGTGGCAATGTAGGCCACAGCAGGAACAGAAAAAAACAGTATGTCAATCCCAGCGATACCCGTCTTGTGTAGGTCCTTTTGTTTGTAAAGTGTGATGCCCTATTACTTACCGGTAATCTTCATTACCCCGAACCGGAGTCGTCCTAGTCCCTGTTCTGACATGTGGACTGGGACGCGGAGGATGGAGGTGAGGGGGTAATGTGCCAATGTACCCATTCACTCCCTCACAGGCTTCAATGTTGCACAGTTAAGAGTAATAGGATAAAAAAAACACCAGCAGTGACAAGGCTCCTGACCTTTAGCTATGTGTGTACTTACTACTGTCTGAAAATGTCTGAGCTACTCCAAATGCTTATGCATTGCACAATCTTTGTATTTAATATTCAATTAGTCCAATAAAAAGCACAAAAACCAGTAGAGTGTTACTGAATAAGTGGGTGAATAAATAGGAATGTTTATAAAGCTGTAACGGGGTTGGGACGGGAGGCCTAGAGGACTGGTGGACCCCTGACCCTAACTCCCCTCCTTCCCCACAGACTGACTCATCGAGGGCTGAATGGGGAACCATGTCGGATCAGGACGTGGAAAAAGTCACTGGTGCCTTTAACTGGGAGTATGAGGATTACGAGGAAACCCCGCCCCCGAGTGACGTAGGAAGTGCTGGATTGGTGAAAGGACAGGAAATCCTTTATGCGGCGTGTGACATCACCGAGGAGGAGAGCGGAGGAGCCGGAGAAGTGAGACCGAGAGCGGAGCGAGGTGAAGACGAAAAGGACGGAAGAAGCGAGAGCGGAGGAGAGCTAGGAGGCCAACGACCCCGTGCACCGCCGTGCCACACTCCCGAGGGAGGAGTGTGGCTTTCCCAGGTACGGCGGCGTTGGGCAGCCTGGGTGGGGAGAAAGAAAACCCCTGTGTAATTAGTGTATATTTCCCGGTGCGTGCCTTTCCTGTGTCCTTACCGTTACCCTCCAAACCCCCTACCCTTCCCACGTTCCTCACACCATTCCTCCATACTGAGCACGAGCACGTTTGAGCTGTAGATATCACGGGTGCCCCCTCACCACCACTCGGTCCTGTATGGGGAAAGGCGCTATCAGGTTGTAAACTAACGGCTCCCTCTGTTGGTCTCCTTTTTCCTTGGGGTCCGGAGAAGCTGCAACGGAGAAAACAGCCACGTGACATCACCCCAACCGAAGAACACTACCACCACGGACAAGCTGGAGTTTGCCAGGGAGAGACTGACATTTAGAACCAGGCGTACTTTAAAAATAAAACCCAGTTTGAGGAAACATACTGGTCTTCAGCCTGTTCCTGTTATATCACCTATTCCCAGTCCCCCTCGCTCGCCTACAAAAGCATAGCTAGGAAGCAGCGAATGCTGAATAGGTACTCAGCCCTGCCTGAAGCAGCCACTGTCGAGTCAGAAGGGATGTATGTCAGTACAACGCGATCATTCTGATTGCGGTACTTTACGACGCAGCCATTACAACGCAAGTCGTTACAACGACTTGTGTTGGAGGGTGCTGGATTGTGGATTAATTTAATTTTCTATTCCAACTCCAGCCCACGTAACAGTAGGGAAGGTGTTGGAATAGAAAATCAAACTATTCCTTAAGCAAGAGCGCCCTCCAGCGCAAGTCATAGTAATGACTTGGGTTGTAATGGCTGCGTCGTAAAGGTCGCGCGGTGTAAACACCGCGTTGTAAAGGATGTTTCTTGTCAGAAGTATGTGACACTCCCCAGCCCACACTTACACAGCAAGGACACCAAAAAGATGACAGCCTGCTCGGCCATGGTGAAGTGCTGGTAGGTGAGCCCGAGGATGCTCTCCTTGTCCCAGTAGCGGCTGGTGTAAGGGAAATATGGTGAGACAATGCAGTGATGGTGTGGGGGCAGCGTAAAGGGGCTGTAGTAAAGTAATCAATAAAAAGAACATACCTGTTGGTCTTCTGCTCGCTGAACTTCTGCTCCTCTGGGCACAGGCTGAAGCTCCCAGCCTCCCCTACGGCCAATCCAGACGCTGCTCTCATACCCATGAGAGCAGTGTCAGGATTGGGGAGAGCAGGCTTGTTTGTGCTCAAACAGTACAGGGAGCCTGTTCCTGCTGGTCTCTCCACCCATCAACACAGCCGGGTTGGAGAGAAGTCAGTGCGCATGATGGCTTTGTCATCCTAAGACAGCAGGCCAAACCTTTATGCACACTGACAGCAGTTCTCACAACTCTTCCTCCCCTTGCCGCAGTGCTGTGGGCCCACACCCCAAGACTCAGCCACAGACCGAAAAATTAAATGATCTGCATTTTATTTTTCATTTGCCCCTGCGGGCAATGGGGCGAAACTGCTCCGCCACAGCGGAGGAGCAGCCACTGCCTTCCCCCCACCAGCCTACCACATTACAAGCTGTCATTGGCCCACTCCAGCTGGGCAGTGAACCCGTTTCAGCCTACCTCCGGCGCATGGCCTGCTGCTGCCCAGTAAAAGTTCAGTTTGCTAACGTCGCTGGTGGTCCACCGTTCACTGAGCCCCATGTCGCAGGGCTGTCTTACCTCTTGCTCCTCACAGTGCTGATCCTTTGCTGGCCTGGCTATTCATTTGCAGTTTTTATATAGCGCTCTGGGCTGCATTTCAGCTATTTAAAAGAAACGGGCGAACGTGTGACCCTTGCCTTTCCACCAGCTTCTACAAAAAGGGAAACACAGCCAACCATGTCTACCCTTTACCAATCCAGCCTGCAGGATAACCAGCAACAGTGTACCTATGCACATGGTATACCAATGAACACCACCAATCACCCAAGTTACTATGAAACATGTATTAAAAAATACAAAACAAACACATCCCACCTACTCATCATGTCGAAAACATGCGTTTAGGCAAGGTAATTCGTTATGTGGGACCAGGCTACCAGTATAGGTGTAAGCTCGAAGGTGACAAGTGTACAGATAAAACAGGCATTTACAAGCACAATAGGTCTTACTTTTGGGACCTATTGGCTTTGCCAATGGTTTTTAGCAATGCAGTACAGCATCCGATCTGCTGTGCAACATGGGTAAAGAACAATAAAAAAAAGCTTATAACTCGGCCGCTCACGTCATTTTGTAGTCGCGTGCACAACGCATACGCCTACAAAATGATAACGATGCTTTTTTTCATATTATTTACAGATGTGAGTTTTGTAAAGCAAAAAAAAGTGCAAAAGCATTTGTTTTAAAGCGGAGAGATGGGAAGCAACTCTGGGGTGAAGCAACCTGGGAAGAAAGAAGCATGGGGAAGCAGTGGAAGCAACATGGAGGCACAGTGGGGGCCGGAGAAAATCAAATGGGTGAGAGGGACAGTAATGTGGAAGTTGTGGGAGCGGTACATGGGCAAGACACAATGCAGGGAGGGGGAGAGAACCACAGGAGGACAAGCCTATCACAAAAGGTAGGAGAAGCACATGGATGATAGACAGCAATATGGAGCACAGAGAGGGGCCGAGAAGAGCACTAGGGAGACAGCTAGTAAAACACATGCACTCACATGCAGTGCTTAAGACAAAAGAAACAAAAAATAGTACTATAAAAGTGAGCTGTGGAGGGATACAAGTAAATTGGGTATACTCCAGGAGTGGGATAGACACAAGATGGACAAGGCAATCCATTGAATATGAAGAGGGCAAATGAGAGTGCCATTAAAGTCAACCAATGGTAAGCAATGGGCAGGATGCAAGTACGTCTATGTTCTTGGTAAGCCAACAATGTCTTTCTCAACCAGTCAGCTGCACTGTCAGGTAGGCTGGTCCTAAAAAGGCTCCCTCCCCTGGATTAGAATCACACTGCCACCTCTGAAAGACATCATACTGTTTGCAATGAATGGGTAATAGCCAGTATCACTAAGGTGAGGGGGTCACTTGAGGGGACCACTTTGCAGAGGTAGACTCTACAGATGAACAGCACAATAAAACCACGTAAAACATCCAGTGCACTCAGAGGTTGTCAAGTGCGACACAGTTCATCCAAGGAATAGAGAGAGAATTCCTCCCAACTCTGACCACCTCCAGTTCTCCTCCCTGTGTCTGACACTGTAACCTAACCTGCATGTGCCTTTCAAGAAAAAATAAGACAGGGAAAGATACCACCCAGAACATTCTGAAGTGAGTGCACATGCTATACATGTTCGGCAAATGTACAATACGTTTTCCGTGCCGTTTTGAAATGTGGGTTGAGACTGAGCCATAAGCGCTTTAGAGAATGAATATATGAATGAAGTGATTTCTAAAGTGCGCGGCTACTCCGAGGAGTGTCCCGGCACTGTATGGGAAATAGGAGTCATAAGGTAAAAAAATCAGATTGCCCCCACCCTGGATAGAAACTAAGGCTATCACAATATTCGTCATTAGGATTGCTTAATATCTCCTATTCTCTAGGTCTAGAACTGGCCTGACACACAGGCTTCAGCTTTGCTCTGTCTTGCCTTATGAAAGCCAGCCATGGGCTGTACAGCAGCTCCCCTGCAAAGATCAAAAACCTACAAGCAACATGACCTAACACAACAAACACATAGATGTTCTCTATAAAAAGAGCCATCTGAAGTGTCAGTCACTGACTGTTTAAATGTGCTCAAGAATTCAGGTTGCGCATTGAGGCCAGGGCATTGGCCTTGCACAGTAGTTTATTTACTCTTGACTGCCAATGGGTCACAATGCTATGTCGATATATGCCATTCTAATGTGCTCCACCCTGAATTGTATTCACTGCACTGTATTTTTAAGGTTGTGTTTAAAATAAAAAGATGTTTTAAAAAAAAATTCAGGTTTCTAGAATTCTTCCCAGGTAAGACAGGCAAGTATTCGTTTCATAGAACATTCAAGAGAATGTGTGAAAGAAACTAAGATAAAATACCAAGCCAAAGTACCAGACGGAAAGACCCATTTTCTCGATACGCCGGAGGAGGCCTGGGATTGGCTGGAGACTAACAGAACGGGAAAGGATGGCCTGGAAACAGAGGCACGGGGACTCTCAACCTTGCAGGCCACAGTCTGCGGCGCAGCAGGCGAGGCCTGCGGAAACCATCGACCTCGCAGACGGCCATAGAGCGCAAGGGAGCACTGGAAGCGGTGTCGGCGATCTCAGGAGAGCTGCTGGATATTACTCCGGAAGCATCTGAACTTGGCAGTGATAAGGGCCAATCGGAGGGGGAGTCCCTGGTGTCGGACGATCAGAGACTGCCTACGGTCACCCCTGGAACGGCAGATGGGCTGTTGGATGAGTAGATGTTGGGCTGTCTGAGGGGATGGGGGTTCTGCCCTAGAATGTGGAGCTGTGACGATTATCTTGGTTTGACTGGGGGTTGTAGTGGTGACTTGGCAACAAGGGGTGCTGGGAGCCTACATCGAGAGTGACTGGGGTTGGAGTGGCGGCAGGGTTTGCGGGGGGATCCGGGAGGCATTGCACCTTGGGGATCTGGGGAGCGGTCAGGGGTGGTGTTATTGGATTTGCTACAGATCGCGTCCTAGGCTCTATCCAGCCCCCACCGGATGGTATTATTCAGTTTGCCTTAACTTTGCATAGGGTGTGCAGTTGGGGTAGTTTGGATGGGATTCACTATGTTGGTGCCTGTTCTTGGGGTGGGGGGGGGTTGCATTGGGAGGGGCGGGGAAGTTAGGGGTTGGATCTGGTTTGGTTGGGGGGAATTGCCTGCTGATGTGCTTAGTTGTTGAAACGGTACTATTGATTGTTGTGTCTTTGTCGACTAGTGACACTGCCTGGCAGCGGGAGGGGGGGCTGCCTTGGGCAGTTTTTGCATCACTGTCATGGGTTCGTCACCTGATGTGAAATGTATAACCTGGAATGTTCGACGATTGCACTCCATGCAGCGTAGGTATAAGGTACATTCCTATCTGGTCCGTAGGCACGCATAGGTGGTTTTCCTACAGGAGACACATTTGACTAAATCTGAGGGGCTTGCTCTGCAGCGTAGGTGGCGTGGACATCTTTATTACACCACTTACTCAGCATTTGCGCGGGGGGCACTGATCTGGATTAGGACGGGGGTCCCATTTCAACTGATAGCTCAACTGATAGATCCTGAGGGCTGTTATGTTGCGATTAGGGGCCGCCTTTATGGACGTGAGGTGACCCTCTGCAGTGTCTATGCTCCTAATGTAGAGCATACAATTAGCACACAATGTCCTGAAAGGTAAAAGTTAGTAGGCAGTTTATAAATAGCATGCATGTAGCATTACCAGGTTGGATAAGAAGGAGATAACTCAATTTTTGAATAGAAAAGTAGTTATTCATCTTTATATATTAGCAGTCATTTCATGGTTGGAGGTATACAGTTGAAAACAGCACTGCATAAATTGTAGGGACAACCACATGAAACTTGGTGCAGCAAAAGTGAATAAATAGTGCAAGTGGCGACGCAAGTGAAAGAGAGCAAAAAACAGCGTGGTCGGCGCACTATAGAGACGTGCAATTTATATACAGTGAGTGGCTAAAGGCAACATGTGTGACTTAGTGATATCACAAGGAGCACAGTTAATTTGTTTAGATTTGGAGCCACTGGGAAGAAGTGCGCCTATTAATTAGGCTGTTGTGTCGACGGCGTTTCGATCTGGACGATTTCGGATCATCATCAGGACTGGTTGTCAGATTTGAATAGTGCTTATAGAATCCATGAAATTTGGAGTCCTTTAAGCCAACTGAGGTATAATTAGTCAAGGACCAACGAGGAATCGGGTCACAGGGAGAGCTGGCTGATGTTGTGTATCAGTCTCAGTGCCAGTCTGGTTGGAAACGGCAGCAATTGGATGCCTTCACAATGTAATCAACCACATGAGTCAGCCGAGTTAACAGGGCGCTGGGTCAGTCAGCGCGTCCGTCTCGTAGAATGCGACGTCGCCAGCTCTCCCTGTGACCCGATTCCTCGTTGGTCCTTGACTAATTATACCTCAGTTGGCTTAAAGGACTCCAAATTTCATGGATTCTATAAGCACTATTCAAATCTGACAACCAGTCCTGATGATGATCCGAAATCGTCCGGATCGAAACGCCGTCGACACAACAGCCTAATTAATAGGCGCACTTCTTCCCAGTGGCTCCAAATCTAAACAAATTAACTGTGCTCCTTGTGATATCAATAAGTCACACATGTTGCCTTTAGCCACTCACTGTATATAAATTGCACGTCTCTATAGTGCGCCGACCACGCTGTTTTTTGCTCTCTTTCACTTGCGTCGCCACTTGCACTATTTATTCACTTTTGCTGCACCAAGTTTCATGTGGTTGTCCCTACAATTTATGCAGTGCTGTTTTCAACTGTATACCTCCAACCATGAAATGACTGCTAATATATAAAGATGAATAACTACTTTTCTATTCAAAAATTGAGTTATCTCCTTCTTATCCAACCTGGTAATGCTACATGCATGCTATTTATAAACTGCCTACTAACTTTTACCTTTCAGGACATTGTGTGCTAATTGTATCTTAACTACCCAGTCCTGGTTTGGTCTATGGGTTGTACTCCTGTTTTCCTTACCCTAATGTAGAGCAGGCGTCCTTCTTGGAGACTTTGTCGTCTGTCCTTGCTGATTATTTCACGATACCGGTATTGATGGGGGGAGACTTTAACTCAGTTGCTGATGTAGTCATGGACAGGTCCCATCCAGCACTACCGACGGCCCTGATTAATAAGTTGGCAGGGGTTCGGGCCCACTGGCAGGAAAATTGGGGACTTCTGGACATCTGGCGAGCGCGGCACCCGAATGATAGGAATTATTCTTACTATTCAGCCTTGCATGACCTCCATGTTCGATTAGATGTCATTTTGTGTAGCTCCGGTCTGGCTTCCCTGGTGGTCAACAGTGAGTATTTAACATGCACCATTTCGGACCACAATCCGCTGTTGGTGAACTTCTGTTGGGCGGTAGAGAGCCCCAGGATCCCTAGCTGGAGGTTGCACCCCGAGATGCTGGAGGATCAGGCCTTTCGTGCGGAGCTGAGCGATTGGGTGGAACACTACTTTGCGGAGAATGTGGGTACTGCTACGACGGTGGCCATAGAATGGGATGCCTTCAAAGTGGTGGTCCACGGGTTCTGTATCGCCAAGTGGGTGGGAGTCAGGAAGCTGCTTCTCCGGGAAATCGAGACGGCTGAGCTGTCCTTTTGCGAGGCTGAGAGGGCTCACTCGGATGGTTCTGGGACGTGTGATGAGGTCCTGTCCCGGAAGGAGGCGGTGGCGGTGGGGGTGGAGCGGTTACGGTGCTTCGACTACAAGGCTTTCATGGCTCGCGCGCATGCGGAGCGGGACAAGGTGGGCACATTATTGGCCTGGCTTGCAGACCCTGCCCCTAGGTGCGTGCCTATCCTGGCGCTGGCCTCCCCCTCGGGAAGGCTGGACTATGAGGTACACCGCATCAATGAGCACTTTAGATCCTTTTACGCGCTTCTCTACACCAGCCAGCTGCAGACTGGCGAGGTGGATACTCAAGCATTTTTGGAGGGCTTGGACTTACCCGCACTTGAGGAGGAGGAGGCAGAGGCTCTAGGACATGATATTACGTTGGCTGAGATTCGCTGCGCCATCAAGCAATTAGCGCGTAACAAAACGTCTGGCAGCGATGGTTTGCCAATCGAATTCTATCTGACGTATATTGACCTCCTGGCTCCCAGATTGTTGGTGATGTACCAGGAGGCTGGGAAGACGGGTACATTGCTGGCTTCTACTAGGGAGGCCATCATTGTGCCGCTCCTCAAGCCGGGGAAGTCGCCGACTGACCCAGCTGCATATAGGCCTCTCTCTATGCTTACTACGGACTACAAAATACTGAGCCGGGTGCTTGCCACCAGGCTCCTTCCTTTCATGACGCGGCTGGTGCATCCCGACCAAGCTGGCTTTATCCCAACGCGCAATACTGCCAGTAGCGTACGTAGATTGATAGGCGTCTTGGATGGCAGCTGTGGAACGTCGGGACAAGCAATGGTACTTTTGGTTGACATCGCTAAGGCGTTTGACAGCCTGGAGAGGCCCTATCTGTTCTCAATTATGACGACATTTGGGCTTGGCGCCGGATATGTCCGTTGGACTGAGAGCTTGTACTCATCGGCAATGGCTACAGTCCGCATAGGAAGGGCTGTTTCCTCTTCTTACCCAATGGGGCGGGGAACTAGGCAGGGCTGTCCACTGTCCCCGCTGCTATTTGCTCTTGCGATGGAGCCACTGGCGGTGCGCGCTAGAACGGGAGGGGCGTACTGAGACCTCCAACTCAGGGGTTGCGAGCATTATATCTCGCTCTACGCGGACGACCTCCTAATGTTTATGCCAAATGCGGGGGACGCCTTGGATGGGGCGCGCTCTCTCCTTGACCATTTCGGGGATATCTCGGGCCTGCGGGTTAACTAGGCTAAGACCTGTGTATTCCCAGTGTCTGGTGCATGCGATCCGCCAGTGTTGCCGCCCGATCTAGCGTGGGAGCCGAGGTGCCTTCCTTATTTAGGGACGCAGGTCTATCATACACAGGAGGATCTCCTCGAGGGTAACATTGGGAGAGCGATGGGGGGCCTGAGGGGTAGCATGAGGTTTTGGGAGACTCTGCCATTGTCGTTGGCGGGCCGCGTCGCGCTCCTGAAGATGGTGGCGCTTCCTCGTCTTCTATATTTCTTATGGACCTAACTGATACGAATACCGGCTGCATTTTTCAGACAACTCCGCTCAGCGGGGGATAGTTTCATATGGGGTGCGGGATGGCGCAGAGTAGCGTTGGATACATTGATGCGACCGCAGGCTGAGGGAGGCCTTGCTATTCCAGTTTTTTGAATTATACTATCTGGCTGCGCAACTTCAGGTTCTCACCCAGGCGGTGGCGCTGGAGTTCAGAGGACCAGAGAGGGGGACTGTGCCGGTCATGCCGAGACATGTGCTGTCGTTTGTGATTCTGCAGCAGCGATTGAGAACTGCCGATCTATCGATGGTGGAGGGCACCCTAAGACACTGTTGGAAACGATTCCACAGCAGAATTGGGGTGCAGCGTCCTTATGCACCCGAGATACCCTTGGGCATGTGCACGGCATTACCAAATGGTGGCGATTGGTCCGGCCTAGCGGAATGGGAGGAGCCGGGCCTGCAGATGGTGGGTGACCTCTATGCCGATGGCGTACTACTGCTCTATAGCGCGCTGCAGGAGACCTTCGGTCTTCCACGCGGTCACTTCCTGATGCACGCGGCCTTGATTGCGGCTCTACAAAAACATTGGGGTGCTGGCCTATCTGAACCACCCATAAGTGGAGCATGTCAATACGTGGTGATGGCAGCGGGAACGTATAAGGCGATTACCTGTCTCTATAAACGAATGTTAGGAGACGGGCTTAACCCGTTACAGAAATTGCGGGAGCAATGGGCGACGGACTTAGACAAAACTATCCCGGATCCGGCCTGGTCGCAGATACTTATACGGGCATGGAAGAGTACCAGGAACGCCAGGTTCCAATTAATTCAATTATTTGTGTTGCACAGGGCATATCTCACGCCAGCTAAAATCAATCAATATTTTCGAATCGATGCAACCTGCCCCCGATGCCGGTCTCAGGATGCGGACCTGAGCCATATGTTGTGGGACTGCCCTCAGTTGGGCACATACTGGGAGGAAGTAGCCAGGTTACTCTGTGGGGTAACTGCGCGGCAGGTTGACATGGATAAAGGGGCGTGCCTATTGCATTGGTTCCCGCACACCAGTAAAAACAAGATAGCTAGCAAGTTTATGGACTTGGGTCTCATCCTAGCTAAAAGAGAAATAACATCACACTAGAAAACAACAGCTGGCCCTAGCTATGTTAGATGGAAGGCAGCGCTACTTATGTGGGCGGGCAGTGAGTGTTTGATTAGAATGCAACAAGCCCATAGATTCCATAGTGATATGGCGCTTGAGGCGGCACGGGCGTGGGAGGCCCTGGTGGCGGAGCTCCGGATGCTGGACGTGGATAATGACTCGGAATCCTGATAATCAGTGGGGGAGGAACAGGCACAGGCGGCTTCTTCTGGACTTGGGGAGATTTGTGCAGAGGGAGGTCCCTGAAGCATGGGAGGTTATGATGACTCTTCGTAGAGTGGATGCGATGACCTATGAACATGTCACACACAAGGGTAGTACATTGACAACACTTCTTCTTTCAATAACAGTGCCAGCGGCAAGGGTGGGGGGGCTGAGAGTTGATAGCCATTGAGGGGGGCCACACATAGGGCACTGATCGAGGATTCGATCCTTGAGCTCAAACGCGACATTATGTTGATTGGAAGGGCTTGACAATACAGCGCCAGTTTGGAACCGGGATTATATGCTTATACGTTGCTGAATGTTTGTCGAGCCTGATATCAATGCGGAATGTCGGGCTCTTTGTAATTGTGATGGTCCCTTCTAATGTCTTGTTTGTGTTTTGAAACAATGAAAAGATTTTTTAAATGAAAATAAAAAATGCCAAGCCAAAAAGGGAGTATGTCAAAGGGGAAATGGTAAAACAGAGAGGTCCTTAAGGGTAAATATGAGATCATCAGCTTTCCTGGTTTCTCTATCAGGTGGCAAAAGCGAGATACCCTGGAGAAGAAACTCAGAAAGAACTGAATTTAATGGGGTTGCAACAGTCAGCCGGATGTTGATGGAAGATGTCAGCAACTACAGCAGAATGACATACATCTCAGTCTGAGTTTAATAAAAAAGCAACAGAAACATGCATCTTCGGAAGTGACATTTCCACAGACCAGCCAAGAAAAATTATTCTTGGCATGGGGTGGTGTAGACCTGCAGACTTGAGTATTGCTGTTGTGGAATGTTGCTTCTAGAACAGGAAGTTGCAACTATTTCATAAGATATTTGCTCACAGAGTTTTAGGAGTAAGAAAAGACAAACAGAATGATCATATTCCCAGTTCCAGTTTTCTGTCATGACTTTCGTATCATGATAGAAAATTGAAAACAAGCTGTCATCAGGAGCACCTTCAACTATCACGATTGTAAGGATATGCCTCTTTTTGCATGCTCACCCCCAAACGTTTGGACTGCTGCTGTTGGTTTTTTGACTATGAGATTGCACTGAGGCCTATTAGTCAGACCTCTGTGCCAGCGTCCAGACCATGCAAAGTATATGTTTGTTTGGCCTATCCCCAATAAGTATAATTTTACTTATTTATAAGTCCCTAGTGCACAGTATCAGGGGTACCCAGGGCCTGAAAGTTAAAGTGTCCCGCTAAACCTGCAGTCCTTATTGTTCAACCCTGAATGTGGCAATGTGAAAACATGTCTCCCAGCGTGCCACTGCAGACTGGCAGAGTAGTTTTAAACGGCTAATTTGACTTTGCCATTTAAACTAATACCAAAGTCCAAACCTCTCTTTTTAATTCACCCCTACAGAAGGCCTATCGCTGACAGCTCACTCCAGAATGGGATTACTAAAGTTGATATTTCAAGGTATCATAATAATCAGTACATTAAACCCAACTCGATGCTCAAATTTAATCTAACTTGTTGAGAAATACAGCTTTTAGTAAGTTGCCACTCTGTTGCCTTCCTGTGGCCACTCGCAGAGGCCGGTCACCAGACAGCCTTCTGCCCTCCTGGGGAGAAGTGTGAATGACTCCCAGGAGGACAAACAATGAAAGCATGCCATTGGAACTGACCGCTAATGTGCAACCCTGACAACCAAATCTTGATGCCCAAAAGTTGCACCCGAGTCTGCTGGATCTGGGAGAGACATCGGAGGGCAGGTCACCCAAGACAGACATTAGCCTTCACCACAGGGAACTTCTGGTTTCGCTGCGACCGAATACCAATAGTCGAGCGGCAAAGGACATTTGTTGGACCAAAGAGGACTTTGAGGGACATTGACCCCTGTACCTAAAGTTGACCCACCTAGACCATGGACTAAGAGGTAGCCCCAGGAAGACTCCTGTTGATTGCACAGCATCCACAGCACCTTCAGCATCCCGTATCCCTTACAGCAGGACCAGTCCATTGAAGTATAGGGTGGTTTGCATATAAGGCCTGCAAATGGACTTTAGACTGCTTTGGTAGCAAGGTAACGGGCCTACTACTCCTCAGCGGCCCTACGGACCTTTCCCCTGTCCAAACTGGTCACCGAAATCAGCCAGAAGTAGTTGAACACAACTCTTTAAAGGCTTTGCAAAGTTTTCAAACTTTGCAGTTACCAATGCTTGTTTGCACTTTCAAGTAAAAAGCTTTGATTTACAATTTATGTAAAAATTCATAACTCGAGTATACTCCCATCGATTTTGTTCATTTTGGTGTATAAAACTTCATAAAAATAATATCTATTTTTATAAACTGATGCTGGGTTTCTTTTGGGTTGTGTGGCTTTCTTATTTCATTCTTTTGGTACGTCTAAATGCTTTACACTTATTCCTTTGTTTAAGCCTGTCCTGCTCATAGCCACACCTACCCAGGGTTGAACTAAGGTTTAATAAACAAGCCTAACTGGACTCAAGTTGGTAATGTGAGTGTATTCCACTGTGAGGTCATAAAACCGCACCATATAATACATCACATTCCTCGCAATGATTTTACTCAACACCACACTGTGTTCAGGACTTGTTTATTCACTTTTTTATGTTTATTTTGCTTATTGTGCACATACTGCAAAACTAAAGTAGTTGCAAGTGCAGATATTGTAAAGGAGGCCGTATGGAAACAAGCACATACATACATACATGGCTGCATAGCATAAAAGAGGATGCATACTGATATTGGTCACATAGAGGTTTCATTGTGCAGGGAATGGTGATGGGCGGTCGAGGCTACAATGACCGGTCCACAAAGCATTTGCGAGGTCAAAGTACAACAAAATGTCATAGTAATTAGAAGCATGTTATCAAAAATCAACGCTTCATACTGGCCAATGAGCAACATACAACAGATTTAGAATAGGAGGGTCTTGAGTCTTTATTGGAACTGCATGAATGATCGTAAGTGAAGGATTTGCCAAGTCTGGTTGTTCCAGAAGTAGGAAACTGCAAATAAAAAGCATCTGTCATCTCTCTGCTCCCAACCGGTGATAGGGTGACCAGGAGACGTTCTTCTTCTAATTGTAAGGGGATTCTGTTCCAATATTTCTTTGCAGATATTTGATGCTGTGCCTGCAATACATTTAGATTAAGTCAGAAGGTCTGGAATGTAATTAGGTCTTTGACTGGGAGACAGGGAAGTCTTTTGAGGTGGGATGCCCCAGATTCAGTTTCTTCAGTCCAAATATCAGCCTGACCAAGTCTTTCCATTTGAAAGTCCGTCGTACAAAGTACCAGCATAGTTACACTACCTAATCTCTCAATTGGCCCCATCATTCATTTCTCTTCTCACCTCTCAATCTCTCTTCTCGCTCTTTCTGTTTTCCTCTGTATAATCCCTCTCACTACGTTGACCCCTCTTCATTGCATTTCTCCAACTCTCCATTTCTCTCTCAATATCTTCTATCTCTTGCTAACTTTACTCTCTGCATCTCATTCTCTATTTCAGCTCTCATTTAATATCCCACTCTTCCCTCTACCTCTCTCTCCTTATAGCTGTCTCTACCTGTCTCTCCCCCACCAAGCTTACTCTATCTGTGTATCAACCTCACCTCTTCTTTTCTAACTCACATTTGTCTTTCTAATTCACCACTGTTCTCGCTATACTACATCTCTTTCTACCTTTGACCAGTCTCTACCTCTCTTTCTGCCTCTCTCCCTATATGGCATGTCTTTCTATATACCCTCTCCTATTTAGCCTCGCTCCCAACCTCACTGCTATCTTTACCTAGCAACTCAATATACTTTATTATTCTCCACACATATGCCTTTAGCTCCCTCTAACTTCAACTCTCCCTAACCCACTTCTCTTTTTACCTTTGTCTGCATCCCACCCTCTTATCCTCGCAACATTCATTCTCCCTCTGTTTAGCTTTCTCTACCCCACTTTAAAATCTTAGTATCACCTACTATCTCTGTACCACTCTATATCTATCTCTTTCCATAACATATCTCTGTATCATTGATTATGGCTACCCCACCGTCTCTTTACCTCGCATATTACCTATCTCACGATTCTCTCAAACTCACCCTTTATCTCTACCCCCTTTCCGTCTCCGTGACACCTTACACTAGACCATTCTCTTTACCTCTTTCCATTTATTTTACTCAACATAGTCAGAAATAATGTTCACACCAGCAAAGTGCACACATAAAAGGCGGAGAGAGGGCGAAAACAGAAAAAGAGCATTAAGGAGAAATTCAGATTTCACCCGAATGAATGGAAGAGAAGAGAGTACTTTGATTTTCACTGTTACAGTGCGAACAGGATTTCTGAAGCTGCATTTATTTGAGATGTTCTTTTTTTCTAATAAGACATTTTATCCTTAGGGGACTCCACCTTCACGTTGTGCTCCATTTATGCACCAAATGAAGGCCAGGAGAAGTTCCTCAACAGGGCCCTCACAGAAATCGCCACAACACCCGACCGACATATTCTGGTGGGGGGGATTTAAACTTAGTGATGGACACTATCCAAGACAGGTTGGGGCAAAGACACTCACAGACTGGGGCGCTTTCGGCGGAGGGGGTGGCCAGGCTGGGTGATATGGGACTCATAGACTTATGGCGCAGCCTTCAACCAGGCGAGAGGGGGTACACATACTACTCGCATACCCACAAAACCTATGCTCACCTCGATCACTTCTTGGTTTCCACCTCTTTGCGCACGCTTGTTATTGAAGCTGAGATTGAAGCCGCGTCTTTGTCTGACCACTCACCCGTACTAGCAGTGTTCGCCTTTCCCCCGACATCTCGCATACCCCGCACCTGGAAATTGCACGACACACTCTTGCAGAGGGCGGAGGTGGTGGAAAAGCTTAAGGGGTCCATTGACGATTACTTAACACATAATAACTCCACTGACACCTCGTTAGCTACTCGCTGGGCGGCGCTCAAGGCAGTCCTTCGGGGGGAACTGATAGCAATATCGGCTGCTGAAAACTCGGAGCGAGCGCGCAAACGAGAGGAGCTATCACAGAAAACGCGCGAACTGGAACATATGCATCAGCGTACCGGGGCCCCAAGGGTGTGGAGACAGCTGCGGCAGGTGCGACAACAATTGGCTGCGTTAGATCAAGACAGGGCAGAATATGCCGCGTTGAGGGTGCGACACCTCTACTACACAGGAGGGGACAGGTGCGGGAGACTGCTGGGGCGGGAACTGAGGGAGGTGCAGCAACGCCAAGCGGTTCAGGAGATTCATACACAAGATCGGGGGATGGTTACCAAAGACGCGGACATTGCTGAAGCTTTTAGCCCTTTTTACACTTCCCTATATGCAGAGTCTCCCTTAGACCCGACGGAGGGAGCGAGCTTTCTGGAGGCCATTCCCCTCCCATCCCTGAATACCGAGCAGGCAGAGTCTCTGGATCGGCCGATACGGCCGGAAAAGGTCATTGCGGCCATCTCACGCCTTAAATTAGCCAAGGCGCCCGGACCGGACGGATTTTCCGCAATATTCTATAAAACGTTTTGCGCGCAGGTGGCGCCACTGCTGACCGCTCTTTTCAACTCGTTTGCAGAGTCAGGGGCGATCCCGAGGGATCTGCTAGACGCTACAATTTCTGTCATCCCTAAACCAGGGAAGGACCGAACACGGTGCGAGGCCTACAGGCCTATTTCTTTACTAAATGTTGACATCAAACTCTACACTAGTATCCTGGCAACCCGGCTCGCACCGCTCATGCCTTGCCTGATTGACCCGGACCAAGCAGGCTTCATTCCGGAACGCCAAACGGTAGACAACACGAAGAGGGCGTTACACCTTATAGAGAAGGCCACGAGGACGGCAGGGGAATATATGCTCTTGGCGATAGACGCCGAGAAGGCATATGACCGCGTGCATTGGCCCTACCTGGAGCAGGTGCTAGTGAAAGCGGGGCTCGGCGTCAAATTCCGCACATGGGCTCTTAATTGCTATTCGTTTCCCACAGCGACGGTCAAAGTCAACGGCCGTTCTTCGCCCCGTTTTCCAATCGAGCGAGGCACAAGGCAGGGGTGCCCATTGTCGCCCCTGCTCTTTGCCTTATACATGGAGCCGCTTGCCCAGAGGCTACGGCTCGACCCAGAGGTGCGGGGCATTAAGATCGGAGCCTACACTCATACCATCAGTCTTTATGCCGACGACATTCTCCTGTCACTCTCCTCTCCCAAAACGTCCCTACCCGCTTGCGTGGCAGGTCTCGACGCCTTTGCTAGAGCTTCGGGCTTTAAAGTCAATATGACCAAGTCGGAAGCGTTAGACCTCTCTTTGGACGCACACACCCGCTCTTGCCTTCAGACTAGCTTCCCATTTCGGTGGTCAAAATCGGCGATCCCTTATCTGGGAATCCACCTCGCCCCCACCTTGCGGGACACGGTCCGGGTCAATTATGCGCGCCTGAGCACCCTTCTTCGCAAAGAGCTGAACCGCTGGAAGCACCTGCCGATGTCTTGGATGGGTAAGGTAGCGGCCGTCAAGATGACGGTACTGCCCCAGATCCTTTATTTATTTCGCGCCATTCCGCTTCGGCCTCCGGATGGCTGGCTCCGGCAGACAAAATCCGAACTAGCGCACTTCGTTTGGAATGGCAGGAAACCTAGATTGAAACTCCAACTAGCTATGCTGCCACCGGAAAAGGGAGGAGTGGAACTGCCGGACCTTCTCTTGTATTACCAAGCGACACAACTGAGAACTCTGGTCGAATGGAGCTGATGGGAATCAGAGAAACACTGGCTGTTTCAGGATCGAGCCATAGCGGGTTGTCCGCTCCAGGAGATTCCCTTTCTTCGTAAGCAGCATCGACCCCCTAATCTTTATGCCTCCTTCATTACCAGAGTGCCCCTGGAGGTATGGGATAGCACTAATATCAAACATGAGCTGACCACTTTCCCCTCCCCACTAACACCCATAGTGGAGAACCCGGACTTCTCCCCAGGACAGGACATCGCCGCTTTCGAGCGGTGGTGCCCGGCGGGCTGCAGAGTCCTATTCCACATGTACGACACCGAGGGGGTCATTCCCTTCGACACGTTTAAACAGATCTATGGCCTGCCCGAGACGGAACGCTTACGTTACCTACACGTGAGCCACTGGGCGCTTAATGGTCAGGTGCGAGAGACGGCGGCCAGGCAATTGCGACCCTACGAATACTGGCTGCTCACGAGGAAAACGGATAAGCATCTTATCTCAGATCTCTATCGCATGCTGTTAGATCGCTATTCCTTTGTCTATAATCCCGGTAGAGCCCGCTGGGAAAGGGAGCTAGGACGCACGCTCAGCGCCAAGGAATGGTAGGGTATATATTACCGCGCGCGCCACTCCGCCTATCACATGGGCTTAACAGACACCCTCACCAAACTTGTCACATATTGGTACTACACTCCGGTGCGCCTGCACGAAATGGACCGAACTAGGGAGGCGACATGCTGGCGCGGCTGCGGGAAGGCGGGGTCCTTAGTACATCTCCTCTGGGAATGTGTGCACCTTCAGGCATACTGGAAGTCAGTCTTAGATGAGGTTGACACACATTTTGACACTGAAATCCCGAGATTCCCTGCATATGTATTACTGGACCTTCCCAACCCCATCACGTACCCTCTGAGATCGCGGAGGGGCATACTGATTACCATCGCCATCGGCTCCGCAGTGCAGAACATCTTGTCCCTCTGGCGTACCACACATGTTCCCTCATTCCAGGGGTGGCTTTCACGTCTGTGGGCAGTGTTGGGCATGGAGAAATTGTCACTGATCAAAGCAGGGAAGGGGTCAGAATACGTGGAGCTGTGGCAGCCATTCTTATCCATCCTAGCCACGGAGTTCAGAGAAATCACGTGCCCTAGGTACTTACGCCTCCTGCGTCTATCACACAGGGACACCTGTTGAATTGGTGAGGGGGGAGTTCCCGACTAGGGGGTAAGACTCGGACCTGGACCTGGGGAGGGAAAGGGGAGAAGGAAATGGGGTGAGTTGGGGACGGGGTTCAGGGGGGGGGGTGGGCTGGGGGTTCTTCTTTTTCCTTTCTCATTCTTCCCTCTTCTATCTCTTTCTCGCCTAGCGTCGCCCTGGGCATGGTCATATGGCCACGTTCCTTATTCCGTGTTAGCACTGCTGGTGATACCCAGGGTAGGCCTGGACATGGGAAGGGCCTACGGGAGACATGCAAACTACCTCTGGAGCATTGGGACACTGGCATTATGCATGTTCTACCCCACGTCACTTGCTCTGGCTGGGTGGGGGGGGGGGGGGTTGGGTGCGGGTACTGAGATTGCCGCTGAGGTGCGTTTACTTGCTATTAATTTGCATGCCACTGCAGTATTGCTTCGAATGCTCTGTCCTCCTCTTCCCCTCCCCCTTCTCCCTTTCCTATTTACCACGCGGCCGGCCCCATGGGGTTGTAGGCGGCATGCTGTGTTTAACATTTCTTGTGCCTCCAGAACTTTGATATGGCATGCACGGAAGTGTGTTGTTGAGCCGGCCCGTTGGGTTGTAGGCGTACCTTGTTCTACTCTTTCTGTCGATCTTTTTCTAATGCTAATAAAAAGAGATTTAATACTAATAAGACATTTTATTGGATTTATGCAGGCCACAAAGTATAGAGAGGATAAGGAAGGAAATATAGCCATAAACATAAACAGAACAATTACACAGTTATTCCCACCTACCCCCAAACAGTACAGAAGCTGTATTTATTTGTGATTTTGAAATTCCGGTAATTAGAGTTGCAACAATTTCATCTGTTATAAGTGTATGCAAATTTTCAAAATTATGCACTAGTCTGCTAAACATCCACCAAGCCACCTTTTCCATGGACCTCGATTTACAAAAATGCAGGGGTACCAGAAGTGTCTTCACACATCCTTTGACCTTAATGGCTTCGCAGGAAATGACATATGGCCTTTGACCCTGAAGAGTAATGTCAGATCATCTTAACTCTGGTGGCATCATAATAATTGAAATTGCTGAAGTTCTATAATAACTGCATGATTAATATAACAGTACAACGCTGACAAATGTCTATTTTATATACCACCTACATTAAGGTGCAGACATGATATCTGAATGTAGTAGGGCATAAGCCTTGCCCTTAATTGTAGTAAGCAGAGGGAATAAGCCTGGCCTCTTCAAGGGGTATTTGGGGGAGTTCTCCCAACTAGAACATTTTGAAAAAATTGTGTTAAATTGTACAATATATAGCACAATTTTCACATAAATGTGCTAAGCAGCCATAGGCTCTAGATGGGCACTTATTAATTATTCAAGTTCTTTCATGGTGTACCAAGTCAGTGAAACCTGATGCTCCTGAGCTGGTGCTATGGATATGGGAGCCCCATCTTTATAAAATACCTGCAATGCATTAGTGCCAGCTTTTTGCCACAGGTGCACCAAGCCAATAAGTTCTTTTAGGTATGCCCATACTAACACATTAATATGGCTGCTTTTTATGCCAAGAATTACTTCTATCATGCCAGTATCAGTATTTTACCATGGGTGTCCATTATGCTAAGAATTACCTCCACTATGCTAATGCCATTATTTTACCAAACAAGCCTGTCATGCTAGGAATTGCCTCCAGTATGCCAGTACCAGTATTTTACGAATATGCCTCCAGTATGCCAGTACTAGTATTTTACCAAAAATACCAGAAGTCCCTGATAACTAATTCTTGGAGAAATATATAACTCCAAAATAGTCAAACCAGGCCGATGTCTCCTAATGGATCATGTGCTATTGAACTACCCTTGGACAAAACATTGTGAATCTAAATGAAAAACATATTATAAAAGGATTGCGGCAATGTAAAAATTGAATCACTATATAAGTGAACAATTTTTTATATCATATAATAACATTTTTGTACATTAAGCACAAATTCAAACGTCATCTCATAGAAAAGTATACTTAAAATCACAATAGAAATGTACACATAAAATACACATTGTTTCGCCTATATAGTAAGGAAACACAAAGAAAACAAATAATTTAAGTTGTCTTTGTGTTTCCTTACTATATAGGAGAAACAATGTGTATTTTATGTGTATATTTCTATTCTGATTTTCCCCCAATCACATCTACTTTCATTCACTCACTGCCACTCACACTTCATAGCAATGCCTCACACTGATTCTTATTCATTCTCATTTACCCACTAGCAATCACTTGCAGTCACTCTTACTCTCACCTATTCTCTGGCTCACTCATACTCACTTACTCACACACATTATCACTCATTCTCACTCACTGCCTGTCACTGTCATTGACTCTTACATGCACATGCTCACACATACTGGCACACATGCACATACATAAGCTTTCTTTCATACAAACACACTCTCACCCTCAAGCATACACACAACATATATCTAAAGGCATTACTTTTTTCTTACCTCTACTTCCAGCGAAGGTCCTGTTTCAGCTCCTGGTACTCCAATTTTTATTATACGAATAGTGACCAAGGGCCCGATGTAGGTAACCAAATACCGGTCGGTAATAGCCGAAAAGACTGAATTTCGGCTGTTACCGACCGGTATTTGGTGTTTGAGATGTAGGGGGCCTAAAATTTACCGATTCGATAAATTTACCGAATCGGTAATTTTACCGATTCTGTAAAATACAGAATCGGTAAATTTACCGAATCGGTAAATCTAGATATAGGTGGCACTGAAAACAGTGCCACAGGCCCTTAAGAATTCGTTATTTACCACGAAATTCTATTGTGTGGTAAATAACGAATTCCTGTGTACATGCACATCTGTGCATGTACACCTGTGCCATGTGGCACACAAACATGCCCTAAGGGCATGTATGTGTGTCACACGGCACACAAGCCAGAATCAGGGGTGCAACAGGGTGTCAAAGTGACACCCTGTCCCCCTTGACAAATCAGTAATTTTACCGAATCGGTATTTACCAATACCGATTCGGTAATTACCGAATCAGACCGATTCAGTAAAAATCTCATTTACCGAATCTAGAATACCGAATCGGTAAAATTCGGTATTCTAGAGTCGGTAAATAAGATTTACCTACATCGGGCCCCAATTGACTTAATGTACGACTGGTAAAATAAAAGGAGAGGGTTGACCCAGTGTATAAGGACAAGCCACCGATGTGTTCATTGGAACAATCCACAGGAGAATACCTGTAAACCCAGTTGAGACCTGGGTAGATAGTATGAAGTAAAGAACACTGTCACAACAGGAATTATTTGGAGGACAATTTCACTTTCAAAGAAGCATTCACATAAAAGTAGAAAGGGAAGGGAAACAGGGAGCCAAAAAATACTTCCGATTGTAGGACACGAAAGGTATGGATGTCATTTAGGGATCACCAGAGGTCACAGCTGCCCCATACAACCCATGGCACTGCCTTTACAACCTCTGACCTCAGAGGCACAAAGTCAGTGCCAAACCAAAGGGGTGAAGCAGACAACACTGTCTCAACTGGTATTATTTGGAGGACAATCTCACTTTCAAAAGCATGCACATAGAAGTAGAAAGGGAAGGGAAACAAGGAGACAAAAATACTTAAGGTCAATGAATGCAATATTTATAATGTGTATTAGACAAGAGGCAAAATAGCAGCACTCAGTTGCATTAAATGTCCATGTAACCGGTATAAACTTGTGCACATGGATAATAAATTAAAAACTGTTCTCAAAGAAGACCCTCAAAACACTTTTGCCTAAGTGGGGGGGGGGGGGGGGGGGGGGGGCAGGAAATCTTTAAAACTGAACTGCATAAATGTTCTAGGTTGTAGCGAGACGCCATTAATAGTGACGTCACCTCTTTGTGAATTCACCCTTGACGGTTGGTGTCCTTTTTGGCTTTCAATTATGTGCTAAACTCTGTCAGTCGTAAAAGGTGAGCTTTTCCGAAGCGTTGGGACACGTTGAAACTACAGTCGGGCTCTTAAAAGGGCAATGCCTGTTCGATGGGGCGCTTCTATTAAGCTGAAACCCTGTTTGTGTAGGTGTCTTCTCTCCACCTGCCACAAGCATGCAATGAGGCGCGAAATGAACCTGTGAACATAAAATCTGCCTTCTGTGCTTCTCTTTCCACACACACTGTGTCAGAAGACTCATAAAACAACACCTGCACGGCTTACAGAAGTTTAACGAGGACCCTTTCCCGCCTACACGACTCTCCCAAACTAGTGTCACATTAAAATCCTCCTGCCTCCGTCCTGGGTTAAAATTTCTTCTCAAGCAAGCATTATTTGAATGCTAGTGTAGCAGTGGTGGTTGTGGTCATGCAGGGTCGTCCTGGGACAGAATACATGCCCGGCACCAAAATATAAGAAGCAGGGCACAATTCCTAAAATAAAAAGTGGGGGGGACACTGTCACCGGAAGTGAAGTCACGAATGGAAGTGACATCACGAAAGGTGGCTTGCACCATCAGCCTCATTGCCTCCCCTCGCTCACCCCTTAGATGTGATTACATCTGCGAAGCCAGCGCGTGTGCAGCGTCCTGTGAGCTCCGATTACGTCCCTAAGAGGGCAAAGAGTGAAGTCCAGGTGTTTGGCAGGGGGTACGGCGTCCGCCCGGTAAAATAAGTGGGGGGACACCGTCAACCTGTGTGATACTCCGACTCGAGCCCTGCCCATAAGTAGGGCCAGACTGGGAACGCAAACCAGCCCTGGCAATAAGACCGGCTGCGGGGAGAGGGGGTGGATGGTGGGGGCTGCATGTGGGAAACTCTGCTGCTGCTTTTGTTACAGGGGGCCGATATTGCAGCACTGCTGTAGAACCGGCCCCCTGTACCATAACCGGCCCCCACATGTCCAAAACCGGCTCCCACCCATCGGCCCACCGGGAAAAAGCTTGCTGCAGCCAGCCCAGCCCTGCCAATAAGCAAATCAGATATCTAAAAAGTGGCCCACATTTGCAAATCGTGTCCGTTTTCACCTTGCAATAAGGTGTTTTGCAAGGTATACGAAATAGCATGCAGTTGTGCTTGCTGCATGCAATGTTTGTGGTCATTTCACGGAAATCAACAAAAAAAATTGTCCCACCAGACGATAAAGGCCTACAAACGTATTACGAGTGGCGTGCTTCCAACATCGGAGGGGAACTCCCTTTGCTGCACGTATGGAAATTGCAAACACTGCTGTAATTAGCGCATAACAAATGCACCCTCATATCCCACCGCAACCGAACCTACTCCCATAATTTCGCCTTGGTGAATTTCGGCAGGTCAACCTGCTAAATTTTGCAAAGTGAAATTTGCTGCAGTATTTGAGGTGGTTACCATGAATAATGTTTCGTTTTCTAATTAGAGAGTAAAACTTGGAAAATGGTATTTACTGCACTCTTTAAAACCTCACTCTGTGGTGTCAGTATTCAACGGGTTCTGAAAATATCCCCATCCAACCCACTAGAACCTAAGGCCTTAAGATCTGATTATGACTAGAGGGTTCAGTTCCAATCCCTGCACAAACAAGAGTCTCCCAAAGGATCAGCATTCCATGTTGCATGATAATTATTGCCCAGGCTGGCCTTTGCACGGATATCGTCCGGGGCAGAACCATATGTGGTGCCTCTTAATCCCTCGCATGTCATCCTAGTTGTAGCCTATAACTTGAGATATACAAAGAGCAAACCATTATCTCCTTCAACTGAGCAAATCCTGGTACTTGTAGTCCTATATTTATGGCGAGGTGAAACAAAATGACAAAAAAAGGTAGAACTTTTTTAACAAGATTTTTATATAGCACACACTTGGCCCTTTACATGAGCACCAGTTCCATTACACAAGGCCAGATTCACTTAAGCATGGGTGATTTGCCCAGAATCAGAGACGTTGAGCCTCCGATGGAACAGGTTCCCCAGTTCCGATGCCCTAACGCCACATCCTCTCCCTTAATAAACTTAATATAATTCCAGTAATCGAGTACCACAGTAGTTTTGCATCTGCAGCATTGTGACCAGAAATATGTAAGTTGTTTCACGTTTTAAAAACAATAATTGGAATTTAGTGCTATAGAGGTTCAGCAGCTCCAACTGAGACCTTCCTGCCCAGCTGCCTACTGTCATGTCCAACATTATCTTCCTTGCTGTTGCTACTAGGTAAATTTTGCTAGGGAGAGACGCCTAAGGAATATTGGGGCAGATTTATGAGTTCTGGCGCATCTCTGCAAATCAGCAGGGATGCGCCAGAACTGATGCGTCACGCAATTCCCTCCTTGCGGCACCACAGATGCGCCGCATTTACAATGCGGCGCATCATGGTGCAAGGAAGGGCAGATGCGTGACGCATCTTGTGGTGTACGGGCGACGCATTGCTGGAGTAGCGTCGCAAGTGCGACGCAACTCCTGCAATGTACAGAGGCCACCCATACATAACGTGGTGCGTCACTCCTTACGCCTGCTTCAAGCAGGCATAAGGATTTGACCCAGTAGCGTCGTAAAACTGACACAGTCAAATCTTGTAGATTTCACTGCGTCAGTTTTACGGGGCTTTCCTACGAGGGAACGCCCACCCTGCGACAGAACGCCCACATGAAACCTGACGCAGGCTTTACAACGTGACGCATCTGCCTAGATGCGTCACGTTGTAAATAGGTCGCAGGGATGCGCCACGTTTCCGAAACGTGACGCAAGGCCGACATAAATCTGCCCCATTGTATTCAGGGGTCCCACATTTTCCCCTGAATCACCCTTTCAGCTCAGCTTCATCCTGCCAATGCTACATTGTAGACAAGATGTGGTAGAGGGTGTTACAAGTGCTTAATTTGTATAAAATTAAGTGCCAGGGCACTTGTCGGAAGGCACTGCAGTCTGCAACACACATTGCCCCTACCATTGCTACCAATGACATTACCAACATAACACCTAACCAACTCAGCCTTACAAGTGTGACAATTCAGACTATTTCAGACAACACAAAGGTATAATAATGGCATGAGAGGCTAGTATTATTAATTTACAGTGCCACTTGACTTAATGAAGAGCTACTGATGGGTATTTTCATCAACCACGAATGATGTATCCTGACTAGTGGACTATTGCCACTTGTTCTCACACATAGTCGATTATCCAGAAATTCGTTCCTGACCCTCCACTATTATTTGTATTTTGTTCAGTTACCCCCGGGGAGTATAGTGTTGAGTGGTCATAAAAAATAATCCCTGAGACCCAAAAAAACCCCTGTTTTATTAATGCTTTTGTGCGGCCAAGGCCGCGGGTCTGTTGCTTTTTCACCCCCTTTGTGAGAGCTTGATAGACATTGACTATACGTACCTTCACTACTTTTCCCTGTGTGTGTAATTTGTGCGGTTACAATATCACCATGGCAACAAATCTTGGCCTATTCTTTGACGAAGCAGAGATTCAGTCCATCTTAGACGAGAATCCTAGTATTCTGGACAATATACCCATTCCTCAAGTAAGCACCGATGAAGGTTGGGCAAAAATTTTAACTATCAAAAAGAGTCAATCACGTATTTGTGTCCATGGCTTGGTAATGGCTGAGTACCTACGCGGCAACTGCGCGCCTAGTGGACTAATTGTGACTAATGCTCCTAGACTCTTCTTAGATGACAAAGAATTCTTGAATAATTGGTACCTAATCGCGTGGAAATGTACCCGCGATTGGTTGGTGCTTATAATTAAAACAGCGAAGAAGGCGGCCGATAAAATCTTGGTCGAGATTCAATTGCTAGAGGGGCAGATTAGAACTACACTCTCGAGCAAAATTTTCACAAAAAATCTAGATGAAAATAATAAAGCCAACAAAGAATTCAGAGATTCTATTCTATTTAAGAAACTAGAGAAGTGCAAAAAAGATATAGAGAAATTTGCCACCGAGAAAATCTATCCCTATACAAGTGACTCCTTTGTCCCTCCGGTTTACAACACAAAGGGTCATAAAGGAGGGTCCACTTACGGTACTTCCAGCTCTGGCGATGGGTCTAGTGATTCAGACTCATCAAGCCTAGGTAGCAACACCAACAACAAGGGCCGAGGGAGAGGCAACCGAAGAAACTGGAGAGGACCTGGTCAGAACTATAGCCAACCCCAGTTTCCACCATGGTGGCAACCGAACCCGTGGTCTCAAGGAGCCCCCTTCCCACAACAGATGATGCCCTTCGGTCCCCAGCAATTCTTCCCTGATTTCAATTCCCAGTCTTTTTTAGGACATGGCAGGGGGAGACAGAGGGGGAGGAGGAGAGGACAACAGCAGAACCAAGTGCAGTGGAACCTTGCACCTCAGATGATGGGCCTACGGAATGGGAAACAAATACCTCAGGATCAAACGACAGCGACAACATCAGGAACGACCTCGTGATAAATCTCAGTTCACGAACACTTTCTGAGACGGAATTGAAAATGCTCAACAGAGGTTTGGGCTTTGTAGCCACCAATATCGGCGACCCTTTCCAGACTCATATTGAGATGGGGAAATTCTTTAGGAAAATTCGTCTACATTTCCTTTTCGCCAAAGACAACGAAGGCGGAAGAGACCCAGCCCTGACGGACCAGAACACGGGTTTGAAAAGACCCTCCACCTTCAATCCACCCACTACAGGCCTTCCAGCTAAGGTAATGGCCTTCGAAGAAGCGGTGGATAGCGATATAAAGAATTTGCTTCAACAGAACAGCAAGCCCTTTGTCAATTTCCCTAAGAAAGAACAGGAAGCTCTGAAAAACCTAACCCAGGACTCTTCGGTAGTGATTAAACCTGCCGACAAGGGCGGAGCTATAGTTGTCCTTGACACCACCACATACCGTGAGGAATGCATTCGACAACTCAACGATGCGAGATCATATCGGAAACTCGATGAGGATCCTACCGAAAGATTGTCATTGGCCATCAAGCAATATGTGGAAGAAGCACTTTCCGAGGGATGGATAACATCAAAAGAGGCATCATACCTCCAAATGGCACACCCTGTCATTCCATACTTTTACGTGCTACCTAAAGTGCATAAACCTCAAAGGCCACCGCCAGGACGCCCTATAATATCTGGCATTGGGTCTCTGCTCGAACCCCTTTCCACCTTCGTGGATCATTTTTTAAGACCCATGGTCCACGATATGCCAACATACCTACAAGACACGAAGGATGTTTTGAAGATTCTACCAGACATTGAGTTTGATGCCAACCTGGATCTCCTGGTATCCTTCGATGTAGAATCTCTCTACACGTCAATTCCCCAAAGGGAGACTCTTGATGTGATTGAGACCTTGCTACGAGCGCGTGATTTAGACTCAATCACTCCGGTCTCTTTCATTATGACTCTGGCTAATCTAGCGATGACCGAAAATTACTTTCAATTTGAGGATTCCATGTTTCTACAGGTCTCTGGGACCAGCATGGGCAGCATTTTTGCCCCTAGCCTGGCGAATCTCTACGTCCATCGGTTCGAAGAAGAAGTCATCCTCACTGAAACGAACCCCTTTTTCGCCTCCCTACGCCTATGGAAACGTTACATCGATGACGTCCTTGTGATCTGGCGAGGGACTGTGGATGAGCTACAAACCTTCCACGCTTGGCTAAACAGCAGAAATGAATTCCTCCGGTTCACAGTAGAACAAAGCAAAACACATCTGGCTTTTCTGGACCTCAAGATCAATGTCACCCCGACTGGTCTTCAATCCGAACTCTATCGGAAACCGATGGCAAGAAACTCTCTGTTGAGCTACGAGAGCTGTCACCCAAAAGCTCTGAGAGACAACTTGCCCTACGGGCAATTCCTGAGAATACAGAGGAATTGCTCGACTAGGGAGAGTTTCTTCAATCATGCCAAAATACTGGAGAGCAATTTGCTTGAAAAAAAGTACCCCAAGCACTTGATACGAAGATCGAAAAAGAGGGCTTTTAATAACAATCGTGAAAGCCTTTTGGAGCCATCGGTACCCAAAACACAAGAAACTCGGATCACCTGTGTCAACACGTTTGGCACTCGCTCCAATCAAATTCAGAAGATCATAAAAAGACACTGGGGTATCCTCAACACGGGTAATGACAATTTGCCCCCGCCGCTGTTCGCATTCAAAAGGGGCAAAAACTTAAAAGACCAACTGGTCCATACTAGACCAAGATCAGTGACCCCTAGAGCAGTAGGAACTCTCTGGGACATGCCAGCCGTGACAGGTCATCATCCCTGTGGGAACTGTGCTGCATTCCCGCAGACCGCCAAATCAAGAACTATTGACATTGGGGGTGGGCGTCCGTGGGAACAAAGGCGCTTCACCAATTGCAATAGTCAAAATGTCATCTACCTGATAGTCTGTCCCTGTGATTCCAAATATGTGGGAATGACAACCAGAAAAGTGAAGACACGCATTTCCGAACATAAAAGTACCATCAGATGTCGGAAACAGTCCACCAAAATGACCAATCATTTTCTGGAGGTGGGACACGGCCCAAATGATTTTCGTTGGACTGTGATAGAACAACCACTGATACCAAACCACGTGACAGATATAAACAAGTTTTTGTTTAAGAAAGAACAAAAATGGGTGTATACCCTCAACTCAGATAAGGACGGGTTGAACGATGACATCCCGTGGATGTCACTCTGATAGAAACTCCCCTTCAGCAGTCTGAGGATCGGCTTTACACACCCCTTGGGGGTTTGGCAGTAATTATGACCAGGAAAAAGGGCTGCATTTGCTCCCTCACTGTGAAGGTATCTGTACATGTAAACATTAATCAACAGTATCACCTATAGACCATCTAACATCGATGACTTAGAATAAAAATTAATATGAATCACACTAAGTACTGTTGATCCTATTATGAACATGTTGTCATCGATGCGCTATTGATCATTATGGCACTACATATCCCACAGTACCCCTGCTGTGCATATCAAAAATCGACCTGCCGGTGAGGGTTGCTGGCATTCTAAATTTGATGTCTAGTTAGACCTGAGCCAATTTATGCGCAGTTGATCATGTAAATATAGCGTAAATAATCAGGGAGTAGGTATATATTTTTAGACCGCCCGAGTACGGACTACACGTCCCAGAATCCCTGTAGTCAGGTGATGCTATGGGACACGCCCATTCAAGGAAGTAAAACTGTTGGTGCTAGATGCGCGCGTCACCTCCCCTTACAGCCAGAGGGACGCTGGAAGTACCGACGGACAGGTAAGAGACCACTTCTCTATGCCTGTCTGTCAGCGATCGCTAATATCTGCTGCTACCGAATGCGGGATATTCTTCACTATCGCCCAGAGTAAGGTAAAGCTCGACCGCGCTGGTGCTTGAAACTGTCTGCGCTGCATTCCCTTTAAGCTTAATCCGCGAGCGCTTGAGAGGTTGGAGAATATATATCTTTCTACCCGCCCACTGCGGCGAAATATACGCTGTTACAACATCTAAGACGCGCTGTTTATCTGAGGCATTGTTTAATCGCGTGTCAGTTCAAACGCGACCGAACCTTTATTGAAATACAATGCTAGGCGCCAGGAGCTTATCTGTGGCCCACTCAGATGGTTCGGGGTTCTGTGTGAGATACAGAATCAGGGACGCATGTGTACTAAAATTATAACATTGATATCCAACAACCATTTGTCACTGCAATGCGGAGATGTGGGCTAGCACATATGCCCCTCACGCTTCGATTTATCAGTGACTACAATTGTTCTTCTTTTAAGAACAATCGATAAAAGACGGCCTTTTCTTCAAACAGAGGTCTCGCTCTTGCCATGCTGAATAATTCTGCTGGGGCCCTAGATAGGGCTTAATGGCCAATTGATCCGCATACACGCCAGAAAAAATTGTGATTAAGTGTGAAGTCAGCTGTAGCTGACGTGTCTTTGTATGTCTTCCCTTTTACAATAGAGCGGTGCTTCAATTACCTGCGCCGTGAGCCAGGTGAGGTGAGGCGGTACTCTCCTGCATTAAATGGTAAGTGAGAGTCTAACTAAATATCATCTAGAGATATTGTGGTTATATGTAGGAATAATAGTACTGAAGAGAGAATTGCATTATAGGTTCTCTACATAGATATGATATACCATGAAAGTGTTTTGGATATCGTACATATACTAATTGTATGTTTTTCTTTGTTTTCGACTATGTTTGTTTATATTGGACTTTTCAGCTGGGAGAATGAATCTTCAATAGAACCCAGGTGAAATATTTCCTTTTTATTTTTCCACACATCACAAGCAGTAGCGATACAGGTCCTGAGGAATGCAGTGGATACCTCTGTGATCCTCAAATCTGCTGAAACATGTCGACCAACCTGTTGGTAGCTATTAGGTGAAACTACCAATCTCGCACTACTCTTTTAATTCTTAGAAACACTGAGGTCTGTAATAAATAATTTTTCCTCATGGTTATCTAATTTTATACACCACTGTCCTGCACTTTTTGCACTTTACCACACCCCCACGCACTGCTTTTCAGTAGCTCCCTGTGACCCAGATAGACTATCACTGTTCCTTGTCCAGTCGAAATTGATCATACTGGAGAAAAAAACCATCCTTCATGGTTAGAAGGAACCCACATGATGAAAAGGGCGCCAAGGAAGAGCTACTGATGGGTATTTTCATCAACCACGAATGATGTATCCTGACTAGTGGACTATTGCCACTTGTTCTCACACATAGTCGATTATCCAGAAATTCGTTCCTGACCCTCCACTATTATTTGTATTTTGTTCAGTTACCCCCGGGGAGTATAGTGTTGAGTGGTCATAAAAAATAATCCCTGAGACCCAAAAAAAACCCTGTTTTATTAATTACCAACATAACACCTAACCAACTCAGCCTTACAAGTGTGACAATTCAGACTATTTCAGACAACACAAAGGTATAATAATGGCATGAGAGGCTAGTATTATTAATTTACAGTGCCACTTGACTTAATGAACACGGTTGTTGTGCACTTCTCAGACAACGCCACCATGTGGTGGACTCTCACTAGAGCGGTGCTGACAATTAAGTGCCAGTGCCGAGCATTGGAAACCACCGGCTCAAATTAAGCACTAGGTGTTACGTTGATGGAAGGACGAAATGATTTTAGTGGAGCGCCAGCAGCCCGTTCTAGAAAAAAGAGTGATGAAACACAGTGCAGCTGAACTGCTGGAGCCATTTGAGAGGGTGAGTGGCGTGAGGCCAGCTCGCCCATGCTAAATGTCTGTCCTGGTTATTGCAGACCGCTGTTTCCCCTGAAATGTATTCATAAAAAAGGCCTGGTAAAAACGCAAAGTTACATAATAGTGTACAATAAATATGGAAAAAGCATGTTATGCTTCATTTACAGGAGCAAAAACTCAGAGTAGGATGTATTTGCAGAATTCAGGAAACATCTTACCCCAGGGCTTCACTACTCTCAGGGTACCCTCAATATCACCCCTATTGCTACATAGCCAGAATTAGGGCTTATATGGTGTTAACAACATAAATAAAGGTAACTACATACACAGCAATTCATGGCACTAGTTCAAAAGGGTGTAACTATCTAAAATGTGCTGCGGGTAGGGGCTGTGCTGTCTGAACGCATGGGCACGCTGGGCAGTTGCCCAAGGGCCCCACGAACATATGGGCCAGAATTTAACACAAATTTTCCGCTAAACGTTTTTATTCCTGTGAGTGGTTGTGTGGGCAGGGCCCAGGGCACTGCTTTGCCTGAGGGCCTACAATGCCGTTTAGATGACCCTGGGCAGGGGCACTGGATGAAGAAGCAAGGGAGGACCACGATTTGAGCCATGCTTGGCTACACTTTGCAGAAAGGGAAAAGAAAATCATGCACCGAATAAATAAATATTATGGCACATATTGTGGTATCATAATCTTGCTACTTTGCCATTTTCACAGACCTTGACTTATGGGCGCAGCAAGCCCCTTATTCACCTTCTAGTTCTTGTATTTACTCCTCAATTTTCCTACAGCATTCAACATCATTTCCTGCCCGCCATCTGTGTCACAACAGCCAACACTCACAAAGTATCAAAATAGTAGAAAACATTCCAACACAGGATGCTGACCCCAGTTGGTGCAGAGTGTTGTGTTCTATACATGGTACTTGCAGTAAAGTGAGCCACTTATGTGCTCTTTTGTGCTTACTTTTGATTTAGTTGAGCTCCCACAAAGTGCCCTATGACCTCTAGGGAGGTGCAGTACACATGTCGAGCATATGGACCCTTGATGGGGCTTTGTATGCCTTCAAGATGTAGATGGGCGCCCCCGCTTGATTGTACGACAGAATATTTAATGCAGAAATGTCGTCTACCATAAATTCTCTGCCCTAAATAGCTATTCCAAAAATATTGTCCTGCTGGGTTTAGATTGTCTGTTCTTAACGCTAGCCAGGCAACATTTTGGTGGATTAAATCTAGCACACAACATTTAAGGCAGACAATACTCTGAAAATTATATTCTGGTACCACAACATCACGTATGTTAGGGAGATTTTGATAATCACTTCATATGATAACTTATATGTTAGAGAGATTTTGATAATCACTTCATATGATTACTCATGTGTTAGAGAGATTTATTTTGATAATCACTTCATATGATAACTGCCAGAGGAAGGGCTCTACATGACATTGAAAGCTAGTTATCTAAAATTTTAGTTAGTCTAGTAGAGTTGTCATCCTGCAGGGTTAATTTTCCCTCAATACATGTGGCCTGGTAATTGGGCTGGATTTTCCACACCTCTGGAGATACAGATACCGTAGGTAATTCCAGGGGTGGAGACAATCCAGCCCACTACAGGTTGATCCCTAATTTACTCAAGTTCTTCCACAGGGAGATTTTGTCTGTTTTTAGCAGCCAAATAAAGGGATTGTTGCTGCTTCTGCGGATCCCACAATTCCAACGCGTCTGGTCACTAAGAGGCCACTCGCAATCAGGGCCTTCCTGCTTTTTTTTCTTCTTTGACAAAATAACTGCAGTCTTCAATTTTCTACAAGAACTGCTTTCTACATATCAAATGAATAAGTTTGATCTGATGAACAACACTTGACTTCCTTCATGGTACATATCAAGAATCCTACCTAACAAATGACGCAATCAACGAAAGATCTCGTGTAGCTGTCAGCGCCCTTTTCAAATATGTTACGGAACATAGAATTATATTTGAAACAGATCTGAAATATTGAAAATCCGAAATAAGCGACCATGAGCGAACGTTCTGGCGCGGGTTTCAGCGAGATATTAGCAAGCCCGATGACTGAGGACAAGCAATGACCCCAATCTTCGGGCCATGAGCGAGCTTTTTCTTAATGATGGTTCTGGACCGCAAGTCACTTGAAATTGAAGGTTGGATCTGCCAAGCCACAGCGCTGCGTTCCAGCGCCTGCAATCACGCTCCGCACCCCTGCAAATGCATGTGTTCTACATCTGCGGCAACGATCTCCGGCCTGACATCCTTTCATCCAGTGCAATATTTGTTTAATAAAAAAAAACAGTAATAATGATTATATCAATAATACCCGAAAAAGAGTTCAGAGTGCGCCTGGCGCAGATGTGCAGTGCACTGGAGCTCGAAAATTGTTTCCCCATGTTTCGAGTGTGGCAACAATTGCTCCTGGCCACCTGCGTCCAATTTCCAATGATGGCTACTTGAAAGTGACTAGTTATCCAGGCCTTCTGTTCTAATCAGTTAATGCGGTCTACTGTGCAGAGCAAACCTGCGCTTGTGTGTTTCTGCAATAAAATCCAGGCCGATCTGTGTATGTCTCCCACAAAAACTCCAGATCATTTGGTTTCAAGACTGGGATCTTGCTGGGAAGTACAAGCCTGCAACTCGATTACTTTCTTTACTTTTATACTCAAAAGGGAAATACATACTTTACCTCTGTGCCTTTGATGCGTGTTTTAGAGCATAATGAAGCATAATTAATTCTTGCTTGATTGCTATAGTACTTCTTGCTAGCGCACCCTGTTCTGCTCTCATTTAAACTACAACCGAAATGACTTCCTCCAGACTGATTCCATTCAATTGTGATTTTGAGCC
Source organism: Lissotriton helveticus (assembly GCF_964261635.1). NCBI lineage: Eukaryota > Metazoa > Chordata > Amphibia > Caudata > Salamandridae > Lissotriton > Lissotriton helveticus. The sequence continues at coordinate 1,552,139,737 of NC_136059.1, forward strand.
CTAGCGGTGGCTCCTCCACTAAGGCGGAGAAGCATCGGTGCACTGCTCTGTGAGCAGTTCAAAAAGCAAAAATAAAATGATAATAACGCAATGTTGTTATAATTTAAGTTTTCCTAACTGGCTACGGTCTAGGTGTGGGGCGGGGCAGGGCTATCCAGAGCAGGGGAAGGAGTGCGCATGAGAGTTTGACCAGCCACCTAGGGCCGCCCAAACAGCAACGTCCACTTAGCATGTTCTCCATCAGACTGCATTGCACAGCCTGGATGGCTCCCAGTCCCTGTTTGAGCTCCGAAACCACGGCTCTCAGACCAATCATGACGCTGCTGTCATGCTGGTCACAGCACCATTGTGATTGACTAGGGGAGCCATTGTGCTTCCTGCATCTGGAGTCAGTCGACAGAAGAGGACTGAGAGGCGGCGGCTGGTCTGCCGGCAGGCCCGGACTGGCCATAGCGGGCACCGGGCAATCCCCCGGTGCGCCGCATGGGTGGGGCCAGTTTTGGGCCCCTGGGGGCCGTTTTTGTTATAGGGCCGTTTTTGCAGCCCTGTAACAAAATCGGCGCTGGCAAAGAGCTCGGCGCAACCTCCAACCCCCCGAGTGGGGAGGAGGGGCCGGCCGAGCACTTTGTCAGGGCCGGTTTTGGTTCTCAGTCCGGCACTGTCTGCCGGTAAGTGATTTTTTTATTTATTATTTTTCGCCCCGCCACTCCTGCTAAGTAGCAGCCGCCACTGCCCAAAGATACTCACTGTGAAAGCAAGCCCTTTGACCAAAAGAAGTTGGATGCCAGGAAACTTTAAGTGAGTACTTCCGGCCCTGCAGGTGTAGCTTCCGGTTTGGCAAATGTATGCAATTGAAGAGTGAGTTAGCACTGAGTCAGCACACCGCTTACATTATATAACTAAGCTAAAGAGAGGGCGGTATTAGGGAAAAGCTGAAAAACAAGTACTGTATCTTATTTACAAGTGAGTCTCCAACCTTCTCAGTGATTCAGAATGATTTCTGAACTTTTTACTGGCAGGCTTACACATTTATTTCTAAAGCATCCACATTTTCCGTGCAGAATCCATTTGAGTTTCGCAAGCAAACACTGACTGAATTAATGAGCCATTAGTACAGAATATACAATGCAAACAATTAGAACGCATGCTTTTAAAACACAGTTTTTACATTGCAACTACATTACATTGCATGATTTTACAACGCATGCCATTACAATGCATTTTTTAAAACTAACATTACAACGCATTCCATTACAATGCATACCATTACAACGCATAATACTTTTAGAGCAACAGTAGGGTAAGTGTTGTATAGTGTAGGGGTAAAGATGACTATTCCCACTCCAGTGAGTGCAACAGTAGGGTAAGTGTTGGATAGTGTAGTGGTAAAAATTACTATTCTCACTCCAGTGAGTTAAACAGTAGGGAAAGTGTTGCATAGTGTAGGGGGTAAAAATTACTATTCTAATGTACTCCAAAATCCATACCCACCCTAAAACAAAAAAATCTCTATTACTTAACTTATAATGTGTTGTAATGGCAGGCGTTGTAATGGTATGCGTTGTAATGGCATATGTTGTAGTGACATGCGTTGTAATGGCATGTGTTGTAATGGCATGCGATGTAAAGGCAGTTGCGTTGTAAAGGTAGTGCGTTGTAATGACACCGTTGTAATGGATGTTCCCATTTGTATAGTGCACAGCTGTTAATAGACCTCCTAGCGCTGTAGACGCTAAAAAGGGAGGAGGATTTATTTAAAGCTGTGAGTACTGTGAAATAACCAAGTCTTTAAAACTGTTTTTCAAAATCTGTTTGTTGGACGAGGCCCAAACATTCTACAAGAGGGAGTTCCACAGTTTAGGGCCCAGAAAGGTAAAGGAGCATCCACCGAAACCGACGCACTCTCGGTACTTGCAACAATAGTTGATTGGAATATCTCCAGGATCTAGAGAGATAATAGGCATATCTGTTTTGAAATGCCCTGTAGCCTAACAGTAAATATTTGAAATGGATGCGCTGACCCACTGGGAGCCAATGAAGATTCCAGATGTAAAGAGATAGATTCATGTCTGGGAAGATAGAGTGGAGGCCTAGCGGCTGCATTCTGTACCGGTTGACAGCGATGAAGTAAGTAGTCAGGAAGGTCCAAATACTAAATGTTTGTATAGTCCTTGCGAGAGGTGACAAAGAGTATATGATGATTTTTTCTGATGTTTTCTGGAATTATGTTAAAGATCTTTCTAGCTTTTGAAGAGAGTGAAACAGTCTTGTAACCGCTCTCACTTGAGGGTGAAAAGAAAGATCTTACCAAATTCAACTCCAACATTTCTCACCTCATCAACTGGAGTGGAAGAGTCCCAAACTCAGTGGGCCGACATGCATTGGACCAGATGGAAAGTCTAAACCTGAAGAGAAGTATTTCGGTTTTATCCAAATTAAGTTTTAGACTAGTGCTCTTCATCCATCCCACAACTATCACCAGGCAAGCTTTAAAGCAGCTGTGTTGCTCACAATTTGTCTCAAGAAAGGAGAGCATAAATTGAGTGTCATCGGCATAGGACATCACCGTTAGATCAATAGGCTGAATGATGCTTGCCAAAGAGGCCATGAAAACATTAAATAGAGCATGGCTTAAGGCAGATCGTTGTGGGACACCTTGGCATAAATGCTTGTTAGATTACATAAAAGGTGGAAAGTAGAAGGATTTGTAGCAGTCAGACAAGAAAGACTTAAGCCAAGAAAAAGCGAAGCTGAATAGAATGAGAGATGGTGTCAAAAGCAGCCGAGAGATCTAGTAAAACCACTGCAGCTACTTGACCCTTGTCTAGGGTCAGTTTGATGAACTCATTACTTCCAGCAAGGCCTGATCCCAGACTGAGTACAATGCCAAAAATGAGGAGCCTCAAGATATCGATTAATCTGCGCATTAACTATTTTCTCTAGAATTTTAGATAATGCCAGTACGAGAGAAATTGGCTTGAAATTGGCTAAGACCTTCGAGTCTGCAGAAGGCTTTTTTTTTTAGTAAAGGTACACCCTGAGCTTGTATGCAGGCTTTAGTCACCACTGCCTGTGGCAATGATCGGTTAGATAGATAACTGATGACTAGATGGAGAATATGTACAGTCTTTGTTTGGACATCAGGAAAACAAGGATTCAACGGTGAACCAACCCGGCAGTTCAGAATGGCCTGTGCCGAGAACTCCAATTAAATGCTTTCAAATTCAGATAGAACCGGTCTCAAAGACCCGTTGTTTAATAATAAAAAAAAATGTCAAGTACATCACGTGCTTAAGTTGAAATCTAAATTGATTTTTTTCAATTTTCTCATGAAAGAAGAGAAAGAGATTTTCACATAATGGAGGGAGTGACAATACGCTTGCAGGCGGTAGGAAAGATTGAACTGTTTTGAAGATTTTTTAAGACTTGTTGGCAGCACCTGCAATCTGATCAGAAAAATAATCAGCTTGGGCTTGATGAATGGCCCGGTGATAGTCCTTTAATGCGGATGTGCATATTTCTGTATCAACATTATTGTATTGTTTTCTCCATGTCAGTTCCAACTGCTTTCATTTGTTTTTTCCACCTTCAAGGCAGCCGAAAACCATGGGGATCAAGAATGAGACCTGGAGGAGGCTTTACATCTAACAAGAGGAATAGAGTCAACTGCTGATAAAAGCCAATTATCTGTTAAAGCTGTGTCATGTCCCAAATTCCCCCTAAATATAGGAGGGTCCTCGGATAGATTCAATAGCATGTTGGCCTCGTTATTTTAGACAAAGAGCGAAAAGTATGTAGGCGTTTACCAGGAGAGGCCAGTTTTGAAGGAAGGCTAAAGGACACTGAAATCAAATAATGGTCAGTCCAGGACATAGGTGCAGGAGCGCCTACCGCTTAAATCAGAATAGCCAGTAAATACCAGATCCAACAGGTGGCCAGCCACATGTGTGGGGCGACTAAGTTTCTGCTGTAAGTTTAAAGAGGAGAGAGAATCTATAGTATGAATGACGGGGGGACTGTCAGCTATTTCAGCATGAAGATTAAAAACACCAAGAATAGTAAAACTGGCGAACGGAAGGCTACTTGAGGCTATTTCTTCTAACAAGTGATTAGCAAAACTGGTGATGTAGCCAGTGGGCCACCGAAAAAGAAAAATTTGTATTCATTCTGAAGGAAGGAAAATATAAGCCTTCTGCCATTATGGGACAGATAGCCTTAAAGGTGACACAATCAAATTCAGAGCGATAAATCATTGCAATCCCACTGCCTATCCGGTTCTGGCGGTGTAAATGTGAGATAGAAAAATTCTATTGAATTACGACAGCCTCCGAGATCCAGGTTTGCGTGAAAAACCTTTATCCCACTTATCAGCTGAGCACATTTTTAGGTACAATACCAACCGATGTTTCCTTCCTCACCAGTGGGTCCCTGTAAGGTATAACATTGACTGTGGCGTAACACTGACTACAAGAAATAGCTTACACTCATCTTCCCAACATTCCCTAGAAAAATAGAAGCAGTTTTAAGGATAATCATGATGGCCTTGGCAGAGATCCCTGCTAACTTATGCTCATTTAGAAATTCACCTCTGAGGGTAAAGAAGTGGTAAAGTTTCCCGCTCTGCCTCCCTCACCTTCCAAGCATCCTAATTGCTATATGAAGACTTTAACCACGTCTCTCTTCCCTGATGTGAGGGACCATGACAACATTCTGGAAGAATTTTCCAGAAAATCATAAGGCAGCTGCAGATCTCCCGCATCGTTTGTTCACTCTTCTCCCAGAGACTTGTGGTAGGGACTCTGCAGACCTGGACATCGCCTCCCTAATACACGTCATCCCTGGAGGGTATTTAGGTGAGCAACAGCCTGTTGCTTGGATTTCCATGTTGCTAAGAAGTCCTTGTTTGTTCCACTGAGGATGATACACAGGTCTCTTACCCTCCCTGGATTACCAGGAACTCATGAGATGGGAGATCACCTTCTGATTTGACTGCTCTGTTGTCAGATGTCCTGATTCGCAGCCCCTTATTCTTGGGCAACCTAGGATGGTCTAATCCAGTCCGCGGAGACTTGTGTGTGTTATATTAGCAAATAAACAGAGAGCAGGGCACATGTCCTAAAAAAAGAAGTGGGGTGGGCTAACCAAGTTAAGCAGTATGCAAGTGACATCAAGGCGTGTGACAATATGGCACGGGACATCACAGGGTTTGACATTGCATGTAGTATCACAGCAAGGGGCACCACAACCCATGAGCTCACAGGAAGTGACATCACAAGAAGTGACATCAGATCTTAAGACCTTGCGCATATGTTTAGCAGGTCTATTATGATTATATCTGAGCACATTACAATATTTAACAAATGAGATTTCGCATCAGGGGTGTGCCAAAAAATTAACGCAGCCCTGACGCAAGATCTGGGCCTCAAATTATATATATATTTTTTCCCTCTGCCACAAAGAAGTTGTCAACAAGGAGAAACGTGGCAGTACATCTGTTATGCTTATTTAGCTGCAAATTCTGCTTTTTAAAACATCTTATGGAGTTAAGGCTCCTGCTGTAGAGATCTTTGGTGCCAGTAAAGTTAGGGGAATAATAATAATGGAAAAATAACTCTGCAGGGTTAATGTACTTGCTGGAGAGATCAGTGTTTTGTCTAGTCACAGTTTTTGAATCAAAGTAGCTTTGAGGGCTAAATATGTTTCCAGCAAAGCACATCATGTAATATGCAGATGACAGATTCTTATTTTATGTACCTAGTTGAGTGAGTTACTGCTTAACACAGAGATCCTTTTATTACATGCAGTTCATAATTTGCATTCCTTCTAATATAGCACAGTGAGTTATGAAGGGCATGTGACTCCTAAATCTTGTAACCCTCAATGTTTTATGTAACACAACCTGTACATTGATTTACACACATGTTGTATTGTCAATGTATAATGTGCATGTGTGATGTAAAATGCTCTGACACCTGCATTGGGATGAGCAACACTATAAAAAATACAACAAAATAGTGATATTTAATTTGTTATTTGTGTAAATACTGGGAAAGGATGTGGTCAAACGGCTAGAGTGGTGGACCTCTAAGCTGGGGAACCGGGTTCGAGTCTTGGCAGGGACGCTCAACATTCTGTGATTCTAGGCGAATTACTTAATTTCCCCGTGCCTAACAAGAATGAATGTGTCCATCTGTAACATAACTGGTGCTCATGTGAAGCGCTCTGATACCTTCGGGTCGAGTTCTCGCTATATAAAACTCCAAAAAGAATTGGGCAGACCAACACATCTGACATTCTTACAATGAATGCGTATCTCATATACAGGGAAATAAAAAAGTCAAAATGTAGCTTCGCTAAGTACCTGTGAAGTAATAACAACCTGTAAACCTTTGTTTCCCTTCATTGCATTTACATCTAGGTGTGAGGCTCCAGATAGCTCCCAGCTAGGATATTCCAACAAAAGGAGGCCTGGTGGCCTGTTAAATTCAGCCTTTGTTTTGGGCCAGCGGAAATCTAAAAAAAACAAAAGCCCCCTTGCCTGCACGTTGCTGCTCGAAGCGCAAGCAGACACATGCAGGCACAGCTTAATGTGTACCGGTGTTTGAAAATTATACTGGGATGTGTTCAGCATATTTCTATGTGCATATAAAACACCATAGTTTAAAAAATGCTACAGACAAGTTACAGCCCTCTTGACAGAGATGTGTGTAATTAAAATATCACTAAGGTCTTTTCTTGGACAAGAGTTTTCTTGGACCTCAGATACCATATAGCTGTTAAAAATGTACAAATTCAAAAGACAACCGGACCACTAGGATTAGTTATGCATACTATCAATGCTGTTATAGGGTCATTAAAGTCCATCAATTTGCACAGAGGCCCGATCCAGTATTTACGTAGCTTTTTTGTATGTCATGCAGAAGAATAAGACATGTTCAATGGACTCTCACATTCCATAGGGCACATGTTTGATATGCCTGACCCTTTCTTCTAAAGACAGATGAAGGAAGCTATCTGTAGTGTGCCCATTCTAAATTTGATAAAAAGGGCTTGTGTAAAGGGTTTGGTAACCATATCTGAATACATGTTGAACTCGAAGCCAACTTTAAATGAGATAAAAGCATCAGTCAGGCTACCTTAAACAGTCTTGGAAATGTTTTCTCCCAGCGCATAGTAAAATAGGCCACTTTGACATTTTCAATGGCGTTACGTGGTAAATCTTGAGGATTTAACCAAAACCCCCCTAGTCTAAGTTTATGTAACCAGGTCTTTATGTAAGCGCACCAAGGAATCTTATCGCCACACAAACCCTCTAATAAGCCATGTAGCCATTCCCTATAGGGTTCTTGTTCTTCTGTGACTCACATCCTTAACCAATACTCAATCGGTCTCAATGCTGCAATATCAGAAATGGGTCTCAGATGAAATGGGTCTCAGATTTAGATTCATACGAATGGGGAGTGTGGCAGTGCTCAGGTGAATTTTTAGCAGCAATTTGAGGAAATTGTTCTCTGCAATTTCCAGCATCTCCAACTTACAGTGGCCCCACATGTATGCTACGTAAAGGGCCGTCCCACAAGCTTGGCTTTCATAGATTCCCAAAGGGTGAGAAATGGGAACAGAAGGAGCGCTATTCACAAACCTTAAAACAGACCCTGCCGACTGTTTTAGGGACAGGGTGCTCTTCCTCAACTGAGCTGGCCACCTATGTGAGTCTACCGAACGAACACCCAGATAATCAAACTCAGAGACTCTCTCCAGGGCTTTCCCATCTAATAATATAGTTCTTCTTATTTTGTAAGCCCCGGGGACTTTTAGACAATAACAATGTGTTGTCAGCTAATAATAAACATGGAGTCTTTGTATCTTTGATCTTTGGGGAATCGTTCTCAAAGTTAAAAAGGTACGGTAAGCACTCATAGATGTATAAGAGGAAGAGCGTGGGGGCCCAATATGTACCCTTGGCACACACCTCTCAGAATTGGTATTTCATCCCTCAGTTCTCCTGCAGGTCCTCACCTAACCCTGGCAAAATTGTCTGTGTATAGAATCTGGATTAAGATCAACAGGCCTCTTGGGACCCCTATCCTAAGCAGGGTTTCCCATAGTTTCAGCCTTTAAAAACAAGGTCAAACGTGGATCGAAGATCCACGAAGGCCAACAATAACCTCCCATTTTACAGATCTACAGTCCTCCACTTAATGGTTAAAAAGCATATCATTTGGTCTGTTGTGCAAAATTTTTGCCTGAAACCAGCTTGTAAATGGGATAGCGCCTTATCTTGCGCAATCCAATCCTATGATCTATTGAGTATCTGGGAACTAAAAATGTTTTGAATATTGTCAATTAAGCTATTGGGCCTATAGTTGCTCGGGATAGCTCTAGCTTCCTTTTTATGGATCAGTACCATTATTGCACCTTTCCAAGAATCAGGTACCTGACCCCCAGCCATCAGAGCATTAGACACAAAGGGGCCTATTACGATGGCGGGCGGACACCATACCGGTAAACGGGACCAACCGCCAGAGGTGCGGCGGTCCAGCTATGACAAATTGGATGTGACCGTGACCCTGGCGGTCGCATCCCGCATATTCAACATTGTGGCGGGCGGTGCTATAAGCAGCACCTGCCACAATGTTGAATATGCACAATGTGACAGGCACAGCGCGGTGCTTGCCACCTTGTGTATGCCATTGTAGGGGGGAACCATGGGTACCATAGGAACCCCCAGTGCAGCCCCCCACCCCCTACCCCCCCAGGGGACCGCAATGGGCCCCCAAAGTGAACACCGTATGCCTTTCCATGGTGGAGTCACCGCAATGGAAAGGCATACTACTGCACACATCGTAATATGGGCCTTTTCTGCCCGGCAGGCAATCGTGACGATTGCCTGTGGGTGGAAAAGCGGCAGACGGGCGTTCCATCCGCCGCGGTACCCCCAGCCATGCTAGTGTGGCGGGGGTAAATGGCAGTCCGGCAGTGCAATTTGGCAGGTGGATCGCCACCACCGGTCAGGCGGTGGCGATCCGCCCACCAAGCTAATAGGCCCCAAAGAGTATATATGGGGCACTGATCCGCGGTTTGCTTCTGTAACGGTTAACCACGATTTTTTTCTAGGCCCAGGTCTTTCCTTGGCATCTGCACTAATATAGCTAGGGTGGTTTCTTCGAGTGTAAATTCCTCGTAATATTCACCCCCACGATCTACGGGGGATGTTAATGCAACCACTTCGCTATTGACTAATAGAGTACTTGAATGGTAAAGACCCCCAAAATGTAGAACCCATTCCTCTGGAGGGAGGTGGCAATCTGGCCTCAGCTTATCGGTACGCCCATTTTGGGATACCAGCTGCCAAAGCCTTTGATATCTTTGGTCCTTGCTGCCATCTATACACTTTCCCAGACTCCCTCTTTCCGCAAAGTTTTGCTTGCCCTTATGGTGCTGACATACTCCCACCTGGCTGAAACCAATCTGCAATCTGTCCTGGCTTTTGCAGGCCTTAATAAGAACACCCGTAGCAGATCTACACATATGGTCAAACCATTCGTTGGATCTTACACAGATCTGACCCTTTTTCCCCTTGCACATTTTTACAAAATGTAAGCTTAATCTGCTAAAAAAGTTATTATGAGATGCCACTTTCTCCCGGGGGTCAGCTCATTTTGCAATAGTGCAGTGAATTCATTTAGTATGAGTTGATATAAATTAAGTAACAATTTCTTGGAATTGAGGAAGACCTCATATGTGACAGCTCGTTTGTTACTAGAGATCACCTCCGGATTTGAGGCAGCAGGCGTTCTTCGCTAGAACACAACAGAGCGTTCGCAGGAGCGTAAGCAAACAAAGCGCTGCTTGAAAGCAATAAATCAGGCAACAGGCGGGCGTAATGGCAGGCAAGGGCTCAGATCGGCACGGGTCTCCGACTCAGCAATGCGCGGAATGTCGGAGATGCGCGCCGAACGAGAGGACGCACACCGGCTCCCTCTCGCGGCGGGAGGAAGGCCCCGCAGCCCGCACCACAAGAAACGGTCGTTAGGGAAAGAGAAACGCTCCCACGGCCGAGCGCGAACCGAGTAGCTGTAAACACGCTCAGAATGAACAGAGCATAACAATCTGAAGCGCTAAGGAAGAAAACGCGTGGCGCGCTCGAGCGCTGACTAACCAGAATCACAGTGTGAACTGAAGGGTGGGAAATGTGTGCGCTCAAGCGCGGACTAACAAGAATGACAGTGAAACATGAATACATAAAAGGCAATGGAACCACAAGTCTAAGGCATAATACCCCAGTAAAACAAGCCAATACTAGGTAAAGCACCACAGATAACAGTCACACAAGCCATAGAAAAAAGGAGGCACTTATCTGGCTGCAAGCAGCGAAGAAAGAGGGAGACTGAAGAGGGACAGAAGACAACATACTCCTAGGAGCCCTGTGATTGGTGCATTGGAAGAGGACTATCTATCCATGGACACTCTCCATTGTTTTTGTGTATTGTTATTCCCTATGGTTCATGGGAATAGTGGTTTGTTTAACTTTGAATGGCTGCTATGTAATAAAGTGAAGAAAGATTAGCATAATCCTTGCCTCCAGTCCTGACATAGAATTATAGCATGCTTATTGTTGTTTATTGTTAGAAACACTGGTCTGCAGGGGCGGCTCCTCCGCAATGGCGGAGGAGTGTTGCCCCACTGGCTCTGAGCCAGCAGATGAAAAATAAAACGATATTATCGTTGTTTTATTTTTCATTTGCTGGCTCTGAGCCAGCGCTGTAGGGAGGGGCGGGGCTGGGGCATGGGAGGGGGTAGGAGGAGTGCTATGTGCACTTCTAAATGTGCATATCTGTTTGGGCAGCCGTCTCAGGCCCGCCAAACATACATTACCACTTAAGTTTCTCCAACCCGGCTGTATTGAACAGCCGGGCTGGCGAAACAGCACAGACTCCTTGTTCTGAGCGGAGTGTCTTTTCAGCCCGCCCAAGCCAATCCCTGTGCTCCTCTCGTAGCATGAGAGCAGCATTGGGATTGCACAGATAGTCAGGGGCGGCAGGCGGTATGCAGCACCAGGTAAGTGTTTTTTTTTATTATTAACCCCCCGCTTCCTCACTCCTCCTCCACCTGCCCCACCACCTCTTCATTATGTCGGCCATCACTACTGGATTGTTTGAAGAGAAATGTTTTTCTCTACGCTGGATGCCCCCCTCAGGTTTCGATTTCTAGACTTTTGATGATATAACTGTGAGACGTGCAATGCATTGTAAATGTATGTACATTTGTGGGCCTCCTCCGATTGCCTTTCAGGCACAGCTTCGAATTGAGTCCCTGTGGGTAACATTGATGCGTCAAAGTCAACCACGTCAATCTTGCGCTGTGGCTCTAACCAGCCCTTGCGCCGAAGTTCATTTCCTTTGGCAGTAAAGTTTGTAGAAACAGCATTTGTAGGTCTTTGGAACACGTCCAAAACAAACTACTGGCAAATTGGCCTAGCTGTTTTTATATTACAGGTGAGCAAAACTCTCACGTCATGGAATCAGTCAAAAAACGGGATTGCTTGGCTTCAGTGAGGCTCAATAATTTCTAAATGCAAAGCACATTTTCATGCCGTCAATCTCAACTGACCTTTCGAAATGCGATTCTCTTTTTGTGCAGTTCTGGGAAGAACCGAAATCACCTGTTTGCCTAAGGTGTAAGGCATAGACAAAGGGGAAAAAGCGAAACTACAAAAGCATACCCCTGTTATTCTTGATTATGTTTGACTTTGCACACTAACAATGTGTGAAAATAGCTCCAATCAAGAAAGAAGCCAGAAATATAAAACACCCCCACTAAGCCAAATCTAGAATGGTTCTAACAGATGAGGTTAGAAAGCCAAAAAGGTTTTCAGGAAGAACTTCCAATGAGAGAGTTCTTAACTCTTTCCACGCTTTTGACGGAACGGTTCCGTCATGGCTCGTGGGTGAGCTGTGCTCATGACGGAACGGTTCCGTCACGGCCCGCTCGCCGCGCCTGCGCGGCGCTGATTTCGCGGTGCGTTTCATTAAGTGGGCGGGGCCGTGACAGAACCGTTCCGTCACAAGCACAGCTCACCCGCGAGCCGTGACAGAACGGTTCTGTCACCCGCGCAGGTCAGCCGCGCGCCCCCCGTGACCGTTAGCGCTGCGGCGGAATAGCCGACGCAGCGAAGGTGTTAAATATCTTTCCTGTTCCATCCCTCTTTCACCCTTTTGCCTCCCTCCTCCATCTCTCAATCTTTTTTCTGCCTTTTTGTCCATCACTTTTCGCCCTCCTTTTACCATCTTTTTTAGTAATTTTGCATCCATACGTAGTTCTTACTTTCCTACTTCATCCATCCTTCTTTGTAGTCATCCGTATTTTTATTTTATTCTCCACCAATCCATCCACACATTCATGCTTTTCCCTTGCTTCTCTCCATCCTTCCATTCTTCCTCCTTTAAACCCTTCCACCCATCAGTATCTTCATTCATTCATCCTTCTCTGCATCAAACTACTCTTTTCTGCAACCACCAATTACTCTCTATTTATTTTCTCCATCCATCGTCCCTTCTTCTCTCATTCCATCCACCTCTCCACCCATTTACCTCAGTTTGGCTGATACTGTGAGGTAGAGTTTCTCATGCATGTCTATATGGCTGTTTTCTTTTTTTATATAAAACTGCTTGTGTTTCGAAATGTTAGAACTTGCTTCTTGTAGTATGAATATTCAAATTGTTTTTGCATTTTAATTATTTGTGGTAAGAAATAATTTTTAGTTTCTGGATCAAGACCCACATTTTTAATAGTTCATCTGTTTACCTTGTACGCATAATGTTGCATACGTTTTTTAAATGTAGAAAATCTGTGGGACAAATTATTTGCGTGAATCTCTAATTTTTAGGCTGTATGTAATTTCATGAAATGATAATTTCATGTATTGCATGACAATCAAAAGTAGTTCAGGGGGTCTGTAAAACATAATTTAGTCATGTCATATTTTCAAATGAGAAACCATTTTATTAGGAACTAGCTTACCCGTCGCGCGTTGCTGCGATCTCCGAAGAAAGGAAATTCAAGAAAACTCGTTATGATAACATTCAATTTACATTGTGTCATTTTTATTGAAACGTATTCATTTTAATATGGAAAACATTTCAAAGTGCAGTTTTAATTCTATTTATTTATTCGAGTGCTTGTGGATACACGATTTGTTGTTTTTCTGTCTGGTGCATACATCAGTATTCGAAAGATTGTGAGGGCCCTGGGGGGACGATATTTAAAAAAATGTTATGCCAGAAACCTTCGCGGGAGTGTACTCAACAACTTCCCAAAGTTTCATGGCGATCGGATGAATGGTGTAGTAATGCATAATGGACAAACAGACAGACAGACTTACATTTGTTTTTATGTATATAGATGAAAGCCACTTCATAATTTCTGGTTCACCCTGCTCCATCTTATTCCCTCTCCTAATCAAAGACCCACTGCCAACTTTCTGTCCTCACAGTTGTTTGCAGACATGGCAGGTGTGACGTCAATTGAACCACTAGTTACTACAAGCTTCCGGGATATTTGTTCTCTTTTGAGTGACAGCGTAAAAAAATAATGTATAACTCTGCTCTTTGTTCTACAAACTTCTAAGAAGAGAATACAAGAAATTGGCCTTTCAATTGATGGGCACACTCCAGAAGGAACAACCACAGTTATTTTTTTTAAATGTATAAGTGGTTTAGACACCGCAAACCAAATCCATAAGGGATACCTGAGCACCTTACAAAGGACAAGTATTAACAACCACAACAGGACAAAGAAAAACTATTTTTAATATAATTACAATCAATATGTTACAGTGCGCAATCTGCAAAGTATAGGATAGAGACACATGTTTCAAGTGTTGAAAAGGGTCTACAAGATTGAATTATCAGGCATTAATAGATAAATTGTGAGAGTTAAAATCAGTGACTGTAATGTGCCTGAAGTTACGCTAAGCAGTAGCACTGATATTGGAGGATCTTCAGGAGAATTTTGAAAGCTCTAAACTCTGGGTTAGTTCTGATATCTGGGGGGATGGAGTTCCATCCCTAGCTGTGCTCCCCGAGAAGGACAGCCTGAGAGTTCTTGAAGGTGGGAGTTTTGAGAAGTCGACAGTGCCCTCCTATCACTGATTAGGACTGGGAGATCTTAATTTGTCTGTGGCAAATTGCAAGCCAGAATATTGTACATATAAACATCTTCTGACATAAAGATTGTTATAATTTACAAACATATTTCCCCCTTAGAGGTAGATGTTCTATTATCAACTCCAATGGAGCAATACACTTGTGGAAGATAGGGAAAACACTAATTTTATGTCAGATGACTATGACGAATATGGTACCACACCCTGTAACACTGCCAGTAACTCCCTGATCACATAAGGGAGAGAGCTCTGAGATCTACCCGCCTTCATCTCAAACTAGAACAACTAGGTCTTGACAATGCTCTGATAGTATTAGAGCAGCCGTCTTAAGCTAGACCATGAGCCTGCTCTCCGCTTCAATGGACCATCCACATTTCATGATTGGGCAAGAGGCCCGAGAATGGCATGTATGACTTCAGTTACAGCTATTAGGTCATTTGCTGGTTTTTCACAGGCCAAAGGACTCCACCAGGCTCCACTTTCACAACAAACCACCACCCTTCAACCTGCAAGAATCAAATACATAACTATAGTGGCATCTTGTGCACACTCTAGTGCAGTAGCATAAACCTCCCTATTTGGAACATGCACTCATATACAGCATCACAAACTTACTCTGGGCAGCCTAAAACAAATAAAGCTAGCAAATAGAAAGCCAGAAAATGTAAGTTACAAACCACAAAGTCAATGGTAAGCAACGGGAAGAATGCATTCTCAGGGAATCTTTCTGAATGTTCCCAAGATGATCTTAGCAAACCAGTAGGCTTTGACCGAAAATGCAAAGACTTTGGCTTGACGCCTAGAGGCAATTTTTAAGCACGCACGCCTATCCTGTACTTTTATTTTTAGCCTCCCTACCATTAGGGGCAGCATTTTCTATAGAGCTACGAATTTTCCACACTTGCCAAGTAAGACACAGCATGCTGAATAATTTGCAGAATTGAACAAAAAACATTTTGTCTCAAATGCAACAAACATTACTTAAAAACTGTACATGAATGCAACACAACTCGAGCACTTTACCATCTTTATGTGGTCACCTTCTGCATTAGGTAAATGACTATGCCTGAAAAAGTCACCCGAGTTTTCAAGTAAACACGGTAACGTGGCACTACTTTCCAGGCATATTCCTAGAAACATTTGTGAACTCCATAAAAAGTATAAACGGGCAGCGAAGTGGGTGTGCAATTCTCCACGCAACTTATATCTTTAGATCTGGCATTAGTCATGACCTTTTAATTTTGCTAATTTTATGTGTATTACAGTCTTACTTAAAGGGGCTTTCAGCCAGCTCTCTTCATGCATTGGTCTATTGTTGTGTCATTTACATTTTCCTTCTACCCACTACAACATACAGCATTGGACAATGGTCAGTCTCACTCCAAAATGGGGGACCGCATTTTGCTCTTTCACAAGGAGCTCACAAGAGGCTCAGTCCCATACAAAGTATTTCCCTTTAGTGCCAGTGTTTTTGTTTTTATTTTGATATTACTTTACTGCTTCCTTTGTGTAGAGCTGATGTGATAGAAGGATGTTTTCTATCAGCTCATTGCTTCTGGTGTAAGCACAGTGCACATTCCAGCTTTATCAATTCCTGTCTCCTGCTAATGCTATAGTAAATTCATTTTGGAGTGGACATTGCTTATATGACTACTGCTATTTCACAGCATACCAGATTGTGTCCATTTGAAACTGTTCTTTATAAACTTAACCTCTTTTTAGCTCTCACACAATGAAATGCTTCTAAAACTGCACTCCTGGTATGTATTTTAATTGAGGTCTACAGGTAAACTTGTAAACCAATTTCTTTCTAGCAGTCAAATGTGATTTCACATTATTATTATTATTATTATTATTCTTATTCTTATTATTGGTGAGCTTATAAAGGGCAATGGTTATTCCAACCGGAGTGTTCCCATGCTAGGACATAGCTGAACCCCAACAACGCTCCCAAGCTGCCACCGAAAATGCAGGCATCCAAACCATTGCCATCAAAGGTATTTTCAATATGTCTGATATACATATTTGTAAAATGAATGGGTAGTATTTAGTAGTGTGTGTAACAAATGTACTTTTCCTTTTTTCATAAAGAAAAAGCACTGACTGGACAATCATATATTGAGTGTTATAACTGCGTGCCAGCGAATGGAGATTACTAGCCCACACCACCTCCCATGAGTAGGCCTTGGACTGCTCTGCTTCACTACCCAGTGGACCTATTACTCCGAGGGCTCCATATTTGGCAGAACTAATAACCCAAATTCTTACAATTGTGAATATATGTATATTGGAATATAATATAATATATTATAATATAATATAATATTAATAGGTATCTTATGAAGTGTTGATCCATCAAATGACTTGAAAGCCTGATAACATATTTTATCATTTCCCCATTCAATGATACTCATTTTATTTATGCCTTTAGATTGTAAATCTGAGTCACCTATGCTGGCTTTTAAAACTATGAAGCACAAGATACACTCAGTTCTTTGCAGCAGGAGCATTAACCCACTCAGTTATCTGGCAGGCTTGCGCACACAGCCTGTGGACAGATAACACACAGAAACCTGTGAAAGCGCCGTACTCCACGCAGCTGAAATGGGAGGAAAGGGTATTTTTTTATTACCAGCACACATTTACCCAAACGCCTATAAAAAGACAGCAAGGTGCAGCCCAGAAGAAAGTGGCATTCTTTCAATGTTGTCGTGCGTGTAATGGTTCTTCGACATTTCACACCTGCAGTTTCCATAAAACATTGTTTTCGTCCAAAGGGAAAGTTAATATGCAATCTCATAAAATGGTTCCTACTGTATCGAATGTCATTAAAAATAAGGAAACGAAGGAGTCCTACATATCCCTCCTTATGCGGTATTTACTGGTCCTCCAGGGCACAAGATACACCTACATTGACAAGCAAGGCCACCTCGTGGGTTTATTCAAGTCAGCTATGCCTTGCCATTCCAGAGCCCCTGGCAAGGACAAAAGAGGCCGGGGCAGTGGCAGGTTCTGGCCAGAGCTGAAACGTAATAGCGCTGGGAATCCCTCTCCTGTTTTAACGTTAAACTTGATCTTTCGGCTGCATGACTGACCACCTTATTACCTGTGCGCAACAGCGTTCCCGCGGATACTGAGCGTCCGAGGTCCGGGGAGCCCGGACAAACGCGGCCTTTGTGGAGCGCCCGGAAACACGCACGCCGCCTGACAGCCTGACTTTCCTACGCAGAAGGGCTCCACTGAACAGCCGCGACTTGTCCGTCGTTTATTTCCATCCTCTTCACTGTACATAAATGGCGCCCCTACTAGGAACGCTGACGTCCATATTATTATACAAAAACATTTTAAGACCTCGCTGGACAGGTGTCTGGCAAACTTTCAGGTTTTAACTGTGATCGCTGTGTACAGGAAACGCGTAATAAATTACCAGCTCTCAGGACACAACGTTCCTCTGGCAGCCTGATTTTATCTTACTGTATCTAGACTGTGGATGCAAATTGATCCGGGGGCAGGTAGCTGCTGGATTGAAACAAGACAGCCCCACAAAGGCCAGGGACGATGCTGTTCAGCTGGGAGGGCTCGTGTTTCCCTTTTCTTTCATTGCTTCACCTCCCCACTTTTGTAATGTTCTTATTGTTTTGTGTCCCCGCCGCGGGAAGTAGGTGTATCGTGCCACTGATATTTATTCCCCAGCCATGGGAGCTTTCTCTCTTCTCCACCCTCGAGTAGTGCTGGAAATGGACATATAGAAGTGCAGGTACTCCCAGTAGCGGCTGCCATCTGGGGAGTAGATATGAGGGCTCTCTTGCGTCCTCTTCGTACACGATGTATGTAAGAACAGGAAGCACCCTGGCTCCCTCCCCTAAGCCAATCACAACGATTGTTGCTGTGGGTCGGCACTCAGATGGGGAATGGGAGCCTGGGCATGCGCCTCACCAGGCTGTGTAACGCAGCACAGTGGGGGACATGCAAAGTGCACTTGGCTCGTTGGCCGGCACAAAACAGCTGGCCAAACAGTCATGCACACTTTAGAGTGTGCTCTTCACTCCTCCCCCTCCTCTGCGGCCAGCACAGCCCCGTCCGCACCTTTAAAGTGCACACTAGTGAATAATAAAATGATAACAATAAAATGATAACATTGTATGTGCGCATGGCTGGTTTGGGCGGCCCCAAAGGGCCGACCAAACAGTCTGCGCACTCAGGAATGGACATACCATTCCTTCCCTGCCCTGCTCCCTGAGCAGCCCCGCCCACCTGTACCCAAACATAAAAGGGTAATAACTGAACATTACCATTTTATGTTTCTACTTCTCGCACTGCGAGAAAGCAGTGGGGCGACGCTCCTCTTCCCTAGTGGAGGAGCCGCCCCTGTTGTTTGCGCTATATACAACTGCCCCAAAAAAAAGTACAAATCCCTACACAAGCAGTGGGGTGATGTGTTAAGTTTGGGGTGCGTTTTTCCTCTTGATGCTCTGCAAAATTCCAGAATGCAGTGCAATCAACTTACCATGGGTGCACTATGGATTTAAAAAGGTTTGTGTTGTGGCTAGCATTAGGCGGCAGAGGCAAAATTCCTTAGCTATTCCACACCACCAAACACGATGGGGAGGCACTGTCCTCCACTCCTGTGATTAAGTGATGTTGCAGGACTGGCAAGGAGTATTTCAGCCAATCCGGCGAGCACAACAAGCTCTCAAAATGGATGAAGTGATAAAACTCAAGAAAGGGTCGCTGAATGGCTTTCTATTGCTCAATTTTTTGTCTTGGAACAGGCCTCTAGAAGACTGTCTCCTATGGGCGCAACGGTTTGTAGTTGTATCTAGAAGCAGAAGCAAGTGTTGCAGCTAAAATGAAAATGACACAGGAATTTGGGACTGCAAGCTTGACATCACAAACCCTCACCCAGTTGCTTTATATCAGCTTTGACCCTGGGTCGGAAACAACTTTATTTGGTCTAGCTAGACCATAAAAGTATAAAAGCAATAAATCCATACAGATTAATACAAACCACAGTAAGAAGTACCACAAGCAGTTTGGTATTAAAAGACATTTAAAAAGTCATTAAATACAGATGATCATAAAAATCAAAGAGACCCATACAGATACAGACAAATAATAAAAGCGTGTCAATTACTACATGACCAGCATCACCCTCTGCTTTACAGCACACTGAATGAAAGTGGCAGTTACAAAACAAATGTTCACATAAGGAAGAGTCTGTAAATAATTAAAAGCTGCTTTGCAATATCGGATGTTCGCTTGTTTTAAACAAGCATTTGCAATGCAATAGGTCTCGCATTAGGAAAGTTAGTGCTATTGGTATTGTGAATGAATTTTTTTTATTTATGTGTTAGTTTTGAAAATAACGAAATTAATAGCTTTGTCATTTACAATGCCAATAGTTATACCTTTCGCAAATGTGACACCTATAGCATTTGTAATGCAATATGTGTTGTATTTACGTGACTTAGATGTATTGATATTACAAATAACAGTGGCTTTTAATTTTTTTAAATAATTAATACTTAAATAAAAGGTATTGCAATTTATAATGGTAATAGCTTAAACTTTTGTAAATAACTTTTGTGAAGATTATGTTCAGTGTATTTTATTGTGACGAAAATCCAAGAACAGAAGTGAAATATTAACATCTTTTTGTGACATTTGTAATAAAGCTTGAAACATTGAGAGAACATATTTGAACCAGTTGTTGTTGAATGGTTGCACAGATTGATGCTGTGATAGCGCAGAGTGATGTTGTGGTGGCGACGAGTGATGCTTTGGCGTTCAGTGATGCTGTGGTAGCGCATAGTGATGTTGTGGTACCCCTGAGTGATGCTGTGGTGGCCCTGAGTGTTGCTGTGGAGCCCCTGAGTGATGCTGTGGAGGCCCTGAGTGATGCTGTGGTGGCGCATAATAATGCTGTGGTAGCGCATAGTGATGCTGTGGTGTTCCAGAGTGATGCTGTAGTGTTCCAGAGTGATGCTGTGGTGGGGCTGAGTGGTGCTGTGGTGGTACTGAGTGATGCTGTGGTGGTGCTGAGTGGTGCTGTGGTGGTGCTGAGTGATGCTGTGGTGGTGCTGAGTGGTGCTGTGGTGGTGCTGAGTGATGCTGTGGTGGTGCTGAGTGATGCTGTGGTGGTGCTGAGTGGTGCTGTGGTGGTGCTGATTGATAATGTGGAGGCCCTGAGTGATGCTGTGGTGGCGCATAATAATGCTGTGGTAGCGCATAGTGATGCTGTGGTGTTCCAGAGTGATGCTGTAGTGTTCCTGAGTGATGCTGTGGTGGTGCTGAGTGGTACTGTGGTGGTGCTGAGTGGTGCTGTGGTGGTGCCGAGTGACAATGTGGTGGTGCTGAGTGATAATGTGGTGGTGCTGAATGGTGCTGTGATGGTACTGAGTGATGCTGGGGTGGCGCTGAGTGATGCTGTGGTGGTGTTGAGTGGTGCTGTGGTGAGAATGGGGTAAAGGGTGGAGGGAATCAAGAGGTATTAGAGACCCAGGAGGAGGAGGGAGCAGGAGAGGCGCGGAAAAGAGGAGCATGGAGGGAAGGGAGAAGAAAAGTATGTTAAAGGGGAGGAGACATGAGAGACGCAAAGAAATAGAAGAGGGCAGTAAAGAACAAATAGAAGAGAAGAGAAAATAGAACAGGAGAGTGGAGACAGCATATAGGGGTAAGGAGTGGAGGGAGGAAGGAAGGAAGGAAATTGAAGCAATAAAAGGTTTGTGAAGGCACGAAGGAGTGCAGATGGCAGAGGGGGAAGAGTTGAAATGGAAAGTAAGGTGAGAACAGGAGAGGGGTAACGTATGCGAGGGACAGTGTAAAATATGAGAGGAGAGAGGGAAACAAGGAGGTGAAGAGAGAAGAAATTGTGAGTGGAGGTACCCCAGAGAGAGAAGGGGAGGATGGGGCAGTGAAAGGGGGAGTAAAACGACCTATGGATGGAATAAGGAGAGGATGGGCATGGGGAGAGAAGGATGGAATACCTGGAGAGGGAACAGGTGGAAAGTGGGTCATCTAAAAAGGAGAGAGTGCAGGAAGAGAAGAGAACTAAAACATCAGAAAAGAAGATGTGAGATGGAGGGGAGAAGATGATGTAATTATAGAAGGGTAGAATGAAAGCAAGGGCTGCCAAGGAAGAGAAGTAAATGCAAGGGTGGCAAGAGCGTAAAGATCGCCCATGCCATGTGTGACACTTTCAGTCAGTCCTATCTTTTCAGGCGGCCGTGCATTACATTCTGGGACTTGTAGTTCTGTTTTTCCCACCACATTATGGACCCACGAATGCTGTAAACGGGAAGCCGGAGTGGGTGGAGGCGTCACACATGGTGGAGGGGTGGGAGTGAAGGGGGGGCACTTGCTAGCTCTTCTTGAAATGGGTGGAGGGATGAGCAAGAGGGCTAAGAGGATGAGAGGAACGTGAGGAAGTGAGCGAGGAAGGCCTGGGGCTGGGGGAGCACAGACTGTGGGGACGGGACAGAGGAGGATGAGTCAAGAAACAGGAAGCCGGAAGTGAGGAAGATAGAATGGGAGAAAAGAGAGCGCGTGAGAGTCAAAGAAAAAAGAGGGGGGGAGGGAGCAGCATTGAAATAGCACTCATCGGGGAACTGAACACACCGAGGGTGGGCTGAGGCGGTCCCCGTGGGGGTGTGGAGAGGAGGGGGGCGGGGCATGGAGCGGTGGGGGAGACCGGGAGGGGTAGCATCCAGGGGAGGGAGAAAAGGACAGAGGGCACAGGATGCATGAAGGAATCTGTGGGGCAGAAACCGCGGACCCCAGGTGGAGGGAAGCCACAAGGGAGAGGCGGAAACAGGGGAGTGCAGAAGAAGCGGGGGGCGGGCAGGGAAGGGAAGGGTCCTCTAGACACGGGAGCGGGGGCACGAGGAGGGAGGAGAGGAGGCGGGAAGAGGGCCGGGCAGAATAGATGTGATGGCAGTGGGGGTGCAAGAGAGGTGTCAGAGAAAGAATGGGGCGAAGGGCAGTGGAGGGAAGAGGTTTCTGGCAATAGGGGTGGAGGGCAGTGGAGGGAAGAGTTATCTGACAATAGGGGTGGAAGGCAGTGGAGGGAAGAAGTATTTGGCACTAGGGGTGGAGGGCAGTGGAGTTTTAGAGTAATGTGACAGAATGAGGGTGGGTGCACTGGGGTGGAAGGAAGGAAGCATAGTGTGACAAATTGGGGGTGAAGGGCAGTAGGGTGGACGAGTAGTGTCAAAGACAGAGTGGGGAGAAGCCAGGGACGTGTATGGGGGTGGGCAGGGCAGAGGGTAGAGTTGGGGGGGCAGGCAGAATTAAGGTAAAAGGGTGGTGGGGAGGGGGCAGGCAGCATACGGGTGAGTCGGTGGGGTAGAGCAGTAGTGTGACAGCATGAATAGCGGTGGGCGGGTGGGAGAGGGTGGTGACGGGCAAAGCGGAGGTGGGGTCAGCGGGTGGTTAGGGTACAGTAACGGGCAAAGCGGAAGTGGGGGACTGCGGGTGGTTGGGGTACAGTGACAGGCAGAGTGGAAGTGGGGCGGGGCAGTGGGTGGGGGTGCCGGGTATGGGGGTGCCAGGCAGGAGGACTGGTGCAGGGAAGTTAGACGTGATTAGGGATGCGGGGGACAGAGGGGTTAAGGGCAGAGGGGGGTCGGAGGAGAGTTGGGGGGTACATATTAGGGGTGGGCAGAAATGTCCGAGAGTTGGGCCAAAGACAGGATGGGGGTGATGGATGGGTGAAGCGAGTGGCAGAGTCTCAAAACATTGGGGTACAGACAAGATACAAAAGTTGGGCACGGAGAGATCGGAAGTGGGCGCAGATGCCCCGGGGGGTGGGTACAGACAGGATGCATAAGATGGTATGTGAGAGAGAGAGTGGCAGATAATTGGGGCGCCGAGAGATTGGAGGTGGGTGGGAGATGCCACAGAGAGGGGTTCAGACGGGAGATGGGAGTGTGTGAGGAGAGGGAGTTGGGGTGGATGGAGGAAACGACGACGAGGCTGGCAGGGATGGGCTGCACACAGGACACACGAGACGTAGCGCGGGGGTGCCGCAGAGCACACAGGGCGCAGGAGTAGTCGGCGGAAGTGCCGGAGAGTAGAGGCGCCGGGAGATTGGCGGTGGGTGGCAGTGCCACCGAGCTGGGGTGCAGGAGATCAGGGGATGGAGTGGCAGAGAGGGGGGCAGACAGGATGCATGTGGTGGGCGGGGGGAGTGCCAGAGAGTTGGAGTGCAAGTGACGTGGACTGGGAGTGCCAGAGAGCGGGGACACACACAGGACGTGATCGAGACAGGCAGGCAGACAGGTAGGGGGGACAAACCGTGGCAGGCAGGCGGACGCCCAGGAGCACACGTAGACACAGCCGCTGCCTCCTACCCTTCAGCTGGGCCGCTAGCCTTTCCTCGCTCGGCTTATGTAAAAGGCATTCAGCTTATTTCGCAGCCTTAGCAATATTGTGTGAAATTAACTTAATCTTATTCAATCCTCCCTCCCCTTTTGTGAAAAAAAAAGAAACAAGCTCTTGGCATTGCTGTGGGCAGCAACAGCAGGGGTAAATAATTAGGGGGGGAGGAGAAATGCGAGACACGGCCTGGCGGCCGTGAAAAGTGTGAAGCAGGGGGCGGGGGACTGGATGCCTTTGAAGTGAAGCTCTCGGAGGCAGGCGGCTCGGGGAGCAAATGGTAAAAAGCGCGTGCATGAGCACATGCACTCGACGTAATCCGCGATGGTTTCAGAGCTTGGTTGAGCCTCTATACTCTGGTCCTATTATCGCTTGCGCGATTAATAGGACGAGACCTAAAAAGGTAACAAGTAGCGTTTTATCAACAATTAATACAATTTACAGAAAAACATAAAACGAATCGTGCTTTGTGCTGAGTGATCTTCGCAGTGACAGTCAGGTGGGCTAAGAAGTAGGAGCCCTGACAAGGAAAGGCAGCTAGAAAGCACACCATGCATAGTCTGAGTCTAACTAGCAAAAATCTATGGAGCTGGTTACAGACTCATTTTAGGCAAGGTTCAATGGCAGTGTTTACACAAATCCGCATATACACTTGGACAGTAGGCATTTCAACCACCCTCCGAATTGTCTCTTCCATTTGACTAGCTAAAAAAGTGTTCTTTAGAGACGTGTGGGAAGCAACTGTCCTACAACTAGGAGAAGTAAACAGGTCTTTGCGTCCCACACTTAGGCAAGTGTTGCGAGTATACCTTATCCATGGAATTGTCAGGCATCGGTCAAGTTTCAGACAGTCAGCAAGCACGGCCCTGTTGAATGAAGTCTGGCTCCTAGACCAAATTCTAAGCCACAAGAGGAGTGGTTGCAACCTTATGAAGTCATTTATGTACCCAAATCTCAACCTCAGAGTGGCATATGAAAGACCTGGTGCTTCCGGGGACAGGTAGTAACCTTTTAATTAAACCATTCTCAATTGCTTCTAGACTCCTCTGATCATTAATGCCCCATAACCCAGACCCTTAAGAGGCAACAGCACAACATTTGGCTTTATAGATGGCCACAATTTCCTTGATTGACTTATGGCCCAATCTGCGGGCTAAGTTAAGGAGAACCTCAACAGTTTTAAAGAAAGCAGCGGCTCTACTAGACTTAAGGGGGTTCCATTCTAAGTGAGTATCAAGGGGAATACCTAGATACGAGAACAAAGGCACAGTGCTAATCTTAGAGCTATTAACTGCAAAAGCAATGCTGTCCTTTTTCTTTGCACCAAAGATCATAATGTGCATCTTGGCCTGATTGACACTCAGTTCTAAACTGGCCATGAATGTCGAAAACAATCCAGCAGACGTTGTAGGCCAATTGCTGTCCTCGCCATTAGGACAATATTGTCTGCATAGATTAACGTGGGAACACTGCGGTCACCTATGCTGGGGCGTTTGGCCATGAGTTCAAGCAGATTCTCCTCCAGACCATTTATATACAATGTGAATAGGAACGGGCCAAAACAGCCCAATGTATGCCCCTTGCCAAGTTAAAGACTGAGGTTGTCCCTCCACCTAGGCCGTATCTCATGCTGGCAGTGACCTCATTGTGAAGCTCTCTAAGGAAACTGACAATGTACTGGTCAACCAATCAACATGCTCCAGAGTCAAAAGCAGAGCTCAGGTCCATAAAGGCCAGATACAGCTTACCCTTCCTATCCACTGTGTATTTACTTATAAACAGGTATAAACTGAGAAGCTGCTCAACAGTATCCCAGACCCGGACGGAAGCCAAATTGGACCTCTGAAAGCAGATTATGTTCATCGGTCCATGTCTGGAGGCAATCCAGCAAAATACGCTCCATGATTTTAGCAGTTGAATTTATCAAGGATATGGGGCGGTAGCATTGCTGGTCGCCTTTCGAGCCCTTTTTGCATATCGGAATAGTGGCATGGGACCAACACTTTGCCGGGACAGTAACTAAGGCTACATTGAGGACATTGGTGAAGAGGGAGGCCCATAATGAGGTATTAGCCTTAAACATCACAGAATGTATCCCGTCTGGGCCTGGGGCATGTCCAACCGGGCAACTAGCTCTTGCCAGCAGGACCTCACTCAAATCTATCTCTGGGGCAGTCAAGGATGTCACGATAAACTGAGAGTGTGCAGGGGAACCTAAGGGCAGCCCAACTAGATCCATGGCAGGGCCCTCATGGAACTTCATAAAGCGGGAGACCCAGTGGTCAGGGGGGATCACAATGTCAATACCAGGGCTTTTGGATTTCTCAAAATAGTTGTGATTAACTGCTGCCCAAAATGCCTTCATTTACCTTAGCTTGCTTATAATAGAGAGGGGAAAAAAGTCTTCTCTAATAGCATTCTTCCTTACTCTGAAGGTACTCTTATATATGGATCTACAACTTCTAACCTCTTTCTGATCTCTGGGTTTGTTCTTTAGGGCAGCAAGCAGCTGGTTATGTGCATTAGGGCCATATGTATCAACATACCCTTTTGCAATTCCTTAATACGAATTATAAGGAATCGCTATTTAGAAATCGCAAAATGGTATGTATGAAGAAATTCGCTATTTTTTAGCGATTCCTTAAAATTCCTTAATTGCGATGAGCAAATTGCTAATCGCAATTAAGGAATAATTTCCCATTCATTTCTGTGGGCCAGGAGGCCCATAGGAATGAATGGGAAATTATTCTCAATTTGCGATTCGCAATTTGCTAATCGCAAATTGAGAATAATTTCAAGGGTGCAGGGGTGTCTCAAGAACACCCTGCTGCACCCCTGAAAATGACATGTGTGCGCATATGGCGCACATACATGCCCTAAGGGCATGTATGAGCGTCACATGGCACCATTGGATTTTCAAAAAAATGCTTTTTTAAAAGAATTCGCAACTTACCACCAACTAGAAGTTGGTGGTAATTTGCGATTCCTTAAGGGCATTTTTGATTTTTTTTTTCCTTGATACATTGCATTTAAGGAATCGCAAAATTTGCGATTCCTTACATGCAATCGCAAAATAAGGAATGGCAAATTTGGCGATTCCTTATTTTGCACCCAAATTGTTTGATACATACCATTTTACGAAAATGTGTTCGCAATCGCCAACATTCTGCCAATTTCGGCGTTTGCGAACCCATTTGGCCTTGATACATATGGCCCTTAGTGCAGTCAAGATCGAATCGTTTGTTGGGTGGTGTGCTACCTGACTTAACTGGGACCAAAAACAGTTCATATGCCCTGTTGCAAATTCTATTGGAGCACTCCAGAAGCTCCAAGACACGACCCTGCTTGTAGTCATCAACTAAACATATTAGGATATCTGGGAGCGAAGAAACCACAAGCTTAACTAGAAAGGTGGTTTAATCGATCTTTGCCCAGCTCTGTATCACTCCACGATTCCCATAAAATGTTAAAGGGAGGGGATAATTTACGACAGCCTTAATGGTAAAGAGCGAGGTATGTAGTAAAAGGGCCAACAGGCTATGGTCACTCAATGGAGAGTCAGGAAGGCTATAATCCAACACCCAATGGGCTGGGGGACTAAAGAGAACTTGAAAGGGAAGCCAATGAGGGGCACCACGGGGGTACCAATGTAGCTGAGGGCGTAGCTAAGGGTGGCAACAGTTAAAAAAAACAGGCTCCTCCACGACGGCTTCAACGTAGGAGACCCCACTCTACAGTGGATCTACAGCAGCGGGTCTACTGTGAGGCTCCATGAAATCCCAGCAAGTTCGATGCTTACCATTCCGACCATCCCGGCGTGTGACATGTGGTATGTGGGCGGACACAAGCACAGCATGGCAGCACATCAGCAAGGGAGGAGTCAAAAAAGCTTTGACCCATTTGAGATACTTTCCTCACTTTTGGCTGAATCCTTTGACTTAAATTGTTCCATTCATTTCTATCACAGAAAGCTAAGGAAGAATGCATTTCAGTGCTTGATGCTGAAACATGCAATAAAAATGTGGCACACTTCAGAAGTGGTGCCAAAATACCCGAATGTTAGCAGACAATTCATCGAGGCTTTTGAGGAACACAACATTCTTTAAATCGCAATACAGCACATGTACATGCTGCCTTCCCCTTGTTTTAACTATCAAGTACATGCACACTTTTCAAATCAGTCCACAACAGTCACAACAAATATATAATGTTAGCTGGAGTAGTGAAAACACATGACATTCTCATCAGAGGCTTCCAGGCTACCAAAGAACGCTTCAACCAATCAATGTTTTAACCCCTTCCACGTGGATGACAAAGCCAGCTCGTCATGGGCGTTACCTGCGCTACGCGGATGACGAGCTGGCTTTGTCACAAACCGCGCATTTTTGAAATTTCAGCGCACAGCGGGAAAACCCGCTTGCGCGCTAGAGGTTAGTAAGGAAAGAGTGTGAAGTGATCAACAGACTTCTCCAAAATATCTAGCAAGCTGTAGCCACCCTTGTGAAGAATATAAAAATGGTGAGAACCTATTGTCACTCTGTCTGTCTGAAAATGGCTGCAGTAACTAATTGCATCAACATTTAAGATGCTACTGGAGTCATTCAGACCTCTGTGGGTAATCTAGAAAGGCAGAAAGGGGTGGCAGAGACACCATGTTTGCTCATCCAGCAGCACACCACTGCAGTATTTAAGCATAAGTGTCACACTTTTAAATAGGAAACAACAATAGGTGGCTGCGTAATTGTAGCAATTTTACTTCTTTTTGAAGATCCTTTTTACTCAATAAAATGACATCTGGATTTTTTTTACAAATGCTCATATCACTTTTTGATCTTCAATATCTTTTCAGGCAAGAGAGAAATATCAACTTTTTATTATGAAATGTACACATTAAAAAAAACTTGTGTTCATTGTAACAAACAAATCTTAAAGCATAAACAAATAAAACAAGAAAAACATGTGAAATTCAATGTTCAACCACTCCTACGGGTGGGGAGCGAGAGCGATAAATTGGCAAGGAATTAGGGTTTGAAACGCGTTGACCACGAATAATGGGGTATCCTTGCCCAACGTAGATCAATATAGGGGACTAAAAACCAATTTTCAGTGAAAAAGAAAAACAATTCCACCAAGTCCATATTAGATAGCTTGGACTGTATACCAAGAGTGTCTGTTGTCAATTTATCGCTCTGGCTCCCCAACTGTAGGACTGGTTGAACATTGAATTTCACATTTTAGGGTGATCAGTCAAGCAGGGGCCAAGAAAAAGGTTAGATCCCAAAATGTAATTTCTCCATACAATTTCCCTAGGGATTTTTGGAACACGCTACAGCTAAAACGGCTGAACGGAATTACACTAAATTTGTCAGGAAGCTAGATCATGGTCCAGAAGGCCTGCTGTTTGTGATTTGATGTAAATTCTTTCAGTAGTTTCTTTGAAATTAATGTTAACAAATATTTGTATATCTGGGTGGTTGGGTTTACCAGACTCTCGTCAAAGTCTCACAAGCCCAACTTAAAAAAAGTTTGCTTTCTGATTAGCGAGGGTTTTTTTTTCCTTTCACCCACCTCGCTCCTGTGGAAGTGAGTACTCTGATTGGCTGGCCGTAAAATAAAAACAAATGTAGTAGGATCCATTACTGGGCTCAGAGATTTATTCCCCTGTCCTGAAAATGTTTTTAAAAAAATAATTTAAGGCAGAAGGGAAGAGACACCTTGCGCCCCAGCTCTTGTGGGACCCAAAAAAAAATGGCAGTTGTCATTGTGCTTTTTTTATAAAATGCACCGTGAGGTGGGCCCAGCCCGGGGGTCAAACCATATTTATTTATTAAGTATTTGCGGAGGTGGGTCTGAGTGGGCCTCACCTCACAACTGCATCCCTGGGGACTCCATCCCCCAAGGCCCACTATATTTTTCAAAGGGGAGGGGGACATGTGGCTTCGCTCACCGAGGCTCATAAGGTTCTGGTGTCTCCTTCCCCCAGGGCTGCTATATTTTTCAAAGGTCGGGAGGGTGCACCGGCCCCCCGCCTCAATCCTCAAATGGCATCCTCCCCAAATTTCAAAAAGAGGAGGGGGCCCACTGCGCCGGTCTCCAAGACTTGAAGGACTCCAACGACCCCATTCCATGTGGACAGCTCTAATGATGTCTCCAAGGGAGTCCACTCATGGGACATTGTTTCCCTGCAAGCAAGATCACGTGGAGGGAATAAATGTGCACTCCCACCCTACAGGAGCTTAAAAAATGCCCCCCCGTGTAGGAGCACAGATTTATTTTCCCTGACCATGCTCTTGATTTAACTGACATTAATCCTAACTATAACATCGCTTTAACCTTTGATTTTTCAGTGATATATATATATATACATTCACTGAAAAAATACAAATGTTACAGGAAAGTTATAGCTAGGTTCAGATTTCAGTTTACACAACCAGTGAAATTCAGCAGTTATGGTTACCTGAGCTAACTATAATTTATCCCACCACAATGTACTGCTTATGACCTCACATATTAGATCACTCATGACATGGTGAGTGATATTACTCATGAAATCATGGATGACATCTCAAATGACATCACTGATTACATCGTCCAGTGTTGTTTCTACGTATCTATATTCACTGAAAAAACAAAGATTACAGGGACATTATAGTTAGGAAATGGAATTTAAAAAACCTTAGAAACTCACTGAAAAAAAACAAAGGTTATAGGGACATTGTAGTTAGGCTCAGGTTGCACTCGTACAAAACCAGTGAAATTCAGCAGTTATAGTTAGCTGAGCTAAGTATAACTCGCTTCCCCGCAATGCACTGCTTATGACCTCATATGATACATCACTCATGATATGGTCAGTGACATCACTGATAACATCTCAAATGACCATGACCATGCTCCCTCGTCACAGCTGTATGTGGCTGTTGTTTTGCCACTGCCTTTCCTGCCTGCCCTAAACAGTTAACTTGCTGCCCCATCCACCTCCCCACACCCACTGTTGTCTGAGTCCATGCACAAGCCCCCTCCCTACTGCCCCCCTGCATGGTCTGATATGCTGCCACTGCCCTTGATTTAGCTTGATGCCCCTGCCCACTCCTCCCGCCCTCTGTTGCCCAATTCCGTGCCCTCCTTCTTAGCCTCTGTGCTTAGCATGCTGCCCCTGCTCTCCTTCCACTTGCCCTCCAATGTCTGTGTGCATGCCCCTGCTCACTCCGTTCTGCCCACCATATTCCATGGACCTACCATCCCCTTCTGCTCTGAGTGTTCTGGTGAGCTGCCTCTGTCCCTCCCACCTGCCTAGATGTGGTTAGATGGCGGCTGCCACCTGTTCATACCACCTCCAACCTGCCTGTCCAAGTTCCATGCCCCTCCTTCTCTCTCCTGCCCTCAATGGTCCATTTTGCTGCCACTCTATTCTGCCCTCCATGCTCTGTTTTGCTGCAACTGCCCCTCCTGCCTGCCCTGTGTGGTCTGTTGTGATGCCCTTTCCCCAGCCCTCTTTTGCCCGTGTCAAGCTCCTACCCCTCCTTTCTGTCCTCTATGGTCCTTTGTATATGCCCCTGTCCCCTCCCTCGTGTCCACCTCGGCCGTTGTGCTTGCCATGCTTCATCTTCTGGCAGCCACATCCCCTCCTACCTGTCCTGTGTAGTCAGCTTGTTGCCCCTGACCCCCCACCTTGCCTCCAATGTCTGTGTGTATGCCATTACAGTCTCACTGTTGCCATTCATGGTGTGCTGTGCTTCCAGTGCCCCTCCCTCCTGTCCTCCATGGTCAGCTTGATGATCCTGCCCTACCCCCTTGCCCCCGGCCTCCGTTTCCCATGTGCAGACCCTTGTCTCCTCCCTTCTGTCTTGTCTGGTCCTTTGTCAGGCCCCTGACACCTCCCTCCTGGTCCGTTATGCTGCAACTGTCCCTCCTGCCTGTTCGATATGGTCAGCTTGCTACCCTTGCCTCTTTCCCCTCTTCTCTCTGTTGTCAATGAGCATGGTCCATTGTGCTGTGCTGCCATCCCGCTTGCCCTGTGTGGTGTATTATGCTGCTACAGCCCCTGATGCCTGCTCTGTAAGGTCCGTTTGGTGCCCCTGCCAATCTTCCTCCTGCCCTCTCCTTATCGAGTCCAAGTCCCTACCCTGATCCTCCTGCCCTCCATGATCCAATGTACCTTATTTGCCAACATTTTGACATTGGTAAGAGGAAGATTTTGAAAAAGAAAACCAGAGGAATTGATTCTCCCCATTGACTTACATTGCAAAAGAGGTGTTTTCAGACAGGAGACGGATAAAATAAGGCCCTTTTGGGCTTAAAAACATTGGGAGTCTCCTGCCTGAATCGGGTCTGTTGGTTGGCACGTATGGTTGTACTGTCACTGCCTCTTCCTTCTGCCGCATATGGTCTTTCATGTTGCCTGTACTGCATGGTTGGTTTGCTGCCCTTGTCCCCTTTCCTCTGCCCTCCATGAATCCGTTGTGCTGCTATTGCGCTCCCCGCCTGCCCAGCGTGGTCAACTTATTGCCTCTGCACCCTCCTCCATGAGAGGGTCTTATTCCCAGAAAAATTATGGTTAGTGCTCTAAACAACTAAAATGAGGACACATTATCTGAGTTCTCAAATACTG
The DNA here is from genome assembly GCF_964261635.1 of Lissotriton helveticus. NCBI lineage: Eukaryota > Metazoa > Chordata > Amphibia > Caudata > Salamandridae > Lissotriton > Lissotriton helveticus. The sequence goes on from NC_136059.1 coordinate 1,552,171,887, forward strand.
ACAAAGCACTTTTAAATAATTTGCTATCTGTATGTATTTTTAGGTTTCGCCTCGCCAAAAGCTGCGCTGCAGACTTTCGCGCAGGGCGAAATCTTTTGAGTTACAGTATTGATGTTTGTCCCGCCTCTGTTTCCCATTGGCTAGCTCCATAAATGGAGGCTAGCCATTGGAAAACAGAGGCGTCCGTCATTCTGCGAGGCGACTCGTGGGCGTTCCTGAGATTTTTTCTCATCCAGCCCCTTTTAGGACGTCAGTGCGGCGGTGGGCGGGGTTTATTTTTTTGGTCGTCCATGTTTCTTTTGGTCATTCCGCGGCCGACTGCCGCCGGAGGAAGTCTAGGTCCAGGTGAGTGCTTTTGATTGTGGCCGTTCCCGCCGCCCCCCTCCCGCTGTCCGTGTTCCCGTTCCTGCCCCCCCTCCCGCTGTTCGTGTTCCCGCCCCCCCTCCCGCTGTCCTTTCCCGCCCCCTCCCACTGTCCGTGCCTTTCCTTCCCTCCCTCCCTCCCTCCCGCTGTCCGTGCCTGTACTTGTTATCATAGGCTAGCAACCTGGTCATCTGTCTGCAGCCTAGCGTCACTGCTGCTTGTGTGTTTATTTAGGACTTTGTCACGCTTTTTATCACTTTTTATCCTTATTCCCTCACTGTTACCCCTCGCATTCCTTCCTATCTCCTCTCCAGCAGACCCAGACCTCTCTCTTCTTCCTGCTCCCTGCCAGGCACTTAAGATCAGCTGCTCAACACGCATTAGCCTTCTGTCCATTATGCTGCCGTTAGTGTTTGCGGGACGAGCGCTGAATCCGCACATCTCATTCCCTATTTATTGTTCCTTCAGGTTTCCGCACTTTTCTTCCTTGACCAGCGCTCTGAGGCAACCTTATGGTACCGTATAGCGCTATACAGATAAGCGACATAACACAAAGTCGTCTTCTACCTCCTTTGAAATTGCAGAGGCTTGATTGACGTTTGTTGCCTGCTTTGTGTCGAATGAGGTGTATACTCACAAATGTCTCCGTGTCTTGTGGCACCACTGTCCAATAAACCCCTTTCATGCAAAAGGTGGCTATCACGATTTTGAACACACTCTTTTATCGGGAAAAATGGAAATACAGTGTAACTTGCAACAATCAGTCGGCGAAACAATTAACATGTCCGACAACTCAGCTCAGATTTTGTCACTCTAACGAAGGACCTCTCCCTGGAAGAAATCTCACAGCTAAAGTTCAGGGTACTGTACTTCTTTGATGGATTTGAAAAATGACCACTGTGAGCTTTGAATCTCCCTAAAGGCGTTTTACAAGCAATCATATCAAACAATGACCTGAGCAGTAAATTTTCACAAAGTTTCAGCTGGGTCATACCTGCCCCCCTAGCAATGTAATTCAACAGTTTAGAGCAGACCCTGCTTCTAGAGTGCTCACGAGAAGCTACTGTCTTTCTCTTCGTTTTAGCACTTTACGTCTGTTCAGATTCCATTCCCTAGCTGTAAAGGGATTGCCACATAAGATGGCAGCCTTCGAAAAGACTTCTTGTGGGCATTTTGAAAGCTTCCCTTGGAATGTATTTTGCCCATTGCTTATCATTCTGGTCTGGTGCATAATTGATTGTCGGAGTTGGAGTGTGCTTTCCAGTTGTGCGCTCCCCTGGTCCAGCCTCAGAGCCCTCGCTGCCCTCCCACTGTCCGGCTCCATACTCAGCCCCTCACAGCTCAGCTCCACACTCAATTCTTCACTGCCCCTCGTCAGTCTGAGCCTTCTTCGCCCTCTGGTCAAATCTCAGCCCCTCCTGCCCTGCTCTGATCTCAGCCCTCTCACTGCCCCTCTCTGTGCTCATCCCCTCTCTGCCCCTCGTCAGTCTGAGCCTTCCTCGCCCCTGGTCCAGTCTCAGCCCTCACTTTCCTGCACCAAACTCTGGGACAGGGAGGGGCGTCCTCTCAAAGTGAGCTGGCTGGCTCCTATGCTGCTATGTGGGCGGCGGACACTCCCTACCCCAACCCCCTCTTGCATCCCCGCCCCCCCTCCCCCGGCTCTTTATTCTTTCTCTCCCTTCTCTCCACCGCTCTCAGGTGCCGCGGACCCACTGTCCAGCTCCCCCTGCCCTACACCAAACCCCCGGCGACCCCAGCGCGCCTCCCCTCTCGTTTCTCAAAGACCGGACAGTGTTAAATGGGAAGGGGCTAGTTTCAGCTACTCCAGCCGCTAGTACCACAGAAGTGACCTTTAACATACAAAACATGTGCAGACGACTGTAGAGCCAGTTGTGACATGTGCAATTCAGCACTCCGTGGGTTAATTATTAAAAACATATGATGTCATTCACCATCACAGCCTGTTTGTGACAGAGGGTTTTTTCGAATTATGTGACGTAATTCACATATGTCCTGCCAAGCACCGCGTTCTCTGCAATAATTATGTTATAGTATGTTATGTTATAGTATGTTACGTTATAGCATTATATGTTTGTGTGTTTATCTTACGTAACAGTCTAAATTGTATATATGTGTTTTGTGTTGCTATTCTCTTTTAAATTTGTTTGAACACAAATGTCATATTTGTCAAGTGATTTTTAGGTTACTTATCTTGTGTTACATTAAGCTGTTATATTTTATAGGCATCATGATTTTATTTCATTCCCCTGCAGGCAATGACACTTTGGGAGCTCAGGGTTGACTCCCATGTGGTCATTTGCTTCACACCACTTATTTTCGCAAGGGAAACAGACCCTACAGCTCACACACAAGATTTGGTTTAGTTTATGTTTGCTTCAGTGAGTATGTTAATGGGAGGCCGAATATGCCAGACCACCTAGCTAGAGTGGTGTACGCATTATTCACACATTCAAACTCTAATACACTTGTGCATTCTTCCACAAATTCGCACAGACTCACACTTACACACATGCAAGAACACACACGTACATTTTGGTTTATGATTGCATAGATGAGCAGGAGAATGAGTTGCTGACATTTGTTGCATATTGACACCAGCCCTTCAAGTCCTTTTGCACACTATCTCTCTCTTTCACACACTTACCCTCACACATGCACGCACCACTTTCAACACATTGCCACAGATACAAAGATATGCATTCTGACATTCACTTGCTTTCACTCACACATGCAGTAAACATTGTTTCTGGTCCATGATTGCCCCAGAGGGCATGATGAAAAAATCCTTGCAGACCAACGAACTAGAGTGGCACATACATTTTCATGCCTTGTGGATCCATGCATATGCACACTCACTCACATGTGCACATTCATACACACTCGTGAACGTTCATTCACACAATGATCATGCACACACACACGTGCACATGTGCATACTCACGTGCACACGCGCACACACACCTACAAACACACTCACCATCACTCAGGGAGCTCCTAATTGAATGTGAGCATTGCATGTCAGCAATACACACGTGCACACACACACACACACACACACACACACACCTACAAAACACACACCATCACTCAGGGAGCTCCTAATTGTCAGCAAGCTCTTTAATAACTGCAACTTAAGGCAGGGTTTTTGATCCTTTGATAAGAAGGAGGTTAGTCATTATTAATCGTTTTTACTGTTTGCGATAGATTAAGCTATTGGCATTGTAAATGGCAATGCCATTTATTTATCTGTTTTCAAGACCAACACATAAATAAAAAAAATGTCATTTATAATGCCAATAGCTCTAACTTTTACAAAGGCGAAACCGTTGCATTGTAAATGCTTGTTTATCCAGTTGATCACTTGATTATGTGTTACACTTAAGGGAGAGGATGTGGCGTTACGGCCAGTGCTGCAGACTTTGCAACTGGGGAACCATGTTTGAGTTTCGGCATCAGCTTGACATCCTGTAATTCTGGACAGTTCACTCAATCTCCCCATGCCTAAAAACGAAATTAATGTGCGCTTAAGTAATGATGCTCATGTAATGCACTCCAATACCGCAGGGTCAAGTCTGTGCTATATAAACTACAAAAAACACAAAGAAATAAGTGTTTTGCACACTTCTGACATTGGGCTACATTTGGGTGATATTTGTACTAATTGTTGTGAATCTCCCTAATTTGTTATTTATTATTTGTTATGAATCTCATTCATTTCCTCATTTACTGCAGTGTCCTCAGTAGAACATGTTTTCAGTTTTCTATTTCCATTCTATCAAGATGGAGTTCAGATGTGCCACACTTTTGGCATACATTCAGAATGTTAGTACTCTAGTTGCTCATTAGAACACTGTAGTAAAGATGCTGATTACCAGGAAGATAACTGGCAGTCTGCTGCTGGTGTTGAAAGTGCATGTTTCAGTCTGCATGTCAGAATGTTTTAATGAAATAGAAGAGGAAGATATTTGAGAACTCACTTAAAATGTGTCCTTTCTTTCTACGCCACTAACCATAATTTCTTTGAAAAACTGAACCCCCTAATTTTGTTACTTACTAAATTAAATGTTTTAAATTCTACCAGTTTGATTCTATCAACATGGCTTCAAGTCTGTCATAGTTTTGTTATAAGTAACACTTTTAGCGCTCTAGTTATTCTTTAGAACACTCTGGGAGGCTGCAAGAACACCAGGGAATCAATTGAATTAACTCACAGGCTGCTCCTGTTGGAAGTACACGATTTGCTGAGAATGTCAGACTTCATTTTCATATGGCTGAGAAAGATAGCGTGAATTTTCAGAAAATATGCTCTGCATTTTAGCTTCTGGAACACCTTCCATAACCTCTACGGGAAAATCATGAGAAAACAGTTTTCTATCAAACATGATTCATACAAACCCAGCAGAAGGCTTTTTCAAAAGGTAAAATCACTTTAGAACATACCACTATTTTTGGGACCCTCAAACCTGCCATTCACTACAATGCATTTCAATGGGGTGCTAGCAATCATGTATATTGGTCCCAAGCTGTCTGCTAGCACTTCCTGGTTGAAGTGCTGACAGTAACATTTCAGTAGGATTTTGGGCTACCGAATATCTATATATTTTTAAACATATATATCTCTGAAACTACTAAACGGATTTACACAGAATCACAAAAGGCATTCTTTCTGGACCAACATCTAGCGTTCTGCCAAATTTGGTGCAATTCCGTTCAGCGGTTCGGCTGTAGTCATGTTCAAAAAATGAAATATCCACATGGACTTAACATGGGGAAAACATGTTTTCTCGTCCCCGCTTGACGGATCACCACGAAACTTTCAGCACAGCCGCTGAACCAAAAAGGGGACTCTTTTTGAGACTTTCGTGAAGATTCGTCAAGAGGGGCAAAGTTATTGGCAAAACAAATAACCCTTATCCTATGGAAACTTTGGTCCAAACTATACCTACCTACTGGTGACATTGTATATATAACTAGCAGCCCGCCCCAGCGTTGCCTGGGGCAGAAAGGGGCTGGTGGCAGTACACCCGCTCCCGCCCCGACCCCCTCCCGCACCGACTCCCTCCCGCCCGACTCACTCGCGCCCCCCTCCCGCCCCGACTCATTCGAGCCCCCCTCCAGCCCCGACTCACTCGCGCTCCGACATTTTCATTTACTGCTGCCTCCTTCTTGCCTCCCCTGCATCACACAGTCTCACTTTCCCTTTCCTTACCTGTGCCGCCGCTCCTCACTGCACAGCCACTTGTCACTGCACGGCCCTCCTCCTTCGTCGTCATCACGCACGTCGCGTCGCGGCCAGCGCTAGGTCCCGGCCGGCGCTACTTTCAGGGGACTACTTTGTTTACAAACGTAATTTTTTTATTTACTTTTTTTAAAAATTTATATAGCCTATGTCCATCTACACACCCTGACATTTTCATAGATGTATCGGGTGTGTAGATTGGCACTGTGGTTCCCCAGTTTACCTGGCCAAAAGGTGCAAGTTCTCTCTTTATAATAGTAGTATAGATGAATAAACCAATGCTTAAGGCTGTTATAGTTTATCCTTTATATACAAACCTAACTTAAACTATACAAACTGGAAAAATTATAAAGTTATAGTTATGACTTAAATTTCTAATTTACGCACTAGATAGAGCTTACATTTATAATTTATGCACCACCTTCAATTTACTATACATTGTGCACCTCAGTACACATTCTTCCCGCATCAGTTGCCACACTACATTAACTATAACTCGCCATTTCTACATGCAATGGTTATACCCTTGCATATTATATAACTTATAGCATGTCAAATCATAGCAGTTATGTTAAGAATTATGGCATTTGAAATTGCATAATGTCTCAGAACACAGTGCATGGTAGAGTGAGTTAAAAGTTAATGTAGCGTACAGTGGGGTGCTGTACAGTGGAGTGGTGTAAAGTGTAGTGGCATACACTAGAATAGAATACAGTGCAATATACAGTGGAGTAGCATAGACTGCAGTAGCATAGAGTGGAGCGGCATATAGTAGAGTGAGGAACAGTGTAGTGGCATACAGTAGACTAGCGTAGAGTGGAATAGTGTATAGTTGAGTGGCGCACAGTGGAGTGGCATAGAGTGGAGTGGCATACAGTGGAAAAGCGTACAGTAGAATAGCATACACTGAAATAGAGTACAGTGGAGTAGTCTAGAGTGGGGGTGGCATACAGTGCAGTGGCGTACACATAGTGGTGTATATTGGAGTGGCAATGATTGTAATAGCATATAGTGAATTGGCGTAGAGTGTAGTGACGTACAAAGGAGTGGCATAGAGTGGAGTGGGATACAGTGGATTAACATTCAGTGGAGAGGTATACAGTGTAGTGGGGTAGAGTGTAGAGGTATAAAGTCGAATAGCGTAGTCATGAGTGGTGTAGAGTGCAGTTGCGAACAGTGGAATAGTGTATTATGGAGTGGCGTAAGTGGAGTGGGGTACAGTAAAGTACCTGGTCGTATGATGGCAATACCAAGTCCTTTCGGAAGGCTACCTGAGCATATGATGGCAATGCCTGGCATGCTGCAGGAATACTGAGGCATATGAAGGTAATATCTGGTCATAGGATTACAGTGAATGACCCTGTAACTTCTCTGGTAGGTTTGTTGTCTGATCAAGGTCCGTCCGTCTGCCTAATAAATAGCTAAAGCCATAGATTATGACATCGGTTAAACGTATTTTCCATCCAGCTTTATATAGTAAGAATAACATTCATATTGTGTGAGACGGAATCTATATGGATGAGGCACAGTGAAAAGATAAAAGGAACCAGAAGGCAGACATGAAGGAAGATTCTTTATACAGTTTAAAAAACGTATTCACAAATTTGCTAAACTAAATTAACAACCTATGATTTATTCAGTTTCTTACAAAAATTGGACAGTAAAATGCATTTTGTGCCCCATTTTAAATAGCACTTTAGGGTAAAAAGTATTCCCAAACACTCCTGGGGAGAACCGCTCTCGATCAGCAGACCATGAAATAGCAAAGTAGAGTAACAGCCTAGCAGTAGAACACCACTTTCCAAATCCTCCAGCAATCATTTAGCTTCCTTCTTTATGGATAAAGTTTCATTCTTTGTTGATATACTTTCACCTCACTTCTCTTTACTTTCTCGGTCATGGGGGTTCCCAATACTGATAACCTCTCTAAGTCGCCCTTGTGTAAGTATTTAAACTGGCTGGCCTTAAAGACAATTTCACTGCCGCTTTCAACAGACCTAGTTTCTCACTGTATATCAGGGGTCTCAATTGGACTTGATTTCGGTGTAGTTCTTTCCTCAATGTAGTGACACTCCATGTCCTCTTCTCCATCCCATTCATAATGTCTCTTACCTATGGTTCTATACCTCATGAATCTTAAATCGGGTATTATTGTTTTGCTTTTGAAGAAATCTGGTCTGGATCCTGCGGCACTGGTTAACAACCGGCCTATCACTTTGCTACTGGTGATATCTAAGAATCTTTGAACCTATATTGCTAAGCATCATTGTTCTTTCTAGCAACCATCTCAATTTTTTGATAATTGCAAAGCTTGCCTATGCTCCTGCAGTGACATTGAGATGGTAATGATGAATAAGTTTCTTACCTTCGGTAAAGATGTATCTGGTAGAGACATATTCTAGTTGTAGATTCCTTACCTTTATAATTTCCCCAGGCGTCAGTCTGTATACAGAGATTTTTTCTTCAGCAGTACCCCTGCACGTCGTTAGGTGGAGTCGGTCGGCTCTGCATCCGTCGTCGGTGTTGTGGGCGCCAGGATAACGTTGCAGGACCTACTTGGACGCCGCCCATGCACGCTAACATCAGTTCTTAACACTACTTTCCACGCCAGAAGCGTGGAGCCATGAAAGACACTGGCCACTGGTGCATCAAAACTAGGGCCCTTTAGGGCAGTCCCTATCCTTAGACATCAGCTCGCAGACGGGAAAGGATGGGTTGGGCGGTAAGGAATCTACAACTAAAATATGTCTCTACCAGATACATTGTTATCGAAGGTTGAAAGCTGTCAACTGCCGCCACCCAATCTCCACGCAAGGAGGTGGAGACTGGACAGGTTCGGGTGAAGAACTTCCACCCTGGTGATGCGACAGAAGATCTTCCCAAAGGGGCAGTCTGATCAGAGGATAGATGGCCATGGTCAGAAAGTCGGGGTACCACACTTTTCGTGCCCAGTCCGGAGCTAAAAGAATGACTTGAGCCTGGTAGAGCTTGAACTTCTTGAGCAATCGGGGCAGAACTGGTACTGGTGGTATGGCGTACAGAAGGCTGAAGCTCCACTTGAAACAAAAAGCGTTGCTGAGCAAGTGCCGCCTTGGAAACTCGAACGAGCAAAACTGTAGTCATTACGCTTTCTCTTTCTTCAGAGGGGGACAGACATAACCAAGGCTCTCCCCACCACTGAAAGAGGCCTTGCACCACCTCTGAATTGAGATGCCATTCATGATCGACTAGGCGCCGACGGTTGAGTTTGTCTGCCCTGGCATTCAGGAAGCCTGCCAGCTGTTGAACCACCATGGTATTGTTCTGATGATCCAGCCATTTCCAGAGGCAGGGTCCATGACCCCACCCACCCTGTTTGTTGCAGTAGCACAGGTCGGTGGTGTTGTCGGTGAATGCCTGCCCCACTTTCACCCTGAGAAAGGGAAGGAATGCTTTCAGTGCCAGTCTGATCGTCCAGAGCTCCAAAAGATTGATATAGAGACCGGACTGCGCCAGAGACACAGCGGAGCAGCGTGTGGGGTAAGACGGAGGACGAGTAATCCTGAGTTCATTGCACACAGCAATCACCCCCCAGACGTTCTTGAATGCTCATGAAGCAAGCAAGCAATACCTGACAAGTGATGCAATTCGCATCGACTTGAACCAATCCGCTGTAGGCACATAGTAGCCTGTAATTACATACACATGTATATATCGTTTTTTTCACTTTTTGTTAAATTACATAAAATACATTTTTTTCAACATTATAGTGAAACGTGAGTAAGGGGGGGAAGTTGTGCCCCCGTCCTGAAGAAGGAGCTTTGCCTCCGAAACATGTCGACGCACACCTGAGGTACTGTCCATAATCACAACCGGTTCACCTCGCACTTCACTTCTTTTAATAGTACCAGCCCGGGGTCATGAATAAACTTTTTTCTAGTTAACCCACGAGCCAGGTGCTTTTTAATTTTTTCACCTCAACCCACCACTCACATATAAAATATACCCATTCACATGCACCACATATAGTCATTACTATAAGTGCTCCCGCGTAGTCGTAGGTCGCAGCACGCCGCATCCTGTTAGAAGGGTGCGAAGACCCCAATGATGAAGCATGACACCAAGGGGCCTTTTGGTGTGTGAGGGGTATTTTATCAAACACTGAGTGCTCCCATACCACTGTGGCGAACACTTCCCCTTTACCCCAGTAGGATTCCTTTTGTTTATACGAGTAAGTCTGTGGAGTAAGAATCCTTCTGTGTTACTCTACCTCCCCTCTTTTGTTAATTTATTTGTTGGGAGAGGACAACCTGGGGCGAGCCCACCTTCAACAGCCAGTCATCGAGATAGGGGAAGACTGGAACCCCCGATCTGCGCATAAGAGAATCACCAGGAGACAGGAACCGCAGGGCTTAAAACCGGTCCTTCACTGGGACCCTCCACACACCAGGAGTCTACGACTCAAAACAGACATCAACAAAAAGTTAAAAAAAGCTAGCCAAAAAGTGTCTCTCTCCGGATCTGCACTAGGCTGGCGTGGAAAAACAAAGAGCTGACATCAGCTCGCATGGCCGTCATCTTTGTTGGTCCTGTGATGTCATCCCGGCGCCCAAGACGCTGACGACAGATGTGGAGCCAACTGATGCCACCTAATAATGTGAAGGCATACTGCTGAAGAAAAAATCTCCGGATCCAGACTGACGCGCAGGGGAAATTCTAAAGGTAAGGAATCTACAACTAGAGTCACTATCAGATGGCAGCTTTACTAGGTCTCCGTATGGCGGCAGATTTCTGCAGCAATACTGCTCTGATACTGCAAGATCTGTCAGCAGTATTTGACACTGTCAATCACAGAATTCTTTCTAATCTTATGGCTATTGTTAGAAATGGGCACTCTTAAACAGGTTCATAGAAATTGTAATCATATGCAGCATGTCTATTTCCTCCCCTTTAACTCTGATATCACTGATTAAAGTTGTGACTTTCTGCGGTGATCTGCTCTCCTTCTCTTTTCAAGCCATGTGTGTGTCTGCTTTCCTTCCTCCCTTCTCCCATGGCGTTCGAGTATTCAGCTATGCAGAAAATACTCAAATATCGTTTTGATTAGACGGTCAATATGCTGGTGATTCATTCCTGGGTTGGTGTGTGCGGCTGGTTAGGGTGTGGATGGTCACCGGTTGAAACTCAAACCCGATAAAATTGAGGTTTTGATAGCCAGGGCAGTCCACCCTTGTAGAGCTTTATCATATGGCCAAAGAATCTCATACCCCACATGGTTTGGCATGAAATTCTATTCTGATCTCTAACTTCCTGCACAAGTCGTCAGTGGTTATCGCATGCACCATCCAGCTCAGAGAATCCATTATATAATCCATTTTCTACCCTTTCAGGGCTGCCGCTCTATAGTTTCAGCCATTAGGTTCTGAATTGGACTTGGTAGATACATTTAATTATTAGGACACTTACAGACTACAAAATCAAGCGGCTAACTGTTCATCGCCACCTTTTCATCTCATCATAACTTTTTCTGCAGCATAAACCCATTCTAAATGCCTTACATTAGTGTCCTGTTCAGAATTTGGTGCACACAATTTCTTTCAAAGTTAGTCCCACTTTTCTTGTTGCACACTATGCTTGTCTAACCAGTTACTCTTGGAAAAGCCTGAGCTAGAGCTGGCGGTCATGCTTTGTGTTGGCTTCTCCCATCAGCTCCCTCCCTCTTGATCCTCTGGCTAATCCCTTTCATCTGCTATTCAGAAAGACTGCAGAAAGACCTCTTTCAAAGTTGCTACCAACTACTTAATTGACCAGCCTGATTAACAGGTGATAATGCGCTTTATAAAAACGCCTCTAACATATCAAAACACAGGTGCTACTTTAGAACTGTTTGTGAAGCATATGTATATTAGACTGTCTCTTAAGTATATACATTTGTGCATTTTCCACGATTCGGTTCAACATATCATGGTCATGGTCGAGCTAGTTCTGTGAAGGGCGTTGCGGGTGTTTACACCCGACCGGTAAAAAAGATCACTAGCTGGCACTGTAAATCACCCCGAATTACTGACCATTTGTTCAAAAATACAGCCTGGTATTGTTTTTCACTTCTCGTAGTTTCCTCTACAATATTCAATAATGTTCACGAGCAGAAGAAGCACCAGGCGCCCACATTGTAAAACTATATAAAAAAAATAATTAAAAAATCCGAGCTAGTGCTAGAAAAGCCATTGCTGCAAGACTTTCGTCTCACCCTCCCTGGCATGTTCTTACACTACTAAGGGAAGCTCGATAGAGCCGGCGGGTGTGCTTATGCCATCAATACAAAACGCTGATAGCCTCGGTCTATGTTTAGATGGCGTGATGACGGAACTACAGATGGGAAACGGCTGCCCTCTCTATGACTCGACGACGCGATGCTGAATGTGCAGCCATGGACGTTAAATGAATGCGTGACAGGGCTGGGGCACGTCTGGTGCTTTTTCAGACATGCTCCCTAATCTTGGCGCCAATTCTCATAAGAGAAATTTGAGGCTTTCAATCAATCTCTGTTAAAAAATTATAAACATTTCCAAGATGGCACCAGATGCATCTCTGTCCAGGAAACTAGATTTATGTATTAATACAGCTTTTTCCGTCAGTTGAGAATATCCGAATGATGTGGCCTATGTGTAACTTTTTATTTCGAAACCTTAAGACTCTGATTCTAATCAGACAGAGTGGTATCCTCCAGAGGTGGAGGGATATCACAAGTGGCCCGTTGTTCATACACCTGGGTTTATCTTAGCTCGATTTTACCAGGCGGAAAGTAAAACCAGTAAAAAGCATTGGCAAAGCCAATAGGTCTTGTCTATGCGAGAGCTACTGGCTTCGGCAATGTATTTTAGGCATGTTGTGGACCACCGTGGCTGCTGTTTAGCATGGCTAAAAGTTAGTGGCCTAGTGGAGAGGCATACAGTGGAGTGGAGTGGAATAAAGTGACATAGATTGAAGTGGCATAGAGTGATGTAGAGTGGAGTAGAGTGGAGTGTTGTAGAGGGGAGTCACGTGGAGTAGTATGGCGTAGAGTGGAGTGGAACAGAGTGGAGTGGCGCAGAATACCATAGAGTGGAATGCTGAAGAGGGGAGTAGGGTGGAGTGACGGCGAGTCTTCACTCTTGATTACAGAGTTGTAGAGTAGAATGTCGTAGAGTGGAGTGTCATAGAGTGGTGTACCATACAGTAGAGTGGCATGTAGTGGTATATCGTGGTGTGGAGTGAAGTAGAGTGGTGTAGAGCAGAGTAGAGTTTTGAAAGAGGATTGGTGTAGACAAGTGGTGTGGAGTGAAGTGGCAGAGAATAGAGTAGAGGGGAGTACACTGACATAGAGTTGTGTAGAGTGTCGTAGAGTGGAGTGGTGTAGAGTGTTGTAGAGTGGCGTTTTATAGAGTGGCGTAGAGTGGAGTGGCATAGAGTGGAGTAGAGTGGAGTAGAGCGGCATAGTGTGAAGTGGCGCAGAGTGGAGTAGAGTGGGGTGGCATGGAGTACATTGGTGTAGAGTGGAGTGGCATAGAGTGGATTAGAGTGACGTAGAGTGGAGAGTGGTGGAGTGACTCAGAGTGGAATGGTGTAGACTGGAGTAGTGTGTCATAGAGTGGAGTGCTGCAGAGTGGAGTAGAGTATTGTGGCGTAGAGTGTCATAGAGTGGAGTGGCATAGAGTGGTGTAGAGTGGAGTGGCATAGAGTAGAGTGGCGAGGCGTAGAGTGGAGTGGTGTAGAGTGGAGTATTGTACAGTGGAGTGGCGTGGAGTAAAGTGGCATGGAGTCGTGGAGTGTCGTAGAGTGGAGTGGTGTAAAGTGACATAGAGTGGAGTAACCTAGAGTGGCATAGAGTGGAGTAGAGTGTTGTTGACTGTCATAGAGTGGAGTATAGTGTCATAGAAAGGAGTAGAGTGTTGTAGGGTGAAGTGGTGTAGAGTGGAGTGTCGTAGAGTGGAGTATAGTGCAATAGACTCGAGTGGCATAGAGTGTCATAAGAGTGGAGTGGAGTGCTGTAGAATGTAGTAGGATGGAGTCGCGTTCAGTCTCTAGAGTGTCATAGAATGAAGTGGTGTAGAGTGGAGTGGCATAGAGTGGCGTAGAGTGAAGCAGAGTGGCATAGAGTGGAGTGACACAGAGCAGAGTAGAATGGAGTAGCATGGAGGTGTAGAGTGGAGTTGCATATAATGGCGTAGAGTGGAGTAAAGTGTTGTAGAATGGTGTAGAGTATTGTAGAGTGGCGTGGTGTAGAGTGGCGAAGGGTGGAGTGTTATAGAGTGGCATAGAGTGGAGTGTCGGGATTGCTGTGGCAGAGAGTGGAGTGGTATAGAGTAGAGGGGAGTAAAGGGAGTGTTGTGGAGTGTCGTAGAGCGGAGGAAAGTGACAGAGTGAAGTGGCATAGAGTGGAGTGGAGCGGCATGGACTAGTTTAGAGTGGAGTAGAGTGTCACAGTGTAGAGTGTCAGAGTGAAAGTGCTGTAGAGTGGAGTGGTGATAAATGGAGTGGCGTGGATTAAAGTGGCATAGAGTAGAGTGTCACAGTGCGGAGTGGTGTAGACTAGAGTGTCAAGGAGAATAGTGGGGTAAAGTGGCATAGAGTGGAGTAGCGAAGAGTGACGTAGAGTGGAGTAAGACATTGTGGAGTGGCATAGAGTGGAGTATAGTGTCGCAGAGTGGAGTACAGTGTTGTAGAGTACAGTGACGTACAGTGGAATAGCATAGAGTGGAGTGGCATAGAGAGGAGTGGCGTACAATGGAGTGGTGTACAGTGGAGTTATGTAGAGTGGAGTAAGGTACAGTCTAGTGGCGAAAGTCAAATACTGGAGAGTGGACTGTCATACACTGGAGAGGGTAGAGTGGCAGAGACTGGAGTCACGTAGAGTTGAATACCGTAGAGGGCAATGGCATACATTTGAGTAGCATACAGTGAAGTGGCATGCAGCGGAGTAGCGTACACTGGAGTAGTGTTGACTGGAATAACATTGAGTTTAGTGGTGTTAAGACTGGTGACATACACAGAGTGGCATATAGTAGAGTAGCGAAGAGCACAGTGTGGTAGAGTGGAATAGCATAGACTGTAGAAGTGTAGAGTGTAGGGACATACAGTGTATTGGCATTTAGAGGAGTGGCATAAAATGTAGTGTTGTACAGAGTAATGGCATACAGTGGATTGTGGTAGAGCGGAGTAGCTTATACTGCAGTTGAGCACAGTGGAGGAGCGGACAGTGGAATGGTGTACACTGGAATAGCCTAGAGTGCAGTGAAGTGACACAGAGTGGAATGGCATTTATTAGAATAGCGTAGAGTGTAGCATCGTAGAGTGGAGGTGCATACAGTGGAGGGGCGTACAGTGAAGTGGCATAGATTGGAGTGTCATAGAATAGAGTAGCGTATAGTATAATAGCATGGGATCGAGAGGTATAGATTGGAGTGGAATAGAATTGAGTGGTCTGGATGGAAGTGGAGTGGTGTACAGTGAATTAGCATACAGACTAGTGGTGTATAGCGGAGTGGCCTTAAGTGGAATAGCATGGATTGGAGTGACATAAAGTGAAGTGGCTTAGAGTGGAGTGGAGTGTGTTAATTGAATCAGACGTAGCGTGAAAGTGCGTGAACAGATGTAAATGTCATAGAATAGAGTAGCGTATAGTATAACAGCATGGGATCGCGAGGTATAGATTGGAGTGGAATAGAATTGAGTGGTCTGGATGGAAGTGGAGTGGTGTACAGTGAATTAGCGTACAGACTAGTGGTGTATAGCGGAGTGGCCTTAAGTGGAATAGCATGGATTGGAGTGACATAAAGTGAAGTGGCTTAGAGTGGAGTGGAGTGTGTTAATTGAATCAGACGTAGCGTGAAAGTGCGTGAACAGATGTAAATGTCATAGAATAGAGTAGCGTATAGTATAACAGCATGGGATCGAGAGGTATAGATTGGAGTGGAATAGAATTGAGTGGTCTGGATGGAAGTGGAGTGGTGTACAGTGAATTAGTGTACAGATTAGTGGTGTATAGCGGAGTGGCCTTAAGTGGAATAGCATGGATTGGAGTGACATAAAGTTAAGTGGCTTAGAGTGGAGTGGAGTGTGTTAATTGAATCAGACGTAGCGTGAAAGTGCGTGAACAGATGTAAATGGTATATGGCAGGAATATACATTATGATGTGTAAATGTTGATTTTTGGTAGCATGAGTAAATAGAGTAAGTAACGCTAAACTTATAAATTTAAAAACATTTAGTTATATATTGTTCCGCGGTATACCAGGGTGAGTTTGCAGTATACCACGGAACATAAGGATGAGAAGTGGGTATGTGATTGACTATTGGCTGTATTTACCAAAGGTAAAAGTTTAGCGGCTTTCTGTGGTATGCGTTTCGCTGTGTTCTGGGTTAGGGTCTTAGATATAGATAAGTATTAGGTTTTATTGTTGTCAACAACCTTTTACTATTTATGTTGTAATAAGTAGATTTATATAAATTTCTAGATTTCTAGATTTTTTTTATCAGTCAAGAGAAAACTGCTAATTTTTTTAAAGTAGTGCGATAATTTGTAGGTATTAATGTGCTACTTCATTTAAATATGTTAAAAATAGGAAATATATATATATATATATATATATATATATGTTCCAAACAAAGTTTCACCATGCAAGGAGACGCCACACAGGTAATGAACGGTGCCTTCATTTAATGCGGGCAGCAGACACGTTGCACTACAGCTCACATCAGAATCGCCAAACATGTTTCGGGCATTGCGCCCTTGCTCACTGGCTGCACCCCAAAGTCTCGTCAGCTGCGTGGACTTTACACCATGTGCCCCACCCAAGTGGGACTGATTTCTGCCAAGTGGCCTTCTGGGGTGTGTAGTCCTACTTCCCAAATGGGTGCTGCATGGGGCTTTGTGAGTGTCAAATAGTTCCCAAGTGGGTCCAAAGGTGAGGGAGCACATCCGTGTTTGTTGAAAACCTGTGGACCCGAGGTACCTGACAGAGGGGTGCTTCGAGGAGCTGATGAATGCCGAATTTTGCGGGGTGTTATTTTCAACAAACACGGATGTGCTCCCTCACCTTTGGACCCACTTGGGAACTATTTGACACTCACAAAGCCCCATGCAGCACCCATTTGGGAAGTAGGACTACACACCCCAGAAGGCCACTTGGCAGAAATCAGTCCCACTTGGGCGGTGCACATGGTGTAAAGTCCACGCAGCTGACGAGACTTTGGGGTGCAGCCAGTGAGCAAGGGCGCAATGCCCGAAACATGTTTGGCGATTCTGATGTGAGCTGTAGTGCAACGTGTCTGCTGCCCGCATTAAATGAAGGCACCGTTCATTACCTGTGTGGCGTCTCCTTGCATGGTGAAACTTTGTTTGGAACAATTAAATTGCGGCGTCCCACGCCGCGGAGACGCCCTGCCGCATAACCTGTGGACCCGAGGTACCTAACAGAGGGGTGCTTCGAGGAGCTGATGAATGCCGAATTTTGCGGGGTGTTATTTTCAACAAACACGGATGTGCTCCCTCACCTTTGGACCCACTTGGGAACTATTTGACACTCACAAAGCCCCATGCAGCACCCATTTGGGAAGTAGGACTACACACCCCAGAAGGCCACTTGGCAGAAATCAGTCCCACTTGGGCGGGGCACATGGTGTAAAGTCCACGCAGCTGACGAGACTTTGGGGTGCAGCCAGTGAGCAAGGGCGCAATGCCCGAAACATGTTTGGCGATTCTGATGTGAGCTGTAGTGCAACGTGTCTGCTGCCCGCATTAAATGAAGGCACCGTTCATTACCTGTGTGGCGTCTCCTTGCATGGTGAAACTTTGTTTGGAACAATTAAATTGCGGCGTCCCACGCCGCGGAGACGCCCTGCCGCATAACCTGTGGACCCGAGGTACCTGACAGAGGGGTGCTTCGAGGAGCTGATGAATGCCGAATTTTGCGGGGTGTTATTTTCAACAAACACGGATGTGCTCCCTCACCTTTGGACCCACTTGGGAACTATTTGACACTCACAAAGCCCCATGCAGCACCCATTTGGGAAGTAGGACTACACACCCCAGAAGGCCACTTGGCAGAAATCAGTCCCACTTGGGCGGGGCACATGGTGTAAAGTCCACGCAGCTGACGAGACTTTGGGGTGCAGCCAGTGAGCAATGGCGCAATGCCCGAAACATGTTTGGCGATTCTGATGTGAGCTGTAGTGCAACGTGTCTGCTGCCCGCATTAAATGAAGGCACCGTTCATTACCTGTGTGGCGTCTCCTTGCATGGTGAAACTTTGTTTGGAACAATATATATATATGTATATATATATATATATATATAAACGCTCGAAGGTCCCTTCCCTCAAAGGAACGACAGCACTCCGGGGGTGATGAAATTAACAGCGGTCTTTGTTTATTTAAATGAAAGTCAACAACAAACGCGTTTCGGCGTCAGCCTTCGTCAGTGTCAATGACACTGGGCACATGATTTCATTTTAGACCTCCCTCATGGTAGCAGACATAGGTGAAGGACAAACCCTAGATCTAATATGGGTACCATCTTGTAGTGGATAAGATGTGCACATAAACACATACAATTACCCTTCCAAAGTAATCAAACCGTGTATCGGCTAGAAAAACAAGTGGTAAATGTAAAAGGTAATAATTATACAAATTATATAATGCAACACCATCTAGCCGTGGATCGGCATAGGTCCTTTCATTAATAGTCTGTTGTTATAAGGATGAGGCTTATATCAGCATGATAATCAAAAGAGCAAATATACTAATACATATATACAAATATATATACACATAGAGTTGCACAGAAGAATATATATACATATATGATAGCTGACTTAACTCGTATGTCTTTGCTTCATGTTATCTCAAGGTTTTAGAAAAATATATACATATATATACAAGTTGATGAATAGGCTGTTTAAACTGATAGTGAGAATTCAAGAGTTCATTTTTACATTTTTTCTTTTTCATATTTTCATTTTCTTATATCATGAATCATAAACCCTCCTATTCTGAGATCGTATTTCAGACTTTTTTCTAACAGTGACTACAGAACACATATATATCAGCTAAAGTGCTAATATCTTCCCTAGTCGGATCATTTTCCTAGGTGAACGGCCATTTCCTCCCCGCTATTAAGACCTCCCGGATGCTTGGTCGCTAAATCGATGATGTATCTCGATTCTAATCGTCTGAGTCGTCTTAACCTATCTCCGCCCCTGATGTTATTAGGTATGCAATCCAGCCCAAAGTATGTTAATTTGCTGCGATCCTTATTATGATACTCAGAGAAATGGCATGCCACCGGGTAGGAAGGATCAACCTTATCAATGGCCCTAAGATGCTCTAGCACCCTCAATTTTAATTGGTTGATGGTACTCCCAATGTAGCGGAGGCCACATGGGCATACCAAGCAATAAACGGCATAGACAGTACTGCAGGTCAAGAATTTCTGTATAGTCATGGATCTACCTGTCATCTGGTTTTCATATCGAAGGACTCTTTTGCTTGCTGCACACGCTTTACAGTGGCCACAAGGGTAAAACCCACTCATGTCCTTCAGTGTGTTTGGTTTAGTGATGGGTTTGTTAAAATGGCTATGTACCAACATATCTCCGAGCGATCTGCACTTACTGAAGGTCACTAGAGGATAGAGAGGCAAATCTTCCCTCAATATACTGTCTGTACGTAGGATGTGCCAGTTTTTTCGCATCATGGCCTTAAGGTGATTGGCTCCAGAAGAATAAGGTGTTATCATCCTGAATTTATTATTCTCTGTATTGGTGGTCTTATTAGGCAAATCATTTTCTGTTTGTTTATTTTTCAGCAATTCGATCCTGAGGATCTTTCTGACTCTCTTAAGTGTACTCTGTAGTAGGGAATCATCATAGCCCCTTAGTCGGAAACGTTCCAGACATTCCTGGGCTACTTTCTCAAACTCCCGTTCTTGTGTGCTGTTTCTCCGGAGTCTGAGAAGTTCCCCATAAGGGATACTCCTGATAAGCTTGGGTGGGTGGCTGCTATTAGCAAATAGGATGGAGTTCCCTGCCGTTTCTTTTCTGTACAGGGATGTATGTACCAGGCCCTCATCAATGTACACCCTCAGGTCCAAATAGTCGACTGCCACTCGGCTAATTGTTCCAGAGAGGTGTAGATTGTAGCAGTTGTTATTCAAATCTTCAATGTACATTTCTGCGCTTGTAGTCGTACCCTGCCACACGATGAAAAGATCATCTATGTAGCGGTACCAATGTACCACCCTGCCATATATATACATTTCTTTTTTTGGGTACTGCGGAACTCCTGAGGTATTACTGAGATACTTCGTATTTTCTTTTAATATATAGATACTTATAAATATTATTCCTTACCTATTACTACTTTACTGAAATGGTAATATGTAGGGGGAAATACTAGACCAAATATATACCTAGATCTGAAGGAGTAATGCAGAACACATGGCTTCCTTCAACTGAGTCTTTTGTTTGGACCCAGGGACCCCATGCCCCGGGGCCTGCCTTTAATATGGGTGGGTTCCTTGATGCCCACCAAGGTCACCCATCACATCCACTTGTTTGGGGCTGTGGGGAGAGCCCCAGCCAGCTACCCGCAAGCTGCAGAAGCCAACATTGCTCCCACAAGCAGGAGCAGCTATCTATGCTGCTCCTTCTGGATGGGAGCAATCCCTTGCTATGTTTCTCTGCCCACATATGTGTGGGCAGGGAAACAGATCAAAAGTCTGCTCCCCGCTGGCGGGAGTATTTATAAAGCTTGCGCCTGTTGGGAGCTGACTTTGTGTTTGCTCACTCATAGCGGTAGTTTTGAAAATGCTCATGGCTGGGTGAGAGAAAACATAGGTTTCCTTGAGATACAGCATGTGAGCCGGCCCCGGGGCCATTAATGGCTCAAGCAGGTCTCTTTTTCTAAAGTTAGCGGCCATTGGGATAGAGTTCCCAAGCCTTTTCAAGGCTCGGGTAGGGGTGAGATGTGCGGCCCCCTCCTCTTTTTGGCATATTTCGGTCCTAGGGCTGGGCTTCCCAAGGCCTATAATGCCTGAAGGAAGGGGGCACCACGGCCTTCCTTCTCTTATTTATTAGACTAGGCCCTCGGGGATGGAGTCCCCGGGCCCAGAAGCGGAATTGGTAGGGGAACAATAAACCCCCTCCCATAAAAAAATACATTGGGAAGTGTTGGAAGCCATCTTGGGACTCAGCTTCAACCGAGTACCACAACAAAATGCAAAAAAAAGTAAAGAGGGTTGGGGGATATGCTGACCAGCAGAGCCTTGGTTTTGGGACTACGACAGGGCAAAAGAACATATTTTTAAAAGACATTTCCTGAGATTGTTATGAAAAGGGCCCCCGGGGTAGGTCAGGTCCCTGGGGCATTTTCTAAAAAATGGAGGGAGACGCATGGGGCCCCTTCCTGAGGCTCTTTGAGCTCCAGGGGGCCACGTCGAACACCATCCATGGGCTCAAATGAGCCTCAGAGACCACAACCTCCCCAGGGCTTTATTTAATTAAAGGAGGAGAGCCGCACGGACCCCCTCCTGGGCTGTTGCAAAACCCGGAAACCACCACCTCCCCGGAGCTAATAAAATAATAATGCGGGTGGCGCACAAACCTCACGAGCCCCGCGGACCACCACCTCCTGGGGCAAAAAATATTAATATAGAGGAGCCACCGGACTCCTGTGCTAATGTAACTATAGTGCGGGATTGCCGCATGGACCCACCCGCACCCTGGGGACCACCACCCCCCTGGGGCCAAAAATTGATTTTCAAGTGGGAGGCCGGTCTTTGAACAACAAAGTAGGGGGACTGTGCAGTCTCCTCCTAGAGCAATATATGGCCCTGGAGGCTGCCACCCCCCAGGACCGGCTCCTGCTATGCCCCGGGGTGCCCAGCCCCAGGACATAGCTGTTTGCTTTTGCTTGGTGTGAGCTGACAGCTCCTGCTAGGCAAATGCAAACACTCCGGTTCCAAGGTGGCAGGTGCTTTCAAAGTGCTTCCGCCTGCTGGAAGAGGAGGTTTCATCTCTTTCTTTGCCTGCAGACATACGGGCAGGTAAAGAGATGAAACTATCGTTCTTGCACACAAGGAGCTGCATGTATAGCAGCTCCCTGTGTGCAATAACAATGTCGGTTCACACATGAGGCTGGGAGCCGGCTGGGACTGAGGGCGCCATGAGGCTCTCCCTGCGGTCCCTATCGTGCCCGCTGGGTGCCTGAACTGGGACCAGGTCACCTAGAGACACATTGCCTGGGGCCAAAATTGGACCGGGGAGGGGGGCCATGAAGCCCCCCTCCCCATCACATTTTGGCCAGGCCACAAGGGATGAGGTCCCAGGGGCCAAAATCAGCATGGGGAGGGAGCCACGCAGCCCCTCTCCCCTTTATTACAACTATATTAATAATAGGCCCTGGGGATGAGGTCCCTGGGACCAATATCTGGCCCAGGGAAGGGGGTGGGCCACGCAGTCTCCATCCCTTATTCAATTAAGGCTGGGCCCTAGGGGGATATGGTCCCCGGTGTCGACGTTGGCCCAGAGAGAGGGGGGGGCCACTGGGCACCACCTCCCCCATTGCATTTCGGCCAGGCTCCGGGGATAGGGTCCCCAGGGTCAAAAGCGGGCTGGGGATGTGCAGCCCCACCCTCATTCAAATGTGGCCTGGCCACTCACGCGCCCACCCACAGACCCACTCGGACACTCATACACTCACACACACACACACACACACTCATGGATGCACCCACTCACAGACCCACTCAGAGACTCATGCCCCCACTCACAGACCCACTCAGACAATCATGCACCCACTCACAGACCCACTAAGAGACTCGCACACCCACTCACAAACCCACTCAGATTCATGCATCCACTCACGGACCCACTCAGAGACTCATGCACTCACTCACAGACCATCTGAGAAACTCATGCACTCACTCACAGACCCACTCACAGACTCATACACCCAGTCACAGACTGACTCACACACTCATGGAGGCACTTGCATACCCACTCACTCACTCTCATGCCTACTCACAGACCCACTGAGACACCCACTCAGACACTCAGGCTCCCATTCAAACACTCATTCGGAGACTCATGCACCTACACACAGACCCACTCGTGCACTAACTCACAGACTGACACACACACACATGAAGGCACTTGCAAACCCACTCAGACACTCTCACACCCACTCACAGATCCACTCAGGCACTCACTCACACACCCATGCACCAACTCAGACACCCACTCAGATACTCATGCACTCACTCACAGACCCACTCAGACACTCACATATCCACTCACACACCCAGTGCGACACTTATGCAGCCATTTCTAGACCCACTAAGACACTTACACACCCACTTACACACCCTTTGAGACACTCATGCACTCACTCACACACACACTCTCAAAGGCGTCAAGTTACAGTTAGGAAGTACAATTTAAAAACCTTAAAATTTACTGAAAAAACAAAGATTACAGGATAATTATAGTTAGGAAATAGGATTAAAAACACTTAGAAGTTTACTGAAAAAAAAACAAGGTTACAGGAATGTAATAGTTAGGCTCATATTTCACTCGTACAAAACCAGTTAAATTCAGAATTTATAGTTACCTGAGCTCATTATAACTTACACTCCCGCAATGCAGTGCTTATGACCTCACATATTACATCACTCATGACATGATCAGTGACATCACTCATGGCATCACTGATGACATTTCAAATGACATCACTGATGATAGTTATAGTTAGCTCAGGTAACTATAACTGCTAAAATTCACTGGTTTTATACTAGTGAAATCTGAGCCTAAATATAACATCCCTGTAACACCTTTCTTGTGTGTATATATATATATATATATATATATATATATATATATATATATATATATATATATATATGCAGAAAACTCCTTCCAAGAAAGAAGCAGAGGCCACGTAGGGGATGACAGGAAACACATTTAATGAAGCTGTGACTCGTTCACGGCGGATGCATTTCGGCATTTGTAGCCTTCCTCAGCGCCTAGAGTCTATGAGCAGGGTGTGGGCGAAAGATGATGGTTAAACAGTGTCCTGCCGCACACCGATAGGGTCGCTTCCGACCCCACCTCCAAAATGGCCAATCTACTTCACCTGAAGATTTGAGGCTACAGCAAAAACTGCAGGTCCCAGAATGCAGTTCTTCAATGAGGTGAGTGATGCGGGGGGATCAGATGCTTGTAGCGGCTAGGGCTTGTCATCTTTGTTCGCACATGTGTCCCGTATGTAGCTTCTTTCAAAGTGTCCCCTCAGGTCCCCTGGACCGCAAAACCTCCGAAGTGTAAGAAGGAAAATGACGGGGGCTCGCCCTGGAATCCAGCTCGCCCAACATGGTGCATGAATGCCTCCAACACCTCTAGAATCCTTCCGTCCAACTCCGAGGGTGGGCCTGGTAATTTTCAGTATCCTGAAGAAAAGAAAACGCCGAAGCTGTTGCCAGTAAGTTCCAGGCCAACTTGAAATGTGGGGGCCCCTGTTGCGCGATACTGGCGATCGCGCTGAACATGCAGAAAACTCCTTCCAAGAAAGAAGCAGAGGCCACGTAGGGGATGACAGGAAACACATTTAATGAAGCTGTGACTCGTTCACGGCGGATGCATTTCGGCATTTGTAGCCTTCCTCAGCGCCTAGAGTCTATGAGCAGGGTGTGGGCGAAATATGACGGTTAAACAGTGTCCTGCCGCACACCGATAGGGTCGCTTCCGACCCTACCTCCAAAATGGCCAATCTACTTCACCTGAAGATTTGAGGCTACAGCAAAGACTGCAGGTCCCAGAATGCAGTTCTTCAATGAGGTGAGTGATGCGGGGGGATCAGATGGTTGTAGCGGCTAGGGCTTGTCATCTTTGTTCGCACATGTGTCCTGTATGTAGCTTCTTTCAAAGTGTCCCCTCAGGTCCCCTGGACCGCAAAACCTCCGAAGTGTAAGAAGGAAAATGACGGGCGCTCGCCCTGGAATCCAGCTCGCCCAACGTGGTGCATGAATGCCTCCAACACCGCTAGAATCCTTCCGTCCAACTCCAAGAGTGGGCCTGGTAATTTTCAGTATCCTGAAGAAAAGAAAACGCCAAAGCTGTTGCCAGTAAGTTCCAGGCCAACTTGAAATGCGGGGGGCCCTGTTGCGCGATACTGGCGATCGCGCTGAACATGCAGAAAACTCCTTCCAAGAAAGAAGCAGAGGCCACGTAGGGGATGACAGGAAACACATTTAATGAAGCTGTGACTCGTTCATGGCGGATGCATTTTGGCATTTGTAGCGTTCCTCAGCGCCTAGAGTCTATGAGCAGGGTGTGGGCGAAAGATGATGGTTAAACAGTGTCCTGCCGCACACCGATAGGGTCGCTTCCGACCCCACCTCCAAAATGGCCAATCTACTTCACCTGAAGATTTGAGGCTACAGCAAAGACTGCAGGTCCCAGAATGCAGTTCTTCAATGAGGTGAGTGATGCGGGGGGATCAGATGCTTGTAGCGGCTAGGGCTTGTCATCTTTGTTCGCATATGTGTCCCGTATGTAGCTTCTTTCAAAGTGTCCCCTCAGGTCCCCTGGACCGCAAAACCTCCGAAGTGTAAGAAGGAAAATGACGGGGGCTCGCCCTGGAATCCAGCTCGCCCAACGTGGTGCATGAATGCCTCCAACACCGCTAGAATCCTTCCGTCCAACTCCGAGGGTGGGCCTGGTAATTTTCAGTATCCTGAAGAAAAGAAAACGCAGAAGCTGTTGCCAGTAAGTTGCAGGCCAACTTGAAATGCGGGGGCCCCTGTTGCGCGATACTGGCGATCGCGCTGAACATGCAGAAAACTCCTTCCAAGAAAGAAGCAGAGGCCACGTAGGGGATGACAGGGAACACATTTAATGAAGCTGTGACTCGTTCACGGCGGATGCATTTTGACATTTGTGGCCTTCCTCAGCGCCTAGAGTCTATGAGCAGGGTGTGGGTGAAAGATGATGGTTAAACAGTGTCCTGCCGCACACCGATAGGGTCGCTTCCGACCCCACCTCCAAAATGGGCAATCTACTTCACCTGAAGATTTGAGGCTACAGCAAAGACTGCAGGTCCCAGAATGCAGTTCTTCAATGAGGTGAGTGATGCGGGGGGGATCAGATGCGTGTAGCGGCTAGGGATTGTCATCTTTGTTCGCACATGTGTCCCGTATGTAGCTTCTTTCAAAGTGTCCCCTCAGGTCCCCTGGACCACAAAACCTCCGAAGTGTAAGAAGGAAAATGACGGGGGCTCGCCCTGGAATCCAGCTCGCCCAACGTGGTGCCTGAATGCCTCCAACACCGCTAGAATCCTTCCGTCCAACTACGAGGGTGGACCTGGTAATTTTCAGTATCCTGAAGAAAAAAATATATATAAAAAAAACTATAACAGAGTGGCAGTAGCCACTCTGTAGTTATAGTTAGGATTCCCAGGTATAGGAATTCCTTGGATTTGTGCTCGCTTATAACTTTGCCCCTATTTGGCGAATCTCCATGAAACTTTCCAAACCTATAGCTTTTACTAAATTAGTGGAGGATAGAACGTTTTGCAGTGATTGCTCAAGGGGATGCAAAGATAAAAGGGGGGTCACAAAACACATTTTTCTACCAATGCATTTCCCATAGATGTTTGTATAGAATCTAGCATGAAAATGGCTGAACAGATTTTCAAGAAATTTGCCAGGATTATACATAATGGTGTGCAGATGTTCCTTTTGAGTACTACAGGTAAGTAGGGTATATATTCTTTTAAAGTTATAAGGCATTTTAACATTGTGATATCTGTAGTCAGTGTAGTTTTGTGAAATTTCGTAGTATTTTGCGAAACTACCGCCGTACACAGTGATGACAAGCCTTTATGTGATTTGCTACTAACTACCTTTACAAAAGTTAAAGGCAGCCATGTTGTTTTAAGTACACTTTGGCTACATTCTATGTTACACCATTAGATACACTGAAGTATTAGGCTTCATATTTTTCCCTTCCTATTACTAATTTATTAAAGTGGCAATAGGCCATATTATAAGTTTCAATATACCATGCTACTTCATAGGAAGTAGCATGGTATTTACAAAAAATAAATAAATATGTTAAAAATGTAAGAATACACTGTACTACACTGTATTTTACAAATATAGTGTGCTAAAGTGTATTTTCAATGTTTTACATATTTAATATTTTACAAAAAAGCATATGGGGCACTGCAATAATACCTACAATTTCATTTGGTACATAAAAAGCTGCTCTCCATAATGTACAGTAAAGTATATAGAAAAATATAAATAAATGTTTCTACCTATTACTACTTTAATAAAAAGTAGCTATGGAACAATAATAAAACCTACCATTTACCTATATCTAAGGCCCTACACCTGAATGCAGCCATAATGTGCTGAAAACGACATGGCTGCATTTTATGTTTTGTAAAGACATCTATTAGCTAATCACATACAGCCTTCTCATCGGCATGTACCGCTAGAAACTGCAAAGTTACAGCGATATACTACGTATCTAAGTATCTGAACACATAACTTTAACACTACTTATGCTATTTACACCTAATACCAAAAATTAGCATTTATACCTTATAATCTATATTCCTTCCACATTACATCTACATCCGTTCACCCACCTTCATGCTACATTTGTTTCAAGTAACACACTCCACTCTATGCTACTTCACTCTAAGCCACTCCACTCAACACTATTACACTCTACCCCACTCCACTGTACGTCACTCCACTGTACGGCACTCCTGTCTACGCTAATCCACTGTATGACACTCCACTGTACCCTACTCAACTATACGGCACTCCACTGTACACCACTGCACTGTACACTATTACACTCTATACCACTCCATTCTATGACACTCCAGTCTAAGTCAAAAAACTGTACGCCCCTCCACTCTATGCTAATCCATTCTACGCTATTCCATTTTACAAAGCTCCACTCTATGACACTACACTCTATGCTATTCCATTCTATGCCACTACACTCTACACCACTCCAGTGTACACCACTCCACTG
Organism: Lissotriton helveticus; assembly: GCF_964261635.1. NCBI lineage: Eukaryota > Metazoa > Chordata > Amphibia > Caudata > Salamandridae > Lissotriton > Lissotriton helveticus. Next base: position 1,552,199,577 of record NC_136059.1, read on the forward strand.
TATGCTATTTCACTGTACACCACTCCACTCAACTCTACTGCACTCTACACTGTGTACACCACTTCACTCTACTCCACTCCACTCTAAAACAGTACTCTGTATGACACTACACTATACAACACTCTCCTCCAGTGACACTACATTTAACAGCATTCAGCAACACTGGACTCTATGATTTGAATCAAAGTTTTATTTAAAAAAACATTAAAATTCAATGAAAAACCAAAGAGTATAGTTAGGAAAACGTTCTTTTTTCTTCCTATACAAACCAAACTTAGACTACACAAATATTAAAAATTCTAAGGTTATACATATACCTTTAATTTATAATTCACGAAACACTTTCAAATTATTATAAATTCCACACTCCATATACAATGTATTGAACTGCACCCAACCCCTCGCAGGCAAGTTCGGCATAAGATTGCGCGCAGGGCATGGCAAGCCCTGCGCACTAGCCACTGTGAGCGCCCGACTGCCTACGAGATTGTTAGCTCATCAGCACCCTATCTTTTGGCATGTGCTGCATTTGGTTGGTCTGGCAGGTCCCGGCTGCACTTAAGCAGATTTATTGACTTCGCCAAAGCCCTCCTGTTACCTACAGTAAGTCCTACACTGCAGGATTCCCGAGAGCTGGTCAGAAGCCCTGCCCCCTTTATCCACCACTCTGCAAATGCAACTAACACTTAAACAAAACACAGAAGTTCACTAAAAAAAAACAAAGGTTACAGGGACGCTACAGTTAGGAGATAGCAGTTAAAAAACCTTAGAAATTCACTGAAAGAAACAAAGTTTACAGGGAAGTTATAGTTAGGAATTAGCATTTAAAAAACCTTAGAAATCCACCGAAAACAACAAAGGTTACAGGGACGTTATAGTTAGGAAATGGAATAAAAAAACCTTTGAAATTCACAAAAAAGACAAAGGTTATAAGGAAGTTATAGTTAGGCTCAGTTTTCATTCTTACAAAAACCAGTGAAATTCAGCAGTTATATAATTCGCATTCTCGCAATACACTACTTATGACCTCACATATTGCATCACTCATGACATGGTCAGGGATATCACTGATGACATCTCAAATGACATCACAAATGACATCACAGGAGGAGCCTAGCTCGCGAGCGTAATGGGCGCCTTTTAGCTCGGCTCCGTCGGCCCTCCGGCCAACCTCGAATATCCTGCAATATATCCTGTACTGCGACGATACTTCACTACAGATTTTGGATTTTAGCGACCCACTCTTACTCACCGTCTGGTCCGGAGGCTCCTGCGTGCTGTGGGTCCGCAGCTGTGCCGTCGGTGGGATTGGGGCCTCCGGGCGCTCGGGACCGGGACCTCGCCTGTGGGACCCGACCGGCGGTGCTGAGATTGCCGGCCCCGGCCGCGAGAGTGAGCCACTGGTGGGAGCCATTGTGTGTATGCCCCGGCGATCCTGAACCGGCCCCGATTTGTGGTCCGTGCGGCTGGAGGGGGACGAGATGTGTCGGGGGCTGACTGTGTGAAGGGGTCCCTTCGCCTTTGTTCTGTCCGGCAGCCCTGGACCCCGCGCCTGGCTCTCGCTTGTGGGCCCGCCACTGTCCGGAGGGGGCCCCCCCCCCCGTTGAGCGCCGGCCCGTTCTGTGCCGGTGGGGCCGTGGTTGGGAGCCTCCGGGGGTCTGTAAAGTCCTACATTTGGGAACTGTTTGGGGGCCCGCGGTGGAGTGCGGGGCGGCGAAACTCACAAAATGGCTGCCAACAACGTGGGGAGTGATCCGCATCGCACCGACGAACCTTGCTGGCCGGATTCCGCGGAGGCCTGGGTGTGTGCTCGAGCGCCCACGCTCGGAGATGTCCTGGACGCCTTGATTTCCTTGTACGCTGTCTTGGCCCCCGGTGCTTCTACCGACCCCATGCGGCCCGCCGCCATTTTGGGTCGTCGCTCTTTCTTGCACCCCTATCGTCCTGATGCCTCCATTGCTTTGCCCCCTTCGGCTGCGCCAGGAGTTGCTGTCGCTGTTCTTCGGCCGCTTGATGGGCCGTTGGCTTTTGAACCTCCGCTTTCTCACCGCCCGGACTTTGAGGACTTGCACATGACGCCGAGATCTGCTCCTTCCCGGACAATTGGGAACTATGGTGGACCGCTGTTTGCTCCCGCTTCGATGGATTCGAGCTTTTGTCCTGGTGGGGTACCTTTGCATTGTCAAACTGCGAAACTGGACTCCGGCTTGCTTTTGCTTGCCCTGTCGTTGCTGCTACAATTGACTTGCTTCTTTGACTTCTTGTATTCCATTGGTGTGGTGGCTCTCCCTACTCTACATCATTGCCGTAACCCTGGTCAACATTACGATTATTCTGTGCTGGGGGGTCCGCTCCTTGTTATCCTTTATTGGGTTGGTTTCGTGATTAGGAAGGGCTGGGGGTGAGTTGCAAGACACTGATGGACTGCTGGTTTACCTGTTTGTTGCACTGATGCTTGTACTCTCGACATTGTGAAACGTTAAAATTTCCCCCCCTCCACCCCCCCTCCGGGTTTTTGCTGTATGTGAATGGTGTAGCATTGCTTTGATAATTAGTCATTTGCTGGTCGGGGGAGGGTCGTAGCCGAGTGTGTTTGTTCATATCCTCTGGCTCCTCCCCCACATCTTATTTTTGTTTTATATTCCCTTTCCTCCTTCTTTTTGTCTCCTTATTCTACTTTCTTTCTTTACTATATTTCGGGTTTCGGATTAGGGCGACAGGCACGCTGTTGGGAGGGTAGGCCGTAGCCTTCTGCAGGGTGCGGGGTGGGACGGGTGGGCGGGGTCTTTCAGATGCTTTTTTTTTGGGGTTCTATGGCCCTTTTCTATCCCTTTATAGCGGTGCCGCTTCTGTCCTCGCTTCTCTGGCATGAGTGGGTTGGGGTCTGTCGCTATGCCACTTTTATCTGTTTCGATGCTCCGTCGCGACTGCCATACCCTTCTTCTCGCCAGCTCTCTACTTTCTTCTGTATTATTAGCTGCGGGATGCCTGGCCCGGGGTGGCGCCCATCTTGCACGATTGTGTTTCTCCTTTTCTATTTCTTTTCTTTCTTTTTCCTTTTTCAATTTTTCATTTTTTCGTATATTTTAGATCAGACGGGGGGTCGGGTGGTGTTCCTTTTGGGTAGGATTTAGCACTCTGTGATTATGTTGTTAGCACTGTTTATTGGATTTTGTGTGTACGGCGTTGATATTAGTACACAGCCATTGAATGCTCGCATATTCTGTTTTCACTTCCCGATTATAGTTCTTAGAGGGCCTGTATCCTCCTACATGGCTTGTTCCACGTAAAGCTCGCTTTATTGTATGACACTGGATCCTTTCTTCCTGCTGTAAGAATGTGCCCTCTCACGTCCTGCTATATAGTGGTTAAGTTCGCAAATAAATCCTGCAATGATATATTGACTGGGTGGGCACTGACTGGCGCGGAATGAAGTGCAGTGTTTATGTATCCTGCCTGCAATGTTCAACGTACAAATCCTAACTATTGCTGCTCCTTTAGTTGATATTATGTCGTATGGCTCGCCCTTTCGGTTGTCTGGTCTGAATGTATGACACCTCTTTAAATTTATAAAATGAAACCTACATTATTCTTCTTATGTCTGCTGCTAATACACCGTGGCGCTCTTATTCTTAGCTTTTCCGACTAGTAAGACGACCTGGAATGTTGTTGATTGTCATAGCGGCCGGCCCGTAGTGGTTGTAGGCAGACGCTGTGTAATATGTATAAGATAAATAAAGGTTTTCAAAAAAAAAAAAAAAAAAAATGACATCACAAATTACCTCATCCCCCAGGACTGGCTCACTTACTGTGTCCTGAAAAAACCCAACCCCGTGACACAGCAGTTTTTCTGTACACACTACTGTGAGCCAGAAAACATGTGTTTGCTCCCGTCTGGTCAGAGCATTTTCAAATCTCCCTCCAAGTGGGAGCTAACACTCCATGTGATCCCAGCTAGCATAAGCTTTAAAATGCTCCCGCTGGCTGCGAGTTGACTTGTGTTCTGTTTCCCTGCCACACTGATGCAGGCAGGTAAACAGAATAACATATTGCTCCCACCTGAAGGGAGCATGCAAAGATAGCAGCTCCCTCCAGACAGGAGCAATGTTGGCTCCTGCACCATGCAGGGAGCTGGCTGCGGCACTAGGGTCCAGGGGCTTCCCCTGCTGCCGACAACATTGTGCATAAATAATGGAGGTACTGAGGGATGGGGTCCTCGGGGCTAAAACAGGCTTGGGGGGGGTCTCCCGTTAAAAAAAAGAAAAAACACTGTCAGCCCTAAGGGATGGGTTCACAGGAGCCAAAATAGGATAACATAGGCTCAGGAGGGCCCCCTACCCTTTTAAATAAGGCACGGCCCCAGGATATGGGGTTCCCTGGGCCTATGAATGCCCCTCACCCCTATATAATAAAATATGGCCCTGGGGAATGAAGTCCATGGGACCGAATAAGGCTCGGGAGGGAGGCCTTATGGTCCCCCTCTCCTTTATAAGGTAATGCGACCCTGGAGGATGGGTTCCACTGGGCTAATAAGGCTCGAGGAGGGAGGCCTTTGACACCCCCTCCCCTTTTTCAATAAATTTGGCCCCAATGGATAGGGTCCTTGGGGTCCCCTCCCTCTTTTTGTTGTATTTGGTCCCGGTGGATGGGGTGCCCGGGGCTTATTAGAGCTTGTGGAGGAGGACTTCCTGCCCCACTCCCCTATTTAATTGTATTATTATATTTGGACCTGGGGGCTGGGGTCCCTGGACCTTTTTAATGCTTTGGAAGGCAGAAGGCCACTCAGCCCTTCCCCTTTTTATTGGAATTGTGCAATGTGGGATTGGAAGCATGCTGGGGGTTTGGTCATACCCTGTGGCCAACCCCCGTCTGCGCACGACTGAAGGCCTTGTGCACGTAAGTTTGGTTGACTGTTGGTTGACTGTGGGGAGTTTGTCATGATGTCAAGAGTGATGTGATAGGACATGTCATGAGTGATATAATGAGTGAGGTCATAAGCAATGCAGTGTGGGGGCGCAAGTAATAGTTAACTCTGCTCATATATAGACATAGAGGGGTCCATTATGATGGCGGGCGGACATTGTCCACCCGCCATCGCCCCGGGAAATGGGACCGCCCGCTAAGGGTGTGGTGGTCCCGCATGGGCAATTAGGATGTGCCCGCCAGACTGGCGGGCACATCCCGCATTTTTTGCATTGCGGCGGGCGGTGCAGTCAGCAGCACCAGCCGCAATACAAAAATGGCATGTGTGCATTTGCATGCACAACGTGGCAACACTGCGGGGTGCCTGCCACGTCGTCCATGCAAATGCAGGGGGTTCCATAGGTACCCCCCCCCATGTGCCCCCCCCAACATCCTGGGGTCCTCCACTGGCCCCCAACTGAGGAAACCGTATGCCTTTCCGTGGCAGACATCGCCACCATATTCAACCCTTTTCCGCCCGGTCGACTTGTTGACCAGGCGGAAAAGCGGTGGACGGTCTTCCCGCGGTCCCCTAGCCATCATAATATGGCGGGGGAAATGGGAGGCGGGCGGGGGATGATGTCGGGCAGATCGCTACCGCCATGCGGGCGGTGGCGATCTGCCCGTCATCATAATAGAAGCCATAGTGTCTGTGTCTGGCAAAAGTGGAGGTATGATAAAACAAGCATTTGTAATGCAATAGGTCTCGCATTTACGAGAGTTTAAGCTTTTGGCATTGTAAAATGACAATGCCTTTTATTTATGTTTTGGTTTTTAAAACATACATAAAAGGCATTGTCATTTACAATGCTAATAGCTTAAACTCTCGGAAAAGCAAGACCTATTGCATTGCAAATGCTTGGTTTTTTTTGCACTCTCCCTGCCCTGCTCGAGTTGTCCTGTGCCCGTGTGAGCAGGTCTCTTGCATTCAGGTACTTGTGGTACCCTCCCCTTACCAGACCAGTCTGCCTAGTGCCGGCTGTATTGTGAGCCCTGTGCTCGGACTCAACTTCCTCTCTGTGCAATGCGCTCTTTATTTCCGGTAAACAGTCAGGGGGTCCTGCGCTCTTCCCCCCTCAGGCTTCAACTGCCTCTCAGGCCCAAGGACAGAGGGCACGATGCAGTGCACTGAAGCCCTGGAGAGCAAAGGGCAGTGTAGTGTGGAGGTTGACTTGGAATACAGAAGACCTCAGGCATTGGGGAATGGGCCGGTAAGGAGAGGATATTGCAGGGAAGGCTTTTTAGTTTGAGTTAGCGGTAAAGAGAAGAGCCCGCCGATTCCACGTTCTCAAAATTATCGGATCATTCAGAAATGCCCACCCTGTGCTGTGTGTGTTTGCTCTTGCTCTGTTATGGCTGCTTGCTCTCTCCTATGTACTCCTCAGCTGTACCTCTTTGCGCCTCATGTCGCTAGCTCCCTTGTGTGTTTTTCCCTCCGCCCGCATGTTGCTGTCTCCTTCATGTTCTTCTCTCAGAACCCCAGTGTTACTCTCTACCGCTTGCCCACTTCCTGTTACTTTGTATTGTTAAATACATATTTTGTTGGAGCGCCAGATGGCAAATTGCTGCTGGTCTGTCACAAACGTACAATTGCGCACTTGCAATTTCTTGATTTTTATTAATCAAGTGGTGCCCACCGTCGCTGACCCGTCACTAAAAAAAATTGTACATGTGCCATTCTTAGGCACACACATAATAGTGTATTCATTGACATACAGTCTGACGCTACAGCGGCTGCATTATTGTGCCTTTTGTTTCTGCCATACTAAACAGCCCTGACAAATCGTTTGCTTTTTACCAATGCAGTTCAGCTCATGTTTATTACACGCAACTGCTACAAAAAATAAACTATGTTCAAGATTACTGAATAGAACGCTTGCAATAAGAAACAAGCAAACTCACCGCCGCAGCCCGGCTTCAACAGGAAGCCAGGCAACCTTTGTTGGGATGGGGGCGGGGCCGGACAAAAACAGGAAGCAGGCGCTCCTGTGCCCGCCTGAGGATTTCCGTGTTCGCTAGCGGGGCCCCGTGCTCGTGGAGAGCCCGGCGGCCCCGCCTGTTAACCGGAATGACCCGCTGGCAGCCGAGGGACACGCAAGAAGAACCTGGTGAGTGGGGTGTGAGGGGGATGTGTGCGCGCGCGCGTGTGTGTGTGCGCACGTGTGTATGCGTGTGTACGTATGAGTGTGTGTGTGTTAAAATAGCACGAAGACTGGTAGGTGGTGTGGGGAGAGGGGGGGGAGGTGGTGTGTAGGGGAGTGTCTGTCTGCCCGTTTGTCTGTGTGTGTGTATGCACGCGAAAGCAAGCGAAACAGCGCGCAAGCAGCCAGCAGCAAAGGCGCGCTCACGAGAAGAAATCTGAGACAGCAGAGGCTCGTGGCCGAACGCTGTCTCAGATTCCTCCGAAAGTAACAGCTATAGGTCCTGAGCTAGACAGCGCATGCTACACATGCGCAGCTCTACGCTCGACCTAAAAATAAATACTTCAAAAAGGAGAGATCACATTTTTTCCTCCTTATAGTAGGACAGTTTTCAAAGTTAAAGGCCTCCGAATCTCACTAGAAAATCAACTTTTTGTGGGCAGTTGCAAAGACACCAGCAAAGAAAGTCAATTGATGGATATTTGAAGTAAAATACCTAATAGGTTTTGGGCTTAATGTATACTGACAAACGCTTTGAGGACTGGTTCATTTGAATACTGCTAACTTAAATTGATTAAAATTAGATATTTCATGAGGCATTCAAGTTTTCAATTACATTTGTAACAGTGAATCAGCAAGCAATCTAACCCACAGATGCTTTCACTTGTGAATCGTTTAAAATTTCAGATGCAAGAGAAACATACTATCACTGCTACACTGACTAATATTTTCATTTCCTGTGCCCTTTAGGTTCTACAGACGATCCTTTACTTTCTGCTCATGAAGAAGCTTTCACAACATCCCACCTTAAAGCATATCTTTTGGAATAACAAAATAGTCATTTTAATTTATTTACATAAACTTTACAGGAAAATGTCACAGAAAAACATAGTTGGTTTTAAAGGTTACACGCAAAAATCTTAAATTCCATAAATTAAACTTTGAAGAAGCGAATTACGTGGCAAGGTGGAAAACCCGGTTTACTCTATAGCCCTGAAAGCTAAATGCAATTTCTGTGATTTGGTAACAATTTTGTGACTTGCATATTTTTAAAAGTCAACTAGAGGCAACCACCCCAGTAGGCAGTTTCTAGACAATGAGAACAGAATGGAAAATTAACAATATGTCAGAACTACAGCAACACATTAATTAATACATGCCAAAAGAAGGAATCTAGAACATTGCCAGGGTAAAACAGAGGAATAAGTAATTTAATTAAGTAGGAGGAATCCTAACTTGATCTGAATCTCCCATCCGCAAATAAGGTACTCTCAGGCAAAAGGTAGGTAGAAAATTGTTGATATGACTCATTTGATCTATAAAAGAAGAGGTAAATATCAACAGAATAAAGGGTAAAACCAATTTTCTTTCCAGGCTACCAAATTTCTCTACCCTCCTACTACTGCCCCAGAGCCATAGAGGAGATTTTTTGCATTTAAATGTTTTTTGCTTCTGTGCTAAATCATAACCACAGTAGAGGAAGCAAGGTGTATCAATGCAGCTTCTGCAGCTATGATGAGGAGGGAAGAAAGAGATGTAACCTACACTTCATGCTATGTTATGTTAATTTGTCCTTGTAAAAAATAGCTAGCACCATAATTAGCCTCATAAGTAGAAAAACGATTTTGAGAATCCATCTAAAAAAACATTGATCAGATTTTGTGGTGGCAGGCAGTTGCAAACAATGGAGGCATGCACCAAAAAGAGGACCACATTTTTAAGTCCTCTGTGTTACCTCAGCAGTGTGGAGGACATCAACAGATCATTTGGGGCTGGGGTGACATAGAGGAACCTCTAGTGTTCACTCCGAGACTTCCCCATGGCTACATTGATGGGGGTAGATTTTTCACTTTCCTCTGGGGAAGGGGTGATTGGGCCCACTAGATGGGTGAGATCAGCCCCCCACGAAAGGGAAAATTTGGCAGCCACTTTCTTTTTTTTTACTGCTGCTGCCTGGGGTCTTTCTGCTTCCCACACCATCCCCAATCACACAGGTAGCAAAATAAAAATAAGGTCACATGGCCACATCCATTGCCCCACAGTGTATGGTGTTGGGAGTTATGTTATCTCATTTGTAAAGAGCAATGATTAATCCAATGGAGTGTCCCTGCACTAAAATTCCTCACTTCAACAATGAACAGAGTACAGCTCCTAACAAATGAGAGATATTACGGTTGTCGGACGAACCAAGTTTTCAGTTTTTGCTGGATGATATTTTCGGACCGTTCTTGCCTTAGTTCAGCATGGAGAGAGTTCCACTGTTTTGCGGCTCGATAGCTGAAGGAGTGATCTCCCATGCGTGTTCTGGTTATCCTGTGAACTATAACCAGTGCAGCACCCGTCGTCCTCAGATGACGAGTAGGATGGAAAGATTTAATCAAGGGGTTTAGCTAACAGGGGCCACTTGAGTTCATAATCCTGTGGCAAAAGCAAAGTGCTTTAAAGAGATCCTTTCCCTCTTCGGGAGCCAATGAATGTGTCTCAGGGCAGAACCCATAGGGTAGAACCTAGGGACATTAAGCAGCTTCTAACGGCAACATTCTGAACGTGATGAAGAGCTCTCAATTCTGCCTTGCGAAGCCCTTAGGTATAGAACATTACAGTAGTCCCGCTTGGACACTAGTAAAGCTTGGACCACTGTCTTTTTGGCTGCGTCCGGGAGTAATCCCATGATCTTACAAAGCATCTTTAAGATGCCAAAACACACACCTACAAGGCTGACTATCTGATGATCAAAAGCAAGATTACTGTCAAACCAAATTCCTAGGTTTTTGATCTTAAATTTTGGAGTTGGGATAGGTCCCAGCACATCTGTCCATCATGCAGTGGGCCAGATAGTGGGTTGTTTCCCCACAATCAACACCTGTGTTTTTTTCAGAATTAACTTTAAGACAACTGCAGTCCATCCAAATCAGCTACTCTTACCAGGTAATTCCTAAAATGTGTTGCAGAGAGGCCCTCAGACTAACATAGGGAGATGATTAACTGGGTGTCATTGGCATACAACACAATTTTGACATCAAATCCCTCAATCACATCCACAACAGGGCGTATGTAGAGATTAAACAGGGTCAGATTAAACTCCCCTGCCGTAAAAAGGCTGTTGGGTCACCTGAAAGGTGCGATTCTGGAGAAAATAGGCTATCCAACTTAAGGCTACACCCTTGACACTGAAACCCCACAGCTGTTCAAGAAGAAGGCTGTGAGATACGGTGTTGAAAGCAGCACTCAATTCTAGCAAGACCAGGGCTGCTTTCTTACCCATCAGCCATGAGTCTTAGGGATTCCGCAGCAAGCAATAGTGCGGATTCAGTACTATAGCGAGGCCAAAACCCTGATTTGGTCTTGTGTAAAATCTTTTCTTTAACCACATATTCCATCATTTGCAGATTGACATGCTTCTCAGCTATTTTAGCAAAAAAAGGAAGCAGAGAAATAGCTCTGAAATTTTCAGGCTTAGCCAAATCTAAGGAAGGTTTTTTAAAGAGGGAGACCACTGCTGCATGTTTCCACTGAGAGGGAATCTGGCCAGTTGTAAAATATTGATTGAGTGGTTCCCATAGAACGGGTAGAATATCTTCCATACCTAATTCCAATCTAATAGGTGAGGCAGGATCAAAAGGGGAACCTGATTTAATTTTAGAAATTAGAGACTGAAGTTTTAGGATGGAAAGAGTTTTTGGGGGGGAAAGTTCTCCAGAAAGTCAGATGGAGAAGACCATTGAATACACAGTGAAGCTTCTCTAAATTCTTTCGGAAAGGAGGTGTAGATCTTTTCTATTTTATCAGAGAAGAACTGAACACATCGATTACAGGTTTCCTCAGAAAAAGTAGGAACTGCTGAGATATGCTCCAAATAAGAGAGCGATTTTACTAACCTTAAAATCTCACATGGAGAGTTCTTGGAGAGCTCAACCTTTTGAATAAAAAACGGACTTTGCGTATGTCGGACTGAGACATGATATTCCTTTATGGCCTTGGGATAAACTTCTTTATCTGTAGAGTTGTCATTTTTATGCCATATGTGTTCAAGATGTTAACAAGATTTCTTCTTAAGGCGTAGCTCCACACTGAACCACAAGCCAATGACTTTAGGCAAGCTTGACTGCCGTTTTTTTCAGGCGTAATCTTGTCCAAAGCCTGGTGAATCCGAGTATCCGCCTGCAGATTTGCTAGGTGGGTCTCCAGTATGAGCGTGGGGCCTTTGGATTTCAGAGCTACTGTCAAAGCGATTCTTAACACCTTAGCCCAATTCCTCATTTTATGGAGCCGGTCCATCACTATAGTGGTAACTGGAACCCCCATAGGGCCCTGGAAGGGTATAACCAAGTGATCTGCCCATATCACCGGCTTTGGATGCTCTGCACTGACATTAATAGAATTCGAAAAGATGGAATTCATAATATGACTGCCTGTATGAGTGTCAAAGTCTGAAGCAGTTGTAAACACTGAAGCATCATTTGATCTTTGATAAGGGACCCTGCCACATGTGGGGTGTTCAAAGTGCAAATTCAGATCGCCTAGAATAAGGAAATTAGAGTAGCCTAAGGCATATGCCGGCACATAGTCTGCCAGGGCAGTAGCTAAGGTGCCGCTGGGCCAGGTTGGCAAAAAATCAATAAACCAGCCAGCATACATTCAAAAAGGGTGATCTCACCTGCGCTCCTTTATATTACATTGACTAGAGAGGGTCACTGAAAAGAAAGCTGTCTCACAGCCAGTGATCTCCACTTCTGCCAGAGTGCAAGGAAGATATAATTTAAAAACTACTGCAATCCCGCCACCCGTTTTGACAGGTCTATCCCTTATCAAGACTGCATAGTTTTCTGGAATGGCCTCCAGGATGTCGGGGGCCAATAAAGCCGTAAAGCATGTTTCAACCAGGAACAATATCTCCTGTTCCTGACAGGACCGGACTGGGAACCAAAATGGGCCCCGCAAAGTTCTTGGCCTGCCCCCCGGGGAGTTGGGGTGCGGCTGAGCTCTTTGCCAGGGCCAGTTTTGCCGATTTTGTTACAGGGGCCGATATTGCAGCTATGCTGCAAAAACGGCCCCTCAGGTGCCTAAAACCGGCCGACACCAGGCGGCCCGCCAGGAAAATGCACAGTGCCCGCTATGGCCAGTCCGGCCCTGGTTCCTGTCCGCTAAGAAATCATTTATTTCCAATTTGTGTTTAGGGAGTGAACTGCGGTTAAGCAGGTAGCAGTGTGCAAAGCTGGAGAGGCAAGGATTGGAACTAAAATATGTGCGGCAAATAACCGATCAGTGGGTGAAGCAGACTCATTCATTGCCCCATGATGTATGCTGTGTTGGTAGCAGTAAAATGTGAATGGCACAAAAACTGATCAATAGCTGAAGCGGGCTGGCACATTGCTCCATTTTTCGGTTGGAAGAAGCAAACTGTGTATGATTGTAGGGATGCACAAGGTATTTCTATAGAATGAACTTAGCCAAAAGGCAGCAGGGTGTGGTCAAACATAAGCATACAGTCAACGAGCAATAGGGGAGGAACCTGGGTTGTGGATGGTTACTGCATTGTGATGTGTTCTTTAAAGAAATTACTGTTAACATTGTTATATTTATTAAAATGTATTTAATTTATATTTTATAGTGTTAATTGTGGGAATTAATGTATTATTAATTATATATTAATTGGTTGTTAAACATTACCAATTAATTATTTTGCAATTATGTTAATTGTGTCTTTTTTTTTAGGAGCGGATTGTGGGTTTACAGGGGAATAGGGTGGGAAGTAATTTAATTATAATAAATGTATTAATATTTTGTATTTATTAACATGTATTTTATTTATATTTTATAATGTTAATTGTGGGAATTAATTTATTATTGTTTATTATTAATTGGTTGTTAATTATTGTTAATTAATTAATTGGCAATTAATTATGTTAATTGTGTCATTTTTTCAGGAGCGGGTGGTGGGGTTTATAGGGGAATAGGGTGGGAAGTAATTTATTTATAATTAATTAATAATTGTTTGTTAATTAATGCTAATTAATTAATTACAATTTAAATATGGCAATTGTGTAATTAATTTCAGATGTAAGTTGTGGGTTTATAGTGGTAAAGGGTGGGAAGTAAATTCTTTTTTAATTAATAATGAGTTGTTATTTGATATTAATTTATGAATGTAAAATTAGTTATGGAAATTGTGTAATGATTTTAGGTGTGGGTTGTGGTGTTTATTGGGGTAGAGGGTGGAAAATAATGTATGTTTAAAAGATTAATAATTAGTTGATTATTAGTATTAAATCATCAATTGATAAACATTTATGGTAATTGTTTATTTTTATTTTGGGTGTGGGTTTTGGTTTTATAGGGTGACCTTTGGGGAGTAAATGTATTTTTATCTGTTTTAATTAGTTTTTTTAATTAGTAATATTTCTTTAATTGTTAAATAATTATGTTAGTTATGGAGGTACATTTTCTTTTAAAGTTAGTTGTGTGTTGTGAAGTGAGTGCTGTTATAGGGTAGGACATAAAAAAATTACATTTATGAAATAATTCATGTTTTTGTTATTACTTTTTTAAATAAATAATCTTTCTAGGTTATTGTTAGAACTTTTTAACATTATGATCTGTTTCTATCTTTTTCAATATTGAATATTTTTATATATGTTTTATTTTTTGTTTTTTTTAAATCTTTTGTGATTTTGATATTTAGTTTGTTTTTAATTTTGAACTGACTTCAGTGGAAATATTAATTTGTACTCCTGTGCTATCCAACCCTTTGCCTACTGTTGCACTCACTGGAGTGGGAATAGTAATTGTTACCCCTCCACTATCCAACACTTTCCCTACTGTTACACTCGCTGAAGGGGGAATAGTATTTTTTACCCCTCCACTATCCAACACTTTCCCTACTGTTACACTCACTGGAGTGGCAATAGTAATTTTTACTCTTCCGCTATTCAACACTTTCCCTACTGTTGCACTCACTGGAGTGGGAATAGTAATTGTTACCCCTCCGCTATCCAACACTTTCCCTACTGTTGCACTCACTGGAGTGGAATAGTAATTTTTACCCTTTTGCTATCCAACACTTTCCCTACTGTTGCACTCACTGGAGTGGAAATAGTAATTTTTACCCCTCCGCTATCCAACACTTTCCCTACTGTTGCACTCACTGGAGTGGCAATAGTAATTTTTACTAGTCCGCTATCCAACATTTTCCCTACTGTTGCACTAACTGGAGTGGCAAAAGTAATTTTTACTCCTCCGCGATCCAACACTTTCCCTACTGTTGCACTCAATGGAGTGCAAAATGTAAGTTTAAAGACTATTAAATATTTTAATGTTTTAATTTATAATATGATGTTTTTTTAATTAGATGTTATGATATAAGTGTATGTAAATATATATATATATATATATTTGTAAATTCCTATATATTTATAAAATTATAAAATAAATTAAAATTAATAGTTTAGTAATTGTTTTAAAGTAAATATATATATATATTACATTTTATATACGTATGTTTAAATACTTTTTAATTAAATGTATTTCTTATATTTGTTAAAATGTATATTACATCTAAATATTTTTTTAAGTTCATTTTATTATTTAATATATTTAACATTCATTTTTATATAAATAAAAAAATCGATATTTTGTACATCTATATTTTTTACATCAATATTTTTTGTTTCGATATTTTTATTCTTACCATTATAAATATAGGATGTCGACATTTTTGACATCGATATTTAAAACTCAATATTTGAGTATGGGGATATTTTGGGCGTCGATATTCTATCAGTGAGCCGGGTTTTGCCCCTTGCCTCTGGGGTCCCCTTTAAAAAGAAAACACATTTTCTTCTGGCTCAGGCTCTCCTGCGTGGGTTACGATCGCCCAGAAGGCATCAGCCACTATCAATCAATGTATTGATATGGAGACAACTCACAGTTTTCACTTCATCCCCCTGTTTAATTGCCAGAGAGGACTATTTCCTGCTTTGGAGGGCCACAGCCGCAAGGTAATAACCAGGTGTGTGACACTCCACACATCCAAGTCACAGCACCATCTATTGGGAAACAACTTTTCCAACCCTCCTCAGCGTGACGCAAAGAAAACACAGGCACCAGGCAGGGCTCCAGAACAGATGAAATGTATTTGCAGGTATCGCAGCTTTTAGCAGGCCAAGGTAGACACATGTTTCAGAGTTACATCTTAGAACAAGCTTCTTCTGCCCTGTGTCATTCTTGTGTGGCCTTTATAGACTTTTACAGAAATGCAATCCTTAGCATAAACCAAGAAAGACACAATTCAAATAAGGGCAAACATATACAAAATAGAATTGCCACGTATGCGCAAACTAAAAGGAACACTGTGCTAATTGTATATATCTGTAGTGTAGGAATACATTAGCAGAAAACAGGTGGACTGTTGGTAGGCTAAAGGAAGATATAACCTTGCTTGTGGATTGTCCGGACAAGCTCAACTTAATGTGTGAGACAGGAGCTAAACTTAACCTGAATTGTAGAGGTTTGTTTGCACAGAGGGTGGAGGTGTCAGAGAGGGTAGAGGTGGAGCCTTGATGCAGGGCTGGAATAGCTCTAGAGCGAGAACTGCAGAGAACCTGAGCAAGCAGCTTGGTCATGGACAGAAATTGATAGCTCAGTGGTTTGACAAAGCAGAGGGGAGAATTGGAACTAACTATAGTACATACATATGAATATATATATTTTTCCTACAACAGTCTAAATCTATATGCAGAAAGAAGAATTAATCTTCTGAATGTCTTGTGATCAGTGATGTCTTTAATCTTTCCCCTATAGAATGATGCGTAAGGAGGCCAGCTACAAGGACTGTACCTTACTGACCCTGCTAACATAGGTACAAACACACCACTTTGTACTATAGGGATTTATCAGTAGGTATTTAAAAATCAAGTAAAGATTCCAGGAGCACGGGGGGACATCCCCTGTAAAAACCAAAAACTGCAACCACCACAGGGCAAGCACAGGCGTTGACAATGTATTGGTGTTTGGCCCATAGTGAAAAGGCCACAAATCATCTCATACACCATCAACATCTTTAATGTAGAGCAATGTTGCATTCAGGGAGTCATTGATAGTCAAAAACGGGAGTCACAGATGGTCAAATATAAAGCGTCCAGGAACCAGCACTCTAATGTTGAGGCAGCACAATAAACCTACCAATTCTTTCATCTCATTGTAACTGAATCCAGATGTAGATATCACCACAAGATAGGTGCACTGGAGCAAGTTTCCATGGAAGGTACCAGTTCTCAGTTGAGGTTTTCAACTACCAAGTCAACAAATTGCATTCTGAAACGTGATTCCTCTAGTACTATTTGATGCCATCAAATCAGTTATTTTTTCTGTTAATATTTTCAATTGGTGACCTTCAGAGTCTTTTTGTAGCTGAAAAACTGTTACAGTGTGAGAAGGGAAAGCAATTTTGTTTCCTATATCATTTACCTCAATTTGGCCTTTTTTGAAAGGTGAGTTTAGCTTATATAATAATAAGGGGGCATTTATTATGATGCACGCACCTGAACACTGCGGCTTCCACAAATTTACAGAGGCAACATCAATTATCACTCAATCTAAGATCATACATTTAATGTGTGTAGGGAGTTTGGGTTTTGGGTTCTTAAAACATTTCGATAATTTGACTATTGCTTACAGATTCTTAGCAGTCTAGGCTCAAATCCATACAATTCTCTCCCCTTACACTTAGGGTTCCTGAGAAAGTAGGGCAATGGGCAGATGTGTCACAGCATGCATTAAATGCATTCACACAACAAAATTGGTGATTGCCCAATTGGCGAAATCAATCCGTTATATGATGGAATTGGTGAATCTTTTTTAAAAGAATGTTAAAAATTATTAAAATGAGGAAAACACATTATGGAGCTGGTATCCCTCCCAATGGGCACCCCCATCAAACCATTATTGAGTGATCTGGGTCGCTGCTCCATCCGGGACCTAGCCAGGCTACGGCCTCTTTTATACTGGGCTAGGTTATGGCGGACCCCAGAGCTCTCAAAGTACTTAGATGGTTTGAAAGAGGTCATGAATCTTAATGGCGCCCATAAAATCAGTTGGATCCGTAATATAAAGAAGCTTCTGCACGACACTGGCTTGCCAATCAATTGGGAGCTCGGAGTTCCTTTATCTAAGCCCGAAATTAAGAGAGTTTACTGGAATTGGGTGGACGAGCAAGATCTAAGGGACTGAGGTGCCGAGTTTTTAAGAACCTGGTGGTGCCAGGGATAACACCCGAAGACCTCTGAGTTCTCCCTTGTTCGGGACCACAAAAACACGGAGTCTTCTAGTCGCAGTCAGAGATCAAGTTTTATTGGCAGCTACCAAGTAACATGTGTCCTAGAAGCACGACAACGCGGATCGTGTGTTCTCAGGAGACTGTTCGTTTTTACAGAACAAGCCTTCTCCTTATATACAGAAATAATAGCTGCAAGCAAGAATTCTTGAGTTTATGATATGGCTGTACACATATTTCTACAACAATACAAAGAGCGAAGTCATGTAGGCAAACCCATATTTTGGACGTCCCGTTCGTGATAGATTACCCAGCCAGTCCCGGAACTCCCATCAGATATCGATGAAACCCCAATAAAGAAGGGCACCTCCTAGTCATAAAACTGGCCATAAACAAGGAACGCGGACAGGTGTGTGTGTGTGTGTGTGTAGAAAACATGATCTGTACGCGGTGAATGGTTTATGGTATGTTATGCATTGATGCTATCGTATTCGGCCACTGGGCGAGGAGCTGCCCAAACAGGTTTGGCTGGAGGCAAGGGAGTCAGTTGGGACAGGTCAGGGGGGGGTCAGGGAGAGGTGGACGTGTCCTTTTAGATCAAGCTCGACCTTACTCAATTGACTTATCATGAGGGCAAGACACAAGATGGATGCCGTTTACAAAATGGAGTCTGAGGGGTCGGAACGGAAACTACGATTTAGGGGTGTTGGCATTCCTCAATCATGACGCAAATATACAGGGATGATGTCATAATCATTACCGGTCCGTTGACACCAAATTCGTCATGGGATGTTGATATTTTGTGGCACGGGCATTGGATCTCGATACTGGGATGACAGTAGGGTCCAGAATTTCAGAACCACAGACCCTCCTTTTGCCCTCATATAAGGCAATAACTCATGTTAATCTGAGTCCAAATCTGTATTAATGAATTCGTGGAGATGTTGCTGTAGCATCATTCTGTTGCTCAGTTCGTCCTTTGACACAGGCTTCCTTACACATGGGGTAGCACAGAGGCCACATAGTGCAGGAGCGCACTGTACACACAGGCAGAACATAAACAGAAGCGCTAAGATCATCCCAACGAAGATCAGTGTTTTCCATCCCCAGGCAGTGATCAGGCCCCAGAACCACCCTAGAAGGGACCAATCTCCTTTTTCCACGTGAAGGGAACCAGATATTTCGTGTAGTTTGGAGATGGCCTGGTACACTGTCGGTGCATTATCAGGGATGAAAATACAGCAACTAGATTGGATCACTCTGCATACACCACCACGATCGTCGAGTATGATATCTAGGGCAACTCGGTTCTGAAGGGTCATAAGTCGATCCGACTGAAGCTCGGTTGTCAAGTTGTCAAGGGCTCCGGCCGTTGTAATCACGGCGGTTTCAACTATCCTCGATAACTGGCGAATATTCCTGCTGTTCACCATAGGCCCCCAAAATGGCAGAAAACCCTTTGCGAAGTCTGCAAATTCCTGACCCGCGGTGTCGTCTTTACTCACGACACCTCTAGCTGTCCTTGTCCGATGATAATCTGCTCTGGCCGTGTAGGTGGGAGGCAGCAGAAACGAGATGAAACACGTGCCTGAGAAGTCAGGGGGCAACCATGTATAGGCTTGGTCATGGCAGACGAAATACGTGCCTTTGGCTGCTAAGAATAGGGGGGAAGTTCGGGAAGCGAATACATATGTTTCCGTGCATATGCTCTTTCCTAATTGTGCTTTTCGATCCCTGCCGATACCTTGTAGACATAAGCGACCTTTGTGGGGCTCTATCCAAACTGGGCGGGATTTCTTTGCTGTCTGTCCCTTACTCAGGGAAATCCCATTCTTAGTTATGTTCCAACGACTGTATGGAGTGAGTTCATCTTTGGGGATCGTTTGATATGTGTTGAACTCCCTACTCATATTTCTTATCCCTGCCACTAGTGCCTTGTTGTTGGAATCGCTTTCAATGGAACGGGTTGGGTATGGTTCTAGGGCGAACAGGAACATGGTCTGAAAAGCCCACAGAGAACCATAATAACTGAATGGCAGGATGAAGTATGGGATACCCTTATCCGTTGTGTGTGGCATGAGTCCACATATCCAACAGTTCGATGTGTTCATTATGGACTGGTGTTGGTGTAGGAGTTGAATAAATGAGTTGTTTACAAATTCGAGTCTTCTGGCAGACTCGTGTTCAGGTAGAGGGTGAAAGTAGTGTCGAGAGATAGTAGGAGGAGGTGGTGGCCGGGTGTCATTTGAAAAAGTAACTTGGAATACGAATAGAGTATAACCAGTCAAAAACATCGTTATGCTACACAACATTAAAATACATGTTATCAAAAACCTTCTTTTGGCCAGTACAGTGCATAGTTGTCTTTCAATGTTCGTGAATCTGGTAGGTCTCTTTACCCTAGGAAACTCCATCCTCTAGTTGCTGCCCGCGGTGGTAGATTGATTCTGCCAGGGAGTGCACTCTGTTCAGTCCGGGGTAACTCCCTTGGACCAACCAGAACCGTTGACCTAAACGTCCCCAGCTGCACTCCCCAGACTTCAACCGCGACCCTAGCAGCAGAACCGGATGGCGGTTCGAAAATCAAAAATGAGCAAGTTCCCTGAGAGTGAGAGAGCTGAAAAATCAAAAATAGTTCTTGGGGGAAGGGAAATCACATTAATTTGCTTTTTATTAGTCTCTTTGTCTTGACCTTAGATTATATTGTTGTTTCCCAGGTACGGTGTGGTCTTCAAACAATGTCTTAGGTTCTGAAGTGTCCAACTGCATTGACGGTGGCACAAGTCCTTGTAAAATATGATCACTCTCCTTTTCGGTACCAGTTTCTTTTAAACGTGCATCGCTGAAAGGGATGAAGCGAGGTATAGATTCTGTCTCGGAGTCGGCAATTCCTTCGTTGACCCACCGGTCGTATGGAAGGGGCAGAGGGACCCGTTTGCAGTGGGTCCCGTGTATCCAACTTTTCTTTCCTTCCACCCGAACGGCTGATCTCGTGGAAAGAAGCACAAGGTACGGTCCGGTCCACCTGGGTTGTTCGTTGTTTGTGCGCCGAAAATTCCGCACCAGAACCCAAGTGCCGGGTTCGATGGAGTGACCTGGATCATCAGAGGCTGGCGGAGAGGAACTGTGAACCTGTTGGTGTAAAACACGCAATTTAGTTGTCAATTCGCACAAATAGTCAAGCAGTACGGGGTGTTCTATTTCGCTGAGTTTCTTTGGCCTTGGCACGCCCCAGACGTTGGCTGGGCGGCCAAACACTATTTCTTGGGGGCTAAGTCCTAATCTAGAATGGACGGTCATTCTGGTCGACAGGAGTGCTAGAGGCAAGGCGTCAGGCCATTTAAGACCTGTGCTGGCTTGGACCTTGGCTAGTTTGAGTTTCAATGTGCCATTGTAGCACTCCACTAATCCAGCTGATTGGGGGTGGTTTGCAGCGTGGAACTTTTGGCGTATGCCTAGACACTCACACACTCTCCTCATCACACGTCCTACGAATTCACTTCCATTATCACTCCAGATCATTCTAGGCATGCCGAATCTAGGGAAGAATTCTTTGACAAGGGTTTTGGCAGTTGACAAGGCGGTATTGTCCTTAAGGGGGTATGCTTCCACCCACCTTGAAAAAGCGCAAACAACAACGAGCACATACTTCAGATTGTTGCACCTCTCCATGTGGATGAAATCGAGCTGCAAAACCTCGAACGGATACGTTGGAGGCGCAAAATGACCAGCTGGAGTTGGGGTTCCCTTACCGGGATTATGCTTCAAACACACCATACATTTTCTGACCACGTTCTCTGCATATTTTGGGATATTGCTATTCTGCCATACTGGGGCCAATAGCTTACATATTCCTTTCGAACTGATGTGCGCAAATCCATGAGCCATTGTTACTACTGCAAGTACATAGGCGTTAGGTAATAGCCATCGCTGGTGTTCTGACAATTCGACCCAACAACCATTCGCATCTAACCTACCCTTACTTTCTCTCCATTCATTCACCTCTTTCTCAGTTGCCTCGGCTTGTATAGATTTCACGCTTTCGATGGTGTCCTCACACATTCCCACATCAGTAATCCATCTAGCGGGACCTACAACATACATCTGACTCATTGTGTTCCTTGCAGTCTCTTTCGCAACCTCGTCTGCAACTGCATTCCCGCGGCCAACATCGTCTTGAATCTTTTTGTGTGCACTGCATTTCACAATGGCAACTTGTAGTGGCAAGGTCAGTGACTCGAGGAGCTCATTAACTAGCTGACCATGCTGTATCTTTGCACCATGTGACGTCAGGAATCCACGTTCACGCCACAATCTCCCAAAAGTGTGAGCCACACCAAAGGCGTATTGGCTGTCAGTGTACACATTCACTCGCTTTCCTTTCGCCAACACACATGCTCTTGTAAGTGCAATTAGCTCTGCAGCTTGTGCAGAATTGTGGGAAATGCGCGCGGTCTCTATAATGGTGTGTAATGTTGTTACGGCATAGGCTGCAGTCGTATCACCATTTGGCAACTTGAAACATGAACCATCAACCAATAAAGTATCATTGCATTCAGGAAGGGGAGTGTCCTGTAAGTCTACTCTCCCTTTTGTCTCTTCTTCTGTCCTAAAGCAGCAGTCATGTTTATCAATCTCGTCTGTTTCTGTCGGGATGGGTAGTAGCGTAGCGGGGTTGAGTGTATCACACCTCTTTATGTGGATGTGACTTGCTAACAGTGTAAGTTCGTAACTGGATAGTCGAGCGCTAGTAAGATGTTGTGTCCTCGTCCTGTTTAGCAAAATGTCTACTGCATGCGGGACCATAACGATCAGAGTATTATTCATGACTAATCCAGCAGACTGTCGAATGCAGACAGCTGCTGCGGCGGTAGCCCTCAGACAACTTGGTAGGGCTTTAGCCACAGGGTCTAGAGTTGCCGAAAAATACGCGCATGGGCGCTGTTTGTCCCCAAAGTGTTGTTTTAGGACTGATAATGCACAACCTTCCTTCTCATGGACGTATAATGTAAAAGGCTTACTGTAGTTGGGGTTTCCCAACACAGGAGCCGAACACAATGCATCACGCAACTCGTGGAAACTCGTCTGACAATCTTCAGACCAGGGCATAGGATTGGGCGTGTCTTTACAGAGTAGTGCCAGCAAGGGTTTGGCTAGTAGTGAGAAATTCGGTATCCATTGTCTACAGTACGATGTAATGCCCAAGAAGGCTCGAACCTCTCTCTGTGTCCTTGGGGCACTCAGCTCTGCTATTGCCTGTATTCTTTCTTGTGTCAGTCTCCTTCCCTCCTTCGACAAGATGTGACCTAGGTAGGTAACTTCTTGTCGACAAAATTGTAGTTTGGAGAGAGAGACTTTGTGCTTCATGTCACATAATTGATGCAATAATGACAGCGTAGCTTGTTTGCAAATTTCTTCAGTGTCTGCAGCGATCAGCAGATCATCTACATACTGAATCAGAGTTGACCCATCTGGTAGAACAATTGTGTCCAGTTGTGTTTTCAGGGCCTGACTGAATATTGATGGGCTTTCGCAGTAGCCTTGAGGAGCGCACTTGAAGCGGAAGCTTCGTCCTCCTAAATTGAATCCAAAAATATCTCTACTCTCCTCAGCAATCGGGATGCTGAAGAAAGCGTTCTTCAGGTCGATCACCGAGAACCAATTTGCTGAAGCTGGAACCATCGTCAACAAGGCAGTAATGTCGAGGACAACTGGAAACTGTGGGATAACTACCTTGTTCACTTCTCTGAGGTCGATCACGAACCTGTACACAGGGGGCTGTGAAGGATCGGTACGCTTTAAGACCGGTAAAACTGGACTGTTACAAACATTTCCTGTTGTTTCTTCGATGACGTCTTTATCAATCGGGTTATGAACATTTTGAACACCTCTACCCCTTATACCTGAAACACCGTTTAAACGTCGCGCAAGACAATTACCTTTAAAATGACCCTCTTCCTTGCAATACGCACATTGATTCGGGCCATACGGAAAACGCTGATGGGAAAACTCGTTTCCTTGCGCGTTTCTCGAATACTGCTGTTGTGGTTGATAATTGGGCTGACTAGCCGTGCGAGGCGGATAGGCCTGCTGGAGAAGAACCTTAGTTTTCAAATCTTTAGTCTTTTTGTCTACCTTATCTAGCTCGTCTTTGCGCCTATTTTCATAGTACTGGGCTGTAGCTAAAATCTGCGCTGACGTAGAGACAGCCCAAGCACTCTCTGAATCATTTAGTTTAGTACACAGTTCAGGAAGCAAATTATGTACAAATTTGTCTACAAACAATCTTTGACCACCCTCGGTAGCCATATCTTGACCACTATGATCGGTGAAAGTCTCCTCAAATCTCGTGAAAAAGTCAGACACATTCTCATCCTTCTTCTGCTTGCACGCAGATAGCTTGTCCCAGTTTACCCGTAACTCAGGCATTAATGTTTTCATGTACGTGATAATTCTACCGGGAAGTTCGGCTATTAACGGCTCAGGTTTAGAACCACCAATTTGTCTAGCATCTATAGCGGTAATATTAGCCCATGAATCACCTAGTTCTTGGTCATGGTCCGTATGACGAATTTTACTCCATAAAGGATGTGGGACAACATTCCCAAACAACATGTCTACATCTGCTAAATTCATTATGCATGAGTTTGCAGTCTGCGATAACTCCTTATAATACCCAGTTGGGTTTTTACGGGGATCAGGTAGTGTCTGCTTGAGCGCTAAAACTTCTGATCTTTTCCAGGGGACATGTACCCATACACGCTGGAAATGTGGCAGAATTGGCGGTACTACATTCGCATCGCCTTCCCTCCAAACCGGAGGAACCTCTCTCATGGGGTACTGTCTCGCTCTTTTCCTACCTGATACGTCGTCTTGATACAATGATCTAGAGACGTTTCCCTTACTCCTATAAGAGAACAACAACTCTATCGCTTTCTCAACATCTGCACCTGTAATCATACCTTCATGGAACTTAAAACGCGTACGCCATAGTTCGTCCATTGTGTATTTGGGATCATTCGTCTCCAAATCTTCGCACAGATATACACACATCTCTTCGAATACGTATCTCTGAGTGGGTGCATTCCATTGACGGAAAACTTCCATAACAGACTGAACATCATATCTAACAGTATCCGCAATCCATTGGCGTGCTAGTTCATTCAGCACTTTTCTTTCCTCGTAATCAGGCAGTTGACTACGTAACTGTCTATCTTCTGTTTTAGGGGTCGTTTTAGGCGACCCGAAGAAAGGTGAAAGCAGACCAGTGACGGTACCTGTCACTCTTTGTCTAATAGAAGGAGAAGCTTGCGGAGGGGCAAATGCATCAGAAAAGACAGGCTGAGGCGAAGAAGAGATCGAGGCCATAGCAGAGGAAGTTGAAACAGTGGCAGACGTAGTATCATAGGGAACAGTTGGAGCTGTAGGCAAAGTGGTAGAAGTAGCTGGAGTATGTAGCAAAGATGGCGGCCCTTGAGAAGGCTGCGCCGGAGAAGTAGAAACCAGCTGAAGAGGAGCTGGCGTTCGTGCAAGAGCTGGGTTACGTGCGCCGGGGCACGGTATAGTAAAATGCTTTGGTGGTGCGGTAGCGTCTAACGCATACGGTGGAGGTGAGCTCAATAATTGGGACACTAACGGATCTTTCTCGGATCTTTCCTCTTGACCTCGTCCCTCATTTGGTAACATCGGGTAGCATTTATCTACTGCTAGTTTCTTGCTCCTAAGTATTTGTTCGCTTTCTTGCTCTTCCTCGTTATCCCTGTATGCAACGGCAGCTTGCACCATTGACATACCTCTTTTATTCCTTTTTGCTAATTTTATTTCTTTCTGTTTGGCTTCTTTGCGCCATAAGAGAAAAGAGTCAAACATCGCCGGCCGGGCTTTTTTCTTGAACAATTTGACCTCTAGGTTGTCTAAGATTTCTGGGTCAAAACTACCATATTGGGGCCACTTTAAAACACCATCCTTGCGGGTGTATTTTATCCACACTTCATTATATGTGATAGGACCTACGCCATGCTTCACATAGAGCTCATACGTTGGAGTTCCAATCGGAGGAACCGGACAAGAATCCTCTAATCGGGAGTCCTTACTACAACCAAGACAAAACAAGTTTCCAAGTCCGCTAAAGCAAGGCATCTTTGCTCACTCATTTAGCTTCAAACTTCAAAGGATTATCGATAACGATATTTCTCGTGAAAACACGAGTCCTTCGGCTTTGGGGCTTGCAAGTACCAAATCAAAGCGTATCTCAAAGATACCAAAAACTAAGGATCAAACTAAGGACTGGGAGACGCTCCACTTATACTTAACTGAAGTATTTGAAGATCGATGACGTCGCTAGAAGACTCGTCTATCGTTTCGCTCTACCAAGGATCACTGGATCCAAAACAAGGCGATAGTCAGGGCAGCAGTCCTTCGTAGCCGTCGGGACGCGGGGAACCTCGCAGCAAAGACCTTCGGAACCACGTCGACATACAGGGGTCGCTGAAGTGGCTGGCCGTCCTCTGGAATTTTCACACGAAGCTCCTCACGAACATCTGGCTTGGACCGTCGCCGCTTGATACCGCCCCGAGTTGGGCGCCAACTGAAGTGCCGGGTTTTTAAGAACCCGGTGGTGCCAGGGAATAACACCCGAAGACCTCTGAGTTCTCCCTTGTTCCGGACCACAGAAACACGGAGTCTTCTAGTCGCAGACAGAGATCAAGTTTTATTGGCAGCTACCAAGTAACATGTGTCCTAGAAGCACGACAACGCGGATCGTGTGTTCTCAGGAGACTGTTCGTTTTTACAGAACAAGCCTTCTCCTTATATACAGAAATAATAGCTGCAAGCAAGAATTCTTGAGTTTATGATATGGCTGTAAACATATTTCTACAACAATACAAAGAGCGAAGTCATGTAGGCAAACCCATATTTTGGACGTCCCATTCGTGATAGATTACCCAGCCAGTCCCGGAACTCCCATCAGATATCGATGAAACCCCAATAAAGAAGGGCACCTCCTAGTCATAAAACTGGCCATAAACAAGGAACGCGGACAGGTGTGTGTGTGTGTAGAAAACATGATCTGTACGCGGTGAATGGTTTATGGTATGTTATGCATTGATGCTATTGTATTCGGCCACTGGGCGAGGAGCTGCCCAAACAGGTTTGGCTGGAGGCAAGGGAGTCAGTTGGGACAGGTCGGGGGGGGTCAGGGAGAGGTGGACGTGTCCTTTTAGATCAAGCTCGACCTTACTCAATTGACTTATCATGAGGGCAAGACACAAGATGGATGCCGTTTACAAAATGGAGTCTGAGGGGTCGGAACGGAAACTACGATTTAGGGGTGTTGGCATTCCTCAATCATGACGCAAATATACAGGGATGATGTCATAATCATTACCGGTCCGTTGACACCAAATTCGTCATGGGATGTTGATATTTTGTGGCACGGGCATTGGATCTCGATACTGGGATGACAGTAGGGTCCAGAATTTCAGAACCACAGGACCCAAACCAAGGAAGGCTGACCGAAGATTTTAAACAGCACAAACCCAAGCCTTGTTTGGAGCCCTACTTGGATTTTATTAAAAAACCGAGAGATAGATCCCTATTCATTCAGTTCAGACTGGGAAACCTCCCCTTACATGATTACACCTGTAAGTGGAAGCCCCCGTACCAAACCCCACCTGACTGCCCAATTTGTGAAGGTGTCACTGAAAGTATCGCTCACGTCTTTTATGCATGCCCAGCCTATGTAAAACCGAGACAGAAATGGCTAAAACCTGTGTGTTTATTGCTCGGAACCAGGAATCATTCCGCAGCACTTAGAATACTCAAGGCTGACACTAGTGCAAGCTTAGTGTGTGGGGTGGCCAAATTTCTGAGCTGGGTTTGGATAATTAGAGCAAAGGCTATGAGATGACTCAGTTTTAGCTATTTTTTAACATCCACAAAGCTGCTAAACGTTTAATATGCCTTTTAAATTATTTATTGTAATACGAATGTTTTTACTGTAACCTACTCTGTAAAATGTAAGATTTATGAATTGCGTTTTTTTTAAATTTTGTATGTGCTTTTATGATATCTTGTATATCGAAATAAAGCTTTGATGATGATGATTATATAATAATAAGGGGGCATTTATTATGATGCACGCACCTGAACACTGCGGCTTCCACAAATTTGCAGAGGCAACATCAATTATCACTCAATCTAAGACCATACATTTAATGTGTGTAGGGGGGTTGGGTTTTGGGTTCTTAAAACATTTCGATAATTTGACCATTGCTTACCGATTCTTAGCAGTCTGGGCTCAAATCCATACAATTCTCTCCCCTTACACTTAGGGTTCCTGAGAAAGTAGGGCAATGGGCAGATGTGTCACAGCATGCATTAAATGCATTCACACAACAAAATTGGTGATTGCCCAATTGGCGAAATCAATCGGTTATATGATGGAATTGGTGAATCTTTTTTAAAAGAATGTTGAAAATTATTAAAATGAGGAAAACACATTATGGACAGAGTTTCAAATTCCACAATCAGAAAGTATATAAGGACTCATACGCTTGTGCTCAATCAAAAAAGATATAGCTTCGTAGTGTTTCTTTTTTTCTTATTTCTATTGAGACACTAGCAGGATAGGAAGAATAGCCTCACGTCCTGTAGTAACAAAAGGGAAAAGCGGAAGGGGGCCACAGTGACACGCGGAGAAGAGAGGGACACTAAAAGGCAAAAAGAGAGATGAAAGGCTGCCAGTCTTTTCAACCAAACACACATATAAAAAGCAATAAATGAAGAAAAACCCCGTATGCATGAGATGTAGGGGAAGGGGAGGAGGTGGAAGAGTCAAGACAGGGGAAGGAGGAAAGATAAAAGGGAAAAAATAAAAGGAACAAGAGAGGGCATTTTGAAGGCCTTCCACAAGTATGTTAGTTAGAAAAAATTTGACACTGTTAAAACAAGATGGAAAACAGCCATAGGAAAGACAGGAAAAAAAGAATCTGTATGATTATCTGGCAA
Source organism: Lissotriton helveticus (assembly GCF_964261635.1). Taxonomy (NCBI): domain Eukaryota; kingdom Metazoa; phylum Chordata; class Amphibia; order Caudata; family Salamandridae; genus Lissotriton; species Lissotriton helveticus. The sequence continues at coordinate 1,552,227,960 of NC_136059.1, forward strand.
AAAACATTTTATTAAAAAAAGGTAAATAATATTAACACCTTCACCAAGTTGGCTTCGAAAATACAATTATTCATGAACATTTTGAATAAACAGACTCAAAGAGGTTTATGAGAACCTGCCTCTCAATTGTTTAGTCAAATATTATATGCAAGCGCCACACCTAATGGGGTCATGGCAACATTTATCTTGCACCTATAGCTCAATTGACTGGAGACAGTAAACCAAGCCACTGTAAAAGAACTGGGACCCCATTGTTTAATAAGACAGTCGAGAGCACTTGATTCCAATCCTATAGACCACCATTGCCTGTAGGTCCTTAATTTAATTCTGAGTATTTATTTATTTATTTATTTAATGCGTTTTTATATAGCGCAGACTTTACCCGAAGGTGTCAGAGCGCTTCACAATAGGAACAGTAACGATACATGAGGAGAAAATTACATGAGAATTAATTACAAAAGCAAACGTTAAGTTACATGAGGCAAAAGTGACAATTGTGAGCAAACAAAATACAAGAGGTAGCAAACGGTACATTACAGGAGGAAAAAGTGGCAGGTGTGCAAGTTACAAACGCGTACAAAGTACAAGTAGAGGTATAATAATGCAATAAATGGCAGACACTCCAGCACAAGAACAAACGTTACGTAGGCAATGGTGGCACTTGTGCAAGTATTTAAAGCAAACAAAATGTAAGAGGTAGCAAACAGTGTGTTACAAGAGAAAAGTGACGTGTGCATGTTACAAAAGAGTACCAAACACAGGTAGAAGGATAATATTGAGAGACTTAACACGTGGTATGCGCAATAGACATATTTGAAGGTGCACATTGACATCAAAGGGTGCTAGAACCTTTTTGATGGGTTTGCTGCGCTCCATTTTAATTACTCCATGTTTTCTGTACGCAAATAAAAGTGATTTGTTTTTAAGAGAAATAGCTTTGGCTAGACATTAAATAGTCTACCATCTCCTGGACTGCTCTGCATCACTACCCTTGCAGAGTCACGTGGGAGTTAGCAGGGTACCCATTCGTGCCATGGAGACCAAAGGCATGAAACACACAGTGGCAACTGACAGTTCCCACCACGAACACGCCCACTAACCATTGTATGCCCCAGCCCCTGCCCCAACATAAATGGCCTTTATGTTCCTAACTCTAATCCTCTGCCAAGGGGTGTACTGACAGATGTACCTTATCCGTTCACAAAATGTTCAAGGAATCAAGCCGCAAACCCTTTAAATTGAATAGCCGAAAACATTTTAAATTGAATAGCAGCTGACGGACACTCGCTCGCCTAAACTAACACCGCGGACCTCTCCACAACACCAAAAGTTAATGAAATGCTCCCAGGCTGAGTTTAAAGTAAAGTCCAGGTGCGCGATTGCTTTGGCTTAGGGGATCTGGCATTAATCCTTTAAACGAAGGGGTCAGTCAGATACCAATCATTAGCTTTTCTGCATTCCACCCTTCTGTTTGCATGAACTGTTTTGCTTCATTTGAGTCTGTCTTTTTCAGATAGTTTATCTCTATTTTAATTTCACAGTTTATGTATTTACAAAAAAAAACAGTTTCACTTGTAATTGGCATTCGTGTCTTCCTTTACCTCCTTCGTCACGTTACAGTCGCCCTTTTCCACAACCAGATAATTAATATTTTATAAATCCTTTCCGAGTGGTTGGATTTCCGTCAAAAAGACAGCTTAACTTTGGCAGCTTTGTTGTTAAATAAAACAATGATACTGAAGAAGTGCTTTATAAGCAGGGCTCGAGTCGGGGTACCACGCGGGTGGACGGCGTCCCCCCACTTATTTTAAGGGGTCTTACCGGGTGGACGTCGTCCCCCCTGCTAAACAGCTGGACTTCACTGTTTGGTCTCTCTCTGGGACGAGATCGGAGCTCACCGTGAGCTCCGATCTCGTCCCAGAGAGGACGCAGCGGTAAGGCGGGCACATTCCACGAGCAGATGGGCATTTGAAGGAGGTGGGGCGGTGTGTAAGAACTGCACATTGTGGACAATCGAGGGGGGGGGGTGAGATGTGCGGACGGTGGACGCAAGAAGCCGCCGGCTGAGCAACAGATACAGGACCGGAGAAGAATAGAGAGAAGCGGAGGGGGGAGGTGGGGGTGGAGAAATACGGGGGGAAACTAGGGTTAGGGGAGACAGAAACAGAAGACTGGGGAATGGCAGAGTCCCGTTCTATTCAGTGCGAGGAAGCTGCGAAGGTGTTCTGGGGAAGGGGCGGAGGGCATTTAAGTTAGGGATGTGACATCTCGCCTCCCTATGTTCATGCGATCACTGGCACAGCATGGCTGCGCTCATTGGCGTGAGGTGGGGCGGTGTGGGGAGGGGGTGGTTCTATCGGGTTTGGAAACACACGGGGAAGCAATTAGCTCAATTTTGCAAAACACCTTTCGTGACGTCACTTCCTGTCGTGACGTCACTTCCGGTTACAGCGTCCCCCCACTTCTTTTTTTAGGACTTGCGCCCTGTTTATAAGATTGTATCTAGAAGGCGAAAGCAATTACTTATCCTGCTTCAGAACTACCGAAAAACAAGAGTTCACTCCGGTAGATTTACGGAAACACTGTCTGTCCTTTCAAGCTTCCCATCCGTCAAAAGCCGCTTTTAATGGTGCGCGTGCATTTCGCGCATGCGCTCTGAGATGGCAATAGCTATCAATCTAGGATATTATTTAAGAGTGCATGCTGTTTTATTTTTGCTACATGTAAATGTCTTATACATTTTTTTATAATTCCCCATATCCCAGGGAGTGTCACTGTGCTCTACATTTAACAAACTAGCAGACCGAGCTCTCTGCAAATATATAGAACAATATAAGTAATAATAATAAACAAGAGTCGGTACATTCTGTATATTCTGAATACATGTGGTTACTTACACCTAGCTTACTCCTAAACTTCAGCAGTACATGAGAAACAAAGAGTAAGGGCCCTATTATGATGGCGGACGGACTTGCATCACATCCTCTATGTTTATGTTTAACATTGCGGCGGATGCAGCTTCAAGCTGCACCCGCCGCAAGGTTAAAAATGCATGCATCGCATTTGGATGCACAAAGCGGCAGGCACCGCGCGGTGCCTGCTGCTTTATTTTATTTATTTATTTATTTATTTATTAGTATTTATAAAGCGCAGCATATACCCTGGGGTGTCTTGGCGCTGATAAATTTGCTAGCTTGATGTTGAGTAAGCTGTCATGCTCAGAACTCTATTCTACACCGTGATCTTATTTATTGAACAGCCAAGTTTTCAGTTTTTTTCGGAATTGGAGCAGTGTAGGACATGCTCTAATTTCCTGGGGTAGAGTATTCCAAAGCTTGGAAGCTGCTACCGCAAATGCAGGGGGGTATCATAGGTACCCCCCATGTGCACCCCCCTTCACCCAGGGGGCCCACAACGGGCCCCCGAAGTGAAAGTCCGTATGCTTTTCCACGGCGGACAAGCCGACGCGGAAAAGCATCTCTTTTACACCATCCTAATATGGCTGGCGGTGTCTGATAGACACCGCCAGCCATGTTACAGCTTTTACGCCGCGGTCGGAAGGCGACCGTGGCCGAAAAGCTGCAGACGGAATTCAAGACCCACCAGCCATCCTAATTTGGCGGTGGATCTTTCGAGGCTCCGCAGCGGTTTTCCCGCATCCTCCGGGCCGGCGGTGGCTTCCGCCGGCCCGGAGGATGCGGGAAAACCGCGATCATAATCGGCCCCTAAGTGTGCTTTTGGAAGAGCCAGTCAAAACAAATATGGTGTCTATTTAAACACAGATCTGGTAATTTGGTACTCATTGGAATATGGGCTGTACACTGATGTGTACTCTTTGCAATGGTCAGCTCAATACTACCCCCTTTCCCTCCCGGAGTACAGAGCAATGGGGTAAGGGGGTGATGCCTGTACAATTGGATGTAGGCAAAGAGCAGGGTCAGACTGGGGCAGACAATATGCCCAGGCACCAAAATAAAAGTTGCCCATATTAGTGAATGAATAGCTAAAAAACTGTCCCACTTTTGCAAATCAGAGCAGCTTTGATTTGAACTTGTAAAGGCACACTGTATAGGTGTTTTGCAAGGCTGTTGAGAGTGCATACATTTGTGCTTGCTGCAGGCATTGTTTATGGTAATACCAGGGAAATCAACAGTAAAAACTGGCCCCCTGGGCCATTACTAGGCCTGGGTGGTAAATTCCGTTCCCCTCGCGGAATTTAGGTTATTTCGTGTTCCGCGGAAAATTCAGAATTGCCAAAAATTCTGCGATCCGCAGCTTCGTGGAATTTTTTGCTTGTTCGCACTTTCAAATTTCGCGTTTGCGAGATATTTCTCCCCGAGCCCGCAAACAGCAATCGCGAACAGGAAAAAAGCATTGCAAACGGGCGGAACAAGTAATTATGCGTGTTTGCGGAACTTTTGCATGCTCACAGAGATTTTCTACCATTTCGCGGAGGTTTGCGTAGCGCGACTACACACATTCCACCCACCCCTAGCCATAATACAGGCCCACAAACAGCCCAAAAAACGCCCATATACTGACCTTTCAGACCAGCCCATTGGGCAATGCCTGATGGCTCTATAGGCCAGTCCGAAAGTAACAAAGAGTAGCAATATCAGAGACGAGGAGAGTGGGAACTTTATCAAGAGTTGCCATTCCTGGGTTACCTGTGCAGCTGGCTTGTTATTACGTAAAGTTATTGCGGCCTGGTATTGCACAGGAAGTTTAAATGATGCAAGGCAGTTTCACTTCGCTACACTCGGCTGGCTAAATTTAGCTGACTGAAAGGATGCATTGCTCACAGGTGTGCTTGGGGGGACAGGCATGCTGACTGGCCCTAGAATCACTGACTTGCATGAAGGACTCTGAGGTGTAGGTTTTCGCACAGACAGCTCTACAGAGAGTGACCTATTCTGTGTTTGATGCGAGGAAGTAAATCATCACTGATGATCTGCTTTGGACCCAAACCTTAGTCTCACTTGTCAAATAAGTGAAGAGCCACCTTGGGCCACAGCAATTCTCCTGGTCAAGTGTCTGTGGCAAACAACCAATGATTGCAGATGTGAGCTCCTCTAGTGCGAAAAAGGCGCTTCTGCTTCTTCTGATTCAAATGGCGACTGTTGTCACAGCAGAGGGACCAGAGCAGGGGAACTCCCCACAATGCCTGGCAGTACAGCACCCTCCAAGGGCTACAGTGGACCAAATTCTGTTTCTCCCACCCACTGCCACAACGCCCTCCTCTTATAGGGAGCTTTTCCTTCATTGAGCGATACCTTCAGTACCCCCATCCAGAAATTAGTGGGCTCCTTCCTTCAAGTTTGTTGTAAGGCAGCTCTCCCTAACAGGATCCAGAAACTCCAGGTTTCGGTTCCCAAACCTGGAAGGTTAGTTGGCAGTCAGTGACCCCAACTATAGTGCTCAAAGGTCTTTCTTGGTCTTCATTAGGGTGGGGGACTTTTGATTAAAAAACTACTTCTTAAACACCGAATGCCTAAACCACAAAGGCTAAACCACAAGCAAAGCTAAACCACTACATTCTTAACAACGACTTCCTAAACCACAACAAATAATCAATTGCCACATATACAACTATGTTCTTAAATAAATGCATGTTTGAAACAGCGAAAGAAAAGTAATTAAATTAAACATGTCTTTTATAATAAACAATTTTAAATGAAGAATGTTTAAATTATCGCGTAAACGGTCTACGATATCTCGCAGAGCACAGTCATCTTACAAATGAGATACTTAAAATGTAAGTGTATTATTTTCACCATAAGAGTTATATCTCTGTTTCTGGTAATTGGCCATGTATGAAACCAATAGTCGTACATGTGTAAATTGTGTTTGTGATTTGTGACATGAGCAAAGTTTTATTTGTATTGAGAAGGCAAATATAAGTGCTCGCAGACAGGCTACAATGAGAAAAATCTATATTTGCAAAATAAAAGAAGTCGGAAAGAACAGTTGTGTGGCATTCTTATGTATTATTCACCTGCGATAAGCAGGCAGTATATCCCCTTATACAACAAATACTTTGTGTGAATATAAAGCTGGCATAAAACTTGAGTGTAGCAAACAAGAGCTAATCATATTTTTGAGAGAAGAAAAGAGAAGTACGTCCCAAGGGACTTTGGTAATGAGGCCTTAGAAGGCACTATTTTGTCGTCCTAGCTGCAGGATCTGTTACTATGTTTTTTTCCAGTGTAGGGATACGCCCAGTTAATATAATAGAGATGAATGTATGTGAGCACAAATCTTCCCTGCTCTTTCACTTATATTGTTCAGCAAGGATCTGAAACCTCGTTTCTATAAACAATGCCTCATCACATTTAATCATCTGGATGTCCATCACAGATGAAGAGTTTGAACACCCACCCGTTTCCACTGCACTCCATCACCCACCCTCAGATCTGTCATTTCTCCACCCCTAACTACACATCACCCTATTAACCTTCAGTTCCTCTCTATAAATATGTGCTCCTTAATGCACAAACCAGAAGCATTGTGCATCAATATCCCACAGATAGACAAGTTCTGACTCAAGACTAACTCCCATTTTAAGCTGGACTCCTCAACTGTAAAATATCTGAGGGTAGATCTAACAGCTGCCATGTCTGACTCTTAAAGGTTGAACTACTCTTCGCTGTTGAAGACCCTGCATGGAAGACTCCAAAGGTACCATTATCAATACTTATCTTGTCTAGACCATGCTGCAATAGATAACATCATAATATTGCAGAACCTGTTGATTCTCTTTCACGCCTAGTCCATTCAGGCTGTCTGGCAAAAGCTAATGTAAATCCAGAGACTCTGTGTGGATTTTATCAGGATGGTAAGCATTTGAGAGTGGCAGGTAAGGTAAGATTTTAATTGGTGTAAAGGGTGGCTATAGGAGTGCCTCACCTCATGGTGTTCTATTATTCTCCGCAGCTTAGTTGTTTCATGGAGTGGTCTAAAACAGGGATGGACTACCACTGATGCTTCATTGATAACCCTCCTGCAGGAATACCGTTTTGGGAGACCTATTGGTTAAGACCATATACATTGTGGTCTCCAGTAAGCAGGTCCTTGATTGATTGAAGAGAAAGCTAGTGTATTCCAATGATCCAGCTCAGTGTCAGGCAGTTCCTCACCTTTGCGTATTTTTCACAGTCTCTCAAGCCACAGTCTTTGTCTTCTAGTGTCAGCAGGACGGAGTGGTGGGCCTGAGAACTCCATGTCAGGTGAAACACATAACAAAGGCATAAAAGTCAGACAGGCTTCCTCACTCAACTGCCTCTCAACCTCTTGGCTGTAGCACTTCAGAGGAAAATGGACCAGCCAGGGCATACAGTGTTTCCCTACACTTCAAAAGTGCACTCTGTTTCCTGTCTTCCACACTCTACAAAGGACCTCAATAATGCTTTGGAGAAGCCCTGCAAAGTACATTTAAAACATATTCTCTTCACAGTAGCGGCACAGTACAAAGAGGTTCAGATAAGGAAGCTGTATTGTCCCATGTTTCATAAGCTTCTTCCTAGGACAAAAGCCTGGGCCAACTGGCTTTATCGGTATGTCAGTCCCATTCTATATTCACATTCCACACTGAGATTCTAGACGGTGGTCCAAAGAGGTACTACAGAGATACCACACATTCCCCTTCGTCAAATAACTACAATATTCACTATGTACAAGTAAAACTGTACCCACGGGCTCTGCAGGCGGAGCCCAAGACATGTTTAAACAGCTACTTGTCTGGAGGGGTGATTTCTTTGTGTCAGTTCTTGAGTACATATCTGAGTGAGTGTATCAGTACTGCTTTCAGTGTGTAACTTTATGTGTAAGTAAATTTATCAGTATATGCGTAGCTCTCTTAGTAACTATATAGGTCTGGAAAACTGTATGCAAGTGTCTGTATGGATAGCTTATTGGCTGTGAAAGTTAGAGCTGGAGTATATAATTGCGTCTGCAACTAGCTCTGTTAATGCTAGATAGATAACTGCTGTATGGGTGAGTGAATAGGTGAATAAGTGGCTCTGTCTTTGTCTGACTGGGTATGTAACTGCATGAATGTTTTTGTAAAAAGGTATATCAGTTGCAGTATGGGCGAACACTGGATGTTTAACTGGTCAGATGGGTGTGTAAATGCAAACACTTTCCCTCCTCAGATATCGTCTCTCTCCTCTATTTGTTGCCTCTTAACCCTCAGATCCACTCGCTTCTCTCCCCTGTAGTGACCCTTCTCCTCAGAGCCCCTCACTCATCTTTGCACTTTTTATCCACTCTTCTGCCCTGCTTTCCGTATAACTACCCTCCTTTCTGCTACACAGTCTTTCCTTAGATGCTCTGTCCACTCTCCTCTCTCACTGCTGTCGGTCTTTATTCCATTCCTTTCTCTTCATCCACCATAGCACATATGTTCTGTACCATCTCTCTCTTCAGATGCCATCTCCTCAGCCCAGTTCCTCTTAGAGATAGTGTCTCTCACCTCTTCTGTACCATCTCTCTCCACAGATGCCCTCTCCTCAGCCCAGAACCATGCAATCACAGTTTGGACATAGGTCGGGTTGCAGCACCCTCCCCCTACCCCATCTGGTTACAAGACTGGTTTCTCTTAATTTTTGGGGAAAAAAAGCAAACCGCGTCTGCTCTGTAGTTCATTGTGAGCAGCAATTAAAACAAGCATTTGCAATGCAATAGGTCTCGCACTCACACAAGTTTAAGCTATTGGCATTGCAAATGACAATGCCTTTTATTTATCCTTTTAAAACAAAAATAAAAGGCATTTTTATTTTCAATGCCAATAGCTCAAACTCGCGGAAATCCGAGACCTATTGCATTGCAAATGCTTGTTTTATATGAGGTTCTGACCTCCATTATAACTGCCTTTCAATTTGAAAACTGCTTCATTCAGCTCCAGCCTTCTCCTGTGTGCTCCTGCTCCATGCCTTCATAATGGTTAGAGTGTGGATTGTGGGTCATACCTATGTGTTTAGAGCCAGAGAGTGTGCTAGAAAGAGTGGCATTGACAGGAATTGGGTTTGCCTAATGTGGACATTACTTGGATTGGCCAGAGAGGGTTAAAGTATTATCAATTGCTTCCACTGGTAGAAAGCATTGCGGATTGCCAACATCCAGACCTCTTAATTGTGCACTGTGGTGGCAATGACTTAGGCCCACTTACTGGGACAAGATTGGAAATCCTAATGAAGGATACCTTTAGTAAATTAATTATACTTTCCCCTCACACTGCTTTGGTGTACTCTAACTCAATCTGAGGTTATGACTTAATGCTACCCATCAGTTGGTTTTCAGTACTCTAACATTTGCCATAGGCAGAAATGGAAGTGGTCACTTGAATTCTGTCCAAAAATAGACAAAGCCACAAAACATGTTAATAAAACTGTTGTTTCTGCATTCCTTGGCCCCTGGCTCAGATCGTAGAGAATTTTGGGGTGGGCATTGTCAGTTACGCCGATGACACCCAGCTCATGTTTAAGCTCACTCCGGATACCGAGAAATATGCCTCCAATTTCTCGGAATGCATGGCTGCTGTCGCCATGTGGATGGATAACAGCTGCCTCCGGCTGAATGGAGATAAAACAGAGGTATTGGTAGTAGGAAATAAAACCTCTCTATGGTCGCAGGCGTGGTGGCCCACAACATTGGGCGATTTCCCTCACCCTGTTGAAAAGGTGAAAAACCTTGGGATTATGATCGACTCTGATTTGTCAGGAAACTCCCAAGTTAACAAAATAATAGGCAAATGCATTGGTACGCTAAGAATTTTAAGAAAAATCATTGATCTCATCCCTATTGAAGCTAGAAAAACCATCGTACATGCGCTTATCACACCTCATTTGGACTATGGGAATGTTCTCCTATTAGGACTGAATCAAAAACACCTTCACCAGCTTCAATGCTTACAAAATGCGGCCGCACGCATGGTACTGGGTCTTCCCAAAAGAACATCTGCCAAGGCGGCCTTGTCCAAATTGCACTGGCTCCCTGTTAGGGAAAGAATCAAATTCAAGAGCCTTTGCTATGCCCATAAAATTGCCCATAACAAAGGTCCCACCTATCTAAGAGATCTGCTGACTATCCACCGTCCAACCAGAGACCTTAGGTCCTCAGGAATGTCACAATTCAAAATCCCACGTGTCCACAGAGCAAAAATAGGCGGCCGCTCCTTTCGTTATCTTGGAGTAAAACATTGGAATGCTCTACCTGTTCATTTAAGAATGGAACCCTCAGAGACTCTGTTCAGAGCTAAACTTAAAACCCACCTCTTTCCTCAATAATTGCTTTCTCTGACTGCCCCTTATCTATTCTCTGTGAGTTTTGTTGGCAATTAGCGCGGGGATACACAGTTGTGCAGCCATGCGCTTTATAAATCTTTTATTATTATTATTATTATTAGCACAACATTGGCTTCATCTACAACAACAATATATGTTTTGACATGGAGCATCCACATAGAAGGGAAGGAGGACACTTCTCACAGAAAAACAACAGGATATTCCTTAACAACTTGAAACACTGCATTCTAATTTACGTGTATTTATTATTGTAGGAAGGTGGAATCTTACTGCATGGTTACCCCCACTTTGTGCCTGGTGTTTTGATGGTTTTTGACTTCGTTTGGCTGGGATCCTGCTATCCAGGGTCCCAGCCTATCTGTTTCCCTCTCTAAATTGATTGCATGTACATTAGGTACACTTCAGATTGGTTACTGGGTTACCCTTGTGCTTGTGAGTTCCTAGTGTATGGAACCTTAGGTACCAAGGGCTTAGGCACCCCAGAGGCCTACCAGGGGCTGAAGCATGTATTATGCCACCCTTGGGAAGCCTTCCAAAATGGCACCACAGTTCTGCACTTGCAGCCTGGGTAAGGTGGTATAAGCACCCCTTACTTAGATATAGTATACCTATAGCTACCTATATATATAGACACATATAAATCTATAAGACTCATATGGCAGGCCATGACAATCCTGAAGGCAGAGTGCTTAGTTTTGCGTGAGAGGGTGCCCTAGCATGAGCTGAGTTCCTCTGCAGCTTTCGGAATCCCTTCCTTATAGCTGTTCTATAATAAATAGCCATACCATATACTCTTAAGTGCATTATAATCCTCGCGGTTAATGCTAACTTTGGAATGGTTTTATCAAAGAATGTCATGTTTGGTGTCAAACACTTTGGAATACTACCCCCCCCCCCGCCAGTGCTGGTGGCGGGGGTAGCATTCCACCCTTCTAGTGGGTGAAGACATTTACACGCTGGTAAACCATGTAGAAGTTAAACAGAACCCCAGCATCACAAAATGGATGCTGCTGCTACAGACACGAGTCTGACCTCCTGCTGCTGGACAAAACTCCGGCAGCGAAGGCCTGGACAGTAGGTTCCCTGTCCAGGGAGGTGCCAGCACCTCCCCAGACAGTCTTTAGTGTATTGGGGCAGGGCGGGTTGCATTCACTGAATACTTTTCAGACACTGCCTGGGGCACACCAGTTCAAACCGGTTGCTGGGGCACTCAGCCCCAGCCCTGGTGCAAAACTGGGCAAAGGGGAAGGGGTGTAACCACCCCCTCCCCAGGTCCTTCCATAGGTGGGACCCTAGAGTTAGTCCAACCCTAAACTTGGTATAAGTATAGGGACCCAATCACTGAGACTTTAGATTACCCTGGACGAAACTCTGAAACAGAAATCTTGGACCTTTGACATTCCATATCGACTGGAAGACGGAAGAAATCTGCCTTGGGGTCAAGGAGTGACTCCCCCGTTCAAACAGGCACCAAAGAAGCATCTTGCCAGTCTGCATTTTCAAGGCTCCCGATGGATCCCGAAGAATCTGCGACACAGGACATGGACTTCCAGACATCTTCGAGGCTGACACGAGTCCCCAGCAAATCTGAGACCTGTAGTTATCACGTGGGACCGGAACCCCTGGACATCCTGCACATTTGCTAGTGCATCAACTTCCCGAGCTTTCCTGAAGTTGTGCATTGGGCTACTTGTAGTCCAAACCCTGAGCACCTTTTGCATCGAAGATTGTGAGCCTACACTCCACGAGTGTTCCGTGGGCCCGCTTTCAGCATTTCAGCTCATGGCTCCTTTCCGATCCCTATTCTGTGGGCTAGTGGGTCCCCACAAAGGTAAATCCTTTGTTTATTGGGCAATCCTGGTTGCTCCGGACGTGCCCTGACTCCCCTCCAAAGGGTTAATCCCTCAGACCTTGCTGGTCTGCACCAAAGTCAATCTTGTAATCTTGCGTGGGTTGCTGTTGCCAAGGATTGTTGGGTTCAATCTGGATACCGACGCTGCTGCACTCAACATCTGACGTGGGACAGCTTGAATCCAGCTCCTGGTTGTTGTCGACACCTCCTGGAACTTGTGGCTGAAGAGGCAAGCTTCCCCTATGTCACTGTAAAGCACCTGACATCGGCTGGCATCTTCTTGTCACCATCCTGGTCACTGGCTAGTTACCCAGACTCTGTCCCCTCTGCTTTCAGGTTCTTCAGATCTCCGATCCACCCTTTGATCCATCCGGACACTTTTCTCCTGGTCACCTGCAGCACTTCTTTGCAGCTCTCCATTGGAAACGACGACGAAACCCGACACGAACAGACACCTATGCACCCGGCTTCCCTGGGTGAGGTAACACGAACTCTAAAACTGTAACTTTAACTTTCTCCATGGAAGTCAATGGTGATTTGTGGCTGTGTTTAGACACTGCACGTGTCCCCCGTGAGTCTCCTGCATCCCTACCTTGGGTGGTTTCTGGTTGCCCCAGCGGTTCTACAGGCCCTAGGCCTTGTCTCTATGTTCACAGCGGTACTTATACCACTTTCTTAGTATATGGTTTGTGAGGCCCCTAGAGCAAAACGTATACTGTGCTAATTTACTGTGTGCTACTTAAGTTCTTGTATTGTACTTTTGTCTCTAGCCTCATAAAGAGACTAGAGGGGTGTGTTTAGAATAAATACATATATTTTATATATATATACCTGGTGTGGTTCTCCTTTCATTTGATCATTCAAGGGATTATAGACTGGTAAACCAAGCTGCTTTACATTCCTTCAAGATTTAGCCTGAAGGCTGCTCACCACAGCTACCACTAGGATAGCTTTCTATAAAAGTTGTCTTAAACCTACCATCTATAAGGGTTGTTTGGACTGGTGCAAGGGGCCCACTAGAATAGTAGACATCATATGCCAGGCCAACTTCTCACAATTATCTATACACAATCACCACAAAAGCTCTTCCAAGAGCCACCCTTTTCCCAAACACTAGTTAATTTTCAATTAGAATTTGTTTTTGTTTTTTGGAGTAGAGAATCTGTTGTGGATTCGCAAACCAGAAGCGCACATACAATGCACAACAGCAAATCTGGTATTCATGACTCTGTGTTTGACTCTGTGCATGTGCAAATGATTCTGTGGGTAGCTATGTGAGTGTCTAATGGGATCTGTAAGTGGATGCATTAGTGTTTACGTGGATGCGTGAGTGGGTGTGTGCCTGTCTGAGTGGGTCTGTCAGTGGGTATGCCATTGTCTAAGTGGGTCTGTGATTGGGTGCATTAGTGTCTGACTGGATCTTTGAGTGGGTACATGAGTCTGTGTTTGAGTGTGTGAGCGTCTGAGTGGCTCTGTGAGTGGGTGCATAAGTGTCTGGGTGGATCTGGGTGGGTGCATCAGTGCCTGAATGGGTGTGTTACTGGGTGTGTTGGTGTCTGAGTGGGTCGTAGAGGGTACATCAGTCTCTCAGTAGGTCTGTGACTGGGTGCTTGAATGTCTGAGTAGGTCTGCAAGTGGGTGCATCAGTGTCTGAATGGGTATGTGACTGGGTTCATTAGTGTTTGAGTGAGTCTGTAAGTGGGTGTGTCATTCTGAGTGGGTCTGTGACTGGGTGCATGAGTGTCTGAATGAGTGTGTGATTGGGTTTGTTAGTGTTTGAGTGAGTCTGTAAATGGGTGTGTCACTCTCTGAGTGGGTCTGTGAGTGGGTGCATGAGTGTCAGTGCATCTGTGAGTGAGTGTGTCAATGTCTGAGTGAATCTGTGACTGGGTGCATGAGTGTTTCAGTGGGTCTGTGAGTGGATGCATAAGTGTGGGTGGGTCTGTAAGTGGGTGTGTGAGTGTCTGAGTGGGTCTGTGAGTGGGTGCATCAGTGTCTGAATGGGTATGTGACTGGGTTAATTAGTGTTTGAGTGGCCCTGTAAGTGAGTGTCTGAGTGTGTCTGTGAGTCGATGTGTCAATATCTGAGTGGGTCTGTGAATGGGTGCATGAGTGTCTGAGTGGATTTGTGACTGGGTGCATGAGTGTCTGAGTGAGGGTGTAAGTAGATGCATGAATCTGAGTGGGTGCATGAGCGAGCGGGTTTGAGAGTGAGTGCATAAGTGTCTCTCTCAGTGGGTGGGTAAATATCTGAATGGGTGCATAAGTGTCTGAATGAGTGTGTGAATGTATATATTTTTTGGGCAAGGTTTGCAACTCCACGCAACGCTACATAAGGGGCTGAGTGCCACGACAGGTCCACAACTCCCCACACATGGAAAAAATGGTTTGGGGGCATTTTGATACTCATAAGGGGCCCATACAATGCACCCATTGCATCAGGGTATCTCTACACTGATCCATTCTATGGTATTTCACATCAAATTGCATACCCTGGGACATGGTCCCAGTTTCGAAAATTGCAACCACATCTTTCTATACAAGTTGCGGCCAGCAAATCACAGTACTGCTGCTGGTGTGTTGGTTTGCAAAACTCCTCATTAGAGTCACGAAGGTTCTGCGTCCCTATATATATAAATTTGGATTTTCTTTAATATCTCCAAAACTACTGAATGGTGGATTTACACCAAATAACAAAAAAGGGCTGAACCAAGACCTACCTTTATGCCAAATTTGATGTAGTTCCGTTCAGCGGTTTGGGCTTTAGTCATGTTTAAAATTCCTATGGGAATTAACATGGGAAACACACATTTTTGACTCCCACTTTTACTCACTCTCTGCTTGACGGATCACCCCGAAACTTCACATGCACAATATGACCCACCATCATACTCTTCTGGGAAAGTTTTGTTAACATTCCACAACCTGAACCAATGATATAGTCAAGAATCGCTTTTCCTATGGAAACTAGGTCCTAACTATAACTACCTATGTAATATACGTGTGTGTGTGTATATAAAAAACAAAAATGTCAGTCACTACCATGTCCAATAAATGTAAAGTACCACGACGTAATACACTGTGTTTTAAAGGTAAACATGTTGTAAAACATGCGTGGTAAAGGAATGCATGACAATAACTGATATTCTGGCAGAAGACCCAGGTTTAACTGTCATCTCCTTGTACAGTTAGGTTTTCTAACAAGAATGGCCCTCGACTGAGAAGCAATCTAACAAGGTGAAATAAGACAGACATATTTACAACCTGGGTCAAGAGGGACCAGATACTGCACCTAAATCGGGTCTTACCTTCTGAGGTATAGGAGGCCATGCTGATGGTATGAGCATGGTTAATAAGGATTTAAGTAAAAGATCCTAACAAAATGGGGGCAACTAGAAAGAGCGTACCCAGTCTTTGGATGAACCTCAGACATTCCACTACATAAAACACTACAGGAAAATTGAGGGAGACTTAGATCATGTGGCCCAAATAAATACCTCAGCAGTATCAGTCTTAGTTTGGGCGGCCCTGCCTACGTTTCTGACAGCGAATATACAGTGCTGGTGAGGTCAGGGCCTGGACTTCATTTTCATAAGGTAAAAGTGCTTTGCTAACAGATAGGTTACTGCTGCAGCTGTCCACTTCCGCCAACGGTGCCAGGAAGCCGGTCATGTCATAAAGCCCTGCCCAACATCTCCTTACATAAACATACAGGCTAAATTTTTGAAAACCGGAAGAGGGAGATTTTCTAAAAAAAAATAAAAAATAAAATTGGGGGACTTTTTTTTAGGAAATGAAAGCTATTTTTGGTTTTAAGAAATGGGAATCTCCCGCCTGATTCTGTCTGGTCTGTTGGCATGTAAGTACAAATATGAATGTAGGCATGTTGCAATACGCCCCGGCTTTTACCCCATTTTAGATCAAGCAATATGGTTGCACCTGTCCACAACCAACATTACAGCGACACCTTCTGCGGCTTGTGACCGTGAAACCAAACGTTGATAAAAAACGTGCTCTCTGTGACCTCACAAGTACACCTAGAGTTCAACCAATGTAAGAGTCTTGGGGGACTCCGCTCAGCCACAGGCCCTCTCTGGTAACATGCAACAGTTTATAACCCAGCAAAGCAAGCGCGTGGCTGTTTCCAGAGCTCAGATCAAGCGTCCCCGAGAGCCGGAGTGTGTGTGTTGGGCCGCGAACAAAGCTGTTTTCTTCCAGAGGCCTCGGCGCGAGGGCTGCAGCGGCACAGATGCGACCGGGGCCTTGTAAACATTAACTCCGCTCCCAGTGTAAACAGAGAGGACGGTGCTCGGGCGCACCTGTTGTTTGTGCGGCCAGACTGGAAGCGACAGCGAGGATATCAAACGAGAAGCGGGGAAAACAGCGAAAAAATACTATGCTCGGGGCGAAATGTAGGCCTGTGTCGACAACACACCGGGAACGGATTAAAAGGCTGCAACTGCTGACTAGGAAACCCGACGGTTTGGAAGAGAAGGCTGGTATGCCTGGGAAAGAGCTGGTCATTTGGGGGCATATTATCAAGAACCGGCGTTAAAATTATCGACGCTTTAGCGGCAGGAAACTGCCGCTAAAGCGGCGATAATTTTAACGCCCGTCTTGATAATATGCCCCCTTGTGCCCTATGTGTGAATGACCCTTCAACCCTACCAGTCTTTCAGAGTTGGAAGTTATAGGGAGTTCTAGGTCAATCCCCCTTTGACTCCATAGTAAGCAAGGTGCTCAAACTTAGGATTCAGAACACACCTAGCTGGTCTCACTGTGCTGTTTGGCCCACGCAGCGAGGGCTGCGGCAAAGGTACCACCGGCCCAAATTCAATCAAGGAATCTGGCCCTTACTCCACATTTGGTAGTATGAGGTTGCCGTAACTGGGTGCAGTGGCCCATCACATTGGTGGGCCAAGGTGCCCCTTTGCCTAAGAGCACAACGACAACTAAACCATTTTGTGGTTCCTGTTTTCTGTATGATAGCTGGAAAATAGGAGAATGTGTCATTTTGCTTCAAAAATACTAGCAGACAATTGCAAAGGCGTTAGCAGAAAAGTGGCAGACCCAGGGATGGATGCAGGTGGGCAGCAGAGTGTTTTTGTACAGTCCTCTGAACACTGAAGGGGCGATAGTATCAGGACACCTCATACTGGTGACAGGGGTAACCTCAACTTGGAAGACTTTTACCTTTAACAGGAGATTAAAGCCTGGAAGTGATGAATGGAGAGTTGTAAGTGAACAGGGGTAACAACTGAAACTCCCTTATTATTATTTTACCTGCCCATGCGTAACCCCCTAATGAGCCTCTTCCAAAGATGTTTGACTCTTTGGGTTTGCCCAAAGGTATTTGTCCCTTAATGAAGAAACATTACAGAGGCCACCCCAACAAGGGACCAGGTGAAGAGGAGCTGAAGAGACAATTCCTCTGAGACAGCTAGTGTTGTGAAAATCAATTGCGCTCTGCCACCCTTCTCCATCCCATTTGCACGAAAGGCCAGCAACTCGAAGCGCGAGGGCATGAGCAATAATCTGTCACAGTTTTATTTAACTATTAGTGGAGGCAGCCTTCTCATAGTGTACTCAATCTTCAACGTATTGAATATGTGAACTACTCAGTCAGTCAGTCAATATTTATTTTATTTGATTTAGTTAAAAATCATAAAAGATTGGAAGATGCACATAATACACGATAGTTAAAAATAAAGGTCTGTGAGGTACAAAAGAATAAAACATTTTATACAGTCATATACTTCTATCGTGAACAATGGTTAAAAGAAGAATATTAATATTGTAATCAGTGCTATAAAAGCTACATATATAGTGTCAATGCAGATAAAGAATGACCAGGCAGTCATGACATAGCCATTCAATTTACTCAGTTATTCAATTGTGCATTGCATTGTACATACCTCACAGCTTGACCCTTGTTGATATTTCCTGTAGTCAACAGGAAGAAGATTCCTTGAGAAGGAAATAGAAAGGCACTAGTGCTACACTGACATCTAGTGGCCAGAAAGAGCACGGCAATAGCTGAGATGTGCTTATGTATTCAGTGCCAGGGAAAAGGTGGATCAGCTGCAAAAATGACTACATTAAAGTTCTCAGCCTTATAAGGGAACTCATTGGGACCATTCAGTGTGCCACTTGCACAATATCATCTTATTCTCATCGCTGATGCACTGAAGTTTTACAATTCCATCCAATAAAAAATTGAACACCATTTCAAAATAAGCGTGCACTGACAAAGCCAACAGGTCTGGCTATATTTATTCATTTGTTTTCAGAGTTTTTTTTGCCAGGATTACACCCTTGATATGCCTCAAATATATGATATACCAGGAGCGCAATGTCTGGTCATCACTATCATTTCAGGGCAATATTTACTGTATTATATACCAGGTTCACCCTCTTAAGCCTAGGTGATGTCATTCATCATAACAGTATATCCTTATGTGCCAAGCGGCAGCCATGATATGCCTGGCATTGCAATAATATGTTCTGGGACAACTTCAAATGCCATATGAACCATCATGCGCCAAGGTTAAGGTCATCACGTGCAAAGGTCCCATGTATTTGGTTGTCAACCCTAATGTCAGCATAAGTATTTTTTCTTGGGTATAGCAGGGAATAAGATGATAGAACAAAAATTGGCCCCTTTATCCAGCCTAAAGTCGGATATTATTTGTATTCAGGAGACTTGGAGAACCTCTGGTAGTCATTTAAATATTTATGTTACAGTTAATCAGCCAGTCTCACCATCGAGCAGTGAACATGCTGGTGAGGGAATCTCTGTACTTTGAATACTGACCACGTATGGCTCTATTCTAGTTTTTCATGGTTCTAATTTGATACAAGGTATAGAATGTATGGGGAATTTGACTCAGTCATCTGCAGCTTACAGATTTGTATTGATAAATGTCTATATTCCCCCGGTTTATAGAACAAGTTACTAGCAGAAAAGCTGCTTTTTTACATGTCACTAATAATTCATTTGGAAGAGGATGCACTGGTAGTTATGATAGGGGATCTGAATGTTAAAGTATCCAACAGTGCGGCGGAAGAATGTGAAGACATTGAAAAAAACGAATCCTTAAATATCCTGAGACCGTCTTTCCCAGATATAAACAAACTGGGCGCTAGAGGGCGAATGCTTTTTAGAATTTCTTGGAAAAAATGACTGTATAATCACTAACGGGAGAATTCATAATGATATTCATGCTAATTGTATACATAAGTGCAATTCATGTCGATCTATTCTTGATTATGTAATTGCTTTTTATATTTCATTTCGGTTATTGCCCAATCTCAGGGTCATTGATAATTTGTTGACTGATCATAAACATTTTATTATTTAAATTAGATACATTTGTAGAAAACTCTTCCCCCTAGAAGCAATATGAATACATGCAATGGGGTGGGGGGAGAGTGACAGCCTTAAATACTACAGTCAATAAAGCTATAGAAGATCTAGCGTGTTTGCCCTATAGCCCTTTAGTACCGTTTATATACTGGATGGAAATATTGTTCGACAGAAAATACACCATTAAAGGGCAACTTTGGTCAAGCAAACACATTTGCAATCATATCACCACCAGGAACAATACAGAATCAGAGATATATCTAGGGGCATACATTGTATGATTCAGTGCCAATTTCTGTTTATTGCCCTGTAAGAGGTAAAAAAAAAAGACTTAAATACTTAAAGAAAGAAAAAACAGATTTAGAGCATCAATAGAGCAAAGACAAGCTGACTCTAAATGGGTTGCTCTCAGGAAGGCCGTGGTTTCCAAGAACAGTAGAAGGTTTTGGAATTCGATTGCCGAAACCTGTGTAACTAGAAAAGCGGGAATATCCACCCCCTTAATGATTCAGTCTGGGCTTAATATATTAAGGAGCTGTATGCAGCTAACAAACAGGGCCCAGGAGTAGCCCTTTTATGGAGGCATGCAAGGTTAATCCCTCTAATGATTCTTACCTACCTTCAGCATTTCTGATTAAAACCCATATTTCAACATCACGATGCTCGAGTGCAATTGACCTGATGAAATACCATTTTTTTTTAAAAGGCTTCCCTTTGGTCTATGTTCCCAGACCCTATATTTAGGTACTGTTATGAGCATAGTGTAGTCGCTGCCTCCTGGAAAGGGAATACGATTGTCTCCCTTTAAAAAAGGGGACAGATATTTACCCAGTAATTATCGACAAATGTGCTCCTAGATGCAGTGGGAAAGATTTTTGATAACAGTAGTCTAGAGCATTTGCAAGGGTGGGTATCTAATAAAGGAATTCACCTAAGGGAACAAGCTGGTTTTAGGTCAAAATGTGCCACGTTAGATAATATTGCAATTATTTGGGCAATGACTGTAAAGTATATAGGGACAATAGATCAATTTGCCTATGTGATGTTTAATGACTTCTCCACCTCATTAGACTGGGTCAATAGACCTATCCTCTGGAAGAAGCTCACCATTCTAGGAATCCCCTAATCCTTATTACATTTAATAGTGGCTCTTCATTCTTCCACTTGACAACAAGTTCTTCTGGGAGGAAACCAAGGTCTCTCAACAAAAGTTCTAACAAATATTGGGCTAAAACAAGGCTGCATGTTAGCCCCTTCTGTTATTTTCTTTATATGTATGTTATTTACCAGCTGTACTTTCGTCATTCGGGTGGGAACCACCAAAAGTAGGCGCGGAAGAAATGTCCTTCCTTTTATACGCGGATGACTTAGTAATCGTAGATTCGACCCCCAAAGACCCCAAAGGCCTACAAAAGAGGTTACAACTTTTGCTGAAGAACATTTTTTTCAAATAAATATATCTAAAAGCAAAGTTTCAGTTTTTAAAGGCAAACAATTGAAGAGATTGAAGTACTCTTGGCATTTGGGCAATGAAAAACTGGAGGTGGTTGAATCATACGTATATTTAGGGAAAATCTTTAGTTCTAACTTAAATGAAAGGCATCATGTATCTCATTTGTGCTCTACAACTATGAGTCATGCAAACAGACTGAGAGTGTTTTATAATGCTCATGGTCATAGACATTTCTCCTTTTTTCTTCTAGTGTACCATTTAAAAATCTCTTCAAGTATTTTATATAGCCTTAGAGCACGACCAAGCGGACTCTACCGGACATTAAAGGCCAGCTCCAGCGTTAAAACCCCGAGCTGAAGGCTCAAAATAAATGACCTGTTTGAATTTGTAATATTTTAGTTGCTTTTCAAAGTTGTACTGATACTTGAATATATGTTGATCTGTTGATATCTTATGATGGTTCTGTCCGAGTGTAATGAGTTATGAAAAGATGATTGTTTTTAGAATATGTTGTTGTCTCGAATTGGGAACTAAAACAATAATGGCTTTTGTCTGTCTGTCTGTATAGACAGGTAGTGCAAGCATAACCTTGCATGCTTAAAGAGAGCAATCATCTGACAAATATATGTAACCTCATTTGTCAGCGACAGCATCAGATGCCAAGTTAGAGCTTCAAATGTTTTTTCTGCATTCTTATTATACCGCAAACTTGACCCAACGGTTTAGGTGTGGTTTACATGAACACTAGTTATATCACACAAGGTCACAATGATTTGTTTAGGCACAGGGAGATTCAGTGATTTGCCCAGATTCACAGGATCTAGAACTGAAACTCTTATCCTTAAAAAAAACAGGCCCAGCATTAGCCAGCACTGACAATAGTAACATTTAAGTTATGAATACAGAGCCTCTCAGACATTTCTCAAATTGAAAACACACATTCAAATGTTATTCTTTCAGTCTTATGGATGCAACTCTCTGATCGTCATCTTTAAATTTATCCAGAACCAGTCTCTGTCTGCTAGGGGGCACATTCATATTAATTACTGGTAATCTTCATTACTCTGTGTCTCCTCATACCTGTCATACCTTTGAAGTGAGACTCTCACCTGGACATAGCCAATTCAATCGCCCCTTTTAAAAAACGATCTTTTTAACTCCTCCCCATTTACTATAACCTTCATCATGTGAACAAAAATATCTTGAAAGTACCAAGACTACAGGAAGTCTAAGGGGAAGGTGAGAATCAAGGACTGGGATGAAGAAATAGACTTGGAACAATGAAGATTACCACCTAGCCTTTCTTCCTAATCACAGTCCTAACACATGAGGACATAGGTGGGAGCTTTGCCAAAATAGCATAGGCAGGCAGACGTAAATTCAATCACCATGGTACATTTATTGTAGAGTTCAATGTACATAACCCAGAACCGCTAAACTAAAGAACGCTGAGCGAGAACCCACATCAAGAATTCATCTTTATACATTGGATTGGTACAAAGTAAAGACAGCACCACTACTGAGAAAGGTGAAAAGCTGAAGAAGCCTTTAGTGGGGAAGAATGTGCAGGATGGAAAGCTACATTGTCAGAAAAACATCTAACATAAAGTTTATGAAAGAAAATAAGCCACGATTCTCCCACTTGTCAATCTAAAAGAATGGTGGACAGAGGTTTGAAAGGATCCATATGAAAAGCTCATTGATCAGAGAAAGATCCCATGAGGGTAGAGGAGAAAATATTACTGGTCTTTAATTAGAAAAACCACCTCATAGGAGAGGAGCCAAATGAGTAACAGCAGATAAATCAGACCAGAGAGAATGATACATTTGACTGATGCGCACTTTAACCTTCGTGTAGAAGCTGATAATCCCCCAGGAAGCCATCCTTAAGAAAGTCTAGACTGCACAATAGATTATAATCCCTAGAGTGGCAACCCTAAAAGGAAGACCAGGAAGAGAACCTTATCTAATGTTTAGCAAAAGATAGTAAAGTACAGGGACAGCAATATTATTGCAGAGCCAACGCTACCTCTCATGTACAACCAAATTGTTGAAGACTAATGTTCAACTTCCGTACCCTGAAGAGTCAGGACCAGAAGAATGGATAGGCAAATAAGGGACAAAGGTAATGTACAGGGAACTTCCTGGGACAAATCCAGATGCTGCTACCAAGACCTCTGCAGCAACATCGGGCCACCAGAATCAGTTAAACCTGCTCCAGTTTCACCTTTGATGGGACTCAGAAACTCACAGGTAACGGTGGAAAAGCAACTACCAGGCAAGGGAGAGAGCTTCTATAACTCACACTTGAGGACAAAATTCACCCTACAAAAGTGGAGCAGAAACGCATTGCTCAAAATCATGACAGATTGGGTCACCCATTGGGCAGAAATTTGTAGAAATACCTGTAGATACAGACAAAAGTATGTTGAGTGTAGGAAGTGGTGACGCAGGATGTCTGAATGCCCATTCTCCATCCTGGGTAGATAAACTGTTGACATGCACATCAAATGAGCTTCTCTCAAGAAGGGAGATTTTATCCCCCCCTATCAGTTTATGTAGGCTCTGGAAACCTAATTGTCTGTTCTCACCAAGAGAAACACTCCTGAAAAACTCCTGAAAAAGAGTTGATGAGCATGAAGAATAGCAGTTACGTCGTATCAATTGGAAGATTTTAGTGCTTCTGCCTTAAACTGATGACCTTGTGCTGTCAGGGCTCGAGAGTGGCTCCCAGGCCTCCATGACCGGTATTGTTGACAACCATGGAGCCTTAAGGTGAAGGGACACACCCTTTCACAAATTCTCTGGCTTCAATGACTAAGGTAGTATTAAAGTACAGGAGAACCTCCTAGAGGAAACCCTGAACTGTGGAAAGTCGGAGACCAGTTGGTTACTATGTA
The DNA here is from genome assembly GCF_964261635.1 of Lissotriton helveticus. Taxonomy (NCBI): domain Eukaryota; kingdom Metazoa; phylum Chordata; class Amphibia; order Caudata; family Salamandridae; genus Lissotriton; species Lissotriton helveticus. The sequence goes on from NC_136059.1 coordinate 1,552,251,832, forward strand.
ATTCACCAGAGACTTTGGGTGAAAAAAGGCCCAAGGAACAACAAACATGGTTATCGCCATTTGACCATGAAATCCTAGCAATATTCCCGAACAGGTGATGGAGCCTCTCTCATTACTAAGGCAAGTAAATATCATGTTCAGACCCCCCAGGATATAGCGGCACAAATTAGTAAATTTAGCTGCAGAAAAACATGAATGTAGCAGCACAAAAATTGTAATTTAGCGGCATTTTAGCGGCAAATAATGTTTGTTTCTTTTTAAAAGCAAAACAAAAATTGACCCCAGTGTGCCCAAATTTTTTCTTTAAAAAGAAATAAAAATGTTCCCCCCTCTTTCTCTCGCTCTCTCTTTCTCCCTTCATTCTGTCTCTAGCTCACTCTTCCTCACCTGCTAAAAACTGTAAGGCAGATTTACAAGCCGCTTGCGCCTCTTTTGCGCCACCATTGGGTCACTTTTGTGACGCAGCGGCGGCGCAAAAGATGCGCCATGGTGCGGGGTATTAACAACGTGGCGCATCTGGGAGATGCGTAACATGGTAAAGCCCTGCGCCATAAGGAGGCGTTCCTGCGCAGGGGGGGGCGTTCCTGCGCAGGAACGCCTCTTAAAAGTGGCTGAGTGAAATCTACAAGATTTCACTCAGTCACTTTTAGGCCAATGCTGCGTCAAAACCCTGCGCCTGCTTGAAGCAGGCGTAAGGCTTGAGGCAGCATTGAAAGAATAGTCCCCCCAGAGCATTGTTGGAGCTGCATCGTGCTTGCGACGCAGCTCCAGCAATGCGCCACCTTTACGGCACAGATGCGTGACGCATCTGTGCTGTTTTGGCCCCATGGTGCGCCGCATTGCAAATGCGGCGCATCATGGGTGACGGAGCTGCGGTGCACAATTACTGGCGCATCCCTGCTAATTTGCAGGGATGCGCCAGTAATTGTAAATCTGCCCCTGTGAGTTCAAGAAACGGCGCTAAATACTTCATGTAAGCTGTTCCTAAGCACTATTAATAATAAAGATTACCATTGCTTAGTTTATGCTACTCAATTCACCTACCTAAAAAGGATAAAATACTGAGGATGCCTTGCTGGGACTCAAATTCATGACCTTCAGAACACTTCATTTTCATCTGACATTGAGGCCTAAGTGCCCCAAGACTCACATTGTATGCCTCAAGTTTACTATGATTTTAATGCTGTGCTTTCAGAAAGGAAGTGCAGTGAAAGGAATCTTCCCATCTGTCATTTGCAATGTGCAATCTTTCCTTTCTGAGTATCATCCCATGCTTGGGATGTCTTTTCTCTCCTGCGTCCGGTCCATAGAGCATGTCAGGAGGCTGCAAGTTGGGCCATGCATTATCTTGATATTGTTTTTTGTGACATAATACCATAGGACATCAACAAAGGTGTCTTAACCGAGAAGCTCCTTCACGTAAACATAATGTTCATGGATACACGAAAAGCCCCTTGTGATAGGTCCCACAACCCAGGCTGAGAGGATAATCACAAGCAGAGATAAAAATAGGAGCATTCATTTCAAAACATACCCTATTTGAGGAATCTAAAACTGTATTTGGTGAAAACAAGCCACAAATTAGCTTTATTCCATTTTGGTTTTTAGATCTATTTATAAAAAAGGGACTACTGTAACAACTATTTTTGTTAAAGACTGTAGCAATACACTCGGTGACAGACCTTGGGATATGGGTGAGCAAAGATATAAAAACCCTGTCACAAAAGTGCCGATTTCGTGGGCACTTTTGTAAAAATCGCCGTATTTTTACAAAAGTGCCGATTTCGCTGGCACTTTTGTAAAAATCGCAGCATTTTTAAAAAAGTGCCGATTTCGCGGCAAACCGCGAAATCGCGAAATCCTGGAGGGTCTGCATGTTGCATCCATACATTTTTGGAAAAAATACTGAACCCCAAATCTATCTGGAAATATACTCCTATAAAAGTCAGGTCCTGAGATGGGAGAAGATGGGAGTTTTCCAAGATGATCAGGAATCTATGCTCTTCTAATGCTTGGCATGTCAAAAAGACATCCAGGTAGGAAAGTGAATGTTCTGACACACTTGTCATGAAAAAAACTACAAAAGAAGCCAAAACCTTAGTTAATACACATGGAGCAGAAGAAATCCCAAAAGGAAGTATTTGACATGGGTACTGTTCTTTCCCCTTTGCAAACCAGAGGTGTGTTTGATGACTGAAAAGGGTAGACAAGAGAAAATAAACAGAAGAATGATCACTGTTAAATTGTCCTTTGAACAGATGATGAGGACATCATTTATTGAGGAACTCCTGGACAAAAGTCACAGCTGATTGGTCTTAATCATAGAAGAAGGCTTCTTGGCCACCTGCCATCCCATTAAAGGACCACCTAGACTGTTGCTGGCCACGGTATAAGACATTAAAGGCAAGCCTTCTTGGAGGAACTGTAAGGAAAGGCAATAGTGTTGTAAAATCTTCATTTAAGAAGTAAGAAAGCAGCTTGAGACTTGTGAAGATTACATTTACAGGTGTATTGGTAGGATGTAAGAATGATGCAAAAACAACAATTGATGGACATAATGCAGAACAATGTCATACATTCACCCCAGTACAGAGATCTGGGCCTAAATCCATCGTTTTTTTGCACTCCACACCACCCCAGGTCAGGCATGGCCATATGCAAATCAGCCTTGACCCTGTGCCTCATGGGAACAGTCCAGCCCGAACTGCCAAGCTATGTCTTTCCTGGACCGGAATCAAGCATCCAAGGACCGGTTTCTGGCTATCAGCCTTCATCAGCCTGGATAGCTTGACTCCAGTGGTGTGGAGAGCATGGGACTCACGTCTGAGCATACCCATCCCACTCGGGGTGACAATGCAAAAACAACAATTGATGGACAAAATGCAGAACAATGTCATACATTCACCCCAGTACAGAGATCTGGGCCTAAATCCATCGTTTTATTGCACTCCACACCACCCCAGGTCAGACATGGCCATATGCAAATCAGCCTTGACCCTGTGCCTCATGGGAACAGTCCAGCCCGAACTGCCAAGCCATGTCTTTCCTGGACCGGAATCAAGCATCCAAGGACCAGTTTCTGGCTATCAGCCTTCATCAGCCTGGATAGCTTGACTCCAGTGGTGTGGAGAGCATGGGACTCACATCTAAGCATACCCATCCCACCCATCCATGCCACATTCATTAGATATAACGACTACCAACACTTGAACTAAAACATTCTCTTAAGGAAACTTATAATGCAGAACAGTAACAGTGGTAACTATGATACATCAATTCTATGACATCAGAGTAAAGACAGATGTCACACACCTTCCCCCCATAACCACAAAAAAATAAAACAAGTTGCAAAATGAAACCAATTAAGAAACATAGTCATCCAAATAACGAGGCTTCACAACAACCCTTGAAGATGAGCGTGGGTTAATAAAAGATTCAGGACTGGAATCAGAGAAATTTTCTTTATCCACACCAACATCAGCACACACACAACCCTATTCAAATTCCAAATTCTGTGATCCTGAATCCTTACAGCATTCTTGAAGACCTTAACCACACTTATGGGTTTAGAAAATGTAACTTTGTGACATGGAAGTTTGACAACTACCAAGTCACCAACATTCACCACAGTTTCTCTAACAGATTTCCTGCCATCAACTTTTTTTATCCTTGTTAAACATTTGTCTCCCTCCTTCCTACGCCATTGCATATCAAACTTTTGAAGTGAGGAAGAAGACACAGATTCCTCAAGATCTCTAACCCATGAGGGTCCACACATGGTGAGAGGAGCTCTTCCCCTAAAAAGAACAAAAGAAGATTCACCAGTGGAAGAATGAGGAGTTAGCCTATAGTTCTCTATTTTCTTAAGAACTTGCTCCTTCCAATTCAGTCCACTATTCTTGGCCCATGAAATGGTCTCCTTAATCACCCTTTTAAACCTCTCAATCATGCCATTGGTTTCCGGGTGATAAAGAGAGCACCTCTTGTGTTTAATGCCTCTATTTTTTTTAAGGTTTCCATTTCCTTCAAAACTAATTGGACTCCATTGTCAGTGAGGATGAAGTCAGGTTAACCCTCTCTGGCAAAAATAGCTTCCAAGAACCTTATCACTTGAATTGTCTCTATACAGGATGTAAAGTGTATCTCAGGCCACCTAGAATATAGATCAAGAAGTACAAATATATACATCTGTTGACCATTAGAGTGAACAGGGCCCACAATGTCAAAAGCTACCTCCTTCCATGGACTAGAAGGAAGTTTCCTAATCACCATGGGCTGAACCCTCACCAGTTTAGATTTCTCACTTGCAGAACATACAATGCAGTCCCTAACAATCCTCTAAACACAACACACAAATCCATACCAGGCCACCAATAAGAGGATCTGAGTCTCTCCTTGGTCCTGGACATTCCAGAATGAGACTCATGGGCCAAAGTTAATAAATTCTCACGCGCACCTAGAGGAGGTATGATACGTGTCCCTCGTACAAGAACATCATAAAAAATACCCAATTCATCTTTGACTCCCTAAAATTTACAAGCCTCTTCAGAAGCTTGTTTTTGTTAATGCCAACCATTACGAATAAGCGTCATTACCTCAGATAAAACAGAATCTTGCGGCAATTCTAAACACCATATATCTTTGTCAATAATGGCATCACCAATTGGGCAAACATGAAGATCATTCATGCTCCACTCATCATCAGAGTCATCCTCAGAGGAACCATCAACCACACTAGAAAGGGCATCGACCACACAATTGTCCACACCAGGAATATACCTAATGTCAAAGTCATATTCTTGAAGATCTATGACCCATTTGGAGATTCTGCCAGAGATCAAATCTAAACCCTTTTTTATTAAAGTCTCACACAGAGGCTTATGGTCTGTTTTGACTATGAATTTACTACCCCAAAGAAACTTTTTAAGCTTCCTGACAGCCCAAAACACAGCCAGGGCCTCGTGCTCAATCACTGAATAATGTGACTCAGCATCCTTGAGGCTACGTGAAATGAAGAAAATGGTTTGCATACCATTGTGATCCTCTTGTTGAAGCACCACACCCAGACCCTTGAGACTAGCATCGGTGGTAACCACAGAGGTCTGGAGGGCTCAAAACTTTTAAGATTAGGAGCATTACGAAGCTTATTCTTGAGAGAGGCAAATTCAACATCACATTCTTTGTTCCATTTAAATTCTGTACCTTTCTTTAGAAGTCCCCTCATGCATGAGCAATGTTCAGCAAAACCTTCTAGAAATTTATTGTAGTACTCAATCATCCAGAAGAACTTCATTAGTTCTTCTCTACATGAGGGAGCAGACATACGAGAAATTGAGTCTACAAGATCAGACTTCGGCGCAATCCCCTTACCTGAGAAAGTATGACCGAAGTACTGTATTGAAGAAGTGGCAAAACAACACTTCTCAAATTTTACCGTGAGATTGGCTTCTTCAATTTTTCTCAACACGGCATCAAGACGATACCCATGTTCCTCATTGTCTTTACCAAAAACAAGGATATTGTCCTGATAGACACACACACCTTCACAATCACCCAGTACTTTTTCCATTGCATGTTGAAATATGGACGCCGCTGACACCAAACCAGGCATACGAACATATCTGAATGTTCCAAAAGAGGTAATGAATGAGGTGAGGTCTCTAGAGGTTTCTGCCAACTCAATCTGGTGATATGTCGAAACTAAATCAATAGAACTGAAAACTTTGGCACCACCCAACAACACTAACAGCTCCGCTATATTGGGAAAAGGATAGCGATCCACCACCACATATTTGTTCAATTGTCTCAAATCCACACACAAACAAAGTGACCCATTAGGCTTGCGTGCTGCCACAACCGGAGCAAGCCAATCAGTACAGGTAACTTCTTCAATTATGCCTCCTTCTTTTAGCCCAATTCCCTCTTCATCTCTTCTCTCACCGCTATTGGTTCATTTTTGACTTTACACGAAGAAGGTTGAGAATTGGGATGTAATCGTTTATCTAATTTAAAATCTTTGAGACAACCAAGACTTTCCCTAAAGACGTTTGGAAATTTTTGTCTAACATGTGCCTCAACAGTAGTATCAGATTTATTAGAAGGTGGAACCAAATTACATGGGATAGAATGAATGTCAGGTTTTACCACAATGGGACATGGGACACTGGGATCTAGCATGACTCCCAAATCCCCTGGTGGAACCAGCTTATAATACAGTCACCTTTTTGTGAGACATAAATATTTCTGGAAACATATTGTCCTCCATATTCAATAAGACCCCAAAAATATCCACATAATGGTATGGGCTCCCCACCATAAGCCAAAGGGTGTATGTCAGGTTTGATAAGAGAAATCTTACTAGCAAGTTTGGTTTGATAAAAGGATTTGGACACTATAGTAATTTTTGCCCCAGAATCAAATAAAACTTTAGTAATTTCACCGTCTAGTTGAATGGTGTCCAAATGACAAGATTTAAGTTCTGCTGCAGAAATAATTTGTACAACAATTTGCCCACAGACAAAGTTTTCATCTGTTGAGGTGTCAGTTTCAACACTCTTAACATTTGAACTTGAAGCCTTACTTTTACAAACAACAGGAAGATGACCTCTCCTTTTACATTTGGAACAGGTTACACCAAGTGCAGGACACTTCTTGTCATTTGCAAAATGTCCAATTTTGTTGCATCTAAAACACTGAGGAACAAAATAATGCTTCTTTGATTTAACAGAAGTTTTAACATTGGGCACAACTTTGGGCAACTCTTTGATGACCTGAACAGAGACTTGTTTATCTTTTTTTAACGTATCAACACATTTTAAGGAGTGTTCAATCCTTTTAGCTACTTGCAGCACTTCGTCCAAAGATGGTTCATCTCTTAGCCAAAGTTCTTCACATACTTTTTCAATGTTACATTCCAGCATGAACTGGTCCCTGATCCTTTCATCCAGTAGTTCTGCAAACTTGCAAGAAGAGGCAAGCTTTCTGAGATGAGTAACATATGTTTTCACAGATTTACCATCATTTTGATGCCTCGTAACAAATTGATATCTTTCAAGTATTGTGCTCACCTTTGGCAAACAGTGTTTGCGGAGTTTAGCCAAGCATATCTCATATTCATTAAGATCTTTGCACTCTGCATCACTTAGTTCTGGTTGGTGATCAAAAACATCTTGCCCTTCAGAGCCAAGGCTATGTAATAAGAGAGAGGATCTTCGCTCTGCGCATAAACTTACACCACAGACTCTTGCATAGCGTTCAAAAACTTTTTTACACTTATTCCATTTGATAGTGGGTTCACCAGGAGACATGAGGAAAAAAAGGAAGAGGCGTATCATTTTGCATGGCATCTAAAATTAGTGCCCAAGAACACAAGTAAGGAAAAATAAACAAAATGAATAACAAAGATTAAATGAAGACACACTAAAATGGAATTGAGTGTGTATCACAACACAGGAGCATGTGACAAAGAATGACTGAAAGTCTTGGTTTGCAGAAATGCACTAAAAATTTCAAGGTGAAATATGCAAAACACGAGCACTAGATGATGAAAACACTGGAACTAAACACCGACTTGTTTGCTGGGCTCATATTGTACAGAGAAACTGACTTATAAAGTACACTGCTGATGAGAAACAATTGCCTTGTTCCTCAATATGCAACGGAAAATGAAAAAAAATAAAAAAATAATGTTGAGTATGAAATTCCACACTACAAAGTATTTGCCAAGTGAAAACCCCTTAAAAAAATATGTCTCTGAGGAAATGTTGACAGGTTAAAAACAATATGTGTCTGAGAAGAAATTGACAGGTGTACCTTACCTTCCGTTAATGTCCGAAAGTTTCACTGTCAAAACAAAGTAGAACCAGAGAAACAACAAAGACACACAGTTGTATGCGTATCACAGTGATGACACGCAGTACTATAAAATACTCTGCATAAACAAAGATGGCGGCACGTAACGTAGATAAAAACATGCCGCTAATGATCATGGGATACGTAACACTGCGTGAAGCGCAGACGGAAGAGAAACGATGACAAAGAGCCAAAGAATCTTGAGCAGCTTGGAATCATGAGCAGCTTGGAACCACGTAATTTAAAACAAGGTAAGATTAGACGTTGGCTAGACTCTTCGAATAATAACAACTAGCACAGAACCGTCTAGCGAGCTTGTTATGTTTGAAATGTAGCTGTAAACCCCAAAGCTAAAATATTGAAAATAATGCTCAAAGTCACATGCAGATTATTCCAGGACAATACCGCTCAAAGTCACCATCAAGGAAAGGACAAGGGCTGAGCTGTGGTTAAAAGAACTCAACAGTCAAACAAACAGCTACCCTGAAATCCAAATTCACGCTGCGATGAAATAAAAGGCTGTGACTGTAGATTCAATGCAGATAAGGGACGAGCCCGCGTCGAAATTAGGTGTGAGCAGGGTACGCGGTGAATGCTTCCAGTCCTCGTGAGATTAAAACAGCGCCTGGAATGCTTGAAATGGAGTAAAGGTTCGTATCCTGCCGACTACGCCAATGTAAAATCTTCACATAAGAAGTAAGAAAGCAGCTTGAGACTTGTGAAGATTACATTTCCAGGTTTATTGGTAGGATGTAAGAAAGACCCATCCATGCCACATCCATTAGATATAACGACTTCCAGTACTTGAACTAAAACATTCTCTTAAGGAAACTTAGAATGTAGAACAATGACAGTGGTAACTATGATACAGCAATTCTATGACATCAGAGTAAAGACAGATGTCACAAGTGTTTTCCAATCCTCTACCGATTTTTTTGATTAAAGTCTCAGACTGAGGCCCAAAAAGCAAGGGACCTAAAAATGGAAATGAAGGAGTAAGGATTTTTGGGTACAATACAACTTCCAGGTATATATCCAAGTCTGACATTGCCCAGAGGAAGCAGGTCTAGCGACCACTCCAGCAGCCTTTAATTCATTAAATGTGACCTGAAGAGTTCTTGTTCTTCCACTACGGCCAACAATGGGACAGGATGAACAATGGAACAGGATCATTGCCCTTTCGAAGCATATCAAAAAGACTCTAGACTCCATAAGAAGGCTCTGAACAACATGTGGCATATGCCTGGCAAAGAGAGTTGAAGTAAACCCTCTTTCAGGTTCACTTATTATTAGTAGCATTAAATGGGCAAGCATCCTCAAAAGCTAGAGCTGCCTGGAAGAAGCCACTTGCTAGAAGTGAATCCTTTTAGTAACTAAAAGAGCCTTTAACTCAAAGCCTTCTTGCTGATAACGCTTTAAATGGCTTTTCTATGTCTTGCCATTCATTGTCCAGAATATTATGAATTGGTATATACCCTGATAGGGATCAAGCTCTGTAGAGTGGGACCAGGAGAAGAAATTATCCTGTCCGTGAGGCTCTGAAGAGTAAGGAAACCCCACATTTTCACGAAGATGTTGAAAACAGGGCAGTAGTCCATGACTGTGTACATATCTATATCTGGGCCCATTTTTCTTCATAGCAACATCATCAAGCAAGTCCTGTGGTCAGTGCTCAGTAATAGATGTATCTTGGTGCGCAATAGCATCAATAAGTTATGTTATGTATTGGTATTTGTTAGGCACATATATCACCTTAAGGTCTCATAGCGCTGGCTCAGAAACCAAGAGAATGAAGAAAGGGGTAAACCGTCTGGGGGGAAAGGTTCAGAATAGCCAGGTTTTGAGGGATCTGCAGAGTTTCTTATGTTCAGTTTTCATGTGAAGGTGTAGAGGCAGGTGCTGAATCGATCAAGGTCTGGATGGCAGCTGGATTTAGAGTAATGGAGGAACTTGGCTAGATCCTAGCCTCTACATTTTCTGAAACGTCTTCAGGTGTTGAACCTGTCTCTCTAGGAGACAGAGAAACCAGGATGTTGTCAACAGGAAGAAGGTTATAGTAAAAGTGGATGAGTTTAAAAATAAAGTGTTTTGTGTAAAGGGGTTAAGCAAATTGCCTATCTCTAGATAAGAGTCTCAAATCACAGATTAGGGCTGGGACAAGGAAGGCAGAGGAGGTAGTAATGTTTTGAAGATTTCTGGAAACAAAGAGCCTTATGTATAGGTTTGCACCTCTGCAATTGCCTATACTTACATGTGCAGAGTTCTTCACCCCAACTGCGAAGTCTCTACACATGTAATCATACATGTTCATAGTAAATGTGATTAGGACTGGCATGGATGGGGAATGGGGTGGATTTACTCCAAAATGGGTTGGACTAGGGAGGAGAAAGAGGGGTTTATGGAGGGACTTCACCTACTCACTCACACAAGAATAAGTCATTTGTTATATTACAGGGATGGTGACATTTAACTTACACGTTTCTAGTAAATTTACACTCCAAGTTTCTGAATACCGAAAAGTAGATTTACTCTAAAATTGTAGACTTACTACAAAGTGTACATTTTTCACATATGTGAATTATATTTGTGAATCAGGCCCAAAGAGTGGAATGATTCTCCACTTCTTACTGGTTACTTGTTAATGATATGCATAGATTTTAGACCTGGCCTGAGGTGCTCAGGTACTCCTATAATGCTCTTCTTGGGTGATACTCTGAATCTTGGTTCCCATTATCTATGTGTGCAGGTAAGAAAGAACAATAACGAAGAAACGTTTCAATTCAATGTCAATAAGACTTTTTGTCCCATGGAAATTATATGTTGTTTCTCGTTTCTTCTGCAATGCACAACTGTCCTGCCTTACAATGGCAGCCACCACTAACATCGGGTGGTGGGGCGGGTGGGGGTAGCAGGGGGGTGGCGTGTTAATAATATATTTTTATAAAATGCACCTGCAGTCGCCGCCCGCCTCCCATGTCACGTTGCTACTGCTGACCTCTTCCTGGTCCCATCTGCCTCTGGGATAGACTCCCTTCCAATCCCTGTGCTGTAGAGCAGTGCAGGGATTGGCCTGAGCAGACTGGAAAGACGCACTGCTCAGATCATGGAGTCTGTGGGGTTTCTCTCACGTGGCTGTTGAATGCAACCGGGCTGGAGAAACCTAAGTGTGCATGTGTGTTTTGGTCGATCTGAGATGGCCGGCTAAACACATGCGTGCACGTAGGGAGTGCACAAGCACTCCTCCTCCTGCATCCGATGCCCACCCCTCCCTGCACAAGCCGGCTCAGAGCCAAATAAAAAAACGATGCTTGAACATTGTTTTATTTTTTTATTTGCTGGCTCTCAATCAATCAATCAATCAATCAGTGGCTTATAGAGTGTGCTACTCACTCGTGAGGGTCTCAAGGCGCTGGGGGGGGGGGGGAAGCAGGTCCGGATTAGTCGAAGAGCCAGGTCGGTCCTTCCTGAACATGTGAAGGGTTGGGGCGCATCTGATGTTGACCGGGAGCTCGTTCCAGGTCTTGGCAGCGATGTAGGAGAAGGCTCTCCCGCCGGTTCTGTTTCTGCGAATGCGGGGGACCTCTGCCAGGGCGAGGTCGGCGGAGCGGAGGTTCCTTTTCGGTACGTGGAAACATACTCGGTCGTTGAGGTATTTGGGTTCTATGTTGTTGAGGGATTTGTAGACGTGGGTGAGGAGTTTGAAAGTAATCCTCTTCTCAACGGGGAGCCAGTGGAGGCTTCGTAGGTGTTGAGTCATGTGCTTGTGGCGCGGTGTCCCTAGGACGAGCCTGGCTGCGGCATTCTGGATGGTTTGGAGTTTGTGTAGAAGAGTTTTGTTGATACCGGCGTAGAGGGCGTTGCTGTAGTCAAGTCTGCTGGGTATGAGTGCGTGGTTGACAGTCTTTCTGCAGTCGGGGGGATCCATTTGAAGGTCTTACGGAGGATGCGGAGGCAGTTGAAACTGGTGGATGCAACAGCGTTGATCTGGCGGTTCATGGAGAGGGAGGAGCCAAGGATTATGCAGAGGTTCTGACTGTGGTCTGTGGGGGTGGGTGGGCTCCCGAGGGTGGAGGGCCACCAGGTGCTGTCCCAGGCTGAGGTGCAGGGTCTGAGGATGAGGACATTGGTCTTCTCAGAGTTGAGTTTTAGGTAGCTATCCTTCATCCAGGCTACTACATTTCTCATTCTTTCCTGGAAGCAGAGTCTGGTGTCTTCTAAGTTCTTGGTGAGGGATTGGAAGAGCTGGGTGTCGTCAGCGTAGGATATGATGTTAAGCCCGTGCTGTCTGACAATGGCGGCGATGGGGGCCATGTAGATGTTGAAGAGCATCGGTTTTAGTGATAATCCTTGGATTACTCCACAGATTATGTCAGTGAGATCAGAGAGGAAGAGGGGAGTCTGATCCTCTGGGTTCTGACGGAGAGGAAGGATTAGATCCAGTCGAGGGCGGATCCTGTCAATTCCTGAGTTGTGGAGTCTGGGGTTAGCGTGCGATGTGAGACAGTGTCGAAGGCTGCGGAGAGGTCTAGGAGGATGAGGGCTGCGGAGTGTCCCTGGTCTAGCAGCATGCGGATGTCGTCAGTGGTGGTGGTGAGGAGGGCGGTCTCGGTGCTGTGGTTGCTGCGGAAGCCAGACTGGGATGCGTCTAGCATGGAGTTCTCTTCGATGAAGGTGGTCAGCTGGGCGTTCATGAGTCTTTCGGTGACTTTGGCTGTGAAGGGGAGGAGAGAGATGGGCCTGTAGTTCTTCAGGTTAGTTGGGTTGGCCATTGGTTTCTTGAGGTGGGGTTTCACCTCTGCATGCTTCCAGTCGTCTGGGCAGATGCCTGATATGAGGGAGGAGTTGATTGTCCGTCCTAGATCGAGTGTGATGACAGTGGTGGCCCTGTGGAAGATGTGAGGAGGGCAGGGATCCATTGGGGCTCCTGAGTGCGTCTTCTTCATGGTTAACCGCATGCGTGCGGGCGGAATTCCGCCCGTACGCTGGGTTTTTAAAAATCGCACTTTACGTGACGAGCTGGGCTCGTCATGAGCGTGCGAGGAGGCTACGCCATGACAAGCCCAGCTCGTCATGAGCGTCGAAGGGGTTAAGGTGATGAGCTTGACGGACGCGGGGGGCCTGGAGGTGATGGTCGGCTAATCAGCGGTGGTGTGGTGCTGTCTTCTGCTGGCTCGCTGAAGTTGTCGACGAGGGCCTTTATCTTCAGGTGGAAGTAGGAGCTGAGTTTGTCGCAGAATTCCTGGGAGGGTGTGATGTCTGTGGCTTTGCAGGTGCTACTGCTGAATGACGTTGAACAGTTCCTTGACGTTGGATGTGTTGGTCGTGACTTTGTCTCTGATGAAGGTCCTTTTGGTGTCCCTTATATGCTCTGGTGGTATTCCTTCAGGGCGCTCTTGTGGTTGTTCCATGCTTCTGTGGTCTTCTGATTCTGACAGGTTTTCTCCAAGCGTCTGCAGGAGCGTCTGGCTTCCTGGAGTTCGGTGGTGAACCAGGCGGCCTTCAGCAGGCATTATTTGGCGGTGCGTCGGAGACGTGCCAGCTTGTCGGCGCAGCAGGAGACCCAGCGGTGGTATTCCCTGGCTGAGGAGTTGGTGTTGGTCGTGGCGTTGGGGGGGGGGGGGTCTTGGAGGAGGGCGGAGCTCAGGTGTTCCTCAGTGACCTTTCCCCAGTTCCGTCACGGGGGGCGCGTGGTGGTGTTGAATGTGAAATAGACGCAGTGGTGGTCTGTCCAGATGGGTTGGGTGGTGTGGCTGAAGCGGATGTTTGATTCTCCCACGAACATGGGGGTCGAGGGTGTGACCCGCTCTGTGGGTGGGAGTGCTGACGAGCTGTTTCAGTCCTAGGTTGGTGAGGTTCTCGAGGAGTGTGGTGAAATCGGGGTCCTGGCTGTTTTTGAGCTGGAAGTTCAGGTCCCCGAGCAAAATGTAGTCTCTGGAGGTGATGGAGTGGGGTGCGGCGAGCTCGGCAATGGTGGTTGCGGGCTGGACGCGGGGTCCTGGCGGTCTGTAGATGAGGGTGCTGCATAGCATGGTCCTGGGGCTGGTCTGGATCTGGAAATGGAGGTGTTCCGTGTTGGAGTGGGGGTCGCTCATGCTGGATGTGGAGAGTCGGAGGGGGATCCAATGGCGAGTCCTCCTCCCAGGCGGTGTAGGCGGTCCTTTCTCTGGATCTTGTAGCTGTCGGGGATTGCTGTGGTGATGTTGGTCCGGGTTTCGTGAAGAAGGTGACGTTGGGCGAGAGGATGTGGATCAGGTCCTAGATCTCGATGGCGTGTCGGTGTAGGGAGCGCACTTTGAGAAGGATGCAAGTCAGGGTTTCAGTGGGCGGCTGCGGGCGAGCTGTCGATGGTGAAGGATCTTTGGCAGTGTCCACATGAGAACTGCCCATGGGTCCTGTTGGGCGAGGATCTTGCGCAGTCGACGTGGCCTCTGGGGTTGAGAGCGTGGAGGGTGGCTGAGTCGTAGCGGTGGGGACCAGGAGAACCAGGGTTGCTGGCGCTGGTAGCAGTCGGGTCGCGGCCGGGCGGAGACGAGCTGCCTTAGGCACGCCTTCAGCATGCCAGCGGCGCTACCGCACATCGGTTGCCATTTAGTAGGGGAGGGGGGCGGGAGCAGAGGAGTGGAAGGCGGGAGCGGGGCTGAATTGGGGGCAGGGCCGCAGGGGCAGCAGCGGCGGGAAAAGTAAGCAAAATATAGAGACAGTAACAGTTACAAAAATACCAAAGTGCAATAACCAAAGGCAACAGTCAGGCACAATAAGGATCAGCAGGGGGAAATAACAGCAAAATACTGAGAAGGTAATGGAGCAGTCTCGAACCCAGGAGAGAGAGGGCTCAAGATTCGGGCAAGCCGGCTGAAGTGCGGCGCTGCTGGAGAGAGTGCTACCTTGGACCAGAAGTCAAGGAATCACGCGCGCTCCCCTGCAGCGGTCGCCATTTAGTAGGGGAGGGGGGCGGGAGCACTGGAGTGGGAGGCGGGAGCGGGGCTGAATCGGGGGGCGAGCCGCAGGGACAGCAGGGGCAGCAGCAGCGGGAAAAGTATGCAAAATACAAAGACAGTAACAGTTACAAAAACACCAAAAGTACAGTAAACAAAGGCAAGAGTCAGGCACAATAAGGATCAGCAGGGGGAAATAACAGCAAAATACTGAGAAGGTAATGGAGCAGTCTCGAACCCAGGAGAGAGAGGGCTCAAGATTCGGGCAAGCCGGCTGAAGTGCGGCGCTGCTGGAGAGAGTGCTACCTTGGACCAGAAGTCAAGGAATCACGCGCGCTCCCCTGCAGCGGTCGCCATTTAGTAGGGGAGGGGGGCGGGAGCACTGGAGTGGGAGGCGGGAGCGGGGCTGAATCGGGGGGCGAGCCGCAGGGACAGCAGGGGCAGCAGCAGCGGGAAAAGTATGCAAAATACAAAGACAGTAACAGTTACAAAAACACCAAAGTACAGTAAACAAAGGCAAGAGTCAGGCACAATAAGGATCAGCAAGGAGAAATAACAGCAAAATACGAGAGGGTAAAGGAGCAGCCTCAAACCCGGGAGAGAGAGGGCTCAAGATTCGGGCGAGCCGGCTGAAGTGCGGCGCTACTGGGGAGAGTGCTACCTTGGACCAGAAGTCAAGGAATCACGCGCGCTCCCCTGCAGCGGTGGCCATTTAGTAGGGGAGGGGGCGGAAGCAGAGGAGTGGGAGGCGGGAGTGGGGCTGAATCGGGGGGGGGGCGGGTGCCACAGGGGCAGCAGCGGCAGGAAAAGTAATCCAGAGACAGTAACAGTTATAAAAATACCAAAGTACAATAAACAAAGGCAACAGTCAGGCACAATAAGGATCAGCAGCTGGCTCTGCGCCAGGCAGTGGGGCAACGCTCCTCCGCTATTGCAGAGGAGCCGCACCTGCTGCCTGACTGACTCTAGAGTGGCATTGAGTAACACAAGTGCCTCAAACTATTCTGACTATTCGGTTCCTAGCACTGCTAGGACTGTTGTGAAGTTTTCTAGCGGTGCAGGTTTCTGGCCAGCTAGTATTCCAAGATTTACTCTTTTTGCTGATCAGTTGGGGCGCCCTTAGATGAAACAAGTAAGATTATGAACCTGACTAGCATCATGATTTCTATTACATGCAGTTAGAAAACTAACATCTCTGAAAGCCCACAGGGAGAATCTTGTATAGAATGACTGGGCTAATGAAGTTGATGCCGCGAGGCAAGACATTCAATGCTGAATGTTGGGCCAGAGAAATAAACCTACTTTCACAGAGGACTGTGACAAGAGAGTAGTGTAAACATTTCCAGTTCAGTGCACAAGCAACTTAAATGATTTAAACCTTTAAACTTGCAATCATAATGGCTACCAGCCACACTTGGGAAGGTGGCCACCCCTACGGACCACCTCTCAAGTTAGAATGTCGCCTGAAGGAATCACACCAAACATTGTCTTGACAATACAAACAATGCTGCTTGGTCTTGCCCTCTGATATAATCTTCCAGAAGTTTCCAGGGCAGACAGAGTTCAATCCTTGTGGGCTCTTCAGAAAAAGTCATCACCCAGGAAACTAAAACGAGAATTCTAGGAAATTCTAATTGGTAAACAACCATTACGACGCGGTCATAACACCGCAGTACCATTACAACGCGGATTTTAGATCGCAAGTCGTTACCACGACTTGCGCTGGAGGGCGCTCTAGACTAAGGAATAGTGTGATTTACTATTCCAACACCTTCCCTACTGTACGTAGGCTGGAGTTGGAATAGTAAATCATACTATTCCTTAGTCCAGCACCCTACAGCTGCGTTGTGATGGTACTGCGGTGTTATGTACCGTGTTGTACCATCATACATCCTTCTCATTGGCCTGCAATGCAGAAAGGTGCATTTGCATTTTTTTCAATCGCCATAACAGGAACTGGGGAATTCCGATATCTCAAGATACTAAACAATATGCCGTGATTTTCATTAATACATATTTTGGAAGGAGAAATTGTCTTGGAAAGACGGATTGAATAGGTCAGGGAAAGGAAAACGTTGAAGGCCAGAGGCCTTCTCTGCGCAACAGATGTCCGAGCCCGTTGACATCCACGGTCCCTGTTCATTCTCTTCATAGATCTGTTTTTGACATATTCCTTCTCCCCCCGGGGTGCTACCAAGCATCTGCTTTTGCGTTATCCGTCACAATTTTCCTTGAGGATAAAATACGTTTCCGCCGGTCTTCCGGATGTGCGGTGGGCGCGCGCAGCCTGTCGCACGCGCTTGTGGGTGGCCACAGAATAGGCCCAGAACACGTTACAAGCGCGAAAGCAGACTTTTTCTACAGCTGAAGCCTTCTGTCATAAGCATGAAGAGACGTCTTCACTTCCTTCGTGGCCCCGTTTTTAGTCTGAAAGAAAATAACGCATTGAGCCGCCTCCTGCTTGTCTTGTCTGTCTTTGACATCTGTCTTTTTGACTGTGCTGACTGACTCGAAAACGACCACAGCAGCACCAGTGCACAATGCTGATTGCACTTTGTGGTGTTCTGCTCTATTTCTGGAGGCACCCTTGCATTGACTGATCTCTTGAGATGGTGTCAGATGGCCAGTATTTCGATTTTTTTTTTACAGAAACTGGTCACTTAATAACTTTCTTAGAGATCACTCTATGCAACAGATCTCACCAGGAATTGTTACATAAACACAGGCAAAAACACACACACTCTCCCTCTCTCTGTTTGGAAAGACTTCAAAAGTGTTGGTTATTTCACAAAATATTGTGCTTTCTCTCATTTAGTACCATACCCAATCCGCATTCCTCTCCCTTTCTGCTGTCCTTAAGCCCCTCTCGTGAGCCTTGCGTGTCGCATTATGCATTTTAACCCCTTCGCTGCGGCGGCAATTCCACCGCAGCGCTAGGGGGGTTGGGGGCCGCACGGCGCTCCCATGCTCGTGACGGAACCGCTCCGTCACGAGCCTCGGGTGCGCTGCGCTGATGACAGAGCGGTTCCGTCACGGGCCCGCCCGCTCAACAGAACGTCCAGCGCAGGCACGGAATCCGCATTGCATTGTTCTAATAAATAACACCCCATGTTAATGTTAGCCTACTGGCAACGAGATGCATCCATTTACATTTTTTTTTAATACATTTTTAGGGCGAGGCCTCCGCCCACGTAAGTGGGAGGAGTTTCGAGATCCTAATGTTAAAGAAGAGAAAAAAAAAGTATCTCCTAGGGCTTTGGCGAGACAAATTCCACACATTCCTTAGCGTGTTCTGTCATCTGGCCAGTGATTCGTCTTCGTTGTGGTGTCGTTTTAATAGGCTTGAAGTGATAGGGTAAATGTAGTTTTCGGACGCCATGTTGGGCATTTTTCGTGCGTGCTCGCGCAAAGAAGTACATTAATTATAATTAGGAGCTGTCAGGGTGCCTTCGTAAGTGAATCCAGATGGCCGGGCGCGTTCACCATTCAGCAGCGCTCCGCGCGCTGCTGCTGCATGCCAGGCCGGGAAAGGGCTTCATTAGCCTCACTCATCCGGCGCTGAGACAGCAAGACACGGGGGCCCACGCCCCCCTCCCTCATCGGTATCGGCGAAGCTCGGCACACCCTGCCTACCACTTGCCATGCAAACGAAAAGCACCAGTATCGAACGACAACCCTCCTGCTTCTGGGCGCTATCGAAATACAGACGTTACTTTGGTGCAGTTGATGGCGACAGAACAGCGCAGCTGCCCCCTCGTGAGCTGGGTACTAGTGAGACTGCGCCCTCGTGAACTGTGCAATAGTGAAACTTTGCTACAGCTGTGGCGACCAGCGCAGCTGCCCCCTCGTGTGCTCCGTGGCGTACAATCACCTGGTGGTTAGTTGGCATGGTTTGTTCATTCGTTCTGTCGCTTGTAACTGGAGCTGACCACGCCGCTGGTGAACAGCGCAGCTGCGCTCCCTACTGGCAGATATTAGTGAAACTGTGAGTAGCTGATGACGCGTGGTGCACGTTCACCAATTTCCATCTACACTGTGTCAGCGCGTAGAAATCCTCACCGGTGAGTGGTGCCACTACAAATCCTTGACTGAATGTCTGTCAGGAATGTAGTGACTGCGGGTCGTGTAGATTCGAGGAGGGCAAAGGTCACGTACTCAATGAGAGGTGGCAGCGGCTGAAGGCACGGAGTACAGCGGCTCCACTGTGTGGTCTGAGGCGCACTGAGCCCACAAGCACCTACCTCTTTTCCAATGGGTGAGAGTTTTGACTGACTGGTGTCAAACAGAGCAGCTGCACCTCAGCCTTCGGGCACAATTAAAGTTTTCTCGTCGTGTATGAAGCCAAAAACAAACACAAAGCGCCTAATTTGGGCTGGGTGCGTTTAAACCTCAAAGGGCACCGGCGAACACAAAGCACGGCTGCGTGACAATGTGAAAGCGACGACATTTTGTCATGTTGTGGCCCGAGTTTGCATCCTGGGGGGTTTTAAAGCTCTCTCCGCACCTTTACAAATTGAAATAAACGAACGGGGGTTTGCCCAAGATCACAACGTGTGGCCGAGGCTACCAGAGGCTCGCCATGCGTCCTCGACGCCACGAAGTAGGAGCCCCGTTGATGGTGGGATGCGCGAGTGACTACGTTTAAGCGCCTCGAAGCCCCTCGCCATCCTCATATAGGAGCTTCCAGGGCCCAGTACATATGTCTATAGGATAAGGCTGCCGAGGGGCCCTAGACCTCCCCCCCTGAGGGTGAGTATAGCGCCCTCGCTTGAGCCTCTCCCGCCAAAAGTTGGGCGCTGCCCTCCACCGACCACCCGCCCCCTGTCCACCCGCTGTCACACCCGCAGATGAGAGCAACCGCCGCCGCGAGACTCCCCACCCTCCCTCCAGGCAGCGGCATTTTATTGTAGCGCCTTGAAGCAGGCCGGTATTCTGTATACATTCCCCATTTACTGCACGCGCAGTCCAGCTTCACTTTGAAAAGGGCGCCTCAGGTCACTCTCGAAAGACAGAACCACCAGTTTCTGCGTACCATCAAAGAGAAAATACCAAGTGCCCCGCCCCTACCCCCCCCATACCCAAGTTGGAAGCCATCCACACCATGGTGTTATTGGAAGGGAGGAGCATTAATAACTTTCAGCTGCCTTTGAAATACAGAACTGTCTTATTCTGGGCGCAATCCAGGCAGTTTGAGGGTTAAATTCAGCTGTTCTTTTTCAACACGTTCTGGCAGGCACCCAGCTCTGTATTTATAATACCTACACGAACAACTCCTGCTCTCATACAATGTACTTAAAACCAACATAATTCCACGGCATTTTAGACGTATTTTTTTGTGAAGGCTGGGAAAGGATTAGTAATGTTGAAGAAAAAAACAAATTTACATAAACGCAGCATTTACATTCTTAAGTTTATGCCTTGCAAGGAGGCAAAGATGGCCATTTGTGCCAAACCGAGAAGTTGATTTAACTAGAGTAGTGGGCATGGCTTCTGGGCTTATTATTCTATGTTCCTAATTTAAATTTCGAGCCGTGCACGACGAGTGCGAGTTGTGCAGCACGTTCTAAACATGGGTGTCCAAAGTAGGCCCAAGAGGCAAAACCGCGCCAGATTTTAAGGCAACAAAGGTAAAATGATTTTATATGCAATTGATCAGAATCGAACTCTTTTACCTGGTTAGCAGTTAAACTAACAAACTTCCATGAATCCGGCTTATGGACAAATGCTGAACGCCACTGCTGCACATATTTGACCCACTGTTAAAATCAGTTTTTGATCTTTATTTGGGGTAGGAGGGCTTTTGACAGTGAGTGCAGAGTGACAGCAAGTGACAATGAATGCAAAGTGACAGCAAGTGACAGTGAATGCAGAGTGACAGCAAGTGACAGTGAATGCAGAGTGACAGCAAGTGACAGTGAGTGCAGAGTGACAGCAATTGACAGTGAGAGCAGAGTGACAGTGACTGCAAACTGAGTGCAGAGTGACAGTGACTGCAGACTGAGGGCTGAGTGACAGTGAGGGCTGAGTGACAGTGAGGGCTGAGTGACAGTAAGGGCAGAGTGACAGTGAGTGCAGAGTGACAGTGAGTGCAGAGTGACAGTGAGTGCAGAGTGACAGTGAGTGACACTGAGTGCAGAGTGACAGTGAGTGCAGAGTGACAGTGAGTACAGAGTGACAGTGAGTGCAGAGTGACAGTGAGTGCAGAGTGACAGTGATTGCAGAGTGACAGTGATTGCAGAGTGACACTGATTGCAGAGTGACAGCAGAGTGACACTGATTGCAGAGTGACAGCAGAGTGACACTGATTGCAGAGTGACAGCAGAGTGACACTGATTGCAGAGTGACACTGATTGCAGAGTGACACTAGAGTGACACTGATTGCAGAGTGACACTAGAGTGACACTGATTGCAGAGTGACACTAGAGTGACACTGATTGCAGAGTGACACTAGAGTGACACTGATTGCAGAGTGACACTAGAGTGACACTGATTGCAGAGTGACACTAGAGTGACACTGATTGCAGAGTGACAGCAGAGTGACACTGATTGCAGAGTGACAGCAGAGTGACACTGATTGCAGAGTGACAGCAGAGTGACACTGATTGCAGAGTGTGAGTAGTGTGAACAGTGTGTAAGTGTGCAGGGTGCACATTGTGTGAGTGTGCAAGATGAGTCTGCAGGATGAACATTGTGTGACTATGCAGGGTGAACAGTGTGAGTGTGCAGTGTCAGCAGTGTGTGAATGTGTAGGGGCAGTGTGTGAGTGTGCAGGAAACAAACACTCAAAGTAAGTCCACCACACACATACATACCACCACACACAAGAAGACACACACACCATACACACACATACACCACACACACATACCACACACACACATACCACACACACACACACACACACACCACACACACACCATATACACACCACACACACATACACGACACACACATACCACACATACACACCACACTCATCACCACTCATACACACCACACTCATCACCACTCACCCCCACAAACTCACCCCCACAGACTCACCACTACAAACACAACCACACACACAACAACACCAGCCGTCAGTACATGCTTTCACCAGGGCCAAACACCACCAGGCATCAATGCACTTTTTCACCAAACACAAACACCATCAGGCGTACAACACCAGGCAGCCGTCAGTGCATGCTTTTACAAGGCGCACTCAGCAGCAACCGTCGGTGCACGCTTTCACCAAACACACACCATCAGCCATCTCTGCACGCTTTTACCAAACACACACCCACCAGCCTTCAGTGCACCCTTCCACCAGGCACACACACCTCCAGGCGCCAGTGCACTCTTCCACCAAACACACACACCAACAGCCATCAGTCCACGCATCAATTGTTAACGCATCCACAATTAACTATTGTAGCAATCGCTGTATGATACACTTTACTTTTAAACATATTCATCTAACGCACAGCATGCAACCATTGGTAAAATTACAATCTAACCCACATAATTCCACTACACACCACATGCACACACTCCATAACACATGGCAAAAAGACATTGGCATTTACAATGCCATTAGCTCAAACTCAAATAAATCCGAGCCCGATTGCATTTCTAATGCTTGTTTTATTAGACATCAACAACAAAATCCACCATTTACAATCAGGAGCAAGGAACCAGTGTTTTAGATTGCAATATGGGACACAATAAATCAAATCACGGCGTACTATTTAGAGTAATTCAAGGGGTTTCAAGAGTTTCAGTATCTTGTATTGGAGCTGGTGGAACACAGATATCTCCCCTGTAATGGTTCCACGCCCCCCATACTCTATTCCATTTCCCAGGGCATCCTCTTGCTGCATAGACCGATTTCTCCCTGAACACGCACCAATCAAGACCCTCCTCCCATTGTCATAGTGTAGGTGGCTGATGTGCCCCCCAGTGCTGTGCAATGTCTCTTTTCGCAATCATTAAAGCTAGAGTAGCCCACAATGTAGTATAGGAGGTTCTCAGATATTTAGGAGGCATCTATGGGCCTCCGGCTGTATGTCTATTTTCAGAATCCCTCGTAAAGTGCGATGTACAGCTTGCCAATAGGTCCATTTACATTTTAAAGGCTACCTCTGCCCTGTCACCCACTGTTTAACAACTGATCGTCTACAAGGAAATCAAACAATGGCAATACCAATAAGTTTGGCTTTAAAGGAATCTTGCATGGTTAATATGAAGGATTTGAAGTACATAGCATGGGAATATATATGTATTTATGTAGAAGTAAAGAACTGTAGCATTATATTGATATACATTAAAAGATAAGGTGACAGTTGCACTGTCAAGCCAGACCTTAACTTCCATGCAGGTTATATGACTTACCTCCTCCCATATGTGCTGCTGCCAAAGGAAAGCACCACACATGTCTAGTTATCTAAGAACTTAAATAGCATTACAATGTCATGCATGTGCCCCTGAAAGTTCAAGGTCAAGCAGCTGGATACAAAATGATCATAGCTGTGTTGAGGGAAAGCATTTTTTTGCAGAAGCGCCCAATCAAAACAAGTATTCTAGCTCCCAACATGTGGACGGAACCAAAGCCCCTCTGTAGTGATGCTCACATAATTGTCTGCCGACAGCTGCACTGTCAAGCCAAACTATTAAAAGGCAGAAAGACAGGGAATTTTTTTTTTTCACAAGTCTGGCAAGTGGCAAGTGGCAATATGACGTATTGTACTACACGCAATCCCTGGAGGAGCTTGTAGATTTGCTTTTCGTACTAGTATAATGAGTTCTAAACACCATAATGCAAAGTGATATTGGCTAAAATGTGAGACATGGCTGAAGGTGTTATAAATGATATGGACCCACATGTCAGCTCTGTTTTAAAATTTTACAGAGTTCTCGAGTCTATTAAAAAAATTGCTTGTTTCACATGCAAAACAAAAAGTAAACTCTGCTCACATATTCTGTGAGAGTTCACTCTTTCATTCACACAATGCATTAAAACAAGTATTAGTCCTGCAAATTGTTTAGTCTTATGTGCAATTGAAAAGTATATACCAAACTTCACAATACAACAAAGGTATAACATAGACAGCAACAGCACAACCTTCAATGAAGCAAAGAAAGGTGGCAGTACCATGAGAAACATCCCAAAATACTCTCACAAATATAGGACAGGTACAAAACAGATAACTAACAAACTAAAGAAGGAGAGAGAGAATATAAAATACTGCTGCACACTCTCCGTAAACAGGCATAAATATACAAGAAGTACTACGAACCTGGAAGAAACAGGTAAACCATCTCATAGAATACCCATACATTCAGGTACTCATATATGATAATGAAGCTTTAACTACCTTACGTGGTATGCTTTGTCAGAGGGTTCCACATCTAGTGCTGAGAATCACCCAAGAGTACTACTGTTCAGTGGTTGCACAGTCTCCTAGAGGAGGGTTCCCTAGTTTGGTGAGGGTATATACCCCTTATGTCGACATTTATGTTCTCCCATTGTTAAACTTTTAGACCTATATTGAAATATATGTGGGCAAGCTAAAAATGTGTTTTAATAGTATCTCCCTAACACAATATTTAAAAAAGAAGGTCTGAGCTACAGGCCCGCCTTATCTTTTCAATAAACATGTTTTGGTGCTCAAATATTGCCCCTACAGGGTTGAGTGCCTTCCTCAGGACTATAAGTATCTCACATCAAATATTGTAAAACAGTCCCTGGTTCATAAAGCATGTTATGCAAGTGCAATCAATACATCCTTTGTTTTTTTATAAGATTTATAAAGCAGGCACAACTTGCGCGGAAACATTGCAAGCTTCCCTCCTTTAAATGTCAGGTATAGCAGGGGCAGCAGCAGTGCAAAATGTCCCAATCACAAGACAGACACAAATCGGGCAGCTGCGGTGCAAGCTTCGCTTCCTCACAAAAAATGATCAGCATGGCAGTAGCAAAGCAAGCCTCTCTCTCTCTTACAGTTGGGAGCAAGTACAATCTTACATCTCCCGCGGGAAACATCCCTTACAACACAGTCATTACATCGCACTACCTTTACAACGCAGCTGTTACAACGCAACTGCCTTTACATCACATGCCATCACAACGCATGCTATTACAACGCATGTAACTACAATGCATGCCATTACAACGCATACCATTACAATGCATGCCATTACAACGCATTATAAGGTAAGTAATGGAGATTTTTTTGTTTTAGGGTGGGTATGGGTTTTGGGGTACATGGGAATAGTCATTTTTACCCCCACCCTATCCAAGACTTTCCCTACTGGTTCACTCACTGGAGTTGGAGTAGTCATTTTTACCCCTACACTATCCAGCACTTACCCTACTGTTGCACTGACTGGTGTGGGAATAGTAATTTTTACCCCTACACTATCCAACACTTACCCTACTGTTGCCCTAAAAGTATTATGCGTAATGGTATTCATTGTAATGGTATGCGTTGTAATGGAACGCGTTGTAATGCGAGTTTTACAAAATGCATTGTAATGGCATGCGTTGTAAAATCATGCGATGTAATGGTAGTTACGATGTAAAAACTGGGTTGTAAAAGCATGCGTTGTAACATCATATATTCTCCCCCGCAGAACCGATCCAGGAGGGTAGATTGTACAAGATTTATTCGCTCACAGAACATGTACACTTAAGGCATTAGTAACACTTAGGATAGATAGACAGATAGATCTCTGAGTAGGTGTTTAGCTATTTGAAAATAATATATAGGTGGATGAGCGAGCGAATCTGCAAGTTTTGACCTCATCCTCTCTTAGGTCATACTCCACATCAGCATCCTGAGAGCCCCACTGCTGTTCGTGTTGATTTTTAGGGCTCGGGCCTACGTCACACACTGGGAAGCAGTGTGGGCGGAGCCAAGAGTCCTATAATCAGGGTCTCCGAGAAGCAACCCAAACATTCCTGAATGCTCGTGATTTTTCGTGTTAGTTTTTTGCCATCTGCATGGCAATTGGGCCTCGCATGCCTGTCTTTTTAGAAGTCAGCACGCAATAGGCCGTAGGCTGTAGAGTTGCTCCACTTCCTGCATATTCCGTGTGGACACGAGCAGCAGAAGGGCATATATCATCAATTACCAGCTGTCAGGGGCAGCGGTCATTGAAGCCAGATGGTCGGCGAGCATTCAGCACTCTCCAGTTAATATTTTTTTCAGCTGTGTGTGCGCGCATGCTGGCTCCCTGCCAAAGCTTGTTTACAATTTGATCGCTTTCGCAATCGGTTGAAGTGCCGCTTGTTTAATGTGCGGCGGTCCCGAGATCCCCCGAGAGGCTGCTGATTGGATTGAGGTTGGAACTGTAAAAGCAACTCGGAACAAATACTGAGCGTCATTTGTAAAGGTTGTTTTAAAGAGAGTTAAAACAAACGCTTCTGTTCCGGCCCCGGCTTTCTGTGGCAGTAGCTTAAAAGTGCGTACCCTCCCACGGTTTACAAGTCGGGGTCGGTTTTTTCTCTCCTTTTAGTTTTATGGAAACCCCTTGTGAATGTTATATCTCAGAGAGTGTTCTTCGCGAGGTATGGGTCGGAGTCGCCTTTCACTGCCTGCCACTGCCTGCCACTGACAGATCCAGCGCACGTCTCCTCAGCCAGCACTTGAACTTTATGGGTTTCCTAATCCCCGCGCCCGCCCCGCTTTCAAGGAGGGAGTTTGCTTCCAGGGAGATGGATGCGCACGGTCCGCACACCAGAGGCTTGTGTGAGCATCGGGCCGCTCCACGCCACCACTTCACTTTTTCAGCAGATCTGCGCTCACTGCTGCAAGGCTGCGCGCTTCTCCTAACAAACAAAATAGGAAGGCGCTCATTTAATTCGGAGTAAAAAGGGCGCGAAGCAGATAAAATATCTGGCGATTAGGAAACCGGGCATTCTGTTCTTTCAACATAACTGACAACGTATTGGGTGTGTAATCAGGGCCACTGGAATTATGCGATTTTGCAACGGCGACGTTTTCCGCATAATTATGGATTTGCACTGCAGCATTTTTCACTTAATGCATCATGTGCTGGTGCATAATTTGCAGATTTTAACACAAAATCGTTTAAAATTGAAACAGATCAAAAGTTAACAAAAACATGCAACCCGTGTTGCCTCGCAGTGAAAGGCCCTTTCCAATAGTTGACTGTTTCTGTTGCTTTTTAGTTGTGTGTTAAACTGGTACAAGTGGGGTGAAGCCTTTGCCCAGGCAGTCTTAACCTGTGTGGCAATATGACAAAATAAGGAAATAATACTATCAATTAATGTGCTGATTTATGCTGCATAATTGTTTTTTTCTTGTCACATAATTTGGTCATCATCTGCAGCATAATTCTAATGCTCCTGGGTACATGTATTATTTGTGAGGCGTACCTGCTAATTCTGCAAATATTTTTACGTGTAAAAGGAGAAGTCAAAGCCTCAGGACAGATGGTGTTGTGCTTCGGGCTCATCACTTCCTGGCAAACCATTAAGCTGACATGACCAAGAAGAGGAGGTCGGGCTTAGAGCCCAACTCTCTAAGAGTATACCCTCCCACAACAACAAATAGCAGAGGCAACCTAGATTCTGAAGCTGCAGTCAATATCCTGGACTGGCTTCAAAACCCCAGAATCACGTTAGCAGTGTGAAGCCTCTTCACATGAACTGGGAACCCGCTTTCTATAGGGGTGATGCATGTTCTTCACTGGGAGACACCGTGTGAACAGAGCAGATATCATGTGACACCCGCGGGCACTGTGTGAGTTGGCAGGCCTGCTAATGAATACTTCTAATCACAGATTCTTCACCTTCTTTATCTCCCCATGCACCAGACTGGATCTGGAAACTCTTACAATAGTTCCTATGTGCCAACACGTGACATCATCGATCTCCATTGTGATTTATCCCGTCTCAGGATAGCATGACTGATGACTCAAAAATGCATAAAGTGTTACTCCTGCGCACTGATGTCAGTTCCTCTATTTTCATGTCCAAAGACGTGGATATGAAGCTTCGCTCCTACTTATTTCAGTTCTTCAACAAATTCTCAAATCCTTATCTTTGGCAATGTGCAAGACCGCCGCACCTGAAAATGACAAGTTTCAAGCCATGTGATGGGTTTCTGAAGCAGAGGTATAGATTGCATTGGTGCAGCAGCTGCTTTGGCAGGTATACAACCGTTTCAACGCAACTTTTACAACGAATATCTTTTACAACGCAACTTTTACAACGCAGGATCCATTACAACGAATGTCTTCACAACGCATGTTTTTACATCGCAGGTACCTTTACAACGCATGCCATTACAACGTAAGTATTGGTAAGTATATAATTATATAAAAAATTGTATTTAATTATTTATATATAAATAAATAAATATTAATTAATTATTATATTTAAAAATAAAATATTATTTATTTTAAAAAATTATTTATGTAATTCTATTATTAATAAATATTTTTACCCCTACACTATCCAACCCATACCCTACTATTACACCCCCCTGGAGTTAGAATAGTAATTTTAACCCCTACACTATCCAACACTTACCCTACTATTACACCCCCCGGAGTTAGAATAGTAATTTTTACCCCTACACTATCCAACACTTACCCTACTATTACACCCCCCCGGAGTTAGAATAGTAATTTTTACCCCTACACTATCCAACACTTACCCTACTATTACACCCCCCCCAGAGTGAGAATAGTAATTTTTACCCCTACACTATCCAACACTTACCCTACTATTACACCCCCCCGGAGTTAGAATAGTAATTTTTACCCCTACACTATCCAACACTTACCCTACTATTACACCCCCCCGGAGTTAGAATAGTAATTTTAACCCCTACACTATCCAACACTTACCCTACTATTACACCCCCCGGAGTTAGAATAGTAATTTTTACCCCTACACTATCCAACACTTACCCTACTATTACACCCCCCCGGAGTTAGAATAGTAATTTTTACCCCTACACTATCCAACACTTGCCCTACTATTACACCCCCCCGGAGTTATAATAGTAATTTTTACCCCTACAATATCCAACACTTACCCTACTATTACACCCCCCCGGAGTTAGAATAGTAATTTTTACCCCTACACTATCCAACACTTGCCCTACTATTACACCCCCCGGAGTTATAATAGTAATTTTTACCCCTACACTATCCAACACTTACCCTACTATTACACCCCCCAGAGTTATAATAGTAATTTTTACCCCTACAATATCCAACACTTACCCTAATATTACACCCCCCCGGAGTTAGAATAGTAATTTTTACCCCTTCATTATACTACACTTACCCTACTATTATACACACTAGGAGTTAACATTATTAATTAAAAAATATATTAAAAAAATTAAAATTAATTACAATTATTTATCAAATAATTTTTGTAATTTAAATAAAATGTAATTCATTTTATAAAATATAAATACTTACCTATACTTACGTTGTAATGGCATGTGTTGTAATAGCACCTGCGTTGTAATGCCATGCGTTGTAATGCCATGCGTTGTAATGGCACCTGCGTTGTAAAAATTGTTTTGTGATGGCATGCGTTGTGAATGCATGCGTTATAACGTCATACATCTGCTTTGGCACAGTGGCCTATTGAACCCTGGCGATTGCTGTATTATAGAATCCAAAGAGCAGCCAGGTGCACCCATTTCCTTCTTTGTACTAGTTTTTTTATTGATTTGCGTTCGGTAAATATGTGTACCTCAAAGGGTCATTTACATTAAAAACCATCAGTACGCATTGCCTTGCCCTCAGTTGTTTCGGTGCAGACATTTGCCCTTTCCTGCTTGGTGGCTGGCGGCAGGTTTTTTTTTTCTTCTATTTTCAAGTGACTGCAAGGTGAGAGTGACAGTATGAGTGACAGCAGAGTGAGAGTGACTGCAGAGTGAGAGTGACAGCATGAGTGACTGCAGAGTGAGAGTGACTGCAGAGTGGGAGTGACTGCAGAGTGAGAGTGACAGCATGAGTGACAGCAGAGTAAGAGTGACTGCAGAGTGAGAGTGACGTGAGAGTGACTGCAGAGTGAGAGTGACTGCAGAGTGAGAGTGACTGCAGGGTAAGAGTGACAGCATGAGTGACAGCAGAGTGAGAGTGACAGCAATAGTGACTGCAGAGTGAGAGTGACTGCAGAGAGTGACTGCAGAGTGAGAGTGACTGCAGAGAGTGACAGCAGGGTGAGAGTGACAGCATGAGTGACTGCAGAGTGAGAGTGACTGCAGAGAGTGACTGCAGAGTGAGAGTGACTGCAGAGAGTGACTGCAGAGTGAGAGTGACTGCAGAGAGGGACTGCAGAGTGAGAGTGACTGCAGAGAGTGACAGCAGAGTGAGAGTGACAGCATGAGTGACTGCAGAGTGAGAGTGACTGCAGAGAGTGACCGCAGAGTGACAGCAGAGTGAGAGTGACAGCAGAGTGAGAGTGACTGCAGAGTGAGAGTGACAGCATGAGTGACAGCAGAGTGAGAGTGACTGCAGAGTAAGAGTGACTGCAGAGAGTGACAGCAGAGTGAGAGTGACAGCATGAGTGACTGCAGAGTGAGAGTGACTGCAGAGTGGGAGTAACTGCAGAGTGAGAGTGACAGCATGAGTGACAGCAGAGTAAGAGTGACTGCAGAGTGAGAGTGACGTGAGAGTGACTGCAGAGTGACTGCAGAGTGAGAGTGACTGCAGAGTGAGAGTGACAGCAGAGTGAGAGTGACAGCATGAGTGACAGCAGAGTGAGAGTGACAACGTGAGTGACAGTGACAGTATGAGTGACAGCAGAGTGAGAGTGACAGCATGAGAGACAGTAGAGTGAGAGTGACAGCATGAGTGACAGCAGAGTGAGAGTGACAGCAGAGTGAGTGACAGCATGAGTGACAGCAGAGTGAGAGTGACAGCATGAGTGACAGTAGAGTGAGAGTGACAGCATGAGTGACAGTAGAGTGAGTGGCAGCATGAGTTACAACAGAGTGAGAGTGACAGCATGAGTGACTGCAGAGTGAGAGTGACTGCAGAGTGAGAGTGACTGCAGAGTGAGAGAGACTCAGCAGGGTGTTTGTTCCAGAGAGAGCAGGGTATGCTTGTGCGCTTACACAGTGCACTGACACACAGGAGCTAAAACAAAGAACAGCTGAACATGTGTCTTGGAAGCTTCATGGAGGCAGCCAGCCCTCTGTGAGGGGAGCAGCAAGGAGGGGATGCCGCAACCAATCAAGCGCAACTACTCACAACTTACTGTACGATTACAACACAGGCCAAAGGGCAGAGCTAGGTCTTTTTGCATTACGTAGGGTGAGCAGTGTGTGAGTGTGTAGGGTGAGCAGTGTGTGAGCGTGCAGGGTGAGCAGTGTGTGAGCGTGCAGGGTGAACAGTGTGTGAGCATGCAGGGTGAGCAGTGT
Source organism: Lissotriton helveticus (assembly GCF_964261635.1). Taxonomy (NCBI): domain Eukaryota; kingdom Metazoa; phylum Chordata; class Amphibia; order Caudata; family Salamandridae; genus Lissotriton; species Lissotriton helveticus. Next base: position 1,552,283,015 of record NC_136059.1, read on the forward strand.
GTGAGTATGCAGGGTTAACAGTGTGTGAGCGTGCACGGTGAACATTGTGTGAGTGTGTAGGGTGAGCAGTGTGTGAGTGTGCAGGGTGAACATTGTGTGAGTGTGTAGAGTGAGCAGTGTGTGAGTGTGTAGGGTGAGTAGTGTGTGTGTGTGTAGGGTGAGCAATGTGTGAGTGTGCAGGGTGAGCAGTGTGAGAGTCTGTAGGGTGAGCAGTGTGTGTGTGTGTGTGTGTGTGTAGAGTGAGCAGTGTGTGAGTGTGCAGAGTGAACATTGTGTGAGTGTCCAGGGTGAACAGTGTGTGAGTGTGCAGGGTGAGCAGTGTGTGAGTGTGCAGGGTGAACATTGTGTGAGTGTGTAGGGTGAGCAGTGTTTAAGTTTGTAGGGGCAGTGTGTGAGTGTGCAGGATCCGAAAACTCGAACTAAGTCCACCACACACACACATAACACCACACACATAAGACCACACACATAAGACCACACCACATACACACACACACCACCACACACTCTCACACTCTCACCACCACACACTCACCACCACACACTCACCACCACACACTCACCACCACACACTCACCACCAAACACTCACCACCAAACACTCACCTCCAAACACTCCCCACCACACACTCACCACCACACACGCAACCACACACACAACCACCAGCCGTCAGTGCACGCTTTCACCAGGCACAAACACCACCAGCCGTCAGTGCACGCTTTCACCGGGCACAAACACCACCAGCCGTCAGTGCAGGCTTCCACCAGGCACACACCACCAGACATCAGTGCACGCTTTCACCAGGCACACACACACACCACCAGCCATCAGTGCACACTTTCACCAGGCACACACAACACCAGCCGTTAGTGCACGCTTTCACCAGGCACACACACCACCAGCTGTCTGTGCACGCTTTTACCATGCACACACACCACCAGCCGTCAGTGCACGCTTCCACCAGACACACACCTCCAGCTGGCAGTGCACGCTTCCACCAGGCACACACACCACCAGCCATCAGTGCACAATTTCTACAGGCACACACACCACCAGCCATCAGTGCACACATCAATTGTTAACGCATCCACAATTAACTATTGTAGCAATCGTAGTATGGTGCACTTTACTTTTAAACATATTCATCTAAAGTGCAGCATGCCACCATTGCTACAATTCCAATCCAACCCATATAATTCCACTACACATCACATGCATACACTCCAAAACACATGGCTAAAATACATGGCCATTTACAATGCCATTCGCTCTAACTCAAATAAATCCGAGACCTATTGCATTTCCAATGCTTGTTTGATTTTCCAGATATTGAGAAGCAGCCCTTACCTACTAGGCCATTGTTATTTGCAGCAACCCAGCCTCTGTCCAAATAACTATGCACAAGGCAGGTACTTAGGTGCCAATCTCTTGAAAAGTGGTTTGATTCATGGGCACCAAGTTCTGTGCAGTCACAGCTTTTGCTACACCTGTGTACATTCTAAAAGGAGCATCTGCCTGTCTTTGGCAGTTCGTCTGCATTTGTCTATCTTTCAATGGACACCCCAGGACTTAAAATCTATCCATACAAAAGGAGATGGAGGATGTGATAGTGATAGTGATATGACAAATGTGACTTGGCTCTCTCAGTGCACAGCCAGGAAGTGACTTCAAAGGAATGCTGGATGACCTTGTGGAAACCTACCCAAAGGGCATTGTTTTCATAAGTGCAGGTTGAAATACAAAGTGCAAATTTTTTCCCCTGAGTACACGAGAAGGTGAGGAGTTGGATGCTTTGGAGTAAATCTCAAAGCCACTGGAAAAGGTGGTGAATTCATGGTAAAAAAAAGTCACCACATAATATGTTCCCCGCAGCGACATAAAAGATGAGACGAGTTCACTGTGTATTAGGTTTATCAGCAGAGAATGGGTGTATTTCTAGAGCATTCATAGACACAAACTCATGAGAAGCTGTACAGTTGTGCATGTGTGGTCAACTGCTTACGCTTAATTTTTTAGTATTTCGACCCAGCCAAAACGTGTTTCACCCTGTGAGGCCTAAAGGCTTCTTCAAGGCTTTCATCTTGTCAGATGTTTCCTGTGAGCTTCTGCGTGGGGTCTGGAGAGGTGCAGTTTGTGCTCGCGACAAGGTCTTCTGAAAGAACCTGGAAAAAACTGGTTAAAGAACTAGGAAAATAGAAATAAATTTCTGTACTAGATGTGTCAGGTAAATTTTTTCCACAAAATGCTCCTTTCCTGTAAGGAAAACTGCAGGGGTGAAACAGAATCCTTCGTATGAATGTGGTATTTGTAAATTCCCATCATTTTGGCCCTGTCTCCATCTGGTAGTGCTGGGGGGCTAGCCCAATGAATTAAATGTTCACCACTGCAACAGAGCCGTGATTGACATGTCGTGTTCGAATCACGGCAAGGTTGACTCTGTCTTCCATGTTCCTATAGGCTGGTAGATTGAGGGCCAATGGTGATGAATATATGTTAATTACAGCACGAAGTAATGGCATAAAGTGCTATAGAAAGGTCAATACCTATTGTTTTCCAATGTAAAATTCAAATGCACTTCAGAGGGATCAACATATAGAATTTGCTTTTCAATAATCAAGTTTTTATTTTTCTTTGAGGAAATTCTTGTTGGTTCATTAACGTGCCTGATCAATTAGTAGTCTGTCAATTAATACTCTAATGGGTTAGGCTCCATCTGTTTTTATCTACAAATGTTTGAGTTCGGAGGTTTTGGTTGGTTTTAATGTATACGAGTTGGAGTTTGTATAGATCATGGCAAAACTACATTAATGTTTATTAAAGACATATTGTAAACATTTATATAGTTCTATGAAAATATCTCAAAAACACATTTGAGCTTATTTCTAACTAAATTTCTGGCAGTGTTACTGGAGAGTGAAGTTGCCCGCCAGTTACAGAGATTATCGCAAGCCTGATTTCTATTCTCAAAGGGGCACAGGCACTTTACTGGTCTACATCGGTAAACATTTGCTGGCAATGCTTTTCTTTTGTTGGGCATATCTGCAGCCTTTGACCCCATTGGCCTTGGTCAAGACGCCTTGAAATACCATCACGTAATGTGGAAAATTTACTGCTTGAACCTCCCACTTTCAAGAAGGAAAGATCGATAGCCCAATCCTTTTCAGGCAACATAGTGAGAATCTGGAACTCACTTCCGCCTCAGCTCCGGACCACCACCTCACCTCAAGCCTTCAAAACTGACCTCAAAGTTCTCCTCCTTCAAAGACACTTCCAAATTTAATTCACACCCTCTCTATTATCTGAAGGAAGACCTTCCATTATAGAAAACTCTACCCTCCATGACTATGGAAGTGCCTTCCCAGTGTGTTCTTGTGGTTTGAGTGTCTTCCATTAGTTGCATTATTATCCTTCTACCTATGTTTGGTTCTCTTTTGTAACATGCACACGTCACTTTTCTCTTGTAACACACTGTTTGCTACCTCTTACATTTTGTTTTCTTTAGATACTTGCACAAGTGCCACCATTGCCTACGTAATGTTTGTTCTTGTGTTTGAGTGTCTGCCATTTATTGCAGTATTATACCTCTACTTGTACTTTGTACACTTTTGTAACTTGTACACATATCACTTTTTCCTCCTGTAATGTACCGTTTGCTACCTCTTGTATTTTGTTTGCTCACAATAATTGTCACTTTTGCCTCATGTAACTTAACGTTTGCTTTTGTAATTTGTGCACTTGTAATTTTCTCCTCATGTATTATTACTGTTCCTATTGTGAAGCGCTCTGACACCTTCGGGTAAAGTCTGCGCTATATAAAAACGCATAAAATTAAAATAAATAAAAATAAAAAGATGGCAATATCAGGGACTGATGAGTCTCATCTAGGCGAGTTTAGGGTTTTTAAGCTTGGCTGCCTCCTGTGGAGTCGCACTGGGTATGGACATGCTTAAAATGGATGCATTCTCGTTGGTCAAGGTAATTAAAGAATTCAGAGTGTACCCAGATATTTCTTTACCTCCAGTGCTGAATTTAATCCAGTGTTTGTAGGTAGTGGGTAATGAGGAATTACAATTGGGCAGGTTTGGTATCCAGCAATACCATCATTCAGCACTGCGGGTGGTAGGCTTCAGGAAAGCTTTGGGCATCTGTACCAATTACTTTTTAAACAGGTATGCACTACCTAAGAGAACAGCCCACTTACAGCTTCACCACTAATATTCCACCATATCTGTTAACATCAATTATAAAGAGCAACTGCCACCCATAAGGGCGTCCTGGTGCTAGATCTGATATTTGGGTTACTGAAGCCTACTCCTATTGGAATATGTATGTTTTAAATGACTTGCTGCAATTAACACCATCGGTGCTCATGACGAGCTCGTCGTTTCTAGTGAGGAGTGTATAATCCAGTTGCGAAAGTTGAGCTTGGTGGTCTGTGGGTTAATATATGACAAATCTGATTTGAAGTTATCTTGGTACAGACTGATGGACTACCCAATGCCACATCAAGCAGATGGACTGCTCTTTGGAATTTTTTACGCCGATTTCCCTTCTGGAGACACAAAAAGCTTTGGAGGTTGCGAAATCTGGCTCCCTGGCAGACCTCTGCCCCCCCCCAAGACCATGGCACTTCTCTCTAACACTCTGGCCTCATCGATTCATAGGATTTTTAATCTCTCGATCTCAGAAGGTGTGGTCCCACTACCGTGGAAGGAAGCTTTTGTTTGCCCTATACTTAAGAAGCCCACTGCCAACCCTCAGGAGTTGGGCAACTATCGCCCTATCTCCCTGCTCCCTTTATTGGGAAAAATGTTGGAGAGCCTCATAAACAACAGCTAAACAGGTAGCTAGAAACAAATAACATCTTGGACCATTCACAATCGGGGTTCCGGAGGGGCTTTAGTACCGAAACGGCCTTACTGGCCGTAACGGACTCCCTTAGGATGACCATAGATGCAGGTGGCTCTGCAATTCTGGTTTTGCTTGACCTCTCCGTGGCTTTTGATACCATCTCTCATGTTAAGCTCGCAGAGAGGTTGAGAGCTGCAGGAATACAGGGCCTAGCCCTTAAGTGGCTGCAGAGCTTCCTGCGGGACATATATCAAACGGTCACTATGAGCCCCTATCAGTCCAAAAAAACTCAGTTGGACAAGGGTGTTCCCCAGGGCTCCTGCCTTAGCCCCACGCTTTTTAATATCTATATAGCGCCATTGGCTAAGGTGGTGGAAGCCCTGGGGTTCGAGACAATATCTTACGCCGACGACACCCAATTGGTGTTCAACTGTGGTCCAGATGTGGAGGCGGATAGACTCCGTTTCCGCTTGGGTATGCTGGCCATCGCAAGTTGGATGGCCAAAAATTGCCTCCAACTGAACCCGAGCAAGACGGAAGTCATGCTGTTGGGAAAGGCTGACGAGTCCTGGTCCCTGGACTGGTGGCCGGTGCAACTTGGTTCGTCTCCCATGCCATCACAGAGTGTGAACAATCTGGGTATTAAACTGGACCGCTCCCTCTCAATGCGGATCACATTTCCTCACTAGCCGGGGCGTGTTACTATAGGCTAAGACTGCTACGTAAGATTCTCCCGTTTATCCCCCTGACACTTCGCAGAACGCTAACCCAGGCAACGATTATAAGCCGGCTGGACTATGGCAATGCTCTGCTTGCCGAGGTCGGTATAACCCACATGAGGAAATTGCAGATTATTCAGAATACGGCTGCTAGGCTGGTCTTGAATAAACCAGCGGGTACCCCTTCACTGCCACTGCTGAAAACTTTGCACTGGCTGCCAGTTAAACAAAGGTCTTTTTTCAAAGTTTGCTGCCTGACCTTCTCTGCTCTCCAGGGTATAGGCCCAGTATATCTCCAACAGAAACTGGAAAAGCATATTCCCAACCGCCCTTTGAGGTCTAGCTCGTTGCTACTACTCCACAATCCGCGTATTAAACGCAGTAGGTCAGGGCGCAGGGCCTTTTCTTATTTGGCCCCTAAATACTGGAACAGTCTCCCCTTGACCCTTCGAAGTATCCCCTCCTACATGGCTTTCAGGAAACATCTTAAAGCATACCTGTTCTAATGCTGCCTTATCTGGTTATTTGTCTCTTGTTGTGATTAAGAAAAAGCGCCGAGATGCCCCCCGGTGATTCGTGCGCTATACAAACTATCTTAACATAACATAACAATGCCAGAGGCAGAGAGCCTTAGATGAGACTTTATTGTCAACTGAGAATCAGTGAAATGTAGTTCTATATGGTTAGATGTGTAGCCAATACTGTGAATAGTCCAATTCTGAATAAGCTGCATCAAGTGTAGGAGTTCATTGTGCAAAACAAGATATAGGAAGTTGCAGTAGTCCAATCTCGACAAAATTGTGGTCTTAAAGACTTATCGATAAGAGTTCAGTGGCAGTAGGAAGGAGATTTTTGTAAGCATTTATAGAAAGAAAAAACAGGAAGCTGTAACCTTATTAACCTGCGAACAAAGCGAGAAGGTGTTGTCAAGCCAGATACCAAGGCTTTTGGCACACATTTACGGAGCTGGGGAGAGCCATTGTAGGCCACCAGCTATCAAGGCTTTGAACATCCTATAACAAGAACTTCCATATTGTCTGTGCTTAACTTTTTTATGTAAATCTTTTTATTGAGATTTTAATGCCTAAAGCAATACATCTTGTCCAATGCATGACCTATCTACGATTAAGCTACCACATTGATATAAGCAAAGCAGTTCTAACCATCATCCACACAGTGCTTTTGGGTGTCATTGTTTAAAGAGTGGTCCAAGATACAAATGGAAACTTGATATGCCAACATTCATACCAACTGGTGTTACAGCCCATCTTGCCCCCTCCCTCCACAAATGATATGCGTCAGCCAGTCTTCCTACCAATTACGAAGAAGTGAAATTAACATCCAACAAACAGCGTTTCGAACCCTTGTCGTGTGAACTGTAGTCTATAATCGTCCTCCAACTAGCCGGACACCCGCCTACCCTTCAGTCCACAAGATCCAGAGCCTTTCACTTGGGAGGAAGCATGGTATCCGGAAGGCCCCAGCACATGGCCCTGTACAGCGGCTTTCATTTAGCTGCAAATGTAACGGTGTGCTATTCATATTGTTAGTTAATTGTTCCATAGCTCACATTGTCCATAACCTATGGTACTATTGGGTGAGGGGTGTAGTAGCCTTCGTCTTCCAATAGATGGCTATCATAAGTTTAGCCTTCCAAAGCACTTAAGATCCATGAGAAAAACACTTGTAGACATTATTTTTAATTCAATAAGTTGCAGGCCTAGCAGAGTACATCTGGAACTAAAGGTACTTGATACCCTAGAATCTCCTTTACCAGGGCTGCCGCATCCACCCAGAAAGGGCGGACTAGGATACTCCCACCAAATATGCATTGAATTACCTCTGATCCTTCAGCCCCCTCCTGCATTTGGGACTCACTCTCAGAAACATTCCATGCACATGGTGGGGAGAGAGTATAATGTTAGTCATGCCATATTTTATAATTAATCTCCCTACCTAGGGTGGTTTTGGAAGATGTCTCTGCTTAACAATTCTCACCGGTTTTGTGATGCCTAAAACCTGTTCCCCCTCCTTATTATGCCGCCAAGTCTAAGGGGCCTCCTGTGCAAGCAGAGTCTGGTATAAGTTGGACATACTGTCTCTAGAGCCCGCTAGCTTTGGAAAGAAAGATTCAAATGCTGTCTTGTCTCGTGTGCCCAGGCGGATTTCAGAATTAGTGACCCAATGTCCGAGCTGCACGTATTGTAATCAGTCCCTCTCAGACTTACACTGTACAAACGTTTGTCTGCAAGTATCCTACAGCCCCCTCCCTCCTACCCCGGAATACAGAGCCCTCCATCACAGGGGTAAAGTCAGAGTCTTAAAGACAAAGAGAGTACAGTGAGGGGTACGCTACTAGGCCTCTGACTTCTATATAGGTGTACCAAACTCGAAGTATTTGTATTTGTATTTGTAGAGCGCAACATTCATCCCAAGGGACATCACTAGGCGATAAGACAAAGCAAAGTACAGGCTAGTGTTACAGCAAATAGCGTTGTGAGGTATACATTCGGAGGCCAAAGCTTTTTCTCACGCTAAAATAGATGCCAGAGAGGCCTACAGACAATAGCGTGGCCATATGCCTAAGGGACTTCTGTGAGTCTGCCATGACCTACTCCACCACTGTCCTCAGTTAGAATGCAGCATAAAATAAGGATATATCGGCAAGGCAAACCCGCCCGCCCTTCTACTTTGCATAAGAGTCTCTGTAAGACCCTGGTCCCTTTCCCCGCCAAACAAATGCTGTTAATTGTTGTTGTATTTGCTTGAGGTATCCCCAGTTTTCCAGACCGGGGGTGGCCTGATTGCACTTCTGTTTACAACAGTAGTCCCCACTTGAACTAGATCACCTCACCTCGCGAACCACCAAATATACACCTGAACAACAAGAAGCCAGAGAGTAGAAAAAAATTCCAAGACAACAGAGTGGCCGTCGTTACGAGAGGGCCAGTGTTAGGTGCGCTATTTATCGCAGCTGATAATTAATGATACTGCGGGACAGTGGTGGCTCCTACACAAAGGGGGAGCAGCATTGCCCCACTGCTTTTCAGCAGTGCAAAAAAGGAAAAATAAAATGATAATAACATGATGTTACTATAATTTTATATTTCTGTGCTGAAAGTCAGTTTTGGGGCGGGCTGGGCTTGGCTGTCATCACAGCCAGCAGGAGGAAGAGTGGCTGGTGCACTCAAGTGTGCATGAAGGTTCGGTCAGCCGTATTGGGCCGGCTAAACAGCCATGCGCACTTAGCATGTTCTTCACCTGGCTGTATAGAACAGCCTGGGTGGAGAAAACTCACAGGCTCACACTGAGCGCCGAACCAGACCGCTCAGGCCAACCAAGATGCTGCTATCATGCTGGTGACAGCAACATCGTGATTGGCATAGGGGGGCCTGTGTGCTTCCTGCTCCGGGAAAGAGAAGCGGAGGAGAGAAAACAGAGGAGAGACGGCGGCTGGGCAGATGTAAGTGAAATTTTCTTTTTTTTCACGCCTCCTGCCTCGCCACCCTTGTTCTGTACCAGCCACCACTGCTGTGGGATACATTATTTATCTGGTCTGATAAATAGAACATATTCCGAGTTTGTGGCAAAACATGCAAAGTTTGGTGCAGTACATGTCCCTGGCTCTTCCGGGCCTTTTTCTCCCTATAAATTCCAGGAGATGTGAGCTGCCAAAATGTAACGGGGTTGCAGTTTTTAACACACCCGTATGTGACAAACACCATACAACTCATAACATGAGTTACCACACATGACACATATCAGAAATTATCAGGCCCCTCCTAAGGGGTGAGTGCGTAGCCGCTGGTTCCCACCTCCTCGTTACCAACATTTAATTCGTTTTACCCTCCCTTCAATCTACAAAACATTTACAATCACGTACCCGACCGCCGGCCATCTGGCTGTCAACATTTCCCAAGACGTCGCATTCATAATATCCCCCCAAAAAACCCTCGCCCAGCCATCAAGAAAGAGACAGAAAATAGAGTTGTAGTTCTCTGCATGAAAGATTTGAAGGCAAATGATTGAAATAAGCAGCTCCTCTGTCAACATATTGTTTCATTTGTTGAAAAGTATGAATGCTTGGAGAAGTGAGGCTTGCAGAGCCCAGCTGTAAGACTCGGCGCGCGGAACAGAGCTCACACGAGTCGAGAGTAAAAAAGTACAGCTGGACTGAGCGGCGAAAAGAAACCCAAAAAAAATATCGAGAATGTTTTGTCTTTCAAAACAATGTTTTGCAAGCTTTTCATCTCGCTCTATTTCAAGTTTGACTAATGTTTTCTGCGTGCATGCTTTTCAAACAGCTAAAATGCCTTTTCAAGAAGCGAAAATGTACAGCTGCGGCTCGCGCAGTGCTGTGCCAGAAAGAATTCATTAAGGAAGCATTTCTGTTATGGGCAGCAATTCCAAGCATTAGCCGAAGCCCTCGGCCCACTGCGAGCTTTCAAGCCGGAAGCAGGCCAGCCAAAACTATTTTCAGAAGCTGCAAAGTGCGGATCCATGAAATTCCATATTTTCTACCCCACACAAAACCACAGCGATGCCCACTGATAATAGGCACAAATATTGAGTTCGAATCCCTCCGAGGCAGAGTAAGTTGCCCATCCTTCCAAGGCCTGTACATTGTGTATCTTTACATTGAGTAGTTACACCTGTTAAACATTGCAGAAGTCCTGAATAAAACAAGATATTATTATGTGGCAGTTTGTAGTCTCATTGTGGGTGAGAGCAGTTATGGTGATGGGCTGCAAGGGGAGCTGCGATGGAGGCAGTTGCATTTCCAAGACAGTATATATTGCAACATGAGTGTTTATTTAGTGCATAAAGCCTATATGAGTTTAATCATTCCCAACTCTGAAGCGGGGTGCACTACTAATAGATTTTCTCTCCACCATGTTGACTGACTTGCGACCTCAGCCAAAATTTTCAATAGATAGACTTATCAGCCAGGCTGGTGGACTGTTAGACCTGGCATCATTGGCGTGAGTGTCCCTTCCATTTTGATGGATTGCCTCCTCTGTTTTGATATGCTTTTGCTGGATTTATGCTTTGGGCACTGTGCCACTGCTAATCAGTGCCACAGTGCAAGTGCTCCCTATGTTAAATTGATGTACTAATTGGTTATTCCATGATTGGGTTATTTGATTTATCTGTCAGCCCTTAGTACAGTGCACCATGCGTGCCCAGGGCTTGTAAATCAAATGCTGCTAGTGGGCTTGCAGCACTGGTTGCGCCACCCACAGAAGCAGCTTGTAAAGTGTGTCTCAGGTCTGCCATTGCAAGGCCTATGTGCAGTCTAGCACTGCCATGTCGACTTGGCCAAGTGCACCCACTTGCCAGTCCATAGACCTTCCCTTTGCTTCATATTAGACACCCCTATGGTAGGCCCAAGGGCAGGTTGCATTGTAAGTATAAGGTAGGACATGCTCTGATGTGTGTAGCATGTTCTAATAGTGAATTACAGTCATTTTCATTTTTCACTATTGAAGGCTACCTGTTCTCCATAGGTTAGAATGGGCAGTTAGATTATTACATTCTTATAATCCTAACGGACTCAGGGAACATGGTAGAAATTCGAATTTAGTATACCTGAACTCAGAATGATAAAATACATCTTTTAGTAAAGTTGTTTTTCATATTCTGTGTTTGAAAATACCACTTTTAGAAAGTAGGTATTTTCTTGCCTAACTATCCAGGCCTGCCTCTGCTGGGTTGTGTATTCCTTGTCTGGGTTTGTGAGTGACAGGGCTGGGGATTCCAGGAGACAGGCTGGGGCAGCCCAGTGGTGAATAGAGAGATCTGCATCTAGATTGGAGGGATGAGTTGCACCTGGGACCTGAATGGGGCTAGGCCTTCCCTCTACAATGCTAGCTCCACCTCCTGTGGCTTGTCTGATGTCTCTGCCCTGCACTGTGAAAGGAGAGGAGGAATCATGTCAACCGAGTGCTCCAGAGCTGTATCTTCCCTCCCCTGTGCTGGCTCCACCTCCTGTGGGGCGGCTGATGTCTCTGCCCTGCACAGTGAAAGGAAGAAGAGAGTCATGTAAACAAAGTGCTCAGGAACTGGTTTGGACTAGGCAGAGGCCTCTCTGCCTTCAGAGAACAAAGGATTTTGGGGTATAAATATTGGGACCCTGATCCCAAGAAATTAGATCACTACTGGACAAGAAATCTTTCTGCCAAGGAGAAGAACCAAGGAAGCTGCAGGAGTTGCACTGCCCCTCTGCCAGTGTGCTGTTTGCTGGGTTGGCCTGCAGTAGTTGCTTCATTGCCAAGGGAAAGGAGAAGGAACTTTGTAAGGACTTTCATCTACAGAATATTCTCCAAGGGCTTGAACTGTGCTTGCCTCCTGCTGAAGTCTCAGGGACAAAAGACCTCACCTCCAGCTCCCCACTGTATTTCCTTGCTGGGTATTCTGACTCCAGACACTTGCGTGCCGCTGGGAGCTGGAAGCGCGACACATCGAGAAGAAGCGTGTCGCCGTCGCAGCTGAAATCGTCGTAACGCCAGAGAAGTGAGCCTTCGGGGCATCTCCCTGGAAGCGTGTATTCATCAAAGCTGCCTGCTGTCACATCACCGGAGAAGCGTGGCGCCATCGTGAGAGTCGCCACTGCATCCCGGAGAAGCGTATCGCAGGGCCTGTCGCGGCTCCAAAGTACAGAGTCGTAGCAAGGCTGCCAGGGCGTCATCGCATCGTCATCGCATCACCGCATCAAGGGAGCCATCTTCTCGCATCGCAACCGGATCATCGCATCGCATCAATGCACCATCTTGCGCACCGCAACAGGCCTGCAGGCCGGGAATCTACTCATCACCTCTGCACTGGTAAGGATCACGATGAGTCCCCTACTCTGCGCAAGCATTGAGGCAGGACGCAACCATTCCCCCGGATCATGGAACTGACGCATCTCCCATTTTGCGAGCCTTTTGTTTACTTTGCGTTATGCACCAGGTACTTTGTTGAGAACTTTGTCGCATTTACCAACAACTTGAACTAAGAAACTTTAATCATCTTTTAAGTAATCTTAAATGTAGTATTGTGGATTTTTGTCATTTGTGGTCTTGTGTCTAAGTCTATATATAGAATACTTATTTTTATAGAACCCTTGTTGTGTCCATCTGTAGTGTTTTCACTGTATAACTGTGTATATTCACAAATGCTTAACACACTGCCTCTAAGATAAGCCTGCCTGCTAGTGCCAAGGTACCACGGTGGTGAGCGGGGGTTATTAAGGAGTGTAATCCCCTTATCCTGACTTAGAAGTAAGGGTCCCTATTTGGACAAAGGTGAATACCATTTCCAACTAGAGACCCCCAGATCTAACATGGACCTTTCAGCACCAAACTGCCGAATTGTCTAAGGAAGGATCGACATTGACAGAGAAACGTTTTTGCAGGAAATTCCCCAATATAAGCCAACTGCGGTGACAAATCCACCAGTAAATGGAGCCACGCAAAGTGGAGATACACAGTCAGGAGCCACACAACCGTATCCCTCTATTCATTAGGAGGAGAATCCAGCATCCTAGGGTCACTGTCCTTATATTTTCCTGAAAACTCACCACCATTTTCACTGTCATTTTTTCATGTAGACAAATAACTATTCAAAAAGTTTAATATATTTTGTATGGTTTCTTTTATATCTGTGGATGATATATGCCACTTTTATGTATAATACTGATCTTCGTCTCTTTTTGTGGATTTGAACAGAAATCCGTACAAAGATTTTGATAATGAAATAACTCTAGATTGGGCAGCTGTTTTGGCACTATCTGTGGCACGGTCACATCGTAAACTTGGAATAGTCAATGACGAAGACAGAGATCCCTTCACCGCACGTGTTCAGCTGGTACCAACAGAGGTTGTGATGGCAAAGCTGCAGACATTTGGCAGATTTCTTTACTACCTTCTTTTCTCTACAGTTTAAGCCAGTGCTTCCAAAACGTTTAAGAGCCACAACCCAATTTTTAGAACAACAAATTTTCATGGCTCACCTATCTTTAACGTGCACGAGGCAGTGAGGTTTTTTTAATGTAACTAAAGCATCCTGTGGTAGCGCGTTGCTATTTACATACCGCACCTTTTCTATCGAAATGGCAACTAAATTTATACAGACATACAGTTTTATTAATAAAACTATATAGCACACAGACGATCATGTGTGGAAATCAGGTGTCTGTGATTATTTATAATTTGTGCGTCACCAAGTGTCTTGTTTATTTTGATCCTATTGAAATCTGTTTCCAGCACCTTCAGATTCACACCAAAAAGAGATTCATTTTTACTTTCTTAACTGCTGAATGCATACAGTTAATTTACAGGAATTTACAATTTGCTGTGCTTTGCAATCAGAATTCATCATCCTATAGCCTTTCTTTTCACACTCCCTTTGCTCCACCAAGATTTGCCTCATAATTTACTTTAAAAGCTCCTCTCACTTTGCAGTTAGAGAAAGAAAAGTAAACACCAATCCTCAAGTAAAAAAAAAATATGCAGGAGTTTGTCAGAAGACATAGTCTGCAATTGGACTTCTGTCCTTGAAGTATTGGCAAAGTGACAAGATAAACACAGAATGTAAAGGCCTCTTTATTTAATGCTCGGACTTCCCCACCCACCAAAAACCAGCTTGTGACCTACCAGTGGTAAGCAATCCACAGTTTAGGAAATGCTGCCCTAAATGAAGAACAAATTGCTCACCATTGCTAACACTGTTTCTGATGGATACATTATTCCTTCCGTGCATCCTTCATCAACTAAAAAAGTTAGGGGGTCATAATGATGACGGGTGAACGTGAGTCCGCCTGCCATCGTGGTGGGGATCGGAACCGCCCACCATGCATGTGGCGGTTCCGCACACCAAATTAGGATGCGACCGCCACCATGGTGGTGGCCTTTTGCAATTTTACATTGCGGCGGGTGCTGCTGACTGCAGCACGCACCGCGATGTCAAAAAAGCAGGTTGTGCATTTCACTGCACTACGTGGCAGGCACCACACAGTGCCTGCCACTTGGTACAGTGAAATGTAGGGGCGTACCCCCCAGTGCACCCACAACTCCCCCCAACACAAGGAGGGCCCGCAACGGGCCCCCAAAACAAATCCCCACCAGCCTTTCCATGGCGGTTTCGCTGCCATGGAAAGGCTGACTGTAGCCAGCATCATAATTTGGCGGACGGTGCCTGCTTTGCACCCCCACCATTTTACGTATGCAGACCACTCCGCCAGGCAATTGTAACGATTGCCTGTGGCGGATCCGGGGTGGGCGGTCTTTGAGACCACCATGGTCGTGGTCAGATTCCCCCCACGGGGGAAAATTGCTTTCTGATGGCGGAAGGCTCGCCACCGCACTGCTGGCGGGCCTTCCGCCATTGTAATGACCCCATTAGTTCTGAGGTACACGGTGGATCCAGTAACCTTTCATAACCACAACGGTGTGCCAAAGGGTCGTTTGTGATCTCATCTCACAGAAGACAGCACCCTACCAATAGCAGAAATTCCATCCTCATCATATATACAGAGGCACCCAAGTCGCCTTAGCTCAGCTCATACTCCATTTATCCCCGTCCCCAGATGCTTCCGAACACTGGTACTTAACGCTGTTTTAGCATAACATAATATTTGTGTTTGCAAAATACTCGTTCACCCCTTGAGGCATTTTGGTGCTGAAAAACAAAAGTTTCTTGTCACCCAACATAATGAATTTCGTTTTATTGACTTCAGAAGGCTGAAAGACTGAGTGGACCCACCAATATTCGAGACGATGACCAGGACGTCAAAAGCAGATTCCCAGAGAGGATACATTAGTCCACTCAACGACCATACCCAGCAGGCTGTAGCATTTGGAACATATATATTCCAGAGGGGAGATGGGAGGGTAATGAGGAGTCAGCAAGAGCAAGAATGTGGCATGTCCTGGTGAATACTCTCTTGCTACAGATCCATCATCTTTTAAACTACTCCCAAAGTAGTAGGTAAAATAAGGAACAAAGACATTTTCCCAAACTAAAAAGCTTTGCAGCTCTCTTTTATGGTCAACAAGAGAGTCATGTTTGGTAAAAGTGGGTGAATAGCTCAGGTGCGGCCGGCACAGGTAAGAAAGGTGGAGTGGGGCAGGGGCAGGGCAGGCTGGTAGGGAAGTTCACAGACGACGGGATAGGTAAAATTAAATAAAGATTTAAAGAAAACCACTTACCTTGCGCTCGCCGCATCGCCAACTCTACATACAAGGATGTAGAAATACATGTCCGGAAGGTCAACGGAGACCAACTACCCCCTCCCCCACTCTCGGCAACAGCCTGAATTATTAAATCAAGAGTGATCACTATAAACTGTTCTGTGCCTTGCACCCTGCTCAGCAGAAGTAGTATACTTTTGCACCCTTTTATTCCAAGAAATTGCTCTTTTAGAAGCAATTCCATCACCTACATACTCCATGATTGAGGATGCCAACTTAGTGTGCATTAGGGGTGACATCTTTAAGAAAAAGAGTCAGTACACTAAAGACCAAAGAAATTTGTTGGAGGACCGACAGGGCCAATCTAATCTCTCCTTCCATCAAGAAATCTGCCATTTGTCGCCAGAATCATATGATTTGTATAGGACACCTTATTGTAAAGATTTTGAAGTAGAGTGCTTGAAAGGGGGTCAAAGCCAGTGATGTAGCAAGGGGGCCAGTACGCCCCTGGTGGCACAAGTTTTGGGGGTGGCGGTCTCTCCCCGCGGCTGCAGAGGAAAATCACCACAACACCCACCCCCCCCTTACACAAGCCACGGGGCGGCGAATGAAGGGGCTGCCTCGGGCAGCCATAGGTCTAGCTACGCCACTGGTCAATGCAGCCTCATTGAGACTTCCTGGAACTTCGTTCCTCTTGAAGTGAAGTTGCTGAAGCCTAGCTAAACTATATCCTTGATGCAGAGGGAAAGGTTTACAGGAAAGTCTGCTACTCGTTAGCTGATATGCAAATAAGTTAATCCGTAGAACAGAAAGTCTCAAGAATCTAGCTTGTCCTCCACATCCATTTTAATTTCTTGAGGTAGTCATTTGCCTTAACCCCAAAGAGATATTTACCACCAAACAGCATGTCCAATAGTTTGTTCGGGACATCTCCTGAGAATTCAGAAAGCTTCATCCATGATTGGTATTGAAGCACCTAGCACCAAACACATATAGTCAGAGACATAGTCAACACAGTCTAGACCTCTCTGGATATGTACTTTGAACATTCAAATGGAGAGAGACATACAGCAGCACTACAAGGATCGTTCTAAGCCGAGCCAAAACCTTATTTCCAAAAACTACTCCATACCATGACATATTTGAAATGTCTGCTTGAGTTATAGGCCAAAGATGGTGCCTCTAACCACGTTCGGTCTCGAGCAAAGTGTGCTCTCTGACGAAAACTGGTGAGTGAGTCCACCCATCTACACAACCCAGGAAAGCCCTAAAGTGTAAGGCCTCTACATTACTGGTTCTGATAAAGGCCACAGACCTATAAGGGCTTTTCCAGTCCGAAACATGTTGCCACAACCACTAGATGTCGTGGATCAGTGACTCATCCACTTCTCACCGATGTGTTTTAAGTCTCATCCCTATCCTATACTTTTCCATCAATAAAGATTTACTTACAGGCTAGGAGGTAATTTGAACTCACTTAGCACTGTCAGCTTCCAAACAGTCTCCCTCCCGGTTGAGGTTATGATGCCGCTTGGGGTACAGAACCCCCCACTGACACTATCTACCAAACCACAAGAAGCTGAGATCATATACAAAGCGATACAAAAGGGGATGATGGACGGAGCGTTTGAGCAAATCAAACACTCACCCCCAGCCAACTGATCTGGGTTTAATCCATCACCATTCTTTAGCCCACTCAGCCACCCCATTTCAGACATGGCCATATGCAAATCAGTCTGACCCTGTGCCGCATGGGAACAGTCCAGCCCGAACTGCCAAGCCATGTCTTCCATGGACCGGAAACAAGCATCCTGGGACTGGTTTCGGATTCATAATCCTCATCAGCCAGGCTATCTTGAATAGCAGGGTATGCTCAGACGTGAGTCCCTTGCTCACTTTGCCACTGGATTCAAGCAAGCCGGGCTGAAGACGGCTGTGATGCCCTAAGTGTGGCAGGGTATGCTCAGACGTGAGTCCCTTGCTCACTTGGCCACTGGATTCAAGATAGCCTGGCTGATGAGGATTATGAATCCGAAACCGGTCCCAGGATGCTTGTTTCCGGTCCAGGGAAGGCATGGCTTGGCAGTTCGGGCTGGACTGTTCCCATGAGGCACAGGGTCAGACTGATTTGCATATAGCCATGTCTGAACTGGGGTGGCAGAGTGGGCTAAAGAACGGTGATGGATTAAACCCAGATCTTTTGACTGGGTGTGAGTGTTTGATTGGTTCAGATGCTCCGTCCATTACCACCCCCTTTTGTACCGCTTTTGGCCGCCATAAGTGTGGCAGGGTATGCTCAGCCATGAGTCCCTTGCTCACTTTGCCACTGGATTCAAGCAAGCCGGGATGAAGACGGCTGTGATGCCAGAAACCGGTCCTCGGAAGCTTGTTTCCGGTCCAGGGAACCCATGGCTTGGCAGTTCGGGCTGGACTGTTCCCATGAGGCACAGGGTCAGACTGATTTGCATGTAGCCATGTCTGAACTGGGGTGGCAGAGTGGGCTAAAGAACGGTGATGGATTAAACCCAGATCTTTTGACTGGGTGTGAGTGTTTGATTGGTTCAGATGCTCCGTCCATTACCACCCCCTTTTGTACCGAGATCATATACAAAGCAGACTGTGAACGTGCAGTAGAGGGTCTCTGAGACAATATTCCTGAGACTCTGGAATTGACATCTTTGTGGTTCATTCTCCCCCATCTTTTTACATTGACAATAAGTTCCGCTGGGAAGCGGAATAAACCTCTGCTTCTCTCTCCCTCTTTTTAAAAAAATTCAAATTGGATATGCACTTGGCCAGGTCCATGCCTTCCATTACAAATCACAGATGCAAAGGCTGTATTTTAGCTGATAGGAATCTGATAGTATCTCTAGGAGGTTTCCACAAACAGTGTGAGTAACATGCCTATGTGTGCATGATAGTACAGGCGAGAAGGCTGAGGCTACTCAATTGGAAGAACTTGAACCAATAGAATACAACTTTTTAGACCCACTTTCTTGAGATTAAGAGAGACAAGTAAAGTTGTGAGGTTTGCATCTAGCACTGCAGCCTGCATCTCTACACCCTCCAGAGTGGGGTTAACAGTCACCAAAATGAGTCATCTCAAGCAGGCCTTTGCGTTTTCACCACTTTCTAAAAAAGGTTGTTTTTCCCAAAAAGTCATAACAGGCATCCAGCAGGCATCACTACAACTAAGAAGGAACCCCTTATCTACATAATCTGCAAGACATGCTATTCTATAAGCCACCTTCTCCATAGAAGGCAAGAATTATCAAGTGTCTCTGCTACCTTACACATGGCGGCTTTGTAGGATGCAAGCTCATTTGGGGGCCCCACATGTGAATGGATCAACTCGAGGGCTGGAGAGGTGTCCAGACTACTAGCACTATGCAGATCAACGCTGAGGCAAACAACAGAAGGCAAAGGGCCAACTCTTTATCTCGGTCATTGCCATCTCCACTGCTTCTAAAACCATCAGGGCCATAGGGTAATTGTTGTAAATCAGAATTACAAATATAAGTCATTAAAGGAGGCAGGATCTGGCCTTGGCTAGGGGTGAAATGGTAGAGTTGGGTTGCTTAATGGAAAAGATCTGACGTTCAGCTCTACCACCCTGTGTGTTAGTGCTGTTATTCCTAATAATTTTCTTTAAAAGTGGTAATCGTTACAAAGGCTCTTTTTGTGCACTTATCTTTGCAGAATTGAAGGCAACATTATGTCTCAGACCAGGCTTGATTTGGCACAAATGGTATTGACCATGGGATTTACACGGTGGTTTGTTCAGCACCAGAGAAGATGACAAGATTACTTATTCGGGTAGATGCCAAGGCTTTAGAAACTATGGCAACAGAAACTCAGTTGCTGCATTTGACAACACAAAGTCCTGGGAGTGCCTAATCGTTTGCTCTCTTTCAGTAAAGAAGAAGTGAAAGACACAGCACAACGCGGAAAAAGGTCTGGGTTACCTGCGATCCCATTTAAAGGAGACTTGGCCTAGCAGTTCAAGTTGGAGTGTTCCTATTGGAGCAAGGCCTAGTATGATGTGCAAACCAATGGTTTCTGTCTATGGTGGCACAGTGAGCAAAAATACATAGGGCCCGATTCACAGAACTAACTTAAGACTAAATCCTAAACTTACTACCATTTTGGTGTTCACAGAAGGCACTTACTCATTTCGGTATTCACAGAAGTTAAGAGTCCTAACTTTAGGATTCCCAAATGCCTTCTGTGAATACCGAAAGTCTTAAAGTTAGGATTTTTCTCAGTTTAGGAGTAGTAAAGTTAGGACTCCTAACTTTAGGAGTCCTAAATGCCTTCTGTGAATACCGAAAGTCTTAAAGTTAGGATTTTTCTCAGTTTAAGAGTAGTAAAGTTAGGACTCCTAAATGCCTTTTGTGAATACCGAAAGTCTTAAAGTTAGGATTTTTCTCAGTTTAGGAGTTGTAAAGTTAGGACTCCTAACTTTAGGACTCCTAAATGCCTTTTGTGAATACCGAAAGTCTTAAAGTTAGGATGTTTCTCAATTTAGGAGTCCTAAAGTTAGGAGTCCTAACTTTACTACTCCTAAACTGAGAAAAATCCTAACTTTAAGACTTTCGGTATTCACAGAAGGCATTTAGGAGCCCTAAAGTTAGGACTCCTAACTTCTGTGAATACCGAAATGAGTAATAGCCTTCTGTGAATACCAAAATGAGTAAGTACCTTCTGTGAATACCAAAATGGTAGTAAGTTTAGGATTTTGTCTTAAATTAGATTCTGTGAATCGGACCCATAAACACCTGGGGCCAGATGTAGGTCGGTCGGTAACGGCCGAAAATCGGTATTTTCGGCCGTTACCGACCGGTATTTCAGAAATGGTATGTAGGGGCATTATTTTACAGAATCGGTAAATTTACCGATTCGGTAAATGTACCGATTCGGTAAAATACCGAATCGGTATTTTTACCGATTCGGTAAATCTGAGATGTAGGTGGGACTCTTCTGAGTCCCACAAGCCTTACCGAATCGGTATTTTACCATCAAATCCAATTTGATGGTAAAATACCGATTCTGGTGTGCATGCACATGTGTGCATGCACACCTATGCCACATGACAGGCAGACCTGCCCTTAGGGCATGTATGCCTGCCACATGGCACCCGAGCCTGTTTTGGGGGGGCCAGAGGGTGTCAAAGTGACACCCAATGCACCCTTGTGAAAATCCGTATTTACCGATTCGGTAAATACCGACCGGTAATGCCCATTCATTCCTATGGGCTTCAAAGCCCATAGGAATGAATGGGCATTACCGATTCGGTATTTACCGAATCGGTAAATACCGAATTGTTCAGGTTCGGTATTCCAGCACATCTGGAATACCTACATCTCCACCCCTCTGATTTACCGATTCTTAATTAGCGAATCGGTAAAATTCGGTAATTGAGAATCGGTAAATCAATTCTACCTACATCTGGCCCTAAGTGCTATAGGTATCTCAGATGAGGGTCCGGGTGCTCAATGTGCAAGCTAAGCCAAAGTATTTGTTTACAAAGGGGAAGTTGGAGTTCAATCGGAGTAGGGTAGGTCTCACTCTATAGTAGGGAGAGCTGGAATTGAGCTCAGAGAAAAGGCGTGGCCTGTCGAAATCTGGTGGAAATGAAGGTTCGGAAAAAATGGGCCTCAGATGCTAATTTCCGAATAGTCGCTCAGGTACATTTTGCAAAATGTGCTGCATACAGCTATAATACTAACACAGTAACAAAAAGATTAAGGTTCAGAATGTAACATGTTCAACCCCTCGTGTTGAGGAAGTGCCTTAAATTCCAGGATTGTATTCATCCATGCAGCCAGAAACAGAGCCCCTCACGCACATATGGTAGGGCCCTAATTTGATTAGTACTATATAAATTAGCGTACAGCATCAGATTTTGCAGATCTGTCTTCAGTCCCCAATTACATGGTGACAGGACGCTTTGTGGACAGGAGAAGCAATCACGCCAACTTTGCAGTTCCAAGAACTCAGGCCGTCACGCAGCCTCACTCGCCAAATGGGCATTCACAATGCAAGCCACTGACAGGGCATCAACAGGAAAGGCTACCATGACAAAAAGAGTTAATGCTACACACGAAGAACACTTTCTCTGAATTTGACTTGGCAAGAGGATGCAGCGCATGAAAACCAACACTGAGCCAGGGAAGAAAGGGGACATTTAGCACAGTTATGGCACTAACAAAGTATAAGGAAATTAGAAAGCCCGTGAAATATAATTCTTCAGGTGTTGTGGAGTCTCTGGGGTGCTGTGTTGGCTAGTCAGCTAACCATTGTATTTGTTACTGAAAAGATATCAAGTAGAAATTGAGTCAAAAGAATAGTTGCTTTTATATCATTGTGAAAGAAGATTTGAAAAAATGGGCCAGGATGTACAACACATTTTTTTTAGTTTGATAATTTATATTTAAATTTTAAAGACAGAAATTGCAAAAATAGCTGCTTCAGTTAAGAAATATAAGTAATAGTCGAACCTCAAAAAAAGCGAACGATGTAAAAGTAACGAAGAGATAATATATCAATATTTTTAACAATATCACGCGCGCACAACCCTGAGGCAAAGTAAGGCAAAGCAGTGACTTGCGATGCGTTGCTTTACTCTTGGATTTATCAACCAACTTACGGGCGTGCAAGGTGGCCTTGCATGGCTTGATAAATCACACTTAAGGGTTGCGTTGTGCATGCACCCCGTTGAGTGGTGCAAAAGCGATGCACACTTTTAATATATATATGGCCCTATGTGTTAAGGTGCGGCACAAAAATGAACCTGTGATTTGAGCTCTAGGCATGCCCTCCAGTACAAATTTCAATGCAATGACAGCAGTACAAGGCTAAGCAGCTAAAATGTGTACTTTCCCTGCAATTACACATCTTATGATGAGGTATATTTTGCAAATTCTGCTTTGCTCCGGGTTACACCTGCTTTCAATTAGTGTTAAGTCTTCATGCAAAACCATGTCATGCTATTTGAGTACATCTGGCTTTGCATATAGCCTATGGTATTTACGCTGTTCCCGCCCCAGTACACAGCCTTTGCATTGACTAAATGGGGGTTTGCCCTCTGCGATGCCAAGACATTTTTCCGCTGTGCTTGCATCAAGATTTGAACCAAATATATACGTTGCACTATAAAGTTAACTGACATTGCATTTTTGTGTCACTTTGTGCTAAAAAGTTCTGTTTAGCGTCTTTGAGTGCTTGCAGGAACATCTAGTAAATCTTGGCCTTATTCA
The DNA here is from genome assembly GCF_964261635.1 of Lissotriton helveticus. Classification (NCBI taxonomy): domain Eukaryota; kingdom Metazoa; phylum Chordata; class Amphibia; order Caudata; family Salamandridae; genus Lissotriton; species Lissotriton helveticus. The sequence goes on from NC_136059.1 coordinate 1,552,306,016, forward strand.
GACACTTCAGCTCATATCGAGTTCACAAGTCGCTATTTTACCACAAAGTAAGGGGAGGTACACAATGAACGCAATTTCTTACACAAACACTGCATAAAAATAAACAGTTTTGGCGTGCTGTGTTTAGGGCGAGCCAATTAGACAGCAAATGCGCTGCCTGTTCCAAGATATACTGGGGCTAACCATAAACATAAAGGGGTTTGCAGTCCACCTGTTGCTTACCATTGGTTGCCTTTCCTTGTCACTTTCATTTGTCTGCTTCTCATTCGTGTCCCACTGGTGTTTCTCCCACCCTTGGAGCATTGCCTATGTACAATTTCTTTGACTGGCTGGCATAGCATCTTATATTCTTGCTTTTCAAGCACTACTTTTTTTCTTTTGTGTGAAGCATTCAATTAGAGAGCGTTTGTTTTCGAGCTTTCTCCCTTGTGTTTGTCTCACTGCACTATGTGTTGCTCTCTGTTGCCCCACAGTTTCTCCCCGACCCTCCCTTCATGCATTCACCCCTCTGCTTCTCCCAATTGCTTCCCTCCATCCATGACCTCGGTTCTGCTTTACCCCAACCCCATATTGCTTTTGCAGCTGCTCTCTCGCAGTTGTTTTTTTTTTATCCTCTCCAGCCCTCCCCCTTTTGCTTTTGTGTCCCCTGTTATGTTGCTTTGGGGATCCCTCCACCCCCCCCCATATTGCTTTGATTTTCCCCCCACGTCACCCCATATTGCATCTGCTCCCCCAGTCCTCTATAAAAAAAACACAAAAAAGTTTGTTTTCTTTTCAGTTACCGATCCAACTCGGATTGGTAAATAAAAAGAAATAAAGTGCCAGTGGAATTTTAATTCGGATCATTTCGTAATAAATTAAACGTGTGAAAGAAGCAAAAAGTGCATTGAACCAAAAGAGGCCCAGACTGCCCTACCAATGGAGTCCTCTGTTTGAAGTCTGACTAGAGTGATGGTTACATGTGAGACACCCATGGTACAGGCAGTGTACAGGCTTTTCCTTATCCATCAATGCATCTGTCTGCCCAACTTTACCATGCTGCTCTTTTCTCTCAGCTAACATGCCTTTTCCAGCACCTACTTTGTGCTGTTAGACTGGACTAGGAACATACAGAAGAACAAGTTACCTACCTTCAGTAATGCTCTATTACTTACCGGTAATCTTCATTACTCCTGGTCCCGTTGTCCTCGGCCCATTCAGAACTTATGGAGATAACCATCTCCCGACAGAAAATAAAACAAGAGGAATGCTGGGATATCCCTACTGCCCCTCCCCCCGGGAGTACAAAGGTAGGATTTACCCAGCAGCCCTCCTGTACAAACAAGCCCAGACAGGAAGGCCGGCCGCCCGGGAGGGAGGGAGGGGCGTATGAATGGGCCGAGGACAACGGGACCAGGAGTAATGAAGATTACCGGTAAGTAATAGAGCATTACCCCCAGGTCCCTTATGTCCTCGGCCCATTCAGAACTTATGGAGAAATACCAAAGCAAAAAAGCCGGCCTTCCCAACCCAACAGAAGCCAACCCAGGAAACCACACCAAGGCAGCAACCGCAGAAGGAAAAAGGAAGAACCGGGGAAACCCCAGGCAGAGCCCCCGACAAGAGGAACCCCACCAGACCAGCACACACCCAACAAGAGCAAGGGCGCACAGCCAGAAGACCAGACCGGCCACCAGAGAGGCCAATCAGTCCACCGCAGGAACACCCCACAGCCAACCAGCGAAAGGGGGAGCACAGACACCCAAGCCACCACAGGCAAGAGGACAAACAGCAGAAGAGAGGCCAAACAAAGAGAAAGGCCAAGATCCACCAGGGCAAAAAGCCACAAGCGGGCAGAAGAAGACAACCCAGGCAAGAACAGGCAGGAGACAAGCGGACCAGAGGAACCAAAGGCCCAACAAAGAAAAACAGCGGAAGCCCACCAGAACTCAACCCGAAAGGCAAGACCGAGCCCAAGGCCAGGGAAAGAGAGAAAACCCAGACACCAGGGGACACGAAGAGCAAACCCCAGGAAGCCAAGCCACCAGGTCCCGCAAGACGAGGACACAAGGCAAAGGGAACCAGCACCTCCAGGAAACCCGAGCAGGAACAACCAACAAGGGCAACCAACCAGGACAAAGAGACCCGGAAAAGAGAAAAAAAGGGAACCGATCAGGAACCCCAGGAACCCCGAACAGAACACCAGCCAAAGCGGAGGAATAGGAGCAGGAAGCCCCAGCCCGATGAAGGCAAACCCGAACACCAAAGCAGGAGAGCAACCGGAGGACCCAAGACGACAGCAAGGGAACCGCGAAGGACACAACAACCACAGCCAAGCCAAACCAGAGACAGGCCAGGCACAAAGACCCCAAACAGCCCCAGCAAAGGACCGGGGCAGAAACCCAGAGGCCAGAGAGACCGAGGCAAAACCATCCCAGAGGACCTCACAGAACCAACCGCAGCCAGGGAGGAAAGCACAATCAAACCACACCCCACAGCCCGGCAAGACCCAAGGCAGGGCACGCACAGGGGACGAACCCCGCACGGCGAAAGCCGCAACCGAGGACACAGACAGGAAGCCAAAGCCGAAGCCAAAGGCAACCCGCAGAACCAACCCAAAACAAGGGAAGGACAAAGAAGGAAAGACCCCAACAGAGCACAGGCCCGAGAGCCAACAGCCCCGCCGACGCCCCAACGAACCCCAGAAGAGGCAAGAAGGGAAAACAAGAAGGCAACAGCGTGACGGCCAGAAACAAGAAGAAGACCGGAACACATCACACCCACAAGCAACCGGAACCCCACGACACATGGACCAGCCACCCCAAAGGCAGACAGGGCACCCGCAAAGAAGCGCCAAGCCACCCAAGAAACTCCCAGAAGAGACTCAACCAGGCAGCCCAGGACCGCAGCAAGAGCACAACCAGGCAACCCAGAGCAGGACGCACAAACAGAAGGCAGACCAGCCCAGAACAGGAGCCAACAGGGAGGAAGCCCAAGGCAACAGGCCACCACAGAAAGCCACGGCCGAAAGCCAAGCAGAAGTAAACGTAGGCCACAGCAACCAGCGCAGCGCGCCTCCCACATGGCCAAGCAACGGGGAGACGCGCAGAGCGACCCGGAAGAAACGGGGAGGCGGCGCCCCCGCCCCAAAAGGGCCGAGAAACCGGAACACCGGCCAGGAGGAAGCCACGCCGCCCAGCAAGCCGGGAGGCAGACCCAGCAGACATCCGCGGAGATAAAAACCCACAGGCCCAGGAGAGGCAACAACAACGGCCACCCCGCACCACCACCTAAACCAGAAGAGGCAGGGAAGAAAACCAAAGGAAGAAGCCAATCGCACCCCGCAGCTCCAGGCGGCCAGGCAGAAACCAACCAGGCCAGACCAAGCCACCGAGCAGACAGCGGGGCGTGGGAACAACACACCAAGCCGAGAAAAGGAGGCACGACAGGACCCGGCAGCCGCCAGGAGGCCCCAGGCAGACAACACAGCAGACACAGGAGGGGATGCCAGGAAACAGCAGAACCCAGCAAAGGGAAGGCCACAGCACCAGAAGGACTCAAGCAGGCCCCCACCACGCACCACGCCCGACAACAGGCGCAGGCCGGTAGGAACAGAACAGCCGGACCCAAGGCAGCATAAGCCACCCAAGCAGAGGCAGAGGGGAGAGAGCACCCCAAAGAACCAACGGCACCCACGAGAGGAACCAGGCGCAGCCAAGGCAAAGGAGGGACAGGACCAGGAACCCGGAAGGGAAGAACCAGGATCCCCAAGCAGGGCAGAGTCCACAACAGCCAGCCCGCCGAGGAGGCAAGACCACCGAGGAAGAACAGGACGGCAGGCCAACCTGAACGAGGGGAGCCCAAGGACCCACCGCGCAGTGGCCCAAGAAGCAGGAACAACGACCCACCACCAGACGGTGCAGAGAGCCGGAAGCAGAAGGCAACCCAAACAGGCCGCCGAAGCAGAAAAAGAAGCGACACCGACACCAGAGCACCAGAGGGCAAGGCGCAAACCAGCAGGCAGGGAAACCCCAACCACACAGGGAACCCACGAGCAAGCAAAGGCAGGAGCAGCAAAAAGAACCAGCCACCACAGAGGCGACCGGAACCCAAGCCAGAAACAGAAAGGGCAAACACCCCCAGAGGCGCCAAGAGCAGGGGAACCCCCGAAGAAGAGAACCAAGGGAACAGACCCACGGAACGTCCACCACCGGAGAACCGGGGCCAGCCGAAGGTAGCGCGGACCCTTGAAACAGCTGCAGCAGGAAACCCCCAAAAGGGAAGGCAGCACAGAGCCCACAAGCAAGCCCCGACAACAAACAGAAGCGCAAAACCGCAGAGCGGAGGCCAACCAAACGCCGCACAGGGGACCGGAGGACCGACAGAGGGCAAAGCGCCAGCCAACCAACACAGCAAAAGGAAGTGCCAGCCAAGGCAACCCAGGAGGCGGACGAGCAGCAGCACGGCAGCGAGGAGCCCACATCAAGGAGAAAGGCACCCACACCCAGCCGCAGCGAAACAGGCAGGCAACGAAAACAAGAGCAGCGCACACACCCATCCAGACCTGGGCCCGGGAAAGCACCCCAGAAACCGAGACCCAAAGCCCAGCGCCGCACTCAGAAGCGTGGCGAGTCGACAGGAGGCACGAACCAAGGGCGGCAGCACCAAAGACGGCAGAGGCAGCCTACAGAACACAACCACACCCAGACTCCTAGGAACCCTGCCAAGTCGGAAGGAACCGCGAGAAAGGAGATCCGCCGAGAAACACCGGAGGAAGAGCGCCCCCGCCGAGACTAGAACCTGGACCACCCACCGCTAAGTCGTCCGTCCAAGTCGAAAAGGCATGACAGGCAGAGCGTCAGGGACAGAGCAGCCCCACCACAGAGGCAGGTAGCACCCCCCCCCCCCAGACCCGGGTCCATGAGAGTAAGGGACAGAGCAGCGGCCCAGCTGACACGCAACTCATGCAGCAAACACGCCCCCAACAGTTTACAGACACTCAAGGTAGTCAGTGCAAAGCATGGCATATGTACAGCGCGCACCCTTGACAGAAAACCACAGACCCCTTCACACTGATGTCGGGAGCAGAGAGTGGCATCAAACAGGCAACCCAGTCAAAAATGCAAAACGCATGACGGAGGGAAAACCAACACATTTGCAAACAGCAAAGCACAGGATGCAGAACCAATGCCGAGGACCGAACTTGGGTCACCAGCTCCAAGCCGGCAGCACCTGCTGCAACGCCACCTGTACCGGCACCACAAGGAACACACCGGAACAAGCCATGCCGCATCCGAGCACCCTCCGGGGGAAGCCAGGGAACAGCAGCCGGAGACCGAGCACCATGCACCCAGGCAGGCTCAGCAGCAGCCTCGAGACATCCGAGGCAGGAGAGCAAGCGTTCCAGTTATTCAACACAACACTGACAAAGGGAGCAAAAAACACCGCAAAAGCGGGACTCACCCGGAGCGGGGGCCTGAGCAGCAACAGCAAGGCCCCCACACACCAACAGCCGGATCCGGGATCGACCATCCAGCGCAGCGCGTCTCCCACCCGGCCAGGCTCGGGGAGACGCACACAGCGACCCGGAAGTAACCGGGAGGCGGCGCACCAGCCGCAAAGGGCCGGAAAACCGGAACAACGGCCGCGAAGAAGTCAATCCCCCCCAGCAAGCCCGGCAGGCCGGGGGGGAGACACAACAGGAACCACACCCCTGCCCGTGAAGCCAGGCAGCCGGGCAGGAGGAGCCGGAAGAGGACTGCACGCCACTCAAGCCCAGCAGGAGCCGGTGCAGCACCCATCATCAACAGCATCCATCAGCCATTCTGTCGAAGACAGAAAAAAAGAACAGGAGGGCTGCTGGGTAAATCCTACCTTTGTACTCCCGGGGGGAGGGGCAGTAGGGATATCCCAGCATTCCTCTTGTTTTATTTTCTGTCGGGAGATGGTTATCTCCATAAGTTCTGAATGGGCCGAGGACATAAGGGACCTGGGGGTAATGCCTTCTAGCCGCAGATTCCTTACCGTAGAATAGTCCCCAGGCGTCTGACTGGATCCGGAAATTTTTCTGGAGCAGTACCTCTGAATGCCGGTTGGTGGCGTTGTTCGGCTCCGTGTGGCATAGTCGGTATCATCAGTGCCGGAAGTGACGTGCACAGTACCTATATAGGTGCCACCCCAGTGTTTTTGTTGTGCCTTTGAGTGGTATGTAGCTCTCAACATATAAAGAGTAGTTTTGAAGGGTGTATAAATTGTAGAAGTATAATGTTGTTGTGCAGCACAGTCCAACATAATGTGGGCTCTCCATCGCACTTGTATCTAACCTTATTTCTGGTGAGTCAATGTAACTGGAAAAAATGGACTTTAAAATTCACAATGTAGCTCAGTAAACAAAAACATGAGTGAATGTAAGGAAGAATCCTGCTCCTATCCATATGTTTAATTGGTAGCAAGTTTGATCGCACCCAGTCGAGAAAAGGGTGCACATGCACAGTCTACTACCGCATATGAAAAGGGGGGGCCCTCGGCCCCCCCGCACGCATGGCGGCGCGGCGACCGCCTCACCCCCTCTCCCCTCGGGTCCTTCGACGGTGGGGGCGTGCCCTGGGGGCGCGGCCCACCGCCGATTGGCCGGCGCCCCTCCTGACCCGGAATCAATGGACTGGTTCCGGGTCGGGGGGGGGCGGGCGTTAGGAGGGGCCACCCGGCCCCTCGGGAATAAGAGGTAGGGAGCGCCCAGGAGACCCCCTTGTCCCTGGACGCTCCCTCGCTGAACGTTGTGCCCCGCGTTCGGGGCTTCTTTGTTTTATTGATTTGTTTCCCGCTTTTATTTTTCAGATCGCGTCGAGCCAAGAGCCAGCCGCGTCGTGTGGTGAATCCAGCGGGGAGATTAGCAGGGTCGCGAGTCGGCAGCGGAGGAAGCGGGAGCCGAGGCGCCTTCTCCAAGCTTGGTGGAGCTTCTGCAGCGGCGCCTACGGGAGGGAGCAGAGCTACTTTGCCCAGAAGTGGTAGCAGTTAAAGCGGCGCGTACGGCGTCCGCATAAGGTATTTTCGAGACGGGCGCAGGGACAAGCGGTGGACCGGCCTTAACAGGGAGAGCGCGGGGTTCAATTTAGCGCAATACAGGCCCGGGGTAACACTGCGCCCGCATCCGTACGCTCAGGAGACCGGGGGCTAATTTTGGCTTTGATAAATAGAGCGCGGGTCCAGTTTACCGCCAAAAAGGCTGCATCCGGACTATTGGGAGACCCGGGGCTCCCTGTACGTTCATTGTTTGCACGACAGGGGCCGCGTGTGCTCGTGGGTCTCTTAGGTGTGTTGGCTTCTATTCAAGCGAAGCAGGGTCGACCAGGGCAGCACCTGGAGGGGAGACCCCATTGAAAGTATAACCATTTTGTGTTTTCCAGTCGTTAGGGGTATCTGGAGGTAAAAGAATTGCAGATTTACAAAAGGAAAGCGAATGACCTTATAAATCAGGCCCCAGTATTGTGTATATTTAGGAAAGAAAGTGAATGGATGTTTTCTGATCTTTAAATGTTGCATGAATTTGTACTATTGCAAATTGATTGCAGGATCTGGTTGGGAGACCCATCTAAAGGGTAAAGGGGTAATAAGAAGTGAGAGCATTGCAATTTTGTAACAAAAGTGAATTAGTGCTTATAAATTAGGCAGCTGAATAATTTTACAGTTATAAGACAGTGGATTAATGTTTATGGCGAGCTAATTATTTTCCAACCTTACACTGCAGTGTTTTTCTTTAAATTCATTGTACACGGTGTTAACATAATTGTTTAATTCCAGGCAATTTAACTACGTTATTGGGGCCATTCACTAGCGGACAGGACGGAAGAGCATCCAGCACGCAACGTGGTGTGAGCAGGGGCCGCAGATCATTATCGCAGGCGAGGACGAGTGACTGGTCGGTAAGAGGGGTACGGGGGGCTAGCATTCATCGCTCCTGGTGGCCGCCGGGTGGGTCTACATTAGGTTTACTCACCCCCTTACATAAGCGGACAAGCCGCTAGTGTTGCGGTCGCCGTTGCATGGTGCTGAAAGCCCCCTGGTGACCCTCCATCTGAAAGGTACACACAGTTGACCTGTTGGGAACTAAGTAGGCAGCGGGTGTTTGTTTGAGGGTAAGTGTCATGCCAGGTCCAAGGGGTGGAAAAAGGGGGTCCAACATGGAGGCTATGATGCGGGCTATGATGCGGGAGATGAGCGACATTAAGCAACAGCTAGGGCAAATTAAGGAGCGGGAAGCTCGGTTGGAGGGTAGAGATGGCGAGGCACCGGGCCCGTCCGGGAGACCGATCCGCAAGAGGGTGGCACCAGTGCCAAGAGGGGAATTTGTCACCCCGCAAGGGAAACCTAGGTCCAAAAGACCCAAGGAGGCGGTCCCCACCCCAGGCCCAGTAGATCCGTTACCCGCCACACCGCCCGCGGTGGTCCCACCCCCGCATGTTCCTACACCCATTGCCCCTGTGGTGCCGGTGCCGGCAGGTCAACCAGTAGACGCTGGGTCTGCTCCTGCACCGGTGCCCACAATCCCGGGTACAGGCGGGCCACACCCGGCGCCTGCCCTGCCAGCTGTGCCAGGTCCACTGGGCATAACCCCAGTGGTACCTGTTGTCCCGGGGGGTAATGTAGATTCAATGCCGCCCGAATTGTTATCTCAGTTAACGGCCATGATGCCATGGCTCCAAAAAGGGGGAGCCTTCCCGAATTCTGCAGATCATGCGGCAGAGGCGGCAAGGTTTGTAGAAAAAATCAGATCGACACCGGTCGCCGACAGTGTTGCATTGCCAATTTCTTCTCCCCTTGCAGGTCTAAGTGTTCCCCAGCTGGACGGAGTAAAAGGGCAGCCGCCCCCGGTGCCCGCACTTGGTAAGGAAGTGGCATTGCCGCTCTTGGGGGACGGTGTGATACCTTCCAGGAGCGAAAATCTAGCTCAGCATGTGTCATTAGCTGTGAAAGAAATGATTTGGGCTGATAAATACGTGTACATTTATTCTTTATTGTTGGATAATAGGGAAATGGAGCAGGCAAAAGCACTGAAAGAGTGGATGCTCCCAAGTGAATGGAGGGCGCAGTGTACTAGATTCAGGGTTGAGGAAAACCTCAATAATTGGATGCAAGCATGGGCTGTTTTCACTGCAATTAAGGCTGAGCGTCCTCCAGATCTGCAGGCTGCATTGGCTTGCTACTCGAGCAGGATTGTGGGGTGGAGTCAACAGTATTCTGGGGATGCATGGAAGGGTTATGATGTCAATTTTAGGAAGGCATTGGAATTCAATAGATCGTTGCCATGGGACTCGGTAGATTCCTTGGCTTGGCACAAGCAGTTCTCTGACACTGCACCTCCCCCCCAGTTCGGTGCGGCCAAGGTGTTCACTAGACCGCAGCAGCCCTTTCGGCCCCCCCAAACGAGTGAAGTACCTGGGAAATTTAGGCCAGGTGGGCCAGAGAAGAAAGGGGTGTGCTGGGATTTTAATAGGCGTACCTGCACAAGGGCCGCATGTAAGTTTAGGCATGCATGTGCCTCCTGTGGGCACCCCTCTCATCCAGAAACTACCTGTAGGTCCAAGCAAGGTAACACGGGACAGAGGGGTAGGGGAAAGCCACTATAAGTCAGACAGGTCACGCCCCCCCACTCCAGTGGATGTGGTGGCAATGATTCCATTGTTGAACAGATACCCTGACCACAAAGCGGCCACCCTACTCCAGGAAGGTTTTTCTAAAGGTTTTAGGATCCCGGCCGGGGGATACACAGGCAGTGCGCACTGTAGAAATCAATTATCAGTCACACACAATCCGGCTGTTGTGGCCGCCAAAATTGACAAGGAGCTTTCCTTAGGCAGGATATCTGGCCCTTTTTCTGCAGTACCAGTACCCAATTTTGTGTGTTCCCCACTGGGAGTTGTCCCCAAGAAAGAGAAGGGGCAATTCAGATTGATCCATAACCTGTCAGCACCAAAGGGGGCCTCGCTGAATGATGCCATTGACGAAGGTATCTGTAGTGTTAAGTACGCCTCTTTTGATCAGGCTGTTACATTATTACAGGCCACTGGACCCGGGGCGCTGATGGCGAAATCAGACATAGAGTCCGCCTTCCGCCTCCTCCCAGTCCACCCGGCGGACCAGCATCTTTTAGGTTTCACCTTTAGGGATAGGTTCTACATGGACAAATGCATGCCTATGGGTTGTTCTATTTCTTGCGCCTACTTTGAGATGTTTAGTTCATTTCTTGAATGGGCCATGAGACAAGTGACGGGCCATCAAAGGGTCATGCATTACTTAGATGATTTCCTCTTCCTCGGTACACCGGGTTCTCAGGAGTGCGCACTGGCATTGCAGGAATTTTGCGTGCTCATGCGGGCTTTTGGGGTCCCGCTTGCGCCTGGGAAGACGGTGGGCCCGACCACCTGCTTGGAATTTCTGGGCATAGAGATTGACTCAATAGAGAGATGTTTTAGACTACCTAAGGACAAGGTGTGCAAATTCAAGACATCGCTACAGTTATGCCTCCGGAAGGAGAAGGTCACTTTGCAGCAATTACAGGAGGTGGTAGGGCAACTGAATTTCGCACTAAGAATCATCCCAATGGCTCGCCCCTTCTCTCGCTCCATCGCGCACGCGATGAAGGGGCTGAGGGAAAAGCACCACCGCACGCGCCTATCGTCTGAAATTCGCCAGGATATGCTTATTTGGATGGCATTCCTGGAGGATTTTAACGGTAGGGTGGTCTGGCCCGACCCGCTCACGACATCAGCGGAGTTGGGACTATGGACTGATGCGGCCGGTAGTGTGGGCTTCGGTGCCATCCTAGGGAATAGGTGGGTTGCTCAACAATGGCCAGAAGAATGGAACACATGGGGTTTGCTCAGCAACATTGGCTTCCTGGAACTTTTCCCAATATGGGTGGCACTGATGGTTTGGCCCGAACACCTATGTAACCAATCAGTGGTGTTTTGGTCAGATAACATGACAGTGGTGGAATGTATCAATCAGCAGGGGGCGCGGTGTCCGTTCATACTTCGTCTGATCAAGGAAATTGTTTTGCGGTGCCTGAAACTGAATGCTAATTTTAGAGCCAAACATGTCCCTGGTGTTTTAAACAATGCTGCTGACTCCCTTTCTCGCTTCAAAATGCAGGTTTTCAGGGAACATCTCCCCACAGCAGACCCATCGCCAGCACACTTCCCAGCAGTACTTTGGCAGATTGGTGCCCCAGATTACAAGACCTCGTGGTCGCTAGCCTAGCCCCCAGGACCAAGACGGCTTACGAAGGGGCGTTTCTGTCTTATTGTTCTTTCTTGGGGCCACAGTGGGAAGTGCTTTGGGCGAAAGAGGATGGGTTTGCAGCTTATTTAGAATGGATGCACAAAGAGGGGCGCTCAGTGGCAGCGGCAACCAGACATAGGGCAGCAGTGTCATTCTTCGCTCAAGCTAGGGGGCTTCCGGGATCCCACTAATACCTTTATGATACGCAAGGCTTTAAGAGGATGGCGCCGTAGTCAGGGACACCAGAAGGATAAGAGGAAGCCCATGGGGTTGGCCCGGCTAACAGCCTTACTGGGCACGCTGGAGATTGTTTGTAACTCAGAGTGGGAAGTGCTTCTTTTTAGGGCGGCATTCTCCCTGGCATTTTATGGGGCACTGAGAATTAGTGAACTTGTGGCAGGATCTAAGGCTGACATACTAGGTGGCTTGCAGAAGGCTGGGGTGACGATAAGGGGTGACACCATGTGGGTGATTATCCAGAAATCAAAGACCGATCAAGAAGCTAGGGGTCACACCATAGTTCTGCAACGGGCCCCCGCCAACCCGTGCTGCCCGGTGAGGCACGTGGAATCACTCATGGGATTATTGGTCGGTTCAGCAGGCAGGGCGTTGCTCTGTCACGCCGACGGGAGCCCCTTGACCAGGTATCAATTCAGGAGAGTTTTCGAAATAGGGGTTACAAAAGCGGGTCTCGATCCTAGAGATTTTGGATCTCATTCCTTCAGGATTGGGGCAGCAACTGAGGCGGTGGCGGGGGGCCTCCCAGTGGAAAGAGTGAAGACAATTGGGAGGTGGTCGTCAGACTGCTATAAACGTTATGTTCGGATTGACATGCTATGATTACCTGTCACTCACGCTTGGTCTCTTTTCCGCTCTCTTACAGTTTCTCAGACCTGTTACGCAGGGGAGGAATTTGTCGTCGGGCACCGCCAATATTCATCGGCACGGAGCGGCGACCAGGAAACAACAAAGAACAATGTCTGGATTGTTGGTCATTCATATGTGAAGCGAGCGGAATGTGTCTTCCTGTCAGGTGACAAGAAGGATAGGGCGTCACAACTAGGGTTGAATATCACGTTCTTTGGCAGAGGAGGGTTGTGTCTTCACGAGTTTAGGGGATTCTTCCAAGGGCTGTTAGCACGCCAGCGGGCTCCACCGTCAGTGGTGATACTTCACCTTGGGGAGAACGATTTGGCAACACTGGGCAGGCGCATCTTGATTGAGGAGATTATCTCAACAGCGGGTTGGATAGCTAGGACCTGCCCCGGGTGCACACTAGTATGGTCTCAACTAATACCTCGACTTCAGTGGCGGGGGGGCGATTCAGTCAGGGCGTTGAATCACTCGGTAAAGAGGATCAACACACGGTTGGATAGGTTGTTCCGGACCCCCGTGTTACAGTCAATACCTCATGGGTGCATTTGGGGTCAAAAGTATTACTTGAAGGACGGGGTTCATCTGACGGAAGAGGGTAATGTCCTATGGGCTGACAATATCTGGGCTTGGCTAGAGGGCTGGGGTAGGAGGATGTGTCCTTAGATAAGGGCTAGAGGGGGAGGCCAGATCGTCGGTTAACAATACTGGCCTGTGGCGGTAAGGTCATTATCGGTGAGCACATATTTGAGGTCTGAGGGGGCGGGCATCATCCTATGGAGGTTCCCGCCCAGGGGGAGGGGCCTGCGGGCCACTCCCAGTACTCCAGGGGCAAGGTAATATGCAAAGGAGCGCGGGTAGGAGTAGTTCACGCTTTCCTTAGGCTGGTAGCCACCCCGCGCGCGTGGACTCATGACGCCACCGGCGCAGAGTAAGGGCCCTCCTTTAGTGGGTAAATGGAGTTTGGGGCGTAGACCGGGCAATTCCCGGGGTAACACTGCGCATGCGCACTTCTAAGGGGAAGGCGCGGCTTGTAGGACCTGACACCGGTAGTGACCCTGCCATATGGCCAGAAATGTACAAAAATCAAGATAGGATGTTTAGTTAAGCTAGGAACTACTTGTATTAGAGTTTTGTTAAGGTCAGGCTCTCAAACTTGTTGATAACGATTGTATAACTGAATGTCCTGCTGATTTTTGTATTTCATTGTTGATTATGCAATTAAAACCCTTTTTTAATTTCATACTTTAATAAATACGGCCGGGCGACTAGCGCCCGCCTTCCAAAAAGTAAACACGTCTCGTGTCCACGTTCCTTGGTGTTGGGTGCCGGATTGGGGGGGAGGCGGCAGCTAGTCGCTGACCATGTGAAAAGGGGGGGCCCTCGGCCCCCCCGCACGCATGGCGGCGCGGCGACCGCCTCACCCCCTCTCCCCTCGGGTCCTTCGACGGTGGGGGCGTGCCCTGGGGGCGCGGCCCACCGCCGATTGGCCGGCGCCCCTCCTGACCCGGAATCAATGGACTGGTTCCGGGTCGGGGGGGGCGGGCGTTAGGAGGGGCCACCCGGCCCCTCGGGAATAAGAGGTAGGGAGCGCCCAGGAGACCCCCTTGTCCCTGGACGCTCCCTCGCTGAACGTTGTGCCCCGCGTTCGGGGCTTCTTTGTTTCCCGCCCACCATCCCTTGGTACAAAGTTTAAGCAGCGTTATGTCCGGTCTAATGGTAAGTTTCAGAGGTATAGACCGCGGTAGAGAGTAGACTGTTGTTGTATTTGGTGATCTGTTGTCAGGACTTTTTTCCCTTTGTAGAAAAGTGATGTGTAAAGCGAATTATATTTGAAGATATGTGTCTTTAGGCCTTTTTTCCCTTTGTAGATACGTAGATATTGTGATTATGAGCAACATGCGTGAACCGAATTGTAATTTTATGCCATGTGTCGTTAGGCCTTTTTTTTTTTTCCCCTTCAGCTATGCGTGGATACTGTTATTTATTAGCCAGTGTAGTTGTCCTTTAGACTTTTTTCCATAGGTCGTCGTATTTATTAGGTATGGGGCATGCGGTAAGGTCATTATCGGTGAGCACATATTTGAGGTCTGAGGGGGCGGGCATCATCCTATGGAGGTTCCCGCCCAGGGGGAGGGGCCTGCGGGCCACTCCCAGTACTCCAGGGGCAAGGTAATATGCAAAGGAGCGCGGGTAGGAGTAGTTCACGCTTTCCTTAGGCTGGTAGCCACCCCGCGCGCGTGGACTCATGACGCCACCGGCGCAGAGTAAGGGCCCTCCTTTAGTGGGTAAATGGAGTTTGGGGCGTAGACCGGGCAATTCCCGGGGTAACACTGCGCATGCGCACTTCTAAGGGGAAGGCGCGGCTTGTAGGACCTGACACCGGTAGTGACCCTGCCATATGGCCAGAAATGTACAAAAATCAAGATAGGATGTTTAGTTAAGCTAGGAACTACTTGTATTAGAGTTTTGTTAAGGTCAGGCTCTCAAACTTGTTGATAACGATTGTATAACTGAATGTCCTGCTGATTTTTGTATTTCATTGTTGATTATGCAATTAAAACCCTTTTTTAATTTCATACTTTAATAAATACGGCCGGGCGACTAGCGCCCGCCTTCCAAAAAGTAAACACGTCTCGTGTCCACGTTCCTTGGTGTTGGGTGCCGGATTGGGGGGGAGGCGGCAGCTAGTCGCTGACCATGTGGTATAAAATAATTAAAGGGAACATTGGTGGGCTCCTAAGAAAAGTTTTGGGTCCCTACACTTTTTTTTTTTTTACAAATTAAGCACTGGCTTTGTATATCAGCGAGATGCAATAGCTTCAAGGGCTATAACCGCTTATGCAACGAGGAATCATCATTTTGTGTTGTGTCACTTGGTAGGTGTTGAGCACCGAAGACTGCCCAGCATCGGTATTAATTCACTATAATGGTAGGGGTACCGAATTAGCAATATGTGGCCTATGAGTGGTGACTAACTAACACATGCCTACGAGTGGATGAATAATCACATGCATCCTCACAGGAAGTGACGTCACAGGAAGATGATACACCTGTATTAACTGCAAAATTATGAAAATTACTTAACATTTTTACTTTAGCAACCAAAAAAAGACCCACAAAAGCACTACTCCAAATGCCACTAAAATTATTCACACATATAGTGCCAGGGTCGGTTTCCCCACATCTAACGCTAAGATATACACTTTAAAATTGAAAAAGATTGAAAATAGCCCAGTGCTATATAAAATTACAGCCATGTTGCCAGTGGCTGTAATGCCAAAGCCATAGAGCCATATCATGTAAAGTTCAAATGGACATAAAATGGTCATGGCTGCTATGCCAGATGAGGGAGTTAAATCTGCCTCATATGGTCCTTTTATGTACACAACAGTACTGTTTAATGAAGGTAGCTCAGTCAACATCTCAGGGTACCTTGACCCACCTCCTCCATCCCATCAGGAGACATGGCATACCTCCTCCAATCTCCTCCACACCATCCCTACAGTTGAGATCCACTTCATGTCAAACCATCCTCCACGGTTATATCTTGGCAAAAATGCAGGTTCGTTACTGTGACTTCAAGCAGTCAGTCTGGTGGTAAGTTTTAGATTATTGCTATGGGTCTCCACACCTAATGAGGGAGAGTGGAGAGATGTTTGCCTGACCTTGAGGCAAGGTGGATCAGTAAGATGAGTGGGTACCTGTACATGCAGGATCAATAAACGCACCTGGCACTTTCACCAATCACAACTAAAGGCCTAATACCCCTCCAGGATGAAGTAAATCAAACAACACTGCCTAATTGCCCAATACGATTATTCTGTGGAATTTTTGCCACAAATTGTTAGATTGAGCCCCTGGAGTGTAGGGAGTGAGACCGATAGTCCTCAAAGTCTGAAAGATGGGATGAAATAAATGTCTTGAGATAGATTTGAGGTGAAACTGAGTCTTGAGATAGAATTTGATGGGAAGAATGGTGGTGGGTGAGTGCACAGACCTAGCAGCAGGAATGCTGATGGAGCCCAGGAGTGGTGAGTCAAGTGATGATCCCTTCTAGTGAGTGTAATAAAGAACGTTTGTCTGGGTGTGTTATGGAATCCAGGGGATAGGTGAGGTGCTAAGTCCTGGAGATTGGTAAGATTGGACGCCCTAAAGGCGCGTGGGAAATGGAGCCATGGAGATGTGTGACTCTACGGATGGCTGAGATGAAGAGATCCCTGGATGAGTGAGAAGAGGAGCCCTTGTGGGGGGTGAGATGGCGCAATGGAGAGGATAGAGGTGACATTGACCCACTATTGGGAAGTACTTAGTCTACCAAGCGTACTCAAGACTCTAACTGATTTGTCAGAAGAGGCTCTGCATGGTCTGAATAACCTTCTCTCTGTGAATGTCTAGAGGAATGGAAAGTAGGCTAGAATGCTATCATGCCTCATCAGCATAGTTGTGGTGGTTGGAAGTGGGTGCAAAATGTCCCTTCATGGCAACATCAATGCTTACACTGATGCTGGACCCTGATTGGGTGGTGGGCGGGCAGGCGGAACAGCGGCACTGCTGCAGAGACTACATCTCTCACCTTGGGGCACATATGACCAAGCATGCTTTGCAAGCACATTGTGCTCATACAAACAAACCATAGAAAGGAAAGAAATGCAGTTGGCATGCCGCAACAATGTGCTTGCTGACCTAGGCCCTGGTTTAGACTTGGAGTCTTGTTGTAACAAAGTGGAATAGTGCGCTGTGCACCTGCCTTCAGGCTGCACCATCCTTTGTTCCTCTGGGAGTAACTATCCATATATCTGTAGCGTCCTCCTCAAAACCAGCACATATAGTGGCAAAGTGTGTGTAATTTTAGAAGGTCACAACAGTGCAAGGTCAAACTTGTTCATATATTTTAAAAAGTATTAAAACTAGGACTTTCAGACCATCCCTACAGTTTAAGGTGACCTGGCATAGTTTTCAAATGTCTCGCTTATTTTGATATGATCGTTAGTTGGAAATGCGGGAACTGGCATTTTAAAACAGCGGAAGGAGCTGTGGGTGACAGCTGCAGAGGACTTTCAAGAAATAATAATCCATATTTGTAAAGCACGAACATATCACCCCTAAGGGTATCAAGGCGCTGGGGGCAGTCAGGGAGATTAACAGCTAGATTCATCAAGCTCAATTGCGCTCGCAAAGGGCCAGATTCTGGAGTGCAATTTTTGCATTTGGGATTCATCAT
Source organism: Lissotriton helveticus (assembly GCF_964261635.1). NCBI lineage: Eukaryota > Metazoa > Chordata > Amphibia > Caudata > Salamandridae > Lissotriton > Lissotriton helveticus. The sequence continues at coordinate 1,552,323,372 of NC_136059.1, forward strand.
CCCAAATGCAAAATTCGCTAATAAAGAATTCGCACATTTGAGAGGAATTGCATTTAAGGAATCTGAGATTCCTTAAATGCAATTCATTAACCATTTTTTCATTGCGAATTCGCAATTTTTGGCCGCTATTTACCACGAAGTCTGACTTCGTGGTAAATGGGATGCGATGGGAGATGGGAAAAAAAAGATTTGTTTACAGAAAAATAAACAACAAACCCAGAATGAGACAGTACTAGGCAGGAAACAAATTACCGAGGCATATTATATAGCTAAAGGTATATGTTCCGCAACTCAACAGAGACAAAGGTGGAAAAAAAGAATAGTTACATTCACAGTTGTCAAGCGTCTCAAAATTAGGTCTTACACCTTCGGCCATCCCCTATTTGTTAGCTAACCGCACTGTGCAAGTCAAGGCTCAAAGGCATGAGCACAACTAAAGATTCCACCATGCAAAGAGCTGCTGACAAAGAAGTCACAACTGGTTGTAGATGTTTCCTTGACAGTGAAGAGTATTGTTTCCATTGGCGTATACACAGCTTTAGCCCATGGCCTGGATTTCTGAGTCTTTTGAGTAATAAGAAGTGTTACTACTCAGCGCAGATGGTACTTCAAAGATATTTAACCTCAGAAGCATGTAGGCAGTGCTTAATTTGTGCCGGTAGTTGCAGGTGCTTGGAACAAGCGATCTTTTTTGGATCCCGGGACTTAGGGGCATATTACCAAGGGCAAGTATCGCCGCTTTTTCGGCGAATTGTGCCGAGAAATCGGCGATACTGCTAGAGCCCTATTAACAAGGGCCTTTTAAAGCCTGGCGCACGCCCACTTTGCATGTCGGCGATTAACATCGCTAATGACATGCAAAGTGGGCGTTCCCACGTCCAACCACATGTACAATGTGGTTGGAGGTGGGAACACCCTATTACCTAGGCAGGCGTTGGGAGAGGGAGACCTGCGATAAACTCTTTTATCGCATGTCTCCCAACTCCTGCTCTGACTAGGTGTTAGGGCATTAATAACATGTGGGAGTGGATCATAACGCTGAATCCACCCCCCCATATTATCAAGGCACACATTAGCGCATGAAAACAACGTTTGTTTTCATGCGCTAATGTGCCATATCGCCGACTATCGCCGGATTTCAATTCGCCTACGTGATGCGCATTGATAATGGCGCGCTAAAACGGCAATGAAATCCGGCGAAAGCCGGTGATATGGGGATGTGCATTGTGCGGTTACTAACGCACTTCTTAGTAATATGCCCCTTAATTTTTTGTCATCAGACTTTGACCCAAAACAAGAGCCACAAAGTAAGAAAACTTATAAAGAAGGAGATTGAAAGGAAAACAGAGACAATTGAACATAGTATAGTTTAGTTTAGTTTAGTTTAAAGGAGTTTGTAGAGCGCATGGTAACACCTCCCGGCGTGTCCCCGCGCTATAGAGAAAGACAGCAGCAGCAGAGGAAGGAAAGAGAGAGCCATTTCACACAGCAAAGAGGCAAGTTTTCAGCTTCTTCCTAAATACTAATTCATTACTCTCCAACCTAATCTCTAGAGGCAGGAGGTTCCATTGCCTGGCGGCTAAGGTGCGGAATGATCTGCCACCCATTTTCGCTTTTTTGGGGCAGGTAGTTTTCAGTAGACCCATTCCTTTGGATCTGAGAGATCTGTTGGGTTCGTACACAGACACCAGATCAGACATATATGCCGGCGCTCTGTGATGAATTATTTTATGGCACCATAGCATTGCTTTAAAAGCAATCCTCTTACTGATTGGTAACCAGTGGAGGGCTGCTAGAGAAGGACGTGAGGGGGCACGGCGGGGAAGCCTTAGCACCAGGCGAGCTGCCGAGTTTTGTAGAACCTGTAGTTTGTTTATGTTTTTTACTGAAGTACCCATGAGTAGTACATTCCCGTAATCAATGCGGGACGTTATTAATGCCTGTGTCATGGTGCGCCTGGAGTTGGTGGGTAACAGGTCGAGGGTGCGGTTGAGGGTTTTCATCACCCCGAAACATTTGCCAACAGTCCTCTTTACGTGGCTGTCAAAGGACAGTTTATTGTCCACCCATACACCTAAGTTCTTCGCTTCTTGTGCGGGCGTGGGCAGGGGACCCAGACAACTGGGCCACCATTCTTTCGTCCATTTGACCTCATTTCCTCCCATAATGAGGACCTCTGTTTTTGTCCCATTTAATTTCAAACAGTGTTCATTCATCCACATAGCTAGTTTGGACATGCAGGCGTTGAAGTTATCAGCTTCCTTAGAAGGGGCATGGGTCAGGGATATGAGAAGTTGAGTGTCGTCGGCGTAAGAGACAAGCTCTACGCCGAACGATTGCACCACTTCCGCCAACGGGGCCATGTAGAGATTGAACAGGGTAGGGCTCAGGGCAGAGCCCTGAGGAACCCCCTGTTCTAGCATCACCCTGTCGGAGAGGAAAGTCCCTCTTTGAACCTGGAAGGTCCTGTTAATCAGGAAAGATTTCAGCCAACCCAGTGCCTTGTTGGTGACGCCCGCTTTATTTAGACACTGTAGCAAGATGGTGTGTGCTACAGTGTCAAAAGCGGCACTGAGATCCAGCATGATAAGGGCCATTGTCTTTCCCTTATCTGCACCTTCACGTAGGGTTTCAGTGGCCCTCAGGAGAGCTGTCTCCGTAGAGAAGCCAGTTCTGAAACCCGACTGAGAATTGTGGAAAACATTATGGTTCTCAAGGTGTTCCATAAGTTGACTGTTAGCGATTTTCTCTGCTAACTTGGCCACGTAGGGTAGCAGGGATATGGGTCGCAGGTTGTCCATTATGTCCAGGCTGATGTTTGATTTTTTCTTAATGGGTAATACTATTGCCTGTTTCCACTCCTCCGGAAGGCAGGAGGTAGTAAAGGAAGCATGTAATAGGTGCCTGAAATGAGGCTCTAGTACAGGAAAGGCTTCGGCTAAAATTTTCGGGGGTGCTGGATCCCTAGGGGATCCTGATTTAATTTTTTTGCACATTTTGTATAGGATTTCATAGGAAGGGACTGTAAAAGAGTTTAAACAAACAGGTGTATTTACAAGTTTGTCATTTTCGATGAAATTCGTGGCCGGATCAGTCTGGTTAGAGAAGCTAGAGTAGATTTTATGTATTTTGCCTGCAAAATATTGAGCAATATTGTTGCACACTTCCACCGAGTCATTGTGCGCGGGGGAGGTCACGTCCACTATGGATATCTCTTTATATATAAGAAACAGTTCCTTGGAGGAATTGCCTGCTTCCATTATGCGGGTGTGATAATGCTCTGCTTTGGCCACCCGAACTGATTTGTAATATTCTCTCTGTGTTGTTTTATATTGTATTTTAATATCAGCACAGAGATTCTGTCGCCAAGCTCTCTCGAGTTTCTTACAAGCCGTCTTCATGACTTGCAGTTCTTGGCTGAACCAAGGAGCAGTTTTTTTAGATCTCCTGGCATTGGACAGGGTACGACTTGGGGCTGTGATGTCTAGGGCCTTAATGACAATGTTGTTTAAATTGTCATTAGCTGCCTCACAGTCGATCCCTTTGGGAGGGCCTTCGTCCTGTACGATTTGCTTAAATGAATCAAGGGAGAAGTTCTTCCATTTCCTTCGTTTGTATCGTAGGGATTGATGCCTAACAATTTCCGTTTTGTCAAGCTGCAATGTGAAGGGAATAATGTAGTGGTCCGACCAGGGTATGGGTATAGGATCAGAGGTATGCACTCCCTGCCAATTGCTAAAAACGGGGTCTAGAAGGTGTCCTAGTTGATGGGAAGGCTCATTATTTATTAGATCAAGCTGAATAGATTGCAATTCCATCCGGATATCATCAGCGTTTTTATCTAGATGATCCTCGAAATGAGCATTGAGATCCCCCAGCACTAACAGTCTGGATTTCCTCAGTGCTAGATGAGTGACCGTTTCCATTAGGGTTGATGTAAACTCATGTAGTGTACCTGGCGGTCGGTATATCAAAATTCCAGAGATCGAATGATTGGGGCCAGTGTTAATTGTGAAGGTGCCGGCTTCACTGTGATCAACCTGAGTGTGTACTAGGGAACAGACTAGCGGAGCTTTCGTGGCTATGGCGATGCCGCCTCCTCTGCCGTTCTGTCTGTCCAATCTGGCTAGGGAATAGCCGTCGGGCATGGCCTGGATGATGTCCGGATCCGAGTGATCATCTAGCCAGGTTTCAGTTAAAAAGAGGATCTGAAGATTTAGGTCTTCTAGTAGATGATAGATTTCTAAAGCATGCTTCCGTAGGGATCTACAATTCAATAGTGCAGCTTTGATGATAGGGCCCGAGGAAGTGTGAGGGATTTGAGGAAGGGGTACAAAGCGGCACCTTGTGCATTCTGTAAGTGACTGGGCAGACATTGCGTGTATGCAATCGATAGGTGTGACTGGTTTTAGAGCAAGTAGTGCGTGTCTGCCATACCTTATGGTAATTTGAGTAGAACTGCCAGGGGATGTGGCCCCGAGCCACGGACTGCCGCGGACGGGCGCAGACGGGCTGGACTTTGGCTCGACTTCGGCGCGCTTCCGGCGCGCCCGCTGCGCCAGCCCGCTGCGCCGTCTGGTTGGGCGACACATAATATGGGGAGTAGGAGGGTGGGAGGCCGGCCCGACTTGAGCGCTGACCTCGCCTTCCTCACCCAAGATGGCGCCCACCGCCGAGTAAAATCTCGAACAAAGCGGATTTGAGTACAATATTAAGAGGCAAGGGTGTGTAGAGTGTCAGTGTGCCTGCTATATCAATTCCCCCTTCTAAAAAACAGCCCCCAGAATAAAAGCGGTATGATGCTAAAAACGCTAAAAACGCTCTAAATAATTTTTTTACACAGCCTGTAAACAGTGCGCAAAGGTTAGCACGATCTCTTGTTCCTACTGCAGCTCGCAGCCCCAATAACCTCTCTAGGGAGAGCTACTGTAGGGCAGAGAGCACTGGGTAGGGCGCGCCTAAATACTGTGGGAGGGCGGGAGGCCGGCCCGACTTGAGCGCTGACCTCGCCTTCCTCACCCAAGATGGCGCCCACCGCCGAGTAAAATCTCGAACAAAGCGGATTTGAGTACAATATTAAGAGGCAAGGGTGTGTAGAGTGTCAGTGTGCCTGCTATATCAATTCCCCCTTCTAAAAAACAGCCCCCAGAATAAAAAGCGGTATGATGCTAAAAACGCTAAAAACGCTCTAAATAATTTTTTTACACAGCCTGTAAACAGTGCGCAAAGGTTAGCACGATCTCTTGTTCCTACTGCAGCTCGCAGCCCCAATAACCTCTCTAGGGAGAGCTACTGTAGGGCCTGTAGATGAAAAAGAACCGGCAAGAGAGGAAGTGTAGCGTGCTGGAATAAAGAGGCATGAGGGAATCAAGAGTAGGCGGCCTGGATATTCATGTACCTCGGAATTCAGCAGGACTGGAAGCGAACTTCTTTGAAAATCTTTGGGCACTCGCGCTTACATTTTTTTTCTTCATTTTTTTAAATATTAAGTTCCATGACAACAATGGAACCTCACATTGTTTTGCATTTATTTATTTATTTATAAAGTTTTATATAGCGCAAACTTGATCCCGAAAGATATCAAATTTGTGCAATATCAAACTGCCAAAAATTAAGGCCTGCACATATGACATAGAAGCTAATACTTGTAATGTCTCCTAATGTACATGTTGGGAGTTGAGTGTTTGTTGACCTGAAAGAGTAAGGAGAAAATGAGCTGAGGCACACAACACATAAAGGAGACCACAGCCACATGTATTAAAAAAAAAAAGTAAGGTCGCCTCAAATGCAGACTTGAATTTTCTTGAATGTTTGCGTATGTGCCTATGCCCGCTGTCGCATTTATTCATGTTCACTTCCCCCTTGCCTTTGTCTATCGAAACCCATCTGTGGTCTTCCGATGAAGCAATGCAAAGGTGCTGCATTGCACTAACCCATAGCAGTACAAAAATATGCAACCGTCTTAATTTGAAACTATAAGTACCAGAACATATAGTACTAATTTCCAAAAAGACATTATTGTGTACAAAAAAAGCAAAATAAGTAGGCTTCCTTGAAAGCTACGTTCAGTAATATATATTCGGGAACCCAAAGAGGGGGGACTGCTCCAATAAAATATTGTTTCTATCGCATGTTAAATTAAACTGGCAATATGGAGCTTGCACCCTTCAGATGAAGGCTCATAGCTTCTTCCAGGAATATACCACCGACATTACACACTGTCACTTATAGACACAGGTGTAGCCCTACACTATCTACCAGGAACTAGGGGCCTCATTTATGAGAAATGACTCATCGCTGCGTGAAAGCAGCGATGCGTCACTTCTCAGTGCGCACTCCTTGCGACATTCCTGATGCGTCATATTTAATGTATGACGCATCATGTCGCAAGGAGTTACAGATACGTCAGTATTTCTGACGTATCTGTAAGCGCAAAAGTGACGCATTGCTGGAGTGTGTCACAAAAGTGACGCAACTCCAGCAATGCGTCCTTTCACATGGGGCAAGCCACATGTGAAAGGGCCTGCGTCAGTCTTACGCCTGCTGATAGGCAGGCGCAAGATTTTGACGCAACGGCGTCCGAACAGTGACGTAGTCAAATCTCATAGATTTCACTGCGTCACTTCTACGACCCTTCCTTGCGTCAATACGCCCCCCTTGCATACATTATACCTGGCGCAGGTATAATGTTGCACAGGGGTTTACAAAGTGACGCATCTACCTAGATGCGTCACTTTGTAAATATGGCGCAACAAGGTGCATTTTTTTGACGCCACTTGTGCGTCACAAAAAGTGACGCACCGGCGGCGTAAAAGTGATGCACAGCCTCATAAATGAGGCCCCAGTAACTTAGGCGGCACATACAAAGCTGTACGCTACCATTTTTGTGTTTGATACTTTTTCCTCGAATTTGGTAATCCGTTTAACTTGGCACACTAGTGCACGCCTAGTTAGCTAAATGGGCTATATGGCATTTGACATAGCACACACATGTCTCTACCAAATGCAGAAGTGATATGTGTGCAATTACGCTAGGTTTGATCCGCGTGACTCATGCAATTTCCACAGAGGAACAGGGGAACTGGACAAACACGAGTAAAATTTAAAAAGGCAATAAACCTTTGTACAATACCCTCTTTTTGTGAAAGGAACCCCCTTCTAGAAGCTGGAAAGTAGTTAAGGGGGGGAAAGATCATGTCAGCACAATGCTGCTGGTCACATACAACGTAGTCTTATGTTTCACAGATATTTCAACAGAGGAAATGGGTATATTAGAACCTGCCTATTTTACAGGTTTTTCTGAGTCAGCGACAGTGGTTTCTTTGACTGACTGACTCAAGGAACAAGCTGTAACCAGCCCCTTTATACCAGCTTCAGTAATACAGATTTCTAAGCCAAAATGGCCTAACCTTGTGACTGTTTACATAGCCTGACTTCAGTGGGGAAAGTAAGTGTCAACGGGTTCCCCTTCCAGCAAACTCAAACCTCGCGAGACTTCCTTTCTGATCTACTGAGTAAGCGGAAAGGGGGGTAATGTTGTCTTTTCTGTTAAATACCCAATTGAAGTAAGGGATCCATGAAAGGCTAAAGTTTTTGAAAAAATGCAATCGAGACATTTTCCCCATAAAATCCACCTATATGGAATGCCAGCACTTCTCACTAGATACTTTAATGGTGGGCACATTTTCTACAATACATGCTGGAAGTCTGTCAGAAAATCCAAGAAGGCTTGTTTCACACAAATGCAACGAGAAAGTAGCAGCTTTTTGCAGGCTCGCTACAGACACCATAGCAGTCTGTCGCTGGCAGCGTCTTACACCTTGCTTTGGATGGACTGCTTGCTCATGATTGGATAACTTTAATGGCCAATGGAAGCATCTGTGCGGGTGCATTTGGGCAGGCCAAACACATTTTGTGTAAATTGGTTTCCCATATTTGGCTCGACTCAAAACCTGCTTTCCACGAGTTAAAAAACAGCACCACTGGCCCCAACAAATTTTATGCAGTAGCAATGTTACGTAGCACAGGTGTGGCGTTCATAATTTTGTATAGTATTGCAATAATATTTATATTGAACTTTCTGTGCCCTATGTGAGACCAAAAGCACTTTCTGGATGATTGCGTAAGTTGCTACTCTATTTGTTTCACATGGCTGGTCGTGTTGTTGTTAGAGCTGAGTAGGTGGGAAGAATCCTGATGTGTGTGGTATTTTGAGGTGTGCTCTGAGCTTGTGGCTGCACTGAAGGAGGGTATGTAACTACAAGGTGTCACATTTGCATTAAAATGATCATAATAATCTTATCATGTTTACAATGAACAGTATCCATCAAGGATTAGCAGATATTGTGATGTATTCCTATAGGTTCTGTATCGATCCCCCTATTCCTGACCCTATTCTGGTTAACAAACTAACAAGTTAACTAGCAGCCATCCCATGAGGCAGAAAACCCCCATGATGCAGGAACCGTTATCTGATAAAGCCACACTACGGCACAGGAACGTGTTATCTGATTAGGTCATAACGCTTGCCATCTAATTAGACAAGCGATATTCCTCCAGCCCCTGATAAGGCATACGGAGTTCTCAAAACAAATCAAACCTATGACACCTTGGGAAAAACCCTGCGGCCATTGTTTTGATTTCACCGAGAACTTCAGCAAAAGAATGTGCTAACGACCAGGTCGTATGACATCCTTATTGACGTATCTATGTCCATCCTTACGTCAATCTCGGCACCTTAAAGGTATAAATATTACCGATATTGCCCTATGCAAACACACGCGGTGGTGACGAGATCGGAGCAGCCAGACTTGCCGAAGCCCAGAGCAGAGCAGACCCCGCTGGCGCAGCCCCGCCTTCTTGACGCGCTGAGAACGAGATGCTGCTTTCTCCTGCCGAGAAATCCAGCTCCGGCGCTTCCGGGTAGCCCTCGCAGGCAGCCTGGAATATCGAGACCAGAGACGAGAGATACCATCCCTCATCCATCCTAGACTCCAGGTACAGAACTGAATAACCCCTCGCAGAGAATTCTTTAGTCAGTCACTTGGCAAAAACAAACTTAACTTAAACTGTAACTTTCTATTCCCGCCCACGTATTAGGCTTAGGTCAGGTACACGGGGTAGGCGTAGTTAGAAACACCAGTTGAGTACGATTAGTCAAATGTATATGTGTATGTAATATATTTTATTCATTTTAAACCTTCATATGGCTTAGAAACCATATCAATGTTTTTACAGTATTATTTTATACTTCTGCTTTTAATGTATGCACTTTACTTAACCATAAGTATTGCCATAATATCGATCCCTTTCTCTTGTATGAGAAAAGAGACTGATCAATAAATAACATCTTTTATTGAACACGCCCGTCTCTTCCTTTTCTCTACAATCTGATGAGACTAAGAATGCACGTACTGACTGAGTAAAATAAATTGCCTTTTGTTCACACGACTCTCGAGATACACTCTTGATTAGGGGAGAGCAAAGTTGTCATGTTCTATGGTTGTCAGAAACTAAATCCCTTCTTGTCTATCCAGGGAGGTTCAATTCCTCCTTGCCTATTCGAGAAAGTTTCTAGTGAACTCTGAGCTAGCTGGCAAACCCAAAACTTTAAGTCTAATATCGACAGTAGTAGACCTAGTTAACGTCTGGTCTAGGCCTATACTATTGAAGGTATTATTCCAATGCGCAGAGCCTATTGGGATAATAGGAACTACACTACATGGCGCCCAACGCGTTTGGAAGGGCGATAAAACTAACGTAAGACATTTAGAGTAACTCAGTCGTGCTTTCTCACTCAGACCCCTTTTTTCCCATAATACTCCAAAGACGTCTGGAGTGGGTGAAAGGTAATATCCGCCAAACCTCGCAGGAGGAAACTCCTATGTATGGTACTTGGTTTAGTCAACGTTGAAGGATAAACCGTTCCAAAATATTGTGCATCTAATCCTTGTTTCCATAAGAAACCTGATCTGCAAACAAACAAAATAAGCTTCCTGTCGGTAAAATGGTAGACAGTGATGATGAAAGAGAGGCAGTTAGATTAGCAACTGAACTCGCAGCAGCTGATACTGCACTGCAAGAAGCAGACCAGGATATAATACTCATCCCGGTCATCAAAAGGAAATCTATAACCTTAAAACTTATAGAAAATGGACTGACACCTAGAGGTGGCACAGTCATATTCGTAATTGAGGCACACGAATATCGGCAGACAGAGGTATACTATTCATGGATACATTTTCCAGCAGCAAATGCTGTAACAAAGTACTTCCACTATTACAAAACAGAGGACCCTCCTAATGAGTACACTCCTTTCGAGGAGGTGGAAGTACCACTTAAATTTCAAGAGCACCTGCTCTTATTTAATGGCGCCCTAAAACACAATAATCACATCACCAGGCTCGGTCCCTTAGGTAGACCAGGAGCAACGTGGCCGGTTCTAGCCGGATACACACCACATCCAGACATCGATGGGATGTCTGCAGCAAACCTTTTAACACAGCTAAAACAATTAATAAAATTACATAGACAATTAGTCCAATATGTGATGCGGACTTCAACAATTCAACCAGCAATTTAAATTCCACAGCTGACCCCTCACCAGGGGAACACAAATAAAATTACACCTCAGAACATACAATCCTGCCTAGGTAAAGTACCAGCTAAACAGGAACAAATACCATTCTGGTTAGCACAAAAAATCACCCAAATAGAGGCGGTGTTTCCAGACACCACCCCGTTAGAAAAACACAGGATTCTGACTATCTGTCTTCCAATGGGAATCGCACCACACATTGAGGACTGTGACACTTGGGGTACAGTCTTTGCTTCCATCTACACAAAAACGCACGGTGTTCCATCCATTTCGGTAATACCAGATGTGCTAAAACAAATTCAAGACGAATACGGTCCAGAACCCGCTTTAACTCTTGGTATGAAATTACTGAAAGACTTCAAGCAGGTGTCGGCTATATTATTAGCCAACATAAAGGGAGAAGCAGCAAACGTGGCGATCCGCCAGAGGTTAAAAGAGACAGATATAGCAGACCAACCAGCTGAAATTGCCAGAATCATAGAAAAATCCTATGAGGAACTAGGTAGAGATAGTTTAGGTGGAATACCAGTAAAACCACAACTGATTGAAAGTCCTGAAAAAATATTTTTTAATAATAATTCTACATCACAGAAAAAGAGCTGGGATGGAAACAAACAATCCAATCCTAAAGAAAAGAAATTCCAGTCCAGAGGAAGGTCTCCTAGGCGAAGAGAAAAATCTCCGAACCAAAGACACAGGTCACCCCAGAGTGACCCCTCTGGGAAAAGATATAACCTTAGAAATAGGGATAATATAAAGAAGCCTGATAGATATCAAGACATTGATACACGTCCCTCTCAATCTTTTCAGACTTCCTTGCAGAAATCGGAAAGAAGAGGACGATCAGAACAAAGAGAAGAGCACGCCAAGTCCAAAGACAAGGAACCTGCTCATCTAAAAAAGAAACTACAATTCCCAAAAAAGAAGGTAGCCAGTATCAAGGTAGTTAACAATGCCGAGAATACTGAGGACACAGCTGAAAAACGGAGAGTGGGCTCAGACAATGCTAGACAGCGCAGCAGAAGTGAGCATAGCTCGCAAAGTCCTTATGAATCATCTGGAGACAGTGGACACGAATGAATATCTTCAAGTGGAAACTGCAGACACCAGAGTTAGCAAACCTCACAAAATATATGAAATAACATTACGTATAGAGGGGGATAAGACTAGAAAAATAAGGGGACTATTTTGGGATAATCTCTCCAAGGGCTATGACATCCTTCTAGCTGAAAAAGACTGGCCACCAGAGTTTGTCAGGGAGTGCCCTCATGGCGAAGAAATAATTATGCCTGCCTTCTCAAATCATATCCCAATTCATAAAAAATACACACTTGCTAGAAAGTGGGCAGTAGCTCTAGCTCCTGCTTTATATAAAAATCATGTAGGATGGGATGAGGACTCTCCTCCTCACAAAATCCTGTTAAAATCACAACCTACTGCACAAAGGCAGTACCCAATTAAGCAAGAAGCTAAAAAACAGGTAAAAGAAATCCTAGATCAACTAGAATACCAGGGGGTGATTGAAACTTGCACCTCACAAATGAACAACCCTTTGTTTCCGGTCTCCAAACCAGACAATTCATATCGTCTAGTTTTGGATTACCGACACCTTAACTCATGTTGCAAAACTTTTGCAGTGCAAAACTCGCATAGTGCTGCACTAATGAATAACATAGTGCGCAAAAAATAAAAAACAACATTAGACATCTCTAATGGATTCTTTTGTCAAAATATAGCACCAGAGAGCAGATATTTGTCTGCGTTCTCAATAAATGGCACTCAAAAACAATTCTGTCGGTTAGCCCAGGGGTACAAAAACAGCCCGGGAGTATTCTCAGCGAGAGTAACAGAATTACTACAAACATATGACGACGAAGCATTATCTTATGTCGACGACTTATACTTAACAGATGATGACTTGGAGACTCACTTGAAGAGAGTGAACACCATAATACTTGGGTTCGCAGCAGAAGGTTACAAATTCAACTTTAAAAAATCCAGAATTGCCCATCTGACAGTCCTGTTCTTAGGATATGAATTATCAAGTGAAGGCAAAAGCCTGGCAGACAATTTCCTGGAGAAATGTGCCGTACTCCAAGCACCTAGAACACTAAAAAACCTACAGTCAATTCTAGGCTTCCTAAATTTCGGAAGAACATACATTGCAAATTACGCAGAAAGGGTCAAACCCCTTTATGATCTAATAAAACCAGATTTTAAAAGAACCAATTGGACTCAAATACACACGGAAATTCTGAGATCCTTACAAACAGACATGCTAATTAAAACAAAATTAGAAACACGTGATAACACAAGCAATCTTGTGATTCGAGTCATCCCAGGGAGATGCGGATTCACATACCTGACCTCTAACGAGGGAGAAAAGGTACCAATTGCATTCAAATCACACTTGTACACAGAAGCTGAACAGAAATTCAGCATTAAAGAAAAAATTGTTCATGCAGTTCAAACCGCAATAGCTAGAGAAAAAGATCAAGCTGACGGTAGACGTATCACAGTCAGAACAGCAGAATCAGCCTTTGAGGCATTAACAACACCGTGTAATTTACCAACAACAACATTGAATCCGGAATGGATACAATGGGTGAATTCCATTACAACGGACAAAGTATACTACTACTTTGATCCAGAACTAGAGGAATTAAAAAATCTAGAATATGAAAGAACATTCCCTCTGCCAATCGACATTCTGCCCTTACGACAATACGCTTGTGTAATCTATACAGACGGACATGCTCAACCCTCCGTTTGGGGAGAACAAGCATACAACCCCACATGTGAGATTACAAAAGAAGTGTGGCGCGGAGGTAAACTAAAACCTCTATTAACAAAAACACACTCAGTAGAAACTAATTCAGAAAAACAGACTGAAATAATAGCATTGAAAATGGCGCTAGATAAATGCGGATCGCGAATTCCCGACACTTATAGTGTCCGATTCATATTACTGCGTCAAATCATATAATAACGATTTGCAGACATGGATTCAAAACGGTTACAAAGATGACACAGATGCAACAATAAAGCAGAAACTGCTCTGGGAACAAATAGCTCTTTTACAAAAAGAACTACCAAGGACTCACGTGACACACTCACTGAGTCATCAGCGTGATGGCGTTCACGTTGCAGGGAATTCATTGGCTGAGACAGCCACAGCGGTAGCAACTAAATCGGCTTCTGTAGTTCGAAAAAAGCGTACAGTGAAGTATATTGACGGTGAAACAGTGCTGGCGGTGAAAACGTCATTAAAAGGCGACTGCTCAGCGCTACCGATCAACTATCCACTCAATTATACATACATAATCGATGCAAACTCCGTCCCTTTTGCTCGAATCCCTGGAGTGGGGGATAGAGTGATTCCAAACATGGACAGGAGAAACTTGTTAATCGCAGACGCACATATGGGCGAGGGTCTCAGACACCTCAAACTAAAAGATTCTCTGGAAGAATTACAATCAAGGTACTGGTGGCCAGGCATGAGTCTGCATCACACCATGTTTGTAAAAAACTGCCCAAACTGCAACAGAAATCGCAGTGGTGAGAGAAACGGTGTAATACCGTGTCGTTTCACTCCAGGAAAAATCAACAGTAAAAAGCAAGGCTTGCGATTAACATATACAGGCTAGTTTCCACTTATAATGTAGATCACCAGCACTCGGCTGACGTCTGGACTGTTATACAAAGATTTGCGAGTCTAAATGGCATGTACGCTAAGAGCATGCTACGTTTGACCATTGTTGTCACTCTAGCCCTCCAGCCTGAGGGGAAACATGGCCAAATGAGCATAGCACAGCGGGAATCTTCTCACTTCCTTCCTGAGGGATACGGGATGGTGTAAAGAAAAAACCAAGGCATAAAGCAATCTATAACGGAAAGGATATTAGGTTCGGGAGCTGGGTGGGTCCAACGTAGTCTAAATAACTTGCCAAGAAATTCTCTGAAGGGATTCAGTCCGTACGAATTATTATTTGGAACTAGGATGTTAATCTCTGACCTTGACAGTCAAACTTCAGTGGTGAAGGAAAAAAGCTTTGATATCAAAGACCGTTTGGCTATTTTACAGGACTTAAACGAAACAAGAAAAGACCTGAGCAACATAAAGTTGAAACAGCAGCCAACAACCACTGAAGAACCACCACCTGTCCCAGCAAGACCTGTCTGGATTCCAAAAGTCGGGGATCTAGTCAGAGAAAAGATCGCGGTAAAGAAGGAATTTGGGCCTTCTTACAGAAAAGCAGTTCCTGTCTTGTCTGTCAACGGGACAAGATCAGTTGTACTACCGCCGCTTGCTGGTAAAAAGGAGAACCGAGTTGTATCCATCGACCTGGTAAAACCACAACATGTGGCCGATAACAAACAGTAGGCCAAGTGGACTCCCGAGAAGTAGTAGAACACCAAGATTTGCTACTAACACAGAGGTTCAATCTAAGAGGCTAATCACATTCGAAACGCCTACAGAACTACAACAAGGACTATGCAACAATGCAATGGAACTTAGACCTCTGAAAACCCAAATAAAAACATTTAGCAGAGACACACCAATCTATCATGAAGTAACAAACGACTATGCAAGAAACAGTAATCCTGAAGCTATTGGAACAATTGACAGAACTGCATCCGGCTACTTCATAAACTTCGATGATTCCTCTGAAGGCTTCACTGAATCAAAAACATGGCCATCAACAAAAACCTTTAAAGATAAAGTTAAAGTACTTTTGAAACAACTGAAAGAAACATATCTAATTTCTCCATGGATTGAATTTTGGGTGGGTTTTGGTGCATTTATCCTCATACTTTGGCTCATCATGATACTAACATTGGGACGCTTCATTGAGGGAAAATATGCTAAAATGGACACATCAAGTCAGAAAATCAACTTGATCCTCAAACCACACACATCTTCACACGTCGAGAAAAGAGAACTTTCTTCAGTCAACTTCACAGCCAATCCTATACCGGGTGGGGTAGCATGGGACAACACTGACTACGAAATCTATGGTCCGGTTGAAATCCTGAAATATCCACACCAAATTAAGATCTCATTGAGTGACTTTGTAAAACCAAGCTCATTTGCTGATGATTGGGACTTTGAAAGTATAAATAATATGATGTCTGACTTAGTAATGTCTGCTAAATTTACCAAACATGATTATTTGCAGGGTTCGACAAATTATGATAGTATGTACTGTTATAACCACTATGGTAACCATTTTTTACATAGATCTGCACAACCTAGAAATGTTTTAAATTATAATCAATGGGAACATTGTGCAACCCCTCCAAAAGGAAGCTCAAGAACCGTTTACGACAAATATTCATACTTTTCAGGTTTTAACATAAGTAATGCTGAAACATTTTATTTCAAATTGTCAAATAAGACAGGGACAAAGACCATGATAACAAACACGAAATTGATATATTCAGACTCATTCTTTGAACAAATGAATACTTTTGGTTTTGATTATTGGGACAAAAATGTTGAATTGAAAAGTGTTTGGGGCACAAAAGAATGGCAAGTACAGGGTATAGAATCTTTGTTTAGAGCCTGCATGATCCCAGAACAAATTATATTTTTAAATGACACTGTTCAACAAACTACCTGTATTGGCCTAGCCAAAATCAAAGACTTAAATAAACCGTCTATTCCAAAACCAACAATGAACAGCAATAGCTCTACAGATGAAGAGATAGACGTAAATTATGTATTAAACCAAAACAGAACACATCCTGATTGGAAACAGTGGTTGATCTGGCCCACAGATACTAATAACTGTCAAAACAGATTCCTGAACAAAACACAGGGGTTCAAAATGACCAGGCCAGACCCTAGATATCCCCAAAGACATCACCCAGGGATAATAACCACCTACAGTGTGGGCAAATTATGCCTTCAATGGCTGCAAACTTCCACACTGGCAGAAATTAAGCAACACCTAACTTTACTTACTGATGGTGCTGACTTGCGTGATTTCATTATGGGACCGCGCAAACGGCGTCAAAAGCGTTTCATAGCAGCCTCTGTATACGCAGCATACAACGAGGCCTGGAAGGTTACTCAAATTGAGACAGCAGAAAGAATACGGGAAATTGACCGTATTAATTTGGAAAAATCACTTTCTGTAGTGGACAATGGGTTAATGACTCTGTCCTCCAGAATTTTTTCTTTGGACACCATTGTGTCTTCAGCAATCGACATATTATCGCAAGCCTTACTGTTATTACAACACGGTCAGTCCCAATTGCGTTCTATTGTACAGCTTGGCTGGACGTTACAAAATCTGCGTTCAGGCTATGTGCCTTGGCGTTTAATCAACACAACGTCACTTTTCAATATCTTTAACCTTACTGATAGACAAATCAGTATGGCCCAGAAGGGTGCTGATTATACAATCCTGAGCATTGAGAAACTCGAAAGATTACCAGTGACAATGTCAGAACGACCTGTCAGTGAATGGATAATTCATGGGATAATTAATATTCCAATATCAACCTTCAGGTTTCAATACTGCCAAAAATATATACAGGCTGGCATGTACGAAAAATTGGGAAAAGGGTACATCAAAACAACATGGAACTTGCCCTATTCACATGCATGTGTCAGTAATAAAGGACAGAAAGTGTTTCTTAGTGGCAATAATTGTGCAATGTCACTAAGCGGTACATTTCTGTGTAACGGAATTAGTTTGCATGGAGCCTGTGAAGGGAACTCAAATAACCTTTCATGTCACCAGCTAGGCGCACCTGCAACAGAGATAGAACCATTCTTTCAAAGACTCTATAATGGGAGTTACATTCTAATTGTGGACCGCAGATGCTGTAGTCTTATGCCCGGGACTCCTTATCTCGTAACTACGACTGCGAAGGTCAAGTGCTGTGGACACTCATTGTTCCCCAGCGCCTTTCCAGACAGGGAGGCAAGGGCATGGCCCAACTTGAAAATTACTTCTATTCGAATAGATACTTTAAGCAGAATGAAAACAGTGCTTCTTCAGACGCCGACAAGGCTCACGTCATCAAAAGAAACGTATGATCTCCAAGTCGCAAGGACGACTGCAGAGATACATTCATTGTTATCAACTAATTCCCCCATACATTTCGCAGAAATCCTGAATGAAATCTTAAATATTTCTGATACCAGTGGAGTCTCAAAAGTATTTAAGACAATATTTTCGATGGCATTAACACCATTCAAAGCCATACTGGGTATTTTTCCAGATTTCGTCCATTCGATTTTTGGCGGACTTCCCCTCATTTTGGGACTAATTGCAGGAATCCTATTCCTAGTCCTTATATTTCGTTATGGCAAACCATGTCACAGACAAAACACCTGCGACAAGGGAAGAAACAATCCTAGCCATTGGATACCGGGACCGGATATCAAAAATCCTGGGACTATCCCGGCTTAGAGACCTGAACATGACTTGGTTTCTATCATTTCGACCAATGTGGCAACGATGTGTTTTACCTGTATTAAGGTGCCTGCTATGCGGAGAAGAATGCGTGTTAGACACCTGTCTGACGCTACAATCGGATGCGCCAATGGATGCAGAAACATTGTTGAGTCCAACAAAGGCTCATGCTTTGTGCTGCCCTCAACGGCTACCAATCCTGATGACGGCATTCGTGGAAGCTTCACCACTACGATTAAGGGGTAGTGAAGTTCAAGATGAAAGCAGCATCGATCAGGTACGACCTTCTGTCAGCAATCCAAATCAAAACGTCAATGGAGACAATCATGCGCACGAATGCATGGTTACACCTATTTCCGAGTTAGTGGAACTCTCCCAGGAAGCTGTTGACAACTTTTTCGAGAGTCTAAATGATATGATGTTCTCACCAGAGCAGAAATAGAGACTTTTGAGCAAGCTCGTACACGGCGTTCCCTGAATTTGACCTTCAACTAGAATAGCAAAATACCATGAACAATTTTCCCTCCAGTTCACGGACAGCAATTTTTTCAGCAGCCCCAAAATATTTTTTCATATTTTTCAGGACACTATCTTCTGCTTAAAGTAAGAACTATTCTTAGAGAACTAAAAATTTCTAATTTTAAATAGCTTATAGACATTAGCTGCCCGCTGGTATGTTCATAATTATTTTATTCTGTGATGGAATGGTCTCGAACCTTTTTTCTGTATTAAGAGCCATTTCATGTGTAAATTCTCGTATACGAATTAGTGATAATGTATAGATATGCATGATTACTTTAGCATTATTCTACAGCTTGAGTGCATATATTACATATGACTGTTTTTTCCGTATCTTTGATAATTTCAAAATGCATTTATGTATTTTGGGGTGGTAAGGTATACACGATACTCTACAGTATGTTTTACTATGCATAGATTAGTAAATATGTCCATAGTTAGCGTGGAGTGGGTGTGATGTATTCCTATAGGTTCTGTATTGATCCCCCTATTCCTGACCCTATTCTGGTTAACAAACTAACAAGTTAACTAGCAGCCATCCCATGAGGCAGAAAACCCCCATGATGCAGGAACCGTTATCTGATAAAGCCACACTACGGCACAGGAACGTGTTATCTGATTAGGTCATAACGCTTGCCATCTAATTAGACAAGCGATATTCCTCCAGCCCCTGATAAGGCATACGGAGTTCTCAAAACAAATCAAACCTATGACACCTTGGGAAAAACCCTGCGGCCATTGTTTTGATTTCACCGAGAACTTCAGCAAAAGAATGTGCTAACGACCAGGTCGTATGACATCCTTATTGACGTATCTATGTCCATCCTTACGTCAATCTCGGCACCTTAAAGGTATAAATATTACCGATATTGCCCTATGCAAACACACGCGGTGGTGACGAGATCGGAGCAGCCAGACTTGCCGAAGCCCAGAGCAGAGCAGACCCCGCTGGCGCAGCCCCGCCTTCTTGACGCGCTGAGAACGAGACGCTGCTTTCTCCTGCCGAGAAATCCAGCTCCGGCGCTTCCGGGTAGCCCTCGCAGGCAGCCTGGAATATCGAGACCAGAGACGAGAGATACCATCCCTCATCCATCCTAGACTCCAGGTACAGAACTGAATAACCCCTCGCAGAGAATTCTTTAGTCAGTCACTTGGCAAAAACAAACTTAACTTAAACTGTAACTTTCTATTCCCGCCCACGTATTAGGCTTAGGTCAGGTACACGGGGTAGGCGTAGTTAGAAACACCAGTTGAGTACGATTAGTCAAATGTATATGTGTATGTAATATATTTTATTCATTTTAAACCTTCATATGGCTTAGAAACCATATCAATGTTTTTACAGTATTATTTTATACTTCTGCTTTTAATGTATGCACTTTACTTAACCATAAGTATTGCCATAATATCGATCCATTTCTCTTGTATGAGAAAAGAGACTGATCAATAAATAACATCTTTTATTTAACACGCCCGTCTCTTCCTTTTCTCTACAATCTGATGAGACTAAGAATGCACGTACTGACTAAGTAAAATAAATTGCCTTTTGTTCACACGACTCTCGAGATACACTCTTGATTAGGGGAGAGCAAAGTTGTCATGTTCTATGGTTGTCAGAAACTAAATCCCTTCTTGTCTATCCAGGGAGGTTCAATTCCTCCTTGCCTATTCGAGAAAGTTTCTAGTGAACTCTGAGCTAGCTGGCAAATCCAAAACTTTAAGTCTAATATCGACAGTAGTAGACCTAGTTAACGTCTGGTCTAGGCCTATCCTATTGAAGGTATTATTCCAATGCGCAGAGCCTATTGGGATAATAGGAACTACACTACAATATGTCCCCCCTAGGATGTCCACAGAGACCACAGTAATGGATTAATGGTGCCAACCCAGAGACAGAGAAGCACAACACAAGAATACAACCAACAACAAAAGTGGGTATATGGGGCCAACCAAGGGAATTAATGGTGCAGACCAAGGATCTCTGCAGACATCATGGTAGAGGGCTGTAGGACGACCCAGTAGCTGAGGAAAGGAAAAGAAGCCATAGTAATCAATTCAAGAGCTAAAACCTGGACACCACAGTAGCGGGCCCATGGGGCCAAGCCAGATATGTAGATGACACAAACCAAAGATGACTAGAGACACAGTTGAAGAGGGCAACAGAACTGACCCCTGGGCATAAATGGAGCAATCCAAGGATGACTAGAAACACCACATTAGTGTGTGTGTAATTAGGTCGAATTAGTACAGTAAATGGCGCCGACCAGGTATCTCTATAGACATCATAGTCAGGGGACTCACATAAATCTAAAAGAAGATGGAGGGATTCCTAGTGAGTACCAAAGGCCTCTCAGTAAGTGAACTAGTGATGTAGGGTATGGTGCAGTAAAGGGAATCCTGTGGAGGGAGTAGGAAGTTAAATTTAAGGTAAGAATAGTGATACCGGAGTTGTAGGGAGGGAGAGTGGGAAGAGGTAATAGCGGTGAAGAGGTAGAGGTTGTGGCTGTAGGCACTTTCCTGTTAGCCCTAATGGGCCCAGATAGGGGACACACCAATTTTATGTCAAAATATGAACAGTAGAAGTAATGTGCTACCAAAATATCGGTGCAAAAACATTGAGGACCAAAATATGAAGAAGCTAAGTGCATAGTGTTAAGTAGAAGTTTACTTTTCTTAACTCCCCATCCGCATACCTTGAAAATACATATATGTCATCAAGGTATACATATATATATGTGGAGTTAAGTAAACAAGACCTATACTTACTTATATAAACTTACCTTCACAATATTTTGGTAGTTGATATTTTGTCCAGGATGTTCTCAAGTCAAAATTAATATTGAATATCAACAAGTCACGTGAAGGCGCACTTATGCACCCACTGTTTTCGTCTGGTCCCCAACTGGATACCCAGAGAGGATCGATTCATTTTTTGGTATGAGCACATCACTAATGTATTGAAGAGACACTGATGGAGGAAACCTAGATGCGTAGAGACAGTGGGAACCCAATCATGTTTAGCTGCAATTTTTCTTTCTGTTTGTATCTCTTCCTTGTGTGACTTTACATCTTGTACATTTGCAATTTTTTCTGTTTGTATCTTTTATGTAACGCATGTAATCCTAAGTCCTTATGTTTTGCAACGGGTTCTTATGTAAAGCACTCTGACACCTTCGGGTAATGTTCGCGCTATATAAAATCGCATTAAATAAATAAATAAATAAAAAAAGACCTAATGCATATATCTGTTGGAGGAAAAAAGGAGAACACAACATACAAATAATACATGGAAAACATAGTCAGATAAATGGAAAGCATAGAAAAATCCTGAAAATGGAAAAAAAAAAAACTAATGGGACACCGGGGTATCCAAAGGTACAATTTAATCTCAAAACTCCCTCCTTCCTTTGCCAAGAATGGCATGCCCCACTGTCCAGAAGCCTCCATACACTGCCTCTGGATTCTGATCATTCCTTATTCTTCCCCTCCAGCTCTTGGATGCCCAAACAAACCTGAGCACCACCACTTTCTTGCTTAGTTTGCTGCATGGGCACAGGTCTCACAGGTCTCACAGGGCCTGGGGCCCACAAAGAACTTCCTATCCAAGTTGTCATCATATGCTGTACATCAGTGACTTGACTCGCTATTTTGCGTCAGGTGAAGCACAAGATCCGAGGAGTGTACAGAAGGTTAATACCCTTGTGCCTATGAACCACAGATTCTCCCTAGCCTTTGTCTATAACAAACTCAAGGCTATGATCCAATGTGTATACCGGGACCTCAACCTCATACAAGGCCTTTAAACATCTCCGCTGTGAAGCATTCAGAATAACATTTCCATCTAAGTTCAAAATAGGCGTGGTAATCAATCCCTTAAGAAGTGCAAAATCCCACTTTTGACTCACAAAATCAGGACTGGTAGAACTGTAACCTCTCAAATAGAACCTGTGAACACAGATATTCTGGAAGTATGGTGAAAAAAAAGGAAATGCAGTAGGCAGCTAGGAAAATGCAGTATGAAGCAAAGGACTCAGTATAACTACGTCCCTGACATTAGTTGGACTTACATCTAGCAGGCCTGAGGTTAAAGTTAATGTCTGTAAGCTATGCTTTACTACAGATGTGTGAAATCGTGCCAGGTCCCTCATATAAAACAATAATGAAAGTCTATATATGTTGAGCCTGTTAATATTGTATGTACGTGCAGTAAAACAGCAGTAACTGTATAACAACTATGAGGCTATGGGCTTCATGTAGTAACATATTTTCCAGCCGCAGGGCCAGCAGTTTGCACAATCACCAGCCTTTTAACCACACAATTCTAAGTCACTGTTTACAAAAGGTACATTGGATTGCCAATGGCGGTTGGCTTAAAGCCTCTGAATTACCTGTATGCACTTGTGATAATGTATCTATCCTCGACACATTGTATGTTGTTCGTATTTGTCCCAGGTTTAATACAATGCGCCACAAATATATCCGGCCTCTTTTGTTACCATTGAATTTTAGACAAGTGAGACCGACTCTATCGTTTTTACAACTTTTACTAACTCCAATGTTTGTTTTTCTTTGTCATGATTTGTATCCAGTGTTTTAAGATCAAGCTGAGACGTAACCGTCCTTTCTTTTTACGGCTCCACCTTTCTGTATTCTTTATGAGATGTATTCATGTATTGTTACTTTTATGATTTGCATTGGCAAAATCGAATGAAGTTTTGACTGACTGACTTATTCTGTGATGTGTTTATGAATAGCAATAAACACATTGCTATTCATTCCAATCCTGAAGGAGGAAGTGGTTGGAAAGTGGTGCTCCCTCCCAGGAGATTTGACGGGGCGCTTCCTCCCTTGCAATGTATGGCACTGGATTATATAAATGCTTTGAGACAGCAATTGTGATCACAAACCATTGATGACATAGCAACTCCTCAAAGGAGGTGATATTGGAATCATAAAGTGGATGCTGTCCATTGTGGATGTTGGTACACCCGGGGGCGCAGCTTGGTCAGTAAGTTTGGGAGGGTGTGAGCTTCAGATTTCCCAACAATCACGCTGGAATATAACGTAAAAACACATTATAGGACAAGCAGGACACGACAGGAGCTTAAGAAACAGTGGAAAGAGAGAGGAGTGCGGGTTGCTACGGGCACTTAACCCGTTGCGTGCTGCCGTCGGCGACGGCAGCACTACCTCGCTAGTGCTGCCGTCGGCCAACGGCCATCGCAGCCCGGCCCATTTTGCGGAAGTGCTGCACTGCCGCGAAATCGCAGCCGCGGCAAAGGGGTTAAAACACAATCGTTTTCAAACTCATCACGTTTTAAGACAGAGATGAGAAAGAGTGTGTGTGTGTTTTTGTCAGTGTGGGCATTTAAGTGAAATCCGACAGACCTGACTGAAAGCATCTGTACCCAACTATTTCCCATCGAATATATTTTTGGGGAGAGTGTAACACCCCAAACACCACCCCCTTCAAGCTACACCCCTGGGCATACCTTTACCGGTTGAAAAAAGGAAACCTACACATACACTGGACTACCCCCTCTTTACTCTTCATGGTACACGCGAGTGCTCACCGCAGGACATACCACAAAGTCTTCAGATGGAAAGAATTTTCCTTACAAAGGAAAAAATGAAAAATAATATAACTGTGACTTTTTCTAGTAACTCTAATTCAACACCTCCAATTGGTCCACAGTGCAAACAATCTCCACACCTAGGATTAGGGAAAAGATACACCACACTTAGGATTAGGGAAAAGATACATATACCAAAAAACCTACAACAATCATACTTGCCACTGGAAAGGGTCGGAAGAATTGCGAATGTGGTGAGTTGTAAATCTCAGGATAAGTGATAGGTACAAGATTACACACACGGGGACTTCAAACAATGTTTTTTGTGATACTGCCCCTAAATGTTCTTAATATGTGAAATGTATGGTAAATAAATTAACATAGCTCATTTTGGACAGAAAAAGATTTTTTGGCTCGGCAAACAGGAAGACATCAATGATGGCTGGCTTTATTGATGTTTGATGGGAGGGAAGATAATATCTAATCAGGGAACATTGTCAATTTCACCAAGTTTGAGAATGGTCTAATTAGTTATTTTTTGCATCTTACCAACTGATTGTGGGACATTCACCAGCCATTTTTTAAAACTTTACAAACTCTGTGAAATTGAATGTTTCCCTACCTCTAAAGAAGCGCACAGGTTCTGCTCTTGTTACCACCTGAAATACTGGCCTCACAGTAACTATGAAAATGAGGTCTAAACACACTCATTACCCCACTGCCAGCAGCGCGGTTTGCAACCAAAAGTAGCCCTGGCCCATTACTCTCTCTTTCCATCCATCCATTTTCTGCCTCTTTCTTTCTCTCTCCCTCTGAGCTCTCTCCATTCTCTCCTTCCTTCCACTCTCTTTCTTCAACTCATAACATAAAGGGTAAACATAATAAATTTAATGTGTTCTTGAAGATGGCCATTGTTATAGGTTTTGGCATAAAATATATCTAAAAGAAAGCCTGTAAGACCTGCATTTGTTCACAGTGGGACACACAATAAAATTCAAGAATGTATGCACCTTCTACAGAGCAGATGAAGATAAAGGGGAGAATATCAGCAGAAGCTTGACACTAATTTCATCCTGAGTTGGGCCTATTGTTTGGGCAGCCACAATTGAGTGGTCCATTCAAATTTCATCCACAAGAATCAGGGGAGAAAAAACATTTAAGTTTTGGGCCCAGTGCTCTGAACGACCATACCAAAATCCGAGGGCCCTATCCAGTCTACTAGCCTTCAATGGAACAGTAAAAGCAAATCAATTCAAAGAAGCAGTTGGCTTTCCCTATAACATCGCTCAGCCCACCTCTTCCCCTTCAAGAGGGAACAGGGCCCGAGAACCTACGATCAGGAACCTACGTAAATTTTTCAAACCAACCAGATTCGATAAACCCTCAGAAGCAACGCCCTGATCCCAGTCACTCATCAGTGGAGGCCCCTCATGAAAAACATAGGTAACCCCCTGCAATTATACTTTTAGGTTCTGGGCTGAGGGGGGAAAAAGACCACTATTAAAGAAGGTATACCCACTTGAACTGTATTTCTTCTTGTGCGCCTAAAACATGCTATTGGTTCTGATCCCCAAAGGGAATTATGATACATCTGCGATATCTTTTTACAAAACCATGCTTATTCTATTTTTCAAATGTTCTCATATTCATTAATCTCAAAGGGCACATCACATTAGAAAGTCTACAAATACATTTTAACAATTACTTCTATGTACTGCGACAAAACCTATTTATCACAATAAAGAAAATATTATTGACATTTCCATAAAAGAAAAAATACAAAGATACAAAAATACTCCCCACGCAACAATCCACTCACTCATACACACATCCAAAATCATAAACTCCCATACGTTACATGCATACCATATCCCAGCATACTACACATACACTGAACATGGATAAACAGATTTAAAAAAAAAATCTGTTTAAATGGTGCAGAGCAGGAATGTCGACGGAGAAATATCATGGGACATTCATATCGCCGCAAAAATATTGTGGGGAAGAAATATCGACAACAAAAATATAGTTGACAAGAACATCGACTGACAGGTAAGTAATATCGATTACAAGAAATATCGTTGTAATAAATATTGTTTTAAAAAATATAGTTGACAAAAATATCGATTTATTAATAATGTTATATATTTTAGTATTTTTAATGAGCATTGTTTGTCATTTTAATATATGTTATAGAATTTTACTAGTTATTAATTTATTTTAAGTTTAATTCTGTGTTTATAGTTCCGTAACTGGTTGTGGGTTTATAGAGGAATAGGGTGGGAAGTAATTTAATTATATAGATTTAAATAATAATTTATAGTAGTTAATTTTGTTTTTTTTAATTTAAATTTCGCGTTTTTAGTTCCGTAGTGGGTTGTGGGTTTATATGGAAATAGGGTGGGAAGTAATTTAATTATATAAAATGTATTGAATAATTAATGTGTTACTTCATTAATTAATAAAAGTTTAATAATTTGTTGTTAATTAATTTCAATTAGTCAATTAATAATTAATTATGTTAATTGTTTAATTAATTTTAGGTGTGTGTTGTGGTGTTTATATGTGTAAATGGTGTGAAGGGTGGTAAGTAATTCATTTTTATTGATTAATTATTAAATATTTGTAAATTAATTACCATTAATTATTAAATATTAATTGTAGATGTGTAATTAATTTAGGTGTGTGTTGTGGTGTTTATATGCGTAAATGGTGTGAAAGGTGGTAAGTAATTAATTTTTTATTGATTAATTAAAACATATTAATAAATTAATTTTCATTAATTAATTAGTAATTATTAAATGTAATTGTGGTATTAGTTTTAGGTGTGAGTTATGGATATTATAGTGTTAAATAATGTGTAATTAATTATTTTTTATTATCTTTGTTAATAATAAGATATAAAAATGTATATATTAATTATGTTAATATTGGAAATTAAATTTAATAAAAATGTTGATGGTTTTGTTTTTTATGGTTTTTTGATCCAGCTCTTTCCCTACTGTTGCACTCACTTAAGTGGGAATAGTAATTTTTACTCCTCCGCTATCCAACGCTTTCCCTACTGTTGCACTCATTGGAGTGGGAATAGTAATTTTTACCCCTCCGCTATCCAGCGCTTTCCCTACTGTTGCATTCACTGGAGTGGGAATAGTAATTTTTTAAAAAACAACAAACACACTAATTAAGTAAGGGTCTAAGGGAATGTTTTAAGACCTAACGTGGCTATACTTCCCATATAGAACAGATACTACACAATACTATCCACGGGTCTAAGCAAATAAACAGACAAGAGAGAGCCTGAAAGAGTGTGATTGATAACCTCTGCTTAACTATCAAAAGGAAAACTACTTATTGTCATAAACCTTCTGAAGTTCTATTTATAAGGACGGATTCCCATCACTCACCAGTGGTGACATGCTTCATCATCTGGCTCTCCTCCTAGCGTCACACTAGTGACACCAAGGGCTACAACCCTCTCAAAAGGAAAGGGGAGCGGGCAGATGTTTTCATCAAGAGTTATTAATTGTGCCCTCAAAATAGCGCGTTATTACTTTTTGACAGACAGTTGTTAGCAACTATTAAGTGTGGGAAGTAAGATGTGCAGTGCAAAAATGATGTAAAAAAAGTGATTTAAAATTGGGCAGTGAGAGAAAAAAACTTTTATTGATATCTCTCAGTGCTCAAATCTAAAAACAGTGCAAATGGACAGTTTTCAGCAAATAACTGTTGTGATGAATAAATGGGTCAACATGTTTCAGCAAAATGAGGAAAGAACTAATCCTCTGCCTTCTTCAGGACCACGATAGTATTGCTACTGCAAAGTGAAAATAATATAAATCTAAATATAAGTCGGTTGGAATCAATACAACCGTACCACCCTAAGTCGTAGGTGTATACCATATCCTCTGCAAGTGACGTGATGCAAATGGCACCTGTAACAAAAACATACATATATATGTCTACTCTTGAGACAGAGCCAATCCTAATCTATGAGGTTAACATCCTCTGCACATCAGAACTCTCATCATTATAAACCAAATATGTACAGTCTGTTCATAGTAGTGATGTATCTAATCACCATCCACCATATTATCATCTTAAGGTAATAAGAGATAATTAGGGTACCCTAACAGGTGTGGTCCTTTTACTTTTTCTCACAGAGCGGTGCCTCCTCATTCCTGAGCCGCAGGCAGGTGAGGTGAGGTCTTCTCCTCATGCATTACGGGTAAGCATGAGATGCTGTTTTTCAAATTGGTAATATGGTGTAGTAATAGTAATTTTTACCCATCCGCTATCTAACGCTTTCCCTACTGTTGCACTCATTAGAGTGGGAATAGTACATTTTAGGCCTTTGCTATCCAGCGCTTTCCCTACTGTTGCACTCACTGGATTGGGAATAGTAATTTTTACCCCTACGCTATCCAACTTTTTCCCTACTGCTGCACTCACTGGAGTTGGAATAGTAATTTTTACCCCTCCGCTATCCAGCTCCTTCCCTCTTGTTGCACTCACTGGCGTGGGAATAGTAATTTTTACCCCTATGCTATCCAGCGCTTTCCCTACTGTTGCACTCACTGGAGTGGGAATAGTAATTTTTACTCCTCCGCTATCCAGCACTTTCCCTACTGTTGTACTCACTGGAGTGGGAGTAGTAATTTTTACTCCTACGCTATCCAGCGTTTTCCCTACTGTTGCACTCACAGGAGTGGGAATAGTAATTTTTTCCCCCTCGCTATCCAACGTTTTAACTACTAATGTTTTTATTTTGTTATTAAATGCATGTATTATTCTTATTTAAGTAGTTTAATGTGTTAATTCAATATAGAATATGTTATTTTCTTTTAAAATATTTATGTGTTTATTTAATTTTTATATAATTTAAAAAGTTTATAAATTGAATAAAGATAATAGCTCATAAAATGTATTTAAGTAAATATATGTATATGTAATTTTTTTGTGTTTATAATTATTCAATTAAGTTTATTATAATTAGTTAAAATATATATTACATTTAATTTATTTCGTTAATAACATTAATAATATTAAAATAATGTTTTTAAAGTTATGTTATTTTTTAAAGTCGATATTTTTTACATCTATATTTTTTACATCAATATTTTTGAGTCAATATTATTGTACTTACCTGTTTAAGTATAGGGAGACGATATTTTTGTTATCGATATTTTTACATCGATATTTTTACATCGATATTTAAACTTGGAACCGTTTAAATATTGTGGGCTGGGATCACGTTTCCAAAAACGGTCAGTGAAGGACCTCACTCCTCAGTACTACCATGTGTTCAGAAATTAACTTGTTGGTAATCTACAAAACCTCTAATGGAATACAAACGTCCAGTGGGCTTTGGGAAAGACATCAGGAGACAGAACATACAGTCAGATTTGAGTTCACTCCTAATACTGTGAACTGGTTATGTCATGTTAATTTGGAATTAAGAGGTGACTAGACCCTATTCACATCCTCTACTATCTACCTGAGACAATACTATCGCTATTGACAGAAGAAGCAGTTGATTTAATCAGCAAAAAGTCCAAATTCCGGATGTATCTGGCGAATAATCGAAAGAGAAAACAGAATCTGGTGGCCTGGAAAGTCTGTGCCAGGAGCCGATGGTACTAGATATATCAACCAACGTCTGTGCCAGCAGCTGAAGGTATTGGCAACTATTGTATTTACCAAATATCAACCAACAATAACAACAACTAAACTTTTGCAGTTTACACATTTTTCTGCTTTCCTAAAGCTGCATGCTCCAGTCAAAAACGTCTCTCTTTTTCTTTTGATCTTCTATCTCCTCACATCACCAGGGGGGCGGAAAGATAACCATACCGGTGGCAAAGGGACACGGGGGAAACTGGAACGTGCAAGAACGGAGAGAAGAAGATGTAACAAATTGCAGAATGGACTGTCAAGAGCCAAACTAATTAAAGCCAATGTATACAATGCTTGACAACCCCCCCCCCCCCGGCGCTTTTTCTTCTTTCTCTTTCCCCATGTGTTCTTCACCCAGTACCATGTAAATATGCTCTTTATTTTCAATAAAAAATTACGGAAGTAAAAAAACAAAAAACAAAAAAAGCAAGCTCAGGTTTTATTCAGCTTATTTTTTTTAGTAGTTTGGTCGCACGGTGAAAAAACGTTGTGTTGTATTATTAGCACCACCGATAGACAATAGTAAATTACTGAATGGATACACATATTTACACAGTGAAGTACCTTTGTCATTTAACCTCATCACTGTGGCGCAAATTCCGCCGCAGTGCTGAGCATTCCGATCGCGGGCATGGTCATGACGGCTCCCGGCCGTCATCAGCACACGCCCTTCGTGACTCATGACGGCCGGGAGCCGTCATCAGCATCAATGAGGTTAACAGTTGTGCCTAAAATTCCGCAGCGAACAGCTATTTCCTCACATAATTGATGGTTTTCCAGTGCATTCACATTCAAAGTTATACTCAATTTTAAACATAGAGCCTTTAAAATTAAATAAATAGATAAAATAAACAGCAATCTGCCAAGCCAACACAGACCAGTGGCATGACGAAACTTGAGGGGGCCCCTTTGTAAACTACATGGAAGCCCCCATCCCCAGTCAGGAGCGCTCAGGCCAGGGGCCCCCACCCATGCACAGTGCCAGAGGGCACCCTCTGGAGCTCGGGGCCCGTTACGACGCTGACACAGATATCACCAGGCCACAACAGCCGGTCTTTGGGTACTCACAGACAATTTCCCATTGCGGTTGGCTTCTTCACGCTGGGCTAATGCGACATGGAAGTTATCCTTCAGCTCCTTCCCTACACTTGCCAGGACCCTATGAAAACAGAAGAACAGTTCAAGTTATTCAAACTTTGCACCCGCACGCATACAATTATCGCTACTGCATGTTGTATACTGTTTGCACCGTTAACTGTCAATCATAACTCACAATATATTACAAGACCCCTGCCCTCACTTTTAGTAGGCACATATCTCATTACTATTTTAAAAATATGAAAATCTTACAAAAAATATGTTACATGCATTGCCTGTCGTTCTTAGCGATCCAAACTCATAAAATATGGGGAAATGTGATCATGAGTGCAATGGGGCTGGGTCAGTGAGAGTGGGCGGGGTCAGATCCTCGACTAAAAAGAGAGAAATATTCTGTAACCATTTTTGGGGCATGTCACCTAAATATGACGTACATACCTAAAATGAAAAGTCAATGCTAATTAGACTACTCTCTGGGAAAATCTTTGTTCTGCGTGGAAAGCTCAGCTGGTTAATGCGATCCTGTCAGATCAAGGGTGTAACACAAGCCCCTGTGGCGCAGAAGGGCCCCCAATTTTTCAGGCCCCCCTTTCAGCCCAAGGCCTATGAATATCAGTGACATATGGGTGACTAAGGGGCCCCTCTTCATATTCTGCAGGAGGGCCTGCTAATTTTGCATTATGCCAATGATTCAGATGTATTGTATTATAATTGCATTTATATAGCACTTCCTACCCCATACGAGGCATCGAAGCTCTTTCTCGGCGAGTAGCACGCTACTCCGGGACCCATAAAGGATTAGTGTTGAATAGGTATAGTGAAATATGAAAGTATTTAAAGTGGTGGATAGGTTAGTCAGTTATTTGGATGCGGAAGGATAGAAGAGGAAAAAAGGTTTGTATTTATATAGTGCTTGTTACCCCTGATGGGGTGTTGTAGCACCTTTCATTTGGGGTGGGGGGGGGGAGGCAGTAGCACGCTACTCCGTAAACCCATAAAGGATTAGTGGTGAATTTGTAAGGTGAAATATGAAAGTAGTTTGAGTGGTGGATAATAGTCAGTTATTTGAAGTGAGAAGGATAGCGGAGGGATAGAAGGGGGAGAAAGGTTTGCATTCATATAGCGCTTGTTACCCCTGAAGGGGTGTTGTAGCGCTTTTCTGGCAAATAGCACGCTACTCCAGAACCCATAAAGGATTAGTGTTGAAAATTAGTACAGTGAAATATGAAGTAATTTCAGTGGTGGATATGTTATTCAGTTATTTGGATAAAGAAGGGTAGCGGCAGGATAGAAGAGGGACAGAGGTTTGTATTTATATAGAGCTTGCTACCCCTGAAGGGGTTTAAAGCACTTTTTTTGGTGAGTAGCACGCTACTCTGGAACCCATAAGGATTAGTGTTTAATTAGTATAGGGAAATATGAAAGTAATTTGAGTGGTGGATATGTTAGTCAGTTATTTGGATTGAGAAGGGTTGGGGAGGGGTAGAAAAGGGAAAAGGTTTGGATTTATATAGCGCTTGTAACCCTCATGGGGTGTTGAGGCGCTTTATTGGCGAGTAGCACGCTACTCCGGAACCCTTCAATGATTAGTGTTGAAAATTAGTATAGTGAAATATGAAAGTAGTTTGAGTGGTGGATGTGTTATTCAGTTGGATAGAGAAAGGTAGAGGAGGAATTGAAGAGGGAAAAAGGTTTGCATTTATATAATGCTTGCTTACCTCTGAAGTGTTGAAGCAATTTTTGGGTGAGTAGCATGCTACTCTGGGACCCATAAAGGATTGGTGGTGAATTAATATAGTGGAATATAAAATTTGAGAAGTGAACATGTTAGTCTGATATTTTGATTGAAAAGGATAGGGGAGGGATAGGAGAGTGAAGGATTTTTGTTTTTTGTTTTTTGAGGTCATAGCAGTAGGAGGAAGCTTTTGGATGAGTAAAAAGAGGTTGTGGAGGGGAAGAGTCAGAGGGAAGAGTTTAGAAAGGTTTGTTTTAGGGGATCAGTATAGTAAAAGAGGTGTCAGATGATGCAAGAAGGGTAGAGTAATGGAAAGTCTAGAAAGGGTTATTTTGGGGATCATAGTAGTGTTATGGGGTTTTGGATAAATGAGAGAGTGGGCGTAGAGGATATATTGATAGATGTATAGGGTGGGAAATAGGGTAGCGCATTGGAAAGAGTAGTAGAAAGAAGTTTGAGATGAGTCAGAAAGTTGGGTTAGAAGATATATTGAGAGAAGTATAGGGTGAGAAATAGGGTAGTGCATTGGATATGCTGAATTAGAAGAACGTGATAAATATATAGATCCGTAAGTACATTGAAAGTATATAGATGCATAAAGGCGGTAGGTATATGTAGATTAAAGATATTCATAGAGGCACAGGATGAGAAATAGGGTAGTGCATTGGATATGCTTTTCAGGAGGAAAGTAACAAACACACAGATCCAAGTACGTGGAAGGTACATAGATGCACAATGGAAGAAGTACATGTTGACCAAAGCTGCACCAGATAAACTCCGGTTTTCAAGTGTTATTGTACTTTATTTAAAATATGTTTTTTTAAACATAATTATTCATGTTTATACAAAGCAATACACAAAGATAGGTACATATCTATAGTACAAATAAATGATTATATACAGAGGGGTATGCTGTAAATTTCTGTTTGCTTATGGTGCTTATGTGGGGAAGAGCCAATTCTTGAGTAGTTTTCTGAAGATAAGGTGCTGTCCGTGGATCTTATGTTGGGGAGCAAAGAGTTCCATAGTTTGGCTGTTGGAACAGAGAAGGATGTGCCACTTATGTTTTTTTTCTTGTATCTTGGGATTTCGAGGCTGTTGCAAGGATTTCTGCTCATACACAGAACTGTGCACAGAGACCTAGCACATTAGTGATTACTGGTGTACCAGAAACTCACCTCAATACCTAGAAACCCCAACCAGCTAACAATCAGTGTCTCATTAGCTCTTCGTCCTATAGCAAAGTAACCTATGATTAGACAACCTAGAACATGCAACTTATGACCATCTCAGGAATGGTGGGAAGCGAGAACACTCTTTTGTTATACTCTCATACCAGTCCACAACAGGAGTAAATAAGAGACACAGTAAGGTTAAAATATTTATTTTAACGACGTGATCTCATGCGCAGTATCTTAGCCAACATAAGCAGACATATGAATAAAAATAATATGGTCAGCATGGTTACAACTTCATAAAATACAAAAGGAGGAATCATATTACAATGATAGTGCAAACAGGTGATATAGCGCCTAGTTTTAACACCCTCCCTATATAGGAACTATGTATTATAAAACTATAGAAGGTCTCTTGAGCTTGTTTTGGGGGACCCCATTAACTGTCAGCTCAGTAAGTGTAAATTCCATCTGGATCGGCTAGTCTCTCTGTATCCCTGGAATCTTCCAAGTGTGTGAAATTATGGCAAGTGTGCTATGATAAAGGCGCCGGAATCCTACTCGGCTTGCAGCTGCCAAAATGTTGTGTCTAGAATGTGTTACACGGACATGCCGATAAACAGGCTCTCATGTTATGATAACCTTGACGGCTCAGCACTCACTGTACAGACTGGGGGCACGATGTATGTCTAGAGAGCTCAAAAAACAAACCCTTTCTCATGTATAGACCTTCATGAAAGCTAGCTTTGCAAAAACAGCTAAGCAGTGTTGTGTGCAAAAAGCAGCAAAGGTAAAATGGCGTTTAAACTTCTAATAAGCCATGCTAACTTAACATGCACACAAAAAGGGGCCCATAAACCATACTACAAGGCGAGGTGCCATTTTAGAGCGGAGGTTCCTTTGTTGAATATGTTTGGTGATTTTATTGCTGATGAAGTGTGGTCCCATTCCATGTATTGCTTTGTGGGTGATACAAAGCAGCTTGAACGTGGATCTTCTGGCAACCGGTAACCAATGCAGGGCTTTCAAGGCAGGTGAGATGTAGTCTCGCGGTTTGATAGGCAAAATTAGTCTGGCAGCCGAGTACTGAATCCATTGTATTCTTTACAAGGTCGTTAAAGGTGATCCGTGGTAGAGGCTATTGTCGTAATCGAGTTTGGACAGAACAAGGGAGATGGTAGCTTGGACCTTGTGTGGAAATCCCAAATGAGGCAAAATTTGTCACAGCGTTTTTATAGTGACAAAGCTTGATGTTGCTAGTTTGTCCACTTGGGCATTCATCGGTAGCTCGGAGTCCATGGTCATTTCGAGGTTTCTTACTTTTTTCGATACTTTAGGTGGTAATTCCAGTTCATCAGGCCAGGCGGCAAGCGGGTCATAATGTTTCCAATCGCCACACATGAATATTTCCGTTTTGGAAGCATTCAATTTGAGGTGGCTCCAAGTCATCCACTGATCCACGTCTCTGAGACAACTGAAAATTGGGGAGTTTCCAATGTCTTTAGGGCATTCCAGTTGAAGGAGTATTTTTGTGTCATCTGCATAGTTATATCACGTGAAGTGAAATTGATTGATCAGTACTGGTACTGACTTCATATAGATGTTGAAAAGCATGGGCGAGATGATAGAGCCTTGCGGGACCCCTGCTTTTGTGGACTATGGTTTGGATGAGAAATGTGGGGTATGGATGACATTAGTTCTGTTTCGAAGGTAGGAAGTGATCCAGTCTCGAGCCTGTGTGCCTAACAGGAAGATCACTGATTTGGATCTTGGTAGACAAACTGGGAAATATTAACACGTATATTTATAGTGCCATGAAGTCACAGCCTGTATCAGGAAGCACTGTGAATATGTAAATCAATAGTTTAACAAATTAATTGCACACAGTATATAATAGACTGCTGGAGCCTTAAAAAATGAGTTACACATAGTAGAAGAGAGGCTATCCCGAAATATGAAAACTGCTTCAGTGTTTAGGTGCTTACAGTGCTTTCGCAAGTTATCTTTTTAGTAATATCAATCAGACTCTAGCTAGTGCAAACCTGATTTTTTATAGGTGTATACCAAAATGACACATTCCATAAGTGGTTACTTGCAAAATGAATAACTATGTGTTACCACGAAGCTTAAAATGGCGCCATCAATGAAAGCCTGTACTGGCTCCCAAGCAGCCGTTAGATCTGCTGGTTAGCCAGTTGCACAAATTTGCATTTCTTTCAGATAGCAGCCATCGTGTAGAGAAGGCTTGTCTTTAGCTGCCCGTCCAGAACGGTACAGGAGACCCCTCTTTCCCTTTCTGCCTGGGGAAACCCAAGGGCACAGTAACTATTTGCAAAAAGTATGAGAAAGGTTTTGGTAAAATAAAATAAAAAGCTTGAGAATGTAATTCCCAATAGATCCCGCTCACTTCAACCTCTTGTACAGCTTCTTTCAGACGAAGAACCTCTCATGAACAAGAACGAGTTTGTGTCACCTAAATGCAACAATATTGCATCTCAACCAGTAGTCTAACTCCAATATTAACCTGAAGATAATATATTTTACATAGAGCAAAAGCTCACGGTTCATCCTAGAGCATGAATGGACTAGAACAAAATGGACCATTGCCTGGAAGACCGCCTAGCCTGTTCTACAGTTTCCGCACATACAGCAAACAATTTCAGTTTGTCAAAAAGTACAGATTAAGGTCCGTTTTATCACATCCCGATCAGGGCCGGTCTGGCTGTAACAGGCATCAGGTGTTTCCCTGGGAAGCTGGAAGGGTGAGGGCCGGTTTGCAGGAGCGGGGGCCGGTTTTCTTATTGGAGGCCGGTTTTGCAGCAATGCTGCTATATCGGCCCCCAGTTACAAAAGCAGCAAGCAAGCGTTTCCAGCCTCCCATGGCCAGGCAGGGGCTGATCCGAGAAAACTGACAGGCTGCTTTGGCTTCTCACACAAACCAGACTTGTCTTCATTCCTGTGATACTGTGGTACTGATAATGAGACCAGACCTAAATTCTGGTTACTGCACAAACAGGAGTTTAGAGACTAGTCAACAACGCAGTCATAACCACACCTTCACATCCCTAGCACAATGTTCCCAGGGTAAATATCAGCAGGTGTCACCTGCTGAAATTTACCAGGGGAACATATGGGGAAAACAATTACATTCATATGTAATTCCCCATTTTCCGAGCTTCAGCTCCAAATATGAGGCATTTTCTGCCTTTAGTATATACCTCAGCCTGAGCTATGAGTATTTACCTGGGGCGGTAAATACCTAACCCCATTCTAGCTGACGCAGAATCATTGGGATGTTCAACCTGAATATCGTGTGGGAAATAGTGATGTGCCAAAATATCAAGGATTGAATTATCGACGAGTTAAGGATATATATGCTCCTCAATTATATAAATTCAGTATGTTTAGTTAAGAATAGTGAATCTTTACTCAGCTATAAGCACTTACCTTCTTGATGATTTGCTTCTAGATATTTAGGCCTCAATATTTTGACCCCACATTATATTTCCCGTGTTCTTTTGGTATATAATTGTCTGATGATATGTTAGGTAATCTCATTTGTAAAGCGCAATGGTTACTCCAACGGAATGTCCCCGCGCTAAGATTCCACACTTCAACGGCGACCGGTGCAGACCACCTAACAAAAAAGATATTACAATTGTCTAAAAAAACAAGTTTTAAGTTTCTTCCAGAGATTGTTGTGGATTGGTCCTGCCTTAGCTCGACATGGAACGAGTTCCACACTTTTGATCGCTTGATAGCTGAAGGAGCAACCTCCCATGCATGTTCTGGTTATCCTAGGGACTATAGCCACTGGAGCGTCCAACGTTCTCAAACAGGGATTAGGAAGGTATGGTTTGATCAGTGGGTTTAGGTTACGGGGGTCCCTCAAATTCATAATCATGTGTCAGAAGCAAAGTGCTTTAAAAGAGATTCTTTCCCCCATTTGGAGCCAGTGTAGGGATGTTAAGGAGCATTCTAGACACAGCATTCTGATCACATTGGAGAGGTCTCATAGTGCCTTGGGTAGCTCACAGGTACAGCACATTGCAGTAGTCCAACCTGGACACCATTAAAGCTTGGACCACTGTATTTTTGGCAGTGTCCGGGAGTAATCCCAGGATCTTACCAAGCATCTTTAGGACGCCAAAACAGACCCCTACAAGGTTGACTATCTGATGATCAAAAGTGAGATTATTGTCAAACCAAATTCCTAGGTTTTCGATTTTAGTTATGGGGCGTTGGGATAGGTCCCAGCACATCTGGCTGCCATACGGTGGATCAGATAGAGGGCTGTGGATTGGTGGTCTTGACAAACGTCAGTTTCACAGTTTCTAAATGACATTTACCAGTCAAACCATTTCCCTGCATGAAAATATTACGTGAAAAAGCATAGGTGCAAAAAAAAAAAAGAAATTGAACAAAACCCTACAATTGGAATTGTGAAGGACTGATTGAGTTCTAATTCATTGACTTAGTTTCACAGGTAGACCAAGGCCGAAGGCTTGACTGAAGATTAAGCAGATTGGCAGACAGGGAAAGGCACTACTTGACTGCCTACGACCACAGCGTTTAAGCGCTTTGCAGAACACGCTCTCCGCCTTTCCTTCAATTTTCTAGAGGAATGGCCTCTTCCTCCCAAATCATTAGGGACACTGTTTCAAAGTGCTGACTGCTTGTGTGACCGCCTAATGCATTCTGGGTGTTATAGCCTTGCTTATTACATTCACGCATCTGAAAAGGGTGATTTGTAAGTGAACAGGTCAGGACTGGAGACAGTGGCCATACTTATGTGGAGTGAGTTTGTCACCTTAAATTTCAATCAAATAGAGGCTAAAAGTCCCGAATTGTTTTCCAATGAAACCATTAGTCAATCCATATGTTTGATTTACTGATGCCACTTTTGGAGCAGGTAATATAGGGTGCAGGCCTTTTTTGTTTTTTGGCTGAAGTTGCAAAAAAATCGGCATAAATGAATGCAGTGTTCCTGGAACTCAAAACAACCCAGCAGGAAGAGATGTGTGATAAAACCAAAGCACATCAAAGATGCACCAGAATTGGACTTCAAACAACGACGTAGTCAACAGAGCTTACAGTGGGGGGGTTGTTGGTTTCTCGTGTGGTTTTAAAATCAAAGTTTGCTTCCTAACTTTCCATTGCTAAAATAGCGCTACTGAGAACAATCGCCATGTGAATCTGTAGCACATGGTGCACAGCACCAAGGGTGACCGCACTAACGTTACTGGTTTCGGTGGTTAGAAAAAATATAAAACATCGGAATGTGTTGTCTCCACCACAACGTTCACACATTATTCTACATTTAAAATACAAATATAAAATTATTTTACTTTAACATTTAACTTACAAATATTTTATTTATTTTTTAAACTTTAATATATTTCTCAAAAGTTCCCTGTACTTTACCATAGGGAGGTCTCTGTACAGTTTGCACGGGGCTTTCCCAAGTGTGCAGAACATAAAAGGCAGTTGTAGTCACTACTAGTGGTGACTTTACAGTTGTTTTTGACTTTTGACTAATTCCCCCCCCCCCCCTTTTATTGACATGCAATCCTACACTTTAGAGTAACTTTACACTAGTCAATGTTGAAAAGTCAAAAGTGGTAAAGTTATTCTAATCATTTTTATCTGCTTCTGTCTATTAATCATTGCAGCGCTTATCTTTTATACAAGAATCACAATGGTTCGATAAATACTGAAACAACTCTTTGTATATTTCTTGTGCACCTTTCTGCATATGCACGAGTGACTGAGTGAAGAGGTTCTAGAGCTGCTACCACAATTCCTTGGGGAGTCAGGGATGTCATGTTCTGAGGTTGCCCAAACCATACCTTACTAGGTTTAGGGGTGCATATGGCGGCACTGTGAGCTTGCTGGTCTATATGTCAACATATCCTGAGGGGGTGCATAGAATCAGTCTGGCACCAACCCAGCGTTTATGTTGTCCAACAAATGAATATTTTCTACTGAGAAAGTGGAAACTGTACAACATTGCCTACTATTGGTTGGCTTTATTGACTCTCTAATTTGCTTGTTTCTAATTCGATGGCTTGTCTTCCACATCTTCTATTTGTCCTTCCCCTGGAGCATAGTCTCTTTAACATCCTTTTGATCGGCCAAGCCGCGTTTAAGGAATTACGGGGCATATTACCAACAACTAGCGATAATTATCGCTATGTTGGCTTAGCGGCAATATTTTTATCGCCGGGCTGCGGCGATTTTTATCACTTAGGAACCTTGCTATTATCAAGGTTTATCTACTAAGCGATAAAAATCGTCCGAAATGCATGAATATCGCTGAAAAGTCCGCGATATTCATGCATTACCGAGCTAATGCTCTTAGCCATGTTATCCACCTACCATTGGATAACATGGCTAAGAACTGCTCAGGGGCAGGTGTTAGCTTTTGGAGATATTCGCGCTTAGCGCGAATATCTCCAAAAGTTGGTAATAGGAGATAGCGATGTTAGCGACTGTTTCCAGTTGCTAACATCTTGGCACGAGCACTTTGCATGTCATTAGTGATAAATTTCACTGACATGCAAAGCGGGGCCCAAGATGGTCGCTATCTCCTACTAACTGTCGCTAACTGTTGTTAGCGACAGCTAGGTAATAGGGAGATAATTTTATCTCCGCTTTCTTGGCTTTTAAAGCCAAGAAAGCGGAGATAAACCCCCTTGATAATATGCCCCTACTTTTTTTCTTTTCCATTCACCACACCTTGATAGTGCATGTGTTTTCTTGCTCTCTTGTGTGCTGCTTCCTCCCCTCAAATACCTGTCCCCAGTGCTTTCCTTTCAACCAACCCTCACTCAGAGCTTTGTTGCTCCCCCCTACTCCTTGTGGTTCTTTAAATCAAAAAATGTAAATGTACATTTTTAGAAAGGAGTGGTAGCTGCCATTTGCTGCCAGGTTGCTCCACATTCCAAAGAGAGCTTTAGCATGCCTCCATTGCGCCCTTGACCCCACCCACCACCCTTTCCTTGACCCTTCCTCTCCAAACCTGTTCCTCCGTTGATCCCCCACCCTTCATAATTCTTTAAATAATATGTTTTCATTTTGATTTTTGTGAGGGCCAGAAGCGGTCATTTACTGCTAGGTCTTTCCACCTGCCAAAACATTATTTTGCACAAATAAAAATGTTATTTGTTTTTACTTACCAATCCAAGTGGTGTCCGCTATAGTGGATCAGTAAATATAATACGAATGCCACCCATTTCATTTTTTAGACACACACAAGTGTGATGACATACGCCTGTGCATATGTCATCATGCCTGCACATGCATTCGGAATCAGAGGCCATGTCATCATGCCTTTTTTTCATTTTTGTTTTGCTTTTGCTGCACATCACAGGGCTTTGGGACATCTCCTGCCCCTTTAGCTCATGCTGGCTGGGTACTGCTTTCTCCCTTTGGCTTGGTTTTTCCATCTTTCTCTTCCCCCTTCTTATTCTTTCTCTTTTGTATGTTGTTCACTCTGGGTCTGATGACAAACTGTTTTTTCCCCAGTTTTATACAGCGCAAACTCAACATGAAGTTATTGGAGCACTTTACAAGAGCATCAGTTACATTACACAAGGACACTTTTTTGGGGCACAGGGAGATTAAGTGATTGCCCTGAATAACCTGCAACCACACGCTGAAATTAAGCCCCTGGAGGTGACACATCTTATGTTCTGCCCTAGTGCAGCTGCCTGTACACTTCCCCCTATTATATTAAGGATTACATGGTGTGAGTATGAAGATGTTAGCTGTCCTGCGACAAAACAAGAGACAGCTATGGAAAGAGAAAGACAAAGTCATGAAGCAAGATGCACTAAGAGGAGATAGCAAAATACAAACCGACAGAGGAGGGAAAGATGAGAGACAGAAGCATGAAGAGGAAGAAATTTGCAGTGAAAGGAAAGCTCAAGAAGCAGACTGAGTAGGAGACAAAGGAATGGGAAAAGTAGGAGGAAGAGAAAAGGAAGAAAATGAAGCAATAAAAGATACAAGCATTGGCAAAGCCAATAAATCTGGTGTTAGCCCCCAGCTTTTTTTGCGCTGTCAATGCTTATTTTATTCAGCCTGTTTTGATGCAAAATGTTATTGTTGAGGAACCCACTGGGCTCTCATCAATCTTAAAAAAAAAGCATTGGCTAAAAGCAAAAAATATTTCTGGGTCTCAAAAAGCACACATTGCAATAGTCGCCCCTGGCATTTATAGAACCTAATTTGAGTGTGTATATGACCTTTGAGAAAGAGCAGAATGAGATCACTGATTGGGAAGTTAGCCAATGGCTGAACTGCCCAATGATGAATGCTTTAGCTGGCAGAAGAAAAATGTGAATGACACAATAACAGATCAATGGTTGACCGTTTAAGAAAGTATATTATACATATAATTTTAGGAAAATCAAAAGCTCTCAGTTAACACCAAACCTAACAAGCATTGGAAATGCAATAGGCCTCGGATTTATTTGAGTCAGAGCTAATGGCATTTGTTGGACAGGCCACATGAAGGGCTCGCTCCCTCCCCGCAGGACAGGGCCCGGGCCACCGTCAGCACCATTGCCCGGCCCAGCCGCCATCTTGGACACGGCACCACGCGGCCGTGCGGCCTCAGCCCGACCCCAACCCTGGGCCTGGCCAGGCCCCGACATCCCGGCACCACCCTCCACCCAGGAGGTGAACGGCCCACTTGGCAGGTCAATGGGAGTACGAAGTGTCGATGGCTCTCCCCCGCCAGGTGCCGAGCACCCCCAGCCTCCTCGGGCGCTGGCTCCACCCCCCTGCTGGGTGTCTGGACTCCCTCATCCCAGACCTCCCGACCTCCAAGAGCGAGGGTCCGGACATCAAAGGGCGCCAGACCTATAACTGAGGCAGCCCCAGGACAGGAAGGCAGTTGTATCCTGGAGTCGAGAGACACCGCGACAAACTCATCCTTGACGGACTGTTGGCGCTGCCACAGCCCTGCCTTGTGAACTATTGTCCTGCCTGCTGGCGCTGCCGCGGCCCTCTGCAACCTTCATCCTCGTGGGACCTGCTGGCGCTGCCGCGGCCCTCTGCAACCTTCATCCTCGTGGGACCTGCTGGCGCTGCCGCGGCCCGTTGCAACCTGCATTCTCGTGGGACCTGCTGGCGCTGCCGCGGCCCGTTGTAACCTTCATCCTCGTTGGGACCTGCTGGCGCTGCCGCGGCCCGTGCCACCTACGACCTCTTCGGGACCTGCCGGCGCTGCCGCGGTCTGACCCATCCGAACACCGAGCTCGAGGATTGTGAGCTATCACCGTTACACACCCGTACCCGTGGGTACCAAGACTGTCCCGCTACCCCCTTCCCTTACTAGAGACTAGAATTGAGAGGATCATCGTGTCCTGATCGCCCTGTATCGTACCACTCTACTACCCGAAGTGCCTATAAAAGGTGTTACCATAAGCTTTGTGTGGTGTCCATCTGTGGGGGGGAAGTTACCTGTCTGTGCGATCACTGTGCTCGGCCGACCCTCCCGGTCCCCGTCTAACATTGGTGGCTAGCGGCGCGATCCGAACCAACGCGTACCGTACAGACAGTAACTCACCCTACGACTAAAACCACAATGACGACCAAAGAGAGCGGATCGGCGGAGAAGTTCCAGATGGAAAAGCTGGAAGAATACAACCACCGAGAGCTCAAACAATTTTGCATGGACTTAGGCATTGCTACCACCGGGCTAAGCACAAAAGAAGACTTCAAAAACGCCCTAGAGGCCTGGACAGAGACAAATACCGCAACCCCCCGGGACCCCGCAGCCCCGGAAGTCAACACCACCCGGACGGAGGAACGGAGACCAGGCCCCTCCCATGAAGAGATCCAGGAGCGGGAAAAAAATAGATTACACGAG
This sequence comes from Lissotriton helveticus, assembly GCF_964261635.1. NCBI lineage: Eukaryota > Metazoa > Chordata > Amphibia > Caudata > Salamandridae > Lissotriton > Lissotriton helveticus. The sequence goes on from NC_136059.1 coordinate 1,552,367,055, forward strand.
TTAGACTTGGCACGACTCAGATTAGACGGAGAATTGAAACTGGCGGAACAAAAAATAAACTTAGAACACTTACGGCTCAGAGAAGAGCGAGAGGAAAAACAGAGACAGAGAGACCTCGAAGAAAAAAGACTGGCATACGAGCACGAGTGCAAACTAGCGGAGATAGAAATACGCAAACTGAACAAAAACCTAGGGGTGCCCGAGCAACCGCACCCCCCGGGTCCTACCGAGCAGAAGGTCCACATCCCCAAGGATGTGGTCCGAGAATATCACCGGAACGACGACATACAGCAGTGGTTCAAAGCCTATGAGATTGCCATGAACGCCCACCGGGTCGCTCGAAGTGACTGGGGAGCCGGTCTATGGGGGAGATTCGTCAACGAGGGTCGTGATGCCCTGCTGCAGCTTCCGGACCATCAAATGACGTCCTATGACCATATGAAGGCCGCCCTCCTCAGTCGATATGGACTTACACCCGAAATGTACCGCCAGAGGTTCCGCAACTGCACCCGGATCCCAGGTACGACGTGGTTGGAATACGTGAACTATTTCAGCCGAGCCTTCGAGGGGTGGATCAAGGGTAACAACGTAACCACTTACGAACAACTCTTCAATCTCATTGCATGGGAGCACCTCTCCAACAACTGCTTTGTCGAGCTCAGGCAGCACCTCCTCGACAGTAAATTGACTGAACCCCGGCAGCTCGCCACCGAGGCTGACCGGTGGGAGAGCACCCGAGTGGCCCGGAGTGGGCCGAATGAGCAGAACAGAACCAACCAAGGTCACCATCGTCCCCGAGGAGGAGGAGGAGGCCCGGGCCGGGGCAGAGACGCCGCCCCGGCCGCACCCACTAACGCCACCCCGGCTCCAGCAGGCCGGGGAAACCCCCCGATGCGCCCGGGGTTCCGAGCTAACGTGACGTGTCATCGATGCCAGCGAGTCGGCCACTATGCCAGTGACCCGACCTGCCCGAAGAACCAGGCCCCCGGGCCCCGCCAGATGGCGGCCGCCGCCCTGGGAGAAGAACAAGTCTCCGAAGACACGGAGACCTATGAGTCGGAACAGTTCGAGTGGGAACCCGCCGCCATGACCCTGGCATGCCTAGGAGGAAGAGACATGGTCCCGCGGACTCCCCTGCCCGCCAACACTCGGAAGTACAGCCAATGGGTGAGCATCAATGGACGCAAGGCCGAGGCCCTGCGTGACACCGGGGCCAGTGAGACGGCCGTCCGCTGTCACCTGGTGACCCCAGAACAAATCCTACCAAACGTACTTTGCCCCGTCCGATCGGCAGATAACTCGGAGAGCCTGTGTCGGATGGCCTGCGTCCCCTTCGAATGGGGAGGAGTGTCCGGCATGCTGAAAGTAACTGTCCGTGACGATGCCCCCGTAGACTGCCTCCTGGGGAACGATCTCGAGAGCTCCCCGTGGGCCGCTGTGGAAAGAAGAGAGCATCTGGGGAGGTTGGGTCTCCCGGACTGGGCGTGCGTAACCACCCGGTCCATGGCCACCCGCACCATCCCTAGACCAGAAGAACCAGAATGGGCAGCACCTCCGCCCTCGATCACTCCAGAAGAAGACTTCCTCCAGACCGACCACCCGGACCCCACCCCAGAGGGGTCCACACAGCCCCCCGAGCTTCCCGACCTGGCTCAGTGGCGTCAAGAAGGGGGGCCCACCCAGGAACAATTCCGGCAGGAGCAAAAGACCTGCCCCTCCCTCGAGGGATTGCGACAGCAAGCGCTCGCCCAGAGCCAAGGAGACACCACCGGGGCCCACTGGGTTTATTGGGACAATGATCTCTTGTACAGCGAACAGAAAATCGCAGAACTGGGGGCCGGGCGAGTGCTGGTGGTGCCCCTCCACTTCAGAGACTTCCTGTTGAACCTAGCCCATGATGTCCCCCTGGCCGGGCACCTGGGCCAAGACAAGACCTACCACCGCCTGGTGACTCACTTTTTTTGGCCCAAAATGAGAAATGACGTATCCAACCATTGCCGGTCCTGCCCGACCTGCCAGGCCAGTGGGAAGAGCGGCCGCAAACTCAAGGCACCCCTACAACCATTCCCCGTGGTGACCACCCCGTTCGAAAGGGTGGGAATAGACATTGTGGGGCCCCTGGACCCCCGAACAGCACAGGGACATCGCTTCATCCTGGTCCTGGTGGATCACGCTACCCGCTATCCTGAGGCGGTCCCCCTTCGTACGATAACAGCCCCAGTAGTGGGTCGAGCCTTGATGGGGATCTTCTCTCGAGTGGGCTTCCCCCGGGAAGTCGTCAGCGACAGGGGTACGAACTTTATCTCAAAATACATGAAGTCCCTCTGGCAACAGTGTGGGGTCACCTACCGATTCACGACCCCCTATCACCCTCAAGGGAACGGACTGGTTGAGCGGTTCAACCGCACGCTCAAAGGGATGATTGGGGGGTTGGAAGAGCCCCTCCGTCGCCAGTGGGATGTGCTACTACCGTGCCTTCTCTTTGCCTACCGAGAAGTCCCCCAGAAGTCCCTCGGCTTCAGCCCTTTCGAACTCTTGTATGGACACCCGGTGCGAGGCCCGCTCAGCCTAGTCAAAGAAGGCTGGGAAATGCCCCCTCTAAAGAACCCTCCAGATGTTTTCAAGTACCTCCTAACCCTCCGCAACCAGACCAGAAGGTTCAGAGAGATGGCAAAAGCAAACCTGGAGGCCAGTCAGGAGGACATGAAAAGGTGGTACGATCAAAATGCATCCTCCATCGAATTTGAACCCGGCCAACAAGTGTGGGTAATGTCTCCCACCGAACCATGCGCCCTGCAAGACAAATGGACGGGGCCCTTCAAAGTAATCGAGCGCAAGAGCCCTGTCACCTATCTCATCGTTATGGAATCTTCCCGAAACCCTCTCCGGGTCCTCCACGCTAATAGACTGAAACCCCACTTTGTACGCTCCGAACTCAGTCTCCTGATGGCAACCGACAATGGAACCGAGGAGGACTCCGAACCCCTTCCTGACCTCCTACGGTCACGGGAGAAGGACGGCTCCGTGGACGGGGTCCGACTCTCGGAGGCCCTCACCCTGGAACAGCGCCAAGGCTGCCGAGTCCTCCTGCTCCAGTTCTCCACCCTGTTCTCCCTCACCCCAGGGGTCACCCCCTGGTGCTTACACGACGTGGACACTGGAGACAGTCCCCCTATCCGCCATCGGGCCTACCGCGTACCAGACCGGGTACGGGCCTGCATCCAAGAGGAGGTGGCCAAGATGCTCACACTCGGGATCATCGAGCCCTCAGACAGCCCCTGGGCCAGCCCAGTGGTACTGGTCCCCAAAGCGGCCGCCCCCGGCGCCACGCCGGAGCTCCGGTTCTGCGTCGACTACCGGGGCTTGAATGCGGTCACCAGAACAGACGCACACCCCATCCCCCGAGCAGATGAACTAATCGACCGCATGGGAGCTGCCCGCTACCTCAGCATCTTCGACCTGACAGCGGGCTACTGGCAGATCGGTCTCACACCCCGGGCCCAAGAACGATCGGCATTCTCTACCCCTGATGGCCACTATCACTTCAAGGTCATGCCATTCGGCATGAAGAATGCGCCAGCAACATTTCAGCGGCTAGTAAACCAGGTCCTGGCAGGACTCGAAGGATTCAGCGCCGCCTACCTGGACGATATCGCTGTGTACAGCCACCACTGGTCCGACCACCTCCACCACCTCCGAGAGGTGCTACAGGCCCTCCAACGAGCTGGCCTCACGATCAAGGCCAGCAAATGCCAAATTGGCCAGGGGTCCGTGACCTATCTCGGGCACCAGGTGGGAAGCGGTCTGGTGGCCCCTCTGCAACTCAAGATCGCTGCCATCCAGTCGTGGCAGTCCCCCATCACCCAGACCGAGGTCCGCGCCTTCTTGGGACTCACAGGCTACTACCGACGGTTCGTGAGGGACTATGGCAGCATCGTAGGGCCCCTCACGGAACTCACCTCCAAAAACCAACCAAAGAAGGTCAACTGGACCCCAGACTGTCAAGCGGCCTTCGAGAAGCTGAAGGCCGCCATGTGCTCCGCCCCGGTGCTCCAGGCCCCCGACTACAGCCGGGAATTTATCGTCCAAACAGATGCCTCCGACCATGGCGTTGGGGCAGTCCTTTCCCAGCTGAACCCCGAAGGACTTGACCAGCCAGTGGCTTTCATCAGCAGACGGCTCCTGGCCCGAGAACGACGCTGGAGCACCATCGAGAGGGAGGCCTTCGCCGTGGTGTGGGCCCTCAAAAAGCTCCGGCCTTATCTCTTCGGCACCCACTTCCGGGTCCAGACCGATCATCGACCCCTGCAATGGCTCATGCAGATGCGGGGGGAAAACCCGAAACTACTACGTTGGTCCATCTCCCTGCAGGGGATGGACTTCACTGTGGAACATCGACCCGGCCAAGACCACGCCAACGCGGATGGCCTGTCCCGCTTTTTCCGCCTCGACGAGGAAAGTCCCCAAGAAGATGGGTGACTCTCCCCGCCTTCAGCTGGGGGGGACGCATGTTGGACAGGCCACATGAAGGGCTCGCTCCCTCCCCGCAGGACAGGGCCCGGGCCACCGTCAGCACCATTGCCCGGCCCAGCCGCCATCTTGGACACGGCACCACGCGGCCGTGCGGCCTCAGCCCGACCCCAACCCTGGGCCTGGCCAGGCCCCGACATCCCGGCACCACCCTCCACCCAGGAGGTGAACGGCCCACTTGGCAGGTCAATGGGAGTACGAAGTGTCGATGGCTCTCCCCCGCCAGGTGCCGAGCACCCCCAGCCTCCTCGGGCGCTGGCTCCACCCCCCTGCTGGGTGTCTGGACTCCCTCATCCCAGACCTCCCGACCTCCAAGAGCGAGGGTCCGGACATCAAAGGGCGCCAGACCTATAACTGAGGCAGCCCCAGGACAGGAAGGCAGTTGTATCCTGGAGTCGAGAGACACCGCGACGAACTCATCCTTGACGGACTGTTGGCGCTGCCACAGCCCTGCCTTGTGAACTATTGTCCTGCCTGCTGGCGCTGCCGCGGCCCTCTGCAACCTTCATCCTCGTGGGACCTGCTGGCGCTGCCGCGGCCCTCTGCAACCTTCATCCTCGTGGGACCTGCTGGCGCTGCCGCGGCCCGTTGCAACCTGCATTCTCGTGGGACCTGCTGGCGCTGCCGCGGCCCGTTGTAACCTTCATCCTCGTTGGGACCTGCTGGCGCTGCCGCGGCCCGTGCCACCTACGACCTCTTCGGGACCTGCCGGCGCTGCCGCGGTCTGACCCATCCGAACACCGAGCTCGAGGATTGTGAGCTATCACCGTTACACACCCGTACCCGTGGGTACCAAGACTGTCCCGCTACCCCCTTCCCTTACTAGAGACTAGAATTGAGAGGATCATCGTGTCCTGATCGCCCTGTATCGTACCACTCTACTACCCGAAGTGCCTATAAAAGGTGTTACCATAAGCTTTGTGTGGTGTCCATCTGTGGGGGGGAAGTTACCTGTCTGTGCGATCACTGTGCTCGGCCGACCCTCCCGGTCCCCGTCTAACAGCATTGTAAATGGCAATGTCTTTAACCCATGTGTTATGGAGTGTATGCATGTGGTGTGTAGTGAAATTATGTGGGTTGGATTGTAATTGTAGCAATGGTGGCATGCTGCGCTTTAGATGAATATGTTTAAAAGTAAAGTGCACTATACTGCGATTGCTACAATAGTTAATTGTGGATGCGTTAACAATTGATGTGTGCACTGATGGCTGGTGGTGTGTGTGCCTGTAGAAATTGTGCACTGATGGCTGGTGGTGTGTGTGCTTGGTGGAAGCGTGCACTGCCGGCTGGAGGTGTGTGTGCCTGGTGGAAGTTTGCACTGACGGCTGGTGGTGTGTGTGCCTGGTAAAAGCATGCACAGACGGCTGGTGGTGTGTGTGTCTGGTGAAAGCGTGCAGAGACGGCTGGTGTTGTGTGCGCCTGGTGAAAGCATGCACTGACGGCTGGTGTTGTGTGTGCCTGGTGAAAGTGCACTGATGGCTGGTGGTGTGTGTGTGTTTGGTGAAAGCGTGAACTGACGTCTGGTGTTGTGTGCCTGGTGGAAGCCTGCACTGACGGCTGGTGGTGTTTGTGCCCGGTGAAAGCGTGCACAGACGGCTGGTGGTGTTTGTGCCCGGTGTTAGCGTGCACTGACGGCTGGTGGTGTGTGTGTGTGGTTGCATGTGTGGTGGTGGTGAGTGTGTGGTGGTGAGAGTGTGGTGGTGAGAGTGGTGTGTGTGTGGTGTGTGTGTGGTGTGTGTGTGGTGTGTGTGTGGTCTTATGTGTGTGGTTTTATGTGTGTGGTTTTATGTGTGTGGTCTTATATGTGTGGTCTTATGTGTGTGGTCCTATGTGTGTGTGTGTGGTGGACTTAGTTCGAGTGATCATACCCTGCACACTCACACACTGCCCCTACACACTCACACACTGCTCACCCTACACACTCACACAATGTTCACCCTGCACACACACACATTGCTCACCCTGCACACTCACACACTGTTCACCCTGCACACTCTCAAACTGTTCACCCTGCACACTCACACACTGTTCACCCGGCACACTCAAACACTGTTCACCCTGCACACTCACACACTGTTCACCCTGCACACTCACACACTGTTCACCATGCACACTCACACACTGCTCACCCTACACACACACACTGCTCACCCTACACACTCTCACACTGCTCACCCTACAAACTCACACACTGCTCACCCTACACACTCACACACTGTTCACCCTACACACTCACACACTGCTCACCCTGCACACTCACACACTGTTCACCCTGCACACTCACACACTGGTCACCCTACACACTCACACACTGCTCACCCTACACACTCACACACTGCTCACCCTACACACACACACTGCTCACCCTACATACTCACACACTGCTCACCCTACACGCTCACACAATGTTCAACCTGCACGCTCACACACTGTTAACCTTGCATACTCACACACTGCTCACCATGCATGCTCACACAGTGCTCACCCTGCACACTCACACACTGCTCACCCTATACACTCACACACTGCTCACCCTACGTAATGCAAAAAGACCTAGCTCTGCCCTTTGGCCTGTGTTGTAATCGTACAGTAGGTTATGAGTAGTTGCGCTTGATTGTTTGGGGCGTCCCCTCCTTGCTGCTCCCCTCATAGAGGGCCGGCTGCCTCAATGAAGCTCCCAAGACATGTGTTCAGCTGTTCTTTGTTTTAGCTCCTGTGTGTCAGTGCACCATGTAAGCGCATACGCATACCCTGTTCTCTCTGGAACACTCACACTGCTGAGTCACTCTCACTCTGCAGTCACTCTGCACTCACACTCACACTCTGCACTCACTCCACACTCACACTTTGTACTCACACTCTGCACTCACACTCTGCACTCACTCCACACTCACACTTTGCACTCACACTCTGCACTCACACTCTGTGCACTCACTCTGCGCACTCACTCTGCAGTCACTCTCACTCTGCACTCACTCTGCACTCACTCTCTCTCTGCATTCACTCTGCACTCACTCTGCAGTCACTCTCACTCTGCACTCACTCTGCACTCACTCCGCACTCACACTCACTCTGCACTCACACTGCAGTCACACTCACTGCGCTCACACTACAGTCACACTCAATCTGTGCTCACTCTGCACTCACTCTGCAGTCACACTCACTCTGCACTCACTCTGCACTCGCACTCACTCTGCACTCACTCTGCACTCACACTCACTCTGCACTAACTCTGCACTCACACTCACTCTGCACTCACTCTGCACTCACACTCACTCTGCACTCACACTCACTCTGCACTCACTCTCACTCTGCACTCACTCTCACTCTGCACTCACACTCACTCTGCACTCACTCTGCACTCGCACTCACTCTGCACTCGCACTCACTCTGCACTCACTCTGCACTCACTCTGCACTCAAACTCACTCTGCACTCACTCTGCACTCGCACTCACTCTGCACTCGCACTCACTCTGCACTCACTCTGCACTCACACTCACTCTGCACTCACTCTGCACTCACACTCACTCTGCACTCACACTCACTCTGCACTCACACTCACTCTGCACTCACTCTCACTCTGCACTCTCACTCTGCACTCACTCTGCTCTCACTCTGAACTCACACTCTGAACTCACACTCTGAACTCACACTCTCACTCTGCACTCTCACTCTGCAGTCACTCTGCAGGCACGTTGCAGTCACTCTCTCTGCACTCACTCTCACTCTACACTGACTCTCACTCTGCATTCACTCAGCAGTCACTCTCTCTGCATTCACTCTGCACTCACTCTCACTCTGCACTCACTCTGCACTCACTCACTATGCACTCACTCTGCACTCACTCTGCAGTCACTCTCACTCTGCACTCACTCTGCACTCGCTCTCACTCTGCACTCACTCTTCACTCACTCTCACTCTGCACTCACTCTGCAGTCACTCTCTCTGCATTCACTCTGCACTCACTCTGCAGTCACTCTGACTCTGCACTCACTCTTCATTCACTCTGACTCTGCACTCACTCTGCATTCACACTGCAGTCACGCTCACTCTGCACTCACTCTCACTCTGCAGTCACTCTGCAGTCACTCTGCAGTCACACTCACTCTGCACTCACTCTGCACTTACACACACTCTGCAATCACACTTTGCACTCACACTCTGCACTCACACTCTGCACTCACTCTGCACTCACTCTGCACTCAGTCTGCACTCACACTCACTCTGCACTCACTCTCACTCTGCACTCACTCTCACTCTGAACTCACACTCTGCACTCACACTCTGCACTCACTCTGCACTCACTCTCACTCTGAACTCACACTCTGCACTCACTATGCACTCACTCTGCACTCACTATCACTCTGCACTCACACACTGTTCTCCCTGCACACTCACACACTGCTCACCCTACACACTCACACACTGCTCACCCTACACACTCACACACTGCTCACCCTACACACACACACTGCTCACCCTACATACTCACACACTGCTCACCCTACACGCTCACACAATGTTCAACCTGTACGCTCACACACTGTTAACCTTGCATACTCACACACTGCTCACCATGCATGCTCACATAGTGCTCACCCTGCACACTCACACACTGCTCACCCTATACACTCACACACTGCTCACCCTACGTAATGCAAAAAGACCTAGCTCTGCCCTTTGGCCTGCGTTGTAATCGTACAGTAGGTTATGAGTAGTTGCGCTTGATTGTTTGGGGCGTCCCCTCCTTGCTGCTCCCCTCACAGAGGGCCGGCTGCCTCAATGAAGCTCCCAAGACATGTGTTCAGCTGTTCTTTGTTTTAGCTCCTGTGTGTCAGTGCACCATGTAAGCGCATACGCATACCCTGTTCTCTCTGGAACACTCACACTGCTGAGTCACTCTCACTCTCCAGTCACTCTGCACTCACACTCACACTCTGCACTCACTCCACACACACTTTGTACTCACACTCTGCACTCACACTCTGCACTCACACTCCACACTCACACTTTGCACTCACACTCTGCACTCAGACTCTGCGCACTCACTCTGCGCACTCACTCTGCAGTCACTCTCACTCTGCACTCACTCTGCACTCACTCTCTCTCTGCATTCACTCTGCACTCACTCTGCAGTCACTCTCACTCTGCACTCACTCTGCACTCACTCTGCACTCACACTCACTCTGCACTCACACTGCAGTCACACTCACTGCGCTCACACTACAGTCACACTCAATCTGTGCTCACTCTGCACTCACTCTGCACTCACTCTGCAGTCACACTCACTCTGCACTCACTCTGCACTCGCACTCACTCTGCACTCACTCTGCACTCACACTCACTCTGCACTCACTCTGCACTCACACTCACTCTGCACTCACACTCACTCTGCACTCACACTCACTCTGCACTCACTCTCACTCTGCACTCACTCTCACTCTGCACTCACACTCACTCTGCACTCGCACTCACTCTGCACTCGCACTCACTCTTCACTCGCACTCACTCTGCACTCACTCTGCACTCAAACTCACTCTGCACTCACTCTGCACTCGCACTCACTCTGCACTCGCACTCACTCTGCACTCGCACTCACTCTGCACTCACTCTGCACTCACACTCACTCTGCACTCACTCTGCACTCACACTCACTCTGCACTCACACTCACTCTGCACTCACTCTGCACTCACTCTCACTCTGCACTCTCACTCTGCACTCACTCTGCTCTCACTCTGAACTCACACTCTGAACTCACACTCTGAACTCACACTCTCACTCTGCACTCTCACTCTGCAGTCACTCTGCAGTCACTTTGCAGTCACTCTCTCTGCACTCACTCTCACTCTACACTCACTCTCACTCTGCATTCACTCAGCAGTCACTCTCTCTGCATTCACTCTGCACTCACTCTCACTCTGCACTCACTCTGCACTCACTCACTATGCACTCACTCTGCACTCACTCTGCAGTCACTCTCACTCTGCACTCACTCTGCACTCGCTCTCACTCTGCACTCACTCTTCACTCACTCTCACTCTGCACTCACTCTGCAGTCACTCTCTCTGCATTCACTCTGCACTCACTCTGCAGTCACTCTGACTCTGCACTCACTCTGCATTCACTCTGACTCTGCACTCACTCTGCATTCACACTGCAGTCACGCTCACTCTGCACTCACTCTCACTCTGCAGTCACTCTGCAGTCACTCTGCACTCACTCTCACTCTGCACTCACACTCACTCTGCACTCGCACTCACTCTGCACTCGCACTCACTCTGCACTCGCACTCACTCTGCACTCACTCTGCACTCACACTTACTCTGCACTCACTCTGCACTCACACTCACTCTGCACTCACACTCACTCTGCACTCACTCTCTTTCTGCACTCACTCTCACTCTGCACTCACTCTGCACTCTCACTCTGAACTCACACTCTGAACTCACACTCTGAACTCACACTCTCACTCTGCACTCTCACTCTGCAGTCACTCTGCAGTCACTCTGCAGTCACTTTGCAGTCACTCTCTCTGCACTCACTCTGCACTCACTCTCACTCTCACTCTGCACTCACTCTCACTCTGCATTCACTCAGCAGTCACTCTCTCTGCACTCACTCACTATGCACTCACTCTGCACTCACTCTGCACTCACTCTTCACTCACTCTCACTCTGCACTCACTCTTCACTCACTCTGACTCTGCACTCTGACTCTGCATTCACACTGCAGTCACGCTCACTCTGCACTCACTCTCACTCTGCAGTCACTCTGCAGTCACACTCACTCTGCACTCACTCTGCACTTACACACACTCTGCACTCACACTTTGCACTCACACTCTGCACTCACACTCTGCACTCACACTCTGCACTCACTCTGCACTCACTCTGCACTCACACTCACTTTGCACTCACTCTCACTCTGCACTCACACTCTGCACTCACTCTCACTCTGAACTCACACTCTGCACTCACACTCTGCACTCACTCTGCACTCACTCTCACTCTCACTCTGAACTCACACTCTGCACTCACTATGCACTCACTCTGCACTCACTATCACTCTGCACTCACTCTGCAGGCACACTCTGCACTCACTCTCACTCTGCGCTCACACTCTGCACTCACTCTGCACTCCCTCTCACTCTGCACTCACACTCTGCACTCACTCTGCACTCACTGTCACTCTAAACTCACACTCTGCACTCACTCTGCACTCACTCTCACTCTGCACTCACACTGCAGTCACTCTGCACTCACTCTGCACCCGCACTCACTCTGCAGTCACTCTGCACTCACTCTCTCACGCACTCACTCTGCACTCACTCTCACTCTGCACTCACACTCACTCTGCACTCACACTCACTCTGCACTCACACTCACTCTGCACTCACACTCACTCTGCACTCACTCTCACTCTGCACTCACACTCTTCACTCACTCTGCACTCACTCTCACTCTGGACTCACACTCTGCACTCACTCTGCACTCACTCTGCACTCACTCGCCCTTGTCAACAAATAACTCCATGGATACGGGGGGTGACATGGAGCACACTCACTCTGCACTCACTCTGCACTCGCACTCACTCTGCACTCACTCTGCACTCACTCTCACTCTGCACTCACACTCTGCACTCACTCTCACTCTGCACTCACACTCTGCACTCTCACTCTGCACTCACTCTCATTCTGCACTCACTCCCACTCTGCACTCACACTGCAGTCACACTCACTCTGCGCTCACACTACAGTCACACTCACTCTGTGCTCACTCTGCACTCACTCTGCACTTACTCTGCAGTCACACTCACTTTGCACTCTCTCACTCTGCACTCACTCTCCTTCTGCACTCACTCTGCACTCGCACTCACTCTGCACTCACTCTGCACTCACACTCACTCTGCACTCATTCTGCACTCACACTCACTCTGCACTCACACTCACTCTGCACTCACTCTCACTCTGCACTCACTCTCACTCTGCACTCTCACTCTGAACTCACACTCTCACTCTGCACTCTCACTTTGCACTCACTCTGCACTCACTCTGTAGTCACTCTGCAGTCACTCTGCAGTCTCTCTCTCTGCATTCACTCTGCACTCACTCTGCGCTCACTCTCACTCTGCACTCACTCTCACTCTGCATTCACTCGGCAGTCACTCTCTCTGCATTCACTCTCACTCTGCACTCACTCTGCACTCACACTCACTATGCACTCACTCTCACTCTGCACTCACTCTCACTCTGCACTCACTCTGCAGTCAACCTCTCTGTATTCACTCTGCACTCACTCTGCAGTCACTCTCACTCTGCACTCACTCTGCACTCACTCTGACTGCACTCACACTGCAGTCACACTCACTATGCACTCACTCTGCACTCACTCTCACTCTGCACTCACTCTCACTCTGCACTCACTCTGCAGTCAACCTCTCTGTATTCACTCTGCACTCACTCTGCAGTCACTCTCACTCTGCACTCACTCTGACTGCACTCACACTGCAGTCACACTCACTCTGCACTCACTCTCACTCTGCAGTCACTCTGCAGTCACTCTGCAGTCACACTCACTCTGCACTCACTCTGCACTTACACACACTCTGCACTCACACTCTGCACTCACACTCTGCACTCACACTCTGCACTCACACTCTGCACTCACACTCACTCTGCACTCACTCTCACTCTGAACTCACACTCTGCACTCACACTCTGCACTCACTCTCACTCTGAACTCACACTCTGCACTCACTATGCACTCACTCTGCACTCACTCTCACTCTGCACTCACTCTGCAGTCACTCTCTGCATTCCCTCTGCACTCACTCTCACTCTGTGCTTACACTACAGTCACACTCACTCTGTGCTCACTCTGCACTCACTCTGCACTCACACTGCAGTCACACTCACTCTGCGCTCACACTACAGTCACACTCACTCTGTGCTCACTCTGCACTCACTCTGCACTTACTCTGCAGTCACACTCACTTTGCACTCTCTCACTCTGCACTCACTCTCCTTCTGCACTCACTCTGCACTCGCACTCACTCTGCACTCACACTCACTCTGCACTCATTCTGCACTCACACTCACTCTGCACTCACACTCACTCTGCACTCACTCTCACTCTGCACTCACTCTCACTCTGCACTCTCACTCTGAACTCACACTCTCACTCTGCACTCTCACTTTGCACTCACTCTGCACTCACTCTGTAGTCACTCTGCAGTCACTCTGCAGTCTCTCTCTCTGCATTCACTCTGCACTCACTCTGCGCTCACTCTCACTCTGCACTCACTCTCACTCTGCATTCACTCGGCAGTCACTCTCTCTGCATTCACTCTCACTCTGCACTCACTCTGCACTCACACTCACTATGCACTCACTCTCACTCTGCACTCACTCTCACTCTGCACTCACTCTGCAGTCAACCTCTCTGTATTCACTCTGCACTCACTCTGCAGTCACTCTCACTCTGCACTCACTCTGCACTCACTCTGACTGCACTCACACTGCAGTCACACTCACTATGCACTCACTCTGCACTCACTCTCACTCTGCACTCACTCTCACTCTGCACTCACTCTGCAGTCAACCTCTCTGTATTCACTCTGCACTCACTCTGCAGTCACTCTCACTCTGCACTCACTCTGACTGCACTCACACTGCAGTCACACTCACTCTGCACTCACTCTCACTCTGCAGTCACTCTGCAGTCACTCTGCAGTCACACTCACTCTGCACTCACTCTGCACTTACACACACTCTGCACTCACACTCTGCACTCACACTCTGCACTCACACTCTGCACTCACACTCTGCACTCACACTCACTCTGCACTCACTCTCACTCTGAACTCACACTCTGCACTCACACTCTGCACTCACTCTCACTCTGAACTCACACTCTGCACTCACTATGCACTCACTCTGCACTCACTCTCACTCTGCACTCACTCTGCAGTCACTCTCTGCATTCCCTCTGCACTCACTCTCACTCTGTGCTTACACTCTGCACTCACTCTGCACTCACTCACTCTGAACTCACACTCTGTACTCACTCTGCACTCACTCTGCACTCACTCTGCACTCACTCTGCACTCACTCTCACTCTGCACTCACTCTGCAGTCACTCTCACTCTACACTCACGCTGCACTCACTCTCACTCTGCACTCACACTGCAGTCACGCTCACTCTGCACTCACTCTGCACTCACTCTCACTCTGCACTCACACTGCAGTCACTCTACACTCACTCTGCACCCGCACTCACTCTGCAGTCACTCTGCACCCGCACTCACTCTGCACTCACTCTGCACCCGCACTCACTCTGCACTCACTCTGCACTCACACTCACTCTGCACTCACACTCACTCTGCACTCACACTCACTCTGCAGTCACACTCACTCTGCACTCACTCTGCGCTCACTCTCACTCTGCACTCACACTCACTCTGCACTCACACTCACTCTGCACTCACACTCACTCTGCAGTCACACTCACTCTACACTCACTCTGCACTCAGTCTCACACTGCACTCACTCTGCACTCTCACTCTGAACTCACACTCTCACTCTGCACTCTCACTTTGCACTCACTCTGCACTCACTCTGCAGTCACTCTGCAGTCACTCTGCAGTCTCTCTCTCTGCATTCACTCTGCACTCACTCTGCGCTCACTCTCACTCACTCTCACTCTGCATTCACTCGGCAGTCACTCTCTCTGCATTCACTCTCACTCTGCACTCACTCTGCACTCACACTCACTATGCACTCACTCTGCACTCACTCTCACTCTGCACTCACTCTCACTCTGCACTCACTCTGCAGTCACTCTCTCTGTATTCACTCTGCACTCACTCTGCAGTCACTCTCACTCTGCACTCACTCTGCACTCACTTTGACTCTGCACTCACACTGCAGTCACACTCACTCTGCACTCACTCTGCACTCACTCTCACTCTGCACTCACTCTGCAGTCACTCTGCAGTCACTCTGCAGTCACTCTGCAGTCACACTCACTCTGCACTCACTCTGCACTCACTCTGTACTTACACACACTCTGCACTCACACTCTGCACTCACACTCTGCACTCACACTCTGCACTCACTCTGCACTCACTCTGCACTCACACTCACTCTGCACTCACTCTCACTCTGAACTCACACTCTGCACTCACACTCTGCACTCACTATGCACTCACTCTGCACTCACACTCACTCTGCACTCACTCTGCAGTCACTCTCTGCATTCACTCTGCACTCACTCTCACTCTGTGCTTACACTCTGCACTCACTCTGCACTCACTCACTCTGAACTCACACTCTGCACTCACTCTGCACTCACTCTGCACTCACTCTGCACTCACTCTGCACTCACTCTCACTCTGCACTCACTCTGCACTCACTCTCACTCTACACTCACACTGCACTCACTCTCACTCTGCACTCACACTGCAGTCACGCTCACTCTGCACTCACTCTGCACTCTCACTCTGAACTCACACTCTCACTCTGCACTCTCACTTTGCACTCACTCTGCACTCACTCTGCAGTCACTCTGCAGTCACTCTGCAGTCTCTCTCTCTGCATTCACTCTGCACTCACTCTGCGCTCACTCTCACTCACTCTCACTCTGCATTCACTCGGCAGTCACTCTCTCTGCATTCACTCTCACTCTGCACTCACTCTGCCCTCAAACTCACTATGCACTCACTCTGCACTCACTCTGCACTCACTCTCACTCTGCACTCACTCTCACTCTGCACTCACTCTGCAGTCACTCTCTCTGTATTCACTCTGCACTCACTCTGCAGTCACTCTCACTCTGCACTCACTCTGCACTCACTCTGACTCTGTACTCACACTGCAGTCACACTCACTCTGCACTCACTCTGCACTCACTCTCACTCTGCACTCACTCTGCAGTCACTCTGCAGTCACTCTGCAGTCACTCTGCAGTCACACTCACTCTGCACTCACTCTGCACTCACTCTGTACTTACACACACTCTGCACTCACACTCTGCACTCACACTCTGCACTCACACTCTGCACTCACTCTGCACTCACTCTGCACTCACACTCACTCTGCACTCACTCTCACTCTGAACTCACACTCTGCACTCACACTCTGCACTCATTATGCACTCACTCTGCACTCACACTCACTCTGCACTCACTCTGCAGTCACTCTCTGCATTCACTCTGCACTCACTCTCACTCTGTGCTTACACTCTGCACTCACTCTGCACTCACTCACTCTGAACTCACACTCTGCACTCACTCTGCACTCACTCTGCACTCACTCTGCACTCACTCTGCACTCACTCTCACTCTGCACTCACTCTGCACTCACTCCCACTCTACACTCACACTGCACTCACTCTCACTCTGCACTCACACTGCAGTCATGCTCACTCTGCACTCACTCTGCACTCTCACTCTGAACTCACACTCTCACTCTGCACTCTCACTTTGCACTCACTCTGCACTCACTCTGCAGTCACTCTGCAGTCACTCTGCAGTCTCTCTCTCTGCATTCACTCTGCACTCACTCTGCACTCACACTCACTCTGCACTCACTCTCTTTCTGCACTCACTCTCACTCTGCACTCACTCTGCACTCTCACTCTGAACTCACACTCTGAACTCACACTCTGAACTCACACTCTCACTCTGCACTCTTACTCTGCAGTCACTCTGCAGTCACTCTGCAGTCACTTTGCAGTCACTCTCTCTGCACTCACTCTGCACTCACTCTCACTCTCACTCTGCACTCACTCTCACTCTGCATTCACTCAGCAGTCACTCTCTCTGCATTCACTCTGCACTCACTCACTATGCACTCACTCTGCACTCACTCTGCACTCACTCTCACTCTGCACTCACTCTTCACTCACTCTCACTCTGCACTCACTCTTCACTCACTCTGACTCTGCACTCTGACTCTGCATTCACACTGCAGTCACGCTCACTCTGCACTCACTCTCACTCTGCAGTCACTCTGCAGTCACTCTGCAGTCACACTCACTCTGCACTCACTCTGCACTTACACACACTCTGCACTCAAGTCAAGTCAAGTCAAAATATATGTTTATTATGACCTTGGTCTTTAAACAATACAGTGAGTAAAACGCCGATTTGAGTATGTAACATAAAATTGTACACCTATTATTTTTAAAAACGTGTCCATTAAAATATCATACACATCATTTTAAAACTACATAATTTATATACAAATGTTAAAACCTGTACACATTTTTATCCCTCCGAGGGTCTCTTCTGCTAAACTAAAAAAATACAGTAATGCAGGTTATTCTTTGGCCCTTAGCGCCCCAAGGGCCTCCTTTAAGAACTTCCCAAGGGCTATTACAATATCCAAGTATGGGATTTCAGAAAGGAGTTTCACCGCCTGAAACCTTGTTTTTACCTCATATTTTAGAAATACTGGGCGCAGCCACCTTTTCCTATATTCTAGGAGTACCACACAGTCTAACAGGAAATGCATCAAGTCCCCCTTAGTTCTCAAGTTGCACCTACAGTGACCTTCCTCATCTAACATTCTTATATTGAGGTCTCTGTTTGTTACCCATGGATTGATACCAATTCGAAGCCTCAGTATCTCTTGCCTGAGGCCACGGTTGGGTAATCTATCGAGATATGGGAACCAATTATCCTGGGGCCACGCATTTAGCATGTGTGCCACAGATTTTTTCTTAGTTAGGTAACCCATATCAGTTGATTTCGAGACCTCTTTCCCCCTTTGCTTCAGATCGCCTTTGGAGATAAGTATTTGGAATGAACTCACATCCAGTTCGATCTCCAGTGCATTGCAAATCCCCTTCAATTTTTCCCTACTGGACTTTGCCCATTTTAACTCGCTTTTCTGTATTTCTTTACGACACCAATATGCTACTTTTTTACTTTCGGGGTCGTCTAGTCTCTTCCAAAATCTGATCACAGCCATCTGGGTTAAAGTCACCCAAGACTTTGTACCTAATTCAGTTCTGATGGCTTGTATCATTGCCGATTGAGGAAGAGATAGGAGCCTTTTTATGCAGTTGCCCTCTATTGTGTCCCAAGATCCCTTACCGCTCAAGTAAAGGATCTCTGCGCCATATAAAACTTGCGGGGGAATCATTGCATCAAAGGCTCTGAGTAATGGTCGGTGTGATTTCTCGCCATAGTCCCCATTAAACCTTTTTAGGCCGCATATGGAGGAGAGTGCCTTTACTTTTTGCGATTCCATGTGGGTAGACCAATTTAAGGCCCTGTCGAACCAGATACCCAGATAACGGTACTCATCTACGGTCTCAAGTTTAATGTTCCCTATGAACCATCTGAATCTGCATGGCTTTTTCCCAAAGCATAGGGTTTTAGTTTTGTCCAGATTGATGGTTAAGAATTTATTAGCACAGTAGATATTGAAAGCGTTTAGCTTCCTTTGGAGGCCTCTCTCGGTCTGGTCTACTATCACCAGGTCATCCGCATACAATAAGCAGGGTATCTTGTTTCCATCCATTTTAGGACTGGCACTACCTTCCACCTCAAGGTGTGCCGGGAGGTCTGACAGAAAAATCGAAAATAACTGAGGGGCCAGCACACAACCCTGTCTTAGCCCGTTGACAATGGGTTTTTTGGGAGTTAGGGAGCCCCCAATGTCTTTAATTACTTGCCCCCAATTTTCCCTATGGAGTTCTATTATTATAGTGAGAAGGTCATTTGGGATATTTAGCCTCTTTAATGTATCCCAAAGGCTAACTCGATCCACAGAGTCGAAGGCTGCTTTGAAGTCGACGAAACAACAGCATAACTTGCCATTTTATTCCGTCGACTTCCTCGCCATCGCCCATAGGGCAAACCCGTGGTCTATTGTCGAGTGGCCCGGTCTAAAACCGCCCTGTTCTATGGGGATTATTTGGTGCGCCTCAACCCACATATTCAGTTGTTTTAGGACAATCTTAGCGAATACTTTTTCTCCAATGTCTAGGAGATTAATCAGCCGATAGTTTCCTGGAGCGTCTTTGCTCCCCTTTTTATGGATCGGCCTGATTATGGCCCCTTTCCAGGTTGGGGGAATTACTCCTTCTTTTAGTACTACCTGGAACATCTTTGCAAGGAATTTTGCCCACCATTTGACCTCAGTCTTCAGGATTATTGCAGGTAAATTGTCTGGGCCTGCTGCCCGGGTTAACTTAAGATCTTTTATTGTGTTCTCGACTTGTTCTTCATTAAAGTTAACTAAAAATTCATCTGAGATTCCTTGCCAGGATTTGGCCTTCATCTCCTCTCTAGGACCCCTCACCCCGTATAATTCTCTTATATAGGAATCCCATGCTGCCTCACTCACCACACAGCTTAATTCGCCCTCTGATGATCCAGCTGCTGCCTTTACTAGCTGCCAGAATTGCCTTAGGTTTTTATTCTCTATGGCGCTTAAGAGTTCTTGCCAGCATTTTTCTTTATATGACCTTTTTGCTTCAAGGGCCATTTGCTTGAATTCTTTTTTCAGCTTAGTTAGGTACTCATATCTCTCTAGTGTAAACTTCTTTTTTTGTTTCCTTTGTTCAGCTCTTATCTCCCTTTTTTTATTTTGGCACTCCACAGAGAACCTTTTGCTACGATTTGAATGTTTTGCCCTTATCGGCTTATCCCTTTTTAATTTTATCTCCAGGCATTGAACTAGTTCTTCTAGTTTTTTCATAAACCATTCTAGTTTTTTAGTCTCATAGCTTTCGGGGGCCGTTTTTATTTGCATGGCCTTCAATTTATCTACGAATTCCTCTGTTAAACGTGTTGTCACTCGTTTAGGATACTCAACCTCCTGGGTAGACACTGTTTCACGCTGTAATTTCTTGCCCCCCGCTATTACTATGTGTAGGGTTTTGTGGTCGCTCACCTCTTTCTGTTCTAGCTTGAAATGCCTAATCTGGTGGAAGTTCCTAGCCTGTAAAAAGATATAATCAATTGGGCACTTCTGTTGCCCTGGAATAAATGTTTTTCCCGCTGGTGTATCAGACTCAGTTCTTCCGTTTACACAATGGAAGCCCCTGCCTCCTAGGATATTTGTTAAGTCACGGTCTTGTCTCGCTATTTCCCCAGGTGGGAACCTTGCTGGGTTTATACCGTATACCTCTAACTGTTCCCTATTCCAAATGTCAACCTTTTTTGGGTTCAGTTTGTGATTGAAGTCTCCCAGAATCATTACTGTATCTGCAGGATAATTTTCTAAAATACTATCTATATCATTTTAAAAAAATCTCATTTCCCTTACATACTCTTCCCCATTATCCCACTGCATGTATACGTTTAATAAAATCAACATTTTGTAACTTTGATCCACCGTCATGAGTTCGATCCTACTTGCTAGAACCCATTTGCAATTTGTTTTCAACAGTTTTATTTCCCTCAATACTTTTGTTGATACCAATGTCAATTGGCCCCCAGACGGCCTCCCGCGGTTTTTCTTTATAGCGGGATGATTAATCTGGGCATAGCCAACCAGAGTTGGGGTATCGTCGCATAACCAGGTCTCTTGTAGGCAGGCAATGTCTACCTTGATTATGGTTTCCTTTATATATTCCCATTTTTGATCATTGCCTAGCCCATTTACATTCCAAGATAAGAGACCTAGTTCTTGCGAACCCCCTCCGTCCTATTCGACGTCGCTCATACCGCCTTCATCCTCTGTATCCATGGTATTTCTTACAATACTTTCCCCCTCGGGGGTATTATATAACGACCAGTTACCCCATGAAGAGTCTTTGCCTGAGTTATTGATTATAATATTCAGCGCACTTCGGTCGCCTTTTGATTCTTTATAAACAGTAACTTGTCTCTTCTGGAGCCCCGCATGATGTTTTAAAAAGTTGTATTCTTTCGCAGATTTTGTCTCACACTCGGGGATAATCCTTAATCCCTGTTGCATTATTTCACTTGAGGCATTCAGGATTGCCCTTTTTACCAGGTCGGAATATAGGGTAATTTTTGTTATTTCCTTTCCCTGCTTATTTTCTTCAAAGCCAACCTGCTGAAGGTCTTTAGTTCCGATTCCTCTCAGACTGCCGCAATTTGCGAATGCGGCTAGAATCTGTGCTCTATTTGGGGGGTTTATGGCTCTTAACGACTTCCTTTTCCTCCCTGCACTTATCAGATCCAGGAATAACCATTTGTTCTCTTCACTCACACATAGATTCTTGTTCATTTCGTTCCCTTGGTTGATACTTGTTCTTCCTCCTCTCCGCCCTTTGTTTCTCCTATTGGGTTCGCCATGTATCTGTGCTCTTATCCTCCTTTGATTAATAGACCGCTCCTCCCTTGGCCTTGCTCTTTGGCTTATCATGCAAGTGGGGGGAGGGATCTCTGTTGCCTCCCGAAGCGTCTTCTTGTTCCTTGGCACTCTCGGGGTTTTAGGTGGCGTAGGAGATTTTGCCTTTGTCTGGGCAGGTCTATGTGTTTTCACTGTTGGGGCTGTTGCTTTAAGTACTGGCTTCTTCCTCCCCTTCCTTGATTCTTTCACATTCCTTAATCCTGCTATTTTCTTTTGCCTGGTTCTTCCTGCCCTGTACCTGGGCCCGATTGTGGTATACCCTCTACAACTTTTTATCAGCATTGGTCTTCTTGAAATATATACGTTGTCCATAGTGATTGCTGAGTCCTTTGCAGTATGTACTACGAAGTTCATTTTGGATTCCAGAGATATCACACTTTCTTCTTCCAGTACTATCCTGTTGTTTTCCACCGTTGGTTGGGCTGCATCTGTTAACATCACCCTACTTGGTAAATGGCTTTTTATTTCTCCTAGTTCATCCTCAATTTTCTTTAAGTGATGTTTCTGAGCTTTTAACACTCCGTTATTTGCGAGGGATACTTCCAGGATTCCCTGAAGTGCTTTCTGCATTAACAAAATTAGCTCCATCAGTGAGGATGTGGGGGTTTCGGAGATCTCCGAATCCTGTGTCATATTTCTTACTGGGATTGCTGGATAGCTTGCCTTTAGGCTATCTCGCTGAGTTGGGGATTTTTGCAGTGGAGGATGCTGATGGAATTGATCTGGTGCACCCCCCCAAATTGCGCTATGATTTTGATCTACATTGCCCCTAAGCTCCTCGATCCCTTGAGACAGTAGTGAGAACATTTTAGGTGAAGATGATAGACGAGGCGCCCTGATTTGGTGGTTTTGGCTCTGCAATGTCAGGTTCAATGAATTGCAGTACGTCCCTATCTCCTCGTTATCGGGGTTGGCGTCTTCCTGGCCTTCACCCTTGTTTGCCCGACTCTTCTTTTCGTTGGATAGCCTTATAATTTCGCCACTATCTGCGCCAATTTCCACTATGTCTTCTTCTAGTGCCGATGATATTGCTGGGTTTGATGATTTGTAATGTTTACCTACAAATTCTTTTACAGACTTTGATGCTGCCGTATTCTCTTTCGATTTACTGGGAGTTTGAATACATCCTCTTTTTGCCTTCACATGGTTCTTCGTTACTCTCTTGGCTTTTCCTTTCTTACGTCTCCCTTTACTATTTTCTACGGATGTCGCCTGGCTTTCCTGGCTTTCGACCGGGGATTTTGAGCCCTCCCGTGAATTGCTCTTTGCTATCTCGTCTGGTAATTTTTGGCCTCTTTTAGGTGCCATTTCTTGGCGCCAAACTGTTGCTATACTGACGGTGGTAGCTTAATTTTTACTTATATTAAAAAGGATCTCACTTACCTCTGTTCTGCCTTTGGTGCCTTCTGCCTGCTGCCTGCTGCCTTGCCCCACTTGTAACTCTATCTGTTTTGTTTTCACCCACTTCCCTGTGGGGGTTGGACTTTATTCTCCTTGTGCTGCTTGTGGTTTTGCCTTAAGCACTCATCTCGGCTCTGCTTATCCTGCTTGCCTTCGCCTCTTAATACTGGAGGCAGGGTAGGCTTTAGGGCAAATGCGCTCTCAAACGCGGCTGTCTTTTTGCCCCTGCAGCATTTCGTGAGACCCACAGCGTTCCACGCGCGCTGCACCCACGTTCACACCCGCACCCCGGCTCTCGCTGCTCTGTGTACTCCGCAGCTATCCGAGGCGGGGGGGCGGGGGGGGGGAGGGTCGTCGTATGCCTCTGCTTGCTCCTGCCTCTACCGCGAGGCGAGGGCTTTCTTCACCAAGGACGCCGCTGATGTCCGCGGCTGGTGCGGCGGCTGGGAGAAAGGTCCTAGCGGTTTGCTCGTTTAACGGCCTGTGGTAATCAAAACCTTCGTAGGTTCCAGCTTCGGGACGCCGCTCTGCTTCTCGCTTCCTGCGTCTCCACGCAATTTCTCAACCTCTCGACGATCACTGTGCTTGGTCTGCGGGCGTGTGGTTAGGCACGGCACGGCTAGGCTCAGCTAGGAGAACAGAGGTGCAGCACTCTGCACTCACACTTTGCACTCACACTCTGCACTCACACTCTGCACTCACACTCTGCACTCACTCTGCACTCACTCTGCACTCACACTCACTTTGCACTCACTCTCACTCTGCACTCACACTCTGCACTCACTCTCACTCTGAACTCACACTCTGCACTCACACTCTGCACTCACTCTGCACTCACTCTCACTCTCACTCTGAACTCACACTCTGCACTCACTATGCACTCACTCTGCACTCACTATCACTCTGCACTCACTCTGCAGGCACACTCTGCACTCACTCTCACTCTGCGCTCACACTCTGCACTCACTCTGCACTCACTCTCACTCTGCACTCACACTCTGCACTCACTCTGCACTCACTGTCACTCTAAACTCACACTCTGCACTCACTCTGCACTCACTCTCACTCTGCACTCACACTGCAGTCACTCTGCACTCACTCTGCACCCGCACTCACTCTGCAGTCACTCTGCACTCACTCTCTCACGCACTCACTCTGCACTCACTCTCACTCTGCACTCACACTCACTCTGCACTCACACTCACTCTGCACTCACACTCACTCTGCACTCACACTCACTCTGCACTCACTCTCACTCTGCACTCACACTCTTCACTCACTCTGCACTCACTCTCACTCTGGACTCACACTCTGCACTCACTCTGCACTCACTCTGCACTCACTCGCCCTTGTCAACAAATAACTCCATGGATACGGGGGTGTGACATGGAGCACACTCACTCTGCACTCACTCTGCACTCGCACTCACTCTGCACTCACTCTCACTCTGCACTCACACTCTGCACTCACTCTCACTCTCCACTCACACTCTGCACTCTCACTCTGCACTCACTCTCATTCTGCACTCACTCCCACTCTGCACTCACACTGCAGTCACACTCACTCTGCGCTCACACTACAGTCACACTCACTCTGTGCTCACTCTGCACTCACTCTGCACTTACTCTGCAGTCACACTCACTTTGCACTCTCTCACTCTGCACTCACTCTCCTTCTGCACTCACTCTGCACTCGCACTCACTCTGCACTCACTCTGCACTCACACTCACTCTGCACTCATTCTGCACTCACACTCACTCTGCACTCACACTCACTCTGCACTCACTCTCACTCTGCACTCACTCTCACTCTGCACTCTCACTCTGAACTCACACTCTCACTCTGCACTCTCACTTTGCACTCACTCTGCACTCACTCTGTAGTCACTCTGCAGTCACTCTGCAGTCTCTCTCTCTGCATTCACTCTGCACTCACTCTGCGCTCACTCTCACTCTGCACTCACTCTCACTCTGCATTCACTCGGCAGTCACTCTCTCTGCATTCACTCTCACTCTGCACTCACTCTGCACTCACACTCACTATGCACTCACTCTGCACTCACTCTCACTCTGCACTCACTCTCACTCTGCACTCACTCTGCAGTCAACCTCTCTGTATTCACTCTGCACTCACTCTGCAGTCACTCTCACTCTGCACTCACTCTGCACTCACTCTGACTGCACTCACACTGCAGTCACACTCACTCTGCACTCACTCTGCACTCACTCTCACTCTGCAGTCACTCTGCAGTCACTCTGCAGTCACACTCACTCTGCACTCTGCACTCACTCTGCACTTACACACACTCTGCACTCACACTCTGCACTCACACTCTGCACTCACACTCTGCACTCACTCTGCACTCACACTCACTCTGCACTCACTCTCACTCTGAACTCACACTCTGCACTCACACTCTGCACTCACTCTCACTCTGAACTCACACTCTGCACTCACTAAGCACTCACTCTGCACTCACTCTCACTCTGCACTCACTCTGCAGTCACTCTCTGCATTCCCTCTGCACTCACTCTCACTCTGTGCTTACACTCTGCACTCACTCTGCACTCACTCACTCTGAACTCACACGCTGTACTCACTCTGCACTCACTCTGCACTCACTCTGCACTCACTCTCACTCTGCACTCACTCTGCAGTCACTCTCACTCTACACTCACGCTGCACTCACTCTCACTCTGCACTCACACTGCAGTCACGCTCACTCTGCACTCACTCTGCACTCACTCTCACTCTGCACTCACACTGCAGTCACTCTACACTCACTCTGCACCCGCACTCACTCTGCAGTCACTCTGCACCCGCACTCACTCTGCACTCACTCTGCACCCGCACTCACTCTGCACTCACTCTGCACTCACACTCACTCTGCACTCACACTCACTCTGCACTCACACTCACTCTGCAGTCACACTCACTCTGCACTCACTCTGCGCTCACTCTCACTCTGCACTCACACTCACTCTGCACTCACACTCACTCTGCACTCACACTCACTCTGCAGTCACACTCACTCTACACTCACTCTGCACTCAGTCTCACACTGCACTCACTCTGCACTCTCACTCTGAACTCACACTCTCACTCTGCACTCTCACTTTGCACTCACTCTGCACTCACTCTGCAGTCACTCTGCAGTCACTCTGCAGTCTCTCTCTCTGCATTCACTCTGCACTCACTCTGCGCTCACTCTCACTCACTCTCACTCTGCATTCACTCGGCAGTCACTCTCTCTGCATTCACTCTCACTCTGCACTCACTCTGCACTCACACTCACTATGCACTCACTCTGCACTCACTCTCACTCTGCACTCACTCTCACTCTGCACTCACTCTGCAGTCACTCTCTCTGTATTCACTCTGCACTCACTCTGCAGTCACTCTCACTCTGCACTCACTCTGCACTCACTCTGACTCTGCACTCACACTGCAGTCACACTCACTCTGCACTCACTCTGCACTCACTCTCACTCTGCAGTCACTCTGCAGTCACTCTGCAGTCACTCTGCAGTCACACTCACTCTGCACTCACTCTGCACTCACTCTGTACTTACACACACTCTGCACTCACACTCTGCACTCACACTCTGCACTCACACTCTGCACTCACTCTGCACTCACTCTGCACTCACACTCACTCTGCACTCACTCTCACTCTGAACTCACACTCTGCACTCACACTCTGCACTCACTATGCACTCACTCTGCACTCACACTCACTCTGCACTCACTCTGCAGTCACTCTCTGCATTCACTCTGCACTCACTCTCACTCTGTGCTTACACTCTGCACTCACTCTGCACTCACTCACTCTGAACTCACACTCTGCACTCACTCTGCACTCACTCTGCACTCACTCTGCACTCACTCTCACTCTGCACTCACTCTGCACTCACTCTCACTCTACACTCACACTGCACTCACTCTCACTCTGCACTCACACTGCAGTCACGCTCACTCTGCACTCACTCTGCACTCTCACTCTGAACTCACACTCTGACTCTGCACTCTCACTTTGCACTCACTCTGCAGTCACTCTGCAGTCACTCTGCAGTCTCTCTCTCTGCATTCACTCTGCACTCACTCTGCGCTCACTCTCACTCACTCTCACTCTGCATTCACTCGGCAGTCACTCTCTCTGCATTCACTCTCACTCTGCACTCACTCTGCCCTCAAACTCACTATGCACTCACTCTGCACTCACTCTGCACTCACTCTCACTCTGCACTCACTCTCACTCTGCACTCACTCTGCAGTCACTCTCTCTGTATTCACTCTGCACTCACTCTGCAGTCACTCTCACTCTGCACTCACTCTGCACTCACTCTGACTCTGTACTCACACTGCAGTCACACTCACTCTGCACTCACTCTGCACTCACTCTCACTCTGCACTCACTCTGCAGTCACTCTGCAGTCACTCTGCAGTCACTCTGCAGTCACACTCACTCTGCACTCACTCTGCACTCACTCTGTACTTACACACACTCTGCACTCACACTCTGCACTCACACTCTGCACTCACACTCTGCACTCACTCTGCACTCACTCTGCACTCACACTCACTCTGCACTCACTCTCACTCTGAACTCACACTCTGCACTCACACTCTGCACTCACTATGCACTCACTCTGCACTCACACTCACTCTGCACTCACTCTGCAGTCACTCTCTGCATTCACTCTGCACTCACTCTCACTCTGTGCTTACACTCTGCACGCACTCTGCACTCACTCACTCTGAACTCACACTCTGCACTCACTCTGCACTCACTCTGCACTCACTCTGCACTCACTCTGCACTCACTCTCACTCTGCACTCACACTGCAGTCACTCTACACTCACTCTGCACCCGCACTCACTCTGCAGTCACTCTGCACCCACACTCACTCTGCACTCACTCTGCACCCGCACTCACTCTGCACTCACTCTGCACTCACACTCACTCTGCACTCACACTCACTCTGCACTCACACTCACTCTGCAGTCACACTCACTCTGCACTCACTCTGCGCTCACTCTCACTCTGCACTCACACTCACTCTGCACTCACACTCACTCTGCACTCACACTCACTCTGCAGTCACACTCACTCTACACTCACTCTGCACTCAGTCTCACACTGCACTCACTCTGCACTCTCACTCTGAACTCACACTCTCACTCTGCACTCTCACTTTGCACTCACTCTGCACTCACTCTGCAGTCACTCTGCAGTCACTCTGCAGTCTCTCTCTCTGCATTCACTCTGCACTCACTCTGCGCTCACTCTCACTCACTCTCACTCTGCATTCACTCGGCAGTCACTCTCTCTGCATTCACTCTCACTCTGCACTCACTCTGCACTCACACTCACTATGCACTCACTCTGCACTCACTCTCACTCTGCACTCACTCTCACTCTGCACTCACTCTGCAGTCACTCTCTCTGTATTCACTCTGCACTCACTCTGCAGTCACTCTCACTCTGCACTCACTCTGCACTCACTCTGACTCTGCACTCACACTGCAGTCACACTCACTCTGCACTCACTCTGCACTCACTCTCACTCTGCAGTCACTCTGCAGTCACTCTGCAGTCACTCTGCAGTCACACTCACTCTGCACTCACTCTGCACTCACTCTGTACTTACACACACTCTGCACTCACACTCTGCACTCACACTCTGCACTCACACTCTGCACTCACTCTGCACTCACTCTGCACTCACACTCACTCTGCACTCACTCTCACTCTGAACTCACACTCTGCACTCACACTCTGCACTCACTATGCACTCACTCTGCACTCACACTCACTCTGCACTCACTCTGCAGTCACTCTCTGCATTCACTCTGCACTCACTCTCACTCTGTGCTTACACTCTGCACTCACTCTGCACTCACTCACTCTGAACTCACACTCTGCACTCACTCTGCACTCACTCTGCACTCACTCTGCACTCACTCTCACTCTGCACTCACTCTGCACTCACTCTCACTCTACACTCACACTGCACTCACTCTCACTCTGCACTCACACTGCAGTCACGCTCACTCTGCACTCACTCTGCACTCTCACTCTGAACTCACACTC
This sequence comes from Lissotriton helveticus, assembly GCF_964261635.1. Taxonomy (NCBI): domain Eukaryota; kingdom Metazoa; phylum Chordata; class Amphibia; order Caudata; family Salamandridae; genus Lissotriton; species Lissotriton helveticus. The sequence continues at coordinate 1,552,396,417 of NC_136059.1, forward strand.
TGACTCTGCACTCTCACTTTGCACTCACTCTGCACTCACTCTGCAGTCACTCTGCAGTCACTCTGCAGTCTCTCTCTCTGCATTCACTCTGCACTCACTCTGCGCTCACTCTCACTCACTCTCACTCTGCATTCACTCGGCAGTCACTCTCTCTGCATTCACTCTCACTCTGCACTCACTCTGCCCTCAAACTCACTATGCACTCACTCTGCACTCACTCTGCACTCACTCTCACTCTGCACTCACTCTCACTCTGCACTCACTCTGCAGTCACTCTCTCTGTATTCACTCTGCACTCACTCTGCAGTCACTCTCACTCTGCACTCACTCTGCACTCACTCTGACTCTGTACTCACACTGCAGTCACACTCACTCTGCACTCACTCTGCACTCACTCTCACTCTGCACTCACTCTGCAGTCACTCTGCAGTCACTCTGCAGTCACTCTGCAGTCACACTCACTCTGCACTCACTCTGCACTCACTCTGTACTTACACACACTCTGCACTCACACTCTGCACTCACACTCTGCACTCACACGCTGCACTCACTCTGCACTCACTCTGCACTCACACTCACTCTGCACTCACTCTCACTCTGAACTCACACTCTGCACTCACACTCTGCACTCACTATGCACTCACTCTGCACTCACACTCACTCTGCACTCACTCTGCAGTCACTCTCTGCATTCACTCTGCACTCACTCTCACTCTGTGCTTACACTCTGCACTCACTCTGCACTCACTCACTCTGAACTCACACTCTGCACTCACTCTGCACTCACTCTGCACTCACTCTGCACTCACTCTGCACTCACTCTCACTCTGCACTCACTCTGCACTCACTCCCACTCTACACTCACACTGCACTCACTCTCACTCTGCACTCACACTGCAGTCACGCTCACTCTGCACTCACTCTGCAGTCACTCTGCAGTCTCTCTCTCTGCATTCACTCTGCACTCACTCTGCGCTCACTCTCACTCACTCTCACTCTGCATTCACTCGGCAGTCACTCTCTCTGCATTCACTCTCACTCTGCACTCACTCTGCACTCACACTCACTATGCACTCACTCTGCACTCACTCTCACTCTGCACTCACTCTCACTCTGCACTCACTCTGCAGTCACTCTCTCTGTATTCACTCTGCACTCACTCTGCAGTCACTCTCACTCTGCACTCACTCTGCACTCACTCTGACTCTGCACTCACACTGCAGTCACACTCACTCTGCACTCACTCTGCACTCACTCTCACTCTGCAGTCACTCTGCAGTCACTCTGCAGTCACTCTGCAGTCACACTCACTCTGCACTCACTCTGCACTCACTCTGTACTTACACACACTCTGCACTCACACTCTGCACTCACACTCTGCACTCACACTCTGCACTCACTCTGCACTCACTCTGCACTCACACTCACTCTGCAGTCACTCTGCAGTCACACTCACTCTGCACTCACTCTGCACTCACTCTGTACTTACACACACTCTGCACTCACACTCTGCACTCACACTCTGCACTCACACTCTGCACTCACTCTGCACTCACTCTGCACTCACACTCACTCTGCACTCACTCTCACTCTGAACTCACACTCTGCACTCATACTCTGCACTCACACTCTGCACTCACTATGCACTCACTCTGCACTCACTCTCACTCTGCACTCACTCTGCAGTCACTCTCTGCATTCACTCTGCAATCACTCTCACTCTGTGCTTACACTCTGCACTCACTCTGCACTCACTCACTCTGAACTCACACTCTGCACTCACTCTGCACTCACTCTGCACTCACTCTGCACTCACTCTCACTCTGCACTCACTCTGCAGTCACTCTCACTCTACACTCACACTGCAATCACTCTCACTCTGCACTCACACTGCAGTCACGCTCACTCTGCACTCACTCTGCACTCACTCTCACTCTGCACTCACACTGCAGTCACTCTACACTTACTCTGCACCCGCACTCACTCTGCAGTCACTCTGCACCCGCACTCACTCTGCACTCACTCTGCACCCGCACTCACTCTGCACTCACTCTGCACTCACACTCACTCTGCACTCACACTCACTCTGCAGTCACACTCACTCTGCACTCACTCTCACTCTGCACTCACACTCACTCTACACTCACACTCCCTCTGCACTCACTCTGCACTCACTCTGCACTCACTCTCACTCTGCACTCACTCTCACTCTGCACTCACTCTCACTCTGCACTCACTCTCACTCTGCACTCACACTCTGCGCTCACTCTGCACTCACTCTGCACTCACTCGCCCTTGTCAACAAATAACTCCATGGATCTGGGGGGTGACGTGGAGCACACTCACTCTGCACTCACTCTGCACTCGCACTCACTCTGCACTCACTCTGCACTCACACTCACTATGCACTCACTCTCACTCTGCACTCACACTCTGCACTCACACTCTGCGCTCACTCTCACTCTGCACTCACACTCTGCACTCTCTCTCTGCACTCACTCTCATTCTGCACTCACTCTCACTCTGCACTCACACTCTGCACTAACTTTGCACTCACTCGCCCTTGTCAACAAATAACTCTATGGATCCGGGGGTGTGACGTGGAGCGTGAGTGGAGGAGGGAGGTTGCACTTTAAGCAGGAGTGGGGGGGCACGCACTACAAGGGTGTTTCACACCTGTGAGGACTCCGTACTGGCAGTGGGTCGGTTACATCACAGGAAAGGGGAATTTCTGGGCATTCACTACACATTCTGAAGTGGAGTCCTGTCCTTCCTGGTTACGTCACCAAAGATGGCACACACCAATTCAATGCAAAACATGCAGTACAATTCTAAGAGCTTCCGTTTCTGATCTGACACCCAAAATTTCAAGAACAACAAAGTTTACATGGCAAATCAACAGGTATTTTTGAACTGTTTCTAAAATTGAGAAATAACTAACAATTTGCGTTGTTAAGAGGCCTTTCCTTCAAATAGCTCAAAATATATTTATTCTCAGACATTGGTTATCCTTGGACAGGACAGTCCCATCCGATGGATGGCACCTAAATGTAATTAATTTTGTAATGCACGCTATCTAACAAGCACACATATTCAAACAACAGTCGGACATACTCCCCTTCCCAGACCCTAAAACATAAAGAAGAAGAAGCTCGCGAGTGGAGCGCGCGCGCCACTGCTAGCATATGTTTTGAATTATCGTGGCTGTCAAGACATATGGCCTCTGGTGCGTGTAACAGACACCAATAGGCCATAGGCGGAGCTACGCGACAGCCTATGGCCTATTGCGTGTTCTGTTTAAAAACAGCAAGCGCCCGAAGGCCAATGAAATTGGACCTTGGATTCCACAAGGGCACAAGCGTTGTGGAATTTACATTTCCAAAACGCTGAGTAGAGGACTCTGGGCTACGCCCACACTGCTTACGCAGTGTAGGCTAGGCCCGAGACCTAAAAATGACGGAGTGGGGTAACAATAGTCTAGAATAGAAAGAGTGAAAGGAGCAAGGTGGAAAGCTAAAGCGGAAAGGAAAGCGACAGTAAAGGCATGTATGAAAAGGTGAAGGTGGATAAAGTGAGGATGTGAGAAATGTCCTTGTCTGTAAGAACGGAAGGATGAATAGTGCCTCGCATACACCATTTTACTTACCGGGTGGTCACACAGAGGAAAGTACGGCAAACCAAATATCACCAGTGTATTTTTCTCCGATGCAGTGTTTCCTCATTAAAAATGAGGATATTCTTTAAACCCAACTTTAACACAGGCCCTTGCCCTAACCATTGCCAAAGGCAATATTGGGCCTTGACTCTCGTGGCTCACCTGTATACAGGGGCGTAACACTGGCCCCCGCAGCCCACGCGGTGCGGGGGGGGGGGCGAAGATCCAGGGGGCCCCCTCGGCACTGCACTCTGTCCGGAGAGCTCCTAATTGAGCCCGGAAGGGGCCCCTCTACATACCTTGCAGGGAGACCCTCTCAATTTTCGTTACGCCAGTGCCTGTATAAGTCACTGAAAGTCTATGGGGCATGGACAGCATCTACGAATAAGAGTTAGTCACTGACTGCTGCTAGGCGTGCTTATTTTTGGCAAAGCATGAACGTCGCTCGACTTTCATCCATGTCCAAAATCTTTCCCTAGCATGTGGACCATAGATGTAAGTGGATAGAACATTTAGTTACCCCAGCTGTTGGGTGACCCTTCCCATGTAAGAAAAGGTATAGGTGAGTGACCTTGCATAAGCACTTCAAGAGGGTGCCAGCAGAAAAAGTGTAATTTATGATATTCATTTATTTACATGAACATAAATGTATTGTCCCACTCAATACATACGTAAAACATTGAAATGCCATGCATAAGCGCATAAAAAAACCACATAAGTGAAAAATTGGCAGCTATATTTAAAAAGTGGCAAGCGCAGCTAGGTTCGGATTAGTCAAGGTGCTGGTCACTCCCTGCTGCTCGCAGTTTGGTTTCATCACACTGTCGCTCAAATCACTGATTTAAGAACAAAGGGACATATTTATGAGTGGGGCTGTGCCATGCTGTGCTAGCTCTACGCAACATGTGTGATGCAAGTTCAAAATGTGATTTACTTTGCGTGGCCCTAAGTGGCTTCATAAATCCAGGGGAAAGCAACACAGCGCCTATTGCTGTATTGCATTACTCTGCTCCATAGAGGTGTTCCATCAGTGTTGCGTTCAGGCAACACCCATGGATTTTGACGCACTCCCAGATTTACCAAAAGTGGTAGGCCGGGGAATGTGCCAAAATGCTTCGCCTTTCCAGGTGAGGCGTGAGGAGGAGAAATATCTTTATTTTTCCTCGTTACTTCTTCTATGTGTGCTGCATTTTGCAGCACACATAGAAAGAGGAAAATGCCTCAGGGGATTCTTTTTGTGCAGTAAGGTGCCCCTTTTTGAACAAAAACATTCCTCCTTACATCGCAGGCACCCTTTCACTATGGTGCGAGGGTGCCTGCGTTGGTGCTAGGCAGCCAAAACGTCACCAGCGCAGGGTCAAATTAATTAAGGCTCATTCCTGCTCTTTTCCTGTCGCGCAGCACAGTAAGGTGACTTGCTGTGCTCACCTGCGGGGGAACATCCTTTACCACAAAACTTTTACAACGTGGTACCGTTACCACACAGCTTTTACAACGCAAGTCGTTACAACGACTTGCGCTGGGGGGCGCTCCAGGATAGGGAATAGTTTAATTTACTATCCAACTCCTTCCCTACTATCCACGGGGACTGGAGTTGGAATAGTAAATTAAACTATTCACTATCCAGCGCCCCCCAACGCAAGTCGTTGTAACGACTTGCGTTGCAAAACCTGCGTCGTAACGGTACGCGTTGTAAAAGCACGCGTTGTACCGTCATACATCCTCACCTGCGTGATCTTGCCATAAATATAGCCCTGAGATACTACGATTACACAACCGTTACAGAGTAAAATTCAAGTTTTGATTTTATTTTCTAAAGGACATTTACCAAACTGAAAAGCGTGCTGTATCAGCCATCCCATCATTCTAAAATGCCTCCTTTCTAATTTTTTTGTGTTTGTTATTTTAGAATTTCCTTTTCCTTGACCGCCTGTTGGGCACTCGCTCCCTCTTTAACTACTGCACAGTGCTGAACTGTTCATGCACTGCGAGAATAAACGCTTTTTTTGAAGTTGGTTACTTCTGCTGGATTATTATTTTGATTGGGTCGGGTTGCCCTTTTCCATGCTTTACGGTTCCTTGGGGTTTCGTTGACTAGATTTTCTTACATCTTATATCATTTTTTTTATTGTAATGGAGTCACGGTTGGAAATAGAACAAACTCACTTAATATTTTACTGGGCCCTAGAAACTGTGGCAGGCTTTTTTGGCGACCTGAGATAATTAATAGTGTACCCACAAACCGTTCTGTTGTTCTTAAACAAAAGCTGCATGTTGTAATTTAGCCGAAAAATTGGCTTGTTCGCCTGATCGCACATAAAACACTCTTGGGCAGCTGTGAATAGTTAATAAACACCTGTCCTTGGCAAGGTATTCAAGTGAAGGAAAAGTGTAACTTAGAGGATCTTTGCTTTTTGTTTCAAAATCTTATTTTCCACACGGAAAATGTCCTGAAAAGGTACCCAGTGGTGGAGCTAGGCCTTAGGGCGCCTGTGGCGGACAAATCTAAAGGAGGAGGGGGGAGGGGGGGTTGCTGGTGATTCTACTGGCCACGATGACAGCAGGTAAGAGCGGGGGGGGGGAGAGGAGGGGCGGGCCAGCCACCGCTCCCAAAACTCATGCGCAGGTAAGAGCGGGGGGAAGAGGGGCGGGGGCAGAAACCGCCCCCAAAACTAGTGCGCAGGTAAGAGCGGGGGGAAGAGGGGCGGGGCAGCCACCGTCCTCAAAACTCGTGTGCAGGTAAGAGCAGGGGAAGAGGGGCGGGGGCACCCACCGCCCCCAAAACTCGTGTGCAGGTAAGAGCAGGGAAAGAGGGGTGGGGCAGCCACCGCCACCAAAACACGTGTCGCTTGGGGTGGTCCGCACCACACCCCCCTTTGCTACACCACTGTAGGTTCCTGGCACTGTAAATGAAAGTGAACCCCAATGTACAAGCAAGGCCAGTAACACCGGTAACCTGCGCTTAGATAGATATATGTGATTTTACTCACATTTAGTACAAAAAAGTGCAGAGCAGGGAGATAGGAAGCTATTTGCAAACTTCCCTCACTGGCACTCTGCTTTAGGGCAGTGCGACAGGTGCGGCAGCACAGGGCGCTGACCAGTGAAGGGAGCGCTAACCTCAGGGGGTTGGGCACTGTTTTTATCAATAACTTATGATTGGAGAGAAAGGGCACTTTTCCCTGGTCGCAGTGAGAGAATCTGAGCAGGTGATCATGAGGTGTGAGTGCGCTAAAAAGGATAGTCGCACTAGGCACCATCAGCGCTAAAGCCAGCCCTTCACCGGAGTGGCTCCTGGAACAGAAAGGTGGATCATCCATGTTGCTGCTGCATGACGGCGGAGGAAGAGAGTTGTTTGCAGGTCCTTCCTGAGTCCAGCGCCTTGGTTGTTTGACTTACTGGCCACACACTTACCCAACCGAAGTCACAGCTAGGTGCCAGGAGATGGCCCTCACCATCACCTTAGCACATGGAGCATCACAAATGCGAGGCTGAGTCGCGGTTGGTGGCTAGGAATCCTGCCTGACTCAACAGTGAAATATTTCAACTTCCTTGGGATCAGTTAAATTAAGGTAGTTCTTTCACGATTCGAAATGTGACGATTGTGTATGGTCTTCTAATTTACATTTTTACCTGCTTAGGTAAATGTGCTCACCTGCCCATTTGTGGTTTTTTTTATTTAAAATTTTAATTAACAATGACAATTTCCGAGGAGGAGCTTCGCGCGCATCCGAGATGGCCGCGTGAGCACAGGGCTCCCGAGGACCCTCGCTGCCTCCCGCATTTATCCTGGATAATATCCTGATTTGATGGAAGGTCATTGAAGACACAACCCGGCTGATGTACTAGCAGGTTTCTGGATCGGAATCGGACGCAGGGTCCCCGAGTTATGCCGTCCTGAAGTTTATGGCCTTCTCCATGGAACAGCCTGGACCTCGAGTTGTGGCTGTACCCAGATCGTAATTCAACAACAACGGCTTGAGGGTATCAGATAACAACCTCACTTTACTTTCGGTTTCGTTTCTCCTGCGCACTGTCTCTATCTGCGGGGTGACTGCTGATCAGGCTGGCTCCGATGCTGGCTCATTGAGCTTTGAGCTAGCGACAGTTTGGCTGTGGACTCATATTGGCCCAACCTCGCCTCCGGTATTCCTGTGTGTGAATTTTGAGGAGCCATTTGGACTAGATCCCAAGCCTCCCTTCGGGGCACCCGGCTCGCCATGACGGGCAAGCCCGAGGGTGAAAAACGGAAAGTAAAGACCACTGTACGTGGAGGCTCAACCCAGACGAATGTCATGGATCGCTATACACTTTCTAAAGGATCCCCTGGTAGCACACCCAAGACCCGGGAGGAGACGGTTGACGATCCAGCTGTATCGGCAGCCTTAACGCTACAAGACGTGATGGGCGCCATTGCTGGTATTCAGTCTTCCATTGGCCAACAATATGAAGCCCTGACTCTGAAGCTGGACACGGTAGCCATTGACGTCAACCTCATCCGAACTGATCTGGCCAAGACAAACGAGAAGGTGAAGTCACTGGACCTAAAAACATCCAGTCTTACAACAGATGTGTCCGACTTGCAACCAGAAGTGCGCAACCTTAGAACTGCCAATGACTTTTTTGCCCGTCGCCTGGAGGATTTTGAAGGCCGTGCGCGACGCAACAACGTGCGCATTATTGGGGTCCCGGAGGATTCTAGTTTACTCTCCACTGATCTTCGAGTGGAGGACCTCATTCTCAATCATCTAGCACCCAAGGGCCTAAGCAAATTCTTTGCCATCGAACGTGCACACAGAGTGCCAGGGGGACAGGCGAAGCCCGGTTTTCCCCCCCGTCCGATTATTTCACGGACCTTCAACTTCAGAGATCGTGACGCTATTCTACAGGCGGCACGGACGAGCGGCCCTACGCAGTTCGAGAACGCTGCTGTGAACTTTTATCCGGACTTTTCCCAATCGGTCCAGAAACAACGAATGGGATTTCAAGGGGTGAAACGGCGACTAAGAGACATGGAATTGAAATACGCGATGTTATTCCCGGCCCGACTGCGTGTTGAATACAACAATCGAACATTCTTCTTTGTCAGGCCTGAGGAAGCGAGTGATTGGTTGGACAATTTGCCGGCTCGCCGTGCTGGCCAGGACCATGCTGCTGGTGCTGAGGGGGGTCTAATGGAACAAGAATGGTTATGGCGCCTGTGTCCGGAACACTATTCAAGTGCACAGCTGAGGCTCCCTGACTTCTTTGATCATTCCCTTCGTATCCTGGGAGGTAGCGGGGATGGCAGGTCCCTTTCCTCCTCTGGGGTTTTCTTTGTGTAGATTAGTTCATTGTTTGTAATTGTTAGGGCGACAGGCACACTGCGAATTGGGGTGGCTTCTGAGTCGGTGCAGGGGTGCAGGGTGGGGGGGAGTTGTGTTGGGAACTGTGGGGGGAGGGCGGGCATGTTTTGGGATTGTTTCTTTTTTCTTTTTCAAGGCAATGTACCTTCACTATTTCTGACATTGGTGTGATGCTCGTTTTGCGATGGGAGTTCATTGTTGATCTGGATGGGGGTAGAGGGTTGAGGGTATTATGTTGGAATGTGAATGGGTTGGGTGATCGGATAAAGAGAGGGGTGGTTGTGCAGCTTCTGCGGCGCCTCTCGCCCGATGTCGTTCTGCTGCAAGAGACACACTTGATAGGGAATACTTGTCACGCTCTTAATAGACGGGGTTATCGTCTTGCTGCCCACTCTGGGTTTACATCTAGCTCTAGAGGAGTGGGTATTTTGCTCAGGGCCTCCCTCCCTCTTGAGGTTGATGATGTGATCCTTGATGCCAGGGGTCGATATGTTGCACTTATTGGGCGGTGGGAGGGAAAAACAATTTCGTTGGTGTCGGTATATGTCCCACCGGGCTTACAATCCACGACATTCACTGACCTGGGGAGGGTGTTTTGATATTGGGGGGTGATTTTAACTCCGTCATTTCTGGTAAAGCAGATCGCTATCCGCCCCGAGACCTTCCTGTTGCGCAATCCTGGTTAGGAGACTTCCTGGAAACATTGGGGCTTATAGATTGTTGGAGACTAATGCATCCAGAGCAGACTCAGTTTACTTTCCATTCGGGAGCTCATGGTAGTCTTTCTAGACTGGACTATATCCTGATACCGGCTGCCCTGTCCCCTTCGATTGGTGAGATTAGACACTTGGCCCGGGGCATATCAGACCATTCCCCTATTTGGTTTCATTTTAATCTAAACATAGGCGCTAAAGGGAGGGTGGCCCCGATTAACCCCTGGCATCTTCTTAACCCTAAGACTCGCACTGAATTGATTAAATCATTTGATCTGTATTTTGCTGAAAATGTTGGTTCTGTATCCTCGCCTGTCTCGTTGTGGGAAGCCTTCAAGACTGTTATCAGGGGACAGGCATTGTCTTTGGTTGGGTGTGCTAAGAAATGTAAGAACGAGGCAGTTGTTCAGCTCGAGACTGAAATCGCAGACTTAGAAACTGCATTGGAACGAGAGGTGTCTCAAGACACATTGCATGTTCTCCGACTTAAACAGTTAGAATACAAAACTTTGGTTACTGATGCGGCAAAGATGATGAGTAGGGAACAGCAGGGACGGCTATATGATGTGGGTGATAAAGCAGGAAAATTGATTGCCTGGCTGGACAGACGGGAGAGAGCGAGTCGTGTGGTTCCGGTGATTGAGACATCGGATGGTGTGCGTGTAACAGACCCCGTTGAAATTGTTGAATGTTTTGCGGACTATTTTCGAGTGGTCTATACCTCGGTATCTGATAGGCCCGAGGAGGATTCGCAGTTGTTGCTTTGAGATATAACACTGCCGTGTTTGTCAGACTCAGATCGGGACTGTTTGGATGCCACGCCCTCGGTGGCTGAGGTGGCTCTCGCGCTGCGCTCAATTCGTTCTGGCAAGGATCTGGGTCCCAATGGTCTTCCTGTAGAATTGTATAAATTACGCCCTGATACTCTAGCCCCCTATCTCCGGGATATGTTTTTGGCTGCGCGAGACGGTGGCTCCCTCCCCAGAGATCAGCGTCTTGCGACCATTGTGGTGATCCACAAGGAGGACAAGCCACGGGATCGCTGCTCGTCTTATAGACCCATTTCGCTTTTGAATGCGGAGCCTAAGATCCTCGCCAAACTGCTTGCTAATCGTCTGATTACGGTAATTAGCGACCTGATTCATCCGGATCAATCTGGTTTTATCCCGCACCGTAACACTGCATTAAATCTGCGATGTTTGCATGGTGTTCTCGCGAGGGCCTCGACGTTGCGTGAACCGGCCATCTTGGCGTCCTTAGACGCCACGATGGCCTTTGACACAATAGAATGGTCTTATCTCTGGGCAGTACTCACCAAGTTTGGATTCGGCGCTGGTTTTATTGGTTGGGTCAAACTTCTATATGAAACGCCATTGGCACAGGTGGTGGTTAATGGCCGTGTCTCCATGCCTTTTACTCTGGGGAGGGGCACGCGGCAGGGTTGTCCATTGTCCCCACTTCTCTTTGCTTTAGCGTTGGAGCCACTCGCCGCTTGGCTACGGTGAGAACCTTCGATGAAGGGCATACGCTGGACGCCGGACTTCGAAGATCGTATCTCCTTATACGTGGACGATATTTTATTATACCTTACATCTCCCCAAAAATCACTTAATGTATTGTTTGACGTACTTAACTCCTTTGGGAAGAACTCGGGCCTTATTATTAATTGGTCAAAATCCTACATCTATGTACTTGCGGGTGAGGTCCCCCGTTTACCGCGGGGCTGTCCCATCCAGTTGTCACAGTCTGGTTTTAAATACTTGGGTGTGTTTATTTCGCTGGATTCGGCGGTTCGCTATGAACGCAACTTACTCCCCCCACTCCAAAGGTTACGCTCCGATGTAGCACGCTGGCGTAGGCTACCGTTGTCGCCCCTAGGGCGTGCGGCCCTTTTTAAAATGATGTCCTTACCGCAGTTCCTATACGCACTTCAGAATAGTTTTGATGTCATCCCGTCGACGTATTGATATGGGACAGACGTTCAAGCATCGCGCTTCCAAAATTGACACTTCCCTGGTATGATGGCGGCATAGCGCTCCCGGATATTCGTAGGTACTATTGGGCCTCCCACCTTGCTGCCATCAACCACGGGATGTATGGTCCGGCGTTGAATCCGGCTTTTGAAATGTATAAGTGGCTGCTCCCGGGTGGTGACTACTACCGGGCGCTTTATTCAGGATCCTCCCGTTTACAACTCTCGGGACCTACTGCTATAGCCGTGCAGGTATGGCATAGCGCAACGGCGGCTATGGGCTGGAATGATAAACTAACTGGCGCAACTCTGCTTTATGCCTCTGCAAAATTGGGTTGCCTATGGAAGACGAAGGGATTTGATAAATGGGACACGATCGGTATTAGTAAAGTGCGTGATCTCTGGGTTAAAGGAGGGGTGAAGACCTTTACGGCTCTGCAAGTGGAGTACAAGTTGAGAGATAGGGAAAAATTCCGTTATATCCAGGTGCGCCATGCTCTGAATTCTGTGTTGCCGCGGGGTAGTGATATTCCGGAATCCTCCCCCCTCGAAGATCGTATATTAGACGGTCATGTGCCGGACAGTACTATCTCATTATTCTACAAAAAAAGATTAATGACCGATCGAGTTTGCTTGATCGCCTTCGTGAAGCCTGGATTGCTGACGGTATTGAAATAGATGATGAGGACTGGCAGTCCGCAATCTTCTCTCCCAGGGAGGTGGCGATTCCGGCCCGCCTCCGTCTGGTCCAACTCAAGATCCTCCACAGAATCTATGTCACCGGTCCCCGTCTGATCCATATGGGCTATTCCACGGATGGCATGTGTAGGCGCGAGTGTGGTCTCCTTGGCACCTATCTCCATATCATATGGGAATGCCCTGAGATGGTGCGATTTTGGAAACGTATACATGAGGTGATGAATGAAGTAACGGGTGTGGTGATGATACCAGAAGCCCGGCAATGTTTATTAAATGTATGGGGTCCGAATGATTATTACGTGTCGCAGCTTCGATGGGTGACTCTTGCCAATATGGTTGCTAAAAGAGATATTGCACAATAATGGGGGTCCCCGAGGCCGCCTACAGTGACTGCTTGGAAAGAGAGTATGGACTGGTGTATGTTCAGGGAGAAGACTGTGTATGTAGCAAGAGGCAGACCCAAAAAATGGGGGGAAATCTGGAACCAGTGGAACTCATACCGTGGAGATATCTGTACGCCCCCGCTCACTGAGATTCCTAGTCCTTCCCAGTCACCCTGACCCGCATTCCTTCTAGCTGTGATATATTTTGTTGTTAAATATGCAATTTTGCCTTTGACCCCCTCCCCTCATCTGTATTCGAAGTCTCTTCACTCCTGTTATCATGTATCTCCCATCCTCCTTGAGCGCGGACCTAATGGATATGTTATTGCTGTATTGCCTTGATTGTATGTTTGATGTTTTGTTTCTGTTTGTTCACATAATAAAAAGTTACACAAAAAAAAACAATGACAATTTCCTGATATATACATGGATACTCCTCAGCCTGTCCTTTGCCTGTGCAAGGGGAACCCATACATTCTTTGTATCACTGATAGTCCAGTTAAAAGAAAACTAAAAAACATATAATTTCCAAGCCAGGAATCTTATTTAAGCAGTGCAGGTGCATCATACCACAGGGCTTTGATTCAATCACCCAGGCTTTATTTAAATAAACCCGAAGTCATCAACATTTCTTACTGGGGATTTTCCTTGTGTAGACGTGGATGAATCTAGCTCTAGTTTGTCCTCTTCCCTTCTATTAACCGGTTCCATGCTGATGACGGAACCGCTCCGTCATCAGCCGCGGTGGCGCTGTGCAGATGACGGAGCGGTTTTGTCATGGCCCGCCCGACGCGCCTGCGCGGCGCTGATTTCGCGCCTGCGCGGCGCGTTCTATTAAGCGGGCAGGGCCATGACGGAACCGCTCCGTCATGAACACAGCTCAACCGCGGCTGGTGACGGAACGGTTCTGTCACCAGCATGCGCCCGCCGCGCGGCCCCCCGCCCCCATAGCGCTGCGGCGGAATAGCCGCCGCAGCGATGTGGCTATGGGACTGACTCTGTTTTTGTGTTATTTGATATAGATACAGCACTGGGAAAATCCATCACTCCGGAAACCATTGTAGATGTGCATTCAATTAACACATCGTGGAGCACCATGGAGCATTTATTGACCCGTCATGCATTACTCCCAACTCAATGCAAAAACACAAAATAAATGCATAGGATCTAATAAGAGAAACCAGTCTCTTAGAGGGGCTCACAATGTGCAAATCTCTTGCTGAAGAAACCTAGACTTTTTCAGGAGAAAATCCTCACCATCCCTTAGGTGGCATGCTTCATCATTGGATTCCTTCTCACACTACACACAGGACTGGTAGTGCTGTGGGCTACAGCTCACTAAAAATAGAGAGTAGCACTTTAAGTTGTATTTAAAAGGATGGACACCAATGCAAGCTATCTGGTGTGGGTGAGAGTGAGCAGAGTGTGTGGTAAAAAAAATTGAAAATAGCTAAAAATGCCTTTTGGTGGACCAAATCATGAATTTATTAGCTGAATATTATTGAGCTGAGTGACCCCCGCACTTTCTGGCACTTAGGGCCCAATTACGATATTGGGCAGTCAGACTGCTGTCTGCTGTTGCAGCAGACAGTAGACCGCCCAACAAACAGTCGGCAGTCCGACCACCCAATTACATGAACAAACACTCCCTTTAGAATGTGCAGGTCAGTAATATCAACACGTGACCACTGCAACGCCAACAGAACTAGGCCCTTGGGCTACTGTTACTGTAAAATGGACCCTTGACTGAATGAGTTATTCCCACTTGGCATGGAACAGTGAGATGTGAGTGCTGGCTTTTGCTGATAAGACTATGGGCCCGATTTAGAGTTTGGCCGACCGGTACTTCATCATAAACGTTTGCCTGATATCCCGTCCACATTATTACAAGTGCATTAGGATCCAATCATAGATATACAGTCCACCTTATTACAAGTGCATTAGGATGTAATCACTGATATCTAGTCCGCCTTATTACAAGTGCATTAGGATGTAATCACTGATATCTAGTCCGCCTTATTACAAGTGCATTAGGATGTAATCACTGATATCTAGTCCGCCTTATTACAAGTGCATTAGGATGTAATCACTGATATCTAGTCCGCCTTCTTACAAGTGCATTAGGATCTCATCATAGATATACAGTCCGCCTTATTACAAGTGCATTAGAATGTAATCACTGATATCTAGTCCGCCTTATTACAAGTGCATTAGGATGTAATCACTGATCTCTAGTCCGCCTTATTACAAGTGCATTAGGATGTAATCACTGATATCTAGTCCGCCTTATTACAAGTGCATTAGGATGTAATCATAGAAATACAGTCCGCTTATTACAGGTGCATTAGGATGTAATCACTGATATCTAGTCCGCCTCATTACAATTGCATTAGGATGTAATCACGGATATCTAGTCCGCCTTATTACAAGTGCATTAGGATCTAATCATAGATATACAGTCCGCCTTATTACTAGTGCATTAGAATGTAATCACTGATATCTAGTCCGCCTTATTACAAGTGCATTAGGATGTAATCACTGATCTCTAGTCCGCCTTATTGCAAGTGCATTAGGATCTCTTCAGAGATATACAGTCCGCCTTATTACAAGTGCATTAGGATGTAATCACTGATATCTAGTCCGCCTTATTACAAGTGCATTAGGATGTAATCACTGATATCTAGTCCGCCTTATTACAAGTGCATTAGGATGTAATCACTGATATCTAGTCCGCCTTATTACAAGTGCATTAGGATGTAATCACTGATATCTAGTCCGCCTTATTACAAGTGCATTAGGATGTAATCACTGATATCTAGTCCGCATTCTTACAAGTGCATTAGGATCTCATCATAGATATACAGTCCGCCTTATTACTAGTGCATTAGAATGTAATCACTGATATCTAGTCCGCCTTATTACAAGTGCATTAGGATGTAATCACTGATCTCTAGTCCGCCTTATTACAAGTGCATTAGGATGTAATCACTGATATCTAGTCCGCCTTATTACAAGTGCATTAGGATGTAATCACTGATATCTAGTCCGCCTTATTGCAAGTGCATTAGGATCTCTTCAGAGATATACAGTCCGCCTTATTACAAGTGCATTCGGATGTAATCACAGATATCTAGTCCACCTTATTACAAGTGCATTAGGATGTAATCACTGATATCTAGTCCGCCTGATTACAAGTGCATTAGGATCTAATCATAGATATACAGTCCGCCTTATTACTAGTGCATTAGAATGTAATCACTGATATCTAGTCCGCCTTATTACAAGTGCATTAGGATGTAATCACTGATATCTAGTCCGCCTTATTACAAGTGCATTAGGATGTAATCACTGATATCTAGTCCGCATTCTTACAAGTGCATTAGGATCTCATCATAGATATACAGTCCGCCTTATTACTAGTGCATTAGAATGTAATCACTGATATCTAGTCGGCCTTATTACAAGTGCATTAGGATGTAATCACTGATATCTAGTCGGCCTTATTACAAGTGCATTAGGATGTAATCACTGATCTCTAGTCCGCCTTATTACAAGTGCATTAGGATGTAATCACTGATATCTAGTCCGCCTTATTACAAGTGCATTAGGATGTAATCACTGATATCTAGTCCGCCTTATTGCAAGTGCATTAGGATCTCTTCAGAGATATACAGTCCGCCTTATTACAAGTGCATTCGGATGTAATCACAGATATCTAGTCCACCTTATTACAAGTGCATTAGGATGTAATCACTGATATCTAGTCCGCCTGATTACAAGTGCATTAGGATCTAATCATAGATATACAGTCCGCCTTATTACTAGTGCATTAGAATGTAATCACTGATATCTAGTCCGCCTTATTACAAGTGCATTAGGATGTAATCATAGATATACAGTCTGCTTATTACAGGTGCATTAGGATGTAATCACTGATATCTAGTCCGCCTTATTACAAGTGCATTAGGATGTAATCACTGATATCTAGTCCGCCTTATTACAAGTGCATTAGGATGTAATCACAGAAATACAGTCCGCTTATTACAGGTGCATTAGAATGTAATCACTGATATCTAGTCCGCCTTATTACAATTGCATTAGGATGTAATCACGGATATCTAGTCCGCCTTATTACAAGTGCATTAGGATCTAATCATAGATATACAGTCCGCCTTATTACAATTGCAGTAGGATCTAATCATAGATATACAGTCCGCCTTATTACAAGTGCATTAGGATGTAATCAATGATATCTAGTCCGCCTTATTACAAGTGCATTAGGATGTAATCATAGATATACAGTCCGCTTATTACAAGTGCATTAGGATGTAATCACTGATATCTAGTCCGACTGATTACAAGTGCATTAGGATCTAATCACTGATATCTAGTCCGCCTTATTACAAGTGCATTAGGATGTAATCACTGATATCTAGTCCGCCTTATTACAAGTGCATTAGGATGTAATCACTGATATCTAGTCCGCCTTCTTACAAGTGCATTAGGATCTCATCATAGATATACAGTCCGCCTTATTACAAGTGCATTAGGATATAATCACTGATATCTAGTCCGCCTTATTGCAAGTGCATTAGGATCTCTTCAGAGATATACAGTCCGCCTTATTACAAGTGCATTAGGATGTAATCACTGATATCTAGTCCGCCTTATTACAAGTGCATTAGGATGTAATCACTGATATCTAGTCCGCCTTATTACAAGTGCATTAGGATGTAATCACTGATATCTAGTCCGCCTTATTACAAGTGCATTAGGATGTAATCACTGATATCTAGTCCGCCTTATTACAAGTGCATTAGGATATAATCACGGATATCTAGTCCGCCTTATTGCAAGTGCATTAGGATGTAATCACTGATATCTAGTCCGCCTTATTACAAGTGCATTAGGATGTAATCACTGATATCTAGTCCGCCTTATTACAAGTGCATTAGGATATAATCACTGATATCTAGTCCGCCTTATTGCAAGTGCATTAGGATCTCTTCAGAGATATACAGTCCGCCTTATTACAAGTGCATTCGGATGTAATCACAGATATCTAGTCCACCTTATTACAAGTGCATTAGGATGTAATCACTGATATCTAGTCCGCCTGATTACAAGTGCATTAGGATCTAATCATAGATATACAGTCCGCCTTATTACTAGTGCATTAGAATGTAATCACTGATATCTAGTCCGCCTTATTACAAGTGCATTAGGATGTAATCATAGATATACAGTCTGCTTATTACAAGTGCATTAGGATGTAATCACTGATATCTAGTCCGCCTTCTTACAAGTGCATTAGGATCTCATCATAGATATACAGTCCGCCTTATTACAAGTGCATTAGGATATAATCACTGATATCTAGTCCGCCTTAATTCCAGTGCATTAGGATCTCTTCAGAGATATACAGTCCGCCTTATTACAAGTGCATTCGGATGTAATCACAGATATCTAGTCCACCTTATTACAAGTGCATTAGGATGTATTCACTGATATCTAGTCCGCCTGATTACAAGTGCATTAGGATCTAATCATAGATATACAGTCCGCCTTATTACTAGTGCATTAGAATGTAATCACTGATATCTAGTCCGCCTTATTACAAGTGCATTAGGATGTAATCATAGATATACAGTCTGCTTATTACAAGTGCATTAGGATATAATCACTGATATCTAGTCCGCCTTAATTCCAGTGCATTAGGATCTCTTCAGAGATATACAGTCCGCCTTATTACAAGTGCATTCGGATGTAATCACAGATATCTAGTCCACCTTATTACAAGTGCATTAGGATGTATTCACTGATATCTAGTCCGCCTGATTACAAGTGCATTAGGATCTAATCATAGATATACAGTCCGCCTTATTACTAGTGCATTAGAATGTAATCACTGATATCTAGTCCGCCTTATTACAAGTGCATTAGGATGTAATCATAGATATACAGTCTGCTTATTACAGGTGCATTAGGATGTAATCACTGATATCTAGTCCGCCTTATTACAAGTGCATTAGGATGTAATCACTGATATCTAGTCCGCCTTATTACAAGTGCATTAGGATGTAATCACAGAAATACAGTCCGCTTATTACAGGTGCATTAGAATGTAATCACTGATATCTAGTCCGCCTTATTACAATTGCATTAGGATGTAATCACGGATATCTAGTCCGCCTTATTACAAGTGCATTAGGATCTAATCATAGATATACAGTCCGCCTTATTACAATTGCAGTAGGATCTAATCATAGATATACAGTCCGCCTTATTACAAGTGCATTAGGATGTAATCAATGATATCTAGTCCGCCTTATTACAAGTGCATTAGGATGTAATCATAGATATACAGTCCGCTTATTACAAGTGCATTAGGATGTAATCACTGATATCTAGTCCGACTGATTACAAGTGCATTAGGATCTAATCATAGATATACAGTCCGCCTTATTACAAGTGCATTAGAAAGTAATCACTGATATCTAGTCCGCCTTATTACAAGTGCATTAGGATGTAATCATAGATATACAGTCCGCTTATTACAGGTGCATTAGGATGTAATCACTGATATCTAGTCCGCCTTATTACAAGTGCATTAGGATGTAATCACTGATATCTAGTCCGCCTTATTACAAGTGCATTAGGATGTAATCATAGAAATACAGTCCGCTTATTACAGGTGCATTAGGATGTAATCACTGATATCTAGTCCGCCTCATTACAATTGCATTAGGATGTAATCACGGATATCTAGTCCGCCTTATTACAAGTGCATTAGGATCTAATCATAGATATACAGTCCGTCTTATTACAAGTGCATTAGGATCTAATCATAGATATACAGTCCGCCTTATTACAAGTGCATTAGGATGTAATCAATGATATCTAGTCCGCCTTATTACAAGTGCATTAGGATGTAATCAATGATATCTAGTCCGCCTTATTACAAGTGCATTAGGATGTAATCACTGATATCTAGTCCGCCTTATTACAAGTGCATTAGGATGTAATCACTGATATCTAGTCCGACTGATTACAAGTGCATTAGGATGTAATCACTGATATGCATTAGGATCTCATCATAGATATACAGTCCGCCTTATTACAAGTGCATTAGAAAGTAATCACTGATATCTAGTCCGCCTTATTACAAGTGCATTAGGATGTAATCATAGATATACAGTCCGCTTATTACAGGTGCATTAGGATGTAATCACTGATATCTAGTCTGCCTTATTACAAGTGCATTAGAAAGTAATCACTGATATCTAGTCCGCCTTATTACAAGTGCATTAGGATGTAATCACTGATATCTAGTCCGCCTTATTACAAGTGCATTAGGATGTAATCACTGATATCTAGTCGGCCTTATTACAAGTGCATTAGGATGTAATCACTGATATCTAGTCCGCCTTCTTACAAGTGCATTAGGATCTCATCATAGATATACAGTCCGCCTTATTACAATTGCATTAGGATCTAATCATAGATATACAGTCCGCCTTATTACAAGTGCATTAGAAAGTAATCACTGATATCTAGTCCGCCTTATTACAAGTGCATTAGGATGTAATCATAGATATACAGTCCGCTTATTACAGGTGCATTAGGATGTAATCACTGATATCTAGTCCGCCTTATTACAAGTGCATTAGGATGTAATCACTGATATCTAGTCCGCCTTATTACAAGTGCATTAGGATGTAATCATAGAAATACAGTCCGCTTATTACAGGTGCATTAGGATGTAATCACTGATATCTAGTCCGCCTCATTACAATTGCATTAGGATGTAATCACGGATATCTAGTCCGCCTTATTACAAGTGCATTAGGATCTAATCATAGATATACAGTCCGTCTTATTACAAGTGCATTAGGATCTAATCATAGATATACAGTCCGCCTTATTACAAGTGCATTAGGATGTAATCACTGATATCTAGTCCGACTGATTACAAGTGCATTAGGATGTAATCACTGATATGCATTAGGATCTCATCATAGATATACAGTCCGCCTTATTACAAGTGCATTAGAAAGTAATCACTGATATCTAGTCCGCCTTATTACAAGTGCATTAGGATGTAATCATAGATATACAGTCCGCTTATTACAGGTGCATTAGGATGTAATCACTGATATCTAGTCTGCCTTATTACAAGTGCATTAGAAAGTAATCACTGATATCTAGTTCGCCTTATTACAAGTGCATTAGGATGTAATCACTGATATCTAGTCCGCCTTATTACAAGTGCATTAGGATGTAATCACTGATATCTAGTCGGCCTTATTACAAGTGCATTAGGATGTAATCACTGATATCTAGTCCGCCTTCTTACAAGTGCATTAGGATCTCATCATAGATATACAGTCCGCCTTATTACAAGTGCATTAGAAAGTAATCACTGATATCTAGTCCGCCTTATTACAAGTGCATTAGGATGTAATCATAGATATACAGTCCGCTTATTACAGGTGCATTAGGATGTAATCACTGATATCTAGTCCGCCTTATTACAAGTGCATTAGGATGTAATCAATGATATCTAGTCCGCCTTATTACAAGTGCATTAGGATGTAATCACTGATATCTAGTCCGCCTTATTACAAGTGCATTAGGATGTAATCACTGATATCTAGTCCGACTGATTACAAGTGCATTAGGATGTAATCACTGATATGCATTAGGATCTCATCATAGATATACAGTCCGCCTTATTACAATTGCATTAGGATGTAATCACTGATATCTAGTCTGCCTTATTACAAGTGCATTAGAAAGTAATCACTGATATCTAGTTCGCCTTATTACAAGTGCATTAGGATGTAATCACTGATATCTAGTCCGCCTTATTACAAGTGCATTAGGATGTAATCACTGATATCTAGTCGGCCTTATTACAAGTGCATTAGGATGTAATCACTGATATCTAGTCCGCCTTCTTACAAGTGCATTAGGATCTCATCATAGATATACAGTCCGCCTTATTACAAGTGCATTAGAAAGTAATCACTGATATCTAGTCCGCCTTATTACAAGTGCATTAGGATGTAATCATAGATATACAGTCCGCTTATTACAGGTGCATTAGGATGTAATCACTGATATCTAGTCCGCCTTATTACAAGTGCATTAGGATGTAATCAATGATATCTAGTCCGCCTTATTACAAGTGCATTAGGATGTAATCACTGATATCTAGTCCGCCTTATTACAAGTGCATTAGGATGTAATCACTGATATCTAGTCCGACTGATTACAAGTGCATTAGGATGTAATCACTGATATGCATTAGGATCTCATCATAGATATACAGTCCGCCTTATTACAAGTGCATTAGAAAGTAATCACTGATATCTAGTCCGCCTTATTACAAGTGCATTAGGATGTAATCATAGATATACAGTCCGCTTATTACAAGTGCATTAGGATGTAATCACTGATATCTAGTCGGCCTTATTACAAGTGCATTAGGATGTAATCACTGATATCTAGTCTGCCTTATTACAAGTGCATTAGGATGTAATCACTGATATCTAGTCCGCCTTATTACAAGTGCATTAGGATGTAATCACTGATATCTAGTCGGCCTTATTACAAGTGCATTAGGATGTAATCACTGATATCTAGTCGGCCTTATTACAAGTGCATTAGGATGTAATCACTGATATCTAGTCGGCCTTATTACAAGTGCATTAGGATGTAATCACTGATATCTAGTCCGCCTTATTACAAGTGCATTCGGATGTAATCACTGATATCTAGTCCGCCTTATTACAATTGCATTAGGATCTAATCATAGATATACAGTCCGCCTTATTACAAGTGCATTAGAAAGTAATCACTGATATCTAGTCCGCCTTATTACAAGTGCATTAGGATGTAATCATAGATATACAGTCCGCTTATTACAGGTGCATTAGGATGTAATCACTGATATCTAGTCCGCCTTATTACAAGTGCATTAGGATGTAATCACTGATATCTAGTCCGCCTTATTACAAGTGCATTAGGATGTAATCATAGAAATACAGTCCGCTTATTACAGGTGCATTAGGATGTAATCACTGATATCTAGTCCGCCTCATTACAATTGCATTAGGATGTAATCACGGATATCTAGTCCGCCTTATTACAAGTGCATTAGGATCTAATCATAGATATACAGTCCGTCTTATTACAAGTGCATTAGGATCTAATCATAGATATACAGTCCGCCTTATTACAAGTGCATTAGGATGTAATCAATGATATCTAGTCCGCCTTATTACAAGTGCATTAGGATGTAATCACAGATATCTAGTCCGCCTTATTACAAGTGCATTAGGATGTAATCACTGATATCTAGTCCGCCTTATTACAAGTGCATTAGGATCTCATCATAGATATACAGTCCGCCTTATTACAAGTGCATTAGGATGTAATCATAGATATACAGTCCGCCTTATTACAAGTGCATTAGGATGTAATCACTGATATCTAGTCCGCCTTATTACAAGTGCATTAGGATCTCATCATAGATATACAGTCCGCCTTATTACAAGTGCATTAGGATGTAATCATAGATATACAGTCCGCCTTATTACAAGTGCATTAGGATGTAATCACGGATATCTAGTCCGCCTTATTGCAAGTGCATTAGGATGTAATCACTGATATCTAGTCCGCCTTATTACAAGTGCATTAGGATGTAATCACTGATATCTAGTCCGCCTTATTACAAGTGCATTGGGATGTAATCACTGATATCTAGTCCGCCTTATTGCAAGTGCATTAGGATATAATGCTCCTGTAAAAAGGCAGACAGGATATCTGTCACATTTGTGACAAAGTACCTGACCGTCAAACTCTAAATTAGACCCTATCACTTTTAGCTATTTGGAGGGCGACTGGCTCATTATTCTTTTCAACTGCTAGCCTTCTGCCAAAGGTTAAACACAGAAACTCTGCTGACTAAAATGCAGGCTATTGTAGATAAAAGGAAAAATCCTACTGAGTGAATAAACTGACATTCAGATGTTTTTATGAAGTATTCTGATTGCTCAGCCAAAGTATCAAGCAGTTTCTCACGCACGTGAACAACATGATTTCATCTTTGTACAGTTTTCCTGAGTTGTAGAGGTTCCTCAGAACGGTACTCCTAAACCACCTAGAGTTAGATTTTATCTAGCTCACAGAACCAATACTATGTCCAGAACCTAAACAAACTAATTCACATGTAGTTGCCTTGTAATGGATGTTGTGTTGTAAAAGTATGCGTTGTAACGTCATACAACCCTAGGGAGAAGAAGGCGGTTGAAGAGATCGGTCAGGCTGGTGGAGAGTGGGTATGCTGGACGGAAAGTGGGAAGCCTGGAAGAAGAACAGGCAGACTGGGGAGAAGAGTGGGCAGGGTGGAAAAAGAAGAGACAGGCTGAAGAGAAAGTGGGCATGCTGGGCGAGAGCAAGATGATTGGCGGAAAGCAGGCAGACTGGGGAGAGTGGACAGACTGGGAAACAGCATGCAGGCCACAGGAATGGGAAGGCTGAAAGGAAGAGCAGTAAACAGAAGACAGGCTGGAGGAAGAGTGAGCAAATACACAACACATTCACTGCAGCCATGGCCTGGAGCCACCCATTGTGTGCCACAGGCGGAAGTGACGAGTGGTCGGTCATAGTGTGGAGGGGCATAGAGTGGAAGAGCATAGAGTGTGGTAAAGGGTTGCAAAGTAAAGTGGGGTGGTGTGGTGTGGTAGAGTGGAGTGGAGTAAAGCAGAGTAGAGTAAAGTGTCATACAATGGAGTGTCATAGAGTGGAGTAAAGTGGCACAGAGTCAAGTAGAGTGGAGTGTGGTAAAGTGTCGTAGAGAGAAGTGTGGTAGAGTGGAATAGAGTAGTAGAGTGAAGTGGCGTAGAGTGGCTTTGAATGAAGTGGCATAGAGTGCCATAGAGTGGAGTGGCGTAGACTACACAGAGTGGAGTAGAGTGTCATAGTGTGGAGCAGAGTGGAGAAGGGTAGAGCATCAGAGTGGAAAGGCACAGAGTGGAGGGGCGTAGGGCAGCACAAAGTGTCATAGAGTGGAGTACAGTGGATTGTCGTAGAGTGGAGTGGAAGAGAGGGGAGTGGAAGAGCATAGAGTGGGGTAAAGTGTCCAAATGGAGTAACGTGATGTGGAGTGCTCTAGAGTGGGGAGTTGTAGAGTGGAGTGTGGTAGAATGGAATGTCATAGAGTGAAGTGTCATATAGTGGAGTGTCACAGAGTGCATTGGCATAGAGTGGCGTGGAATGGAGTAGAGTGGAGTGGCATAGAGTGGGATGGTTCAATTGAAATGACCATTACATTTGCACATACAGCTTTACTGATAAAACTATACAGCGCACAAATGATAATTTGTGGAAATGGCATCACCTAGTGTATTGATTTTTTTAATCGTATTAAAATATGCGTTTTCACCACACTTCAGAATTACCAAAAAATTGACTTCATTTGTGCTTTCCTAATTCTGAAATATTCACCCAGTTCATTTACAGACATTCACATTTTGTTGCGTGCTAGAAAAAATCCTTTCCTTTCCCACCCCCAGTATCCAGCAAGACTGACGCATAAATTGTCTTACTTTAAAGTCAGAGAAAGAAAAGTAAGTGCCAAGCTCCCTCGAAAGTCAGAGACTTACATTTGACCACTATAATTGAACGCAAAGTAAATGTGACAAGTTAATAACAAAATTTAAAGGCCTGTTTACAGAAAGCCAACACTTGTGGAAGAATAAAGTAAACAGGCTATGCTCCCCGGGAGGGACAAAGACATGATGGACAGCCTAAATCAAATGAAGCCAGCGAATAGAAGGCAAGCAAATGTGAGTTGCAAACCAAAAGTCAATGGTAAGCAATGGGCGAATGCATTGCCAGTAAATCTTTCAGAATGTCCCCAAGACATCTTTTCGCAGCCAGACAGCTGAAATGCCTGGTAGGCTCCAACTTAAAAAGTCCTTTCTGAGGAAATAGAAAACACAGCACCTTCAGCATTGGGCACCATCTAGAGTAAGGCCAGGGTTAGCTGCCCATCATTAATAAACAGGCAAGCTTGCTTTAAAATCTAAAAAATAATTTGGCAGTAGGAGAGCAGGTCCCTGAAAAGTGTGGGGACTGGACCATAATTCCTACTCTGACCTCCCCTTATGACAGTGATGAGCACCCACCGGGAGAATCCTATACCACTCCTGTTCACCCAGTGAGCTTTTTTGAGTTTTTTTCTGCCTGTCTGAGATTCTGTCTGGATTTGTTCCCTCACTGTTACTGCATTGTGTCACCAGCCCTGAACTCCCCAGGACCAGATTTCCAGGGGACGTATAGGACTGACATGGCAACATACAGACCATAATGTCAGCCCTCAGCTACCAGCCACCTTGTATCATCATCTTGGTGGCCTCACTTCAGTTTTCTGCTATCCTCTCACTTTCTTGTGCTGCACATATTTCTTGTTATGTGTAGAAATATGTTAGTAGCGGCCATTTTGAGCAAGGTTTAATAGTGGCCATCCACTTCATCTCCAACCATCAAGAGTTAACTGGGCAATTAAAGAACCATACCTGTTCCAATCTTTGTCTGTTTTGACACAGAGACATGAAATTAAGGGGGAACATCATTTTCAACGTGGATGTTACCCCGCAGTGCTTTTACGACGTGTCCTTTACAACGCAAGTCGTAACCACGACTTGCGCTGGAGGGCGCTAAAGGATAAAGAATAGTATATTTACTATTCCAACACCTTCCCTACTATCCACGGGGACTGGTGTTAGAATAGTAAATTATACCATTCACTATCCGCCCCCCCCCCACGCAAGTCGTGGTTACGACTTGCGTTGTTAAAGACGCGTCGTAAAAGCACGCGTTGAAACGGTACGCGTTGTACCGTCATACATCCGAAATTAAGGCATGGGTGAAATATCAATTATGCCAGAGTATTCAGAGTAATTACAGTAATTACACATTAATCTTTGGCATGGAATTACTGATAACAACATGATTACTCCTGATTGCGTATATAAGAGAAATTTGAGGGGGGAAATCCTACCTCGCTATTCGTACTCCACTGCTTTTACACCTATTTCTTACAGCAAAATGTATCCTTGTGTCCATTTTGGACTTAAAGGGTCATTTTTGAGCTAAGAAACAGCGCTAAATGCAGAATTACTCTTCTCATATAAATGTATGTAGTCAGGCAATTCTGCATGACTATGCTATATGGAATCACACGTTACGTCCACCCCTTCATGAAAGTCTTGCTCGGTAAAAAGAAGTCATCCTTCAAATAAGCTCTTTATCTAAAAAGGTATCAGGGAATCCTGTTGTGTGTTTGTGAAGAAAAGGATTTTAAAACGTTTGTTTCTTTGCAGTTTAACCCACCTGGGTTTCAGGGAGTGTGAAAGGTCATGTCAGACTGTATAAAGAAGTTAACATCCATGGTATGTTTATGCAGTCAGAATCATTTCCACATGATGACCGAAACACTCAAATGTACACCTCAATCCGATTAAACAAATGCCTGCCCAGACGCTAACATCCTTTAAGCTGCAAAGCAAGTGGTGTTGAAACAATTGTGCCCCATCAAACTTCCCCAAAAATGAAAATCCTTAATTTTTAAAAACTGATCATTATAAATAGACTTTTAGAGTGGCCCATTTCGTAATGTTATATTTTTACTTCTACATAATACCAAGGGCTGTGGCAAGAGAACATTATATGGCAGATCATAGAAGGATCTATATCATCTCCTCCCCATCAGAGGCATCCTCTTTGAAGGTTCATGGGATTCAGCTATTGAAGCCAATTTATAAAAGAATAAACCTAATTTTTAAGGAAATATAACTACATTACACAGCCATTTTGTGAACATCCCAACTTTTGACTATGGAACACCCGTGCTGCATCAAGCGTGAAAGATTTACAATGAGGGTTGGACACCTAGAGGGAAATGTTATGCTATGTTACACATCCGTCACTGATGTTGCCACGTAGCCCTTGTGGACTGTCATGAGTGGGAGCTGCATCAACATTCTTGGCTTTTTGGAAAATGTACCACCATATAGAACCACTCTTAAAAAAAATGTTGTCAACTTTTACATAGAGGAAGGGCTCCCTGGGGGACCCCTTCCGGTTTGCGAATGGCTTACCACCACTTTTGAGGAGGTGGTAAAAGATTAAGGTTTTGTGACCAGTTTTCAGTCACAGTGGTGGCCACTAATTTTAGGAGGCAGGCAGTACACATACATATGCACACTCACTCACACCCATAGATTCACACGCAAACGCACATACACATATACATCCATTCACAACACTCATTACCAAATATTCAAACATACACGCACCAAACATGATTTTTTTTTTAAATCACACTTACCTGCAGTCTGCCTCAGAGGTCCCAGGAGGGTTGGATCTACTGCCTTCTTTCATTTGTTGACCTTTAGGCCAGCTAATGAAGGAAGGCAGCAGTTCCAAGCCTCGCAGGTCAAAGGAGGATTTGGACCGCTGTCTTCCGTCATTAGCTGACGAGGAAAGACACTAGTCCCAACCTCGTAATAGAGTGGAATAGGGTAGGTAGACTGCTAACCCCGCCCCACTCTGTGATGCAGTATCACTGATTGACACTCGACCCTGGGCGCGTCAGGGCTTAAAACTAAAGTGCCCATGTCTGTGGGAATGAGTGACCCTACCCATCGTCACCAAGGAGGAGGGCCTAAAGAGCCTTTGCTGAGCTGAGTATGTCATGCCCACAGGAGATGTGACATCTTCAACCCTGTATAAGTTCAGCTCAAACAGCTAGGAGCTTGTGTGTTTAGCGCATGTCTAGCTCCTGGCTGCCTGACCTGAAAATGAAGAGTATCTGTCAGGCCTACCTTTGCTCAGCCTGACCGACACTGTTCTCGAGGGGCAAAAGGTGAGGGGGCATGGCCCCTCAGCCCCAATGGACCCTGTTCAGTCACAAAACATTAATGCATACCAAGCAGATTCAGTATTTGGAAGCAACGTCCTAAACACACCCCTTACAAACACTGAATCAATATGCGTTCACAAACCTAAATTGCGATTTGCTAAATTGTTACCAAATAGCAATGTATTTCTATCCATAAGAAATCGCCTTTTGCGGTCTCAAAAGGCGCGATTCAGCAAACCTGACCATTTACGACCACAAAAAGGCTTCATACATCTAGCCCGTAGTGTTTTGTTGACAGCAACATTTACTCTGCTTTTTGGTGGATCATTTTAAGATGTTAGTAACTCTGTGCCTAGTATATGCCTGTTTTTCCTGGTGGCTCTTATTTTTTTTTCTTGCTTGTAATGATTTTAATTAATCAACAAATAAAATGCTTACTTACCTACTCTGCTTTTGCACGTTTACTTTGCAAGGAATGATCACGATAAATAAAACATCCTTGAATTTGCACAGTAGGACAATTTAGTTTAGTTTATCCTTTTTGCTTTAAGGCAGTTGTGCAGCCCCAGTTGAGAAATATGCCTCCGAGGCTGACTACATTAAAAAATGTGATGTACGGGAAATACCTCTGCAAAGAATTACTACCAAGCACATTCTATGATTTAATAAATTTGAAATTGTAATTGAAAAAATGCATCTGATATATGAAACTCCATAGAGTACATGGCATTTTTTTTCAAATATTATGGTTGCTGTAACACTTCAGTTGAAGAGTTTCCATGGATATCCCAGAGCTGGCTCACATTGCGAAGTCCACACCTGACAAAACATTGGCAGTGATGTTTCTAACAGTTAACAGAGAGCTACCAGCAATATGACCCTGTCACTTATCCAAAATTCACAAGCTTGAAAAAAGTCCCTTTATCGGGTCGCGGCCGGTAGTAGGAAAAAACGTTGCTGCCGGCAAAAAAAGGTAATTGCGAGACTTTTCTAATGTGGTGAGCAGTTTATTATGGGCTAGAGGGAACACGTTACACAGCTTTTTTCTGCAAACGAAGAGATGGATTCAGTCATTTGTGCAGTGGTCTGGTGTGCTTTTCCGAGTGATGCTAAGGGGCCCCTTAAGATTTCAAAAAAAGTAAAAAACCAAACAGCCATTATTTATTTTTTACTAGGATTTTATGCATACACCCAAGCATCATTCCTACATATTTTTAAACAGAGGGATTTTCAGCAACTAATATACAAGTTACAGCCCAGCTACAAACTAATATCGAAAAACCCAATTCTCATTTGGGGCCATATGTATGTATTAAGCAAAATCTGGTGCAAAATAAGGAATCGCAAAATTTGCGATTCCTTATTTTGCAATTGCATTTAAGGAATCGCAAATGTAACGATTCCTTAAATGCAATGTATGAAGCAAAAAAATTAGCAAAATGTCCTTAAGGAATCGCAAATTACCACCAACTTCTAGTTGGTGGTAAGTTGCAAATTCCTTGAAAAATGCACATTTTTGCATTTTTCAAAGTGCCATGTGACGCACATACCTGCCCTTGGGGCAGGTATGTGCGCCACATGTGCGCCCATGCATATTTCAGGGGTGCAACAAGGTGTCCTGTGGACACCCCTGCACCCTTGAAATTATTCTCAATTTGCGATTAGCAAATTGCGAATCGCAAATTGAGAATAATTTCCCATTCATTCCTATGGGCCTCCTGGCCCATAGAAAGAATGGGAAACTATTCCTTAATTGCGATTCACAATTTGCTAATTGCAATTAAGGAATTTTAAGAAATCGCTAAAAAAATGCGATTTTGTACATACATACCCATTTGCGATTCTCAAATAGCGATTTCTTAAAAATCGCTATTTGAGAATAGCAAATGGGTATCTTGATACACATTGGTCACAACTCGTTAATGTTCACATACATGACATACAAACAAGGAATAGGAAAGGAATATTAGGGCCAAAAGACTTCTCCAACCTATGACCAGCAGACAGCCCATGACCTATCAGACCTCAAATTAAATTCAAATTTCTCAGCTAAATTCTTTCCATTATATAAAATAATCCCACGGTCACCCGCTCTGACGTTTCAAACAATCATTCTTCTATAGTGGTTCAGAATAGTTTGTACTGTCTTCTAGAGAGGTTCTGAGTACATCTATTCCACTGATTCAAATGATTTGTTGCCACAAAATCCTGTGCTCACAGTTTTAGCCTGTCCTTATGCCCATGACAAGACAGTTTCCTGTGAGCCATGAGGGTAAAGTGACAGCATCTAAAGCATGGGTACTCACAAACTTTCTCTTGGGGGCCAAATTTACAGTGTGGTTTGTGTCCGAGGGCCGCACCGGTGGGGGCAGGGTCAGTGGGGGGGCGGGTCTAGAGCAACAAAAAAACATACCATGAGGTTGAACACAGGTCCCTGCAGCAGACTCCTTCGTCCACTGAGCTACCAGACCCGGCATACACACCTCTCTCTCTCTCTCTCTCTCTCTCTCTCTCTCTCTCTCTCTCTCTCTCTCTCTCCTCTCTCTGACTCCCTCCCTCTATCTATCTCTCTCTGCCTCCCTCCCTCCATCCCTCTATCTCCCTCTCTCCCTCCCCGGTCTCCCTCTGTCTCACTCACTCTGACTGTCTCACTCCCTCTCACTCCCTCTCTTTCCCTATCTCACCCTTATTCTGACTGTCTCACTCCCTCTCCCTCTCTCCTTCCCTCTCCATTCCTTTCTCTTCTCCCCTCCCTCACCCTCACTCGCCTTCCCTTCCCCTCACTCTCCTTCCCCCTATTCCCCCTCTCCCTCCCTCCCTCACTCCCCTTCCCTCACCCTCACTCCCTCCCCTCTCTCCGTCCCTCACTCCCCTTCCCTCTCTCCTCACTCCCCTTCCCTCACTCCCCTTCCCTCACTCCCCTTCCCTCACTCCCCTTCCCTCACTCCCCTTCCCTCACTCACTCCCTAACTCCCCTTCCCTCACTCACTCCCTAACTCCCCTTCCCTCACTCACTCCCTAACTCCCCTTCCCTCACTCACTCCCTCACTCCCCTTCCCTCACTCCCTCACTCCCCGTCCCTCACTCCCTCACTTCCCTTCCCTCACTCCCTCCCTCATTCCCCTTCCCTCACTCCCTTCCCTCACTCCCCTTCCCGCACTCCCTTCCCTCATTCCCTTCCCTCATTCCCTTCCCTCATTCCCCTTCCCTCATTCCCCTTCCCTCACTCCCTTCCCTCACTCCCTTCCCTCACTCCCTTCCCTCACTCCCCTTCCCTCACACCCCTTCCCTCACACCCCTTCCCTCACTCCCTCACTCCCCTTCCCTCACTCCCTCCCCCTCATTCCCTCCTTCCCTCACTCCCCCTTCCCTCCTTCCCTCCTTCCCCCTTCCCTCACTCCCCCTTCCCTCACTCCCCCTTCCCTCACTCCCTTCCCTCACTCCCTTCCCTCACTCCCTTCCTTCCCTCACTCCCTTCCCTCACTCCCCTTCCCTCACTCCCCTTCCCTCACTCCCTCACTTCCCTTCCCTCACTCCCCTTCCCTCACTCCCCTTCCCTCACTCCCCTTCCCTCACTGTGCCTCCCGCACTCCGTCGCCCTCATCCCTCTGCCACCCTCCTCCCTCTGTCTGTGTGTCTCCCTTTTTCTGTCTCCATTTCTCTGTCTCCATTTCCCTCCCTCTGTCTCTGTCCCTCTACCTCCCTCTGTCACCCCACCCTGCCTGTGTCACCCGGGCTGAGACAGCTTCCTCAGCCTGCTTTCCCAGCGCGCACAGACACACAGCCCCACCCGAGCATTTCACAGGTCTTCAAAAAGACCATTTGCTTGTGAATGGGGCATTACTGTATTTCACACCCTCTTGGCGCCCCTGCAGCTCCACTCTGGCTTCGCCGGAATAAATTGCCTGGCCCCCACAGAGCAGCAGAGTGTTTGCAGACAGTCTTTGTAAACACGGGTACTATGTCTCATGGTCCGCGGGCCGCCACGGAAGGCTTGCCGGGCCGCTGCTGGCCCGCGGGCCGTACTATGAGTACCCGTGATCTAAAGGAACGCAGTGATAGTGACGTGTTTGGGACACAAAGGGCCAATACCCATCAATTAAATTA
This sequence comes from Lissotriton helveticus, assembly GCF_964261635.1. NCBI lineage: Eukaryota > Metazoa > Chordata > Amphibia > Caudata > Salamandridae > Lissotriton > Lissotriton helveticus. The sequence continues at coordinate 1,552,429,225 of NC_136059.1, forward strand.
GTAAATTTGCACTGCTATGTTAGGGAAGAAAGCAATTCACCTTTCTTGCATTTCATGAGCAGTGAAGTACGTGGTCTAAAAGCAGGCAGGTGAAATTTCTGATCTAGGTCTCCATAAGGCACAGGGAGGTGTGTCAGGCACATATTCCGGTATTTCTGTCAGTAAAGAAGGAATGCTACGGAATCTACGCTTATCACATCTCTTCACATTCCCTGAATTTTGCACAAGAGGCAGAAGAGTGTGCACAAGTCATTTTGTGCTCACGCATATCATCTTCTGCATTCATAAATGCTCTTTGAGAATTTCACAGACACAAAATTAACTTTTTGTGACCATTCTGCGTTATTTCAGGTTGGAAAAAAGCTTTGCGAGTCGAGCCCCAACGTGTTAGTTTTTTTTCCATGTTCAGAATAAGTTTTCATCTTTTAAATACATGAGGGTAAGAAAAAAATACATCATTGGAATTCATCAGAATATTTGTCATGTGCATTCGCACTTTTCTACTGTCTATAAAGTACTGCCCTATTCAAACAGGTTAATTTGAGGCAGAGGCTTATTCTTACTACATACTACGACAAAATTGGGCAACCCAATATAACCTTGAAGGCCTGGGTAAATCTAAATCAAAATCAGGTAAGTGTGCTTACAAGGAAATTTATTTTCACAAAATCTTAATAGTTCTATATTTGCAAAGTCCGAAATAGTGCCTTGAAAAAATAAGATTTTCAGAATCAAACATACTCCTTCAATGTGAATATATCACCAAAGAAAAACAAGTATGGGTGTATACATTTTTTGAAAAATATACATTTATATAGAAAAATTAATTTAAGGTACAAAAAAGCAAATTACATGTATAAAAAATGGAATGAGATACATTATTTACACAGCAGTTGATTTCTCATTGACGCTTTTGTTAACACCCATTTCAAACATTTCGCATCATGGAAGATATCATTGAGAATACCATGAATATTGCTAAGCAATTTCTTTGTGTATGAGACTGGGTGACCTTGGTTTTTTTTTCATTCTTACTACAGACATTTCACAACTATTGTTTGAATCTGGTCCAATTGGTATCTACTTAACAGTGGTGGCTCCTCCACTAAGGCGGAGGACCGTCGCCCACTGCATGGCAGCAGGGAAGGAAAACAAAAATAAAATGATAGTAGCGATGTTATTATCATTTTATTTGTTCCTTCCTGCTACGGCAGCAGGGGGCGGGCGGGGATGCTCTGCTCACAGAGCAGGGCAGGAGTGGTGGGCACACTGAAGTGCGCATGACGCTTTGGTCTCGGGGCGACCAAACAGTCATGCTCAATTAGCATGTTCTCCACCAAGACCGCATTACAGCCTGGGTGAAAAACATGCCCAGGTCCCCAGTCCCCAACTGAGTGCCGAATTACGGTGCTCAGACCAATCAAAATGCTGTATTGCAGTGCTGTGATTGACTCAGGGGAGCCTGGCTACTTACTGGTCACCAGACTGAGGAGAGATGACGTGGGAGACGAGCTGCGAGGAAGTGACTCTATTTTTTTTTTAACCCCCTCGCCGCGCCACCCCAGATCTGTGCAGGCCGCCACTGCTACTTCATTCTGAACTTTTTTATTTTTCCTCCTCCATAGTCTTGCATAAAGCTCCCTCTGTTCTTCTGACGCAAACCTTCATGCCACCCTTTGCCAAGTTATTTCTGTTACATCACTTGGGCAAATTTCTGCAATCCTGCAGGTTGTGTCCCTCTCCATCTGCTTGTTCTCACCAGGTTGTCTGTTCTTCCTAGACCTTCCACTTGATCCTCACTCTTGCATCTGTGATCTGATACTATCATTCACTGCTCGAAAGACTCCAAAGCAGCTTTATGCCATTTTACACGACAAATGATGTTGGGTCTCAGTCTGGAAGTCTGATGCTGTGAACTGGAACAGGCCGATAACCCTTGGCATTTTGGTGGTTCTAGGATCCCTTCCTCTGGTATAGCTCTTAATTGAAAGCTGTGGTAACCTGGGAATAATTTGCAGGAGGAAACTGGTGGAGAATATGAATTTACTCCAACCTACACAGATGATTGTTACTTACTGAAAACAGTTTACACAGGAGGACCTAGTACATGTCAGAGGGGGGGACATTTAACGACATTTTCATTCTACATATTAGCCACTAGTGAGGGACCATGTAAACAGGTGGCCTTGTATAGAGCATCTTGAGAACTGAATGGCCTCTAGGCAAATGTAATCAAATAAACCGCTGATATAGATTTGCAGTACCATCCCATCCCAACACTACGAATGGTTGATGTTCATTTCTACTGCTTCCGTATTTATTTCGGTTGTATGATGTTACAACGAATTCCGTTGCAACGCATGCATTTAACATGCATGCGTTACAATGCAAATTCCTTCCCCACGCATAAACTTTAGCACGAAAATTTCTTTAAAACGCACACGTTTACAACGATTTTCGTTGTGAAACTATGCATGTTAATGGCATTTTTATGTTAAAGGATATCTCCTATCACTATTAACCCTTATATTTTTCCCCTGCAAAACCACCCCCTCATTCCTCCTTACCTTTCCACGTCCTCTCCACTCCAAGCCATTCCAAGGTGACGTTTCACGTCGTTAAGAGGAAACAGAAGTGTCTTTCCGTTTCCCCTAACGACGCCGATTGCCTCCACATTTTGTCTCTTCAGTTTCTTCATCTTACGGAATCAGGTCAGTTTATTTTTTTTGCGGGGGGGAGACCCCCCCAAGCCCCCTTTATTAAACCCACGTTGTTTTTTTGGAGCCCCCCCTTTTTTTTGTTGTAACCTTTTGCATACATGCCTTTACTACGTATCTCGTAGTAAAGGTATGCGTGGTAAAGGCTTTTCGTTGTAACCACGCATGCGTTGTAATGCATGCGTGGTTATGGTTACTCGTGGAAACGGCCGTGTTGTAGTGCCCGTTTCCCATTTATTTCCTAAACAAAACTACGGTCATAAAAATGCTTAACTATGTATTGCCACTTATGTATATGACACAGTTGAAGGGAAAAGGTATCTAAATGTCATTGGGTGGCACACTGTCCCAAAACAAGTGGTCCCTTGACTCTTAGGCCGAAACCTGGGCACCTCACTTCATTCAGCACTCTCTGAGTGATATTTTTACTCAAGACACGTTCTCTCTCATACGATTGCCCAAGGATGACACATAACGTGAGTGGCTTCCACAAAATGCACGTTAAACGTGAAAAAATTATACAATGGGGCGCACCACAGCTCATGCTCACTGTAAACGCCTATTTTCAATTGACGCCTGGATTCAGTGCATAGCCAAATACCACTATTTTATGTGACTTCAATCAATTCGGTTTGGTGTGGACTCTTATGGTGTTTGTATTGCTCGTGCATACCTCATCAGTAGTTTGGCACTGCATGACACAATGGCACTTAGAGCTGTGTTTATATCAATATTTGTACTCAAGAGTTGATTGGTGCTAATGTTCACGTCGTAGAAGAGCCCTTGCTACATCAGAGAAAATATGGGCCTTTATGTTATCTCGAAGGACATACTGCACTTATCACAGTTGTCGTTCCTTCCATTCCAAACTAATGACACAAGTCCAGTGAGCGACTTCTTAAATTTACATATGATGGAACGCGTAACCTTTATAATCCCTAATTTATTTCTAGTGGTGTTTCTTGGAATTCCTGAAAATATCCCTTTTCTGGTCAAGACCTTTCGTTTTTTAGTCTGATATGGAAATTATTTAAAACTAGTTGCCACGGTAAATTACCATTAGTGCTACTAACTCTCTTATCTTCCAACTGCAAGGATGACTATATCACAATAACTTTCTTTTCCAAACCTCAGTTTTCCATTTACTGTGAAGTGATACAGAACTCTCTGTGATTCTAAGTGATGTTCCAGAATCCCCAGACTCCCAGACTTCCTACATCTCACCATCCATTGCCTGAAGTGTGGCCCACCCACCCACAAAGATACATAGTAGGGTGGGAATCCCTTTTCCAAAATTGTCCTGGATTCACCATTTATATTTTTGGCTTCACTGCTGATGAGCTGAAGATGGTTAACCCCTCTCTGATCCCTTCAACACCATTGGACCCACTGAGGGGAAATCCCTGTTTACTACTAGGACATGGCACCAACTGCTATTTATCGTTACTCCTTTGGAACCTTAGTTAACAGAGACAATGGTCCCTAGACAGAAGTTGAATCAAAACACAATAAATATAGACTAGATAGTGCTATATTTTCTTTGTCCAGCCGGACAGTTTAATTTCTAGTAATCAGAAGTATAAAAATTACGATACAATGTGGTACAAGTGGGATACCAGCCGATGTCCGACTTCCACACTAGGGAAACAAGAACAAAACAAGGTTGTAGGCAAAATAAGGTCATCTGGTTATCATAAATCATAAGCAGATAATCCAACAGAAACACATATGCATGCAAAGAGTCATTATTACACTATGCATTTAGTGTTTTGGGTCGACGACGTTTCGAACCATGTCTAGTAAAGGTTCATCCCCGGGACATTAAATAGTTTGCCTAAAGAAAAACAATGCAGCTGTAGCCCACTAGGTGGGAATAATTTTTGCCAATCCAATGATACAGAAAGGAAACGGGGAGGGTAATAGGGAAAAAATGGGAGGAAAAAACATACAAGGGTAAAAACATGTCAGTACTGGTATTCAGGTAAGGGCTGCAATGATTACATATACACAGTGTCAAGTCAATGAGTGGGTATGAACACCATACATTTCTCAGTGTAAAAGGTGATTCATGCAGCGTGCAACAGTGTTGTGCCCATGGGTGGGCTCAGGGGTCACGATCAGGACGGATGTCCAAAGTGCAAGTTAAATAAATAAAGGTAATCGGGTGTTCGACACGCATTCAGGTTGGACACGGTACAGGGGGTGAATAATACGCGAAAGTGCAACGTGAAATTGACCGATAATTTGTGAACATAGTGCCATGATCTCGTTGCGATCCAATACGAGTGAGGGCGAAAGTGCACCGGCGCGACGTGTATATGACCGAAGGTATAACGACGTGGTGCCGTGATCACTAGTTGAGACAAAGCTTACCGAGTCAGGCAAGCAAGCTGGCGTTCTTTACTGATAGTGCATGAGAACGCAGGTCTGGCGATCTAAAAAGAAACCGGTGAGGGATGAGCATCAGGCATCGTAGCCTAATAAAATAAGAAAAACCTAACCGGGACTGGCGCGGTGCGCTTACCAGGGTATAGATAATCCCTGTCATCAAATCTAGTATGGAAACGTGGATACGCAATCTGTATAGTGCAAAAAGGAAAGTTAGTGCCTGGTGATAAGTGATAAACAAGTGAAGCAGGCAAGTGAAATTGAGGGCTTACCAAGGCTGAAAAGTCCTTGTCGGTGCCGTCTAGGGGGGGTAAAAAGAACTCGTATAAGGCTCAAGTACCTCTTGTGTGAATAAAAACAATGGTAGCCCTGCAAGTAAGGCCACGCGCTCAAGCTTACCAGAATTAGGCAGGGTACAGGTCCACAATGGGGGTCCAAGTACTGCGTGCTGTGCTACGCGCTGCTGGCTCGTTGTGCTGAATGCCGGTAAAAGAAAACAAGGACGGCGATCACATGATGTTCGTCCGGCCAATCAGGGTGAGGCAGAAAGTATCGGCCATATTGGATAGGGAACGACCCGCGAGCCGAGCCCAGGGCTAGAGAGGTACGAAATAGTAACAGGGGCGGCCATCTTAAGAAGTGAAGGTGTCAGGGTGTGGGTGATGAGTGAGGGGATAAGGGTGGTGTCTGTAACTCGCACGATGTAGTCAAGGGGAACGTGTCACGTGCCCAAGTGTCAGCAATAATGACTGTACTCGAAAGACAAGACAGTATAATGCAGCACATAAATATATGTTGTTCCAGAACCAAGAACAAATTCTAGAGAGGGCAGTTCATGATAATGTGTGAAACACAGATAGGCGGATGGTAGCTACAGATGATCAGATAAAAAACAGTCTGTAACGGAGGGCAATCAAATCAAAGATGTCCAGTCCTCCATCCTGTTCAAACCAGTGTGAAGGCTCTTGGTCTTGAGGATCCAATGTAGTTCCTCCTTATTCAGCAAGCGGTGTATATCGCCTCCACGTGGGGGGAGTATGATCTGGGTAATGGTAGTCCATTTAAAATCCGTGTCAGTGTGTGCAAGTTCAGAAAAATGATCCACCAATGGAGCGTTAGGAGTTCTGCAGCGGATGCGACTCCTGTGTTGGCACATTCTTATCCTTACTTTCTGGGTAGTTTGCCCTATATAGATTTTGGAACAGGGACATATAATAGCATATATAACATTCGTACTGTTGCAATTTGAAAATTGTCTGCGTGCATGCTTAACATCGTTAAATGTAAATTCTTTACCCTCAATAGTGGTATCGCACATTGAACAATTGCCACATTTCGCGTGCCCAGTTAGGCTGGGGAGACCCCACATATTGTCCAATGTACCATGCTGGTCTGGGGCAGGCAGTGCTGCGCGCACTAAGTGGTCTCTTAGATTTTTTGATCTTTTAAACGCGAACATTGGCTTTTCAAGTTGCAAGGTGCCCGCATTGACAACTGGCCAATGCTTCTTGATGCTTTTTGTAATTGAATTTGAGGCAGGAGAGAATGTTGTAACACAGACCAGCCGGTCCTGTGTCTTTTTAGCTTTAGGTTCCAGCAAAACCTTCCTGGGGCAGTACCAGGCGCTCTTGAGTGACGTTCGTATCAATCTACGGGGGTAGCCCTTGGCGCTAAGTTTAGCACTCAGTATGCTTGCTTCTTTGAAATAGTCTTCCTTGAGGTAACTGTTCCTACGTAACCTCAGGAACAGGGAATACGGAAGTGAATCACGAAGAGCCCTGGTATGGTTGCTCTTGTAACTCAATAAGGTATTCCGTTCCGCCGGTTTACGGTACAAACTGGTGATAAGTACGTCATCCTTTACTTGTATATTCAGGTCTAAAAATGGAATGTTAGAGTGGCTCGTGGTCAAGGTGTAAGTTAGGCCACTACAATTGCTGTTGAGCCAGTGGAGGAATTGGGGTAGTAGTGCCTCAGAGTCTTTCCAAATCCGGAAAATATCATCAATGTACCGCTTCCATAGGGCAATGCCACTTCGTTCGTTGGGACCAGGATGCGCCCACACTCCAAGCTGTCCATATACAAAATGGCCAGATTGGGGGCGAAAAACGCCCTTAGGGCACTTCTGGGGCACTCACAATTGCAACCTCTCATTTCTACTGAAACCCTCAAGGAAGAGTTGTATTGTCCCCTTTCATGCCCCCACTTTTGAGCGGCCTTCGTTCACCACGAAGCCCTCACTGTCTAAAACACCACCAGAACCTGCTGGTCGTTATCATGTCTACAAACAAAATACTTCCTCTTCCTACGATTTAGGGCATGATTTGCCATTCAAGGGACTATGAAGGATTTTTCTCTGACATTACCATTCCTGCGTGTAGTCAGCCTAACATTATTGAACAACTGGATCAGTAGAACATTGTACTCAGGCCCAAATAACTACCAATAGTTTGTTGTGTACTTTTATGACTTTTATTAGCCGAATAAAGTAGTTTTGACTGACTGACTACCAGTGACAACTCTTTCAACCTAAGCCATTGGGCACGCAATGTAGCTCTTGCAGACTTTTTGTCCTGGATGTTAGCCTAGTAGAAATGACAAATGCAGAGGTCGAAACACATCACAGATATACTTATATATTGCCTTGTAAAATGTTATTTAAAGGAAAGTTATGATTGTTTTCTCACAACACAAAATTATAAAAAACAAACTTCAGTTGAAGTTCTCCAGTTATGGTAAACCAAGCAGATATAGCTCCCAAATGGCTAGATCATGGCCTGGACCATGATATCACAGACATATCACAAATTCCATCATCAGGGCTCAAACAGGCGAGCACTTACCAATCCTGCCTCTCTACATGGCCTTTGGATGTGGCCAGCATGCTCTGACTTTGGACAATCCCTGACCTCAGTTCTCCTACCCAAAAGCTTGCTGAGTCTGCCCTTCATCCACATTAACCATGCACTCGCGGTTGGATCTTCACAGTAGGCCGCACACTCTGCTCAGCACCACTTCCCTAGGATTCCCAATGGCCTCTGAGAGCACAGCTTGACCTTCAGACAGACCCTGCGCCCACCGCCCCCTTCTAACACACCAGTGGTAATCTGAGCACATGCTGTTACCTTTAAACACAGTTATGAGACCGGTGTATTAATGACAACTACTATTAAGAGTAGTAGTCAATTTAGTCAATTTTAAACTTTATTCGGTTATTGTTAAAAAACAACCATAAAAGTACAGATAAAATCACATTTGGGATGTACATATATAAAAATAATTCCATTCAATTAAACTCAATAGAATTAGCTCATCACAGTTCAGGATATAATTGATTTCCGAGTTATAAAAACATTTTTAAGAAACGCAGAGACAAATGCAACAGTTAATATATTATCCAATCTCTGAACAGCTAAAAAAGCAGGACGACACCGATTAATTTCCATTATCTTCAATATGGGAACAATCCATCTTCGCCTAGATATTGAATAGAATTTACAAAAGAAGAGGATGTGGATGTCTGACTGTTCAGACAAATCGTCACATGGGCATTTGTTCAGATGTTTCGACCAATTATTCATATTGGGGAAGCTAAGAGACCTGAATAGCAGATTTAACCTAAAACACGTTAGTAAAAACCTTTCATATTAAGAGTAGTAAAGACTATAAAGAGAAGAAAGGCAGCTCTGGCAGCTGACTATCGATAGCGATCCTCATATCCATTAACTGCAATTCAAAGGCAGCCATATGGGGGAATTGACCAGTCTTTTGTAGCTTCTTTGATGCCACCATAAATATCAATGATGATGTGGCGTGTGGTCGCACTGATACTGTCACTGTGATGTCATCTGGGACAGCATGCATGTTATGTTATGTTATGTTATTGTTTTTTGTTGTGCGCACAGCTACTCCAGCTAAGGAGCGTCCTGGCGCATTTGACAAGGAAGAACACAACACAACAGAAGGAGCGAAGTACTAAAAAGGGACCACTCTAAATGAAAAACGCATCAGAACAAGCTGGGGACTGAAAGGGGCAACTAAAACAGAAAGGTTTTCAAGGCTTTCCTGAAAACCAGAAGGTCTTCCAGCAGACGGATTTCCATCGGAAGAGAGTTCCACGCTACTGCAGCCTTTACACAGAAGGAGCGTCCCCCCATACAGCAGAGCCTATATCTAGGGACTACAACAAAGGCCTGGCCTTGGGAGCGCAAGGTGCGGGTGGGGACATAAAAGGAAAGGAGGCGAGACATAATCTCAGGGCCTATACCTCTCAGAATCTTAAAAGTCAAACACAGGACCTTGAAAAGAATGCGCTTCCTCACTGGGAGCCAGTGTAAGGAGCGGAGGACATTCGCCACCGAACAAAATCTGGGCAGGCCGACAATCGCTCTGGCCGCAGCGTTTTGCACCCTTTGGAGGCGAGTGAGCTCAGCCTGGTTAGCCCCAGCCAGAAGAGAGCTAGCATAATCCAGGCGAGAGATAACAGTGGCCTGGATCACTAGCTGTCTGGTTGGGGCATCAAAATATTTGAGGACAGGTCTTAAGCCTCTCAACAGACCAAAACAGCATGCAGCTGTTCTCTTGGTGTGTCCTACAAAAGTGAGACCAGCATCCAACCAGACGCCCAAGTTTTTCAACTCCAACACCGGAGTCGGGGTTGGTCCCAGCTCCGATGGCCACCAGCGGTCGCCCCAGAGTTCCACTCCCCTTCCGACAATCATAACCTCTGTCTTGCTGGCGTTCAGCTGGAGACAGTTCCCCGTCAACCAGCTAGCCACCGCCTTCAGTCCGTCCTGAAACCTGAGGGCATCTAGTTCCGCATCCCCGCTGAGAGTAACCGCTAGCTGAGTGTCGTCGGCATAAGAGACCAAAGTTAGGCCCCACTGCCTGGCGACATCAGCCAGCGGTCTCACGTACAGATTAAACAACGTGGGGCTCAGCGAGGATCCCTGCGGAACCCCCATGGCCAGTAGCTGGAAATTGGACTTAAAGGGAGGGATGGCAACACAGAAGGAACGATTGCCGAGGAAGGAGCGGAACCACTGCAGGGCCTGGCCGCCGACACCAATCTCCTCGAGCCGGTGCAGGAGGATACTGTGGGAGACCGTATCGAAGGCGGCGCTAAGGTCTAACAATATCAGCGCCGCCGTCTGACCAGCATCCAACATCGCACGGAGATGTTCCACCATCACAAGGAGAGCGGTCTCCGTACTGTGCCCAGCACGGAAGCCGTTTTGTGTGGGATCAAGGACATTGGTTCGAATGAGATATTCTGACAGGGCCCGGTTGACATGGGCCTCTGTTATCTTCGCCGGCCAGGGCAGCAGCGAGATGGGACGATAGCTTTCAGGCCTAGACGGATCCAAGGAAGGCTTCTTAATAATAGGGGACACCACCGCCTGCTTCCACTTAGTTGGAACCACCCCCGACTCCAAGGAGAGATTGACAAGGGAACACACAGCAGAGCGTCCCATGAAGGCCTGATCTCTGAAGAGAGCAGGTCTTACTGGATCAGATGGAGAGCCAGATTTAACTTGCAAAGCAAGTTTGTCAAATCCCTCCGAAGTGAGAGGGGGAAAAGAGAGCAGGGTGGAATGATGTAATGTCCCATTAGAACTTCCCAGATCGATCCCTGTGCTAGGGAATGCCCGATAGATTGCTTGGACTTTTCCCAGAAAGTATGAAGCAAGGGATTCGCAGTGGGAGATGGAGCTCACAACCACAGAGGAAGTCCGCTTCACCACGAGATCTTTCACGGCCTTAAAGATGGTCTTCGACGGGTTTGAGCTATTGCGGATTTCTGCAGCATAGTATGCCGCTCGAGCTCGACAAATAGCCCGATGATAGGTTTTGACGGAAGTAGCATATGCGGCTTTTAAATCAGCCCCATACGTCTTCCGCCAGGCTCTCTCCGCCCGTCTACAGACTCCCTTCAAGGCACGCAAGGTACTATCGTACCAGGGACTCGACTCTCTCGTACTGATCTTACTCGATATGATGGGAATCAGAGAGTTGAGAGCCCTGGTAATCCAAGTGCAAAAGAGGTCGTAACCCTCTTCCGCGTCTTTCAGTGGGCCCAGCGGATCTTCCGCTAGAAGACGATGGAAGTCTTCTAGCCTGAGTTTGTTCCACAGCCTCCTAGGCACCCGTCTCGCTGAAGGGATGGAGGGGGTCAGAGGAATAGGACACTGAACAGTCACCAAGAAATGGTCAGTCCAAGCTAACGGAGAAATAGATGTAATTTTAGTCTCCGGTAGATTGGTGAAAAAGGGATCGAGGATGTGTCCTCCTATATGGGTAGGCTGAGAGACCAGCTGAACAAGCTGGCAGGCCTCCAAGTCAGCGGAGATGCTGCGTACCGTCAAGTTGGAAGGGGTATCAAAATGCAGGTTCAGATCACCTAAGATGGAATAGTTGGAACATCCTGTAACCAGTGTGCAAACAGCGTCGGGGAAAGAATTTCTGAACACCACATCGCTCCCCGGCGGACGATACACCACCATCCCAGAGAGTGTAAACTCAGGGCTGACTGAGATCTTAAAAGAGGCACTTTCACACCCGGCAATGTTAAGGCCACTCCATACGCAGGGAAAACTAGACTTGACTATAAGAGCTATACCACCACCTCTGGATGATCTGTTCAGAGTAAACATGGAATAGTCTGGGGGACATGCGAGATTGATAATCGCAGCGTCCGCATCCTGAAGCCAAGTTTCAGTAATGGCCACAACATCCGGGGCTTCATCCTCAATTAGATCATGAATATTTTGATGATGTTTCAAAGCTGATCTAACATTCAGATTTAAAACCCGCAAAAAGGGCAAAGAGGCCTTAGAGCGGTGGGCAGCTAGTGAAGCCTTCCGGAGGATAGACCCCGGTGAGTCAAGCGCCCAGCCATCGCAGCGGCATCGATACGGGCCACAAAGCGGATGAACAGGCGGAAGATGACATCTATGACTAGCCTGACCGATGGAGTATAAGATCTCTCTAGAATATGTCAGCATGTCAGCACGCAAAAAGATATATACCGTCTGCCAAAGCCCACCTACCCGCAGCGTCCCGCACGGCCTTAGCGCGGACGGGCGCAGACGGGCAGGACTCTGGCACGACTCCGGCCACGCGGAGGCGCGCCCGCTCCGCGAACCCGCTCCGCGAACCCGCTCCGCGAACCCGCTCCGCTAGGGGAGGAGCTATAAGTAGGCGTTCCCTCAGATACTCATGCGCAGTCAAGCGCAGGTGAAAAACTAGCGCCTCTACCCCACTCCAAGATGGCGCGCAGAGACCCAGAGACAGCCCACCCCAGGTACCAGACCCGCCAAAACGGCCGTGCAACAACGATTACCGTGCAGGTAAGGGGGCCACAATTCAGCAAGAGCACACAAGTTTAAAAACAAAGAAAGGTAAAGTTAAAAGCGGAAAAACGGCAGCGCGAGCGCTCCGACCGCAAATGCGCTACCTTGTCTGAAGAGGGAGCCGGGGACTCGCTTTAAGTAGGCGTTCCCTCAGATACACATGCGCAGTCAAAGCGCAGGTGAAAAACTAGCGCCTCTACCCCACTCCAAGATGGCGCGCAGAGACCCAGAGACAGCCCACCCCAGGTACCAGACCCGCCAAAACGGCGGTGCAACAACGATTACCGTGCAGGTAAGGGGGCCACAATTCAGCAAGAGCACACAAGTTTAAAAACAAAGAAAGGTAAAGTTAAAAGCGGAAAAACGGCAGCGCGAGCGCTCCGACCGCAAATGCGCTACCTTGTCTGAAGAGGGAGCCGGGGACTCGCCTTAAGTAGGCGTTCCCTCGGATACTCATGCGCAGTCAAGCGCAGGTGAAAAACTAGCGCCTCTACCCCACTCCAAGATGGCGCGCAGAGACCCAGAGACAGCCCACCCCAGGTACCAGACCCGCCAAAACGGCGGTGCAACAACGATTACCGTGCAGGTAAGGGGGCCACAATTCAGCAAGAGCACACAAGTTTAAAAACAAAGAAAGGTAAAGTTAAAAGCGGAAAAACGGCAGCGCGCGCGCTCTGACCGCAAATGCGCTACCTTGTCTGAAGAGGGAGCCGGGGACTCGCCTTAAGTAGGCGTTCCCTCAGATACTCATGCGCAGTCAAGCGCAGGTGAAAAACTAGCGCCTCTACCCCACTCCAAGATGGCACGCAGAGACCCAGAGACAGCCCACCCCAGGTACCAGACCCGCCAAAACGGCCGTGCAGGTAAGGGGGCCACAATTCAGCAAGAGCACACAAGTTTAAAAACAAAGAAAGGTAAAGTTAAAAGCGGAAAAACGGCAGCGCGAGCGCTCCGACCGCAAATGCGCTACCTTGTCTGAAGAGGGAGCCGGGGACTCGCCTTAAGTAGGCGTTCCCTCAGATACTCATGCGCAGTCAAGCGCAGGTGAAAAACTAGCGCCTCTACCCCACTCCAAGATGGCGCGCAGAGACCCAGAGACAGCCCACCCCAGGTACCAGACCCGCCAAAACGGCGGTGCAACAACGATTACCGTGCAGGTAAGGGGGCCACAATTCAGCAAGAGCACACAAGTTTAAAAACAAAGAAAGGTAAAGTTAAAAGCGGAAAAACGGCAGCGCGAGCGCTCCGACCGCAAATGCGCTACCTTGTCTGAGGACATGACATGAGGACATGAGCGGTGCACTGGGGGCACTTGATCACAGTACCTTACTAATTTCAGTGCTTTTATATATACATTTTACAGTGTTTTGTTAAGGCAATATGCAAATCTCTTTAAAATGTATTATTTTTAGATATGAACCATATCTTCACCTTAACAAGCTTTTAAGGGAATTTGTTTAGGGTTGTTATCATCTGCTTTGGCTTTTTCCCACAGTACATATGGGGCACAGGGTGCAAGCCCCACAGGGTCGGGCTGTAATTTCCTTTTGACACATAATGAAATAAATGTAAATCATTCTTTCCATGAAGTATCAAGCATTTTGACTCTGTGCTGTGTATATCATTCATTTGAAACCATAAACATACAGACTTCCTTACAAAGAAAATGGCCGTGTGTTAATGTCTCGGTATCAGTTGTAACTCACACTCTGCTGTATTTGGCCATTGTGTTGCATACTTCTACATTTTTGAGTTGCAAGATATCTGCACACCACTGGTTGGAAGGCTCGTGTGGGCAGCACACAAGCTGGATACGTTGCCAGTTTCCACTCTCGACAATACTCTGCCAAAGGCTCCTCGCCAACTACTGGCAGGACTGGAAACCAATAAGAAAAGTATCTAAAAAAGCGATGGATGGAATGCTTGAATACATCTCAACCAGTGGTAATCACCCAGGGCCGCATCCTAGTCCATCATTATTTTACACACAATGCCATTTCAGTTTGAACCCAGTCATATGTAAATCAGTCTTGACCATGTTCCAATGGGTACAGCCACTCTTAAATGCCAGGCCAGGCCCTCCCTAAACTGGAGCACAAGCAGTCCAAGATGGGTTTCGCCCTAGTTATGGCTCATCAGCCATGTATATTTTTGGTTACAGTGACACAGTGTGCACAGGCCCCCCATCTGGGCATACCCATCTTACTTAAGGCAACACATTAAAGTATACAAAAAAGTGATGGATGGAATGGTGGAATTAATTTCAGCCACTGGTAATCACTCAGGGGCGTATCCCAGTTCCTCTTGGTTTTGCAAATCATGCCACTTCAGTTTGAGCCCAGCCATATGCAAATTAGTCTTGACCCTGCTCCAATGGGAACAGTCCATCCCAACCGGCCAGAGCAGGTGCTTCCTGAACCGGAACACAAGATACCCAGGTCCGGTTTCTCCGTAGATAGGGCTATGAGCCAGGTATAACTTACTTTCAGTGACACAATGTGCACAGGACACCCATCTGGGCACACCTGTTCCACTTAGGGCAACACACTAAAGTATGCAAAAAAATGATGGATATAGTGTTTGAATTAATCTCACCGACTGATAATCACTGAGGGCCACATTGCCACCTCGGTTTAGACCCTGCCATATGCAAATCAGTTTTGACCCCACTCCAATGGGAACAGTCCAGCTCAAACAGCCAGACCAGGGTCTCCCTGAACTAGAACACAAGCAATCCAGGACTGGTTTTGCCCTAGTTAGGGCCCATCAGCCATGTATAGCTTGGTTCCAGTGATACAGTGTGCATGGCACCTATGTCTGGGGGTACCCACCCCACTTAGGGTCGCACACTAACGTATGCAAAAAGTGAAGGAAAGAAAGTTTTTGAATTAGTCACTGGTAATAACTGAGGGCCGTATCCTAGCCGATTGTTATTTTGCCCACCACACCACCTCAGTTTGGACCCAGCCATATGTAAATCAGTCTTGACCCTGCTCTAATAGGAACAGTCCAGCCCGAACTGCCAGGCCAGGTAAATAACAACCAGCACTGGCAAAAATATTCAAACCAGCCCCTCACTTGCAGGAGACTACAAATGTAAGGGTGGGGCGTGGGGATCATGGTTGGGTCATTCCAACCGGCCTTGCTTAAAAGAAAATAAACTACGCAGCCTGCGGCCTACTGAGAAAATGCCACCGTGGTAGAATGGCCATTCAACCACAGAGTTTCCAAATAACGGTTGTTTTTCAATTGTCGACGTGGTATCTGTTTAATTTCATGTCTTTCCATGATACTCCTACCCTGCACATTTATCGCTCAAAACCAAACAGCTGTGTTGTGTTTCAGAGACCGCGGTAGTTATCTTCCGCCAGGGCAGAGATAGCTTTAGGAACATTTTAAATTAAGTAATTGGAATTCTCCTGCTTGTTCTTTAAGTACTTCGATGTAACTCCCTTTCTATTATGTTTAATTGGCTGTGCGTGTATCACTTTACGGCTCAGTTTTGTCTAATTAAGACATTTGTCAATCCCCAGCTGTACTCCCAGAATAAAAAGTTGTGAGGCCCAGCAAACTTCAAAGCAACAGCCGATGGTTTAATGAGCCTGACAGATATTTATTCTGAAGAAACTGTGCAGGATCGTGCATTCATTCGATCAGACTATGCTTTAGCAAAAAAAAGGAGAAAACAGCTTTGCTTTCAGTGAACTGAGCCAAAGTTTTACACTGAAGGGGCATAATAGGAGTCGGTGGCAAGAGTGGGCCGCTGGTCTTGTGATCTGACCACGAGCCGCGGGTTCAAATCTCAGCGGGTCCGCTCAGACATTCATCCTTCTGAGGTGGATAAAACTGGTACCATTGAGTTGGGTAACAATAAACCTCTGTTATTCAGCGCAAGATACCCTTGGGTGGACATGCGCTTTACAAATACCTGTTATGTGACCAAACAAGCATTGTCACAGCAAATAGGTCTGGCGCTGTCCACCAAAATGTTGCCTTTGTTAATGCTTCTCTTGTTTTATCATGAGTTTTTGTACAACTTTATTAGTGGAGCAGCTGCCGGGCTCTTGCGATGATATAAAAGCAGTCCAGTGAATACCTGGCTTGGCAGTTCGGGTTGGACTGTGCTCATGGGGAACATAGTCAAGACTGATCTGCATATGGCTGGGTCTAAACTGGAATGGAATGGGGAGCAAAACAACGATGGGTTTAGGCCCAGATCTGTGTACTGGGGAGAATAACTGGTCCCAGGATGCTTGTTTCCAGTCCAGGGAGGACCTGGGTAGGCAGTTCGGGCTGGACTGTTCACATGGGGAACAGGGTCAAGACTGATTTGCATATGGCTGGGTCTAAACTGGAATGTCATGGGGAGCCAAAAAACAATGGATTTAGGCCCAGATCTCTGTACTGGGATGAATGAATAACATTGTTCAGCATTCTGTCCATCATTTGCTCTTTTTGCATTTGTCACCCCAAATGGGACTGATATGTGCAGACATGGGTCCTGTGCTCTGCATTCCACTGGAGTCAAGTTAGCCGGCTGATGAGGGGTGAAGCCCCGAAACCAGTCCCAGAATGTTTGTTTCGAGTCCAGGGAGGACGTGGCTTGGCAGTTCGGGCTGAACTGTTTCCATGGGGACAGGGTCAAGACTGATTTGCATATGGCTGGCTCTAAACTGGAATGGCGTGGGGAGCAAAAAAAAATAATTTAGGCCCAGATGTCTGTACTGGGGTGAATGTTTGGCATTGTTCAGCATTCTGTCCATCAATTGTTCTTTTTGCATTTGTCACGACGAATGAGACGGGTATGCCCAGACGTGGGTCCCGTGCTCTCCATGAGACTGGAGTCAAGCTAGCCTGGCTGATGAGGGGTGAAACCCTGAAACATGGTCCTAGGATGCTTGTTTCCAGTGCAGGGAGGACCTGGCTTGGCAGTTCAGACTGGACTGTACCCCTAGGGAACAGGGTCAAGACTGATTTGCATATGGTTGGGTCTAAACTGGAACGGCATGGGGAGCAAAAAAAGATGGTTTTAGGACCAGATCTCTATACTTGTTTTTTTGTATAAGAAAGCATTGGCAAAGCCAATAGGTCTGACATTGTGTGCCCGTCTTTTGGATTCGTTAATGCTTATATTGTTTTGTCGTAGTTTTTGAAACAAAAAAAATTGGATAAAAGCAGAAATATTTTTTGGTTACACATTACCACGTAGTCCCTGGCACTAAATGGAAATTGTATTTTTGTGCATATATACTGCTTGTGAAGAGGCAGAAACCCATCACTCGCTGTGCATTTAGCCAATGTGAAGTAGGCTGACTCTTTGGCCCATGCTGTATGCTGTAGTGAGCATAAGGAAAATATGAATGACACAATAACAGGCTGGGCCAAGAGAGCTGAAACATGTAGACATTTTTTCAAAAGACATGCGGTAATCCAGTTACTTGATTACCTTCATATCGATCTAATTTTATCTATAGTGTCTAGAACCTATCTCTTAATAAAACTAATACATTTTTGGACTAGTCACTACTTTTATCCATTTTCTTACCTCCTTTGTCATTATTTCTGGACACTTCTACCTGTACCGGAGGTAGCCTCGGGTGAGGCTTGGCACCCAGCACGTTAATCGATTACCCTATGAATACGCCACGACCCCTGATGAGGCGGATAAAAAGATATACCGCACCATAGAAAATCAGGTTGTCTATGAGGGTTTTCGAAGTACAAACCAATGGTTTTGTAGAAACTAGTGTCCATTCTATTTTTGATTATTGCGTATCTGTCCAGGGGAACCGAATGGACCCAGAATCCTCTTCCCTCCACTTTGATATCAGACACAATAACAGACCAATAGATAAAGGGGTTTGGCTGAAAGTCCTTAAAAATAAGTATATTACGCATCTGATTTTAGTAAAATCAAAAGGTCATGGCTGATGGCAGGCCTATAAAATGGTCAAAAGCAAAAATATTTTTCTTTCAAAAAGCACATATTGCCATAATATTCCCTGGCACTCAAGGGGACTAATTTATGTGCAGATGTGCTCCTTGTTGAACAGCAGAAAGCTGTCACTCACAGTGAAGTTAGCCAAAGAATAAAGGGGCTGGACCATTGCCCAGTGCTGTACGCTGTAGATGGAGGAGGAAAATTGAGAATGACACAAAAAACAGGTCAATGAATGAGTAGTGCTGGTAGAATGCCCTCTGTAAGAAAGTAAATTACATACATAATTTTACTGAAAACTAAATGTCTTGGTTTATGCCAGACCTACAAATGCACCTCCATTTGAGATCTAAATGGTGTATGTGGAAGACAAACCTCTGAGATGATGCCGCAAAGTCTAGCACACAGGGTCATGATAGTTCCTGTAGGAGAGTAGGATCTGCTTACTATGGTTATCCCCACTTTTTGCTGGTGTTGCACTGTTTTTCGACTTTAGTCTGGCTGGAGCCATGCTATCCAGGTCCCCAGACTAGCTGCTTCCTCTCTAAATTGATTTCATGTACATTAGGTACACTCCAGTTAGTTACTGGGGTACCCTTGTGAGTCCCTAGTATATGGTACACCAGGTACTCAGGGCATATGTACCCCAGAGGCCTACCAGGGGCTGAAGCATGTATTATGCCACCCCTGGGAAGCCTTCCAAAATAACACCACAGGACTGCTACTGCAGCCTGGGTAAGGTGGTGCATGCACCACCTATATCTACCTTTAATCACTGACACATATAAACCAATCAGTCACTCCTATAGCAGGCCTTATCAATCCTGAAGGCAGAGTGCTTGGTTTTGTGTGAGAGGGTGCCCATGCATTAGCTGGGCTCCTCTGCAGCTTTCAGAGCCTGTTCTCCTAGGCTGTTCTGTGATGCAGCCAGACCATATACTCTTAAGTGCATTACAACTTCGCGCTAAATGCTAACTTTATAATGGCTGCATGGAAACATGTTGTGTTTGGTGTCAAACACTTTGGAATCCTACCCCCCCCCCGCCAGTCCTGGCGGCGGGGGTACAATTCCACCCTTCTAGAGGGAGAGACATGTACCCACTAGTCTAACCGGTAATAGTTTAAAAAACCCTGGCATCAGAAAATGGATATTGCAGCCACAGTCAAAAGTCTGGCCTCGTGCTGCTGACCAAAACTCCGGCAGGGGAGGCCTAGACAATAGGTTTCCTGTCACAGGGAGGTGTAACCACCTCCCAGACAGGCTTTAGTGTATTAGGCTGTGTGGGTGCACTCCAGGAGTGCTTTGAAAGTCTGCACTGGGGGCACACTTGGTGTCCCTGTGCATACTCCAGTTCAAACCGGTTTCAGGGGCTCCTAGCCGCTGCTCTGGCATGAAACTGGACAAAGGAAATGGGTGTAACCACCCCTCTTTCCAGACCCTCCCATAGGTGGGTCCCCAGAGTAAGTCCAACCCCCTTTCTTAGTATAAGTAAGGGACCCCTGGCAACAGGACTTTAGATTATACCTGGACGAAACTCTGAAACTGAATCCTGGAACTTCAACGCTCTACTAAAGACTAGAGGGCGGAAGAATCTCCCTTGGAGTCAAGGAGTGACTCTTCTGCTCAAGCAGACACCAACAAAGCACTTGCCGGTCTACATCCTCGAAGCTCCCGCCGGACTCCGAAGTACTTGCAGCCTAGGAAGAGGATTTCCAGACTTCTCGAAAGTCGACCCTAGTCCCCAGCAAAGCTGAGACCCTCACGAGTGACGTGGAACCGGAACCCCTGGACACCATGCACATTTGCTAGCGCATTAACTTCCCGAGATTTCCTGAAGTTGTGTTTTTGGTTACTTGTTGCCCAATCCCCAAGTACCATCGGCATTGAAGATTGTGGGACTACACTCCACGGTATACACCCGTTACGACGCAACTTTTACTCCGCACTACCATTACAACGCGGGCATTACAACGCATGACATTACAACGCATTGCGCTGGGGGGCGCTCTAGGATAAGAGGTAAGTTTAATTTACTATCCAACACCTTCCCTAGGGTCCACGGGGACTGGAGTTAGAATAGTAAATTATACTTACCACTATCCAGCACCCCAAAGCGCTATGCGTTGTAACGGTATTCGTTGTAAATACCGCGTTGTAATGGTATGCGGAGTAAAAGTATGCGTTGTAACGTCATACATCCCACTCCACGAGTGTTCCTTGAGCCTGCTTCTTGCATTTCTGCTTGGGGCTCCTTCGCGATCCCTGGTCCGTCAACTGGTGGGTCCCCTCAAATGTAACTCTACTTTTCTTTGGGCTTCCCTGGTTGCTCCAGACGTGCCCTGACTCCCCACCAAGTGGTGAGTCCCTCAGAGGATGTATGACATTACAACGCATGCTTTTACCATGCATGCCTTTACAACGCGGTTTTTACAACGCAAGCCTTTACAACGCATAGTGCTTTGGGGCGATGGATAGTGAATTGTTTAATTCTCTGCACATATAAAAAATCAAAACCCGCTCCACTGTAGTCAGGTGTCGGAGCACACCTGGATAGCACTCGGCTGTCCGGGTGGGACCCCGATGATGAAGCATGTCACCAACTAGGTTGGTGAGTGAGGGGTCTTACAAAGGACAACATCTGT
Source organism: Lissotriton helveticus (assembly GCF_964261635.1). Classification (NCBI taxonomy): domain Eukaryota; kingdom Metazoa; phylum Chordata; class Amphibia; order Caudata; family Salamandridae; genus Lissotriton; species Lissotriton helveticus. Next base: position 1,552,450,263 of record NC_136059.1, read on the forward strand.
CCCACGCTATGTGGCACTGCCTGCACCTCGGTATCTTCGAAATAGAGGTAGTAGACAGCCTCTAGGGGGTACTCCTCCATTTGTTGTTAAATATTGATTAAAGGGGACCAGGAGTTTCCTCCCTACATTTATCTAAATACCCTTTCTCTCTCATTTTGTTTAGTACAAGGCAACCTTAGGTGCCACTATGTGTCATCATAAAACCAGGGAAGGCCCTGCATCATGTTTTTGACCTGCACTCCATTAAAGTTGCTGACAAGCCTGCCTTGCCATAATCAAGCTTGCCACCTGCCTCTGCTTAAGGAGATTATACCAACGTAGGGAGTAGAAGGCAGTAGCTTCCTAACACCAAGGTTAAAACCACCTACTCTTCAGATCAAAATCAAGGCTTATGAATCACCCTTTCTGGCCTTTGTACAACATGTCACAATTCTGAGTTATGTTGGGCTCTTACTAGTGTAGCTAGTGATCGGGACATCACCCGTGATCTTTGTTAGCCAATCTACTTCTATCAATTGAATAGAGGTTTGACTGTATGATTATTTATAGCAGAAGGGTTTCATCAGAAGAGAAAAGAACATTTTATGGACCACCAATTCTCATAAATTGATAATGGTGATACTAAATTAGATGTTAGTTTATGTTTAATCCCATGCCTGAGGTCGGAACTGTGAGAAGTTGGCCTGGCATATGCTGTCCACTATTCTAGTGGGCACCTTGCACCAGTCCAAACGACCCTTATTGATGGTAGGTTAAAGACAACCTTTATAGAAAGCTATCCTAGTGGTAGCTGTGGAGAGCAGTCTTCAGGCTAAGTCTTGGAGGAATGTAAAGCAGTTTGTTTTACCAGTCTATAATCTCATGAATGACCAAATGAAATTAGAACCACACCAGGTATATATATAAAATATATGTATTCATTCTAAACACATCCCTCTATTCCCTTTATGAGGCTAGAGGCAAAAGTACATTCAGTAAACTTAATATCACACATTAAATTAACTCAATATACGTTGAGCCCTAGGGGCATACCAAACCATATATTAAGTAAGTGGTATAAGAACCATAACTTGCATAGAGACATGGCCTAGAACCTGTAGAACCACTGGGGCCACCAGGAACCACCCAAGATAGTGACACAGGGGACCCACGGGGGATGCGTGTAGTGTGTGAACACAGCAGCGAATCACCATTAACTTTAATAGGGAAAGTCGGGGTTGGAATTTTAAAGATAAAGGACACTTAGAAGAGGACTTGGAGGAAACCCCTTTAGAACTAGGCGGTTCTAGATCCAACTCCCATGGGAGCACTGGAGTACTTGAGTTACCTCACCCAGGGAAGTCGGATGCATAGGTGTCTTTTGGTGTTGGGTTTCGTCGTTTCCAAAGGCGATCTGCTACAAAGTGCTGCTGGCGTCCAAGTGGAAAGTGTCTGGTGTGATCCAAGCCTGGATTGATGATGAGAAGAACCTGAAAGCAGAGGGGACAGTGTTTGGGTCACCTGCCAGTGACCAGGGACACGATAGTCGAATGCCAGCTGATTTCAGGTGAAGAAGGTGAAGCTTGACTCTTCAGCTACGAGGGCCATGAGGTGGATTCCAGCTGTCCCACAAAGCATGTCGAGTGCTGCGGTATAGGTTTCCGGATTGGGCCCAACAAGCCTTGGCAACAGCAACCCACGCAGGAATTAAAGAAATGCTTTCGTGCAGACCTACTATCCACGGGAACTGGAGTTGGAATAGTAAATTAAACAACCCTCAGATAGAGCATGGATTGCTCCACCAGGTCGTACTTACGCACGACTCCTGCCCTGTCTCTCCTTCTTTTTTCCCAGATTGTGGCAGTAATTTAATGCAGGAACCGGGACGCCCATGAAGCCGGCAATCTGAGCGCTTCTAGTAAGGGCGGCCTCTCCCACTGTTATTATTATTTTCTCCCACTGTTATTATTATTTTCTTCTTCCCACTAGGAGTGTTTGACTTTGACCAGTAACCCGTTGTTTGTCGGGCGCCAGTGAATTCACATGTGTTTTGCTAAAGCCTTTTTTAACTATTGGAAATACGCGTGTAAGATATCGAATCAATACACGCTATACCCTCTTTTGTGAGGAAGACGACGCCCACTATCAATCTGTATGCTTGTTCCGTCTCATGGCTGAATCGGCGCTGCATGGTGTGAACGTAAACAACACCGTTCACAAATACTACAGTTTTGAGTGGGTTGCACTAATTACTATCACAGACCCAGTCTGTCACCTAGCAGTACGACTGTCTGTGTGATCTATGAATCATAGACCAAATCATTGAGCAACATCCATGATGTGATCTTCACACGATTGGATGCCTTACACGAGGTGCACCTCAAATGCTATGTATGTTTTATGTTTATGTACCATGTGTTTGTTGCCCCAACCCCTTCCCTCCTTTGTTTCCACAGGTTTTTTTCTGAAAATCTTGAAGAAGAACATAATTTTTAAACAAACCACTAATTTGTGGCTTCTGTTTTTCCACGTAGTCGAGGGCAGGGTACACCTTAGCGTGTGTACACCACCCAGACTACCACCACTGGTCCTGACGAAAACCTCATAATTACCTCATGGTTGAAACATGTAGACCAACATTTTAATGCACGAAACAACTTCTTTGACACCACCAGCCTACCTAATCAGGCACAGGTGTCCCACGTTATTTTATCCGTTGCCCAATCACTCCAGAATAAATTCGACGAGTGAGTAGTATTGGACAACTTTTAAATCACTCACTAAACATCTCTTCACATATACAAAATCAAAACCCACCCTTCATCATCGGGGTCAGGGACCCCGATGATGAAGCATGTCACCAACTAGGTTGGTGAGTGAGGGGTCTTACAAAGGACAAAATCTGTCCCATGCTATGTGGCACTGCGTGCACCTCGGTATCTTCGAAATAGAGGTAGTAGACAGCCTCTAGGGGGTACTCCTCCATTTGTTGTTAAACCTAAGGTTGCCTGCCATATCAAGAATATATAACAATAGCAGGCTAAGTCCACCTTTTTTTCAGGCTAGTCTAGAAGGGAATGGGACTCTCCTGTGGTGTCGCCGCATCCAGGCACTAGCCAGAAATTGTCACTGCACCTGGAAGTACCAGAGTTTATTGGAGGAAACTTGGCAGGGCCCAGAGTCGGTCTGGTGATGTCTCTACAAAAAGACAAACTGATGCTTGCAAGCTGACTTGAGTGCTCAGCAGCCAATATTAGAGCCATGTAAGAAATCCAGCGACTCTTTAGGTATGTGCATATTTATTCCTAACAATACTCTCTTTTTGGACCTCACATGTAAAAAGAGGTCTATAGTTTTTGCTTAAAGCTCACATGCTTCTGTTGCAATAACCAAAGCTGTAAAGTGGTGCAACGCTGGATGACTGCTTAGCCCTGCTCTCAGGTAGGTGTATGTGGTTTAACTATATGTATATTTTCAAAGTGCGCATGACAAAGTAGCTTAAGCGTGTAATAAGGGTAGCAGAAACTGCCAGCTGCACTGCAACTTTAAAATGGTGTGAGGAATTGGGATGTTGGTTGAGTGGGGTGTTAACCCTGCTCAAGCACCAGCCACAGTCTGTCAGGATGAACCACAAAAGTCACTTAATTAACCTGTGGTTAACCCTCTGGTAGCTTAGCACAAAAGCAGTCAGTCTTAACTTTGAGGCAGTGTGCAAAATATTTATGCAGTACATAAACAGCATTAAATAAAAACACCACCCAAGAAAAATTGCTCACCAATTTAGAAAAATAGAGTACATTTTTTTGAAAGTATTTGACATCAAAAGGAAAAAAATCCAACTGGTAGAGATATGATTTTTTTTGTTTGAAGTAAAAACAAGCGCCTAAAAGATCAAAGCGCCAACCATGGACATCTAGTCACGCACGACCGGGTCAAAGTTGAAAAATATGCCTGACCATGGTGGAGCAAGAGTCGGGTACAAAAACTGGATTGGGCCTGGTCGGCGCTTACCTTTGGACTTGGAAGAAATGTGAAGAAAAAGTCTCTGATAAGGTAGAGGTTCAGTGAGGCAAGGCTACAGGTGGTGTGCAAGGATGAGGCATCACCATCATCGCAGAGCTCCTGGACGAAGTTGCGGTGAAGATTGCTATGTTTGGATTTGGTATCTTTTTTGGAAGTCTAAAATCTCAAGCGGGATGAAGCTGGAGTTTGTAGCCGACAACAGTTTCACGAGGCTGGATACCCCTTTGGTGAGGAAACGCTGAACATGATTTGCTGCTGTGGAGAAGAACACAGCTGGAGCTGTTGCGAAGTCAAGCCGACTGCCGATGCGCCTTAACAAATAGACGAGAAGGTTGGTCCCAGTCTGCTCTCGCTTCTCAGAGCAGTTTTAGCCCAAACTTTTCTAAGTCACACGTTTGGTTTTTAGGCTATCTCGGCACCTTTAACACCACCACCAATTTTCCAGAACAGAAGGGACACCATTTGGGGGATTAGGACTCATTCAGGCTGCATCCAGGTGTGTGTTCAATATGGCTGGAGCCTTTTCTGTCCCTGAGGCTCTGATCAGGGGGCCAGTCAACTAGCCCTTTGAATAACTCTGGTGGTTCTGGGTTTGAGTAGTGGAATAGGGCTCAAGCAGCAAGGCAAGTCTCTGAAGGTTCAAGGCAGGCTCCAGGTATCAAAGCAGTCCTTCCAGGTACAGCAAAATAATCTTCTGAGGTTCACTGTAGACCACAGCAGCAGGCGGTCCTCTGAGAGTCCTTCCGCAGGTCCAGAAAGTGAACGAAAGAGTGGGTCTGAAGACCCTATTTTTATACCTGCCACTATCTTTTGAAGTAGGAGTAATTTCTATAGAAACCCTTTGAAGTGCTTGAAGTTCCCGGCCTCCCCTGCCTGGATCTAATCTGGCTGTATGAACAATGCAGGGGTGTTAGACCTGGCACCATTGGGTTGGGTCTCCCTTCCATTTTTGCTGTTGCCGTGTGTATTTTTGCTGGTGTTAGATGCTTTGGGTACTGTGCCACTGCTGTCCAGTGCCACAGTGCGAGCGCTCCCTATTGTAAATTGATATATTAATCAGTGGTTCCATGTTTGGCTATTTGGTTTACTTGTCAGACCCTAGTCTAGTGCACTGAGTGTGCTCAGGGTGTGTAAATCCAAATGCTGCTAGTGTGCCTGCAGCACTAGTTGTGCCACCCATAGAAGCAGCCTTGTAAAATGTGTCTAAGGTCTGCCATTGTAGAGCTTGCATGCAGTCTGGTACTGTCATGCTGACTGGACAAGTGCACCCACTTGCCAGTCCCTAAACTTTCCCTTTTCTTCCTATCAGACACCCCTATGGTAGGCCCAAGGGCAGGGTGCAATGTAAGTATAAGGTAGGACATGCCCTGGTGTGTGTGGCATGTCCTGATAGTGAATTACAGCCATTTTAGTTTTTCACTAATGCAAGGCTACCTGTTCCCCATAGGCCAGAATGGGCAGTTAGATTATTACATTCTTATAATCCTAATTTACTCAGAGAACATGGTATAAATTCGAATTCAGAATGATAAAATGCTTGTTTTAGTGAAGTTGATTTTAACATTCTGTGTTTGAAAATACCACTTTTAGAAAGTATAGATTTTCTTGCCTAACCTTTCAAGCCTGCCTTCCACAATGCTGGCTTCACCTCCAGGGGTGCGGCTGATGTCTCTGTCCTGCACACTGAAAAAAGAGAAGGAGTCCTGTCAACAAAGTGATCCATGGCTGTACTTGCCTTCCACAATGCTGGCTTCACCTCCTGTGGGGCGTCTGATGTTTCTGCCCTGAACTGTGAAAGGAATGGAGCAGTCTGGTAAACAGAGTGCTTCAGAACTGGTTTGGACAGGGCAAAGCCCCTCTCCCCTCAGAGAACAAAGAATTTTGGGGTATAAATATTGGGACCCTGATCCCATGAAATTAGATCACTTTTGGACTACAAGAAGAAACCTCTGCTGAGGAGAGGAACCAGAAGAAACTGAGTAGAGACTATTCCTAAGCTGAAGTGCTACTTAGGGGATTGGCCTGCAGTGGTTGCCTTACTGCCAAAGAGAGGAGAAAGAACTTTGTGTACTTTGCTTTCAACTTGTGAAGGATCTCCAAAGGCTTGGAAAAGAGCTTGCCTCCTGCTGAAGTCTCAGGGACAACAGACTTCACCCCCAGCTCCCCAGAGTTCTTTGATAGTGCCTGCTGCAGTTTTGGGCCTTCTGAGGGACTGCGTGTCGCAAGGAGCTGGAAGCGCGACTCAACGAAGAAGAAGAGTGTTGCCGTCGCTGCTGCTGCCGTCGCACTTCTGAACAAGGGTGTCGCCGCTGGAGTTGTCGCACTGCACTGCTTCGAGAGAAGCGTCTTGCAACGAAGAGGAAGCGTGTCGCCGTCGCTGCTGCCTGCCGTCGCACTTCTGAACAAGGGTGTCGCCGCTAGAGCTGTCGTATTGCACCTCATCGAGAGAAGAGTCTCGCAACGAGGAAGAAGCGTGTCGCTGTTCTGCATTCTGTCCATCGCCTGTTGTTTTTGCAGCTGTCGCTGTTTCTGCCATCGCACTTCAGAACAAGGGTGTTGCTGCTGGAACTGTCGTATTGCACCGCATCGAGGAAAGCGCATCGCATCCCCCGAGAAGGGTGCTGCAGTCGGAGCTGCTGCCGTCGCATTTCTGAACAAGGATGTCGCCGCTGTAGTTGTCGCATCGTGCGGAAGCTTCCCGCAAACGTGGGAGTAGAGTGTCGCAGCTGAAGCTGTTGCCGTCGCATCTCTAAACAAGGGTGTCGCCGCTGCAGGCCACGCATCAAACCGAGAACTTCTCGCATCCCGCATCTGGGAGATCTTCACGTCTGTATTTCTTTGCACTGGAACTTTGCCGCATTTCCATCGCTGCAACATTACTTGTTGTGGAAGCGCAACGCATCCTAAGGTACATTGACGCAAAGTGTTGCATCTTAAGAACTGAACTGAACTAAGCTTTTCAAAATTGTAACTCAAAATCTGACTTTACATTTAAAGAGTATTTTAAATTACAATTTGTCAGACACCAAACATGTAATGTTTACCTGTTCTGAAACAAAAAGTTAGAACGTATTAAATGTAGGCCTGAGCGGAGTTCCTCTACGTGAAGTGATCAAAAACTCTGCGGTGCTACACAAAGTTCTGCGAGCAATGGAATGCAATACGTTGTGCTGTTTGCGCTGATTTTTAGTGCTGGGTGCTTCTCCAGTGCAATCAGCACCAAGCACAACGCAAGAGGGCACTGCTTCTGTCTGACACTAGAGTGGATGTTCTACTCGAGCGGCAGCATCCTCAGTACAAGAGTGGAAGGTTTCTCAAGGCGAGGGGTAGTGACCAGCCACGACCGCCCACGTTGAGAAATCTCACCAGCCTGTGGTCTGGAGTCAGATTTCCTTGCTCACCAACTTAACGTTGGCGAGCCACTGGAGAGGAAAAACCACGCTAAACAGACTTTTTCGGAACTACACACTCTGCACGGAGTAGGAAAAACTCTGCGAACAAAGCGAAATTTCATGTCTAGGCCTAATTAAATGGAATAATACAACACAATGTTATCCTAAGGGAGAGGTAGGCCTCATAGTAGTAAAAAACAAATCTAGTGATTTTCGCTACCAGGACATATAAAAATACATACCCAACCTTTTAATTACAATGGACCCTGCCTTATGGGCTACCTAGGGCCTACCTTAAAGGTGATTTATATAATAAAAAACGGGTTTAAGGCTTGGCAAGGGGGTTATTTTGCCAAGCAGAATTGGCAGTTTAAAACAGCATTCAGGTTGCAACGGCAGACCTGCCACATACTTTAGGAGCTACTTAAGTGCGTGGCACAATAATTCCTGCAGCCTCACTAGTAGCTTTTAATTTACAGGCCCTAGGTATATGGTATACCCCTTTACTAGGGACTTATGAGTAAATTAAATATGCAAATCAGGTGTAAACCAATGTTACCATGTTTTAGGGAGAGTACAAAAGTACTTTAGCACAGGTTAGCACTGGTTAGAAGCATTACAGTGCCTAGTCCTAAGGACAACAAAAATAAATGCAGCAAAATAAGAGAATGAAGGCACAAACTTTTGGAGAAGACCACCCTAGGGCTATCATGTCCAACAAATTACCCCTGGAAACAGAGAACTGTGATGCAAGAAAAGTGAGATAGCATAGGTTTTCCCAGTTAAACAGTGACGAGGTATGTTGGGAGTCTTGGATTGGCTTACTTAGTGACTTGATAGTCCGACCGGTCAAAATAATGATTTTTCTATTTAATGTCAATCTATAACCCACATACATGAAATACCTTCTGAAATTGGAGGTGCCTACATCTTTGCCATACATAAGATGCAGCTTAACTAAAGATTACTTGCAGGATTTGATGGTTCGATAGTTTTAATTGAACAGAATGTATCCTTCCGCCCCTGACTTCGAACTTTGCATATGAAGGACTATTTTCTCTCTTCTCAGTCTCATTGCTCCCTCACGTCCGCTCCCCCCCTCTCTTTATTATTCCTCTAACAACACCAACTCACCCAACAGCTGCTCACCAGCCCCCCTGCGCTTTAGGCATCACCTGCAAGGCTATTGGCAGACAACCATTTCGACATGTTTTTCTACGCATTCCAAGATGGACATCTGAGCATGAACATGCATGTGCATGCTTACACAGTGGGCACCTTTGAAAGTGGTAATTATATATTTTTAAATCCCATTCAAACATGCCCGCTACATATGTGGTAGCCATATTTACATAGGGTTCCTTAAAATATAACTAATGATGTGAAAAAATGCCTGCCATTGATGAGCGCATATGCATGGCGGTCATTTTGTAATGCATTTTCTTGAAATATAAGAAATGTCATTCATAAATGGCCGCAGGACCTACAGGCTCAAGATAGTCAAGAGTATCTTTTTGTTGCAGAAGGGTTATGTTATGCTGCTAATTTCAATTTCACAGCAATTAATGTGGACTAGAACTTTCCTTTTGTTTTCAGTGCGTGTTGCTATGGTCCTGTAGATTCACAGCGCTGTACCTAAATAAGACACCATTACAGAACTTTAAAGTTATCATTATACACTGCTGGGGTTCAAAGTTCTGATGTGCAAGTCACACAAGGTATGGGGCACTTTTGTTCACTGTTTAATGTTACCAGGTTACGAAGTCACAAACCCAAGAGAAAATCACATTAGGAGCTCAGGTTTGTGTTAAATAATTTAACAATTCTGAGGAAGGAGATATTCTAAATAGACTTATCAGCATGGTTTTTTTGTTAATTAAATGTATCTATTTTATTTTTTCCAGTTTTCAGAGAGGACAGGCAATGTAAACGCCTTGAACGTTTCACATTCTAGGACTAGCCATTAAGACTGCTTTATATGTTTTACCAGATTACTGCTTTCCTACAAAATTCACACATAATATACATACATAGAGAGGCTTTTGGTCAGCGGGATTCATTCGTTGGTCTGTTAAATTGGTTGAGCGCGTTTTATTCATTGGTCTGTTAAATTGTCAATCACATTTTGCATCCACCCACAAAGCATAAATAATGAGACATTGGTTCAGCCCTATTTACCTACTAGCTCCATTCACTTTGAATGACAGCACAAAGCTTGGGCACATTGTTCACATCCACCTAAAATAGTTTTCTTTCTCTTCACTGACAAATGTGGATCAAAGGGTTTAAATGTATTCCTTTTTTTTTTTAAATAAAAAAAACAGCAATTTATATTTCCTGTACTTCAGGCGCCAAGTTAATTTGTGATTTCTTTTCTGTCTTCTTTATAAAGTTGCTTTTATACGGTGTTTAAGTTGTATTGTGGCATTTCAGCTGTTTGCAATTTGAGTGCTTTCTTGCTTGGTGATTTTTGTTCCATTCACAAATAATAATAATAAAATGCATTGTACAACTGAAAGGCTTGTTATTTTTTTTTAAAACATCCTTAGTAACACAGCCATGTGAATGTTTTTTAATTTAAACATCTTGATTGCAAGGATGCAATGGCCATGTGTAACTGCCTACATGTTTTATTTCTGTTATTATGGCCTAAGTTTGCAATAAAAAATGTCTAAAAAATTAACCATCGCAGCAGCTCACCATGGTCACAAGTGCCACTGGATTCAAGCTAGCCTGGCTGATGAGGGGGTGATACCCCTAAACCGGCCCCAGGGTGCTCGTTTCTGTTCTAGGGAGGACTTGCTTTAGCAGTTAGGGCTGGACTGTTCCCATGAGGAGCAGGGTCAGGGCTGATTTGCATATGGCTGTATCTAAACTGGGAAAGTCGAGGGCAGGTGGGCGGAAGCAACAAGGAAAGCAAAGCAACGCAGAGGGCGCAGATGATGGGAGCAGAAGCAACACAGAGGGCATGGGTGAAGGAGAGCACCATGAAAAGAAAATGAGAAGTAGATGATATTGGGAGAGAGTAACATGAAGGGGCGTGAGGGGAAAAGCACATAGGTAAGAGAGAGCAATGTGTAACTGAAGAGAGAAGCACGTGGGTGAGAAAGCAATGCGAAACAGAGGGAGCACACACGCGGCCGCATCATGTAGGGGGTAGGGAGATATGCACATGGGGGAGAGAGAGTAAAAAGTACACTAGAGAGCAGAAAACACCTGGGGTCTCATGTAATACTTAACCAGAAGAAAAAAAGTAGTATCTGAAAAGTAAGCAGTGGAAGGACACATGTAATGAGGGCCCTGCTCCAGGCGAGGGACAAACACAGGAAGAGGAAGGAAAGCCCACATAAACTATTCATGAAATGCATGTAAATGAGAGTGACAATACAGCCAACCAATGGTAAACAATGAGCAGACTCTAAACCCACTATAAGGTGACAATAGGTCTTTGTACAAACAGACAGACTATGCTGTCTGGTAGGCGAGACCTAAAACTGATCTTCCTTAGCACTGAACAACCTTACTTCCTCTCACATCACATTTAGTTGATCCAAAAGATGGACTTGTGAGCAACACTTTGATGAATACAAAGGTTGGAGGGCTTTGATAAAGTACAGGCAATAGACACACCTCTTCTTCAGCCTCCGAGTACCCAGAGAAGCATGCTGGCCATATTTTAGATAGGTCCTAACATTCATATTATGTACACACACAACAGCCATGAAAAATGTTATGTTATGGTAGAGGCATTTTGGAAATGCTCATTGTTAGCGCCTCTCAGAGCTGATCGACTTCAGTTAAATTCAGTTTAACTTTTCTAATTCCATCACAGACCGGAGTCTGATTCATCCTGTGAGGTTCTGGCATTAGTGGTGTGTATGAGCATCTGTTGTCTGTTAGGTGGAAATTTGTTATGCGTTGAATTGTAGAGGCACATTTATGGTGAAGCAAACTCACCTTACAAATTAGCACAATTCAGACCCAGATCTCATTTGCTTATGGTGTGGATTTTCAAAACTCTATGCATTTTCAAAAATAAAAAAGTATCAACAGGTGCTGTGGGAACTTAAAAAAATAACAGCATTTGAAGAGTTTTTCTGCATTCAGATGGACATAACCTATTTGAGACAACTGTAACATGGCAGCCTCATTGATGTACTTGAGAAGGGAGGGGGATTCTGGGTGCTCAATTTATAAAAACAATAAATAAAAAACTAAGGACCAAAAGTGTTTTTAGTTTGCCTTCACTGTCGCTGCCGAATGCCAGTGTCGTTGAATGCCAAGGTAGCCTAATTTTGATTCCAATTCATGCCTTTTTCATTCCCAGAGCCTTCTTAAGTACTCCAGGAGATGTCATATGTGTGGTTAAGGCGCAGATTGTGATGACTCATACAATCATAACTTGCAAGTGCTCACATGCATTTCCTATGTCCTTCCGATACTTCAAAGAACTTTTGAACTTATGCATCGAATACCTGAACAAAGTTGTAAAGAAAATGTAGAAATGGCATTTACCTCCCATATCATTATGCCTGGGTTTACAGAGTACAACAGAGAGTACAGAGAGAGGGGCTTAGGTTCCACCCACAATAGTACAGGATTTGACTGAGCCAAAGTTGTGTGCTTCTACTGTAAAGAGTGCTTGGATTGCATTTTGGTTTGTTGCAAAGTTTATACTCAATACAGCAGGGCTGAGTTGGTTATGGTGGCAAGCCAATAATTAAGGCTATAGGCCTGATGTGTTTATTAAGAAAGTTACAATAAAGGCATAGGTCCGAGGGCGACAAAGGTGGGGGACCTATTCAGAGACCCATTTGAGGAGTTTCCATTCGAGGAGTTTCGGGTGGAATTTGATTTGCCACAGGGTCATTTCCTCCTCCAGAGGGCCGTGACTGCGGTGCTCAGAAAGCACTGGGGTCCTGGCTATTCTGAGCTGAGTGCACACTGGAGCTGCCATTATATGGCCCTTTCCGCGGACACCATAATGGAGGCCTCGTGCTTGTACAGGGCGGTGCGAGAGAACCTTCAGTGCCCACTAGAGCTCCTGCGCTTGCGATGGGAGGAAGACCTGTGATACTCTATTGAGGCTAAAAAATGAGATAATATCCTTGAGAGAACCCTGAAGGTTTCTAGGAATGCGCACTTCAAACTTATCAATTATTACCTCCTCCACAGATCGTATTTAACACCCGAGCGCATTAGAAGGTACTTCCAAGTGGCTGATGTAGCTTGTCCCAGATTTGGGGAACAGGGAAAACACTTTTTACATATGTGCTGGACGTGCCCCTCGCTTGGTGATTTTTGGGAGGAGGTTACGACTGCTATCCCAGTGGTTATAGACAGAGGGATCCCTAATTCCCTGGGCCACTGCCTATTGAGATGGTTCCCCCGCACTCCCAGAGCTAAGATTACAAACAAATTTCAGGACCTGACCTTTATCTTGGTCAAGAGAGAAATTGTGAGGCACTGGAAGACATTGAGGGGACCCCGAACAAAAGCATGGAGTAGAGAGATGGAGAAGTGGTATGGTTGTGAGGGGAGGCTACTTTTGCGGGAAGTCAGACGTGGAATGGGTACCATTCCCGCATCCCGAACATGGGACTTACTGGTAGAGAGCCTCACTAACCCCAACACTGACACTCCCACCACATCGCCCATGAGATCATCATTAACAGCCTGCTAGAGACCCCTTGCCTGACTAAGACTATCCTGGGACTCTACACAGTATGGGAGGGAAGCAGTTCCTATTGGGGTGCTCTAGGGCCCACCTGTCTCCTGAAACCCTACAACAGAATATTAGAACAGGACACAAGATATGTTATATAACAAGAATAAGCAATGACCCCAAGAGGGAGGGGTTAGGTTTGTTTTGTTAAAGGGGGCAGACTGCAAATGAATCGAAATGGTTGTTGTACCTGAAAAATCACTGAATATGAGCTGCACAACTTTGAATGTAGTGTATAATATGCAAAACCCCCAATAAAAATGTGTTTTAAAAAAAGGCATAGGTCTGAAGTATTTATTGTGAAAAGCATACGTAAACATCAGTCTATTTAAAAGTGTATGGTTATTACTTTGTATGAAAGCATTCAGAGAAGGATTTTGCTACATGGAATCTGGCAAATTACTGTAGTAGGCATGGATTTTGGTGCTGGTTATCCCTGTGACAAACCATGGATATAGAAGATGTTTTCTGTGAGAATCCTTGTTAATCCATTTTAGAAGAGATAGTATTTAGCAAATCAAATGCCTTTATGCATATTTTTGTAATGTTATGAGTGTGTTCCTGATGGTTGGCTTGCGGGAAAGTAGGCCTAAATTTGCAATGGTGAAAAGCTATAGGCCTGCTTGCTGCATTGGGAAAAGTGATGTCTAATGCAATAGGTCTCATCTGCTCACTATGAAAAGTTATAGCAAAAGCAGTGGGCCTAGCTTATTTATTGTAAAAAACATTTGTTAAAGCTAATAGGCCTTTATCAAGTAGGTATCACATTGCGTTACAGGCTATTGACAGTTGTTTTGTTACATGTAATCTCACAGATTACTGTAGTAACTTAGATTTTTAGTGGTGGCCAGCCACTATGACAACTGCAGAGTTTCATTCTAAGGCCCTATTGAGAGGCATAGTATATTGTTTTACAAACTGTATTTTTCTACATTTTTGTAATTTTATAACCTTATCCATGATGGTTGCCTGTTTATGTGCACTTAAATAGGCTTGTGTTAGTGATGGTGTCAAGACAATTGTAAAGGCTATAAGTCTTATCCATTCATTGGGAAAAGTTAGGACTGATTCCATAGGTTTGATCTGTTTATTATGAAATGCAATCCAGACGCCGCATTACCTGCCGTGAGGGGAACGGCCAACTCGCTTTATATTTTGCTCCTGCTCACCTTTATATGTTGCTCCTGCTCACCGCCTGCTAACCACCAGAACCGCGCCGTGAGGGAAACGGCCAGAACTTCAGCGCCCATACCGCCATCCACCGCCATCCACCCGGTGCAGCAGCAGCTGGGGAACTACATCACCCAGCTGCCCCGGGGGTGGACGCGGCGGGTGTGACGACGCCCACGCGCCAGGAGGCGCCTTATCAGCAGGGAGCGCCGAAGCGCTCTTGGGACAATCCAGACGCCGCATTACCTGCCGTGAGGGGAACGGCCAACTCGCTTTATATTTTGCTCCTGCTCACCGCCTGCTAACCACCAGAACCGCGCCGTGAGGGAAACGGCCAGAACTTCAGCGCCCATACCGCCATCCACCGCCATCCACCCGGTGCAGCAGCAGCTGGGGAACTACATCACCCAGCTGCCCCGGGGGTGGACGCGGCGGGTGTGACGACGCCCACGCGCCAGGAGGCGCCTTATCAGCAGGGAGCGCCGAAGCGCTCTTGGGACAATCCAGACGCCGCATTACCTGCCGTGAGGGGAACGGCCAACTCGCTTTATATTTTGCTCCTGCTCACCGCCTGCTAACCACCAGAACCGCGCCGTGAGGGAAACGGCCAGAACTTCAGCGCCCATACCGCGATCCACCGCCATCCACCCGGTGCAGCAGCAGCTGGGGAACTACATCACCCAGCTGCCCCGGGGGTGGACGCGGCGGGTGTGACGACGCCCACGCGCCAGGAGGCGCCTTATCAGCAGGGAGCGCCGAAGCGCTCTTGGGACAATCCAGACGCCGCATTACCTGCCGTGAGGGGAACGGCCAACTCGCTTTATATTTTGCTCCTGCTCACCGCCTGCTAACCACCAGAACCGCGCCGTGAGGGAAACGGCCAGAACTTCAGCGCCCATACCGCCATCCACCGCCATCCACCCGGTGCAGCAGCAGCTGGGGAACTACATCACCCAGCTGCCCCGGGGGTGGACGCGGCGGGTGTGACGACGCCCACGCGCCAGGAGGCGCCTTATCAGCAGGGAGCGCCGAAGCGCTCTTGGGACAATCCAGACGCCGCATTACCTGCCGTGAGGGGAACGGCCAACTCGCTTTATATTTTGCTCCTGCTCACCGCCTGCTAACCACCAGAACCGCGCCGTGAGGGAAACGGCCAGAACTTCAGCGCCCATACCGCCATCCACCGCCATCCACCCGGTGCAGCAGCAGCTGGGGAACTACATCACCCAGCTGCCCCGGGGGTGGACGTGGCGGGTGTGACGACGCCCACGCGCCAGGAGGCGCCTTATCAGCAGGGAGCGCCGAAGCGCTCTTGGGACAATCCAGACGCCGCATTACCTGCCGTGAGGGGAACGGCCAACTCGCTTTATATTTTGCTCCTGCTCACCGCCTGCTAACCACCAGAACCGCGCCGTGAGGGAAACGGCCAGAACTTCAGCGCCCATACCGCCATCCACCGCCATCCACCCGGTGCAGCAGCAGCTGGGGAACTACATCACCCAGCTGCCCCGGGGGTGGACGCGGCGGGTGTGACGACGCCCACGCGCCAGGAGGCGCCTTAGCAGCAGGGAGTGCCGAAGCGCTCTTGGGACAATCCAGACGCCGCATTACCTGCCGTGAGGGGAACGGCCAACTCGCTTTATATTTTGCTCCTGCTCACCGCCTGCTAACCACCAGAACCGCGCCGTGAGGGAAACGGCCAGAACTTCAGCGCCCATACCGCCATCCACCGCCATCCACCCGGTGCAGCAGCAGCTGGGGAACTACATCACCCAGCTGCCCCGGGGGTGGACGCGGCGGGTGTGACGACGCCCACGCGCCAGGAGGCGCCTTATCAGCAGGGAACGCCTCTCGCACACGCGAGTCGTGCGCGGGAGAAGCCCGGGACAAGGGCGGGACAGTCTTAGACAGTCCTAGACTGGCCGGGACTGGACTGGACTAGGTTATTAACATCTCCAGAACCGTGAGTCTTCTGCCCGTTCCCTTGGTTATTGCACTGTCAGCTTTTGTCCATTTTACTTGCATCGCTCTATGTGTGTTGAACTATGTCCAAACAGAAAATACCCACCACTCCTGCCAACACTATGGACAATTATCTGGTACACAGAGTGGCAAAAATAAACAGTGACCGGAGGTCCTCTTTGGGTTTGAGTGACTCTTCCCCCTGCTCCCAAAGCGAAGCTTTGGATCTAATTGACTTGGATTTAGAAGCAGTGAATACAACAGTTACTGAAAATGCCAGAAATGATGATGATAGTTCAGTGTTAAATCCTCCTATAAATGTTTTACATCTTGATACAAATGTTGATTTATTAACGGGGGAGGAGCTACATGGGTCTTGTATTGATCTAGAGGTGGTTGAAGAGAGTGCCTCTTCGCCAATGCCAGTTCCGGCCCCAAGAGTAGTCAAACGACCCACCAAGGTCCCCCCGAAAAGGCTAGGTCTACGGTCTAATAGCAAAAAACCTGCAACCCCCCCTAAAATTAAACACAAAAATACTACTGATGAAACAAGGGAGGAAAGGAGTAACACAATAAACTTTGAAGAGCTGTTGTCAAATAAGTTTATGGCCATGTTAGAAGCTAAGTTATCCTGTATAATCAAGCCTCTTATATCCAAAGTAGATCATCTGTCTGATAAAGTTCATAAGTTGGAGTCACTTCTAAAAATTACGAATGATAATGTGGATGAACTCCCTAATGTAATTATGAACAAGTTAGATGGAAAGTTGGTGAATATGACTGATACCCCACAACCAACACCTATCCCTATTGGAATAAGTATACCCAGTGTTGTAAACAATGTTGGTAATCCTCCAGTTCCTGTATCTTTGATAACTCAAGGGGATGCTTTTACACCCAATCCCCATTTAGAACTAAACCCCGTAGAACTGATTGTGGAAGCCTCCCCACTGGTTTTAGTATTGGCTAATGTCCCACCACTCGAAAAAGACCAGTCTGAGACCCCTGATTCCCTCCTAAATAAATCCTTGCAGTGGTTAGGAAACAACATGCAAATATCTCCATGGGGTAGAGAAAAGTTGTCCGATGACCTCCTAACAGCAAGAAGAGTAAAGTGGATAGGGACAAAACCAAAGAAATTTCCTGGGGATTGCGTGGTACTGAATCTTAAGGGCCCCGATGTATTATCAGATATTCTGCTTAATATCTTCCCACCCCAGCGTAGAAGGGCAGAAATAGTTCCATTGACGTTGGACTTTTTTTTATAGTAGAAGAGGCCTAGTGGCAAAGCCCAGCATCCTAAGGACAAAGTGGTCAGCAGTGGGAACTAGTAGGGTCAGGGGCGAACAACATATTCATGATTGGGGGATAAATTTGGAAAACCGCTACTCGGCTTTATCCAACTTAAATGAATGTGATTGACTCACTAGCCGAGAAACCCCATTGTCGCAAAAGCATCGAAATAGAGGAAATATGACATGTACCGTTCTGGTAAAACAGAATATGGATATAGAGAGACCATCTTATATGGCACATGGAAACCCTGACCCCACGGTACATAAATTAGTTACTGAGGGTACCGCTTGCATTGCAGAGGTGATAGAGCCTAAGGCCACATTAACGGAGGGCAAAATACTAATAGCAGATAGCCAATTAATAACCCGGAAATATGAAAATGGGCAGCTATTGTTCCAACAGGATTCTGTCTTGCTTTCCCTCGTATCTTGGAATATAGCAGGCATAGCAAGCAAGGCACCCACATCGGAATGGGCCGATTACATTGATCATCATGATATAATCATGTTGCAAGAAACATGGTCTCTTACTCCAACCTTTAGAGAGGGGTTTCTTAATTTTTACATCCCAGCAACTAAAAACCGGCTGGGACGCCCCTCTGGAGGTTTGCTAATTTGGATAAGGCAGTCCCTGAATTGTACCATAAAACAACTATCCATACCATCCAATGATATCATGGTACTCAACATTAAATGGGATAATGGCCAAGAGCTTACCCTGTATAATGTTTACGCCAGAGGAGTGTCTAGCGGCAAAACCTCTAATACTGTCACAGTCTTAGAGCAAAATATCGAAATGTCCTCGCCACAAAAACAAATAATAGTGGGAGGGGATTTTAATGTCACTTTCGAGCCTCTGGGAGAAGAGGATGGGGCACTGTCTGAGGAAGAGGATAATAAGTGGGGAATACCGCAGCTGGAATTGCCTGCCATTAAAAAATGGAGTAGCGTGGCAATCCAGATAAAAAGTCTCTGCCTAGCTAGAGGCCTGAGAGCGACAAATGGTCGCTCGCCTTCCGATCAAAAAGGACACAACACGTTTGACAATGGCCGATCATCTAGCAGAATTGATTACATACTTCTAGACGTAAGGATCTGGAGTAAAATGCTAGATATGGTTGTAGAAGACAGACTAGAAAGTGATCATAATCCCCTGCGATTGACATTTTATTCCCACTATGAGTCTATGGTACAAATTAATAATATTGGATTGTTGACGCAGGATATAGTATGCGCGAATAACTCACGTAACCTTAAGTGGAGTAAGCTCGTAGAGGATGTAGCACAATTAGAGGTATTAAAGAAATTGGTAGCCGATGAAGTAAAAATCATCGAGTCGTACCAAGGGACGCCCAAATTCCAAGAGCATGTGATGGAGGCTCATGACAAACTTTTTTCTAAAATACAAAGTTTCTTCATTAAAAAAGCGGTTCTTGATAAAGCGGGGAAAGGTCACCCAGTACAAGGCTGGTATGACAAGAGTTGTAGGGCGGCACGATACAATTTGAGCCTGGAATTGAAAGCAGGTAATGCAATAGCAATTAGGAGGGCGAGAGATGCATATAGGCAAACCCAAAAACTGGCCAGGAAACGCTGGGATGAAGAAGGTTGGCAAGAACTGAAGGAGGCATGTGCAGCCAAGGATTTAAGGCGTTTTTGGACTATAGTAAAATGGGAGAGGGGAGGAATAGCAGCCCAGCCACACAATAATGTTCCCATAAACCAATGGATAGAGTTTTTTAAACCACAGTATGCCCGTAATCATGCATACATTTTTGACCAAACACCCCCACTTACTTTCTTCAAAACTCCAATATTCAACGAGAAGGATGTCAGCATCGCGTTGGATTGCATAGCGGGGGGGAAAGCCCCAGGCATGGACGGTATTCCAGCCGATGTATTTTTGTCGGACCGGACTGCCTGGAGTTCATATTTTAAAATGTTGGCAAATGCTGTGGCGATGGGAGGGGAAGTCCCCCCGTCATGGAAGGGAGCAGAAATAATCCCCATATTTAAAAAAGGAGATAAAACATTAGCCCAAAATTACAGACCCATCAGTCTAATAGACACAGCACAAAAACTCATGGGGCGCTTAGTTCAGAATAAGCTGCAGCAATGGATCGATGAGAAGAATATATTGTCCCCCTATCAGGCAGGGTTTCGGCCATTGACCAGTAGTGTTGACCAGGTCCTTTACTTTCTGACCATTTATTGGAGAAATGTCACGCTAAAAAAGGGTACGTTGTATGCAGTCTTTGTAGACCTAAAAGCAGCTTTCGACTTAGTCCCAAGAGAAAAACTGTGGCAGACGCTGGCTGATGTAGGTTTGAGCCAAGAACTCCTTACTCTCCTAGTTCGCCTCCATGACAATAACTTTGCTAGAATAAGATGGGGCAAGCAAGGAGAAGTTACAGATTCTTTCCCAGTAGAACGAGGAGTAAGGCAAGGGTGTGTCCTTGCACCAACACTATTTTCAATCTATATAAACGGTATCGTCGCCCATTTAATGAAAACCCCATACGATGCTCCAGTTATAGCAGGCTCCCACGTCCCTGTTTTAATGTTTGCGGACGATACGCTTTTACTTTCACGCACACCAAGCGGTCTCCAAAAAGTGGTTGATGCCTTTGGTGAATACTGTGATAGTAGGGGCCTTGAACTGAATACCACAAAAACAAAATTCATGTGCCTAAACTACCAGTCCTCATTCAAAGGCGTAATCAAATACAAAGGAACCCCTCTAGAGAAAGTGGATGCCTTTACTTATTTAGGCATCACTCTCCAGGGAAACATGAGGTGGAAATCGCATATTAATAAGACACTATTGAAGTTTAACCAGCTTACTGGTGTAGTGACCCTAAAACATCGCAAATCACTAACTAAGCCGGTTAATTGTGCATTAGAAATATATAATATGAAAGTATTAGGCGCCTACTTATATGGATCCAAATTATGGGGGTTTTCAAACTTGGGAGAGCTGGGTCGTGCGGAAAACAGATTTCTACGAGGGCTTGTTATGGCCCCCCAAAGCACACCTGTAATTCCGCTAAAGCTGGACCTGGGCAGAAAAAACATTGAGGACATAGCCAGACTACGGCCACTCCTTTATTGGAGACGTCTAATGGTTACTCCAGAACTGAACCATTATGCTGCAGCTCTGGAAGATGTGGTCGAGTTTGACCGCTTTCATAGTATTGAATGGCTGAAGGAACTGCGGGGGCTTCTCGTACTGCTAAAATTGGAACACCTTTGGGGCAATCATGATGTGGCTAGCTTCCCTACAAAAGCGAAACTGAAAGACCTATACTGGGAGATGGTCTACGTAACAATGTTCTGTAAAGGTTCCCAATCAAAACTGACTAATCGCTTCTGTGATATTAAAATGTATCCAGCCTGTGAAACATATTGGGACATAATAGAACGACCATATGACAGGAAATTATATTTTCAATTTCGTATAGGAACATTACCAGTGAATGCATTTAAAAAACATTGGTCTCCATTGTGGGATGACCACTGCTTCCACTGTAAAGATCAAATAGAGCACATTTCTCACCTGTTGTTCTGTTGTCCTCTATATGCTAGCCCTAGGCGTAAATGGTTAAAGCCAGTATGCCTAAATATTGGCACCCGCAGTCAAATGACAGCTCTTAGAATACTTGAATCCGATTGTTCCACACCATTGGTTGTTGCCGTAGCTAAATTTCTTGCCTGGGCATGGACAATCCGCACACGCACTTTAAAGTCACATGTAAATGATATAGTGTCGCCCTAATCTATTTAGTCTATTGCATGAATTGTTCCAAAAACATTTTATTAGAAATTTTTTTGAATTTTACTGTATTTTTAATGTATAATATTCGACTGTCATTGTTTAATACGTGTTTTAGAAGTATTTTTAAAAATATAGTATTTATTGTAATAGGGTTAGGTTGGATGCTTTTATGACAAATGTCGAATAAAGCTTTGAAATTTGAATTTGAATTTGAAATGCTACGAAATAGCCAGTAGGCCTGAATTGCTTATTGCGAAAAGCATGTGTTAAAGGCAGAACACTTTTAAGGATGGATTGTTATTACACTGGGCTAAAGAATATAGACATATATCTTGTAACATGGAATATTCATGGGGATAGAAGATGAGGACTACAATAATCCTTACTAGACTCCCTTTAAAGGGATTTTATATAGTTTTGACAATTGTAATTGTGTACATATTTGTAATTTTATTATAATATGCCTGATGGTTGCTTTGTGGGAAAGTCTATGCCTAATACAGTAGGTCTGAGTTGGTTATGGTACAAGCTAACGATAAAGGCTAAAGGCATGATTGTTTGTTATGAAAGCATACAATAAAGATAGTAGGCCTTACATATTTACTGTGAAAATCATGTCAAAGTCAGAAGGAATTAGGGGTGGATTGTTATTACTGCGTATATAAGCCTACCGTCAGGTATTCTATTTCATGGAACCCGAAAGATCACCATAGTAAGCAAGGGTTTTGGTGTTGGTAACCCCCTCTGACAATTCGTGGGTATAAAAGATTTGCACTATGAGAATCCTTGTTAGACCTTCCTGGGAGAGATAACATTTTGCTTTGTCAACTGTAATTTTGTATTCTTTTCTAATTTAATGACTGTTTGTCTGATGGCTGTCTTGTGGGAAATCTTGACACAGTAAGCCTGATTAACAAGTCACTTGCCTTTGATAACGCTTTTTCTGGTGGATACAGTATCTGCCTGTGGATTTCTCACCTTATGAATATCCCCTGCGCCAGCATTCTGCAGAAATTTTTCGTAGCTCTCTAAGCCGACGAGGTCGTCACAATACCATGGCTCCGCACGCAGCTACGCATGACGTCACCGGAGCCATAAGAGGACCACGTCAGTGTGATGACGTCAGTTCCACCCATTTTTTCCTTGCCACCGAGGCAAAATGGGCGGACCGACCATAAAGACAATGCGTACACAGAATTCACACAAATACACTCAGTATAAATTGAAATAAGAAAGCAAAGAAAGCTCACATCTCAAATAAGTCCACATATAGACAAATAGAGGTAATAAAGTATGACTAAATAAAATCATCAAAATAAGCAATACCTCCTTTTTAAGGTATGAAAGGGTAGACAACGGGTAGGCAGGTGGGTCAGTGAAGAATCCACAGGCAGATACTGTATCCACCAGAACTAGCGTTACCGAAGGTAAGTAACTTGTTCTTCTGATGGATACATCTGCCTGCGGATTCCTCACCTTATGAATAGATTCCCACAGCAGTCCCACCCCCGGAGAAGGGTGTACACCCTTCTATACCAAAAAGTCTTGCAAAACAGAGCGTGCAAAATGGCGGTTCCGCCTCACCTCGGAATCCAAGCAGTAATGCTTTGCAAAAGTGTGGAGGGAGGCCCAAGTTGCAGCTTTACAGATGTCCAAAACAGGAACACCTTTAGACAAAGAAGAAGTAGACGATTTAGACCTGGTGGAATGAGCTCTAATGCCTACAGGAGGCTCCTTACCAGCCAGGGAGTAGCATGTTTAATTATTTTTTTCTTTTATTTTAAAGGTTTTATATAGCGCTGGCTAGACCCGCAGGTATCAGACCATAGTTGCAGGTTACATCATTACAAAGGTTACACAGTTATTAGAGCATGGCAGCATATGTACATGTAAGGTCGAGACAAACAAAAAGGACATATACGTAAGGGGAAAAGCAGGCAAGGGGAGAGATTCAGGGGAGGGGGTAGGAGCAGGGGAAGTAGACACAGGATGAAGGAGGGAAAAGGAGGGGAGGGGGAGAGACACAGCATGGAAAAAGAAGGAGGAGGGTGACGGGGACACAAACCGGTAGACGAGTCAAAGCTGCGTTCAAAGTCCAGTAAGCTGTGATCCCAGGGAAAGTGGTATCATTTCCCCATCTCTGTTGCAAGAGGCTCCCTTTATGCAGTGGACTCTCACAGAGGGGTCTCTGAGACTCCAGGGCCTACATACTGGACCCTTCCCCAAAAAGGGGAGAGGGAGTGCTTTGACAAGGGGTGCCATACCATACCTCTACTGTGAGTGGCTCCCTTGGCGCTGTGGACTCTCTCAGCAGGTTCGTTGACACTCCAGAGTATAAATATTGGATCTTTCCCCAACAAGGGGAGAAGGAGTTCTTAGTCAAAGGGCACAAAAGGACAGGGGGCTAGGCTGTGTAGCAGGCAAGGGGAGAGATTCAGGGGAGAGGGGATAGGAGCAAAGGAAGTAGACAACGAAAGAAAGAGTACTAAATGGGAACAAACAAGTTATCGTCCAAGCCACGCCCCCTGTGGTTGAAGACTCTCGCCATTATGGGCCTCGGTGGGCAGGGACCAGGTTGTGGTCAACCCCCTGGCACTCTGTGCACCCTTTCGATAGTGAAAAACCTTGATTGTCTTTAGGGCTTTAGATAGTTAGTGACCTATTCCTCAAAACACAAGTCTACTTGCCTGCCCTTCTGCCCGTTCTGGAACACTAAGAATTTGTACGTTATTGCGTCTTGAATGCCCCTCATATTCATCCAGTTGAGCCTCCATCCTATCACTATGGATTTGTAGGCCATTAATGCTTTGTTTGAGAGTGGGTGTATCTTTAACAAGAGAGCCTGCAGTCAGCTCAATTCTTTAAGTCTAGACTTCATTGATTTCATATTGGCTCTTATTAGGGAGCAACTGTGTCAATTCAGGTCTCTAAAGACGTCCCCACCGTGGTTATGGCAGTCATTATGTTTAGGAGGGTTAACTCTGGCTCATTATCCGCTTCCTGCCTCTTCTCTGGACCATCTTCCACCGTATTGTCCTTGTAGTTCGTGCCCTTGCTCCAGGCATACTTGTCTAGCTTGGCCTGAATGGTGGATTTGGTGTTCCAGCCATGCTGGGGTCATGTGGGCGTCTTAATTTGGCGAACTCCAGCCCGGTAGGCTCCCCCACACCCCGATGGAGGAGCGTTAGGCTTTATCTGTTCTTAGGGATGGCCCAGGCTGTCATGCGGCTGCCCCGACACTCGACGACCAGTGCCAGTGAGTCACCACTTCCATTGAGCACAGATATTGTTTGAGTATCTTGTAGGCCGTCAACAGGCCCACCAGCTGTAGGAGCGTCACAGGGCCTTCCCAGAGGTCTTGACTCCCAAACCAGGAAAGATTAAATGGGATCCAGTCACTCAAATGTCATCACCGACCTCAAAGTGCCAGTATATCCACTGGTGTCTTCAGGAAGAAGCAAGGAAATCAAAAGTGTCTATGTTGGTATGGGTGTGTAGGAATTGAGCGGAGCTATCAGGGGCAACAGTATTTATGCCTTATACACAGTCTCAGTGGATTGTATTTTGTGATGTGTATTCAATGCACAAGATGATCTACCTGGATAAGGTGCGCTCGTGTACTGCCTTGCCCTTCATACGACCAGCATATCCGACAAAGAGCTGATCATCTTGACGGAAGTCCTTTGTTCTATCCAAATAGAAACTAATCGCCCTCTTTGGATCCAAACGATGAAGCCTCTCTTCCTCCTTGGAAGGGTGAGGGGGAGTATAGAAAGTAGGAAGGGTAATGGACTGTCCTAGATGGAAGGGAGTTACCACCTTAGGCAGAAAAGCAGCCCTGGTCCTGAGTACCATCCTTTCAGCATGTATGGTCAGAAAAGGAGGCTTTGAACTCAAAGCCTGAAGCTCACTCACCCTCTTAGCCGAAGTGATAGCCACTAGAAAGACCTTCTTGAATGTCAGTAGTCTCAAAGGACAACTATGCATAGGTTCAAACGTGGAACCCATTACAAAAGTTAACACCAGATTTGAATACCACTGGGGCATAATAAAAGGAGTGGGCAGAAACATGTTAGTAAGCCCCTTAATGAACATTAAAACAATTGGAGACTTAAAAAGAGATGGATGATCAGGCAAACAAAAAAATGCCGACAAAGCCGACAAATATTCTTTAACAGTGGCCACAGCACAACCCTGCTTGGCCAAATGAAGAGAAAAACAAAGAATATCAGAAAGATGAGCTTTCAAAGGATCAATACATTTCTCTCCACACCATTTAACACATTTAGACCACCTGTAGGAATAGACAGACTTGGTGGAGTGTCGCCGGGCCGATAAAATAACGTCCACCATGTCAGGCGGGAGAGAAAAAGAATTCAGGTTGCCCCGTTCAATCTCCAGGCATAAAGGTGCAAGCTCTGGAGGTGGGGGTGTAGAACCTGCCCCTCCGACTGTGAGAGGAGATCTACCCTGAGAGGAAGACGGAGCTGAGGGTGCAACGAGAGATGAAGAAGGTCCGTGTACCACACCTTTCTTGGCCAATCCGGGGCGATTCATATAACTTGAGCCCGGTCTTGTTGAATCTTCTTCAGAACCTGAGGAATCAAGGGTATGGGAGAAAACGCTTAAAGGAGTAGAGACCTCCAACTCAGCTGAAACGAGTCCCCCAACGCTCCCTGCCCCTGAAACTGGAGACTGCAGAACGATGGGCAGTGCGCATTCCCAAGAGTGGCAAACAGGTCCTCCCGAGGAGTTCCCCACGTCTGAAAGATGTGTTGAACTACCTCTGGGTGAAGCCTCCACTCGTGGTCGGGGGAGAACTGTCGACTGAGACTGTCCGCACGTACGTTCAGCAGCTCGGCCAGATGATTTGCCATCAAGATAATCTGATGGTCCTGAGCCCAGGACCAGAGACGCACCGCCTCTCTGCAAAGACGGTACGACCCTACTCCTCCCTGCTTGTTGACATACCACATCGCTGCAGTATTGTCCATCAGGACTTGAACCGTCTGACCGCAAAGGGAAGGGAGAAAGGCCTTGAGCGCTAAGCGTATTGCCCGCAATTCCAGAAGATTGATATGAAGCAATCTTTCCTCCGGAGACCAAAGACCCTTGATCTCCAGATCCCCCAGATGAGCACCCCACACTAGGGTAGAGGCAATTGTTATCACTGGGGCCACCGATGGAGGAAGGTGGAAGGGCTTCCCTTGAGACAGATTGCTCCCCACACTCCCACCAAGACAGATCCGCTGCAGCTTCTCTGGAGATCCTTACGTACTCCCTGAGATCTCTGTTGTGCTGATACCACTGCCTGCGGAGACACCACTGGAGAGCCCTCATGTGCCAGCGAGCATGGTTGACCAACAGAATGCAGGAAGCAAACAGACCGAACAGGCGAAGGACCTTCAGAACTGGAACAACCGCTCCATTGTAAAACAAGGGAATAATTTCCTGAATGTCGAGAATCCTTTGCGGAGGCGGGAATGCTCGACACACAGTGGTATCCAGTACTGCCCCTATGAACAGGTTGCACTGTGAGGGCACCAGGTGAGACTTGGGGACATTTATCGAAAACCCCAATTTAGACAACAGCTGTGTTGTTACTTACAGATGATGACGCACCATCTCTGGCGACTCTGCTTTAAGTAGCCAGTCGTCCAGGTAGGGGAGAACCGGGATCCCCGAGCTCCTGAGATGAGTAGCCACCACTGCCATCACCTTGGTGAAGACTTGAGGTGCAGTAGTAAGACCAAACAGAAGGACCGCAAACTGGTAGTGTTGCGAACCAACCGTAAACCAGAGATACTTCCTGTGCGACTCCAGGATTGGGATGTGAAAATACGCATCCTGCAAGTCAATGGACCCCATCCAGTCCTCTTGTTGCAGCACCTGAAGAACCTGCGCTAGGGTGAGCATCTTGAACCTCTCCTGCTTGAGAGACAGATTCAAGATTCTGAGGTCCAAGATAGAACGTAACCTGCCATCCTTCTTGGGGATCAGGAAATACCGGGAATAGCATCCCTGACACCTTTCCTGCTCCGGAACCACCTCTATTGCACCTTTTTGTAACAGAACAAGAACCTCCTTCTGAAGGAGAAGTAAATGATACTCTGTGCAAAACCCTTGGCAAGGAGGGTAAGGAGGAGGGAATTCCTTGAAGGGAAGGGCGTTCCCATTTTCTACCAGATGTAAAACCCAAAGGTCCAAAATGATCAATTTCCAATCTTGATGAAAATGGGTAAGCCGGCCTTCCACGGGACCTTCATGATCCAGGATAACGGATCTAGGGCTGCTTTCCTGCATTACCAGGAGGGGTTGGGGAGGTAGAGGAGGAGGAGGAAGAAGAAGGTTGGCGCCCAGTTCCATGAAGGTGACCTCTGCCTTTACCCCTGTAGCTCTTGTATAAGGGGTTTTGTTGCTGATGCTGAGGCTGTCTGGACCCACGAAAGGAAGGCTTCCCAAAGCCACAGTATCATTTATACTTATAACCTCTCGTCTGAGTCTGCAGACCCAAAGACCTTGCCGTTGCCTTACTGTCCTTGAACCTTTGCAGGGCCGTGTCTGCCTTTTCACCAAAAAGTCTAGACCCATCAAAGGGCAAATCAAGCAGTGCAGCCTGAACATCAGGAGAGAACCCATAATATCTGAACCAAGCATGTCTCCTTGTCGCAATGGATGAACCCATCACCCTGGCAACAGAATCCACCGTATCCAGGCCAGATTGGATGACCTGGGGGGCTGCAGCTTGAGAACCCGCCAGCACCTCACTCAGATTCCCCCTGTCCTCCTCAGACAACTTAGGAAGAAGCTGTTTAGCAGAGTCCATTAAGGCATGAATATACCTGCCCAAGAGACAAGTGGCGTTGGTAGATTTCAGTGCCATGCTAGCTGAAGAAAAGACCTTCTTCGCAGACTGTTCCAACTACTTGGAATCCTTGTCCGTCAGAGCCTGCGGAAAAGCCCCTGTAGACTGCTTCGAACAAGAAGCCTGCACCACCAGACTCTCAGGAGAGGGGTGAGAAGAAAGGAACACCTGATTGCCAGGAGCAGGTCTATATCTTCTTGAGACTGACCTTGAAACCACAGGAGCTGAAAGAGGATTGCGCCACACTTCGAGGATTGGCTCAGTCAGTGCATCATTAAAAGGTAAAAGTGGTTCAACCACCGATGATAGAGAACAAAGCACTTCCGTGAGAAGATTAGGCTTATACTCCGCCATAGGAAGCTGCAAATCCAAGAGCTCAGCAGCCTTCCTAATAACAGTATGATAAGGAGCAACATCCTTCAAGGGGTAAGCCTTCTGAGAAGCAAAGTCCCACTCTGGGGAAGTGTCAAGTCCACTTGCCTCACACAAGACTTCAAACACATCTTCTGTGTCGTACACTTTTCCTTCCTCCCTCTCTTCAGCCTGGTACTGCTCCTCCTCCAATAATCTCTGCGCCACTCTCCACGAGCGCATCTTCGGCTGCAGCGTCAGCACCGCCACACACACCGTTGAAGGCTCCAGGAGCGGCATCGAAGGAGGATCCACTGCAGTACAGGCGCCAATTGGATTTGAGAACCTACATGGGATGGAGCCGGGGACTGACCATACGGAGTCGACATCCTCTGAGCCAGAAAGTGCCAGGACGGCATCACTGGCATGAATGGCACAAAGGGGACCTGGGGAAACTGCTGAGGCACACCCAACCTAAATTCCATAGGACCCATCGGATCCGAAGGTGCACCAGAGGGGTATGAGGCTCTGGTGAATACGCCATACATCGCATTCAGAAAATGCGACTGATCCGAACCTGGTGTCAGAAACTGAGGGTATGGAACCGGTTCGAGATCCGAACAAGGTACCTCTGGAGTTGGAGCCACTGGAGCCACAGGTGGAGCTGCCGGAGCCGAAGGAACCTCTGTATCAGCCGGATTCGACACACCTTCTGGAGTTGGTGAGAATCTCGGTGTCAATGTTTGCTCCGGAGTCCCTTTATATGATGGAGATTGAGCCGGAGTAACCTGAGGAGAGACTGAAGGTGAAGGGGAAACGGAGTCCTTTTCTCAACATTGAGGAGCAGGAGAAGGCGACCTCGACAGTACAGCCTTCGACAACCGACATCGAGAAGCATGTCTCCTCATCTTCTTCTGCTTCCTCTTGGAGTCATGCGACGTCCATGACTTGGATTTTGACCTTTTCTGACTCCTTTTTTCTTTCCTTGCCTTAGCCATATAAAGCTTGGCTTCTCGTTCCTTCGGAGCCTTTGGATTCATCTTCCTGCACGAAGAACAGCCCTCAACGTCTTGGTCAGAAAACAAACACCAAAGACAATCTTCATGCGGGTCACTAATTGACATATGTCCACCGCATTCCTTACAGGGCTTAAAGCCTGACTTCCTCGGGGCAGACATGACAAGAGAGAAAGAGATACAAACGAAATAACAAAGTATCCAGTCGAAGTATGGAGAGGCCAAGAAAACACCGTTAGTGTCGACAGCGCAGAAAAAAGGGAACTGTTGTTATCACGCCGACGTGGTCCTCTTATGGCTCAGGTGACATCATGCGGAGCCATGGTATTGTGGTGACCTCGTCGGCGTGTAGAGCTACGAAAACTTTCCGCGGAATGCTGGCGCAGGGGATATTCATAAAGTGAGGAATCCACAGGCAGATGTATCCATCAGAATTGGTTATGGTGACATGCCAATGATAGTAGCTATAGGCCTGATTGGTTCACCATAAAGATATTTCTGATGCTATAGGTCTATTCTGTTTATTATGGAAGATTATGACAAAGGGGAAATACCTGATTTATTTACTATCTAACACATATATTAAAGCCAAAAATGGTGTATTGCTTTGCACCGTGTTAAAGCCTTTAGTTATGTATTTTGTAACATGAAATCTCACAGACGACCTTTGTAGGGAAGGATTTCGGTGTTTGTTACCTCCTTTGACAAACCATATGGGTAGGCGATTTGCACTAGAATAAATTGTTGATAGAATCTTTCCAGACAGCGTGAAAGCCTTAGCGGTCTGCCTGAATTTTATAATAAAGAAAAATCATTAAATGATACATGCATCCATATATAAAATGTATATCCAAACACAGACACAAAGGTAGAGGTCGCCACTAGTAGTTTTAGTTAGGACCAAAATAATTTTTGGGTGCGCTAATAACTTTGGCAAAGTTTGAGGAATCTTCACAAATCTTTTTTTTAAAGTTCATCCACCTCAGCTCTTTCCTGTAACGTTTCTGGGCCAGGTGTGGTGCAGGACTGGAGAGGTGTGGTGCAGTGGCCAGAGCAGCTGACTCCAGAGCGCGAGGCTCGTGGTTCGATCCCCGGCGCTTGCGGCAGCTCAGCACCATGTGACTCAGGGCAATAGCTCACTTAATTTCCCCGACTGCCCCCAGTGCTTTGAAACCTTAAGGGGTGATATGTTTGCGCTTTACAAATATGGATTATTATTATTATTTATTCCAAAAGAGGGGACCAAGAAAAAGGGTGCATCCCAAAACACATTTTCCCTATGCAATTTTCAATAGAAAAAATTAGACACAACTACAGTCAAAATAGCTGAACAGAAGAACACCAAATTTGGCAGAAAGCTAGGCTTTGCCATGTACTGCTAATTACCTTTCATTGTACATCAGTCATGGCATGTTCTATGACACCATTGATAACATCACTGCAACATCTGAAAATACATCATTGATGACAACATTGTGCATAGTGGGGGCACCAGTTATAGTCATTTCAGGGAATGATCTATAGTTGCTTGAGATATCTTTAACTGGTGAATTTGTGTTTTTTTTATTTTAAAATTGTATGTTTTAACTGACATTTTTACTTAACTATAACTTCACTATAACCTTTTATTTTTTCAGTGACCTTCTATTTTTTTAATACCTTACTTCAACTGTCCTTTTCACATTTGTTTTCTTCAGTGAACATACAGCCCTGTTCTGCCATTGGTCTGTCTAAGTGTCATTTACACTCTGCTTCCATTTATGACAGTGTCTTGGATGGTGCATGTGGTAATGGTTCAGTTCAAATCAGTCACTGACTCTCTTGCCCTATGAATGATGCCATTATCTGATCATGTGTGCACATCCACCTGAACATGAGTTTGCATCAGTGTCAAGGTTGGGTGGCCAGTCCTCTGGATTTCAATTTTCTCCTTTTATAGTTCCCATTTAATTTCTTTGCTTCTCCCCTTTAGTTTACATTTTCTTAAGAGGTTACTACAGCTACCCAGGTCAAGCTAACAAGCTCCTTGCTTGCCATTCATTTAATCTGCAGTGCCCCACATCCCATGTAGCCACTTCCTTTAAACCAGGAGACTATAATGAATGCTGTCGTGCATAGGGTACCATTGTTTTATCATTACAAGATGGCCACCACATTGGTTCTAAACGTGGTGGCCATGCTGGATCTTTAAACAATAGATGCACTATGAACAATACTGCTGCAATATAAACACCTGCTTCTATGTTTAAGTTTGGTATTGCAAGCATTTGCCTTGCATGTTTTGATGGTAGCATGTTTTCGTTTTTTTACTTCTATTCTTTTGGAATCTTGCATATGTTGCAGGGTTTTTGCATTTTTTTTTGTAGTTGTGCCAGGGGGTGAATGCAAGAATGAATAACTGAATGGATGAATGGATCTATGAGTGCAAGGATGAATGACAGTGCATGTATGATAACTTATTGCGAGCCTAAACTCATCAATGACATGAAATGTACTTTTGTTCACTAGCCAGACCAATTGGTATTGCCAATGTTTGTTTTTAGGTTGGAGTAGGGGAATGAAAGAAGTGTTGTTATAAAAATATTCCCTGTGGAGAAAAAAGAAAAAAATACATCTACCCGCACTACCTAGTTCCGGGCAAATGTTGTCCTGCAAATGTTACATTTCACATTTATGTTAAGCACTTGCCTGTGGATTCTGAACAATTTTGGGCGTTTCACATGCACAGGGTTATGAAATACAGTGGTATGCATGGGAAAATACAACATTCATAGATTCCTTGAGCATAGGACTGGCGCTTCTGTGAAAAGGGAAAGGATCAGAACAGAAATCTTATTGAGTATTGATCCTATGCCTGCCACTGTAGAAATTTCAGCCTACCTTGTGAATCAGGCCCATAGTTTTTCTAGCTGTCTAAGTTAAAAGTTCGAGTTTGGTGGTGTGGGAGCAGGCAACCACGTCACCACCCCGCTCCGACACCAGCAAACAGGGCCACCCACCACATTACGAGTTTCCTCGTGGTCTGGGGCGGTTCTTTGGCGTTCCCATGGCGGGCCCTTTTAAAAAGGCACCGCACTGGGAGCGCCAAAGCTTGTTCCTGCACGGGTCAAAATGTACAAGGTTGTGCTTTTCGTTCCGTGCAGGAACTGGAGGTGCACTCTTACATGGGGGTACAACACGTGCCCCTCTGCATGAACCCCCTGCATAGAGGCGTATGGGGGCCCTGTAAGGGCCCCAGAGTTAGCTCACTGACACCTTTTCCATGGGAGGTTTAGCGCCATGGATAGGGTCACAGTAAGGAAACTGGTAATATGCTTTGCGGTGCCGCATCGGCCCCACCGAGCACATTGTGGCCTCACACCTCAGTGCCACCGCCGCGGATCACGGACGCCTGGCGGTTGTGGCAGTCCCAAAACAGTCTGACTGCCGTACTCGTAATACGGCAGTCGGACCACTGGTGCGACGGTCCCTGACCACCACCGTACCTCCACCACTGGCTTGGCAGCCCAATGGACCGCCAAACTCATAATCAGACCCGTAGAATAGTCTGAGGTGAGTTCTTCCATTCTGATTTCTGTACTGTAAGGACTACATCACTCAATTCATGTGCTTTTGATATTTTTTACCATGGGACATACCCCTCCAGTGCTTAATTTGTAAATAAAATATAAAACAAATAGATAAAGAAAGAAAGAAAATAGGGCCCCAAAGTTTTTTTCTTAGGAACACTCAGACGGAGCTGCTGGATGCTCAGATTCCTAACTTCCAAGGCTGCCTAACTTTGATTCCACCTCATGCCTATTTCTCTCACCAGCCTACACTCCCTATTTCTTTATCTCATTCTAGCATGTTCGATTCCACCCCTGCTTTCTCTCTTTGTCACTGTTTCCTTTCTCCCTTTTCAGCCTTTCTCTCTCTTGCTTTGGGTCAAAGTCTGATTATGAACTATATGTCCTGGCCCCCAAAAATGAGTGCTGTAGCTGGGAACTGATACCCTCCGTATCATTGCCGCCATGATGGCATTGCTACAAGTGTAATTATTTAAGGGCATTGAAAAGTTGGTACAGGCCCACAACTCATGGTTACCGTTCAGATTAGTAGCATAACCCAACATGATGGCCCCTCTACAGAATGTGACGATGGACCCCAAGTTTCTAGCCACAGCCCGTGCAGGTAATAGCGGTGAGGCGGTGGTGCCGGGTGAGGGGGATTTTGAAGGACAATGACTACAGAAAAGTAAATAAATAATTAATTTCCCCTTGTCAACGTCCGTCTAAATCCCCTCACAACTTGGCCCCACCACTCTTACCTGCACGAGCTGCGGGCTGCGGCTGCAAGTTTCCCATTTTCATTGGGCTTGTGCTGAATTGGACCCCCCCCTCCCCATCTCCCTCCCCCCTATACTCCTCCCTGCATCATAGGGTGTGCATTAGGCCCCTGCCGCAGGGCACTTGTACACCAGCCTCACTCAGAGAACGAACTGCAGGCTAAAGACGATCTGCTTTATGTGGTTACAGGTTTAAAATGGCTTCCAGGACAAACTAGGCCAGCACTGTGGCCTCCACCCGGTATCGTACTTACGAGGATCAGACACAAAATACATCTGTGAAATGCAATCTATGGGCCGCATGTGTGAGGCAGATGAACTTTAATTGCATTTTCATGAAATACAATTGGGGGCTTATGCAGCATTTTCGTCCAGATGCTGGGCGCACTTTAGGAGTTTCCATAACAAGAACAGATGCGACACAGAAGAGCCTGTTCCAGCCGAGCAATGCTGAGTAAAAAACACATTCTGAAAATAAATAGATGTTCTCCTAAGATGATATTATGATGCTGCGCATATATCTAAGTGTGTTTTTAATAGAAAACTCCCCAAATGTGGCACAGAAGCACACTCTGATGCAGATTTCACTAAGAAACAAAGGGGCATATTATCGTACATAGCGATAGAAATATTATCGCTGGCTATCGCTGAATATTATCGCCATGATAACGCTATATTTACAACGCATAGCGCTATGGCGATAATATTTCAGCGATAGCAGTGTTTTCAATGGAACATCGCTGGTTTTCCAGCGATGTTCCATTGAAAACAGTGATAACGTTGCTGATACGACCGTCGTGGTCGTATCAGCATAATCCATCTCCCATTAAAAGCCAGGAATTTAACAGACGTTAAATTCTTGAGTTATGGCTGAGGTAGCGCGATTTTTTTTATCGCTGCACCTCCTTGTTAATATCGCGAAGCTGCCTTCACGATATTAACATGTGTTGTTTTCACAGCCACTCCTTCTTTGCATCTCATTAGCGATGCGAGGAGAGGCTGTGAAAAACAGGCTCTACATCAAGGAAACATCAAGGAAACACGCGCTAGCGTGTCCTTGATGATATTGCGATATCATTATCGCCACTTTTCGCCCAAAAGCGGCGATAATTATATCGCCAGCCCTTGCTAATATGCCCCACAGTTTGACATGATTATGAGTGTACCGGGTGTAGACTTGAACCAGGTAACTCCACTTGTGTTGCTGGTGACAACACCACCCTCCCTCACCCCACCCCTCCCCCACGCCCGGCTCCCCCCATCTGGTAGAACTTCTCTGAGGAAACAGGATGACAATTTGGGAATCGCATGAGAAGGGCCCATTAATTCTGGGACCTGCATGTTATTCCACATTCTGGACCTGAAAACTCGTAAGTGCACAGCACGGACACTGGGGGTGGGGGGGGGGGGGGGGGGGTCTGAGAATAAGACATTGAATGTAGGCCCGGGCGAAATTTCTTTTACGCTGGTGTTGTCTTTTGGAATGTTTGTAATTTCGCGTAATTGTTATGCAAATTCCTAGAAATCAAAATATTTCTCCACGTCGCTTAAATACATGCAATTCGCAACAAAAGCGCACTGAAAGTGCGAGAGAACAACACGAACAAGAGCTCAACTGCTCCTGTATGCGGCCCTTGTGTTTTATGCACTGTTAATTTATGTGACAAGCGCCCTCGAGTAAAATATAGCACCTCGCGCCGACTGTGCGCGCCTCGTAATTCTTTGTGAATTCTCCGTAATGTCGCGTGATTAACTAAAGGTATTTCGTAAAATCCTACAGGAAAGACCCTAAATTGGGGTTAGAATATAGTTAACAAGAAGAGCAATTTAAAGTATCCCTTGTGCTTCTTAGAAGCAGCACTACTGTGTAATTAGCGGGCCCAAAACATGAAACAATAATTAGGCTTTCGAAGGAAATCGGTCAAACTGAGTGAAATGGCGGTAACCGCCGTTTCTTCGTGCTGGCAAGATGTCAAGCTCTCTCTTTAATCAGCCGTAAGACATGCCTGGGAGGTACTGCTATGTGCACAGAATGTGTGGGGTCCTGGAGGGAAGGGGGAGAATGGACTGCCCGCATAACTGTATAGATGAAGGTTACATCAAGATACATGTTCATTCCATAACCTGTTCTCATTAGGTGCAAACTGTGCCATAGTTACAGGTAAGACATGGAAAGCAAGCCGAGCTCATTTTTATGTGATTAAAATGGAGGTACATGCCTTCAAATGTTTATGTACAAGGAAGGACCCCCACTTTGCAAGTGCAACTGTTAAGGAGTCATTTCAAATTGCACAACCCAGAATCAGCCCGTTCTCGTTTTCCCTCAAACGGTACCCCTATTCTGCGCACTGTATTTGAACGGTTGTGTTAGAATCAGTTTTCTCTGTCTGCCCAAAAGAGTCGTTCCCTCACTTGAAATGTTTAATATTGGGAGTAGGAGGACAGGATTATTTTTTTGTGTTTTGGCAAATTGTGAATTGGAGTAAAAATACTATCAACCTGCTCATTCGCCATTAAAAGAATGAGGCACGCAGGGGATTGGTGAAAGCCCGGAACTGGTGTGCTGTTTAAAGTCACCTCTGAAGAAAGTGCGTGAATACACTGAAATGAAACGCGTCAGGTGGATGGACAAACTATGCAGAGCTGTTACCTTGTTTTTTGGACTAAAGAAAGTGGTTACTTACCAACTGGAGGATCTGGAGAAGTGCGTCTTCATGCAGGGGCATCTTTTGAATATATATATATATATATATATTGAACAACAAGTAACGAGTGCCCGATCTAATATACAAACAATTGTATATATATGAGAGGGTCATGAATTATACTTATCATAAGTTTTAATGTACTTGTTTAATTGAGTTGTCTACATGGTAATAATATCATAACATGTATAAAGATGAATGTACTAATAAGAAGTATACACCACTCCAAGATGGCGTTGGTGAATGTCAACTGCCAATAGTCCTTCCTTGATTGTGAGGAATTTGTTTAAAAACATGCCGATGTCCGGTGGCTACCGACATCGAGAAAGGCTGTTTGCCGAAACGCGAAGGCGTCTGTCTTGTCTATTGAAGATTAAAGCAACTTTTGGAAACTGAAAATCCCGTGAGTGTGGGTTTTGAGCAGAATATTTAACGGTGTCCACAACCGCGACCCGCACCCGTTGTCGAGTGCACCAAACCCTGTGGAGCAACTGAGCAGAAAATCCGTAACGGACTTATTTGGTGCACCGCGCTAACCACGAGGAGAAAATCGCCAAGCCGTAATAGCCGTACCAGCTGTGGGGGAACGAGGAGCGGCGCTTCGGAGGAGGCGCGGCAAGCCGGAAGACCCGCAACTGGGTGAGCGACAACGTTTTTGTTTCTCCTTCTGTCCTGAAAAGAAAAAGGCAGTAATGTGTGGCAGCGCAACGTAAGGGACTTCATTTCCATAAGTATTTTGCACAACATTGAATTGTATTGTCCCAGACAACAACCACCAGACGCAGGCATGTTTTGTGAATCGACCAGGCATGAAGATGCCAAAGGTATGTTTAAAAAATCGAATGCGGACGAAGTTCAGGCTAGCGTACCGGATCCTAAACCACCAAAAACCAAATTCAATTAAACTATGTTGAAGCTGGAGCGTTTATATGAACGCAAAGTCAGAAAATGGTGGGAGGCAACCAGTCTGCAGGGGTATAATTGAGGTGGACAGAGTCCCACGAGGATTAAGGGTGTACACTGTCCCCTCATACGAGAACCCTGACCCCCAACTACTTACTGACTGGGCAGAACACACAGCCCATTACTGTAAAGGAATATTAGGATTACTGGTAAAATAC
Source organism: Lissotriton helveticus (assembly GCF_964261635.1). Classification (NCBI taxonomy): domain Eukaryota; kingdom Metazoa; phylum Chordata; class Amphibia; order Caudata; family Salamandridae; genus Lissotriton; species Lissotriton helveticus. The sequence continues at coordinate 1,552,487,969 of NC_136059.1, forward strand.
GCATGGAGTGACCGCGACAAAACATTAGCGGAAATTAAACAGCTAGAAGAAGAACTACGTAAGGAGGAAGATGAAAAGAAAATAACTGAAGCAATGGACAAAATGAAACCTAGACTATTGAAATATGAGCAGAAAATCAAAACCCGTAAACAAGAGAAATTTCAACGGGATGAACGGGATTATTCTCAGGGCAGAGTACTAACCTATGCCAAAAAATTTGATTTGTCTCGAAAAGAACTGAGCTCCAAAAAAACAACACCGGTCCAAATAGTAGAGACATCGGAATCAGATCTGACAGGGAATGAATCGAGCGATGATCACACAGTACAGCCTGCAAGCGGCTCTAGCAAACAGACCCCTTTTCAGACAGAGTTCCAAGTCATCAAGCACTGTTGGCTACGGAGGGGGAAGAACAAGCCCCCAGAAGCAAACATAGGTGCCAGCGCAGGAGGACAAGAATATCCGGCGGTGGCAGGAAAACCAAAGAGTGCAACTTGGACCAACCGCAGACGGAATACCAGAAGATAGCAGAAATGACTAACTTAACAGTGGTAAACCTAACAACTAGACCACTCACCGACGCGGAACACAAAGTCTTGAGCCTTGGTTTAACATTCTGCCCTGATTCACGTCTTGAATACACACAGACAAGAATCGATCTCTTCGGTTTTGTGAGGAAATTGAAACTTCACAAATATTTCAAGACTAGGACACATTTGAAATCAACACAGAGGCCAGAAGCAAGACTTACAGCTACAGATAGTCTTGCAGTGAATGATCTTCCAGGTATAGAAGCCCTTGAGGATTTAAGAAATGAGGTAATGTTGGACGATACAGTCAGCCAAGATATAGTGCAACGTGCAACAAATGTGGGGATCGAACAGGCAAAGAAGAAAGTCCCTACAAACCAGGTTCTAAGTTTAACCCACAAATGCCGTATGATGCCCTAGATACTTTTTCGGAAGCAATGATAAAGGATCTTCAACAATTCCGAAAAAAACAAACCATTGGAAAATATGGCTCCAACTTATCTCAGGAAGAAAAGAATGCACTCAAAACCTTGGCTGGCGATCAATCCATCATTGTAAAGCCCTCGGACAAGGGGGGCAATGTGGTGGTGCAAACTAGAGAACAATATCATTGTGAGGCAATGAAACAATTATCGGATGTGAGATGTTATCAAAAAACCACTTTTAAGACTTATCAACTCAGCATCCAGGCATATGACGAACTTATAAACAAGTGGTATAAATTTGGAATACTTGGAAATGAAGAACATCTCTATCTACGGAGTTCAAATCCCATTTGCCCCACATTCTACCACATTCCCAAGCTTCATAAGGACAATCTGCACCCCCCCCCCCCCGGAAGACCCATTGTTTCGTCAGTTCAGGGACTAACGGAACATGTCTCAAGGTTTCTTGACTTTTTTCTGGCCAAACTTGTAATTCAACTACCTTCCTACATTAAGGATACCAAGGATTTTTTAACCAAAATTCAAGATGTACAATGGGATTCTGACTACTTACTCATCGTCCTAGACATAACAAGTCTCTACACTTGTATTGAACATTCAAAAGGAATAGAAGCAGTAACGGGGTATTTGAAAAAAAGACAGCTAAGATATGCACAACACAATTGCATGTTAATCGAATTCCTGCACTTCTGTTTAAATAATAACATTTTCCTTTTTGAAGACATCGACTTTAAACAAGTGTCTGGTACGGCGATGGGCACCTGCTTCGCTCCCAGCTATGCAAACTTGTTCGTAGGCTGGTGGGAGGAGCGGGTGTCCAGAACCTACAGGGACGAACTGTCCAGTGGCTCGGTGATTAAATGGCATCGATATATTGATGATTTATTTATCATTTGGCACGGGACAGAGGAGACTGCACATCACTACATCGCATACCTGAACGAGAATGATCACAACTTGCATTTTACGGGAACAATTAGTCCGACGACTGTGGATTACTTGGACCTGAGAGTACAAGTTGTTGGGGGCAAGATTGAAACATCATTATATCGGAAGGCCACTGCTGGCAATTCGATATTACATGCAACCAGCAGCTACCCCCCCCAAACTAGTGCAGAGAATCCCCTATGGGGAACTGCTTAGACTCAGGAGGAACTGCACTCGCGATGGGGACTTTGAAACTGCAGCCACCGAGAGTGTAGCCAGATTCATTGTAAGAGGCTATAATCCTATTACTTTGAATAAAACGCTTTGCAAAGTAAGAGCCATGACCAGGGATAGTTTACTTGAACAAAGCAGAGGCAAAAAGACTGATGGGGGGAAATTTCGATTAATTACCCCATACTCAGCGGAAGCTAATCACCTCAGACAAATGCTGAAGAAAAACTGGCATATTTTAAAAGCAGATACTGTGATAGGTGAGGATGTCCCTGCTTATCCTCTGGTCACATTTAAAAAAGCCAGATCCATCCGTGACCACCTAGTACGGAGCCACTTAGGGAAGATACCGCCAAAAAGCAACACCTTGAGAAGTATGAAAGGTTGTTTCCCCTGTCACAAGTGTAAAGCGTGCTGCAACAGCAAAAGGACGCTCACTTATACCATCCAAGATACTGGTATGGTCAGGAAAATCAGCAAGTTTATTACTTGCAGTACACCTTATGTGGTGTACTGTCTTGTCTGCCCATGCGGGCTGAAATATATAGGCAGCACAGTGCACCCATTTAAAATCCGAATCTTGGAGCACATGAGGGCAATTGATAAGGTGGACCAAGCCTATCCGGTCGCTAGGCACTTTTCAAAAAACCACCAAAGTGACCGGAATAAATGAGTGTGCTACGGATTAGATTCAGTTCCTGATAATATCAGAGGAGGGGATAGATTGAAGATACTTCGTAGACTCAAATCGAGGTATATAATAGACCTTCATACCAAAACACCTTGGGGTATGAATAGTGGTGAGGATCGGATGGTTCACATTGGCACCTGAATGAATGTTAACAACTACTGATGGAATTGCAAAGATATAATTGACATCTCGTGATATATATGTATGTATGTATATATGTATGTATTGTATATATGTATATAGAAATGAGATTAGAGATTTAATTTAATTTAATAAAATTTTGGATGAATCACCTCTTTTTACTATTCTTTCATCCTTGGTTCTGATTGAGTTATGACTGCATGAAAGATGAAATTTGACTTAAAATTGAACTTGTAGTCATGATATATACCTTGTAGTGTCCGCAATTTGAGTAACATGGTTTTTGATTAATGCAATGAGAAATGAATGATAAAGAAAAAATGACATTTAGAAAAGATGAAATACTGCAGTTCGAAATAGATACGTGTTTACATAAAACGAAGTATAATAATGATCAAAATGTATATATATTATGGGACTGCTATTGCTATTGGTTGATGTATACTGATGAACAGACTTGGATAATATCGTAGGAAGGATAATAGCCGATCCACGGCCTAATTGTGTTTGAACAACAAGTAACGAGTGTCCGATCTAATATACGAACAATTGTATATATATGAGAGGGTCATGAATTATACTTATCATAAGTTTTAATGTACTTGTTTAATTGAGTGGTCTACATGGTAATAATATCATAACATGTATAAAGATGAATGTACTAATAAGAAGTATACACCACTCCAAGATGGCGTTGGTGAATGTCAACTGCCAATAGTCCTTCCTTGATTGTGAGGAATTTGTTTAAAAACATGCCTATGTCCGGTGGCTACCGACATCGAGAAAGGCTGTTTGCCGAAACGCGAAGGCGTCTGTCTTGTCTGTTGAAGTCTAAAGCAACTTTTGGAAACTGAAAATCCCGTGAGTGTGGGTTACTCCTTCAAACATGTAACGTGGAGGTTTTGAGCAGAATATATATATATATATATATATATATATATATATATATATATATATATATATATATATATATATATATATATATGCACACACATACATATATACCCACACACATACGTCCTAATATGCTCGGACGCTCCTGTTGCTGCCAAGAACCGTTTCTTATTGTTACTGTTATTACCGGTTGACTTCTCCCTACTGCGGTTGCCAGTAGGTAGTTATAATTAGGACCTAGTTTCCATAGACAAGACATTTTTTGTTTTGCTAATAACGTTGGCATCATTTGACAAATCTGCACAAAATTTTCAAAACTAGTTTGCTACTCACTTCAGCTGCTGTCAGGAAAGTTTTGGGGTGATTCATTAAGCGGGGGCCATGAAAAAGGTCTCAAAACGCTTTTTCCCACAGGGATTTTAGACACAACTACAACCTGAACTGCTCAAGGAGATTACACCAAATTTGGCAGAAAGCTAGATCTTGGTCCAGACGGAGTGCTTTTTGTAATTTGGTGTAAATCAGTTCAGTAGTTTTGTAGTTATTAAAGAAAAAAGAATTTTAGATATCTAGGGACGCAAATCCTCCGCTGATCAGACAGGTCTTTTGGTGAGACTGGCCCTGGGGACCCCATCCTCTTGGGCCACTTCCAGATATGTACCAGGGTAGACACCCCAAGACATAGCGGTTTTCCGCTTGTGCGGGCAGGGTAACCTGTGTTTGCTCTCGCTTGGCGGGAGCAATTTAAAACTCTCGCCAATCGCAGCAAACATTAAGGCGGTAGCAGAAAAAATGTTACCGCCTGCTGGGCGCAGACTTTTCATCTGCTTCGCTGCCCGGAAACAGATGAAAATATTGCTCCCACTTGCAGGAAGCAGCATGTTTTGCTGCTCCCTATGGGCGGGAGCAATGCCAGCTCCCACTGAAGCCGTAGAACCGTCTGGGGCTGAAAGGGCATTGGGGCTCTCCTCATGGCCACCAACAAAGAGGAAGAGGATGCCCTAAGATATAGTTACCTTAGGGCACAAATTATAGTTTGTTGTAATAAGCATAACTAGAACTGCAGAATTTCTATGGCTTTCTGTGTGTAAAATCTGAACCTAACTATAACGTCCCTGCAACCTCTGTTTTGTTTAGTGAATATATATATATGCTCCACAGGTCCCAAACCGCAATCACGCGGAAAATAAGGTAGCAGCACTCCCAGGGTTATATTCGCAGTATTTATTCAAAGAACGCGCTTTCGGCACTCGGCCTTCTTCAGTAATGAAACTGAAGAAGGCCGAGTGCCGAAAGCGCGTTCTTTGAATAAATACTGCGAATATAACCCTGGGAGTGCTGCTACCTTATTTTCCGCGTGATTGCGGTTTGGGACCTGTGGAGCAGATATTGTATATCGGGCGCACCCCCGACAAAGCAGGCACCAGTCTCTGAATGCGGTAGGCAGGTGTAAACGGAGCAGATATATATATATATATATATATATATATATATATATATATACATATATCCCAACAACAGTTGCCTGTCAATGAAGAAAGCCTCACAAAAGGATACAAAATGTTGCCGTAATTTATTCAGGAGGCAAGCAGCGTATGGAAATTCACAGCATGCAGCAAAGTGTCAGTCCTGCCTGATGCGTTTCGTGTACAAATCACTTCCTCAGAGGCAGAGGACTTCAAGGGAAATGGCACGTCGATTTTTGGAACTGCTTTAACCATGATGTAGTCCCACCCAAAAGTGCGCGGCCACCCCGTGGCCTGATAGTACTTTTTAATATGGGATTTTTCACGAAGGTCACACAAGTGAAACATGGATACCACAAGTACCATCAGGCCACGGGGTGGCCGCGCCCTTTTGGGCGAGACTACATCATGGTTAAAGCGGTTCCAAAAATCGACGTGCCATTTCCCTTGAAGTCCTCTGCCTCTGAGGAAGTGATTTGTACACGAAACGCGTCAGGCAGGACTGACAGTTTGCTGCATGCTGTGAATTTCCATACGCTGCTTGCCTCCTGAATAAACTACGGCAAAATTGTTATCCTTTTGTGAGGCTTTCTTCATTGACAGGCAACTGTTGTTGGGATATTTGGTGGCTAGCCTGAAGTCGCGAAGACGCCCCGGGGCTGTTAGCCCTCCAGCGAGGACGTTAAGCAACGACTCTTCTAATGAGAGAGGATGCCGGTTTGGGCGGAACGAGTGAAGCAGTGTTTGTGAGAACATGGCTGCACAACCCACTTGGGCATTATTTTAATATGGGATTTTTCACGAAGATCACACACGTGAAACATAGATACCACAAGTACCATCAGGCCACGGGGTGGCCGCAACCCTTTTGGGCGGGACTACATCATGGTTAAAGCGGTTCCAAAAATCGACGTGCCATATATACATATATATATATATATATATATATATATATATATATATATTACCTACTGGCGGTCGCCAGTAGGTAGTTATAGTTAGGATCGTTTTCCATAGGAAATCCACAACATTCTATTGGGAATAACTTTGGCGCCGAATGAGGGATCTGCCTGTAATTTTCCTTAACTTTGCCTCGCTGCGCTCCGCTCCTTCCCTGAAAGTTTCGGGGGGATCTGTCAAGCGGGGGCCGAGATAAAAGGGGGTCCCAAAACATGTTTTCCCCATGTTAATTTCCATAGGGCGGTTGGACTCACTTTTAGCCCGAACGGCTGAATGGATTTCCACCAAACTTGGCAAAATTGTAGAGACTGGTACCCCGATGTGCCTTTGCTATGTCTCAAGATATATGCTCCAGTGGTTTTTACGAAAATTACCTTTGAAAAAATATATATTGGGCTACATTGGGCTATATATATGTTAGAGCCCAAATGTAGCCCAATGTAGCCCAATGTAGCCCAAAGATGGCCACCAGAGACAAAAAAAAACAAATGTAGCCCAAATGTCAGCCAGATGTAGCCCAACTATAGCCCAATGACAGAATGTCCCAGAGTGTTCTAAAGAACAACTAGAGCGCTAACAGTCTTACTTATGACAAAAGTATGGCACACCTGAAGTCATCTTGATTGGAATAAAGTGTTAACACTTAAAACATTTAATTTGCAAAGGAACAAAATGAGGGGGTTCATTTTGCCATAGAAATTATGATTAGTGCTGAAGAAAGAAAAATTAGAGCACATTTTGAGTGACTTCTCAAATCCTCTTATATTTCATTAAAAAAATTCTGATATGCAGTCTCCCAAGATGGCCACCAGAGACAAAAGAGCCCAAATGTAGCCCAAATATCAGCCAGATGTAGCCCAACTATAGCCCAATGACAGAATGTCCCAGAGTGTTCTAAAGAACAACTAGAACGCTAACAGTCTTACTTATGACAAAAGTATGGCACACCTGAAGTCATCTTGATTGGAATAAAGTGGTAACACTTAATACATTTAATTTGAAAAGGAACAAAATGAGGGGTTTCATTTTGCCATAGAAATGTTATATATATATATATATATATATATATATATATATATATTCACTGAAAAAACCATAGGTTTCACACCAGTTATAGTTAGGAATTAGCATTTAAAAAACCTATTAAATTCACTGAAAAAAACATAGGTTTCACACCAGTTATAGTTAGGTGGAAATTTTACTCGCATAAAACCATTGAAATTCCCACGTTATAGTTAGTTGGACTCACTATAACTTGCGCGTGCAATGCACTGCTGATGACGTCACATATTACATCACTCATGACATGGTCAGTGACATCACTCATGACATCACTGATGACATCTCAAATGACATCACTGATGACATCATCCAGTGAATGTGTATCTTTCTGAAAAATAAATATTTTTTATATATGTATATCTAAAGGTTGATGGAAGAATAAATGGGTAAATAAATGTCTAAATGGATGTTTTTTGTGTGTAAAATTGATTGGTTAACTGACTTATTAAATGTATCTTAGTGAATACATATATTAGCGAGTAATGTTTAAATATTTAAATATCTGTATCTGTGTCTCACTTTGTGTATAAGTGGCTGCATGGGTTGGTGAGTAGCTACATGAGTGTGTATATGGGTTATTAGTTGTTTTTTTGAGTATCAGTATCAGTGTCTGTATGGTTCGGTGGGGGATATTACTTAGAGCACAGATGCATGAATGAGTGACTCACTATTTGTATGTATTTTGAAGACAGCATGTGTGCAAGACTGTATGGGTGGATGATTGTGTGTATGGGTGGGTTAGTGAGTATGTGTTTTTATAATTGATTGTTTAAGAGAGTAAATATGTTTCCGTTTCTGTAAAAGTATGTGTAGTGGTGTGTATATAGCAGTATAATCAAGTAAATGGTTTTTTGATAGTTTATTTGCATGTGTGAATTTGTGTGTGAGTAAGTATATGGATGAGTATTAGTGTGTAACAGGATGTATAGGTGTATGAGTACATATGATGAGTAAGTACATGCATGAGTGAGTATATAGAACTGTTGGTGAATGAGTGGATGTGTATGTAGATGTTGGAATTACCTAATAAGTTGTTGTAATTGGTATTGGTTTCTCCTTTTTTAAGAAAATGTTAGTTTCTATTTTTGAATGTGTGTGTAAAAGGTTATTTTATGCTGATAGGAGGTCTGCCACTTTGTCACAAGGATGTTGTCATCAGTGATGTCATTTGATATGTAATCAGTGATGTCATGAGTGATGTCACTGACCATGTCATGAGTGATGTAATATGTGACGTCATCAGCAGTGCATTGCACGCGCAAGTTATAGTGAGTCCAACTAACTATAACGTGGGAATTTCAATGGTTTTATTCGAGTAAAATTTCCACCTAACTATAACTGGTGTGAAACCTATGGTTTTTTCAGTGAATATATATATATATATATATATACACATTTTGTACAAAAGTGTAGAACTGATTTAAAAAAAAAAAAAAAAAAACTTTTCATTCATGGAAAACAACAGGAGAAAGCAAATTCCATAAGGCACAAACCTACATTGCTTGGGTAGTAATATGTACAGAACCACAGATGGGCATACTCTACATTCATGTTTGAGTAGTGCAGTTTATGCCACACATGACACAATGGTACTATAAAACTTTAATCATAGGGTCGAGGAAGGTACAGTTCGGCCCTAATGAATCACGGGACAAGGTAGGAGCTGATTTATCATCATGATACCTGTGTGTGGGATTGGTCAATTACAGTATGGTCCGGATGAAAGATAAGTAGAGTGGAAACAGTATTCCTATTCAGTGCCACATTCAATCTTTCAGCAACATTCGATTTACAGACAGATCATATGATAACAGGCTCCACAGAAATATAGTTGTTCACATATTTCAGAAGCAAAACCATAAACTTCCGAATAGAACACATTTCATGCTAGCCTGCAAAATCGATTTTTTAGAGAAATATCTGTCAATTAATAAAAACGAAAACGTGGCAAAATAAAGTAAACAATTTTGGGACGTGAAGTATCAATAGAGCTAATTTCAGTAGCTCAGTTATTAAGAATGAAATGCCGGTACCCAGAATACATGTTTGAAAGACCTTTTAACAGAGTTTTTTTTTGCCATCAAACTGAAAGCTAGCACTTTACATAAGAACCAGTTGCAAAACATAAGGACTTAGAATTACATGCGTTACATAAAAGATACAAACAGAAAAAATTGCAAATGTACAAGATGTAAAGTCACAAAAGGAGGAGATACAAACAGAAAGGAAAATTGCAAATGTACAAGTAGTAAAGTCACTCAAGGAAGAGATACGAATGGATATACTCTAAGAGTCACATAGGAATGGTAGAGAGTACAAAGGTCTACTGCATATACTAGTGATTAGAGTTATCTCTATATACATAGGGAAGGGATACGAGTGGATGTACTCTAAGAGTCACATAGGAATGGTAGAGAGTACAAAGGTCTACTGCATATACTAGTGATTAGAGTTATCTCTATATACCTATACATACACATACATATACATACAATGATAATACTAGAAAAGAGGGAACTTAGGCAGTAAGGGGCCTATTATGATTGCGGTTTTTCCGCATCCTCCGGGCCGGCGGAAGCCACCGCCGGCCCGGAGGATGCGGAAAAACCGCAGCAGACCCACCAAAGACCCACCGCCACATTAGGATGGCTGGTGGGTCCTGGTTTCCATCCGCAGCTTTTTGTAAGCCAACCGCGGCGGAAAAGCTCTAATATGGTGGCGGTGTCTCTCAGACACCGTCCGCCATATTAGGATGGGCTTTAAAAAATGCTTTTCCGCAGCAGGTTTTCCGCCGTGGAAAAGCATGTGTAACTTCACTGCGGGGGCCCTGAAGGGGGGGTGGGGGGTGCACATGGGGGGTACCTATGGTCCCCCCCTGCATTTGTATGCAGAAATCGGCAGGCACCGCGCGGTGCCTGCCGCTTTCTGCATACAAATGCAATGTATGCATTTTTACAATTGCGGCGGATGCAGCTTGAAGCCGCACCCGCCGCAATGGTAAAAATGGTAAAAATAGAGGATGTGACCGCCAGGGTGGCGGTCACATCCTAATCGCACAGGAGGGAACTCCGCAGGCAATACGGAGGTTCCCTCCTGCTCTATGGTGGCGGACGGACTCAGGTCCGTCCGCCATCATAATCGGCCCCTTAGTGTCAAAGCTACATGCACTGAAATTTCCATAGGAATCAATGCTGTAAACATGGTGCACTGATACTTTTGCCCCTTTTGCTTTTGAAAAGACTCAAACACGAGTCAGCTAGAGAACTTTTTCAGTTTATAATTTCTATTAAATCACACAGACTAACAAGGATTTCTGGCCATGAGCCACCCCAGTGCCAGACCAATCCTCATTGCAATCCTGGACCTTCAATCAATCAATCAATCAGAGCATTTATATAGCGCACTACTCACCCGGAGGGTCTCAAGGCGCTGGGGGGAGGGGGTCCGTTACTGCTCGAACAGCCAGGTCTTGAGCTGCTTCCTGAAGGCGAGGTGGTCCTGGGTCAGGCGGAGGTGGGTCGGAAGGGAGTTCCAAGTCTTGGCGGCCAGGTGGGAGAAGGACCTTCCTCCTGTGGTGGCTCTTCGGATGCGGGGGACGGCGGCGAGGGCGTGGTTGGTCGATCGAAGCTGGCGTTTGGGAACGTAGAAGTTGAGGCGGCTGTTGAGGTATCCTGGGCCTTGGTTGTGTAGGGCTTTGTGTGCGTGGGTGAGGAGCCGGAAGGTGATTCTCTTGTTGACCGGGAGCCAGTGCAGGTCTCTCAGGTGTCCGGAGATGTGGCTGCGGCGGGGGATGTCCAGGATGAGTCGTGCTGAGGTGTTCTGGATCCGCTGGAGTCTCTTCTGGAGTTTGGCGGTGGTTCCGGCGTAGAGGGAGTTGCCGTAGTCCAGACGGCTGGTGACGAGGGCCTGGGTGACCGTCTTCCTGGTCTCGGTGGGGATCCATCGGAAGATCTTACGTAGCATGCGCAGGATGTTGAAGCACGACGAGGAGACGGCGTTGACTTGTCTGGTCATGGAGAGGGAGGAGTCCAGGATGAAGCCCAGGTTGCGTGCGTGGTCTGTGGGTTTGGGTGCGTTGCCCAGGGCGGGAGGCCACCAGGAGTCGTCCCAGGCGGAGGGTGAAGATCCCAGGATGAGGACTTCCGTCTTGTCTGAGTTCAGTTTCAGGCGACTGTTCATCATCCACTTGGCAACGTCTGTCATCCCTTCGTGTAGGTTGGCTCTGGCGGTGGCGGGGTCGTTGGTGAGGGAGAAGATCAGCTGGGTGTCGTCGGCGTAGGAGATGATGTTGAGGTTGTGCTGGCGTGCGATGGCTGCGAGGGGGCTCATGTAGACGTTGAAGAGTGTTGGGCTGAGCGAGGAGCCTTGAGGGACGCCGCAGATGACTTCGGTGGCCTCCGATCTGAACGGGGGAGGCGGACCCTCTGTGTCCTTCCGGTGAGGAAGGAGATGATCCACTCCAGTGCCTTCTCCTGGATTCCGACGTTGCTGAGGCGCTGTACTAGGGTACGGTGGCAGACAGTGTCGAAGGCCGCGGATAGGTCCAGGAGGATGAGGGCCGCTGTTTCTCCGTTGTCGAGCAGGGCTCGGACGTCATCGGTAGCTGCGATCAGGGCGGTCTCGGTGCTGTGGTTGGCCCGGAAGCCAGACTGCGAGAGGTCGAGGGAGCCGTTCGTCTCGAGGAAGGTGGCCAGTTGCTTGTTGACGGTCTTCTCGATGACTTTTGCCGGAAACGGGAGCAGCGAGATGGGGCGGTAGTTCTTGAGGTCGGTGGGGTCGGCTGATGGCTTCTTAAGTAGGGCGCTGAGTTCGGCGTGCTTCCAGCTCTCCGGGAAGGTCGCGGTGTCGAAGGAGGTGTTGATGATGTCCCGCAGGTGGGGTGCGATGACAGCGTCGGCCTTGTTGAAGACGTGGTGAGGGCAGGGGTCTGTCGGAGATCCGGAGTGGATGGAGTTCATCGTGTGGACGGTGTCTTCGGTGCTGATCGGGGTCCAGGCGCGGATGGTGGTTGTGGGGGGCGGTGGTTCGGTCGTGGCGTGCGTCGGATGAGTGCTGAAGCTGTTGTGTATGTCCGCGATCTTGTTGTGGAAGTAGGAGGCGAGGGAGTTGCAGAGGTCTTGCGAAGGGGTGATGTCGTTGTTTCCGGCGTTGGGGTTGGAGAGCTCTTTCACGATGTTGAAGAGTTCCTTGCTGTTGTGTGCGTTGTTGTCCAGTCGTTCCTTGAATGCGGTTTTCTTGGTGGTGTGGATCAGTTGGTGGTGTTTTCGGGTGGCGAGCTTGAGGGCAGTCATGTTGTCCGGTGTTGGGTCTCTGCGCCAGGTTTTCTCGAGTGCTCTGCAGTTCTTCTTGGAGCTCTTGAGTTCGTCATTAAACCATGGTGCTTTCTTGCTGCCGGGTCGGCTCGACGGGGTCTTCAGAGGGGCGAGGTCGTCTGCGCAGTCGCTGATCCATTTCGTGAGGTTGGTGGCCGCTTGGCTGGGGTTTGTTGTGCTGGTGGGAGCGTTCTTGCTCAGGGAGGTAGCGAGCTGGTCTGCAGTGATCTTGTTCCAGCTTCTGCGGGGAACCTGTTGCTGGTGATGGTGGAACGTGGTCCTTCTGAAGCTGAAGTGGACGCAGCTGTGATCCGTCCAGTGGAGTCCCGTGGCGTGGCTGAAGGCGATGTCCTTGCTGGAAGAGAAGACCGGGTCGAGTGTGTGTCCGGCGTAGTGGGTGGGGGTGGTCACCAGTTGCTTGAGTCCGAGGTTGGCGAGGTTGTCCAGCAGGGTGGTGGTGTTGCGGTCGTTGTTGTTCTCCAGGTGGAAGTTGAGGTCCCCGAGGAGGATGTAGTCGGCGGAGAGGAGGGCGTGCGGGCTGATGAAGTCGGCGATGTCTTCGCTGAATTGTGTGCGTGGTCCCGGGGGTCTGTAGATGAGGGTGCCTCTGAGGGTGGTTTTGGGGTTGACGTGAATTTGGAAGTGCAGGTGTTCGGCGGGTGCGAGGGTATCGTCGGTGTCGGTCGTGATGCGGATGGTGTTCCTGTGGATGATGGCGATGCCTCCTCCTGTCTGGTTGACGCGGTCCCTCCGGATGATCTTGTAGTCGTCCGGGATGGCGATGGCGATGTCGGGCGCTGAGGAGGCGTTCATCCAGGTTTCCGTGAGGAAGGCGACGTCTGGGGCTGTGTTGTCGAGCAGGTTCCAGAGCTCGACGGCGTGTCTGTGGACGGAGCGGGTGTTGAGCAGGATGCACTTCAGGTGGGTGCTGCTGGAGTTCGGCTTGGTGGGTGCTGGTGTGGCGTGGGTCCGGTTGCAGGTGAACTTGCAGGAGTGGCAGCTGAAGGGTCCGTGGGTGCGTCTCGGTGTGGCTCGGTAGCAGTCCGGGGTTCGGCCGGTGTTGAGTGCGTTGAGTTCGGTGGCGTTGTAGGTCCGTCGGGTCGGATTCCGTCGGTGGGGGCCAGGGGTCCTGGCACTGGGCGCGGTCCAGGCGCGGACGGGCGCAGACGGGCTTACCTTTGGCGCACCTTCGGCGCTCATTCGGTGCTCCCGCTGCGCGCGTCCGCTGCGTGGTTGCTCTGGGGGCGTCATAAGAAGGAGCCGGGAGGGCGGGTCAGCTGGGTGGCGGGAGCGGGGCGGCCAATGGACAGGAGGGGGGCGGGGTAGATGGAGGTCTGTGGCGGGAAGGGTGACTGGGGCGGCTCGGCGGCAGGGAGCGGCACCCAAGGTGGGGGGGGGTGAGCAGAGGGGGGGAGCAGGGGGTAGTGGCGGCAAGGCAGGTAGAGGCAAACGACAAGGCAGGTAGAGGCAAACGACAAGGCAACACAAGGTAGGGCGGCACAGGAGGCAAAGGCTGGACACACGGCAAGGCGGACACGGGGGAGAGACACAGAGGCGGCACAGGTGTCAAAGGCTGACACGGGGGAACACAGAGGCGGCACTGGGGTCAGCAGCGAGGCAGCAGGGGGGAAGTCCCACGAGGCGGCAGCGAGGTAGCAGAGCAGCGGGCAGGAGCAGCGGAGTGGGGGTGACCTCGCCTGAATCAGGCTCAGCGGTCACTTGGTGCATTCATGTCCTTTTTGCCCTCCATCCATGGACGTCATTCTAGGAGTCGCCGTAGGCCGCAGCCAGTGGCGTAACCAAACTTGAGAGGGCCTCCCTGCAAAGTACATGGAGGGGCCCCCCTTGGACTCACTCAGGAGCTCTCAGGCCAATGTACTGTGCTGAGGTACCCCCCAAAGCTCAGGGGCCCTTCGCACTGCTGTGGCCTTTGTTACACCACTAGTCGCAGCTGCAACTCTTGACACTATCCTCGCGACCCTTGTCAGGAAGACAGATTAAAGAGGGGTCCATTTGAACCTTGTTTCCTTTCCATTGTTCGCCCCTTGCCTCTGTTTATTTTTTACTTTAGTTTTACAGGCAGTGGCAACTCCTATGCTAAGGCGGAGGAGCGTCTCCCACAGTTTTTTTCAGCAGTATAATTAAAAATAAAATGATAATAACTCAGTGATTATCATTTTATTTTTTTTATTTTTCATGCACGGCAGCTTTGTGGGGCGGGGCTGACAGAGCACCTGAGGAGTGGTTTTCTCCCACTCCTAAGTGCACATGACTGTTTGGCAGGCCCTCTTGGGCCGACTATAACAGTCATGCGCACTTTCCCTCTTTTCCACCCAGGCTACATTATATCCTGGGTCAAGAACATGCCTAGGCCCCGATGCCCGTGAGCCGGGGTGCTTCCAGGATGCTTCCTGTTCCTGCCGGCGAGAGGAGAAGAGAAGCGACCAGGAGGAGCAGCAAGGAGGATGCAGCGAGCAGGTAAGTTTATTTATTTAATTATATATTTAAAAGTTTTGTACAGCGGGCAGCTGCCCAGGGCACCGCGCTCAGCCAAAAAACAGGGGGCCTCGAGCTCATGTGAAAGGTCACACTTTCACAGCCCACTATAGGGCCCCCTGCCTCACCTGATCACATTACAGGTGGGGGAAGGTACAAACAGAATGGGGGACGGCACAACAGCTGGGCCAGCAATTATGTTGGCTCACAATGTCAGGGGCAGGGCAGCGCCTCGGTTAAGTACCGGCCATTCTTTGTGCTGTTTGTGCATTTTGTATCCAAGCAACAGAAGGCCCCAACATTAGCCGGACACAGGTAAGTGGAGGTGGGTGAGGGGAGGAGGGAGCAGACAGATCAACTGGCTTTTGTTAACCTTTGAATATTGGTAGGGCATTGTCTCTCATCTTAATTGAATACAGCTGAAGTTTGGTAATAATAATGCCTGTGACATACAGTGATCAATACATTCTTCCTAGCTCGATAAATTAAAAGCAAATCATTTATGCAGAAAAGATATCTGACTCGTACTGATTTGACACAAGGGGGCAGTATTACATACAAAACATAAACATAATATCCGTTCTTGTTGCCATCTAAGCTAAAAGGTACAGCTACCACTTTATTTCCTGCTCACAATTGAAGAACAGCCCTTCAACTGAGGTTTTTTTTTTTTTGCACTCTGATGAGCTCTTGGCAGTGTCTTGGGAAGTGCCTTGTTACTGTTTGAAGGCCCAGGGGAGGGGGACCTCCTCCCAGGGCCTCAAAGCACTGGATCGAGCTGCAAGGTCATGGTGTGGGGGCCCCCTTCCGTGGGCCTTGTAGCCTTTGGTGTCTGTTTCAGAAAGCGCAGCAGGAGAGTAAGCTTTAAGCGGGACTCATTCATATATGTTATTGCATCCACCACGTCCCCTCAAAAGGCCCATATGACAAGGCAGTCCCACCCCAGTTGGAAAAAGTCTGCATAATCGTACTGCAGACAACAATGCGAACAGGAAGGATGTATTTTGGCTCTCTGGACAGCCATGGCATATAAGTGGTGTAAATATTTGATATGTAGGAGCTTGTGGTTGTGGTTCACAGAAATTAGTTTAATTTGCATGCAGCAAACCATGCCATTTCTAAAGACTGAAAACACTGAATTCAATGTACGGGTTTGAGTTACCATAGGGCTCGTTTGCTTTTCCTCCAGTATTTTTTTTTATTTTTTTTTTTAGAAAAGTGAGGCATTTAGTTTGCCAATGCTTGTTGTATACCAGTGGGGTTCCTTTTTTTTTAGAACCTTTCACACCAGCCCCTTTCTCTCTCTTTACCCTATGCCTGTTACCCCATTCCTTGCAGCAAACGTGATCACCTCTATTCCCCTCTAACCTCAATCTCTCAACTTGTTTTATAATCCCAATGCTGCTTACTTTTCTGCCTACTTCATTCCATAAGAGTAGCATATTCCCCTGACGCCATTCATCACATTGGTGATGAAATAAAGGCACGTCTGAAATCACATTCTTAAATATGGTGCAGGCTACTGTATGATAAATACTCATCCTATTGGCTGATTGCCTCCTTCATTTGTCCTCGTGCCTCAATTATAATGGGCGGAACCGATTGGTGCTCGCATCTAAAAGCGCATCTGAAGGCTCACCATGTTAATCGCGGTAGGTGTGGCCATTGGAAAGTGCCTTTCTTACATTGACTGTTCTTACGATCGCTCTATCTGACACAAGGGGGCAGTGCTACATAAAAACAATTACAATTCCCCTTACCATCTAAGTTAAAAGGTACAGCTACCACTTTATTTTCTGCTCACAATTGAAGAACACCCCCTCAACTGAGTTTTTTTTTCTCCACTCAGATGAGCTCTCTGCAGTGTCTTGGTAAGTGCCTCATTACTGTTTCAAGGACCAGGGGAGGGGGCCCCCATCTCTTGGACTCGAAGTACTGGATCAAGTTGCAAGGTCATGGTGTGGGGGCCCCCTTCCCTGGGCCTTGTAGCCATTATGTAGTGTTGGGGTCAGTTTGGGAAGAGAGGTATTCAGCTGGTGCCCGAGGCCCAGTCTCTGAGACTTCATGTGGCCGTTATTTTTTCTCATTTAAGTCCAGGCTTGCTTTGCTGCTGTGAACTCTTTGAGAGGGCTCAAGTTCCTTCCAGGGCCCATTGTCATATAAAGAATGCATTTTTTGATTTTCCTTAAACAAAAGAAGTGAATGAATTTCATTTTTAATGTTGAATCTTGGTGCTCCATGTAAAACATGCATTTGCAGTACGATAGGTCTCACATTTGCGAGAGTTTAAGCTATTAGTATTGTAAATAACAATGCCTTTTATTTATGTTTTGCTTTTTAAAAACACACTTAAAAAGCATTGTCCATTACAATACTAATAGCTTAAACTCATGCAAATGCGAGACCTATTGCACCGCAAATGCTTGTTTTTAATGCCCTTTGACCTCTGATTGGTTACTGTGGCAGGTCTGAATGCAGTAACAGAAAACCCACAGAGGCACCAAAATGTTGACTGGGGGCATGCTGTGAGAAGCGATGTTTTCCTACTTTGTAAAAAGGCAAATGTTTCCGTGTGCTCTCTTGTCCATCCAAGTTGTGAATGCAGAAGCAATAGCTTTTATAATTAGTAACACAAATTGTGACTTTAATGGGTGTTATATGATATTTGTGGGTCCACCAAAGTGTAAGAGAAAGTCATATGTTATGTTATGTTGTCTTGTAAAGCGCATGGCTACCCCAGCAATGGGGCGTCCCAGCGCTGTAGACCACTGGGGAACCCGTCCTGGCTTTCCCTGTGAGATGATCCCTGCTGGGTATCTCCAAGGTGAAACCAGGCATCCCTGGTGTATGTGGGGGGCCGTTGTGGAGATGAGGCAAGCTAATGCCCAGAGTTGCCGAGTGTGATCCCTGGCACCGAAGGCACCGAAGCAAGAATTATCGAGTCCGCTGACCCTGGTCCACGACCCTGCCGCGTCGGGAATTGAACCCTGGTCCCGGGCCGTCCTCTGCTTCCGGGTCTGCCGCCTCTAACCAGTGAGCCACACCACTCCACTGCCTGGAGTTAGGTACCTTTTGTTGTTTTCAAATTTTTCAGTTACAGATTGGTACGTCCAATTAGTTAGCAATTAGCTGAGCAAGGCAATTACTATATATTTTAAGATAATCAAGGTTCACATGTAACAAGAAAGTGTAGGAACTAAGCTGCAGCGGAAAGTCGTTCAACAAGCAGCAACACTGAATGACCATAGTTGCAGCGTGAGGCAGGAATCACGGCAGTCATTTATTTTACAGAAGTAGAATGAGGACAGGGAATTGTGAATGTAGAAATTTAGAGCACCAAGTTGTGATTTTCTAAGTGGTGCAATTGCACACCCAGCAGTAGATGGTCAAAGAACAAGAAGAACATTCTATTTACATCTCTAGTAGAGGCAAAACCATTTGCATTACAACAAACACTTCAAGGTTCACTGAAGCGGTGTGTTTTTTTGCTTGCAAGGAAGATACCGCATACATGGCCAAAGGTATACAAACATAGATTATTGTAAATTAATATATTTATTGCACAGCAGGATAACACAAAGTTCAAAGGTTTTAATCTCGGGCTGGACCCAGTCTGTCTCACATCCTACCAAAGATGGTAACAAGAATACCAATTATTCATACACAGGTTTACTATTGGCATATCATTATTTGATGGCTGTTTCAGGGAAGAATAAAGCGCACCTTGCTGGGTTACGATAAGCACTCGGCCATTACTTTAGAGTGAGGTTGAAAGGCTGAGTGGACCGCTGGGATTGAAACCTGTGACTAAGAATTCATTTCAAACCGCTACAAGGGCTGCATTGGTGTAATGAGCCACCAGACAAGATAGTTAACTGACCTGCTTTTAATTTACAAAAATGTCCGAAGAGGACGGGAACCAACATTTCCAGACCCTTCGCTAGAGAGCTAGAGTGATAGGAACAGTGCCAGACAATAGTTGTACATCAAAAACCGAATCAGAACCAGACCTCCTTATACCCAGAGTGGACATCATAACTTGGAAGTTGCATTGTTTGGCACAACCCTATGCCATGGAATGATGGCTGGAGCACAGTCTTGCCAGCATTTATGAAGGGCAAGGACACAAGCCAATGACAAATATGGGGAGAGAGTAGACGGGGCTACAGTAAATAATCCAATACAGTATAGCCCGCAGAGTGGAACGCACTATGTAACAATTCAAATTGTATGCCTTTCCTTACTTTTCCTGCCTCTTTCAGCAATGCTCTGCTTTTTGACTCTGTTGCACCGATGTCTGTAGCTCACTTTATGCGTCCTCACTATACACAACTGCATCATTTTACCACAACATCACCACAGTGCCTAAAATGTGTAGATATATGGTAGTGGTTGGCACAAGCACTAATTCTAAGACACCAGGGCTTACTTTTTAACATGAGACTTAGACCACCGTAAGAGAGAGAAAGGCAGAAAACGAGGGTAACAATGTCATAGCAAAGCACTGACAAAGGGAGAAATGAGAGAGGAAAATGAACTTGCAAGAGTGAAATAAAGAGAAAGGAAGAGAAGGATGGTGAAAGAAAGCGGAATAGGGTTAAACAAAGTGTTGGTTGCCTGGGTACTAAGCAGCCCTGTGTACAACAAATCCGACCAAGAGCTCCTTAAAGAAATTCTGAGCCGCAAACACATATAAAATGTGTGTGTGTGTGTGTGTTTGTATATCAACACATAACAAGCCATGACTGAGAGCACTGGAGTTAGGCCTATAGGTAGTGCAAGGTTCTCACAGCCGCTGCCAGAGGATCTTCAAAGTGTTTAGAATACTACCAATGGGGTTGTCTAGATTGATGGTGCATTTTGGCAGTACATATTTACATTAGTTTCTTTCTTTTGCTGTAGCACTCACCTTATATATAGGTCAAACTCTACCTGCTGAGAAGGAGCAATCTCTCTAACATTGGATCCAGTTACTTGCAGATTACGCTTATATCATTGATATTGAAGTAAGTGCCTGCATATTGAATATAGATCTGTGTAGAAAGTCCTTACATCTGTTGAGGGACCTTCCTCAAACTGTAGCCTCTTTCTTTTTCTGTTTTTTTTCTTTCTTTTTTCTATTGTGTAGGTCATGAAGGAGAGAAGTATGTTTTGGATAAAATGTACAGTCTTATTAAATTGGGCCATAGCACCTTATATTGTCCACAGTGTTTAAAAATTATGGAGGCACAGTAGGAGTCACCATATTATGTTTTAGATTGGGCTGGGTATATAATATTAATTGGTAAGTAGTAGGGAATAGGATAGCAGATAAAAGATTAACTTTTCATTCTTTGATTTGCCATTTAAGTAGAATCCTATCCCTTTTTCGTGATAGGTATCTTGTATATTTGAAAAACTTACACATACTGTATGTTCCCATTTCAGTATCTAATATGGTATTTAATTTTACATATATTCTGCAGAGTCAAGCTTTTTAACATAAGGAAAAATGGCAAGCCGTGACCGCGACAATGGCTCTGGTGCATTTAAGAGGAAAAGGAAGCGGGAACAGATTGAAGAAGATAAAAGTCAGCAGGAAGCGCTACTTAAATTTATGAGAAGAGGGTTGTGCAATGAGAAGGAAAGTAACCCTAACACAGCAGTCTCCCAGTTCAAAAAGCAGGAGTCAGAGAACCCGCAGGACCAGTACCAAGCATCAACTGCCACTAGTGTACTCATTCAGTACGACAATAAAGTGGTGAAGAGCATCTTGGGTCAAGATCCTAAACACATCACTACTACCACAGCCAGTAGAGTCTCCAATTTCGAGCAACGTGATCAGGAACATGAGCAGCAAGTTATAGAAGGACCAGTATCTCAGTTGCAAGAATAGGAATCGGAGGACCAGCAGCAAGAAAAAGCCAGTGACACTTCCAGGCTCCAAGGAGAGATACAAAGGAACTCGGGTGTGCAACAGCAAGTTAAGGTCACAATTAATATGCCATCTCGATGTTATGATTGTGGAGTAAAGAACCAGTAGAGCCAGCAGCTAGACATTGTAAAAGTGGCAGAGACTGGTAGCGATGAAACTGCTAGCGAAACTGCTGAAAAGTTTTTCCACCACATTGATGATGACCCGGGGAAATGGCCTACTACTCAAGATGATAGAATACGTTGCTACCTAGTACAAAGAGGACCTACCCAGGCTGGACGTAATGCATGTGATTATTTCCCACGTGACTCCCAAAATCGATCCTTCAAACCTACTTTTTTCAAAAGGGAAATGAGTAACGGTCAGCAAATTAACCATCAGTAGCTGGTGTATTCGACGTACAAAAATGCTGTATTTTGTTTCTGCTGCAAATTGTTTACAACTTCTTTCACTAACACTCAGCTTGTGAGCAGCGGTTTGTCTGACTGGCATCATCTTGGTCAGCGTTTACATGAACATGAAATTTCTCAGGAGCACCTAAAAAATATTAGGAAGTGGAAGGAGCTTGAACTTCGACTGCGGAAGGAATGCACTATTGATAAGCAAAACCTTGCTCAAATCCAGCAGGAGAAGATGCATTGGCGAAATGTCTTGGAGAGGCTCCTAGCAATTACACAGTACCTAGCAGAACATAACTTGGCATTCCGCAGCAGTGTTGAACAGCTGAACCAACCCCACAATGGCAACTTCCTAGGGCTTGCACAACTTTTAGGCAGATTTGAGTCGGTTATGATGAAACGTGTTCGCAGAGTTACCACAAAGGAGATTCATACACATTATCTTGGCAAACACATTCAGAATGAATTGATTGAGCTGATGTTCGTGATGGTTCTCAAAGTAATCCTACGGCGTGTCCGAAGAGCCAAATATTACTCAGTGCTTCTTGACTGTACTCCTGATTTGAGTCACACCGAACAGATGACATTTATTGGGAGATTCGTCAGTTATACAAATGGATGTGTAACTATTGAGGAGCATTTCATTGGATTCATTCCCCTGGAAGAGCAAACTGGTCTGGCACTTACTGATGCGTTGTTGCACAAGCTGAAGGCACTGACAATACCTCTTGCTGATTGTCGTGGGCAAGGTTATGACCAATGGTGCAAATATGCGTGGGCAATACAGTGGCGTGTAAGCTAGAATCTTAAAAGAGAACAGACAGTTTTTTTTTTACACTGTGTGCCTGTCACAATTAGAACCTGGTCTTGGGATATGCTGCAGCTTCATCTACATATGCTGCCAACTTCTTTAGTATTATTCAACGACTTTACTCATTGTTCTCTGCATCAACAAAAAGGTGGAGGAATGTATTAACCGAAGCTGGAGTGACCCTTTCCCTGAAAAGCCTCTCTGCTACTCGGAGGGAATGCTGTCTAGAAAGCGTCAAAGCAATCCGATTTCCGATGAGTTTAATACTTGAAGCACTTCTGCAGGTGTCTGAAATGGATAAAGATGTGAAAACCAGAAGTGAAGCAACATCACTAGCATAAGAGCTTGAATCGTATGAATTCCTCCTATGTTTGATCATATGGTATGATATTTTAAGGAGAATCAACACAGTCAGTAAACTGATGCAGAGTGAAAACATGCAGCTTGATGTAGCCGTGAAACACGTTCAGGAACTACTTGCATTCTTAACAAAGTATCACCATCGGATTCACAGCTGTATTGATATCAGCAAATGAACTTGCAGATAAATTGGAAATTCAAAAAGAATTCAAATGTGATCGAAGAATATCTAAGAAAAAGAAAATGTTTGGATATGAGGGAGCTGACATGCCAATCACGGACCCAAAAGAGCAATTTCACATCAAGTCTTTTAATGCTCTTGTTGATACAGCAATTGTGCATTGACAGACGATTTGAGCAGCTAAAAAAATCACCAAAAGCAATTTGGCTTTCTTTATAATATTTCCAGCTTAAAAGACATGAAAAGTGGAGACCTACAAAAGCACTGCAATGACCTACATCATCTTCTGTCAGACAGCTCAGCTGATGGTGTTATATCTTCTGACATAGATGGGATTAAACTGTTTCAGGAGATTTCCTTTCTTGCTCAAGTCCTTCCTGAAAAACTTAGCATGTTAGAGGCTCTTCAGTATATTTATTTTAACAGATTGGAACACATCTATCCAAACTGTGTGCTTGCCCTAAGAATTCTGCTTACAATTCCAGTGACAGTATCATCTGCTGAACGCAGTTTCTCACGCCTCAAATTGATAAAGACTTATTTACGCTCAACTATGTCCCAGGAACGACTATCAGTATTGGCCCTTCTTTCAATTGAAGGAGATATTGCAGCAACATTGGACTACAGTGAAATGATTGATGCCTTTAGCAGAAGAAACACGTTTACTTATTCAATATTGTCCTGTCAGAATGAACTTATTGGGCTCTTTACTGTGTTATTTTTCAGAGTTCAACTTTATGTATCCTATTTTGTTCCTCCTTCAGATTTGGCTGTGAAATGTATGCTGCTGTTTTCTTGACTTTCTGGTTCCTTTGAAATTTGGGAGCATGTCCATTCCCCATGCATTCAGAGGATCGACACCAACTAATCATTGAAGGAGCCGGTAAGTGTTACACTTGTGTTGTTGCCTTGTATTATTTCTTTGTTATGAATGAACTTCCTGATAACCTGTTATATGTATATGTTTGTATTAGGATGTAGGCAAAACGGCAGATTCGACCTGTGACCGCCAGATGCGTACAGGACACGAAATGAAGATGGAATTTTTTTTTTCCCATTCCTACCCCTACCCCAATTTTCCCCAAGTTGGACAACGCCATAAAGGTGGAAATATAAACAACAATGGTGCTGTCTATTTGGGGAGTTTGAGGATTGTCATCAGAATCCTGCCATTCTGCCTCTACCACTTCCTACAGTTCTAACACCAAATTAAAAACAGTGATTTGAAAACCCCTTGAATCTGCAGCATACTTCCACTTTAAACACACCCAGATACATGACCTCCCCTGAATGAATCAATATCAGGGAGCCACTCAACGGGAATAATCTAGAACGTTGGAGTTACTCTATTTATGTTTCACTGGAATTGTGTTTTTATGTGTTCATTCTCTCAACATTGTTTGATTGCAATATTTCCTTTTATCTGCTTTTTATAATAAAAGGATATTTGCTCACCTGTTTTCCATCCCCTCTACTTTTTGTCCATGTTACAGATATCCATATTAGTTTGCTCTGTGATGCCAAATAAGATCAATAGTCCTCCGATGTCACTTTCTGTGATGTCACTTCTTGTGACGCAATATGCAATTAGGGGGGCCTCACATCTTCCCTTTTGCCCGGGGCCTCAGTAGGCCTAGGACCGGCCCTGAAATCCCCCACCCGCTGTGGCCCCTACAACCCCGATCAGTGCCGGCCAACGCTGTTTACAGGTGCATTTCATTTTAAATTTTGAAAATTTCTGCATGTGAGCTACTTTGTAAATAAAAAAGATCTGCAATATAAATGTGAACTGACTACAGTAAGAGGGTTTTCAGAAATCCCGTCAGACGCAGTACTAACTTGTAATCTTTCAAACGTCTTGGTGAAAGCAGACAGAACAGTCCGTACCGCACATTTGTTTATTAATGACCCAGCAACAGATCTCCTGTGCAGATTCCAGCTTGGAAAAAATGCTTGTGTTCAAATTTGTTTGGATGATTTTGCAAATAATATTTCTCTGCCCTTTACCATAAAGGGGCACACAGTGAAAAGAAAAAACCCATTTATTTTAATTAGCCCTACCTCGCTGACATTAACTATAACCATTCTAGAATGTTCCTTTGTTTTCTGACATCTGTGTAACAGATGTCATATCCTGTAACACCATTCTCTGGAAGCCCTCTTTAATGTTTATAAGGCTCAGAGAGCTTATCACTAGACTGTAAAAGTGCACTGTAGAGACAAAGAATACGTGGTGTCAGTTTCTGTAATATCACCAAGGTTAAAGATTGGATGATGTCACTTCCTGTGATGTCGTTGAGGTCTAAGGGAATGTAAGTTCACTTCCTGTGGTGTAATCAGGGCTCATGTGACTTGTGATGTCACTTCTGCTACCACTGGCATTTTGGTGAATTGGCTTGCATGCCTCTATTGCCCTGATGCTTAACTGTTAGTGCTTCTTTTATGGGAAAGAAGATGAGCAACTTGGCACAATGTTGACAGATTGAGTTTTTAGAACTGTATTTTGGGGCTCACTATAAGAATTGGTGCATTGCCTCTGCTGCCAGTTTCATTTTACACCTTGTGTCAACTGCTGAGCTGGCAATTTGTGTTACAGGGACGTTTCTTCAAATGGAAGCAGCCTAGTGTACATATTGATCTACTCATGTTACTCCTATCCACCCATTAATCCACCCGAACAACCATACACTGAGAGATCATTCATCCTTTCCTGGAACCACTCAACCATTCATCCATACACCCACCAAATCATCCATACACTGAACTATCCACTCCACCACTCACCCATCCATTCAACTACTACCTCTGGCATCTACTCACCCACTTTACTATTCAATCATTCACTACCCAATCCCGTTAGGTTAGACTATTTTTTATAGTGCCACATGTCACTTTATTGCTATTTCAATGTTCCACAGCAAATGATGTAGAATGCAAAAGCCAAAGTAACGGTTAAATGGCAGTTGGGATTCAACACATTATGCCCCGGTTTGGTATTCTCAATGGCTGTCCCTTTCATAGCAGGATGTCAGTCAAATGCCATTCCGAAAATATAAGTGTTCAGATATCCACAGAGTTTTCTACTCACCAATCCACTCACTCATTCTCTGCTACACACACTCATTCATCCTCTCACTTACCAATCTATCACTCACTTATCCATCCAATCATCTCCCAATCTACTCACTCAACTATTTAACCAATCGCTTGTTGCTGATCCCTCTCTTTTATACATCCACTTAATTGACTCAATCACCCATCCACACAAAGGTTCACATTAAAACTCATCCATCAATAAGCAAACATGTTCACATACTACTGCAAATGAGTCCTGCAGAACTCTACCCAATATGCATAGATTACCCCGAGAACATGGAACAATGCACCCACCAGTGGTGGCCTAAACATCGGGTACAATGCGCAGCAGAAAGCCTCCAGAAGTAGACACAATACAGTAACTTTTGGATCCAGAATGGGACACAGCCCTCAAGATGTGGTCTGCAGAACTGAACACAATACCTCAAAAGTGATCTCTAGAACTAGACCGAACACTCCACATATGGCTTCTAGAACTCAACACAATATGACATATGTGCTTTCAAGACCCTGAGAAATGATGCCAAAGGTAACTCCAGAACTGGCCATAACTTGGCAGAGCTGGTTTCAGAGCTGGGCACAATTCTGTATAGAGAGCTCCAGAACTGAGCACACTGTTCCACAGATGGCTTCCAGAAAGTAACCCAATATATCATAGATTGGATCCAAGAATGAGCTTACGACCCCAGGCAAGACTTCTAAATGTAGAAAAAATACCCTAGATAAGGATTGAGAACACAATATTCCAGATAATCTCTCTAGAAATTAACACAGTACTTCCCAAAGCTTTGTTCGCTGGCACACCACGATTGGGGAGGATTCAATTTCCCACAATTATGCTCTGTTCCTGGGAGGAAGTAGGGGCAAGGGCACTTCAAAGCACGCACAGTGGACCCTTAGCACTGCATGCATACAGGACATGTCTGGGTGCAGCCTGGGGGACAGCCGGACTAGGAGCGTGTCCGCCTGTGCCTGTCAGAGCCCATAGGAGGCTGGTTTGGGCCACCCCTCTTGGTCCTCATATCGGAACACAGAATGTTAGTCAAAGGTAGGCAATTACTATTTCTTTGCAACGGTGAACAACCTTTACAACAAAACTTTTACAACGCACTACCATTACAACGCGGTCATTACAACGCAAACCATTACAACGCATTGCGCTGGGGGGCGCTCTAGGATAGGGAATAAGTTTAATTTACTATCCAACACCTTCCCTAGTGTCCACGGGGATTGGAGTTGGAATAGTAAATTAAACTGTTCACTATCCAGCACCCCAAAGAGCTATGCGTTGTAATGGATTGCGATGTAAAAACCGCGTTGTAAAGGCAGGCGTTGTAATAGCCTGCGTTGTAACGTCATACATCCCTTTGCAACTATGAGTAAGAGGAAAGTCAGTATGACGAAAGGAAGGGAAAGTCATTCTAATACCAGATACCTCAGCAATAACTAATTATTTAACCAGTTATGGGCACCATGAACACTGAAATATGAATTGTGGAGGAAAGGACTGACACAGCACAACAGATATCTCGCTAATTGACTGCAGATATCAGATCCACATTTCTAGTAGGGAAGCAGGCATGGGGGAAGGGCGGTGAGTATCCTTTTAAATAAAGCTACCTACACCATTCAATCTAATGTCAAGATCTCCCATTTCAAATCCATGTGTTGTTCATACTTCTCAGGCTGAATGTATTGATGTCATTATCGGTGCCTTGACATCGCGTGCATTGCCTCAATTGAAAGGGAAATTGAAAGACTGGCTCAAACAACCTGCCCGGAAGGATGCAGTAAGAGAGACCACCAAATCATCAGCAATTGCTAAAGCCTGTTCTCACACTATCTCAGTTAACCTTGTAGGGATGTCCGATGCTGCAGATTTAAAGGACCTTCAAGCCAAGCTGATGGACTATTGCACAGTGTTTTCGGGAAAATCAAAGAATTGATGAAAGGTATCTGTACAAAAATCCAAGAGAAATTTAAATCTGTAGAGGATAAAAAAGCCCGCCATATTCGGGCTGTGAACCAGCGCTTATGCCCTCTGTGTGCTTTAATGCTGATTAACCATGTCCTGCAAAAAGGCGCCCCCACTGAGGCAAATATTGCATAATGCAGGCAGTTACTTTCAGCAATAGCAGCATAACATCTGTTGGGAAGGTACAAAATAAAGCTCTACAGCAGTAGGTGAGGATAGAGTAACTCACTAAAGAACCAATGCTCATCTTCAACTGTCCCCCGATAGCAGACCTTATGCTATAGTATCCTCTGGAAAGAGAAAAGATGATCTCAACCTAAAACACAATGTAAAGAACTAACTGCAGCAATACTCATAATGGCCTGGTGATCTGCAAGCAACACTCTTTCAGTCAGAAGGCATGAGTAGGTTGGTTATAGTCCCAGACACTTGGGGGGTCATTATGATAGTGGGCGGATGATAGTGCTGAGAGCACCGCCCGCCACTATGTCAAGAATGCAGGTTGCGCCCGCCAGTGTGACGGGCACATCCTAATGTCACCCACGGGACCCCTGCACTGATGGCGGGCGGTACCGTTCTACAAAAGGATGGCAGGCAGACTAAGTCCGCCCGCCATCCTAATGATACCCTTAGTGGGGGAACTGCATTGTTATCAACTTTAAAAACCCCATGATGGTGATCCAATTATTGAACAGTCTGCCTCACTTGACCACCATCCCAGGCAGAATCTAGGCCCAGCCTTTGAGGTACTTTTATAGGCCTCAACTGCCGAGATCCCATCTGTGCCCTGACACATCATCTAGTATCAGTTTGAGGAACTGTAACCAGCTTAGATATAGTGTAAAAACAAGAAACCACTTTACATCTCTCAACACTCTTCAAGCAACTGCTTGACTTCCAACTACCAAACTCCCATAGTAACTAAATCTCTTGTGCCAGCTGGAGGAGACCATCTTTCACAAGAGGAGCCCCAAGGTTTTTCTGATTTACCTTATACCCCGCTAAAATTGATAGAGGACTTCCTTCAGGGCAGTTTTAAATTGCTTTTCTGGAATTTAGCTAGAACTCGTTCCAAATTATCTAATGTGGTCAGGTTGTCTTTTGTTAAAGATTTTGATTTAATTTGTTGTCAGGAGATATGAATGACAGACAGCTTCAGCATCGATGGTTATACTTCATTTTGTAATCTGGCCACTCCTTACACAGCGGCAGGGTGAAGAGGGAATTGGCTGTTTTTGTTTCTTTGAAAATGTCTACCTTCTAAGTCAAAGTAATTTGTTGCAGCACTTGGTTCCAAATGTTACTCCTGATTTTACCTGGATCGCTCGATACTATGAATATTACTTTTTATAAGAATATGTTTGATCAGAAGTGCACTGAGGTAATAGAGCAACTAGATGATTTTATAATGTGTTTTGTTTTGAAAAGTGTTCAACTTTGTTAGACTGTATTAGCTGGGGATTTTAACCCGTTGTGCGCTGCCGTTGGCCGTCACAAGCACTACCTTCGTACTGCTGCGCACGTCCAACGTCCAACGACCCGCGCAAGGAAATGCCCGCACCACGGCCGGTTTAATATCTCCACTTGCAAGTCTAATGGCCAGTCTGTTTGTGTTCTAATAGATATAAGCAGGGAGGATTAGTTGCACTTAATCATATGGGGAAGCCTTAAATATGCTAATACTTAAAAATAACCTGGTATTTGTTAGTGACATGGACCATTTGCCGGTCCACAACCTCTAACTTACAATGGTAATGGCAACGGTACCCGTAGTACCATTGATTTCATTCTTATCACAATGGATCTCCTCCTGTTGAATATGAATATTAAAGTTATTATTAACTGTGCAAATGACCACAATCATCTTTGTTTAATTATCAATTTTAGTTTGTGGGATAGATGAAATACCAATAAGTTGGGTTCCATTGAATACTCTTGCAACCAGAGATTGGGAATCAAATGGGAAAGAGATGATCCCAGACACTTTATTTGAGAGATAAAGAATAAAAATGGGGAGGATCTATGGGTTTGGGTGTATACTGACGTAGATCCTTCCACAATCAAAAATGGTTTTGTCTCACTATGTAGTGTTATTTTACAAATGCGTTTAGCACATAAACATCCAAAAAAGCTCATGCGTGCAGATGGTTCAATTCTGCTTAACAGCTGCTCATAAACAAGTTAGCTTTAAAACCCCTCCCTATGAGCAATGAAGATATAAAGCCAGCCCGTATGATGTATACGAAAGCTCTTAAGTACCAGAAGCAAGAGATTAAAAGTAAAGCCTGGGATGATCTTGAATTTGCTGGGTCCTCCAAGGATGCCAAAGGGATCTGGGAAGTAGTAAAGTAGTGAATTGTCCCATTTTTCGAATTACACATCTCCTCAAGTTAACATTTAATACCTGTTGATACATGGATAACACAATTCACTAAAGGTTTTGACAACAGGAATACCACACTATCTGTTGTCAAGTGAGGAGGGGATTGTAATTGATACTGGAGCTGCCATTACCTTGAATCAATCTACTGACATCAAAGACTTTTTGCGAGCTATTAATATGAGGCCTTTTGGAAATTCCAAGGACCCAATGGTGTTCCAGTGGACGTTTTCAAAGAGAACATAACTTTGTGGATGCCAATAATAACTAATCTACTGCAAGCTTTAGTTGTCAGCTCACTGATTGGGTCTTGGAAAGAGACTATAATAGTTCCTATCTTTAAACAAAGGGACTGGAACCAACCGAGCTGTTACCAGCCCATTGAGTTATTGAATGCCACCACTAAAGTAAAGTCCTCCTTCCCAGGCTGGACAACAATCTTACTCTTAGAGGGAAAGAGATGTCAAAAATTGAAAAAAGCCCCATTCCAACCCTCTTATATGCAGACAATGTAGTTCTTATTGCGAGAACTGCTAACAGACTGCAAATCTTGCTGGACTCATTTGCATCTTTTATTCATGATCATCATCTGGAATTAAATCTAGCCAAATCATTTATTGTGAAAAATACCAAGTCTAGGCTACATGTGATGGGGGTGGGGGTGGGGGCAGGTCCCTGTTACTAAGATCAAAAACTTTATTTAGGGATCCCTTTCAATTGCAGGCAAAATTGGGACCATATACTCAACTTAAAATCCCAGCAATTTTAGAGAGTTTTTCAAGTGTTTTTCTGATTTGCCTCACGTTTACACCCTAAGCAAGTGAGGGAATTAATACAAATATATGAGTAAATCCATGCCTGTTGGGATTTATGGGGCAGCGTCTGGTGGTACACCAATGTCAAAATTCTTCAAAGTAGAGAAATCAACTTTATCCGTAGTCTATTGTCAATCCAGCAAGGTACAGCTTCGGGTATTTGTCATGTTGAGACTGGGTTTAGATGTGTGGATGATGCTATAGGAGTTGCACTCCTAATTTTATGGTTTAAGATTTGGGGCCATGTGTATCAAAGGGTTTTACCCATTCTGTGTCTATGAGAAAATGTGTTCGTACATATGGCACTTGGTGAACACCGGAAGCAGTGTTTTCTACATCAATTGTCAAAGATTGTATAGCCTTGGAGAATATGAACGAGATACCATGGCTTATTTATGTGAAAGAGGTTTTTAGTAGGCGGGTGTCCCAGAATTCATCTCTAAACCAAATTCGCGGGATTTTGTTTCTAAAGAATAAGTGAAAACGTTATTCTTTAATTACTGTTCTAGAATCTAGACATCGTAATGCAGATGCTCAAATAAGGCACACTGTTGTCTTGCACTGTGCTCTGATTACCAACTCAAGGTGGAACCTTACTTTGTTTTAATATGCAATCCCCAATACAGGTTTTACATTACCCGTTTTCTTTTAAGCACTTTGCACTTTTCTGTAGCATTTCCGCTGCAGGGTGCTTGGTTTTTTAATCTAACAAAATGCCAGTATGATAACTTATCTCAGAACAGTACCAGCCACTTGATGCTTTTCTCACTTTTTATTGCCACTTGCATTAACAATTTTTAGTACCAATATTGGCAGCTGTCAGTATAAGGCAGCACAAGATTGCCAGTCAGGGTCTCCTGCAGTTTGCTATGCAGTAATCAATTATATTTGGAGTGACTCAATTGTGCCCTAAATTTGTAATATATGTAGACTATACTTTTGAATTTTGGCATAACGTTTTATGAATGTTCATTTTATTATTTATACAGGGAATGGGTGGTTTTATGGGATGTATGTCGTTACAACGCATGCTTTTACAACGCATGCCATTACGACGCAACTTTTACGACGCAAGTCATTACAACGCATTGGGGGGCGCTGGATAGTGAATAGTTTAATTTACTATTCCAACTCCAGTCCCCGTGGATAGTAGGGAAGGTGTTGGAAAGTAATTAAACTATTCCCTATCCTAGAGCGTCCTCCAGGTCAATGCGTTTTAATAACTGCGTTGTAAAAGTTGCATCGTAATGGTAGTTTGTTGTAAAAGTTGCGTTGTAAAGGATGTTTCCCAGTTTTATGTAGTTGTAGCAAGGCATTCTATTTGAGGCTAAAATGTACATTATTTCATTGCTTTTTTTTAACATTCTGTACTTTATTAGGTCTTAAATTAGAGACCAGTCAACGTTTTGTGGTGCTAAATTTGTATGATGTGTGTTTTTCATAAATTGTTTAGTGTTTTAAGACTTATGAGCGCTTTTATGACTTGTAAACCAGTACAGGAATTGAAAAGAAAGACTCAGTACTTCAGACCAGTCCTTATCAATGATTTTATTCTGTGCACCGCAAGGAGGCAACAAAATCACCCCTTTCTTCTGCTCATGTCTCTCCCTTTGCACCCATACACTCCCTCTAGCTATGCCATGTGACCTTGTCATAATAAGCACCCACTTTAAGGTCATCCTATACGAGACTTCCAATGGCAGGGCAGTTTAAGAGATCATTGGAGAGGCATAGCTTGGTGAGTAAGATTGGGTGTGTGAGCTTCAGACGATCGTCCACCTATCCGTCCCTGCTGTACTCAACATTTTTTATTTTATTTTTTTATTTTGTGCAAAGAGAAATTTTATTTAGAAAATATTAGAAGGAAATTAAGTACAAAACAGTAGAGTAGATACCAACAAGAAGGCACACACTTGGATGAAAGATAACACTTTACTAGATTACCAAACATGACTGCAGTTTACATGCCAAATTGCTGCTTTATTATGTATTTTTGATGATTTTGAAACGTTAAACCTGTAACAAATGTGGGGTTTTTCCTAATCTACAGACGTTGATACAGTCTTTTTGCCATAATTTTAAATGATCTGCACAGAGGTAGAATGTAACTATGGTGAGAGGCTGTACTCAACGTTAAACAAAGTACTTAACATTTGTATTACTTAGATCCGAGTTCAGTGACAGTGTGCCAGTTTTGCCTCAATCGTGGTTTCAGCAGTCCAGAAATATCTGATGAACAAATAGGTTTCAGAACTATTCCACACATCATTTACCACTCTTCACTTAACAACTAGACTCTCTCCCATTTTAATGTTTAATTACATTTGTGCTGAGGGGAAGCACGCCGAAGGCGCTTGGCTGAGACACATGTACTTTCAATCGCATTATTCCATCAACAGGTTTAAACGTAATCTAAAACACGCCAGTTTCCGAGTTGTAATTTAATTGTCTTTAAACGTCATATATTCCCTGGTGGCAATTAAAGCAGTATTGAGTATGCAACGACATACGCTCCGAAAGAGGCACCTCACACATGCAAGTCTCACCATGTCAGTTAAGACGCAACAAATTGGATTAGAGTCGGATTATGTTACCC
Organism: Lissotriton helveticus; assembly: GCF_964261635.1. Classification (NCBI taxonomy): domain Eukaryota; kingdom Metazoa; phylum Chordata; class Amphibia; order Caudata; family Salamandridae; genus Lissotriton; species Lissotriton helveticus. Next base: position 1,552,521,651 of record NC_136059.1, read on the forward strand.
TTTTCATGAGACATTTGTTCATCACGGTGGTTTTACTGATGAGCGCTAGGCATGCTGGGTAGGACACTAATTGGAGAGATGGCCTCCTCTGAAAGTACTAAATGACTTTCCGTGTCCCAGAGGAGACTGACATTAATGGAGATGACAGAAGGTGACCAGAATGTGTTATCATTTTTTTTTATTGGATATGCCTCGGGAAGGGGATTGCCATATTTCTTGAATTTTCTTGTTTTGTTATCTATCTAATATTACTTATTTACATTTTTCGTAGCATGTCTATTTGTTGAAATATGGCTACTGTGCAGTGCTGTGATCAGCATTATACCAGGACCGATGCACAGAGTACCACGGTTATACTTTGTCTTTTCAATGGTGCATGACTTTATTTCTATAAAGTATATTTCAACATGCCAAAAATGGGACTGTCGCCTCCCATATACGGAGCTGGTTTAAACACTGGCTGCTGTTCAATGAACAAGGAGGGGAGGCATAAAGAGGTACAGAGTACTGTGCCCTAAATGTGGCTTGTTATTTTTTACCAGTGGAGCATGCCTCACACTAAATTGGTTTCCAGACGTGCTTCTTTCTCTTAAATTCAGTGCCATCTTTCAAATGGCAGTCTTTCTTTTTAGGTCTGTAGTTAGCTTATACCTTTTAATTTTACTAAAATTATATATATGGACTAACATACCCCCTGATGGACATTATATGGATATTGCAAGTCACAGAGGAGTTCCTTCATAAGGTTATGGAACTTCGATTTAACTTGCAATATCCTTATCATGTATGGCGGGAGGTATTTTATTTCATATCATACATGGTCACGCCATTAACTTTCTTGCAATCAACTTAAATCCTTGGTGGGTAGCTGTTTCATATGAAAGAGAGAGCTTGTCTGCAAGCATGAAGAAAAAAATAGAATCCCTAGTGCAACATTACATGTATCAAAAAAGCTGTTAAATATTTGTTGCACAAAATATTAGAATTGGTTTAATACGTCAGTTTTTAAAATAAAATTTAAAAAAGTTGCAGTAGCTAGGAATATGTAGAAACATGCAGAAGGATTCTAACTTTTTCATAATTGCCTAAGGAAGGCAAAAAATATTGTCATAAATATCTCCTTTCTGCTTGTCACTGTAGAGCAGAGGAAAGAAAAACAACATTTTGTTTTCATTCTTTAAACAGCTGCCTTACTTATGCTCTGTGACCTGACCTGACTTTCCCCGGGGTGCTGGCTCTGGCAGCTAGCATTGAGACATCAGGGGATCAACCAACTACAGTGAATGGCAAACTTCACTGCAAGTGATGGCATTCTGCACTTTAACAAGGAGCGTCCACTCACATAGTGATTCCTTTGAGACCCAGAGAGCGCTATGGCAATGCATGTTTTTTGAGACAGAAATTGTTTGTGCTTTTAGAAAATATATATTTTTTAATGACAAAACAAGCACCTACAAAGCCAGAACTTGGGCAGCCAATACCAGACCTATTTGCGTTGCTAATGCTTTTTTCACACTGTCACCTGTTCACTCTTTCTTGGTATTGTTTGCTGTGTTTTCTATTTTAGCCAGGTTTGTTGTATCCCGAGCAATAAAGATCCAAAGTATTTGGAAAAAGTCCAAAATAAATGTGTCCACAAGTGTATGTTTTCTTCTTCTTTTATTCCTCAAAACAGCATTCAATTGGATCCTAGCCAACACGTGTTTCGCCTTTAAGCGAAATACGCCAGAGGCTTCCTCAGGGCTAGAATATGCAACAAAAAAACAATATTACAACCTCCAAATGAAACAACACATTAGCTCAATAGAGGCAAAGAGACCTACAACATGTGTAAACACGAACTTGAGGAAAAATGAGGTTCCCATTATCCTCCAAGTATCTACAAATGAATCACCAAAACGTGATCAAGAAATAATGTGTGAAACAGGAATGGGTAGATGTATTTTGAAAGATCCAAAAGATATTACCTTCACCAACCAATAAAAAGAAGGAATAATAAGTACAAGAGCCAGAAAAGACCAAAAGAAAAAAAGTAAAAAGAAAAAGCCAAGAATAAACAAACTATCACAACATAATGTGAGCAGGATAAGTTTCAAATACCACCAGAATGGTAGTAGTTGGCCCACAAAAACTCACTAATGCTATCACAAGGTGTTTCCATAGGTCAAAGTTCAATAACCACACTATATATCATAGTGTATCATACCGGGTTTCAAGGAGAAGTCAGTAAATCTAAAATTATAATAAATACACCATTAATAGCTCATCAATCCTCTCCCATGAAAATTATCACTGATCCCTATCCAGGAATACGTATTCTATATATAATACTCACTTTAACTGGAAAAGTTCAATACAATCAACATCAAACATCCAAAGAACTTCTGTGCAATGCGTATTCACAGAAGATCGCCCGGTGTAAAAAGGACTGACCTCACAATCCTGAGATCTGCAATAAAACTGGTGACACCCCCACATCCATCGTCTTATTCTTAGACTGTAAGGTTTGACACCTAGGCAGTTTGACAACCCTCTTTTTAGCTTGAGTAAAAGTACATTCTTATCATATCCTCGCATCAAGAATCTGTTCTCAATATCATTAACACAATCTGTGAACTCAATGTCCTCACTACAGTTACGGCGTGCTCTGTAAAGTTCGCCGAATGGAATCGAATTCACTTGGGATCTGAGGTGAGCACCACATGCCCCTTCTAAGTAGTGGGTTGAGATTTGTGCTGCGGTGTGATAATGCTCAAATGCGCGTTGTGTGTTAAGGTTATGTGATTTATGGGGGATTTATTTAGGTGGGCTAATGACTTTTTGATACATATTATCTTACTTATTGTTCTAGTGTGTGAGGGATTTTAAGAGTCTCAAATACCCGACCATGTATTTCACATTTTGGTAAATCATTTGTAGATACTTGGAGGATAATGGGGAATCTATTTTTTCCTCAAATGTTTGTTAACACATGGTGTAGGTCTCTTGGCCTCTATTGAGCTAATGTGTTATTTCATTTGGAGTTTGTAATATTGTGTTTTTTTTGCATATTTAGCCCTGAGGAAGTCTATGGCGAATTTCGCTTAAAGACGAAACACGTGTTGGCTAGGATCCAATTGAATGCTGTTTTGAGAAATAAAAGAAGAAAATGTACACTTGTGGACACATTTATTTTGGACTTTTCCCGAATACTTTGGGTCTTTATTGCTCGGGATACAACAAACCTGGCTTTAACTGTGTGGACTTGCTCTGCATATTTGGTGATGGCTGGATGGACATCACCCTTATCCCTATGAGCATCCTGATACTGTGAAATTTACTACTTGCAACTGAGCGCAAATGAATACCCAATCATCCTTTTCTGTTATCTTGACTGTTTTCTATTTTATTTGTTTATGTTTTCATCTTGCTTTAGCTAAGTGAGTTTCTTTCAGATAATTGTGTACGTCATACTGGTGTTAGGTACACGGTCAGTCATAGAAAATGCACTGATATATGTCAAGGCATCGCCCATCGCAACAGGGGTATAGTTTCCATTGGTGTAGAAGTTGCTGTGCCTCGGGCCCAGAGGTCTGGAAGGGCCCACTGAACCCTGGTTACTGTTGAGTAGTATTATTGAAACAGCAGCCAGAGGGCCCATTTCCTCTTTGCACAAGGGCCCATGACACACTGGATACACTATTACTTTGCAATGGGGCTGCCGGCGAAACGTGCAGCGCAGCCACCGTGGCGGGCAGAGGCCTAGCGCCGCATCCCCATGCCCCATGAGCCACTCCCCTCTCCCAAGACTATCAGGTTTTGGGGGGTTGCAGCCAGCAGGCTACCACTAGTCCACCTCCGGGGTCAAGGTTAGCTCTTCTGGGGCAGGCACACCTTAGGGGGAGGGGCCGCAGGTGGGGATGAATACCTGCTACCGCGGCTCCTCATCCTCTTTTGGTGGTCTTGCGATGGCGAGCATTCAGCCACATTTTTTGGCAGCCATCTTGTTTCACCTCGTTGGACCCACTGTCCACAGGTTGCCCCATAGTTCTGCGTTGTGCTTTCTAGCCAGGAGGCAGCGTCGGTGGTTGACTGTGGTGAGTCTGGGCCCTGTGGGGCAGTTTATCTTGCCTCCAGAGGGCCCATTTCCTCATTATACTAGTGTCCATGACACACTGGCTGCAGTACTGCATCGCAAAGCACATATACAAATTCTATCAGTGCCAACTTGTGTTGCCCTCACTGCTGTGGTGCGACATTTCTAACCACTGAAACTTCATAGTGGGTAGAGGCCTTTGGCATCTTGAATTCTGTGCAGAGCAAAATGAGTGCCTGCGAACACTATATTGCTCTGATTACATGCAGTTGTGCTCAAGCGATGCTTCTGGCTTTTGTTCCCTTCTGTCATGCTTTTGGCATGCTCAGGCCTTTTTTATGTATCCAAACACAGACGTTACAAGTTGCCGCTGTTCATGACGCAAATTGTACATTTGGAAATTACTATTAATGAAACTGTGGTAAATTCACATAGCATGTCATGATAATGCTAATGCGGCATATATAACACAACATGTCGGACAAGGGTGTGATTTGGTACTGAACAGGGGAGCAGCTGATTGGGCTACAGAGGTGTAACAGGGAGGAGTAGGAGCAGAAATGATAAGGGTCGGTGGGGGAGGGAACTATCATGATGTGATCTGACAGCTGAGCAGCCATTGAAAATGTTTAATGAAAACGTCTAAATAGAGAAGCAAAAGATAAGAACCAAAGCATGCAAATGGATACCAGCAGTGAGCAGTGAATGCTCTAAACCTCAAAAACCGTGAAACAGGAACATTTAGGACAACATTAAGAACCAAGCTGAACTAAATATGGCATACATGTAAAGAAGAAATTAACAATCTAGGCAGGAAAGAGTGAAGTCTCTGATGCTGACTATAGTCTTTGAAGGAGAGGTGTATACTACCAGACGTAATGAGGGCCTAAGACGATAGGCTCTTTGCCATATGTAATACCGAGTTTTCAATTGTTGGTAACAGGTATACAAGAATACGTCACACATGTTCTGTTGCTTGCCTGTTTCCTAAAGTACCTACTGAAAGTTTCCTTCTGGTTGCTTACCATTGTTGCTACAGTTCTCAAGCTACCACAGTGGGACAGCCAGTGACAGTTGCTGCCAATCCGACGTGGGGTGGCAGCGCAGGGCAAAAAAGAAATATATATATATAGACTTACCTTTCGCTGCTGGCTGCTGCGATCTTCTGTTCCTGTGCCGTGCCTCGCTGCTCCCAGCAGTGCAATTCCCAAGAGCACAGGTTCCCAGACTCCCCACACAATCCCAGTGCTTCTGTCATGCTATTACTCCCAGCATGACAGAAGTGCTTGGATTTATTTATTTAGTGGAGTGGGTCAGTTTCCTGCTCCAGCAGGGACTGGGAGCCTATGCTCCTGAGCACTGCTGATATCTCAGGAATAGCCTGGTGATACCCAAGTGCGCATGTCGGTTTGGCCGTTTCAAGCCAGCCAGACAAGCTGACATTCGCACTTTTAGTGCCTACCACTCCTCCATGCCCTGCTGCTGACACGGCCACATGGCCCCACCCTTGCCATACCGACAGAAAGTGAAAAATAAAATGACAATAAACTAGTTTTCATTATCATTTTATTTTTCTTCTGTCTGCTGCATTTCATCAGTGGGGCGGCGCTCCTCAACCATAGCGGAGGAGACGCCCCTGGAGACAACGCATAACACACTCAGCCTGTGGTGACTCTTCTTCAGCCCAAAGACAATTCATATCATAGTACTTCTGGACAGTTTACTCACTCATAGAGGAGGAAACCATGATGCCTTCTAACTTCAATCAGAAGGCTAACTATGTTGCTAACTGTAGGGGTAATATAGAAGGCATGCCTCCCTGCCACTACAAGAGGAAAGTAGAGCGGTATAGATAATTTGTTTCTGTAATACCACATCTTGTTTCCATGAGTGAAGAAGATAAGCAGCAGAGTCTCCATTCTGCCAACAACTTGTGAAGTGCCTATATGAAAAATCCCCAAGGCCTCTCTCTGTACATGAGCCTTTTCTCTTTGAGATAGCACATGTTACATAATGAAGGAAGATGATCTGCCAAGGTCGATGAATGTCAAATCACCAAACTGGCAAGAAAGACAGAAGAGACATAATTGACCATTAAAGGCATCAGGGGAAGTGAAGTGATGTCACATGACCTCTGACACTGATGGCACCACAGGCAGGGCTAGAGTGCCCATTGACTTTGATGAGGAACAGGTTAACGTCTTATTTTGTTACTGCCCATACATTAAGGATGGTGCTGCCATGATATGCACGGGGATATCTATGACATAGCTAGAGCACAGCCACCACCTACATTGGTAATGCCATTATATGGCAAGCATAGTTTTCATATGCTTTAAGTGCAACCACAAACACTCTCTTAACATCCCACCAGAACCCAAAGTGATCAGCCCCAAATACCAAATTACATTCCCAAGCAATCAATTTTTCCCTTGAATGTCCATATAATGCCTCATAATCTCAGGAAGTACATCAAACACTCAGAGCAGCCGCAAATACTAAGGCATAGCACCAGACATCCTTCAAGAGTTACAACCTCATGATATGTTTGTGAATAGCTTCAAATGGCCCATTAGACTCTCCATGTTTAAACGTAGCCCTATGTGCCTAATATAGCCTCCTGTTGTGCAACTATGGTATAAAATGCTTAGCAAAACCTCCTCAGGCATAGATTTTGCCTCAAATGTTGAGCAACATCATCTTATCAATACTCTACGCATCCCAAAAGATTGCACAGTCATGTTTGTTTAGTCTGCGGTGGCGGTATGCAGCAGCGGGTATTAACAACAGCTTTAACCCCTTCGATGCTTGTGACGGAACGGTTCCCTCACGAGCGCCGGTTGGGCTGTGCTTATGACGGAACCGTTCCGTCACGGCCACGCCCGTTTCTTAGAACCGTCAGCACAGCGCGAGAATTCGCGCCGCGCTGAAGGTGTTAAAGAACCTTGATACATAGAGCTCATTCCAACTCAGAGGCTCACACCGCACACATGCATTTACAAAAGATGTTTCTTCAAATGGTGGAATTTTTTTAGTGTACTTCTTTACTAAAAATAATTAAAAACATCACAGGACCATTTGCTGTGTTCTTGTAAGACCCTGAAGCGGGCCAGTCTGGACTTTAAATACTTGTTAGCAGGTAGAGCAAGGAAATTTGTTGAAATGCTGTTGTGAAGTTTTTAAAGTATGTAAAGAAAGAGGCAGACTTTAACATTCCTCCCTTAGAAGAACCTATATTATAAGGTTGTGTAGGATGTGAGCCTCTTAGTTAGAGTTATCTCTTTCAACAAAGGTACTTTGTAAGTTGACTCAAATGCTGTCTGCAACACCTCCATACCTAGGTTTAAACTTACAGCTGTTGTTACTGCATCAATTATATCTGATCGTTAAGATCCATTTCAAGAATCTGTCCTTTTTCTCTAATCTTTCACTTTCAAGGCCTATGGTATTAATCTGAGTCAGTGTATGCCATTAAACACTATACCTGGAACATCATGCTGCAGAGATGAAAAGCATGGCGATGGACTCCAACCAGAGGAAAATGGACTTAGTGTTCCTGAGTTGAACTGTGAACCACTTATTTCTAAATAACCACTTATTTCTACACACTACAATTTTAGTTTTCTTTAAGCACTGTATTCTCTAAACCTTACATAAAGGATATAAAAAAGACCAAACATGTCATTGAGTCAAAACATGTTCGAATTGTTGAGACACTTCCATGCCATTTTTGCTTAGCAATTAACTAAGAACTACTTGTTAAACCTGAAATTTGTAATAAGGAATCTATATTTTTATTTGGCCACATAGAACATAATCCTGGGGATTTTATGTCTGAACACTATATATAGAAATATTGTCTGACATAAATATTATGCTTTAAAGATTTTTTGCAAACATTTTGCCCCGTTGGATGTATATTTTCTATTATTAAACAGAGTGCTGTGGTATTTTTGTGAATCAGGCCCTAAATTCTCTTATCTTTTTCTCACCGGGCATCTGTGATCTTGATCTGTGTAATCACGGTTTTATCCGTGATCCATGTGAGAGTGGATAGGTTTGGAATTAGTTTTTCTCTACAGAAGAGTCAAACTCTAGCCGGTCTACTGGAATATCTGTATTTCAAGGTGATTTGGTATTATAGATTCCACATTCCTCTTGGTGGATTAAGATTCTAGTGATCTGGGGAATAGAGAGAGAGAGAGAGATTCATAAACCTACATCTAAAGTGAATTTTTGGTAGTTTAGACGAAACGTTTTACTGCACTGCAAAGTAATTACCAGGAGCATGGGATTTTAATACATAACATGTCATGTATAATTGAATGCTCTAGTTGAGTAGCAAGCACTTCATATAGTGAATTTAAAACAGAAACAAATCAATACACAAACTTAAATGCTTAATAGATGTAATGTAATAATAAAGTGTCGACAACCCTTAATGCCACTACTCTCCCAAGATATCATTACATCACGTTAGACATAGTAATTGATATTAGTAACAAAATGAGTACCTCCATCACAAACGAATATGTCATGTTACCTCGCATGATTTTTTTACGCATGCCAATGACTGCGTTGTAACAACGCATGCTATTACTCCGCAAGTCGGAACAACGACTTGCTCTGGGGGGGGGGGGGGGGGGGTTGGGGCTGGATATTAGAATAGTATAATTTACTATTCCAACTCCGGTGTGTTGAACAGCAGCGAAGGTGTTGGATTTTATATCCAACACCTTCTGACCCCTAGAGCAAGTTGTTGTTCCGACTTGCGGAGTAATGGCATGCATTGTAACAACGCGGTTGTTGTAACAATCACATTGTAATGGCATGCAGTGTTCCGGTTTCGTGCTGTGAGTGAAGGAGGGAAGGTGTGAGATGCAAAGGTTACCTGAGGGAGAAGTAAGAGAATTGGGAGAGAGGGTGAGACATTTAGCGCAGAGGAGAATGAGACATGATAAACCGGTTCAGCATCCTTAATCAAGCTACTGAATTCTGACTGACTGTCTCAAGGTCAGCTGATATTAAGAAACATATAATGCTGTGGTGCACCTTAGACTTTCCCTGGCAGATACTGTAGGAAGCATCAACAAGAGAGACTTTTCCGTCTCCAGAACCAAAACCTTGCACGGTCATTATGTGGAAGGGTGTTGCACTGCTGACGAGACCCTTGCTGCACAATTCACAAAGGTGTCCATATGGAAGGCAATAATTAGATGAGCTATCAACAAAAAAAATAATAAGTCCTCATATGCAAAATTCCATTGGACAACAGGAAAAGCTGTTAGAACATGGTTAATATAGATGATAAACCTACCTTTAGGATACTCAGTTGGAATATAAATGGGTTTAGAGTTGCAAATAGACGAAGACGAATTTTACAAATTCTTAAACAATCTAAAAGTGACATTATAATGTTGCAAGAAACTCACCTGCAAAAAAAAGAATGGGAGCCAATACTTAAAGGACATAAGTGGATACACCAGTTTGCATGCACCAATCAGAATTGCAATACCAAAGGGGTTGCGATTTTATTTAAGAATTCTGCTCACGCAAAAATAATAAAAATAGTTTCAGATCCTAAAGGAAGATGGGTCATTCTAACAGCAAGGATATACAGTCAGAACTACTCTATAATAAATTACTATGGCCCGAATATAGATGATTCATCATCACTACATGATCTATTTCAAGAAACATTGAATGATGATCATCTCATTATCATGGCCGGAGATTTTAATACTTTACTGGATCCTGAACTAGATAAATCCACTCCTAGACCAACAGTTAACGCCCCGAAAATGCTGGCCTTCATACAAAACATCATGAAGAATTTGGGACTAATAGATCCTTGGCGGCTAAGAGCTGGTAGAAAGAAGGAGTTTACACATCAAAATAAAAAATATGGCCATGCATCACGCATAGACTACTATCTCATTGACCTAAGATTGAACAATAAGATCAAAGCAGTCTTCCATCATCCTGCTCATTTAAAAGACTTCGGTAAAATAGTAGGGTATCAGGTAAACAGAGAAAAAACTGAAATAATGGCCTGGAATATGCAACTTGACTCTACTCTTAAAAAAAAACTGAGAAAAGATATAACGTATTTAGGAGTTCAGGTAGCCAAATCTCTGGAGATAACGGAGCAGATAATTTTTTTTTAACTTATGAAAGAAACTAAAAGGACTCTGCAAACATGGGTTACCTTACCATTATCAATCATTTGCAGGGTTAACCTGACAAAAATTATGATCTTTCCTAAAGTTACTTTTATATTTAATGCCCTACTACTTCACTTTGACCTAAAATGGTTTAAGAAATTACAAGGAGACCTGACAAGCTTTATATGGGCTAACAAGAACCCAAGAATCGCCTGGAAAAACCTCCGTAAAAAAAGGGTAGATGGACGGCTTGCCTTACCGGACTTTCTGCTATATTGCTGGGCTTTCCAGTTAAAAAACGTTAGAGTTCTTTTAACTAAACACATCACGGACTGTCGACCTTGTTTTGGAGCATTAGTTAGTGAGTTAGCAGAACAAGGTATCCACTTCTTGTTTAAATACGGGCATCCGAAATTTTTCAAAAAAATTTGTGTGAAGGTCTTGAGCGCGGCATGTAGACTCTGGATTTATGTTAGGAGAATCTTGAAGTTATCCTACTACAGTTACTTGGACCCCTTTGTGTCTACAAGACTCCTTATCCACACCACTTTTAGACTCTGAGATTGAAAAATGGGGCCAATTAATGGATGAGCAGAATCAAATTTCATGGGACTATTTATCAGAAAAAACAATAAATTATTATCCAGATTCAAATACCTGCAACTAACAAGCTGGGCCCAAAGTCAAACATCAGTAGGAGTCAGAAATGAGTGGGAAATAGCTTTACACGATAAACCTGCACAGAAGAAAGAAACTGCTAAATGGTACTGGATGTTAGTACAAGAGGAAGACTCCTATCTGGTGCCATTGGAGGATAAGTGGAAAGAGGCCCTTCCAGATGCTGCCCTGACAATTTTGAGGCAAGTATCTATGAACACATTCTGCTTGGTTGTCAAATATGCTCCTTTAAAGAAAAAACACTTATTTACCCTGCACAAGGTCTACTGGTCCCCAAAGAAGCTGCCCGGAATAGGAGGGGAAATAAGATCCTGCCCGAAATGTGGTGTACAAAAAGCAGATGACATCCATATGTTTTGGCAATGTCCTGGTGTGAATGCCTACTGGCTAGAAGTTGGTAAGATATTAACAGACGTACTGAAAAAGAACATTGAGGTAAGCCTATCTTTGATTATTTTTGGGATCTTAGACAATTATAGCTTTTCTGGGAAGAACAAGAAGTTGTTAGAGCAGTTGTGATTAATTTTGATTATTATCGCCCGAAGGGAAATTTGTATCAATTGGATTTCTAGTAGTCCACCATCTTGTGCAGCTTGGTTAAGGGCAGCCAGACTATTCGGCAGGTTAGATTGTATAAACGCCTCCGAAAAGAGAGCCAGTTTCTGGGAACCCCTTTCTAGTTTTGACTAAAATCTAGGCAGGTAATAGAGCACTAAAATGCCCCAAGGATTAAGACACCCAAATCCAAAGGGAGATACGGGAGGATATCCTCGGCTCCTTGAGATAAAGGTCGAAAGTAGGTGTATCCGGGCAAGGGAATACCTGGCTGGTTTCGAGGGTATATATCCTGTTCTCTAAACCCAGAAGACACAGAAATAAATACCTTTTTTGGATTGTCGCATATGAGGACTTAAAAATAAAAAAAAGCAGAATAATAATTAGATGAGCTATCTTTCGGGGTCCTACAAACTACTTAAAATAAAAGGTTATGGGGTTATGAGACCCATTTACTCTTTTGTCTTGGCTATTTCCCATTGTCATCTTGTTGGTATCTCTGCCATCTAATGACGGGACTGTACATGGTTTCGACTGCAATTCAATAATGAGCTTCCTTGTGCATGTCATAAGCGATACTCCTCCATCCCTGAACATGTGTACCCCAATACCTGGTCCCTGTCTCCATCCTTATTTGTGGATCGGAACCTGCTTCTCTTACGTGCACTGCATATTTCTTGAAGGGCCAAGCCTCTTATTTCTAGATAATTTTAGGACCTCTTCTTGTATTGCTTTTTTTCTTTCATCTGGTGTTTCCTTCACCTCGAACAGCTTATACTGTCACATTTGTGACTGTAAGGCATGAACATTGTACTATTAGTGGCTTAAGCAACTAACCCATAACCTCTCTGTCTTGTATCTAGTGAGCAGTCACCCAGTTCACATCTGCTCTTTGGGTGTTATTATTGGTATGGGGTCCATCTGGAACCATCTGGAACCACTTGGTGAGTGTGCGGTGTTAGGGTGCAGCCATCCCGAAAGAAACTGACTCCATTACTGTGAGGAAAGGTCATGCAAGTAAATACAGACTCCCAGCCACTGTGTGCTGTACATGCAAAAGAAACAGTTGATGGACGGAATGTAGGACAATGCAAACATTCACCCCCTGTCACAAGGATCTGGGTTTGATCCATCATTCTTTTGCTCACCACACCACCCCAGTTTGGACCCAGCCATATGCAAATCAGTCTTGACCCTGTTCCTTGTGGGAACAGTCCAGCCCGAACTGCCAAGTCCAGCCCGGTCCTTCCTGGACCGGAAACAAGCATCCTGAGACCGGTTTCAGGGCCAGGCTAGCTTGAATCCAGTGGTGTAGTGAGCTCGGGACCCACATCTGGGCATACTCTTCCCACTTAGGGCGACATATACAAAAGAAACAGTTGCTGAAAGCCCAAAACTGGTCCTAGGATGCTTTTTTCCAGTCCAGGGAGGACCTGGCCAGGCAGTTCAGGCTGGAGTTTTCCCATTGGGTGCAGGGTCAAGATTGAGCAAGAAAATGATGGATTTATGCCCTGATCTCTGTACTGAGGTGAATGTATGACATTGTTCTGCATTATGTCCATCTATTGTTATTTTTGCATTTGCCACCCCGAGTGGGACGGGAATGCCCAGACTTGGGTCCGTGCTCTCCATGCCACTGGAGTCAAGTTATCCTGGCTGATGAGGGCTGAAAGCCCGAAACCGGTCCCAGGATGCTTTTTCCAGTCCAGGGAGGACCTGGCCTTGCAGTTCGGACTGGACTGTTCCCATTGGACGCAGGGTCAAGACTGATTTGCATATGGCTGGGTCCAAACTGGAATGGCATGGTGAGCCCAGATCTCTGTACTGGGGTGAATCTATGACATTTTTCTGCATTCTATCCATCAATTGTTATTTTTGAAACTATGTGCTGTACAAGGACCCTACCTGCCAGGCAGAAAGCACCAGATCAAAAGGCCATCTAACCCTTGGTTCCTGACAGCTTGCTCAACTGGCCTCTGTTGTCACAGTCAAGGGGGAATATGTAAAGCCACTTGCAGTGCAATCTAGTGCCCCTACTCCAAAGTCTCAGTTGCATCAAAAAGTTAGATCCAGCTCCTCTTCTGGAATAAGTCCCAAGGGGCCGTTGCACTGAAGGGTCAAGTCAGGTATCCTCCAGGGATGGTGCTGGATATTCATTGCACTGAGACATATAGTCCATCTGCTCCCCTGGACACAGGTCAAGGATCATAGTCTCCTTCTTCTCTGGTGACTCAGAGAACTTTTACTTTATAATAGAATCCAGATGCTCCAGTGGACGGTCTCTGATAGTTCCCGTTAAGGTTTTAATTTGGCCTAAGTCCCTCTCCTGACTCCAACTCCTCCTCCATGTCTGGAGCTGTGCCTCGCTCCTATGCTGGTCTGGTGGGTTTTGAGAAGGATAGCACCACCCACGCATCAGGTAATGAGCCTCAGCCATAAAAAGAGCAGGAAGAAAGCCTCCCACTGTGCTTAGACCCTCCTCAAGTTCATTCTGAAGCACAGGAGATATAAAAAAAAACAAAGGTACTGTGAATTCCCAGCCTTTGGCAAGGTAGCTCTCTTTAAATACTCACTCCAGTCCTGCGTGGGGATAAGCCCATGACGCGAGGCACACCATACCCAAGAGTACATGACCCCGTCACCTCCTCTGACATTCACTTCCTGGAGGAGCAGGACTTAGAACCAGTTTCCCTGGTACAGCTGTTAGGATCTGATGGCTTATATCATCAGGACACTGTCCTCAGCAGCAGTCCCCCATTCAGGGTTGTAGGACCTCTTGGTTGACAGTCCAGAATCTTCTGAAACTTCAGTATGGAAGCAGCTCTCCCAAACTCTTGGTGATCCAGCTGCCGACTTTGCCTCCATGCTATCCTCCATCTTTTCCTCAGGCTCATACCTGAATGCTGTGAGTGCGAAACTAACAAGCATTAAAAATGCAATAGGTCTCGCCTTTCATAAAGTTAAAGCCATTTACTTTGATATACAATGCCTTTAGCAAAGCAAATGGCTTTAACTTAATTAAAGGCGAGACCTGTTGCATTTTCAATGCTTGTTTATCTGGCAATCATCATACACAGAAGTATTGTCAAACCAGACCTAAAAGAGGAGAGCTGCACAACACACACAAAGTGTTAGTATTTCTGAGAAGCCTGCAAGGGGTTAATGTGTGTTAATCACTCGCTTTGTTTTACCCTGGTCAGTGTGAGGGAGGCTTCAGCAAAAAGAATGCTTACTATTCATATGTTTTTCTGGTCTTTATATAAAGGCGGATACTGCAACCATATGGAACCCTGGAGGGGGTGGGGGAATCTTGCTTTTCTACATATTCAGTTTGTCTAGCTGCTTAGATTACCTCTCATGCATTAATTAGCAAGCTAGAACTTGTAAGGGAGAGTGCCTTTGCGAGTATATATTATGTTGCATGAAATGAACCTGCAAGAAGGTGCTGTGTGTCTAGGAATGTCCCCCGTAGCGATTTCTCTCTCTCATCAGGGGAAGACAACCCAGGACAGCCTGGGACTGAAAAAGGCTGCTTCTACGCTGCCCTTGTCTGCTCATCATACCCGGATCCTTACCTGTGAAGAGGATCCTGTGACCTGGGGTGCTGGATAGCGAGAGGGGGTGGGGGACGGAATAGAGGCCGGAGACTCTTTTCTGCCCCGGCATGGCCACCGACCCTGGACGGTAGCTGGCAGCAGGAATGCGGGACGGGAGACTTGGCTGGTTGCCAAGGACTCTCTGTTGCCGAGGGTCATCTCGACTGCATTATTTAATAATGCAACCGCTTCTGACCTCACCTGGCACGGCGGGCACGTGCCCTTTCAGAGACGGCACAATGACTTGCAGCGGAGTTTTTTCTCTATGTTCACGGCAGCTGTGGGTCAACAGAAGGGAGAGGCAGAGCCAAGAACTGGAGGCACCACGCGGGGCAGGTTCTTTTCTCTCCTCAGGCAGACACACATAAATGTATACAAGAGGAATCGTTTTATATTACCAGTTTTTGATTAAGTAACGGAAGAATGCTGCGAAGTACTTCATATTGGAAGTAAACAAAAAAGACGGTATTTTACCCAGCGCTTCAAGTCTCTTCACATAGTACCCAAAAGCAGTGCTTTTTGCACATACCCAATAAATGTATAGATTGGCAGTGAGGCAAGTTTTCTACAGTATAAGCCTAAGGACTGCGTGCAACAAATATTTACAAGAATGTGCAGTGAGCTAGCTCGACTCATAAATATATTCAGATCCAGTCTAGAGCTGCCCGTATCTAGGGCACGCCGTGCCTCACCTTTGTTACAAAAACAAGCCCGCAAGAGGTGCGCGAGAGCGCGCGCGTGCTCGCTTGTGTGAGGGAGCCCATCTGTTTCCAATTATCACGAACGCGTCTGGGCACGATAATTGCAAACAGATGTCGCCCGTACGGGTAACTGCAAGCCTTAGGCTGTGGGCAGAGCAAAGGCGGGACATGCACCCGCCTTTGCCAAATTGCGTGCTGTCTTTTTCAAAAGACAGCACACAGAGACCAATTAAAATAAGCACAAAAAAACAGACACACACAAGCGTGTGAAAAGTCCTGGTCAGCTGCAAGAGGCTGTATTCTTAGAGCAGCGCGTGTGTGCTGCGCTAAGGCTCGACCTAAAAAGCAGAGTGATCCACATGGCCCTTCTTCCCATAAGCTGCTGCTATCAGCTCTGCAAAGCTCTCTTCTCGTAAGTGCAATACCCACATTCTCCATGTCAGCTTCTGAGCTCTCATTATCAGCCTTTGGTTGGCACCAGTCCACCTGGCACCGCTAACATTATTCCTGAAAAACAGGCATCTGCCAACCTAGGAAGGACGATGGTGAGCAGCCTGCCAGGGTCTAAATGACACCTTAACTCTAAGGGAATCGGCACAAACAATTGTTACTGGTGCTATTGGTATGTAAGGCACATTTTATCACGATATCATCAAAGCAGATATGTGTCGGTGGAAATTTCTGTCAAGAATATTTGTGCATATTTGTTGTGTTGCATTTTGTTTTGGGGGCAATGTGTTTTTGTGCAGTTATATTTGCCCCCTGTATTATTGCATTGAATTGTTTTGTTCTGTGTTTGTTGCGTCACTTTCTGTTTTGTTATATCGTCCCTGTTACATCCATATAGTGTTGTTATTTTACTTTTTGTTACATTGATGTGGTACGTTCTGTAATTACTTTAAAGATGCCAAGAAATGCTGCTCAATGTCCAGCCAATAGCAGCATTTTAAAGTTCCAGTTGAAAAGAACAACCATTTACCACTTTCTAAGGTGGAAAAATACCAAACCACTGCACCAGCTCTTCAACTATTTGGGACACCTGTTGGCCCAATAACTCTGGTTGAGGCCATGCCTTAAATTGACACTTCCAGTGCTCACTTTATGTGACACTGACGTAAGCAAAAAGTGGATGCCAGGACTAGTTTGGATATCAAACGTGATTAGAGATGTTGGTGTAACTGACAACGTCAACAGTATTTGGTTTCATTTGTATTCAGCAGTTCAGTAATGCCGTGTGATACGTATCTGCCTGATTTTATGAGGTTTTTGAGTTCAGATTGAAATGTTAACACTACTTCCGTTTTCCAATTACCATAGAGGTATATTAACTGCTGCATTTGTGTGTTTGTTTTATTATTTGCAAACAGAAACTCAAAACGTGTTGTCTGGCATAGCACCTCCAGCCATTTAAAGGGACAGTCTAACTGTACAATTCTTTTGCACCTTGAGACCATCACCTCCCCAGAAACTTTTTAGAAGTGTTGGTCTGTGAATAAAAAATGTACTCCAACAGTTGATGCTGATGGCGATGCAGGAAGCTTCTTCCTTCTGTGGTTGGAAAGGACCGCTTCTGCTGCTCCATTCAGCCATCCATCCCACCCTGAGAGGGGCACAAGGAGGCGGTGGGGATAGTGGCACTACACCACCTAGAAGCAAGGCCGCGCTGGAGAAGCAGCCTAGCAGGATTCTGCTTAAAATCACCACCAACTCTTAGGATTCAGGGTGTGCGCTTCCTGAGAAGGCGTACGTTTTTAACCCCTTGGGCGCAGCCGCGATTCTGCGCCTGTGCGGCACATTCCGATTGCGGGTGAGGTCATGACGGCCGGGCGCCGTCATCAGCACACGAGCACTGTGTGCCATGACGGCTCCCGGCCGTCATCAGCATGCAAGGGGTTAAAGCAGGTCAGATGATGCAGGACACCCTTATGTCTCAAAAGACAGACTGGTAAGCAAACTAGCATGGCATAATCACAAAAAAGGTTTGGATGTCAGAATGCCGAGTAGCAAAAGTATTGCCTGACATTAATATTTGGTCCTAAACTATAGTCCCGCTGGAAGTAGATTTTCCTTTATTAGCTCCAATGGGAGCTAATACCGGATGCCTCCGGGTAGCCATGCGCTATATAAATACCACTCAATTTCAATTTCAATTTCAAAATTTAGTAAAAGATATTTACGACACTCTGCCGGGCATTTTTTTCGTTGATACATTCTGGTACCAAACCATAGTTTCCCTCCAGGGAACTAAGGGACCTTGCGCTTCCTATCTGTACTGAGGCTGGGGAAGTTGTGAAGCTGGGAAGTCATCCATCGGAAATCTGAAGGGATGGGTCCACAGTGGTTAAGGACCCTCGCCGTATCTTCTTTTAGGTTTTGAATAAGATTCAGGGAAGAATCTAAAACCCAAGCCACCAGGCCCTAATATAACAGACGGCCGGCCTCTTTTACATAAATACTTAATCTGAGTTCTACTTAAATGTTATGGCAGGGTTGCAAGTATGTGAATTACTTATGACATTTTGATTAATCGTCCAACATTTCAAAGTGATTTTTGGTGTGAATGATGCTTTTTTAAGCATCGGGGAACCATGCTGCCAACATACCTTGAATATTTTACATATTAGTCGTGAGCAGGTTGCAGATGAACTTCTAAAGGAGGCAGGAATCACACAGTGTATAAAAAGAACACAAAAAAGCCTACAAAAAGATAGAAACACCCTGGGCCCCATTTATGAGTAATGACGCATCGCTGCGTGAAAGCAGCGATGCGTCACTTCTCAGTGCGCACTCCTGATACCTGATGCGTCATATTTAATGTATGATGCATCATGTCCCCAGGAGTTACTGATACGTCAGTATTTCTGACGTATCTGTAAGCGCAAAAGTGACGCATTGCTGGAGTGTGTCACAAAAGTGACGCAACTCCAGCAATGCGTCCTTTCATATGGGGCAAGCCCCATGTGAAAGGGCCTGCGCCATTCTTACGCCTGCTGTAAGGCAGCCGCAAGATTTTGATGCAACGTCATCCTAGAAGTGACGCAGTGAAATCTCATAGATTTCACTGCATCACTTCTACAAGGCTTTTTGCGGGGGAACGCCCCCCCTGCATATATTATACCTGACGCAGATATAGTGTAGTGCAGGGGTTTACAAAGTGACGCATCTGCTTAGATGCGTCACTTTGTAAATAGTGCGCAACAGGAGGCATGTTTTACGCCGCCGATGCGTCACAAAAAAGGACGCATCGGAAACGCAAAACTGACGCTAGGCCTCATAAATGAGGCTCCCTGTTTTTTTTTTTTTTTAAACTAATATTCCACGTCATGCTCTAGGTCTTTTCAGCTGCCTCTATAGATGATCGTTCTCATTACTGAAATAAGCCAGAGCAAGTGTTTTTAAATAAAACATTAAAAAAATCTGTTTATACTCGGTCGATTTCAAATCAGATATCCTTTTCTATGGCATGGCAACCTCACATTTTGTTTGACCCCTTTTACTACTACATTGTTTTTGGGGAAGGCTTGACATCCTTCGAATAAGACCCCATGTCCCCAACAGGGTTCCAGGTCTGCAAATAGCATATTCACAATGTCCTGCACTGTGCTATCGAAGTGGATAACGGCACATTAGTTAAATATCTGAAATGTTAAAAGTGTGAAAAAATAAAAGGTAATTATTTGGAATATTTGTCAACATTTCTTGAACGATACATAAACCCCTCGCTCTTAAAGTCTTTAAACGTGTTGGCCTTCTCACTTACAATACTTTTTTTTAGTTGGCATTTTGGATTTACTATACGGAAAAATCAACACTGAACATTTTGTTATTTTCTTTTTAAATCCCCCTACTCTCTGGTCTGAGTTAAAATATTTGCCTACCTTGATTTGTTTTATACCCCATCAGTCATTGTGATAAATAAAAAAGAATAACTGCATATCAGTTTGGTCTCTGCTTGAATAGAACAGTCACTTATTTGGTAAAATAATGTATTATCTCATATGTAATATTTTAACATATTACATGTGAATTGTATGAATAGGTTTTTTCCATTTTGGGGGGAAGCAACCACATTTTGTTATGCAAGCAGACACCTCGGCATTAAAACATTTGAAGGACAGTGCATTAAGCTTTCTTCATTCAAGGTGCCAAGTACATTTTTAAGAAATTGGCTCTCCCAAGCAACAAGGGATAAATGACGTTACAACGCATACTTTTACAGCGCCTACCATTACCACGCAATTTTTACAACGCAGGATCCATTACAACGCATACCATTACAACGCATGTATTTACAACGCAGGTACCTTTACAACGCATACCATTACAACGTAAGTATTGGTAAGTTTATAATATTTTTTTTAATGTAAATTAATTAAAATTAATATAATTTAATTTAATTTAATTAATGTTATTTAATTTAATTTATTTTATTTAATTTAATTTAATTTAATCAATTTAATTTAATGTAATTTAAATGTAATTGTACTTAATTACCCTGTACCCCTTTACCTAAAAACCCAAAACTGACCCTAAACCCTAAAAATACCCCTTTACCCAAAAACCCAAAACTGACCGTGAACCCTAAAAATACCCCTTTACCCAAAAACCCAAAACTGACCCTGAACCCTAAAAATACCCCTTTACCCAAAAACCCAAAACTGACCCTGAACCCTAAAAATACCCCTTTACCCAAAAACTGAAAACTGACCCTGAACCCTAAAAATACCCCTTTACCCAAAAACTGAAAACTGACCCTGAACCCTAAAAATACCCCTTTACCCAAAAACTGAAAACTGACCCTGAACCCTAAAAATACCCCTTTACCCAAAAACTGAAAACTGAACCTGAACCCTAAAAATACCCCTTTACCCAAAAACTGAAAACTGACCCTGAACCCTAAAAATACCCCTTTACCCAAAAACTGAAAACTGACCCTGAACCCTAAAAATACCCCTTTACCCAAAAACTGAAAACTGACCCTGAACCCTAAAAATACCCCTTTACCCAAAAACCCCAAACTGACCCTGAACCCTAAGAATACCCCTTTGCCCAAAAACCCAAAACTGACCCTGAACCCTAAAAATACCCCTTTGCCCAAAAACCCAAAACTGACCCTGAACCCTAAAAATACCCCTTTACCCAAAAACCCAAAACTGACCCTGAACCCTAAAAATACCCCTTTACCCAAAAACCCAAACTTATAATATTTTTGATAAAATGATATACTTACCAATACTTACTTTGTAATGGTATGCGTTGTAAAGGTACCTGCGTTGTAAATACATGCGTTGTAATGGTAAGCGTTGTAATGGATCCTGCGTTGTAAAAGTTGCGTGGTAATGGTAGGTCGTTGTAAAAGTTGCGTTGTTAAGGTTGTATACCGCAACAAGTACTATGGTAAAAGGCCATTGGCGGGCCAAGTTTGGCAGATGGATTACTGGGGCCTGGGTCACAAATGCCACATGGAACCCAGCTCTAAAAACAATGTCCTGGGACACAGTTAGAGATAACTCCAGCATATGGCACTCCCTAGTGGCAGCTGACATTTCCTGCCTTGCCATGAACAAATACATTTGGGGGATGGCAGCATGGAGCCCTGAAAAGTAGATGGTGTGGGCAAACAGCCCCACCTCTTCCATGCTTGTGACACTCCTGCTGCAGACAGAGCCACATACAATACAGAAGGCTATATTGGAGTAGTGTGCACTTCATATTTGCACAGACGCCTGGATTTTTTGGGACTCACAAATGCTTAGGTATACTCTTGGTAAAACGGTAGTATGACACAACCACGCATGCCTAACCCACGAATGCCTTAACCAAATCACGTGGTCTTTACAAAGACCGCGCCTTTGACACGCATTCCTTTACAACGAATTTCGTTGTAAAGGCATGACTGGAAAAGGTATGTGTGTGGTAAATATCCCACCCCAGCCCCCCTGCCCTGAGCACTAAAATACAGCCCTCCTACATTTCAATAGCCCCCTGCCCTGAGCTCTAAAATTCAGCCCGCCTGCGTTGTAATCTACTCACCCCAGCCATATTAACTACCCTGACCCCCTACCCTGAGCCCTAAAACCCGGGCCCTAGACTCGACCCCAGCACGCCCACCTGAGCCCTAAAAACTGGCCTCAGTCCTGAAAACTGCCCCTCCCTCCCTCCTGAGCATTAAAATTGGGCCTCCTGGACTAAAAACTACCCCAACCCTACCCTCCGCCCTGAGCCCTAAAACCAGCCCCCTCCCCTAAAACCTCCCTCACCCCCAGCCCCACCCCAACTCTCCAAGCCACATCCTGGACCTTCTTCCTGCTGCTATCTTTCCGGTTCCTCTCCCGGCCCATCCGCTCACACAGCTAGAACACCGCCTGCCTTAACCAGGCATATGCATGTTTTTTTTTAATAATCTTTATTCATTTTATGCACAACATAACAGACAGCTGTAAATACGTCATAGATAGAGCATAGGATACCATACATCTCTTTTTGCATTAGTGTGCCCACTGGGTGGGGGGGACAAATCACCATACTCCACAGTATTACGCATCAGCATCAGCATTATTACACTCCAAAAATTGACAACAGATGCTTCATTACAAAGCTGTGTCCAAACCATAACTTGTATAAGAAAGAAAAATACCAAACTCGATACCACCTAACTAGTGTGCCTGTCTTCTGAAGGCCAGTAGGTCTTGGGTCTGCCGTAGGTTGGTGTGGAGGGTGATCCAGGTCTTGGCGGTGAGGTGGGAGAAGGATCTGCCGCCAGCGGTCGTTCTTCGGATGCGGGGACTGTGGCGAGGGCGAGGCTGGCAGAGCGGAGCTGGTGGGTGGGGGTGTAGAAGTTGAGTCGTCTGTTGAGGTATGCCGGGCCGGTCTTGTGGAGAGCTTTGCGTGCGTGGATGAGAAGTTTGAAGGTTATTCTCTTGTTGACAGGGAGCCAATGCAGGTCTCTCAGGTGGGGGGTGATGTGGCTGCGGCGGTGAATGTTGAGGATCAGACGTGCTGGATGCGTTGCAATCGTCTCAAGAGCTTGGCCGTCGTTCCTGCGTAGAGGGCGTTTCTGTAGTCCAGCTACTGGTGACGAGGGCCTGGGTGACTGTTCTTCTCATCTCGGTGGGGATCCACTTGAAGATCTTGCAGAGCATTCGGAGGATGTTGCAGCAGGATGAGGAGATGGCATTGACCTGCTTAGTCATGGAGAGGGTGGAGTCGAGGATGACCCCTAGGTTGCTTGCGTGGTCGGTGGGTGTCCGGGCTGTTCCTAGAGTTGTCAGCCACCAGGAGTCGTCTCAGGCTAAAGGGGTGGAGCCGAGGATGAGGACCTCCATCTTGTCCGAGTTCAGCTTCAGTGGGCTGTTCCTCATCCATTCGGTGACGGCCTTCATTCCTTCGTGGAGGTTGGTTTTGGCGATGTGGGGGTCTTTGGTGAGGGAGATGATCAGCTGGATGTCGTCGGCTTAGGAGATGATGTTGAGGTTGTGCTGTCGGGTGACGTGGGCGAGGGGTGCCATGTAGATGTTGAATAGCGTCGGGCTGAGGGAAGAGCCCTGGGGTACGCCACAGAAGATTTTGGGGGCGATGGAGCGGAGGGGGGAGGCGGACGCTCTGAGTCCTGCCGGAGAGGAAATATGTGGTCCAGTCCAGGGCCTTCACTTGGATCCCGGCGTTGTTTAGGCGTGTTTGTAGTGTGCGGTGGCAGACCGGCTGACAGGTGCAGGAGGATGAGGGCTGCTGTTTCTCCATTGTCAAGCAGGGTCCTGATGTCATCGGTGGTGGCGATGAGGGCGGTTTTGGTGCTGTGGTTGCTGCAGAACCCGGACTGGGATGGGTCCAGGATGCTGTTCTCCTTGAGAAAGCGGGTCAGTTGTTTGTTGACGATTTTCTCGGTAACCTTCACCGGGAGCGGGAGCAGGGAGATGGGTCGGAAGTTCTTGAGGGCCTTGGGGTCCGCCTTGGGTTTCTTGAGTAAGGCGTTGATCTTGGCGTGCTTCCAGCTTTCCGGGAAGGTTGTGGTCGGGTCGTAGGGGTGGGGGTTGTCAGGGTGGCCATGGCGTTGAAGCTGTTGTGGATGTCGGTGATCTTGCGGTGGAAGAAGGTGGCCAGCAAGTCGCACAGGTCTTGCGAAGGCGGGATGTCGTTGGTGTTCGAGTTGGGTTTGGAGAGTTCCTTCACAATGTTGAAGAGCTCTTTGCTGTTGTGTGCGTTGTGTGCGGTCTTTGAATGACGTCCTCTTGGCGGCTCTGATGAGTTGATGGCATCTGCGGGTGGCGTTCTTGTGGGCTACGTAGCTGTCTGATGTTTGTTCGAGGAGCCAGTTCTTCTCCAGTTTTCGGCACGTTCGTTTGGACGCCTGGAGGTCTTCAGTGAACCATGTGGCTTCTTGTTGGTGTGGCTGTTGAAGGGTGTCTTGAGCGGGGCGAGGGTGTTGGCGCAGTCATTGATCCATTGTCTGAGGTTGCGGGCGGCGGTGTCGAGGTCAGTGGAGTCAGCGGGTGGGTTCTGGGCAAGGATGGTGGTTAGCTGGTCTTCTGTGACCATGCTCCAGCATCATCGAGGCATCTGTTGGGTGCGGTGGTGCGTGGTGGGCTTCCTGAAGGTGAAGTGGATGCAGTGGTTGTCGGTCCAGTGGGGTTCGGTGGTGTGGTTGAAGGAGACGTGGGGGCTTGCGGTGGCCGGCGGTGTGGGTTGGTGTTGTCATGAGCTGTCTGAGTCCGAGGTTGGCGAGGTTGCCGATCAGGGTGGTGGAGTTGGTGTCGTTGTTATTCTCGAGGTGAAAGTTCAGGTCCCCGAGGAGGATGTAGTCTATGGAGGCGAGGGGGTGTGTGCTGATGAAGTCGGCGATGGAGTCGCTGAACGGTAGTCGGGGTCCGGCGAGTCTGTAGACGAGGGTTCCTCTGAGGGTGGTTTTGGGGTTGGTGTGGATCTGGAAGTGCATGTGTTTGGCAGTACTGAGGGTGTCATCGATGTTGGTCGAGACTCTGATGGTGTTCTTGTGGACGATGGCGATACCTCCTCCTATGCCATTGGTGCGGTCCCTGCGGGTGATCTTGTAGCCTTCTGAGATGGCTATGGCGATGTCGGAAGCTGAGGTGGGGTTCAGCCAGGTCTCCGTCAGGAAGGCGTCGTCTAGGGAGGTAGAGTCCAGAAGGTCCCAGAGTTCTAAGGCGTGTTTGTGGGCGGAGCGGGTGTTGAGGAGGAAGCATCTGAGGTAGTTGGGTCCTTCGGTTGGTGATGTTGTGGGCCGCGTGCTGGTGAAGCTGCAGTTCCAGCAGGTGAAGGGTCCTTGGGTGCGCTTCGGGGTGGTCTGGTAGGTGTGTTGACGTCCGGGGTTGAGTACGTGGAGGGTGCTGGCATCGTAGAGCTGTCGGGCGCTGTGGTGTTTGCGGGGGCCAGGGGTTCTGGCGCTGGGCGCGGTTCTGGCGTGGATGGGCACAGACGGGCTTGCCATCGGCGCACGGACGCGTAGTGGTCGCCATAATAAGGGGAGGTGGGAGGAAGGAGCAGCTGGGAGGGGGGGTTGGACGAATGGTAGCGGGGGGGTGGGGCTGCAGGGGGCGCAGCGGCGGGAAGCGGGATCGGTGATGGCACAGAAGGAAAATGGGCACAGCAGAAAAGGGGGAAAACAATGTAAAAAACAAAGCTGAGCACAGTGAATACAGCTAAACAGGCACAGAAACGAGTACAAAAATAGCAAAAAGCGGCAGAGAAAGCAAACCTAAGGCCTACCACTGCCACCAGGGATGGGGCGCAGGTGGTAGCCTGCGGGTGGAAGCGGGCCTCGAACTAACGGCAGCTGGGCTGTGATGCAGGCACAGTCAGGAGTAGCTGCGCGGCTTGGGGGGAGCGACCTGCCTGCCAGACAGGGACAAGGGAAAGAAGGAGAGGGAACTGTCAGGGAACAGGAGAGAGTAGTAGGGGAGAGCAGTGTGGGACGTAGTAGAAAAGCAGGAGATAAAAAGGGGAGGTAGAGGGGGAGGAAGAAATGTGAACATTGATCAGCAAGAGAGGTAGGTGTTGACTTGGACCAAATCCGGATACATTTTGAACAGCTGCACTTTCAGTTTTATTCTGAATTGCATCAAAGTCTCCACCTCAAGTTTGGTATAACATGAGTTAATGCTTTATAAGACTGAGATTATAACGGCTTTTAACATTCTTGTGTGCATGTGGCAGCTTTAACGAAGAATAGAGATATTCAGGTTGATGCAGGTGTATTGCATTAAAGACAATGCAGGTCAGTTTCTGAGCTGGATCAAATGAACTCCATTAGAACAGTTAAAATATATGATCATATGTTTGGTGTCAAATAAAAGCTTTTCTGCTTTTGAGAGAACAGTGGTGACTGGGGAAACTGCGACTACTGGAGTGCCAACTAAGATGCAGTATCCCTTGTCAATTTTTACTAACGCTAAGGCCAGAACACTGTAGCGGGTGCCCCTTGGTTGAAGAAGAGGTTTAAGCTTCTTTTATGGGCTGACACGCAACTTTGGCTTTAGATGCAACATGATCAATCTGTGTAGACAATGATAGATGAGAGTCAAGCCATATACCTAATCATCTGACTTCATTGATAAGAGATGTTAACCCCTTCCATGCTGTCGTCGGCCATTGGCCGACGGCAACGCTACCTCACTGGTGCTGCCGTCGGCCAATAGCTGACGCGGGCCCGCCCGTTTTGCGGAAGTGCCGCACTTCCGCAAAATCGGGGGCGCAGTGGAGGGGTTAATGCTGTCTCTATGCAGCTCTTCAAGTCAGGCAAAATTATGAGTCGCTTGGTTGATGAATGAGGGTGAATTCTGTTTTCTGGATTACATTTGAGGAGATTAGAGGATATACAATGTTACAGTTCCAAGAGACACTTTTTAAGTAAGGAAATATTGCGGCTTGAAGAGATCTATATGCAGACCCTTTCTCCAGTTCTATTACACACTAATAACTAAGGAGAAACTGACCACTCAGTGAATCTTCTGCAGTAATATATTTCATCCTCAACAAAACAGTTTCCTATATCCTGGTTACATTAATCAGGATCAGTGATTTCTGGTCGTAGGTGCCTCGTCTGGAGCACGCAAGTGAAGGTTACATGCCAAAAAAGTATTGTTTGTTAGAAAAGAGCTAAAAAGGATTGGCTCTTTTCTAACAAATTTTGAGAGAGTAGCTTTCCTCTGAGACATATGCAGCTGCATTTTGTATTGAGGTCAGGCAACAATATACTCCAAGATATGTCACCAAGATAACAGTAACTCCATTCATCTCCTGGGTATGTCCATATCAGTGAAAACCCACTCTCTATCCCCTAGCCACAGCTAGAGAGAAACTCACTTGTGGTTTTGCCTGATAACCCCATGAATCTGCCCTACAAATGAGAGGGGGGTGGAGTGGTAGATATGCACTTTTAAGTGGGCATGTCAGTTTGGCCGGCTGTCTTAGGCCGGTCAAACTGACATGCGCACTTAAGTTTCTCCAACCCAGTTGTAATGCACAGCCGAGTTGGAGAAACAGCACAGACTCCCTGTGCCTGAATCCCTGTGCCTGAGGGAGCATTAATCCAGCCCACTCAGGCCAATTCTCATGCTGCTCTAATGCTTGAGAGCAGCGCCTGGATTAGATGGGGAGTCTGTGATGCTGTCCCAAGGACTGCTGGGACCAAGAACTGGCAGCAGAAGAGGGCGAGGCAGCCAGCAGCACCAGGTAAGTCTTTAAACAATTTTTTTAATTATTACCCCTCCCCGCCAGCCAAGCTTACCGCTGGCCCCCTCGCCCCCCTGCACCACCCCATCCGCCCCCGGTCTTTATTTCTGTCGCCACCACTGACAAAACATGGAGTGTGAGAACAGACTATCAAATCGGCAGTACAGTAGTGACTAGTAGCAGTAATGATATCACACACAGCTCCTGCTTTTTGTCCTTCCTGATAATGACAACATACACAGATAAAATATGGGGCATATTATCAAGGAACGGCATTAAAATTATTGCCGCTTTAGCGGCAGCAAACTGCTGCTAAAGTGGCGATAATGGGCTTGATAATATGCCCTTGAGAATTCCAATAGAAGCCCATGTTATGGTGTTAACAGGGGCTTCTATTGGAATTCTCTACGGCATATTATCAAGCACATTATCACCGTTTTAGCGGCAGTTTCCTGCCGCTAAAGCAGCGATAATTTTAACGGCGTTCCTTGATAATATGCTCTATGGTTTCTTAAAGACAGATTCAACAAGAGCTTGTATTTACTATCGTGTGCTTCATAGCTCATTTTTTTTTTGATTGCAGCAAATAATGTTTAGATTGTGCCAGTGGTTGCAGGTGGGTATGACCCCCAATTTTGGAGGACCAGACCTTATTTTTAATCATCAGATTGAGTAAGAGCAAGAGGCAGAAAAGGGAGAGAGAAGTGCAAGAGAAAGGTAGGAAAAAAAACACGGTGAGAGCGGGGAAAAGCAGGGATGAAAAAAACCTGCAAGACTAAGCTGACAATGCAAGAAGTTCGCATGTGGAGAAAAGCAGCGTGAGGTGAATCAAAAGTAGGTTGCCTTGGTATTCAGCATCCCCGGAATTTGGTAGCAGCAGTAAAAAAACTCCTAAGAAAAACATTGGGCGCCTCCACTTATTTTTGTTTTACAAATTAACCACTGAAAATACGTATGTCTAATCCAGGTATAATACATTGTTAGCCATTTTTAGGTCTCTCTACAGACAACTCCAGCTCTTTGACTAGAGACAGCATTGTATATCATACTCCACAGAGTCAATCTTTCCTCAAGATTTGATGGCTTTCATGTCAATCTCAGTTGCCTTCTTCCTATTTGTTCCTTTCCTTCCTTTCTGTCTCTGACCCACCCTAAAGCAGCTGTTTGGTTTCACCTTCAGTAGATTCGTCATTTTTTTTCCTGCTCTGATCACAGCATTACAAACGGAGCCACGTTCTAAACAACACCTGGTCCATCTAGTACCCACTTGAAAAACTACAGCAGAAACGTGGATGCTACAACATCGATCTCGACGGGCTACTATGAACAAGCATTGGCAGCGCCAATCGGCCTCACTTGTATGTAAAGATAAATGAGACCCATTGGTATTGACAATGCGTGTTACTTTCCCTATGCAGACTCAACAGGAAAACCAATGAATCAGTTCAGAGAATGCGACCAGACCTGCACGAAGGTTTCCATTTTTGTCAGCCCACGTTCAATGCATTGGGGCTGGAAGCGAGTGAACTACTGAACTATGTAAAGCCTGAGAGCTGTCAAGCCCTCCATTTAAGCAGAGATTCCCTTTCAAAGCACAGACGATAAAAGGAGTCTTCACCAAGATGAACTACAGATGGGCTACTTTTCAGGAACCATTGAGTGTTTTAACCTCAGGCAAAATCTTGTCAGCAGCCAAAGGGAAGTGATTAAAGCAGTTAAAACACAACCATATTTCTGAGCTTAGCTTTACTTCATGAAATGCTTCATAATGACATTTTAACCTGTTTTTTTTTGTAGTTGACTGAAATAATTCAGTGTTTGTGGTGGGGATCATGACCAAATTAGCAACAAAATATTGAATTATCGGGTTAGGGCAGCGGAATATATATTCGGACAAAAATGTCCTCAAACTTAACTGGAGAATTACGTCATTCGGTAAGTCTTTTTCGCTACTACTAAAGCCGGTTAGGAAATGTGTTAATCTTTTTTGCATGACCCGCAACAAATCAGTCTGTGATCACCTGACTCGTCGTATCCAAGGGTAGAGGAGGGCAAAACTGAGGAAGGCCTCCGCGGGGTTTTTAAGTATCTTTGAAAAACCTATATACAGTGATGCATTTCAGAAGCACAATTTCTCAGGCATATTGGCTAGCCGTGACGTTTGAAGCGGAAAATGGGGGGTTCTTCCCCAAGTATAGATTTGTACAATTTACTTAAGAAATATTTTTGGAATATATTTTTAAGTGCAAGAACACACTAGGATTCGTTTAAAGGAAGTAGATCTTGATCGTTTTGTCCTGTGATTTCTCAGGAATGTTAAATTTCATTTCATCAATTTCGGATTCACAACAGGACACATCCCACTCTGAGCCAGGGCGACTGACGCTGGGGACCACGGTTCGATCCCCAGGCACCGGCGGCAGGGCTCTGCCCAGCACCATGTGACTCTGGGAAATAGCTTGCTTAATCTTCCCGACGGCCCCCAGCGCCGGGAAACCTACGGGTAGCTGTGCGCTTTACAAATACAGGATTATTATTATTAATATTATTAGCAGTCATAATGTCACTCAAAGCAGCTGATCATCACCAGTCAGGGAGTCCTGTAAATTCCCCGAAAATAACCAGATTTCACCAGAGGTAAAGTGAGACGATGGGCCTTAATGCAATGAAGGAAACTGGCCCCCATCCCCTAGTTTAGTACAAAAAAAAACTACTCATTGGCTGAAGTGGGCCCCTAACATCCCTGGGTCCTGGTGCCACTGCAGCCGCTGATCTAGTGATGAATGATGGAATTCTGAATGCATTTTTCACCCATGCCTTAGGAACTCCGTCATTTGACCAATGCATCTTTAGCACGCATTTGTTCTGTAACAACTTGCGTTAGGGGGGGCGCTTAATATTGCAATCGTTTAATTTACTATTCCAACTCCAGTCTGTGCAACAGTAGGGAAGGTGTAGGACTTTAATTTCAACACCACTCCACCACTGTGCCCTGCTAAAGCAAGTCGTTGTAACAACTTGCGTGCAGAACGGTTGCGTGCTAAAGACACATTTGATCTGTTGCCGGCGCTGTGAAGGTACAGCGTGATTCCGGTTTTGTCCTAAAAGACGTTGCCCTCTAGCGATAGATACCCCCCTGTACTGCACAATAAGAAGGAAAAGTG
This sequence comes from Lissotriton helveticus, assembly GCF_964261635.1. Lineage (NCBI taxonomy): Eukaryota > Metazoa > Chordata > Amphibia > Caudata > Salamandridae > Lissotriton > Lissotriton helveticus. The sequence goes on from NC_136059.1 coordinate 1,552,552,272, forward strand.
AGTGATCCCAAGGACATACACTACACTTTTGCCTCAATTACTTCTGTAAGACTGATACAAGATAGATATTTGTTTAATTAAATACATGTGGCTGCTGCAATATTGAAATTGTACTCTCAAAACAATATAGTTAGAGAATGACACACACTCTTGTGCCACGTCGGTTTCAACAGTAACATAGCATGAATTAGCTCTAGCCAGCAAAAGAAAGTGGGCAAAGACAGTTTTCACTCTAATGGTAGCCAACATCCACAGTTCAGTGAATTACCATCCGAGCAGGTTCTGTTAAGATGCGGGATATAACATTGTTATGTTGTGTCTTACCTGCCAAACACTACAGCTGTTGTTTAGGGCACAATTGAATATGGCAGCGCATATGGCCGTCTTTTCAAGTGCAAGCTGTGTATTTTGTTTAAGGTTATTAGCAGAAAAGGGGAGTTAGGGACTCCCAATTGTGGTCTTCCTTTTTATCTCTGTCATATAGTGTTTCTCTATTCTCTGTGCCCAGGTGTGGCCCTGCAAATGAAAGAAGGTGCACACGCCACACACGTATTCCATCAGTTGCAAGATGGCTGGTGCAACATCAAGGCATGTGGCAAATGTACCATTGGGAAATGTGAATGAAACTGATGATTAATTCACTTTTGGAAAGGGGAATTGGTCCTTTGTTGGTGCATTTGCTAAAAGTTGTTGCAGAGTGTCCATCCAGCCAACATGGTGTGCTTCTACAGGATGATGAAGAACGGGTTTCTATTCTAATTGTATTAACTATGTATACAGATAGAAATGTTCTTTCTAAATGAATTATAAAGAAACCATGAAGGTTTGGTCTGTTCCAACCACTGACCGTACGTAAATAGAAATTTGTATTAAAGTTAATAGCTGGGGGGAATAGGTTTTGTATTCATTGCAAATTGTGTAGTCCACAACAGCAGAAAGATATCTAATTAAGAAATTAGAGGGAACGTTTTTTATATGTAATTGATAAGATAGATGCTCGTATGGAAGCTTTCCAATGCCATACATCATCGTTGCGATCCAGAAAATGGATGCATGAAGCATTCAAAACACGCCACGTTGGCTGGGTGCTTGTAAATAACTGTTGTGGTTGCTCTTCAAAAGCGTGTTTGGCTATGGTGAATCAGAAATAATATGTTCCAGAAATGAGTACTGTGCAGCAACCCATTTAATCACTTGAACAATGGGGAGTGGAGTGTGTTGAGCAAGAGCAATACATTTGAGGTCCCTCCGCCTCGGGGTTAAATGGCATTGGGTTGAGAAGTACTTGCTTTAAAGGAAGGAGTCACAACACTGAGGCACAAAACAAATGTCATCGCCTTTACCTACTTAGGGGGATCATCCCTCTATTAGAATTTATAGTAAATCAGCTTAGTCCTTGTGGCTGTAAGGGCCTATGTTGATTACTGTAACACTATTTACATGGATCTCCCAACCAAGACACTTGCCGTGCTCCAAAGTTTAAAACAATCGCTCTGATCTCACTTTGGGACGAAGAGTCTATGTCAATATCACACCCGCATTAAAGGCCAGGCACAGGAAGCTGATTTGATTAAAGAAAGAGTGCTGTTCAAGACTCACTTTGTAGTACAAAAGGTCCGGCATGGACAAAACCTCTCTAAGTTCTTCTGACTCTGCCATCGATCAATCACCTGAGATAAGTCTCCCTCAAGCTCTTCTTCTTTATTTGATGAAGTGAAAACTATTTGTAGTCAGAAATCTACATGCCCACTGTTCTGATCTCTGGAACTCCTAACCTCTAATCTAATACTTGACACAGACTTCCAATAGCCACTAAGAATATTCAATTCTACCGGTGGGGCAACAGATCAGCCACAGGCGGATGCTTCTGAAGCAGAGGCCCTCATCAGCCTCAAATACCCTTTCCTACGTCTGTCCCTAGCAGTGGAGTAGCGGGGGGGGGCAGTGCGCCCCAGGCAGCACGACTTTTTGGGGCAGAAGACTCCCACCCGCTCTCTCCTGCGGCCGTGCGGGGGACAAGCGCTGGATTTGTTTGCCAGCACCCCCGCTCTTACCGACATGGGCGGCAGAAGGCCTAGCTACGCCACTGGTCCATAGGCTAGCAACATGCCAGAAGTCAACCCCAAAATTCACTTAACTTCCGTTATTTGTATTAACTGGATGTTAGAAATTAGAAGTCAGCCGTGAGAAGGGACCGATGCTGAGGAGAGACGGAGGCAGTGAAAAGGTGTCTTTTATTTTTTGTTTCGCCACCCATCCTCTCTGCCCACCCCATTCCCTGTCAGCCGCCACTGTATAATGGTCATATTATTTTAAGCTTATGTTGCTAGTTTGAATCATGACTGTGCTGCTAATTATAATAGAGGTTTATTGGCATTTCCAGTGAAGAGTCCAGCATATATCTTAACTACGCCCCCCTTGTAGCTGTCCCCCTACATTGGAACATAGGATGAATTAAATCAGCTCTTGTGCAAGCATATTCACAGCATCGCAACAAACAAAATTACAGTTTCAGTGTAGAAGTTTTCACCCACAGCAAAAAGACAATTTGTTGAAATCTGGCACTCTCTTGTGGCCTTTCATGGTGGCACAAAAAGACAGATGCCTCCTGCAGCCTTAATGTGGCACTGTCTCTGTTCTTCCTACGGCTTGGTGTTCCCTGTGTAGAACAGGAGGTCTATAAATGTTTCTACATTCCTAATACTGTTGTATTTATGTTTTTTTCTCTTCATATTTCACCTTTGAATCTATCATCTTTGAGACATGGCATTAGCAAGAAACACAATAAAACTCGTTTTATTTTGATTTGATTAATACAGATAAAAAACTGTTCTTTTTACATGTATTATTTCAAGATGTGGGAAAGATACTAATACTAAAATGACCAAAAAGTATTTTGTTAATGGTACATCTAAGTGCACCAGTGCTCACACAGTTAAAAAAAAAAGACTTGCTTAGGATGAATACACTAAAAGACCAATCTGAACTGTTTATTTATTATATTTTGATTTGGACTATCTACGTAGAATTTACCAGATTATTGAGTCCTAAATACCATGCTACAAGAAACAGTGCAGCAAGAAGATCGTCGACCAAAATATCTAAAAGGTAAGTATATATACATAAGTATAGGTTTAGTATACTTAACTCCATATATATGTGCTTCATATATAAATATTTATTTATTTGAAGAGTTTTATATAGCGCTGGCTAGACCCAAAGGTATCAGAGCGCTTTACATGAGGAATCGTAGCATTACAAGTTACAAATTACATCCGTTACCAGAGCATAGTAAAACATAGGCAAAACAACAATGTTACAGTAATTCATCGAAGGGAGGGGGAGGAAGGAGACAGGGCGGGGAGACGGGGAGAACAGTGCCCAATGTCCGTCTGGGTAGGTGACGGCCGAGGTGGTGAGCCAGGGCGGATCTCCTCTATAGCTGTCTAGCAGCTCCACCGGGCATCGGCCATGTTGCTCAGGTCTCAGCGGTCATAATATTTTTACATATATTTATATATCTGTGTGTGTGTGAGTTCAAGGTACATAGATGTGTAGTTATGAATATTGAATCAGTACAAATATGTATATACATCCACAATATTTTGGTTGTTGGTATTTTTATTACAATATTTTTGGAGCTCAATATTTCTGAAGCCGATATTCTGACATACATCGGGACAGCTCCCCCTTTGCGAAACAGACACCACCTGCTTTGAGGTGTCACTATCTGACCAATTGGTTGCGACTGCATGGCTTGCGACCACTAATGTATTGGTAAACCATTGATACATTCCTTTCCAAACTGTAACAAACATTTACAATGCAATGGTCTCGGCATTATTAAAGGTAGAGCTATTGGCATTGCTCATGACTTTTTTTTTTAATCATAAATAAATGGCATTGTCATTACATTGCCAATAGCTTCATCGTTTGCATATGCGAGACCTACTGCATTAGCACCCACACACAGAGTAAGTAGTAGAGTAGTAGAGTGAGTAGTTGATAGTGAGTAGGAGAGAGTTATTAGTAAAGAGAGTATTAGAGAGCGAGTAGTAAAAAGCGAAAGAGTGAGTATTATATAGTGAGAGAGTGAGGCAGGATATAAGTCCCTTGTAGGTTTATATTAAACACAATCATTTTCTCAAGCACAGTGCAAGCGCTATACAGGTGAAAACTTAAATGTGGTGTTGTTGATGGATGTGGTGTTGTTGGTGGATGTGGTGGTGAATGTGGTGGTGGGGGTGGATGTGTTGGTGGCGATGGATGTGGTGGTGGATGCGGTGGTGGATGTGGTGGTGGTTGTGGATGTGGTGGTGGATGTGGTGGTGGTGGATGTGGTGGTGGTGGATGTGGTGGTGGTAGATGTAGTGATGGTGGTGGATGTGGTGGTGGTGCTGGATGTAGTGGATGTGGTGGTGATGGTGGATGTGGCAGTGGATGTGGTGGTGGTGGTGGTTGTGGTCAATGTGGTGGTGGTGAATGTGGTAGGGGTGGTGCATGTGGTGGTGGATGCGGTGGTGGGTGTGGTGGTGGATGTGGTGGTGGTGGTGGAAGTGGTGGTGGTGGTTGATGTGGTGGTGGTGGTGGATGTGGTAGTGGATGTGGTGGTGGTGGATGTGGTGGTGGATGTGGTGGTGGATGTGGTGATGGATGCTGTGGTGGATGTGGTGGTGGTAGATGTGGTGGTGGAAGTGGTGGTGGTGGTGGGTGTGGTGTGGATGTGGTGGTGGTGGATGTGGTGGATGTGGTGGTGGTGGATGTGGTGGTGGATGTGTTGGTGGATGTGGTGGTGGTGGATGTGGTGGTGGATGTGGTGGTGAATGTGGTGGGGGTGGTGCATGTGGTGGGGGGTGTGGTGGTGGTGGATGTGGTGGTGGATGTGGTGGTGGTGGAAGTGGTTGTGGATGTGGTGGATGTGGTGGTGGATGCGGTGGTGAGTGTGGTGGTGGTGGATGTGGTGGTGGATGTGGTGGTGGTGGAAGATGTGGTGGTAGATGTGGTGGATGTGGTGGTGGTGGTGGATGTGGTGGTGGATGTGGTGGTGGAAGTTGTGGTGGTGGTGGTGGATGTGGCGGATGTGGTGGTGGATGTGGTGGATTTGGTGGATTTGGTGGATGTGGTGGTGAATGTGATGGTGGTGGATGTGGTGGTGGTGGATGTGGTGGTGGATGTGGTGGATGTGGTTTGCCTACATTGTGTTGGCGAAATAAAGTTATTTTGACTGACTGACACAATTCTAGGATATCCCTCACGAGCCAACAGACACCTAATTTCATGTTACCCCATCCTAACCCTCCTTTAATCGTTTATACTCCACTGGTTTACCCTCTTAGCTGGATCTCCATCATCTATTCCATTAGACTCCAATCCCCTCCATAAAGGATTGCATAACCACCACCCTCGACTTGGCTTTCCCCTCGTTTATCACAAGCCTGGTCCTTCCTCTCGACTTTATTACCAACCACATGGCTCTCACAACTTGGCTTCACGTGCACCTCAAACTTCTCTTGATCTCAGCGCAACCCTGGCAATTCTTTCATTGGATTTCCAGCCCCAAAATCTCACTCCGATTATATCACTAATTATGTTTAGTCTAAGCCCGTCTCCTCTCGCTCGGCGCTTGGCAGTGAATGCCCTCTGCCTGCATGTGAAGCTATCCCCGCGCAGCTGCCTGGTGATGCATGCGGGGCTTGAGCCCGGACCGTGCCCCGCTGCTGGTAAAAGTTCCCCGGCTGCCCCCGAGTCGTGGGTGCCACAGCCGAGGGTGCAGGTGCGCGGCGACGGCCCCCGGGCCAGGGCTCCCTGGCATTGTCTCCACTCCCGGTGATAGGACGGCGGAGCCCTGTGTTACTTCGGCCCGTTCCAGAAGGCGTTCCCCGCGGCCCCCGGAGCCCCATTGCCATGCCACAGGGCCCGCTCACTGCAGGAGGCCCTTCCCGCCCGCCGGCCACCGATCCCGGCCTCGGAGCGCGCGAGTGGACCAGGGAAAAGGGGCCCGGAGCCCGGGATTGCAGGCACGGGGGCTTCAGCCATCGGGTAGGGCAGAGATTCACAGCAGATTACAAGCCTCTGAGGACGGGCACGGGAAGGGGCAGAAGCTGGGCTTCTTTTCATGTGTGCATGGAAGCTGTAATGATTGAAACCAGCGCAAGAACACGCATGCGCCACTAACCTGACTCCAATGCCCAGCAGAGACGAAGGGATGACAGTTCTCAATACCTCCTTCTGCACCACACCCAATAATGGGAAGATCACCGCTATTGGAGCGAGCACAGTCAGAGGCCGCAAGATGAAATGTCGGAGGGAGGTGGGTGTTTCAGATATCTTCAGTTCGAGATATAGGCTCAGCGGATTACTGGTAAGACCTCCCTGGAGGTGGGTGAGAAGACAGAGAGAATAATGCAGATCCGTAATGCCTAGAATAGTCCCCCTTCCCCTGTGTTCCGAGACTTACCACTCTCTCTAATATGGACTCCGTGAATGACGTCTAAACCATATATTGGTGGAGGTAAAGTCTGCCCAAAGGTGTCGAAAAGTTGACTCACTTCTCGAACATGATCCGGCAAGGAAAATCAGGTAAATGTTGTACTCTACGATAAGTATTCTAAGCAAGGTAAAGTTTCTAGAAAAACCCAAAATAATTCTTTTGGGTATGAATAGCCGTAGACTATCTGCAGGCTAAAACAGGAATGTTGTAAGAGACTTCCAATAGAGAAACAAATAAGGGAAGGTGCGACCTGCACAAAGTATTAAACGTTGTTCCAAACAAACGAAAAGAAAATGTAACGAAAGAGAGCGAGCCCGCTCTCCTTGTGGATTCCAATCCAACGCGGTTCTGTTTTACTCACAGGAACTCTGACCACGCAGGCACTTCGTCGTCGCGGCGGGTGACTGGAACTCTGACCACGCAGGCACTTCGTCGTAGCGGCGGGTGACTGGAACTCTGACCACGCAGGCACTTCGTCGTCGCGGCGGGTGACTGGAACTCTGACCACGCAGGCACTTCGTCGTCGTGGTGGTCACTGTAACTCTGACAAAGCAGGCTAGTCACGGACTCTCCAAGGCAGGACTCCAAACGAACAAACATACGGAGGACAAACCAGGAACAGGATTGCCAAGCCCCGTTTTGTTCCAGGGGTGGAGCTTAAATAAGATCCTCCCATTGTGCCAGATCCCAGCGCCGCTTGGCCTTCTGGGACTGGTAGTCTTTCCATGGGTGACATGAAACACGATGTCTGTTGCGACCGGCTGCCCTGCCAAGGGTGATCGCTACAGAACCCCCTCTCGAGGACCGCCGTCCCGGCGGTCGTCCTGGCTTACCAGGATTGCGTTCATGGAAAAGGTCAACCAAATCAGGACAATGCAAATGATCAACAGGTTCCCATGTTCGGTCTTCGGGGCCGTAGCCCTTCCACTCGATTAAATACTGGACCCTGCCCCGCACTGTACGGGAATCCAAGATGGACCCTACTTCATACTCTTCCTGCCCTTCCACTTCCTCAGGGCCAGGGCGCACTGGCAACCGTACACCAGGTAGGCAAGGACGCAGAAGCGACACGTGAAACACAGGATGTATGGACCATGACACGGGCAAGGAGAGTTTCATGGCCACAGTATTTATCACTTCACAGATACCATAAGGACCTATATATTTAGGTTTCAATCTGTTCATTCCTTTCAGGTGCAAGTTGCGTGTGGAAAGCCAGACTTTATCGCCTACCTTATATTCGGGTTCCTGGGACCTTCTTTTGTCAGCGAAAGTTTTCTGGGCGTCTTGAGCTTTTTTCAAATTGTTCCGAGCCTCAATCAGGATCGCCCGGAGATGAGCGTGGTGTTCACGGATGGCGGGAACTAGGGAGTTAACATGCCATTCAAAGGGAAGCATGTTTGGGTGGAATCCGTACAGACAGAAGAAAGGAGAACAACCCAGAGTGGTGTGTACCGCGTTATTGTACGCAAATTCTGCCAACCACAAAAGGGTGGTCCAGTCAGTGGCGTTTTGTAATGTGAAACAGCGAAGGTATTGTTCAAGGGTTTGGTTCAACCGTTCTGTCTTACCATCCGTTTGCGGATGGTAGCTGGACGATAGGCGAGCGTCGATCTGTAAGATGGTACATAGAGCCTTCCAGAATCGAGAAGTGAATTGCGTACCCCGATCTGTTATCACCACACTTGGTAGCCCATGCAGACGCACAATATTTTGTAAGAATACTTTCGCCAATTCCCCAGAGGTAGGCAAACCCGGTAGAGATATAAAGTGTCCCATCTTGGTGAGATGATCTACCACCACTAAGATGACTGTTTGTTTCTCACAGGGAGGCATTTCCACGATAAAATCCATGGACAAGGTATGCCAGGGTTTAGACGGAATCGGTAAAGGGTGTAACAATCCCGCTGGTTTAGCATGACAAGATTTCCCTTGCGCACAAATCGCACAGTTCTTGACGTACTCTTTCACATCAGTCCGGACATTGGGCCACCAAAAGGACCGTTCCACAGTAGCGATGGTTTTGTATATACCCATGTGTCCTCCCAGTACAGAATCGTGGGCCCATTCCAACACTTTGTTTTGCAACTCGGTTCGGGGGATGTATAAAGCATGGTTATGATACGCTAATTGATCTTTTTCACAGCGATGATCGGGCTCTTCAAGAACCCATGCGGGTATATCAAAGTCAGTGAGGGCAATTTTGACGTCCTCAAGAAAGTCGTCCGAGGTGATCAATGCGATAGAGGCCTCGGCGTTCTCGATGCCCTGAAGTATAGAAGGGGGTTCAACAGGCCTCAATGTGTCATCCTCCCCCAACCGAGAGAGAGCATCTGCCTTACCATTCCGAGTTCCAGGTCTATATTTAATAACAAAGTCAAAGTCGGAGAAGAAAAGGGTCCACCTCAACTGACGAGGCGTCAAGGCCTTTGCTGTTTTCAGAAACAGTAGATTGCGATGATCCGTAATGATCTCCACAGTATGCACGGCCCCGAGGAGGTAATGTCTCCACTCTTCACATGCTCTTTTTATGGCCAGGAGTTCCTTGTCCGTAATGGTGTAATTGATTTCACAAGGAGTGAGCTTTTTTGAATAAAACGCCACTGGATGGAGTTGCCCGGTGGAAGGGTGACGCTGTGACAGAATCCCACCAAGAGCATATTGGGAGGCATCCGTTTCAAGAATGAAAGGCAGCTGTGGGTCTGGATGCCGAAGAATAGGGGCTTGAGTGAACCTCTCCTTGAGGGTTTGAAATGCCTTTTCTGCTTCCGCCCCCCATTTGAACAAAACGTTTTTTCTCAAGAGAGACGTGATGGGATTTATTATCTTGGAAAAATCCTGAACAAAGCGCCGATAGTAATTGGCAAAGCCAAGAAAGCTCTGAACGGATTTGACAGTCTGCGGTGTTTTCCAAGTAAGAATGGCCTCGACCTTTCTCATGTCCATCCTGAATCCTTGTGCATCGATCACATAGCCCAGAAAAGCCACCTGTTGGACGTGGAAAAGGCATTTCTCAAGTTTGGCATACAAAGAGTTTCGTTGAAGCCTCTCCAATACTTTCTTCACATGTGTGATGTGTTCTGGGAGAGTTGCAGAATAAATCAGAATGTCGTCAATGTAGACGATGCAAAAGGACTCCAAACACCCCCGCAACACCTCATCCATGAAAAACTGGAAGGCGGCAGGGGCGTTACACAGGCCAAACGGCATCACACGATATTCGTAGAGGCCGAATTTGGTTCTAAAAGCAGTTTTCCACTCATCCCCGGTCTTTACTCTCACAAGATGGTATGCCCCTCGAAGGTCGAGTTTGGTGAAGTAATGCGCCCCCTTGAGTTGGTCCATTAAAACGGGAATCAAGGGCAGAGGATAACGTTTTTTAATCGTCACTCTGTTGATGGCTCTGTAGTCTATACACGGTCGCAACTCCTCACAATCCTTCTTGGGGATGAAAAACATAGGTGAGGACACAGGGGAGGTGGAGTGTCTTATAAATCCGGTAGCCAAATTGTCGTCGATATAGGTTTTTAGATACTGTGTCTCCTTTTCAGTCAAGGCATACACTCTACTGCAGGGGAGATCCGCACCCGGAACAAGGTCCACACGGCAATCATATGCCCTATGTGGAGGCAGATGAGTAGCTTTTCTTTTATCAAACAAGGAAGCGAATTCGTGGTACTCAGCCGGTAAGACCGTGGCACAGCAGAATCTGTCGACGTCGCAGGACCCTGCCAAGTAAGAGGCGGGTGAAGGTTCAAGAGAACTGTGGAGAATCACCTCGTTCTGACAATGTTCCTGGCAATATTTGGATGTCATCCTTACCGTGCGTGTTGACCAGCATACTGAGGGGTCATGCAAGGTCAGCCAAGGCATACCTAGGATGAGACGGAATTGAGGGGCGTCTATGAGATCGAACTGGATGTATTCTGAGTGATTTGCTCCGTATTCCATTAACAACGCAAGGGTGTGCTGTACCACAGGCCCTGACGACAGGACTGTGCCATCCACTGCCTTGACTGTTTCGGGCGTCTTTTTCTTATCGCAGGGGATACCCATTTTGAACGCATAAGCCTGATCAATATAGTTCCCTGTAGCCCCCGAATCCAATAGGGCGTCAACTTGAAAGGGTTTCTGATTCATCACTTGTAGAGACACGTTGATATTCATGTGCGCAACTGCAGGGTGAAGGGTGTTAGCTACATAAGGGGAGACCGGAGTGAACGGGAGTCTTGAATCAGAGGTCTCTTTCTGATCCAAGACCTTCAGTTTTCCGACGGCTCCTCCATTCTCACAGTGGCCTGTGCTCTGGGAAAGGTGTTCTTTCCTGAAGTAGAAGTCCGAGCTCTACATTCATTAATAAAATGTCCGTTTTTACCACAATACATGCATAATTTGAGTCTTCGTCTCCGGTCCCTTTCTTCCTTGGTAAGGGGGCCCCGAATTCCTCCAATCTGCATGGGTTCCGGCCCTTCTTGGGCCTTGATTTTCTCTTCACCCGTTTGCCGGAGTCTGACCAGGGGATAGGAGTACCTCGCGTCCCCTCTGCTTCTATCCCCTCTCCGTTCCAACAACCGGTGGTCCAGTTGTACTGTCAAATCAATAAGTTCTTCACAGGTAGAAGGCAATTGCACCACCTGTGCTAACACGTCCTTCAATTCTCCCCGAAGGCCCTGATAGAACAGGGAGATCCGTTTCTGAGCCGGCCAGTCCGTTTCCACTATGAGTCGATTGAAGGTTGTAATATATGATAACAGATCCTGTGATCCTTGACGTAAAGTCATCAACTCCCGGTCTAAGGATAACATGGGGGTCTTTCTGTCGAATAGTTTTCGCAATTCAAGACAAAAGTCGGAAAAATTGTGTAGCACGGGATCATTCCGTTCCAACAAGGGAATGGTCCAACTGGAGGCGTTTCCCCCCATATATGACATGACGAAGGCTGTCTTGGATGATTCATCCTGAAAGATTTGAGGCTTACATAGGAAGTGAAGGCGACATTGGTTCAGGAATGTCTCAAACTTTCTGGGGTCTCCGTAAAACCTTTCGGGAGGGGCTAGTGGTATGCCATGGGTTTGCAGTATGTGTACCGTGGGAGCTGCGTCCGTTGACGTGGAAGGGGCTGCAAACGAACCTCCAGGTTGAAACGAAGGAGGCGGGGGCAAGGTAGCAGGCCTAATCAAAGGTTTGACACTCGGCTCCTTATGGGCAAGATCGGACATCTCTCTACGCAAGTCCGACACCTCCTTGTACAAGGCTTGATTCTCGGCACGAGATGTCTGGACCTCGTTTTGCAATTCTGTGAAACTGTCCAATAAGGAGGTGAGTATGGTATTGGTATCCATCGTCCGGGCTGGGTAATGTTCTTGGGCTTGTCAATCTGTAATGATTGAAAGCAGCGCAAGAACACGCATGCGCCACTAACCTGACTCCAATGCCCAGCAGAGACGAAGGGATGACAGTTCTCAATACCTCCTTCTGCACCACACCCAATAATGGGAAGATCACCGCTATTGGAGCGAGCACAGTCAGAGGCCGCAAGATGAAATGTCGGAGGGAGGTGGGTGTTTCAGATATCTTCAGTTCGAGATATAGGCTCAGCGGATTACTGGTAAGACCTCCCTGGAGATGGGTGAGAAGACAGAGAGAATAATGCAGATCCGTAATGCCTAGAATAGTCCCCCTTCCCCTGTGTTCCGAGACTTACCACTCTCTCTAATATGGACTCCGTGAATGACGTCTAAACCATATATTGGTGGAGGTAAAGTCTGCCCAAAGGTGTCGAAAAGTTGACTCACTTCTCGAACATGATCCGGCAAGGAAAATCAGGTAAATGTTGCACTCTACGATAAGTATTCTAAGCAAGGTAAAGTTTCTAGAAAAACCCAAAATAATTATTTTGGGTATGAATAGCCGTAGACTATCTGCAGGCTAAAACAGGAATGTTGTAAGAGACTTCCAATAGAGAAACAAATAAGGGAAGGTGCGACCTGCACAAAGTATTAAACGTTGTTCCAAACAAACGAAAAGAAAATGTAACGAAAGAGAGCGAGCCCGCTCTCCTCGTGGATTACAATCCAACGCGGTTCTGTTTTACTCACAGGAACTCTGACCAAGCAGGCACTTCGTCGTCGCGGCGGGTGACTGGAACTCTGACCACGCAGGCACTTCGTCGTCGCGGCGGGTGACTGGAACTCTGACCACGCAGGCACTTCGTCGTCGCGGCGGGTGACTGGAACTCTGACCACGCAGGCACTTCGTCGTCGTGGTGGTCACTGTAACTCTGACAAAGCAGGCTAGTCACGGACTCTCCAAGGCAGGACTCCAAACGAACAAACATACGGAGGACAAACCAGGAACAGGATTGACAAGCCCCGTTTTGTTCCAGGGGTGGAGCTTAAATAAGATCCTCCCATTGTGCCAGATCCCAGCGCCGCTTGGCCTTCTGGGACTGGTAGTCTTTCTATGGGTGACATGAAACACGATGTCTGTTGCGACCGGCTGCCCTGCCAAGGGTGATCGCTACAGAAGCGTGTGTTTAACTGATTGTGTTTTAAAACTTTGATATCCCGATAGTAGGAAACACAAAAGTCCGCTCGGAGCAGGGAGCCGAGTGTGCCTCGCAAGCCTCTGAGGACGGGCACGGGAAGGGGCTGAAGCTGGGCTTCTTTTCATGTAGCTCCCCGGGCTACTGGTTGGAGACGCCTGCATAGTGTATCTACAATTGTAAAAGTTCTCAAACTGGGTTATCGCTCAACCCAGCTTATTTCAAATTACATGGTGCGAGTTTTGGGCAGAATTAATATCCTGAGCATGACAATTCAGATTTCGGAGATTATCTATCTCAAAATAATGCTCTCTATACTGAAACAGCGCGCGCTGACGAAACTCTTCACAGTAAACCTATTACGAAGATCTTCTAAAAGGCAGGCACGGTCGTCTTACCAGAAGAAGGTGAAATGTGGGATTTCCCAACTCTCTCCGCAGCTCCGGATAGATGAAGTTTGGTCGCAGATCGAGCGACTTTTCTAAGTGCTCCAGGCGCAGATCCCGTCCAAGCATTAGAGCCATAAAGCAGCGCATCCTTCAGAAGTCCAGCCTGAGGCACGGTACCTGGTCCCTGCTCCCTGAGGGCGCCGTCCGGGGAGCTGTTCCCCATCTCCCGCAGCACCAGTCCTACGCGGCTGCACCGAGCTGCCGCACGCGCAGAAGGCTCGGCAGAGGGCCCGCCGTGGAATAACAACAATGTAGCATTTATTTAGCGCCTCGATGCCACGTGATTGACGCTGGGGAGCACATTATATAATGGTGTTTTTGTTTGGAGATGCTCCGGCCGGCTGCGGTGCTGGGGTGGCCATTAGCAGCAGAGCGCCGGGGCTGCCAGCACAGTTCAGGTTTCTCTTGCTGCTCTGGTTTCTACCTCTCGTCACGTCGTTTCCTGACCCTCTTAACCCGTGGTGCGCAGTCACCTTTTTAGAAAAAGACAGGGACAGCGGGAGGGGGCGGGAAAAAAGACGGCGGGAACGAGGAAAGCGAGAGCAGCCTACCTCAACCTTACCAGCAGCAAAATGGCGGCCTCAAGCTTCCGAAATTTTTCGAATTCGGGTCGTGTTTTGCTGTCCTGAGTGACGGACGATGTCACGAGCTAAAGAACAGCAAAACTTACGCCCCCGAATCCGAAAAAGACAGGGCTAAATTAGAGTGACGCATCTCTCCTCCAATGGCTAGCCTCCGTTTAGGAAGCCAGCCAATGGAGGAGAGACGGGGCAGGGAGGCGGGTTAAACAGCATACTAAGAGACATTAAATCTCCGACGCCAGACTGCGCAAGCGCAGCCTTTAGGTCCTCTACCTAAAAATGAGGAGGATGCCCAGTGGCGTAGCTAGCCCTTGTGCCGCCCGGAGTGGGTGCATGAAAGAGTGAGGGGGAGGCTGCCGCCCGGGGCAGACCGCCCCAACCCCCTTGCTACACCACTGAGGATGCCTTCCTATTTACTCTATGGTGTTATGAAGGGTCACAGGATGCGTGAAGTCCCTTCCGCTACCCGGGCATTTTGATGCATCAACGCCCATCACCGCAATCAAAGAATTGAGTTCCTCTGCTCTCAGAGCCTTCAGAGGTTTGGGATATTTCCTCATATGTTATATTTTGGAGAGAAACAGGCCGTTGCATGGGGAAAAACAGATAGGTTAACAAAGTCGGCAAATAAATACTTTTATGACTGTTCGTTGCAGTATAATTCCCCAAAAACGAGATATCTATGGCTTAGGGCTAGATGAAATGGTTAGCCTGTCTTATGTTGAGTTCCTTCATTTGCAGATGCACCATGTGATGGAAGTGATCCACCATGTTAGGAGACAGAGGGGCATATTTACATGGGGATATCACCATCAGAACATCACTTATTTACAAGGTGGCGTAAAGCCACGTAGCGTGGCTTAATGTAGCCTTGTAAATACGACCCCATTTCACACTTAGCGTGAAAGGGGCATGCAATGGGTGTTGCAGTGGGTGTTCTGCTGCAACACCATTTGCTTTTTGACGCTGCCCCATATTCACAAGGATGTGACAGTGCCAAAAACTAAGACTAGGTAAAACCTGGTCTTAGGATGGCGATACGAGGAGAAATTATTAATTGCTCCTCGTAGTTTGCTCTTCCTATGTGTGCTTCACTATGCAGCACACATAGAAACGGCAAATCGCCTTTAAAGATTGTTTATGTGCAGGAAGGTGTCCCTTCCTGCACATAAACAATCGCCTCTGCAGTGCAGGCACCATTGTAACATGGCGCAAGGGTGCCTGCTCTGGCGCTAGGCAGCTTTTTAAGCGCTAGATGAAACGCAGGGATATGCCGTATTTTGGTGAATACGCCGCAACCCTGCATTTAAAAAATATCAGAGCATAGCATTTCCAATTTTGGAGTAACCCACGCTCCCACAATTTATTGTAAATATCCCCCAAAAATTTATTTTTTCCCTCATATTTCTTTTATTAATTTTTGCAATCAAACAACAGTACAAAAAAGAATAAAATACCCCCGTGTCCCGCCAGCCAACACCCGCAGACCCAGATAGAGGGGCATTACTTGGCAAACGTGTTTCGCTGAAGCCAGGACATCATGTTTAAGCAGCATAAATATAATTAGCGAATGGTCCTCATACTACACCGCCTGAACCGACAAAGTGCTAAATAAGATTAAGATAATGGGGAACCAACCACCAGTTCAGAGAGGCTGATCTGCCCACTGCGTGGCAGAATTTGCACTGTAAAAGACAGCCTGGAGAGGATTGGGAATTTTCACAAAAAAGTGAGCGCGTTATCCTTAACATGCTATGAAACTACACAAGCAACAAGAAAAAAATTGGGGTACTGACAATGTCTTCTTATTTTGAGTATACATTTACATCATACTATCATCTGCAGGATTCCAGTCAAAGATTTTGCCACCCTTTTCAGTGGAAACTCCAACTCTGACCGTGAATCCGCAGCGGCAATGGTGTGGGACATCCAATACCACAATTTTCGACTACATGTGTGATGGGAGAAGTAGATTTGCCATAATGGTGGATGTACATTCTGCAAGCAAACTTCCAAGTCAGCACCTTAACCAGATATATGGTTCTGTTTACTTCTTGGGCAGAAACCACACACTTTTCCTTAAAGGGCCAACATTCATTGCCTTAAATATAGGCCCTTATTTAGAGTTTGGCGAATGCGATACTGTCGCAAATGTGGTGAATACCCCATTGGTTATATTACAAGTGCATTAGAGTCTATGGTACTTGTAATATGACGAAAGGGGCAACCGCCACATTTGTGATGAGGAGTCCCGTCTGCCAAACTCTAAATAAGACATAGACTTGCTGATGCACAAATCTCCAACACATGATGTATGAAAATGAAAAGCTTTCCCTAGGCTCTTTCTGAAAGAAAGGGAGAGTGCCAATGTTAGTAATAAGAATAGCACTTGCAATCTTATTTTCTTGTTTTGAGGAATTTCCGTTTTAGGATGAGTTTAATATCCTGTTTGGTACAGTATGTGGAAACCCATTCAAGAGCATCATATCCCTTCAAGAATATTAGGTGATGGTAAACACATGTCATCAACTGGACACAATGTCTTAAGTTTCAGTACGAAGACCGGTTAAGGCTTTTTTTGTATGATCCCATTAGAGGTTCCGCTTCTGCCAGCCGATTTGCACAAGTGCCTGTTTTTCTCCGGGTTGAGGGTACAAACCAGAGGAGGCCAAGTGTGCAACCACACAAAGTGAGCACTTAGAACTTAACCTACATACAAAGTCTAGATCCACAAAGCCACTTTTGGCTTTAAACCTAAGAGGAAGGCCTAAAATGGCTCCATTCATGTATATTGGGAATCAACAAAAGAACACCTAGCAGATGTAAATGCAACTTGACAACATCATTGTTCACCATGACTGCATACAATGGCATATTAGTAATTCCCACGCAATGTTTGGTTTGTGTTGACAGTTTGAGAACACCCTCAAACTCGAGAAGATGTAAACATCCACAAACTCCACTGCGATCCCTTATCACTCTGGAAGTGGTCAGAGACTTTCTGCAGCCATAGGAAAGGGAAAGGAAGCCGGGCAAACTTTGTGGGGAAGTAAATGTAAATCCGTATTTGTAAAGCGCAAACTACTCACCCTTACAGGTCTCAAGGCGCTGGGGGCCGTAGTGGAAATTAAGTTAGCTATTGCCCAGAGTCAAATGGTGCTGAGCTCAGCTGCCTCAGCTGCCAGAGCCGGGGATCGAACCGTGAACCCTGTGCTCCAAAGTCAGCTGCCCTGGCCACTGCCTCACACCTCTCCCACAATACGTTAGGGTAAGCTGCACAGCCAGCAGCACTGACTTACCACAACGAAGATTAGTACCATGTACACAATTCTGCACTCGCTTATAGAAACGTTTTCAACAATCACATGGTTTAGTAGTACATCTGGAATTCTGCAAATGGCACAGCTTTCCAGATGTACAACTGTTGATTGATGTCAATAGGCAAAAACCGTACAGCTGCACCCGTGCTCAGGAGTGCTTTTACAGGTGCGGATTTTTGATCCCCTTCCAGATTCAGGCCTAATTAATCTGACAGAGTAACTGTGAGATGAGTTTTCTGTCAGTGGCCTCAGACTATCAGATGTACTTTCACAATAGGTGCTCAATATAACTTACCCCCGCCCCCTCAATCTGCATAATTTACAGTACAAATCATATAAATAATAATAATAATAATAAATCCACATTTGTAAAGCGCACAATCACCCGCAAGGGTCTCTAGGCGCTGGGGGCCGTCGGGAAGATTAAGCAAGCTATTGCCCAGAGTCACATGGTGCTGAGCTAACCTGCCACCGGTGCCGGGGATCGAACCGTGATCCCCAGATTCCAGCGTCAGTCGCCCTGGCCGCGGCGCCACACCTCTTCCTACATGACAATGAGTTGTGATGAAGGGCCTGATTTAGATGTCGGCATTAGGGTTACGCCGTCACAACGGTGACGGATATCCCATCCACCGAAATATAAATCCCATAGGATAGTATGAGATTTAAATTTCGGCATACAGGATATCTGTCACCATTGTGATGGAGTGACCCATCCGCGGAGATCTAAACTAGGCACTCATATGGTTTTCATTGTTACGGTAAGTATGATACCATTAAGCACTATCCTCACTCAATATGAATCTGATTGTGGATCAGATCTTACCTCCTGGTTGTCTGTGCAGTGTCCCATGCCCTACTGTGACCACACATTCCCAAGAGGCCTGTACGTGCCTGGCTTCATTGAAAAGTGGAGTCATTTTCTTTTTATAACCCATGCAAATTGGTGATCTACATTCGATTCACCCAAGCAATGTCTCAACACGTTGGCTGAATTGTGGAACTCTGATAACTGCTGCTGTGTTATCCATCAACAGTAACATCTATTATTTTTTTTTCTTGGAAATGGCAGAACGACGTTTTTAGTACTATATAAACAAGCATTGACAAGGCCAATAAGTTTGACATTTCAATGGGGAAACAGGGCAAGACTGGTGATACCGGACATCGGGCAATCCCATGGGAGGCTGGAATGGTGGGAGACAGTTTTCCTCACAAGGGGCTGTTTTTTGTACGGGGGGACAAACTTTTAGCAGAATCAGCCCCCAGTAACAAAATCAGAAGGCCACGTGACAGTCTGCACCAAGCCCATTCTGCCAGCCTCCCCTTCTCGTTCCCGGCCAGCGCCGGCACACTGTAGCAGCGTGCGCGCACTTGACACGTCTGCACTTTGTAAAATAGCAACACCACCCCTTCTCACACAGGGACGCCATACAATCTAATAGTGCGATAGCACTACAAATTTGATGGTTCTGGTGGTGGTTGGCCTGCCCTGCAGCCGTGCTCCCTGCCCTCGCTGTTACCTCCTTAACCACATCCTCGCGGCACATTTTCCCTTCCTGCGCTGGGATTTTCAAAAACCCATTATTCATGACGAGCTGGGCTCGTCATGAGCGTGCGAGGAGGCTACCTCATGACGAGCCCAGCTCGTCATGAGCGTCGAAGGGGTTAAATCCCCTCCCTCCGTCCTCCCCTAACTTGCCATGCAGGAACGGCTGGCCTCTGCTCCTCGTGCTGTTTGAGACTGCTGGTCCATAAGAAGCAAGCAAGCAATTTCACTGCCTCCTACAACCACTGTAGTGTGACCAAGAGCGTTGTTTTTGAAGGATGGAGCCAGGAGGACTGCCACATTGCAGGGAATAAAGATGGGCCATCAGGTCAGGTCAGGGCCGTATTGGGAACCTAAAGCAGCCCTGGCAAATTTTGTCAGACCAGCGCTCATACGGTGCGTAGCGAGCGAGCCTGACCACTTCTATGGGGGCATGGTGGGTTCTCCCACCAAGAAAACTTTGGAGAAAAACAAAAACAATGTATTTTACAACACACTTTTCATTACATATTTAATTTTATTATCTTTCAAAGCAAAGTAAATGATGACCTTAAAGAGCACCAGGAAACCCAGTCATATGTACCCATAGACATTCTTACAGAGAACACCAAAAATAGACTTAAGAGTAGGAAATTAGGGAACACTAAGTAAAAGTCAGACCAGTCCCCATACGGTGCATAGCGAGCGAGAACAGCAAGCAAGCCTGTCAACTATGTATCCGTTTGGAGGGTGGGGGGGTTCTCCCCAATAACATTTTGTTGCAAGGGTAGTATAATATAGCAATAATCAGGGATCAGTGTGACCCTCAAGCCTCTACGCCCTGGTTCCATTTCACCTGTTGTATCACTTATAGCTTTGTCCCTGCTGTCCAGGCCCTTCGTCCTTCTCGCTGGAAGGGAGAAGGCACATAATGCTTCACTTTAGAGCCATGTTCAACTTGGAATCGGTTTTCCATCGTGCAATTTCTGGTCTTCTAAGTTTGACCGTGCAGCCCCTGGTTTCTTTCACATAAAATAGTTACCATAGTACTAAAGGATTGAAATTCAACTCAAACTTTATTTTTGTATTTATGATGAACAGTCGTCAAACCAGTAGCATAGCAAGGGAGCCAAAGGCCTGATTACAAGCAAGAGATTGGTGTCCTGTCTCCTTTTTTTGCAGGAAAAATGCAGCTCTAACTGGGGTGAAATGGTTGCATTTAAACCCTGGGCCTTGGTGCCACTGCACCTGCAGCAGTATTGAGAGCCACGTCCCTGCTTCAAACTTCTTACCTCTCTGCCAGGCTGTTTATTTGGATAATACGTTTAAGCTCTCTGGGGAGGGTGTGGTTGGGGGTGGAGAGAGAGTGATAGAACCAGGCGTTTAAAAGATAAGACACAGCTTTTGACAAATAAGTATTTCCAGTAGTTGCACTACAATTTTATTCCTGATCTTTCCGTGTTTCATCGAGCCTTAAATGTCTATCTATATAAACGTACTTTTCTTTGATACAGTGGTGTAGAGTGGGCGGGGCTACAGGGGCAGTTGCCCCGGCGCAAAATTCCTTAGGGGCGCACAATTAAAAAAGAAAACAAATCGTACTAGTAGTATTGAGGCAGTGCTAACGATCCACAGGTTAGGTGGTGCAACCCACGCTACGCGGCTGCTTCGATAGTATAATTTTGATTCTTTTTTTGATTTCAAAGTATTTTATTACATTTTTTATACATACAGTTATCATCGCTTTACCATTTGTGCCTTTTGCGTTTCTGTATTTTGCAGAGATGATTTTGAAACATGTCGAAACAAACTCGATTTTAAAGTTGTTAATCCAAACCTAACCCATTCATTCCCATATCAGATTTTAAATTAAAGATAGTTGCCCAAATATTAGCATTTTCCCATAATGATGGGAGGAATGCTTCCTTAGCAGGTCTCCCATGAATGTATTTTCACTTTCTCAAAAAATCTGTACTTATTTATTGATTGAATGTTGGGAACATTTCAACAAATCCTTCACACGGATGCTCACTTTATCTCGGAGGTTGTTTGTTTGGTTGAGCACTTTCCCTGTCTTGCCTTTGGTCCGTGAGGTAAGAAGATATAGGCAAGGCAAGCTCGAAATAATGCGGCTCTGGGCAGGTGTACATTTTGAAGTTCGGTTCACTATGAACAGTTTAGTTGTTGCTTTTTTCCCAACCATCTAAAACTCCACCATCTTTTTTCCCTTTCGGCTTCCTCCTCGTCCTTGTACAGCCTTGCTTTTTCTCCTTTGACATATTTCTCCCTCTTGCTCTGCTTGTGGATAGCTGAGTTGTTGGCCGTCATGGGCCTGGTAGTCTTCAGCAATTTTCGTTCTGAAAAGTCCAGTGACCTGGCTGCAGGGACTTTGTATCCACGTGCCCAAGGCTGTGTGACTGTTTCCTGTGTAAGCCATTAATCTGGACTCAGCTCATATTGATATTCCACCATTGTGGGTCTCATCTTGCTCTTTGATTCAAATGTGTGGGTTGTGGTTTTGGTTGCTTTTGATTCTGTTTCCCCTGTTAGGTCTTGCCAGGATTCACTTGCTCCATTATTGGTTTAAAGGCAACCCATGCCTTTGCTGCCATGATCTCTTGAAAGCATGCTGCCCCCACCGTTGCTGTCCTTTGGTTTGTCCAATGTTTCATGTTCCATCATGCAAAGAGCAATTGAGGATGAATTGTGGTAGTCCAACTGTTATTTCTGTGTTGCGTTGTCAAACACTGGTGATTGCTTGCCACCAGCCCCAACATGTGTTCCCACCACCAAGATGGGGGCCCTGATCTTCAAACTAAGGTATAATACTTCCTCTATCAGCTGGCTCAGGTCGTTTTCTATTTTTGATGGCTCCATATTTGCCAAAGAGACTATTATTCTGCTACTTCGTGTGCTCTTGCTTGATATCTATACCTGGATATTATGTGCCCATGATTTGGAGGCACTATTTGGTTTCCAGGGTCACCACTCTCCTCCAGTAGTGATGGGATTTTTCAACTTTTGTTTCAGTCCAAGTGTCATCTATTCGAATGTCATTTCTTATGTCCCGCTTTGCAACATATATGGCAGGTGATTATCTGCTTGCCAGGTCTGATTAAATGAGATTCATTAGATGAGGAAGTGCCTGAGCTTGTGTTGATGGAGCCGTCTATACCCAAAGCGGCACACCACCAAAGCTGATGGGTGTTGGCTCAGAACAACTCCAAAGGTCTTCTGAAAAATAAAGGGCTCCAAGCGAGACCAAGAGGGAGGTCAAAGTTCCACAGACTGTCCAAGATGACCTAGAGGCCAGCGCAGAGCAGGGCCTTAGAAATGGTATGGATGAAGCAGGTCCTAGCAGACAGCAGATTCTGACAGAGAGAACCCCACCCTCAGTGTAAGTCAATCTCATAAATAGTTACAATGCTTTCGCCTTCTTGGAATCGCCACCACCATTCGATACAGCTAAAAAGCTGAATATTGGTGACAGATGGACTGCCTGGATAGAGACCTTTGATGATGTCATTGAAGCAATAGAAGAAGCTGATAACAATAAGATGATCAAATATCTTAAGATTCCTGCTGGTAAAGTTGTATAAGAAGTCACAAAGAAAATGCCACGAGTTGAAGAAATGACATACTGTCAAATCAAAGCAGCCTTGAATTTCAAATTCAAACCTATGCCCAATGCAGATTACAAAAGATAAATTTTCAGCCAAGAACGACAAAGTTAGTGAAACCATCAATGAATTTGTTGAGCGACTAGATACACTCATCAAACATTGTAAGTTCAATTAATTTAATGATGAGGAAGCTATACACAGCTGAGTTATTGATGGATGCCTGTCAGATTCATTCTGATGATGAATACTGACAGAAAATCTCCATTGCCTTGACTTATGCCATCACAAACTAAAGTGTATGCATGGGCTGCATCAAAACCTATAAACAAATCAAGGTTTATTTATATTTACAATGAAAAACAAGAAAACAAAAGTAAAAGCGCCCATTCATGTACTTCAAGGTACCGCATCAAGTGCCTGTTTAATCAGCTTCAACCCAGCTGCTGCACTCAATTGGCTTACCTCGTCCCTCCAAAACAAAACTTTTCAAGTATGTGAGGAAATCACAAATTCAGAAATATATCCCATAAATTGCAGGGTTTCTCAGGGTTTCTTGCTAAGTCCAACCCTATTTAACTTATACATAACCTCACTTGAAGAGATTATAAGAGACTATGGTTTCTCCTCCATATCTTACACGGATGATACGTAGATCTTCATCTCGTCTTCTGCCCAATCAGGCAGAACCTCCATCCAACTTAGTCAATGTCTCCAACATGTGGTAGAGTGGATGACAGCTAGCAGCCTGAAATTAAAGGGCAACCAAACCAAGGTGGTGGTAGTGGGAAACAACCCAAGCAGATGGATGGAAGTCAATTGGCCAAAATGTCTTGCCGCTATACCAACGCCAAAACCAGAAGGCAAGAGTCTGGGTTTTTGGCTTGACGATAAGCTTCGTTGACTACCCAAGCAAAAAAGCAAGCAGCAGCTTGCTTTGGGCTACTTAGAACATTGCGAAAGCTTCTGAAATGGCTACCTGAATCACTGTGTAGAGTTGTGGTGCAAGGGTTAGTCATATTGCGTCTGGAGTACGGAAACCCCTTATATTTGGAAAGCTCCAAAACTGTCATCCAAAGATTACAGGTAATCCAAAATGCAGCTGCACGCATACTATACAAAATCCCTAAACTTTACTCTGCCAATGCGGGTTTGGCTAGGCCACATTTGTTTCCTGTGACCAAAAGAATTCAGTTCCAGGACCTGTGCCAAGCACACTGGGCTATGTATAACAGGGGACCAATCCTAATTCAAAAATGTCTCACTCCTTACAACACCGCAAGAACACTGCGATCCACCAACCAGCAGTTATTTTCTGTTCCTATAGTAAAAAGAACCAGAAGTGGAGGGAAGTTGTTTTGCTTTTTTAGCTCCCAAACATTGGAACACACTCCCCCAGCACATCAGGAAAACTGAGACTGAACTCAAATTCAGGAAACTGCTTAAAACCCATCTCTTCAACTAACACTTTCAACTCAGCCCTCATCTGTTGCTAATTTAGCTCTGGGAGGCCCTTTTTGGGTAGTTACATGCTTTACAAAACCCTATGAATAGAATATGAAGAGTATAGAATAGGGAACTGATAATCTGTATGCTCATAACAAAATAGTAAGCCAATTCCCTTCATTGTTTCATAGGTTGTGAAAACTCAAGACTATGATAGTGCAATTACACATTAATGAGGATGTCCATCCCATTGCTCAAAAACACAGACAAATTGCATTTCAATTACAGGAAGCTGTAGAAAAAGAACTGGAATCATTACTCAAGCATGATATCAATACGCGTTCCACTGGTCCAATGCAATGGGTTTCTCCCATAGTGGTAGTACCCAAGAAGGACAGTGAAGGAGCTGTAAGCATCTGCGTGGAAATGCATCAAGCGAACAAGGCAATTGAAAGAGAACAACATCCAGGTCAGCACATTGCTGACATAATAACACAATTGAATGGTGCAAAAGTATTCTCTCGCCTTGATTTGAATAAAGCATATCATTAGTTGGAACTTGAGGTGAACTGCATGTACATTACAACCTTTACATATTGGTCTGCTCCATTATAAAAGGCTAAGTTTTGGTGTGTCATCAGCTACCGAACTTTTTCAAGAAGTTATTCGATGTATCATACAGCTTGTCATGAATACTTTCAATTATAGTCACGGTATATTAGCTTCCAGAGCTACAGAGAAGGAACACAATAAAGCTCTTACTCAAGTGTGTTGTTTGCTTGCTGTTGCTGGTTCAAGTTTGAATGCTGATAAATGTGAGTTCCATAAGACAAAATAAAAATTATTTGGTCATATCTTTTCTGATAGGGGAATGACACCCGATCCAGCTAAAGTGCAAGTGCTGTCAACTGTCTGTCCTCCACAAGATGTTTCAATGTTACGTTCATTCCTTGGCATGGCAAGCTACTGTTTACGATATATACGAGACTTTGCCACTGTGAGTGCTCCGTTAAGAGACTTGACGAAAAATAATGTTTTATTTCATTGGTCACATGAATGTGAGCAAAGCTTTCAGAAAATCACAAAACTATTGAGGACGCTACTGAAATGGCATACTTTGTTCCAAAGCTTCATACCGAGGTTGTTGCTGACGCTAGCCTATTCTGGTAATGTGCGATCGTTGCCCAGCACAGCAGGCAACCAAATGCTCAAAGACATATTGTGACATATGCAAGCAGACGTTTCTCCAACCTGAAAGAGGTTATTCACAACCTGAGATAGAAAGCTTACCAGTGGTGTGGGCTTATGAGCATTTCTACTTATTCTCGTATGCAAAGCCTTATAAGCGTATGACAGATCATCAAGAATTGTTGATCATCTTTGGCAAGCCTCCTCGCATTGAACATTGGGGTCTATGAGTACAAGAATACAACAACACAACCGTGCACCGTCCAGGGAGAGACCAAAACCCTGCTGACTACTTCTGTTCTCAAGAGTGCCTTTGCAGTGTGCCCTGCAGAATGTTGAGTTCACGGTTACACGCAGACGAATAAAGTTGTGCTATACTAAGTTGCATGTATGGCATAGTCACTGGCGAGTACCCAGGCTAGGGAGGACGATACAAATCCAACTGAGGGCTTTTAATGCCAGGCCACTTACTTCCTGAGAAATGTTCTAGAAGAATCTCATTTGGGTGGAGTTGCACAACAGTAGTTGGCAGCTCCTGGAACAGCTATCGCAAATAATCTTTCAAACTTTATTTATCGATCTGTATTTCAAATCCGTTTACTTTATTTATCAATCTATATATATCATCAATACTTTTAACTACGGATGCAGAGTCACAAACATGTCAGGAGTAGCAGCAGTGACATCAAGCAAACTTGGATTTCACAATGATAGCCTAGGTTTCATTACTTGCTCTACTTTTCGCCGCAACCGTCTCGCATCTGATCATTTGTTCCTGAGGGGCTAGGGAAGGCGGAGTGCTAACTATAGGAACAAAACAGGCTGTTTCTGTTCCTCCCACTGATTTTGGGATATTTAGGAAAATGAATAATAAGGGCTGTGCCTGGGGTCCCCATAAGACAACATAGGAGTAGTAGCTACTACCCCTAAGTCACATCATTGCTTTTAACTAAAATTCTAATTTTATTTTGCCAACTGCATGTTTACAGTTTTAAAGGCGGCCAAAAGAGCTCAGGTTTGTCAATGCAGAGTGCAGGAGTGCGGAGGGCATCCACAACGGAACAGTGAGTGAATACAGGCAGGGAATCCTGTCTGGGTGAGTCCAGTGCACCTCCATTTAGGCAGGAGCCTTCTTTTGCACATTTCGGCGGGGAAATCCCTATTCTGTATCAAGGAACCATTTCACACAGCCTGTTATTTTTAATCTGGCTCGCATAACATTATACACCTGTACAAATACGCCTGGCGCTTTGAAGCGTTCTGGGAAATTCACGTGCCAGCGCATGAAGGAATTAAAGGACAATTTCCATGTTGGGTCTCCAGAGTCTGCGTTTCTCCGACACCAGGTATGAACCACAAGCAAAGTGTGTGGAATACACGTCAGTCTCACTCATGGCGCAAGGTTAACATATCATTTCTCGTGGAACACGGTATATCAGGTAGGTTCAGCAATACCCCAAAGGAAAAAGAATGTTTTCCCTTTCCAACAAACCGTTTCAGTTCAGGTAAAAAAAAAAAAAAAAAAAAAATTTAAAATTAAGAAAATCTGGAAATTCAGGTATTTGAAGGCATACGCCTGAAGGCATATTAAAGAAGTGGCCTGGGGGCGCTATATCCGTTAGGAGCTCATTTTTGCACCCCTGGAGTACCTGCGTACTATAGAAGGGAACAGACCCTTGTATGAAATTTGCTGTAGTACCAAAACCGGAGGTGCAGATTTTGCACCTGTGCAATCTCACCGGTCTGTTTCCTCAATTGTGAGGGGATGGGGCTGCACGGAAATGAGGGTACTTCTGCCCTGTAACCACTGGCACGCGGGCTCACAGGAGCTGCACTAACTGTGTGCCACCTAGGCAGTTGCGCACAATAGGTGTGTCACCTAAGGTGCCTTTTACAAAGGGGCGGGTAGTCTCCCAGGGACAAGATGTTCCCACAAACAGGTGCAGTCACAAAGTGCACCTGCTGGTGGGTGGCCCTGCCCCTCTTTAAATTCAGCCGGTGTTGATGTCTCCTCTGTCGCTCCTGAGCTTTCTTCAGGGCAAGAGAGTTTGTTTCTTTGCTGACAATAACACGTTTTTCTTATCAGGCAGCCCGCATTGGGTGCACCTGGTGTTAAATGTGTAACTGATCATGGTGTGAAAAAAACTCAGACATATGTCTACGTTTGAGCTACCACTTTGTAGTTTACCTTGCCCCAGTACTTAATTTGGAAAAAACATAGTGCTGAGGCTCTCAGGACACTAGATCTTGCACCATCCTTTGCCCCTGGCAGCACTGCCAGAGACAGCACCAAAACACTACTAATCATCACACTCTTAAAAAAGTGTGACCATTAATGCTATTAAAGGCCCCCCCAAGCTATAAGAATGGCTTTGGAGGCAAATGCTAATAATTGGAAATTGAAATGGAAATAATAAACAGAAGTTGTTGTGCTCGTTCCTAAATTGGCAGACAGTCATAAGCCCCGGGGCTGGCAACTAAGTGCCGGTGCTGAGCACCGGAAAGCACTGGCACAAATTAAGCATTGCCTTGCACGCGTGTTGCCCCTAAACCTATACTTGTAGAGAGGCTTCGAATCAAGAAACTTGCAGGGGTAGGTCTGAATATCCCTAGAAAGATCTGGACATTTTCTGAATACTTGGTTAGAAGAAAAACAGGGGGGCGGGGCAAAAATATGGAACCAGAGTGCGACTATCCCACCAAGAAATACAATCAAACATTTTGCAACAGAGTGCAATGGTATAATTTATTCTCTTTTTTTTAGTGAGAGACAGATTATGTTTGCAAACAGGAAAGGGATGACCGGCACAGGAAATGGTGGCTTCATATTGGCTTGGGGAATTCTCATTTAGCACGCAGAGGCAGCAGTCATCTTGGATTGGACTGTCTTACCCACATTGTCTAGAAATTGTTCCAGAAATTGGTGTCCACCAGTCACTCCTGCTGCCTCTCTTCCCCCACCTGCATGCAAAAGACCCTTTAGGCCATCGATGCAGCATTTGGCATCCACAAGATCAAGGCCAGGCTTGGCATTTTTCCAGTCTCAGACCCCCTCACACCCTGGACGCTGGGGGATGCAAAAAGGGAATGTCAACCTGCCAACACACACAGTGCCACTGTGTGACACACGATATTGACTCCCTTCACATGGTCACACGGTGACGAGCCAATGCCACACGGTGGCATGGAAAACGAGCTGACAAACACTGTAATCTGTAGTTTAAAGCTTTTTTTCGAAGGCTTTGAACTGCTGACATCCATCAATGGGTATGAAAAGAACCCCTGTGCTGCAAAAAAGGCCATGCGCCAAAAACGGCCCCCACCCGTGCGGCGCACCTGGGGATTGCCCGGTGCCCACTATGGCCCTGCCAGGACATCCGCAACAGCCTCCGTAAGCTTACGTTTTTTTTTTAGGAGAGGGTTTGGGGAGGGATGGGGGCGCAAGTGCCTCTTAGGTGCTTCTCAGCACGAGGCCCCTCCACCTTCAAGGCCCCCCCTTCTCAGACAGTGTGATTTTTTATTTAGTTGGCAGGTCTGGGAAGGACTGTATCAGGAATGAAGTTAGGTAACAGGTACCCAGGTGCTAGAAGCACTGCAGCACAGGGCTAGGGATGCATAGATGGGTGGGATCGGTAAACCACCAGCTTCCTGTGAATGCATGCTCCCTCACTTCCTTGGTTACAGGTCATTTTCAAGTTAGGTGGGGTAGCACCCGATTTAGACTCCTTGAGATCTAGCTGAGTGCCTGGCAACGGGTTGTGTGGTTCCATTGACTTTCCCGAACCTGTTTTGGTGTTTCTCACTGTTTGTGGGTCCGTTGCCAGATTCCTGATAGACTCTAGGCTAGTCACTGCATCATCCGCTGCTAGAAACGGTAAGTCGTGTTTCCGTTATTACCTGTATGTTACATCCAGCTGGCTCCATACTGACCCTCAGTCCTGTGTCATACTGCTGGTCAGATCTACCTATAAAATACCTGCAAGGCAGAGTGGTGCTGTCCCTTGAAACAGATGAAGTCTCGAAGAGTGAGCTCCAATCCTGGGTTTCTCTCCTACACCCTATCTCTGTTTGTCTCCTGTCTAGTGATACTTTTTACTCTGTCCACCAGGGGACTTTTAGTGGGCCCATGACTCTGAATCCTGACAGACTGCCACAGCCCAGCACTACTTTGCCTCAGTCCTGGATAACACGTACACCACTTCAGAACTCCAATACACCCTATGAATCAAGTACCACAATCAAAGGCTGTTCGGAAAACTGCTGGTCCTCCAATGCATATCATGCTTTTATTGCTGAGGCCATTTTTTATATGAAATTAGGCATGTTTTTAATTACTGACTCATGGCAGAACTACCCCTCCCCAAGCCTTTAAAGATGTCTTAGTCCAGCAAAACTATGAGATCATTAGAGAAGAAATAATTAGAAACAAAGGTAGTGGGGTTGCCTTTACCACAGCAAGAGCCTCTGACAGACATTGAATTCCCATTCTTGCCTTTAACCTCTCACTGTTGCTTGGAAATTCGTCCATGACACTTTGATCAACTATATGGTCCTCGAAGAAACCACAAAACCTGAATTTGGAGAATTTACGGAATACGTAACAGAAAATGTACATTAAAATTTTAAAGATCTATTTAGTGGACATTAATGTCAATTGGAACAACCATAAGGATTCTTATGGAATTGCAGTATCCAACTACTTAATCATTTCACCCCTTTTGAAACTTCGAAGGCTCTCGCCCATCCTATAGGCATGATTCTAAACCTAGTTAGAATGAGGCAACAATTGTTGCCTGCCGACCACCAGTCTACAGATTGATCGGACTACTTCATGGTTCCTTTTATCATAGACATGGAAGGCAGCTTAATGACACACCATTTCCCATCACAGTTCATGTACAAAAGATCACTCAAACAGGAGTCAGACACATACTGATCACAGCAGTGATAAACATCTCTAATACATTGTATCTTTCTCAAGATGTGAATAACCTATTCTCCACCTACAATGATGAAGTGTTAGAGGAGATTAAATCTTAAACCCCCTCTCGAAGTATCAAAATGTCAAAAAACAAACAGAACAGTTGGTTTTCTGATGTTCTGCTCCTTTCAAGAAAAACAATGAGAAAAATTGAAATAATATGGCATACTAAGAAAAAGCCTGCCTCACTTTCTGACCTCAAAAAGTTGAGAAGAACATATAAAAGTAATGTTCTTGTCGCCAGAACCAAATTAGTTCAAGAAAAAATATATAGCTTATTAAACTGCCCCAACGAACAATTAAAATGGGTGAAAATTAACTTGACCCGATTTGGAAAACCATTAACACTCAAAACCTGCATGACTATAATAGGTTCCTGGAATTCATGTCTAATAAGGCTACTTAAATTAGGAACTCCATACAAAAAGGTAATCCCTTATTGGACTGTTCTCCTCCCTCTCCACTTACCACCCCCTTAGTGAAGTCTTGGATTAAATCATATACAATCTCCCAAGCTGACCTATCATTTATCATTCGATCATTAAAGCCACCATTTTACCAAGAGGAGAGGATGTAGCCTTACAGCTAGAGCAGTTGACCTCGAAGCTGAGAAACCAGGTTTGAGTCTCGGCAACAATGCTGAACATCCTGTGATTCTGGGCAAATCACTTAATCTCCCTATGCCTAACAATGAATGTGTCCATTTGTAATGAAACTGGTGCTCATATGAAGCGCTCTGATATCTTTGGGTCTTTTTCATGCTATACAAAACTCAATTTTTGTTTTTTAAAAGAGACGGCTATATCTCCATTATTATCAAAGAGAACTCTTGATATTATACAACATTTGGTATCAGCTTGTCATACATCTCTAAGAAAAGGATGTGTCATTGATATAAAAACAACTGAACAGAAAATTCACCTGCTAAAAAACAAACTGATTCAGCTTGGCCCATATTTAAGTATCCCTGGCTTGGAAAGGCTCTGGAGAAATGTTCAGCCCAACAATTCAATGCACAATTTGAAGAAAACAATCTCTTTGATCTGTATCAATCTGGCTTTCTTAATGGTTTCAGCAGAAAGACTACCACTCTCAAAATCATTGATGATGTGCACAGCATGCTGGGTGTTGATGCTGCCTTGCTCCTTATTCTGCTGGGGATATCAGCAGCTTTAAAAACACTATCACAACAGAATGCTGCAATTCAAAGGTACAATACTGATATGATTTGCTTTCTACCTAATCAGAAATAGTTGGTCAGAACAGTAATTAATGCATCAAAAACTACCCCTGGCTAGCTAGCCATCAATAGGCAGTCAACACCCAGATCGACCAGATGGTTTTTCATCACAAGATATTTCCAAACCATTGATCTGTTTACAGGAGCTACAAAAGTTGTTGTACACCATTCTTCTTAACTTGAAACAGGAAAAAACATAATGTCTGATCTATTGCTGACTGCACTAATTAGTAAAGAGGCCTGCCTCACCTTTTTGAAGGAGACAACATCCTTGGGTATGTAGATTCAAAATTTACCATAGTCTATAAACCTGAACAAATTGATGCAAAAATCAAGGCTACCTTATTTTCTGTTAAAATGCTAAAACTCTTTCATCTTCCCTATGATTTCAGACAAGTTATACAATCCCTAACTGCCCAAATTATGCTAAAATGACCAAGGACATTTTGTCCTGGCAGTTATACTTCCTTCGATATTTACTCAAATCAAAGCAGTCATTCATCTTGCTTCCTGACTGTCTCTAGCATAAAAAAATAAAATCAAATAACCCCAGTACTCAAAGATGTGCACTGCCTCCCCATCAAACCCACAATAGAGGTCAAGCTAGCATTCTTTACCTATAAAACTTTGCACCACTAAAAACCTGTATACCTACTCTAATCAATTCACAAGAGTTGCCCCCTTAGTGAAAGCCACAAGACACCAGGTAAGTTTTTAGCAGTTTAATGAAGAGAGCTGTCGCTGCCACGAGCAAACACCCATCTGAATTGCAGTCAATTTCGCCGACGCGTTTCGTGCGCTGCACGCACTTCTTCATAGGCTGACTGAATGAATGATGCAAGCAGAGTCAGAGCACCTGCGTATTAAATCACCAACCCGCCCTGGTGGGCGTAGGCAGTCGCACTGCCTGCTGGTTACTGTAGTGCCTTGACAGTAAAAATCCAAGTGGATACTTGCCAAAGTCATTCACAAATGTTCAAAGTCCCCAGTGGGTAGAGGGGGGTTTAAACATCAGGGCGGCGACACCATCCGACTCTCCTCACCGCTCCTAGTGCCTCCAAATGCTGACGTCGTTTGGCGCCAACACACAGACCGAAGAATCAGCAGGGCTCCCACCGCGGCCGGACCAGCCGCATCAAATAAATTCACAAGAGTTGCCCCCTTAGTGAAAGCCACAAGACACCAGGTAAGTTTTTAGCAGTTTAATGAAGAGAGCTGCCGCTGCCACGAGCAAACACCCATCTGAATTGCAGTCAATTTCTCCGACGCGTTTCGTGCGCTGCACGCACTTCTTCATAGGCTGACTGAATGAATGATGCAAGCAGAGTCAGAGCACCTGCGTATTAAATCACCAACCCGCCCTGGTGGGCGTAGGCAGTCGCACTGCCTGCTGGTTACTGTAGTGCCTTGACGGTAAAAATCCAAGTGGATACTTGCCAAAGTCATTCACAAATGTTCAAAGTCCCCAGTGGGTAGAGGGGGGTTTAAACATCAGGGCGGCGACACCATCCGACTCTCCTCACCGCTCCTAGTGCCTCCAAATGCTGACGTCGTTTGGCGCCAACACACAGACCGAAAAATCAGCAGGGCTCCCACCGCGGCCGGACCAGCCGCATCAAATAAATTCACAAGAGTTGCCCCCTTAGTGAAAGCCACAAGACACCAGGTAAGTTTTTAGCAGTTTAATGAAGAGAGCTGCCGCTGCCACGAGCAAACACCCATCTGAATTGCAGTCAATTTCGCCGACGCGTTTCGTGCGCTGCACGCACTTCTTCATAGGCTGACTGAATGAATGATGCAAGCAGAGTCAGAGCACCTGCGTATTAAATCACCAACCCGCCCTGGTGGGC
Source organism: Lissotriton helveticus (assembly GCF_964261635.1). Lineage (NCBI taxonomy): Eukaryota > Metazoa > Chordata > Amphibia > Caudata > Salamandridae > Lissotriton > Lissotriton helveticus. The sequence goes on from NC_136059.1 coordinate 1,552,585,509, forward strand.
GTAGGCAGTCGCACTGCCTGCTGGTTACTGTAGTGCCTTGACGGTAAAAATCCAAGTGGATACTTGCCAAAGTCATTCACAAATGTTCAAAGTCCCCAGTGGGTAGAGGGGGGTTTAAACATCAGGGCGGCGACACCATCCGACTCTCCTCACCGCTCCTAGTGCCTCCAAATGCTGACGTCGTTTGGCGCCAACACACAGACCGAAGAATCAGCAGGGATCCCACCGCGGCCGGACCAGCCGCATCAAATAAATTCACAAGAGTTGCCCCCTTAGTGAAAGCCACAAGACACCAGGTAAGTTTTTAGCAGTTTAATGAAGAGAGCTGCCGCTGCCACGAGCAAACACCCATCTGAATTGCAGTCAATTTCGCCGACGCGTTTCGTGCGCTGCACGCACTTCTTCATAGGCTGACTGAATGAATGATGCAAGCAGAGTCAGAGCACCTGCGTATTAAATCACCAACCCGCCCTGGAGGGCGTAGGCAGTCGCACTGCCTGCTGGTTACTGTAGTGCCTTGACGGTAAAAATCCAAGTGGATACTTGCCAAAGTCATTCACAAATGTTCAAAGTCCCCAGTGGGTAGAGGGGGGTTTAAACATCAGGGCGGCGACACCATCCGACTCTCCTCACCGCTCCTAGTGCCTCCAAATGCTGACGTCGTTTGGCGCCAACACACAGACCGAAGAATCAGCAGGGCTCCCACCGCGGCCGGACCAGCCGCATCAAATAAATTCACAAGAGTTGCCCCCTTAGTGAAAGCCACAAGACACCAGGTAAGTTTTTAGCAGTTTAATGAAGAGAGCTGCCGCTGCCACGAGCAAACACCCATCTGAATTGCAGTCAATTTCGCCGACGCGTTTCGTGCGCTGCACGCACTTCTTCATAGGCTGACTGAATGAATGATGCAAGCAGAGTCAGAGCACCTGCGTATTAAATCACCAACCCGCCCTGGTGGGCGTAGGCAGTCGCACTGCCTGCTGGTTACTGTAGTGCCTTGACGGTAAAAATCCAAGTGGATACTTGCCAAAGTCATTCACAAATGTTCAAAGTCCCCAGTGGGTAGAGGGGGGTTTAAACATCAGGGCGGCGACACCATCCGACTCTCCTCACCGCTCCTAGTGCCTCCAAATGCTGACGTCGTTTGGCGCCAACACACAGACCGAAGAATCAGCAGGGCTCCCACCGCGGCCGGACCAGCCGCATCAAATAAATTCACAAGAGTTGCCCCCTTAGTGAAAGCCACAAGACACCAGGTAAGTTTTTAGCAGTTTAATGAAGAGAGCTGCCGCTGCCACGAGCAAACACCCATCTGAATTGCAGTCAATTTCGCCGACGCGTTTCGTGCGCTGCACGCACTTCTTCATATACTCTAATCTATTAAGAAAAGCAGAAAACTGCTTAGGAGCACATAGCACCTCACCTTAGAAACTAAGAGTTAGCACTTGGAAAACAGCTACACAAGTCTGCTACCTTCATTTAAAATCCCCTGCTAATTATCATCAGGCTAATGCAAAAAGACAATTAATAGACAGAATGTTGAACAATGTAAAACATTCCCCCAGTACAGAGATCTGGGCCTAAATCCATTGTTTAGTTGTTCCCCATGACATTCCAGTTGAAACCCAGCCATATGCAAATCAGTCTTGACCCTGTTCCCCAAGAGAACAGTCCAGCTCGAACTGCGAGGCCAGGTTCTCAATGGACTGTAAAACAAGCATCTTGGGACTGGTTTCGGGGTTTCACCCCTCATCAACCAGGCTAGTTTGACTTCAGTGGCATGGAGAGCACTGAACCCACGTCTGGGCATACCCGTTCTACTCGGGGTGACGAATGCAAAAAGAACAATCGATAGACAGAATGTTGAACAATGTCAAACATTCGCCCAGCACAGAGATCTGGGCCTAAATCTTTCGTTTTTTTGCTCCCCGTGCCATTCCAATTGAAACCCCACCATACGCAAATCAGTCTTGACCCTGTTCCCCATGGGAACAATCCAGCCTGAACTGCCAGGCTAGGTTCTCCCTGGACTGGAAAACAAGCAGCCTAGGACCTAAGTTGGCAGGGTTAGCCCAGACGTGGGTCCCCTGCTCTGAAGTGGGGTGGCGAAGTGAGCTAAAGAACAATGATGGGTTCAACCCAGATCTGTGACTGGGGGTGAGTGTCTGAAAAGTTTCAGCGCTCCGTCCATCATCTCCTTGTGTTTGCTTTTTACGCCTTAACTTGGCAGGGTATGCCCAGATGTGGGTTCCTTGCTCACTTTTCCACTGGATTCAAACTAGCCTGGCTGATGGGGGGTGTTACCCCGAAACTGGTCCCAGGATACTTGTTTGCGGTCCAGGGAACACCTGGCCGGAAGTTCGGGCTGGACAATTCCTATGAGGAATAGGGTCAAGACTAATTTGCATATGGCTGGGTCTGAACTGGGGTGGCGAAGTGAGCTAAAGAACGATGATGGATTCAACCCAGATATGTGGCTGAGGGTGAGTGTCTGAAAAGTTTCAGCGCTCCGTCCATCATCTGCTTGTGTTTAATTATCATCACACTGTCAGAATAACTGCTGATCTTCTAAAGAAAACTGCAAACCTAACTCTTTGAACGCTATATATAAATTTCTATAGTCCTCTCTCCTCTTACCAACTCCTTCCTCACTTTAGTTTTGTGTAATCTTTGACTACTATTCTTCATTTGTCTTCTCTCTCTTTGACTCTATATTTCCCATTGCTCAATTCTATTCCAATGACTCCTCCCACCTGTTCTCTTTGGGCTCTACTCACACGCCCCTCTTATCACTTTCAGCGCTAACTTACTCTCTATCATATTCTGCTACAGAATGATCTATACTTATCCCATTTCTTCTTTTCTGTTATTCTCCAACTTCATTATTTGAGTTGATCCTTTTTATGGGATATTATATTTGATTTCATGTTGGCTATAAATGAAGGTTACTCTACTCATTTCTCGGTACAACAAGCTGATACCTTTATGTTTAGTGTGCTTAATAGGAATATACAAAAAATACATAAGTAAAGTACCCAAGGGAGTAACCGGAAACTTTAAAAAAAACACTTTGAAGCAAAGATGTGATGTCACAATCAAGCAAAGGAAGTGAGCCCGACCCTCCATTAACGAGCTCCCTTTTTTCTTCCATGCATCTCCTTCCATCCACCTGCTGATATCCACTATTTCACTTTTACATTCTGTCATCCATTCTTTCATCCACCATTCAATCTTCACCATTCCATGCATCGAAAGACCATTCCATTCATTTATCTGTTCACGCACACATCATTTATGCATGCATCTATCCATACATGTATCCATCATTCTTTGATCTAAGAATCCACCATCCATTCATCCATCCACACTCTCAGCTTTCCCTTTACCCTGCAATTTTTTTACCTGTCCATCCATCTATGCATTCACTCATTTTTTCACTCACACATCCATCTTCTCATCTATTCACCATTCCTATCACCCTTCATATCTTTCTTTCACCATCCCATTCGCTCACTTTTTAGGGTCTGAAGTACGGGTACGGGCAACACAAAAACGACTGAAAATTACCCTTTCAGCTGGACCGTGAAAGTGCTGCTAAAGAGATTCCGAACATCTTGCTGCTAGCGCTCAGAACAGAACAGAGTATCTAGCTAGTGCTTTTGCAAACTATATATGACTTGTTGGCAGTGCCTAGCTCCTTAATTGTGGGCAACATCAGACAGGAATTTTAAATAATATTTGGCACATTCTCTTTTTGAAGTTTATTTTGCTGCAAAGCTGTTCCATGGGTATTGCAACACTGCAAAAGAGCCAGACTACATTACACATTGTATTCCTTTTTAGGCACAGAGAGAGTAAGTGGTTTGCCAAGGATCACTGGGTGTTGAGTCAAGGCTGATATTGAAACCTGTTTCCCCATGTTCCAAGGTCGGCAGCATAAGCCAATAGGCTACATCTCCTCCCAAAGGGAGATGTTCTTAGTTTTTTCTATCTTTTGTCAATGATAATTCTAAAGCGGATCTATGACCACCAGGCGGGTACTTAGTACCGCAGGACCAACACGCAAAAACAGCACAATCCATGGCAAGTCTGACTGTCAAATAAACGTCAATGCAGGTACCGTGGTAATGTGTTCCATATTTGGGCAGCCAGTACAGAAGATACCCACCCACTCAATGTGCAATTTGCTAATTTCTTCGTGAGTCATAATCTGGCTCAATGGGGTTCTCTGGTCAGGTAGTGTTTGTTAAAAAGTTTGGGAATGAAAACATGTACTCATTGGTGAAAAGTCCCATGCAGCATAATTGGTCATATAAAATGAAACCTCCACCATGGACATCTAATGCACAGAGTAGAGGACTGGAGGCACAAAGCCCTTTCATTTAAGGCTAACAGCTTGTGCTGTCCCTTTCTGTAGCATTTCAAATGATTGGATTTGGATAAGATACATGCTAGTTGTGTTGTTAATATCCATAATTACATGAGGCCAATATGAAAATGAAAAATCTGAATTTTTAAGACTATTTTAATTGTTCCTAAGTAAAAAGATGTCAATACATTCTGAGTCCTGAGGATTTTTACTTTATTCACCTGGTTTGGGGAAGTTTCAGTTTCTTCATCCCGATGTGCTTTTGCCACATGATAACAGTACCCTTCAATATCATAATATTTGTTTCCTTGGGGTTTCCTCTTTACAAAGATGCCTCCCATCCATGAATCTATTGCCAGAAGACACACAGTGAAGGTATGATTTAATTTGTATTGTAATACATAATGAATTTAAATCATTGCATAAAAGAGGGACCTATTTTTCCATGATTCATACTAAAAATAATAAAACAGTAGTGTCAACTATCAAGATAAAGCATCAGTTTAAAGTTGGAAGCATAGCACAACATGTAAAATTCGATTTTAGAAGATCTCTGAAAATTGACCATATGGTGGGGCGTACTTCCGATGCCTTTAGCATTTGGTCCTCTTTTGGTAATAATTTGGTAAATCAGCAGTTCAAAAGCTTGTTCGAAGAGATAAAACTGACAATGGCAGCCTATCTACACATTAAAATGCCTGTATTATTAAAGGGTACTCTTAAGAGGGCTCTCCTTTCAATTAGTGGTTTAGGAAGGAAACACACTACGTGAACCATGTCTTCCAATCCTGTCCCACATAAACGGCATGAATTTGGAGATTTGGACCATAGCCGGGGATAAATGTGAGCGAGGGCGGGCAAATGACCAAAGTGGAACGCCATGAATTTCCTCTTTAAAGATAGAGCCCAACTTGCGATCAGATAATACTGTGGCTTGAAAGTTTTGTGGTAGCTTAGTGCCATCCATCCATGGGATCTTTTTGCCAGTGTATCCTTGTCTTCAGCTGCAAAGAGCTTCCTCATTGAGCGGTTAACTGTAACGCCACATCGCAGGTAAGTCGTTTTCTAGTTTTAGAATGTTTTAAAATTATATTAGGGCATTTAGAAGAGGGCGGAGGGAGGCAGGCAGCGCATAGTGGGGCGACACGAAGTGTTTGGGTGCACGTAGATTGCCCCCCACTTCGTGGTGCTTTGCGTAGCCCCACTCCGCCCACTCCGCCCAGGGTTAATCTTCTCCTATCAGTACTACCTGTTGAAGCAGTTGCTCCCCATTTAACAATGACATCTGGGGTATAATATAAAAGACACAGTGTGCGCCACTGTTTTAACTTAAGGTTGACAGAGTGTACCGAGCGATCTAGCAGGTGTAAAGCCCACTGAATATCTTCAGCCGATACTTCAGATGATAAAAGCCTGCTCCATTTTGATGCTAATAATGGAGTGTCTTCCACAGCAAATTGTATAAATGATTGATACATCATGCTTGTAGTGGGTTTAATAACAGGTTTAAAATAATATGAAAAGAGATCAGACCTATCGATATCCTGTGCTAGCTTAACACTTGTCCGCATGGAATCCCTCAATTGAAGATATTGAAAAAAAGAATGGCGGGGCAGCCCAAAAGAATCTTGAAACTCAGAGAAGGCTCTAAACCCATCTAGATCAAAAAGTCGACCTATTCTTATAATACCACAATCTACCCAGACTCTGCAAATTATGTCCTGAGAGAAGAGGGGAAAAGCAGGGCTGTCCCAAATGGGAGTGACTTTGTTAATAAAACCAACAGAGTATTATCTTTAAGTATCTGAAAACGCACCCTTTTATGGTAGTTGGGATCATTCAGTCGATAAAAAAATACACTAGCGTCGGGACCAAGAGCAAGCCAGTAAAAGAATGGTACAGAATCCGGCTTACCGTGAATAAATAAACTACGCAATCGTCCAGTAAAAGTGGCCCACAAATAAAGCTTATATGAAGTTTTCAAAAGTTGGATAGCGCGCCTTGCCCGCCTATAGCCACTAATAAAACTGCCTATTGCACCTTCAAGTCTTCTAAAAAGGAGTCCAAAACCCTTAGTGGGATTGTCCAAAAAAGTAAAGAAATTTAGGAAGAATATTAATTTTAATCATAGTCACCTGCCCTAATATAGTAAGTGGTAGGTTATTCCATGATTTGAATTTAGCCACAGGTGCTGCTAATAATGGTTCATAGTTTAATTTAACTATGTTGGAAACCATAAGGCAAAACCTAACGCTTAGGTAAACCGCTGAGTTAGTGGTCCTAGAAATAGGAGGACCAAGAGAGAAATTCTGAAAAACCTGGGTTTTAGATAAATTCAGTTTCTTGCCACAGAAATGGCCAAATATGCATGCTTCAAAAGCAATCTCAGTAATTGCTACTGCAGGATTGGAGGAGAAAATGGCCACATTGTCGGCATATGCATTTTGTTTCAATTGTTGGCCCTCGAGAGCCCATGGTTGGATATCTAAATTCCTAAAGAGGGATTGTAAATAGGGCTCCAAATACAAGGCAAAAAGGAGGGGGGAGCGTGGGCACCCCTGCCTTGTCCCACGAAAGATAAGAAAAAATCCCCAAAAGTTCCCGGCGTGTGCCACCCAGCACGGGGGTGTCTCATAAAGTGCCTGAATCATTTTAATAAAATCTTCCCCTGTACCAAAGGCAGACAACGTGATCCATTAGCAGTCCCATGCAACACAGTCAAATGCCTTCTCGGCATCGAGTAATACTGTATTGTATTGTAATTGCATTTATATAGCGCTTACTACCCCTGACGAGAACTCAAAGCGATTTTTCGGCGAGTAGCACGCTACTCAGGGACCCATAGAGGATTAGTGTTGAATTAGTATAGTGAAACATGCAAGTACATTTTACGTGGTGGATAGGTTAGTCAGTTATTTGGATTTGGAATGATAGCAGAAGGATAGAGGAGGAAAAAGGTTTGTGTTTATATAGCGCTTGTTACCCCTGATGGGGTGTTGACGCACACTATTCAGGAAGCCCATAAAGGATTAGTGGTGAATTAATATGGTGAAATATGAAGTAATTTCAGTGGTGGATATTAGTCAGTTTTTTGGAGTGAGAAGGATAGCGGAGGGATAAAAGGGGAAGAAAGGTTTGCATTCATATAGCACTTGTTACCCCTGATGGGTGTTGAAGCGCTTCTCTGGCGAGTAGCATGCCACTCCGTAACACATAAAGGATTAGTGGTGAATTAGTATAGTTGAATATGGAATTTGAGAAGTGAACATGTTAGTCTATTAATTTTGATTGAAAAGGATGGTGGAGGGATAAAAGAGTGAAATATTTTTTGTTGTTTGATTCTGTTTTTAGCAGTAGGAGGAGGCTTTTGGATGAGTAAAAAGGGGTTTTGGAGGGGAGGAGTCAGAGGGAAGAGTTTAGAAAGGTTTGTTTTAGTGGATCGGTATAGTAAAAGAGGTGTCAGATGATGCAAGGAGGGGTAGAATAGGAGAGAGTCTAGAAAGGGTTATTTTGGGGAACATAGTAGGGGTATGGGGTTTGGGATAAATGAGAGAGTGGGTGTAGAGGATATAATGATAGATGTATAGGGTGAGAGATAGCGTAGTGCATTGGAAAGAGTAGTAGAAAGAAGTTTGAGATGAGTCCGAAAATTGGGCTAGAAGGTATATTGAGAGAAGTGTAGGCTGAGAAATAGGGTAGTGCATTGGAAATGCTAAATTAGAAAAAGGAGGTGATAAATATATAGATCCATGAATACCATATGTTTGTGGATGTGGATGGTGTGGGTTGGGTATTGCTAAATGGGTTAATGGGCAGCATTTCTGGCCCTGGCACTGGTCAGTCCCGAACAGGCTCAAACAGGCAACTGCCCTTGTCCTCTTCGCCCTTAGCCTCAACGGCCAGGCTGAGATGCCCTAACCCTTGCCTTTTATAGCCCTAGTAAACAGGTGACCCCTTCAGCCAATGGGAACCCTAGCCCTGATACTATCCATTCACAACACTAGCCCTAAAATCTAGAACCAATAAGAGACCAGGACATTACAGCCAATCTTAGCCCTAGTCCAAGCACCCAATCAGTTCAAAAACCCTGATTTCTACGTCCAATAGAGGCCCTAGACCTACCAGTAGTCCCAACCCAGGTCCAAGCAACCAATAGCACTGGAAGCCTAACCCTACTCTTAGTCCCACAACTAGTCCAGCAACCAATCACACCAGAAGCCCTAATCGCTACTTCCAATTAAAGGTCTAACCCTAACCCTAGTCCCACCCTATTCCCAACAACCAATAACATTGGAAGCCCTAGTCCCTACTTCCAATAGGAATCCTAACCCTAGCCCTAGTCCCAACCCTACATTGATTGAATCACAGGCCCAGAAACCAATCAGAACCCTCAAATACCCAACCAATGAGGACAACCAATTGCACTTCTCAGTGATGTCGAAGGCAGCAATTGCTGCATTGATGTGAGCAATAGTATCCCTCCCTGAAACAAATCCATGTTGCTGTGGAGATACTAAGGCTGGAATTACTGAATTAAGGCGGAAAGCCAAAATTATAGCGAACCATCTGGCATCAGTGTTACTGAGTGAAATGGCCGTATGAGCCCAGATCCTTAGCCAGTTTTCTTTTTTTTTTTTTAAAAGACCACAATATTAGGTATTTGCCAACTTGTTGGGACTGGCCCTCCTGCCTGAATAAATTGAAGAACAGAAGTAAATTCCAAACTTAATATGTCCCTGAATAACTTATAAAACCCTTTTCCTTGGCGCACTGGGAACCGCCTGACCGCACCAACTGCTGCCCATCCACTGCTGTGGATTCCTAAAGACTGCTCGCCGCTCCCGCTGCGCGGAAGCCGCTTTGCCCGTGGGGGGAACAACAGACCCACCAACGCGGGACACTGCCTGCCGAGGGAGATTACCATCAGAGGAGGAGGCTACAGGGGTAAGCGCGGCAGGGACTCACTATCCCAGGAGTCCCTGCTTGACCACGTGTCATCGGTCAGCGCCCCCCTGCGTGCCCCGCCCCCGCCGGCAAACCGCTAAGAGCGAAGCGGGAACAAGCATCTTTGAGACCCTTTTCCTTGGCGCACTGGGAACCGCCTGACCGCACCAACTGCTGCCCATCCACTGCTGTGGATTCCTAAAGACTGCTCGCCCGTGGGGGGAACAACAGACCCACCAACGCGGGACACTGCCTGCTTGCCTGCCGAGGGAGATTACCATCAGAGGAGGAGGCTACAGGGGTAAGCGCGGCAGGGACTCACTATCCCAGGAGTCCCTGCTTGACCACGAGTCATCGGTCAGCGCCCCCCTGCATGCCCCGCCCCCGCCGGCAAACCGCTAAGAGCGAAGCGGGAACAAGCATCTTTGAGACCCTTTTCCTTGGCGCACTGGGAACCGCCTGACCGCACCAACTGCTGCCCATCCACTGCTGTGGATTCCTAAAGACTGCTCGCCCGTGGGGGGAACAACAGACCCACCAACGCGGGACACTGCCTGCTTGCCTGCCGAGGGAGATTACCATCAGAGGAGGAGGCTACAGGGGTAAGCGCGGCAGGGACTCACTATCCCAGGAGTCCCTGCTTGACCACGAGTCATCGGTCAGCGCCCCCCTGCGTGCCCCGCCCCCGCCGGCAAACCGCTAAGAGCGAAGCGGGAACAAGCATCTTTGAGACCCTTTTCCTTGGCGCACTGGGAACCGCCTGACCGCACCAACTGCTGCCCATCCACTGCTGTGGATTCCTAAAGACTGCTCGCCGCTCCCGCTGCGCGGGAGCCGCTTCGCCCGTGGGGGGAACAACAGACCCACCAACGCGGGACACTGCCTGCTTGCCTGCCGAGGGAGATTACCATCAGAGGAGGAGGCTACAGGGGTAAGCGCGGCAGGGACTCACTATCCCAGGAGACCCTGCTTGACCACGAGTCATCGGTCAGCGCCCCCCTGCGTGCCCCGCCCCCGCCGGCAAACCGCTAAGAGCGAAGCGGGAACAAGCATCTTTGAGACCCTTTTCCTTGGCGCACTGGGAACCGCCTGACCGCACCAACTGCTGCCCATCCACTGCTGTGGATTCCTAAAGACTGCTCGCCCGTGGGGGGAACAACAGACCCACCAACGCGGGACACTGCCTGCTTGCCTGCCGAGGGAGATTACCATCAGAGGAGGAGGCTACAGGGGTAAGCGCGGCAGGGACTCACTATCCCAGGAGACCCTGCTTGACCACGAGTCATCGGTCAGCGCCCCCCTGCGTGCCCCGCCCCCGCCGGCAAACCGCTAAGAGCGAAGCGGGAACAAGCATCTTTGAGACCCTTTTCCTTGGCGCACTGGGAACCGCCTGACCGCACCAACTGCTGCCCATCCACTGCTGTGGATTCCTAAAGACTGCTCGCCCGTGGGGGGAACAACAGACCCACCAACGCGGGACACTGCCTGCTTGCCTGCCGAGGGGGATTACCATCAGAGGAGGAGGCTACAGGGGTAAGCGCGGCAGGGACTCACTATCCCAGGAGTCCCTGCTTGACCACGAGTCATCGGTCAGCGCCCCCCTGCGTGCCCCGCCCCCGCCGGCAAACCGCTAAGAGCGAAGCGGGAACAAGCATCTTTGAGACCCTTTTCCTTGGCGCACTGGGAACCGCCTGACCGCACCAACTGCTGCCCATCCACTGCTGTGGATTCCTAAAGACTGCTCGCCCGTGGGGGGAACAACAGACCCACCAACGCGGGACACTGCCTGCTTGCCTGCCGAGGGAGATTACCATCAGAGGAGGAGGCTACAGGGGTATGCGCGGCAGGGACTCACTATCCCAGGAGTCCCTGCTTGACCACGAGTCATCGGTCAGCGCCCCCCTGCATGCCCCGCCCCCGCCGGCAAACCGCTAAGAGCGAAGCGGGAACAAGCATCTTTGAGACCCTTTTCCTTGGCGCACTGGGAACCGCCTGACCGCACCAACTGCTGCCCATCCACTGCTGTGGACTCCTAAAGACTGCTCGCCGCTCCCGCTGCGCGGGAGCCGCTTCGCCCGTGGGGGGAACAACAGACCCACCAACGCGGGACACTGCCTGCTTGCCTGCCGAGGGAGATTACCATCAGAGGAGGAGGCTACAGGGGTAAGCGCGGCAGGGACTCACTATCCCAGGAGTCCCTGCTTGACCACGAGTCATCGGTCAGCGCCCCCCTGCGTGCCCCGCCCCTCGCCGCCACTCTACAAGAACAGAGGAGAGTCCGTCTTGTGGGACGCAAGCGGGACGCCGGGCTAAGCCCGGGCAAAGGGCGGGCCCTCTACGGCCCTCATCGGCCGGAGGAGGCCGGGCTGGGCCAGAGATCCTGGTTCCTGATCCCCGTAAGTTGCGCTCCATTTCTTTATTGTTCCCGTATTTTCATCTAACCTATGATGGCAACTGTTGCTACTAGTCCTGTTTCAGTGGGAGCAGATAATAATGTGGCCATGGTAAATCGTACTTTGGATGATTATTTCCTGAAACCTGGCCCTGAGGGTAACAAGGAGCTGCAGTTAGCAGAGAGGAGGGCAGTTCGTCGTCGTTCAATAGAACGCATAAAAAATAGAACTTTTTCGGAGCCTATAATGTCCATTACTTTGGATGACGACCTGACCATTTGCTCTGCTGATAACTTAACACTAACAGCCGGAGTGCCTTTGCTCCTTCAAGACTGTTTAGCCCCAGCAGTGTCACCAATTTTAAGTCAACAAGATTTATTACCTGTGCTGAACGTTCCCGATAACACTACCAAGAACCTGATCTCACCTACAATCAGACCTGGCAAAGTTGTAAGAGGAAAATGTTTGCGGCCAGTGTCCCTTAAAATAATTGGGCCTCCACCGCCTAAAAGGAGACGGAAAACAACTTCAGTCAATAAGCCCAAACTAAGCCACTCAGAGTTTGGCAATAAAGTGAAGATTGACTCTATAACGCCGCTGAGAGGCCCCGCCACTCAACAAGCAATAGTGGTTGCTTCTTCGCCCCCAATACTTTTACCTCAAGCAATTATAGAACCAGACACTGCCTATATTCAAATGGAAAAAGACTTACAACCAGCCTCCTTTAAGTCTCTTTTGGACAACATCGAGTTGATTGTACGCACTTACACACTTGCACTGGCTGAAAGATTCAAAGGGTTGGAGTCAAGGTTGGGTAAAATAGAGGAGGACCTGACTAAGTTAGGGAATTCTGTCCAGCCAGAAGGGCCTACAAAAGCACAACAACAAAAAGTGGTCTTAACAACGCACCCTCCCAATAAAAATGCTTCCGTTCCTATACCCCCAGTACATCTTAACGTCAACAGCCATGCGGCTGTAGTAACCCCAGCTGTCCCTAATAGGCCACATGTGGCCACGATAATACCTGACGGCATCAGCTCAAATAAATCCCTGCCAATAGAATCGTTACTGGCTCAGGGAAGATTAACTGTTGCAGCCACAGATGGTAATGCTGCAACTACAGTTAATGCCCTGATTAGAGAACCTAGCACCCTTCCGGATAGACACCAGAGATCCGTTGGAAACGTGATCAACCGGGGGAGAGGAGAACTAACTAGGATACCACCTATGGAGCTTCCACCAGAAGCCTTGCCGTACGTGGTTGTACTTACTGGGGTTCCAGAGTTGATGAAAGGAAAAAGAGAGGGATTTTTTCAACTAAAAAACAAAATAACACACTGGCTTTCGTTGTACAGACCCAAACCCAACCTGGTAAATGGTGAAATAGTCCATGTCCGGCGCATGTCTTGGCTGGGGGGCAGAGTAAAGGATATAGGGGGAGATATCGTGGTTATAAACTTTAGGGATATAAAAGCAGTACAACATATACTAAACTGGCCTTTTGCCAACGAGAATAGCTGCATTGTACCACGTCCTTTGACGTACTTTTACCCCAGATCTGCTTTACTTCCCCCACAAAACCCAATTAACAGCACCTATTTTACCCTCCAGTCACTAATCTTGGAGTCTGCTCTGAACCCCGCATATATGCCCTATTCAGCTCCGCCACCTGCAATGCAGGGATGGAATACGATACCATTAACCCATAAAATAGAGGCAAAGGGTAGCATGTCACATTTGATGCCATTTACTCCTCTAGAGCTCTATAACAGATTTGAGGCTTTTAGTGGTCTTGAGGAATGCGACTGATGTTTAAAGTGTGTAGGGGGAGTCCGGGAGGGTGAAACTGTTTCCTGTGTTACAACGTCACAGGAAGAGAAGGGTACCAGTGGCGATGAAATAGAAACACATACTGCTGTAATATATGCTGTTGTAAATGGTGGTTCACCTGCTGTTTTATCTACATTGCCTTTTAGGATCAATGCGGTGTCTCCACCATCTTTACCTGCTATTGTGTTTAACAATGGTGCTTTTGTAAGTGATGTTACTAAGGATATATGCACGAAAAATTGCCATGACGATCTTCCTAGCACATCATTTGTATCTTTGGACCCTTCATCCGTAGACACTAACTCCTCCGTCTTGCACGAGGTTCATGCCTTGTCTCGAGAGCTGTCAGTATCGGCTGTAGCAAGCACTGTGGACATGGGGACCATACACCCTAATACACCAACCTTAATTCCTGTACCATCTATCAGTGAAAGTCTCACATGTCCAGCATTAGCCGACTGCGTGAACTTAATCTCATGGAATATAGCTGGCTTGGCCGATAAGTTATGTGACCTAGCTTGGTTAGCATTTATTAAAACATTTTCAATTATATGCCTTCAAGAGACGTGGTTGGAGGATAGAAACGTCCATATAGAAGGGTACTTAAGTTTCACCATTCCAGCGGTTGCCTCGTCCAGGGGTAGAGCAAAGGGGGGCTTGGCTACTTTTATAAACCTGGGACTGCTCTGTAATATCAGCATATATCATACTGATAATTTAAACATTCAGATGCTCGATTTAAAAAACGGTAAGAATGCCTTGACATTGGTCAATTTCTATAACGCTAGTGGTTCTGGTGGCTGTGATATTATATCACTCACAGACCTACTGGGAAAAAACACATACACTACATCCCGGAACCTGTTGATAGCAGGTGATTTTAATGTTCACCCTTGTGGTAATCCAGGCTCCACCTCAATGGGCTCTTTGGGATGTAATAGCGTCGAAGGCTTTCACTTTTCTCACACCAGGGGTGGTAAGAGCTTAAATGATCTTGTAAACGGGAACAATTTGACAGTAGCTATGTCCATGGTTCCTGATACTAAAATCTTTGATATTCCGACTTTTAAAGGTCATGGTCAGGGATCCTTTATAGATCATATACTCTTATCCTCAGATCTTGTACAACGGGTCCTGCAATTTTCCATTCTCCTCAGTATATACAGTGATCATAACCCCCTATTTATTGGTATGGGTGGGTCTTTGTTCACTAAACGACCGCCTGGTATTGATCGAGGTACACTGAGTTGTATAAATGGTAGACGCCGTATCAAATGGACAATGATAAATCAAGATAGCTTATACTTTAATATAAATAGTGCATGTGAGGAGGAGCTGTCAGCATGCTCATCTCTTGATTCATCCTCTACGAATATTTTGTCTGGGTTTGCGGGTATGGTTTCTAAAATTGGTGAAATGCTGTCAGTGCCAATAAAGGGGCAAAGTAGAAAGCAGGCTAAATGGTTCGACCACAACTGCGCAAAGGCAAGTAGAGATCTAAAGAATGCTTTAAAAACTAAACCTAGACTTCCTGACCTGATAAAAAGTCTGCGTGTGTCTTACAGGAAAGCATTAGCCGTAAGAAAAAAGGAAATTAAGGCTAACACTATAGAATCCCTCCTTGATCCTACAGTGTTGGGGAATAGCAGTAAGTTTTGGCAAATTATCAACAAACCATTGTTCGATAACCCTAATGACACAGTTTTAGGTACATGTATTTCAGAAGGAGAATGGGTGTCTCACTTCAGTACAATTTTTAAGAGTAATGAGCATAGGGCAGAAAATGCCTTTTTAACATTACCTGCAAACCAATTATGCTTTACAGTAAATGAGGTTGCAAGGGGGATCCAGGGTCTGACTAGTAATAAGGCCCCGGGTCCGGATGGTTTGCCACCGGACCTGTTTAAGTCTAGCACCTCTTTTTGGGCTCCCGTCCTCACGGCAGCAATAAATGCAGCTGCTATAACGGGGTGCCCAAAAACGTGGGGCCTATCGACCATAGTCCTCGTTTTTAAAAAGGGCGATCGCAGCAGTCCATTATGTTACAGACCGATATCTTTAATAAATTCAGTAGTTAAAGTGGTAGGGGGGGTTATACTTAATAGGCTATCTACATGGGCAAAAGACAATAGCATCCTGTCTCCCATACAATATGGGTTCAGACCTGGCCATTCGACCATCACGCAATGTCTGAACCTATATTTGATTTTAAGTAAATATACCCTGGCTAGACAAGGTACTGTCTACATGGCATTTATGGACCTGTCGTCCGCCTTTGATTGTGTGGACAGAAGCTTATTATGGGCCACTTTGCTGAGAATGGGCGTGGAGAGGAATCTTGTCAACTTCCTAGCCGACTTGCACTCGGATACTAAAGCTAACGTCCGCTTGTGCTGTCCCTTTCTGTAGCATTTCAAATGATTGGATTTGGATAAGATACATGCTAGTTGTGTTGTTAATATCCATAATTACATGAGGCCAATATGAAAATGAAAAATCTGAATTTTTAAGACTATTTTAATTGTTCCTAAGTAAAAAGATGTCAATACATTCTGAGTCCTGAGGATTTTTACTTTATTCACCTGGTTTGGGGAAGTTTCAGTTTCTTCATCCCGATGTGCTTTTGCCACATGATAACAGTACCCTTCAATATCACAATATTTGTTTCCTTGGGGTTTCCTCTTTACAAAGATGCATCCCATCCATAAATCTATTGCCAGAAGACACGCAGTGAAGGTATGATTTGATTTTTATTGTAATGCATAATGAATTTGAATCATTGCATAAATGAGGGACCTATTTTTCCATGATTCATACTAAAAATAATAAAACAGTAGTGTCAACTATCAAAATAAAGCATCAGTTTAAAGTTGGAAGCATAGCACAACAAGTAAAATTCGATTTTAGAAGAACTCTGAAAATTGACCATATGGTGGGGCGTACTACCGATGCCTTTAGCATTTGGTCCTCTTTTGGTAATAATTTGGTAAATCAGCAGTTCAAAAGCTTGTTCGAAGAGATAAAACTGACAATGGCAGCCTATCTACACAATAAAATGCCTGTATTATTAAAGGGTACTCTTAAGAGGGCTCTCCTTTCAATTAGTGGTTTAGGAAGGAAACACACTACGTGAACCATGTCTTCCAATCCTGTCCCACATAAACGGCATGAATTTGGAGATTTGGACCATAGCCGGGGATAAATGTGAGCGAGGGCGGGCAAATGACCAAAGTGGAATGCCATGAATTTCCTCTTTAAAGATGGAGCCCAACTTGCGATCAGATAATACTGTGGCTTGAAAGTTTTGTGGTAGCTTAGTGCCATCCACCCGTGGGATCTTTTTGCCAGTGTATCCTTGTCTTCAGCTGCAAAGAGCTTCCTCATTGAGCGGTTAACTGTAACGCCACATCGCAGGTAAGTCGTTTTCTAGTTTTAGAATGTTTTAAAATTATATTAGGGCATTTAGAAGAGGGCGGAGGGAGGCAGGCAGCGCATAGTGGGGCGACACGAAGTGTTTGGGTGCACGTAGATTGCCCCCCACTTCGTGGTGCTTTGCGTAGCCCCACTCCGCCCACTCCGCCCAGGGTTAATCTTCTCCTATCAGTACTACCTGTTGAAGCAGTTGCTCCCCATTTAACAATGACATCTGGGGTATAATATAAAAGACACAGTGTGCGCCACTGTTTTAACTTAAGGTTGACAGAGTGTACCGAGCGATCTAGCAGGTGTAAAGCCCACTGAATATCTTCAGCCGATACTTCAGATGATAAAAGCCTGCTCCATTTTGATGCTAATAATGGAGTGTCTTCCACAGCAAATTGTATAAATGATTGATACATCATGCTTGTAGTGGGTTTAATAACAGGTTTAAAATAATATGAAAAGAGATCAGACCTATCGATATCCTGTGCTAGCTTAACACTTGTCCGCATGGAATCCCTCAATTGAAGATATTGAAAAAAAGAATGGCGGGGCAGCCCAAAAGAATCTTGAAACTCAGAGAAGGCTCTAAACCCATCTAGATCAAAAAGTCGACCTATTCTTATAATACCACAATCTACCCAGACTCTGCAAATTATGTCCTGAGAGAAGAGGGGAAAAGCAGGGCTGTCCCAAATGGGAGTGACTTTGTTAATAAAACCAACAGAGTATGTCTTACATATCCCCTTCCATATGAAAATATTATCTTTAAGTATCTGAAAACGCACCCTTTTATGGTAGTTGGGATCATTCAGTCGATAAAAAAATACACTAGCGTCGGGACCAAGAGCAAGCCGGTAAAAGAATGGTACAGAATCCGGCTTACCGTGAATAAATAAACTACGCAATCGTCCAGTAAAAGTGGCCCACAAATAAAGCTTATATGAAGTTTTCAAAAGTTGGATAGCGCGCCTTGCCCGCCTATAGCCACTAATAAAACTGCCTATTGCACCTTCAAGTCTTCTAAAAAGGAGTCCAAAACCCTTAGTGGGATTGTCCAAAAAAGTAAAGAAATTTAGGAAGAATATTAATTTTAATCATAGTCACCTGCCCTAATATAGTAAGTGGTAGGTTATTCCATGATTTGAATTTAGCCACAGGTGCTGCTAATAATGGTTCATAGTTTAATTTAACTATGTTGGAAACCATAAGGCAAAACCTAACGCTTAGGTAAACCGCTGAGTTAGTGGTCCTAGAAATAGGAGGACCAAGAGAGAAATTCTGAAAAACCTGGGTTTTAGATAAATTCAGTTTCTAGCCACAGAAATGGCCAAATATGCATGCTTCAAAAGCAATCTCAGTAATTGCTACTGCAGGATTGGAGGAGAAAATGGCCACATTGTCGGCATATGCATTTTGTTTCAATTGTTGGCCCTCGAGAGCCCATGGTTGGATATCTAAATTCCTAAAGAGGGATTGTAAATAGGGCTCCAAATACAAGGCAAAAAGGAGGGGGGAGCGTGGGCACCCCTGCCTTGTCCCACGAAAGATAAGAAAAAATCCCCAAAAGTTCCCGGCGTGTGCCACCCAGCACGGGGGTGTCTCATAAAGTGCCTGAATCATTTTAATAAAATCTTCCCCTGTACCAAAGGCAGACAACGTGATCCATTAGCAGTCCCATGCAACACAGTCAAATGCCTTCTCGGCATCGAGTAATACTGTATTGTATTGTAATTGCATTTATATAGCGCTTACTACCCCTGACGAGAACTCAAAGCGATTTTTCGGCGAGTAGCACGCTACTCAGGGACCCATAGAGGATTAGTGTTGAATTAGTATAGTGAAACATGCAAGTACATTTTACGTGGTGGATAGGTTAGTCAGTTATTTGGATTTGGAATGATAGCAGAAGGATAGAGGAGGAAAAAGGTTTGTGTTTATATAGCGCTTGTTACCCCTGATGGGGTGTTGACGCACACTATTCAGGAAGCCCATAAAGGATTAGTGGTGAATTAATATGGTGAAATATGAAGTAATTTCAGTGGTGGATATTAGTCAGTTTTTTGGAGTGAGAAGGATAGCGGAGGGATAAAAGGGGAAGAAAGGTTTGCATTCATATAGCACTTGTTACCCCTGATGGGTGTTGAAGCGCTTCTCTGGCGAGTAGCATGCCACTCCGTAACACATAAAGGATTAGTGGTGAATTAGTATAGTTGAATATGGAATTTGAGAAGTGAACATGTTAGTCTATTAATTTTGATTGAAAAGGATGGTGGAGGGATAAAAGAGTGAAATATTTTTTGTTGTTTGATTCTGTTTTTAGCAGTAGGAGGAGGCTTTTGGATGAGTAAAAAGGGGTTTTGGAGGGGAGGAGTCAGAGGGAAGAGTTTAGAAAGGTTTGTTTTAGTGGATCGGTATAGTAAAAGAGGTGTCAGATGATGCAAGGAGGGGTAGAATAGGAGAGAGTCTAGAAAGGGTTATTTTGGGGAACATAGTAGGGGTATGGGGTTTGGGATAAATGAGAGAGTGGGGGTAGAGGATATAATGATAGATGTATAGGGTGAGAGATAGCGTAGTGCATTGGAAAGAGTAGTAGAAAGAAGTTTGAGATGAGTCCGAAAGTTGGGCTAGAAGGTATATTGAGAGAAGTGTAGGCTGAGAAATAGGGTAGTGCATTGGAAATGCTAAATTAGAAAAAGGAGGTGATAAATATATAGATCCATGAATACCATATGTTTGTGGATGTGGATGGTGTGGGTTGGGTATTGCTAAATGGGTTAATGGGCAGCATTTCTGGCCCTGGCACTGGTCAGTCCCGAACAGGCTCAAACAGGCAACTGCCCTTGTCCTCTTCGCCCTTAGCCTCAACGCCTAGGCTGAGATGCCCTAACCCTTGCCTTTTATAGCCCTAGTAAACAGGTGACCCCTTCAGCCAATGGGAACCCTAGCCCTGATACTATCCATTCACAACACTAGCCCTAAAATCTAGAACCAATAAGAGACCAGGACATTACAGCCAATCTTAGCCCTAGTCCAAGCACCCAATCAGTTCAAAAACCCTGATTTCTACGTCCAATAGAGGCCCTAGACCTACCAGTAGTCCCAACCCAGGTCCAAGCAACCAATAGCACTGGAAGCCTAACCCTACTCTTAGTCCCACAACTAGTCCAGCAACCAATCACACCAGAAGCCCTAATCGCTACTTCCAATTAAAGGTCTAACCCTAACCCTAGTCCCACCCTATTCCCAACAACCAATAACATTGGAAGCCCTAGTCCCTACTTCCAATAGGAATCCTAACCCTAGCCCTAGTCCCAACCCTACATTGATTGAATCACAGGCCCAGAAACCAATCAGAACCCTCAAATACCCAACCAATGAGGACAACCAATTGCACTTCTCAGTGATGTCGAAGGCAGCAATTGCTGCATTGATGTGAGCAATAGTATCCCTCCCTGAAACAAATCCATGTTGCTGTGGAGATACTAAGGCTGGAATTACTGAATTAAGGCGGAAAGCCAAAATTATAGCGAACCATCTGGCATCAGTGTTACTGAGTGAAATGGCCGTATGAGCCCAGATCCTTAGCCAGTTTTCTTTTTTTTTTTTTAAAAGACCACAATATTAGGTATTTGCCAACTTGTTGGGACTGGCCCTCCTGCCTGAATAAATTGAAGAACAGAAGTAAATTCCAAACTTAATATGTCCCTGAATAACTTATAAAACCCTTTTCCTTGGCGCACTGGGAACCGCCTGACCGCACCAACTGCTGCCCATCCACTGCTGTGGATTCCTAAAGACTGCTCGCCGCTCCCGCTGCGCGGGAGCCGCTTTGCCCGTGGGGGGAACAACAGACCCACCAACGCGGGACACTGCCTGCTTGCCTGCCGAGGGAGATTACCATCAGAGGAGGAGGCTACAGGGGTAAGCGCGGCAGGGACTCACTATCCCAGGAGTCCCTGCTTGACCACGAGTCATCGGTCAGCGCCCCCCTGCGTGCCCCGCCCCCGCCGGCAAACCGCTAAGAGCGAAGCGGGAACAAGCATCTTTGAGACCCTTTTCCTTGGCGCACTGGGAACCGCCTGACCGCACCAACTGCTGCCCATCCACTGCTGTGGATTCCTAAAGACTGCTCGCCCGTGGGGGGAACAACAGACCCACCAACGCGGGACACTGCCTGCTTGCCTGCCGAGGGAGATTACCATCAGAGGAGGAGGCTACAGGGGTAAGCGCGGCAGGGACTCACTATCCCAGGAGTCCCTGCTTGACCACGAGTCATCGGTCACCGCCCCCCTGCGTGCCCCGCCCCCGCCGGCAAACCGCTAAGAGCGAAGCGGGAACAAGCATCTTTGAGACCCTTTTCCTTGGCGCACTGGGAACCGCCTGACCGCACCAACTGCTGCCCATCCACTGCTGTGGATTCCTAAAGACTGCTCGCCCGTGGGGGGAACAACAGACCCACCAACGCGGGACACTGCCTGCTTGCCTGCCGAGGGAGATTACCATCAGAGGAGGAGGCTACAGGGGTAAGCGCGGCACGGACTCACTATCCCAGGAGTCCCTGCTTGACCACGAGTCATCGGTCAGCGCCCCCCTGCGTGCCCCGCCCCCGCCGGCAAACCGCTAAGAGCGAAGCGGGAACAAGCATCTTTGAGACCCTTTTCCTTGGCGCACTGGGAACCGCCTGACCGCACCAACTGCTGCCCATCCACTGCTGTGGATTCCTAAAGACTGCTCGCCGCTCCCGCTGCGCGGGAGCCGCTTCCCCCGTGGGGGGAACAACAGACCCACCAACGCGGGACACTGCCTGCTTGCCTGCCGAGGGAGATTACCATCAGAGGAGGAGGCTACAGGGGTAAGCGCGGCAGGGACTCACTATCCCAGGAGTCCCTGCTTGACCACGAGTCATCGGTCAGCGCCCCCCTGCGTGCCCCGCCCCCGCCGGCAAACCGCTAAGAGCGAAGCGGGAACAAGCATCTTTGAGACCCTTTTCCTTGGCGCACTGGGAACCGCCTGACCGCACCAACTGCTGCCCATCCACTGCTGTGGATTCCTAAAGACTGCTCGCCGCTCCCGCTGCGCGGGAGCCGCTTCGCCCGTGGGGGGAACAACAGACCCACCAACGCGGGACACTGCCTGCTTGCCTGCCGAGGGAGATTACCATCAGAGGAGGAGGCTACAGGGGTAAGCGCGGCAGGGACTCACTATCCCAGGAGTCCCTGCTTGACCACGAGTCATCGGTCAGCGCCCCCCTGCGTGCCCCGCCCCCGCCGGCAAACCGCTAAGAGCGAAGCGGGAACAAGCATCTTTGAGACCCTTTTCCTTGGCGCACTGGGAACCGCCTGACCGCACCAACTGCTGCCCATCCACTGCTGTGGATTCCTAAAGACTGCTCGCCCGTGGGGGGAACAACAGACCCACCAACGCGGGACACTGCCTGCTTGCCTGCCGAGGGAGATTACCATCAGAGGAGGAGGCTACAGGGGTAAGCGCGGCAGGGACTCACTATCCCAGGAGTCCCTGCTTGACCACGAGTCATCGGTCAGCGCCCCCCTGCGTGCCCCGCCCCCGCCGGCAAACCGCTAAGAGCGAAGCGGGAACAAGCATCTTTGAGACCCTTTTCCTTGGCGCACTGGGAACCGCCTGACCGCACCAACTGCTGCCCATCCA
Source organism: Lissotriton helveticus (assembly GCF_964261635.1). Classification (NCBI taxonomy): domain Eukaryota; kingdom Metazoa; phylum Chordata; class Amphibia; order Caudata; family Salamandridae; genus Lissotriton; species Lissotriton helveticus. The sequence goes on from NC_136059.1 coordinate 1,552,608,135, forward strand.
CTGCTGTGGATTCCTAAAGACTGCTCGCCCGTGGGGGGAACAACAGACCCACCAACGCGGGACACTGCCTGCTTGCCTGCCGAGGGAGATTACCATCAGAGGAGGAGGCTACAGGGGTAAGCGCGGCAGGGACTCACTATCCCAGGAGTCCCTGCTTGACCACGAGTCATCGGTCAGCGCCCCCCTGCGTGCCCCGCCCCCGCCGGCAAACCGCTAAGAGCGAAGCGGGAACAAGCATCTTTGAGACCCTTTTCCTTGGCGCACTGGGAACCGCCTGACCGCACCAACTGCTGCCCATCCACTGCTGTGGATTCCTAAAGACTGCTCGCCGCTCCCGCTGCGCGGGAGCCGCTTCGCCCGTGGGGGGAACAACAGACCCACCAACGCGGGACACTGCCTGCTTGCCTGCCGAGGGAGATTACCATCAGAGGAGGAGGCTACAGGGGTAAGCGCGGCAGGGACTCACTATCCCAGGAGTCCCTGCTTGACCACGAGTCATCGGTCAGCGCCCCCCTGCGTGCCCCGCCCCCGCCGGCAAACCGCTAAGAGCGAAGCGGGAACAAGCATCTTTGAGACCCTTTTCCTTGGCGCACTGGGAACCGCCTGACCGCACCAACTGCTGCCCATCCACTGCTGTGGATTCCTAAAGACTGCTCGCCCGTGGGGGGAACAACAGACCCACCAACGCGGGACACTGCCTGCTTGTCTGCCGAGGGAGATTACCATCAGAGGAGGAGGCTACAGGGGTAAGCGCAGCAGGGACTCACTATCCCAGGAGTCCCGGCTTGACCACGAGTCATCGGTCAGCACCCCCCTGCGTGCCCCGCCCCTCGCCGCCACTCTACAAGAACAGAGGAGAGTCCGTCTTGCGGGACGCAAGCGGGACGCCGGGCTAAGCCCGGGCAAAGGGCGGGCCTTCTACGGCCCTCATCGGCCGGAGGAGGCCGGGCTGGGCCAGAGATCCTGGTTCCTGATCCCTGTAAGTTGCGCCTCCTTTCTTAATTGTTCCCGTATTTTCATCTAACCTATGATGGCAACTGTTGCTACTAGTCCTGTTTCAGTGGGAGCAGATAATAATGTGGCCATGGTAAATCGTACTTTGGATGATTATTTCCTGAAACCTGGCCCTGAGGGTAACAAGGAGCTGCAGTTAGCAGAGAGGAGGGCAGTTCGTCGTCGTTCAATAGAACGCATAAAAAATAGAACTTTTTCGGAGCCTATAATGTCCATTACTTTGGATGACGACCTGACCATTTGCTCTGCTGATAACTTAACACTAACAGCCGGAGTGCCTTTGCTCCTTCAAGACTGTTTAGCCCCAGCAGTGTCACCAATTTTAAGTCAACAAGATTTATTACCTGTGCTGAACGTTCCCGATAACACTACCAAGAACCTGATCTCACCTACAATCAGACCTGGCAAAGTTGTAAGAGGAAAATGTTTGCGGCCAGTGTCCCTTAAAATAATTGGGCCTCCACCGCCTAAAAGGAGACGGAAAACAACTTCAGTCAATAAGCCCAAACTAAGCCACTCAGAGTTTGGCAATAAAGTGAAGATTGACTCTATAACGCCGCTGAGAGGCCCCGCCACTCAACAAGCAATAGTGGTTGCTTCTTCGCCCCCAATACTTTTACCTCAAGCAATTATAGAACCAGACACTGCCTATATTCAAATGGAAAAAGACTTACAACCAGCCTCCTTTAAGTCTCTTTTGGACAACATCGAGTTGATTGTACGCACTTACACACTTGCACTGGCTGAAAGATTCAAAGGGTTGGAGTCAAGGTTGGGTAAAATAGAGGAGGACCTGACTAAGTTAGGGAATTCTGTCCAGCCAGAAGGGCCTACAAAAGCACAACAACAAAAAGTGGTCTTAACAACGCACCCTCCCAATAAAAATGCTTCCGTTCCTATACCCCCAGTACATCTTAACGTCAACAGCCATGCGGCTGTAGTAACCCCAGCTGTCCCTAATAGGCCACATGCGGCCACGATAATACCTGACGGCATCAGCTCAAATAAATCCCTGCCAATAGAATCGTTACTGGCTCAGGGAAGATTAACTGTTGCAGCCACAGATGGTAATGCTGCAACTACAGTTAATGCCCTGATTAGAGAACCTAGCACCCTTCCGGATAGACACCAGAGATCCGTTGGAAACGTGATCAACCGGGGGAGAGGAGAACTAACTAGGATACCACCTATGGAGCTTCCACCAGAAGCCTTGCCGTACGTGGTTGTACTTACTGGGGTTCCAGAGTTGATGAAAGGAAAAAGAGAGGGATTTTTTCAACTAAAAAACAAAATAACACACTGGCTTTCGTTGTACAGACCCAAACCCAACCTGGTAAATGGTGAAATAGTCCATGTCCGGCGCATGTCTTGGCTGGGGGGCAGAGTAAAGGATATAGGGGGAGATATCGTGGTTATAAACTTTAGGGATATAAAAGCAGTACAACATATACTAAACTGGCCTTTTGCCAACGAGAATAGCTGCATTGTACCACGTCCTTTGACGTACTTTTACCCCAGATCTGCTGTACTTCCCCCACAAAACCCAATTAACAGCACCTATTTTACCCTCCAGTCACTAATCTTGGAGTCTGCTCTGAACCCCGCATATATGCCCTATTCAGCTCCGCCACCTGCAATGCAGGGGTGGAATACGATACCATTAACCCATAAAATAGAGGCAAAGGGTAGCATGTCACATTTGATGCCATTTACTCCTCTAGAGCTCTATAACAGATTTGAGGCTTTTAGTGGTCTTGAGGAATGCGACTGATGTTAAAAGTGTGTAGGGGGAGTCCGGGAGGGTGAAACTGTTTCCTGTGTTACAACGTCACAGGAAGAGAAGGGTACCAGTGGCGATGAAATAGAAACACATACTGCTGTAATATATGCTGTTGTAAATGGTGGTTCGCCTGCTGTTTTATCTACATTGCCTTTTAGGATCAATGCGGTGTCTCCACCATCTTTACCTGCTATTGTGTTTAACAATGGTGCTTTTGTAAGTGATGTTACTAAGGATATATGCACGAAAAATTGCCATGACGATCTTCCTAGCACATCATTTGTATCTTTGGACCCTTCATCCGTAGACACTAACTCCTCCGTCTTGCACGAGGTTCATGCCTTGTCTCGAGAGCCGTCAGTATCGGCTGTAGCAAGCACTGTGGACATGGGGACCATACACCCTAATACACCAACCTTAATTCCTGTACCATCTATCAGTGAAAGTCTCACATGTCCAGCATTAGCCGACTGCGTGAACTTAATCTCATGGAATATAGCTGGCTTGGCCAATAAGTTATGTGACCTAGCTTGGTTAGCATTTATTAAAACATTTTCAATTATATGCCTTCAAGAGACGTGGTTGGAGGATAGAAACGTCCATATAGAAGGGTACTTAAGTTTCACCATTCCAGCGGTTGCCTCGTCCATGGGTAGAGCAAAGGGGGGCTTGGCTACTTTTATAAACCTGGGACTGCTCTGTAATATCAGCATATATCATACTGATAATTTAAACATTCAGATGCTCGATTTAAAAAACGGTAAGAATGCCTTGACATTGGTCAATTTCTATAACGCTAGTGGTTCTGGTGGCTGTGATATTATATCACTCACAGACCTACTGGGAAAAAACACATACACTACATCCCAGAACCTGTTGATAGCAGGTGATTTTAATGTTCACCCTTGTGGTAATCCAGGCTCCACCTCAATGGGCTCTTTGGGATGTAATAGCGTCGAAGGCTTTCACTTTTCTCACACCAGGGGTGGTAAGAGCTTAAATGATCTTGTAAACGGGAACAATTTGACAGTAGCTATGTCCATGGTTCCTGATACTAAAATCTTTGATATTCCGACTTTTAAAGGTCATGGTCAGGGATCCTTTATAGATCATATACTCTTATCCTCAGATCTTGTACAACGGGTCCTGCAATTTTCCATTCTCCTCAGTATATACAGTGATCATAACCCCCTATTTATTGGTATGGGTGGGTCTTTGTTCACTAAACGACCGCCTGGTATTGATCGAGGTACACTGAGTTGTATAAATGGTAGACGCCGTATCAAATGGACAATGATAAATCAAGATAGCTTATACTTTAATATAAATAGTGCATGTGAGGAGGAGCTGTCAGCATGCTCATCTCTTGATTCATCCTCTACGAATATTTTGTCTGGGTTTGCGGGTATGGTTTCTAAAATTGGTGAAATGCTGTCAGTGCCAATAAAGGGGCAAAGTAGAAAGCAGGCTAAATGGTTCGACCACAACTGCGCAAAGGCAAGTAGAGATCTAAAGAATGCTTTAAAAACTAAACCTAGACTTCCTGACCTGATAAAAAGTCTGCGTGTGTCTTACAGGAATGCATTAGCCGTAAGAAAAAAGGAAATTAAGGCTAACACTATAGAATCCCTCCTTGATCCTACAGTGTTGGGGAATAGCAGTAAGTTTTGGCAAATTATCAACAAACCATTGTTCGATAACCCTAATGACACAGTTTTAGGTACATGTATTTCAGAAGGAGAATGGGTGTCTCACTTCAGTACAATTTTTAAGAGTAATGAGCATAGGGCAGAAAATGCCTTTTTAACATTACCTGCAAACCAATTATGCTTTACAGTAAATGAGGTTGCAAGGGGGATCCAGGGTCTAACTAGTAATAAGGCCCCGGGTCCGGATGGTTTGCCACCGGACCTGTTTAAGTCTAGCACCTCTTTTTGGGCTCCCGTCCTCACGGCAGCAATAAATGCAGCTGCTATAACGGGGTGCCCAAAAACGTGGGGCCTATCGACCATAGTCCCCGTTTTTAAAAAGGGCGATCGCAGCAGTCCATTATGTTACAGACCGATATCTTTAATAAATTCAGTAGTTAAAGTGGTAGGGGGGGTTATACTTAATAGGCTATCTACATGGGCAAAAGACAATAGCATCCTGTCTCCCATACAATATGGGTTCAGACCTGGCCATTCGACCATCACGCAATGTCTGAACCTATATTTGATTTTAAGTAAATATACCCTGGCTAGACAAGGTACTGTCTACATGGCATTTATGGACCTGTCGTCCGCCTTTGATTGTGTGGACAGAAGCTTATTATGGGCCACTTTGCTGAGAATGGGCGTGGAGAGGAATCTTGTCAACTTCCTAGCCGACTTGCACTCGGATACTAAAGCTAACGTCCGCTTGTGCTGTCCCTTTCTGTAGCATTTCAAATGATTGGATTTGGATAAGATACATGCTAGTTGTGTTGTTAATATCCATAATTACATGAGGCCAATATGAAAATGAAAAATCTGAATTTTTAAGACTATTTTAATTGTTCCTAAGTAAAAAGATGTCAATACATTCTGAGTCCTGAGGATTTTTACTTTATTCACCTGGTTTGGGGAAGTTTCAGTTTCTTCATCCCGATGTGCTTTTGCCACATGATAACAGTACCCTTCAATATCACAATATTTGTTTCCTTGGGGTTTCCTCTTTACAAAGATGCATCCCATCCATAAATCTATTGCCAGAAGACACGCAGTGAAGGTATGATTTGATTTTTATTGTAATGCATAATGAATTTGAATCATTGCATAAATGAGGGACCTATTTTTCCATGATTCATACTAAAAATAATAAAACAGTAGTGTCAACTATCAAAATAAAGCATCAGTTTAAAGTTGGAAGCATAGCACAACAAGTAAAATTCGATTTTAGAAGAACTCTGAAAATTGACCATATGGTGGGGCGTACTACCGATGCCTTTAGCATTTGGTCCTCTTTTGGTAATAATTTGGTAAATCAGCAGTTCAAAAGCTTGTTCGAAGAGATAAAACTGACAATGGCAGCCTATCTACACAATAAAATGCCTGTATTATTAAAGGGTACTCTTAAGAGGGCTCTCCTTTCAATTAGTGGTTTAGGAAGGAAACACACTACGTGAACCATGTCTTCCAATCCTGTCCCACATAAACGGCATGAATTTGGAGATTTGGACCATAGCCGGGGATAAATGTGAGCGAGGGCGGGCAAATGACCAAAGTGGAATGCCATGAATTTCCTCTTTAAAGATGGAGCCCAACTTGCGATCAGATAATACTGTGGCTTGAAAGTTTTGTGGTAGCTTAGTGCCATCCACCCGTGGGATCTTTTTGCCAGTGTATCCTTGTCTTCAGCTGCAAAGAGCTTCCTCATTGAGCGGTTAACTGTAATGCCACATCGCAGGTAAGTCGTTTTCTAGTTTTAGAATGTTTTAAAATTATATTAGGGCATTTAGAAGAGGGCGGAGGGAGGCAGGCAGCGCATAGTGGGGCGACACGAAGTGTTTGGGTGCACGTAGATTGCCCCCCACTTCGTGGTGCTTTGCGTAGCCCCACTCCGCCCACTCCGCCCAGGGTTAATCTTCTCCTATCAGTACTACCTGTTGAAGCAGTTGCTCCCCATTTAACAATGACATCTGGGGTATAATATAAAAGACACAGTGTGCGCCACTGTTTTAACTTAAGGTTGACAGAGTGTACCGAGCGATCTAGCAGGTGTAAAGCCCACTGAATATCTTCAGCCGATACTTCAGATGATAAAAGCCTGCTCCATTTTGATGCTAATAATGGAGTGTCTTCCACAGCAAATTGTATAAATGATTGATACATCATGCTTGTAGTGGGTTTAATAACAGGTTTAAAATAATATGAAAAGAGATCAGACCTATCGATATCCTGTGCTAGCTTAACACTTGTCCGCATGGAATCCCTCAATTGAAGATATTGAAAAAAAGAATGGCGGGGCAGCCCAAAAGAATCTTGAAACTCAGAGAAGGCTCTAAACCCATCTAGATCAAAAAGTCGACCTATTCTTATAATACCACAATCTACCCAGACTCTGCAAATTATGTCCTGAGAGAAGAGGGGAAAAGCAGGGCTGTCCCAAATGGGAGTGACTTTGTTAATAAAACCAACAGAGTATGTCTTACATATCCCCTTCCATATGAAAATATTATCTTTAAGTATCTGAAAACGCACCCTTTTATGGTAGTTGGGATCATTCAGTCGATAAAAAAATACACTAGCGTCGGGACCAAGAGCAAGCCGGTAAAAGAATGGTACAGAATCCGGCTTACCGTGAATAAATAAACTACGCAATCGTCCAGTAAAAGTGGTCCACAAATAAAGCTTATATGAAGTTTTCAAAAGTTGGATAGCGCGCCTTGCCCGCCTATAGCCACTAATAAAACTGCCTATTGCACCTTCAAGTCTTCTAAAAAGGAGTCCAAAACCCTTAGTGGGATTGTCCAAAAAAGTAACGAAATTTAGGAAGAATATTAATTTTAATCATAGTCACCTGCCCTAATATAGTAAGTGGTAGGTTATTCCATGATTTGAATTTAGCCACAGGTGCTGCTAATAATGGTTCATAGTTTAATTTAACTATGTTGGAAACCATAAGGCAAAACCTAACGCTTAGGTAAACCGCTGAGTTAGTGGTCCTAGAAATAGGAGGACCAAGAGAGAAATTCTGAAAAACCTGGGTTTTAGATAAATTCAGTTTCTAGCCACAGAAATGGCCAAATATGCATGCTTCAAAAGCAATCTCAGTAATTGCTACTGCAGGATTGGAGGAGAAAATGGCCACATTGTCGGCATATGCATTTTGTTTCAATTGTTGGCCCTCGAGAGCCCATGGTTGGATATCTAAATTCCTAAAGAGGGATTGTAAATAGGGCTCCAAATACAAGGCAAAAAGGAGGGGGGAGCGTGGGCACCCCTGCCTTGTCCCACGAAAGATAAGAAAAAATCCCCAAAAGTTCCCGGCGTGTGCCACCCAGCACGGGGGTGTCTCATAAAGTGCCTGAATCATTTTATTAAAATCTTCCCCTGTACCAAAGGCAGACAACGTGATCCATTAGCAGTCCCATGCAACACAGTCAAATGCCTTCTCGGCATCGAGTAATACTGTATTGTATTGTAATTGCATTTATATAGCGCTTACTACCCCTGACGAGAACTCAAAGCGATTTTTCGGCGAGTAGCACGCTACTCAGGGACCCATAGAGGATTAGTGTTGAATTAGTATAGTGAAACATGCAAGTACATTTTACGTGGTGGATAGGTTAGTCAGTTATTTGGATTTGGAATGATAGCAGAAGGATAGAGGAGGAAAAAGGTTTGTGTTTATATAGCGCTTGTTACCCCTGATGGGGTGTTGACGCACACTATTCAGGAAGCCCATAAAGGATTAGTGGTGAATTAATATGGTGAAATATGAAGTAATTTCAGTGGTGGATATTAGTCAGTTTTTTGGAGTGAGAAGGATAGCGGAGGGATAAAAGGGGAAGAAAGGTTTGCATTCATATAGCACTTGTTACCCCTGATGGGTGTTGAAGCGCTTCTCTGGCGAGTAGCATGCCACTCCGTAACACATAAAGGATTAGTGGTGAATTAGTATAGTTGAATATGGAATTTGAGAAGTGAACATGTTAGTCTATTAATTTTGATTGAAAAGGATGGTGGAGGGATAAAAGAGTGAAATATTTTTTGTTGTTTGATTCTGTTTTTAGCAGTAGGAGGAGGCTTTTGGATGAGTAAAAAGGGGTTTTGGAGGGGAGGAGTCAGAGGGAAGAGTTTAGAAAGGTTTGTTTTAGTGGATCGGTATAGTAAAAGAGGTGTCAGATGATGCAAGGAGGGGTAGAATAGGAGAGAGTCTAGAAAGGGTTATTTTGGGGAACATAGTAGGGGTATGGGGTTTGGGATAAATGAGAGAGTGGGGGTAGAGGATATAATGATAGATGTATAGGGTGAGAGATAGCGTAGTGCATTGGAAAGAGTAGTAGAAAGAAGTTTGAGATGAGTCCGAAAGTTGGGCTAGAAGGTATATTGAGAGAAGTGTAGGCTGAGAAATAGGGTAGTGCATTGGAAATGCTAAATTAGAAAAAGGAGGTGATAAATATATAGATCCATGAATACCATATGTTTGTGGATGTGGATGGTGTGGGTTGGGTATTGCTAAATGGGTTAATGGGCAGCATTTCTGGCCCTGGCACTGGTCAGTCCCGAACAGGCTCAAACAGGCAACTGCCCTTGTCCTCTTCGCCCTTAGCCTCAACGCCTAGGCTGAGATGCCCTAACCCTTGCCTTTTATAGCCCTAGTAAACAGGTGACCCCTTCAGCCAATGGGAACCCTAGCCCTGATACTATCCATTCACAACACTAGCCCTAAAATCTAGAACCAATAAGAGACCAGGACATTACAGCCAATCTTAGCCCTAGTCCAAGCACCCAATCAGTTCAAAAACCCTGATTTCTACGTCCAATAGAGGCCCTAGACCTACCAGTAGTCCCAACCCAGGTCCAAGCAACCAATAGCACTGGAAGCCTAACCCTACTCTTAGTCCCACAACTAGTCCAGCAACCAATCACACCAGAAGCCCTAATCGCTACTTCCAATTAAAGGTCTAACCCTAACCCTAGTCCCACCCTATTCCCAACAACCAATAACATTGGAAGCCCTAGTCCCTACTTCCAATAGGAATCCTAACCCTAGCCCTAGTCCCAACCCTACATTGATTGAATCACAGGCCCAGAAACCAATCAGAACCCTCAAATACCCAACCAATGAGGACAACCAATTGCACTTCTCAGTGATGTCGAAGGCAGCAATTGCTGCATTGATGTGAGCAATAGTATCCCTCCCTGAAACAAATCCATGTTGCTGTGGAGATACTAAGGCTGGAATTACTGAATTAAGGCGGAAAGCCAAAATTATAGCGAACCATCTGGCATCAGTGTTACTGAGTGAAATGGCCGTATGAGCCCAGATCCTTAGCCAGTTTTCTTTTTTTTTTTTTAAAAGACCACAATATTAGGTATTTGCCAACTTGTTGGGACTGGCCCTCCTGCCTGAATAAATTGAAGAACAGAAGTAAATTCCAAACTTAATATGTCCCTGAATAACTTATAAAACCCTTTTCCTTGGCGCACTGGGAACCGCCTGACCGCACCAACTGCTGCCCATCCACTGCTGTGGATTCCTAAAGACTGCTCGCCGCTCCCGCTGCGCGGGAGCCGCTTTGCCCGTGGGGGGAACAACAGACCCACCAACGCGGGACACTGCCTGCTTGCCTGCCGAGGGAGATTACCATCAGAGGAGGAGGCTACAGGGGTAAGCGCGGCAGGGACTCACTATCCCAGGAGTCCCTGCTTGACCACGAGTCATCGGTCAGCGCCCCCCTGCGTGCCCCGCCCCCGCCGGCAAACCGCTAAGAGCGAAGCGGGAACAAGCATCTTTGAGACCCTTTTCCTTGGCGCACTGGGAACCGCCTGACCGCACCAACTGCTGCCCATCCACTGCTGTGGATTCCTAAAGACTGCTCGCCGCTCCCGCTGCGCGGGAGCCGCTTCGCCCGTGGTGGGAACAACAGACCCACCAACGCGGGACACTGCCTGCTTGCCTGCCGAGGGAGATTACCATCAGAGGAGGAGGCTACAGGGGTAAGCGCGGCAGGGACTCACTATCCCAGGAGTCCCTGCTTGACCACGAGTCATCGGTCACCGCCCCCCTGCGTGCCCCGCCCCCGCCGGCAAACCGCTAAGAGCGAAGCGGGAACAAGCATCTTTGAGACCCTTTTCCTTGGCGCACTGGGAACCGCCTGACCGCACCAACTGCTGCCCATCCACTGCTGTGGATTCCTAAAGACTGCTCGCCCGTGGGGGGAACAACAGACCCACCAACGCGGGACACTGCCTGCTTGCCTGCCGAGGGAGATTACCATCAGAGGAGGAGGCTACAGGGGTAAGCGCGGCAGGGACTCACTATCCCAGGAGTCCCTGCTTGACCACGAGTCATCGGTCAGCGCCCCCCTGCGTGCCCCGCCCCCGCCGGCAAACCGCTAAGAGCGAAGCGTGAACAAGCATCTTTGAGACCCTTTTCCTTGGCGCACTGGGAACCGCCTGACCGCACCAACTGCTGCCCATCCACTGCTGTGGATTCCTAAAGACTGCTCGCCGCTCCCGCTGCGCGGGAGCCGCTTCCCCCGTGGGGGGAACAACAGACCCACCAACGCGGGACACTGCCTGCTTGCCTGCCGAGGGAGATTACCATCAGAGGAGGAGGCTACAGGGGTAAGCGCGGCAGGGACTCACTATCCCAGGAGTCCCTGCTTGACCACGAGTCATCGGTCAGCGCCCCCCTGCGTGCCCCGCCCCCGCCGGCAAACCGCTAAGAGCGAAGCGGGAACAAGCATCTTTGAGACCCTTTTCCTTGGCGCACTGGGAACCGCCTGACCGCACCAACTGCTGCCCATCCACTGCTGTGGATTCCTAAAGACTGCTCGCCGCTCCCGCTGCGCGGGAGCCGCTTCGCCCGTGGGGGGAACAACAGACCCACCAACGCGGGACACTGCCTGCTTGCCTGCCGAGGGAGATTACCATCAGAGGAGGAGGCTACAGGGGTAAGCGCGGCAGGGACTCACTATCCCAGGAGTCCCTGCTTGACCACGAGTCATCGGTCAGCGCCCCCCTGCGTGCCCCGCCCCCGCCGGCAAACCGCTAAGAGCGAAGCGGGAACAAGCATCTTTGAGACCCTTTTCCTTGGCGCACTGGGAACGGCCTGACCGCACCAACTGCTGCCCATCCACTGCTGTGGATTCCTAAAGACTGCTCGCCCGTGGGGGGAACAACAGACCCACCAACGCGGGACACTGCCTGCTTGCCTGCCGAGGGAGATTACCATCAGAGGAGGAGGCTACAGGGGTAAGCGCGGCAGGGACTCACTATCCCAGGAGTCCCTGCTTGACCACGAGTCATCGGTCAGCGCCCCCCTGCGTGCCCCGCCCCCGCCGGCAAACCGCTAAGAGCGAAGCGGGAACAAGCATCTTTGAGACCCTTTTCCTTGGCGCACTGGGAACCGCCTGACCGCACCAACTGCTGCCCATCCACTGCTGTGGATTCCTAAAGACTGCTCGCCCGTGGGGGGAACAACAGACCCACCAACGCGGGACACTGCCTGCTTGCCTGCCGAGGGAGATTACCATCAGAGGAGGAGGCTACAGGGGTAAGCGCGGCAGGGACTCACTATCCCAGGAGTCCCTGCTTGACCACGAGTCATCGGTCAGCGCCCCCCTGCGTGCCCCGCCCCCGCCGGCAAACCGCTAAGAGCGAAGCGGGAACAAGCATCTTTGAGACCCTTTTCCTTGGCGCACTGGGAACCGCCTGACCGCACCAACTGCTGCCCATCCACTGCTGTGGATTCCTAAAGACTGCTCGCCGCTCCCGCTGCGCGGGAGCCGCTTCGCCCGTGGAGGGAACAACAGACCCACCAACGCGGGACACTGCCTGCTTGCCTGCCGAGGGAGATTACCATCAGAGGAGGAGGCTACAGGGGTAAGCGCGGCAGGGACTCACTATCCCAGGAGTCCCTGCTTGACCACGAGTCATCGGTCAGCGCCCCCCTGCGTGCCCCGCCCCCGCCGGCAAACCGCTAAGAGCGAAGCGGGAACAAGCATCTTTGAGACCCTTTTCCTTGGCGCACTGGGAACCGCCTGACCGCACCAACTGCTGCCCATCCACTGCTGTGGATTCCTAAAGACTGCTCGCCCGTGGGGGGAACAACAGACCCACCAACGCGGGACACTGCCTGCTTGTCTGCCGAGGGAGATTACCATCAGAGGAGGAGGCTACAGGGGTAAGCGCGGCAGGGACTCACTATCCCAGGAGTCCCGGCTTGACCACGAGTCATCGGTCAGCACCCCCCTGCGTGCCCCGCCCCTCGCCGCCACTCTACAAGAACAGAGGAGAGTCCGTCTTGCGGGACGCAAGCGGGACGCCGGGCTAAGCCCGGGCAAAGGGCGGGCCCTCTACGGCCCTCATCGGCCGGAGGAGGCCGGGCTGGGCCAGAGATCCTGGTTCCTGATCCCTGTAAGTTGCGCCTCCTTTCTTAATTGTTCCCGTATTTTCATCTAACCTATGATGGCAACTGTTGCTACTAGTCCTGTTTCAGTGGGAGCAGATAATAATGTGGCCATGGTAAATCGTACTTTGGATGATTATTTCCTGAAACCTGGCCCTGAGGGTAACAAGGAGCTGCAGTTAGCAGAGAGGAGGGCAGTTCGTCGTCGTTCAATAGAACGCATAAAAAATAGAACTTTTTCGGAGCCTATAATGTCCATTACTTTGGATGACGACCTGACCATTTGCTCTGCTGATAACTTAACACTAACAGCCGGAGTGCCTTTGCTCCTTCAAGACTGTTTAGCCCCAGCAGTGTCACCAATTTTAAGTCAACAAGATTTATTACCTGTGCTGAACGTTCCCGATAACACTACCAAGAACCTGATCTCACCTACAATCAGACCTGGCAAAGTTGTAAGAGGAAAATGTTTGCGGCCAGTGTCCCTTAAAATAATTGGGCCTCCACCGCCTAAAAGGAGACGGAAAACAACTTCAGTCAATAAGCCCAAACTAAGCCACTCAGAGTTTGGCAATAAAGTGAAGATTGACTCTATAACGCCGCTGAGAGGCCCCGCCACTCAACAAGCAATAGTGGTTGCTTCTTCGCCCCCAATACTTTTACCTCAAGCAATTATAGAACCAGACACTGCCTATATTCAAATGGAAAAAGACTTACAACCAGCCTCCTTTAAGTCTCTTTTGGACAACATCGAGTTGATTGTACGCACTTACACACTTGCACTGGCTGAAAGATTCAAAGGGTTGGAGTCAAGGTTGGGTAAAATAGAGGAGGACCTGACTAAGTTAGGGAATTCTGTCCAGCCAGAAGGGCCTACAAAAGCACAACAACAAAAAGTGGTCTTAACAACGCACCCTCCCAATAAAAATGCTTCCGTTCCTATACCCCCAGTACATCTTAACGTCAACAGCCATGCGGCTGTAGTAACCCCAGCTGTCCCTAATAGGCCACATGCGGCCACGATAATACCTGACGGCATCAGCTCAAATAAATCCCTGCCAATAGAATCGTTACTGGCTCAGGGAAGATTAACTGTTGCAGCCACAGATGGTAATGCTGCAACTACAGTTAATGCCCTGATTAGAGAACCTAGCACCCTTCCGGATAGACACCAGAGATCCGTTGGAAACGTGATCAACCGGGGGAGAGGAGAACTAACTAGGATACCACCTATGGAGCTTCCACCAGAAGCCTTGCCGTACGTGGTTGTACTTACTGGGGTTCCAGAGTTGATGAAAGGAAAAAGAGAGGGATTTTTTCAACTAAAAAACAAAATAACACACTGGCTTTCGTTGTACAGACCCAAACCCAACCTGGTAAATGGTGAAATAGTCCATGTCCGGCGCATGTCTTGGCTGGGGGGCAGAGTAAAGGATATAGGGGGAGATATCGTGGTTATAAACTTTAGGGATATAAAAGCAGTACAACATATACTAAACTGGCCTTTTGCCAACGAGAATAGCTGCATTGTACCACGTCCTTTGACGTACTTTTACCCCAGATCTGCTGTACTTCCCCCACAAAACCCAATTAACAGCACCTATTTTACCCTCCAGTCACTAATCTTGGAGTCTGCTCTGAACCCCGCATATATGCCCTATTCAGCTCCGCCACCTGCAATGCAGGGGTGGAATACGATACCATTAACCCATAAAATAGAGGCAAAGGGTAGCATGTCACATTTGATGCCATTTACTCCTCTAGAGCTCTATAACAGATTTGAGGCTTTTAGTGGTCTTGAGGAATGCGACTGATGTTAAAAGTGTGTAGGGGGAGTCCGGGAGGGTGAAACTGTTTCCTGTGTTACAACGTCACAGGAAGAGAAGGGTACCAGTGGCGATGAAATAGAAACACATACTGCTGTAATATATGCTGTTGTAAATGGTGGTTCGCCTGCTGTTTTATCTACATTGCCTTTTAGGATCAATGCGGTGTCTCCACCATCTTTACCTGCTATTGTGTTTAACAATGGTGCTTTTGTAAGTGATGTTACTAAGGATATATGCACGAAAAATTGCCATGACGATCTTCCTAGCACATCATTTGTATCTTTGGACCCTTCATCCGTAGACACTAACTCCTCCGTCTTGCACGAGGTTCATGCCTTGTCTCGAGAGCCGTCAGTATCGGCTGTAGCAAGCACTGTGGACATGGGGACCATACACCCTAATACACCAACCTTAATTCCTGTACCATCTATCAGTGAAAGTCTCACATGTCCAGCATTAGCCGACTGCGTGAACTTAATCTCATGGAATATAGCTGGCTTGGCCGATAAGTTATGTGACCTAGCTTGGTTAGCATTTATTAAAACATTTTCAATTATATGCCTTCAAGAGACGTGGTTGGAGGATAGAAACGTCCATATAGAAGGGTACTTAAGTTTCACCATTCCAGCGGTTGCCTCGTCCATGGGTAGAGCAAAGGGGGGCTTGGCTACTTTTATAAACCTGGTACTGCTCTGTAATATCAGCATATATCATACTGATAATTTAAACATTCAGATGCTCGATTTAAAAAACGGTAAGAATGCCTTGACATTGGTCAATTTCTATAACGCTAGTGGTTCTGGTGGCTGTGATATTATATCACTCACAGACCTACTGGGAAAAAACACATACACTACATCCCGGAACCTGTTGATAGCAGGTGATTTTAATGTTCACCCTTGTGGTAATCCAGGCTCCACCTCAATGGGCTCTTTGGGATGTAATAGCGTCGAAGGCTTTCACTTTTCTCACACCAGGGGTGGTAAGAGCTTAAATGATCTTGTAAACGGGAACAATTTGACAGTAGCTATGTCCATGGTTCCTGATACTAAAATCTTTGATATTCCGACTTTTAAAGGTCATGGTCAGGGATCCTTTATAGATCATATACTCTTATCCTCAGATCTTGTACAACGGGTCCTGCAATTTTCCATTCTCCTCAGTATATACAGTGATCATAACCCCCTATTTATTGGTATGGGTGGGTCTTTGTTCACTAAACGACCGCCTGGTATTGATCGAGGTACACTGAGTTGTATAAATGGTAGACGCCGTATCAAATGGACAATGATAAATCAAGATAGCTTATACTTTAATATAAATAGTGCATGTGAGGAGGAGCTGTCAGCATGCTCATCTCTTGATTCATCCTCTACGAATATTTTGTCTGGGTTTGCGGGTATGGTTTCTAAAATTGGTGAAATGCTGTCAGTGCCAATAAAGGGGCAAAGTAGAAAGCAGGCTAAATGGTTCGACCACAACTGCGCAAAGGCAAGTAGAGATCTAAAGAATGCTTTAAAAACTAAACCTAGACTTCCTGACCTGATAAAAAGTCTGCGTGTGTCTTACAGGAAAGCATTAGCCGTAAGAAAAAAGGAAATTAAGGCTAACACTATAGAATCCCTCCTTGATCCTACAGTGTTGGGGAATAGCAGTAAGTTTTGGCAAATTATCAACAAACCATTGTTCGATAACCCTAATGACACAGTTTTAGGTACATGTATTTCAGAAGGAGAATGGGTGTCTCACTTCAGTACAATTTTTAAGAGTAATGAGCATAGGGCAGAAAATGCCTTTTTAACATTACCTGCAAACCAATTATGCTTTACAGTAAATGAGGTTGCAAGGGGGATCCAGGGTCTAACTAGTAATAAGGCCCCGGGTCCGGATGGTTTGCCACCGGACCTGTTTAAGTCTAGCACCTCTTTTTGGGCTCCCGTCCTCACGGCAGCAATAAATGCAGCTGCTATAACGGGGTGCCCAAAAACGTGGGGCCTATCGACCATAGTCCCAGTTTTTAAAAAGGGCGATCGCAGCAGTCCATTATGTTACAGACCGATATCTTTAATAAATTCAGTAGTTAAAGTGGTAGGGGGGGTTATACTTAATAGGCTATCTACATGGGCAAAAGACAATAGCATCCTGTCTCCCATACAATATGGGTTCAGACCTGGCCATTCGACCATCACGCAATGTCTGAACCTATATTTGATTTTAAGTAAATATACCCTGGCTAGACAAGGTACTGTCTACATGGCATTTATGGACCTGTCGTCCGCCTTTGATTGTGTGGACAGAAGCTTATTATGGGCCACTTTGCTGAGAATGGGCGTGGAGAGGAATCTTGTCAACTTCCTAGCCGACTTGCACTCGGATACTAAAGCTAACGTCCGCTTGTGCTGTCCCTTTCTGTAGCATTTCAAATGATTGGATTTGGATAAGATACATGCTAGTTGTGTTGTTAATATCCATAATTACATGAGGCCAATATGAAAATGAAAAATCTGAATTTTTAAGACTATTTTAATTGTTCCTAAGTAAAAAGATGTCAATACATTCTGAGTCCTGAGGATTTTTACTTTATTCACCTGGTTTGGGGAAGTTTCAGTTTCTTCATCCCGATGTGCTTTTGCCACATGATAACAGTACCCTTCAATATCACAATATTTGTTTCCTTGGGGTTTCCTCTTTACAAAGATGCATCCCATCCATAAATCTATTGCCAGAAGACACGCAGTGAAGGTATGATTTGATTTTTATTGTAATGCATAATGAATTTGAATCATTGCATAAATGAGGGACCTATTTTTCCATGATTCATACTAAAAATAATAAAACAGTAGTGTCAACTATCAAAATAAAGCATCAGTTTAAAGTTGGAAGCATAGCACAACAAGTAAAATTCGATTTTAGAAGAACTCTGAAAATTGACCATATGGTGGGGCGTACTACCGATGCCTTTAGTATTTGGTCCTCTTTTGGTAATAATTTGGTAAATCAGCAGTTCAAAAGCTTGTTCGAAGAGATAAAACTGACAATGGCAGCCTATCTACACAATAAAATGCCTGTATTATTAAAGGGTACTCTTAAGAGGGCTCTCCTTTCAATTAGTGGTTTAGGAAGGAAACACACTACGTGAACCATGTCTTCCAATCCTGTCCCACATAAACGGCATGAATTTGGAGATTTGGACCATAGCCGGGGATAAATGTGAGCGAGGGCGGGCAAATGACCAAAGTGGAATGCCATGAATTTCCTCTTTAAAGATGGAGCCCAACTTGCGATCAGATAATACTGTGGCTTGAAAGTTTTGTGGTAGCTTAGTGCCATCCACCCGTGGGATCTTTTTGCCAGTGTATCCTTGTCTTCAGCTGCAAAGAGCTTCCTCATTGAGCGGTTAACTGTAACGCCACATCGCAGGTAAGTCGTTTTCTAGTTTTAGAATGTTTTAAAATTATATTAGGGCATTTAGAAGAGGGCGGAGGGAGGCAGGCAGCGCATAGTGGGGCGACACGAAGTGTTTGGGTGCACGTAGATTGCCCCCCACTTCGTGGTGCTTTGCGTAGCCCCACTCCGCCCACTCCGCCCAGGGTTAATCTTCTCCTATCAGTACTACCTGTTGAAGCAGTTGCTCCCCATTTAACAATGACATCTGGGGTATAATATAAAAGACACAGTGTGCGCCACTGTTTTAACTTAAGGTTGACAGAGTGTACCGAGCGATCTAGCAGGTGTAAAGCCCACTGAATATCTTCAGCCGATACTTCAGATGATAAAAGCCTGCTCCATTTTGATGCTAATAATGGAGTGTCTTCCACAGCAAATTGTATAAATGATTGATACATCATGCTTGTAGTGGGTTTAATAACAGGTTTAAAATAATATGAAAAGAGATCAGACCTATCGATATCCTGTGCTAGCTTAACACTTGTCCGCATGGAATCCCTCAATTGAAGATATTGAAAAAAAGAATGGCGGGGCAGCCCAAAAGAATCTTGAAACTCAGAGAAGGCTCTAAACCCATCTAGATCAAAAAGTCGACCTATTCTTATAATACCACAATCTACCCAGACTCTGCAAATTATGTCCTGAGAGAAGAGGGGAAAAGCAGGGCTGTCCCAAATGGGAGTGACTTTGTTAATAAAACCAACAGAGTATGTCTTACATATCCCCTTCCATATGAAAATATTATCTTTAAGTATCTGAAAACGCACCCTTTTATGGTAGTTGGGATCATTCAGTCGATAAAAAAATACACTAGCGTCGGGACCAAGAGCAAGCCGGTAAAAGAATGGTACAGAATCCGGCTTACCGTGAATAAATAAACTACGCAATCGTCCAGTAAAAGTGGCCCACAAATAAAGCTTATATGAAGTTTTCAAAAGTTGGATAGCGCGCCTTGCCCGCCTATAGCCACTAATAAAACTGCCTATTGCACCTTCAAGTCTTCTAAAAAGGAGTCCAAAACCCTTAGTGGGATTGTCCAAAAAAGTAAAGAAATTTAGGAAGAATATTAATTTTAATCATAGTCACCTGCCCTAATATAGTAAGTGGTAGGTTATTCCATGATTTGAATTTAGCCACAGGTGCTGCTAATAATGGTTCATAGTTTAATTTAACTATGTTGGAAACCATAAGGCAAAACCTAACGCTTAGGTAAACCGCTGAGTTAGTGGTCCTAGAAATAGGAGGACCAAGAGAGAAATTCTGAAAAACCTGGGTTTTAGATAAATTCAGTTTCTAGCCACAGAAATGGCCAAATATGCATGCTTCAAAAGCAATCTCAGTAATTGCTACTGCAGGATTGGAGGAGAAAATGGCCACATTGTCGGCATATGCATTTTGTTTCAATTGTTGGCCCTCGAGAGCCCATGGTTGGATATCTAAATTCCTAAAGAGGGATTGTAAATAGGGCTCCAAATACAAGGCAAAAAGGAGGGGGGAGCGTGGGCACCCCTGCCTTGTCCCACGAAAGATAAGAAAAAATCCCCAAAAGTTCCCGGCGTGTGCCACCCAGCACGGGGGTGTCTCATAAAGTGCCTGAATCATTTTATTAAAATCTTCCCCTGTACCAAAGGCAGACAACGTGATCCATTAGCAGTCCCATGCAACACAGTCAAATGCCTTCTCGGCATCGAGTAATACTGTATTGTATTGTAATTGCATTTATATAGCGCTTACTACCCCTGACGAGAACTCAAAGCGATTTTTCGGCGAGTAGCACGCTACTCAGGGACCCATAGAGGATTAGTGTTGAATTAGTATAGTGAAACATGCAAGTACATTTTACGTGGTGGATAGGTTAGTCAGTTATTTGGATTTGGAATGATAGCAGAAGGATAGAGGAGGAAAAAGGTTTATATAGCGCTTGTTACCCCTGATGGGGTGTTGACGCACACTATTCAGGAAGCCCATAAAGGATTAGTGGTGAATTAATATGGTGAAATATGAAGTAATTTCAGTGGTGGATATTAGTCAGTTTTTTGGAGTGAGAAGGATAGCGGAGGGATAAAAGGGGAAGAAAGGTTTGCATTCATATAGCACTTGTTACCCCTGATGGGTGTTGAAGCGCTTCTCTGGCGAGTAGCATGCCACTCCGTAACACATAAAGGATTAGTGGTGAATTAGTATAGTTGAATATGGAATTTGAGAAGTGAACATGTTAGTCTATTAATTTTGATTGAAAAGGATGGTGGAGGGATAAAAGAGTGAAATATTTTTTGTTGTTTGATTCTGTTTTTAGCAGTAGGAGGAGGCTTTTGGATGAGTAAAAAGGGGTTTTGGAGGGGAGGAGTCAGAGGGAAGAGTTTAGAAAGGTTTGTTTTAGTGGATCGGTATAGTAAAAGAGGTGTCAGATGATGCAAGGAGGGGTAGAATAGGAGAGAGTCTAGAAAGGGTTATTTTGGGGAACATAGTAGGGGTATGGGGTTTGGGATAAATGAGAGAGTGGGGGTAGAGGATATAATGATAGATGTATAGGGTGAGAGATAGCGTAGTGCATTGGAAAGAGTAGTAGAAAGAAGTTTGAGATGAGTCCGAAAGTTGGGCTAGAAGGTATATTGAGAGAAGTGTAGGCTGAGAAATAGGGTAGTGCATTGGAAATGCTAAATTAGAAAAAGGAGGTGATAAATATATAGATCCATGAATACCATATGTTTGTGGATGTGGATGGTGTGGGTTGGGTATTGCTAAATGGGTTAATGGGCAGCATTTCTGGCCCTGGCACTGGTCAGTCCCGAACAGGCTCAAACAGGCAACTGCCCTTGTCCTCTTCGCCCTTAGCCTCAACGCCTAGGCTGAGATGCCCTAACCCTTGCCTTTTATAGCCCTAGTAAACAGGTGACCCCTTCAGCCAATGGGAACCCTAGCCCTGATACTATCCATTCACAACACTAGCCCTAAAATCTAGAACCAATAAGAGACCAGGACATTACAGCCAATCTTAGCCCTAGTCCAAGCACCCAATCAGTTCAAAAACCCTGATTTCTACGTCCAATAGAGGCCCTAGACCTACCAGTAGTCCCAACCCAAGTCCAAGCAACCAATAGCACTGGAAGCCTAACCCTACTCTTAGTCCCACAACTAGTCCAGCAACCAATCACACCAGAAGCCCTAATCGCTACTTCCAATTAAAGGTCTAACCCTAACCCTAGTCCCACCCTATTCCCAACAACCAATAACATTGGAAGCCCTAGTCCCTACTTCCAATAGGAATCCTAACCCTAGCCCTAGTCCCAACCCTACATTGATTGAATCACAGGCCCAGAAACCAATCAGAACCCTCAAATACCCAACCAATGAGGACAACCAATTGCACTTCTCAGTGATGTCGAAGGCAGCAATTGCTGCATTGATGTGAGCAATAGTATCCCTCCCTGAAACAAATCCATGTTGCTGTGGAGATACTAAGGCTGGAATTACTGAATTAAGGCGGAAAGCCAAAATTATAGCGAACCATCTGGCATCAGTGTTACTGAGTGAAATGGCCGTATGAGCCCAGATCCTTAGCCAGTTTTCTTTTTTTTTTTTTTAAAAGACCACAATATTAGGTATTTGCCAACTTGTTGGGACTGGCCCTCCTGCCTGAATAAATTGAAGAACAGAAGTAAATTCCAAACTTAATATGTCCCTGAATAACTTATAAAACCCTTTTCCTTGGCGCACTGGGAACCGCCTGACCGCACCAACTGCTGCCCATCCACTGCTGTGGATTCCTAAAGACTGCTCGCCGCTCCCGCTGCGCGGGAGCCGCTTTGCCCATGGGGGGAACAACAGACCCACCAACGCGGGACACTGCCTGCTTGCCTGCCGAGGGAGATTACCATCAGAGGAGGAGGCTACAGGGGTAAGCGCGGCAGGGACTCACTATCCCAGGAGTCCCTGCTTGACCACGAGTCATCGGTCAGCGCCCCCCTGCGTGCCCCGCCCCGCCGGCAAACCGCTAAGAGCGAAGCGGGAACAAGCATCTTTGAGACCCTTTTCCTTGGCGCACTGGGAACCGCCTGACCGCACCAACTGCTGCCCATCCACTGCTGTGGATTCCTAAAGACTGCTCGCCCGTGGGGGGAACAACAGACCCACCAACGCGGGACACTGCCTGCTTGCCTGCCGAGGGAGATTACCATCAGAGGAGGAGGCTACAGGGGTAAGCGCGGCAGGGACTCACTATCCCAGGAGTCCCTGCTTGACCACGAGTCATCGGTCAGCGCCCCCCTGCGTGCCCCGCCCCCGCCGGCAAACCGCTAAGAGCGAAGCGGGAACAAGCATCTTTGAGACCCTTTTCCTTGGCGCACTGGGAACCGCCTGACCGCACCAACTGCTGCCCATCCACTGCTGTGGATTCCTAAAGACTGCTCGCCCGTGGGGGGAACAACAGACCCACCAACGCGGGACACTGCCTGCTTGCCTGCCGAGGGAGATTACCATCAGAGGAGGAGGCTACAGGGGTAAGCGCGGCAGGGACTCACTATCCCAGGAGTCCCTGCTTGACCACGAGTCATCGGTCAGCGCCCCCCTGCGTGCCCCGCCCCCGCCGGCAAACCGCTAAGAGCGAAGCGGGAACAAGCATCTTTGAGACCCTTTTCCTTGGCGCACTGGGAACCGCCTGACCGCACCAACTGCTGCCCATCCACTGCTGTGGATTCCTAAAGACTGCTCGCCCGTGGGGGGAACAACAGACCCACCAACGCGGGACACTGCCTGCTTGCCTGCCGAGGGAGATTACCATCAGAGGAGGAGGCTACAGGGGTAAGCGCGGCAGGGACTCACTATCCCAGGAGTCCCTGCTTGACCACGAGTCATCGGTCAGCGCCCCCCTGCGTGCCCCGCCCCTCGCCGCCACTCTACAAGAACAGAGGAGAGTCCGTCTTGCGGGACGCAAGCGGGACGCCGGGCTAAGCCCGGGCAAAGGGCGGGCCCTCTACGGCCCTCATCGGCCCGGAGGAGGCCGGGCTGGGCCAGAGATCCTGGTTCCTGATCCCCGTAAGTTGCGCTCCATTTCTTTATTGTTCCCGTATTTTCGTCTAACCTATGATGGCAACTGTTGCTACTAGTCCTGTTTCAGTGGGAGCAGATAATAATGTGGCCATGGTAAATCGTACTTTGGATGATTATTTCCTGAAACCTGGCCCTGAGGGTAACAAGGAGCTGCAGTTAGCAGAGAGGAGGGCAGTTCGTCGTCGTTCAATAGAACGCATAATAAATAGAACTTTTTCGGAGCCTATAATGTCCATTACTTTGGATGACGACCTGACCATTTGCTCTGCTGATAACTTAACACTAACAGCCGGAGTGCCTTTGCTCCTTCAAGACTGTTTAGCCCCAGCAGTGTCACCAATTTTAAGTCAACAAGATTTATTACCTGTGCTGAACGTTCCCGATAACACTACCAAGAACCTGATCTCACCTACAATCAGACCTGGCAAAGTTGTAAGAGGAAAATGTTTGCGGCCAGTGTCCCTTAAAATAATTGGGCCTCCACCGCCTAAAAGGAGACGGAAAACAACTTCAGTCAATAAGCCCAAACTAAGCCACTCAGAGTTTGGCAATAAAGTGAAGATTGACTCTATAACGCCGCTGAGAGGCCCCGCCACTCAACAAGCAATAGTGGTTGCTTCTTCGCCCCCAATACTTTTACCTCAAGCAATTATAGAACCAGACACTGCCTATATTCAAATGGAAAAAGACTTACAACCAGCCTCCTTTAAGTCTCTTTTGGACAACATCGAGTTGATTGTACGCACTTACACACTTGCACTGGCTGAAAGATTCAAAGGGTTGGAGTCAAGGTTGGGTAAAATAGAGGAGGACCTGACTAAGTTAGGGAATTCTGTCCAGCCAGAAGGGCCTACAAAAGCACAACAACAAAAAGTGGTCTTAACAACGCACCCTCCCAATAAAAATGCTTCCGTTCCTATACCCCCAGTACATCTTAACGTCAACAGCCATGCGGCTGTAGTAACCCCAGCTGTCCCTAATAGGCCACATGCGGCCACGATAATACCTGACGGCATCAGCTCAAATAAATCCCTGCCAATAGAATCGTTACTGGCTCAGGGAAGATTAACTGTTGCAGCCACAGATGGTAATGCTGCAACTACAGTTAATGCCCTGATTAGAGAACCTAGCACCCTTCCGGATAGACACCAGAGATCCGTTGGAAACGTGATCAACCGGGGGAGAGGAGAACTAACTAGGATACCACCTATGGAGCTTCCACCAGAAGCCTTGCCGTACGTGGTTGTACTTACTGGGGTTCCAGAGTTGATGAAAGGAAAAAGAGAGGGATTTTTTCAACTAAAAAACAAAATAACACACTGGCTTTCGTTGTACAGACCCAAACCCAACCTGGTAAATGGTGAAATAGTCCATGTCCGGCGCATGTCTTGGCTGGGGGGCAGAGTAAAGGATATAGGGGGAGATATCGTGGTTATAAACTTTAGGGATATAAAAGCAGTACAACATATACTAAACTGGCCTTTTGCCAACGAGAATAGCTGCATTGTACCACGTCCTTTGACGTACTTTTACCCCAGATCTGCTGTACTTCCCCCACAAAACCCAATTAACAGCACCTATTTTACCCCCCAGTCACTAATCTTGGAGTCTGCTCTGAACCCCGCATATATGCCCTATTCAGCTCCGCCACCTGCAATGCAGGGGTGGAATACGATACCATTAACCCATAAAATAGAGGCAAAGGGTAGCATGTCACATTTGATGCCATTTACTCCTCTAGAGCTCTATAACAGATTTGAGGCTTTTAGTGGTCTTGAGGAATGCGACTGATGTTTAAAGTGTGTAGGGGGAGTCCGGGAGGGTGAAACTGTTTCCTGTGTTACAACGTCACAGGAAGAGAAGGGTACCAGTGGCGATGAAATAGAAACACATACTGCTGTAATATATGCTGTTGTAAATGGTGGTTCACCTGCTGTTTTATCTACATTGCCTTTTAGGATCAATGCGGTGTCTCCACCATCTTTACCTGCTATTGTGTTTAACAATGGTGCTTTTGTAAGTGATGTTACTAAGGATATATGCACGAAAAATTGCCATGACGATCTTCCTAGCACATCATTTGTATCTTTGGACCCTTCATCCGTAGACACTAACTCCTCCGTCTTGCACGAGGTTCATGCCTTGTCTCGAGAGCCGTCAGTATCGGCTGTAGCAAGCACTGTGGACATGGGGACCATACACCCTAATACACCAACCTTAATTCCTGTACCATCTATCAGTGAAAGTCTCACATGTCCAGCATTAGCCGACTGCGTGAACTTAATCTCATGGAATATAGCTGGCTTGGCCGATAAGTTATGTGACCTAGCTTGGTTAGCATTTATTAAAACATTTTCAATTATATGCCTTCAAGAGACGTGGTTGGAGGATAGAAACGTCCATATAGAAGGGTACTTAAGTTTCACCATTCCAGCGGTTGCCTCGTCCATGGGTAGAGCAAAGGGGGGCTTGGCTACTTTTATAAACCTGGGACTGCTCTGTAATATCAGCATATATCATACTGATAATTTAAACATTCAGATGCTCGATTTAAAAAACGGTAAGAATGCCTTGACATTGGTCAATTTCTATAACGCTAGTGGTTCTGGTGGCTGTGATATTATATCACTCACAGACCTACTGGGAAAAAACACATACACTACATCCCGGAACCTGTTGATAGCAGGTGATTTTAATGTTCACCCTTGTGGTAATCCAGGCTCCACCTCAATGGGCTCTTTGGGATGTAATAGCGTCGAAGGCTTTCACTTTTCTCACACCAGGGGTGGTAAGAGCTTAAATGATCTTGTAAACGGGAACAATTTGACAGTAGCTATGTCCATGGTTCCTGATACTAAAATCTTTGATATTCCGACTTTTAAAGGTCATGGTCAGGGATCCTTTATAGATCATATACTCTTATCCTCAGATCTTGTACAACGGGTCCTGCAATTTTCCATTCTCCTCAGTATATACAGTGATCATAACCCCCTATTTATTGGTATGGGTGGGTCTTTGTTCACTAAACGACCGCCTGGTATTGATCGAGGTACACTGAGTTGTATAAATGGTAGATGCCGTATCAAATGGACAATGATAAATCAAGATAGCTTATACTTTAATATAAATAGTGCATGTGAGGAGGAGCTGTCAGCATGCTCATCTCTTGATTCATCCTCTACGAATATTTTGTCTGGGTTTGCGGGTATGGTTTCTAAAATTGGTGAAATGCTGTCAGTGCCAATAAAGGGGCAAAGTAGAAAGCAGGCTAAATGGTTCGACCACAACTGCGCAAAGGCAAGTAGAGATCTAAAGAATGCTTTAAAAACTAAACCTAGACTTCCTGACCTGATAAAAAGTCTGCGTGTGTGTTAGACCTGACACCTTTTGGCGTGGTTCTTCCCCCATCTTTTTGCCTCTGACTCATGTGTTTTGATGCTGTGCTGGATTTCGTTTTTGCTGATTTAGATGTTTTGGACACTCTGCCACTGCTGATCAGTGTCAGAGTGTAAGTGCTCCTTCTGTAAATTGTGATATTGATTGAGTATACCTAATTGGCATATTTGTATCACCACGAAGTCCCTAGTAGAAGGCACTGTGTGTGCCAGGGCTGGTGATGACAAATGCTACTAGTGGGCCTGCAGCGCAGATTGCGCCACCCACATGAGTAGCTTTAAAAAGGCGACTCAGGCCTGCCAGCGCAGGGCCTGTGTGCAGTCAGTGACTGCCATGTCAGCCTGGCCAGTGTCCCCACTGGCTAGGCCTAATCCTTCCCTGTCTGTGCACATCAGTCACCCCTATGGAAGGCTCAAGGTACCCCCCTGGGCAGGGTGCAGTGTATGGATAAGGTAGAGCATGTGCTAGTGCAGGTACTATGCTCTGGTAGTGGGCTACAGCCATTTTGTGTGCTCACTGCTGTAAGGCTATCTTGCTCCATAGAGTAACATGGAGGGGGGCTGGGCCCATGTGATACCAGCCTATCTCCCCATAAGAACAAGATGGGACATAAGTGAAAGATATCCCTGGACTCAGAATTTAATGACACATCTTTTAGTGAAGGGTGTTTTTAAATCCTGGGTTGGAGAATAGCCCTTTTAGAAAGTGGCTGTTCTCTTGTCTAAACCTTTCTGTGTGCCTGGGTTTGTGGAATGTCTGCCTGGTCTGGATGTGACAGGAAGGGGCTGCAGAGCCCCAGAGGAGAGGGTCGGAGCCATCCCGGGGATGAAAGGGCACATCTGCCTGCCTGGGAGGAGGGAGGAAGGAATGCCAGATAAGTGCTGGGCTGTGCCTGCCTACCTCCCCCACATTAGCTCTCTCCTGGTGGTCAACTGACCCCACTGGCCCTGAAGCTGACAGGAAGAAGAAAGCCAGAGACACCTCAGTGCTCCGCAACCCCCAGAACTGGTTTAGACTGGACCCAGGGCCTCCATGCACAAAGAACTTCAAAGACATTGGGAGGTATAAGGAAAGGACCCCTGTCTGCAGAGGATTAGATTCTGAAATTCTGCAAGCAAGAAGGAACCCTCGCTGGAAGGAGGACAGCTAGAGAACTGAAGGAAGACTGCCTTGCTGTGTGCTCTAAGGGCTGACTTGTTCTGCTGTCCACCTGGAAGCTAAGGAGAAGAAAGGGACTTTGCTGTGTGCTGTGACCCTGCCTACTTGAACTAAAAAGACTTTGCTGTGTGCTGTGTCTGCAACCCGAATCTCCAAGGGCCTGAGAAGAGCTGGCTCCCTGTCTGCAACCCAGGAACATAAAGGTTGCCCAAGGACCACAAGAATCTGCTGTGTCCCCTGAAGCTGCTGTGGGCTGAAGAGATCGTGAAGCCCTGCTGTTTGCCTGACCGTCGGCCCTCTGTTTGGCTGGAGGGTGCTGCGCTGTGCATTGTCTGCCCAACCGGCTGCTGTGCCGTGCTGTGAGGTCGCCGTGTTCATCGACACGTGTTAGGTGCAGACTGAAGGTTTGTGAGCCTTCCCCGAGCAGAGCGCACTAAAACAACCTGTGTGCAGCTTCACCACCGCGACCCGGGGTCAGTAAACCCCCGACGAAGGGCCCCGTACCTTGCTGGTACCAACGCGACCGAAAACGAGCCCGCTGCTCTCCGATTGGCTGAGAGAGCCGGGCCCCCTCACCAAACGCCGCGACGGGATTGGCCCGTGCGGCGCAGCGTCATCACTGTTGCCGTGTGGTGATTGGCTAGGGCGAGGAGCGTCATCGCAGGCTTGACCCGGGAGCCGCACTGCCATAGGCTGACTCCCGGGTGCTGTGGAGGCTCGCCCGTTCTGCCGCGTCTGGATTGGCCCGCTCGACTGGAGGAGCCGAGAATTCACCGCGATCACCGCCGGGCCCGGGGAAGACTGACCTGACCTCGCCGAGGGACCTGAAAGAGTGCTCCAGCCCCCGGCCTGCCGTCTCTGCTCCCCGCTGCTCCCTGGAGAACCGAGAGCGGGCGGTGGAGCGTCCTGAGACCGGCCGGGCTGGAGCGCTAGTGAGCGCTCGCCGCGAGGTGCGCCTGGAAGGGAATCCCCCCTCCCAACAGCATTGCGGTGAGACGCGCTAGAAGCGCGAAGGGTCCCTGACGCTAGGGGCCGGGTCCCGTTTACGTTATACAACATTGGCATGATTCTTGGCTCATTTTTGGGAGCGTTTCTAGCATAAAACATTGGCATGGTCCTTGGTTCGTTTTGAGAGCGAAGTGCATATAAATCAGTGGCCATATTCTTTTAAGTGCTGATTTGAGAGACTAGAGACTATTTTTATTTTTATGCTGAGAACTGCCTATTTACAAGACCTACTAAGAATTAAGTGCAACCTTTGAGCTAAAAATGCTATGTGTTTTAAAGAAGTGATTATCATGCGACTGCTTCATTTACATGCTGAAACTAGATAAAGTTATATTTTATATATACTTACCTGTGTGGTCTCAGTTTGTGGTGGATTGGGAATTATTGTTGTGTTAAGTGCAAATGTTATCCACATTGCCTCCGAGTTTAGCCTAGACTGCTCGCGCCATGCTACCTAGAGGGTGAGCAGGGGTTATCTCAGAGGGTTATTCCGTCGCCCTGACCGGAGCTAGGGGTCCCTACTTGGGCCAAGGTACTTACCTTTGCCAATCAGAAACTCCCGGTTCTAACATTGGTGGCAGCGGTGGGATTTTGAACTAATAATTGCACTTGACCTGCAGTGATTTCTTGTACATCACTAGTCTAGTTTAGCGGAACAGGTTGCGCAAGATTTTTTCTTTTTGGTGAAACCTTTTTAGTTGAAAAAGGGTAGGAAGCATCATGTCTCAGAACGCGCCGAGCGTGAATGGAGAAGTAGAAGTGGAATTTGAAGTCCAGAAGTTGCTCACCTATAACAAGGAGCAACTGAGGAAATTCTGCAGACTGCTTGAATGCCCAGTAAGGGGCGGCGCAAATAAGGAAGAGCTACGGACAGCTCTGAGGGCCTGGTGGGAGGCCAAACATGGTGCCCCGGAAGCTGCTACTGGAGAGGGAGACACACAGGAGAATGGGTTTTTGCCCAGTGAATTGCCAGTGAGGAAGCCAGGGTCTAGGACCGGCAGCGACCACTCCAGTAGGGGTATGTCTCCAGAGGAAATAGAGGAGAATCAGCGAGTTAGGGCCCATGAGATTGAGCTTTTGAAGCTCAGAGCGGAAGCCGACGAGAAGAGACTGCGCCTAGAAGTTGAGAAAGAGGCGCAGGAGAGAGCGGCGCAGGAGAGAAGGCATGCTCTCGCTTTGGAGGAGAAGAAGCTCCAATTGGCTCATGAGAGGAGCATGAAGGAATTGGATTTCAAATATAAAGAGAGGGGGTCCAGTTCTAAGG
The DNA here is from genome assembly GCF_964261635.1 of Lissotriton helveticus. Classification (NCBI taxonomy): domain Eukaryota; kingdom Metazoa; phylum Chordata; class Amphibia; order Caudata; family Salamandridae; genus Lissotriton; species Lissotriton helveticus. Next base: position 1,552,638,181 of record NC_136059.1, read on the forward strand.
GTGGCAGCGCACAACCAGTACAGGCGGGTATGGTATACATACCAAAGGATCTGGTACAGAATTATCAGAGGGGTGAGGATATTTATGCGTGGTTCAGAGCGTATGAACTTGCCTTAAAGATGAATGAGGTGCCTGAGAAGAATTGGGGAGCAGGATTGTGGAAGCATTTTGAGGCCTCAGGGAGGGATGTTTTGGCACCCTTAGAAGCAAAAGATGCTTTATCCTACTCCGCCATGAAGGAAGCTTTGTGCCTCAGGTATGGGCTCACTGCTGAACAGTACCGCCAGAAGTTTAGGAACTTCAAGAAGCTTGATTCAAGTACTTGGGTGGAGTGTGTGAGCATGTACACGCATGCACTGGAAGGTTGGATGAAGGGCAGCAAGGTTACTGATTATGTGGGGTTGTGTCACTTGATTAGTAGGGAGCACTTAAGTAGTTTATGTGTCCCAGAGCTGCGCCAGCATCTTTTGGATAGTAAGTTAACTGATCCCAGTGAGCTTGCTAAAGAGGCGGACCGGTGGACGAGCACCAGGGTCCACAAGGGGGTGGTAAGTACCCCAGCCAAAGGTGGACAGGGTCCCCAGCAGAAGAGTGGGGGGGACACGGGTAATCAAAAGGAGTCTTCTAAAGGGCCCCAAAGTAGTTCCCAGGAGAAGGTGTCTCAAACCCCCAAGCCTAAGAAGTCCTGGCCCCATAAGGGCCCGCAGGACAAAAAGACCCTTACTTGCTATTCATGCAGGGAGGTGGGGCACATTGCTCCAAGCTGTCCAAAGAAGAAATCAGCACCCACTGGTGCTCCAGCTCCAGCTCCGGCGTTGGCCAGTGTAGCTTCGGGAGGGGATTTGATTTCTAGTGGGGAGGAGGGGTTAGCATTGATGACCCTTGTCTCTCTAGGAGACCAAGAGATGGTCCAGGAAACCTTGCTGCCCCAAAATACTAAGAAATACGGGCAGAAGGTGACCATCAATGGACAGGTGGTGGAGGCTCTGAGAGACACAGGGGCCAGCGTGACATCTGTTAGGTGTCGGTGGGTGTCGGAAGAGCAAATTATTCCCCAGGTACTCCGGCCTGTGGTGGCAGCTGACAGTTCAGTGCGCTACTGCAAGTTGGCGAAAGTTCCATTTGAATGGGGAGGAGTCTCCGGTATTTTGGAGATTGTAGTAAGTGATGCCTTGCCTGTAGATTGTCTATTAGGTAATGACCTGGAGAGCTCCCCATGGAAAGAGGTGGAGCACAGGACTCACTTGGAGATGTTGGGTTTGCCTGCGTGGATCTGTGTGTCCACCCGTGCAATGACAGCAAGAGAGGGCGGTCTAACAGAGCTGGAGCCTGGAACAATGGCCCAGGGACCTGCCAAGAGAGGAAGGGGTAGAGGGCGCGGGAAACCAGCCCCCACTGTTCCCACGGTCCAGGAGGAGGCAGACCCGGAAGGGGATGCCCTGGAACCTACAGGGGAGCAGGTGGCCGAACTAGGGGAATTGCCTGAGCTGTCCCAGTGGCAGCAAGAGGGTGGTCCCTCCAGGGAGGAATTCTGCCAGGCTCAGAAGGAGTGCCCTTCTCTCATTGGTGTGCGGCAGCAGGCTGCCGACCAGGCCGCAGGCCTGGGGTCCAAGGAGTATTTGATCTATTGGGAGGATGACTTACTTTATAGTGAGCCTAAGTTCGCTGAGCCCGGCGCAGCCCGTGTGCTGGTGGTACCGGAGCGCTTCAGGAACTTCCTACTGGGTCTGGCTCATGACGTGCCTCTCGCAGGACATCTGGGGCAAGACAAGACCTATCACAGGCTTGTCACCCATTTCTACTGGCCCCAGATGAAGACGCACGTCTCTGCCTTTTGTAAGTCTTGTCAGACTTGTCAGGCCAGTGGCAAGAGTGGAGGGAAGCGCGTGGCACCCCTCCAACCCTTTCCCGTGGTGAGCACCCCTTTTGAGCGGGTGGGCATTGACATCGTGGGGCCCCTGGATCCCAAGACAGCCCTAGGCAACAGGTTTATCCTGGTCTTGGTGGACCATGCCACTCGGTACCCGGAGGCCCTTCCGCTCAGGACAGTCACCGCCCCAGTGGTGGGCCGTGCCCTGATGGGGATCTTTTCCCGGGTGGGATTTCCGAAGGAGGTCGTTTCGGACCGCGGGACAAACTTCATTTCTAAATATATGAAGTCCCTGTGGAGTGAGTGTGGGGTGACATACAAATTCACCACTCCTTACCACCCTCAAGGAAATGGTTTGGTTGAGAGATTCAACCGCACATTGAAGGGCATGATCATGGGCCTGGAGGAGCCCATGAGGCGGAAATGGGATGTCTTGTTGCCATGCCTGTTGTTTGCCTACAGGGAGGTGCCTCAGAAATCCTTAGGGTTCAGTCCCTTTGAGTTGCTGTATGGCCACCCTGTCAGAGGGCCTCTGGCTCTGGTGAAAGAGGGGTGGGAGAAATCCCGTGGGAAAACCCCTCAGAATGTGTTCAGCTATGTGCTGGCCATCCGCAACCAGACCAAGCGCTTCAGGAAGCTCGCTCAAGAGAACCTGGAGGCTAGCCAGGAGGAAATGAAGAGGTGGTATGACCAGAACACTTCTCTGGTTGAGTTCCAACCGGGTCAGAAGGTGTGGGTGATGGCGCCAGTGGAGCCTTGTGCGCTCCGTGACAAGTGGTCTGGCCCATATGAGGTGGTGAAGCGCAAGAGCGAGGTTACCTATTTGGTTAACCTGAAGACTCCCAGGCAGCCCCTGAGAGTGCTACATGTGAACCGCCTCAAACCCCACTTTGAAAGAACTGAAGTGACTATGCTCATGGCTACAGATGTTGGAGGGGAGGAGGATAGTGAACCTCTCCCTGACCTCCTGGCAGTCAAGGAGCAAGATGGGTCAGTGGATGGTGTGGTCCTCTCCCCCACCCTGACCCCAGAACAGCAGGAGGACTGTCGCCAAGTGTTGGGTCAGTTCGCCCCACTGTTCTCCCTGACCCCAGGTGTCACCAAATGGTGCGTCCACGACGTGGACACTGGAGACAGCATGCCTGTGAAACAGAAGTTTTACAGGGTGGCTGACAAGGTCAGAGCTAGCATCAAGGAAGAGGTTTCCAAGATGTTGGCGCTTGGGGTTATTGAGCCCTCCAGCAGCCCCTGGGCTAGCCCAGTGGTCTTAGTGCCTAAGAAAGCTGCTACCCCCGGTGGCACCCCAGAACTTCGGTTCTGCGTGGACTACCGTGGGCTCAATGCGGTCACGAAGACTGACGCGCACCCCATCCCCAGAGCGGATGAGCTGGTGGATCGGTTGGGAGCTGCCCAGTACCTGAGTACTTTTGATTTGACTTCAGGGTACTGGCAGATTGCCTTGACTGACGGGGCAAAGGAGAGGTCAGCATTTTTAACGCCAGAAGGACACTTCCAGTTTCGTGTCATGCCCTTTGGGTTGAAAAATGCCCCCGCCACATTTCAGAGATTGGTCAACCAGGTACTGGCGGGGCTGGAGCAATTCAGCGCAGCCTACCTGGATGACATTGCGGTGTTCAGCTCCACTTGGGAGGAACACCTGCAACACCTCACTGAAGTGTTGAAGGCTCTGCAGAAGGCAGGCTCACGTTTTTGCTGATTTAGATGTTTTGGACACTCTGCCACTGCTGATCAGTGTCAGAGTGTAAGTGCTCCTTCTGTAAATTGTGATATTGATTGAGTATACCTAATTGGCATATTTGTATCACCACGAAGTCCCTAGTAGAAGGCACTGTGTGTGCCAGGGCTGGTGATGACAAATACTACTAGTGGGTCTGCAGCGCAGATTGCGCCACCCACATGAGTAGCTTTAAAAAGGCGACTCAGGCCTGCCAGCGCAGGGCCTGTGTGCAGTCAGTGACTGCCATGTCAGCCTGGCCAGTGTCCCCACTGGCTAGGCCTAATCCTTCCCTGTCTGTGCACATCAGTCACCCCTATGGAAGGCTCAAGGTACCCCCCTGGGCAGGGTGCAGTGTATGGATAAGGTAGAGCATGTGCTAGTGCAGGTACTATGCTCTGGTAGTGGGCTACAGCCATTTTGTGTGCTCACTGCTGTAAGGCTATCTTGCTCCATAGAGTAACATGGAGGGGGGCTGGGCCCATGTGATACCAGCCTATCTCCCCATAAGAACAAGATGGGACATAAGTGAAAGATATCCCTGGACTCAGAATTTAATGACACATCTTTTAGTGAAGGGTGTTTTTAAATCCTGGGTTGGAGAATAGCCCTTTTAGAAAGTGGCTGTTCTCTTGTCTAAACCTTTCTGTGTGCCTGGGTTTGTGGAATGTCTGCCTGGTCTGGATGTGACAGGAAGGGGCTGCAGAGCCCCAGAGGAGAGGGTCGGAGCCATCCCGGGGATGAAAGGGCACATCTGCCTGCCTGGGAGGAGGGAGGAAGGAATGCCAGATAAGTGCTGGGCTGTGCCTGCCTACCTCCCCCACATTAGCTCTCTCCTGGTGGTCAACTGACCCCACTGGCCCTGAAGCTGACAGGAAGAAGAAAGCCAGAGACACCTCAGTGCTCCGCAACCCCCAGAACTGGTTTAGACTGGACCCAGGGCCTCCATGCACAAAGAACTTCAAAGACATTGGGGGGTATAAGGAAAGGACCCCTGTCTGCAGAGGATTAGATTCTGAAATTCTGCAAGCAAGAAGGAACCCTCGCTGGAAGGAGGACAGCTAGAGAACTGAAGGAAGACTGCCTTGCTGTGTGCTCTAAGGACTGACTTGTTCTGCTGTCCACCTGGAAGCTAAGGAGAAGAAAGGGACTTTGCTGTGTGCTGTGACCCTGCCTACTTGAACTAAAAAGACTTTGCTGTGTGCTGTGTCTGCAACCCGAATCTCCAAGGGCCTGAGAAGAGCTGGCTCCCTGTCTGCAACCCAGGAACATAAAGGTTGCCCAAGGACCACAAGAATCTGCTGTGTCCCCTGAAGCTGCTGTGGGCTGAAGAGATCGTGAAGCCCTGCTGTTTGCCTGACCGTCGGCCCTCTGTTTGGCTGGAGGGTGCTGCGCTGTGCATTGTCTGCCCAACCGGCTGCTGTGCCGTGCTGTGAGGTCGCCGTGTTCATCGACACGTGTTAGGTGCAGACTGAAGGTTTGTGAGCCTTCCCCGAGCAGAGCGCACTAAAACAACCTGTGTGCAGCTTCACCACCGCGACCCGGGGTCAGTAAACCCCCGACGAAGGGCCCCGTACCTTGCTGGTACCAACGCGACCGAAAACGAGCCCGCTGCTCTCCGATTGGCCGAGAGAGCCGGGCCCCCTCACCAAACGCTGCGACGGGATTGGCCCGTGCGGCGCAGCGTCATCACTGTTGCCGTGTGGTGATTGGCTAGGGCGAGGAGCGTCATCGCAGGCTTGACCCGGGAGCCGCACTGCCATAGGCTGACTCCCGGGTGCTGTGGAGGCTCGCCCGTTCTGCCGCGTCTGGATTGGCCCGCTCGACTGGAGGAGCCGAGAATTCACCGCGATCACCGCCGGGCCCGGGGAAGACTGACCTGACCTCGCCGAGGGACCTGAAAGAGTGCTCCAGCCCCCGGCCTGCCGTCTCTGCTCCCCGCTGCTCCCTGGAGAACCGAGAGCGGGCGGTGGAGCGTCCTGAGACCGGCCGGGCTGGAGCGCTAGTGAGCGCTCGCCGCGAGGTGCGCCTGGAAGGGAATCCCCCCTCCCAACAGCATTGCGGTGAGACGCGCTAGAAGCGCGAAGGGTCCCTGACGCTAGGGGCCGGGTCCCGTTTACGTTATACAACATTGGCATGATTCTTGGCTCATTTTTGGGAGCGTTTCTAGCATACAACATTGGCATGGTCCTTGGTTCGTTTTGAGAGCGAAGTGCATATAAATCAGTGGCCATATTCTTTTAAGTGCTGATTTGAGAGACTAGAGACTATTTTTATTTTTATGCTGAGAACTGCCTATTTACAAGACCTACTAAGAATTAAGTGCAACCTTTGAGCTAAAAATGCTATGTGTTTTAAAGAAGTGATTATCATGCGACTGCTTCATTTACATGCTGAAACTAGATAAAGTTATATTTTATATATACTTACCTGTGTGGTCTCAGTTTGTGGTGGATTGGGAATTATTGTTGTGTTAAGTGCAAATGTTATCCACATTGCCTCCGAGTTTAGCCTAGACTGCTCGCGCCATGCTACCTAGAGGGTGAGCAGGGGTTATCTCAGAGGGTTATTCCGTCGCCCTGACCGGAGATAGGGGTCCCTACTTGGGCCAAGGTACTTACCTTTGCCAACCAGAGACTCCCAGTTCTAACAGTGTGTCTTACAGGAAAGCATTAGCCGTAAGAAAAAAGGAAATTAAGGCTAACACTATAGAATCCCTCCTTGATCCTACAGTGTTGGGGAATAGCAGTAAGTTTTGGCAAATTATCAACAAACCATTGTTCGATAACCCTAATGACACAGTTTTAGGTACATGTATTTCAGAAGGAGAATGGGTGTCTCACTTCAGTACAATTTTTAAGAGTAATGAGCATAGGGCAGAAAATGCCTTTTTAACATTACCTGCAAACCAATTATGTTTTACAGTAAATGAGGTTGCAAGGAGGATCCAGGGTCTAACTAGTAATAAGGCCCCGGGTCCGGATGGTTTGCCACCGGACCTGTTTAAGTCTAGCACCTCTTTTTGGGCTCCCGTCCTCACGGCAGCAATAAATGCAGCTGCTATAACGGGGTGCCCAAAAACGTGGGGCCTATCGACCATAGTCCCCGTTTTTAAAAAGGGCGATCGCAGCAGTCCATTATGTTACAGACCGATATCTTTAATAAATTCAGTAGTTAAAGTGGTAGGGGGGGTTATACTTAATAGGCTATCTACATGGGCAAAAGACAATAGCATCCTGTCTCCCATACAATATGGGTTCAGACCTGGCCATTCGACCATCACGCAATGTCTGAACCTATATTTGATTTTAAGTAAATATACCCTGGCTAGACAAGGTACTGTCTACATGGCATTTATGGACCTGTCGTCCGCCTTTGATTGTGTGGACAGAAGCTTATTATGGGCCACTTTGCTGAGAATGGGCGTGGAGAGGAATCTTGTCAACTTCCTAGCCGACTTGCACTCGGATACTAAAGCTAACGTCCGTTACACTCAAGATCTTAAAGTAACGGACGAATTTAGAAAAAATCGGGGAGTTCGACAGGGCTGTATCCTGGCCCCATTCCTTTTTAATATGTACATAAACGAACTGGAGGAATTTCTTTTACATACAGAAGCAGACTACCCCCGTGTCGAACAAAAGGGGGTGCCTGTGCTCCTTTATGCAGACGATGCAGTACTTATATCTAGGACAGCAATCGGTCTCCAAAAATTATTAAATTCCTTCTTTAAGTTTATGGAGTCTCGTGGCCTTAGCATAAATAATTCTAAGTCCTACGTCATGAAAACAGGAAAGGGCACTCGGAAAACCGACTCCTTTAGTATAAACGGGGAGAAAATCCCTTTAACCAACTCTTTCTCATATCTTGGGGTCCACTTAGATCACAAATTAACGTGGGGCCCCGCAATATCCAAAAAGAAGGGCGAAGTAACAAGGGTAAACGCGGCCATTCTTGGTTTTGGGAGAAAAATTGGCAGTTGTCCCACGGCCGCACTACTCAAACTTTATCAGGCAAAAAGTGTAGCTGTCGCCTGTTATGGTAGCGAGCTCTGGGGCTATTGCAGGATAAAAGACCTAGAGGTCGCAGAAAACAACGCCCTGAAAAAGATATTGAGGCTGCCTAGGGGCACCGGGACTTACTCTGTACATGAGGAGTTGGGGGTTCCATATTTAAGCGACAGAATAGCAGTCAACCCGGTTTCGTGTTGGCTGAACTGTTGGCTTAACACCGACATTCCGCTTACACATGCCTTGCTGAAAGATGTCTTTTCCTTAGATGGTAGGCTTAAAATTCCGTGGGTGAAATACATAAGGGACTGTCTGTCGGCAATAGGCCGCTCTGATTTGTTTTATGCCCCTAACTTAATTACAAAACCCGATGTTGCTTCAGTAAAAAACGCTATATTACTGGCAAGATGTACTGACAGAGAAGCGGTGGAGATACAGAAGGGTAGTGTCAGGAAACATCTACTACTCAAAACCTGCCCACAAATGGAGCCTTATTTGACATGGCCTATGACCAGTTATGACCGGTTTCTGTTAATAAGGTTCCGTTTTGATTTATATCATCTTCTACTGGCGGTACCAAGGGGGGCACAACGGGGAGAAGTGTTGCCAGCTTGTGGCTGCGACAGTAAGTCTCCTCAAGATCTGGCACACTTTCTCTTTATCTGCCCTTATTACTCTATCCCACGGAATTTATACCTTAAACCATGTCTTAAGAAATAGAATTTTTTACAAATTAAGCCCGCACTTTATTACCTACAACTGCTGAATTGTGACTGTACTTTATTTGTCTGTAACTTTTTTTAAAAAGCTATCTGTTTTAGGAAAAGCATGGACGGTTAATTATGCTGTGAAGATTTTAGGTGTCTTTTAACCAATATAGTAATTTATGTTTTTAACCTCACATTGCTCATGCTCATAGCACCCGCCGTACCTTCTCCTATTTGTACTGTATTCTGTGTCCGCTATTTGCCATATGAAATATATTGTCTGGAATTGTTTTTAAAATGAGTATTTATGAATTGTACTTTTATGATTGTATGTTCTACAATCGAATAAAGATTCTTTGATTTGATTTGATTTGATTTATAAAACTCAATGGGTAGCGTATCTTCCCTTGCAGGCTTACCCAAGGGTAGGGCCATTAATGCAGCCTCAGTTTTCAGACTTGAAAAATCTGTCTGCAGGTCTTTTGACTGGTCCTCTGCTAAAGATAGGAGATTGTAGTGTTGAATATATACTAAGCATTTACATTGATCGAACTGTGGTGACGGGCTGTATAGTTTTCCATAAAACAGAGAGAATTGTTCTAAAATAGCTGTGGCATTTAAATAAAGCTTCCCATCTAGTCCCTTGATGGCCTGAATTTTACCCTTATTTTGTTTTTCTGTAATTTGGTATACTAATACTCTGCCGACCATTTCCCCATATTCATACTGAAGACTTATATTTGCAGAATCTAGTAGCTATCTGTTCCCTCAGTCGTCATCCAGCACAGGCCCGCATCTCTAGAAGGTGAGTGAATATTTGGCATGCATCAATAGAACCCGTGTAATTTTAAGCGCATGAAGCAGTTCAAGGTGGCAGAACATTTGGTGTAAAGAATTAGCTTCAATGGAGGTGGCTCTTATTAGTTTGACAATATATTGAAACGTAATACCACGGACATATGCATTCATTGTGTCCCTTATTATTGATGGCGAAGCTGACCCTCTAATAGTAGTAAAAAATTCCTTAAGAGACCCCTAAATAAGATTTATGTAGTCACTATTAGTAAGTGGCGAGGGAAAGTGTATCTAGGAGTACTGGGTCCCTCACAACTTACATCCAGGGAAAATTGGTAGTAGATCTGATTATGGGCTGAGACTATCGTCGGGCATGCTGACATTTCCACAATTTCAAGCCACATACGCTTAATGAAGACCATATCAATTCTTGAGTATTGTTGGTGAGGATGGGAATAATATGTGTAACCAGGATCTGTTGGATAAAAAGTCTGCCAGACATCACAGATGCCATATAAATTAATTAGGTCATTCAGGGAGAGCCTAATTCTGGGTTTACACACAGTGGCCCTTCGATTAGTAGTTTCTATGCTGTGATTCATTACATAATTAAAGTGCCCCCATTAAAAGCAATACCCCACCCAGCTCAATAATTCCAGTGAGAGTGTATCAAATATTTCGGGGTCATCAGTATTTGGGCCATAAACAACACATAATACAAATTTAACAGAATATAAGAGCATCTGTGCCAAAACCGATCTCCCCCTAGAGTCCGCTGAGGTCTTTAATACCTGGCCCTGAAATTTTTTAGAAGAGAGTATCTCCACCCCTCAAATTGCTGTAGACTCTGTTGTACAGGAAACCATATTGTACCCTAGATCCTTGAGTAGGGCCCTATCTTTGTATTCCAAGTGGGTCTCTTTTAAGTCCGGCAAATGAGGTTTATAATGTGCAATTTCTTCCCGTACCAGATGTCGCTTGAACTGTGCATTAACCCCTTACACATTCCAACACGTACATTTAATCTTAGCCATCTAAAAGAAAATAACAAAATCTGAGTTCCTGTGTTTGGATATTTTACTGTGAACCCCCCAGATATACAAAAAACTAAATATAGATCCTGTTTCAATTCAACCTATTATGACCTATTTCTCCCACCCCCCACCTTGTGCATTTGGGTTGATTAGCCTGAGTAAAATGGATGGAACCATCTGTGACACTGATTTGAAGGCTAATGCTCACTGCAAACACATCCCCACAAAAAAAACACCCCCCCCGTGCCCTAGGGAAGGAATCACCCCATTCTAGAGCCGTTGATGGAGAACAGCCCAAAGAGACCCCCATCTCGTCCACCCCGGAACCCCCATCCACCCATACTGAGAATATAGTAGTTTTGAGAATAGCAGAGCATCAAAAACCAAGAATAAAAAAGATGAAGGGGGAGAGAAAAAAAGTAAAGAGAAAAATAAGAAAAAACAAAGCTTTTGTGTATCCCATATCATAACATATTGTCATTTCATACATTATTTAATAGTAACATATGATTGTTCGCCCCTCTGACCCAGGCCAAGGCCAGGGCTGCATCCTCTTCCGAGAAGCACATCCGGGAACGACCATGTTCAACATTAACATTATGCCGGGGGTCAGAGCCCTCTTTGCCTTCCGGATCCCAAAAATCCTCAGGTTGCTCCGCCTATATCGATTTTCCATGTCCTCAATCTTAGCTTGAAGAGAGTTCAGTAGGCCCTCATGATTCTCAAAAGACTTAGCTGTTGTTGTTACCAATGTCTCCTGCTGCTTCCTGTGTGCTCTCTTCAGCGTGCTGCTCCCCTGATGCTTCCTGTGTCCTCTTTCTTATTTCTTTCAGCGAGTTTGTAGCAGGAGCTAACATTTCTCGTGTTCACCTTTCTTGATGCTGCAGCTCAGTGGGAGGCATATCGTTAATATGTTATAGAGCGATCTTGGTTAGTCAAGAAATACTGCTGTCCCCCTGCTGCCTTCTGGGTGCTTTCTTCAGCGTGCTGCTCCCGAGCTGCATCCTGGGACCTTTTTCTCGGCGAGTCTGCAGCAGGAGTTAAAATTTCTTGCACTCGCCCTTTTTGATGTTGCAGCTGTATGGGAGGCATACTTTCAGCCATACATACCTGGTTCTTTACAGTCAGGTATTTTAGCCAAATTTTATCTGCCAGGACCCTGCAATGGCTCCCCAAAAAGCCAATGTCTCACGAGGGGCACGTAGAGCCTGAGGGTCAGCAAAGACTCACGCTGAGAATGTACCAGAGGTGGATATGGCAACAACTGGGGAACCCGCACCTGTGGCCTCAACAGTCTCACAAGTTGGTTGTCCTATCTTGAAGCTGCTAAGGACCAGCGAAACCCGAGACCTTGTTGAATCAGTTCCTGAGGAACTGGTACCAGGGGAAGATGTCCAGTCAGTGGAAGTTTTAATGGCGGCAGCAGTTCCAACTACAGTGCCTACTACATCTCCTCCCCCATCGCCCTGGCCGCAGGATCAGTGTCAGGACCACGAGCAAGCACCCTATACTATTGCGCGGATGCTGGAGGACATACCACTCTCTGACCTGGTCCTATCGATTCCAACTCTGACCTCGGCTGATGAATTACCTGCGGGCAGCACTGCACCAACTATTCAAGATGTTTTCGCAGAGGGCGTGCAGGACACCCCAGAGCCTATAAATGTAAGCACTGTCCTTGATATGTCACATCTATCTTGGAAGAGTAACAATGATGTTGATTTTCCATGCCATGCTCCTAGAGAGATGTTAGACGAGGATTCACCAGGCAAATCTAATTCTGGAATGCCAAACGGCAATTCTAAGCCAGGGGTGATCATAAAAGATGTGGTTGCAAGTGACCATATACTTGCCACTGGGGGCTCTCATGTGGCAACTGCGCAACCTGCTCAGCCTGGAGATAGTGTTTCGCTTGCTGTACAAGGAGCGGTGATTATGTCTCATTATGTCCACTATTGATCAGGACAAAGTAAGCCAATGACATAATTTACGTCCAACTCTTTGTAAATATCACGCAGAACAATTTTAAACCACTTGCAAAACTCAGCACTGCAGATTTTCATAGTAAATCGGGTCCTCGGAGTGACAAAAAATGGCCACTGCAGGCAGGTCCGTTTCTATTTTCTTATTTTATTTTTATTTTATAACTTTCGATACAGTGCTGCTAGACCCGGAAGCGCTTTTTACAACAAAGTATAATATGACAGGAACTTGACCAACATCTATGCCCCCTACTTGTTTTTCCACAGTGGACATGTGATACTAGGGAGCAATTATCAAGAATATTAATGTTGAAAGATGATATTTTAAGTAACGGTTGCTTCTCAGCGTGTTCCAATCTTCGGCGACTTTGCTATCACCTTGAGAGGCGGCGAATGTCACCTGGGTCACAGAGACATGCCTTTCTTGCTTTCTTTCTTACTTCTGGGACATTCCTAAATCTATGAAAACTATTCTAGAAACTTCTACCCGTTTATTTAAAATGTTATTCTACAACGACACATTTTAGGGCTTTTTTTTTAAAACTCTGTCTAATAAAAAGGAAATGTAAAGTTTGATCCCCGAAAAAAATCTCCTTGGGAGGCCAAATTAACTAAATAAAATTAGCCACTAGACCAGTGTTCACAAAAGGCAATCAATACAGCCGAGACTCGTCGGGAGATTTCCGTGGAGTGTTGAAGACCAGAGCGACCGCTCGTGTGGCAGATTTATATTGAATTCCAAGGTCGGGGCTCCTAAATCAACAGCCAAGGATCGCAAGTCAGTGAAAGTGCAGGGACAGCGTTTCCTTCCAAGGCTGAGAGCTGCGATTGAAGGGCTGCCGCGAGGTCACGCGCTGCCAGGGCCTCAATGTAAACACAGGTGTTGTGGGAAAAATGTGCGCGGGCCTCACAGCCAGCAGCTATAGAAACACGGCAGCCCCTGTCACACTTTAAATCTGAAGACGAATTAAACATCCCTATTTTACAATTGCTAAACTCCAGATTTTTTAATTACACACCTTGCCGTTTTCATGTAAAAGAGTGTACGGCCTCTTCTTTTTCCTGGTCTACAGATTCTTTGAGGGAAGGGGGTGACAAAAATGTAAGAGCTGAGGACTTTCTTTTAAAGTTCCTTTTTCCATTCCACAAAATATTTTGGGGCTCCTGGAGCTGCAATATGGAAAGGGCGCACAGCTTTCATTTTACAAAGTGTTGTGGGCACAGACCAGGGGCCTCATTTATGAAAAGTGACGCATCGCTGCGTGAAAACAGCGATGCGTCACTTTTCACTGCACCCTCCTTCCGACACCAATGATGCGTCATATTTACAGTATGACGCATCATGGCGCAAGGAATTACAGATACGTCAGTATTTCTGACGTATCTGTATGGCGCAAATGTGACGCATTGTTGGAGTGTGTCACAAAATTGACGCAACTCCAGCATGGGAGGGGTTATAGGGACCCTTCTGTCTTTCACAGTGCAGGTGGCACTCGGACTGCACGTCAGAGGGAACCTGACTGCACCTCTGGCAGGTCGACATCTGAGAACCCTATGAGACCACCTTTCCCTCTTTTCAAAGGCCACCCTGTTGAAGCACACTGCCTGTATGCTACCTTTGCGGATTTATGCACTTCGGAATTGGAAAACGTCAGTAATACTGTGCGTTTCCCCATTTCCAGGTACACAGACCCAGAATGTGTGGTCTGTGTGTCCCAGTGAGTTGCACCTGGAATGTAGGTAAACACCTGCAAGATTTGACATTACCACGTCGGTTATAGCAAGCTCCAGTTTAAGCCCAAATCCAAATCAGCAGGGTACTCGGTGTCCTTGTTTTTACACAGCTGTTTAGCTCAGTTGCTGGTATTTAACTCTAGCCAAATTGCCCGGACTTATTTTTTTCACATTAGAAAGCGTCATTAAATGTACCCATGATTGGGGAGCCTCCTTAATTCAAATCTACCTAGACCCTATATAACTGTAAAACTGTCCTATGTCAAGAATATGATTCGCAAGATTGGCAGACAGTACGCCATTTCAAATGTGTTGTCCAGTTGCAGTTTGTTTCAGGTTAGTCGAAGGAAAATGAAAGCCAGCTTGTCCTGAGGTGAGATGAGGCCGATTTTTACAAGCCTACTGACACGTGTGAGCACTGGGACTTTCTTTAAGTAGGCTCTGGGAGACGTACACGTGCTAAACATAGCATCGATGATGAAAATGCCCATCTGCCCAGCTTTGTGGTTTGCTGCACATCTTACTGTCACCACCACAGGAACATTCCCGGAATTCCAACTCTAGTGCATGAAGTGGGGCATGATATAAGAAACGGTTCCCCCAAACTCCTCTGGTGAAGCTACACCGAGAGAAGTATAGGTCACAAATGGTTAACTCAAAAGGGTGCCATTTCAATACGCCCTGCATTAACATGTAGTCTATCACCTGCCTTTCCTTTCCTTAAAAATTAATACCTTTCCAGCCTCTACTCCTAGGTGTGTTGGTGGTGTTGGAAAACAGGTAAACCAACTGGCTTCCAAAATTCACCGGCTGGTGTTGTTTCATGAGTTATTTGGACATTTCCTTCACTCCCTTTTGCAGTTCTTAACAGTAAAAAGAAAGGAGTCATTCCAAAGCATTTTAAATAAGATAATAAGACTTTGTGGAGAGCAAAACATGTGATTTGGTTGACTACCATCCCAGAGTTAGCTAACCACTGCATGCAAGTCCACAATCACTTGGAAGATAATCTTGTACTTGTGGGGGAGCGACCTTCAGGCAGGTCGCTCCCCCACACCACACAGCTCCACCAGTGGGACAGTGTGTCCCTGCTGCTTGTCACCGCCGCTGCCGCAAGTTTCAAGGCCCCTCTGCCTCGGTAGGCCCGTACTGTTGCATTTCTTGTTTTACTGCCTGTGTATTTTGTTTTTGCTGCCATGTGTACCTTGTCTCCCTCATTTTCCTCCGCTACCCCTGTGCCCCCTGTTTGCCTTCTGTAACCCAGGTGCCCCTTCCTTCACCCGTTTTCCCACAGATGCATCCCAGTTGCCCTGCTCCCCTGCTCGCCTAATCGCCATCTCGCTCCCGCCTCCCAGCTGCTCCTCCCTCCCACCTCCCTTTATATGGCGGCCGCTACGAGGCCGTGCGCAGTGGGCGAGCCGCAGGCGCGCCTAAGGCAAGCCCGTCTGCGCCCATCTGCGACTGGACCGTGCCCAGCGCCAGCCCCCTGGCCCCAGCGAACGCCATGACACCTGTCGCTGCTACGACACCAGCACCCTCCACGCACTCAACACCGGACCAACGCACACCTGCTTCCTGGCCTCCGAGTCGCCAAACCCCCCACCGGGACAGGACGCGACCACCTCAGATGCATACTACTGAACACCAGCTCCATACGCAAAAACGCCATCGAACTCTGGGACCTGCTCGACACATCCTCCTCGGACGTCGCCTTCCTGACAGAGACCTCGATGAACGCCTCCTCAGCACCCGACATCGCCATAGCCATCCGGACGGCTACAAGAACCCCTGCAGGAACCGCACCCACAGAGTAGGAGGTGGAATCGCCATCATCCACAAGAACACCCTCAGGGTCTCGACCAGCACAGACGACACCCTCAGCACCGCCGAACACCTACACCTACACCTACACTTCCAGATCCACACTGGTCCCAACACCACCCTCAGAGGAACTCTCGTCTACAGACCCCCCGGACCCCGGCCTCAGTTCAGCGACTCCATCCTCCTTGGAGACCTGAACTTCCACCTCGAGAACAACAACAGCACCAACTCAACCACCCCGATTGAGAACCTCGCCAACCTTGGTCTCAGACAGCTCGTCACAACACCCACCCACTCCGCCAGCCACGCGTTTGTCCCCATCTTCTCCGCAAGCTCCCATGTCACCTTCAGCCACACCACCGAACTCCACTGGACTGACCATCACTGCATCCACTTCACCTTCCGGAAACCCACCCCACACCACCTCACTCAACAGATCCCCTGCCGCAGCTGGAGCAAAATCACCGAAGACCAGCTAAACACCACCCTCTCCCAAAACCCACCAGTCGACCCCACCAACACTGCCGTACGCAACCTCAGGAGTTGGATTGACAACTGCGCCAATACTCTCGCCCCGTTCAAGAAGCTCTCCAACAGACGCACTGACAAGAAAGCCAACTGGTTCACCGCCGACCGCCGAAGACTAGAGAACAAAGGGCACCGCGAACAGACACCGGACAGCCATGCAGCCCACAAAAACGCCATCCACAGACACCATCACTTCATCAGATTCGCCAAAAGGGCCTCCTTCAAGGACTGCCTCAATAACAACGCACACAACAGCAAAGAGCTCTTCAACATCGTGAAGGAACTCTCCAACCATGGCTCCAACACCAACGACATCCCACCATCGCAAAACCTGTGCGACTCCCTTGCCACCTTCTTCCATCGCAAGATTACATACATCCACGACAGCTTCAACAACCTGACCGCCCCGACAGCCACCGACTCCTCAGACCAGACGGACACCACCCACATCAACCCCCTGCTCACCTGGACCAACATAAGCGACGACGACACCATCAAAATCATGAACAACTTCCACTTCAGCTCTCCGTTAGACCCATGTCCACACCACATCTTCAACAAAGCTAGCGTCACCATCGCACCCCATCTCCGCAAGTCCATCAACATCTCCTTCAAGAACGCGACCTTCCCGGAGAGCTGGAAGCACGCCGAGATAGAGGCCTTACTCAAGAAAACCAAGGTGGACCGGAGGGACCTAAAGAACTTACGGCCCATCTCCCTGCTCCCAATCCCGGCGGAGGTCATCGAGAATACCGTCAACAGACAGCTGACCCGTTACCTCGAAGAGAACAGTATCCTGGACCCGTCCCAGTTCGAGTTCCGCAGCAACCACAGTACCAAAACTGCCCTCATTGCCGCCACCGATGACATCAGGGCCCTGCTGGACAATGGCGAAACCGCGACCCTCATCCTCCTGGAACTATCAGCCGCCTTCAACACCGTCTGCAACCGGACTTTACGCGTACGCCTCCACAACGCGGGGATCCAAGGCAAGGCTCTGGAATGGACAACCTCCTTCCTCACCGGCAGAACCCAGAGCGTCCTCCTCCCCCCTTTCCGTTCCAAAGCTTCCGAGATCATCTGAGGCGTACCCCAAGGATTATCTCTCAGTCCGACATTGTTCAACATCTACATGGCACCGCTCACCCAAATCGCCAGACTGCACAACCTCAACATCATCTCTTACACTGATGACACCCAGCTGATCCTCTCCCCCACCAAAGACCCCCTCACCGCCAAAATCAACCTCCACAAAGGAATGAAAGCCGTCGCAGAGTGGATGAAGAACAGCCATCTGAAACTGAACTGGGACAAAACGGAGGTCCACATGCTCGGCTCCACCCCCTCAGCCTGGGGCGACTCCTGGTGGCCGACCGCACTGGAAGCAGCACCAACACCCACCAACCATGCATGCAACTTGGGGTTTATCCTTGACTCAACACTCTCCATGACCAAGCAAGTCAATGCTGTCTCATCCTCCTGCTTCAACACCCTTTGCATGCTCCGCAAGATCTACAGGTGGATCCCCACGGGACAAGAAAAATGGTCACCCAGGCCCTCGTCAGCAGCAGTCTGGACTACGGACATGCCCTCTACGCTGGAGCCTCGGACAAACTCCTGAAATGACTACAATGCATACAGAACACCTCTGCATGCCTAATCCTTGACATCCCTCACCACAGCCACATCATAACCCACCTGAGAGACCTACACTAGCTTCCCGTCAACAAGAGGACCACCTTCAAGCTCCTCACCCACACACACAAGGCTCTCCACAACAACAGACGACTCACCTTCTACACCCTGAACCGCCAGCTCCGCACTGTCGACCTCGCCCTTGCCACCATCCCCCGCATCCGAAGAGCGACCACTGGCGGCAGATCATTCCCACACCTCGCCGCCAAGTCCAGGAACACCCTCCCCATCCTCATACGGCAGACCCAGGACCTTCCAACCTTCATGAGGCTACTCAAGACCTGGCTATTCGAGCAGTAGCAGCACCCCTCCCCCCCAGTGCCTTGAGACCCTCGCGGGTGAGTAGTGCGCTCTACAAATGTTCTGATTGATTGATTGATTGATAGCCTTGCAACGATTTCTCACAGTGCTCAAACCCTCATTAGTCATTCCCACATGAGTTTTCCGTAGATGGTTCCGGTGTAGGTATTGCTTCAGATGGAATTCTGAGAGTGGTTTCTTAGGGCAAGAATAGCATAGTCTACAGGTGAGAAGCAAGCTACCCCCACCGGGTGCGGGCTATGGCCCACGTGCCAATCGAGAGGTTTGGATAGGTCAACTTTGCCTGCAATGTGCTGCTCCACTCCATACCTGATTGCCAAACCTAAAATGGGATTGCTATGCTGACACACTGCTATTTGCATTAGGTTTGGGGAGCCTCCTATAAGGCGGCAGAGGGTGAGATCTTAAAGTTTATATAATTAATAAAGGACCCCTCAGCTAGCCCCAGATATTTCTTCTCTCAAAACATGGGCATAATGCCCATGCAGGCACTTTCTTCTTTGCATCTACCTATTTTATTTTAGTTAACTAGCATACCTTTCATTGATTTTATGATTTGTAAAATAATGTATTATAGCTTACGGTGATCTTGATATATTTGCATAATGTCTGCAACCAACCCTATAAGAAATATTTGTAAACACCTATCAGCTATACATATATAACCATCCTCCTATAGTTGTTCCAAAGGAGTTCATAGAGACATTCTCTCTCAACAGTAAACGTGTACCCAAAAATGGCCAGCAGTTCAAATTCTGAAATAATGATTGTTGCATATACTAATATGCCTTTATATATTGCGGGGCATCCTCATGCTAAATGCTGATGCTTCAAACTCTTTCATGGAGATTAATCGTGAAGGTCTTCTTCAGGCATCATGGCTTTAGTCCGTCAGTGTTACAATCGACTTGTAATAAGTGCAAGGATTTTCGGCAATTAAATCAGTCATAAGTAGTTACCATTTGTGAATACAATGAGTGAAAAGCGGTGGGATCCACTGGGCCAGGGCAGGAGATCTAGAGACACATAAACAGCACCCACACTTGCTTTTCAGGAAGGTACTGGTTTTGGAACAAAAGTGAATCAATCACATAGTTATTGACTTCTTTAGACTGTCCTCTTTTCATGGTGAGGGCCAAGGGCATAACACAGGCCCCCGCAGCCCCCGTGGTGCGGGGAGGGGGGCAACCTCCAAGGGGGGGCCCTTTCAGCATAGCACTCTGGCCAGAGAGCTCCTGATTGAGCCTGGAGGGGGCCCCTCCATGTACCTTGCAGGGAGGCCCCCTCAAGTTTCATTACGCCAGCGGTGAGGGCACTGTGGTATTGTTCCGCATTGTACAGCTGCCACCCATGATATGGTTTGTGGCCGCCTCCAGATCACTGTGGCATCTACACGGATGCCACAGGCGACCTCCAATGTCACCAGCTGATGGGCATGGCTGGAGCTTAGATAACATATTTGTGGTTTGCATTGCTTAAAAGGCACCCAGTTCTCTCAATAAAAATGCAACAGATGTCTTATTCATCTGTACAATGAGCTAAACCGCTTATCAGGCCTATGATGAGAAAGGGACACGACAAAAGGACTACATTGACTATGTTTGGAAATCACAATCCAGTTCAAACTTGCCTGCCTGTCATCACTTCTCTCCGTTTTGCCGAGTAACAACCTTGAGAGTAAAAACAACATAAGATTGCAAGCTCTCAATTTAAAATTCAATTGATGCTCCCCCAGATAATTTGTGAAGCTGATACTTCATTGTGGAATTCTCTACCTTGCACTTTAAAGATCCCATCATTTTGACTCGCCTACAGAAAGGAGCTCCAGGCACATTTCTTCCAGAAACACTTTGGGAAGTCTTATTCTGCCTTTTTTTATTACTTTTTGTTTTCTCTCTCCTCTCCCTAGCTCCACTTTATGTTATTAGCATTTATAACGTGCACGGCTACTCAAGAGTGTCCCGGTGCGGGTAGCATATATTTCCTAGCTGATTGTTGATGTTTCATGCAAGTAACCTTTATGTCAATTTGTTCCTTGTAAAGCACAACTCAACCAGGTGTCAGCACGCTGTACCACAGAACAACAGAGGGGGTTGGGTTAACCCTTTACTAAGAACTAACAAATAACCAATGGAGGAATAAAATATAATGACAGCTGTTCAAATAAGTCTCAATATGGTACATAGAGGAAAGAGAATGGTGAATAAACGAGGTATGAAACAAACAAAAGGGGGGAGAGAGGTCACCAAAAAAAGTGTTCTTTTGTACTTTATAACAATTCAATGTAGGTATTCGTATATTATACCAGCTCAATGTCATGTTGACAAAATGGTGTTCTTGAATATTATAACAGCTAGAAGTTGATTGCTTTATTATCACAACTTTAGAAATGACACTTTTAGAAGTGAGCATTTCTGTGTGTTAAGCGTCTTTGTGCCTGCCTGTTGTGTATTGCATGTCTGGCTCTGGAGGGCAGGGGCTGGGGAGGCGCAGTGGCTCCACAGGGGCTGGGTGAGTCAGCGCTAGGCTGAATAGGCCTGATCTGCATTTGGAGTAGTAGGAGGAGTAGCACCTGAATCTGAATGAGACTGTGCCTGCATTCCACAATGCTAGCTCCACCCCCCTGTGGTGTGGCTGGGGCCAGAGTCTACACTAACAATGGGGACTGTTGTGCACTTGTCAAGTGCCCCCCAGAACTGGTTTGCAATCGTTCCAAGAACCTGTGCCAGGGCAGAACAAAGACTGGAGGGATTTAAATACTGGGGCTGTGACCCCATGAGTGTGCTTACTTGGATCTGAAGGAAGGACACTGCCAGGAGGTACTGCAGTGGTACCCAGCAGCTGTCTTCTCCTGGGAGGCCCTGCGCGCTGGCATGCCTGTGCCCAGCTTTGCCCACAAGGGTTGCAGGAGAAGCGCGCTGCCTGCTCCCTGGTTGTGCCCTCAGGTGGGAGACAGGCTGAGCTCTTTATGGATTGTTGTCTCTAAACCCAGCACTGGTGAGCGCCTGCATTCTGTGGTCAAGTGCAGGCAGGGGCGCTTTTCTTCTTGGGTGCCAAGGCACTGTTGTCTTGGAGAAGCGCTGTGTTTGGCAGCCGGGTTGTTCCTCAGGCAAAAGGGGAGGCTCTTTGGTCATCAAAAGCTAAAGGCGGTCGCTCGTCACGCGAGCGAACGCCGTCTGAGCTGCGAGCATTGCCCAGCAACCGATTGGAAGCCAGAGGAAGAATCAGGAAGTCAGGCAAAGGATCCCTGATTGTGGGAGGGGCTCCCATACAAAAGGGGAGAGCCCTGCATGTCTTCTGGGACTGTTGTGGATGGGGCTGGTGGCGAGAGTAAGATGGAACCTCACAAGCTCACAAGGCAGCCAGAAGTTGGACCGGAGCCTCGTGGGCTCCATGCTGCGGCCTCCCGCCTCTCCTACCTGTCCGAGGAGAGGCAAACCACGAGCGGCGACAAGTCTCACTATTGAGACCAACGAAGTCAGAAAGAGGTCCCGGTAAGTCAGGACTCTGGGGTGAGCATGGTACCTCTCCGCAGTTCCCCACGTCAGCACGAGTGAGGGAGCCAGTGCTGGTGAGTCTAGGTCCCGTTGCAGGCCTGCCCGGAGTCCTTGCAATTTCCCAACTGAGTTGTTTTTGGTTGCTCCGGGCTTAGGGAGCCTGCGGCCAGTGTTTGCAGCTGCATCCTCAAATTGCAGGCAGCTGCTTGAGGGATGCGAGTATTAGCCTGAGCCCTGACAGTATAAGGGGGCATTGCGAGGCACACTGTTCTGCCTAAGTCTTGTCACGGCTGCGCCGCAGGGTTGTGGGCAGCTGCAACATCGGGGGCATTCTCCAAAGAGGAGAAAAGGGTGAGTTTCACCCATGCCCCCAATAACATTACGGGCCTGTTTGGGGACAGTGATTTTGCTGCATCTGCAGCTAGGGGGCTATTGAGAGCCTTGTGTCCACGGACGGGACACACAGTTTGGAGAGCCCTTACTTTAAAACAAGGGGATTGCGGGGAAGATCAGGACGGCCCCTGAGGATGAGACTGCCTAATGTTCGCCCCTGGGTTTTGGTGGGACATAATGTCATTATTAAGTTTTGCATAATATGCTGTCCTAGGTGATGTTATGATGTTCATGCCTAAGTTGTTTATGCAAAGTACACTGTTACCAGTAGTTACTGGTTGTCTTCACTAACTGTGAATTATGATGGTTATGACAGTGGCCCGATTGGCCCTTTAGTGCATATAATCCCTGTAAAGTCACACCAAGTGCCAGGCGGCACAGTGTGTGTATGTTATTATGTTCTAATGTGTTTTGTGGATAATACAAAGGCTATGTTTACATAACCTTGTGTGGAGTTTCTTTTGTGGTGTGCCTAGAGGGTCGCTGCTGTGTGTGTTACGCAAACACTTTGCGCATTGCCTCTGGGATGAGCCTGAGTGCTCTGCCAAGCTACCAAGGGGGTGAGCAGGGGTTATCTTCAGTGTGTAACTCCCTTGCCCTGACTAGAGTGGTGGTTTCTGCCTGGCTTAGGTGCATGCCCTAGCCAACCAGAAATCCCATTTCTAACAGTTACCACACCACTTTAAGGTCTAGTCGTAGAAGCTGCTCCTGTATGGTTTGACAAAGGAATTGTTCAGAAACGTAGAATTCACAGGAAATATGGCCCATGGTTATTTACTGAATTGGCTGAAAAATTAAGACGTGGCAGAGACGTTTTTAAGAATGCAATTATTCACAAACAAAATTGAGAGATATAAACAATATCATGAAGCAATGGTCAATTTAGACAAATAACCTCAAAAAATTATTTTGGACCTTCCTAGAATTGGGAATTAGAGGTAAAATCATAAAAGGAAAGAAATTAATACATAATACTATATGAGCCAAATATGAAATCGATGGGTATGAAGCAAGTGATCTAAATATGAACCGAAATGAAGGGTTCTTTGACAATCTGGACCAAAACTTGTCTTAAACTGATATCATTAATGTTATTGAAAAACTGAAATACTCCAATGCTGTGGCCCAGAAGATGTATGCAATAATAATGCTAATTCCGAGCCCCAGCTGTGGCCGTGGCCCAATGTAAGTTCCAGGCAGTGTCAGTACAGTTTCAGTTCAGGAAAGATGCACAGGATCTACAAAATAGCAAGGAGGAGTCACTCTGAGTAAAGAACGGAACTATGAAAAGAGCCTTTCAATACTAAGAATTTGAATTAAGTGCCCCCACCCCCCAATAAATAAGAACTCAGGTGTATTTCCACAACATGCAGATCAATGAACACAAGCAAAGTCCCAACATTTCTGGACTGAGCTACAGAAAAACTCGAAAAACTCTCTCCCAAAATTCCTCAGATATCTGTATTAAGTGACAGCAAAGCCACAAATAAAAGGCACATTTGTTGGTTGGCCAAAATACACCAAAGCTCAAAAATGGGAGAGAGAGAGAGAGAGAGAAGGGGAAGGAACACTTGCATCAGTCCAAACACGATCCCTCTAGACGGCCACGTACCTCACCCTATCCACCATTCAGAAAGGACTTAGAAGCTCATTGGCTAATCGTTAAGCTTCTGGGGTGGCCGAGGCAGAAGGGTGGCAGAGGCAGATATTCAGAATACTATGAATGAATTTCTCATACTCTCTTTAGAAAGGAACTAAAACATGCTTGCAAAGTTCTCATTCAGAGTTGAATATGTTCTTGTGGCTAAGCAAAGTACGGTTGTTAACTGTATTAAGTGTCTTCTGCACAATATAAAATTAAGAATTCTGTACAGCTTATGTCTTTAGTCTTGGGTACCATTCGTTTTCCCCCACATCTCCAAAATATTTATCCTCAGTATCCATTAGGAACAATGTGCAAAGATACAATGAATATATGTTGCCCATAATAAAATAATGAAATAACACTGCCACTCTCAGTTGGCTTGATTATGCTTTATCTGGTGAGGTATGCACGTTTTGCACTGTATTTGCATCAGAAGTCGGTAGACTGCGGTTATGTATTTAAAGTGGTTTCCTGCTCATGTTATTACAATGAATGTGGCATTAGGACACCTAGGGGCCCATTATGATGTCGGGCCGATTGCCCCGCCAGGCTGGCGGTAGCCACCGCCGGCCTGGCGGGGGCAATCCGCCCGACATCCTCCCCAGAATTCCCCCCGCCATTCTAATATATACCGCGGCGGACAGAAAGACCGTCCGCCGCTTTTCCGCCCCAGTCGCCTTGCGGCCGTGGCGGAAAATGTTTAATATGGTGGCGGTGTCTATTAGACACCGCCAGCCATATTAGCATGGGCTTTCAGACATGCCGCCACGGAAAGGCATGCGGTCTTCACTCTGGGGGCCGGTACCCTCCTTCATTTGCATAAACAAAGTGGCAAGCACCACGCGGTGCCTGCCGCTTTGCTTATGCAAATGCTGTAATGTATTTTTAGCATTGTGGCGGGCGGTGCTGAGAGCACCGCCCGCCACAATGCTAAAAATGCAGGATGTGGCCGCCACTGTGGCGGGCACATCCTAATACCCCCCACTGGACCCCCGCCCTTATGGCGGGTGGTCCCGAATTCCGATAGGATCCTAATGATCCTAATGACCCCCCTAGAGTGCTAGCCATCAAGCTCAAAGGAACATTCCTGGAATATTTCCCAGATAAGATTCACTCCATCCGATACATTTACACACATATCATAACCATGAATGAAAAAAACATCTTCCAAATTACTCTGAACTGTATTTTGAATGTATTTATTCATCCAAATCTGCAGTATCACCTCCACTGCCACAAACATCAGAGTGCGTGTGTTTGTGTGTGCGTGTGAGCTACCTGAGTGGTTTCATTCTATCAATCAAGTTGTACTTGCATAGCGGAGCTTATCACCATAGAGGGTATCCAGGCGCTGTGCTGCAGGTATCAGTCAAAAAGGCAAGTCTTGAGTCCCTTCCTGAAGTGGGTGAGATGGGTGCAGTGCGGAGGTGAAGGGGGTGGGCATTCCAGGTGTTGACAGCCAGGCAGTCCTCCAGAGGAGCAGATATATGGTATCTGAGCAAGGGTGCGGTGTGTGGAGCGGAGATTCCTTTTAGGTTGGTAGAAATGCAGGCAGTGGTTCATGTAGGCGTATCCCTGGTTGTGGAGGGATTTAAAGACGTGGGTCAGAAGCTTGACATAGTGCTGGGTGATGTGTGCCCTCTTGGGCAGTTTGAGGATCAGTCTGGCAGCTGCGGTCTCGATCGTCTGGAGTCTTTGCATGAGTTTGTGGTGGTTCCTGCATAAAGTGCGCTGCCATAGTCTAGTCGGCTAATGATGAGGGCCTGCGTCACCATTTTCCTGGTGCTGATGGGAAGCCACCAGAATACTTTGTGGAGCATGTGGAGGTAGGCGGAGGAAACGGCGTTGACCTGATGTTTCATGGAGAGTTTGCTGTCCAGGATGATGCAGAAGTTGTGGGCGTGATCTTTTAGTGTGGGGGTGGGTCCGAGCTCCGCCAGCCACAGGGAGTTATTCCAGAGGGCGGTGTGTCTGCCGAAGATCAAAACTGCAGTTTGTCCACGTTGAGCTTCAGGCAGCCTTCCTTCATCCAGGCCGAGATGTTCTTCAAACAGTTGTGAAAGTTGGTCTTTGTTGATGTGGGGTCTTATGAGAATGAAAGGACTAACTGGGTATTGTTGGCATAGGAGATAATGTTGATGTCATAAGATCTGATTATGTCTGTGAGTGGTGTCATTTAGATCTTTAGGAGGGTTTGGCTGAGGGATGAGCCTTTGGGTACGCCACATATGGTATGCTTGGTTTGCGAGGTGAAGGTCTAATGTGAAATTTATTTTCCAATAAAGATACCTTATTTACTTATATTATCTTGTCACTCGACTTTATTTTGCATTTAGTGTCCACTGTCTTGTGTAGGTAGCCACATTACAGAGCAAGCTAGATATATGTTGTAAATACAAGGCAACACGAGTTGTTCTAGTCCAGTGACACAAATGGTATTTCAATGCAGATATTGAATCCTAGGTCTTTCTCCAGCCCAATAATTCTGATTTAGACGGAAACTCGTGTTTCTGCCCAAATCAGGGTTTAATATGCTGCAGGAACACCCACACCTTGGAGTTTTCACTCGACACATTTGTCCTGTGAAAGGCAGCAGAATACATATGGGTAAAAATGCTCAGAATCAGGTAAAACCCTGTGGAAATAGGTGCCCATGGTTATTTTTCACTTCAAGGGTCAAAACTTGTAAAGGCGCGGAATAATATACCCATTGATTACTGTACCTCATAGTATCTGTATTCCAGGTGAGGTATTACCACTAACCCCGAGCCGGTAACTATGTTCCACCTGCGGAGTTTGCAGAGTTTTGCCTACTCTGCGTTCCACTGCGAACGTGGAGTTCAGGCAAAACTATGACTCCGTGGCGGAGCGTAGTTAGCCGGCCTCTCCACCCTCCCAAAGTATAATTAAAAAGGCACTTACCTGCTGCGTCTTCCTCGGCTGCCTCCTCCTCGCAATGGCTGCTCTCTCCTACCTCTTCCTCGCACTGAATAGCCCCTACGTGTACGTCTTGTGAATGTGCATGCACAACACATACAACATAGGGGTTATTCAGTGTGATGAGGAGGCAGGAGAGAGCAGCCACTGCGAGGAGGAGGCAGCCGAGGAAGACGCGGCAGGTACGTGCCTTTTGAATTATTTTTAATTGCTTTGAGAGGGGGAGGGCGCGGAGCAGGCGTAGTTCCACATAGGTTTTTTTTTTAAGTCTGCGGAACTACGCGGAGTACCACTCCGCACACTCCGCCCAGGCTTAATTACCACATCATTTTTCTTGCAAAACTGATAATAAGCAATTAAGTTGATTCCACAAATTTGTCATTGAAGGTAATGTAGGACAGAAAAAGCAAAGCAAAAAGAGATGATAGTAATATATAAATAAGTATATCACTATAAATATCATCGAGTTAAGTGCTTTAGAAGCACCTGTGTGAAAAAAAATTCCAGGCGGTTGCCTGACAGACCTGGCATCAGGGTCCTCTATACATTCACTAGTGAAAAAGCAGAGGGTCTAGTGATGATCTGGGGGATAATAAGTTATGGTGTCTTCCTAGGAAAAAAAGCAGTGAGGTTCAGAATCATTTGTGTGGAACTTGATGAGGCACATCGTGCTATGCAGTTTTTTTATAGTGTAGTATTTGTCAAATGTGTGGCCCTGAGCCCTTATTGGGGGTCTCCAGTGCATCCGTCATCTGCAAGTGATTCTTGAAGCGGACTGCAGGGCAATAAGCATCTTTTGATCTCCTACCCAGCCTCTGTTGCTGTTCTGAGTTGGTATGCCAAGGGAAGAGCTGATGGACGACGCCCCAAAAGGGGATAAAGGAGTCTGCAAACCTGCCCAAGCTGCGTATGTAGAAAGTGAACGAAAGGGTAGTAGGTGATCCTTAGGAGCCTTACTGCGTGTGTGCGTGCATGCATGCGTGTGTGTGCATGTGTGTGTGTCAGACGGTGGGGGATTCATGAGTTTGGAGGTTATGGTTAGTTAACCCCTTCCATGCTGATGACGGCCCCCGTCTGTCATGCATCACGGTGGGTGTGTGCTGATGACGGCTGGGGGCCGTCATGATCCCGCCCACTCTTTAAAACGGCCGCACAGTGCGAAAATTCGCCGCGCATGCAAGGGGTTAAGACAATATGTGATAAGAACATCTGTGCAGAGAGGTTGGTCCTATTGTGATCTGCACCAAAATTTCTGTCGTATTCCATTTTGCAGTTTAGCTAGAAAGACTAACAAGACTAACAAATAGAAAAAAATCTTCACAAGACTAACAAATAGAGAAACTACATACATGCAAGTGATCCATGTTCCACTAGGCCAACCACATAGGAAATTGGCCACTTACAGGCCACAGTAAATATGCAAACATCTAAATATTGTAATTGAAAAAGGAGCAAAGATATTTTACAGTATGCGTTACAGTATGAGGGCCCTGTTATACTTCAGCGTGCGCTATTTACTCCGGCAGGGCGAGAGAGTAAGATACTCTGTCTTTCTGACAGACTAAACATACCCCAAATTTAGAGATGTCCGCTGGCCCAGTGGACATCACTTAAAATTGATAGGAACCACCTTCATGATGGTTTCTGTAACTGTATTAAAGGTTAGACAACCAGTACTGTCAAAATGGCTGTACCATCCAAAAATGTTATGTTTTGTATTTTCAAAAATAAGATCACAAAGCGATATTCTGTTTTGGAAAATAAAAAAAAACGAATGACTGCCACGCCATGGAAGTTGTTTCCAATGTGTCGGGGTCATTTTGCAGTTCTGACTGCCCCTTACCGCCAGGTCGAATCACAAATGATGGCCCAGCGTCTCACCCCTAGGATTAGGAGGTCTAAAAGATCGAGAAAAAAAGAGACTGGAATAAATAGTTGAGAAGTAAAGTCACAGCTAGGGGCAAGCACCCTAATTTCTAATTTTGCAGATAACTGGTTTTTTTTTTTATTTATTTTTTTTTTTAAGAAGGAGAAGCCGCAGGTCAACACTAAAAGAGAAACAGAGTTTGTGTTTAAAAAATGGTAGAATCAAAAATACTCTGGCTTCCTTATTGGCAGGTGGAACTGATCATTCATCACCCTATCGCTAAACAGTTTGGAGTAGAGCTACGTCCCTCAGGTCATTATAAATCAGAGACTGTCTAACCTTCCCTGAGCTACATGAGAGTATTTCAGAGATTCTAATATCACAAGTGCCGAAACCAGACTTTTAGTACCTGTTCTCCACTTGTTGGCCATGTTCTCACATTTCGCATCTGGAAACAATATTTCTGAAAGTATCCCAGATGGGAACACTAGAGCAGCCCAGCCACTCTCTGCTGATGTCTCAAATTCTCACAAAACATCAGCGATTTCAAAATAGAATGCTAAAAACCATTTGGCGCGTTGATGAAAGGCGCCGTATAGTTCCTCAAAACAGCTCTGAGTAATGTACCGTGCGTAGGTATGGAAACAGCTTTTCGAAATCCTGAAGGGTAATTAACGGGTTTGGCCCGCGCGACATTCTCAGAAGAAATAAATACTGTGCAGGAAAGCTAACAGCTAAATTCCACGTGGAACACCGTATTCCATGAGTAGGGGATTTTATGCAGCAATCATTTTGTCTTGCTCTCAGCTGTGCAAATAGAGGTCGAAGAGACTGGCGGGAAATGTACATTTTCTTCCATAGCCAATTGCGCATCAGGAAAGTAATGCGTGAAATGCTAACAATAATAGAATGTCGCTTTTCGTTGTTATTTCCAGATCGAAGGCGCGGCCATCTCTAAGGCTTGAGTGCTGTACATGTTGAAAACAGAGGGGCTTATTTACGAGACCCTGGCGCCGCCGGTAGGTCACTTTTTCCCATATTAAAAGTGACGCACTGGCGGCGCAAGGGTCTTGTAAATAAGCCCCAGAATCCTCCGGGAGTGCTTCAGGATACAAGAACTGGATTGTAATATTATATAACTACGCCGCAGAGGTCCTCCTCAAACCGGGGGTGGCTCCTCCATTAGGGCGGAGGAGCGCCGCCCCACTGCTATCTTACCGGGCGGGAAGCATAAAATAAAATGGTATTTTAAATACCATTTTAGTTTCTGCTTCTCGCGCTGAGAGAAAGCTGAAGGCAGGGGTATGCCTGGTTGCGGGCGGGCAGGCGGGAGGATATGCCTGGTTGGGGGAGGACAGGGATAAATCGGGGAGGAGTGGCTTCACCACTCTGAGTACCCTGACAGGCCGACCAAAGCAGCCATGCGCACTCTACATTTTCCTAATGTAGGCTACATGCAGCCTACATAGAGAAAATGGCCTCCCTACAGGTGCCCGGCTGGGCGCTGTCCAGGACTCCGCACCAATCACAATGCTGCCATTGCAGCGTTGTGATTGGCTTACAGGAGGGGAGGGAGCATGCCCGTTCCTGTTCAGGAGCAGGAAAACGGAGACCCGGCCCAGGAGCAGAGGCAGTGCAGGACCAGTCAGGTACGTTTTATTTTACCCCTCCTTGCGGTAAAACCCCCGCATAATATCCTAACTTTACTGCTCCTAAATGCTTTTTGTGAATAATGAAAGTTGTAAAGTAAGGATTTTTTCTCAGATTACTTTTGTGAATCGGGCCCCTTATTTTTAACCAGGATTAAAGGAGAGGAGGGCCATCATGTCCCACTCAAGACTTCGCTTCTCATGAATCATGCCTCCTCCCCGCACTCAACAATGGTAATAAGTAGCATATTACACTCTGCTCATCTGCATATATACTATTTATCAGGTATAATAAATATCATCTACACTCCCAGGCACTCATGGATGAGCCCTGTGTTTGGAAAAGACAGGGTGAAAGTGAATCCAGGTCACTGCTTCTTCACTGATAAACGCTCTGCCAGAAAGTGTCAGGCATATCCAACAGCACCTTCGACTTAAGGAAGCATTAAAAACCTATTTGTTTGAGCTATGTCTTAGGTGATGTATTAAAAGAGTGCCAAGTGGCTCTATTGACCTTTTGGCAATATATATGTAGAGATCTGTTTCGAATTGAATTCTCCTTCATCTGTGATTTATCCTCATGGCGTCTCTGCCTAATCTTGTAAAGTCCACCTGCTGTCTACTTTACAGAACTCTCAGAAAAGTTCCACCGCTCCAGTTTGATCATTTGGGAACACACTCTATTAACATTGTACACAGTCTCACTATCATGTATGAGCTACACATACAAAATGTGCACATGCAATCGACATTCACTCTAAATGCCAGGACAAGAGTCTGGGGGCCACATTGAAGCAGAACTTGTACTCAAGTAGGCCACACGCCATCCTCGCAAAGAAAAAGGGACAGGCCAGGACTATCCCACCACCACCACAACCACTTCAAGTAAACAACCCAGGATGTGGACAGTTGTCCTATGTCCACAGAAGGGGGTAGGCTGGGTAGGCTCCTCCAGGTTAGAGAGACATTTCTGGACCATGACATTATCAGGGATAGGCCTTATCTGCATGACACACGCTGTATCAGTAAGTTAGCTGGGCTGCTAAAAAGTAAGGAGTCCAGTTTCACATGCAAATAGGTCACTCAGAACAGTGGTACACCACTGTATACTATGCAGGGGACATTCCCATCTCAATAACAGGCCTTAGTGTAGAAATATTTATTTAAAACCCAAACCAAATAAATATTGTAAAACTCTTCTAGTGGTTGTATATTCAAATATTAAACTGAAGAATCTGAAGAATATTGACCTGCACTTTCATAATATTCATTTTCAACATACCCTCAAGATAAGCATACATAAAGGGATTATTCGTTAGACCTGATCACCCTTGTCGTGGGCGTCTGCCAGGCCATAGACGATCAACTCTGAAATGTTGAAAACTCACTGTGGAGCTGGGAGACTAGGACTATGGCAAACCCCATCCAAAATCACAACCTGGAGAGAGAAATGGAGGCACACGCTGTGCTGATAGAGCGCTGTTGATGCCTAGACTGGGCAGCACTTCAGGTGCGTACACACACAAAAGCCAACAAGCCCGGTAGACTACTGGCCAGGCTGGTTATGCTGCACAGTCAAGGCACCCCAATCACCATCATCAGGTATCCAGACGGGGTACCACACAATTGAAAAGGGAAATGAATGCACTTTCTGCAAAAATTATGCTGCACTGAATCTGGAAAGTTCCCACGGTGCAAACAACTCCCAGTATTGATATGTGGATGTTGTGACTTTATGTCAGAAACTGTGAGATTACCAAAAGGCCATAGAAGGTCCAATCACAGAACAAGATATAAATTACGTGATTAACGTGCTTCCAAGGGGCCACTCACCAGGTTCAGATGGGCTACCCCTTGAATTCTATGCTACATATGAATCCTTCTTAATAGCACGCCTCCTGCAGGTGTTCCATGACTCAAAGGAGTATGGCTCCCTCCCACCCACCCAATGTGAGGCCCTTGTTGTGCCCATTCTAAAACCTGGTCGGGATCAGAACTTCTCATCTTCTTACCATCTGATCTTCCTTCTAGTTTCCGATTACAAAATCCACAGTAAAAGTTTCACAGACTGTATCCAGCCACTTTTTCCAAAACACTGGTCTACCTGGACCAAAACAATTATATTACACAGCGCTGAACATTCAACGGCTTTACGCTGTCAAGGAACTAGCATCTCAAGACTGGTCAAATGCAGCTTTTGACTCTTCAAATTGGAAATACATGTTTGGCTTCAGCCACCAAATACTTGGCTGGATTTGCTTGCTCTGTACATGCCCCGCCACCAGAGACCGGACAGTTTGTTACACCGTGGAGACTTACCCAGGGACCAGAGGCACAAGATAGGGCCGTCATCTCTTCCCTCTGCTCCTTGTTTTGGCCTTGGAGCCACTGGCAGCTGTCCTATGCACCAGTGGTCAAGACTGGGGTATACCCATGGGACCCAATATACCTGCCATCAAACTATACATGGATGATAAGATCCTCTGTCTCCTCAATATCTAGGAAGACCTGAGCTCACTTGCCTCTTCCCTGAACAGTTTCAGAGAGAACTCTGGTCTCTGACTTAACTGCACCACACCCATTGTGTTCCATTCAGAGAACTTCTCCCCGAGAGGACTATATAAATGGGACGTGAGGCTCTCACATAAGCCTTGCAGACATTCAAATTCCTGTGGTACAGATATACCACAAGGAGGCGATCGCCTGGAAGGAAATCTTGGCCAAATGGTCCCCTTCCTAAGGTCAAAGGTGGCTTTCTGAACAACTCTGCCGCTGTCTGTAGCAAGCCATATATATCACTTAGTCAAAAATGGTAATGGTGTCCTGACTATTCTACCTCTTTTTCAACCTCCCGGTCGTGATACCCACTTGCACTCTTCGAGACTTGGGGGTCCATTAGGATGGCGGGCGGACTTTGTCCGCCCGCCACCCTAACGGAGATCGGGACCGCCCACCATAAGGGCGGGGGTCCCGTTGTGGGTATTAGGATGTGCCCGCCACAGTGGCGGGCACATCCTATATGTTTTGCATTGTGGCGGGCGGTGCTCTCTGCACCGCCCGCCACAATGCAGAACATATGTTGACGCATTTCAGGATGCAAAGCGGCAGGCACCGCGCGGTGCCTGCCACTTTGCACATGTACATGTGGGGGGGTACCATAGGTACCACCCCATGTCCCCCCGACAGTGGTGGCAACCTGGTGGCCCTGCAGGGGGCCCCCGCAGCAATCGCTGCCTGCCTTTCCGTGGCAGCATTGCCGCCGCGGAAAGGCCCCTACATTGTGGCATGGTAATATGGCTGGCGGTGTCCATTGGACACCGCCACCATATTATTCTATTACCGCCGCGGTCGCAAGGCGACCGCGGCGGTAAAGCGGCGGACGGTCTTTCCGTCCGTCGCTGTCCCCTCCGCCATCCTAATCTGGCGGAGGGGAAAACGAGAGTGCTTGTCGGGCGGATTGCCTCTGCCAGGGTGGCGGTGGCCACCGCCACCCTGGCGGAGGCAATCCGCCCGACATACTAATGGACCCCTTAGACTCCTTACTGCTTACACTGATCTGTATGCAGCTCTCCCATCTAACAGCCGAATGGGGCCCCCAAGCTTCACACAATACTATCTTGCTACTCAACTTCAATGAGTGGCCCTATTGTTGGCCGGACACCACACTGACGGCTGGGGCTCCCCGTGCAACTGTTTGCCTGGACTGCCTAAATTATCCATTACACACTGGCCATCAATTGAGTGGCCACCATCCATTCCTACTGCAGACGGCTCAGAAATGTTTACAATAGGATTTCCAATGGGCCACGACTGTCCGACCTTATTTCCAGTTGTACTGCTGAGAGGGTTCCTAATAGACAGTCAAGTTTTTACTTGCTGCAACCTAGAGGTCTGGGAGACGGCTGGCATTCATACTCTTGGCAACCTCTTTACAAATAGGACACTGATGTCCCTTTGAACCTCCAGGACCTCTATGGCATCCCTGGTGGGGTCTTCCTGACTTACACTTATGGCAAAACTACAGCAAAATTGGGGGACCAGGAACCAGAACCAGCCCAAGGCCCATTGTTACACACCGTACAGTCGCTGGGACATGGCAGGCTCCTGGTGACATTGCTATACCAAGCCTTTGCGAGGGATCCACTGACCGCATTACCCAACTTGTGATGTACTTGGGAGGTCTTGTTGTGACAAGCACGCCATGATTCGGCATGTCTCAAAGCCCTAGAATAACCCCCTAAAATTCCCCAGAACATCTGCTTTAAGAATATACAGTTCTGTATCCTGTGCAGGGCTTACCTCACCCTCCAGCATTTACACTGGATCTATTCCCTGGTCTTGGATGAATGCCACAGCTCAGCAGAAGCATTAGCATATATTCTGAATGTGCAGAGCACAGAGGAATTACTGGGACACTGTACTGTCAGAGATATCCCAAGAAACAGGAACAGATTAACTTGACACAGCACAACACTGTCTCCTCGGTCTCTTCCCGTGCCCAACAATGAAAAAAGCAACGACTTGCTTTATGGACCTCACCCTGCTCCGAGCTAAACAGGCTACTGCAATGGCAGGTGGAGGTAACCAGTTGGGCGCAAGCAGATAGCGCTGCTCTTTGCAAGTAAGAGAGGCGATACTTACAGAAATAGCCCCCTTGCACTAGAGCGGGATCCTACAAGATTTCACAACCAATCCTAGAGATGATACTGGACCACCCTAGATGTCCACCACCAGAACCCACACTTTTCCACAACAGCCTCGACGGGCACACAACACAACAGTTTCCCACCCCCTGCTGTTCCCACATGTTGCTGACCCAGTAAAACCAGAGTACAAGTGCGATCACCACACCAAAGATCGCATGGTTGCCCCTTCGCTCGCTGCGGAGTCTCTGGGGGAGGGCTTAGTTTAGATTAATGCTGTTTTCCTTTTTGATGTTCTTATGATACTCCTATAAACAAAAGGGAATGTCGGAGGGCATCTCCTAGCCTGAGCCTGACACGTTGATCCCCAAGAAAATTTATAAGAACTTCCTCGTTATTTCCCAAAATACTGTATTGTTGAATAGATGTATGCTTGATGTGCAAACCTGTACACCCATAAATCAGTAATGATGCCTTAAGAGAATGTCAATAAAAATACATATTAAAAAAAAGTTAAGCATACATTGGGGTGGGTAGATTTTCAATTGTACCCCATATCTACCTACCTTGATAATATGTTGGCAGTCAATAATGTGCATTCAGTATGAGTGCACGTCAATGTAAAAACTCAATATATTGATAGAACATTCTTACAGTGCACACGCACACAGGACAAGCCGTTAAGTTTGACCCACTTATGCCAATATCAGTTGGCATCAGTGAAAGCGGCATACACAGGTTTGCTATTATAATTCATCCCGTTCTGCGAAGGCCATCATTTACTTTTGAGGTGGCTACAGGCACACTCCTTTTTGGAGAAAATGCCTAATTAAGGAACTGGTGCACCTGTAGTTATTCATTGATGAATGCATTTCCACAAGAGCATTTTATGAATTGCATTTTTGCGACCTGTGTGCAAAGTCTTTGCACCAGGGCAATTATCCCATTTTTTTAAACTTTAATGCGGAGGGGAGAGTCCACTTCAGGGACACTGAGGACTGTTTCAACTTTTTTTTTAACCTTAAACTTCAATGCTGAGCGCAGATTTAAAGTAAAAAAAAAAAGCTGAAACAGAGCGCGGTGTCCCTGAAGTAAGACACCGCGCTCTCTGTAATGCAATAGGTCTCGCATTTTCCAAACTTTGACCTATCGGTATTGTAAATGACAATGACTTTTGTTATTCCAGGTTTTTTAAATCCACAAATAAAAGGTATTGTCATTTACAATGCCAATAGATCAAAACCTCGCAATTGCGAGACCTATTGCATTGCAAATGCTTGTATTGAATCAGTGTGGGTGTTCCTCTATCATTTTTTGGATTGGCAAAGCCCAGTTAAAACCTTCTATTAGGCATGTGTATTCACATACACTTTCTTGCGGGGCATCAACTGTGTAAAAACGTAATATGGATAATAGAACGTGGCAAAAATTCTTCAAAATGATTTTCTGTTCTTGCAGGATTAACAAGCATTGGCATAGCCAATAGGTCTCGCTTTTGGGACCTTATAAGCATTTAGTTTTGCAGCACAATATCCTTGGTGCAACAACATCAGCTGTTGCATGGCTAAGCCTTGTACCTTATAAGTGTTTAGCCATGCAACAGTTGATGTTGTTGCACCAATGATATTGTTATTTTTAGCCACACTGTTAGACAGCATGGCTACACATCATTACCAAAGTCGTCAATGCCCATGCTGTACATCTTGAGCAAAAGACAATGGCAGAGTTTCAAAGGCACGATCCAGAGCCTTTGCTAATACTTGTTAGCTCTCGGCACACCACCCCTGGGAGTCTGAGCAAATCAGTTAATCTCCCCACGCGTGAAAAAGGAAATAATTTGACTTTAGACAAAAAGATCCTAAAGCAATTGCGCCCATGTCTGTCTTAGTGAAAATACATTTGGAAGCAGATAACATCTGTTGTCAAAAGTAGCATCCAGTTCAAAGAAGAAAAGGGCTTCTTTGAAGTGCGTGTTGCATAGTAAAACATAGCTAGAAATGACAAGACGACAACTAAGAAGGAAAAAATTAAATTAGTGCCCCATTTTCCGCATGATTAGTGTAAGGACAGCAATCAAGCTGAAGGGATGTATGATGGTACAACTAGGTACATAACACCGCAGTACCATCACAACGCAGCTTTTACAACGCAAGTCGTTACCACGATTTGCGCTGTAGGGTGCTGGACTTAGGAATAGTATGATTTACTATTCCAACTCCAGCCTACGTACAGTAGGGAAGGTGTTAGAATAGTAAATCACACTATTCCTTAGTCTAGAGCGCCCTCCAGCGCAAGTCGTGGTAACAACTTGCGTTCTAAAATCCGCGTTGTAATGGTACTGCAGTGTTATGACCGCGTCGTAATGATTGTTTCCCAGCTGAAGCAATCAGTACTTAGTCTTTGCTCCAGTTGAAAGAAGCGCAAGTGAAGCCAGCATGCGCAGGCCAAGTACAAGGCTGCAAATAAGAGTGACGATGAAACCAACAAACGTTAAGCAATGGGCAATCTGCAAGCTCTTTGTTCTATACGATCTCTCACAAGAGAGAGCTCATGCAGCATATGCACTGTCGCAGGCGAGACCTAAAAAGTGCCACTTTAGCTGTAGGAAACTCAGGAACAATGCGCACAGTCCACTCCCTGAGTTCTCTATTGACACACCACTCGCAAACACATAACTCCTAATTTGGGGGTAAACATTTGTAAGGGCTAAAAACCACAAAAAGTGATCAAAGGGATTATATAATGGATTTGTATGTACGCAATATTATCTAAATTATTATTTTTTCATAATCGGTAGAAGGAATTGCATTGTCCCACTGTCTGTTATCTCAAAATTAGATGTGTGCTCACATACTCAAATTTGCATGGGCATTCAGACACACAGTCAACTCTCCAACCCCAAGCAAATATAGTACATCACCCTGCTTTATTTGATTGGTTCCCATTTACCCTCACACATGCCAGCTCACTTGAACCCTAAGCTGGACCAATGAAATAAGGATTAAAAAAAAGGGGAAGGATGATGCTTGTCCTCGCCTTGGTCGACTGAGGCGAGCCTGTTTTGTACTCTATAACAGGGTGGTTCATTTAGGGTGACTCCACTCTCAAATGCTTGCCTTCCAAATCACAAAAAAACACTGATATTTTCTTGTGGATCAAATGGTGCAAAAACTAACTACATACCTTTAGTGATGCAATCCCTGAGAAATATTTGAAGATCTCTTTGACAACCCTACACGTGATGTGTTTACTTGTTAATGCCTTCCTTGCAAAAGGTGTTTTTAGGTCTGCATTGAAAGCAGGTCATCTGTTGTCTTTGTTAAACCTAAAACGTACTTGAATTTCCAGCTCACTAATAGCTTTCCCTTTTCTGGTAAGATCATTGACCGAAGTGGCTGCTGTTGATTGTTAATCCACACTGATCGACTGTCTCAAATCCGGCTATCTATATTGGCCAGCGACGGTTTGACTTGTGTATTAGTAGAGTCTACCTGATGAGTTGGGATTCTGCTCCACTCACTATATACACTTACGTAGCTAAGAAAGCAAAATCGTCTAAGTTCCTTCTCTTATGGCTTACCCATATGGTCTTCCTCCACCTTGGGTCTATGGCACCCTCTGCTGTCCCTGTCCCTGGAAGTTTGAGCACATCACTCCAATACAATACTAGCTACCATTGGGACTATGCATATGATTTAAACCCGGTTCATATTATGACTGGCGCTACAGGATCCTCTTATTGCTACCAAACTCCATATTGCAGGGATAGGGCTCCATGAACAGTTCTCATTAGTCATTAGCCAGGCTTGACATTCTTCAGTATATGAATGCTACACCGTAAATCAGTCCTTTTCTGCATCTGGACCCAGCTCCCTATGGAGAAAATAAAAGTTTGGGTGCATATGCATCTGAAACTCAAATGTAATTATGCGGGCACTTCTACGGGGGAAAAACAGATGGGTTAGTCTTAATTGTCTACATAGAAATTTTGATTTTGTATAAATGTCCGTTGATAGTTTGGGCTTTTTTTGAGAATTCCCTGTATGTTGAAATCTACTGAAATCATAGGAGAGAGTCAGTTATAACATCATGTTAGCCTGATAGTTTATGATTCAGGCTTTAGCCACTAAATCATATCTCCCCCCGAAGCTGAAAACACAAATTAAATTTTCTTATAAACACCAGAGCTGCATACCTCCATTTTCCATTGATGCCATTCTGCAACCTTGAGAGTAGAAAACAGAAAAGTTCCATGCGAGACCGCACTTACCTCCTTATTTCTGCCTGCTTCCACTAAGTAGTGTTAATTCCGCAAAGAAATTCTAAAGTGGGCCTTGTGTAAGGCCAGCATCAGAGGCACTTTGCAGGAGACGGTGTGCGCTTATTGTATAGGTGCTATCCTCATTCCATTGTGATTGACGAACGTCATTGCTTTGCTGCCAGTTGGCTTACTCGTACCAAGGGCGCACAGCCAAGGTCTGCACATTGGACTACATTTGAATAAAAGCAGGAATTGGGATTAAGCTGTGCTGCAGCCTTGAGTATTTTTTTGGGTGTAAATTAGTTTGTTATGCTGCCCTTCATAAGGGGCCCAAGTTACACTAAGATAATGCTGAGGGCACACAGCCTTTGTATCAGTATTGTTACATTTACGAAGAAAGGCCTCGTCTTAAAATAACTTTTCATACGTTTTGTAGCATTTCATAGGGCTAAACAACTGGTATTTAGGGAGAGTTATTAACATACACTTCCTGTGACATCTGCTGTCAGATCCACGAACAGAGGAGTCGGAGGCAAAATATTATAGTACAAAAAAGTCTCTGTTATTTATATTCGATGCACAAATACATGCGATCCAGCGACAATCGGCCACATACACAGGCTTCTTTACTAGCTTCAGCCCCGTGACCTTATGCTGCAATAATGCGCCAGGCTCTGGCCTTCGATGCCCACTGAACCAAAGCTGAATTTTAAACAGTATCCGAGGCCAGCGGGAGAGGAATGCAGCACCCTACAGCCGGACAGATCGCTGGGTGCGAGGCATTCCGAGTCGGGCAGAGGGGTGGAAAACATTAGTTGTTCTGTTAGAAACCACCCTATTTGCCGTTGAGTGTTTCTTCCTGAGAGAGGCGTTCTAAAGAACATTCCACGCAGTTCTCATTATTTTGCAAACGTGATGCATATTAAAATCTGCCCACGCACAGCACATCGCATTTTTAACCACATTTTGCATGTGTGACCTTTACTTTTCCTATTATGTGTTAAACCATTCAAAGTACTGCCTTCTGAAATACAGGACTGATATGGGGGCACTTCCGGAAGATTCCGAGCATGTGTATCGACAATCCATGCACATCCCCATATCATTTGCAAAGCCGAACTACATAAAAAGCATTTCTTATATCGCCTAACTATGCGAACCAATGGGGAGAGGACAGG
Source organism: Lissotriton helveticus (assembly GCF_964261635.1). Classification (NCBI taxonomy): domain Eukaryota; kingdom Metazoa; phylum Chordata; class Amphibia; order Caudata; family Salamandridae; genus Lissotriton; species Lissotriton helveticus. The sequence continues at coordinate 1,552,678,483 of NC_136059.1, forward strand.
GGAATAAATACAGTTTATAACCAGGTGGTCCAGGGACCCAGGTTTTAGACCCTAAACATGACCTTTCTCTATGTGCTTGGTGGATTGAAAAAATTTAAACACATAGGTAAATGTGTCTCGAGGCCCACAAGGACATCTTGAAATTAAGATGTATAGGGATGACTTAATCGAGAAGGTTGAATCCCGTCGGTGATACGTCATGGTTGCATGCAGAAAATTCTGAATTTTCGGTTCCCAAGTTTTTTAATCATAGAATGGCAATTTTAGTCTTCATTTCCTTTTTCGTTTGGCATCTGTAAGATGGACATTTTTAGTACGTACAGATGAGCAAAAGCAACAAAAAACAAGATCTCTTCAAGGGGCTCTGCATTTGAAGAGCGAGAAGTAAAAAAAACAAGACGGCAAAAGTAAAAGCAGGGGTTAAAAAAAACGGCAAAAGTGAAAGCAGGGGTGCACGCGCGCCGGCAAACATGTGAGTGGTGCACGCGCAGCATCGCCAAAAGTGAAAGTAATCACGCTCCAGATGGCTCTTCGGGCGCTGAAAGCTGGCAGCTGTGCACGTTCACGTTCGTGTGAACGCAAGCTTTAGGCCAGCAAAAGCTAGTGGGTAGCACTTTGAAAACCCACTTACTAAATGTCTCGCCTGAGACAGCCCATGCGCTGGCTCAGGCAAGGCCTAAAAAGGAATGCATTACTTCCACTCAATGGCGTAACTAAAGTTTAAGGGGCCCCCTTGAAATGTACAGGGAGGGGGCCCGCTCTTGATTTAAGGATCGCTTTGGTCTGAGTACTGTGCTGAGGGGGGACCCCTGCAGCTAGGGGCTCCCGCACCGCAGGGGATGCATGGGGCCTGTGTTACGTTATCCTGCTTCCACTACACAAACACAAGCTCCTGCAACAAACTGGATCAACAGTAATATGTGCTTCCGGCAAAGCGCGTTGTCAAAAGTGTACAGAAACCACCGTCAAAAGCGCAATTCCGAGGGAAGGTAGACCCAGCTGAAAAACATGGGAATTCCAAATACAAACCTGCAGCTTGTTCTGGGACGAAAATCCCTGTGCGCAGTCTGTGTGGCCTGCTCTGGGATGGAGGACAGCGCAGATATATTCAGAACTCTTGGCACTGTACCAGAAAACAGATGGAAGCAGAGGTTGCGAAAAGACTCGAATGAAAGATAGAATATAAAGGCAGAATGGCAAAACCTGGTTATTGAGAACGGACATTGAAACTCCAGCATACATCGCAGAAAAAATAAAAGGGAGGACGGCGATACAATTTGTTCCCCCTGGCTATTGAAAGATTTCGAAGAGAAGCATTTTTTGTTATATATATTGTCGGCTGCTTGTATCCCGAGGAAACATAGAAAATATATATGCATCTCGGTTTTGATCTAAGAAATTGTGATGGATCCTTGAAAGCCATAGTCCTGATGAGGCCTGAAATCATAGGGCTGAAACACGTCGACATTTATTCGAAGACACCTTTAAAGAATCAAGAATAATTAGAAAATTAAGGGAGTACACAAAGACCAGAGGTGTACATTACATACCTCTCTGGCTCCGATATGTTTGGGTGATCTTGTTTTGAAGGAATGCAATTTATAATTTTGGGGAGCATCCTTTTTTTTTTATAAATTAGGACATTGATGTATAAAGGTCCAATATATGTGTTAGTTTGTCCATAATGTAAATATAGTGTATATATTTGTGTTTGTATTGAGTATTGTGTATATATATATATATGTATTCGTTGTGTATATATACATGAGTTGAAAAAAGAAAGACATTTGTTTATACTTATCTATATTCATCATTCAAGAAAATGGCAAAAATAATAAATTGGCTTGTTTTTTGTAATCATCTACTGGTTCCCCTTGGTTGTAGACAAGTAGAAGTGATAACATTTGTTTGGTACTAATCAATTAAGGTAGGAAGGGATGATTCATTGATCTTTTCCTTTAACTTATAGATTATATTTTCCTAGGCATCATTTATTTTATTGTATTATGTATGTTACCCAGATGTCGTAGGGTTACTTGGGTTGCCCCCTGTGTATTGAGGTACCAGAAAACAGCAGCACTCCATTTGGTTTAAGCCGCCAGGCAATCTATGCAGGTCCATCAGCGGAGTATCGGGACTACAATTGTGTCAACCCCATTTACATAGGTTGTGAAGATCAGGTGAGAATGCGTCAGAAGCAGGGTTCCAACTTCCAGGACAAAAATCTGCATAAAATGCAGCAATTAAAAAACACAATACATGTTATTTTTTTAACTCACCAGCTGGAAGGGGGAAATTAATAGTTCAACAAATACCATGCAGGATTTTGTTTGACTTTTATTCGCAGTGTTTTTTTTGTTTTTTTATAATGACGCATGCTTTGCCTCTTTGCTTCTAAAAGGAATGACTGAAACAAGACTTTTCTGACGGGGACGGAGATCAGTTATAAGGAAGAACCTGGATCCTGCTCACTGTCTGGGCTGTTGTGCTCGCAGAAGCCAGCAAAAGACCACTGATTCAAGCCTTTGGAAATGTGCTGGGGTCCTCCGTGCTTTCTTGTTCCACTTAGCAAAGCCCTGCTGGGAGAAGATGGGCAACCTTTGAGATGAGAGAGAGACTATTTCCTTTAGAAATGAAATGAAATGATTCGTACTTGTAAAGCGCACTTATACTCATGAGTGTCTTGGCGCTAAACACATACTGCTGTGGAACCCTTCCTGGCTTTTCCCTGTGAAATGCCCACTCCTGGGCACCCCCAAGGTGAAGCCAGGCACCCCAGCGCTGTTGGGGCCGTTGTGGAGATTAAGCAAGCTATTGCCCAGAGTCGCAGCGTGGGACCCATGGTTAGAATAGGCACCAAGGTGAGAATTATCAGGTCTGAGGAAATTGATCCCGAGACCCGTCGAGGCGGGAATTGAACCCTGGTCCCGGGCCAGACCTCTGCATCAGGGTCTGCCGCTCTAACCATTGAGCCACACTTCTCCACAGAAGCTGCCTCTTGCCCTGCATCGCTTGGAGTCTAGGCAGGCCCAATCCTCTCTTCACTCCTACTCTTGGTCTCTCTTCTTACCATAGCACCTCAAATTAAACAATCTCGAGCTCAATGACCGCAAATGTATCCCTGGAAGACATTACGTAAAGCGGAAGGCTCTCTTTCGAAACCACCTAGCAACTCAACGGGTAATCATTCATTCATCTCGCAAGTCTCTCACAACAATCAGCAGTGAGTATTCTTCATAAAAACACGCTGTGCATACTCTTGTTCATTCACTTTGCAAAATGGTGCACAACAGTGCATAGTCATTTTATTTTGAAAAAAAACCTATAAAAAAATAAACATTCCGCAGCTTGACATTCTTACCCACACCAATAGCTGACATATAATCTCACCCATACATGTACAAGTTAGACTACATTCGAGAACAATTACTACAGAGTAAAATTTAAAACACAATAGAAAATGTTTGATACAATGATAATAGCAAGATTACTGAAATCTTTGGTGAGCTGGTAAGCCACTGAACATATCTCTGAATGCTGGGTTGATTCACTCAATTTCACCATAAAGCACATTCAATAATTGGAATAAGGTTTGATGCAAAATTCTCTTTTAATAAAAAATGTAAATGACCTTGATGGATCAAAACTAGTCCTGATAAGATAAAGGTATAGCACAGAAGCGGGGCTGTAGAAAAATCCTTCAACAGGCTACAGGTGAGAGAAATTACGGTTACATTCTGTTATATTTTGGGAACCTGTATGGGTCTGGATAAGTTATAGATGTGAATCCCGGGAGCAGGTACTTCTTAGACTCTCGCCCCCTCTTTCAATATGCAAAGCGCTTCTAAATTTCCTAATTACAGCTTTCTCACCGAGATAAAAAGGTGTTAATGGGCTTAACTCCCACCCGTGTCAGTGTGCCCGGCCCTCGCCCCTCCTGTGCGCTGCGCTGGGGGCTGGCCCCCTCTGGCGAGGGTTTAAGCTGCCTGCTTTGATGTCGATTTGGGACCTGCAGCACTTTGAATCCCTCGATTAGGGCTAAATTAAGGCGGATGTGCTACTATATCTGCCCCACTGCAGCATCGGGTGGGCCGGAACCCCGTGTAGCCCTCGGCACAGGCACAGTGCACTCACGGGAGTACTCTTTTACTCAAGGCACTGTGCAGAGGCCTGTGCACCCTCTGCCTCATGTACGCCATGTCACAGAAGCTGATCTAAATACGTGTGGTCTGTGTGACTGTGCATACGTATATAAACTGACACTTAAATACGTGCATGAATGCATTATACACGCACGCCTGCTTTTACGTATTTACTTGAGTATATACATGGTCAGGGCTCAATAAACACATATGTGGACAGGTGCAAACATACATATATACAGTAGTCTATGCACTCGCAGTAAAATGCATATATACGATGCAATGTGCATGTATGCTCGCATATTTGCATTAAATGTACATTGTATGCTCTATATGCACATATGTGTGCTATTGTATATATAAAGATACATAAACACACAGCCATACAATACATGTGTATTAGGTATGCACGTGGGCCTTTACATCCAAACTTGTGCATACCCGAACAGGTGCCTTTCTACACGGCTGTGCATTCAGAATGCACATATACAAACACGTATACGTACGTGTATGCAACTGCAGTGTGTACACACGTGAATTAAAAATTGCGTAATTTGCTATAAAATGTAAGATGCATTTTAAATATACATGTGTACTGCACATATATACATAGGACGCTGCACATACTCACATGTAGATATGCGTGTGTTAAAAGCAGACAGTACCCCACCGTGTATTATTTGCTGTACAATTTAAAAACTTAAAGGGGGCAGACAAGACAAAGGACTCCATGTCCCATGCAAACACTAAATAGAAAACAACACTTTGCTTCGTATGCTCATTGTCTGGGCACAGAGGCTCTGCTGGAGAGAGCGCTCGACTGCCTCTGCCCAGCGCATTACTTTTGTGCTAGGGCGAGCGGGGAGCACACGTATCGCGAGAGGGGAAGGGAGACTGCCGGTGACAGCCCTTTGTAAAACAAAGAGCGCGCTGATTGGCCGGGCTCGGGACTCTTCGCGAGGCTGAGAGGACAGCGCGCGGCATCAGTAAACGGATTGAGGGGGAGGGGGCTGCGTGTGGCACACGCATGCAGATGTACAAAGATGGCTGTTCTTGCTATTCACAAAGGTAAACATGCACTCGTACGGACAAAATGAAAGTAAACAAAGATGGCGTCGAGCTGTCCTCATGCGCGTGCATTTTTAGTCCGTATGCGTGCATATTAACCTGTGTGAATAGCGAGAGCAGCCATCTTTGTACATCTCCACACGCATGCATTCAGCTTTGGCTGAATCGATTGCAAAAGGTCCTCTCCATGGCGAGAGCAGCGCATACGCTGCTTTCGCCAGGCGAGACCTAAAAAAGACATCTCTTTACTCCTGACATGGATGCCAGAATACTGATTTCAGAAAAGCGTGGAGGTCAACCTATTAATTTCTCCATTCACTAACCATCTGCATTTCAGCCTAATATTGCTATCAGAATTCCAAATGTTGGAACTCAGGAGGTTTGCTGACACCTTTGATAGTTATGATCGTTATTTTATTTTATTTTTTTGGAGGGGTGGGTTGGGTTTAGTTCCTAGAGCAATAAGGGTAGCTGAATGTGCACTCATTCCCTTCAAGAACGTCTGGGGATGTTGGAAAACCAGATGACTTCACAAGGTCAGTTTCAGAAAATGTTAATGTTAATACTGCTGCTACTACTACTAATAACTTATTTTTATATAGTGGTTCATATCACATTTCTGCTGATTTTAAGCATTGTTTATATCAGGTGATACCATCTAATCTACCAGTCTTGGATGAATGGACGGCTGAGTCGGTCTTGCTGGCATTTGAAAGGTACCACACAGCTGTGACAGTGAACTTTTTCTCATTGAGCCTGACTCAAGGTAGCGGGGTTGCTTCCTTCAGGCAGCATAATTCGGGATTCACCTCACTTATCCTCAGCTTGGAAATGCCATACTGCCACAGGGGTTAGTAGCAGTGGGAGGGAGGAGGCAAGTGGGGTAGCACTTGTCAACATGTTTTTAGGTCAAGCCTGGCCAACGCATGCGTTGATCTGCAAGGCATGCTGTATTGAGGTAGGGACTTGAAGTTTCGCCCACTCTCCGCCCACATATTTCATCGACTTGGGTCATTGTCCACTGTAAACTGAGGCTGTTCATTAGTCAAAAGGCTTAGTAGTGCCTCATTAGTACCGCCTTATCTCATTTTGTAACTTCCCATGGCGACACCCCCTGTTACGTGTGTTGTTGCTCGGTAGGCTTTAATTACAGCCTCCGAGCACTATTTTCTCAAATAGCTTTGTCCTGCCTACTGCTGCAGGCAGGACGCTCTCTCTCCTAATGTTTGTATTTATTTTTGTAGCACGCTTTTGCAATGCAATAGGTCTCGCATTTGCGAGAGTTTACGCTATTGGCATTGTAAATGACAGTGCCTTTTATTTATCTGTATTAAAAAAAAAACATAAATAAAAGGCATTGTCATTTACAATGCCAATAGCTCACACTCTCATAAATGCGAGACCTATTGCATTGCAAATGCTTGTTTTGCATGCTATTTTTTTAAAGGCATATTTTATTGGCATTTGTAAATTGACAGTACATACAATTGTTCGTATTCTGGATCAGTCTTTGGTACGCCATCCCCAATAACCCTTTCCCAACAAAGCGATCCCCCTCCCCCTTGAGTTGCGTGTTAATAAGTGAAGTGTGGTAGGTACATGCTAAGAGGTGGTCAGGTGGGAGGTCCCTAAGAAACGTATGCTGTCTTGCCGTTTCCTCTAGTTATGTGGGGCAGGTCGTTCCCCTTGTCTGTCGTCTGGGTCTGGTTCTGCTTTGTTTTACATGCTATAGGTAATTCTAGGACAAATAGAATCTCTCTTCATATTTCTAAACATTCTGAGCTACACCTTTTTAAAAATCCGACTTGTTTTAAACTGATACTAATACTTTTACAGCAAATATCTAACTGTTTTTTGGTGTGTTTAATTTTGCACTACATAGTCTACTATCGTTATTCATATCTGAAAACATCCTGCCTCTTTCATATGAAAGAGCAACACAGGGGATTTAAGCAGCTTGGGAAAAGGGTTATGGTCTGCTCATGTATTATAAGAAATAAAGTCCTGCGTCACGTACATCATAAAGATATTGCAGCTCACCTCAAAGTTCCATGATCTTATAAAGGAACTTGGCCTTCGGCTTCGCTCCTCTATATGGCCATGGAATTCTTCTGTGACTTGCAATATCCTTAGAATGTATGGCAGTCAGCACTTTAACCCATACGTAGCAAAGACTGGAGCCTAGTCTTCACAACAAAGCTTCTTAACATTTTTGGTGATTACAAAGGGGGAAGTTACCCTTTGCTGTGCCCCATGGTGGGCTGTTAACCACCCTTCCTTTCTTTGTGTAAACACTCCTCGCGAAAAAGGAGCATTTCATATGCTTCATGGATTGGCTAATACACGACCCAGGGAGGCAGCCGAGGAGGGCCTAGTCGCATATAAACTAGCCAAATACTGACTTGTCTCTTTTTGTCCCTGCACCTCGCCTGTGCCCTAAACTGCAATCTTCCACTGACTCATCCCCCTTCATGTATGCCTCAGAAGCAGAACTTTATTAGTAGTGAAAGTGGATCGGCTAATCATACACATGGGAACTTTTGGAGACAGAAAATTGTTTGGAAGACATGACAAAGCCTCACTTTTATTGTCTCTTTTTTGCAAACATAGGCAATAGACCTCAAAGTATTGAAGCAAAAAAAAAATTGTTGCTTTCTAAAGGTAGTGTGTGTATGTTTGCAAACAATAAAAAAGCAAAAAAATTAACAACGAAATGACAGCAAAAATTAAAGCATTGAATGTTCTAGGAGCCCTGGAACCGAAGTGGACTACTTTCCGGCAGTTGTGTACATGGGTAAGTGAAGACAACTAATGACTAAAGAGGACTAACCCAGTGCCAATGCTGTAGGCTATGGTGAGTGGATGTAAATGACATTTGAATAGGGAGGGCGTGGCCGACCGAGCGTGAAGATGGTGGCACTTTAGAATGCTCCGAAGCCCACACCTCTAATTTGCGATAATCCTAACCGAAGGTGCTCCCCGTGGCCACCCACAGATGCCTGTAGCTGAGGGACGGTGACCCAGGCGGATTGCTCTCTCGATGACCCAGATGGGTACACAAAATCAGGCCATGGCAGATGGTGTCCACCACTCAAGGCTTAGCCCACACATAAGAGGGCTCTGGAGGAGAGCGTCGGTGAACCCCAGTGAGCCCTGCTGTCTGTGAGGGGAGAAGAAGCAGACTCTGGTTGACTCAGTTCGTCTGGGCAGCAGGACAGGACTGTAGTGGGTGTCGCCTGGGGGCCCCGAGAGAGCTGAACATTGTGTGATGGGCTGCCTGGCCTGCCTGAGGACTGCTGTGGAGTGGTGGGTGTTGGCCTCAGAGTGCCTTGTGCACCCGCTAGTGGCTCCGTACCTTGGTCGATGGATGCTGGTGACTGATACCTTGCTCACCTTGCGGGCATCCGCTGGGATTGACCATTGCCCTTTGGTATCTTGTCTGGAGTTACTTGCTGCTCTTAAGAGGGGCGAGAGGGCAGGGCGTGGGAGGCCACTCTGGCTGTTCCTGGGAAACTGGCTGCTGGACTCGCCCCCCGGCTTGCTGAGGAGACAATACCTGATACCTTACCTAAAAGCACATCTCACATTGCAACAACAAATGGAGACTCTGGTATGCAGGGTGGACTTGCTGGACAAGAGAGCTGAAGACATGAGGGCCGCAATAGGAGAAACAACAACTTTGCATATTGGGCCTACCTGAAGGAGTAGAAGGGACTGACATGGTCAGCCACTTAGAAGAATGTCTCACTGATGAACTTGCGCCACTCAGGCTCTCTAAATTCTTTGCCCTAGAATGTGCCCATAGAGTGCCAGCTAATCACCCTTCCCTGGGCAGGCTGCCCTACCCTGTAACAGCCCGACTGCTCCATCACAGAGAACGCAACCCGATCCTACAGCAGGGAAGCTACAGGTGAATAACTCCGATGTAGCTATTTTCCGAGGCAACGCCTTGGAGGTGAAATGTAAAAGAATGTAGTTCCTGACCGTTAATAGGAAACTCAAGGACACTGGAATTAAAGAAACCATGAGTTGGGAATGGAGGTGGGGACACTCCCTGCATTAACTAAAGAAACGTGCCTGCTGGGCATGTATCCTCGCCCACAGTCCAGGATGGTGCAGGCCAGGTTTACACGCGGGTTGTCTGGCGGTGCCTCGGCGTTCCAGATCAGGACGAGTCCGGAGTAGCCAGGACTGCAGGGTTATCAAGGCTTGCTATGGATGAACTACCTTAGCGGGAGCGGCCGTGAACCGATTCTCTTGTTTCCAGACCAGGACGAGTCCAGAGTAGCCAGGACTGCAGGCTTACCAAGGATTGCTTCTGATGAATTATTGTAGCGGGAGCGGCCACAAACTGATTTCCTTATTACAGGTTTCTTGTCACTTGCATTTGTATGCACGTTTCTTCTGCCTGGAGCTACGACTTGCCATGTATACATAAAAGACGTTTTTCATTGCTAGCCTTGAGAAAGTCCTTTTGGACAAAACACGTGTCGGCTGCCTGTTGCTTATGTTATGGATTTTGGCAAGAAAATAAAGGACACATAAAAGGAAATAAAAGAACATCTTGTGGACTTCCTCTTTTTCATGATGATGGTTAATGCCTACTCTACAGATTTGGGCTAACTTTGGATGTGCCTCGGCATTTGTGTAACGGGCTTGGGCCTGGTGCTGGCTCACCGGGCCGCAGCACTGCACTTGACGTCCTCTCTGTCATCCCCCCCCACTGTCGTGGGAGGGCTGAGGTTATTAAACGGGTGAAAGCTGAGGGAAACACCCCCCAACCTGAACAACACAGGGGACTTCGCAAACACCCAAATGCAGACACATGTAATGATTTCACTGATATCTCTGATGGTCCCACAACATGACACCATAACAACTGCATGTGTACAGGGTTGGGGGCTGGACATCATCCCAAGTTGAGCGTTCTGGGCCACGATTTGAAACCGCATAGGGGTGGCTGCCTAGAAGAATAGTGTCCGGTAGCGAAAGTGGCACTCTTGCACTGCCCTGCGACACTTGGACTACTTGCTATCCTTTTGTTATTTCCCTTGTGTTCAGTTTATTCTTGACTAGTTATTGCTATCACCAATGATACCTGCTAATGGAACTGAAGTATTTTCTGGTCTACTTGTCTAACATGTGGAGTACACTTCATGTAATGTAGGTATGATTCTCAATGTACATCATCTATGTGTGTAACGGTATCACTGGAGAAAAAAACAATAAAAGATATATATATTTTTTTAAAACATTGGAACCGAACAGTGGATAAAAAGATCTGACCGAAAGTCTATTTATCTATATTCAAATGTGTGTATTTTCATTTCGCTTTTTTTGGAAAACATGAGGATGGCCTCACAGCTAAAGGTGTCTCTAGAGCAGACATAAATAGGGTGTACTGCCCTGCTTTGAAAATTAGGATCAGCTACTCCCTTTAATCGCCTTCGGCAGAATCTTTTAAAATATGTCAAAAACATATTGTAACACATCGAAGCACACCATGCCTGTCAGATGCGGGCGCATTAATTTCCATAAACGACCATTTGAGGTTCCACAAACATCTGGAAACATTTAGTACAGCAGTCCAAAAGAGGACAGCTGTTCTTAATTCAAAAGGTATCCATGTCAGCGAAAAGAAAGGTGTATCCTATCATGAGCATCAATTCTTAATCTGGAAATACTGAAATGCAGTATAACCACAATCCATGCCACTTGTAGGTCCTTTGTTGACATGAAAAGGCAGGTTTTCTGTTAACCCAACGTTTTCCTTCAAATACCTCCTCGTGCTCGAATGGCTATCAACGTCCCTACTACAAAGGGGATTATAACCTGGGACTCACAAAAAATACAGGGGCATATTATCAAGACAGGCGATAAAATTATCGCTGATTTAGGGGCAGAAATCTGCAGCTAAAACGGCGATAATGGGCTTGATAATATGCTCTACGGAATTCCAATTGAAGCCCATGTTAGATGTGAAGGACATCTAACCTGAGCTTCAATTGGAATACCATAGAGCATATTATCAAGCCCATTATCGCCGTTTTAAGGGCAGTTTTCTGCTGCTAAAGTGGCGATAATTTTATCGCCTGCCTTGATAATATGCCCCTCAGAAACGCCAGTGGTTAACAAGGACCCGATGCCATTAATCGTTAAAGTGCTGTGTACAGAATGATGCAAAAATAGTAACCCCATCCATATTCATCGTCATCCATCAGATCCTTCGTTACTCAACCATTAATCTTCAACTCTACTGGAAAACACCGTGCTTCAGCTCATACCACTTTCCAAAGTTTACAGGAAGAGTGAACAAATCTGCAAAATGTTTTTCCATCTAGCATTTTGCAGGACCCCATTTTTTCTTCCTCATGGGGCCTCCAGTGATTTTGGTAGAACTTGTTTTTTACAGTATTGGCCCCGCTTGCATCTTCAAGGGAATCAAGGGATTACAATCTATTTTTGCTCATCCAGTCTGGCTGCTGAAGAAGTGCTCCAAAAGATGGTCATAGGATTTCAGGCAGAGGACATATGCAATAATATCAAATTCAACAATTTAATTCAGCCATAATTTCGACAGACTAGCGTCCACCACTAACAGTGTCAACCTGTGGCATTCCAAAGGCTTTTGATTTAAAAACTATTTAAATACTTTTTTTTTAAAAGAATTCCAGCATTTTTTTAATCAATTACAATACGTGACTAAGGGGCAGATGTATCATCCGTTTTTTTAGTCGCAAACGCTGCGATTCGCAAAAAAGCAGCGTTTGCGACAAAAAAGTCGGCAAATGCTATGTATGAAGAAAATCGCATCACAAAATTAAGGAATTGCAAAATTTGCGATTCCTTAATTTTGCGCAAGCATTTAAGGAATCGCAAAAAGCGATTCCTTAAATGCTATGTAAGAAGCAATCAAGTTTTGCGATTTCACAGTAAGAAATCGCAAATTACCACCAACTTGTAGTTGGTGGTAATTTGCAATTCCTTTTACAAATGCACTTTTTGGCATTTGTAAAGGTGCATGTGGCGCTCATACATGCCCTCAGGGCATGTATGTGCGCTATATGCGCACACATGTAAATTTCAGGCGTGCAGCAGTGTGTCCTTAAGACACCCTTGCACACTTGAAATTATTCTCAATTTGCGATTCGCAAATTGCGAATCGCAAATTGAGAATAATTTCCCATTCCTTCCTATGGGCCTCCTGGCTCATAGAAATGAATGGGAAAAAATTCCTTAAATGCGAATCGCAATTTGCGAATCGCAATTAAGGAATTTTAGGAAATCGCAAAAAAAATTCGATTTTCTACATACATCCCTATTTGCTAATCTCAAATAGCGATTTCTAAAAAATCGCTATTTGAGATTCGCAAATCAGGATGTTAATACATCTGCCCCTAAATAAATGAAAGTTACATCTCCAGTCCTAGAATATTTGAAGGTAAGATCATGGCACAGACCACTTTGAATTTCAAAACCATGGGGTAATCTTTACCTCAGCAAATTATTGTTTGGCAAATTTGGGAAACAGAATTACTTCTGGTTGAAATTATTCAGTCAAGACGATCACAGAATATCTTTCGAGGAAGCCGATTGTCAATCCATCAGAAACTATTGACTGTTTACTCAATATATTTTTATACTAACGTATTGTTATACAGTGCATCATGCTGCAAGTTTGTAATCTCATAGGGCCCGATTCACAAAAGTAATCTGAGACAAAATCCTAACTTTACGACTTTTGATATTCACAAAAGGCATTTAGTAGTAGTAAAGTTAGTATTCTGGGCAAATCACTTAATCTCCCCATGCCTGAATGTGTAATGTAAATACGGTGCTCATGTAAAGCGCTCCAATACCTTCGGGTCCAGTTCGCGCTATATAAAATAAGCACCAAAAAAAAAATGATAGTCCTACTTTTGAATATTTTACCATCAAACACCAGCAGTATAATACCTGGGGTCGGTTCTTGTCAACTATGCGTTCCAAACCCCCTAAAAGATGCTCCGGCTTTGTTTATTTTATTTCTTAATTCGTATCCCGAGAAAGATCAAAAATGGATCTCCCAAACAATGGACGAAGTGCAAATGTATGTTTCTCCCTCTACTGATGGGAGCCACGTCTGGCTCCGGACAGCTGAAATACAGCATCACTCTGCTCGAGGCAAATAAAATATATAGATACAATTTTTTAATTTCCACTTGTCCTTGATTGTCTGTGCTGGAAACCATTATCTTTAAAATGGGCGGAGGAACCAACACACTCTGCACTGTTTATTTTACAACACGTTTTGCAGCAAACCATATATAGGCCACTAAAATGCATCACCAGAAACATTTTCTTCCCGCCAAAATTGACAGCAGTGGGAGTGGTGGTGAAGGCCATTCCCAGTCTCTTGCCTTCATTTGTCAATGGACGTACCATTGGATGTATATAATTCCTGATACATGAAGCAGACATCTCTACGGAGCCAAAGGCAAACTGTGAAGACAGAAAGTGTTTCAAGGTGCAATTATAAAAGTATAATATTTTTCAGTAGGATAAAATGTGACCCCTCTGCAGGCAGGCCTTAGGCGTGGGTGCCATGTGTCAAGCAATGCATCACATTAAAATGCATTTGAGTAAAAGGTGCCACCTAATAACGTGTTGAAAGCTTACTATAAACTTTTACTCACAATTTCGTCTTTTTAAATATAACAAATGTGCAGAGAAAACCTTTGTGCACAGTTTTCCCATAATATTTTTGTGTATTCTTCTTATTGGGTTACATTCAGTCCGTTGTGGAGGGTCAGAGCTTACTTGTGCCGAGACAAAACATCTCCATTTCCTGCTGATGTTTCTTAAGGCAATCCATCTGTGACAGACAGGTGTAATGTACAACAATCGTGTGTCTCTGGGACAAGCTCACTGGCCTGAATGGCAAGCGACCAACTCCCAAGCAGACAACCTACTTTTTAGACCTCTATATATTACAACTTGGCAGACAGCATTACAATTCCTATTAATCCTTGAAGGAGAGTCATATCTATAGAATTATCTATAGTCCACTTTAGAGACATTCCTGACTGGTGTCCCTTGTAGCCACATAAGGCATCAAAGAGATAACTAGTTTTCTGTATACATTTATAAGCTGGGAACTTTGAATTCTTCTGAAAGCCAATAAATTGGCTGAAAATAATCCAGAGCAGGACAAGCTTGTCCACTAAAACAGTGAAAATGAACATTTTGATACCAAATTGTACTGGCTTGAAAACTGTGGGACAGGTCTAGCTGCTGGAAGTCTGCACTGCGCATACAAGATAGAAGTGACGTCCCAATTTTTGGGATAGCACATCCTCTGGTTGTTCCCACAGACAAGTCATGATTTGACATTCTAATACCATTGGTAAAGCTCCTTACGGCTCTGGATTAAACTGCTCAAGGTGCCGGCCAGAAGATGGAGGGGGGCATAAGTTTACACTATTTATTGTTGGTGCAAGGCAACTTTAATTCAGGCCTTTATATTTGGACAAAAGAGACGTTAATTAAGATCAGAGTTGACCATGAAACACAACATTGCAAATCCTGAGGCATGTGAGAGCTGAGATCTTATTCTTGTGTCTTTGGAAAGCTGAAGAGATCTATTAGAAATCTATGGATGTTAATTTGTTCTTTCGAGAACAATTTATTCTTATTGAGCCCAGCTCCTAAAGGATAGCCACAGCGATCAGAAACAGGCAACAATCATCCAACTCCAGGGACTGCTAGAAGGGCTTAATGTGCTCCCTGAAGAACCAACTAGAAACAGCAACTATAACAAGCAGGGTTCCTTGCATCCTGATTTAGTCTTTGGAAGTGCCTGGTCCCACACACAACATTAGAACAGATTATTCAGGTGGTAAAAACACTTAAATCAGGGCCCCTGCGGACCCCTTTCCTCCAAAAGTACTGCACCTGATCCCCGACATTTTTAGTGAACACTTAATGAGATAATTTGGTCAGGCACTTTCCAGGATGCTTGGAAAATAGAATCAATTCTCCTACTCTTAAAAAAACTGAATCTCGACCCTGCTGATCCTAGCAGCTATCGACCCATATCCAGACTAC